>NC_143573.1:12925000-15425000 GCF_054136105.1 Typopeltis vanoorti | reverse complement strand
TGTTTACTAACTTCAAACTTTTGTATGTGTTCAAGAGATTATGTAAACTTTGGCATGAATGTTCACAATATTACCTGCACCAAACATAGCAGCATTCCTCCATGGTAGGTTTGTCCATCCTGCAGCCTCTTGCTTTGTCAACTACAGAATTCTCCCACTCTATTATCTGTCTACCTGCAATTGTTTAATACATACAAAATAACTGTCTGAATTCTTGGTCACATATATGGATCTTCGATCTTGACCAATCAAGATTCGAGACCTCTGCTGGCCATGATGCTGTTTCCTTACATTACTGTATCTAACAAGATCCTACTTGGCTGCAGTAATTATACAGCAAAGTTGTATGCCATTCAGATTGCACTTGTACATATATAGTCAACATAGAAGCAGAAGAGAGGAAGTTATAAATTAAAGATGACAAGAAGTTATATTCTTGGATTTCATCCTTTATCCAAGTGTAAGCAAACAAAGTTTGCACATGAATTAACTTCATGACTGGACTACTTGTATATAGAGGCTAATGACTTCACATCAATTGCTTTAGTATCCCATAATGCAAAGCACATACTTACAGACAAGTATAATGCTACGCATTATGGAAAGGGCCACTACCCAGACTAGTTTCAACCTTTATTGAGGAGAAAAAGTAAAGGGGTGTTCATCATAGTCCTAATGTAGTTAGTATAGGGGTGCAAGAGAGCCTGATAGTATTAGGAGAAAGAAAAGACAGACTGTATAAGAGATAGAGAAAAGGCTTCAGCTCTTTTATATCACCAAATAGCCAAAGACTATCAGTTTTCCTTTTTCACCAATTTCATATAAATGAAAAACCAAAAAACCAATTGAAACTAAAGCACAAAGATGACTGATACCCATGTGGTTAGCCTTATCTGAGTTGACTGCCTTGAGTTGGCCTTCTCTGCCTGGGATTACTCTCCAGTCATCCCTACAATTGACCATAAGACTTGAACTAAGAGGATGGAACCATTTAAAAACCTCTCATAGTAAAAATAGAATTTTATCTCCACCTGGTGAATATTGCATAATGTGGGTGGTCTACACTACCTAGCCAAAAATTTGAAATCTCCTAGAATGCTCTTTCTAAATATAAAAATTGTCTGCCTGAACAATAAAATTTCCACAATACAATATTATAAGGCATTTGAATGTAATATTACTGGTTTTCAAATCCATGTTTCTTTCTAATCTTCCATCAATGGTATTTTAATTCACTTATTATAAAAATCAAAATTCTCTTTCCATTGCTGACAGATAATGGCTACTGCAAAAAAATAACCTGTTCTGTTGTAAGTAATGAAATGCATAGTCTACTGTTTCCAAATGGTAACAAATGTCACAGGTTGGATCTCCAATGCTAAAATACCTCCATTTGATGGTGTTGACTGGAAGGCAACCATATGCAAATCACCAAGCTCTTTTACCACAAACTTCCACAGAAGTTTGTGGTAAAAGAGATGTAAACAGAAGTGTATGAGGAGTAATGCATTTTATCCATATTGACATTGATGTGGTTAATGGAAAGAATGTCAATGCCAGAATGTTGTAGCAATCTTAGAGTTAATCACAGAATTTTGTAGCAATCTTAAGAGTTAATCACAGAATTTTGTAGCAATCTTAGAGTTAATCACAGAAATGTAGTGATCTTAGATTTAAGCACAGAATGTTGATGTATTCAGGAACAACCTTAGCTTTTGGACCTTTATAATCATTTACTCCAAACAAGGGAAGATAAAAACTCAGATAGTAGTGGAGAAGGTTTGCATATGTGTGTGATTTGGTCTGCAACATTTATGGATTTTGGAAGCTGTATTACTTAAATAGCAAAATTTTAAAACTGGAATCCCGAATCCTACATGCTTCTTCGATAGTTGAAGAAATTCCTTGACTTCTTGGCATCAGCTAGACCAAACTAATTGCATAAGCTTAGTATATAATTGCTTTTCTTCAGCTGTTGTAATGGCTATAATGTTTGTTATGTACAACTGAGCAGGGTAGGTTTTAAGTACTATGTCTTTAGAAGAAAAGAAAAGTGGCCCAATTTTTCACTCTTCTAGGGTTTCAATGTTCTTGTATATAAGTTCTTGAACTGGTAATATTGAGTAATTGAAGAGCATAGTGGTGTGCTGCAGATGGGTAGTTTTGTGATCATTGATGTTCAATTTGTATATTAATGATACTGGGATAGGCTTAACTAGTGATATGCAGCTGTTTGCAGATGATGCAAAATTGGGAAAAGCAATGCATAGTCAAGCAGATGTTATGGCCTTACAGGAGGATTTGAATAGATTGCACGAATTGGCTGATAATTGGAACTATTGGTTCGTGCTGCAAAGTGTAAGTTTTGAAATTTGGTGAGCAGCAATGGGATACAAATTATACACTTGGTGAGGAAACTTTAAATGAGGTAAAGGAGATGAGAGATCCGGGAGTGGTACTGGACAAGGACATGAAGTTCAGGGGCCACGTTGTACTACTTGTGAAGATATCACATCAGATAATGGCAATGATGTGGAGGATCCTGATATGCAGAAACAGAGGTTATGATGCCATTGTTTAAGGCTTTGATTAGGCTTCATATGGATTATTGTACATCCATATGTATTGTATGATGACTCATGTATATACAATAATCCACACGGATTGTTGGATGTACAATAATTCATTTGGATTATTGTACATCCATGAGTCATCATGTTTGCATTTATATTTTGTTTCGCTCCCTTATTATTTACTTTCACTTCTACATTATTGCACCCCCCCCCTCAGTCTCATTAGCTTTCATTCTATTTCTTTTTCTTTCATTTATTCTTGTTAACTTGTGGTCTAACAATATTGCACTACCTACTTTCTCTCATTTCCTCATCAATCTTTCTACAAACACATCTCTCACATTTTGCCATGCATGCATATTACACTCACAATATTTGGACACTATTATGGAAGGTCCATGTCGTTAACAGCTTGGTTTTTTTGAGCATTTGCCTAATAGTACTGGTCAACCTCATGAGTACTGCTATTGTGTTCTGTTCAAAGAAGGTAAGCTTCAAAATTTCAGTTAATAAAGTCAGTAACAATTTTCCATGGCTAAAATCATGCAGACATTAAGTTATCAAAAATATACAATACCAGACTAAAATTCAAGCAATAATGCCAATTATTATGCAAAATAACAGTTATCTTTTCAGGGCTTTTTTCTAACACAACACACATTTCAGCCCTATAGTGGCTGAGAGTTCTAAGACATGAGTCATTGTGTGTATGTTGGTATTTCTGTATAGGTTCTGATAAGAACCAACATTCTGAAGCAGCTGTCAAACAAGGGATTCCCTTAATGAAATGATTACTAAAAGGCACAGCCACTTCAAATGTTCTGTGTCTTTTTAAGTAGCATGATAAAAAAAAAAAAAAAAAAAAAAAAAAAAAACTTGTGTGAAAGGTTATGAAACTTTATAAGATACCAATGGCTTTTGAAAATTTTAAAAGTGCAAACATTATGTATTTACTTTACCTTTAATTTAAATTAATGTTAAGTAATTAAATGTCCTCAAAATTGTACACAAAGCTTGAACACTTACCCTCTTGTATCTATAAGATGTACTTGACGTCCTGAATATGGATCTTTTGCAATCACATTAGTAGCAAATATATCACTGTAGAATTCCCAATAGACTGCATGGAATATAGCAAAGAAGATTGTAGATAAACATAGCTAAAACTTTCAAGTTTTAAATTCACACAACCATTATAAAATAATGAATTTCAAATTATTTAATAATAAAGTTTTATTGTTTGTAGAATAAAGTAAACGCAACATTAAAAATGAAGGTCTTTAAGAATAATATTGCTGGGTTTGCTGCAGAACTCAGAGCTAGTAGCATTTTTCGATTCTCTTTTTCAGAAATGGAACTTTTTTTTTTTTTTTTTTTTTTTTTTTGTAATAACAGGAATTTCTAATTCCATCCACGGTGACACATATTTGATTGAATGCTATGATACTACACCTCTTCTTTTGCTTGGTTGTTATATCAGACACTCAAAAACTGACATTTTCTCACAGCAAAAAGTTTAGACCAGAAAATTACACCACTGAAAAAAAAAAAAAAAAAAAAAAAAAAAAAACTGTGTAGCTTCTTGCAAATTTCCATGATGAAAATCTAGAGCCTCCACAGCTCAGTAGTTAATTATAATTTATAATGTATTTTGAATGGAAAGACCTAAGTCTGAATCTCATCTAGGAAGCAAAAAATCTTTATAATGGCTTTTCGACTTTAGGCATGCTGAAAGAAAATGTTTTTCTCCTGAACTTCGGTTTTTTCATCCCTCAAAAAGAAACAAAGCAGGTATAAAATACGTACAATTTACATGTATATATGCAGTGACATATATAAGAACAGCTCCTGATTGGGATAAGTTTTCTAGGAATAATTAAATATATATGCATAATTGTTTGAGTAAGAGAGGCTTTAAACATTATGCGCTACCGGTTTTATCAGTGTGGGGGATTATTTTTTTGCCAAAACTTAATTACAAAATCGTTACTATTAGACTTAGTAACCTGAAAAAAATGGCAGCAGTATTGTCATTCCATGACTTTAATTTAGATGTCAGTCGTTTCGTTGAGTGTGAGGTCTGTTATATGTATTCTTTTGATTACATAAATGATTTGTGGATATTTGGTGAGGATGGAAGGAGGGTGTGTGCGAAGTGTGACCTGAACAAGGAATTGATGAATGCAAATATAAAATTCATGACAGAAAGTGTTAGTAGCGAGATTGTCATGGGGAAAATAAGTGCGCTTTTGAAAGAGGATGGTGAGAAAGAGAGGCGAAAAAATGTTAAAAAATCAGTAAAAAAGAAAAAGAGCGATTTGAAAACCGTAACGGATGTTAAGAGGGACGAAAGTGAGGTGAGAGTGATGGAAGGAAACGAAATTGAGAGAACGAATGAAACTAGAAATGGCATGATGCAGAAATCGAAAGTAAAAAAAATCAAAAGAATGGATGATAGCGAAAAAAGAATGAATGATAGTGCATGTTGGACTGGAAGTACAGAAACAAAGAAAGATGAATGAGTGTAAAAACGGGAAGAATGATAGCGAAAGTTGGATGCATGTTGGGCCGAAAGTACGGAAACAAAGAAGGATGAATGAGAGTGAAAGTGAGAAGAGTGGGTCGAGAGTTAGAAAGTTAGAAAGTGTGAATGATAGATAGAATGTGTCGCGACATTCGGAAGTTGAAATGGATTGGATGCGGCAAGAAATGAAATGGATGCAGAATGAAATTAAGAAAATTCAGGTAAAAACTATTAAAATAAATTAAGATGGCATGAAAGAGTTAATGAATGATGAGCAAGTGGCATTGTATGGCGACTCCATTATTAAAGGTGTGCTGGAGGATAGAATGCACAAGGTATGTTTTCCAGGTGGTAAAATGAGTAGAGTGATTGAGGCATTGGACATGAGGCAGGAGTGAGCAAAACTGTTAATAGTATTAATAGGTATGAATGATTTGAGAGAGAGAGGACAAAGAGTGTGTCAGAATGGAGATCAGGAGGCTGCTTAGAAGAATAAAAGAGAATAGTGTGACAGGAAGAGTAGTTAGCATGTTGCCTAGCTATGACTGTGGTAAAATGAGGCAGGGAGCAAGGATTATGAATGATATGCTGGCTGAAATGTGTGAGGAGACAAGAGTACAGTTTGTTAATATGTGGAATGAGTTTGAGGGACGAAGTGAGCTGTATGGAAGTGATGGACTGCATTTGAGTGGTTATGGTGTGAGTCGCTTGGAGAGATTGCTGCTGGAAGGTAGAGAAATGAATAGAGAGAATGAATCAGATCGAGTGGGAAGTGATGTGGAAGAGCGGGAGAGTAAGACAGGAGAGATTGAAGAGGTGGTTTTGAATGGGGAATTGAGTGGTATGAGTATAGAAAATGAGAGAATGGGTGTGCAAGAGGAGCAGGGAAACAGGGTGGCTCAGGGTGGACAGGGGTACACAGCATGAGAAAGATGGATGCTCCAAGAGGAGGTGAGCATGTGTAGGCAGGAAAGGAATGGGATGACCAGAAATCAAGAGGAAACAGTTGGAATTGAAAAGGGTTTTAAAATGAAGAAGCAGAAAGAGAAATGGCCCCAGTCGAGCATGGAGAGATCACATCGAGTGAGTGGTATCAGTGGAACTAGCTGTAGATCCAGAAATGAGCTGTTGTGTTTGTATACAAATGCTAGAAATATAAGAAATGAGGCAGATGAAATGGTTACACTAATTACGTCTGTTCACCCAAAGATTGTCGGAATAAGTGAGACATGGTTGGAAGAGGATGACATACTGACAGGAATAGAGATGGAAGGGTATGATGTGTTTCGTAAGGACAGAAGGGGTAAAAAGGGAGGGGGGAGTGCTGCTATGTGGCCAGCAAAAGAAAGAACAATTATGGAAGGATGACATTGATTGGAGAAAATGGTATAAAGACAGCTGATGCAGATTGTGTGGTGGAGATACTTTATGAGCAGTTCATAAAGATCTTTCAATCTTGCGAATGTGACTTCATGGAGGGATTGAGAGCAGTTGATGATGGGGAGGAGAGACTGACTGTAGGTGAGCAAGAAGTGCATTTGGAATTGAGTAAACTAGATGTTAATAAGGCTGTGGGACTTGATAATATATCACCAGGTATTCTGAAAGAATGTGCCAGGTAGTTGACACCTGCCTTGACATATTTTTTTAATATAAGTCTTGCACTCGGTCAAGTTCCTAAGGAGTGGAAGGAGGTCAAGATTGTGCCACTTCATAAAGGAGGTGATCGAACCCAAGCATCAAACTATAGGCCTATCTGTGTGTCAGGTGTTGTGGTTAAGTTGTTGGAGAAGCTTGTGAGAACTACGATCCAGAGTTGGGTTGATAACGATGATATTATCTTTGATGGATAGCATGCATTTGCTAAAGGGAGATCATGTTTTAGTAATCTACTTACTTATTACAATAAAGTGACTGCTTCCTTGGGCAGAGAAGAAGGATACACAGTAATATACTTGGATTTCGCAAAGGCTTTTGATAGAGTACCTCATGATAGGTTGACAGTCAAACTAGAGCTGATGAGACTCTAGATTTGAACTGAATTAGACTTGAATTAGATTGGTGCATTGAACTGAAGACTGGCTATCTGATAGGTATCAACAAGTTGTGTATGGCGGGAGTGATATCCTGGAAAAGGAAAGTCACTAGTGGATTGCCTCAGGGGTCTGTTTCTGGTCCATTACTGTTTAACTTGTATATTAATGATATAGGTGAAGATTTGGATGGAGATATTCAGTTGTTTGCAGATGATGCAAAGTTAGGACGAACCATGAAGTATAGTGAAGATGTTGTTGCCTTACAGGAAGACTTGAATGGATTGAGTGATTGGGTACAGAAATAAGGATATGAGTTCAATGTTGCAAAATGTAAGGTTTTAAAATTTGGAAAACAAAGATGGGATGCAGAATTTATGCTTGGTGAGAATATATTGTTGGAGGTAGAGGAAATAAGAGATCTGAGGGTGATAGTGGATCTAAAATTTAGGGGACACATCGCCAAAATTGTGAAGACAACACAAAGGCTTCTAGGAATGATGCGGAGAACACTGACGTGTAGAAGTCGGGAGATTCTTGTTCCATTGTATAAGGCTTTGATTAGGCCACACATGGACTATTGTGCCCAGATTTGGTCACTGGGTTTTCAGAAGGATGAAGAGACGTTGGAAAGGGTGCAAAGGAGACTGAGTAAGGTAGTTTCTGACCTCTGGAATGTCAAGTATGAGGAAAGATCGAGATGTAATTTGCAGAGACTGGTGGACAGGAGGAAGAGGGGAGATATGATAGAAACCTACAAGTTGGTAAGGGGTTGTTATAGGATCAATGCTGGAGAAATTTTACAGAGTATGGTGGGAGATCAGGGGAAAACCAGAGGTCATCCCTGGAAACTGTATAAAGAGGGTGTGAGTAGGGAAGTGAGAGGCAGGTTTTTTTTCGTGCAGAGTTGTGAATGATTGGAATGCCTTGGCTGAGAATGTGGTGTGTGCAAAGAGTTTGAATGTGTTGAAAACATGCTATATTGAGCTGTGTGTGTGTTAAAAGGCCCTCCCAGATGAGTCTTTGACTCCGTGAGGGCTTGGGGTTGTAATAATAATAATAATTATAATAATAATATAATTTATGTAATTGCATTATATGTAATTTAATGTAAATTGCATTAGAATCAACAGAAAAATATTAATTTAATAAGTTGGTGCCATACCTGCCCATATTGATCTCATGACTGTTGTATAATTACACGCTAAATAAATAAATAGAGGAAAGAAGTTACAGACAGGTTTCTAGTCACTGACTAGAAAAACGTTTCTAGAACTCTCAATGTCCATTGTTAGATAATTTTTAATCTAGGAAAGAAGGATTTATCATGTGGAAGAAATTTGTATTTAAAATTTTTTTTTTAAATTCTGCAATCCAGCAAAATCAATCGAATACACACCAGAATATACATAAATAAATACTAGTCATTATTAGTAACTGTTGCCTCTTATTTAGCATACCATGGGAATTCACTCCCATGGTATGTTTTTATGTATGTATATGTATCCATCCCAGGAGTTGGATATGTGGTGGGTGAGAGAGAGGGGGGGAGTGCGTATATGCAAAAAAATGTAGGCAATGGGTAATTTAAAGAATTAGATATTTCGATAACTGACTTAGTTGCATCAGGTGTTGGAAATTAATGTCAGGAGACGAGTAGTGTGATAGAAGAGAATGACAAGTGAAATATGAATAAAAACTAGGAGTCGGGGGTGTTGAAGGCTTGAATGATTGTGAAGTTTTTGGAGATGGTCTTGATTGGGAGAATGAATGACAAGTAAGAGTGACTAACTTGCAGAGACTGGTAGATGAGCTGAAAGAGGAGGTTAAATGTCTCTGGAATGAGATGAGAAGTATGAAAGATGAGATTAAGCAATTGGAAGTGATGAATGCAAGGCAAATCAGAGTAGGAGTGAGAGAGAGTTATGGGAATGACAGAAGAGGAGAGAATAGAAACAGTAGGAGAGAGGGAATGAGAATGATAGAAGAGGAAAGAATAGAAACAGTAGGAGTGAGGGAATGAGAGAAAGGTATGGAAATGATAGAACAGGAAAGAACAGAAACAGCAGGAGAGAGAGAGGGAATGATAGAAAAGGAAAGAATAGAAGAAGAAGAAGAACAGCAGAAGGAGGTTATGAGAGAGAGTTATGGGAATGATAGAAGAGGGGAAAACGGAAACTGTCAGAGAGAGGAAATGAGAAGAATGCAAGGGAGTGCTGGAACCAGGGATAGAGTGATGCCAGGAGAGCAGGTAAGTAGGGGAACACAGAGAGAAAGGGTTAGAGGAGCGAGAGTGAGGGATGCAGGTGAGCAGTCAAGGAACAGAGTGGTGGTAAGAGGTGTGATGTATGGAGACCCAATGATCCATTGGGTGCAAGATAGCATGCCAGAGGAGAGTTCACCTCGAAGGATAATAGAAAGTGTGGCTATGGCAATTAAGAGGGGTGAAAGGATAGATAGAATGATTGCGATGGTGGGCACAAATGAATTGAGAGGCAATGTAAATCAGGTGGTGAGAGATCTGAGATTTTTGTTTGATGTTGTACAAAAGAAAACACAGAGAGGAAAGATTGTGTGTGTTGCAAAAGTATGATAGTGATGAGCTGAGCAGAAGAGCAGAGCAGGAATCCTCTCTTCTGACCAGAATGTGTGAGAAGAGAGGATTGGAATATGTGGATGCTTGGAGGGCATTTGAAAACAGAATGGAACTGTATTGGAGAAACCGTTTGCATTTGAATGAGGAAAGACAAAAGTATATGGAGAGATTGCTGTTTTCTGAATGAGTCGGTGTGTCAATGCAGGGAAACTAGAATTCCAAGAGTGGATGGTAACGGGGGTGACCTCTTGTGGGAATGGGTGCTTGAGAGAAACGGGATGACATCAGGTAACACTCAGTCCATTGGGATCTAGAGGGGGATAATTATAGGTATAGAAACATTGACATATTTAGGCTTTACACAAATGCCAGAAGTGTCTGAAATAAAATAAAGGAGATGAATTGGCAGCACTGACAGCATCAGCCTGGCCAAAGATTATTGGGATCACTGAGATGTGCTTGACAGAAGAGGACATAATAACAGGAATTGAAGTAGCCCAACACAGCATTTTTCAGCAGGATAGGAAGGGAAAGCATGGTGGTGGAGTACTGCTTATGATAAGTGATGATTTATGTCCTCTAAGAGTGGAGGCTTTTGAAGGCAGTGACATTAATGGTTTTGAAAGCATATGGTGTGAGGTAGAAGTGGCCAAGACAGAATATTTATTAGGGTGTTGCTAGAATGAATTGATATTGAAAGAGTTGATAATAACTGATATAACATCTCTCCCACCAGATGGCGAAAATGACCATGTGGTTTTGACTTGGAAGATGAATAGATTATTATTATTATTATTATTATTACTATCCAGGCCTCCATGGAGTCAGAAGACTCATCGTAGGAGGTCGTTTTTAAGAAACACAAAGTATATCATACCACTCCTTGAACCCATTGACCGTTCCCGCTCCAACCACTCTCTCAGGTAATGTATTCCAATGTTCAACCACCCTCCACACAAAGAAACCACTCCTCACCCTCTTGCACACAGCCTCCTTACATAACTTCCAGGGATGGCCCCCCTTGTCATCACTAATTCCTGCCATTCCACCAAGTGAAAGAACTCTCCAATGTCTACCCTGTAACTGCCTCTCAACAGTTTAAAAGTCTCGATCATATCACCTCTCCTTCTTCTATCTATCAAACTCTGCAGTCCACATTCCCTCAGTCAATCCTCATAACTCATATTGTACAGTCCTGAAACTATCTTTGTTATCCACCTCTGTATCCTTTTCACAGTCAGTTTATCCCCTTCAAATTCTGGTGACCAAATCTGAGAACAATAGTCTAAGTGTGGTCTGATCAGAGTCTTATACAATGGAATGATAACTCTTTTATCTCTGCAGATCAGTGTCTTTCTCAGTATTGCAGCAATCCTCTGAGTTACCCTCACCACCTTTGCAATATGCTCTCTGAATTTCAGTTTTCTATCAATCATCACCCCAGATCTCTTGTCTCCCGTACCTCCTCCAATCGAGTATGCATCCTCCCATCGATGGATCCCAAACCTCAAGACTTTACATTTTGCTGCATTGAACCGATATCCCCAATCATTTGCCCATCTGTCTAGTTTTTTCAAATCCTCTTGCAGGGCTGCCACATCTGCACTATTACTGATAGCCCTTCCCAGCTTCATATCATCTGCAAACAACTGAGTGTCCCCTTGCCATCCATTGACAATATCATTGATATAAAGGTTGAACAATACAGTTCCCAGTACTGAGCCCTGTGGAACCCCACTTGTAACGTTCTGCTTCCTTGATATTGCCCCACCATACACAACTCTCTGATACTTATCAGTCATCCAATCCTGAATCTATTTGACTAACCCGACATTTAAACCCATGTGCTGCAACTTAAATATCAGCTTATCATGTGGCACCCTGTCAAACGCCTTTGCAAAATTCAAAAAAATGGCAGTGTATGCCTTTCCCTCATCAACTGCTCTTGTCACTTTATTATAAAAGGCAATCATATTACTAAAGGAAGAGTGCCCCTTAACAAATCCATGTTTGTTAAATGAAGGAGTATCAGAGAAAAGAGAACATATATGGAATTATAAGGCAGGTGATTATAATAGTCTTAGATATCAACTTGGGGCAGTTCCATGGAGGGTGGAATTGGATGGCCAGGATATCATTAATGTGTGGGAAATTGTGAAGGAATATTTGTTAGCAGCAATAGTAAGCTGTATTTCAAGAGTGAAGAAGAGGACTCAATTTGGTGTAAGGTGGATGACAAATAATATCAAACAGAAACTGCAGGTGAAAAAGAGATTACTGGAGAGATATAAGGAGAGGGGTGGAGAGCATATGCACAAAAAATATAAGACACAGGCCAAAAGAGTGACTACTATGGTGAGGAAGGCAAAACTGGAATATGAGACGAGATTGGAACTAAGATCCAAAGAAAATCCTAGGAAATCTTTTAGCTGTGTGGCCAGTAGGAGAAATGATTGTGGAAGAATGACATTGTGGGATAAAAATGGGAATAGAATGACTGATGCTGAGGACATAGTGGAGTTGTTCAATGAGCATTTTATTGGAGTATTTCATCCTGGAGAAGAAGCTTTTAATACTAGAGGGATTTGGCAGGTTCAGGGTTTAGAGATGAAAGAGGAGAGTGTTCCAAATATTGAGTACTCTGGGTGTTAGTAAAGCTGTGGAACTTGGTGGTATTTCACCACTGGTTTTGAGAGAATGTGCTAAAGAACTGACAGCTCAATGACCCGGTTCTTCAATAAAAGTCTGGCTCTGGGAAAGGTATCCAAGGAATGGAAGGAAGGTAAGATAGTGCCATTGCATAAGGGCAGTAGCAGACTGGAAGTGTCTAAGTATAGGGCAGTTTGTGTGTCATCAGTAGTTGTTAAGGTCTTGGAAAAATTAATGAGGGACTATATACAGTGTTGGGCAGATGTGGGTAATGTTATCTGTGAGAATCAGCATGGATTTATTAAGGGGCACTCTTGCTTTAGTAATATGATTGCCTTTTATAATGAAGTGACAAGAGCAGTTGATGAGGGAAAGGCATATACTGCCATTTTTTTTGGACTTTGCAAAGGCATTTGACAGGGAGGGTGCCACATGATAAGCTGATATTTAAGTTGCAGTACATGGGTCTAAATGTCAGGTTAGTCAACTGGATTCAGGATTGGTGTCTGATAGGTATCAGAGAGTTGTGTATGGTGGGGCAATATCAAGGGAGCAGAAGGTTACAAGTGGGGTTCCACAGGGCTCACTACTGGGACCTATATTGCTCAACCTTTATATTAATGACACTGTAAATGGATTGCAAGGAGATATTCAGTTGTTTGCGGATGATGTGAAGCTGAGAAGGGTTATCAGTAATAGTGCAGATGTGGCAGCCCTGCAAGAGGATTGGAATAAACTAGGTAGATGATAAAATGAATGGTGGTGTTGGTTTAATGCAGCAAAATCTAAAGTCTTGAAGTTTGGGATCCATCGATGGGAGGCTGCATACTCAATTGGAGGAGCTGTACTGGAGGAAGTAGGGGAGACAAGAGATCTAGGGGTGATGATTGATAGAAAACTGAAACTCAGGGAGCATATTGGAAAGGTGGTGAAGGTAACCCAGAGGATTACTGCAATACTGAGAAGGATACTGACCTGTAGAGATAAAAGAGTTATCATTCCATTGTATAAGACCCTGATCAGACCACACTTGGACTATTGTTTTCAAATTTGGTCCCCAGGATTTGAAGAGGATAAATTAACTGTAGAAAGGGTACAGAGGAAGATAACAAAGATGGTTTCAGGACTGTACAGTATCAGTTATGAGGAGCAGCTGAGGGAATGTGGACTGCAGAGTTTGGTGAATAGAAGTAGGAGAGATGATATGATCGAGACGTTTACACTGTTGAGCGGCAGTTACAGGGTGGACATACGGGAGTTCTTTCGCTTGGTGGAACAGCGGGAAGGAGAAATGACAAAAGACCATCCCTGGAAGTTAGGAAAGGAAGCTGTGTGCAAGAGGGTGAGGAGTGGTTTCTTTGCTTGGAGGGTGGTCGAATCGTGGAATGCATTGCCTGTGTTGTGTCGGAAAAAGTGATGATTCACTTTTGATGAGTCATCCTTTTTCCGACCCAACATAAGGTAACGGCAGAAAGGACAGACAAGGACATACTTATGCCTCCAGATGGAAAATGTGCCTATTAATGACCTAGAACATGTATATATTCAGTTTTCTAGATATTAAGTAATGTTGGAGAAGCCCATAAACTGAACAGAGAATGCTTGTGAATTAATTGACATAGGAAATTCATTTAAAATTGCTAAAAAGATGTATATAAGTTGATACAAGTATTAGGCCATGTCAAAGACAGTTCGGAGCCGCATAAACCAATCGCTGCTGCCGTATGCATGACGACACCACCAAGTGAGGGTGCTGTTTTGTGGTATATGGGTTTCGGCGGGGAATTCAATCTCTCTTTTTTTCGTCTGTTCCTGGTTTCCTAAGCGGAGAGCTAAGTAGCTGTGAAAGCTTGCCGCCATGCGCAGCAAGAGCAAGAATTTCCCTTTGCTGTACGTGCCACGTGGATCATAGCTGCAGCTAAAATGCAACCAGAGTTCCAGAAGAAAGGCCCGCTGGTGAACCAACGCCAGTGTACAAGCCAGTGAAAGAGTGTTTCTTTTCAAGTAGAATAAAAGAATAGCGGAGACGCCATTGAAGAAAATATGGTGAGGAGATCCGAGAATCTAGCTAAGGAGGTCCTAAATCTACTAGATAAAGCAAGAACGGTAAGCTGTAACCTTTTGTATTAAGATAGAGTAACCAGAGAGGAATGAGAGACTGAACGTTGAGAAAATAGCCAATTTCCGTGTTGTGTTTAAAGAACTGTCTTCCTTTGGACATTTTGTCTACACCTAAGGAACATGCAGCATCTTAGGCTCGAGCCTAATAGGAAACTGAGACTTTGGACTGTTTATATTAGAAGAAGGAAATTAATGTTATTATGTTAATTTTAATTTGAATGCTAGTTAAAATTCTGGGGGGGGGGGAACAAAGTTTGAACATAAGAAGGAATGTTATCTCATGTAAGACTTGCCAGACAAAACACGTCTGATATAATCCATGCCAGGATTGTAGAATAAACCTGTATATATGTGTGTTTTCTATGTATGATAAAATGAGCAACTCAGTAGCAATTAACAGTGTCTGAGAGTAGATATATGAGGAAGAGTAAGATTTTGATAGTATAAGAAATTATAGTGTAGAATAGAACCTTTTTGGATGTGTTAACTTAAGAAGGGGGGAGGGGAACTCAGACTCTTTTAGAATTGAAAGTTTGACTAAAGTGTATCTCTATGTTTTGCCAAAATAAATGTATTTCTTATGTGTAAACCAAATGAGTCTGTCATGTTTCTGTGGATTGAATTACTGCTTGAAAAATCACGAACCTTGCATTAGAGGGAAATCCATTAGTAACTAAAGAAAGAAACGGGACCACGACTGCAAACCTCTTGATTCCTGCATTCTTTTTTCTTAGTAATCTAAGCTAGTATATCAGAATTCAGTTGCCAGCTGGTGCAGTTATAAAATAACTATAAATTTGTCGGCAAATGAAATAACTGATAATAACATAAGATAATAGGATAAATTAAAGTTAAAGATAATAACAATGAGAAAAAATAGAGATATAACACCTGAGAGAGTGGTGAGAGCAAGAACGGTGAATGAGTTCAAGGAGTCATATGATAAACTTTGTGTTTCCTAAGAAGGACTTCCCACTATGAGCCTCTTGACTCCATGGAGGCCTGAATAATATAATAATAATATGTCATCCATTCTGGTAGCTTTATTAACATCTAATCCTAGCAACATTTCATACATCTCCATTTCTTTCACCTTTAATTGTCTTCATTATTGCTTGCCTTCTATATGTTGCACAGCATCATTCACACCACTATAGGACCTATATTGTTTAACCTTTATATCAATGACATAGCCAGTGGATTGCAGGGGGATATTCAGTTGTTTGCAGATGATGCGAAGCTGGGAAGGATTATTAGTAATAGTGCAGATGTGGTAGCCCTGCAAGAGAATTTAAATAAGCTAGATAGATGGGCAAATGAATGCGGTTGTCAGTTTAATGCAGCAAAATGTAAGATCTTGAGGTTTGGGAAACATCGATGGGATGCTGCATACTCTATGGGAGGAGTTATACTGGAGGAAGTAGGGGAGACAAGAGATCTGGGGTTGATGATTGATAGAAACCTGAAGTTTAGGGGACATATTGCAAAGGTGGTGAAGGTAACACAGAGGATTGCTGCTATTATGAGAAGGACACTGACCTGCAGAGATAAGAGGGTTATCATTCCGTTGTATAAGTCTCTGATCAGACCACACTTGGACTATTGTTCTCAGATTTGGTCCCCAGGATTTGAAGGGGATAAATTAACTGTGGAAAGGATACAAAGACGGATGACAAAGATGGTTCAGGACTGTACAAGGATAGTTATGAGGATCGGCTGAGAGAATGTGGACTGCAGAGTTTGGTGGATAGAAGAAGGAGAGGTGATATGATTGAGACTTAAACTGTTGAGAGATGGTTACAGGGTTCATACTGGGGAGTTCTTTTGCTTGGTTGAACAGCGGGAAGGAGTGATGACAAGAGGCCATCCCTGGAAGTTACGAAAGGAAACTGTGAGCTAGAGGGTAAGGAGTGGTTTCTTTGTGTGGAGGGTGGTTGAGCCGTGGAATGCATTGCCTTATGGAGTGGTGGGAGCGAGAACGGTCAGTGAGTTTAAAGAGTGGTATGATAGACTTTGTGTTTCTCAGGGGGGGGGCCTCCCCTCGATGAGTCTTGACAGACTTTATGTCTTAGGAAGGACCCCCCCTCGATGAGTCTTTTGAGTCCTTGGAGGCCTGAATAATAATAATAATAATAATAATAATATACATTGATGAAGTATTCATTAAACAATTACACTATATCATTTGCTATATTTTATTATTATTATTGTAATTATTATTATTAAACAAGACCTCATGGAGTCAAAGACTCATCTAGGAGGTCCTTTTATCTCACACACATCTAATCATACCAGGTCTTAAACACATTCAAACTCCTTGCAGACACCACACTCTCAGGCAAGGCATTCCAATCATTCACAACTCTGCACAAAAAAAAACTGCCTCTCACTCCCCTACTCACACCCTCTTTATACAGTTTCCAGGGATGACCTCTGGTTCTCCCCTGATCTCCCACTATTCTCTGTAGAACTTCTGAACCATTGATCCTATAACAACCCCTTACCAACTTGTAGGTCTCTATCATATCTCCCCTCTTCCTTCTCTCCACTAGACTCTGCAAATTACATCTTTTCAATCTTTCCTCATACTCGACATTCCAGAGGTCAGAAACTACCTTAGTCAGTCGCCTTTGGACCCTTTCCAACATCTCTTCATCCTTCTGAAAACCAGGTGACCAAATCTGGGCACAATAGTCCATGTGTGGCCTAATCAAAGCCTTATACAATGGAACAAGAATCTCCCTACTTCTACACGTCAGTGTCCTCCTCATCATTCCCAGAAGTCTTTGTGTTGTCTTCACAATTTTGGCGATGTGTACCCTAAATTTTAGATCCTTATCCACTATCACTCCCAGATCTCTTATTTCCTCTACTTCCAACAATATATTCTCACCAAGCATAAATTCTGCATCCCATCTTTGTTTTCCAAATTTTAAAACCTTACATTTTGCAACATTGAACTCACATCCCCATTTGCTTGCCCAATCACTCAATTTATTCAAGTCTTCTTGCAAGGCCACAACATCTTCACTACTCTTTATGGTTCGTCCCAACTTTGCATCATCTGCAAATAACTGAATATCTCCATCCATATCTTCGCCAATATCATTAATATACAAGTTAAATAGTAATGGCCCCAAAACAGATCCCTGAGGCACTCCACTAGTGACTTTCCTTTTCCTGGATATTGCACCCCCATACACAACTTGTTGATATCTATCAGATAGCCAGTCTCCAATCCAGTGCACTAATCTAATATCCAACCCCATCTGCTCTAGTTTGACTGTCAACTTATCATGAGGTACTCTATCAAAAGCTTTTGCAAAATCCAAGTATATTACTGTGTATCCTTCTCCTCTGTCCAAGGAAGCAGTCACTTTATTGTAATAAGTAAGTAGATTACTAAAACATGACCTCCCTTTAGCAAATCCATGCTGTCCATCAAAGATTATACCATTGTTGTCAACCCAACTATGGATCCTAGTTCTCACAAGCTTCTCCAACAACTTAACCACAACACCTGACACACAGATAGGCCTATAGTTTGATGCTTGAGTTCGATCACCTCCTTTATGAAGTGGCACAATCTTGCCCTCCTTCCACTCTTTAGGGACTTGACCAAGTGCAAGACTCGTATTAAAAAAATATGTCAAGGCAGGTGTCAACTCTCTGGCACATTCCTTCAGAATATGCGGTGATATATTATCAAGTCCCACAGCCTTATTTACATCTAGTTTACTCAACTCCCCAAACAACTCTTGCTCATTTACAGTCAGTCTCTCCTCCCCATCATCAACTGCTCTTAATCTCTCTATGAAGTTACAATCACAAGATTGAAAGATCTTTATGAACTGCTCATTAAGTATTTCCACCACACATTCTGCAACAGCTGTCTTTATACCATTTCCTCCAATCAATGTCATCCTTCCATAATCATTCTTTCTTTTGCTGGCCACATATCGAAAGACCTCCTTGGGATTCTTTTTTGGCTTCATTAGCCAACTGCTGTGCATACCTCTCTTTAGCTACTATCGCCTGCCAAGTCACCCATCTTGCTTGGTCTTTATAGACCTCATAGAATTGGTTATTTCCACTTCTTTTATGCTGCCTCCACAATGCTTTTTTTCTCTGTATCGCATGCTTAATCTCTTTATTCATCCATCTCACACCCACCTTATTTAACCTTCTCACCCTTGGAATACATTTAGCCATTGCATCTACTAAATAGTTTTTGAAAATCCCACAAGCTGCATTGATCTCTTTTCCAGCTAACTCCTCATTCTACGCTACACCCGCAAGCTGTCTCCTGAGCTCTTCATAATCACCCCCCCTTGTAGTACCACATATACCCTTTTTTAACAGGGGTCCTTGCACTGCTGGCAACCACCCAAGTAATCACCTCATGGTCACTTTCACCAATTGGTGGATGATTTGATACCTCATTGATAATTACATCCTCCGATGAGATGACCAAATCCAAGACCCTTAATCCTCTTGTGCCCTCTGTTACATACTGTCTGAGGTAGTTATCCCTCAAAAACTCAAGAAACTCATTTTTCTTTACTTCCAGTTGCTATCTCTTCATTCCAGTCTATATTGCCATAATTAAAATCACCCATAATGATCACCCTTTTCTTATTTGCTTGGCTTATTTGACTATACATTTCACTATCACCACCATCCACATTACCAGGTCTATAACAACATCCCACCAAGTATTTGATTCTGTTCACCTCTATCTCACACCATACTGCCTCAAAACCACTTGCCCCATTTCCCTCTTGCATCTCTACCTTGTATGGACATAACTCTTTCTCTATCATCAATAGCACTCCCCCTCCCTTTTTACCCCTTCTATCCTCACGAAACACATCATACCTTTCCATCTCTATTCCTGTCAGGATGTCATCCTCATCTAACCATGTCTCACTTATTCCGACAATCTCTGGGTGCACAGATGCAATTAGTGCAACCATTTCATCCGCCTTGTTTCTTATACTTCTAGCATTGGTATACAAACACAACAACTCATTTCTGGATCTACATCTAGTTCCACTGATACCACTCACTCGATGTGATCTCTCCATGCTGGACTGGGGCCATTTCCCTTTCTGCTTCTTCATTTTAGAACCCTTTGCAATTCCATCTGTTTCCTTTTGATCCCTGATCATCCCATTACTTTCCTGCCTACACATGCTCTCACCTCCTCTTGGAGCATCCACCTTTCTCACGCTGTGTATCCCTGTCCACCCTGAGCTTCACCGTTTCCCTGCTCCTCTTGCACACCCATTCTCTCATTTTCTATACTCATACCACTCACTTCCCCATTCATTTCCACTCCTTCAATCTCTCCTGTCTTACTCTCCTGCTCTTCCACATCACTCCCCTCTCGCTCTGATTCATTCTCTCTATTCACTTTTCCACTTTCCAGCAGCAGAGTCTCCAAGCGACTCACACCATAACCACTCAAATGCAGTCCATCGCTCCCATACAGCTCACTTCGTCCCTCAAACTCATTCGACACATTAACAAACTGTACTCCCATCTTCTCACACATTTCAGCCAGAATAGCATTCATAATCCTTGCTCTCCGCCTCATTTCACCACAATCATACCTAGGCAACACACTGACCACCCTTCCTGTCACACTATTCTCCTTTATCTTTCCAAGCAGTAATATTTATTCTGCACCATATCCACCAGCATCAACCTGCCATAATTATTTTTCTTCTTGCTTGCCACATACCCGAAAAATTCCCTTGGATTAGTTTTGACCTGAGTGGCCAATCTCCTCTCACTCTTCTTTTTGAACTATGCTTGTCACTTTTCTGGCCTGCACCTATTCACCGCAAACTGTCTTGTACTTCCTCCAGAACTTCTTTTATAACACTACTTGCTTGATTTCACCATTCATCCATCTCACTCCTACTCTATTTATTTGCTTAAGTCTTGGTATGCAGTTATGCATTGCTTGTGATAAATACTGCCTTCTCATTTCCCTTGCACTGTCAACATCTTTTCTACACAATTTATTAACCCAATGTATTGATACTAGTTGACTACAGATCTTCTGATAATCATCCACTTTATAGTTCCACATATAGACCTTCTTGATTACTTTTTCTTGTTTGTCTACATTCCAAACCAATACCTCATGATCAGTTTTTTTAGCCAACAGGTGGAAGTGTTGATACTCCATTCACAATGACAATCTCTGAGGATATCAACAAATCTAACACCGATAAACCTTGTGTTGCTTTTGTCACATGCTGCTTTAGATAGTTATCTCGCAGGAACTGAACAATTCACTCTCCTTGTTACTATACACTATTGCTTCTTTCCAATCAACATTCCTATAATTAAAATCTCCCGTTAGGATCATCTTCCTTCTACTTGCCCAACTAATTTGTCTAAACATTTAACTAAACATTTGACTCTTGAAGGACATATTTCCTCTGCTTCCATTAACAATACCCCCCTTCCTCTTTTAATCTTCCCATCCTTTTAGAAAATTCTATATCCAACATTTCTAGTCCTAACAGTATATCGCTCTCAGTCAACCAGTTTCACTTATGCCAATTATCTTTGGACAGTACTAAGAAAGACAACAAATCAGAATGGATGGTTAGTATAAGGCATCAAGATAGGGATGGGACTAACAGGCTTCTGCACTTCATGTATACTAATATCAGGAGTATTAAGAAGGAAGTATATTTGGCCTTGATTGGCTCTTCCTTTCCACAGGTTATTGGCATTAGTGAGAATTTAAGGAGAATTGATGTTGAACTGCAGGATAGTGAAGAGAGCACATTTGAGGCTATTTGGTGTGAGATTGAGATTAGTGGAACAAAATATACAGTTGGGTGCTGCTATAGACCAGGTGATAGAATAGATGGTGGAGATAGTATGCATAGACAAATAGATGCAATGAGTGGAAGGAGGGTAATTATTAGGGGAATTTCAACTATGGTAACATTGACTGGAAGGAGGAGAGGACACATGGGAGAAAGGAATTGGATTTTATGCAGTTATTAAGGGATAACTACCTAAGACAGCATGTAATGGAATATACTAGTAGTTCGAGAATGCTTGACCTAGTAATTGCATCTGAGAATTTGACTGTAATGAATATGACCACATTGCCTCCAATTGGTGAGAGTGATCATAAGGTCTTGACCTGGGAGGTGGCTAAATGTGTGGAATTTTCAATTAAGAAAGGGTACACGTGGAATTACTGAGCTGGTAAGTATGACAAACTTAGGATATTGCTTGGTTCAATGCCATGGCACGTAAAACTGCAAGGGCTGGAGGTTGATAGTGCATGGGAAGCATTAAAGGAGCGTTTGAAGGAGGCAATGGCTGACTGTATACCTAGAGTCTAGATAGTAAATGAAATAAGGGTTAAATGGATGAATAATACCATTAAACTTGAGCTGCAAAAGAAGAAGCAACTGTGGAGGGAATTTAAGGAGAAAGGTGACCTGCAGGCCCTTGAACAGTATAAAGCACAGGCCAGAAGGGTAACGAGTATCGTAAGAAAAGCAAAAGCAGATTATGAAAGGAAATTAGCCACGCAAGCCAAAGAGAATCCCAAACAGTTTTTTCGATATGCTGTAAGTAAAAAGAAAAAATGTATACAGCAGAATGAATTTAAGGAATGCCGATGGCAGGGAGGTAACTGAATCAGCTGATATAGTGGAATTACTGAGCAAGCACTTTGTAAGAGTATATCATCCAGGTGGTGATGTTGCAGGAATGAAGAAACTAATAGCTTATACGAGAATTGAAGTGAATGAAATGGAGGTGAATAGTATATTACAAGGCCTTGATGTGAATACATCTGTGGGATTCGATGGTATACTAGCTCGGATCTTATGTGAAGCGGCTAAAGAATTGTCAGTGCCCTTGCCCATTTTGTTTAATTTGAGTCTCGGGTCTGGGTTAGTCCCTAGGGGGTGGAAAGAGGGGAAAATAGTTCCACTGTATAAAGGAGGTTCCAAAACTGCTGTTGCAAATTAATGACCGATCAGCATATCAATAGTCGTTGTGAAGGTTTGGAGAAAGTAGTCAAGAGAAAAATACAGGAATGGATAGATGAAAATGGGATACAGTATGGGAGGACAGCATGGTTTAGTGAAGGATAGATCATGCCTCAGTAACTTGCTTACGTTTTATAACACAATGACGACTGAACTGGATAAGGGTAATGGGTATACAGTGATACTGCTGGACCTTTCTAAGGCCTTTGACAGGATACCACATGGAATTCTAATCAGTAAGCTGCAGCATGCGGGGATGGATATAGGGTTGGTGAGATGGAGAGATATCGAGAGTAGTTTATCCAGGAGTAGAGTCCAAAAGACGACCTGTGACTAATGGTGTGCTGCAGGGTTCTGTTCTTGGACCACTACTATTTAATTTGATCATTAGCGATATAGGAAAGGATCTGAGAAGAACTGTTCATTTGTTTGCCGATGATACAAAGTTGGGTAGAGCAATAGTGAATGCACATGATGCCAAAATTTTGCAGGATGATTTGAATAGATTGGAGGACTGGTCTAAGGAGAATCGACGTCAATTTAATGTTGCAAAGTGTAAGGTTATGCATTTTGGGGTGAAAAGATTTGCAGTAGTATACCACATTGGTGGAACTGTACTCCAGGAGATTGATGAGGCCAGGGATTTGGGAGTGTTGGTGGACAGGGAGTTGAAGTTTAGGGGCACATTGCAAAAGTGGCTAAATCAGCTCATGCAATCACTTGGTCACTGAAGAATACTTTGATGAGCAGAGACAAGCAAGTTATTGTTCCTCTGTATCGAGCCTTGATAAGACCCCATCTTGACTACTGCGCACAGATCTGGGTGCCAGAGTTTCTTCTTGATGGGAAGGAGGTAGAGAGGATCCAGAGACGAGTGACCAAGATGATAGCAGGTCTATGGAATGAACCTTATGAGAACAGGATGAAGATTTGTGGGTTGCAGAAATGGGTTGATAGGCAGAAAATTGGTGATATGATTGAGACATTCAAATTACTGAAGGATTTCTATAAGATTAATTCAGAGGATATTTTTCAAAACAGGACTGGTGGCGGGAGTACTAGGGGCCATCCATGGAAACTCAGCAAGAATGTGATTAGCAAGGGTGTTAGAACCAGGTTTTTTACTTGGAGAGTGGTGAATGAGTGGAATAAGTTGCCAGAGTCTGTTGTGTGTGCCATGACTGTGAATGAGTTGAAGTCAAAGTATGATAGATACTGTGTGGATGTTGAATAGTTGTTCTTGACATGATGTTTAGGACTGCCTTCGATGAGTCTAAGGACTCCTTGGAGTTGCCTGTAATAATAATAATAATAATAATAATAATAATAATAATATTGATTCTATCACTGCTACAAATTCAGCTCCTTTATTTCTGATTCTCCATACATTAGTATACAAGCATAACAATTCTCCACTCTTTGAGGCCATCCCATCAACACAATCACTCTTTACTCTCTCTGCTATAGTGCACTTCTCTCTTCATCTTGACTATTTCTGTTCCCCTGATCCTCACTCTGAATTTCATTTATATTCTTATGATCCCCACCATTTTGCACTGCTTTACTTTGCTCTGCTGTTTTCACTTCCTCATCCTTTGTATCCATTCTCCTCCCATCCTTCCACAACCCACTTCTCAACTTCTCTCTCTCTTACTTTTAGTGGTACTTATTTCATATGGATCCTGTGCACTCCTATTAAACAACAATCGCTCCAAATGAATTCATTGCATACATTCACAAATTGAACGCTCTCTGGCTGACAAAATTCTGCCATTTTTTCATTCAGTTCAGTATTATTGCTCTCCTCTATTAACTATTGTCATATCTGGGCCACAAATGACACTATTATTCTTCACTTCCTGCAACAACTTCTTCAAATCCCTTTCCATATTCTTTGTCTTACTATTCAAGTTGTTTGTGCTCACCACTAATTCTGATGATTGTTCTTTCCTTCTCTGCAAAGGATCTGATATTCATTTTATTGTACCATCTGTAAAACATGTCTTGTGCACTTTATCTTTTACCACACCTACTGAATCACCATATAAAGCAACCAACCATCCTTAGTTGCTGCTTCTTATTAATTTCCTTGTCTTTTACACCAGTTATGCTCTTCTTTAAATGTTCAGTTTCTTCCTCCATACATTTAACTTCACTCTTCATTTTCAGTAACTCTTGCCTAAGCTCTTCCACATCACTTCTATTATTAACATCGCAAGCCCACCCATCCATTTCCTTATTATTTCTAGTAACGCCATTCTCATTTTTGGAACATCCTAGCCTTTCATTGCATTTCCCACATACTGTATGCTTCTTTGCTGCAACTGTCATGATTTTTGTAATGCACTTTTATGTTAATCAAGATAAAAACCAAAGTGAACACTTTTAGAACCACAATATAATGATTATATCCAGTCTGGCTATCACAAAAAAAGCACAAAGTATTATACAAATCTACACAATATAATTTATGGAAAAAAAACACTTTTTGTAACACTTTTCAAATACATCACTACTTCTCATTGTGATCTCATACAGATCTATACCTTCTCACTTCTCATTGTAATCTCATACAGATCTATCCAATTGTATACCTGCTGCACTCATGACTGAATGGCAGTAAGAATGACCCCATACTTTAATTTGTTGTTTATGTTCAATGTGCACTACGTACTACATAAAAAACACAGCTCACAGAGCTCCATGAGCACTATGCATTTAGGCTAAATTATCAAAAATAATGGAAACTTTAACTGAAGTGAAACTACTGCGGAGGACACTGACGTGTAGAAGTAGGAAAATTCTTGTTCCATTGTAGAAGGCTTTGATTAGGCCACACGTGGATTATTGTGCCCGGATTTGGTCACCGGGTTTTCAGAAGGATGAAGAGATGTTGGAAAGGGTCCAAAGGTGACTGACTAAGGTAGTTTCTGACCTCTGGAATGTTGAGTATGAGGAAAGATTGAGAAGATGTAATTTGCAGAGTCTGGTGGAGAGAAGAAAGAGGGGAGATATGATAGAGACCTACAAATTGGTAAGGGGTTGTTATAAGATCAATGGTGGAGAAGTTCTACAGAGAATAGTGGGAGATCAGGGGAGAACCAGAGGTTATCCCTGGAAATTGTATAAAGAGGGTGTGAGTAGGAGAGTGAGAGGCAGGTTTTTTCGTGCAGAGTTGTGAATGATTGGAATGCCTTGCCTGAGAGTGTGGTGTCTGCAAGGAGTTTGAGTGTGTTTAAGACACGGTATGATGAGATGTGTGTGATAAAAGGACATCCCAGATGAGTCTTTGACTCCATGAGTTCTTGGGAAATAATAATAAAAATAATAATAATAATAATATCACTGTGTAAATTCTAAAGAAACTGAATTGAAAGTTTTAATTCAGTATAGAGCCTCTGTTATTATTAATTTACATTAAAGCAAAGTATGTAATTTTTAAATATTTTTTAAATATCAAAATGTTTATGAATAATGAAATTGCAACACTAAGTTTTAATAATGTTCTTTGCCAGCATTTTTCTTTAAGCTAATAATTTAAAATACTGATTTGGAATGGCAGTTCTAAGATATATTTTGTGAAGGCTAAAACGTTTTGAATCCCACAAAATAACTTAGAACGTAATCCTGCTTTTATTATTATTATTATTATTATTATTATTATTCAGGCCTCCAAGGAGTCAAAAGACTCATCGAGGGAGGTCCTTCCTAAGACATAAAGTCTGTCAAGACTCATCGAGGGGAGGTCCCCCCCCGAGAAACACAAAGTCTATCATACCACTCTTTAAACTCACTGACCGTTCTCACTCCCACCACTCCATCAGGCAATGCATTCCACGGCTCAACCACCCTCCACACAAAGAAACCACTCCTTACCCTCTTGCTCACAGTTTCCTTTCGTAACTTCCAGGGATGGCCTCTTGTCATCACTCTTTCCCGCTGTTCAACCAAGCGAAAGAACTCCCCAGTGTCAACCCTGTGACCACCTCTCAACAGTTTAAAAGTCTCAATCATATCACCTCTCCTCCTTCTATCCACCAAACTCTGCAGTCCACATTCTCTCAGCCGATCCTCATTACTATCCATGTAAAGTCCGGAAACCATCTTTGTCATCTGTCTTTGTATCCTTTCCACAGTTAATTTATCCCCTTCAAATCCTGGGGACCAAATCTGAGAACAATAGTCCAAGTATGGTCTGATCAGAGACTTATACAACGGAATGATAACCCTCTTATCTCTGCATTTCAGTGTCCTTCTCATAATAGCAGCAATCCTCTGTGTTACCTTCACCACCTTTGCAATATGTCCCCTAAACTTCAGGTTTCTATCAATCATCAACCCCAGATCTCTTGTCTCCCCTACTTCCTCCAGTATAACTCCTCCCATAGAGTATGCAGCATCCCATCGATGTTTCCCAAACCTCAAGATCTTACATTTTGCTGCATTAAACTGACAACCCCATTCGTTTGCCCATCTATCTAGCTTATTTAAATCCTCTTGCAAGGCTACCACATCTGCACTATTACTAATAATCCTTCCCAGCTTCGCATCATCCGCAAACAACTGAATATCCCCTTGCAATCCACTGGCTCTGTCATTGATATAAAGGTTAAACAATATAGGTCCTAGTACTGAGCCCTGTGGGACCCCACTTGTAACCCTCTGCCTCCTTGAAACTGCTCCATCATACACAACTCTCTGATACCTATCAGACAGCCAATCTTGAATCCAGTTGACCAATCTGACATCCAGAGCCATGTGCTGCAACTTAAATATCAGCTTATCATGTGGTACCCTGTCAAATGCCTTCGCCAAGTCTAAGAAAATTGCAGTATATGCCTTTGCCTCATCTAATGTTCTTGTAACTTTATTATAAAAGGCTAGCACATTGCTAAAACAAGAGCGTCCTTTCACAAATCCATGTTGACTCTCACAGATAACATTACCCTCATCTGCCCAATGCTGTATACAGTCCCTCACTACTTTCTCCAAGCTCTTAACAACTACTGATGACACACAGACTGACCTGTAATTAGACACTTCCAGTCTGTTACCACCCTTATGCAATGGCACTATCTTGCCTTCCTTCCATTCCCTGGGCACCTTTGCTAAAGCCAGACTTTCATTGAAAAGCCACGTTAAAGGCAATGTCAACTCCCTAGCACATTCTCTCAAAACTCGTGGTGAAATACCATCCAGTCCCACAGCTTTATTGACATCCAGAGTTCTCAGTATCTGAAACACACTCTCCTCCTGTACCTCTAAACCTTGAACCTACCCTATCCCTCTAGCATTAAAACTGACTCCTCCAGGATGAAATACTCCCATAAAGGTCATTGAACAATTCCACTATGTTGTCTGCATCAGTCACTCTATTCCCATTTTTATCCCACAATATCATTCTTCCACAGTCATTTCTCCTCCTACTGGCCACATAGCTAAAAAATTCCCTAGGATTTTCTTTGGATCTTAGGGCCAATCTCCTCTCATATTCCAGTTTCGCTTTCCTTACCACACTAGTCACTCTTCTGGCCTGTGTCTTATATTCCTCATGCATCTCTTCACCTATCTCCTTATATCTCTTCCATAGCCTCTTTTTCGCATGCAATTCCCGTTTAATATTGTTTGTCATCCACTTTACTCCAAATTGCGTCCTCTTCTTCACTCGTGGTATACAACTTACCATTGCTGCTAACAAATATTCTTTCACAATTTCCCACGCACTAACGATATCCCGGCCTTCCAATTCCTCCCTCCATGAAACTTCCCGAAGTTGACGTCTAAGACTATTATAATCACCTGCCTTATAATTCCACATAAGTTCCCGTCTCTTTGATATTCTTGCATGTCTATTCATTTTCCAAGTCAACACCATATGGTCACTTTCTCCAACTGGTGGGAGAGACGTTAACTCAGTTATTATCAACTCTTCTGATGCTATAACCAAATCCAAAATTTTTGAACCTCTTGTTCCCTCTGTTACATGTTGCCTAAGACATTTTTACCTCATGAATTCTAGAAATTCCATTCCCCTATTACTACATGCATCTTCCTCTCTCCAATTTATACTACTGAAGTTAAAATCTCCCATAACAATCATTCTTCTTGCACTTGCCAAACTTAGCTGTCGAAACATCTCCTGGTCCCCATCCTCTGTGCTCCTGGGTCTGTAGCAACACCCCACTAAATATCCTGTCTTGCCTACCTCTACCTCACACCATACGCTCGCAAAATCATTTGTCTCACTTCCTTCCAAATTCTCCATTCTTAGAGGACATAGGTCCTCACTTATCATTAGCAGTACCCCACCACCATGCTTTCCCCTCCTATCCTGATGAAAAATGCTATACCCAGCGACTTCTATTCCTGTTGTTATATCCCCTTCTGTCAACCACGTCTCAGTGATCGCAATAATTATTGGCCAGGCTGATGCTATCTGCACCACCAATTCCTCTCCCTTATTCTGGATACTCCTGGCATTAGTATAAAGCATATAAATGTCATTGTTTCTATACCCAGCATTATCCCTTCTAGACTCCACTGGGCTCAGTGTTACCTGACATTGTCTCCCTTCTCCCAAGTATCCATTCCCACAAGAGGCCACCCCTGCTATCATCCTCCCTGGGACACACTGACTCGTTCAGAACAGCAATCTCTCCAGATGCCTACGTCCTTCCTCATTCAAATGTAAACGGTCTCTCACATACAATTCCTCTCTTTCCTCAAACACACTCCAAGCATCCACATATACCAGTCCTCTCTTGTCACACATTCTCGCTATTATGCCATTCAATATCACCGCTCTTCTGCTCAGCTCATCATTATCATACCTAGGCAACACGCACACTATTTTTCCTCTCTCTGTCTTCTTCCGTACAGTTTCAAGCAAAAATCTCATATCTCTCGCTGCCCGACTTACATTACCACTCAAGTCATTCGTTCCTACCATCACAATCATCTCATCCACCCTTTCACCTCTCTTAATTGCCATAGCCACCCTTTCTATTGTTCCTCCTGGCAAACACTCCTCATGCATCCTATCTTGAACACCACGGATCATTGAGTCGCCATACATTATACCTCTTACCACTCCCTTGCTCCTATTGTTTCCATTCTCTCCTCTTCTTTCATTCCCATACCTCTCTCTTCTACCGTTTCCATTCTCTCCTCTTCTAGCACTCCCATACATCTCTCTCATTCTCTCTCTCCTACTGTTTCCATTTTCTCCACTTCTAGCACTTCCATATCCCTCTCTCATTCTGTCTCTCCTACTACTGTTTCCATCCTCTCGTCTGCTAGCATTCCCATACCTCTCTCTCATTCCCTCTCATTTAAAACTGCAGATCTTATCCACATTTCCCTTCTCTGTTCCAAGTGTTTACAAGGTTCCTTATTCGTGCAACCTTTAATAATAAGTTAATAATAATAATAATAATAACAATGTAATAATATTTTTTGCGATGCAACTTGAAGCAGTAATATTTTTCTTTATATGAGAGATGGTTTTAGGTGTGTCAACATGTTCTTAGACAATCTGCATAATTTTTGTACTGACAGGGATTATATGACTGAATAATACAGTACAAATAATCAAATGATAACTAGATATATGATGGCAATGCAACTAAGAAGAAGGGAAATGGAAGTGGAAATACAACCCTAAGTTACTCATTAACAAAAGTGAAAAAAGGCTGAAATATAATCAGTGATACTGATTTATGCAAATAATAAAATAAATAATTTCTAATTTATTTACTGACAATTTGCTCTTGCTTCAAGACGAAATGTCAAGAGATCCCCAACAGCAATAGTTGTAGTTGGTGCACCTCGGTAGAGAATTTTCAGGACAACACTGGATGTCAGTATATTCTGTGCAGGAAGATGCTCAATCTGAGTAGGATAACGCCTTATATCAAAGAAAACAAAAGTAATAAAAGTTAAAAAGTAGTAGTAAAAAAAAGTAATAATGCATACATTAATTATGTATTAGAATATTAATCATATAAAAATCATGAATATCAAATAATATGCCAAGCTATTTTGCCATCGAATGTGGTTGGTTGTACCTGAGCTGCTATATAATGGGCTAAATGGCCAGATAAAACAGTTTGGTAAGTGGAAGCCAGTAATCAGATGGAAAACAATTAAGGATTTGCATGTTTACCCTAAAAGAGTTGACTACTCTTTACAGAATTACCCTTAATAATTCATTTTTATAATTAACCTGCAGAGTGAAACAAATAAAAAAAGTGCAGGATCAAACTGCAATTAGAAAACACCACAGGGGGGACAGTCTCAATGTAAAAAAACAAAAACTGATTTTTTAAAATTTTCTTTAGGTCATCATGTTACCAAAAACGGTAACATGCTGAACTATTATAAAAAGTGAATAGACTGCTATGGCATAATCGACTCTTCACATGTTGTTGTCCCCCCCCTACAGAGTATATTATTATTATCCTCTCACTAATGAATTTTGCCTTTGAATATCATCCAATATATCTACCAACTCTCCCAAGATACTGATTGGTGTATAATTCACTACTTCTGTCTGAACCTTGTTTATGCAACTTAAACCCCTGTTAATAGACTTCTGTTTCAACCAGGCTTCTTTCACAGCTTGAAATAATAAACATAACATCCCCACATGCTACAGTTTCTTGATTACAATTTCATGTGGTATACTGTTTTAGGCTTTTGCAAAGTCCAGCAGTATCACTGTAAACCCATTACCTTTATCCAACTCAGCTGTCATTGTATTATAAAACATGTGCAAATTACTGAGGCATGACCAACCGTTCACGAAACCATGTTGTTCCCCCATCCCCCATATAGTATTTTATTTCTGTTTATTCATTCTTGTATTTTGCTCTTGATCAACTTCTCCAATACCTTGACAACAACTCCTGATATTCTGATAAGCCAGTAATTTGCCACATCACTCTTGGGGCCTCCTTTATGTAATGGAACTATTTTCCCCTCTTTCCACCTCATTGTGACTTAACCCAGAGCTGAGACTTAGATTAAACAATGTGGTCAAGGACACTGACAGTTCCCTAGAAACTTCACTTAAAACTTGAGTTGGTTTACCATCTAATCCCATAGCTGTATTCACATTAAGGTTCTGTAATATGCTATGCACTTCCATTTCATTTACCTCAGTTCCCATATAAGTCTTTGCTTCTCTCATTACTACAATATTTCCACCTGGATGACATTCTCTTGCAAAGTGTATGTCATTCAGATAATTCTACTATTTTGACTGATTCAGTTACCTAACTACTGTACCATCAGCATTGATTAAAATCATTCTGTCATAAACATTCTTCATATGGTATTATAATCCTATGATAGATAGGGTATTATAACCCTGTCTAACCCATTCATGAATCCTGCCTTCAACCAACTTTTCTAATACCTTTATCACCAGTCTTGAGAATATGATTAATCTATTGCTGGCTGTCTTGGAACCTCCTTTATATAATGGATCTATTTTGCTCTCTTATCACTCTCATAGAGGTCTGCCAAAGCTGAGAACACTACAGAGATAATGCCAATTGTCTTGCACCTTCTTGTAACATATGAATCATTATCGCATTTCGTCCTGTGAAAGAATTCACACTAAGATTTGCTATATTATTATTATTATAATACAGGTATCTCTATGGAGTGAGAACAGTCATCACGAACGATTAATTATTCACACACTAGCCAATATTTACACAATACCTATCATATCTCTCCTTAAACTCATTCACTATAAAACACTTAAAACCTCCTCTGGCAATCCAATGCACTCACTCACCACCCTGCAAGCAAAAATCTAGTCATAAAACCTTTGCTAACTGCACTCTTACACAGTTTCTATAGATGACCCATCATTCTCTCCCTTTTTGCCATGTACTTAAAAATATCTTCAGTGTCAATCCTGTAAATCCACTTTAACACATTCTATGTTTCTATCATGTCTCCTTTTTTTTTTTTGCCAATCTGCTAGTGTTTGAAGCCCAATGGTCTTCAGTCTATTCTCATAGGGAACATTCCATAGAACTCCCACAGTCTTTGTCACCTGCATCTGGATCCTCTCCATCACTTCTTTATCCTCATGGAATCTGGCTTATCAAATCTGTACACAGTAGTCCACTTGAGATTTGTGTTCCTTCAACTACTTGCTATTCACATCACCCTCAAATCCCTGGCCTCATCAGTTTAGTTCCATTAATATACTACACAGCTTGTGATCTTTTCTTTCAAAAGTGCACTTGTTGACTATATTAAAAACTGGCAGCTATTTATCTTTTCCCATACTGCTAGTTTATTTAAGTCTTCCTCCAGGATCTGTGAATCACCTTCATTCATTATTGCTCTTCTCAGTTTATCATCATCAGCAAACAAATGAATATTTCCTGTCAAATTATTTCCTTTATCATCATTATCAATTTCTTGATATGTACCCTCAAGGATGTTCAAGCTACTTAACAGCATTACATGCTATGTTTACATTATTAATAATCTTCTATCAACAAGTTTCCTTCAAATAAGTGATTACTTGTGAGCACTCCAATATTGTCATTTTGTTCTTCTAAGGCACTTCTACTGAATCAATCCACCTTAGACCTAAGTCTTCAACTGGGTCTTTTCCTGCCATCTTGGAATCAAACACCTGTTGTGCTAACCTTTCCTCTCCCATTCTAGTTAAGTGACCATGCCAACTTAGAATAGTCCTTCTCATACGTTCTTGAATGTGAACAATGCAAAGTTCCTTGTCTTCATGTTTAATATGATTCTGCCATTGATGCTATCTATTCAGGCTCCTAATTTTTCTAAGAACTCTCATATCGCTGGTCTTTAATCTTTAATCATCATCATCATAACACTAATTACGGGTATAGACCATATTGGTCTGTTCGGTCTCATTATCCATCCAATATCCTTTTTTGAGGTATACTCTGCTTTTTCTTTCCAGTTGGCTTATATTTTAGTATTTGTTTTGGATGTCAGGTGTTGGCCATTCGGTTTACATGTTTAATCCATTTTTGTTTATAATTGTTTAGTTTTTCTTCTACTGATTTTGTTTTTAGTTCTTTTAAAATGTCTTCATTCCTTTTTTGATTTAATAATGTGTATTTTGCAGTTCTTCTCATAAATCTCATTTCACTTGTTTTTATTCTTTGTTTATCTTGTTTGTTTATTGCCCAAATTTCACTGCCATATAATAATGTGGGCACTGCTAAAGTATTGTATATTTTCAAGCATTTTTCTTTTTGTGCTATATTTGGGTTGAGTGTTCTATTTATCAGGTCTATAATCTGTAAAAATTTTGAAGCTTTTCATTTTATGTCTTTTTCTCCTTCATATGATATTTCACATCCAAGATAACTGAAAGTATTTATTATTATTATTATTATTATTATTATTATTATTATTTGTGACACCTCCATTTATCTGTTCTATTATTTTATTATTAATAACTATTTTGCTTCTAACTGGAGTTTGTCCACAAAATGCCATTGTTTTAGTTTTATCTAAGGAAAAGTTCATTCCAAACTGTTCTACTATAATGTTTCAATTATATATTGCTCTTTGTAAATTGTCTTCCTTATTTGATATTATTACCTGATCATCTGCAAATAATAGTGTATTTATTTTCTTATTCCAGGAAATTTCTATACCTTGATTGTTCCACTGTATTAATATTTCATTAATGTAAATATTGAAAAGTGTTAGAGACAGAGGGCATCCCTGTCTTACTCCTTGGTTTATAGATTGTTTTTCAGACAACTTTTGATTTATTTTTATTTTTATTTCATTATCTTTGTATATATTCAATATTGCATGTAGTAAAATATTAGGTATATTTATTGTTTATAATATATCAAACAGTATATATCTTTTTACTTTGTCAAAAACTTTATCTTTGATCAAGTGCCTTATTTCTAACAGAACGCTCAGATACAAAACTTAAAACGGGTTTGACCACTGCCTTGTATATTGCTAGTGTAGTGCTTTGGCTAATTTCTATTTTATTGCATATAAATTTATTCAACTGGCTCCCCACCATACTAGCTTTGCTTATTCTGTTGTCTGTTTCTAGATTTAACTTGCCATCTTCACTAAAAACGTGCCTAAATAGCTCAAATATTTTACTAGACTCTCCATTCAGAATGCAACTGAAGTTTTCAGCATTCCCACCTATTTTGATAATTTCTGTCCCATCAGCCATCCTCTAATCCAAATCACTAAATTCATATCCATTCCCATTTGCTCCAATTTATGCAGCAGAGCTCTATGTGGAATGTTGTCAAATGCCTTTGAAAAATCTAGCTATATCACTGAGTAGCCATTTCTCTTACCCAACTGCATTGTAATTATATTATAAAAAATTAAGCAATTACTAAAATTGTTGTCCCTTATAGCGTATCACATTCCTCTCCATCCATTCCTGAATTTTGTTTTTCACTAATTTCTCTAGTACCTTAACCATCACTTCTGAGATGTTGATTGGCCTATAATTTACTATTTCTTTCTTTGAGCCTCCTTTATGTTGGACTATTTTGCCTTCTTTCCACTCCATTGGCACCTTCTTAGTACTGAGGCTGAAATTAAACTGCTTGGTCACAGGAGCTGATAATTCTTTTGTGGTAGTACACATTCTAGTAGTACAATGGCTGATATACCATCTAATCCCATGGCTGTGTTCACATTGGGTTTTTAATGTTTTAAGTACCTTCATTTCTTCAATCTCTATTTTTCCATCAGTCGCTATCACATCTGGCATTGCAACATCACCACATAGATGGTACACCCCTGCAAAATGCTTACTCAGTAATTCAACTGTTTGGTTTGCTTCCCCACCATCAGCACTTTTCAAAGTCATCCTTCCATAGTCATTCTCCTTTTACTTCTCTGCATTCCTGTTTCCCTGATATACTTCTGTTCTTTTTTGGCTCCAATTCATCATTGGCTACCCCCCCCCAATCCAGTTTTTTCTGTCCACTTCTAAAGATACTATATCCTTTACATTCTATTCCTATGACAATATCATCCTTGATCAATCATGTCTCACTAATACCTAAAACTTTTGGCCATGTTGAGTTAATCAATAACAAAAACTCCCTCACTCTTATTTTGAATACTTTTGGTATTAGTATACATAAACTGCAATACCCTCTTAATCCAACATCCTACTTTACACCTTGTATTGCTCAGACTAGTAAAGTTAAGAACTTGGAGTGCTACATTTAGCAACATGTGACTGCTCTTCCACTTACTAACCTCTGGGTTGCCTAGACCCCACTCACCTGTGTCTCCCTATACAGTCTACTTTTCCTAATTCTGCACTTCCGAACTGTCACCGAACAACACTTTCTGAAGACTCCTGTGAGTCCTTCAAATGCAAGCCATTCACCTTATATAAATCCTTCCTTCCATTAAACTCACTCCACACATTCGCAAACTCCACACCATTTCTCCTGTGCTTGCCTCTTTCAAACCATGGCACCAGACTCAATTTTGCTTGCTCATTCTTGTTTTTCACATGCACCAGCAATTCTTTCATATCTTCACTCATATCACACTTGTCACCTGTTAAATCATTTATACCAGCCAAAATAAACATCTCCTTCACCTTCACTCTCTGCATCCTTCATGCATATTCTGTGGACTTCTCAATTTTCGTCTATACCTCTATTCTCATATCAATCTCTATCACATCTGTCACTGTAATTCTTCACCCCAGATGACACAACTTTCACTTAGTAATTATTATTATTATTATTATTATTATTATTATTATCCTAAGACCCCCCCCCAAAGGAGTCACAGACTCATCTAGGAGGTCCTTTTGTCATACATACAGCTCATCATACCACACTTGAAACACTCAAATTCTCTGCAGACACTACACTCTCAGGCAACACATTGCAATCATTCGCAAATCTGCATGCAAAAAACCTGCTTCTCACATCCTCCTTATGTAGCTTCCAGGGATGACCTCTGGTTCTTCCCTGATCTCCTACCATTTTCTGTAAAACCTCTCCAACACTGATCCTATAACAACCCCTTACTAACTTTTAGGTCTCTATCATATGACCCCTTTTATCCACTAGACTCTGTAAATTTCATCTTCTCAACCTTTCCTCATATTCGACATTCCAGAAGTCAGAAACTACCTCAGTCAGTTGCCTCTGAACCCTTTCTAACATCTTTTTGTCCTTATGAAAACCATGTGACAAATCTGTGCACAGTAGTCCATGTGTGGCCTAATCAAAGCCTTATACAATGGAACAAGAGTCTCCCTACTTCTATGAATCAGTATCCTCTGTATCATTCCCAAAAGTCTTTTGGTAATGTGTACCCTAAATTTCAGATCATTATCAATTATCACCCAAAGATCTCTTATTTCCTCCACCTCCAAAATATATCCCACCAAGCATAAATACTACATCCCATCTTTGTTTCCCAATTTTAAAACCTTACATTTTGCAACATTGAACTTGTGTCCCCCATTCCCGTGCCCATTCACTCAATTTATTCAAGTCTTCTTGTAAGGTGACAACATCTTCTCTATTCTTCTCAAAGTTCATCCGAACTTTGCATCATCTGCAAACAACTGAATATCCCCATCCAAATCTTCCCCAATATCATTAAGGCATATCATCACATATCATTAACATACAGGTTAAACAGAAATGGCCTTAAAACAGACTCCTAAGGTACACCATTAGTAACTTTCCTCCTCTGGGATATTGCTCTCCCATACACAACTTGCTGATACCTATCGGATAACCGGTCTTCGATCCAATGCATTAATCTAATATCCAACCCCATCCCTGTAGTTTGACTATCAACTTATCATGTGGTAATCTAACAAAAGCCTTTGCAAAATCTAAGTATACTACTGTGCATCCCTCTCCTCTGTCCAAGGAATCCGTCACCTTACTGTAATAAGTAAGTAGATTATTAAAATATGGCCTCCCTTCAGCAAATTCATGCTGTCCACCAAAGATTATACCATTGTTGTCAACCCAATTCTGGATCCTAGTTCTCACCAGCTTCTCTAACAACTTAACCACAACACCTGACACACAGATAGGCCTCTAATTTGATGCTTGAATTCCATCACCTCTTTTATGAAGCAGCACAATCTTGCCCTAATTAAACTATTCTGCCTGATTATTCACCTTTCTCTCATCAGCAATTCATGAAATTTATCTTATCATAATTATTCTTTTGTTTCTTTTACTTGCTATTTGAAGAAGAGCTCGTTTGCATTTTATTTGGCCTGCTTCAATCATTTCCTCTCATTATCTGATTTTTCTTTTCTTTATGGTATAAATCTTTTTTACTGTGCACTCACCTGCTTACAAGTGAGCTCTTTATATGCCCTCCAACATTTTTTTTTTCTGTTTATTTGCAGTTCCTGCATGATGATGCTCTTCTGCTCTTCATTAAGCAGGAACCTCTACTGGTGGTGGGCAGTAGATGGTGTCAGTGTAGATGATGATGTTGGTATAGTTGCGGTTTGCTGTAGTTGGTGGATTGAGTGGTGGAGACGGAGAGTTTTAGAGTAGGTGCCCACCCTCGATGAGTCTTTTGACCTCCTTGGAGGTGTCACATAATAATAATAATCAAATGCCCTCTGGAGATGACACACTAAAACCATTTACATGTAGTCAGTCTCTCTTATACAGTTTTCCATCCATCTCTCAAAATCATCAAACACATTTGCAAACTGCATTTCTTTCTCCTTATGCAGCCCTGTTGGCATACAATTCATAATCTTTACCTGCCATCTCTACTTGTCACTGTCATACTTGGGCAACATATTGACTATCCTTCTTACCACACTATTATCTTTTACTCTCCTCGGCAACCTCCTAATATCCATTCTCATATTCTCCTTGTTCCAAAATACATCATTTGTTCCTACTATGACTACCAACTTCTTTGCTTGCTTACGCCTTATTCCAATGCCTCAATCACTCTATTAATTCGACATCCAGGAAAGCAAACCTTATGCCTTCTCATTTACCACACCTAGAATAATTGAATCTACATAATGCCACTTTTGAATTATTTGTTGCCTTTTTCACAAGGTGATTGTTCATTCCATTGTTCTTCATTTTTTCATTCTTATATACAATTCTTTTCATTTCACTCTGCATATGCTTCATATCTTGCCTCATCTTCACCAATTCTGCTTTCATATCTTTAATCCTTTCTTACTATCTTGCCATCAATCACATTCTCTTTCTCACTATCCATCTCATGTTATCTCACCATTAGTCTCACTCACTCGCTTTCTTATTGTCAGTCTGTCATACACACTGCCTTACCATCAGTCTTGCTTGCTTCAATACCAACATTCATGGTTTCTCATTCTATTTTATGCCTGCTCACATTCAAAGAAATCTCAGTGTCCATGAGCATTTCAAACTTCCCCCATACTGACTATTGTATTTTCCTAAAATGCAACTTGCTCAATTCTCATATTCAACCTCTCCACATATATATCCTCAACGACTCCCAACAGTTTGAGAAATTCAAACTGTTTACATTTTATTTGTTATTCATGCCAGTCTACATACCAACCTCACTCTCGTCACCATTCTGTCTTGGTGATGAGAGTGATGAGGTGATGAGAGTGATCATTGAGTGAACCAATGAATACTCAGAAAGAAATGTTACAGAAACTCACAATACAATCTAAAACTCAACTGAAAACCATGTACCAATCTTTAGTAATGCACAAGAAAATGCAATTAAAGCTTATCGATTTCATCACAGAATTAACATAAGAATTTAATTTATCTTGCTTCCCTTACAAAGGACTGATAATGGATATTCTGCCTTAGATCTATGAAAACCTAAATCTGTTCATGATTCAAATTACATTCCAAAAAAGAAAAAACAAAAATAATAACGTTATTCTAAATTTGATGTTTTCTGAGTCATATACTTTATAACAGTTTCATGAAGTATATTTTCCTAAAATGCAGCAGATAAAAACTAAACATTTTGCAAAACATTACTTAGATGTAAATACTCAAAATTAATGGGATGAGTGTGAATAAAAGCATATGAGTGAGCTTCAAACTCAACATGAGTGATAGGTTGCTCAGGTAGAAGTCTCATTCAGAATTTTCATATTGTTACCAGTTCTTCCAGCCTTCTCCCTGAAAGAGGCTCATGACATGTTGAGCGAAAATATAGGAATAATAAATTATATTTAGTTTTCTCTTGAATGTGTGAAGCCATTATTTGATAATTTGTATTACCTACCCATCTGTTCTGGTATCTAGGTAATTAGATGTGACAACAGCTTCTCCTTGTCCAGAAAGATAACAGGTCAAATTGTATTTCTTATCTCTGCTTGTCTGAACGAAATCATTAAACTGGACTACCACTATGTTTGTCATGATGTCTCCCCACTACAAAATAAATAAATAAATAAATAACATATAGTTTTTAATATAATAAGTCACTTATACTTCATAACAGACAACATTCTAAATCAATGGTTTCCAATCAAAATTTTTTTCACTTGAGTTTCACCAGAAATAATTTGTAAAAAAAAAAAATGACAGCATGTTAAAATGCATATGTTTAGGAAAAAAGGATATTAAAACTGCACTATTAGAATAAGACTTGTTTTGTTGTCTAACATTAGTAACATGCTGTTTGAATTTTAAATGTTCACTATATATACCAAAAATTTTGAGAAAGAACAGTGCATGATTTACATCTTTATCATCTTGTCTGTTAAACTAAACAAGTTGGTTAGTGTCTCCAAACTTGTAGAAGAACAGGAATGGTTGATGCAGTGTGAGTGGGGGGGGGGGGGGAAGAGCACAGAATTACTGAAAAAAACCTAGAGAAATTATTCTTATTCTTATGTAGGTCTATTAAAACTGACCAACAACAGATGGTCAGTTTTAATAGACCACAGAAATGTGACTAAATGTGACTCCATGTAATTCAATAATGTGTTCTTTTAAGGCACAACACTTGCATTCAAAAAGATTACAATAGTCACTCTCTCAATGGGTAGTACAGCACCCTGAAAATTTTTACTCCATTGAGGTATGCATGGTTGATAATGTATTAGATATAATACATGACTAATACACATCATTAATTCCAGTGTTATGGCAAAGTCAAACTTCATCATGAAGAAACAATGCAAAAATCTATAGACAGGTACATGGAGTACAAGCAATGCTAAGCCTATAGTCATAAAAGATTGAAGTCTCTTTACCTTGCTTTTTTAATTGTCCTCTATCCTCGGCAGCTAGTACACCACCTTATGTGGTTATCTATCAAATGAAGTAGAAGAATATCACTGTACATGATTCTCCCTTATCCAACACATTATCATTTTATTATTATTATTATGCGACATCCCCAGGGAGTGCAAAGACTCATCTAGGGAATTAAGACACTAACTTTGTTCCAGTGCATCCTTGCACATTGATGATATGTCAGATATGTCCAGTTCTTAAGATTGCTGCTCCAAATAATTCTTTGCATTCCTTGTTCCCTCTTTCCCTTCTGCCATTTCCTTCCTTTAGAAGATGGCAACGCGACGTTGCCGAAATATTGGAAAATATTTATTAAAGTGTAATTTAATTTATATCCTTAACTACATTGTTCAATTATCTGGTCTATAACAACATCCCACCAAGTATTTGATTCCATTCACCTCTATCTCACACCATTCTGCCTCAAAACCATTGGCACTATTTCCCTCTTGCATCTCTAACTGATACAGACATAACTCATTTTCTATCATCAATAGCACTCCCCCCTCCCTTTTTACCCCTTCTATCCTCACGAAACACATCATACCCTTCCATCTCTATTCCTGTCAGTATGTCATCCTCCTCCAACCATGTCTCACTTATTCCATTTATTCTCACTTAATTAGTGCAACCATTTCATCTGCCTCATTTCTTATATTTCTAGCATTTGTATACAAACACAACAGCTCATTTCTGGATCTACAGCTAGTTCCACTGATACCACTCACTCGATGTGATCTCTCCATGCTCGACTGGGGCCATTTCTCTTTCTGCTTCTTCATTTTAAAACCCTTTTCAATTCCAACTGTTTCCTCTTTATCGCTGGTCATCCCATTCCTTTCCTGCCTACACATGCTCACCACCTCTTGGAGCATCCATCTTTCTCATGCTGTGTACCCCTGTCCACCCTGAGCCTCCCTGTTTCCCTGCTCCTCTTGCACATCCATTCTCTCATTTTCTATACTCATACCACTCACTTCCCCATTCAAAACCACCTCTTCAATCTCTCCTGTCTTCCTCTCCCGCTCTTCCACATCACTTCCCACTTGATCTGATTCATTCTCTCTATTCACCTCTCTACCTTCCAGCAGCAATCTCTCCAAGTGACTCACACCATAACCACTCAAATGCAGTCCATCACTTCCATACAGCTCACTTCGTCCCTCAAACTCATTAAACACATTAACAAACTGTACTCGTCTCGTCACACATTTCAGCCAGCATATCATTCATAATCCTTGCTCCCTGCCTCATTTTACCACAGTCATATCTAGGCAACACGCTAACTACCCTTCCTGTCACACTATTCTCTTTTATTCTTCTAAGGAGCCTCCTGATATCCATTCTAACACAATCTTTGTCCTCTCTCAAATCATTCGTACCTATTAATACTATTAACTGTTTTGCTCGTTCCTGCCTCATGTCCAATGCCTCTACTCATTTTACCACCTGGAAAACACACCTTGTGCATTCTATCCTCCAGCACACTTTTAATAATGGAGTCGCCATACAACGCCACTTGCTCATCTTTCGTTAACTCTTTCATGCCATCTTAATTTATTTTAATAGTTTTTACCCGAATTTTCTTAATTTCATTCCACATCCATTTCATTTCTTGCCTCATCCAATCCAATTCAACTTCCGAATCTCACGACACATTCTCTCTATCATTCAATCTTTCTAACTTTCTAACTCTCAACCTCATCTTCTCACTTTCACTCTCATTCGTCCTTCTTTGTTTCCGTACTTTTGTCCAACATGCGTCCAACGTTCGCTATCATTCTTCCCATTTTTACACTCATTCATCTGTACTTTCAGTCCAACATGCGGTGAACTTTTGCTATCATTCATTCTTTTTTCACTATCATCCATTATTTCGATTTTTTTCACTTTCGATTTCTTCATCACTCCATTTCTAGTTTCATTTGTTCTCTCAATTGCGTTTTCTTCAGCCATACTCACCTCACTTTTGTCCCTTTTATTATGGTTTTCAAATCGCTCTTCTTCTTTACTGATTTTAACATTTTTTCGTCCCTCTTTCAAATGCGCAATCATTTTTCCCGTGACAATCTCGCTACTAACACTTTCTGTAATCAATTTTATATTTGCATTCATCAATTCCTCATTGAGGTCATACTTTTTACACACCCTCCTTCCATCCTCACCAAATATCCACAAATCATTTATGTAATCGAAAGAATACATATAACAGACCTCACACTTAACGAAATGACTGAAATCAAAATTAAAGTCATGGAATGCAGGTTACTAAGTCTAATAATAGCGATTTCGTAATTAAGTTTTGGCAAAAAAAATCCCCCACACTAATAAAACCGTTTATACCCTCTAATTCTTACACTGACTCCTTTCTTCTTTGCAAAAGATCTGATATTCATTTCATTGTACCACCTGTAAATCGTAAATCAAGTCTTGTGCACCTTATTTTTTACCACACTTTTAATAATTTAATAATTTGTGTGTGTGTGTGTGTGTGTGTGTGTGTGTGTGTGTGTGTGTGTGTGTGTGTGTGTGTGTGTGTGTGTGTGTGTGTGTGTGTGTGTGTGTGTGTGTGACTAATGTTTATAAGGGAGAACACAGGAATAAGATAGTATTTAGTTTAATTGACAACACGATGTTTCATCCTAATTGCACAGGATTTCTTCAGGTATAAATATAGAAATTAGAGAACTAGTAGACAAAACTGTAAGGAATAACAAAGATGACAACTGTTATGCAGTTATAGAAGAGACTGATGGTATTTTAAAATATATTTCTAATTGTTCAGAAAGCTGTGCGTGTTTACACATTCATGTGAATGGGTTTGGCTAATGAAGAGTAGGATATAATATGACAAGATAATACTTGAATTAACATTTAGATGTTTAGGATCTAATGCAATTTCCAAAGACTCCCAGATTTTTCTGTCTGCTGTATCATAGCAATGGTGCAATAGTTCCAATTTATTCCATATATGAGGTCTCATTTGTGAATTTTCTTGTGGGTCAGCTGATTTGCTGATGCATTTCATCATCACTAAAAACTGATCCACTAGACATGGAACATCTTACCATGTATTTGATCTTGTTAAAGTCCACCACTCATCAAGCTTCAAACTTCTTAAAGGGAGAATTGTTACTATCGTAGCTTCCTATCCTAAATAACCTCAAAATCATCTGATATTACAAACAGCGCACTCCCTTCTATGCTATATTTTCTATCCTCCCTAGAAATATAGTATAGTACCTTTTACACTAAATCTCCAATTCTGAAAGTCAGGTCTCACTAATGCCTACACAACTTATTTACCTAGGTGATAAACTCTACCCCCCCCAGGCATTGCTGATACTACTGGCATTTATGTAGAGATGTAATAAATCACCTCCATGCTTTTCTTGTGCACTTCATACTGTAGTCTGCATGACCTATTTAGAGAACTTGCAGATCTTTATTTGCATACAATGGCTCACTTATCCAGACATCCTAGCTAATAAATGCAACTCAGGCGAGCACACAGTAATTCTTTCATCATAATCACCTCCATGATTAGTGCATTCAGATCATTAACAGTTGCACAGGTTCTCACCATTCCTCCCACCATCATCCAGTCCTGACTCTCAATATTAGGTCTCATACCAATAAATAATTTCTTCAGACTCCTGATATGAGATGCATTCAAGTGCAGGCCATTGCTCTTATATAAATTCATTCTTTCCCTCAAACTCACTCCACACATCCAAAAACTTGCAACTGTTTCTTCTACACAACCTGTGCATTGAATTGCCCCTCCTAAATTCAGACTGATAATTTTCTCTCTCTTTGCTTCTTCTAGAAATCCTTTCTTGCACTGAGAATCAAATCATTTGTACTATGAGATCTACCATCTCTTTTGCTTTGCTTTTCTGTTTTTCAATTGCGTTTGTTATGTTTTTGCATTTTGCCTAAAACTCAAAGTAGTAACTGTCATCAATGGCATGTTTTCTAATTGAATCTTAATACCATGATATCCTTCTTTTTATATTCTACATAACTTACCTGTTTATCATTACTTAATAATATCGTATGTGCTCCAGTTTGTTGTCACTTATTTTGCTGCTTTACTTTGTTGGCCTTCCAGTGTTTTTCAACTTTTTCTAATTCTGAGTTGTCTAATAATATAATCTGTTTTAGTGACGAGATTTTGAAACTTATTTAATTTTCAATATCCTAATTTGTTTCAATATTGGCATGTTTCTGTAGTGGCAAGCCTTCATTGTTCTCAACTTCATTATTTAGGTTAGCAGGAGTTACTTTTTTATTTCTGCTGTATTATTATTATTATTATTATTATTGTTCCATTTTGTGGTGCTACTTTAATATTACAATATTTAATATATTAAGGAAGGAAAAAGCAAAACTTTAGTTGAGACTAGCACTGCAGTTAAGGATTAAGGGATTTTTTCATTATATGGCCAGCAGGAGAAAAAATGATTGCAGATTAAGGAGACTTTGCTGGATGGAAAAGGTGGTAAAGTGATCAATGTAACAGAGATATTTAAAGAAAGCCTTGTAGTTGAAAAAGTCCATATGGAGTGGGGAGAGAAAGAGTGTATTATTATTATTATTATTATTATTATTATTATTCAGGCCTCCATGGAGTCAAAAGACTCATCGTGGGAGGTCCTTAATAAGAAACACAAAGTCTATCAAGACTCATCGAGGGGAAGTCCCCCCACCTGAGAAACACAAAGTCTATCATACCACTCCTTAAACTCATTGACCGTTCTCGCTCTCATCAGGCAATGCATTCCATGGTTCAACCACCCTCCATGCAAAGAAACCACTCCTCACCCTCTTGCCAACAGTGTCTTTTCGTAACTTCCAGGAGTGGCCTCTTGTCATCACTCCTTCCCGCTGTTCAACCAAGTGAAAGAACTCCCCAGTGTCAACCCTATAACCACCTCTCAACAGACGTTAAGAGGTGGTTACTAAAGTCTCAATCATATCATTTCTCCTTCTTCTATCCACCAAACTCTGCAGTCCACATTCCCTCATAACTAACATTCCCTCATGTTAGTTATGAGGATCAGCCGATCCTCATAACTAACATGATAGTCCTGAAACCATCTTTGTTATCTGCCTTTGTACCCTTTCCACAGTTAATATATCCCCTTCAAATCATGGGGACCAAATCTGAGAACAATAGTCTAAGTGTGGTCAGATCAGAGACTTATACAACAGAATGATAATCCTTTTATCTCTGCAGGTCAGTATCCTTCTCATTATTGCAGCAATCCTCTGTGTTACCTGAAGGTAACACAGTATGTCCCCTAAATTTCAGGTTTCTATCAATCACCAACCCTAAATCTCTTGTCTCCCCTACTTCCTCCAGTATAACTCCTCCCATAGAGTATGCAGCATCCCATTGATGTTTCCCAAACCTCAAGACCATATATTTTGCTGCATTAAACCGATAACCCCATTGATTTGCCCATCTGTCTAGCTTATTCAAATCCTCTTGCAGGGCTGAATATCCCCCTTGCAATCCACTAAAATGTCATTGATATAAAGGTTAAACAATATAGGTCCCAGTAGTGAGCCCTGTGGGGTCCCACTTGTAACCCTCTGCCTCCTTGAAACTGTCCTACTATATACAACTCTCTGATACCTATCGGACAGCCAATACTGAATCCAGTTGATCAATCTGACATCCAGACCCATGTGCTGCAACTTAAATATCGGCTTATCATGTGGCACCCTGTCAAATGCTTTTGCTAAGTCTAAGAAAATGGCAGTACATGCCTTTCCCTCATCTAATGCTCTTGTAACTTTATTATAAAAGGCTAGCATATTGCTAAAACAAGAGCACCCCTTCACAAATCCATGTTGACTTTCACGGATAACACCACCCTCATCTGCCCAATGCTGTATATGGTCCCTCACTACTTTCTCCAAGATCTTAACAACTACTGATGACACACAAACTGGCCTATAATTAGACACGTCCAGTCTGCTACCACCCTTATGCAATGGCACTATCTTACCTTCCTTCCATTCCATGGGCACCTTTGCCAAAGCCAGACTTTCATTGAAAAGCCACGTTAAAGGCACTGTCAGTTCCCTAGCGCATTCTCTCAAAACTCGTCGTGAAATACCATCCAGTCCCACAGCTTTACCGACATCCAGAGTACTCAGTATTTGAAACACACTCTCTTCCTGTACCTCTAAACCTCGAACCTGCCCTATCCCTCTAGTATTAAAACTAACTCCTCCAGGATAAAATATTCCAATAAAGTGTTCATTGAACAATTTCACTATGTCCTCTGCATCAGTCACTGTATTGCCATTTTTATCCCGCAATATCGTTCTTTCACAGTCATTTCTCCTCCTACTGGCCACATAGCCTAATATATTTCCTAGAGTTTTCTTTGGATCTTAGGGCCAATCTCCTCTCCTATTCCAGTTTTGCCTTCCTTACCATACTAATCACTCTTCTAGCCTGTGTCTTATATTCTTCATGCATCTTCTCTTCACCTGTCTCCTTATATCTCTTCCATAGCCTCTTTTTCGCATGCAATTCCTTCTTAATATTGTTTGTCATCCACTTTACTCCGAATTGTGTCCTCTTCTTCACTCGTGTTATACAACTTACCACTGCTGCTAAGAAATATTCTTTCACAATTTCCCATGCACTAATAATATCCCGGCCTTCCAATTCCTCCATGGGTGCGCCAATGCTCCTGCATGTCTATTCATCTTCGAAGTCAAAACCCACATGGTCACTCTCTCCAACTTGTGTGAGAGATGTCATCTCAGTTATTATCAACTCTTCTGATGCTATGACCAAATCCAAATCTCTTGAACCTCTTGTTCCCTCTATTACATGTTGCCTAAGACATCTGTCCCTCAAGAGTTCTAGAAATTCCATTCCCTTATTGCTACATGCATCTTCCTCTCCCCAATTTATACTACTGTAGTTAAAATCTCCCATAGCCATTTCTTAAAACTGGTGGCAGAATGGAGACATCAAATTGTAGACTAGTTTATATCATAACCACCACATTTCTGTGGCTATTAGGATTTTAAAGAAACTGGTAAGAGCCCATATATATCGATGTAAAGAAATAAGGGTAACATTATCTGTCCAGGTCAGCATGGATTTGTTAAGGCTTCAGTAATCTTTTTTTTTTTTATGTGACTCCCACTCACAGAAGGTTGTAGACCTATAGTATATCAGTTCTGTGGGTGGGTAAGGAATTTTTGTCCTGTTTATTATTATTGTTATTATTATTATCAAGATTTATTTTTATTTTTTCTTTATTTTACCTGGTCTGGAAACCTGCTGTAGAGACCAAACATGAAATTATTACAAGCCATTTCAAGCCTTTCATAAGTGGATGTAGTGTCACATAGGGTGATGAAATTCATCGCACACCTACAGACAAAGAAAAATATTCATGTCCACAGGAAGATTCGAATCTGCAAGCTGGGAGTTAAAGATTGAATATGCTAACTGCTCTGCCAACAAGTCCCACAACATATACTGTCGATCACTTTCAAAACATTTTAAGTTTTGAAGATACACATTGTTTTGTCACTTGACAATAAATGAGAATTTATTATCCTTTCATTTAAGAAGAAAATTCCATTCAACTTACTTGCTGAGTACCACATCTGGGGAAACCCATGGCTGGACTTAGCCTAAGAACATTCACTGTACCACCATTACCATCATAGAAACAGGAATCATAAAAGCCATGAGCATATATTTTTCCATAGAATCCCTCTGGTGTCTTAAGAGTAAATTCCATACCATCCAAGGTACATGTCTGACCAACTGCAAGAAGAATATATAAAATATTATCACACCAAATATTACATTATGTCAAATCGTTATATAAATTGCAATGGCTAACGCTCATTCTAATCTTAGAACTAAAAAAGAAAATTTGAAAGAAAAGAAATGTTTAATATATAAAATGTATTTAAATAATCATCAACAACAATTTTTATTTAAATAATCATCAACAACAATATAGCATATAAAAAAATATTTTTTATGTGACTCCCGCTCAAAAACGTTTACAAGCTTATAGTGCATTAGTATAGTTAGAATGCTAAGGATTTATTTTGCATTTTTATTAAATATATAATTGATAAAATACAAAAACATACTCACATATGAATTGTATTTTTATTAATTTTTTACATAGTCCGAAAATGCTACTTTAGAGATCTCACGAGGAACTTTTTCAAGCCACTTGAAGTCTCCAGTAAACAGGACAGTGATATTCATCTTCCACTTGAGGACAATCAAAAACATTCCTATTTACATTCCTAAAACACTCCTAAAAATCTAGTGACCAGATTATCCAAGGTCCCATGCTGGACACGTTCCCTGGTTGCATAACTTTTGTTTCCTGCTTTGCAGGTTTGTCTTCCCTCAAGGCATATATTCTAAAATTGCTGTATTTCTTCTTATCCCAAGAGAAACATAATCATACCTTTTCAATAAAATACAAGTATCCCTCGATTAATGCGGTTAATTAAACCCTCCATGTTACCACATATATCAAAATTGCATTAATCAAATCTAATAATCAATGGTAAAAATTACAATTCGTCCATGATCGATTACTGTATTAATAATTCGTTTTATATGGTACTCTTTTAGGAAAGATAAAAAATGAATGCAAAGTAAATGTTTAATAAATACTTGTACCTACATTATTTACTGCAATTTTTTTATCAAAAGAAGTTATCAAGAGTTGTTTGAACAGTTTTAGTTTTTTTCCTTATCGGCATAAATTCTACGATAACAAGCAAAATGACTCTCCAGACCTCAGCAAACAAGCAATGAAACATAAAGAAAAAACACTACAAATATAATACATGATGGTACAAATTAAGTTAATATTGAATCCAACATTATTTCATAGCCGAATATAGAAACTACAAGAGTTTCGTGAGAATATACAGAAACTAAAAGTTTCGGCAGATGCAAGCATAAGCAACCTCATGGGCAACTCGTAGTAAAGGTGGGGGTAAGCTTCAGATCACTTTCCTTAGTATTTTCCATAATGTAAAGCACATCTCCTAGAGGACATGTATGATGAAGCCTTTGGCTCTCTCTATTTCAGTAATACATGATGGTTTATTTATTTTCAGTTACAATCTAGAAATTATTGAACAAAGAATAAAAAAAACAAAACAACTAAACAATACTATACTGACATCGGAGATCGCGGTATCTCTCAGATACAATTTACTGTCAAATATCACAAACCTTTACATAGCATGTGTTAAACCAAACTGATAGCAAAAAACAGTGCGTAATATCACTCGTAACATATGAATGCGCAGCTACTCATGACCTCCAAGCTATACAATGAATTGTGTAAGAATATTTATATTAAACACTTTGCATGTATCTGTCAGATCAGCTGCCAGCTCTGCAGGTACGTTAATCAAAACTCTTGCCGCGTATATCAAGGGATTTCCCCAATTAATTTCGCCGGGTTAATCAAATCCCGCGTTAAGCAAGGGATACCTGTATTCTGCTTTCATACATACATACATACATACCCACATCATCTTCAAGGCCCACCTTTCCTAATTGGGTTGTGGGGGCAACAGATGCAAGAGGAACTTCCAATGGTCACGATCCTCTGCCACCAAGCTCAGGTGTTCTGGTGGGATTCCCAAACGTGTCCACCCAAGGTTTTGGATATAATCTATCCAGCGAGTCCTTGGCCTTCCACGTGGCCTCCCACCCTCTGGCTTGGCAAAGAGGGCCTGCTGAGGGAGCCTCTCTTGTGGCATTCTGACCACCAGGTGCCCGTACCAACGTAACTGTGATCTCTCAACACGGAAAAGCAGTGGTTGAGTATTGAGGGTTCCCAAATTGCAGAGCTTCTTACTCTGTCGAGTCTTGTCAGCCCCGCAACCCCTCGAAGGAACCTCATTTCAGCCGCTTGGATTCGTGTCTGCATTCTTTCGGTCATTACCCAACTCTCATGACCATAGGTGAGGATGGGGACATAGACTGTATTGCAGACAGTTGCTTTCATTCTTGTTATTATTACTAATTAATAATATTGTTACTGCTAAACTAGCAAGAAACGTTTATTGAAATTCTCAATAATGGATGCAAAAGTAAATATCCCAAAAAACTTATTTATTTTATATTATTCTTATTATTACGTGACACCTCCAGGGAGTCTAAACACTCATCGAGGGAGGGCACCTACTCTAGTTCCACAACTCAATCCAACTACAACTAACCGCAACTACATCGACGCCATCTGGTTGGCATTTGTTCGCCTGGTTGGCAGAGCGGTTAGGGAATCCGCTCTCCAGCCAAAAGGCTGCGGGTTCGAATCCTGCCTTGGGCATACATGTTTGTGATTGTCAGTGGAAGTGGTGGTGGTGGTGGTGGTGGTGGTGGGCTGTAGATGGCGTTGGTGTAGTTGCAGTTGTAGTTGATAAATTTGAGTGGCAGAGACAGAGATGTAGAGTAGGTGCCCTCCCTCGATGCATCTTTGGACACCTTGGAGGTGTCACGTAATAATAATAATAATCTACAGCCCACTAGTATTTCCACAGACAACCACAAACATCCATGCTCATGACGGGATTCGAACCCGGCCTTTTGGCTGGAGAGTGGATATGCTAACCTCTCAGCCGACCAGGCCGGCATTATACAATGAATAGATATTTATTAAAAGCAAGTTTTATTTCAATTCGTAATAATATATGCAAAAGTAAATATCACACAAAACTTATTTATCTTATACAATGAATATCTATTAAAACTCTCCATGTGAACAATTTAAACATATCATCCTCTGATATTTCATCCATAAAATCTTCACAGGAATCAAACATATTATATTTCATAATAAGAATTACCTTTATTGTCTCAAGTTTTAATTGTGTTTTCTCTGCAGTCCATAATTTATTCACAACTGAAAACACTTTTTCTGTCACAACATTTGCCCCAAGTAAGCAAAGGGCAAATTCCACTGTGTTTTTTTTTTTTTATATTACCATAAGGCACTTTTTGTTTCTCAAAAAAAGCAAATATCTCAACCCATTTATATCCTGTAGGAGTTTTTTTTCTCTCCTTCCATTGTTCAATTTTTGAATCAATTATATACTTCTCCAACACGCTCATTGCCAATCACGCGATATCGCGTGATGCGAGCTCTCTCCTGTCGGCCGATCACGCATTATCGCGTGGACGTCGCTACCTAAATAAAAAAATTAAAAAAATTTGCCCACCACATGAAATTCCAATTTTCAGCTTGGCAATGAAAGTGTTAAACAAGAAACCTCATCAAAAAAAGTTATTTTCATATATTCCATGATTTTTTTCCAAAATTAGAATATATATACTCCAATGATGCCTCAAAATCATGGTATGATATCCTATTTTTAAGGTTCACCCATTTAAATGTCTTAATTTCCAGGAACTGGGATGACCACATGTCCAAATATTCCAAACAGTTATTGTAAAAAGTTTTAACATGAGAAATAAACAAATTTTTTTATTTGTTTATTTCTTCCATCATCTTCTAAAATTCTTAAATCTCTTCTTATGCAAATAGGAACGTAGTTTGATTCGAGATGTTCTCCGTATTTTGCTTTTAGCATATCAAGTTCCACTGAGACTTCCATTATTGTACAATCATTTCCTTCAATGTTTCTGACTACTGCCTCAAATACTAATGCCTGACTATGAAGAAATGTTAACCACAACTGAGAGATATTATTATTATTATTATTATTATTACGTCACACCTCCAGGGAGTCCAAAGACTCATCGAGGGAGGGCACCTACTCTACAGTTCTCTGTCTCTACCACTCAATCCAAACTATACCGATGCCATCTACCGCCCACTACTAATACTAATATTTCCACAGACAATCACAAACATCCATGCCCGTGGCGGGATTTGAACCGGCAGCCTTTTGGCTGGAGAGCGGACACGCTAACCACTCGACAGACCAAGCTGGCAAAAGAGTTCAATTATTCTTGGATACTTATCAAGGGATAAGAAATATGACTTCAATGGACTATATAATTTCAGAATCCTCTTAATCACTGGCATTAAAGCCATCTAGTTTTACTGTAGCCTAATATTTTGTGATATTCAATTTCCCTTCTTCACAGAGGGGAAAGAACACAGAGTTCTTTCAAAGATTCTACTCTGACAGTGTAAATGTAAAAATGGCTATAAATTTTTGTTACAATACACTATGTCTAATGATAAAAGATCAGCAGCAGTTTGAATGGCATTATGAACTATATGAGTTGCACAACCTACTCCAATAATACTTTACTCTAAATTTCTGTTCAATATAGTGAAGACATTGTTAATACCTTTTTTTAGCTACACCACCAAAATTGGTATTTGCATTATCAGCACAATATGCAACAACCTTGTTAGATGAATTGTTTTTTTTTTTTTTTTTTTTTCAAGAACAGTTAAAATAGAATTGCTGATAAGCTCAGCAGTTTCCTCAGGTAGGGACAGAAAATCAATAATCTTATTCTTCACACCACTTTTTGAATCAAAATAACGAATGATAGTAGGAAAATTTTACATTTTTATGGTTTGATGCATCAAAAAAACACAGATATAAACTTTATGTTTTGTAATTCCTTACCAAGCTCTTTCAATGCATGTGGTGCTAATACATTCTTAATGATAGCTTCTGATTTTGTCCTTGCACATATGAATTTACTGTCGAATAATTTGGGGATCAATATGGATGTACAGTCCATGGATCTAAAAGTTTGATTGTGATTAGCGTATCCACTCTCCAGACAAAAGGCAGCGGGTTCGAATCCCGCCATGGGCATGGATGTTTGTGATTGTCTGTGAAAAATACTAGTGGTGGTGGTAGTGGTTGGCGATAGATGGCGTTGGTGTAGTTGCGGTTCATTGTAGTTGGTAGATTAAGTGGTGGAGACGGAGAGCTGTAGAGTAGATGCCTTCCCTCGATGAGTCCTTGGACTCCCTGGAGGTGTCACGTAATAATAATGATAATATATATAGTATGGGGAAAAAAAACACAGCCTCTGCAAGCGCTAATTCTCTTTCTTTCATCCCAAATTCAGTTTGACGGAGAAAACTGGTAATCTTTACAGATGAAGAAGCTGCTTGTAGAGCTTTCTTATGCTTATCAGAAGCTAAATGCTTTGTGATATCTCGCTTTCCTCCAGAGGTCACAGAAAATTTTCCCAAACAGATTGTACACGAAACATATCCTTCCTGTTCATACTCCTTAATAAACGGATACTCTTTTTTCAAATTATCTCTCAGTTTGCAATCCCTTCGTTTTCTTTTTTACTGATATTGTTTAAACCTGATTATTAAAAAAATAATTAAATATTTTAAAATAATTATAACCTTTCCAATTTTTAAACATATAAAAAAAGATATAGCAAAGTATCACTTTTGTGAATACCTGGGATCTATGATATCAAAAACAACAATCGTAAAATACTATGTCTACAGGCAGGACCGGTTCTAATAGATGTACAGGGCATGTGTGCATGCAGGCGGCAAAATCTCAGGGCGACCGATGGAATAAATTCGACATAGCCTATAGTTAATTTAAAAATATTGGCGATGGAATAGGAACGTAACATTGTTAAAACTTATAGCAGTGCTAACTTCGAAATATCTTCTTTGGGTTTCAATCTCTATCTCTTTAAAAAAACCTAACTCAACAAGGAATGTTCATTCAAGCGAACCATAGTTTTGGCCTACTTTTTTGCTACTAAAAATACATAATTAGGGGAAAAAATGAATTGCATTCTTTTTTCTAGTATCTGCTATAAATTTATTATTTATAAATTTATACATTCATTGTACTTTTTCTTTTTTTATAAAATTAAAATTAAAATGACAAAGTTAAAAGAAACAGCCAGCAAAGATTGGTCGATTGGTAGAGCCTCTGCTACTAATGGCTCACGTAAAAAGTTAAGCAAGTTTGAGCGCGGTTAGCAGTTGGAAGGGAATCAAACGTTCGATGCTGTTGGCACACTCTCCCTCGATGAGTCTTTGGACTCCCTGGAGGTGTCAAATAACAATAATAACAATATTATTTAACATATTAAAATAAAGACAAATACCAAATAATATCCTAAAAGCTATCACAAGTATATATGAAAATAATCAAATACAAATAAGATTAAATCACGAGCTATCATATACGAGAGAGATAAACCAAGCGGTCCCCTCTCAGCAACTCTTTTTAATATTTATCTAAATGAAATAATAATAAAATGGAATAAAAATTTCCATCACGGTATTAAACTTTCTCCTACCGTGAACTTAAACACTTTCCTCTTTGCCGACGACCAAATAATAATTACAAATTCTGAAGATAACTTACAGAAAGCTATTTTAGATCTAAATGAGATAGCCAAAGATTATGGTATGATAATATCAACAGAAAAATCAAAAACTATGGCCTTTAAAGGACAAGAACTAAAATAGTAATAGATAACAAGATCTTAGAACGGGTGAATTCATTTAACTACCTGGGATGTACGATCACATATGAAAATGAAAAAGATATAAACGTAAAAATTGCAAAATATTTAAAAATAACAGGTGTAATTAACTCTATATTTAAACCAAACCTAGTTCAAAAACAAACCAGATTAAAAGTATACAATACATTAGCCCTACCAGCAGTAGCGTATCTAGAGCTGTTGCCGCCCCGAGCGATCCCTGAGTTTGCCGCCGCTCTCAATACACACCAAAAATACTACAAAAAGTCAAAACGACGTATATAGAAATAAATTAAAACACTATGTTTACTTTTGAAGTAAAACTTTAATTTCAACATTGTAAAATTTTATTTTTCTTGCTTTTCTGTTAGCAAAATCGTCGATGACATTGGCGAAGTCTATTTCATTGTAATGTAGGTAATTCTTAATCAATTTTATTTAGAAAACCTCCTCTCACAACTAGCAACACTTACAGCAATTGTGAGGAAAATTCGCAGTAGTATTACAATAGTTGGAACTGAGTTCTCGAGACTGTATTTTAGAATTAACTGCAAAAGTTCAAAAGGATCAAAGTGCCGCCCGGGGCGGATCTCCTCCTCCTCACCCCCAGCTACGTCACTGCCTACCAGTCTTAATGTATGGAAGCGAAATCTGGACAATAAAACAAAAAGACAAACAAAGATTAATAACAGCAGAAATGAAGTTTATGGAAAAAACTGCAAAGTATATCCTATTTGATCACAAAAGAAATTATGAAAGAATTAAACCAAGAACCAGTAATAGCAAAAATTAAAAAATAATTAAAAATTAAAAAAGCTCCGCCGTAGCGCAATTGGAAGAACGACGGTACATTGCGCCCTTCGATTGGAATAAGCCTAAGTTCGATTCTCGTCGAGGACGGGAGGAATCTTTATCTGGATGATTTTCAATCGAAGGTGAGTTAGCCGATCTCATACGGAGGTAGCAGGGTTTTTCTCCCGGAAACTCGGGTTTTTCATCCCGCACATACAGACAAATCGGCCTTTCAGAACACACACAATTTACAGACAAAACATACTAGTTGTGGTGGTGGGCGGTAGATGGCGTTGAGAGATGATTTGTAGTAGAGGTTCGGTGTAGTGGTTGAGACAGTTGTAATAGTAGGTGTCCTCCCACGATGAGTCTTCGGACTCCTTGGAGGTGTCAGGAATAATAATAATAATATAAACATAAATGAAAACAGAAAGATTACCAAAGCGTTAAAGTAGAAGCCATTAGGAAAGGACGTCCTCTTAAACGATTCAACGATGACTTCTAAGACCGGAACAGGCCATGCTAGGCCTAAATCCTTGATATACATTCTGATGATGATGATAAAATTAAAATAAATAGCCTACAGTATATAAAATATTTTATGAATTTTCCTTTGTCAATTAGGCAACATTATACTGTCATAAAAACGTACTAATAGTAATATTCTGGGTTATGCTGTAAATTAATTCGCGATCTGCATTGTTAGGGTAAGGCTACACTATTTTTTTTTTCCCGAACGTGAATAGAACATATGCGCAAGAATGGTAATGTTCTGTACAAATTTTTTCCGTCAACGTGGCTACCACCATTCTTGCATATGTTCTATTCACTGCTGTACATGTTCGGAAAAAAAAAAAAAAAAAAAAAAAAAAAAAAAAAAAAACACTAGTGTACCTTCAAGGGCGGCCAATTATCTCTCGCACGCAGGCGTCTAACAGTCTGAAACCGGCTCTCTACAGGTAAAACTTTGATTTTGAAACATACAACAAAATACCATTCTTTAAATTACCATTACTATAACCATGGTCGATATATATCGCTTCGTGGTTTCCTTTGCTCCACAATCGATTTTGTATCGCCATGAGCGAGGAAAGACCTCAAACTAACAATTACTTAAATTACCTTTATTATTAAAATAAGGGAAAATACAGCTTTTGCTATCGCGCGTAACTGTTTGTTTTGTGAATGAAATTTAAAAGCAACAGATATCATATCTAAACTTTGTTTTATGCTAATAATAATAATAATAATAATAATAATAATAATAATAATAATAATAATAATAATAATAACGTTTATTACGGGCATTAGCGCAATTACAATTTGTTACAGATGGTTGTGAATTGCACAGTAAAAATAGGTAATATTTTTACAAAACCGAAAAAAATTACATGCATTAAACATACACTATGTAAATTATAATAGTAAAAACAAAACGTTGGTATTATAAATTTAGATTACATTGATTGACGATGATAATTTGTCGAACTTTAAAATAAAAGTTTGGCATATAATCAAAAAATAATTTTACATGAAAAAGTTTCTCAGAATAAACAACTAATGTATGTTCGTAGTTTACTCTTTCTCTTAAGATAAATAAAATATTTTAAATGCTGCACGTTTTGCTGTACAGGCTGGTAAATGCTGTACAATACAGCATAATGTTGTACATCTGGTCACATAACCTGAAAACATTCCTATACACATTCTCTCCAGCCATAATTCCAACGCGAGCATTCTCAGTAGTGGTATCTAGCTGTAAGCAGCACCTTTAATTATTATATTTCATGGTTAGGCAGTGGATTTCAGAACATAATGTTAAAGCAAAATGCTTTGCAACTGTGGGCTGACAAAATAAGCTCTGCAGCTTATTTTGCCAGTTTATGACAAATGAATTTATGATTCATTTTCAATATCATGTTCTACTCTTTAATGATATCAGCTACAACTGATCTAAACTACTCAGATTTTGCTAAACTCGTGGAAATATATTGATGGAATAGAACTTTTATAAACATTGGAGCCTCCGTAGCTCAGTCAGTATAGACGAAACCTTCTGGTTGGAAAGACCTGGGTTCGATTCCTGTCAATGATTCAAGGAACCTTTATCTGGCCTTTCTTTTGACTAAAGGCGAGTTAGCCAGTCTCATATGGAGGTAGAGGGTTTTTTCCTCCCAGAAACTCTGGTTTTTCTCCCCTCAGAAAAGCGACCCCATGATCCCCCCCCTCAGTGGCAGGCCAATTGGGGGTTGTACTAACAAAAAGTCCCATCAATTGTAACATGTGGACCCTGCATTAGGAGCAGGATAAACGCACAGAGGAAGAAGAAGGTTTATAAACATTAGGTATTACGTATATGAAGTTATTCATTCAATTTTGACCTGCGCCTTACCTTCGAAACAACCTGCTTTCCCTCCACTACTGAAGTCCTTTTCGAAATAGTCAAACTGCGTATTCTGTGCAAAGTGTGAAGGATTTGTGAGTTGAAGTTGTCGACTATCTTGATCACTTAACTCGCAGTTGTCCGGAAAAAAGGATCTATAAATATGAAATAGTCATATTTTGGATATACAAATAAACTGGATGATGCAATATATTAATACTGTTTTCATATATTTTTTATTAGCATAAGTAATCAGAATTGGTGGATACCAACCAATAAAATATATAAAGTTATGATTTGCTATGAGAATGCTTAACAAATAGTATTCACAAATTATGGGGGGGAAGGAAAGAATAATACATGACAGAAAATATTGAAATTTTTATAAAGATATCACAACTATTTAATAGCATTACGGTTATATGCAGCATTCTTCTAGCATCCGGTCGAGTTTGATGGAAATTGTCAGGCAGAAGATAATGGCCAGTGGGGTTTGAGTGTCACAAGTTGTTTGTGCAGCCTTCCTGCATGCCTGGAACACAATACTCAACCGTAGTTGACTAGTTTATTATGGAAACTTGCGAAATCCTGAATGAGCAGGAACTTTCACTGATGGTGTAAACCGTTACCGCAGAAGTATGTTGCAGGTTGAGAGAGTGATCTGTAAGGGTACAAGCAGCTGGCAATAAGCGGCTCGATCACCCATCCGACCGGTTTTGAAACATGGACCAAGGAGTTTAGCATGTGCGGAACAGCACTCTGGAACAATGAAAGTGCAAGTTGAAGTTCAAGTCTGTTTAGGTTAGCATCCCATGGGCAACTACGGTTTGAGCACCAACAGTCCATCCAACTCACTCATCGAGAGGGAAGGGGGGATGAGGGCATGCTCGTTAGGATTCTAAGATAGCTAAGTACCTGGGCAAAAGGAAGGTTCGTAGCCGTTCTTACATGCAACTCAATTGTCAGACTCAGGATAAGCAGTGAAAGATTAATGTAACCATCTAGTAGTTGCTTCCTTCCGAAACTGAGCATGCTAAAAGTATGCGGCTTCTGATTTTAATGTAGAACACTTTTCATTATTCAGGTTAAGAGAGAATTTTGTTTTCTTAATCATTTTACTTATTGTTTTCATTTACTTAATAAAAGCGTCGAGCATTTTGGGAGTTTCTATTTTTGTTTCCCATGTATGTGTTAATATTGGTTGAACCACTGATGCATCGATTAAGAAGAGAGGATAATGATAGAAACATTTAAATTACTAAATGTATTATTTGATGATGCAGGGGAAATGTTTCAGCATTTGTTGAAAAACATTTCCCCTGTGGCTAGTGGGAGAAAGAACAAGAAACAAGTAATACAGACAGAAGTACTGTACCTGTATAAGAAAAGTCTCAATGAGCTAACTGTTAAATGTTAGGATCAATTTATTAATCACAGGTAAGTGATTTTTTTCCATTCAGAAACTCCGGATTTTCGTCCTGTAAACTCAAGAAAATCGACCCTAAAACCCACACAGCAAAACATAGTGTTAGGATTAGGAATCACGAGATGGCAGCACTTGTCAGTCGCCTCTCTTCACCTAATGCCATGTATCTCTGATCGGCTACCGGTGGAGACTGAACTGCCTCCTCAGTCTCCAAAAGTTAGATAGGACTGGAAAAAAAGGGCCTCGACTACTGCCTACAGGGAAATAAAAGGCATTAGCAAATTTTATTTTTATTATTATTATTATGGTACTTCCATAGAATCCGAAGATTCATACCTCTCCTAGAACCTATTAACAGACAAAGCGCTCCAACTGACTCAGCAACCAATTCCATTCACAACTCCCGCAGAGAAAAATCTAGTCCTCACGCTCCGTACTAACCACACTTTTACTCAATCTCTAGGGTTGACTTCTTGTTCTACTCCCCCCACTAGCTAAGTGCTTTAATTATTTTATAAGTCATAGTGTAAAATAATTTAGTTAGTAAACTATTTATTTTCACTCCAGTTCAATGTAATATTTTTGTTCCAGAAACATTAACATGGACGATCATCGCAAAAAGCTACGGAAATTTGATATGAAAATCATGAGATTGAATATTTTCTCATAACGGATCGACATTGCAATGTCAGTGCTATGGGTATCTCTACAAGCGAAACTATCAATTAATACTTGAAATGAGGTGTTATTCATGGATAGATGAAGGTTGTTATTTACAACAGGACTCTACTCAGAGATCAGTTACAACAGATTCTTTGCTTCAAGTGCAGAGAACGTGACGTTTTTTTTACGGACTGATACGGACCGCAAAGGGCAGATTCACGTTTAATGCATGCCTCACATGTAACATCCCTGTTAAAATTATTCCAACAGCTTTTGTAATCACTTGTGCCACTGGACATCTTGAGACTGGTAATTATACATCCGAATGCGGTACGAAATATTGCCAGATGGACGATGTTCAGTGAATAGTTTTTTTTTTTTTTAAATAATGAAGGAAAATAAATTCTATGAATGGAAATTTTAAACTAACCTGAAGTTGAACGATACACATGTGAATTCTCTTGAGTCTAAGCAAGCTCTTTCGCAGTCTTCAACGCGTTCTGCTCGGACCACTCTACGAATATAGAAGCTCAACAATCTCGTTCCAAAGCCAACTCGGCGGAAAGACGCTCCTTCTCCAGGCTTACAAAGTTCATGCGGACCAGGAGGAAATGGAGGACCAGGAGGAATTGGAGGACCAGGAGGGAATGGAGGATAATGCGGATGGGGATGGTGATGATGATGATGAGGAGGAGAGGGAGGAGGATAGCCGCCTCCGTGACCATGACCTCCATAGCCTCCTCCTTGACCTTGAATCCAACTTCCGCCACCAATTCCACCACCAGCATTCCAGCCGGTTTGTCCAGGCCATCCCCCCCCTCCTCCACCTCCTTGGCCTCCACTCCAGCTACCATAACCTCCTCCAAAACTTCCACTATGTCCACCTTGACTTCCACTCCATGGCTGAAAACTTCCGCCAAATTTTCCTCCTCCCCCTCCCGCTCCACCACCTCCGCCACTTGCTCCACCATATCCTCCACTCCATGCAGCTGCTGCTGATCCACCATAACCTGTATTCCAATTTCCTCTTCCACCGAAACTACCTCCTCGATCTGAAAATAGAAGAAACATCGTAGCAGTCTAATTAATATGTGAAAAATATTCCTATTATAATTAAAATTTAAGAATATACTTCATCATGTTATTCACATACATTACAATATCTAAAGATGTATAATATGTGCTTTTAAAGCTTTAATTTTAATTCTACAATGTATCTGGGATCAAAAGTTGTAGTTTGTGTTAGTGAACAGTGATACATTGTAGAGTGTGACTGTATATGTTGTACTCTTTTCAATTTCTGTTTCATCAAAAATAGCAGATTTGAAGAGAACTTTACGTGCGTCTACGTGCCACAGAAATCTTCGAGATGTTAAAACATTTCACGTGATTCTTACCTACGAAAGGTTTTTCGTAACTCCACAGTGCATTAGTACTGTGGGTAGGCTAGGGATTATTTTTTATATTTTATATAGTTTATTTTGTATTTTTCACATAGTCTGGAAATCCTGCTCCAGAGATTATGCATGGAAAATTTTTCATGAAAATTTTACTGGAGGCCACTTGAGGCCTCCAGTAAAAGTAGATTGGTGGTCTCACCTTAGCGATGAAAGTCATCTCCCACCTAAAGACAATCACAAACATCCACCATATCCACGGTGGGATTCGAATCTGTAGATTATCCAATTGATTTAATAGATTTTTAAAGTGGAAGAGAAGTCAAGGTAGTTTTCTGACATTCATGAAACAATTTGTTTGAATGGGGTTCTGCAACATATTCCATTGTGATATTTTGTAGAAGGTGTGCTGAAAAATAATACCTTTTAGATTTTTTCGTTTTTGGTGCAATTCCCCAGCCACTTTATTTTGTCTTTGCAATAATTTCGGACCAAGCAACGAAACATAACTATCGTTTCGTGTTCTCCTTACAACTCAGATTTGATATCCTTCAATTTTTTGCCTTTTTTTATTTTTTACTAAAACACAAGCTCGAGTTAGCACTGAACAAAGACCGATTTCATAGATTTCTCAATCCGAAAAATAAGTTTGTATGGTAATTAATTTGTTAGTATTAAATACTACCATAAACTTTCCAACATGAGTAGAAATACTCAGGAATTTACTAACACAGTTCCGCATTGATCATATCAACATACACGCTCCCATTGATACATATGCTTCATCAATAATTAACATCGAAATCGCCGATCACTACTTTATTTCAATTTCGTTCTACTATGCTATTCTAGGCTCACACTTCATAGAACCGAGCTTGGCAATGTGCCAAGAAAAGTCAATTCATGCTGAAGGGGAGAAAGAAACTAAAGGATGTATGAATTGATCACCAACACGCAAAATCACGTGCCTTTTACGTAAATTTTCCAACTATTGTGCAAGCAAAATAGTTACCACTTTAAGAACTAGAATTTTCATAAAAGAAAAGCAAATATTCCGATGTATAATAATAAACACTCATCTCACGAAAAACGCATTGATTATCCTAATATCGGAATAGATTCTCCTTCTTCTGACATGCGCAGAAGTGTCGAAGGGTCTCGCATCTGTGGGCGTACAGTACTACCTCCTTCCCTCTTTCCCCCCCCCCCAACACGCAAAAGTCTGCTAAACAAATAACTCCTATATTTCTGAGACTCGTGAACATGATATTCGACACTGGAACAATACTGTGGAACAAAATGTTCCAGATTTGCAAACAGGGCAAAAGAAATGACACACGCAGGACTATAGCTAACCTATCAGTCATCTCTAAAATTTTTGAAAAATGACATACACGAGACTGCAGTATTACTTACAGAAATATATTATCTCACAAAACCATGCGACTTCCGGGAAACAAAGAGCACCACCGGAAGATACCATGCGACAATATAAAAATATAAATATAAACAAAGCTCTCGGTAAAAATAGGTAAGCTGTCTTTATTTTGACATCCCTGAACATGACACACTACTGACCAGACCATACTAAATCGGAATAAGAAGAACACTACATACCTGGTTCAGGAGTTTCTCTTAAACCGAACACAAGTAAAAAAAAAAAAAAAAAAGCACAAATTATAGCTTGGGTATACAAAAAAAAAAAAAAAAAAAAAAACACGGAGTTCCACAAGGTGCCATATCATCACCTACTCTTGTTCAACATGCATGTTAGCGACGTTCACAACTTGGCCACACAAAGTCAAATATATCAGTATGCAAATGAAACGGTCTACACAAACATAAACACCGCTCTCCCCAGTGTGCAAGAAGACCTAAACGAAATAACAACTTCTATCAAAATTCAATCATAATGAACAGCACCAAAACGCGTATGTTAATTATACGCATGTGACTCGTGCTACATTGTCACATATATCACTGCATTAACAACAACAACAGCTGCCACTGCTCCGAAATCACATGCTAAATACCTTGGCCTTTATATAGATTGGCACTTTAAATGGACAAAACATGGATCACCTCATCATGCCTTAATCAGCTAATCCTAATAACCATTATTATATTCGTTATTAACATTACTATTATTCACTTAGTACTTGATAAATGAACTCTTTCAACAAATCAGAAATTGCTGGATAGTTTAAAATTATATCACACGGAGCCTTACAATGACGCGTCTTTTTTAACGTATATCTTTTCTTTAAGTACCCGTATGATAGCTACACAGATACAGTGGATTTCCAATTCACTAATTTCATTTCTAATATATGGAATTAATATGTAACTTTGATATATTAACTGCTAAATTAACTGAATGACTATTCCCTCTTATTAAGAACCAAAGGCAATATACAGAGGTATAGGAACTCATGAAGTGGGCAGCCATTTGAACTTTTATTAAAATATAGATAGTGAAATATAATACTTAACCGCAACATCTGAAAGCTGTTTGGCTGTTAGTAAACAACCAAAAATCAAAAATAAATTTATAATTATTTTACAATAAAAATAAACACTAAAAAGCAATATTCCAAGTAGATGCTTCTGCACGTGAAATCAAAGTCGGTGTTTCATTATCTATCATTCATGACTATTTCCATTTGCTTTGTTTTTTTTCTGACATATTGGTTTCTCCAAAATCGGCGCTAGGGTCTTTGGCTCCCGCATGCAATTTCTATCTAAGCGCCCCTGTAACGATCCGGGCGTGTGTGGTTCTGCAGGCACGAAGGGGGGGGGGATGTCTCCCCAGCGGTGGTGCCCCCTTCGTAGCGGCCCGCATGCACCGCATGCTCTGAATGCTCGCTTCCGCCGGCTCTGGGTTTCTCGTTTATTTTAGTGCCATGTTGCTCTATTGTTAACGTCCACGCTATACTTATCTTCCTTATTAAAAAATAAATGTCAAAAAATGGAGCCCTCAAATACCGTTTTCATAATAATGAAATATGTATCTAATCTCTTCAAGAGTTGCGGAGGAGAATAAAGATAGCATATCGAAATTTTCTTTGAACCACTGCTCCAAATTGCTTGCTGCAGAAGCAGAAAATTTAAATTTCAAAGGCAATCAACATTCGGTATACTTGGTCCAGAAACCAATAAGCAAGGTGTTCAGTATTCATTAATCTTTAATCTGTTTGAATATGCAAATATGTACTTAACGTTACGACTTTGCAAGAGGGGGGTATGATACTTGGTGATGGAAAAGGAAAGCAAGAATATACTGTATATTGTTTAACTATTTTGAAAATTTTAAAATAAATATTTGAATTCTTAAAAAAATTAAATATTGCTAAATACAAACAGAATAAACTCATGAATTTGAAAACATAGTACTACGAATATCGTCTATTATTAAAATAAGTTACAAGATGAGAAAAATATTGCCAGGGAATTTTGAACATGTATTTATACGTCATTTGTTATTCCTCAGTTATCAAAATGGATACGTTTTCGCTATCACACAAGTCTGAACTGACTACTAAATAAAAAAGTCAACATTTACTCTAATTTACCTCACCCTTTTTCTTCTGACTTGGCTGGATAGGTGGATAACATCCTCCACTTCCCTGTTCCATGTCTACAGGTCGTGGACCGTATCCTCAAGGAGTGTATACCCGCTCTTAAAAGGGTGTAAATCCCACTTAAGAATATTTGTGAATATTCTAAGGCGATTACACCCTGATTATTTAAATTTAGAGTGGCGATTCCAGATGATCTAATCCTTAACCTCACTCACGGTTCTAAATATGCTATGAGTTTACAATGGTTGTGGATGGATTTTCTTTTAAAAATGTAAGAAAAAACTGAAATCATAACACGGGAATAAAAAAATGAGATGTGTGTTCTCTTAACCTGATTACTAAATGAAAACGTGCATTATATTATTTGAAAATTAAATTTTATAATTTTACTTACACCACTTGAACTCATAGAAGTCATAAAAGTCATCGTCGACTAAGTTCAACTTTCCAGAACCGAAACCATCATAGCTGCTAAAGCGACAAGACTGATAACGAGAACTGTATTCCACAGAGCGGCAGTCACGATTATATCTCATCATGCATTCGTCGAGACATTCCTGGAAGGAGTATGCCTTGGTTTCTACTTGGTGGGATCCATCCAGTCTCTTTCGTCGATAACATTCAAAAGTTGCATTGCTCATGACTGCATCTGTAAGACAGAAAATAAATTTTCCTCTTTTTAAAAGAGAATAAGGGAAGTAAATATGAATAAGTGAGAAAATACTCCTTCAGAAAATTATATTTTTAAAATGAATCAAGAGTCATTCATCAAGAGAACAAATCATTCATTTTAAAATGAACCATCTACTATACGTTTCGCTGTCTAATCTCCGACAACATCATTAGGAAGTTGGAACTTTAGAAAAAAAAAAATGAAGCTCTAGAGACTCGCATAAAGGAGCTTTCCTGAGTCTATGTTTACGCTCCTTAGATGGAAAGATCCTGATCAGAAATTCGTCAGTGACATTCTTTTTTAATTTTAAGAATCATTTCTAAGTCATAAGAAATAAAAAAAAAAAGATAGTATATATATATATATATATATATATATATATATATATATATATATATATATATATATATATATATATATATATATATATATATATATATATATATATATATATATATATGCTGGATGTCTGGATATAATAAAAATCAATAATGAGGAAATTAAACAGATCATTAAATTAAGTTAATTAGATCATTACATATACTTAGGACAACAGATATCAATCGGACAAAATGACATCGATGAAAGTAATAGGCGCACGATGCTTGGGTGGAAAGCATTTGGAAAATTACATTCAATATTCAAAAACCAACAGCCATTATGCCTGAAGAGGAAAGTTTTTAACCAGTGTATTCCTCCTATACTGACATATGGCTGTGAAATATGGACACTGAATGCAAAGGAAATTCAAAAATTAAGAACAACACAATTTAGTATGGAAAGAAGTATGTTTGGTATCACAAGATTGGATCACAAAAGGAATACGTGGATAAGAAATCAAACCAAGTCTCTGATATCATAGGAAGAGCGAAATATCCGAAGTGGCAATGGGCTGGGCATATTGATCGAAGACAAGATCAGCGATGGACAAAAGAAATACTGGATTCGATTCCACTAGAGGAAAAACGACCATGCCGCCGACTTAAATCACGGTGGATTGATGATATCGTCAGATTTGCTGGAGCAACATAAAAAAGGAGAGTCATGGACAGAGAGTTTTGGAGTAATCTTGGAAAGGCCTTCATCCAGCAGTGGATCGATAATTGCTGCTGCTGATGATGATGATATGCTGGATATACAACACAAGGATCTTACTTGCTTCTTTATCTATGTACTTTTTGCACGCCAGTTTCTGCAACAAATATTTCCCGTCGTGCTTCTACTTAATTATTCTTGATTTTATAGTCTTTAATAACATTTAATTACACTGTTTTTGTTTACAATTTTACCCTTCCCAACCAGGAGGCATTAGTTTATTTAGAATGGAAAAGGGTATCAAGTACTAAATCAGCCCAATTCTTATGTGTACTGAATTTAAAACTTAAGGCTGCAAAATTATCTGCTTAGTCGGTTTTATGTTTTTGAGAAAAAACAAGCGAACCTGGATGAAAAGCAACGCCAAAAAATACATCGAGACCAGCTAACTCAGATTGGAGATTGAAGCAAAGCTTGAAATCACCTTTATTGCGAGATCTGTTCATTTCATAATAGTAAATAAACACGAAACTTTGAATTCGGTCTTTTAACTGTTCTCTTCCCTCTTCTTTTAGTAGTAAACTTAGAAATCCTTTCTCAGAAATCAAACTGCTAATAGCATCAGTGGCGGCTCATAAGAATTTGTAGTGGTGGGACTGCAATGCTACCAGGGTGACCATCCAGCAAAAATATTTAGTACTAACTTATGCAGGAAAAAGGTACTAAATCTGAAAAAAAAAAGTACTAAATGTTTAATTGCTTTCTTTTCACTGTTTGGGGCATTTTACGATAAATAATTAAATCAGCTAACGCATTATATTTCCTTATAGGGAATAGACGAGGCGCCTTAATACCCTATACAGCTTTTAGAGACTGAGTGAGCAGTTCAATCTCCACCGGTAGCCAATCAGAGATAGCTGGCCCATGTCTATCACTAATTATAGCAGCCACCGATGAAGAGACTAGCAAACAAGTGCTGCCATCTCTTGATACCTAACCCTAACAAGATAGGTTACTGTCTGAAATAATGTGGGTACTAAGGTCGATTTTCTTGAGTTTACGTGATGAAAAACCCGAGTTTTCGGGATGAAAAAACCTGCTTGACCGTGCTAGAGATCAACTAACCTGGGAACCGGTCGAAGAAAGGCTTAGAAAAAGTTCCTCCAGTAGGCGACTAGACTTGAACTTAAGTCTAACTTCGAGCGACCAAGAGCAGAGGACGCAAGCGCCACTTCCACTGAGCTACACAGGTCTACGATATTACTACCTTATTTTGCTAAATTAATTAAATCCTCAGAAATAGTAAAATCTGTAGCTGATGAATGTTTCAATTTTTCTTTTGTCAAAAGGAGTCCATTCATCAAAAGAGTTTGTAGTTGGTTTCTTTTTTATTTTTATTTAGTCACCGCTGAAAATGTTCTTTCAGTTGCTTTTAGAATTTAGAATCAAATTTAAATTTAGAAAGTTTTTCTTGCCACTTGTCCATGTTTAAAAGGAAAATCTAAATAATATTTTTGATGAAGTACTGAACAAATTTTTGTTAATAAAATTAATAAAAACACTGGACTTCAAACCCCCTGTACTGAACAAATAAATATTCCGACAATTCTATTGTTCTGTGCTAAATGTGGAGTTTTAATTTTTAATTTAAGTTTTAAATGTGGAGCAAAGTTTTTACATACTGGTGTCCATATTACGCTGTTCATCAATAACATTAAAATATTTCGTTTTCCCACTTGTTTTCATTGTTGTAATGATCTTATAACGTGCGAGAAGTGTTGGAATAGCGAAGAATATATTTTCATTGGCTAATAACAGTCAGATTGCGTGAGTAATGGGATCGGGGGTAGGGAAGGTTAACAAATAGTGAGAGGGGAGGAAAAAAGAGAAATCATGCTTGTGTCACTGAATGTGACATATGGAGAGGTGGGAGAAGAGAAAAATAGTAAACTCATATGTCTAACTCTCATGTTGTTGTTATTATTATTATTATTCGGAAGAAAGAAAGTACTAGATCTGTTGGTGAACGTACTAGAACACTAAAAATTTATAAAAACTACTAGATCTAATACGAAAGTACTAGTGGTGGTCACACTGAATACTATCAGCCCAAACTGCACGTTAATCACGCGTTTTCCCTACTACTAGGTAGCGGTTTGGTGTGGTCTGCATTGAATGCAGCTCCAGCGTTGAGTATACTAGCCAGTACTGATGCTAGCCCTAGTCCACACAGCACACTGACTATTGCAAAATGCAACTATTGCTACAAAATGAATTATATAAAACACTATCGAGCGGTATTGTATTACGAACAAGACAATAACGGTTTTTTGATAAATATATAAAAATTTAAGAACAGCGATAATAAAACAGGAACGTTCATTTTATACTGGAGGGGACTGCAGCCCTTATGGACCAGCCGTCACTGAATAGCATATAACTATTATTTTGAAAGAAAAAAATTATTTTCAACTTTCAATAGAACTTAATACATTGTATGTGTGGGGGGGGGGGAGTCAGCGAGGGGAAAAAAAGAATCTGACGTTGTTTGTTATACATGTACAGGTCTGAGCATTTGGAAAACGCGGTATGAAGAATGTTGTTGCAAAGAACTGAAGTGAACGGAACAAAACGAATCGGGAAGGTCTGGTTGGATAAGTGTAATGCTGAACTGTGTATGGAAGCTGACCAGCAGCTGCTCATGTTTTCATCTGTAGAATTGGAGGAATGATGGTCCATTCGATTGAGCATTGCCCATGAAAATACCTATAGAAAACGCAACAAAAAGTCTATGATAAAGTGATGTGAAAGAGAGAGGATCATTCTTTGATCCGATTCCTCTCTTTTGTCTAGCATCATGCATTCAAATAAAACAGGCAATATAAGTATTGTACAGATGAGAAGTAGTGTCTTAAACAGGGTAGGCCACTGAATTTAGTGAAGGTTGAGACTATGGATGTAATGCGTTTATGTCAGCAAATAGTAGAGGAGGAAGTTCAGTCCAAGAAGCAAAATCTGATCCTGACCTGCAGATCTGAATATTATCAGAAGTAAAGAGGAGTTAACCAAGGGTCTTCTTAAGGAAATAAGATAATAAGGAAATAAGACTGCTTTGGAGTTGGTAAGGAGATCCGAGTTAAAAAAAAAACAAAACACTGAATTTGGACTCTCTTAAAGCCTGATAATTTATGAAAAGGTATGTTGAAAGAAAAAAAAAGAATGATTGAAGTGTCCTGCTATCCAAATGTGGATAAGATTTTGGATGGGTTCATTAATTTAGGAAGTAATGCGAGTCAAAAGCACGGAATCCTGCAGTTTGTTCGTTCTAGAGAAATTTAATTTTACAAAGAAATTTGAAGTGAAGAAACCATTCAGCATAAGATGCAGAGACCGTATAAACAGGAAACTTGCAACTAGAACGCCAAGCACAGAATACATACCATAAGATTGTAGCTTGGTATGGGCTCTATGATGGAATAAATGGAATATTCCGGAAATGCTAAGAGCAGACACAAGAGGTTCTCCAAATCTTTTTGTGGCTTGTGTCCAAATGTGGATAAAGTTGATTAGATTTGCTGTGAAACGTTAATGGTTGAAATATACATTTTTAATTACTAATTAATTGGACCTCTCGGATACGACAAACGTTGTTTGTTGATTACCTTCTCTCCACTGTTTTTATGAGGACAGAGTTGAGAGCAATGAGATTATAGTTTGGATAGCTTTTATGTCTTCTTTTAAAACTAGCAAGATATAGGCTTGCCTTCCGTGCTGTTGAGTAGATACCAAACAGGTATGATAACGTAGATAGGCGATACAGAATCGTTGCTAATTCTGGAAAGCAAATTTTGAAAACAATTCGGAGATGCCATCCAGTTTTGCAGACTTATTGGTATCCTGATTAATGAGGATTTTTCTGATGTGTTTCTGGTAAAAGATCAAAGAATAAATACAGTGGGCCTTTCGTGTCATAGGAGGAAGGCAAATTTCTTTGGTCGTGTACGCCAATAGCAGAAAAAGAGCGATATTAATAGAAACCCTCGCTCTTTGGGTGATGCCAAACAATGTTTATCTGCCTTCTGAGCTGATAATTCAAGATGCGTCCCTTCTCTACAGGCTGAAAGATATTGAAATGTTTGCTATTAGTAGTGACCCAACACAAATTATCTATTTAAGAACCACAAATTTGATAATCCTCATCTTTATTATAACACACTAGATCTTTTCTTAAATTAAGAATTAGTAAGCGATCAAGTTAAATTATTAATTGAATCTCCTGTATGATTCTAAATAACTGAGAATATTTGCAGGCATATCTTTACCTACTGCACGTGAGACAGAAGATGATTACTGAAGATTCATTTATTGCTATAGAAATGTATCTTATATACTGATAACTATGTTAATCTAAATACGGTACTTACCACGGTCAGAATTCCGGCAAATAATTCTGTACAGATCGCCGCTACTTGTTCTTAGAGGGCGTTGCGTTTCAAGTCCTTCATTCATGCTAAGTGGATCTTCATCGTAGACAATACATGACTTGGCTTTGTCATCGTATACAAAACAAGGACAAAGAAATCCTCGCTCATCTAGCGAACGCATACAATAAGAAAAACATTCTTGGACGTCTCTCACGGAAATTACCTCCCTTTCGAAAGCACCATCCAGCTCCATTCCAGCTTCCATGATCACGGTTGTGGAAGTGCAGAGTTCAGAACCTGTAAGTTGTTCATGTGGAATTGTTATTATGCTTCAAGGAAGGAATTTTGTTTACCAAATAAAATTCTAGACCCTCTTAAGCCGAGTCAATAACATTAAAATAATAGCATCGATGAGCTTACGGAAATTAAGGTCTGTAGGATAATAATGGCGGTGGAAGGTACGGAGGGGATAATTCAGAAATATTCAGCCTTTTAAAATGTTTATTTAAACGCAATTCCAACATAAGATTACTTTTCTCAGCTTTCTTGAGGGAAATAATCCATTTAAACCCATCAATGGATAAGGTTCAGTTTGACAAAGCGAAATTCTATGCAGGGCTAATAAACAAGATTTTCAGAGTTGGCAGCATTTATGAACTTGAACCTACCAGTGCTATTTATGAAAAGTGTTTGGTATCAAAGAAGTAAGCCATCTGTTGACAGTAAAATGAAGTGCTGTTTTTCAACATTTTGTAAGCAAAACTTGTAAGCGAACCCGACTAAAAGTCTGGATCGCTTACAAGTTCACTTACTAGAAAATGAGATTTCTGCACTAAAAAGAATTTAATAACATAGTTCGCCGCATGCAGTATTTTCATTTCGTTTTTCAAATAAATAAGATAGTAGTATGTTGATTATAATAAATAGTAAATCTACTAATGCCTTTTATTCCAAAAGAGTGTAGGCGAGGCCATTTAGCCTTTACTAACTTGGAAAATGAGAGGCAGTTAGTCTCTACCTTTAGGTAATAACAGAATGTTGGCCCAAGACTATCAGTGATTTTAAGTAGCACAAGGGGAAAGCGAAACTATACTATAAATATAAAGTGTCTGATATTTTTTTAATTGGCTAGGAATACCAAGCCACTAAGTACACGCACCATAGGATGACTTTTATCTCTATTTTCATCTTTACACACTAACGTACAAAAAAAAAAAGTGTTTAAGGGAGTATTGATGGTATTCCTATTTGTGCATTTGATGGTATAGTTACAGCAATTTTCTTAGTTTAAAATTGTCTTTTTTTTTTGACTTAATCAATGACAGCAGAAGGCAGGATTATGGCTTTCTGAAAACACCACCTTCAACCAATTAGCATAATTTACTACTTGATTTTAATAAGATAGGTATTTGAAAACACATACAATATGCTACATTATTATATGGTGAGATTAATTTCCAGGGCAGTAATATTTACTAATTTATATACAGAAGTCTTGGTACGCATTTATACCAAAAGATAGTGCCTTTACAATTATTGAAGTATTATGGCAATTTAGATATTAAAAATTAAATTAAATATTAAAAATATATCTTCCGTGATCGAGTCAACATAGCTTTAAGCTATTTTCCATACCACAAATGTCATCGGCAAGTTCTTGATGAGTTTATTTACTACAGTTACCATATGAATGATTAGCGTCATTCGAAGTTGCAGAACATACAACCGATGTATTTATTTTCCAGGACCGACCTTCTATAAGATGAACACAGGTGGTGAGCGAGGACCCCGATAACTTAAAAATCAGAAACAAAAATTTTAATTGTACAATGTTTATTACTATTATTATTATAAAATAGAGATTTTCACGGCCACCTGAGTTGTAGATCCTGATGCGGTGGACCTGTTCTTCCTCCTAGAAGGCCGGCTCTGTTAGTTTATTATGTATCATTGTTTTATTTATTTATTTTTTATATAACGAAACCTGTGGTGAATTCATCACTAAAAACACACGTAATACCCACAGTAATGACTATTTAATTCGTAAATATTTCATCCCAAGTATCTTGGGACATCATCAGTACAGCAGTTCAAACAATACAGTAATTCTTTCAAAAATTATGAAGAGATACAATTTTGCCACTACTTACAAACCTATCAACTAAATCTAAAACTTTTTACCTTCTCCTAAGGACAAACTCTCACCACTGATGTTACCTGGCGTTTACGAGATCCCATGCTCCTTCAAATTGTCTTACTTTGGTCAGACAGGTAGGTCTGTTCAGAAACTCATCTCGGAACATCAAGACCACATTCGTCATTTCAAACCGCAGAAATCTGGTCTCTCCCAACACGGAGTTGAAAATCCAAACCATAGGATCCATTGGGAGAAGTCGAAACTTTTACACAGATCTTTATATAAATATGAACGTTTATACAAAGAAAGTTCTGAAGCCATACTACACAGACCAAACCGCAACGATGTGCTTACTATTCCTAAAGTATGGGAAATTGTCATACAAAATTGTGTGAAATAATCTATATATATATATATATATATATTATTTTTTCAGTTATATTTAATTTACTTCTATAACATGTTACTGCACGCATATTGAGATTCCATTGTAATCATGCGCCCTAACTGTATGTTATTCCTAGTATTGTTTGAACTACTGTACTGATGATGTCCCACGATACTTGGGATGAAATATTTACGAATTAAATAGTCATTGCTGTGGTTATTGCATGTGTTTTTAGTGATTGTTTTAGTTACCTGTAAGACATCTGTTTTCCATATAATCGCTGTTAGCATCCTTAGAGAAACCGCTGGGATTTGTGGACCTAGTTTCTCTACTAAGCCGACACAACTGTGTAGCTCTGTCAAAAGTAGCACACCTGCAGATCATCTCCCCTTCATTAAGGCACATTTCTTGACATTCCGTGCGATTTATGGCCCTCATTTCCTTATCGTTGTTTCCCACAAATTTATATCCTGGAGTCCTTTCAAATGCGTATTTCCTATTTGCGCATTTGGAAGCTGAAAAGCAAAATGTTCAGAAAAAGATTTCAATTTGAAAAAGTTTATACCTTATTCACTTTTTTAGCTAATTAAAGAATACTATTCATAACAAATGTATATTTCTTCAATTTAAATTAGTTTGTTTTCAAATATCTCCATAAATATTACCTGCAAGCGATCTCCCCCAGCCCAACCTGAAGATTAATAAAAAAAAAAGCTAGCTAAACAATGGACATTTTCATTATTATCACTAACGTTCAAAAATACGCATTGATTACTTCTGTGACACATTCAGTTATAGTAAGCATCTCAAATTCAAATAAGATTGTGGTCTGTTTACCTGACTAACCTGTTCTCATGACTCCTGAAGGAACTTGTTCATTTTTAACGATACTGGTTGATTTTCAGTATTCCCAACAAATGTTGTAGCGACTACGTTGAAAATAGTTACACAGTTTATTTATGTCACTGCAAACAAACTGTGCAATCTTACATTTGGAGTTTCGAGTGATGATCTACAGAAACTATCCAGTCAAAAGGATGAAAGCTCTCCCTTTCTTTCTATCCTCCGATATCTTAATAAATTCTTTTAGCTCAAGTTTATTTTTTTCTCTGAACGTTTTCTTATTTGGTCTCTTCATTGGACTTGGCTCTTTAACCCTCAATTTTCATATCATACTTTCTTCTTGGTATTTTTTTTTTTCGAAATTCATTCCAAATATCTCATTATACAGGAAGACCCCCCCCCCAAAAAAAAAAACAAGCCCTACTTACATTTTTTTAAATAAAATTAAAAAAAAATTAAAATAAATAAAATAATTGTAAACAAAGCACCTAAGAAACTGTTTCGTGTGTGTGTGTGTGTGTGTGTGTGTGTGTGTGTGTGTGTGTGTGTGTGTGTGTGTGTGTGTGTGTGTGTGTGTGTGTGTGTGTGTGTGTGTGTGTGTGTGTGTGTTGAACATTACTAAAGGTTTTGATCACAAAAATATCCATACTGCATATAGATAAAGCAGAAACTCTCTGATGAGGATAAACTAAAAGAAATTCAATGTCTCACAAATTGCTTGCTCAAATTGACGACCGTCTAGATTTTCTTTGTTTTCTTTGGAAGTATTCTAAAAAACAACGTCCTCTGGGGATCAAAACCACCTTTACATATTCACTGTTTATGTAGCAGTTTCTTAGAGAGGTCTAACTGGCCCAATATTTTTTGAAGAGTATGAAAAAAATGTCAGCATCACAAACGAGAGGTATGAGAATGTGCTTGAGTCGTTCTGGAAAGAACTGGTACTACTTTATCTCTCGCTTTTTCGATCGTTTCTGGTTTTTTAGCGGGATGGCTCTGCAGCTCCACAAATCATTTATGCCTGTAAAAACACTTCGGCAGACGGGTAATGACTGAATTTGAGTGGGCTCCCCACATTCCCGATTTTAAACTCCAGATTTATACTCATGAGGTTATTTAAAACAGCATTTCTCAAACTTTTCTCGCCACGGCCCATTTAAATCAAACATAAATCAGATGCTCACTAGCCCCATACCCCACCCTTTATCGATAGGTCTTATCTTACTAACAGAGGTGAGCTTTCATATGCTGTCCCTAAGAGCAAAACTGTGTGTAGTTGTCATAACATGTACTCAACCTTAATATATTTCAGTTGAAAATTAAGACAGGATTTCTCGGCGCATTTCTCAGCATACTGTGGCGACACACAGTGGCTGATTTTATGTATCACTGTACACTTCCGCTCTGAGATATACATGTGGAAAATGCGCATATTATCATATTGAATTTAAACTAACTAAATAAAAACTTTTTAATTAGTATGATTTTTAATATATCGTATTTTGAACTGTAGCTGAAAATTTATATATCGTAATTACGATAAATAAAACACTGTTTATTTACTAATAAAATTCTAGCGCGGAAACCATGCGGTCCCGTAGTGCAGTGTTTCCCAAATTTATGGATTCCAAGGCCCCCTTTGGAAAAATTAAAATATTTCACGGCCCCTTCGAAAAAAAATCGTAATATAGACATATATTATTATAATATTTATTGTATTTATATTCAAGATTTTGCGTTTGTAATCTTTTTTGTGTTTCTTATCAATACCTTTGAAATGAAACTTATATGAATAAACATATATTTATTAAGATTCATTAATCGCCGAAATACGCAAGAAGCAAAATTTGTGAACCAACACCAATGTGTGATTTTTTCCATAAAGATATAAAAAAGAACAAAAAAGAAAAAATAATAAATAATAAAAAAAAAATTAATCTTATTTCTTTTAAGATTAAAAAAAATCTACTTATTCTTAAAACATTTTAAATTTGTTTTCATTATTTCACGGCCCCCCTCAACAAAACTTACGGCCTCCAAGGGGGCCGCGGCCCACAGTTTGGGAAGTGCTGCTCTAATGGACCGCGGATCACAAGCCTGCAATATATAATTAAAAGAAATTATTACGCAACTTTACATTGAGGTTCAAATGGTGCATAGAACAAATTGGGGGTTATCTCTAATATGTACCGTAGCTCGAGCAGCAGAAAGTATTTCATGGTATAATTTTTAAAAGTCAGAAAACTTATATTATAAGATTTATAACCAATTTTTGTTAAATTTGAATTAAAAAAAAGTCTGACTTGAATTTTTATTTTTGCCCCGTCTTGGGGTCAATCTGTTGTCTCATTATATGTTCTTGTGTTGATATAACAGCAAAATCTCTTTGGTGCTTCTTTTTTGAAGTGTGTAGTAACTACTTTTGTACAGTTTAATAAGATAAGATTTACCAGGAATTTAAAACCACTAACCAGAAGAAAGAACGTTAATCTGCAGCGTCGAAAGGCTTATGTGTTCGTCTTACATGTTGATTGGATTCTAACGGTATAGATGCGAACACAGATTGATAAGAAAATAACAATTTATTAACTTAAAAGCTAATATTTCGCTGGTGTTCTATCCGGCATGTCCAGAGCACACAAACAAAGCTTGTTACATTAGCGAGACAACCACAATCCGGTATAACAATGGGACTAGTATAGTGTGCAACACAAAGACTAAAGTCCTAATTAGGCCATTTAAGTTGGAAAAAAAAACGAGAGAAAGAAAGCAGGTATTAATTTGGTCTTAGGATCACTGTCTCCCAAATCTTGGGTAGATTTATACAGCCATACTTGTTGAGGTTTGAAGTATGTTTCAAGGCTTCTGTTGATTCCAGGAACAACCTCTCTGACTTGTAAAAGCTTCTGTGCAGTTTTTTTTTTTTTCAATCGATCCTGTGTGCGTGGGTATCCAAAGCATGGTCTGCGAGACCCGACTTGCCATAGCGAAAGTGCCGGTTATATTTTTTGTGTTCACTGAGGAGGTTGTCCACAGTTCTTCCTGTCTGTCCATAGTAGGCTCGATGACATGAACAGGGCACTTCATAGACTACTGGATGTGATGAAGAAGAGAATCTGTCCTTAGGTGAATGGATGAGAATTGCCAATTTTAAGCACCCTAGATATATTTTCAGATGTGCCTTTAATGTATGGGATGATGACAGTTTTGTTGTAGTCTTCTGTGGTAGACAGCAGATGAGATTTCTGGAGAGCAGTTAGTATTTTATCTATCTTATGGGGATTATAGCTATTGGTCAGGAAGGTGTGACGTAGGTGAGAAAGTTCAGCAGTGCGAGCAATGTCATTGGAACCAATTGTCCCAGCTCTATGTGTTATTGTTTCTAGAATACCATATTGTTGAGATGGGTGATGGTGTGATAGTTAGTGTAAATATCTCCCTGTATGTGTGGATTTTCTATAAACAGAGAATGATAAGGAACCTTCTGGAAGACGTGTGATTAGTGTGTCCAGGAAGGGCAGGCAGTCATTGGCTTCTAGTTCCATTGTAAAGTGGATTTTTGAGTGCTGGCTATTTAAATACACTAAAAATGTATTCGATGTGTCTGAGCCATGGAGCCAAATAGCAAACATATCATCAACATAGCGCAGCCAGAGACTAGGTTGGAGAGTGGTTATACTGATAGCTAACTTTTCCAGATGTTCGGTGTAGAAGTTGGTTAAAGGTGGGGGGGGGGGTAAGGGGAATCCCATAGCTGTCCCATCTACATGTTTGTATATTTTCCCTTTCCATGTAAAATAACCTGCCTGCACTGTTAATTTAAATAGCTGAAATATATCAGGGGAAAATTGTGAATTTAGTAAATTAAGGGTTTCAGTTAATGGTACATTCGTGAATAATGAGGTGATATCAAAACTTACCTCAAAAAGTTCAGACTTAAGGTGTGGTTTTCTAAAATACTTTTTAGGTGGGTAGAATTTTTAACAAAAGAGGGAGAATTGTTTGTGAAAGTGGTTAGTAGTTTGGCTAAAGGTTTAACAAGTTTATATGTAGGACTGTTTATACCATCTACAATAAGGTGTAGATGGCATAAACCTTGTTTGTGAATTTTTGGAGCTAAATATATCCTGAGTGTTTAACTGTAGAAGGGCTTGAGTTTGTTCACTGTTTCTTTAGGCCAGGAAGTGATTTTGTTCAATAATTTGTACATCTTATTCTTTTGTGAGTAGGTGGGATCCCGATCTATAATTTGGTATGTCGACTGGTCTTGGAGAAGTGCATGCATTTTGCTTTCATATTCTGTTGTATCCATCACCACAGTTGCGTTTCCTTTGTCTGCTTTGGTTGTGGTGATGTGGTTATTATTGTGGAGTTCTTTTAGAGCCAAGATTTCCTTATGTGGGATATTATTTTTGGGAGGCTTAGAATGGACTAGGATGTTGGCCACGTCTAACCGAATATTAAGGCTATTGTTGGAGGTAGGTCGTACATCCCGCGTTCAAAGGAAGCCATTATTTTGTCTTTTAGAACTTCTTTAGGAGTAACGCAAAGTTGTGTCTAACGCAAAGTTGAGTAACGCACTTTGGTTAAGGTTCTGATGATGAGTTCACAATGACGCCATCTTGATGTAACTGTAGCCACTGCGTAGCAATGTGTTGTTGGAGGATTCAAATTTCTTCTGGCGCCGGTTTTTAACTTTGGCGAATTTTTTGTTGGCTAGAATCGGAGATGCTGTCCAGGATAATCCCCATAAGACATAAAATACTAAAATTGCTCCCTAATCCCCTCCCACTCTCTACCACAGAAGACTACAACAAAACTGTCATCATCCCATACATTAAAGGCACGTCTGAAAAATTATCTAGGGTGCTTAACCACGCATATTTAAACCTTATGTGAAATTGGCAACTCTCATCCGTTCATCTGAGGACAAATTCTCTCCTTTATCACATCCAGTAGTCTATGAAGTACTCTGTTCATGTCATCGAGCCTACTATGGACAGACAGGAAGAACTATGGACATCCTCCTCAGTGAACACAAAAAATATATCCGGCACTTTCGCTATGGTAAGTCGGGTCTAGCAGACCATTCTTTTGATATCCACCAGTGGCGGCCTGTACATAAGCACTGCGACACTGCATCATCCTCAAGGAAAAAATGAAAAATTTAAATTTTGTTTGTGTTTATAAATAATAGCAATGCTTACAACATTATATAAATGCAATACAACATGTTAAAGATTACAGCTTATATTTTGACATTGATTGTATAGTTAATAATTGTAATTGTTCATTTAACGCTTTAGATTACGAAACAAATACACTGCGATATAACGCAGTGTCGATATTATCACGTTTGACCAATCGCAGTCAGACTCGCCGATATTCGATTGCGCTTGTGATTACAAACGTTACAAGTCATTCCAACACTGCTCAAACGAGCAGTGCATCGTATGCTTGCATGTGAGATACGAAACGTTTATTATTGGTGCGTGTTCGTGGTGAGGGTGAACTATTTTTTGCAAATCTTATTTTATTCTGTTAAAATAACATATAATTATTTATTTATTATAGATTCAAGGCTGGATTACGACGAGTGTCACTGTTGAAAATATGAAAATAATTATATTTTTCAATTATCGTTACACGAAACAAATACACTGCGATCTAACGCAGTATCAGAATTATCGCGTTTGGCCAAATGCAGCCATCTCGCCGATATTCGTTTGCGCTTGTGATTGCACGTTACAAGCCATTCAGACACTACTCGTTTGGGCAGCGTATCGTACGCTTGCGCGTTATTTTTGTGAGATACAAAACTTTTATTATTGGTGTTTGTAATATTTCACCCTCACGTGGTGAGGGTAAAATATTTTTAATAAAGCAATTTTTTAATATGTAAATTTATTTATTAATAAATTGGTTACTGATTAGGAAAAAAATAATTTTTTAATTTTTTTTTATTTTGTATATGCAGCACCCCAAATTAAAATTTTCACCGGCCATCACTGATACCCACGCACACAGGATCGATTGAAAAAAAAAATACAAAAGTCCTGCACAGAAGCTTTTACAAGTCAGAGAGGTTGTTCCTGGAATCAACAGAAGCTTTAACACTTTCATTGCCAAGCTGAAAATTGGAATTTCGTGTGGTGGCTAAATTTTTTTTATTTTTTTATTTAGTTAGCGACGTCCACGCGATAACGCGTGATTGGCAATGAACATGTTAAAAGATATCCAGTAGAATCGTAGCTGACGGGCTAATGTGTGTAAGATTAGGACGGTATCTTTGTTATGATAAATAGCGCAATATATTTCTGTGAAGCGAAGGTCTGCATGAAAAGAAAAGTAACTTCTATCATGTTGTTTCTTGATTTCGAATATATTAGAAGTGGCCCAAGCTTTTTTCTAATGAACGGCGTTTTTTTAGTGAAATTAACATTACTCAAACTAAGTACAATTGCAAAATAAAGAAATAAGACTGAATACCGGAAAAATTCAATAAAAGTGAGATGCTTTCGATTTATATCGATATGCAATACAAATAATATTGTGAGTAGGAGGCGTAATGATATGAATTCATAAAGTAAACGTACTGACACCAATGAACCAGTGGTATTGACAATTGAAGTAGATTGGAAAATTTAGAACTCGAATTTAACGTGCTTTCTTTCAAGGATGGCTTCAAAATCAATATGCCAAAAAAAAAAAAAAGAGGGATATGATTTCTTGTTAAATAAATGCATGGAGAACACGGAAACTAAATTGTAATAACAAAAACTGTAATAATACTAAACCGCTAATCAAATATGCTATGCAGAGCGAAGAGTCGGTTTGATAATTCTCATGATGCTTTCATTGTAGAAGATGCAATAGCCTGAACACATACATCGCAAGTAATGTGTTTCTTTAATATCTGGATGTAATATCAAGAAGCCAGAAATTATTAGTCACATCTCTTATTTACGTAACAGTCGTTTCCAACAATTAATTTACTTTATGGAAACGGAAATTTGCACTTTACATACTGATTATGTTAACCTCAACACCAGTGTTAAACTTGCAGCAATATCAAATTTGTATAATGTTCTGATATTATAAAAATACCGTAAATAAACTATATTTATTGCTGTAATCTCAAATATCCAAAACCACCACATAATTTTTTTTATATTACATACATCCTAGGCAGATCTTATTGAAGTGCCAGCCATCCTGTTGGCGTACCAAAGTACTGCTTCCATCCGGAGATGCTCGATTACCGTGAAGGTGACACCTGGACATAGTCCACTCTGAAGTTCCTCCTGAGTTAACAGTATTGGCATCGGTTGAGAATGTGGGTGATCGTCTTCGACCAGGCATTAAATCCATTGATCGGCATTGATCTGATGATGTAATTCGATCTTCTGTGCACAGCCGAAGGCATTCGTCGATAACCCTTGCAGGAACATCGATCCTTGACACCTAAAAATAACTTAGTTAGCAAGAGCTGGTTTGAGCTTTTAAAACAAAACTGTACCAACATAAGAAACGATTTCTTATGCTGGTACAACAGGCATTGCTAGATTCATTACCGTAAATATATGAAAAACGTTTAGGTATTAGAACTAAAATTTACTATGATTCATTAAAAATAAATAAAATTAAATAAATCCTCTAACATCTTTTATTCAACAAAGAAACAGGTGGAACATCAAAGGCATAGAAAAAGTCCTCTAGTCAGTAACTAGAACCGAACCTATAAGTCTTCTGGTGATCTAGCATTATGGTACTAGAAACGAGGCTACACGAGGAGAGAGAGAGAAAGAGAAAGAGAGAGAGAGAGAGAGAGAGAGAGGAATAATTCTTTTCATGGCGAGTGGTGATTGAGCGAAGTTATTGCCAGATGGGAGGGATATCGGTGAACATAAAAGACAGTCACCACGCACCTTGACTTGCGGCAACGTTTGTTCAGTTCTCAGTTCTTTCCCCTAGGATGGTTTGTTAATAAATAGATCATCCTACTGAATATACCTGCGGCTACTGAGAAGCCTATTTTCTTGAGATAACGAACATCTGGTCGCTGCAGACTTACTTGACTTTAAAGAAGCTCTATATACTCTTTATACTCTATATACTCTTAAATCTACTCAATGACATTTCTATCAGCGTCGCATACCAAATTTAAGTAACACAAGCTGTTGTAAGTCTTCTCAAGAAAGCCAAATAGTTTCTTGACTATCAAAAAATAAATACATAAAATATAATAAATAAAAATAAAAAAATCTTTCACTCGGTCTCCTTCCGTTTTTTTTAGGTAAGGCTTTACTTTCTTATAAACTCAGTTTGAATACGGATAACATTTTGAGGAGATTAAATGTGCTATGCCTGTCAATGAGGGGGGGGGGAGGTATTCACGCTAAGAATGTAATTCTGTTTTCAGTTCGAGAAATGGTTAAAGTGCTTCTTCCTAAGAAATTAAAATTAAAAAAAAATATATCGTAAGTCTTCAATTAAATAGCAAAAACGAAACAACTTCCACACTCCCTATTCTCCCCATTTACAATGTTCATTATATTTTATTTTAATATTTTATTTTTCATGCCTTATAAAGCTTTTAGGCTCGATGTTTTATGCGCACGTTTAAAGCAATAGCAATTTAAATTTCACTCATGAAAAAAAAAAAAAAAAGAAAAAAATTCAAACATGAGGACCTATGGTATTGAGAGGAGATTTTTATCATAGTAAGATTTTTGCTTGGTCTCTGACGAGGAATAACAGTTTCAAAAAGCTGATCCGGTCAATCAAATGGACTGATTAAAGGCGAATATACAGAGCGAATATACAGTCTTGACCGAGTTCGCCACCTATTAAGCAATATCATACCAAGCATCTCTAGCTCGATGGCGGCCTGGTTGACCGGGCGGTTGAGCATATCTGCGGACATATTTGTCTTTACGGTGAAGATGAACTTCATCGCCCAGTGTGAGACCACAATGGACGGTATGTTTATAAATAAATATTTCGTGGGTGGGAGCCGCATAAAAAAAAAAAGCAGTCCTCAGTCACTTTCGAAACTGTTTACTTTCAACGATTATTTGAATTAAACATTGCTTTCCATGTGCTATAAACCAATGAGGATATGTATCATGACCCTTCTTTTAATAATGCAAATTAAATTTCTTAAATAAACGTTGCGATAAAGATTTGAAGCAAGCCGAATTAATAAGACGAGGAATGTTGTAAAAGCATTATTAATTCCTTGCCCTTAACTCTGGAGTATAGATATAGCATTCGTTTCCAAACCTCGTTATATGCCAACTTTTGACTTCTGATTACACAAAATCTTAGACGCTACCCAATTATGATAACGCATGTGGTAAAGCAATCGGGCAATTCTATGTATCAGATCTACTAAACAAACTACCGTACATTTTAAGAAAACTTAACTTCATCTGCTGCAGTAAAAAAAGCTTTGTAATCCCTGTACTCAACACCTGGCAAGAATAATGTCTCATTAAACTGGCCATGTGTCAAAAGAAAAATAAAATTATCGGACTAGTAAAATTACCTATCACTTAAAATGTTACAAACATACGTGTCTGTGTATGTGTGTGCTACAAAAATTATTACTTTAATTATATATTTCAATGCCATCTAAAAACATCTTTATATAACCCATATATTGGCTTCAACAAATGTGAATAAAATAAACATACTACTAATATTATTGTACTAATTAACATATTTAGAAATATGCTATTGTACTAATTAGCCTGCGTATATTTAGAAATAATAAACAGTCCTCAGCACTGTGTAGTGAATGGAAATGTAACAATCTCAAATGGAATATACACCCTCTGTCCAAAAAGAAACCGAACTTTTCAAAAATAGAAGAAACTAGTGGCACCACCTGTCGTATATTTTTGTTGTCGAAAGCGGTAACCTTCATTAGTGTTGTGTCAACTGTTTATGATATTTGTTTCATTAGAAGCCGAGTTATAGCGCCAAGAGTGATAGTCTGTTTTGACGAACGGTCGGTCATCACGATATTCATGTCGTACGCAACGAATTCTCGCTATCAATCGCTTCAAAACTTCGAGATAAAACTCACCATTGACCGTTCGGCCAGGCGGAATGAATTCTTTGTGGATAATGTCCTTGGAATCGTAGAAACAAATCAGCATTGTCCTTACTTTTGACTTCTCCAAGGGACTTTTTTTCGGATGCCTATCTTCTGGTGGTCTCCACTCAGCCCTCTGGCGCTTTGTTTCGGGCTTATATTCAAAACACCACTTTCGTCACCAGTAACAATCGTTTCAAGGAAGTTTGAGTCCTTCGATACATTTTTTGGTCATCAGTCAGCTTGTGAGGAACAAATCTGAATTCAATTTACGAAGGCCCAAACTGTCGGTCAAAATGTCGTGCACAGTTGATTTTGGAATCCCCAATTCATCTTCAATCAATCTCAAGGACGATTTCGGGTTTTCTTTGATGAAATCACACACTTTTGGGATGTTAACTTCGCTCAGTCCAGTTTTTGGACGGCCCCGGCTTTTCGTCATCCTCAAGCATCTCACGACCACTTTGACATCGCTTAAACCTGTAAACTTGAGTACGGGATAAGCATTCATCACCGCATGATTTTTGAAGCATTTGATGCGTTTCGGTAAAACTTTACCAAGTTTAACACAAACGTCAATCGCAGCTCTGTTTGAAACTCATTTTCCGACCGTTCGTCAAAACACACTGTCACTCTTGGCACTATAACTCGGCTTCTAGAGAAACAAATGTCATAAGCAATTAATACAACACTAAGGAAGATTGCCGCTTTCGACAACAAAAAGATAGAACAGGTCGCGCCACTAGTTTCTTCTATTTTCGAAAAGTTCGGTTTCGTTTTGGACAGAGGGTGTACTATACTGTGTTGTTTATTCCTCTTAAGCGTTTAAATTAATACAAAGAACTAAAACTTAAAAGACAAAAGTCATTCAACATGATTAAATTTATGGGGAAAAATTGCAAATAGTATTAAAATTCAAACATAAAAAAGTATTAAAACTTACGACTTCACTTCTTTGTCGAGAACCAAAGGCATCACCTGAATTGGACAAAGTATACTGAGCTACTTTTTCGTACATTACTCTGCCAGCACCATTCCTACAGCTTTGTGCTAACGTACAAGCAAAAAAGAACCTGAGTAAGTTCGAATAGTCATTTTATCTAATTCATTGCAAACTGAATTTTTTTCTACGTATTATTTAAGATCATTAACACGATTCTCATTAGTAAATTATTTGAATTATTATTGAAAGATTTCTCTGACTAGGTAATTAATTAAATAAATAATAATATTTCCAGATTTTTCTATTATTTCATTTACGTGACATGTTTGAATGAAGGCTATTTTAAGGCGAGGTCCGAAATATTTCCAAGGGCTACTTTTCCCAGAATATTTTAAACCCTGAAACACACATACACACCAGGTGACTAATTTATTAGTTTAGCCTACGTTATCCTTCCCATTATGATTTCAGAATAGCCTTAACTGCGTAGAATGGATTCCGTATGATAACAGGAAGCATTCGGGGTTTACTAGTTCATTACAAACATGGCTACAGTTGTTACTCTACAGTTATTACTGTGGCAGAACTTTCTGGATCGCCCGTTCAAATTGATACTAAGTTGGAAAACCCAATTCAAGCTCAATATATTTTCAAGTCACTCACGAGTGTTCACAGAATTATTCTCTAAAAATTTGTGACTTTTAATCGTTTACAGGATCATTCGCAGTGGACGAAAGATTACCATCGTTCGTCCACTGCCCTGTGGTGGTGATGATTACCTGATATTATCCTATATACGTAAGGCAATTATTAGTTCAATAATAATAATAATCACCTGCATAAGATATAATTTAGACCTGCAAATCTATTAGAGTTGCATTGAAATAGCCCAATCTAATGGTTTTTAAGAACTTGTCGATAGTTATTTTCTATTCGTCTCAAAAAAAAAAAATAATAATAATAAACACACACACACACACACACACACACACACAGTTGAACAACGCGAGGGGGGGCGCATAAGTATACACAAATCTATAATAGATTTGTGTATACTTTATGGCAGTAAATGATAAAATAAACTAGTGTCTACATATGTTTTATGCATTCATGACATCTAACTTTTTTTTTTTAATTTTTTCGATATTTCTAAGCTACGCGGTTCATCTGCGAGAATTGACGCAAATCTCAAAAAAAAAAAAAAAAAAAAATCCAAATATTTATTTAAAAAAAACCGCGTATAAGTGGATCAGTGCAGTCAAACCCGCGTTCTTCAATGGTCAACTGTATGTATGTATGTATTTAAAAATCACTTCTTTGTTGCTAATTTATACAACTGAGCTAAAGTCTTTCATATCGTCTCGACTCGAGCATCATTACTCAAATTTTCATTCTATCTAGGGTAATCAAAATGCATATACGTATCTAAAAATATTTCGCTTGGCTTATCCTGAAGAGTAATTATATTGTTCTTCGGTAGGAGTAATCCCAAACAGATGACAACGAATACTCTGCTAAATTTCAACGCAGACGACATATTCTTCATCGCTTAAAATTGAATTTCTTAATACTGTACTTTATATTTCCACAGCTTAGAGGTCACCCACGATTTCCGGTATAGGTTCGCTTTAATATCTGGTAGCAGGAAAGGGATAAAACTTACTTCTGTTTTTGTCTTTTAAATAATAATGACACTACAATGTTGGGAATGCAGCTGCTTTTCCTAAAACTTGCGTTCGACTTTCATTTGTACGAAGCGAAGCCATTGCATACTTTAGTCATTTTATTTGCTTATTTTCGTGAACAGAAAATAGTTTTGCTGCATGAAAGAAACATTTTTTTTTCTAACGGAATAGGAATAAAGAGGGCACTGTAATCGAGCGCAGCAAAGTCGACTGAGCAATAACAAAAAAAGATTCCTGGTTATTTATGTATTAGTGCTTACTAATATATCAGTTTTGAAGAAATAATTGCAACTTAAAATTAAAACCTACCATAATTCCATTTTCATTGCTTCCAAAACATTTATTTATGGCAGTGGTTCTTAGTTTAGCCATAAGGAGAAGCTAAGAACTTGTTTCAAATTGGCTTACATTTCTTAATGTCACTAAAGGATAGCTTATTATTATTTTTAGTGATACTTTAGGGTTATTCTAAGTTAGTTTCGTAAGTGCTCTATTCTGATTACCATAAATTGTATGATTAGTTAGCGAGGCCAGGCTAACTAACCATACAATTTTTAAGGCGAAAAAAGTGAAGGTGTGTGTATGTGTGTGTGTGGTGGGGAGGGGGGGATCTTTGGCTCTTTCAATTTTTTTTTTTTTTTTTGCTTTAAATATAATACTTTATTACTGCATGTCATTTTGCAATTTATCTGTACTGATATTTTATCATATTTGATTATATAAGAATTTCCGATAATTTTCTCTGCTTATTTCAATTTACATAAATTTATTCAGTTATTTCAAATTTAGCGTATGTAGTTCCATGTTTTTTTTTTTTTTTTGTAATATGTAAAACCTGCTAAGTTTATAATTAAACACTGCAAATGATTCTGGTGCTCAAATGATATTTGTTACCGATTCTACATTTTCACCCATCTCAATTCTGTGTGGACAGTGAGATTATTAAAATAGAGGGTCATAAATATCCGTGATTAGTTTATTAAAATATTTCAAAAGCATAAATAAATAGTGTTGATACGTTATTGCGAATAACAATACGTTTATATAGTATGAAAACAAATACGAATTTTTGGACATTCATTCATTTCGTATGGTGATTCAACGGCCGTGAGCTCCTTTTACGGGAGGTATACGGCACCATCCCAATTCCCCCTATTTTTATCCGAGCTACGGACCGGCATAGCTGGAAATTCAGACCTATGGCTTTAGGGATTGTCTCAAGTATTCCTGACTGTAATCCATGTGTATTCACGGGGCCAGTTAGTCTGCTTGCCGGATGAAAAACCGCAGATAAACTGGGAGAAAAACCCTGCTGTGCACACCCAAGACCGGCTAACTTGGCTATGACTGAGAAAGATCCTTAAGCTCCTCACGTCATCAAAGGGAATCGAACCTAGGACACTCCTTCCCCAGATATATGGTTGCGAAGAGCAAAGCCACTAGGCTATTTTCGAACAGAAATACAGCGTCTGTTTTTTTTTTTTTTTCAGTCACTGCAGTACGAAAGACAAATCCTGGTCAAGGTGTGTTACTTCACAAGCTCTGTTTGTTGTAATAATGAATATTTATTTTCTTTCCTTTTAACTGAAGTATAATTGCATTTTTATAATATCTAATTGGTGTAATGGCTTTGCTTTCGCAAAAGTAAATGTTTCAGTTGAATTTTACTATATTTCATTTAATACTACTTGGTCCTAAATACAGCGCTTATATTATTTTCATAACAAGAGCTATTGTATAACGATATTTAAAGCAGTGTCTCTTTGATACTACATCATCAGATGATTATAATTTACAATATAGTATTTAAAATAATTAAATAAAGTAAATGAAATACTTTAAAACTATTCTCCAGTGCATCCAAACATGCAATAATTAGTAAACTATGCTTTATTGAAATACTGAACAAACGATCAATTGGAAGTTTTTTTCCACTTGGTTAGACTATAATAAATTTAGTTTAATCCTTTATCCAAGTGTAAGCAAACAAAGTTTGCGCCTGAAGTTGCCTTCAGGACTGAGGCAGCTCGTGGTAAAGGTGGACTAAGGTCTCATCACTTGTCTTAGTATCTCCCATAATGCAAAGCACATCTCCTTGGCCCTTCCCTTAATGCATAGCATTATACATGTCCGCAAGGAGATGTGTTTTGCATTATGGGAGATACTAAGACAAGTAGTTATGAGAGCTTGGCCCACCTTTACCACGAGTTGCCTCAGTCCTGAAGATACTTCAGGCGCAAACTTCGTTTTGCATACACTTGGATAAAGGATTAAACTAAATTTATTATTATCTAACCAAGTGGAAAAAAACTTCCAACATATTTCTCTAAATTCAGAGTAATTTAATAATAAGGTGAGACACCTTTTGGCAACTCATATAGGTAAATATGACTTCTCCATTACTTCTACCTTAGTATCACCACCTCTGGGTCTGGCACCCACTGATGTGCTTTGGTGCAGAAGTGGTCCCTTTCCTTGAGTTGTGAGAGGCTCTGCTTGGGGTAAGACGGTCTTTTTGCCCGTCTCTGAGTGGGGCCACCGCTGAGATTATGGCTCTCTCTGGTGTTGGGGTGAGCCTGCCGCTGGGTAGAGCCAACGCTGAGAAGTTCTTCTCGGTAACGGGGTGAGCCTGTCACTGAGTGGAACAACGCTGAGTTGGACGATCCTTCGGTCACTCGCAGAGACTGGTCTGGGGAACCGCCTAATTTTTAGAGAGGTCTTGACTTAAACAGCACCTCTATAAAGGTCGAAACCGGTCTGGGTGACCCTTCCCTTAATGCATAGCACTATACATGTCCACAAGGAGATGTGTTTTGCATTATGGGAGATACTAAGACAAGGAGTAATGAGAGCTTGGTCCACCTTTAACACGAGTTGCCTCAGTCCTGAAGCTACTTCAGGCGTAAACTTTGTTCTTACACTTGGATAAAGGATTAAACAAATTTAAAATAACGATAAATTTTATGTGGTTGTTATTTATTTATTGACATCTTTATCTCGTTTTACTTGTAGTTAACTGTCATTACAGCATAAATATAACTGTTTATGATGCCAAAATAAGATTCATCTGCAAATAATTTCACACAATTATTTTGCATGCTAGTTATAATTTTTGTTTTTTTCATGTACCTCCCACCCACTAAAGGTTTTTCTGTAAAACTAGTACATTCGTACCGCGGGTGGGCTAAGGATTTCTTTCTATTTTTTTTTTAAAATTAATTTTGCATAGTTTTTGATATTTTTATTTATTTATTTTTGCGTAGTCCGGAAACCCTCTTCTATAGACCAAATATATAACCTTTTCAAGACAACCTCAGGCCTCCACTGTGCGGGATAATGGTCTCACACCGGGCCAGGAAATTCGTTTCCCATGTAAAGATAGCCACAGACATCCATATTCACAAACCTGCAGCCTGGGTTGGAGAAGCGGATACGCTAACCACTCGGCCAACTAAGACGGCAGAATAATAGACTAATAATTAAATTTGTAAAATTGACATTTTGGGTTTTATTATTTATGTTTAATTAAAACTATTTTAAAATTACTTAGACGTATCAGATGTTAAAAAACCCAGTATAGCTGTGAACAATTTAGTTCACATAATATTTAGTTATTGTAATAATAGTTATTGTAAACAAGTTTGTACATAATAAATACATACATCATCATTATTATGAAAAAACCTCTGGGCAATAAATATATTTCGCTCAGTTTTGTTTGATGTGTGCAGTATTATCACACAAAAGTCATTTTTGTGAAATAACGTAACATTTTATTTTTCTTTTATTATTATTATTATTTACAAAATTCTTTTGTAAATAATTCTTTTTGATACCCTGTTTGATATTTGATTATTGGTCCTTGGAATTTCTATTTGCGAATGAGTGACGCTAGTCCATTCTATTTTATTGCTATAACTCATTCACATCGCTTTGGGACCGAGATTGAGTTTTCGATATTCGATATTAATGCAAAAGACGGTCCACTCACTTTGAATCGTACTCAGTGGAAGTGGCTTTTTTACACTTCCATTGAGCTACACAGGTGTTTAGGTTTCTGTAAAAAAGCAGGAAACGTGAAGTATTGCGAAACAATGGATGCCACAGAATCGTACAAACAATCATAATCATTATAACAATGTATACTATCTGGACATACAGGTGTGACCAGAACAGGCGGTGAAAACATCCAAACAAAATTCCTTAGACATATGCAAGATGTCATGAGGAATTCTATCCAATTGAAAAGGATGAACGCAGAGGAATGAAAGTCCTTGGGAATTCACTTACATCAAATTAACTAATGCTACCCTTCAGATAGATGAACAGAAAGAACATTCATAATTGTATATATATGCATATATATATATATCAGGAATGCTAAATGAACTTTAAGGACCCGAAATATGTAATCAAATATATCTATCCATGATGTATCTATTTTACTGCTGTGCATTTATTTTATTTGTATAATAACAGTAATACAAAGGTATTAAGCGTTACACCTAAATGTAACTAATTGAAATGTCATGTAACTGATCCTTGCTAAAGATTATGAGAAATAAATTCACAAAATGAATTACTTGTAACAAATAGTAATACAGTACCCCTAAGGAGGTTAAAACAAATGTAAATATATGATGTATATATCTACTTATGATGTGTTTATTTTACTACTATGTATTTATTTGTTATTGATCTGATAACAGTAATACAAAGGTATTAAGAGTTAAACTTGAATGTAATCTGTATGTATATATCTATTTATGATGTAAATATTTTACTACTATGTATTTACTTGTTATCGTTTTAATAAAATATATTCAGTGGAAGTGACGCTTGTGTCCTCTGCGCTTGTTCGCTCGAAGTTAGACTCAAGTTGGATTTTTCTTCCCTTAAACTCAAGAAAATCTACCGTAATACCCACATTATTTCAGACAGTAACATAACTTGTTAGGGTTAGGTACCAAGAGATGGCAGCACTTATTTACCAGCCTCTTCATCGGTGGTTGCTATAATTAGTGATAGACATGGGAGAGCTATCTCTGACTGGCTACCAGTGGAGATTGAACTGCTCACTCAGTCTCCAAAAGCTAGATAGGGTATAAAGGCCTCGCTTACTTCCTATAAGGGAATAAAAGGCGTCAGCTGATTTATTAATTATTTTTTTTAATTTAGAAACCTAAACAAATTTTAATAGCGATCATAAATACCAAAGTTCATTAAATTCTATCCATTCAGTGCAGAATGATTAATATCAGATTCATAATATTTTTGCCAAAGTATCTTAATAAAAAGATCCAAATGATACCAAAACATATATATAGGAAAATCTCGCTTAACGCGAATTCTATTTGCGCGATAATCAGTTAACGTGATTTTTTACATTAAGCGAAATATTTTGTCGCCAGTCTGCGGAGAACGGCGGTAGGGACGAGCGCTAGCTGCCGACACTCGGCATTTGACTCGAGGCTATCATCACAAGCGCACTTATAATTTTTATAATTAATATAAAAATTATAAGTAGCTCAATCAAATGTTTAGACATTAAATAAAAATTTAAGCAATTCGTTTTTATTAACTTTGACTATTTTATCCTCTAATATAGATTATACATATATATATTTTTAATTTACTGATAGATGAATTATAATTATTCCTATTGCTTATTGTATTCACTTAACGCGATTTCGCTTAGCGCGCATTAATTGGTGGATTAATTAATTGTATTAAGCGAAGTTTTCCTGTACTTGGTTTTAATCCTTTACCCAAGGAAGTAAAACAATGTTTTGCGCGTGAAATATATTCACGGCTGAGCTACTTGTATATAGAGGCTTTCGACTTCACATCACTTGCCGTAGTATGTATCCTATAATGCAAACCACAAACACACTTTTGGAAAGTGTAAAATGATATGCATAATGGAAACGGCCGCTATCTAGACTGGTTTCGACCTTTATTGTGATTTCATCAGTGGAAACCAGACCCAGGAACATCTTTTGGCTACTTGTATATGAGATATATATGACTTCTGCATTACTTCAACCTTGGTATCTCTCTTTAGAATAATAATAAAAAAATCTTATTACAAAAATATCTTCCATCAATCATACACCCTCTGTCCAAAAAGAAACCGAACTTTTAGAAAATAGAAGAAACTAGTGGAGCCACCTGTTGCATCGTTTTGTTGTAGAAAGCGACAACCTTCATTAGTGTTGTGTCAACTGTTTATGATATTTGTTTCATTAGAAGCCGAGTTATAGTGCCAAGAGTGACAGTGTGTTTTGACGAGCGGTCGGTCGTCACGATATTCATGCCGTACGCGACGAATTCTCGCTATCAATCGCTTCAAAACTTCGAGATAAAACTCACCATTGACCGTTTGGCCAGGCGGAATGAATTCTTTGTGGATAATGTACTTGGAATCGTAGAAACAAATAAGCATCGTCTTTACTTTTGACTTCTCCAAGTGACTTTTTTTTTCGGATGCCCTTCTTCTGGTGGTCTCCACTCAGCACTTTGACGCTTTGTTTCGGGCTCATACTCAAAACACCACATTTCGTCACCAGTAACGATCGTTTTAAGGAAGTTTGAGTCCTCACGAGCGATTTTGATGAGGTCTTTGCAGTGTTCAATTCGATACATTTTTTTTGTCGTCGGTCAACTTGTGGGGAACAAATCGCGAATTCAGTTTACGAAGGTTTAAACTCTCGGTCAAAATGTTGTGCACAGCTGATTTTCGAATCCCTAATTCATCTTCAATCAATCTCACGGACGATTTCGGATTTTTTTGATGAAATCACGCATTTTGGATGTTAACTTCACTCAGTCCAGTTTTTGGACGGTCCGGCTTTTCGTCGTCCTCAAGCGTCTCACGACCACTTTGAAATCGCTTAACCCACTCGTAAATTTGAATACGTGATAAGCATTTATCACCGTATGCTTTGTCAAGCATTCGATGCGTTTCGGTAAAACTTTTACCAAGTTTTACCGAAACGCATCAAATTGATTGACTTTTAACACAAAAGTCAATCGCAGCTCTCTGTTTGAAACTCATTTTCCGACCGTTCGTCAAAACACACTATCACTCTTGGCACTATAACTCGGCTTCTAATGAAACAAATGTCATAAACAGTGGACACAACACTAATGAAGGTTGCCGCTTTCGACAACAAAAAGATACAACAGGTGACGCCGCTAATTTCTTCTATTTTCGAAAAGTTCTGTTTCTCTTTGGACAGAGGGTGTACTTGAACTTACACTGGTTCAAAAAAACAAAACTTACTGGAATGCAGCACACCTTTTCTAATTACAAGCACATATGGTGAAATAATAAAAATTTAAAACAGCTTTACAAAGTTCATTTAATGTTGTTATACAATATTACCGGTTTGAAAATTTTTAAAGAATTTTCTATTACCGAATTTCCATTTATTTCAGAGATCTACCTTATGTCCATGAATTCACGTTATTAAAAGTATTCCACTGGGCGTTAGGGGTGCACATTTCTGACTTTTATAACAACCAAGTAATGATAATACACATCTTACTTTTACATATTATCTGACAGGTTAATTACTATAGTGGAAATTATTAATAAGATATAACATCAGATACAAGAGACTGTTAAGAAAAATATGTAAAAGGAATAATACATAAAAAAGAACAGGTCAAAAAGAGTTGCATTATTATACGGAAGGCTAAGTGTGAATGTGTAAAAAAATGCTCTGCAAGCTAAAGACAACCCAGAAAGAATTTCATCGTTATGTTGAAAGTAAAAGAAAGAATGAATGAATGTGAAAGAATAACTTTCGTCAATCTTGATTGTATGCGAGATTGTTCAACAAATGATGGCCCATTTTGCTGAAAGCTATCAATCTGGTGTTTGGATTAATGCTACCTGTACGCTAGAGGAAAAAGCTCAGGTATATGAGGAGGAAGCACTAGAGCTGTTGCATAAATTGAATGTGAATTCCGAAATAGGAACATGGGATAATCAACACAGATGCTAAAAGAAAGAGTATTCAGCTCAATGGCTATTCCATTAACTGGTTGTATTATTCACATGAGTGGGATATGTGTGATAATCGCATTGCACGATGGTTGCGTAAAGTCTGATGTGTCTATCGACTTATCAGTATATCTGGAGTAGTGGAGGAGATTTTGGAAAAGTAGTTGTTAAGCGATCACGTACAGAAATGGATTGATAGAGAATTTATACTTTGCAACATGGGCTTACTAAGGTAAAGTATATGGGGGATGTGTCTGCAAGATGGAGTACACAGTAGTGTACTCCAGTGACCAGTCCTTGGTCCATTGTTATTCACATTTATTACACTGAAAAAAGATTTAGCCGAAGAGATGGCTACCTGTGATGATGCAGTGATAGCCGGGGTAATCAGAAATGTGGCTGATATGCAGTACTTGCAGAATGATTTCAATATGCTGGAATTGTGGGCTTGTAAAAATGGATATCCGTTTAATGTTAGTAAATGTAAAGTGACGTATTTTGGTATGTTTAAATATCTTGGAGTTTTAATAGATAGGAAGTTGAAGTTCAAGGGCCACATTATCGATGATCGTGAATATAACTCAGAGAATAATTGCAATGCTGAAACGAACATTAACATTACTAATTACTACAAACATTGACATGTAAGAATAAATAAGTGATTTTGCCTCTTTCTAAGGCTTTGATACGACCTCATCTAGACTGTTGTGCGCATATCTAGTCTCATTGTTTCTGAGGTGTTGCTGATACAGCAGTGGAGAGGATGCAAAGGAGAATACTATTGAATGATGATATCGGGATGAGGAATATAAATTATGAAGAGAGAGAGATTGAGAATTTGCGGACTGCGAAGGCTAGCAAGTAGGCGATATTAGTATCCTGTATGATCCTTTTTCTGTAAGGATTATACAGGATACCAGTAGATGGAATTTTGTAATGTTATAGGGGTGAGCGGACGACGGGTGGCATCCATGGAGGTTGAGAATGCAGAGAAGAAGGGATTGAGATTTAGATTTTTCTCTCATAGAGTGTTGCTTGATCGGAATTGCATTGTCTCTTGATAGTACGAATGAATTTAAGAAAATGTATGACAGCTGGTGTGGGTGATATGTGGTCTCTCTCGATGAACCTTTGAGTTCCTTGGTCTAGTCTTTATTAATAATAAAATCAACAATAATAGCTATTATTATTATCAGTAGCATTTCAAATAGTTTTGCTTTGCCAATAAAAATTCAATGTACCACAGGTTTAAAACTGTTCTTGAATGGATTCATATAAACAATTATAGCAAAAAATATTCATAATCGCAAATCCTTTGCTAATAATTGCAAAATAATAATAAAATTTATTATTATTGAAAAAAAAAACTTCCATCAACCATACCTACACATTTCAACTCTCGACTAGTTCAAAAGCAAATATTACTGTATTGTAGCAAACCTCTATGGACAAAAAACAAACGCTTGTGATCAAATTATAAACATTTGAAACATCTGTAAAAAGATCGTTTAATGTTTATGTACAATACATTATCAGTGTGAAAATTTCAGCGATGAGTTTTTGATTAGCGATATTTCTGTTGTCTTCAGAGAACTAGCTATATATCTATGTCTACATATGTCTGTGACACATTCACCTTATTCAAAGTACTCCGTTGGGCGGTAGTGGAATACATTTCTCGCTTTTATAACAATCAATAATTTGTAAGCTTCCGGATATATTGCACTATATTTACGTGTTGTCTGATAACAAGTTAATTACTGTACGTGAAATTATTCAACAAATAAAGCAATTCATACAGATTAACCTTTGGATTATCGTATTTCAAACTCTCCGATAATCCGACAGTGCAGTGAGAAATTAGTAAATAATTTGGATTCCTTTTATTTAGAGCAGAGCGAGCTGAGTTAAATTATTTGCTAAATAATTTATCTGCCAAGAAAAACAACGTTTCCCTGCAACTTCTGAATTGATAAAAAATGTTTGCTAATACATGCTTCTAGGTTTATTTGTCTTGATAGTAGTAGTACAAGACCACATGATAACTATTAGCACTGAACGCTACACGATATGGCCTAGTTGTTATTCCCTAATTTCTTTCAACGTGTCGCCGTTGAATTTTGACCAGATTCGCATCCCAATCAGCGCAGCATTCCGAGCACATTCTGTTTGACTATGGAGGCGGTCTACAAAATGCCACTTATATGTCGTCAGAACAATACAGATTGGAAGTGGGACGGTCAGCACTTGTTTTTCACAATAGACTCAGGTTGCAGTGTCAGAAACCTTTATGTTTCTCTTATAAAGATCGAGTTTTTACAGTTCTTGACGACATCTCATTCGAATGGGTATGATCTTCACAAAGTAGTGTAGGATAATGTTGGAACAACTGATTTGAAGACAAAAAGTGACAACGGCTCCTTGTTTCAAATTGGTAGTGTTGAATGTCGATCAACGCTAACACTAAGATAAAATCCTAGTCGCACACTTGCTTTTCTTTTACTTCATCCTTGAGTCTGTCATTGCGAAAGTGTGGGATACACTTGAAAAGTGTAATTTTCAAGAAGGTTAGGGTTGCGAAAGGAGCTGAGGAATTGATCGCATGATATTGATATTCTGAATGAACATTCAGCTATGTACGAGGTTTGGAAATTACCATATTCGCAGACAACTCGTCGAGACAAACCAATAGCTTGTAAACTACTCTCTATGCTCACAAAGACAGCATTCACATCAACAACAAAATGTATCTGTATTTTATATCATACACAGTATACAGGTATCCCTTTCTTAACGCGGTTTTACTTAACGCGGGATTTGATTAACGCAGCGAAATTAATTGAGGCAATTCCTTGCTTTACGCGGCAAGAGTTTTGATTAACGCGCCTTTAACCCTGCGGAGCTCGCAGCTGATCTGACAGATACATGCAAAATGTTTAATATAAATATTCTTACACAATTCAGTGTATAGCTTGGAGGTCATATGTTACGAGTGATATTCCTCACTGTTTTTTGCTGTTAGTTTGGTTTAATACATGTTATGTAAAGGTTTGTGATATTTGACAATAAATTGTATCTGAGAGATACCGTGATCTCCGATGTCAGCATAGTATGATTTATTAATTTATTTTTTTTTATTCTTTGTTCAATAATTTTTAGATTAACTGAAAATAAATAAACCATCCTGTATTACAATAGAGAGCCAAAGGCTTATTTATCATACATGTCCTCTAGGAGATGTACCTTACATTTATGGAAAATACTAAGGAAAGTGATCTGGAGCTTACTCCGCCTTTACTACGAGTTGCCCATAAGGCACTACCGCCGGAACGTTTAGTTTCTGTATATTCTGCACTAAACTCTTGTAGTTTCTATATCGGCTATGAAATAATGTTGGATTCAATATCCACTTAATTTGTACCATCATGTATTATATTTGCAGTGTTTTTTCTTTATGTTTTATTGCTTTTTTGCTGAGGTCTGGAGAGTCATTTTGCTTGTTATCATAGAAGTTATGCCGATAAGAAAAAAATTAAAATTGTTGAAACGACTCTTGCAGTAAATAATGTAGGTACAAGCATTTATTAAACATTTACTTTGCATTCATTTTTTATCTTTCCTAAAAGAGTACCATATAAAACGAATTATTAATACAGTAATCGATCATGGACGAATTGTAATTTTTACCATTGATTATTAGATTTGATTAACGCGATTTTGATATACGCGGTAACATCGAGGGATTAATTAGGCGCGTTAATCGAGGGATACCTGTATATATAATTGAACAGGGAGGAAATTTCAGAAAAGGCTTTATATTTTGTGAAAATTAACAGCAATCTTACTTCGTTTAAGTTTTACTATAGGAGATTTATATTTTTTTTTGTAAAAAAAAGAAAAAGAAAAATTTAAATGGTGGACTGTAGGTTATACTGTATTTTTAAGTGTTTAAGCGTTTTCATTTTTGTGAATACGAGTATATACCAATCATCGGCATGCTCCTGTGTAAATGTAGCTTCTCTGCTAACATTGGAAGTGTACAGGTACATCTGTAGTTACGATAGAACATTTCTTTGGCCATTTAGCACTGTGCCACGTACTACTTTATTTTATTGCGTGTGTTAATTAATAGCAAAATTTCAATTCCCACATTGCGGAACTTGATAACACGGAACATCTAAAGGGAACACAGGAAGTGCGTGGGAAATTCACAATGATACAGGAATTAGGCGTTGAGAGAGCTGTCTGATATAACAAAGATAATACAGGAAGTTGAAGGCCAGTGGCCAACAAACGAAAAATACGGTTCATATTTGTAGTGCAGTAGCTTTTAGACGAATGAGCTTACATATACCAGTTATAAATAACATCTGCAACAAAAACAAGTGTATACTGTGGTTGCGATAACATTGGCAAACTTTGTTTGTATGGAGTCATTTTTTTCTTTTTTTGTAAATACGAGGCAAAAATTGGAAAATGGTTGGTGGTTAGATATCGAGTAAGACCGCATATATATATATATATATATATATATATATATTGCGTACGTTCTCCATTCCCGCACAGGTTTGATGGGATTCATAGATCTCAAGGGGATTGTGATAGCCATTTCATGTGTTAGAACTTATGCTCTCTCCGACTCAAACTATTCTGGAAAGGATTTATTATTATTTTTTTTTTTCATTTGACTCCATCCTTGAAGTTGTGATCATAAGCTGTTGATGATCCGAAGTAAGTCTCGGATATTCATGTGAAGTTATACGATTATCGAGAGACACTGTGGTTCATGGCTCTCTAGAGCAAAACAGATCTACCACTAGCTTGAACGATAGAGCAAGGGCAGGGATTCAAATTCTCATTACGATCATGCAATAAATGTGGATTAGTAGGATGTTTTTACACAGTACTACCCTTTGGCACTGATCAGCCCCTCTTGATTATGTTTTGATTTTTAGTAATTAATTTTATGTTGTGTAGTATTGGCAACGTTACTATAATTCTAGACTACTACTGTAAAGACGGTTTAATTTCGATTCAGTCAACGACTAGAAGAATTTTTATTTTTTTTTCACCCATTTCTCCAGTTAGTCAAGCTTTGGAAGTAGGTTTTTAATCTAGTAAAACTCGGGTTTTCAACCTATTGTCTTAGAATCAACGACCGTAGAACTCAGATGATTTCAGAAAACATTTAGGATCATGAGATGGGGAGTTGTTTGCCCCGATGTCTTGAAAATGATCGAGAGCCATGAGCTAAGCTATTGGTGACCGCTAATGGTGGAGGCCTGCTGCGTGGCGATTTTCAAAGTTAGTTAAGACTAAAAGAGCTCTGCCCACTCCTTTTGGGGAGTAAATTGGCGTTAGAGGATTAATATTTTAATTATCTTTCTTTGACGTTTTATGTGAATCTGCCAATGAAAAACTGCATGTATCACATATCTCTACATAGTACCATAGATAGACTAAGAGCGATATAATGGAAACTCTTTTCTAAAGACAAAACATAAAGTTCTTTCAAGCTATTTCAGGTTTCTAATAAGCAAGGTGGTCTTACATTGAAGAATGAAAACCGTCTACCACTTCTACCTCTTAACAGTTATCGCTCTGCTATTGTTTATGAAAATTTGCACTTCAAAGTTTCTCTTTATTGAAATCTTTGACAATAATTTCCGCCCATTTCCAGAAGCCATTCTATTGAGATATCAACACTCTTTTCAATTCTTCTTTCTATTTCGTGAATGAATTATTCTTTGTGTTGCATACTTTTCTCTGTACTCTCAACGTATGAACTATATTTACTAACATACAATTTGCAGTTATAATCATTTATTTCTTCAAATTTACAGTTGAATCGTATCCTAAAGTCAGCCTTGTCCTGATTTCAAGATGAGATCCTAAATTAAAAATACTTATTCTGATCCGTAGCATGGTAGCGGTACTAACAACAAAGTGTTTGCTCAATCACTGCCTGAAATTCTCTCTGGAACTCTGAAACGCCCTCATATCTCTTCGATATGAGGATCCATAACGAAACATAAAATACACACACATGACTACAGTTGAAAGATATTTAATTAACTGTACTATACCCTAATTATACAAATATTTCAGTTTAAGTATTTAAACTATCATCAGTGTAATCAAATATAATTGGGAAAGGTCGAAAATCTGACCTTCATGGAGAAACCAAGTCTCTGGAGGGGTGGAGGGGCCATCCTCATATTGTTTACAAAACAAAAATCATCTTGCCCTCGATGTTCGAGTAAGCGAAGAAAGAATTAATTGCGACACGTGTCATTTGTTTTTCTAGCATTGTTTGCAGATGATCAGCTAAAAAATGAAGTCAGCTCTTTTAGGAGATCTAATCAATGATTTCCGGATATCATATAGGATAAATCATTTTTTTTGAGAGGACCATGAATTCTTTTAACAATGTTAGAAAACAGACAACACGTGCCACACTCCACAGTTTCATCATGCTTCCATTGTTAAAACCATAACGGTTTCTGTTTTTTCCATAATTTGCATATTTCGCTGCTCGTCATCCTTACGATTTTTTTTTACCCTGAAGAAATTAAGCAATGTTTCATTTTATGTTTTTATATTTCGTCAGTGATGAATTAAACTCTAGTTTCTTGTAAAGACATGTCAGACGTTCTTTGTAGGCGGAGAGGCTGGTGTTTTTCCTGATGACAGTTTTCAACATATTAAAGTTCTATAGAGCCCTTCCACCAAATTCAAAACAATACTTGAAAACACTTTGCTCTTTCAAGCCTCAAAACTGTAGAACACAAACAATAACAATAAAAATCGAGATTAAAAATCTACGTTTCCATAAAAGCACTGGAAGTTATAATAGCAATCGACTTATCTGACTAATTGACTAATCACCTTTTGTGTTACGTTGCCTGTGTGATATTTCGTGCATTTTCTTTCTTTCAAGAAATAGAAGGCTTCTGTTGTCTTCTATTTCAAGTCTGAAACAGATTCTAGAAACGGATATTTGCCACTGGAATATATTACTAGTATATTGGCATATTCTATCATGTAGGTCAGTGATGGCGAACATATGGCATGCGTTACATGTGTGGCACGCGAGCCGAGCACACGCCACATAAATGCGAATCTAGATAATGTAGGCCCCTAAATAAGGTTATTTTGAAAGAGGAAACAAACATACTTAGAGAATACAGCGTGTTGTACTCTGGGTCTGTAGTACAGTCAAATCGTAATTTTTCTGAGCGACACATTTTATTCTAAACTAAATATTATATATATATATATATATAATATTTAGTTTAGAATAAAATGTGTCGCATGCGTGGCAAGATGGAAAGAAGCGGGTTGAGACTTGAAATCAGAACGAAGCAATAAGATTCTTCAGTTTTTGTACTGATTAAAAAAATTCTCTAAAAAATCCCACTATGGAATGGCATGAACCAAAACAAAATTACAAATATTAAATGAACATTCTAAACATTAACATTTCTGGCTAGATGAGTGAAGCAAAATTGCTTTTCATATTCCTCTTTGTCTTGTAATGAAAGAACTTTGAATGGAGTGTTTGTGAGCTATATGCTTGCCCATTGAGGGCAGTGAATGTTCAACTAAAATTAAGATAGACTTTGGTCTTTTATATTTGTTAATTTCTGCTTCATTATATTCCGAGGCTTCCTTGATTAACGGGTTTGGATGGTTACTTGTCTTGGTAAAGAACTTCTCAGCTAGATTTAGGAGAAGGGATATAAGGGATATTAACTTCTCTATGGATCTGGGTGTTTCTTATAAACCAAGGGGCATCCAGAATCATCCTCAGGCACTTATTCTGTAATCTCTGAAGTTTTAGAATGTTTGAATTCGCGGTGTGGCTCCACGCTGGGGATGCGAAAGTGATGACCTGTCGAATTACCATCTTGTAAATTGTTAATTTTGTTTGCGTGTCCAGTTTACTTTGTCTATTGATCATAGGGTAGAGCTGTGCTAAGATTTTGGACGTCTTTGATGTAATGTAACTAATATGTTTGCTGAATAGGAGTTTACTATCAAGAATCACTCCAAGATATTTAACTTCAGCCTGCCATGGAATCTTTACTCCCAATAAATAAATGTCCTCCGTGGTATGGATTTTCTTTCTAGTAAACAATATAGCTGAGCTTTTCTGGGGGTTAACTTGGATCCTACAGTCTGCCATCCACTTTTCTAAAATGTGTATGCTGGTTTGGAGTCTTTTAGTTGCCAGTTTTGTGCTCAGTGATTTTGCCATCAGTGCAGTATCATCTGCATATAATGCAGTGAATGTTGTTCTTGGGTTCAGAGGGATGTCCGCTACATAGATTGAGAATAGGAGAGATCCTTGAGGTACGCCTGCCGAGATCTTGCGTCTGGTCGAAACCGTTTCGCCGACCCTGACCTGCATATATCTGTCTTTCAGGTAAGAATGTATTATTTTTATTAACTTGATTGGCAAGTTAAATTTTATCAGTTTGTAGAGAAGGCCTTGATGCCATACTTTGTCAAACGCCTTCTCTGCGTCGATAAAGATGGCAGCTGTATTGAGTTTCCAGTTATAGCCTTTAGTAATGATTTCTACCAGCCGGTGCACTTGTTGAGCTGTACTATGGGCCTTACGGAAGCCGAACTGTTCATTAGGCAAAATTCCTAACTTATCTGTTTCTGCTTGGAATCTTGAGAGGATCACTTTCTCTGTCACCTTTCCGAGGCTGGACAATAGGTTTATGAGTCTGTAGCTTTAGGGAAGGTGAGGAGTTTTTCCTGGCTTCTTCAATGGCATGATGGTGGCTGTTTTCCATGTAGTAGGGAAATGTTGGAATCTAAAGATGTCATTTGTAATGTTGACGAGATGGACTATGGCCTTTCTTGGGAGTAGTTTTACTATTCTATTAGTTATCCATCCGGTCCTGGAGCTTTTTTTACTGTTTAGATGGGAGATGATATTTATTATTTCTGCCGGATTTGTAGGAGTGATATGTTCGGAGTTAACAGTATTCTGTCTTAAGGTTGTCCTAACATGACGATGAATCTTGTACATAAGGTTGATATTTAGATTTGTATAAGATGGATGGTGCTGAGATTCTAGGTTATCTACTAGTGCTTTAGCTTTCTCTTCATCTTTGTGAACTGTCCCTTTCTTGGTTTGTATAGGGGGGTATGAGTTGCTTTTTGGTGCGGATTGCTCTTAAGAATTTCCATACAGAATGATCTTCAGTATTGATGTTAGCCAATTTGGTTTCCCATTGATAGTTTCTGTGTTTTTGAAGAGCTCCCCGGACCTGCCTGTTTAGATTGTTCAATACTGTTTTGTCTTGTGGGGCTCTGATATTGTGGTATCGCTTTCTGGCTTTATTTTTTGCTCTGATTAGCTCCATGATTTCTTCAGGGATATGGTTGGTTGGGTGGAAGACAGTGGATTGTCTGACTGATTCTATTGCTTTCTGAATTTGTATGATTAAGTTATTTACTGCTGTGTCAATCTCTTCCTTTTTACTGATATTGGGCACCGGACCAATATGATCGGGAAGAACCTTGGCTAACTTGTCCCATGATATGAATGTGTGCAGAGGAGAGAATTGATCTGATGAACCTAGATTAAGCACTATGGGACTGTGGTCAGAAGATGATTCGTTAACTGATTCCAGTTTGAATTGGTATCTTATATTTTTAAAGATAGTCTAGTACATCCGAGCTACCTGAAGGGCTGAAGTGGGTGGGCTCGGTAGGGCCGACCACACAACAGAGTTGAACATTGCAAAGTTGAAAAGTGTGTGGCCTTTGGTGTTAGTTGATGAGCTGTACCAAGCTGTGTGTTTTGAGTTGAGATCTCCTGCTATTATTATGGAGTCATTTGGACCAAGTATGGAGTCCAGATCTGTTGTCAGCAGATGAATGCTCGGAGGATTATAAGCAGCATAGATCTTGAGACTTCCAGCATTGCAGGTATGTACTTCCACACTGGTCACCTCCACGTTTACTGTTTGGGACTTGTCTATTGTATTATGATTCAAATAACTCTTAATATATATGGCTGTGCCTCCACCTCTTGTGCCAATTCTGTCGTTTCTATACATAGTGTATCCACGGATTTTTGGGTTATTAGCTGGTCTTAGGTGTGTTTCACCAATCAAGATGATATCAGCACTGAGACGAGTTGCAAATTCTTGAAGTTCCAAAACTTTTTCATCAATACATTTGCATTCCATGCCATTATCTTAAGAAATTTTGGTTTGAATTTATTACTCATGACAAATAGCTGTTATAATGTTTTGAGTGCCTTGCAGGAATCTCTTTCTGGAAGATGGTGAGGGGCATGTCTTGCTGAATTCCTGCAGCATGGTGGCAAGTGAGGCTGTTAAAGCTGATGTTATGTTGGAGCTTTCTAGCTCGAGAGATGTAGGAGGCTTAGTTCTTGCAACTTCAGCATATGTTTTGGTCATGTATGTTGCTTCCTGTGAGGTTGAAGGCGAGGTGTTTCGGACTGGGGGAACGACCTGCTTGTTGCTTAAAACATTGTTACTTGGAGAATCAAGATTGACTTTTGTTGATCCTCGATTTTTTGGATTGGAAAGGCATCCCTTGTAGTTGGCGGGGTGAGGTCCTCTGCAGTTTGCACAGCAGGCTGGAGTTGTGCGTGGCTTGGTGCATGTGATGGTCTGGTGTCTCTCGCCGTACTTCAAGCACCTGAAGGCTGCCTTACATAATTTTTGGGCATGTCCAAACCTTTGGCATCTATGACACTTTCCTAAGAGGCTCAGTTGAAATCTTGAGTCCACATACTACTGTCAGTTCATAGATCTGCTTTTGTGTGTTGCTTATTTCCACCAATACCAAAGGCATTGGTCTTTTATCTGATCTGAGCATTCTGCTCACTTTTACTGGGGACAGGCCCTGTCTGGAGAGATCAGTGCTCACATCTTCAGGAGTGACACCTTCAGCTATCCCACGTAGAACTACCTTCAGGTTCTTTTTGCTTGGTAAAGTGAAGGTGTGATATGGGACATTAGCATTGTTGTCCATAAATCTGGTCACCTGTCTTTAATCCGAGACAGTAGTGGGTTGTATTTTAACTCCCTCATCTGAGTTTTTGGCCCATGAGAATGAGATGTTTTGTTCTCTGAGGGCTGACGAGACAGGGATCCATTTTTCCTTATCCCTTAATATGACTGGTGGTATCTTTTCGTTTGGACCATTGAGTAGTTCTATCCGTGTTGTTTTGGGTTCTTCAACATTAGTGGAGATTTTCCTCTTCTTTTTGACCATTTGGAACTCTGTATCTGTTTCCAAGGTATGATAATTGCTGTCTTGGGATGCAGCATCTTCCATACTTGGGGAGTGTGCAAAATCTGATTGCCTCAGAGTTATGGGCTCTTCACGTATGTCATCCATATTGTCTCTGTGACTGCTGTGGGGGAAATGTGTCAAAGAGCTTGACTTTTCCTGGCCAATTATCACTCAGCAGCTTTCCTAGTCTGAGGAATTCCTTGTATACTTCCTCGAATTTGGCTTCATTCAGAAGTTTTGCCATGACAATAATTTAGAAATGTGTTAAGACACAGATGGAGAAAGAGTAGAGATTGCTCAGGTGTCCCGAGCAGGTTAAAGATAATCCTGTGGACTTTTGAGGGTCCACTAGCAAATCCCGTAGACACTCTTAGGTGGCTACCAGCAATAAAATACAACTAGCTGTGCTATGATAGGGAAAAGGAGTGTCACGAAATCACTTGGCCACAGATTGAAATCCTACTTCCCTAAATAAAACCATAAATCCACCACTGGTCCTCATTGCGGGTGGGGCCTGCCGGCCATTAGACCTCTTGCATGTTTCATGCAGAGGGGGAGATAGTAGGAAACAAACTGCGTCTGCGCCAGTGTAATGCGCGTTTCGTGAAAAACTTTGTAAACAAACTAATCAGGCTTAGTCTAAAATAATACGTCCGCTCACATCAAAATTCTACATGAAACTATTGATTGAAAACTGAACATTTGTTAAAAAAAAATAAAAAAATAAAAAATAAAATAAAATTATATGATGATGTGATGTATAATTTTTTCAGGTGTACATCGAATCGGTCAATTTGTTTCACCTTTTCACACTTTAATTTATTTTAGCGAATTCAAAAATTGAATTTATTTTTATGAATAAAATAAAAATTAAAAAATAACCATCAAAATAATAATTAATTTATTTTTATGTAATTTACATAACAATTGATAAAGTTTTAGTATATAAGTTAAATAAGTATAAAAAATTAACTCAATAAAGAATAATAAGAAGGAATTTTTGGCCTTTGTTAGTTCTTCCTGTCTACAGGTTATTGGCATTAATGAGACATGGCTAACAGAAGATGATATAGTTAGGGGGATAGAATGTGAGGGGGTATAGTGTGTTCAGGAAAGACAGAGAGAAAAAAAAGGAGGGGGGAGTGTTATTGATGATAGCTGATGAATTGCAGCCAAAGAGAATAGAAGCTCTACTACATGATAGTGGAAATAGCACATTTGAGGCTATCTAACGTGAGATTGAGGTCAGCAGAACAAAATTTACAGTTAGGTGCTGCTATAGACCAGGCGATGGAATAGATGAAGGAGACAGTATGCATAGGAAAATAGACTCAATGATGGGAGGACAGCTAATTACTATGGGGGATTTAAACTATGGTAACATTGACTGAAGGAGGGAGAGGACAAACGGGAGAAAGGAAATGAATTTTATGCAGTTACTAAGGGATAATACCTGAGACAGCATGTAATGGAATATACTAGGGTTCGAGAGTGCTTGACCTAGTAATTGCATCTGAGAAATAGACTATAATGAATATGACCATATTGCCATCAACTGGTGAGAGTGATCATGAGGTCTTGACCTGGGAAGTGGCTAAATGCGTGGGATTTTCAATTAAGACAGGGTAGATGTGGAATTATTAGGTTGGTAAGTATGATAAGCTTAGGAGTTTTCTTGGTATAGTGCCATGGCATGTTAAACTGCAATTGCTAGATGATGATAGTGCACGGGAAGTAGTTAAGGAGTGTTTGCAGGAGGCAATGGCTGATTGTATACCTAAAGTCCGAATAGTAAATCAAATAGGGGTTAAATGGATGAATAACACCATTAAGTTTGAGCTGCAAAAAAAAAAGAAACAATTGTGAATGAAATTTAAGGAGAAAGGTGACTTGCAAGCACAGGAACAGTACAGAACACAGGCCAGAAGGGTAACCAGTGTGGTAAGAAAAGCAAAAAGCAGATTATGGAAGGAAATCAGCAATGCAAGCTAAAGTGAATCTCAAACAGGTCTTTCGATATGCTGCAAGTAAAAGAAAAATGTATACGGCAAAATGATTCTAAGGAATGCCGATGGTAGAGAGGTAACTGAATCAGCTGAAATAGCAGAATTACTAAGCGAACACTTTGCAAGAGTATATCATCCAGGCTGTGATATTGAAGGAATGAGAAAACGAATAACTGATACAGGAATTGAAGTGAATGAAATGGAGGTGAATAGTATATTACAGAACCTTAATGTAAATACATCTGTGGGATTGGGTGGTATATCAGCTCGAGTCTTACGTGAAGCGGCAAAGGAATTGTTAGTTCCCTTGACCATATTGTTTAATTTAAGTCTCAGCTCTGGGTTAGTCCCGGGGGGGGATGGAAAGAGGGAAAAATAGTTCCATTGCATAAAGGAGGTTCCAAGACTGCTGTTGTAAATTACCGACCGATCAGTATATCAGGAATCATTGTCAAGGTTTTGGAGATATTAGTCAAGAGAAAATACAGGAATGGATAGATAAAAATGGGATACAATATGGAGGACAGCATGGGTTTGTGAAGGATAGATCATTCCTCGGTAAGTTGCTCACGTTTTTTAATACAGTGACGGCTGAACTGGATAAGGGTAATGGATTTACAGTGATACTGCTGGGCTTTGCTAAGGCTTTGACAGGATACCACATGGAATTCTAATCAGTAAACTACAGCACATGGGGATGAATATAGTGTTGGTGAGAAGGATAAGAGTGTGGTTAGTGGAGAGATATTAGAGAGTAGTTTTCAGAGTGTAGACTTCAAGAGTGGAGTCCAAATGAAGGCCTGTTACTAGTGGTGGGCCACAGGGTTCTGTTCATGGACCACTGCTATTTAATTTGTTCATTAATGATATAGGAAAGGATCTGAGGGGAACTGTTCATTTATTTGCTGATGATGATGCAAAGTTGCAATAGTGAATGCACATGATGTCAAAATTTTGCAGGATGATTTGGATAGATTGGCAGACTGGACAAAGGAAAATGGATGTCAGTTTAATGTAGCAAAGTGTAAGGTTATGCATTTTGAGGCGAAAAAATTAGCAGCAGTATCACATTGGTGAAATCGTACTCCAGGAGATTGATGAGGCTTGGTGGATAGGGAGTTGAAGTTTAGGGGGCACATTGCAAAAGTGGCTAAATCAACTCATCAAATCATTTGGTTGCTGAAAAATACTTTGACGAGTAGAGACAAGCAAGTTATTGTTCCTCTTTATCGAGCCTTGATAAGAACCCATCTTGACTACTGTGCCCAGATCTGGGCTCCTGGGTTTCTTCTTGATGGGGAGGAGGTAGAGAGGATCCAGAGACGAGTGACCAAGACCTTATGAGAACAGGTTGAAGATCTATGGGTTGCAAACATTGATTGATAGGCAGAAAAGGGATGATATGTTTGAGACATTTAAATTACTGAAAGATTTTTACAAGATTAATTCAGAGGAAATTTTTCAGAACAGGTCTAGCGGGAGAATCAGGGGCCATCTATGGAAACTGAGCAAGCATATAGTTAGCAAGAGCGTTAGAACTGGGTTTTTGGAGAGTGGTGAATGAGTGGAATAAGCTGTAGAGTTTGTTGTGGGTGCCATGACTGTAAATGAGTTCAAAGCAAAGTATGATAGATACTGTACGAATGCCGAATAGTTGTTCTTGATATGATGTTTTGGGCCTCCCTCTATGAGTCTAAGGACTCCTTGGAGTTGCCCGTAATAATAATAATTTACTTTAATTTCAAGACAAAACACAGTTAGCCTTACTTTTATGTAATTGTTATTTTGTAACTAGTTAGTTAATCTTATATTTCGGACCTTAAAAACTATTCATAAGGTTAATGATCAAGACAATTAGTTCTTCACATAAATTTCACAAACAAAATCAAAAACTACTTAGAACAAGGATAAAATATAAGAATTCAAATTCACGTTTGAAAATAAATAAATAATAAAATATGAAAAAGAACCTCCTCAAACCATGGCTGGGATAAGCAAAAGTTATCCCCACTGAAATAAAAACTGGACAGGAATTCCGGATAAAGTAGATAAACAAATGTCGATTATTGATTTTTCTAGTACACGAGTTGGAAAAGATTCCCCTATTTTTGTAGTTTTCGCAAGCTAATTAGCTATCAAAGGTTAGCTCTCTCTAATATAATGTGAAATGCTATCTTTTCAGGGTTTATGGTAAGATATATGCATCTCAAGTGTAGTCTATTAAAAAAAACTGTTTTTGCATATCAAAGTCGATATCAGAAGCTAAATAATTTCGTTATTCATTCATTGTTTTAAATAGTGTAAATTGGAAGAACGGTGGCTTTCTATTCACAGCATTGTCATCACTAAAACAATATTTGCTTTATACAGTTAGATGCATTTAACTACGTAAAAAAAATCTTCTAAACTAAGGAGTAGTATAATTTGCCGCACTTCTCAATTTTTATTCCTTCCTATTATATTGATATAAACTCTATGACTTTTTAAGTAATTTAAGTAATATTAAATTTTCAGACATATTGGGAATAAAACATATTCTGTTTTTCGGCTGATGTATAATTAGCAGATGTCATAAATCCGATGCACCAGTAAATATCTAAAACGATAGATTTTCAGGAAGTATTGATAAACAATGCATCCGACAGCTGCCACAAGTTCAGTACAAGTGGATATCCAAGCCTAATGAGGTTTCAGCCGTTTCTGGGTGTGGATAGCTAAGCAATAAACTATCCCTTAACTTTTAATAAAAAAATAAAGTGCACTATACGTGAACTTTTAATTATTATTTTTAAATTTATACACTAAAGAATGTGTAAAGGCGTGTTTTTTATAATTATTGTTATTAATTTTAAAGATTATGATTATTGTTTATCATTAATTTAATTATTATTGTAATTAATTTAAAATGTGTCTGAGGTTTAAGTATTTCAGACTTGCAGTTATAGCAATTAATTTCTCAGTAAATAATAATTATTAACAAATGCATTTCAATTATTTAAGACAAAAGTTTGAACAAGATTTAATTAAAGATCCCAGGTATCATCCTGTTAAATTATATGTTTCGTTTATTTTTTCTTATTAAATTTGGAGCAAAAAATTGCTGTTTTTGCTCCAAAATTTCAATTGCACATCTTATATCCGTGCAATTGAAATTAGCAACTGGATTGTGATATTTAATTTTTAATTTGGTCTCTCGAGCAGCAGTCGAGCATTATCGTACTCATAATAGACAGCCCTACCACGTTACGTAGCATACATACACATACTATAAAAAACAAAACAGTAAGTGAAGTAGATGGAGTTCAGAAGCACTATTCTATGGGTATTGTTTTTGCGGCTGTTATAATATTGTGCGCCTCCGTAGATCAGTTGGCATAGCGAGCCCATTGGTTGAAAATATCCGGGTTCGAACCCCGTCGACGAAGTGAGGAATCTTATATTAGATGCTTTCAATCATATAAATCAATTTTTTTGTTTGTCTCTCAGAGAAAAACAGAGAAACCGATCCTGTTAACACGCAGTTCTACAAACATAAAATATTTACTCCCCCTAGGGGGGGTCAGCAGAGGAATGGCAAGCCAACTTCATTAAATTGAGTAAGGTTCCTAATCAGGAGACTCAACCTGTCTTGGACAGATAGGAAATGGATAATATTGTTCGAATTTAAGAGAGGAATTTACATTCTCAATAATTAAAACAATAATTTTATAAACAATAATGATGAAATCAATAAAACATTGATTAAAACAATAATAGATGACCTCCTTATCGTGGTTGCCTTCGATTCGTAAGTATTTTTGAAGCGTTGCTTCATCGAACTGTCACTATTATTCGGCCATTTGCTCTAGTCTATATGACTAGAGCAAATGGCCTTAGAAAATCGTTTGTTTGTCAACATCCAGGGCCTTTCCCTTACTGCTTTCTCCAATGAATACAACCCTTCAGGTTCTTCAAGAAACACATTAATAGATTCCACAGCTTTTTTTGGACATCTCATCAGGTACAATTTGAATAGCAATTTTCTTTGCTGATGGTGAAATTCCTTTTACTTAAAACTTAGCTAATCATTCTAGTTTAGTATCTAGCTGATGGAATTATTATTTTCACTAGTAAGAAATGATAGCTGATGATTGTTCATTTGGTTATTTCTCTTTCTAGTACGACAGTCCGTACTAGAAGATAACTTATGGGAAAGTTATATTCTGAATTTTTTTTTTTTTTTTTTTTTCGGACTGGGCTTATAGACTACTTTTTCTCAAATACTATTGTTTATTATTTAATATTAAGGAAACATGTAACTCAAGTAAATATGATATACAGAATATATTTCGTAACTAATATATCGATGCTTGTTACATGAGCATCATCAATGAGAAAAATTTTGCTAATTAGTTTGCCTCTTTTTCCTTACACGTATACGGTTATTGTATACAGTATACGTTATTGTAGTTTACAGTATAGAATAACCGTAAAGTTATTGTATACCGTTATACAATAGTTATACGGTTATTGTAGTTTTGGTAATGTTCAATTAAAGTGATTTTTCAGAACAAATGGTGGATCCAATGTAACACGTACGGCATCCAGACTATCAGTTAAATTTGTAAAGTATATTATACCACAGTAATAGACCGCTCTATGTTATTGGTTTTATGTTTTAGTAACTTTCGTAGTTTGTTAGTAGCGGTAAAAACAATTTTGTCATTTGAATATTTAAAGATGTGTTTGATGGCTTTGTAGATGCTAGGAATATATGAGAATTTTAAAATGGTATTTGATTGGAATCAAATTCGATTTATTTGATTTTTCACTGTGAGGAAAGGCAAACAATTTTTCTCAAAATAAATTGCATGGTTTACTAGTCAGCTGTTGAAGATGTTTGCCATTTCCGGCAATATCCTCAACAACTAACTTGGTGTAAAGCAGTGGGTGAGGATGAGTATTTCATCTAAACATCACCATCATCCTGATCTTCATATTATCCAGGTATGTGTGATCTATCATTCTTTAAAATTTAAATTTGAAATTACACATTAATGTAATACTTAGTGGTTGGAAAAGAAAGAAGCAGCTCCATTAATAATAAAGCTTAATTTTTATTTATTTTGACTAATTTTCGCTTTCATAAAGTTTAAATGTATTTGCCTAATCATTGATGTTAACACCAATATGCAATGAATGTTGAAACTATATTCATCGTGTATTCATTGCTGACACTTGATGCTAATCAAAGCCAATTATGAGAGGCACGTAATTCTAGAAACAGCAAACAATAATAGCCCATTATGAATTAAATTAAATACATTTAAAATGATTAGTTAAATATCTAATTCTAGAAACAGCAAACAATAATAGCCCATTATGAATTAAATTAAATACATTTAAAATGATTAGTTAAATATCTAATTTGATAAATTATACAATTTTAAGAAATTATTACCTTAAAATAAAGAACGAAATAAAGCATCGTTATACTACATTTTTAACATTACGAGATATATCCAAACAGAAAAATCAGTTGTTATTGTGGTTTTTCTTCGAACATTTGAGTTTACAATAATATGGACCAAGTAAAAAGAAATATTTCGTTCACATTATAGCTCAAGTATTATTATGGTCTCACTTATATCAAATCCTAGTCATAAATTACATTAAGTATTTTTCCCATTTGGGGAATATAAACGATATACGAATATCTTTATCACTACTCACCCTAGAGTGGTGGTTAAGATCTTTACCCTAATGAGTAGAGGTTACATGTAATTTCTCATATGAGAAACAGCACGATATTAAACCAACATCTGCAATTCGGAGCATCTATCGTGCCACTTGTTAATGGTCATTACAAAGAAACTAGTGGTGTGTGAATTCAGACGGATGAGATTGTTGGGGGGGGGGGGGGACTTAGGGGCATGCGGGAACGAAAACAAATTAGATTCTTCCACAATAAGTCAGAATCATCACCTCTATAACGTTCATAATGGAAGGCTTGAACAACTATAGCCTATTACGGTTGCATACTGATTTGTAATATGGATTTGTAGCCGATTTCCTATGCTTCAAATCTACTCATCACTGTGATATCGATCATTACGGAGATCATCCGTAACTCAGTCGATGTCGACGTAGGACTTTTCAGCTGAAGGTGAGTTGATCAATTTCTTACCGTTTTTCATCCCACAGGCAGGTAAAATTGCCAGAAGTATATATGCAATTTATAGGCATAATAACCGACTTCATAGCCTTAGATGCTTCTGCTGTAACCCAAAATAACAACAATATTTGCACCAAGTCTTACTGAGAATCATGCCATTCTCAAAGCCAACAGCTTTATTCGCAGTATTAGAAGCTTCAAAGGAAATATAAGTAAATGGCGATGGAAATAACCAAGTAGCCTAAGACTCTATGATCTCTGATTTTCCCTTTCAGTCGTTTCCACCGTAGGTGACTTGTGAGATTTTTACAGGGTAGTTCATATATATATCATTTATATCAGTAATGGATAAATTTCTGATATAAATACAATTTAAACTGTATTTATATAGATATGTAAAAGTCGATCATGCGTGTTTTTATTATATGAAATATGCACTGATTCAAAATATGCGGTGGTTCAAAACAAGAAAATTAACAAACAAAAAAACAAACAAACAGATGGTCTTTGTGCAGCACTCTGGAGTACAGACAGAACAGCGGTCCATCTGTGTTTAGTTTCTTCTTTATGCACCATTGTTACATTAAAGAATTAAAATAGTCAAATTTAAGAAACCACACATAAAATTAATGATTGCATTGCCCAACTAAATCTGTTTATCTGATAAATAAATCATGAATGATTACAAATTGAATACTGAGAACTTCCAACAACAAAGTATGGAATCCATTACTAAGGGCTAGATAATCTGTTTGCTCTGGAATGTTATCTGAAGAGAATTTGAATACAATATGGTATACTTGGGGGGGGGGACGAGAAAATATTTTGTATAAGTATTTAATGATTTATACATTACATAAATCATTACGCCTAACAAGAAACCCGAATATATTATAAAACCTCATTCTGTACAACATTTAACGTACGGTTATTTTTTAGAATAATTTGAAAGATTTTAAATATTTAAATGAACAAACCCTTCACATCGTCATATGTCATGGCTTGTTCCTTTTTTTTCTTATTGTTCTTTTCTTCTTCTGTAATGAAATTATTCACACTAAGATGCGTAGTGTTCAAACTGAACGACTGTCCCTGGTATGAGATGTATTAGTTTAGTGTTAATCTCTTCATGATGTTCGCTAAAGAAGAAAATAAATTGTTCGCTGAAAATTGCAGAAATGATACCTTTTACCGAAATAATGGATGATAACTCAACAATTTCCCCCAGGTTCACTAGAGGAATGTTCTCCATTTCCAATTTCAAGCAAAAACTCGGCGAATAAGATACGAAAGGGACGAATCTTATGTTTCTGTTTAATTGACATATTTTGAATACTGGTCAAAGAGTCACGTGAAGATTTAGTACAGTTTTGAGCAAGTGTTTGTTTGGAACTATGCAGAACTACAGGTAAGTAGTTCCACTCTCCGTGAACGATACTCCCCACCCCCACCCCAAAAAAGCAATGTCATTTTGCATGATATCTTTTACCAATCGATCAACTCACATTAATATAAAGGTATTATCCATGGGCGCCTCATCCCATATAACCAATCTCGCTGACCTCATTATTAATGCTGCCTTGCTGTTCATTTTTAGAAAACACAACGTTTTATCTGCGAAGACCACTGTGTAATTAGATGGCAATTCCAGACCGGTAAAGACAATATTTTAAAACCTAAATCTCTGTAATAATATACAAGGCAATGGTATACAAATATTTTCCTAATATCGCCGGGCGGATCTATAAAATATGCATATTATTCTGCTGCACTAAATAATTTCATCAATAATGGATGAAATTATATAGTGATCATCGCTTGTCTTCTACAACATAAAGCTGTGGTAGGAATCTGGGATGCAATTCATCATTTGCAGTGGATAAATTACTGATAAAGGAATCAAACGAAGAAAGGTAAAACCATGCAGCTTGGGTGTCACCGAAATATCTCTTAAAAGCCATAAGATAAGATTCATTGCGATTGTAGGAACAAAGACAATCTTCAGGAAACGAATCTTTTAAATACATCCCAAAACTGAAAAGTATTGCATGGATATGAAAAAACACAGATAAAAGCAAACAATTGAGAAGGCATTTGAAAATCTAGTGTTCAGTAAACCAAGCTACCACTTGAAATAATCTAAAAGCAAATTACGTCGCATTCCTGTTTCCTTTAATGTCTTCAGAACTGGTTGTACCAGTTATGGAAATACGGAAAAAGTAGGCGTAGGGGTGTATTTTTCTGATTCCGAGGCGCAACATTCCCCTGATCACTTTTCGAAACATGACATGATTCTTCCTTGTGCTTTTGGTTTTATTCCGAACTTAATATTCCGATGCTTCATGATATAATATATATTGGCCTACTCTGTAATTTAGCTGAGTCCGTAATATTTTTTTAACCTGATCTTCACTTCATTTCGTAAAATAATTAGGAAACAACTAACTTTTGATAGCACTTCCCCACACCAAAAATGCAAGTTTAAATTAAGTAGATTTTTTCCCCTGTTTCTTGACGTGGGAGTGGAAAGATTTTTGACTAACATCGAAAGCTGTACATTCTTCTATAAGAAGAATGTACAGCTTTTATTATTCATGCTAGTTTAATTTTAACTGTCTAATAAGGAAACAGTCTTTTATGAGGATATAGCCGAATCAAATTTGGTTACTTTATTGCTGTGTGGATTATACTACTACTATAGGAAGGTTGTTAAAATCTGTGACATACAAGTCTAAAAATGAGAACATTATTACATAGCAACACAAGGAGTTCTGCTATTCGAATTCACCCGAGAATTGCGAGAATCACATGCCTGCACGTTGTACATAAAACTGCATGCTAGTACTTGCACTTGAAAGAACACGTTATATAAAATTATATATTTTTACTCCTTTATTTTAAAAGTATTGCCTTAAGTCTTTAGCAATTTCTTACGATCAAGTACTTCCAACTTTGGTAGATTTTTTATACAGTGACCTACCAAACGTTTGTGAATGAATTTTTAAGTAATACTAAATCAGGCCACTTTCTAAGCTTCAAAATAATTTGCCCAAATGCCATCGAAATGGCATTCATCGCTGTTGCCCTGAGTCCCTTCCGCTGAAAAAAGTCGCCGACCCACGAGATAAGACTTCTTTGGTGAGAAAAGTAGAATTTGCAGGAGGTGAGGGGGGGGGGTGTCTGGTGAGTGCGAAGAATGTAATCAGCAAATGTGTTACACAGTTTGATAGGATACGATTTTAACTATACATCCGTAACATATACAACTGCGCACTTCAGAAAAATGTCAATAAAATTTCTTATTTGAAATCTTTACTAAAATTTTCCTGTCAGTTGAAATTTATTTCTCCGATAATTTTACGGTATAATTAGACAGAACGATTCGCAGTTATATAACACTCATAATATATATGTCAAAAAAGTTCGCCGGGTTCAATTACTATGATGATGAATACATACCATACAAGAAGAAAAGATGAGTAGACTGATGAACAGATGATGAGATTGATTTTGAGTGCATTTGCGACCAGACTGGTATACGAAAATGTGCAATAAAAACATAGAATAACTCTAGAATCAGGTGATCTTTTCTTAATTGTTAGCAATTGAGAGCTTGCCGTAATAAAACGCCATTAACTTAATGTTAACTGCAAAATAATCACTGTAGAACATTCTGAGAAACCTTTCTATCAATGCTAGCCGGGCGTACGTTAGGATTAATACTCAGTAATAAAATACTAAACATTCTAAAAGACTAGTTAGTATTAATCGATTGCAAGCGACTACTGTTTTTGAGATTGTCTAGCTAAGCCACTTTTCAAACCCAAACTTAAACATTTCTAAAAGTCGATGAAAAAAAAATAAGTTCATCTCAGCCTGGTTGGCTGACGGTTAGAATCCCATCATGGCATGGATGGTTTGTGCATGTCATTGAATCGCAGATATGTGTTCACCACGCTACTTATTGGAGTGTACTTTATAGGCTAACTGCCTTTCGTGGGTGGATCCACATTAAAAAGCCATATATCGATGATAACTCTTGATAATTCAGTGACATAAATCACTGAAACCAATGTTCTCTTCAAACTGCCGAATTTCGCAAGCTGTTTTATACCCATGCCCTCACAGTCTTCTCTACTTCCTTGTACATAACTCTAATTCGTTCAGCTTTAGTTGTTACAATGTTTATAGAGTTTTATTTTCTGATTTTATAGAATACATGTAATGTTTACATTCTAATTGAAAAATATATGAATGAGCATTTTTAGAAGTAAAAAAGTCCCCTGCAAACAAGTTTACATATAGCTTCGGTATAATGAATACTTTCAGTTGAAACAGTTTAAAATAGACAGTTTATCGCCCGAATCCGACAAAAATTAGTGGAAGCATTGACTCACTGTGGTCTCTCTTTGTCTTTCTTTCCTCCCTCCCCATCTTAGAAATTTTGCGATAGCGTTTCAAACTTATAAAAACAATTTAAGAAAAACTGACCCTATCATATGGAAAAGCACTGGTGTGATCTAATTTTTGCATAAAATCATCATTCCCATTTGTAATAAATAAATGCATCGGACATAAACTTGGGTTGAACTTCTTTCTTTAGCTTGCTACCAAAAGTGCAAGTAAGGCGAAATATAACAAGCAAGTAAGGCATAATAAATAACAGAAATTTTCTATAAGGTAACTTGGTTTTTTTCACTGCAAGAAAGGCAAAGCAGTATCTGAAAACCTGCAGTTTTTCGAAGACCATGAGGTAAAATTTTCGAAGACCATGAGGTAAAAAATAAACCCCTTCCTTTTTTCCCATATTTCCCATATTAGGTTTATGAGAGCTAGTTATTTGACTTCATTTAACTCAATTTACTTTTCAGGCCATTAGGCCTATCATTTGAATGCAAAGTAACTTTGATTTTCTTAACGTATGAGGAAATTCATAAGGGCATTTTATGGCGCATTTAGAACTACATTTTCCTCTATGTAATAAAATCTGTTTACTATTATTATTACTAAACTGATTGATTGACTTATTTTATCTTCACATCCGAATATTGCATAATATGTACATTACTATTATTATCAGAACCATATCCGAGAGGAAGAACTCCCGGATCCACTAAAAGATTGAAGTGCTAGGAAGAAGAAATGCGAATCTGACTTACCTTCGGTAAGGATGCGAAGAGCAGCTAGAAACGACACTAAAGGTACCATGGTTATCCTCAAGATCATTGTGAGCACGCGCACCTAAAAAGAAGAAAACATTCTATCTTCAATGCATGATCCGGAGTTTTCCATTAAAGCAATGCACACTTTTCAAACTGTTCTTTTAAAAATATTTGTCCGTTTCGGAATCCCAACCGCCTCAACTAATTTCTGATACCGAGTTCGGAATTAATGTTTGTTGTTGACCATCGAAAGTGACGTAGTGAGAACATTGCTTAGTAACAAGTGGGATCCGCATCCCTCACTTGCCTTCCCTCCCTGCATTGAGTCACAGGTCAAGGGTTCGGCGACTCTTTTGTCGCTGGCCTAGTATGCAAACCCCTCATTCCCAGTTTTCCCCCTTTACTAATCACGTGACTCTTCAGTGGATAAAATAGGTTTCCGGGAAACTTGCTACGGGTGAACGACCAAGTAAAGTGTAACCTATCGGAGATGTGGACGAGGAGCATGTCGTGTTCTGTATGTAGGTAGAGATGTCCACAGTGTACTGAAGTGTCGTCCCACATCTCCTGTGCTACTGAAATAAAATGATACTAGAATAGGGCGTGGTATGACAGGTGAAACAATTCAACAGATGCTTTCTCACATCGGAATCCACACCCTGATCTTCGCATTAAATGGTGTGTGGGTTATAGCGGTTTTTGTTAAAAAAATAAAAAACACGAGCGTGTTTAATGAGATAAAATATGTTATATATATACAGTGAAAATTTTAATGTCCGTTTCATTTATAGATAATGTACTTCCCTTCTATACAATTTGCAAGGTTTTATATTCGAGTGTTTATCAATTTACAGTAAAACATATTTACAGCTAGTATAGACTGATTAGGACTTTTGATATATACATGAAAGTAAATGTAATCACGTTAAAGATTGTATTCTACACTCTACTAAGAAAGCATTTTCTCTATAAAACAAGCCAACTAACTTGAATGTGAAGAGGTATTTATATTAGCTTAGAAACGACTTTTGGTCAGTTACATGTATTATCGATAATTCTAATTCGGTTATCCACACAGTTTGCAATTTCTGATTGTCTGTTTAGTGTTTCGTTATTAAGTAAGGTTGATATCTGCATCTTTAGCTGCAGTAAATTTTAATTCGACAGTGAGAGATAAGAAATCCTCGACAACAAAATATAAGTTCAGAAGAATATCGACAAATATTTCATTAATTTATTTTGCTCACGTAGTTGCCCGTGCAACCGTGAAACCACGGTTGAAACCACGTTGTTAGTTTAGTGAGATAGTTAACCATATTATTATTATTGTTATTAACCTTCTATCACGAGCCCCAAGTCTATTTAAAATGGTAGCGACACGAACTCTACAAATTACCCTATTACCGCTCTAAACTATCCTCCGAAGTTTAGTATCAGTGGCGGCCGGTGAAAATTTTAAGTGGGGGTGCTGCATATACAAAAAAAAAAAAAAATTTTCCTAATCAGCAACGAATTTATTAATAAATAAATTTACATATTAAAAATTGCTTTATTAAAAATATTTCATCCTCACCACGAACAAACACCAATAATAAAAGTTTCTTATCAATAGCAATGACAAGCGCAAACGAATATCGGCGTTAGATCGCAGTGCATTTGTTTCGTGTAACGATAATTGAAAAAATATAATTCTTTTCATATTTTGAACAGTGACACTCGTCATAATTCAGCCTTGTATCTATAATAAATAAATATGTTATTTTAACAAAATAAAATAAGATTTACAAAAAATAGTTCACCACGTACTCACATCAATAATAAACGTTTCATATCTCACAGAAATAACGAGCGTAATCATACTAAAAATACACTGCCGTTTGAGCAGTTACAGTTGGGAATGACGTAACGTGCAATGATAAAAGAAAACGAATATCGGGGTTAGATCGCAGTGCATTTGTTTCGTAATCTAAAGCGTTAATCGAACATTTCCAATTATTAACTATTCAATCAATGTCAAAACATAAGCTGTAACCTTTAACATGTTGTACTGCGTTTATATAATGTTGTAAGCATTGTTATTATTTATAAACACAAATAAAATTTAAATTATTTCATTTTTTCCTTGGGGATGCTGCAGTGTCGCAGTACTTATGTACGGTCGTCACTGGTCGGTATAGACAAAGCCCTTTGGTCGGAAAGACCTAGGTTCGATTCCCGTCTCTGACGTGAAGTCACTTTTGACTAAAGGCGAGTTGGTCTGTCTCATACGAAGGTAGAAGGTTTTTTCTCCCGGAAACTTAGGTTTTTCGTCCCTCAGAACAGGCAAACCGGTCCCATCAACACACACACAAGGATCTACAGTCAAAAAATACATACTTAGAAGTCCCTCACCGGGGGGGTATGTCAACCTATCCTAAGGGACCGATGAGGAAAGTGGGGGAATCCCACACGACAACAACAACCACTCTAAAATGAAAGAAACAAATGTTCTTGAAAATGGATGCATTCCAGATGTGTTTTATGTTTTTAAGCTGGAAACGGGATCATTTGTAGATAACCCAACTATCCATAAACTGTTGAAACGGGACCACATGCAACAAAGAAAGTGCGGGAAGAGTTGATGTTTCGTGAGCTGAAGCTGCGAAGGTTCAGAAATTCATCGAAAGCATACAGCACACCACACTATAGTGTCAGTGTTTTTATTTACCGAGCATATAGAAATAGATTGATATGTTCGAAGTAAAGCAAGTGATCATTCCTTAATTGTCCATTGATGTCATCGATTAATAAAAACATTAACAAAGTCCTCACACTTATTCTTGACAAGGGCGAATCAGTGTCGATAAAGTAGAAAACGAACAGCATATTGAAATTCATGATTTTGCCAGTGATCGAGAGATGAATGAGGCAGTGCATCTGTGACTTGCAGCCCAGACGTAGTCTTTCCCTCTCAATCCTGGTGCATCTCTCGACTAAGCCTATTCAAACCTTGGAGACTGTGTTAAGAAATGATGTATTTGTACATTCTATAGTGTTATGATAATTTTAATAGCCATACAGGTAACCCTCGTATAACGCGGATGTTGGGTTCCACAGAAATGCCGCGTTATATAAATAGAGTTATGCGAGACTCAGATCACATAGAAAAAAGTAGGGTTATGTTCCGAAATAGTTTTTTTTTTAATTATATAAACAACAGTAGCATATCCAACAAAAAATATTTTTATTTAATTCAGGTAATTCATGTAAGTTAAGAAAACAAACTCTAAAACAAAATACACATAGTATAAAGTTATAAAAATTATAAATTTTACGTCAACTTCATTGCCCATAATGTATAAATGCTTTAGGGAAAATAAAATAAAGTGCATAATATAATCGTAATCACCGTCTTCAAAACGAACATTTCTTAGTTGTTATTTATTTAGAGTGGCCGGACGTTGTCATCACTTGGACATCATTTGTATAATTCTCATTGCATACTTCGGCTGGTTTAGTTATCAAGAAATCAGTAATAAGACCTTGCTTACCACTATGCTGCAATTTTTTATTACTTTCATAATATGGAACTAAACAAATATCCAATTGGCTCGTGAATTTTCTGGAGCGCTCCATTGAGGGATCATTATCCGTAAAATAACTTCCTAACTTTCTTGCCAAGTCCAATCCTTCTGCTAATTTCTTTAAACTGAATTCTTTAACGGATTCATCACAATCAGAATCTTCGGCAGAACTTTCCCCGCCATTTGGTTCGACGTCATCTATTAAATGCACCAGTTCCTCCTCATTTAAATCTATTTCCCCATCAATTAATTCACTAATTTCGTTTTCAACCATATCGCAAAAGCCCTCTAAGTGGCCGTTTCTATAAAAATTGTAGTAACCCTTTATACGGTAAACAATTGACGAGCATGCGTGCTAAAGGATATTTCCCCTAATATGAATTTGCTACTTATAACTACATGCGCGATACGGGCAGACGCAAATTTAACGAAGAAAAAAATTAATTTTTAAGTCAAGCGGTGAAAAATATATGAAAAGATAAAGGATTACTGCAGTTTGTAGATTGTTTTTTTTTTTATTTTTTTTTTATTTTTTTTTTTATCGAAATCGCGTTGTATAAGTGCCTCGTTGAACAAGGGTTACTACAATTTGTAGACCTCGTTATATCGATCTATATCTCGACTGATTATTGCCTTGGTTAAGTACCGCGTTATTACGAGGGTTACCTATATTGATGAGAATGGAGATGGCTATCAATAAATCGTTATGCTTCGCTTGTATAATTGTGTCAAGAATTAGATTACATATTCATTATTCTTCGTTGATATTTGACTGGAAAAAAGAAGAAAAAAAGATCAATTTCACGCCCTAATTAAATTCCATAATGCTTCAATAATATATCAATAAATTTCTAGCTTTACCGACAATCTTTTTTTTTTTTTTTATTTGCCAAATGTACTGTGCCCTCATTTTTGGATAATCCTGCTGCTACCTGAAACTCCTAGTGCAACATATTGCGGAGACGCCTTCGAGGATAGTGTTACCATTATTTTCAAGGTTCATCGATCCCTATTCGTAGGAGGTGGAGATCGAGTTAGATCGGGTGGATTCGCTCTGGTCGTTTTCAATAATCACCTTCAGTTCGCTCATCGATTGTTCAATTCATCGCGTAAATCGGAATTCAAAAACGGTTCCACACTATTTTTAGGTGCGTTTTGCAAAATATGTAAGCCCTAATTAAGATCATTTTGTACGTTCACCCCTTGATTTTTATTTAAATTTATTACTTAAAATACTTTCAGAAATTTGATGAGTTATTCCAGTTCCAACTTGGTTATTTGCAGGGGTACACCAGTGGAAAATTATGTTCTGAATTATCCAGTGCAATAGCTCTGCTCTGGAGAGGTAGAGTGGAAATAAAATTTGGGATTTTGAAAAAGAACTTATCCACTTGTTTATATTTTATTTTATTTCAATTGGGCCATTTTTATTCACAAAATTTGACGAAGTATGTATGTCGAACATTAATCACTTCATACATGACTGGAATTAAGATAAAAATTTGGTATTTAGGATCTTTATTAAAATGCTTCATTTTTCAAGTGGCAAAATTAGAAAAAATAAAATTGTGTCTACAGTACATACCAGGCGAATAAATTCCGTTGTTTTCACGAGTTTTTCAGAATTTTATCAAAGTCCGTTTTGGCTTATATATTCTGGTCATATAATTTTGTTTTCCTAATTTGAACACAAGCAATGAGCTAATCGAAACCAAAATAGAAATAAAACGATGTGCGCATATGAACAGAGATCATAAATGCCAAATATCGAGGAATTTAATCTAAGTGGTATGAAAACGTCAAATATCAGTTCGAATTATTTTGCCAATTAAAATGCTAAAACACAGAATTGAACCACACTGACATCTTCTTCTGTGTCACTTTTTAAGTAATTATTCTAAAAAATGATAACGCGAGTAATCATTTTAAAAAAATACTCGAATTAAGCAGAGGAAGCAAACATTTGAATTTAAGTGTTTATTAATTTTCGTTTATTATGTAAATTTTTAATAAATTCCATCCAACAAGAGGTCTTATTGCGCTGTATAATTTCATCATGTATTGCCTTATCGTACTCTTACAAATGTGTGATTGAACCAAAAATGGAATGGCTGGAGAGTTTTTTTTTTTTTTTTTGGTTGGGATTCCAGCGACTAATTGGAATTAAGTTCTCCCTCTCGAAGCCTCTGTATAACTTGCATACAGATCGAGAAAACAATTCCCTAAATGCATTAAGACGACTCTAGGTTGAATTATCAATTACAAAACTAATACAATTAAGAAATTTACTTTATAATTGCCTACCATCATTTCCTATTTACTACTGTTCGATCCTTTAATTAATTACATACCCGTAGATTTACTACAGCAGTCGCACGTGTGACGAAATATGTCACTAATTGTGATTTGTGATTACATCTCAAGTGAGGAAAACATGTACCCAGTTAGACACGGTTTGTGGGTTAACCAAAGTACTAATTATGTTGATCTCTAGCTTCTACTATGATCTTCTGCCAATGTTACGTAGCATTCCCGTATGTTCACCATAGTTCCACTCTATGTGCAGTTTTCGCAATTAAAAATAGACAGGGCAGATAATTTTTTTCATGGCATTGCTGTCCATGGTATTCTACATGCTTTGATATGGTTCTTCTTTGTGCACACCTCCGGTCTCCCCAAGACTTCTGTTTACCGAATAATATGCGACATACTTTACGAATAAGGGTGACCAAGCACCCTTTTGTAAAGGAAGAAGTTGAGTAGAACCGAAATTCAAGGTTAAAGAATAGAAAGAACACTATATTGCTTGGACAACTCAAAAAGCATGGAATTAAAATACGATTAATGGAATTGACAAGTCTGATAATACAAGTGAATGGTTAAAGGACTAATTTTTTCTTCTTATAGCAATGCACAAAAAATGCTGTTGCATAAAAGTGTGAAGAGTCTGAATCTTTAATTTGATTCCGAACGGGTAATCATGGGTTTTGGTTATTCCTTACAATGAGAATACAACTATTCAGTAATGCAGACTATTTTTATTTAAAAAAAAAAATAAATAAATAAATCAGCTAACGCCTTTTCATTCCCGTATACGAGGAGTAGGCGAGGCCATTCAGCACTATCTAACTTTTTTATTTATTGAAGAATATTTTGCATATTAAAAAAATTAAAAATGAAGTATAGTTGAGACTTTTAATGTCGACTGTGGGTAATAAATAATCTTTTAAGAGGGCAATAATTTTTGTAGAGATTTAAAGACATCTACTTGGTGAGAGGGCTTTAAAAATGATTCGACTAATTAAAAGAAATTGGAAACGACTGAAAATCGGTTTCATTACTATACACGAAGCAGACGGTGACGGCGAAACCAACATGGGAACTCGTATCCCAGTATTGCTGGAAGGAAAGTAAAACTGGATTGTTACCTATCACCGATCATTATGTACACCACGGAGTTAATAAAAAGAATGTGAAAACTCAGTAGAATGGAATATGTTACTCTATTCAGCTGTAAATAAAATATGCAGTTACAAGCGAACGGTTATCCAAATGAATTGTAACCTGGTTGTACAGCCTAGACAATGTTACTTAAAATCCCAGTTTTCCATTTTCCATGGATATTTGTGAAAATCTTTACAAGATAGATAACTTTTATCGCTTGGTGTGACAATCCATCCTGCTTATTTAAGACCTGAATCGATATCAAAATACAATATTTGCCTCCTACAGAAGAGCTCACAGTTTATCTAATCCTTATTATGCGCGCACGCGCGCGCGCGCGCGCACACACACACACACACACACACACACACACACACACACACACACACACACACACACACACACACACACACACACACACACACACACACACACACACACACACACACACACACACACACACACACACATTAGACATGAAAAGTCACTAATGTATCGATGTTGATACTCTAATGTGTACCCTATGATTATTCTTATGAAAAAAAACTCTTCAGTATTAGAATAACACTTACCAAAACATAAAAGCAGTGCTTATTGAAATTACAATTATCAATTGTAATTTAAAAAATTATCAATTTACAAAAAAAGTACCCCAATACATTTTGGGTTATTTCTTTCCTGTTAAAGGGTGGGAATTCTTAGAGTAGATTCGTGATGGCAGCTGCGTTTATCCTTTTCTGAATAATTTAATTATATGCTGGTGTCCCTCAAACATACACTTTTTTTGCTCCAATGTTATCACCATCAGTTGGAGGTGACATCACTAAAAGATTATTGGCAAATGACAACCTCTTTTCGAATTAACGTTATCTTGTTCACTAATGTTTGGGTAATGGTGTTTTTTTAGTTTACATGAACAGAAAAAACCAAACGGTATTTTAAAAAATAAATTAAAAATAAATGTAGATTTAAAAGCTTACAATAAGTATTTTTCATATGTAGTCTAGAAATTCTAATGATAATTTAAATTTACTTACGGTCTTTCCAGAATGATTCTTCTTATCCACACCACAACACACAAAAACACAATCTTGAAAGAACGAAATTTCTGTAATAACCTGAAAAACTATTTGACTTTTGTTCCTTAGATTTTCTGTCCATTTGGTACACTGTTAATTCCTTAGCATTTGGTCATACTATGTTTTTATTCCCAAGGTGGTGAGTGTAACCTCAAACTGTCTTATGCTGACTAATATATCTGCCAGCGATCGTTTTTTTTCCTCAAAAGTTATCAGTATTAGTTGGAAGTGACATCACTAAAAGATATTTGCAAAGGAAGAGCTCGCTCATCTCCACTAGCCTGAGCAGACATCTTCTGAAGGAAATGGGGATGGGGGTTAGAGTGTGGGGTGGGGGAGTATTGCAGGGAAGACCTCTGCTACCCTCTTGATGACCTTTTGACTTCTACCACCTAATGCTATTTTTTATCACATCCAACAATTTCAGACATATGAGTGAGAGAACTAGTCACATGGTCTAACATCAAAAACACTTTTTGAGGATAAAATACTTAACATAATAAGGACAAATAATATAGAATACCCATCAAGCCACAGAGATAAGATTTGCCCTATGATGGCGCAAAGTAAGATAATCTCACATCAACATCATATCCAACACCATGTAGAAACATGTCCGTGAATCATCTGCGTGAAAGTTTCATTTTGGAAGGAATGGTCAGGATTTAAGGGTCAGGTAAACAATACTATAAGGAAAAACAAATGAGTCAAGTGTCTTTGCAGTTATGACAATTCGTTCATCCAGTGCAGGTATTGTATTGTGTTGTGGTGATTGGTATCCAGGAAAGTAAAGTAAAATAATGGGTGAGCCACAAAAGCGAGTGAAATTTTCTTTCTTCAGGAAAATAGCACGAGACAAAACTCTTCACATAGTTCTAAAAAGATGGAAACCGATTATTATTTTAGAAGACGCATACATTGTGATGTATTTATCCAGGAACACTTGGGAAAAATTATGCAGGAAGTGGTCTGATATCCTCGGCTACTTGCAAATAAGAGTTAACTATGAAATGGACTTCAATGAGTGTTATATTCTGAAATGCCAATATGGGGAACTAATACTTGATGATACAGAAGCTGATGGAAGTAAAGTTTTTTCTATTAGTTGTGAAGAAGCTGAGAGATTTTCACCAAAAATGTACAACATTGATAATCATTTACTATTTTTGGAAACTGAATTACCATCTATTCCTATCATGGGGAAAATTATCGCTAATCATTTAAGTTCATCAATGGTAAAATTAGACTTTTAAGATTTTGTGCAATTCGGTAAAGATTCTTTATTTTGGGACATTTATGAACATTTTACAAAAACTGTTTCTGCATATTTGGTGACAAAAGAATACACAGACTGTTTAGGATGGCATGGTGTTATTTCCAGACTGACACAATATCAAATGTATGGAGGTGTGTTTACCATGGTATCTGATTTAAAAACTCTTTTGTGTGACCAGCTATTTTGATGTAATGTAACCAACAAACAGTGAGTAACAAAATTTTTATTCATTGAACTCTTTGGAAAATGTTAAGAGTGCAAACTATATTGTGAAATATTTTTAGGTAATTACATGTCTTGAATTTTTCTCAGTAAATACAGTTGTAAATAGTATTTCAGCAAAATAAAATATGCATTTGTAAACTTAAATCAACAAAGATGTGTGCTTTAGTTGTTGTGTTTTTCCACAGTGAATTTTTTACTCAGTTATTCTGATTAGAACTTGATATTTAAATCCACAACTTTATATCTTAATGAAATTCTGTTTAATTGTTTAAAAAAAAAGCACTATTTTGAAATTAATGCCAGGAATGGCAGGAAAAAGTGTTGAAAACTGATATCCATGTATTGATTAGTTTAGAAATTGTCTAATGCTACCTATTGACATTGTTTGAGTTATCTGAAAACACTTCGTTCACATAATCGAAAATCCGAACTGTTAGAATTTGGTTGTTTTACAGAGAGATAGCAGTAATTAACCCAAAACGTTACTTAAACTCTTAAAGTTTGCAATAGTAAAAATGTTTGTACTCTCCAGATAACACATATACAAATTTTACCTTTCCCCACACAAAGTAAGATAAAAACACATCAACAGTATATCCATCAGTATGCGAAAACATGTGGTTGAGTCATCTGTGCTAAAGGTTCATTTTTGAAGGAACTGTCAGGGTAGGGCATATAGTAAGGGTAAACAGTACTATAAGAAAAAACCATAGAGTCGAGTGACTTTGGACTTAAGGTAATCAGTTCATCCACTGCAGCTGCTGTTTTGTGTTGTGGTGTTTTGTGTTTGGTAATGTAAAAATAACGGGTGAGCCACAAAATTCTTTGAAAGTTTCTTTGTGAAAAGTTCTAATTGTTTAGAATTTTGTAACAGAAAGTTAACATAAAATATAACAATAATAATAAATAACTATTTATTTGTGGTGCCATATGAAGTAATCCAAGGAGAAGAAGAATGAAGGAAAATGAATATGAAAAATTGACAGTGGGTGAAAAATACGAATTTTCAGTTATCATTGGAATAATTAATTGTCAATTTCATTTGAATAAGACTTCAAATTTATTTCCTAAAGAAATTTGTATTTCTGATGGAATTAATGTAAGATATGCATTGACAAAATCACCTTCTAGTTGGAAAGAATTACCTGAAAGAGTTAAAAAACAGAATTCTTGGTTAATAAAATATAACCATCATCAGCTGAAGTGGGAAATTGGTTCACTATCTCTGGACAAACTAAGAACTTGGATGATAGAATCAACATGCAAATATAAAATACTACTCGCCAAAGGAAGAGAAAAATCAAAAACATTAATGGGGTTAATAGGGAGGCCTGTTCTTGATTTAAATGAAATTGGATACCTAAAACATGAAAACATACCATGTACTTTTAAATGCTTTTGGAAGCATAACAAAAGATTCTGTGCTTTTAATAATTTTTAGAAGTATATGTATTGGTTTCAAAAAAATAAATATGCAACCCTCAATTTTACTGCAGTAATAAATTCCCAATGATCACCGAATGAAAATTAAATTTCAGATGAGAGTCACATTGTCAAAAACCACATGATGGCAATTCCACAAGCATGGGAAGAACCTTTGAAAAACAGTGTAAATTTAACAATAAGAAGATTAAGGAACAAAAAAATATATTGTATTTTTCGCTTTATTTATTTTCTGTATGTTAGATTCAGTAAATACAATTTGTAAAAACTATTTCATTCAAATAAAATGTGTAAATTTAAATGAAGAAATTGGGTGTTGTTAATGTGTTATACAAATTTAAGTAAGACCATAACAGTTTTTTTCTCCTTGTAAAATTTCATAATACAAACTAACTAGAGATAGACTTTTATATTTTTTTTTGAAAATTCACGCAGTGAAACTGTATCAACTCTCAGAAGCAAAAAGAAATAGGTATTAAATTAATAGGCAGAATTTTAGTGGAGAATATTTCACCTGAAAAGTGACAATTTATTTATTATATATGTAGATACCTCCAATAGACTAGAAAAAACAATCGTGCTTAAAGTATGACTGTTAGAATTTGGTTATTTACAAAGGGACATTAGATATTTTAACCCATCAAGTTACTAAACTCTTGAAATGTTTGTTGTGTAAATAAAAAGGTATTGTAGCATGTAGTAACAAGTGAATCAACATGCATATATCAAAAAATATTCGCCATTGGAAGAGAAAAATCAAAAACATTAACGAACGTAATAGCCAGACCCGTTCTTCATTGAAATGAATAAATTTTATTCATTTAAATGAAGGAATCAATAATTTTTGGATATGTGTCATAAGAATCTTACACTAGAAAAACTGTCATACTTCCCTGAACTGATAATATTGTGCAAAACATCAAAAGGAGAATATGAGTCATGAAAAAGATGACGTTTGGAATGTCGTGTGGGAAGTATTATCAAATCCTCAAGTAAGACAGGAGAATTCCAATCCCCTCAGTCAGAAAAGTTCACAAGTAGACACAACGATTACCGATTTCTGGCGGATATATTAGTCAGCATAAGACAGTTTGAGGTTACACTCACCACCTTGGGAATAAAAACATAGTATGACCAAATGCTAAGGAATTAACAGTGTACCAAACGTACAGAAAATCTAAGGAACAAAAGTCAAATAGTTTTTCAGGTTATTACAGAAATTTCGTTCTTTCAAGATTGTGTTTTTGTGTGTTGTGGTGTGGATAAGAAGAATCATTCTGGAAAGACCATAAGTAAATTTAAATTATCATTAGAATTTCTAGACTACATATGAAAAATAGTTATTGTAAGCTTTTAAATCTACGTTTATTTTTAATTTCTTTATTAAAATATCATTTGGTTTTTTATGTTCATGTAAACTAAAAAAACACCATTAGCCAAACATTGGTAAACAAGATAATGTTAATTCGAAAAGAGGTTGTCATTTGCCAATAATCTTTTAGTGATGTCACCTCCAACTGATGGTGATAGCATTGGAGCAAAAAAAAGTGTATGTTTGAGGGACACCGGAATATAATTAAATTATTACACTACACGAATCACCCAACAGGAAAGAAAACCCCAAAATGTATTGGATATTTTTTTAAACTTAAACATAACAATTGATAATTTCAATAATCACTGCTCACGTGTTATGGTAAGCGTAATTCTAATAGTGAATAGTTTTTTCCATAAGAATAATCATAGGGTACATATTAGATTATCAACATGGATACATTGGCAACTTTTCATGTATAATGTGTGTGTGTGTGTGTGTGTGTGTGTGTGTGTGTGTGTGTGTGTGTGTGTGTGTGTGTGTGTGTGTGTGTGTGTGTGTGTGTGTGTGTGTGTGTGTGTGTGTGTGTGTGTGTGTGTGTGTGTGTGTGTGTGTGTGTGTGTGTGTGTGTGTGTGTTTGAGGGACACAGTATATAATTAAATTATTCAGAAAACCGTAAACACTGCTGCCATCACGACTTACTCTAAGAATTCCCACGCATTAACAGGAAAGAAATACCTGAAACTGTATTGGAAAATTAGTACACCCATCTATAGACAACCAAACATAAAACTTGATGATAATGATGGATGTTTGTCACCCTGGGAAAAGTCCAAGATATTTTATCTCAAAAACATTGCCCACAATTCCATAGGCAAACCAAAACACCATGTCATATTACAGAGAGAGATATGTTCCCCAGAAATTTCCAAACACATAATTCACGATTGGTTACCTCTAAATAATACCCACAATGCATTATGCAAACTCAACACACCACGTGATGTCCCTGACAGAAGGGGGGGGCAGCGAAAGTCCAAACTCTATAATAACACACATCCACGTCACGATTCCTTATCGTATCTTGATCTTGTTAGAAATCTCCCAACGATCACGACACGATTCCTTATCCACTAATATATCTTCCTTTCCATTCAATACAATAACGTCACTTATTTACAACTAACAAATGACATCACTTATCTACATCTCATAATAACACACACCCACGTCACGATTCTTATCTTATCTTGATCTTGTCAGAAGTGCACCACCAATCACGACGCGAATCCTTATCTCTAATCATCACCCATAATTCCATATGCGAACAAAACAAACAACGAGAGGTCACACACACAGATGCTCCCCAGAAAAATTCCTAACATTCCAAACTCATGACGTCACACACACAATGACGTCATCATCTCAGCAACCGATCATGTCACGATTCCTTATCTTATCTTGATCTTGTTAGAAGTGACTGGTATACTACTCATAGATTATGGAAAGCAATAATAAAGCTCGTAGAAACAGCACTACTTCCCTGGTATATCTACAAATAAATCTACAATGCTCTATCAAGACTGTAAATAGCTTAACTGTACTCATAGATAGAAAAAATATAGGACTGGCAATAATACAAGAACCCCACAACATCAACAACAAAATATGCGACTTTCCAAGTAATTCTAAAATATTTTGCAAAGGATCAGAAAGAAAGAGAACTGCAGTACTCGTGGTAAACCCTCATGTCGAGGCAATATTAATTACTCTGTACAGCAACGAGTACTCGGTACTTATTGAAATTACTTACAGAGGAATTAAATCTTTTGCTGCAAGTATGTATGTCTACTATCACACAGACATAAAACACTACTTCGAAAAAATGAGCAACATCGCGGAGTATTACCACCAACCACGGGCTATGGTTGATTGTAATTCGGTATTATGGTTTAACGAAAACACAAACAATAGAGGTAAAATTTTGGAAGAGTTCATAGCATCAAATTCCCTACACATACTAAACGACTGTAGCACTCCAATCATTCGAAAATACCAGAGGAAGCAGCTTCACAGATCTAACAGTGGCAAACAACGCTATTTTACCCCGCGTTTCTGAATGGAAACACGAAGAAGAGGAAAGCTGTTCTGACCATCGCATAATAAGTTTCATTACTAGTAAAAAAATTTAAACGGAATAGACAACAAAAACCACCCCATTAACATCAAATACTTCACCAATAAAACCAACCTAGAGAAATCTATAAAAGCATTAAAAAGAGCATTTTTACGCTTAATCTGAGAACATCACCTTGATGTGAGCAGAGAAAAACAGCTCAGCTTAGACAAAAACCTAGCCATCTGGGCATCAGCACAAACTGATATAGACTTTCTTGCTTCTGCGCTTTCATCAAGTCTAATAAAATCCAGCGACCAGACACTCAGAACAACCAATAAGCTAAACATCAATGGAAGAAAAGCAATACCTCGGTGGAACGACGAACTAACAGTCCTAAGAAAACGTGTCAACGCACTCAGACGACTATACTAAAGAACATACAATAACCAAGATTTAAGACAGAGCAGAAGACAGAACTACTATAAAGCGAAATACAGCTATCAGTCCAAAATTACAAAAGTGAAAACAGAATCATGAAAAAAATTTTGTACAGTTTCAACCGTATCGAATCCTTGGAATTGCATATATAAAGTAGCGGCAAGCAAGAACAAGACAACACCTATACTATCAATTATCAAGAAAACAGACAGCACCTACGCTAAAAACTTAGCAGAAACTGCAGCTATTATGATAGAGAAGTTTATTCCCGATGACGATGAATCAATAGATGAAGAAATCCACAAAACTTACAGACGAAGAATGGAAACAGATATAGACTTTCCTGACGACGACTCGTTTGCAACTAATGAAATCGAGTCAATATTAAGATCAATGGATCCAAGAAAAACACCTGGAGAAGACGGAATAAGCAGCGACATATTCTTAGCAGCGTTTCTCGAATTCCCCGAATTCATAACAACGGTTTACAACAAATGCCTAAAACGAAGACGATTTCCTTCAATACGGAAATTATACCTATAATCAAACCAGGAAAAGAAACATCCGACGAAATTAACAAATACCAATTAACCTCATAAAAATTGCTGGCAAGGTACTAGATAAACTTCTAATAAACCGAATAATGCACTACGTCTACTCAAGAAACTTATTAAGCAGCAATCAATACGCATTCAGACCTCAGTCCAGCACAGGAGACGCAATTATGGAGGTAAAGAGTTCGCAAAACACAGTCTACAGCAAAAAAGACGTATTACTGATCTCGCTCGATGTACAAGGAGCCTTCGATGCTGCCTGATGGCCAGCCATAATCAATCAATTAATAGATTTAAAATGCCCTAAAACTTACTCTACCTTACAAAAAATTATTTTTCAGACAGAAGAGCAACTATGACACTACAAACCGCAACTGTAACGAAAAAAGTCAAACGAAGCTGTTCGCAAGGTTCTTGCTGTGGGCCAGGTTTCTGGAACATCCAGCACGACTCGCTTTTAAGACTTCCTGTCACTACTGTCACGGCCAACGAAGAACTCTTTAAAATTGCAGAGTGGGCACGCGAAAAGAAAGTGACCTTCACTTTCTTCTCACACTTTAGCACCAAGTCTAAAGTGCTCCACATCTCACGAAAAAAATCAAAACAACCTGTAACAGTCTTAATAAACGGAGAAGTTCTCGAGGTATCCAGTGAGCTAAAATACCTAGGAGTAACAATAGACGAAAAATTCACCTTCAATAAGCACATCTCATATGTTGCCGAAAAAAGCTTATAATAGTAAAGCTCCTAGCTAAGTCGGCAAAGATTAAGTGGGGATTAGGCCAACGAACGCTGAAAACAATATATACCGGTGCTATACTACCACTGATATCTTATGCTGCACCTGCCTGTAAACATACACTAAAGTCAAAGATAAACTGACAAACTAAACAAAGTTCAACGCCTTAAAGCCATACGCATAATTAAAGGATACAGTACAATATCTTTCGAGGTAGCTTGCGTTATTGCAGCTCTAACCGATCTGCCTGAAAATACAAGAAGTATCTCTTATATATGAAGTCACTTCCGGAAGATATATCGAAAGTTACAATATTCATCCAAATAGCTACGAACGTCCGCTTCACTACAGTAAGTGGCCTCACCCAGCAAAGAAAACAAATATTAAGGAGAAGGAAAGCTCTGAAAGTGACGAATTCCAAATATACACTGACGGAAGCGAAACCGAAAGGAACGTCGGTTGTTCTTTCAGTACATACAACAGACAGTTCACTATACAAGAACGCTGCTCTAGACTGCATCCTCTCTTCCCACAACCAAGCAGAACAACTTGCTATAGTTCAGTCACTTACATATCTCCAGGAATTAGAACTCAACACCTCTCAGCAAAAGACAGCAACAATTTACAGTGATAGTAGAAGCACTATAGATGGCATAAAAGACCAGAACAACCATATTGTATTGATAGAACAGACAAGAAATCTGGTTCGAAATCTCACCGTAGAGGGATGGGAAATCAGAAATTGATTTCCCATCCCTCTACGGTGAAAGCGCATACTGGAATAGCAGGAAACGGCAGAGCGGATCAGTTGGCTAAAGAAGCAGCTAGAAACAAGTTATCAGAAATTCTCGTAATCTGCTATAAAAACACTTGCAGAAGAGAAAAGCCTAGACATGTGGGAAGAAGAATGGAAAACATCGACAACAAAACGGATCAACAACAAAAGAATTCTTTCCTAGCATCAGAAACAGACTCCGGCTGAAAAAACACCCAATTTCTCCAGGTTTAACCACGCTACTAACGGGACACGGAAAACTAAGACACTACACAGATTCCATATCCTGGAATCACCATCATGCATCTGCAGTCCACACCTTCAACAGACTGTTGACCACATACTTTATGATTGTCAGCTATTGGACTCCATCCGGATGTCCCTAATACAACATGCCATCACTTCCGGAAACAAGCGGCCTATGTCAAAACAGAGACTTATCAAAAAGTGTGACATAGAATTAATTAAATTTGCTAATAAAATCAACTCCCAGTCCTTTTGATCTAACATAAAAGCTGATATTATGTGAATTATACTGTATAGTGTTAATATATGTATATAAATACATAGTGTTAATATATGTATATGTGTATATATAAAAATCTAAATGTAAAGATGAAAATTGATACAAAAATATAAATACAAATATTAATCAGTACTTGTAAGCTACATGTAATATAAGCATTGTAATGCAATGGAGCATGTAGGAATAAATGACCTCCTGGTAGGGTAACTATTGGGAGGAAAACGCGACACACACACACACACACACACACACACACACACACGGTACTAATGTGCTTACTCCAACTTTTCAGGTAACTAAACTTTTCACACACTACTATACTAAAACGTGTGCATTAAGATAATAAGTTAAATTATCGAAAAATTTTGAAAGAAGCATGCGGAGACAAAGAAGAATGTAAAGAATTAAATGGACGGCAAAATTGACTATTTAGACTTACGTGCTGGTTTGAATTCATATGGTTTAATGGAATAAATATAGTGCATATAAATAATTAAACCATACTTTTAATCACGCCTATATTTCGTCTCAGTGACTGAGATATTGTCAAGGAAACAATATTAAAAATAAAAAATTAAAAAAATTGCACAAAACACTAATGGAAGATATTAGATTAAAAGCCTAAAGGCCTATGAGGGGATATAGTAGTTTTGTTCATTTGATTATGTGCAAGCTATCCGAGGTATCTGCAGATGTATTTTTTATGTTCTTCTAAGCGGATGTTAGCAGATTTCCCATTTGACCATAATGTGATAAGTTGCAGGAACAAGGAACTTTGTAAACACCTGGAACAGAAATAGGAGGTCCTTGTGAGAGCGGATGAGGGCACCCAACTTCAGATAAGATTTGAACTCAGTGCAAAGATTGTACTTTTTTAGAGTTCTGGCTATTTTTCTGAATATAAACAGTAATAGCATTACTGTGGTCAGCATCATGTTTAGAATGATGTCAGGAGAATGGGAGGAACAATTAATTGTTTTAAGTTTTTTTTTTTTTTTTGGCGTTGCAGAGGATCGCTATTATCTACTATGGAACAATTATTGGGTTTGTGAATTTTTGGAAATCCATATATCAGGAAGGGGAAAGTGGGAACTAAACGATTTTAGTTTTTTAACTATTTTAGAAAGCCAAGGCAATCTCTGCACTACATTCAGACCTTATCTAAAGCTGACTACCCCTCATCTGCTCTCCCAAGGATTCTCTACCTCCTCTGACAGTTTCCTTTTCCTGCAGCTTATCATATTATAGTCAGACCGGGAGATCTGCTAACATCCACCTAGAATAAAATAAAATAAAAAACATACATCTGTGGCCATCAGCACTGTTGGTCAGGTCTAGCTGACTATTCCTTGGATACTTTGCACAGAATCAAATGGAAGAAAACTGTTATGCTTCACCACAACGAATACAAATTTGAAAGACTTTTTAGAATCAGTAGCAGATTTAAAACAACAACCTAATCTTAATAAATATGATTGTATTAAATTTCCCAAGATTTGGGAAACTTTAACTCACGGCTAAGGATAGCTAATAGCACCCATAGAGGTCACCTCTCATAGGACATCATGCTTTCAGTCTAATCTTTTCCACTTATTATTTCTGCAATTTTAATATTGTTTCCCTGATGATATCTTAGTGACTAAGACGAAAATATAGGATTGATTACTTATCAATCAATGAAACATTTTTATAACGCATAAAAAATAATCCAATAGAACAGGACATGTTTTCTGAAAAAATTGTAGAGACCTATATACAATATTTATATACAATATATACAGGGTGGTTCAAAATTCCACGTACAAACTTTGAGGGGAAGTAGAGAACATGAAAATCAATCATATTCACATAGTAAAGCATGACTGGAAACGACCCGAAAGTGATAGGTGGCGCTGTTCGCCAGCGCTCCAGGTGAGCAATTGGCGCTTCCTCATTCAAGTTTTCGACTTCGTACGAAGAACATGCGTTTGTTTTACGAACGCTGAGGTGGCAGACATGCACCTCGTTTACCATATTATGTATCCAACTACTATTGAACTGTTCAGTTACGCCTAATAAAGTTTTTTACACTTCTTGCTGCCTTGTGTTATTTCTGTATCTTTGTGTTCCTGTTAGTATACCTTCCGGTGGCGTTTTCGGTCATGCTTTCCTATGTAAATATGGTTGATTTTGATGTTCTCTATCTCCCTTCAAAGTTTGTGCGTGGAGTTTTGATTCACCCTGTATAATAGAGATCTATTTTGTATTTCATTAAGTACTGGTGTCAAATAAATTAATAATAATCTGGAATACGATAATAAGATACAAAAATTAAAGCTTTTATTCCTTTGATGATAATCTTTTTTAAAAAAAAATTAACTAAGTTTCCCTAGGGAAATTTAGGGAAATTAGGAAAAGTTTAGAAAACTAAATATTTCAAGGAAATACTCAGAAGTATATTGTCAAAAATTACTGATCGAATCGTCCGAAATGGTGCTTTGTTGTAAGGTATGAAATCTGTCATTTTTATGCAATATTTAAGAATTATTAGTTAGAGTGTGAAACGTTTGCTGCTTCTCAATTTGGCGAAACATTCTATATATCATGAAGAAACCGTGTTTTGCATTGGCGATGTCATATCAACGCACTCAACACGCGCTCTGCAGAACCAAATACAGTGTTTCTCAAGCTTCAGTGAACCCGGTAATTCCTAACAGCCATTAACATTGTGTGAAATCCAGAGGAAGCTTTATATTTCCTCTGATATTTTCTTCCAAAACTTTTAACGTACCATAGAAAGAGAGAGAGAGAGAGAGAGAGATCGATTCTTAAGTTTTTGTTTTTGTATGTGCGTGACGTTTCTCTTCCTATGAAATTGCTACTCACCTCACGAAAATAAATCATAAGAACATGCCTCAGATTACAGTTAGTGCATTTAGTATAGAAATAACAAAAGTGCCTCGATAACTTACTCCGTTCAACTTGGATTAAAAACACCTGGGCTCGAATCCGTCGAAGATGGGTTCCCCCCCCCCCAACCTGGCAAACTGGCCAGGAAAAAACGTGCAATTTACACACAAAAGTATGAATTTAGGTATAAGACTGACCACCATATCCTAAAAGTAGTTTACGAAAGATCTTGTCAAGTCTTAGACATTAAAGGCCTATAAGCACTGTGGATTATTATTATTATTATTATTATTATTATTATTATTATTATTATTATTATTATTATTATTAGATGCATAAAGGGATCCTGAGATCGTCAATCAGTGTTATCCAGTTCTCTAATGGCAGCAATAAAAAAAAACAAAAAACAAAATTAGATAATATAAACATACAGTAAGTTCGAAGATCTTGAGGACCTGCTGAAGTACTAATTAGGTATGGGCATGGCTGTTCAAAACTATTAACAACAGAGCTTTTGTTTTCTTTAACGCTCACATGTGAAACTCCAACCATAAAGTTCTGTTTATCCATACTTGCTCTTCCTGTAAACTTGACGCATCTCCTGTTTTTGAGATAGCATCTAAATGAGTACGTTGTAACATTTTTATTCAGAATTAAATTTTACGAATGTTACAGCTAAGAACATATTTTGCGACCAATGAACACTGTGAACGGTTGATGAATAAAGTGCCTAGTGCCAGAAGCAGAAACAGCATGATGTGATAATCGGGCAACATAAAAACTACCAATTATTCCATATACTCGAGAAACCCATTCGGATAATGGACAATGTGGCCGATATATTCGTAAACGATACAAGACCATTACTCGCCGCTATACAGAAACAGCTATGTGAACTATGCCAGCAAAATGAGAATTGAAAAAAAAATAGATTAATTTTCTCAGAAGGTTGTCAAGTTTATATAATCAATGTTCAGCCTCCTCTAAGTAGTGCTTTGGAATTCAAAAGTCTGTGATTCTCAAAGCCCTCAAAGTGTAAGCGAGCAATGGAGATAGCGCTCCAAGTGAAGCCTTAGCATTTATTGAGTTAAAGAAAACAACTGAACTTTCATACTTATATTAAATGGAGGAGTTACGCACTGCTTCGTTGGAAGGTTAAGGCTAAGCACATTAATCATTGTGCTACAAGATGTTTTGCATAAGAATAAGAAGAAAATTTGAAGTTATTGATTACAAAGATTACTGGCAAAAATTGATTGCAAGCAAACACACTGCGATGCCGATCCCAAGAAACATTTTTATTAGAACAAGATTCGAACAGAATGAATTTTACTCCAGTGTTTGGGATCAGTGGCATTGCGAGTGTGAAGACCTCTGTGAATATTAGATTTCTGTCATTTGCGCTATACATTGAGAAGAAATAAAGTGTATCATATGTACCTAAATCTTGAACTTAAACAAAAAGAATGGGAAAATACACGGATTCTTCCCGAAGAAAAATAATGATTTGCTATTTGTTTGCCTGTTTCTGAATTCGATAAAATACCCAGGAGGTGTAAAGAACGTAATAGGTGTTGGGTTGGGAAAGTAACAAGTGACGAATTCAATTCTATCGCTTGGTACCAAAAGATAGCATTCTGAAGTTGTTGTTGATCACGGTTCTGGATATACGATAAAACTGCTGATTTTGAGAGACATTCAAAAGGATGAATAAATATCACAGAGTATTTAACAGGAACTGGCTAAGGATATATGACTTGATCTCATAAAATACGTGGCATAAATATTTTATAACATTCAGAGTTATGCTTAGTGGTGATTTCATTGCCTGTTTACGGACAACGCACAAAATTCACTATAATACGTCAGTTGTTGTTCGTTTTGTTTTCTGTTTTTTTTTTTTTTTCCACCGTCATTAAACTAGATGGTCTCAGATTGTGGCTGTAGGATTGTTTCCCTGCAGGCGCTCTGATTTTCCTCTCCCAAACATCAGACCGATCCTAAGAGATTTGGTTACAGTTACATGTATATTCGGGAATAAATATAAATATGGGAAATTTAATTTGTGGAGCTCATGCCATTGATATTCTCCTCCTCCTCCTTTCCGGTATTAAGCTTTAGTGGCCCTTACGATCGTATTGGGCATGACCTGTTACAATTTGTAACCGCGACCGCTTAGGTAGTTATCCCTATTCTTCCCGGTGTGTCCTATGTCTGTAGATGCGTGTGTTCACAGGGTAGGTTTGCCTGTTCTAGGGAACGGAAAACCCGAGTTTCGGGGTGAAAAACCCTACGAGACCAGCTAACTCACCTTTAGTCGAAAGTGACCAGATAAAGGTCCCTCAAGTCTTGGACGGGAATCGAACCCAGGTCTTTCCTACCAAAGGGTCTATACTAACAGCTACGGAGGCTCCGTTGACATTCTAGATGGGATTAATAATAAAGGGTCATATATATTTATTTTAGTGTGTTTTCGTTTTTATTAAACAACAAATTTTCTTTCTCACAGCACTATGACGTTTCTCCATATTGCTCATTCTGATTACCCGGTGCTAAAATCGTCTGTGACATTCTTCATAAATCCTAGGCATTGACAGAATGTCTACGCACATTATTAAAAAAAATCGTAAAAAATCAGTTTATTTCATCCTTTTCCAAATACTGAATGCCTAAGAACTGAGCAACATGTCTGATTTTGCTTGTAATATATACTCAATACTACCTGTAAGCATGAAAAAGGAAACTACGTAAGATGATTACATTTTCTAATTTTTCTGAGAATAGCAAGTTCTATACATGGCAGTTTTTATCATGTATTAAATACTGATCTACTGTACCTCTTCGAGACAGTAATAATACATTAGCTCATATTGTCCGTCCAGTCCTTGATCCGCGACATGCTACTAATACAGCTCATGTTATTAATTCTTCTTATATTTTGTGCCACACCTCCATATTTTTCAGGACACTTCGAATGGTTTATTATATGCAAATACTGACCATAACCTCACTAAAAATACGGAAAAAGTAAAAAGTATATGAAATCGATTGCTTGCTCTGCAAGCACAAGGAATATATATATATATATATATATATATATAGACTTTCAGCTTACATACATAAAATCTTCAGCTGAAGCACACTGAAGTACCACACGCACATTGCTCTCAAACCCCATTCTATATATAAAAAAAGAAAATTAATTTTTCAGATTATAAAAACAGCATTTTAGCATATGCTAAGGCTTGGAGATGATTTGAAAGAATTGAGGAATTGCTGAATACCAACAAACTTTATTTATTAATTTAGGTAATTACTTTGCAATATGGTGATGTGAAAATTAATACAATTATTAAAGTTTCAAGAACCAAAATACAAAAATTAATTTTTAAATGCAAAACTTATCCTTTTATCTCTATAATCACACAGTTTCTTTTGTTTTTGTTGTTCACTAAGACGAATGACGTCGTATTTCAATCGAAACAGTGGGCTCTACTTGCATACAACAATCACCCCACCTTACGAGCGAAAGATAGTGTCAATAAATGATTTTTTAAAAAAATAATAATTGCACTACCGGAATTTTGCGAATTGAACGGAAATATTGATCATGCTATTTGTACTATTTGGATGGTGTGGCGTAAACAGTTAAACAACTGACGACTTAAAGATCATAACGCAAATAATTGACGATGACTGATTGTTATTGCCATGACCTTTCAGTATAAGGATTTCCTTGTCTCCTTGTACGGAAACTCTAGTATATACAAAATAAAACAAAAGAAAGAAATGTGGCATTACACTTGAACAGCAAAACATTCCCCCTCCCCCCCCAGAAAAGGGGCCCTGGCATCATTTAATAGTAGTCTCTAATCATAGTAAGCGATATTATACATAAAGTTTAAATCAATCATATGTTTAAATGCTATAACTGAAAAAAAGTTAGTTTTAAATTGTCTACTTTAACCCAAACATATGACTGGTATTTAATAATGAAAATTATTGTATACAGCTAAATATTCAATAATGTCGAAAGTTTTCGTATTTGAGATCGAAAATTTTGCTGCATTCACAGTAGGCTATCTAGTGGTATATATATATATATATATTTTATTTTTTTTTTTTGTACATTTAATTATATTTTGTATATTTGTATATATTTGACGCAAGCTTTGTATATTTAAATATACAAAGATTGCGTCAAATTTTAGCGCGTTTATGAAAAGTAGACTTTTTGGACATATATAATCTAAACATAGAATTTGGTTTTGCCTAATTTTGCCACTAAAAATGGTCCGATTGAAACCAAATTTGAAACGAATCAACGCATTCTTTAAAAAAATATATCCACAATACAAAATTGCATTCATTTTCATGCTGAATTATTAACAGTTTGAATCATTTCTCTAGTAAATAATTCCTATTGAAACTATAATAAAATCACATGGATATTCGTTTTCTTGTGCATATCCTAAAATCATTTTATTAAATTCCATCGAGAGAGTGGAGTTATTGTAATAGTTCTATTTGAAGGAATATGCAGATTTTATAAGTGGGTTTCGAAACAATTTTAATTAATTCTGTTCCTAGAATTTAAAATAAATTGCGTAAATATAAATAAGTTGTGTGAGAGCTGTATTTTTTTTTTAAAACACCGTAAGTGCTACGAAATATGTTAAATAACCCTGTCTAGTTAGTGTAATAACCAAACAGAGTTAGTTCAGTGGAGTAGATGTTTTCGAAGTAAGTTAAAAACGTTTATGCTGACAAGATTTACTTATGTCAGTGTAACATCTCTTAATTACAGTGTCGTATAATTTTATGCAGAATAACAGTGGGAAGTGAAACACCGGCTACTTTTTTTAAGTAAGTCAGTGGGGAAATGTTCAACCTAATGCCTGAATTTCATGACTACCACAATCAGAGTAAGCCAAGAAAAGGAAACGAGGGCAAAACTAGTATTGACGCGTTTCTGTATGGTTTACTAATCAGGGAGAGAGAGAGAGAGAGAGAGAGAGAGAGAGAGAGAGAGAGAGAGAGGTGTGTGACGAACTGAATAAAATTCTTTGTTCCGTGACTGTTTTCCGTCATCTGTGATATATGCCAAGCGAATACCAAGCCGTCGTTTTAGTCTCCTTACTAAGCGGTATTTGCTCGTTTTAAAAACTGGCAAATTTGTGCATTTCCGTTAGAAGAGGTCACAGGAGACCATTTCCTCTTCTGTAGAACATCCCTTTCCGATTTCAGTGAAACGGAGATAAAGGATGGAATAATTTAGCTCTCGTTTTCTAGACTTGGATGGACAGGGTGTAAACAGTGACATCGTTAACCAGCGGCAATGCTGCGTGGAAACGCTGCTTCAGGTGAATCATTTGAGAGGAAAAGTAGTCATAAATAAAGAATGAATCAAATTTTGTTAGTGTAACGGTGTTCTCTTGTCGCGTTTCCTGTTAGTTTGTATTGAAGGGAGGGAGGGGAATTCGCAACGTGAGTACAAGCCGCAAGCATCCGCCGGCCTCGATCATCGAGTCTACAAAGCCTTCGCTTTACTCACTCGACCCACTATAATAATAAAATATTGTATTTTTATTATTATGAAAATAAAATAACATCCATGAAACATCGTAACTAAACCGAACATTGGTCAGAAACGAATTTTTCATGTTTTTTTTTTGCAAGTGAGATTTTGCATGATTCCCAGAATTATCCCGTTTGCTTAGACGCCACCTCAGAAACTCTTCGCTGCTTTCATGTACTCGGGCCCTACCTATCTTTCGACCTAGTATCAAGGCCGTCATTTGTGCAATGAAAGGTTGTGAGTACGCAAAATAAATTGGAACAAAATATGAATATTTCAAGTTAAGTGTAACACTTGAATGCAGGTTGTGTGACATTACAAGTGATGGGGAAGATCCAACACTGCAGTAGAGTTCAATAGGAATTATATATATATATATATATATATATATTATTTTTTTGTGTAAAACCTTCCATTAAAAAGCGGCTTTTGTGGAGGATTTCCGTTTTTTTCCATCGAATTCTGTAACTAGCAAGACACGTCATGCTGACCAAGATCCGACCCGGCAGCCTCATGATATTTGATGATGTAATCTTGATGTTCTACTAGGCGAACAAAAGCAGAATTTTCTGTTTAATCAGAAAGAAACCACATCAAGGAAATTTATAAATTTCCCCATAGAAAAGTGGATCTAACTTGTTATTAGGGAAACGCAAAAATAGGAAGGACGCTTGGAAACAAGAAGAAATGAGACTTGTAAGCTTTTAGAGCATAAACGTCTCTCTGTCCTCTCCGAGCTGCTCTCAATGAGAAATTGTAAAGGGAGTGGTCTTATAAGTTTTAACAGAAATGATTGTCCTGCGACTTCCTGCTTTTCGTAGGTTATTCTGATTCGTCCTATATTTTTTTATTATTTTAATATTTTTATAATCCGTTTGATACTTTAATGGCTTATCACACCCAGCTCATTAATGTGTAAATTTACGCGAATTAAATGTGAGTTTTATTGTTATACTTAAATTCAAATATTCTATTTGCGTCTACTTCTGACTTATAACTTATCATAGCTCTGATGATGACCTTGATACTTGGACTAAAATTTAACATGAAATAAATACAACGATAAATACAATATATATATATATATATATATATATAATTATTTTACCTGCAAAGACTGCATATTTTAAAAATAACAAAACAAATAGACAAAACAAATTCAGAGAGAGAGATGTATGAAAATGTTACGAATAGCATTATTACAAGTTAAAACCACTTTTGCCACACACACACACAGAAACATATATGAGGGTCACAAATATACAAAATATGAAAATATATGAAGTATATACAATATAAATATAAACATATGAATATAAAAGTATATAAAATGTTTAGAAAATACCAAATTTTGGATCTTTAGATTTTATTTTCATAAAATCCTTCAATTTAGAACGGATAAACTAGAAACGAACAAAACGAATCTACACACAGCTGAGGAAACAACATGATAGATGGGAAGGAAGAACTGGGGAAAAAAAGAAACTCCGAGTCAGACAGATTCCGGATTATCTCTCTTCTCGAATTATCTTTCTGATCCCAATAACCGATGCATCCTTATTATTGATATCTTGATAATAATTTTTGCCATTATGTAGACAGTTTCCTCATATTATGGAAGGCACGATTCCAATATTTAACTTTTCAGTTTAAAACCATTTCAAACACATTATTAATCGGATAAATCTCAAGGCTGTTGCTATAAATGTAGTTTATTTTTGCAATATTGATTCTATTTTTCAGGAGGCCTTCGAACCATTTGTGAAGCTTTCCTCTCGTGACAATTTCTTCGAGTTTTCTAAAAGGATTGTGTGCTCTTTGGTGTTAGAAGCTTTAGAAAAATCAAGAGCTAGTAGAAAGACAAAACAATTTTTATCCAGAGCTGAGTTCATTGTGCAACAGAGGTTACCTCTGTGGTACAATGTGGCCATTTTTTCCTTTATTTTTTACGAAATCCGTACTACATGTTGGATGGGAATAATTGAGATGGGAATAATTCTATCAATTCTATTACTTACAGTGCGGATATAAACTTGTAATTATTAATTTCATCGTTTTTTTCTTTTTATGTAACAGTTATCATTTTAGATTTAGGTGTAGCGGTATTTTGCATTTCTGATAAAGTAGATTTAGCAATTCAACTGGCGATAGGACGAGACAGTGTATTTTGATAGCCCTTAGACCAATATGCTCAAATCCAGGAAATGTTTTAAAAGTATATTTTGTGTTGCCGTATCCAAATATTTTTATGTTATTTGGGCCAACCAACGATTCTTGTTTTGTGTCAGAATAATGTTGGTGTTTGGCTTTCCCAGATCGATGTGGTTCGCCTTAAGTTTATAATTTGTTCTTGAAAGTGTAAGTAAATCTGTCCGTTATATCTTGTTGCTTAAACTGCGTTTGGCAGTTTCGATAATAGTTGTTGATGCAGGAGAAAGATGATGCTTTATTCAGTGCTTCATTGAATATTATATATATGCCTTTAATTTTTCCTTTATTTTACCTTATTATTGTAATAGTTACGTTTATTTCGGCTTGTTTCAGATTGGAGTTTGTTTCTGTATTGCGTATATTCTTTTATTTAAGTTTCAGTTTCATTACATGGATTTTTTAGCTGATGCCGGTAGTTTTACATGCAGCTCATCAGTGTGACGAAAGAGCCTATTCTTCGGGATTGTCGGCTGGGTCGCCTTAATAAGATGCCATATTTTTGTTTAAACTTTCCTCATCTATAGTGCTATTATCTAATATTTTGTTTTATTTGGTTTGATGTGAGTATGGAAATGAAGTTTTGTTTCTCCAGCCCTGGGACATGTCATAATGTAAAACATCTGCCTTTTTTGCTTTAATTGGTTGCTGATATCTGTTATCTCCGAAATAAATATTAATGTGGTAAATAAAAGTATCGTACAATGCTTTCATTTACTATTTTCCATCTAGTATCGTGGCTTCGTTAGATTACAGATTTGGGAACAACAGTGCTAAAATATTATTTCTTGATTCACTGCTGATAGGTCTGATTTCCGAAATTAAAAAAAAAGCTATATATAATAAAATATAAATTGGAAGGTTTGCAGAGTCGCATTTTAACATCCACATCTACAGAAGTATGACCGTTATACATGCGATTCTAGTCACCAACCAAAGGATGTTTTTAGGCTTTTTATCGGCCTATTTCAGAGTTAGTTCTGAGCATTGATACAAAGAAGTAGGATTTTTTACTTCTGAAAAAAAAAGTATTTTCTTTTTTTTTAATTCCATAACTTAGAAAAATAGACTGAATATATAATTGCATACAAATAAATACTAGTTAGGATTAGGAACACCGACTCATACATTCCATAGAAATGCACTTGATCTTGACGTTCGTGAGAGAATGAGACTTTGCCTTTCGATTTCTAAAAACAGTTAGGACTAAAATATATACTTGACTTTTTTTTACAGGAAAAGAAGGAGTGATTTATTTAATTATTTATATAAATTCTAGTAATTTGTTATTCTTTATTTCGTTTATAATTATTCCCTGTAAATAAGTTTCTTAGTCACGAGTATTAAAAAATTTGAATTTTTTATCGCAGTGTAGCACTCATGAAAATATAAGATGTTATTATTATTATTATTATTATTATTATTATTGATATCCCTCCTACAGTTTAAAGACATCCAGACCGTAAATCGGATTCCTAGGAAGAGCGAAAAACAAAGCTTGCCACGACCTGCACAAGATCGTCTTACAAGCAAGTCCACAAGAGACAATCTCATAAAAGCCAGCAGATAGAAAAAACTAGTTGCCTAGGACTTGAACGTATTGCTAGACAATACACCAATCTTCCTATCCGAATATTTAACACCATTCAACCAGAATCTGTTGTACCAAGCAAGAAAAGCAAAAACAGAAAAATATTACCAATTTTTGTGACTTCCTCAAGATATTCTTGAGGAAGTCACAAACTTCAAAGCCGATACAAATTAAAAGCACAGATGACATAGAAAGGCTGCCACAGTGAAAAAAAAAAGTCTCCTAATTAGTTCAAAAAGAATACCACAATAAAAATGAATGTGAACCATCAAGACAGATGCAATAACACCAGAATATATCAGCAATTTCACTTTGATCAGACCTATATACAGGGTGTTCGGGATAAATTTGACATATTTATAATTAATTATATTTTTCCGTAAGTTACATGTATTAACACACACTTCTCTTCATTTAAAAGTTTGGACCCTTCTTCATTCATATACAAGATGTCAGAAAGGATGGATAGCTGGAACCCACCTGAATCATGGAAGAGAATAACTTGTATCATGATGATTCGTGCCCGCCATCAAAATAAGGATATTACGACTGCTGCCCAATGCTCCCTGAATACAGTAAAAACAATCAGGCATGAACTAGAGACTTGCAATGGTGACTACGAGGATGTAGCAAGAAGAAAGATCCCTAGCAGACGATCTGATTGCAGCAGAATTCCTCGTAAATTCAGCAGTACAGCAGAATTCCTCGTAAATCTGCAGGAACAGGTGTTGAAGAACCCTGGCATTGGAATTCGGGCTTTGTTCGTGGAGTTGCTAACTGTAGTCAAGCCCTGGATAACAAGGGTAGCCAATGGTAGGCCGTATGTATGGCAGCAGGATTCGGCCCCTTGCCACACCTCTGGGAAAAGTCAAAAATGGTTGTCAGAAAATTTCTACGACTTCACCAGTCCAAATGTTTGGCCTCCAAACTCCCCAGACCTTAACCCCATGGATTATTTTGTATGGGGCGCAGTTGAAAAAGACACCAATCGCACTTCCAATAATACAAAAGCCCAGTTAATGGATAAAATTAAAACAGTTTTTGCGGCCCTTCCCAGGGAGACTGTAGCATCAGCTTGTTCGAGGTTCCGAAGCAGAATTGAAGCTGTGATCGATGCTAATGGTGGTTATTTTGAGTAAATCTTGTTGATAGTATTGTAATTAACTCTGCCTGTAATGTTTTTTTGTCAATTCATTAAATTTAATAGATACAAAGAAGATTTTCTTTTTCCTTACGAAACTGTCAAATTTATCCCGAACACCCTGTATATATATATATATATATATATATATATATATATATATATATATATATATATATATATATATATATATATATATATATATATATATATATATATATGTAGAAAGTATTTTTAACTTGGGTATAGTTATGTTAAAGATACCAAGCAATTTTAAACCTGGTTTTACTCCATTTTTTCCAAGTAAGCAAACAGACAAAATGTCAAGTTTGCGCCTGCAATTTATGCAAGACTAGCTGATCCCATAGGTAGTGCAAGACCAAGGCAACTCGTGGTAGAAAAGTTGACATTTTGTCTGTTTGCTTACTTGGAAAAAATGGAGTAAAACCAGGTTTAAAATTATTTGCTATCTTTAACATATATATATAACTGGCGTCATCCTCAGATAAACTTCCTAAAAAGTTTCGAGGACAAACTGAGACATTATATCTCACTCAACCGAGATCAACAGAAAGAAAGAAAGAAAAAAATGATTTATTACATTGAAGTGCTGTAGTTACAGCGGTTAAAAACATTAAAAAGCAAAAATTGTAATATATATATATAACTTACTGTTATACTATAAATACTGTTAAACAATGTAATCTCCAATTGCAAAATATAAACTACCATCTCTAGTAACTATAATTAACACACTATATAAAAAACGGAAAAATTTGAATGAAACTCGCTGTAAAAAAAAAAAAAAACCTAGAACAACATGTTTTGTAAATGCATAATATGAATCATAACTTTAATAAAAAAATCATTGAATTAAAAAATATACTATTATTATTATTATTATATGTATGTATTTTTTAAATTTTGTAATCTCTCTAATTTTATAATGTAATTATTATATGTATGCAAGACATAATAAAGCGAAAAAAATTTTTTTATTATTATTATTATGAAAAGTGAAATGAATGTGCATTTAGCATTATCGATTGCATGTTAGCAAAAAAGTAATTACAAATGTGAGTTGTGAATAAAAAAATAAATTGTAAAATTAAAATGTAAATAACAAAACGCAAAAATAGCTGTTGAACTGTCTTAATGTAAAACTGTAACCGCAAAATTGTTTTTGTTAGGATTACTATTAATTTTAACATTAATTATAGTATTATATTGTCCTAATCATAATATTTTAATAACATGCAATAATATGTATCCTAAACTCATGTAATTTCTTTGAAAGATAATAAACTGGTTTAAAAAATTATTATTAACTGTCCTGGAGTCAATGTAGTATAAAAAATCATCGAGGAGAGAGAGAGAGAGAGAGAGAGAGAGAGAGAGGGAGGTTTATATTCTACAATATACATTATATGAGAAGTACAAAACTATTATAAAAGACTGCCGACTTATTACGGAAAATCTCTCCTGCCTGCAATATTTATCATACTGAAGCTTAATTAAACTCATTCGCACTCACAGCATTTACAGCACTTTCAGGCAAAACGTTCCACTCGCCCATTACTCTCGGACCTTTCAGATCATTAATTTGACCTCTCAAACATCGGTCTACTTCCAACACAGCAATCAAATCAATCAATCAATATATATATATATATATAACCGGTGTCATCCTCAAAAAAAAACTTGCTAAAAAGTTTCGAGGACGCAAGCTAAGACATTACATCTCAACCGAGATCAAAATACTAACCAAAATACTCCTCATTCTTTTATTTTATTATTCTTTTCTCACATATCCAACCTGTAAACACCACATTTCTAAAGTTCTTAAATGTCTTAAGCATATCACTCCTTCTCCAAACTTCGCAGATTACATGATTTCAAATCTATCATCATGGCTAACTGTCCACATCCTGAAACATTTTTTGTCAAAAGTCTGGTCGCACCCGCCCCCCCCCCCCCTCTAAATTCCAGTCACCAGATTTGAGCCCAGTAGTCGAGATGTGATATGATCAGTGCCTAATACGATGGCATCACTAACATATGCATTAATTAGTATTTATATCTACGGATTAATGTTCTTAATATTGCAGCGGCCTACGAGTTGTCCTTACAACCTCTGCAATATGCCCCTTGAATTTCAAATTTCGATCCACCATCACCTCAAGATCCCGTGCTTTCTTCAGTATACTTCCATATGTATAGAATATGCCCTGTCTCATCTGCAGATCTCAGAGTTTAAAACATTGCACCTGGCAACGTTAAACTGTAACCTCCATTCATCTGCCTGTTTTTTTTTCGGATTATTTAGATCCTCGTGAATAGGAGGATCTAAATAATCCAATAATAATATTAATAATAATCTTCTTCAGCTTCATATCCAGTGAAAATATCATTGATATAAAGGTAAACAGCAGTGATCATAGCACAGAGCCCTATGGAACCGCGTTGGTAACTTTTCTTCTCCCTGATATTGTTCCCCCATCCATATCCGTTTGATATCTGTCTGACAGCCATTTGCCAGTTCATTCTACCAACCCGATATATAAACCCAAATCAGCTTAAATACTAGCTTATGTGTAGCCCTATCAAATGCTTTTCAAAAATCCGAAAATTACAGTGTGTACATTTCCCTCATCAACCATTTTTGTACTTTATTATTAAAATTAACTAGATTAACTGTTGATGAGGGAAATGTATACACACTGTAATTTTCGGATTTTGCAAAAGTATTTGATAGAACGCCACAAAAGATTATATTTAAGCTGATGTGGTTAACATCCACATCCTCCCAACTCTGTGAATGAGTTCTTACCGAGTTCTCCAATATATTAATAACAACAGAAGTAATACAAACCGGTCTATAGTTTGATGCGCCCATTCTCCCAACACCCTTATGCTGAATCATTATTTCACATCCATTTCACTTACTTCTAATTCTTCATTTCTCTCTCTCGCCATCCCGTTTGGTTTCAGAACAGTTCTGTTCTGTCCTTCATGACTCGATCATCTGTTCCATCCTCCTGTTACTGGCCACACAACGAAAGAATTCCTTGAGATTATCATTGAATATAGTGCCATTCTCCTCTCGTATTCTAGCATATTCTCAATTCTCCTCCTCACTATGATAAACTCTCTGTCGCTTAAACTTTATATTCTTTATGCAGCTGTTCACCACCTCTCACTCTATGCTTTTTGTACAACCTCTTTTTCATTTTCAGTTATTTTTATTTTTATAATCATTAGTCACCCATTTTATCTTAATTTTTTTTATTTGTCTCACTCATGACATACATTTTGCATTGCTGTTTTTTTTATTATTATTAACTTTTATAATTGGTTTCTAAGACTATAAATATCGCCTGCCTTGTAATTCCACATTAGTTCCTCCTTATGGCTTTCACATGGTCACTCTCACCAAGCGATGGCAAGTACAGTAAACCCTCGATTTAACGGACTAATAGGGGCTAAGGGGTGTCCGTTAAATCGCAAATTTTTTAAAATAAAAATATCTGTAACATCATACTGCAATTTTATCAATATCAGCATTGTAATAACAAAAAAAAATTGTTTTACACACAATTTTCACACTTAGATAAGTTAATGTGAAGTTAATGTTCGATGTTGAGGCGCTTGGTTTAGGTAATCCTGCTTTGAAAAAACTATCAAGTTTTTTTTTGACTTTTGAATTCTGCTGTTTTTTTATAATTCCCTAAAATTACGAAAATGTGTGTAATGAAACTGCCGCAGAAAGCCACACCACGCGACAAAAGAACCAATTACAGTGCGATTGGTGTGATCATGTCCTAATCATTCGCCGAACATGTTTTATGAGCGGTGACTCATTCATTTCGGCTAAATTACTATAGTGTTTTTCCAACATATGATGGCTATTCGCCAAAATTTGTTACAAATAACAGGAAATTAATAACAAAAAATAACCTGTTAATTTAATTATAAGCAAATCTTGGTTAAAAGCATTTTAAAATTAACAGGGTGTTAATTTTCACATGTGACATACGGACCGGAAATTTTGTCCGTTAAATCCGAAGTCCGTTAAATCGAGGGGTTACTGTATAACATTTCAGTCACAGTCAAATCGTCTTCTTCTATAACCAAATGCAAAACTTTTGATCTTTGCATTCCCTCCAACACATTCCAAAGACATTTGTTACTCAAGAATTCCAAAAGCTAGATTTCCTTATTACCATACGCTACTTCCTCCACAGAGTCATAGCTCAGTGAGTTTCGATGGTGGTCAGAAAGACCTGGGTTCGAATCCCATCTATGACGCGAAGAACCATTATCAGGCTTTTTCAGTCAAAGGTGAGTTATCTGGTCTCGTACGGAGGTGGAGGGTTTTCTCCTGGAAACTAGGGTTTTCGTCTCTTAAAACAGGCAAACCGCTCCGTTAAACCATATTACTGCAGACAAATACATCCAATTCTCCATTTACACGGTCGATTTGGTTCCAGAAAAATTCATGTAAATGAAAACCGTGTAAAAAATACAGTTCGTAGGGTTATTAGTTAAATTTTATTCGCTGTCATTAGCATGGTCTTCTTATGTAGTAAGTTTTGAAGGAAGTGATCACACCCTGGTCTAGTGCTTAAGTTTTAAAAGAGGTATACCGTGAGTAGACATATCGATACAAAATAAATAACGGAAAAAACTCACGTAGAAAGATTATTTAATAGTATAATTTTCGCCTGTGTGTCACAGGCATCTTCAGTACATTAAGCTCAAAATTAAACACTAACTGACAATTCCAAAAGACGCCACCTAAGTAGCTGGTGTAAGATAACTAAAAAGGTCAATAACTTTCCTAAAAAAAAAAAGAAAAAAAAATTAATACAATAAAAAGTTAGGAAAGATTAGCTGATTTGTAAAGTACTATCTCCCATAAAGGGGATAGACGTAAGCCGTCGGATCTGTTTAAGTTAGGAGAATGAAGTAGAGTTTCACATGTTTCTTTATAAAGGCGTTCCATGAGAAACTGACTTTTGTGAAGAACTCTTGTCTTTCTCCAATGAACTCTGTGTCTAGTGAAGATGGCATGTTCAGAAAGTCCAGACTTTCAGGTTTATTCAATATATGATTGGTGTTCTTCTAGCCGAATAGAGGCAGATCTTCCCGTTTGTCCGAAATAAGATAATCCACAAGAGCACGGAATCTGGTAGACACCTGGATGATTAAGATGTAGAAGCTTGTCCTTAGGAGAAGTGAGAAAGGTGGAGATTTTTCTAAACGGTCGAAAGGCAACAAAAATATTCAGTAGTTTTAATATGTCTTCCTCTTCAAAGACAGAGGAAATAACGCGCATTACTATCCCTTATGTACAAGGCATCAGTGAACGTATAGCAAAAGTTTTAAAACCACTGAATATTTTTATTGCCTTTCGACCGTTTAGAAAAATCTCCACCTTTCTCACTTCTCCTAAGAACAAGCTTCTACATCTTAATCATCCAGGTGTCTACCAGATTCCGTGCTCTTGGATTATCTTATTTCGGACAAACGGGAAGATCTGCCTCTATTCTGCTAGAAGAACATTAATCTTATATTGAATACTTTAAACCTGAAAAGTCTGAACTTTCTGAACATGCCATCTTCACTAGACACAGAGTTCATTGGAGAAAGACGAGTTCTTCACAAAAGTCAGTTTCTCAATTGACAATTCCAAAAAGGTGGCGCTTTTTGGAATTGTCAGTTAGTGTTTAATTTTGAGCTTAATGTACTGAAGATGCCTGTGACACACAGGTGAAAATTATACTATTAAATAATCTTTCTACGTGAGTTTTTTTCCGTTATTTATTTTGTATTGGTCTAGTGCTTGCATTAAGGATGTTGTATTAGGTGGCAGATAAAAAAAATCCACATGCGGGTGTTTTAAAACAGGATGGACAGGCACATTGTCTATAATCCATAAAAAAGTCCAGATTTTTTTCTATCAAATAGCGTTTAACTACTGGAACAAAACATTGATGGAACCATTCATTAAAAATTTCTTTTGTAACCGAACCTTTTTTTATTTGCCTTCCAGTGCACTGGTAACGTGTTAAAATCCACACCTTTCATTGCCCTCGGGGATCGATTAATGAGTAATGGTTTTAATAGACAATCTTCTGCTGCTGCAAAACAATAGAGTCACACGATCATTACCTGCTTTAAAGCCAACAACAGTTTTTTGTGATTTCGCTATATAAGTTCTACTTGGCATTTTTCTACATTCTGTAGCGTAGAGTAATCCCCTGATATTTAAAACATCGAGAGGTCGGTTCCCAAAATTCAAGTTTAAGTACATTTGTACCATACTAGGAAATTATAATTATAATGGAAATACCCTTTTTAACAGAACCGAATTCAAACAGAAATTTAAAAATAAGTGCCATTTGAACCGTGCTAAATCAAAATATACCGTGTAAAAAGAGAATCGCTTTTGTGTTTCTAAACCGTGTTATTTCGAAATCGTGTAAAGAGAGAATCGGTTTTGTGTTTCTAAACCGTGTTATTTCGAAATCGTGTAAAAAAGTCGTGTAAAAAGAGAATTAGCTGTACTGTACTATTGAACAATGAAGGTAAAAAACTACCTTGTTCTATAATAATTCCCTAGTGCATTGCTACCCTACCAACACTGAGCATATCCTGAAATTTAGCGCACTTAAACAAATACAGACATTAGTGATTTATTGCTCTGAAGGAAGCTCCGACTGTACATTCAGCCTAACTCCGAACTATCTCCTTTTACCCAATTTAAAACTACTAAAAACCTATTCCCCAGTTTCTTCAACCCGATATTTTCTATTTTGATCACTGGTTATCATACTTTCTGATTGAACTCAATTAAACATGGATACATGTTTAATGAAGATGTAAAAATCACTTTATTCCATATTTCTTCATAATAAAATTGCCGCCCTAATTAGATCGTGTCTGAGCTCTCCAAGCAACAAGCGAGCTTACAAACAGCCGTGATCTAATGCAGGGGTGGCTACAACGTGGCTCGCGAGCCGCATGCGGCTCGCGTCCCACGCGTCACGCGGCTCTTCACGATCTACCAGGATAAAAATAAAAAGAGAGGAAAAAAACAGGATTAATAAAAATTGCTGCATTAAAAAATTAATTGGAAACACATTAAATGAAGTTTACTTTGAACAATTAGAATAATTTTAAAGTCAAAACACAATAATTTTAGTTACTTATTTACTAGTGCCTCCCTTGTATCCATTTTCTTAGTAAGCTCATTAAAATTAGGTGTGTAATTAGTCAAAGCAGTTCTTACAAACTCGTTACACCTCGCCATACGCACACTCACTCACTCCCATACCGTCGCATCGGTAAAAGATTGTGGCTCTTCTAAATCTTAACGGAATTATTTTGGCTCCAAAAGGACGCATAGTTGGCCACACCTGATCTAATGTATGGATATTTGTGAGCACGGATGTAAGATTATGTGGTAGATGAATTTGATCTGCAATATTGAGGCTACTACCTGAAAATATTGCATATTTAGTCTCCAGTAAGGAATCGGATTTCTGACTTCTTCCTTCAAGGGTACTTTTGTGAGTAGATTCACGTAAAACATGCACCGATATATGTGTATATCCACACATAATTTTTGGTGTGTGGATATTGCGATATTGTGATGATATTGTGTGTATATTCACTCACAATATCATCACTCTTTATACAGCTGTAGTAAATCATACAAGTGTTCTTTCATTTTTTGTATAATGCCTGTCTAATTGGCCTATTATGACTGGTTATCATACTTTGATAGAATCAAAGTATGCTATCAAAGATAGCATATTTTGATGATGTTTAATGGAATTATGGTATTTGTTGTCGCCACTGTGAGACCATTGACCCACTTACTAAAAGCTAAGAAATGGCTTCAAAACGGTATATTTTTTTTTTCTATTTCCAGAGCCGACTTTTGGTTATCTGATCTCATCTACGATATTAACTCGTTATAAGTTGACTTTGCATAATTGGGACTTTTATGTATACTTTTATAGTGGTAAATACAAGCGTAACGTTACTCTAAGTTATCAGATAGCTGTGGATGCTAAAACAGTGAAATCATCAGACTAGAAAATTAGAAGCTGTATTCTTTTTTGTATTCTTTCAAAGGGAGACCACATTATCGTTTATCAAAACATGCCTATTCTCATTAGCAGATGTTTTTGATGTTAATTCATTCACGTACTTTTCATGTTAATTAATTTTACTCGTGAAAAACTTGCAGCACTTTCATTGTATCTCATGGGCGTCCCGATGACTAAATAATCCTGCTACAGAGACCAAACGTTTATTTTTTACAAGCTAGTTTAGACCTCCATTAAGCAGGATTGTGGTCTCATGCGTTGCGTTGAAAATGGTCCGCCACCTAATAAAATTCACAAAACATCCATGACGCATCTGCCAGACGGCAAATGCTTCTCTTGAGATTTTGAATGAATATCCTTAATAAGCCGAACCAGCACTTTACACGAGATTTAAAACATGCGTTATTCACTTCCATTAAGTTCTTACTGTTGATGCTCGACAGACGGAGATAATCCTTGTTAAGAACAATGGAAATCACTAGGCTAGCAAAGACAAGTATAGAAGAAATAAAAATGAAAGTTGTAATAAGACCAAAGCCCTAGTCGGACGTTGGCTAGTAGATATTGTTTTCGCTTGACAACCAGCATCCTATGATTTGAATTTCAGTATATCATAGACTTTTAGGCGATAATGGAGTTTTATTCTCTTGTGTGAGACCAGTGTCATCACTACTAGAGGTTGAAGTGACTTGAAAGAGTTTGAGTTTGGTAGAACATGGTTTTTGGATTATCTAACTTTTTAACCTTTCTTTTCACCTCGGTAACTGAATATACTGTATGATAGGTTTTACACCTTTTCATAAGTAAAATTCACATTAAGAAAAATAAAACAACGTTAAGAAAAACAGAAAAGAAAAAAACAGGTAGAATTACGGACTCAGAGTTTCGAAAGAAAACTTTTGGAACTATTCGCAATTTATTGTCCTAAAACAGTCCTTTTCTTCATAAATCATTTTATAGAAGAATCAGTAATGAAACTGAGACTTGGGAATAAAAAGTACTTTAACCACTAACTTGAGATTTATATTCTTTTGTGAAGATAGCCGTGTTAAAGTACGCATTGAAATTGTCAATTAATATTTCGAAGGAAAGTCAAAATGCTAATTATACTTGTTTAAATAGCATTTTAGGAAGCGGTGTTACAGATGGGTTCTTTCAAGTTAGTAATACATCGATCTTTCTCGATGTTGATATTCTCAAAAACATGACCATACAGGCCAGGACTCAAAAGAATTAATAATTGATTTTCAACTATTAAAGGTCTCGCTTTCCCAAGTCTTGTAGAAGATTTAGTAAACTTATTTCAGCAGTGATATCTTTAAGGTAAAAAAAAAAAGTCAAACAGTCCGTCTTGAGATATAATAAGATTGATTATATACTTTCAATTTGGGTGTAACTTGTAAATATTTTATTATCATTGGTTTATAATTCCTTTATCAGTTGTGCCACGAATGGTATCCGTGAAAGCTACTACCTACAGTACTGACAAGGTAGTTTTCTCTGGTCTTTTAATACAATTACTTTTTTAAAATTAAATGTCTTATTAAAAAAAATAAATAAATTCGTTATTGCCTTTTATTCTCCAAAGGCGAGGCTGCTTTAGCCCTAACTTTTGAAGAATGAAGGGAAGTCAGTCTCCACCGTTAGCCAATCAGAGAGAGCTGGCCCCAAACTATCCATAATCTCAAGCGGCATCCGGTGAAGAGAGAAAGACAATTGACGCCATCTCGTGGTCCCTACTTTTAACTCGGCATATTATTGTCTAAACTAGCGTGGGTTCTATAGTCTTATTTATTTTTATTTATTTTATTCATTACTCAGTTTACTTCCCCCCTCCATTTCTTCCATTATGCAATAGATCGGCCACTAAACGGTTCAACCTGATCAAACTTCATGGTAACGCTATAAGTGGATTTCAGTTCAGTCGATTTGGAGAGGAGGTGGGTGAAATCGTCTATGTATGTGGTTAGTGAAGACTCTATTACTGTATTTAACGCCTCTCTTAATTTCATCTCAAATACAACAACAACCATGAAAAGTCGAGTAAAGAGAAATGGTGTCATGCGGAAAAAGACAATCATTCCCAAACCTCGCAGATTCACTTTACAAATACATATATTTGATATATGTACCCTTAGTTCTAACCTCGATATTCATTTTCACCTCCAATTTGCAAACCCACATATTTTTTCCTAACAGAGATTCGAGCACTACTCATGTCAGTTTGACCTCGTTACACTCTCCAAAAGAAAAAGAAATGAGAAAGACTTCTTCGAAATGTGATCAGAAGAATTGTGTCTAAAGTGGATGCTAAAATGTCTCCTCTTAAAAATATTTCTCCGAGTATTTGAAGGCTCCGCTCCAGATTTCACCTGTGATCCAAGTTGCCTGTTTAATCTTTGTTCCGCTGGTATCTATCCTGCGGTTTAGAAATTAGTCCATATTCAACCTGTATTTGAGAAAGGCTACTAATTCGTTTCATTGAATTACCGTCCATTGTATCTCACTTCAGTTCTTTCTTCAATAATGGAGAAAACATTTCAGTAAACACGTTAGCTCCGGGCACGACAAAAATTGTCATGTCATTCGATACCAGTCCATGGGACGAGATGCAACAAATCGTTTTGTGCTTCCGGTCTTCCACTAGTCGAGCACGCGACGAATCGTTACATGTGCTTTCTAGGGAAAGTAAAGTTTTTAACTAAAAGGAAAAAGATTTTTGCTTTCCGATTGTATAATTATATCTAGAAAATATCTTTAAAATAAAACCCAGTGCGTACAAAATACTAAAATACATGAATGTAGATATAAAAGAAACTGCAAATATAAATTATGAAATAGATGTAAAAGAATTCTTGGATTACTTTACAGATCTTTTGGAAGGATAATAGCTGGCATCAAAAATAATTACACCAGAAACTTAGAAAATACCTTAAATGATATGATAGCAATGAAAGAATTAAAGGACAACCTAAATAAAATAAAAAATGGCAAATCAGCAGGAGAAGAAGGTAAACTCCGAACTGTATAAATTTGCTAGAAAAAAATTGCATCAAAGAATACTAAAATTTTTAAATAAAATATATACAAATAGATAAAATACCAATAAAATGGAATACAAGCATAGTAATACTATATTTAAAAAAGGGATAAAACAAAACCTGCTAACTACAGAGGTATTAGTTTATTGAACATATTCTACAAAATATATAGCAAAATACTTAATGAAAAACAAAAATATGCAGTGAAAAAATATTATTAGAATGTCAAAATTGATCTAGAAAAGGACGCTCTACAATGGATGCAACTTTGTGTTAAAACTACTTATAGAAAAAGAAGAAAATTTAATTTGGAAACTCATCTTTTGTTTATAGATTAAGAAAAGGCATTTGACAAAGTAAAAAGATATATACTGTTAATAAATATACTTTATATTTTAATACATGAAATACTGAATATATATATAAAGATAATGAAATAAAAATAAAAAATAAATGTAAAGTTGTCTGAAAAATAATCTTTAAATCAAGGAGTAAGACAGGGATGCCGTCTGTCTCCAACACTTTTCAATATTTACATTAATGAAAAATTAATACAGTGGAACACATTAAACAATCAAGGTACAGAAATTTCTCGGAATAACAAAATGAAAACGCCATTATTTGCAGATTATAATATCAGATAAGGAAGGCAATTTACAAAGAGTAATATATAATTTAAACATTATAGTAGAACACATGGAATAAAAATTTCCATAGATAGAACTAAAGCTATGGCATTTTGTGGACAAACTCCAGTTAGAAGCAAAATAGTTATTAATAATAAAATAATAGAACAGATAAATGGAGGTGTCACGAATAATAATAATAATAATAATAATAAATACTTCATATGATATTTTACATCCAAGATTAACATCTTGGATGTGAAATATCATATGAAGGAGAAAAAGACATAAAATGAAAAACTTCAAAATGTTTACAGATTATAGGCCTGATAAAAAGAACACTCAACCCAAATATAGTACAAAAAATATACGATACTATAGCAGTGCCCACATTATTATATGGCAGTGAAATTTGGGCAATAAACAAACAAGATAAACAAAGAATAAAAACAAGTGAAATGAGATTTATGAGAAGAACTGCAAAATACACATTATTAGATCAAAAAAGGAATGAAGGCATTTTAAAAAAACTAAAAACAAAATCAATAGAAAAAAAAACTAACAATTATAAACAAAAATGGATTGAACATGTAAACCGAATGGCCAACACCCAACATCCTAAACAAATACTAAAATATAAGCCAATTGGAAAGAGAAGGCAGGGTAGACCTCAAAAATGGATATTGGATGGATAATGAGACCGGAACAGACTAATATGGTCTATACCCGTAATTAGTGTTATGATGATGATTGTATAATTCACAGATAATTAAGAGAAATTCTAAAACTGTTTGCATTTTAAAATTTTTGAAAGTGCAGGTGTACCATGAAGACAGTTCAGAAATAATTTTAGAAAAATTCTTCCTAAAAAAACATGATATTAGCATGTCATACATATCGATGAATATGTAAAAATGTACCAACCCGAAGTGGACGGGATATGTTACAAAGTCTCGCGAGTTATGGCAAGGATGAGCAACACGTGCGAAACATAGCCCGGCATGAACGTGTTAATGCTGGTATAACAAAATGCTATGTTTTTTTTCCCCCATATTTTTTTCCATGTATATATCAACTACTTTGTTCTGTGGACGCAAAGCAAGCATATAATATTGCTGATGATATTTACATTAGATCACTTTGTAATTTGAGAAATCTTGCACTACACAAATCACGAAAACCTTTCAAAACATTAGCTTTTATAATCTTAAAGTTTGGTCTCCAAACCACTCATCAATATATGATGGGGTTATTAATTTCAATTCTAGTAAATCTTATTCCTCGTAAAACAGAAACATTTCCTTCCCGTTTTAATTTTTACTCAAATATCTGGAAAAGAGGGGAAGCATATTACAAATATAGGGCCTTCACGACATGCATGATTCTCTTTAACCCCTTAACGTACCAATTAAAAATCAGAAAGCGGTCGTTTTTCTGCCAATATTTTGGGCGAGTTTTGGGCGAGGGTGATTTGCTGGATCAAATTCATCATTATTTGAAAAATAATGATGAATTTGTGCAAACGCGAACGAAACAGCCGATACACGCCGTTGGCAACTTTTCTCGGCTGAAAGGAAATAGGCACAAAATTGTCTAGCGTCTATATTCGGTTGTATTTATATGTGAAACCAAAATTCAAAATCAATTTTCGTGCAATAAACAAGACTTGTCACAGACGTCTTTGTTTATGATGGTGTTGATGGAGATGATTCGTAGTAGAGGTTCGGTGTAGTGGTTGAGACAGTTGTAGGTGTCTTCCCGCGATGAGTCTTCGGACTCCTTGGAGGTGTCAGGAATAATAATAATAATAAATCGCAAATGCGTTTATTATTGAATACTATTCTTATATTTGAGGTGGCGTCTTTAATTGTTTTTCCTAAAATACTTCACTTAGTAAGAAAATAATTAGGTTAATTAACGATCTCCTTACATTAATTCACTTTGTTCTCTTTTACACAGACATTCAGGTTTCGCTGCTTGCACCTCCTATAAATATTTCCACAGTCATAGGTAATCAGAATTGGTATCGGCAATTTCCCCTAAATCTGTACCCACTCGTGCAGCAAGAATTCAACATTCTTCACAGTTTATTGAAGAAATTTTCTTCCTGTTCCCATAGTCAAATTTGGAATCATAAACATCGGCGATAATAGCTGGGTTCGTTCTCATAGTATCTGCAAAATGTATATGGATAACTATCTTGCGGGCAATATTTGAAATAAAACAATTTCCAATCAAAATTTTATCTCCAAACATAGTTTACCTTTTTTTTGGGATAAAATAGAACGCCTATGCGAAAGGCGATGGTGATAGATCCAACAGTTCTAAAGATATAAGTAAAAACTGTAATAAAACCCATGACAAGAACTGTCTCAGATTCACAAATTTCGATTCAACCATAGTTTGGATCTAAACTTTTATAGTCTATAAAACATAGACTCTAAAATAGATGTTTATAAGCTTCCCATGATTCAAGTGGATTTCATGGGAACTGTTTGCTGATGGAGGTTTTCGATTAGCTTTCAAGATATATAGTGTTGAAGACTGTTGAAGACCTCACATACTGAAATGTGGTCGTAATCCAAAGTTTCATGAAGATAACCAACTGTTCTCGGGATATAAGCCAAGCATCGCACAAAGGAAAGTAACTGTTTACGAGAAGATAAAAATTTGTGACCAAAAATAGCAGATTTTCTCTAGCAAAACATGAAAGTCCTGTAAAATATGGCTGTTGTAGGTCTAATGAGACAAATTTAGATGTTAGATTGCAATTCAATTTCAAAATTTGAAATACATTCAAATTTTTTGAGGATATCTATGTCATCTAGGTGGTACATGAATTTCATCGTCTAGTGTGGCAGTACCCTCTTATTGGAGGTCTGAAGTGGCTTTGAAAGTTCTAAGTTCTTCACAGCTGGGGTCTGGATTATCTAAGCTACTAACATTACTGATGTGCGATATGTTTACAGTCTTTCTTGAGTGGAACTTACATTAGAAAAAAATGCATAAAAAGATTATAGCATTTATTAATTATAGCATTAATTAATTACAGCGTTATTAATAATATGAAGACTTTACTGGTCTCTATCTTTTCTTGAAAATCCCGGACAGATCAGAGACAAATAACAACTGAAACTATTCGTAGAAAAACTTTCCTTCTCAGTTTATTTACCAGGCCCAGTTATTTTCCAGCCTTGGCCAAAAGTATATCAAGGTCTCTTGCGTGTTTCATGTGCCATTTAATTGCGTGATATGGTTAAGGCCTTTAAGCTGCTGAGAAGTATTTATGAATAGTGAATGAATAGATTTTTCATAGTGGACACTTTTATGGAGACCCATACATAACATGTTTAAGAAAAAGAAACAAAAGAGATATAAAAAAGAAAAGAAAGGCGAATCCTTCAACAGAACAATTAAATTGCATTGCACGTTATGGTTCTCAACTGGAGACGTCATAATGGAAACGCAAAAGAAACTGATAATTATTAGTTAGCTGGAATTATAGTTTCCAAATATGATTTTAAAACTTTAAACTTAAATATACATTTTAAAGCTTATATCTTTTATTTTGTGGGTCACATATGAGATGTGCTAATGCCCTAATATACACAGTGACATGGTGTGGATAACGAGAATATTTACAATAGGGAGAATATAAGCCACAGTCTAGTATACAACAGTCGCACGATATGCTATGTGAGTACACAGGAAGTACTCAATAAAGTTTTCAAAGCGGAACAATTCCTTCAACTATTGTCTATATAGCGATTAAAAGTTATGGAGGGTATTATCGTGGTTATAATTAATATTGTGGATAATATCCATTAAAATTTACTGCAGTTTAATTTCGAGGAAGCAGATTTAAACCCGGATGTAATATATAATAAATGATAACGCAATTAGTTTTCTTTATTTATTTGCTACTTATGTTTGCTCGGTAGCACCAATCTCCCAATATTTTTAAAATGTCACAAATGATGAAAAAATATATCCTATGTCCAAATGATGACTACCCATGAAAAGTTGAAAAACTATAGTACATTAGTAGCGTTGGTGGGCTGCGTATTTTTTTATTATACATATTGTATATATATAATACTATTTTTACATAATCAGTAAACCTTGCTTTAGACCTCCGGTAAGCGAGGACCTGGTCTCACACACCGAGCGATGAAGTTCATCTCTATATAAACAATCACAAACATACATTCCTACTGTGGGATTCGTGTCCATAGCCTGTTAGTTGAAGGCGGATAGGCTAACCACTCAGCCATGTACGCTGGCAAAGACTATTTCCTTACATATTTCAAACTGTGTGATTAAGGAAACAATAATTCCTGGAAGCTGTATAAGGAGGGTGTGAGCAAGGGAGTGAGGAACAGGTTTTTTGCATGGAGAGTGGTGAGTGATTGGAATGTTTTGCCCGAGAGTGTGGTGTGTGCAGAGACAGTGAATATATTTAAGGCACAGTATGATAAACTGTGTGTATAACAGTGGACCTCCCACGATCTTTGACTCCATGGAGGTTTTTATAATAATAATAATAATAATAATAATAATAATAAAGTTTTCTAACCATTCGCAAGCGCATATGCTATCGATAACACATGTTTGATATTTACAGATGAAAGTAAGTAAGAAAAATAAAAATGTAATAAAAATATAAATTAGTTTTGTAATGGCAGTTTTCCATAATAACACCATTTGCTATCTTACAACTCTACTGAAGATTTGTTGTTGTTGTTGTTGTTGCCAAATTTTGCCATTAAATTTCAACTGAAACGACTCAAAATTTTAATAGTGTTAAATCTTTATTTAACACTATGGTAAATATTTCATTATCCAAAAAGCTCTGTCGAGTATTAATTTATAAAACTCCAATACATATATTAAATGTTATGTTCGTTTATGAGACTCTAGACATAAAATATTGATTTGCCCAATTTTGCCACTGCAAATAGCCCGAGTAGAATTAAAATCGATAGGATTCGCCAAAATTTCATTACTGCTGATCTTAATTATCAAAATTTCATGTTAGATTTTCTAGAAAATAGTTTCCAATTTTTTCTTTAGATTATCCACAGTACTAATTTACTGTTTAAGGTCTCTCGTGAGAGAACAAAGTTCATTAACTTCTAACTAGCAGAGCAGAATCATTATAGTTTCTCTAAACTTCCGACATTAAAATGATCCCATTGAAGGGGTAATTTTTGAGTAATTTTTGTCAGCACTTCAAAATCCTGAAAAAAAAATAATAAAATATATATATATATTATATACTTATTATAATATATTAGGCCTGGTGTGTATATATATATATTCCATACATTAGCACAGTCTCTAAAAAATTAGCTAAAGTCCTTTAAAAATATAATATCAGGACGTTCTTCACCACACTTCCAAAAATCCGTTCTCTAATCAGCCATCCAAAACCTACTCATCACAACCTAAAATATCCAGGTGTATATAAATTAGGGTGCGATTGCAATATCCCTTATTTTGGACAAACCAACAAATCTATTGAACAACGTATAGAAGAGCATAAGAGAAACATCTCTTACAAAAGATCTCATGAAACTGCGTTATCCAGTCATGTTCTTTTTTCAAATAATCCTAATGATGATCAACAAAGCCACTCCGTTTGCTGGGATAGATCGGAAAACATCTTTCGCTGTGATGATGAGTTTGAGAGAAAAATTGTAGAATCAAGGGAAATCATGCTGAACCCTGTCCACTTAAACAATAATTTGAGTTATAACATCCCAGATAGCCATGCTGCAGTTATTCAATATTGGCGTTCACGTGAGCCTGCACGCACACTTGCAATAAACAATGGCACGCCTGTTAGAACAACTTGGAAAAATACAACGTTTTTTATGTATCAATTATGTGTGGCAATTTTTATCTGTAATTTCCAGTTTGTTTAGATACTTCAATGTTTATTACTATTCTTTTCCTTTATGAATACCTGAGGAGGGCTATTATAAGCCGAAACTAGTCGTATTATTCTTATTAAAATCTTTATAAGTTATCTCGGTTTTTAGTCATTAAATCTATGTTTCTAATATATATATATATATATATATATATATTTGTTACAGCCCAAAACTTGGCTTCTTACAAATCTAACTTTGACAATTATAGGGCTGTTCATTTATTCTTATTTCCAGTCTCCCATATCTGTCAATGCATCTGTGTTCGCTACCAGCTTTGTCTAGTTTCCAAAAGTAAAAACTTTGCCAACTTCGTACGAGACATAACATAGCTTTAGCTTAAAATATAATATGACGATCTTTTATAATGGTCATTTGTTAAACGAAATTTGAACTTAGTTTTCCACAACCGAAAGGAATCATCCGTTAGTAACGTCTCTATAGAGATATCCGCCAGTGACATCACTTCTGAAATTTATTTACAAATGCTGACGATCTGAAGTCGATAGTAAATCAGGTGACTTTTGGTATCGTTCTATAACCTCGCTATCTCTCACTATAATATACTTTCGCATTAATTTTTGAGTAATCTGTAATAAAGACACAAATTCACTTGTTCTTAGTTATGTTCCTGTTATATTCCAATTGATTACTGCGCTATCAACAATGTTATGAATATAGCAAACTATCTTTGCCTTTGCAGCGACTAGGTTTTACGTATGATGAAGCTGCACAGTATTGTGATGAAGCATAACATGATTTTTTTTTAAAAAAAAATGAATAAATGAACAAATAACAACAGTATAAAGTACTAAGCCAGAAATTTCGTATGAATTTCTTTTTCTTTTCTCCTCCAACCCCAGATGAAACCTTAAACCTACTTTCGAAATCAGCCATTGCCATAGCTACAGAATATTACACCGAATAAGGAACTACAAGTGTTGCAAACATTAGTGTTAATATCTAATAACATCCGAAGACGTTCGTTAAATATTCGTTCGTTAATATGAATTTTTAAAATAAATGTTCAATTTATTTTAAAAATCCCTAATCAGGTTAAGATTACATATTTAAATTTACGTCATAGCTTGGAGCAATTCTTATTCAGTGAAGCAGAGTAATTTGATTTTTGCAGATCTATATGCTGATAATATAAGCAAAGTACTTTGTCCTGAAAGTATAATGGACAATTGCAATATTAAATTTGTCTCGGTAAGCTGTTCATAAATAGTGTGTATAGCTTCTATTGTTTTATCGCGATTTAAAGATTTCTTACCTAAAAATGAAGCTGTTTGGTACGTAAAGCTTAACTTAAATCTCCTACGTCAGTTACGAGATTAAACATTGAACAACTTCAAACTGGTATTAGTTTAAGCATGAATCTTCGATTTGATGTTAGATTAAGTATTCCACAGACGAATATCAGTATTAACCATTCAACTTCGAATTCTTACTTTGAATGTAATTGTATACACACATCGGAACGATGATTTCGGAAAAAAATAATTATCGAAATATTTAGAATTTTTTTTTAAATTTTTACAAAATGCCAAACTTTATATGACAAAAATTTAGTTGAAGCGAAATAATATAAACGGAGAATACTCACGATAAATATAAAGTGAGCTGTGAGGAGGAGAAGATATGATCACTGTGTCACTCAGAAAGGAAAAATCTTTGGTTTTAACGTTTCTCTTAATTACACTTCCTCTCCATGACAGAGGTGCCTGACTACCAGGCCGCCATTGCAAGTCCGTTAACGAAGCCAGGTTTTTGTGTCCTCCACAAACTACTGCTAGAATGCACGTGTCACTCTAGCTTTCAATACCTGACATCCGTGCTCGTTCCTACTTTCCCCCACCCAATTGTACCATCGTCAAAGAGAGGCTTGTCGAGGATCGTATTGCCCTCAACTAGGGAATTCAGGTAGTCGGGAATTTCGCGGCCTTCACGTCCCAACGAACATCTCCACACCTACGAAATCTGTAAAAACATGGAAATCTGGAGGTCACTGTGAGGTCACCATAAGTTCAGTTTCCGTCGAAGATAAAGTAACGGGAAATGATCAGTAATTCTGCGTGAAAAGCCCAGTTTCCGCATTTGGTCACAAGGAGTGTCCACTTGTTGCCACTGACCCAAATCAGTTTCCGGAAAGCGACGTTTGCTGCCTACTAGGATTTGATGGAGCTTCACAACCCACTGTGTCCCGTTACTGCTCTTTGTTTCAACGGAAGTCACCACCGAATCCTCGCCCATATTTTGAAGTAGTGAATAGCTAACATATACAGCGAAAAGAAATAACAATCATAAAATGTTTGCATAGAAACGGTTCGTCACGTGTTAAGCACGATTCTAGGAAGATTATGCGATTCATGTTTGAGAACATTAGAAATCAAACCGCATCACTCTGTGCATGTGTGTGTGTGTGTGTGTGTGTGTGTGTGTACATACGTAGTTATATGTTTTCTAAGCTATACGAGTCGATATTTTATTCTTCGCATTTGATAACTTGGTTATGAAACACGTTTGTAAGAATATGACGTCACTGGTGCATAGAGCGTGACGTGAATTAGATAATACTATGTCAAAAATTTCATTGAGACCTTCGGAGAATCAATCAAATATCTATTCACAAGCGTATACATAATCGCATTTGAATTCAGGCTATTAGAATGAAGTTTTATCCATCTGAGTGAAAATTGAGTCGAGGGTATCGTGAATCCTATTGATGAAAGGATTTAACGAGAAACGAAATGTCTTAAAAGTTATTAGGATAAATTTGATGCGTGGTAAAATTTACTGATATTCATATAACAGCATGCATGCTCAAGTATAAATCAAACATCTATTCACATTATTAACATTATTAAACACATTCACATTATTAAGCATCTGTTAATTGTAGGATTTGTATCAGGTTAACTGCAATCTTTTACGATCTGTTTAGAATTTTTGTAAAAAAAAACGTCAGATCACAAAATATTTAAAATTCGAAGTTACTCTACTATTCCAGAGTGAATATTTTAGAACGCTCTGCCCAAAACATCATAACAGGTGTTGTTTATAGAACATTACTGTTCATGAAAAAAAAGACCCTTTTATTAATTATATTGATTAAATATATTATATTAATTTTAATATATTAATATATTATATATTAATTTAATTAATATTAATTAGAAATTAATATACTCAGGAGGAGGCCCCAAATTATAACTAATTTGAGACCTCGTCCTCAGTATATATTACATAAATTTTACTCAGCAATGGGGACCTCTTAAAAGTAATAAGTAATACCTTAGGGGCGCAACAGACTTAAATCCGGCCCTTCATGCAACGTCCATATATCATTTCAAATTTCACCACATCATTTTAAGTGAGCAAAACAAGTTTTTTTTTTTTTTTTTTCAGGATGTCAGGAAAAAGACCCAGAGGAATATCAAGATGGTGGTCTGATGTAATAAAAAGTGCCTTAGTAGACAGAAATATAAAATCTTATAATATTGAAGGCTTGACAAACAACAGATTAATCTGGAGGGAAATTGACGATAGGAAGTTAGTATTGATGTAACTCTTCATGTAATACTACCTCTGATGGTATATATGAGGAATTTGATGATGATAAATTTTTATATGTGATAAATACCAAAATCAGAATGACTTCGAACATTTCCACACAAACAAGATGATTTATGCATAGTGTCTCACGTTACAAGGGACCTCCTCCTCAGGATAAATTACCTAAAAGGAACCTCTTAAATAGTTATAGCTTAGGGTCCACACCCACCTTAAATCCCGCCCTTCATGAAACGGCCATATAGCATTTTAAATTTGACAACTTTATTTTAGGATAAAATCTGATGAATAAACATGAAGTTTGATAGGAGATGAAGACAAAATCGAGGTTTTCTTCAACAAAGCAGACGCCTTCCAAGACATCGCCAGTATAAGACCACCATCTTGGTTATTGAAGGCTTGAAGTTCTTTTGAAAGAGTTCCGTGTTTAGTTTCTAGAGTAGTATCCTGATAATGAAATGAATAGCCTATCTACGATACTAACGTACGATGGGTTTACAACATTTCGTCAGTAGCAGTCACATTAAAACAAAAAATAAATAAATGAAACCGGTTAGATAATCCGCATATTGACAAATGATAGAGTGGTTAACGTTATATGCATAGCAGACTATTCAAACAGAGTTTACCACTTTATTATTACCAAAATTAGGTTTATAAGAAGTCATCTTACTTTGCGAAACAGCCGATTTCACCTAATACATAAAGAAAGGCGAGATGGGTTGGGTTAAAAAATCTACATTAATGTATTATTATCTTTCAAGTTACAGCCTGGTTGGTTAAGTGGACCGCGCTTCCGCTGTCCATCAGTAGGTCATATGTACGAATGGCACTGAGGCTAGGGATTTTTGTGAATGTGTTTAGGTGCGAGAGACCCCAGCTGGTTTATTAGAAAACTGAAGTGTCTTCAAGTTCCATATTTGTCTCCAAAACAGTATTAGTTAGTGTGATAATAAAACTTGCTTTACGGGCTGGTATGGCATGATCTTTATGAAACGAATATAAAGCTATTCCTTATAATTTATTTTTATCTGTTGATTGCATGTATTCTCCTGCCCAGTTTGCTTGATTGCGAGACGAAAAATCCAAGATTCCGGGAGGGAAACACCCTTCCTCCTCCGTATGAGACCGGTGAATCACCTTCAGTTAAAAAGCCCCGTTATAGGTTCTTCGCATTCTAGATGGGTACGATAATACCAATTGAGCTATGGGGGCTCGCAAAAACATACAAAGTGGCCAGAGAACAAGCACGTGAAATACAAAAATAGGTTTGTGATCTCCGATGATGGATCTAAGAATTTCAAGATGGAAGTGCCACGTAATCATTGGCGATCCCAGGGAGGGGGACAATGGGCCCTTTCCATAAAAAAAGAAAGAAGCAAAAAACACTAGAAAAATTTCCAAAAATCTTTTCCTAATTAATTATTGTTATTTTTTTAAATTTATGTTGTGTCTTCTGTTTTTATGCTACTTGTAAATTAGCGGCCACATAAGGTGGGAATACCCTATAGCACTCGGGAATCCTGGCGGCTCTGAACGCAAAGCGAACGAAGTAGTGCTCCTCGGGCGCTACTTCGTTTGCCCGAGCCAGGTCAGAGGAGATCACGGGTATCATGTATTGGCGATCACTGAAGATGCTCAGTCGGTTGTGGAAATTCTGGGAATTCTCCATTCCAACAATTTTACCGAAGGTTTTTAAATTACTCTCTCCGACTGGTAGACTTTAAGATACGCGAGTTTTGATCTCTCCTGTAGCGTCAGCAGCGTGCTCGTTCAGCAGAGCAGGTAAGACTTGTTTTCGGTAACGCAAATTTTCTGGTAGTGGTCAGAAGGGACAAGGCAGGTCTTGCCCCCACATTAAAGCTTTCGCCTTGATCTCAGTTTTAAAGAACTATTGGCTCTTTTCAGGCATTTAGGCAACATACTAAACACAACATGGCCCGATAAAATCGGAAAACATCAGGTTCTTGAAGTGGACACAGAGGACCTCCAGCCCTCTGAACTTCCTCCCTCTTCACATGACAACGCCAGCGAGCCAGCAACAACAACTGAAGACATCCCTAATTCAAACTCCAGTGGCTTTCAGGAGGTCAGAGGAAAGAAGAGAAAGAAAAAGTCCCCTGCAGCTGATCCTGAAATATTACCAGCCCTTGGAAAGTACAGCTCCAATGGACACAACAGCACAACCTGTTGAAGAAAGAGCGACAGACGCAGGAGCACAGCCCAAAGAGAGGATTCCTCCAGTTATTCTAAGATCGAAAGAAAAATGGTCATCAATCGCGGAGACAATGAAGCACATCAACATCAAATTTATATCAGCTAAGAACACAGATGATGGAATCCGGATTCAACCAGAAGGGGCGTTGGACTACCGCCGGATCACCAGCCTTATGGAGGAACGGAATGTCCCATATCACACATTTCAACGCAAGAGTGAAAAAAACCTAAAAGTAGTCATCAGAGGTCTGGCTGAAACCATTACATCTGATGAAATAGCTACTGACCTCAGATCACAAGGCCTTGAACAAATTAAGATCTCCCGCATGTACCGCGCAGACAAGCGCCCCATGCCTCTGGTCTTAGTGGAGATCAATAAAAACCACAGAGAAATTTACGACCTTAAGATAGTCTGCGGCTTAGTCATCAAGACCGAACCACTCAGAAGAAAGGCATCTGCCGGTCAATGTCATCGCTGCCAAAAATTTGGGCATGCACAAAAGTTATGTAAAGCAGATTACAAGTGTGTAAATGCGGTGACAGGCCATCCCTCGCACACTTGCACAAAACCACGGTCTACATCTGCTAAATGCGCGAATTGTGGCGGACCACATTTAGCCAATTATAAGGGCTGCTCAATTCACCCTTCTAACCTACAGAAGACAAGAGCGGCGATAGCCCCGCCCACTCAGAATCAAGCCATGAAACCTGCGCCAGATTTCACAGCCGATAAAACTTTCGCTTCTACGATTTCTCAGCGAATTTTACCTGGAGCCTCGGTAGCTTATAGCCAAAACTCTGTACTAATTCTTGCTGCCTCACTAGGGGAGATGCTAACAGCCTTTAACAAAATGAACCCAGTCAAGCCGACACCATCAAATTAATCAAGAAAACCCAAGTCATCTTCTCCATGATCAACAAGTGACATGCTCTCCTGCATATCGTTGCTGATATCCCAGATATTTCTTCGTTGCTTTGTAACACTACCACTACTTATTCACCCCAGCGGCTTTTCATCCCAAGCAATTCATTCAGGAGTTTTCTAAGCGCCCGAAAGCTGCTCTGCTTTTCGGTTCAGGCGCTTCCGCACTACCCTGAATAGGGTGAGCCAAGTGCTCGTTAATCTTTAATAGAAATCTATTTCCAAGCGATGAAGGGATAATAATCCATGGGATTGAGGTCCATCAAGCCACAGAAGTTAACAGTTAACAGATGCTCAGTCATAGCTCGTATGTAATGCGTAGTGTGTATTCTCAAATCGTCTACTCAATTCGCCCCCCTCCCAAGATTAAATCCTGAGTGCACCACTGCACGTAATAATAATAATAATAATGATAACAACAACAACAATTCACAAATTTTGAAGCTCTCAAATTATTGAACATTAAAGATCTTCCATGCTTATATACAATCCTTCGTATTTCTCTTCAGAAATATCCCACTTCCATTTTCGTACCTTTTGACGATATATGGATCGTTAATCAGGATCACATTTCTTTTCATTAGTACAATTACACTTTTCTTGGAACAAAGGCATCACATCCATATTCTTCCGGTCCTCTAAAACATGTGGCGTCTTATTCTCGTCTTTATCTGCGCAAGTTTATAATACTGTTTCTCACATTTGCGTTGGTGGATCAAAAACCTTACTAAGAATGCTTGATATTACCCAGAAGAGGGGGAGGGTCTTCTCAAAAGACGATCCCTTTCTCACGGACCCATTCGTTCTGTCTTACAGACGTTCTGTTTCTGCCCTTGATATTTTCTATAGATATTTTCGTGAGCATTGCGTCATCGAATTGGCCGCCGCCATTGAATGGCCGAATTGGCCGCCGAAAACCAATCCTAACCCTAACACAATATTAAAAATATTGTGTTAGAGTTAGGGAACACGAGATGGCGGAACTTGTTGAGCTGCCTCTCCACTGCGTGAATTTAATTAGTGATAGCCTAGGGCCAGCTATCTCTGATTGGGTAGCAGTGGAGATTGAACTGCCCACTCAGTCTCCAAAAGTTAGATGGGGCTAAAACGCCTCGTCTACTCCCTATACGGGAACAAAAAGGCGTTAGCTGATTTTTTTTTATATTTTTTTTATAAACAAATAATTTTTTTCGATACATCATCATCATCATCATCATACGTATCAAGGATTTAGGCCTAGCATGGCCTGTTCCGGCCTTAGAAGTCATCGTTGAATCGTTTAAGAGGACGTCCTAGTTTTCTTTTTCCTAATGGCTTGTACTTTAAGGCTTGTTTTGGTAATCTTTCTGTTTTCATTCTTTGAACGTGTCCATCCATTTATGTTTATATTTTTTAATTTTTTCTATTACTGGTTCTTGGTTTAATTCTTTCATAATAATAAATAATTTTTTTCGATACATAAATAAATAAATCTAATCTCATAGTAAAATGTGGCCGCTTCAAAATTTGATGATGATAAGCCCCAGCCCCCTTATTCTGAAAATATAAGCCAAACAACACAGAAAGTAACTGAGAAAATAAAAATTTTAGGTCCAAACATAGCTGACATTTTTTCTTAGTGAAAATAACTTTCTGCAAAATACGATTGTATGTGTGTGCGTGCCTACATGCATGAGTGTACTCGGTTTTGAAGAGTGATTCATTTTCAGTGACGACTTAGACATAATAGTAAGAGATCTCTAGTTGCCGTGAGGTCACTGTTTTAACCAAATGTCAATAATGATTCATTAGTCTGACAATTAAAATTTCTTTTGTTAATAATTTGATGCTAAAAAACACAAGTTAAGTATTCATCTTTTTTGTTCGACCTTTCACTGAATAGTTTCACTTCAGATTATGTGGGTACATTCTCCTAAATAAAGATCATTGCAATGCAGATTATGCAAAACCTTGAATAACGCGAATATCTGGAAATTACTTTTGACAGTGGATTGATAAAAATAAGTGCCAAATTAATAGTTTTGAATGAAAAATATGTTCATTGACTTCTATGAACTTCCTTGAATTTTATATTGAATTATATATATATATATATATATATATATATATATATATATATATATATATATATATATATATATATATATATATATATATATATATATATTACCTCAAGGGCTCACTCTAGTGAGTACGGGCATGGCGAATCCGAGGCACCTGAAACTGGACCACGCCTTACTTCATGTAATACATACCTATTATATTATCTGTAGACTGGTCCCTACTCCTCTTTCCCTCTGTATTTCTTTTCACCTTACTCCTTCCCCCAATGCTATTAGAGTATTCGAGGGCTAGGGGTGATTCTGTCCTATTTACCTATTTTTTTATCTCATGCACCTGCCCACCCCCAGTTAAAAATGGTGAAGACAAATCAGAAGACTATACCGCATCGGTCGTCGCGCGGGTTACCAAGGACAGCACTGGATGTCAGGCTTCCTGGACAGCCAGTGACAAATGGGCTACAGGAGCAAGATCCACAGAACTCGAAAGTATCTACTAGAAAAAAGTGGAGCATGGCTGAAAACAAGTCATGCAGTGCTTCTACAGTTCAAACCCATCAGTTAGGGGATTTCAGAAACGAATGTTCCAACTTTAGCTTGAACGGTACCCAAATTCTGAAATTTCATTCGAAAGGCTGATGCAGCAAAGCTGCTTCATTATCAAACGCAAGGTATTTAGTGAACTTGAGCTGGAAGCACTGAAACCTCAAGCTGTAAAAGGAGACCGAACTGATCCTGAAGTGACCAAGAATATGAATGAAGCAGAACCAGATTCCAACGTGCAGAATGCTGAAAATTTTGAAAATATACAAATAGTTGAAAAGAAGCTATCAGATAAGGAACAAGAACTCACACGAAAAATTATCGAGCAAATGAACAGCAACCAGGAACGAGTTAGGCTTCCAGTATTAAGACAAGTACATCAACAAAAACTCAAGGAACTCCTACAAGAGGCCAATAAAGCTGCAAGGGATATTCCTACTGGAACTATTGCGCAAACGAATCAACTTATGTACTCAATAGCCTGCGTTGTAACATCTGAATTAGGATATAAGATTAGTGATCCCAAAAGCAGTAAGGCTCAGGAATCAAAATGGAAGCATCGACTGGAGAATAAAATTCTTAAACTCAGAGCAGACGTGAGCAATTTGAAAAACCTTAAGGAAAAGAAGCTGAAAAACACAAAAATCCGAAATAACCTCATAAAGAGATATAATACTGGAACACGACCTATTGATGAAGTATTAGAGGAAGTGAAGCAAAAAATAGTTGCAGTTGCTGCTAAAATAAGAAGATACAGTGCACGCATTGAACAGTACAAGCAAAATTCGATGTTTCGCGCAAATCAGCACCAGTTTTACAAGAAAATTGGTTGCTGCAGGAATGATAACTTTAAAGAAAATATAAATATAAATACCAGAGACAAAGAAAATACACTAAAGTTTTGGAAAAACCTATGGGATGACCCTTAGAGGCACAATAACAAGGCAAAATGGATTGAACAAATTACGAACAAATCTCAAGAACGAAAAATGGACCAACTGAAAATAACAACTGAAATGGTTCAAAAGCAAGCAAAAAAAAATAAAATATTGGTCAACGCCCGGGAAGGATGAATTACATGGCTACTGGAATTACATGAATTACATGGATTACATGGCTATTGAAATATCTAACAGGCTTACATGAAAGACTTGCTAACCAATTTTATGATGTTTTAGAAGGAAAATGGAAAGAAGAGTGGCTCACAGCAGGGAAAACGTTTTTGATCATAAAGGATAAAGAAGGTCCAAACCCAGAAAACTTCCGACCAATAACCTGCCTGCCAACAACTTTTAAGCTACTCACAGGCATACTAGCTGATAAAATATACAGCTATCTTAAAGCAAATTCTCTTCTCCCAATTGAACAAAAAGGTAACAACAAAAATTCAAGAGGCACAAAAGACCAATTGCTGATTGATAAAATGATTCTTAAAAATTGCAAACGTAGAAAAACCAACCTTCATATGGCTTGGATAGATTATAAAAAAGCGTTTGATTCGGTGCCTCATAGTTGGATTTTAAAATGCACAGAACTATTCGGTATTAGCGAAAACGTGCAAAATTTTTGCAATCCAGTATGAAAAACTGGAAAACAACATTGGTTATAAATAGAGAAGAAATTGGAGAGGTAAACATAAAAAGGGGCATCTTTCAAGGAGACTCATTATCTCCTCTATTGTTTATATTGTCATGGTTATCAAACTGCGCAAAAGAGTGCAAAGATATCTCACCTTTTATACATGGACGATCTGAAGTTGTATGCAAAATCAGAGAATGAACTCGGATCGTTGCTAAACACTGTGCACATATTCAGTCAAGATATATCAACGGATTTTGGCTTAGACAAATGTGCAATTGCTGGAATAACAACAGGAAAGTTTGAAGATATGAACGAAATCGAGCTACTCAATGGTGAAATAATCATGGCAATAAAATTCGAAGACAGCTTCAAATATTTGGGAATTTTAGAAGCATCACAAATTCTGCACAATAAGATCAAAGAAAGAACTAGAGCAGAATACATAAGACGATTAAGAAAACTCCTTAAATCAATCTTAATGCTGGAAATTTGATAAAAGCAATTAATACCTGGGCCATACCTGTTCTGAGATATTCAGCAGGCATTGTTGAATGGACCTAGCTAGAGATGGAAGATTTAGATCGAAAAACTCGAAAATTAATGACAATGCACCATGCCCTCAATCCTCGCAGTGACATTGATAGGCTCTATCTATCACGCAAAAAAGGAGGTAGAGAATTATTACAAGTGAAGCAAGTTATTCAAGAAGAAAAACGAAATTTAAATGATTATCTGCAGCAAACAACGGAAAATTTCTAATTGAGGTAAGGAAGGAGGGTTTATTTAAACCCATGGAGACAAAATTGGAATACAAAACCAACCAAGTAAAAGTGAGAACCGAAAGATGGAAAAATTTTCCATTGCATGGAAAATACCTTCACAGCATAGAGAACAGCATTGAGAGCAACTTGACAACCTGGCAATGGTTGAGAAATGGAGCACTAAAGAAAGAAACAGAATCGGTAATTTTTGCAGCACAAGAACAGGCCATTAAAACCAATGTTATGAAGGCAAAAATACAAAAAATTCAAGAAGACAGTAAATGTAGATTGTGCAAAGAAAAGGAAGAAACGGTAGACCACATTATAAGTGGATGCAGCAAAATCGCACAAATTGAGTACTGTAAAAGGCATGATAACATAGCTAAGATAATCCACTGGCATTTATGTAAAAAGTATGGGTTTGAAGTATCTAAAGACTATTGGAAGCATAAAGTTCACCAGAAAGTGGTTGAGAATGAAAAAGCTACAATACTCTGGGATTTCAAAATCCAGACTGACAAAAGCTTGGAATGTAACACACTCGATATCACAATGGTTGAAAAAAGTGAAAACAAGGGTGTTACGTTTATCAAAATATCAGTACCAGGAGATAGTCGGATTGACAACAAAGAAAATGAAAAAATTACAAAATACCGCGATTTGCAAATCGAAGTTGAACGAATCTGGCAAAATAAAACGAAAGTTGTTCCCATAATAATAGGTGCTTTAGGCGCCATCCCTAAAACATTGAAAAAACATCTAGAAGCACTCGAGTTAGATGGATTAAAAATTGGGCAGCTGCAAAAGGTGGCTTTGTTCGGCACAGCTTTCATTTTCAGAAAGTATTTCCACAACTCATAGGCCGTTGGGTAGGGCTCGAATTAGTGGAATATTACCAGCCTTTTCTTAAGATTGAGGAAGCAAATCAAGCTTTGATGAATATTATATATATTAATACTCGAATTGGACTTTTGCTAAAGGAAGATTGTATTTTATGAATCTTTCTTATTATAACAAGGTGACAAATTCATTGAACAAGGGGGGGGCCTAATATGCAGTAGTATATTTAGATTTTGCAAAGGCCTTTGATAGATGGTCACATGACAAACTTGTAATTAGGGTTTCCGGGAGGGAATTCCCTCCAACCCATTCTCGGGAATTTTTTTCGTTTCACGTTCTCGAATCCCGAAAAAATTTGGTCGGGAAATCGGGAAAATGTTTAATAAATACATATTTTAATATTTTTTTATAGATTGTCTGAAATAAAATGAACTGGTTCGCAAATAAAATTTCTTTAAAATGTTCTAACAGTAATATTTTAAATAAATATTTCATATTCCAACTCAAGCATTGGTATTTTAAAAAAATAAATAAATAAAAATAAATTAAAAAAAAAAAAAAATATATATATATATATATATACAGGGTGTTCGGGATAAATTTGACAGTTTCGTAAGGAAAAAGAAAATCTTCTTTGTATCTATTAAATTTAATGAATTGACAAAAAAACATTACAGGCAGAGTTAATTACAATACTATCAACAAGATTTGCTCAAAATAACCACCATTAGCATCGATCACAGCTTCAATTCTGCTTCGGAACCTCGAACAAGCTGATGCTACAGTCTCCCTGGGAAGGGCCGCAAAAACTGTTTTAATTTTATCCATTAACTGGGCTTTTGTATTACTGGAAGTGCGATTGGTGTCTTTTTCAACTGCGCCCCATACAAAATAATCCATGGGGTTAAGGTCTGGGGAGTTTGGAGGCCAAACATTTGGACTGGTGAAGTCGTAGAAATTTTCAGACAACCATTTTTGACTTTTCCCAGAGGTGTGGCAAGGGGCCGAATCCTGCTGCCATACATACGGCCTACCATTGGCTACCCTTGTTATCCAGGGCTTGACTACAGTTAGCAACTCCACGAACAAAGCCCGAATTCCAATGCCAGGGTTCTTCAACACCTGTTCCTGCAGATTTGCGAGGAATTCTGCTGTACGAACGCAATCAGATCGTCTGCTAGGGATCTTTCTTCTTGCTACATCCTCGTAGTCACCATTGCAAGTCTCTAGTTCATGCCTGATTGTTTTTACTGTATTCAGGGAGCATTGGGCAGCAGTCGTAATATCCTTATTTTGATGGCGGGCACGAATCATCATGATACAAGTTATTCTCTTCCATGATTCAGGTGGGTTCCAGCTATCCATCCTTTCTGACATCTTGTATATGAATGAAGAAGGGTCCAAACTTTTAAATGAAGAGAAGTGTGTGTTAATACATGTAACTTACGGAAAAATATAATTAATTATAAATATGTCAAATTTATCCCGAACACCCTGTATATATATATATATATATTAATACTCGAGTTGGACTTTTGTTGTGCTTATCAATTCATTCCGGTTAGCAATAAATCACCACTGTTCTCTTCAAATGCGAGACTTTCTTAAGCTAGAACACTGGATACAGGTAGCCCTTTGTTATTTCTTACTCCTGTGGGAAAACGATAAGAAGAGAGTATTTCTAACGTGTGAGCACATTCACGTTCCTTGCACGTTCCTATTTTAATATTTTTTTATAGATTGCCGTCACAATGAGTAAAGAGTATAAAGAATGTTGGGAATATTTTAGAAAAGATAAAGATAACGAATCAGCTCGTTGCCAGATATGCTCCAAAACTTTGCAATTCAAAGCATCATCAACCAGCGGTCTATATAGGCACCTAGTATACATTCATGAATGAAAAGGAACAAAAACAGTAGGAATTGAATAATGATGAGCCAATGTCTTCTTCTTCTAAGAGACAAACGACGATTTTACATTATGTCAAGGGACTGGATTTAGAAGAAATCGTAAGCAAATTAGCAGCCTTGGATGGGATATCAGTCAATACCATCACAAAAAGTGAGTTTATTAGGGAAAGTTTCACAAGCAAAGGAATGTAGTTACCAAGAAGTTCATTTTCGGTTATGACACTAATACATAATTATTATAGTAAAGTGAAACAACTGTACATCCAGAAATTGAAAGTATTCAAATGTGGTAATAAAAAACTGAGCATTTCATTAGACGAGTGGACCAGTTGCAAGAATCGCAGATACATGAATATTCACGTATGCAGCAATGAGACCTCTATGAACCTTGGTTTAATAAGAATACATGGGAACTGTCCTGCGAAAAAAGTGTTATCCTTGCTTCAGGAGGGATTAGAAAACTTTCAGTTAAAACTTGAGAGTGATGCGGTTGCAATTACAAGTGACGGTGCAGCTGTTATGGAAAAATTTGGAAAATTACCACCGACTCTTCAACAGTTCTGCTACAACCATGCCCTACATCTAGCTGTAACAAAAGTATTTTATGTTAAAAAGTTGAAAGGTGAAGCATCAGTGACTTATAGCAGTGATAGTGAATTCAATACAGATTCTGAATACGATAAAGATGATAACAGTGATTCTGAGTTAGATGGTGTGGCCCGAGCTCATCAGTGTGATTTGCGAGATGATCTATCTTCGGCAATTAGCAGTGTACGAAGAATTATGAAAATATTTAAATATTCTGCAGTAAAAAATTCTCTTTTGCAGCAAGAAATAACCAAGAGTGAAACGAGGGAACTAGAAGTCATTTTGGACTGTAAAACACGCTGGAACACACTGGAGAGAATGATAGAGATATTTTTAAAGATCGTAAATCCGATTAAGACTGTTTTACGAGAGCTGAAACTCGATGACTTATGGAAAGAAAAGTATTATGAAATATTGAGAGGTATATTGAATTGCTTACAACCTTTACGATTAGCAGTTGAAGCCTTTAAGCAATAGAGAAGCTAATATTCTCACAAGTGAAAGAATTTTTAAGTTCCTGTTCAGTAATTTAGAAAAACAGAATTCTTCAATGAGCGAAATGCTTTTAAAGGAAATAAAATTTGAATTGGTTAAACGTAGAAATAGAGATCTTGTGTCTCTCAAAAAGTACTTGGGCAACGTTAGTTGTTTATATGAGATGGAACAGGGTGAATTTTTTGCCTTGTCAAGTAAGAATGAAATTGCACGATTGGCGAAGTCATTAATGGAAAGACTTTTGAAAGGAACATTTGCAGCAGAAGTTCCAATAAAAGAAATAAAGGATGTCCTTGCAGAGAGTTCTGACATTAAATCAGAATCTGATCTGAAGAGTGAATTGACTAAAGCAATATCAATTTCGTCATCAAAGCCTAGCCTAGGGGTGCTTAAGGGTCAAAGCTATATAACTGAGAGGATACCTCCACATAGCCTTTAAAGGAATGCAGAGAACCGACCAGGGCTTCTGACCTAATGTCCAATCCTCACCTTCTCGTGGTGCACCCTGCTGGGTATCTACTTGGATACTGAACGAACGAGGATGGGCTGCCAATTTGGGATTAACTGACCAAATTGTATTCTTATTGGCTTAAACCAAAATACAAAATGATGGTACAACATGACAAAATTTCCTGCCGGATGGGACGTCGCCCGGTTAAACAAGGCCCCCGTTGTTTTCGCCAGGGAATCAGGGCGAACAGCACAACTCAACATCACCAGAGTTAAAGATCGGTACTATCAACATAAGAAGCCTGAATGGTAAAGAAATGGAGCTAGCTGAGGAATTAGATAAGCACCAGATCGACATAATTGGGGTGAATGAAACAAAAAAGACAAAACCTAGTGAGATCTTTCTGAGCAATAAATACAAAATGTTATATTCAGGCAATGACAATCAAGGAAAAGAAGGAATAGCATAGTATTCAACACTAAATACGAGGCTAATCTTCTTGAATTCCTTCAGTTTAGCGATGTATCAAGACATTCCAAGTTGTCGTGTGTGTGTGTGTGTGTGTGTGTGTGTGTGTGTGTGTGTGTGTGTGTGTGTGTGTGTGTGTGTGTGTGTGTGTGTGTGTGTGTGTGTGTGTGTGTGTGTGTGTGTGTGTGTGTGTGAGCGTGCGTGTGCGTGCATACGTGCGTGCATGTCTGCGTGTGCGTGAGAATTTCGCAATCAACGGCTGCAGTGGAAATCACTCCAATTAAACATAGATTCGATTTCATAGCTTCCCAGCACAGCAAATAAACCAATAAATAATAACTGGTGTCATCCTGAGATAAGCTCACAAATAAGCTTCGAGGATGAAAGCAGAAAAAAAAATACATCTCATCTCATCCAAGATTAAAAAAAATAATAATAATAATAAAAAAATAAATGTATCATATGTAATCAAATGCATGTAATGTACATATCACACGTAAACAAATGTATGTAATGTTGTATCATATGTAATGTATGTATCATATGTTATAAATTATTATAATTATTATTGCGAAAAAAATTATTATTATTATTATTATTATCAGAATACATGAATGTATCAATTGTAAAGAAATGTATGTAATGTTGTATCATACGTAATCAAAACTATGTAATGAATGTATCATATGTAATAAATTATTATTATCATATATTAAAAATAAATAAAATAAAATAAAATATTGTTATTACGAGAGGTCCCCCATGGAACTAAAAAAATATATTATTATTATTATTATTATGATACGGGCACCCCCATGGAGTCCAAAGACTCATCGCAGGAGACCTAGTCTATCCACACAATCAATCATACCTCTCCTTGAACCCATTAACAGGCAAAGCACTCACAACTGACTCTAGCAACCCATTCCACTCAGTCACAACTCTCCAAGTAAAAAAAATCTAGTCCTCACACCCTTATAACCACACCTGTATTCAACTTCCAGGGATAACCCCTTGTTCTGGTCCCTCTAGTCAAGTTTGAAACATTTCCCATGCATCTATCCTATAAAATCCTTTAAGCAATTTAAATATTTCCAACCTATCCCTTATCCCCTCTTTTTCTTCTATCAACCAATTTCTGCAATCCACACACCTTAAATCTCTTCTCATATTGAACATTCCACTGCCTACTCACCATCTTGGTCACTAGCCTCTGAATCCTCTCCATCACTTCTCATCACCAAGAAACCCAGGGGACCTGACTTGAGCACAGTAATCCAGATGTGGGCGTATCAATGCCTTAAGAGGAATAACAACTAACCTTATCTCTACTTGTTAATGTGTTCTTCAATAGCCAAGTAATCTTATGGGCTACCTTAGCAACCTTAGCAATATTCCTCTGAACTTTAACTCTATGTCTATCACCACTCCTAAATCTCTAGCTTCATCTATTTCCTGGAGTTCAGTGCCATCAATGTGATACACGGCTTGTAACTATTTATCCCAAAATGCATAGCTTTATATTTCTCAACATTGAACTTACACCCATTAACTTTTGCCCATACTGACAGCCTATTTAAATCATCCTCCAAGCTCTCCACATCGCCTTGATTGCTCTATTACGCTATTACTCTACCTAATTTCGCATTATCAGCAAGCAACTGAATATTTCTTTTCAGGTTATTTCCTATATGATTTATGTACAAATTAAACTGCAATGGTCTGAGCACTGAACCTTGCAGCACTCTACTAGTCACCTGTTTCGCCTCGATTCTGTCCCTCCATTTACTTTTTGCTATCTGTCCAGCAGCCATTCATAATCCATCCCCATTTATTCTAATTTGCGTACCAGAGTTCTAAGCTTGTAGTATTCTGTCCAATGCCTTTGCAAAATCCAGCAAAATCATCGTAGCCATTTCCTTTATCCAACTCAGCTGTTACTCTATTATAAAAAAGTTATTAAATTACTAAGGTATCACCGATCCTTCACATAGCCATGTTCATCCTCATACAGTATCATATTTTTATCTACCCCTTCTTGAATTCTATTTTTGACCAATTTTTCTAGTACTTTTACCACCACGTCTGAGATACTGATTGTCTAACTAACATAGTCTCGTAACAAGCGAGCTAATATCCCATCTCATCCTGTAGCTGAATTCACATCGGAGTTTTGTTTGTAATATCCTATATACTGTACGTCTACTTCTACAACGGTCCTAGCCATATCTATTACTGCAATATCTCTAGCGGATAATACGTTTTTGCAATGTGATCACTCAGTAATTGAAATGTTTCTTCTACGTCAGTGACCTCTCTACCATCAGCATTCATCAAAATTATTCTACTATATTCATTATTCGGTTTATTTACACATACGGAAACAACTATTTTATAATAGCCCTTGGATCGCTCAGCTAATTCCCTCTCATACTGCAATTTTTTGCCTTCCTTATCGTAATAGTTACCTTTCTGGCTTGCGCTTTATACTATTTATGTACTTTCTGATCACCTTTATCTTTAAATTTCCACCAGAGCCTTATTTTTTATTTTTTTGCAACTCCTGCTTAATGATGCTGCTCATATATTTAATTTTTACTTTATCCTACTGACTCCAGAAATGCAGTTTACTACTCATTCCGAAACGCACTGCTAACATCTTTCCCTTGCAATTTAGTGTCTCATGGCACTGCACCAAGAAGTCTCCAGTCTGTCGTGATTATCGGCTCTTAATTTTAACACATCCTTCGATACTGAAAATACATAATCCTTCGATACTGAAAATTCCACAAGTTCAGCCACTTTCCCTTCAAAACTGCATGAATTGCACTCATTGATGACAAAGTAGCCACCTTTTTCATATTCAAATCCTTTATGAATTCACAAGATCCAGCCAATCCCCCGGTACCTTGCCATCATATGCAACCTTAGCTAACTATTCCTTAATAAGTGTATAAATTCATTTCCTTCGCCATGACCTTTCCTCTTCAAATCTATGTAACCATAGTTGAGATCTCTGGTGATTGTAATCGCTCTCCACAGAGCCGGCACTGGGGTCTTTGTCGCCCGCATGCAATTTCTATCTATGCGCCCCTGTAACGATCCGGGCGTGTGTGTGGTTCTTTTACGATAATAAAAATTGAAATTATTTGAAATTTCTTAAATAAATTTTGACATAACTGCCACACGTTGGTTCGCTAAATGTAACGAACCGAGATTGTTGACTAGGGAGGATAATCGTTAAAAACCCGAATATTCAAAAAATTCTCAAAAGTTAAAGCAAATTTTAATAAAGCCACTCCACTTTAATCGTTGAATATAATGATACAGGGATTATAGGCTTCTCACCGACCCGAATCGCTAACAAAATTAAAATGAATTTTAATTAAAGTTAAAATTTATTTGAATCAAGGTTTCAAAAATTCTTGCATTTTAGAAGTTATTAAATTCTTAGTAACTTGTAAAAATATTTCAATATTTTTAAAAGTGGAACTCTCTTTTAGGAAAACAAAAGAAACTCAAGATAGATGAGAAAATAAGAAAAGAATTCAGAAATAATTAGAACATTTAATAGAAGTATTCAAAAAATACAATCTTTACAGAATAACAGAAAATAAATTAAATTACATAAATATACTTGAATTTTTTTTTATTAAAATTTTAGGGTTTTTGATTTCATATTCACAAAATTAGAAATAATGGTATTAACGTCTAATTCCGCACATACTTTTCAATAGCTATTAACGCCAAACTAACAAGTCTTTTTTTGTGACCTACTTGTCCTTAAGTAGGTTTTAATCAATTTAAACTTGGAAAAGGAACGTTCACCGCTCGCTACACTAACAGGTAAGTAGTAGTAGGGGTGGCGGTTTGAACAAGATCAAGATCAAGATAAGATAAGGAATCGTGACGTGATTGGTTGATGACGTCATTGTGTGCATGGCTTCATGGGTGTGGAATGTTTGGAATTTCCGTGTGGGCAACTGTGTCACTGGCTTCAGTTGTTGTGTTTTGGTTCGCGTATGGGATTATGGGTGATGGTAGAGATAAGGATTCGTGTTGTGATTGGTGGTGCAATTCTGACAAGATGAAGATCAAGATAAGATAAGGAATGGTGACGTGGGTGTGTGTTGTTTTCAGATGTAGATAAGTGACGTCATTTGTTATTTGTAAATAAATGTCGTCATTTGTTCTTTGTAAATAAGTGACGTTGTTGTTTTGAATGGAAAGGATGATATTTGTGGAATAAGGAATCGTGTCGTGATTGGTGGGACACTAGTGACAAGATGAAGATCAAGATAAGATAAGGATTCGTGTTGTGGGTGTGTGTTGTTTTCAGATGTAGATAAGTGACGTCATTTGTTATTTGTAAATAAATGTCGTCATTTGTAAATAAGTGACGTTGTTGTTTTGAATGGAAAGGATGATATTAGTGGATAAGAAATCGTGTCGTGATTGGTGGGACACTTTAAACCAGATCAAGATCAAGATAAGATAAGGAAATGTGACGTGAATATTTGTTGTTAGTTGTAAATAAGTGACGTTATTGTTTTGAATGGGAAGGATGATTTTAGTGGTTAAGTAATCGTGTCGTGATTGGTGGGACACTTCTGACAAGAGCAAGATAAGATTAGGATTCGTGACGTGAATGTTTGTTGTTATTGAGTTTGGAATGATAATTTAATTTAACTATATTCTATGTCACACAAACATACAATTTGTTACTACATCTGAAGTAGATACCTTCACCAGACTAGAAAAAACAGTCGTACCAAATTCTAACAATACGACTGTTAGAATTTGCTTATTTTACAGAGACAAACAGCTGATATTTTAGCCAATCACGTTACTTAAACTCTAAAAATGTTTGTTGTAGAAAATAAAAAGGTATCGTAGTGTGCAGATAATAAGGAATCAGCATGAATGTATCAAAAAAAAAAAAAAATTACAACCAATGGAAGAGAAAAATCAATAACATTAACAAACCTTATAGCCAGAACCGTTCTTCATTTAAATGATACCGAATGATGAAAACAATATGGGTAGGAATTTAAAACTTTGAAAAGGTGATGAATTTTTTGTTTGCTGTGATCATAAATAGTTATTTGAATGTAAACATTTTATTTTTCTTGCGAGTCGAAACTTATTTCAAAACTTTACCACCCGTACATTCTAGTAATGGGGGAATTAAAAACAGAGACCATACCAAATAACGGATTTGTAGTTTTGTGAATAAAGTAAAAATAAAGTGATAAGTGACAATTTGTTACTACATCTGAAGTAGATACCTTCACCAGACTAGAAAAAACAGTCGTACGAAATTCTAACAATACGACTGTTAGAATTTGCTTATTTTACAGAGACAAACAGCTGATATTTTAGCCGATCACGTTACTTAAACTCTAAAAACGTTTGTTATAGAAAATAAAAAGGTATCGTAGTGTGCAGATAATAAGGAATCAGCATGAATGTATCAAAAAAAAAAAAAAAATTACAACCAATGGAAGAGAAAAATCAATAACATTAACAAACCTTATAGCCAGACTGTGAAAAAAAAAAAAACAGTCGGACTGAGAGGACAACAGTCAAAATACAAATTTAAGTAAGGCCACAACATTTTTTTTTTCTCCTTGTAAAATTTAATGCCACAAACTAACTAGATTTTTGTTATTTTATTTTATTTATTTTTTTTTTTTTGACTCAGTGAGTTAAAAGTCTTATTTGTTCATGCAAGCCCTCAAATATATCAAGAATCTGTCAACTCTTGGAAGCAAAAAAAAAAAAAAAAAAAAAATCGAGTATTATTTTAATAACCAGAATTTTAGTGCAGAAGATTTCACCTGAAATTACAATACTGCTAGAATTTGGTTATTTTACAGAGCCATTAGATATTTTAAACCAACACGTTACTACACACACACACTATTTTTCACCTAGGTACAACAAGTTGGCGACCGGATAAGAGAGAGATATCTTTAAGATACGACTTCTGAAATCTACATCTACTTCTACTAAATCTACTTCTGAAATCTGAAATTCGTGAGAAATCTACAGTGTTGGAAAATAAATTCACATTTTATTTATTCGTTAATTTTGTTCAGTTATTCTGTTAGAATATGTAATTAAACTGATTTTTAAAAGTAAAATACAGAAAATAGCCATTCAATTTGAAAAAAAAAAAAATAATAATAATTTCACTTGTCAGAATTCCATACCTTAACAGCACTCGGAATTCGAAACAGGAAATTACACTTACCCTAAACAAAAAGGTGCATAGACTTTCCTACCAATCTTAGGAAATATAGCATGAGCAACTGTGGGAAGGAATTAAACAGAGAACGAACCAATCGGATAGTAATCTAAATTAAATATTCAACTAAGTCTCATATACTTTATATATTTATTAATTCTGCTCAGTTATTCTGTTAGAATATGACCTGTAAAAGTAAAATACAGAAAATAATCAATCAATTTGAAAAAAAAAATAATAATTTCACTTGTCTGAATTCCATACTCTTACAGCAATCGGAATTCGAAACCGGAAATAACACTTACCCTAAACAAAACAGCGCATAGAGCTTCCTACCGAGGATGGACACCCGTGGGAAAGATTAATACAGAGAACCAAACGGATACTAAAGTAAATTAAGTAGTTCACTAGCTTTTCTGGTTATTTACAGAAATATCTATCAACTCCTATGTTTTGTGTGTTTTGTGGTGTGAATATATGTTAGCCACAGTAAGCTATAATGAAAAAGTGAAATGTTCTTTTCAGATTTGTGTTTGTGTTCTGTAAATACATGTTAATCAACAATTGGAATATTCAGAAAACCTACTGTAAAAGACTTAATGAGAAATATTCAGTGTTGGAAAATAAATTCCCAATTTACGGATGTGACTCATGTCATCCCCTTTGAAGAAAAGCGCTCGCTGGGGGATATTGCAATGACGAAACCTCACCATCTACGCTCCGTAATCTAAAGGACGAAGTAACTAGTTCAGGTTACAGTATTTACAGAAATTTCATTCTTTGTGGTTTTTGTGTTTGTGTTGTGTTGTGGATATAAAATTGAACTATTTTGGAATAATCGAATTTCGAAGAGTCATCTGGAAAGCTGTAAGTACTTTTTTAACTTAAACATAACTGATCGCATGTTGTTTTGTAAGCGTAATTCTAATACTGAATAGTTTTTTTTTTTTCCATAAGAATAATCATAGGTTATATATTAGAGTATCAACATGGACACATTAGCGATTTTTTATGTCTAATGTGTATGTGTCTGTGTGTGTGTGTGTGTGTGTTTAAGGACAGGTACTTTAAGTATATAATTAATTATTCAGAAAAGATCGAAACACGAGAGCCATCACGACTTTCTCTAAGAATTCCCACACTTTAACAGGAAAGAAATACTCAAAATGTATTGGAAAATTAGTACAACCATCTAGAGAAGAAAAAAAAACTGTATGTTTGTGTGACATAGAATATAGTTAAATTAAATTATCATTCCAAACTCAATAACAACAAACATTCACGTCACGAATCCTAATCTTATCTTGCTCTTGTCAGAAGTGTCCCACCAATCACGACACGATTACTTAACCACTAAAATCATCCTTCCCATTCAAAACAATAACGTCACTTATTTACAACTAACAACAAATATTCACGTCACATTTCCTTATCTTATCTTGATCTTGATCTGGTTTAAAGTGTCCCACCAATCACGACACGATTTCTTATCCACTAATATCATCCTTTCCATTCAAAACAACAACGTCACTTATTTACAAATGACGACATTTATTTACAAATAACAAATGACATCACTTATCTACATCTGAAAACAACACACACCCACAACACGAATCCTTATCTTATCTTGATCTTCATCTTGTCACTAGTGTCCCACCAATCACGACACGATTCCTTATTCCACAAATATCATCCTTTCCATTCAAAACAACAACGTCACTTATTTACAAATAACAAATGACGACATTTATTTACAAATAACAAATGACGTCACTTATCTACATCTGAAAACAACACACACCCACGTCACCATTCCTTATCTTATCTTGATCTTCATCTTGTCAGAATTGCACCACCAATCACAACACGAATCCTTATCTCTACCATCACCCATAATCCCATACGCGAACCAAAACACAACAACTGAAGCCAGTGACACAGTTGCCCACACGGAAATTCCAAACATTCCACACCCATGAAGCCATGCACACAATGACGTCATCAACCAATCACATCACGATTCCTTATCTTATCTTGATCTTGATCTTGTTCAAACCGCCACCCCTACTACTCAGGTAAGATTAATAGTGTTCTTAAAGCAATTGAAAAGTTAGGGAAAGATCAATTATTGGACACAATAAAATTAAGAATATCGAAAAAGTTTTGAATATTTAAATTATCCTTCCGAAAAATATCCCGGAAAGCATAACTCGTCATATAGTTCTATTGCATTTACGTCTTTATTTTCGCCGTCTTTCGAGAGAATCTCTAAATCGTCACAATTTTTTCGTAAATCTTCGTTATTAATTTGTAGTAATCTATACAAGAAATTGAAATTATCATAATATGTTTTTAGTTGTTCAAAACGTGCTATTAACGAACACATTGCAACTTCTAGAAGTGTATAAAACACATTCACTCTAAATTTATCTTCTGGTGATAGTGGCGTTTCGTCGTAACGCTCGTAGTCAAATTGTCGTGTCTTGTTTCGTCGTCGAACTTCCATACCAGTTTTAAATTCTTGTTCTCCATCCACCTTTTCACTTAGTTCTTTTGCTGTTTTTAGAACTTCTTTAAAATTTGTATCTGATCGATACTCTTGTAAGAATATTTTTAAGTTTCGATAGATTCTAAAGCAAGTGTAATGTTCATATTTTTGTTTTGAAGTATTTAATCACAGGGTTTATTCCGTTAAGTAAATCATGCCAAGTTATAAGAGAGCAAATAAATTTGTAGTCCTTTATTTTAGCACATAATGTTTGTGCTTCATGATGTTTCTTTATTGATTGCCCAACGTTTGTAAGAGAATGAAAAGAAATTGTATATTTCTTGAATAATTGCAAAGAAACTAATTGTATCTGCATTCGCTTTGGCTGCATCGTTAATGATTATATTTAGAGTATGAGCAGCACATGACACGTAAAAAGCTCGAGGATTTTTGTTCAAAAGCAAATTTTGGAGTCCATATTTTTTTCCCTTTCTTGCCCCTCATACCCTTGACCTCGCAGAGCCAACTACTACTATGCCTGAAGAGAAAGGTTTTTAACCAGTGTATTCTTCCTATACTGACATATGGCTGTGAAACATGGACACTGAATGCAAAGGAAATTCCTAAATTAAGAACAACACAATTTAGTATGGAAAGAAGTATGCTTGGTATCACAAGATTGGATCACAAAAAATAGACGTGGATGATAAATCAAACGAAAGTCTTTGACATCATAGGAAGAGTGAAACATCTGAAGTGGCAATGGGTTGGGCATATTGCTCGAAGACAAGATCAATGATGTACAAAAGAAGTACTGTATTGGATTCACCGAGTGGAAATACGACCACGACGCCGACCTAAATCACGGTGGATTAATGATATCATTAGATTTGCAGGAGCAACATGGGAAAGGAGAGCCATGGACAGACAGTTTTGGAGTAATGTTGGAAAGGCTTTCATCCAGCATTGGATTGACAATGGCTGATAATTATGATGATAATGATGATGTACAGAGAAGAAGGGTAACATGCAAGGTATACAGAAAAAAGTTACTTAGAGGATTAATTATGTTTTGGAACAAAATAAAACAAAGTAGTTAAACTGCATTTAAATTTTTACATTTTACACATGAGACCAAATCTTTGAATATCAATATGCCCGTTACCTAAAACCAATAATATATACAATTATTTTGACCAGAGCTTCCTCATTTCTATAGAATAATGATTATTCTTTGATTAAAGTTTTGTATTTGTCTGGTGGTTTCATTTCTTATTATTACAGACAGCATACTAAATATTTTTGGCGCCAAATAATTCTACTGTTTGTGTATTGCTCGGTAATCCTTACTTAACTTACTGATTTAGGAACTATATATTTTATACCCTTTTGTCTAATAAAAATATTTTGTTTGATATTTAAGTATTCATCATCGTTTTTTATGAATAGCAATGATCTTTAAACGTATGAATATCTAAGGGATAATATGTTTAGTATGGTGCTCATTTATTGCGCATGGCAGTATCCTTATATTTGTTTCCAGTTAAGATTTGAGTAATTTTATTCTGAGTTGAAACTGCAGGTTTCAGTGTAGTGCAATAGATTCCTTCTCAACGTATTATTCCTTCTCAACGTATTATATATTGTAGCGTGCTTTGAATCCATGCAGAATATATTTTAACATATTTAAATTTAAGAATCTACTTAGATAGTAAAGTCTGTTTAACGTAATCCTTACTTAATTTACGACATCGGTGATGTGGTAGATGATGCGGTTTCCAACTTAAATTACTAAAATTTAAGTTGGGAGGGGGAACAATTTTTATGACTGTAGAAGTGTGTGTTCACGGGGCTATCTTGTCTGTTCTGGGGTACGAAAAAGTCGAGTTTGAGGGTGAAAAAATCTCTACATCCGTATGAGACCGGCTAACTCACCTTTAGTCGAAAGAGACCAAATAAAGTTTCCTCACATCTTGAATGGGAGTGGAACCCATATCTTTCCCACCAAAGGGCTTCGTCTATAATGGCTGAGCTACAGAGACTCTTCAATTTTTATTACATTAATTTTTTTCTGTTTCCATGTAGTTGCAATTTAAATTTGTTCTGCAGTTCCAATCATGGAAGAATAATTGTGCCTAGAAGTTCATTTTTGTTGTTGCATTTCACAAGTTAAAATTCGCATATTTAGTTTTTGAAATATTCAGGCTAAGTTTATTTGATTGGAACCAATTTATTACTTTTAAAATATCAACATGGGTTTAATTTCGTATGTCTATTTTTTAATAATTTCACGAGTCTAACTTTACCAATTTTCTCGTTTTTTCAAGAATTTGTTATTAGTTTCGATTATTTCTTTCCCTTTTTATAAACGTGTACTATAACCTTCTTAACATCCGATGGAAACGTGACTGTCATCAGTGATAACTTAAAAATATACATTAAGATTCCGTAATGCACATTTGACATTCTTTCACAATGTTGATTTTAATGTCATCATATTCTCAAGTTTTAGTTGTTTTTAGACTAGCTATAACACTTTTGATTTCGTTTTTATAAGTTGGGAAAAGATTTATCGAATTCTCTATTCTTTACGGGAGCAGTTCAGAAAAGTGGATTTAACATTCTCTTGAATGATTTTATTGGCTTTATTGATTTTTGGTGAGTATATTTCAGGGAAAGTAGATCATCAAGGGAGGAATGGGAAAAATGTGTGTAAAAGTTCAGCTATGGTATGCAAACGTAATAAAGATATGAATGTCTTCGAACATGGTTATGTATGTGGCGAAGGGGTGGAAAAATATGCTTTGGTTTCAGACATTTTGATAAGTATGCCTAGGGAGGGAAAAGAGAAAATTCTAGAACAAGATCAAATAGATTGCATATCTAATATAAACAACCCCTTTGTTTCCAATGGTAGGAGCATTAGAAGTAAATGAGTTGAGTTCATTGCGTTATTGAATACGATGTAGCCTCAGATTTTTGGCATTACTAAAACCTGGCTATCAGAATAAGATATGGTAAGTGGGATCGAGTGTAATGAATATTCTATTATTAAGAATGACTGAAGAGATAGGAGAAGAGGAGAAGTAATACTAAGGATATCATATCAGATGACTTAAGTCCAATTAGGATAGAAACACACACACACAAAAAAATGTCCCATGTGACGGTGAGTTTGAGTATATCTGCTGTGACGTGGAGGTTAACGAAATGAAATATATGGTGGGGTGTTGCTACAGACCTGGCGGCTCAGTTGCAGGGGACGAAAAAATGCATCGCCAATTTAGCCTTATGGGTGACTCTAATTTTCCAAACATTGATTGGATAGAAGAGAAATCTCATGATAACAAAGAAGAGGAATTTATTGAGTTGTTGCGAAACAACTTTCTCAAGCAACATGTGAAAGAAAGAACTCGACGTCAAAGCGTGTTGGATTTGCTCATAGCGTCATAAGGGGTCTCTGTCAAGATTATTTTACCACCAATTCATGACAGTGATCATGTACTTTCTTGGGAAGTATCTAATTGTATTGATGCTCTGATTAAAGGTTACATGCTGAACTACAAAGCTGGAAATTATGATCAACTTAGGAGAATACTGTCTTTCATCCCATGGTATCAGTTACTGAATGGACAAAATGTCAGCAATGCATGGGACTATTTGAAAAAGTGCTTAATTGAGACAGTATCTGAATGTATCCCTAGTGTTCGAAGAATAAATAGGTTGGGAGTGAATTGGATGTGCAACCTTATAAAGCAAGAGATCCGCAAGAAGATGATGTGGAAAGAATATTGCGAGAATAAGAGTGAGAGGAGTTATGAAATATATAAAGCTCAGGCCAGAAAAATAATGAGTATTGTGAGGAACGCTAAAACGGAGTATGAAAAGAAATTAGTCATGCAAGCTAAAGGCCACCCAAAAGAATTTTTATCGTTATGCCGCAAGGTAAAGAAAGAATGAATGTGGAAGAATAACTTTATTGAATGTAGATGGTACTCTAGTGTCGGAAGCTAATGAGATTGTTCAGTTAATGAGTGCTCACTTGGCTAAGATATCAACTAGGTGTATATGTAACATGGTACACTGTGCTACTGCAATATTGGACGAAGAGTTAGAGGTGCCTGAAAATGAGGTTGAAGAGCTGTTGCAGAAGCAGGATAAGAATTTGTCAATAGGGACAGATGGAATATCAGCCCGTTTGCTAAAGGAATGTTCAGCCGAATTGGCTACGCCTTTCACATGTTTGTATAACTTGAGTCTCAGCTCAGGAATGATACCACAGGAATGGAAGGAATATATGATAGTTCTATTGTACAAGGATGATGCAAAAACGGATGTGTCTAACTACCGACCTATCAGTATATCTCGTGTGGTAGTGAAGATTTTACAGAAGTTGGTAAGAACTCGCATACAGAAATGGGTAGACAAACATGCTATACTCTGCAAGGAATAGCATGGGTTTACTAAAGGGAGGTTGTGTTTTAACAATTTGCTCATATTTTTATAACAGTGTTACGACCGAGTTTGATAAAGGGAATGGATACACTATGATAATGTTGGATTTTTCTAAGGCAATTGATAGGATACCACACGAAAGGCTGTCGCATAAACTGGAGAATATGGGATTGGAATATAAACTCTTGACTAGGATCAGGGGATGGTTGACAGAGAAGATATCAAAAAATGTATACAGTGGGTGTGAATCTGCTAGATTTAAGGCAATGACCAGTGGTGTCATTTTAGGTGCATATACAGTACTGTAAGTTTATGTACGTTATACGTAACTGTTAAGGAAATTCTGTCGATGGTGCTATGAAGCTATGTTTGCTTTAAAGAATTACCAGTTACTTTCTAGAGAAGTTCTGATAGATGTAGATTTAGTGCGTGTGAAAGTAAAAGCATAAAAGCATGCAGAGTAATGTTATTTGCATACAGTCCATTCTATTTTTTTTAATTTATATATCGAAAATCCTTACAGTCATCTCATCGTGATCCTCGAGGACATTATTAAAATACACAGATCTGAAAGTGATGATGAATTTCGTGTATAGCGGTGAAGTGAGCATCTGGAAGGGTATGCTGCCTATGCATTTTAATGTTGCTGAAAGTTTAAAATATTAATGGTTTTAAGGAGGCTGCATGTGCGCTTCTGGATACTTCCAAACGTGTGTCTGTACCTTCCAGTGGATCACTCCAAGATCTGTTAATCCCAGTTACGTCAATTATCCGGTCTTAGCAGTACTGGATTAGTTGACAGTCTTTCTGATCTTCAGGAAGATTTTGATCCTCGCTTAGGAGTACAGGCCTTGGCTCTTAGCAGATAACAACAACAACATGAGGCAGGACTGCCACCTATAGGTATGAGAAAAACCGGAATATCTTGGGGAAAAAACTTCTTCGTGATTCAAATAAATCAACAAAAATGATTCGTACACATGCAGTCAAAGTAGCCTGTGAGCGTAACAAGGTGATGCGTCATGGTGTTATCGTTTTATGAAACGCAGTGGACTTTGTATGTTTACAAAAACAAAAATCAGTCAAAAAATGTCAAAAGAATATGAAGACAAAATTATTTCTATATTATAAGAAATTAATGATGATAGAGAAGAGTCAGATGACAGTGACGTGGGTTTTGCAGGTTTCTGAAAGGTCAGTTTACTATTAAAAATTACCTATTATTTTATCCATTTTTTAAAATAATCATACTTTAAAGTTTAGGTTTTTTCCAGAAAATTGTATTAAATTTCTTGGGTGCGTCTTATACATAGGAGCGTCTTATACACCGGAAAATATGGTATGTCTCTGTAGGTGCAGTTTCAGGAAGACCATTTATAACAAGATCTTCTTTACATTGTTACTGATTTAAACGTTCATAGTGTAGTTTTAGAGAATTAAGTTCTTGATGGAGTTTGGATATTTTCATCAACTTCTTCCCTATCAGTTAGCGTGTTAATGCTGATTTTAATGTCCTTTACTGTTTGCAAGACTTCTTTCACTGCTAAATTATTATGTTTGACCAAATCCTCATATTCGAAAGATTTTTTTGTTATTTGTTCGTTCTGTTTATAAGAGTTCTTGCACAAGATCTACTAAGTTGGCTTTTATAATTTCTAGACCGTTTTCTATTAGTATATTTAAGGAGTTCAAATTATAGGACTCACCTGTATTTTTTTGTCTGTTCAGTACATGTATAATTTTGCTTCCGGTATAATAGGCTACGCCGTAGGTCATAGCCAATTATACCAAACAAAGAAACGCTGCCTTAGGCGCATTTCTTTGTTCTCCCTGCAGAGTAAGCACTTTCATTACTCCCATGTTGCATTGGATTTACACTGCCAGGTTGTTACTGAAAGGCTGGCACATGTAAAGTGTAGATTTCTACGGCATTTCCTACAGGTTATATGATTTCCGTCAGACGATAAGTCCTTCAGGGATTTGATGTACTTCATGACTTACCTTTTTTCCCTTGAGCAACTGTAGTGTGATTAAAAAGATGGCGACGCCCTTTCTTCTTCACTCGTTGTATCACTGTCTTCAGCATGACAAGTGGAGTTACTTGAGAACGCTTTCAAATAAGAAACAAGAGTTAGTACTGCTTTAAAACTATAAAAACATGTGCAGCGATATAATAATAATAATTTTTTTAACATTTTATTATTTCTCAGATAAATAACATACATTACATGAACACAATTGTGATTAACACATAGTTGCACTTTCGTAATGCTTTTTAAATAAAAATAATAATAATGATAATGATTATGATAGATGTTTTTTTTTGCATTTTTACACTCTATATATACAATAACAATGGATATAATTACTCTATATTATAATATTTTTTATATTTTTTATTATCATCAAACAGAGTATTTACATATGTAGAATTAAGAGATATTACATTTTTTGCACTGTAAAAAATTCTTTACACAGTTTAAAGTACCTTATCTCTTTTTAATATTTTTTCTTTAAATATAAATACTGTACACATAATTATTTTTACATATCAGTATCATCATTTATTATTATACACAGTATTGACATACTTCGAAGCTAGGGTTAGCTTTTATGAAGAAAATAGGATGAGCCTTCGCTATTTATGTAGTTTGGTACTGTATATGGATGGAATGAGTATAGTTGGAATGAGTATATATACGGATGAGTATAGTTTAGTCAGTAGTATGTCATGCTCAAGTGTATCAAAATTTGGTTGTGATGGTGTTTTGTTTTCTGAAAGCCTTATTGGTTTTGTGAGATAATGTTGTACTTCTGTAAATAGTTTTGTAGCCTGGTGTGTGTGATTTTTTCTACAGTTTTTGAAATGATAGGTAGGTTAGCTATTGGTCTGTAGTCTGTGTATCATTTCTCTCACCGTGTTTGTAAATTGGGATAATTATTCCCGTTTTTAGTTGTTGTGGAATAATGCCAGTGTCGAATATTATGTTCACGAGTCTCAAAAGTATTGGATTTATTTGTTCAAAATGTGTTATAAGGTCTGTGAGACTTATTTTGTCTATTCCTGGAGTGGTCTTAGGTTTTATTTGTAAGCATGCTTCCTTCAGTTCTTGTTTTGAAAGAGGTGGAAAATACATAGTTTGCTGTTCATTTTGTGCTGGTAATTTTTTCTTTTTGTTGGTAGATTATCTTTTTTGAGTTGTGTGATATTGTTTTTGAATGCGTGGTTGATTGAGTCTGCTAGTTCCTCTTGGTATATATCCTGACCGAAGCTTTTGCAATAAAATCTTATGCAGAAGTTATCTTTTTTCGAGTTAGTAATTCGTTCATTATATAGCCCATGTATGCTTCATATTGTGATTATAATCTGTAAATTTTTGGAATTTTTGTTGTTAGTTGATTTCTTATGTTTTTATATAATCTTTGTAGTTGAGTGTTACTGGGTGACTTTTTTAGTCTTTTCCATAGATTTTTCTTTACGTAATACTGTTTAGAATATCACCATTTCTTTATGGATTATTGTCTGTTTGTCGCCTCATTTGTGTAGGCTTTGTTGCTTTTTTGTATATGTCTGTGAACATTAGTTGGCAGTTCCATATAAAGTTACAGGATCATTTCTTTTAATTAGGCAATTCCAAATAATTAAAACAATTTTAATTATTTTAATTTTAATTAGGCAATTCCAGTCTGTATTGTTTACAAGGTTGTCGACAATGCTCATTAAAATGATCGAGTGTTATCTACTTTTGTGATGGTGGCAGGTGAGGGGGATGAAGTAACGTAATGAAACGAAGTTGAGACAAAGTAGTGATCGTCAATTTTGATGTTAATTACTGATGATGTATATGTGTGGATGGGAGCCCTTATGTTGATATGGTCAATGCATGATTGTGTTAGTGAATTGTTGTGTATTTCTTCTTTTGTTGGGGAGTTAATGGTAGGGTTTATGTTGTACTGACTTAGTATATCAAGATATGTGTTAGTGGTTGAAGAAGCGTGTTCAAGAGTATTTATATTAATGTCCCCCTATTAAGATGAGCCTGTGTGTTGTATGTGATTTTATGCCACTTAGCCATGCTTCTGACTCGTGAAGAAAGCTGAGTGGATTATTATCTGGGGAGTCTGTATATTATGTTTATTGTGTATTTGGCGCTATATTGTCGCTATTTGTGATTTCCAAAATTAATGTTTCTGCATGTTTTAAATGAGTTCGTTTTTCGGTCACGCTGTATTTTCTTTGATAAATGCCACGACGCCACCTCTTTTGTTTGGTCTACATAAGTAGACCAAATGGTAATTAATAATTACCATTTGGTCTACTTATTAATAATTAATGTTCTTTGCGTAAATTTCTGTGTCGTTTATTGCAACTTCTGTCAGTGTTATCGCATCTATGTTTATCAAGGTGTAGTTGAGCAGTTGTTATCAATTTAAGCTAGTTTTCTTTATACTTCTTATGTTTGTGTTTATGATAGTGAAGTCGGTAGTGGTGGAAATATTAACAGTGATGATTATAAAAAAAATTTTTTTTAGTGAATAACTAATATAATAATAATAATTTGGGAGGCACTTTGGGAAGCAATTCTGATTTCTTCCTCGAAGCTTTGCAGAGCTTATCTGAGGAAGATAATAGATGGCGGTGGTTTCATGGTTATGTTTCTATACTGGTCGCAAGCCAGGTGTTGATTTTACTGTTTGTTGGTACATGCTTGGAAGGCTTCAACTACTGTTACACAGTTTAACTTTTTTTTTTGCAAGTCGGGTTGGATTTGGACATGGTGTGTTTGCTTGTGTCCTTGTAGTGGTGTTTTTTGAGGGGGGGTTTGTCTTAGGTTGTGTGTGTGTGTGAAGGAGAGAGAGAGAGAGAGAAACAGGAATTTCTCTAATTTTCATTCTCGCTATAATATTTATATAGCGCCTGTTTCAGCTCTCTGTATGTCCCAAGGTTTCTATCGTCGAACGGCAGTTTGTTTTCATGTCCGGTACGTAGAAGTTTTGAGGCTTTGCTGCGGTGATTGTTGTACTTATATGTTATGTAGTTTGTTGACTGTGGTCTTGTTATCTGATATGTTGATCTGGTTACTCTATAGGTTCAGCTGTAGTAATGTTTTAACATGACTGTGTAGTGGCCTAAGTGTTTCACCTTAAATATTTTGTGTTTTCTCGATGCTGCCTGCATAAGCGTGGATCGTTCCCAGAATATCAGTTTTACCATTTCATCTTGCAACCATTATAACCTGTTAAGTCTGTAGTCTGTGCAAAATGCGTATGATGTGAGTGCATATCTTAAAATGTTTTCACACAATGCTTTATGAGCACGGGCCCGAGCAAATTTTTGAGGGGAGGCAAGATTTTTTTTCTACTCTTTGGTGAAAATTGTATATATATATATATATATATATTTATATATATATAGTGTAAAAATAAATAATAATAATAAACAAAAAATATTTTTGCATTTATTATATAATCAGCACATAATTTTAACACAATTTATAAATATTACATAAATCACATTTATTATTATTATTATTATTATTATTATTATTATTATTATTATTATTATTATTATTATTACGGGAAACTCCATGGAGTCCTTAGACTCATCGAGGGAGGCCCAAATCATGTTCGTCACAACCATTAGATATTCACACAGTATCTATCATACCTTTTCTTAAACTCATTCACTGTCACAGTGCCCACTACAGACTCTGGCAACTTATTCGACTCATTCAGCACTCTAAAAGTAAAGAACCCAGCTCTAACAACCTTACTAACCACACCCTTGCCCAGTTTCCATGGATGTCCCCTAGTCCTCCCACCACCAGCTCTGTCTCAAAAATATCTTCTGAATTAATTTTATAGAAACCCTTCAGTAATTTGAATATCTCAATCATATCTCCCCTCCTCTGCCTATCAACCAATTTCTGCAACCCACAAATCCTCAACCTGTTCTCATAAGGTTCATTCCACAGACCTGCTATCATCTTGGTGACTCACCTCTGGATCTTCTCAACCTCCTCCCCATCAAGAAGAAACCTAGGTGACCAAATCTGGGCACAGTAGTCGAAATGGCGTCTTATCAAGGCTCGATACAGAGGAACAATAACATGCTTGTCTCTGCTCGTCAAAGTATTCTTCAGCAACCAAGTGATTTGATGAGCTGATTTGGCCACTTTTGCAATGTGCCCAATAAACTTCAACTCCTTATCCACCAACACTCCTAAATCTCGTGATTCATCAATTTCCTGGAGTACAGTCCCACCAATGTAGTAAACTGCTGCTAATCTTTTCACCCCAAAATGTATAACCTTACATTTTGCCACATTAAATTGACATCCATTCTCCTTAGCCCACACCTCCAATCTATCCAAATTATCCTGCAAAATTTTGACATCATCTGCATTCACTATTGCCCTACCCAATTTTGCATCATCCGCAAATAAATAAACTGTTCCTTTCAGATCCTTTCCTATATCATTAATGAACAAATTGAAAAGTAGTGGTCCAAGAACAGAACCCTGCAGCACACCACTAGTCACAGGCCTTCATTTGGTCTCTACTCCTGAATAAACCACTCTCTGATATCTCTCCATCAACCATCCTCCTATCCATCTCACCAACCTCTATATCCATCCCCATATGCTGCAGTTTACTGATTAGAATTCCATGTGGTATCCTGTCAAAAGCCTTGGCAAGGTCCAGTAGAATCAGTGTAAACCCATTACCCTTATCCAGTTCAGCAGTCGCTGTGTTATAATACGTGAGCAAGTTACTGAGGCATAACCCTTCACAAAATCATGCTGTCCCCGATACAGTATCCCATTTTCATCTATCCAATCTTGTATTTTCCTATTGACTATTTTCTCCAAGACCTTGATAACGATTCCTGTTATGCTGATTGGCCAGTAATTTTCAGCAGCAGCCTTGGAACCACATTTATGCAGCAGAACTATTTTCCCCTCTTTCCACTCCCTTGGGACTGACCCGGACCCGAGGCTCAAATTAAACAAAATGGTCAAGGGCACTGATAATTCTTTAGCCGCTTCACGTACTACACGAGCTGGTATACCCTCCATTCCCACAGATGTATTGACATTGAGGTTCTGTAATAGACTATTTACCTCTACTTCATTCATCACAATTCCAGTATAAGCTGTTGGTTCTTCCATTCCTGCAATGTCACCACCTGTATGATATACGCTTTCAAAGTGCTCGCTCAATAATTCCACTATATCGACTGATTCGGTTACCTCCCTACCCTCAGCATTTTTTTAAAATCATTCTGCCATGAACATTTTCCCTTTTACTTGCAACATATTGAAAAAACTGTTTGGGATTCTCTTTGGCCTGCATGGCCAATATTCTTTCATAATCCGCTTTTGCTTTTCTTACCACCCTTGTTACCTTTCTGGCCTGAGCTTTATACTGTTCCTGCACCTGCTGGTCACCTTTCTCCTTAAATTCCCTGCACAATTGTTTCTTTTTTTTGCAGCTCAAGCTTGATGGTGTTATTTATCCATTTAACCCCTACTTGATTTCTTATTCGGACTCTTGATATACAGTCAACCATTGCCTCCTGCAACCACTTCTTAACCACCTCCCATGCACTATTAACATCCAGCCCTTGCAGTTTTACATCCCATGGCACTGAGCTAAGCACACTCCTAAGCTTGCCATACTTACCATCCCGGTAATTCCACATGCACCCTGTCTTAATCGTAAATTCCACTCCTCTAGCCACCTCCCAAGTCATGACCTTATGATTACACTCTCACCAATTGGTGGCAACATGGTCATGTTCGTTACAGCCACATTCTCAGATGCGATTACTAGGTCAAGCACTCTCTGCCCCCTAGTATTTTCCATTACATCCTGTCGCAGATAGTTGTCCCTTAATAACCGCATAAAATCCAATTCCTTCCTCCCATGTGTCCTCTCCTCCTTCCAATCAATTTTACCATAGTTGAAATCTCCCATAATAATTACCCTGCTTTCACTCATTTCTTCAAGTTGCCTATGCATACTATCCCCACCATCTATTCCATCTCCTGGTCTATAGCAGCACCCAATTGTATATTTTGTTCTGCTAGCCTCTATCTCACACCAAATAGCCTCAAATATGCTCTTTTCTCTATCCGAAAGTTCAACTTCTATACTCCTCATCCGCTATCATCGATAACACTCCCCCCCCCTTTTTTTTTATTCTATCTGTCACTCCTGAACACGCTATACCCGTCACATTCAATCCCACTTGCTTTATCATCTTCTATCAGCCATGTTTCACTAATACCAACAACCTGTGGCCTGGAAGTGCCAATCAAGGCAAAACAACTCCTCCTTCTTGTTCCTAATACTCGTGGCATTAGTGTACATGAATTGCAGAATCTTGTTAGTCCTATCCCTGCTTTGATACCTTAGGGTATCAAAGTAGGGATGGGACTAACTATGATTTGTTGTTCTTCATATTCGCTCGGGCATATTATGTTCATTCATACATACACTCAACTGCCTCCCTAATGTCTGCATATCTACTCCCACCCCCTTAATAAATCTAGTTTCCCTGAGTCTGTACATCCACTTCCACTTCATTCACCAACACTTTTTCAAGCCTCCATACACCAAATCCATTCAAATGTAAACCATCCGTCTTATATAAATCCTTTCGCGCATCGAAATCACTCCACACATCCACAAATTCCACATCACTCTTCATGCATAACCCGACAAAACAAATATGAAACGATCTAAATTAAGAATTAACAATTTTAATTATTAAAAAAAAAAGAAACCTTTCTAGCCTGAATTTCGGCAAAAGACTTTACTACTTCTAGATCTAATGTCTCGGATAGTCACTTTTAATAGATAAAGTGGCTAAGCCATCTAATCTCTTTTGGGACATTGTGGACCTCAAATAATTTTTAAGAAGTCTTAATTTAGAAAAACTGCGCTCTGCACTTGCAACTGTAGTTGGGATTCTTAAAAGAATTCGTAGCGATGTGTATACATTAGGAAAAAGACATGCAGTTATTTACACAAATATTATTTAATACTTCTTTGGTTGAATAATTATTTAATATCCTCCGAGACGATATCTTTAATTCATCTAATAAATCTATTGCTGAAATATCGTTTTGATCACCATCAGACAGAACAGTTTCTAAGTCGAAACAAGCTTTTTTTTTTACTGTATCATTATCAAATTTTAAGTTACCAATGTTAAAGAGAAACCCAAAAATTTATTCATATTTATTGAGCTGTTCAAATCTCTCAGTAATTGATTTATTGCTGAATCAAGAATTACATTAAAAAATTAATTTGAAACTGTCAAAATTAGTAATTGATTAGTCAGGACCGTCATAATCGAATTCAGTTTTTACATGTTGAGTTCGTGTGCTGTCGTTAGTTGGGAAATCAGCATTTAACCCAATATTTAGAGCAAAGTTATGGGCTTGGTGCTTAACTTTCAAAAAATTATTTTCGCTTCTGTATGACGTCAAGAATTTTTTCGTGACATCTAATGATTTCAAGGCTTCCATAATATTGTAAGATATATTTTGCAATTGCTTGCTAGATGCATTGATTTCACTCAGAATGTCATACAAAACAAATGTGCCAAATATAAACTTGAAAGAATTAATTTTTTTTTTCTAACGAACTAGCTTCCAATTTTGTTTCAATGCCTTGTTGCCCAATTAAGCTGTTATCTTCTGTGATGAGAATTAAAGCTTCATGTATTCCTTTTACTTGATTTCATATCGCTTTTACAGCCTTCACGCGACTTTCCCATCTCGTCGTTAATAGAGGCAAAATTTTGTTTAAAGCAAAATTTTGGATGTGGATTAGAAGAACTTTCCATCGATGATTCAATGAAGTAAAGAAATTATATAGATTGACTGAATAATGTCAAAAAATAAAATAGTATCTACATTGCAGCTTGCTGCATCACTCAATACCAAGTTCAAGGAATAAGTACAACACGGAACAAAAAATTCTCTAAGATTTTTGTTCCTTAAAAGTGCTTGTACCCCTGCATTCTTCCCCTTAAATATTCAAAATATCCCTGACCACGAATATTTCGAATATTTAAGTTTTTTTCTTCCAATAATTTTAAAATTACTTCAGCCATACTACTTCCTGTTGTATTATTAATTTTAATAAAATCTAGAAATCTTTCCTCTATTTGTATAATATCTTTGGTTTCTTCATTTTTTTCTTTTATAGAAACATATCTTACAATTAAGGACATTTGCTCCTGCGGCGAAATATCAGTGGTGCAATCAATAATTATTGAAAAATACATAGCTTTCATTATTTTAGATACAATTTTTTTTTTAAATTTCATTACTCAATATATTAATGATTACGTTTTATATGCATTTCCCTAAATAATGAACGTCAATTTCATTGTTTTTAATGCGTTCTACATGTTTTTGTAATACGCTGTCTAATTCGGCGAATAATTCAATCAGTTTCAAAAAGTTTCTATTATTATTTGTATATAGAGTATCTGAACTTCCTCTGAACGCTGTTTTCTTTTGCAAGAAATTTAATAACCGATATTATGCGTTTTAAAACACGCATCCAGTGCTCTTGTTATTTTTTGAGTAATTTTAGCTGATGGTGATCAATTGTAGTTTCATTTTTTAAACGCTTTTCCAAATCAATCCATTTTTCAAAATTATTAAAATGTGCTTGAGATTTTTCGTGGTGCTGAAGAACTTGGGACATATGTTTCCAATCGTTATTTCCTTCCGAAATTAAGTTCATAGTTCGAATATTAGAAAATAATTTGCGGCAGGAACAAAATACTACATTTTTCGAACTTGAGTAAAATAATCAAGATCTTTTAATGGTTTCTCCGTTACTCCTATTATAATGCGATACACGAAAACTTCTATTATGGTCATCGCGTAGGAAAAGTCTCTTTTGATTCAGCAGGAGGATCTCGTTTTACTAATATGTAAAATTCGATGCAGCGTAAATTTTTATATTTTTTATTGCATCGGCGTTTACAGAGGTCAAATCTAGAAAGCTTGTAAAAATAAACTTTGTTATTGTAAATAGAATACTAAAAGCCTAAGTATAAAGCCCAAAGGGAATTAGCTTGCTCCCTGGCATAAACAAAGAATGTAAAAATGGTAAAGCCAAAAGCAATGCTTTGCCTTCGGAAGGTTATTTGATGTTAGTGCTCTGATTAAAGTGTAAGAGAGCCCTTTTATTTACAAATTCAGTCTTAGGCGACCTTCAAGGTCAGTGGAGAAAGGGGCGGCAAGAATCAAACATAAAATCCTCAGTCTGGTAAAAACGGATTAAAAACATACAAAAGAGGAGAAAAGAGAAGTCCGCGGAAATTTTAGATCAAGAGAGTCACGAGGAAATATCTGGGGTTCCAAAACCTACATCCAGAGTTTGCATGGGAAAGTACGGGGATTTCATTCCTTAACCCAAGGTTTCAGAAAAGACTGAATATAAGGCATGGATCTTCAACCAGGAGGGGATCAACAGTTTTGGTTAGAACAGAGAAGTCAAAAGGAGGTAACGAGGTGGACGTCGATCCACAGAAAATCGTCCAGATCAAAAATGACGGGTACCAGAAGCGATTAACTAAGAAGGGAGAAGCAGAACCCGACCGAATGCGTTGCAGATCAGACAAATCTGCATGTGCTCCGTACGCTGAATCCCCTTTGCCCGAGCTCCAAGACGCCGGGAATTCACGTTCCAGACCTGTCAATCATTCTGAATGAAATGCCGGTGCTATGTAAACCTCTAAGGAAAGAACTCAAAACCCGAGACGGAAAAGGAAACTAAGGACTCCGAGATGAATAGAGAAAAGTGCACAAAAGGCAAAAAGAATTCATGCATCCCTTCTTTAATTTATTACTAAGTAATAAATTAAAATATCAAAATACCCTTATCAAAATAATAATAATAACAATAATAATAATGTTTAATTGTTAATTGTAAAGAATTCTAAGGCTTTATGCTGCATAATTACAGAAAATTACCATAGTGATTCTGTTCTAAATTAGTTTGCTTCAAATAGGAGTCATAAATTATATTGCAGTAATTTTGTAAGATATGTTGCATAATTGGACGTATGCTGTAGAAGTTTGTCATACAGAATGTAGCTTAAGTTAAAGATATAAGAAGCAATTTCCCTTATTTTTATGTATTGTATATTCAGTCTTAGTATTTAATAAACATGCTTGTTATTTATATTCCATGAGTACTGCCTGATCTTTAATAAGCAATGCACTGTTTCGAAATAAATTCGCTCCTGTAAGTGGGGGGAAACTAAATGATAGATGAGATAAGGGGAACGCATAGAGAGCCATAACTGTAATTTAATTAAGATAGGATTTGGATTAACTAAAGATCTACTGGAAGTACTACTATTTCTTATACCACAAGGAGGCTTAGTGGCGCAGTCTTTAATAAATAATAAATTTCTAGTGTTCTCAGGTATAAGAATATAGAGTCACAGAAGGTAGAGTAAGAGATAGAACCAAGAATATGAATTAAATAATACAGCATAAATAGATAGCCGTAGTTTACAATGGCATAGCAATAGCAACCGTTAACAAATATATCAATTATTGAATTGGACAAATTTGGCCATGAAGCTGGATCGTCAAAAGGCGCGTAGTTTAGTGTAGAGGTATTTGTATTTGAAGTCCCAGTGGCGCACCCAGGGAAGGGGACAAGGGACCCTGGCCCCCAAAAGAAAAAGAAAAAAAAAACACTAGAAAATTTTCCAAAAATATTTTCCTAATTAAAATTCTTTTTTTTTATATTTATGTTGTGTCTTCTGTTTCTATACTACTTATGAATTAGCGGCCACATAAGGTGGGAATACCCTATAGCTCTCGGAAATCCCGGCTGCTGTGAACGCAAGGCGAACGAAGTAGTGTTCTTGCGGATCGAGCGCTACTTCGTTTGCCCGAGCCGATCACGAGTATCATGTAGAGTATTGGCAATCACTGCAGATGCTCAGTCATAGGTCGTATGCAATGTAGTGTGCATTCTCAAATCGTCTACTCAACTCGACCCCTCCCCAACAAGATTAAATCTTGAGTGCTTGGCCCCCTCCAAGATTAAACCCTGAGTGCGATACTGTGCAGTCCTATTGGGTGTTTCTTACGAAACTTTCACTGACTCTTGTTTCTGATAATTTCAAAAATTTCCCCAATTGATTTTCTTGCTGAGCTCAAATAACTTCTCGTTCTGCTAGTCTTTTCCTGTAATGATGACAAGAAAGGGTTTTCATTTTGCTTCTCTGGTCTGCCATTTTTGTCTGTTTCTGAAATCATAAAAAACTTTTTTTTTCATAAAGTATGGGCCCAAAACAAAGTAAAAAAATCTAGAATTGAATCGTCATTTGCCAACTCTCGCCCTTTATACTATCATTTTTATCTGATTTTACTGCATTAAGAAAACAAATAAATTAGCAAAATAAAATTAAAAATCACCTTGTTTAATATTAACGTAATGAAATGCCGGTACTCCATAAGCCTCTAATGAAAGAATTCAAAACCCGAGACTGAAAAGGAAACTAAGGACTCCGAGATGAATAGAAAAATTCCTACACAGCGCCCTCTGTGTAGGCAGACGGATACACGTACGCTGTATCACTGCTCCTGGTTTTATAGGTTTAAAGTGTTATTTAACTCATGTTTTTAACTTGAAAGTGCTACTATTTAATTCTACTAGTCACGCTGAAGACAGAGACCTTCAAATTACCAAAATCGGATAAGTAAGATTCAAATTTTCAGTGTTGAAAGTTCATAAAGTTTACTGCAGTCATCAGCCAACGAAGAACAAAGGACGTCGCCATTTTAAAAGTCGCACTATAGTCGCTAACGGGAAGAATGGCTAAAGGTCACCCAGACATCGAAGTTCAAGCAAAATGAGCCCATAACAAATGCAATAAGCCATTAAGCGATGGAGGAGGACGAGCCGCATTTTTCCGGATGTAACAAAAAACAACACTTCCACTGTTCAGCGATCTCAGAAAGCACGTGAAAAGCAAAAGGAGCCGTGAAACGGACCAAATGGCGATGTCAACAGTGCCGTGAGAAAACGAAGAACAAAGACCAGACATCAAAGAAAAGTAAAGACGCACATCAAGGTAAGCCGCTTCCGGATCCTAAAATTTCAGATAACTTTGATTCATTTAATCTCATGGTGAAAGACTTATTAAATGCACACATGGAACAAATTAGCAAAAAATTCGAGGAGTATGAAGATTACATACAGTTCAATAACGAGACCTCTGAAGAAATGTTAGGAACCGTGCGAGAAATAAAGACGAAATTAACGGTAGCGATAGAAACGCAAGAAACACTCCAACGCGAAAATCAAGAATTGCGCAAAGAAGTAAAGACACTCAAGTGTCAAATGGAACATATGCTACAAAAAGAAAGAAAAAAGAACTTCAACTTGAGGGAATAACGAAAGAAAATACAGAAGACTTAAGCAACATAATGCAACTAATCGACAGCAATATTGGAATTCAAATCGCAACCACAGATATCACCTATATCATAGAGGCTCACAAAAAAATAAAGAGAGACCAGCACCAATCATCGCTCGTTTTACCAACAGAAAACTGAAAGACTCCATTCTTACAACAAGCAAGAAAACAAGGCCGACAACAACTATCCTAACTGATAAGAAACTCCCAACACCAATCTATATAACGGAACACTGGACTCCATACTTCAAAACTCTTCTATAACAAGCAAGGAAGACAAAAACAGAGAAAAACTACAAGTTCCTGTGGACAAAGAATTCCCAGATATTTATGAGAAAGAATGAAAATACTCGAGTATACATAATTATAAGTGCCTCCGACTTACACAGCTTACCAATATAAAACACTAACTTTTCAAATCCTTAGGATTAGAACTCATTTAAAAACTATATAATGGAGATATCAAACATAGGCGAACCTATCCAGTCACACAACATAAACTTCAAGGTCTTTGACTCTTTGAAGAACTAGTCAGACAACATTTCCACCAACACCAACTTCACTATCATGCACACAAACATAAGAAGTATAAAAAAACACTGGCTTACATTGATAACACAGCTCAATTATGCCATGATAAACATAGATGCGTTAATACTGACAGAAGTTGCAATAAACGACGCAGAAATTTAAGCATACAACATAAATAATTATCAAATCTGCAACTTATGTAGACCAAACAAAACAGGAGGTGGCATTGTGGCATTTATCAAAGAAAAATACAATGTGACAGAAAAACAAACTCACTTCGAACATGCAGAAACACTAATTTTGGAAATCACAAATAGCCACAATAGTATCAAATACATAATAAACACAATAGTATCAAATACACAATAAACACAATATACAGACCCCCAGATAATAATCCACTCAGTTTTCTTCACGAGTTAGAAACATGGCTAAGCGGCATCGAACCGCGTACAACCCACAGGCTCATCCTAATAGGAGACATTAACAGAAATACTCTTGACCAGTTTCTTCTTTAACTAACACATATCTTGATATACTAAGTCAGTACAACATAAACCCTACCATTAACTCCCCAACAAGAGAAGAAATACTCAATAACTCACTAACACAATCATGCATTGATCATATCAACATACGGGCTCCCATCCATACATATACATCTGTAATTAACGTCAAAATTGCCGATCACTATTTTGTGTCAACTTCGTTTTATTACGTTTCCTAACCCCCTCCCACCACTACAAGAGTCGACACAACTCGATCATACTAAAGAGCATTGTCGATAACCAAGTAAAAAATACAGACTGGAATTCACTGCATAAAACAAACGATCCTGTAACATTATACGAGAATTTTCAACTAAAGTTCACAGAAATATACAAAAAAAGCAACAAAACTTACACAAACGAGGCGACAAACAGACAACAATCCATGGATAAAATGACGACATACTAAATACTATTACTGTAAAAGAAAATCTATGGAAAAAACTTAAAAAGTCACCAGTAACACACATTTACAAACCTTATAAAAATAAAAAAAAAACACAAGAAATCACTAACAACAAAAATTCTTAGGGCAAAAAGACGCTACTACTTCCAAAAATTCAGGGAATATAACGACAACATTAAGCAAACGTGGGCTACACTCAACGAATTAGTAACTCGAAAAAAGAAAACTTCAGCACAAGATTTTATTGCAAAAATCTTTGGTCAGGACACAAACCAAGAGGAACTAGCAGACTCATTCAACCATGCTTTCACAAACAACATCTCACAACTCAAAAAAGACAAACTACCAACGATCAACAAAAAACTACCGACACAAAGTCAACAACAAAACAGGAACCGAAAGAAACAATCCTACAACTAAAACCAAAGACCACTCCAGGAATAGACAAAATAAGACTCACAGACCTCATAACACACTTTGAACAAATAAATCCAATACTTTTGAAACTCGTGAACATAATATTCGACACAGGCATTATTCCACGACAACTAAAAACTGCAGTAATTACGTCAATATACAAACACGCACAAGAAACGATACACAGAACTATAGACCAATAGCTACATTACCAGTAATTTCAAAAATTCTATTAGAATAACACACACCAGACTACAGAACTATTTACAGAAGTACAACATCATCTCACAAAACCAACACGGCTTTCAGAAAACAAAAAGCACCATTACTTTATTAGAAGACATCGCCTAAACAATAAACAAAGCTCTCGACAAAAACAAGTACGCCGTTCTTATACTGCTTGACTTAATCAGTGCATTTGATACACTTGAACATGACATACTACTCACCAAACTATACTCAATAGGCATAAGAGGAACACTGCATACATGGTTCAGGAACTACCTCTCAAACAGAACAGAGGTAACAAAAATAGATATATATCACAGTCGGAATATACAAGTAAAACACGGTGTACCTCAAGGTGCCATTATCACCCACTCTATTCAACATATACATTAACGATGTTCATAACATATCCATAAGAAGTCAAATATTTCAATACGCAGATGACACTGCACTACTATCAATCCACACAGACATTAACACAGCTCTCTGCAAAGCACAACGACACCTAAACGAAATCACAACATACTTCCACCAAAACCAAAATTTTTACGTTTATTTTTACGTTTATTAATTAATTAATAAATAAATAATAATAATAATAATAATAATAATAATTTTTTATTTCTCATAAAAATTACATACATTATATGAACACAATTATGCATTACAAATACTTTCTCATACATAAAGTTTTTTTAAAATAATAATAATAACAATACCTGATTACAACGTATATTATTATAATATTCATAATGATAATTATTACAGATGTTTCTTTGCAATTTTACAATCTATATATACAATATCAATGGATATAATCACTCTATATTGCATACTTTTGTTACAGTTATTACATACATTACATACATTTGATTACATATGATACATTACTTACATTTGTTTTCATATGATACTTACATTACATACATTTGTGTACATATTATACATACATTACATGCATTGGTTTACCTGTGATACGTACATTATATGCATTTGATTACATATGATACATCTTGGATTAGAACTAATTTCTCTGCTTTCATCCACGAAGCTTATATGTATACGAATATATTGTGTTTCATTAAGTTTGTATGGTATTTTTGGGTGCGTGTTTCTTGTTCATAGTATGTCATTAGAGCTCTTTTTAGACTATTGTACTTTGTAAAGTTTCTATATTCAAAAGGTAATTTGTTTATCGTGTCTGGGTTTGTTATTATTTTGACACCTCCAGGGAGTCCAAAGACTCATTGAGGGAGAGTGTGCCGACAGCATCGAACGATTGGATCCCCTTCCAACTACTAACCGCGCTCAAACTTACTTAACCGAACCATTAGTAGCAGAGGCTCTACCAATCGAATAACCTTTGCCGGGGGTTGTAGAAGTTTCGCGTGACCTTTCCGTAGTGATTATTGTATTTATATGTGATATAATTAGTTGTCTGAGGTTTTGTTATAGGGTATGTATTTGTGACTGTCCTGTAGTTGGCATCGAAATAATGTTTTAGAAAGCTGCATAGTGACATAAATGTTTTGCTGTCAGTATTTTGTTTTCTGACATTGCAATGTATATAAGGTCGTTATTTTTTCTTTGTTCCCAAAAGACCAGTTTTATCATTTTGTACTGTAGCGACATTAATCTATTTAATTTGTTGGCTGCACAGAAAGCATACGTTGTTATAGCGTATCTTAGTATATTTTGGCATAGTGCTTTGTTTATTAATGTTTTTAGGCGTATAGGAACTATGTCTTTTAACCTGTAGAGTTTGCCACTTATTATTCGGAGTAGAATAATAAGTGGCTATTAAGTTCTTATCTGCATCGAAGTAAATTCCAAGGTATCGTATTGTTTCAACTTGAGTGATTGTAGTGGTTTTGCTGTTCTGTGTGTTTTTTATGTTGGAAAGTTAATGTTGGATGGTTATATATTTGTTATCAACTGGTCGAGTCAGTGGATTTCTGGATATCATCAATTTTGTCTTTTCTGAGTTTAGGTGTATGGAGTTTTTCGTGATCCAGTCTATGATCAGATTTATGTCATGTTGCATATTTGTTTGGGCTATGCTTGAGTTATTGTGGATGGATATTATTGCTGTATCGTCTGCGTATTGGAATATCTTACCTTTGAGTGGTAGCTGATTAATATCGTGCGTGTAAATGTTGAATAGAGTTGGGGGGAAAATACAGCTCCCTGTGGAACTCCACAGGTTACTGGTAGTTCTCTGCTTCGGTTTGACCCGATACATGTGATATGCTTTCTATTTTGAAGGTAGTTTGTAAACCACCTGTGAAGAGGCCCGTCTATTCCAACATGCCTCAGCTTTTCTAACAAGGTTTGATGTGTGAGTGTATCGAATGCTCTAGTTACATCAATAAAGACTACCATGGCAAGTTTGTTTTTGTCTAAGGCGGTATTAATTACGTCTGTAAAGTCTTTCGAGAGAGATATTGCTCCCTTATTTTTCTGAAAACCATATTGTGTTTTGGGAATAATATGAAAGGTCTCTGTGTATGCTGTGAGTTTCTTCAGTATGATCTGCTCCATAATTTGGAGCGGATAATATTGCTATGGGTCTGTGATTGGTGATTAAATTTCTTTTTCCATGTTGTATATGGGTGTGATTGTGGCGGTCTTTAACATACTTGGTATCTGTCCTGTTTTAAATATTTTATTTATTAATTTTAGTAGGATACGACTTAAACTAGTTGCGTGATGGTTTATATCTTTAGGTCTTATACCATCAATTCCTGGGCCTTTGTTTGGTTTGATTTGATGTATTGCAGAGAGAAGTTCTGCTTCATTTATGGTTGGGAACCATAATGTCAGTTTTGGTTGTGGTTCCAGTGGAGGATCACGTTTTGTGATTGGGGGAATATTTCTCTGCAGTTCTTGGATGGAGTCTGCAAAGTATTGGTTAAAGTCATTTGCTAGTTGTTGGACAGGTTTTGCGTCTTTCATGAAGCTGTGTTTTATGGTTTCGGAGGCGGTGGTGTTGGGAACACAAGCTAGCATCTCATTGATCAGATGCCAAGTTTGTTTCATGTTGTTTTGCAGAGGTTATTTTGTCTCTGTAGTAGTAGCTACTTTTCCCATTTCTGATTTGTGTTGTAAGGCGATTCCTTGTTATCTTATATTCAGTTTTTAAAGCTGTGTTATTTGGATATCGCTTTAAGTCTTTCCATGAAGCGTCCTTTCTGTGTATTTCTAGGATTAAGTTTTGTGTTATACAAGGATGTTGTGTTGTTTTTGAACGAATTCTGACTTTTTTGTAGCTTTCTTATATATTTCCTCCAGTGTGAGTTTAATGTTGTTGTATAAGATATCTGCTGAATCTGATGCCAGGTGTTCCTAGTCTGTTTTTCTTATTTCGTGGTTGACTATTTCTTCGTCTATTATTGTTTTCTGTTGCTTTTCTTCTGTGGGACATTGCACGGATATTGTCTTGGTGTGCAGGTTTAGAGCGGTGAAATAATGGTCTGCTACTTTGCACTTTATGACTGATGCATTGTACCTGTTTGGTGGTGCTCGGGCGTTTATATGATCTAGACAGGAGGCAGTGATAGTATTTGCGAATATTTCTTCTCTAGTATATGATGTTATTGTGGGTATTAGATTACACATGGATGGCATGTGTAGGTATTGTACAGTGTTGTTCTGGTTTTCGTTTGCAATATTTATGTTTATGTCGCCAATTATCATTAGGTATTCGGGTGAGCATATTTCTTGGCGTGAAAGTCAGCAATTGAGTTCGTGCAAGAATTTTATCATGTTTAAGTTTGGTGGCCTGTAAATAGCATTTAGTATTATGGGATGCTGTCTATTGGTGGTATTAGTGATTTCGAGGCAAAGGGTTTCAGCATGCTCAAACTGATAGGCCGTTTATTTTGCTATTAATTTTTGGTTGATAAATATTAATAATCCACCCCGTCTTTTGTCTTGGCGGCATGATCAATGTTGTTGGAAGCCTGGAAGTTGGAAAGCATTCGCTTCGTCATTAGTTATGGATACTTCTGTTAGAATTAATATATCAATAATATCAGTGTAATTCCTCAGATAAGCCTGTAACAATAACCATTGTTTTCGGATGCTTCTGATGTTAATATGCAAGATTGAGAGACCTCTCGCTTGTACTGTGTGTTGTTTCCATGCATCAAGCAATTAGAAAGTACAATTACTGATGTATTCTGGTGTAATTACATCTATCTGATGATTCACATTCATTTTTGTTGTGTTGAGATCTTCTTATTGAACTAAGTTGAAGTCTTTTGTTTCGCTCTGGCAACCTATTTTTTATCTTCCGAGCTTTTTATTTGTATAGAATATGAAGTCTGTGATTTTCTCAAGAATATTTTGCCATCTTTGATCCATAAAAATTGATACTTTTTTTCTGTTTTTTCTTTTCTTGCTTGGTTCAAAAGATTCTGATTGAAAGGTGTTAAATACTCAGATAGAAAGATTGGCGTATTGTCTTGCGATGCATTTAAATCCTTGACTACTGGTTTTTTCAGTCTGTTGGCTTTTACGAGATTGTATCATGTAGCCTTGCTTGTCAGACGGATTATTACTGGTGCGGCTCGTGGGAAGCCTTGTTTTTTGTTCTGCCAGGGAATCCGATTTATGGTCTGGATATCATTATGCTGTAGGGGGATGTCAATTGCATGGTCTAACTTTAAAACTAGGTCTCTGAGATTTTCTGTGGATTCAGTTTCTGGAAGACCGTTTATGACAAGGTCTTCTTTGTGTTGCTGTTGGTTTAAAACTTCGTATTGTAGTTTCAGGGAATTAAATTCTTGACGGAGTTCCGATGTGTCTTTTATCAATTTGTGCAGCCTGTCAGTTAATGCGTTAATGCTGGTTTTAATGTCTTTTACCGTTTGTAAGACTTCTTCGACTTTTGAATTATTAAATTTAACAAACTCTTCATATTCGCTATTTTTTTGTTATTTGTTTATTCTGTTTATCAAATAGTTCTTGGACAAGATCTACCAAGCTGTCTTTTATATTTTCTAAACCTTTTTCTAGTAATAAATTTACAGAACTCAAATTATAAGACTCACCAGTATTTTTTTGTCTGTTCAGTTCATCGTCCGATTCTGCCTCCGGCGAAATCAGTTGCGTCGTGGGTGGGGGAGTTTCTTTGTTCTCTCTGCAGTAGGCATTTCCATTCCTCTCGCTTGGCATTGGATTTGCGTTGCCATGTTGTTTCTGAGAATCCAGAACATGTAAAGTGAATAAGAAACTCAAAGATCGGAATCAAAGAGTTTCGTGCCGAATATAGTAACTATAAAAGTATCGGTGACCACTAGCGTAAGCTAAAGCACGTAGTTCAAGTACGTAATATAAACTAGGGCAACTCGTAGCAAAGGTGGTAAAGCTCTGATCGTTATTCTTAGTATTTCCCATGGTATAAAACACATCTCCTAGGACAGTGCTTCCCAAACTTCTGGATGTCAAGGCCCCCTTTGCAAAAATTAAAAATTTCTCCACCCCCCCTCAAAAAAAATCGTAATAGAGAGATATATTATTATAATATTTATTGTATTTATATTCAATACAAAACATACACAGCGAATATTGCAAAAATCAAATGCATATATTACATATTTTGCCTCTTACCGTTTGGTTCTGAAGACGATGCGGGCTATTCTGGTAAAATATGAAATATTGTCCTTTTTTTTGAGTCTGTTTCTGCTTCTTCTGATTGTTCGCGGGATTTTTTTAAAATTTTTTATCAGCCACTTATCCAACTCAGGGTTAAATTTTTTAACATAGAATAGATCAAATAATATCACCACTTACCGATACTGGCACACCGCAGACTGATAACATGAAATTAGTGAATATTACCTGAATAAGGGAATCCCCGGACCAAGAACATTTTTCTCTTTTGTGACTTTTCTCCCTTTACGGTAATTAAGCCCAACGCGAAACAGACAGCAAAGGCAGGTTTTTAAAACGTGCATATGATTGGTGCGGTATTAACAAAAGATCGCGCAGCCGAAAGATAAAAGCATAGCTGACAATTGAGTTGAAATGCTACCTCTCTTCAACCGAATTCCATATGTGAAACTGCCATAATATTCATTATATATATATATATATATATATATATATTACTTAGTTTTAACACTTTTACGAATTTTAACACGTTCGGTTGAATTTTATTGCTGCCTTGGGAAATCGAACTCACACACATCTAATTAATAACAATAGTTTTTAGTTAAGATACTGTGTTTGCCCATGCAACATATGGTGACTCTCGAGTATTCTACAAGGCGCTGGTGCGCAATGGCGGTTGCCAAGTGTTTATATACGTGATCAGTGATTTAAGTAGTAGTTATGAATAATACGGAGTGTTGATTCAGATTTTTGATATAAGCGGAAAGCGAAGGTAAACAAGTAGCTGATGATTGTGTTGTTAATTAGTGATTACGGTCTCGCGATAGTCCTTTAGTGTGTTATATTTTGTGTTTATACGCTATACGGAAATCCTTGAGATCCAGCTCAGGTAAGCATATATTTGAATATTTTAAACATGACCAGTTTAAGTCCCGATGATTTGATCCAATCGTTGGATAAGAAGCTAGCGGCTCGACCTCCTCAAAAAACTGTTGAAGAAATTTGAGGTAGAGTGGCCAGGGTTTCTAAACCTATATTCAGCGACAGACGACTCCACAGAAGGGGACAACTCAATATCAGGGGAAGAAGGGAAGATGACCCTGATAATCTGTGCTCCCACTCCAAAACATGATACAGAAACCCATGCACGGAAAAAACGTAAAACAGCGGAGACTCAGATAAACGAGGGGATGGAAAAAGATACCCCCAACACTGACCTCCCCACACCCAACAACGAAAAAGTTCCCCCAATTGTTCTACGGGAAAAAGAACGTTGGACGGCCCTTAGGCCTATTATGCAAAACCATCAAATTGCCTATTCATAGGCAAAAAACGTAGACGACGGAGTTAAAATCCAGCCTACCACAGTAGGCGACTACAGACTCCTCACAAAAACCATGGACGAGTCAAATATTAAATATCATACTTACTCACTGAAGTCGGAGAAAAACCTAAACGTTGTACTCAGGGGAGTAACAGAAAACATCTGCACAGATGAAATTACTGAAGACCTCTGTCTCCACGATCTCCCACCTGTCGAGGTTAGCAGAAACTATGGGCTGACAAGAGTCCAATGCCCCTAGTACTCGTTGAGATACCCAACACACACAAGAACATATACAACTTAACAACGATCTGTGGTCTGAAAATCACAACAGAACCACTAAGAAAAATAGCCTTGTCAGGCCAGTGCTACAGATGTCAGAAGTACGGACACGTACAGAAACTCTGCAGAGCCGACTACAAATGCCTCAAATGTGGGCAAAACCACCCCACAGCAACCTGTTCAAAACCCAGGACCTCACCAGCCAAATGCGCGAACTGCGAGGGCCCCCACCCGGCAAACTACAGAGGCTGCAGTCACTACCCTAAGAATAAAACAGACAACAAAAGGAAACAGATCTCTGAACCCTGCCCACAGGCACCTGAGTTGATGGCTCCCCAGTTGCCTGACACCCAACAAAAGACAACAAAATACCAGCTCTCACAAGTGGAAAATACCAACAGTCTGGAAAGCCACCGTCGAAGCAGGATATACGCCAAAGTAGCCCGCTCATCCAAATATATCTAGCAGGACCAAATTCTTCCAAACATGACAATAGTCATCGCAGCCTCATTGGCAAACATGCTTCAATACTTCAGTAAGTCAAACCCTTCACCAAACTCCACAAAAAGATTTCTAAAAGAAACTCAAACCATATTATCAATGCTTGTTAATGAATAAAACTAGATTACTCCCAGACTCACTACAGATCGCCGCTTGGAACGCCAATGGCCTAAAACACAAGACTCTGGAACTTCAAGAATTCTATCACAGATACAACCCTGACGTCACCCTAATTAATGAAACTCGTCTAAGACCAGACAATCCAAAACTGAGAGACTACACACTATATAGAAACGACCGACTGGACTACACAGGTGGTGGTACAGCCATATATTTATCAGGAACTGCATCAGGCACAATGGAATACTCACCCCTCCAATCTAGAACTCACCAGTGTCGAAGTCCACACAAATTCAACTGGAAGGCTTAAAATCTATGCCGCCTACAACTCCCCTGCTAAGACCCTGCTATTTTCTGACTTGGATGCTGTACTAGGCACAAATCCATCATCGTCAGTAGTATGGATGGCACTTCTGACCAAATGCTTCCGGTGGGCGTGGCTTCATGAGTCATGAATTTCCCTGAGGGCACATGTGTTAATGGCTTCAGTTCTTAGTAGGGTGGCGGTTTAAACCAAATGCTTCCGGTGGGCGTGGCTTCATGAGTCATCAATTTCCCTCCGGGTATATGTGCCAATCGCTTCAGTTCTTGTGTTTTGGTTCGCGTATGGAATTATGGGTGATGGTAGAGATAAGGATTCGTGTTGTGATTGGTGGGACACTTTAAACCAAATGCTTCCGGTGTGCGTGGCTTCATGGGTGTGGAATGTTTGGAATTTCCCTGTGGGCATATGTGTCACTGGTTTCAGTTCTTGTGTTTTGGTTCGCGTATGGTATGGGTGATGGTAGAGATAAGGAATCGTATCGTGGGTGTGTGTTGTTTTCAGATGTAGATACGTGACGTCATTTGTTATTTGTAAATAAATGTCGTCATTTGTTATTTGTAAATAAGTGACGTTGTTGTTTTGAATGGAAAGGATGATATTAGTGAATAAGAAATCGTGTCGTGATTGGTGGACACTTCTGACAAGATCAAGATCAAGATAAGATAAGGAATCGTGACGTGAATGTTTGTTATGAGATGTAGATAAGTGACGTCATTTGTTAGTTGTAAATAAGTGACGTTATTGTTTTGAATGGAAAGGGAAATATATTAGTGTATAAGTAATCGTGTTGTCATTGGTGGACACTTCTGACAAGATCAAGATCAAGATAAGATAAGAATCGTGACGTTATGTGTTTGGATATTCACAGTTTCGAGGTTTTCTGAATAATTAATTATATGCTATGTCACTCAAACATACAGTTTTTTTTTTCTTCTATAGATGGTTGTACTAATTTTCCAATACATTTTGAGGTATTTCTTTCCTGTTAAACGGTGGGATTCTTAGAGTAAGTCGTAATGGCGGCAGTGTAATAAGCTATTCGAGCTTTTCTGAATAATTAATTATATACTTAAAATACCTGTCCTTAAACACACACACACACACATACACATTAGACATAAATGGATTTCTGTTGAAAGTGCCATTAAATCCATCACTAGCGACCAGTCCAATAATTTATCTAGATGGTATTTCACCTAGATACAGATTGTCTCGTGTGGCATCTGACATACCCTTGGGAATCGAAAAATAAGACACTTGCACACGATTGATGGGATATATCATGTTTGACTTGTCTAGCACAGACAGGTGAGCCAGTTGAATCTTTGAAATTATTTTGACTTTGCGGACAAAAAGTGTAGCCTCTTCAATTTGCACTTTAGCCTTAAAATCAGCATTTGCATTCAGTAAACAAAATTCGGGAGAACTGCGAACCATACGAACACGAACAGTAACGTTATTGATCAAGTACCGGTCTTGATGCATGATGGCAGCGTGTATGCGCCCAAGCATCTCGACACTTTTCGATTGGTTAATTCGAGCTTGTCGTCTACGCATCCCACATTCACTTTTGGTAAACATATCACTAACATTAGCCACATCATCTTTAACAAATAGTTCATTTGTCAGTTGACTGTTTTTAGCATCTCTGTCATAATTTAGTAGGTTTTCAATATAAGCCCTGTAAGGATACGTGTCTGATGCCACATTCACTAGTTTATCTTGAAGAAAAATGTCAATTTGACTGAACAGGGAATGGAAAAAATTATTCACAATACCAACTGAAGAATCTTCGATAGGTTTATTATCATTGTCAGTGATGCGCACACGAACACGTAGGTATGATTTTCCCAAATCCAAGTATTCTTCAGATGTACCTGGTATACAAAATTCCACAGGACCTCCACTGTCAGTACTGGATATTGGTTGGTAGGTGATATAAGAACTTCTTTCCACACACACATGTTGACACGAGGGTGGGAAAAAAGATCTAACTCTGACATCATATCCTCAGCAAAAGATGTCATCTCGCTTGCGCTTTTTAGTATTCGTTTTTTTCTTCTTGCTTCCTTGACCTCTCTGAAGTAATCGACTCTGAGCCTTTTCAGCAATGGTTTTCCCAGCTTCTGATGCTCTGTTTATAAAGGCTCGACGTACAGGTACCCCTTCTAATACATCTCCTATCATATGCTGACCGGCTTTTAAGGCTTGACGACCGACAAATTGAGCTGCAGGTTTTAAAAGTGGACTTAGAAAGGAGAAGGCACTTCTGAAAATGCTACCAAATCCGTACCCACGTTGTATTGGGAGGCCCGTAAACGTTTGAGCCCCACCTGCCTGCAATGTGTAATATCTGAGATAATCAGTCATCCTTCACTTGTCGGAACTGTAATTTAACTATTGTCTTGCCACCACGAAAGTGAAATAGTTCGCCGCTGTCAAAACGAATTTCAATGCTAATTGACTGAAATGTTTGTTTTCGTAACGGATAATAATCAGGTTGAGCAAAAACGAAGGAACACTTAGTGCTGCACTGAACAACTCGTAACAATGGTGCACATGTATCACCAACTATCTGTTCTTGGATTAAATCAGAATAAACAAATATGCGGCTACACCCCTCTTTATATCAACCGGATATTTCCCTGTGATTGTACCTTTCAGTTTAACACCAATCTGATTAAAACCCAGTAGAAGACCCAAACCCGAGGGCTCCTTGGGAAACAAAAGGTTGTAATCTTTTGGGACTGTCAGAGAAATAGTGTTGTTTGGGTTCTTTTTTCCAGTAATCACAGAACTCACATCAAACAATGCTTGAAGAAGTTCAGAGGGTGAATTGTAACTGCCATGGGGAATCTTGTACACTTTGTAAAATCCTTCTTTAGACTTTTCGAAAACTTTATTTCCTGTGATGTTGTTGTCGATATTGTTGACTCCTCTTCCAATTGCACGTATCATATGAAACTCATCGTAACCGGAATCTATGTTATTAAATTCTCCCAGAAGATGAATTTCGGCAAGAGCAACTTCCCTATTCCTTTAAGTCTGATCTCGTGTGGTAATTCCACTTTAAATTTCGTTTGCGTGTTTGTAGGAAACATTTTCATACTGGCATTACTGGGAAGGGTTAAGTAAAACATCTTCGCTACGAACCCAAGAATTATACGATGAGGGATAACCGAGCCACTTAACAAAATACTGAAGTTTTCCTTTCTGTTTGCGATGCTTAAGTACTTTTTCGATTAGATACACGTCTTCCGGAAGTTCATTGGGTATATTAGCGTTTTGCAGCTGAGGTTCATAGAAAGTTCCCTCCACTATCTCTCCGTCCCGACTGCGAACTCTATATACTACAGGGTTTCTATTAATAACCTGAGCAATAGTGAACAATTCTCGTGTCCAGTTACCCCAATACCCTTTTCTAAATTTGTGGGTGTCATCGCTCAAAACCACACTATCACCTACTTGAAATTTTGGTTTGGTAGTCTCCTCTTGGGTTCCGTACAAATATTTCCAAACACGATCCTCGTTGTGAAGGTTAACTTGCGAAGGAGCCATACCGATAGTGCGGTGTGGTGTGAGGTTATAAGTATGTACAAGGGTCGGCAAAACTTTCGTATAACTTTTACTTTTAGTATACGTCATCCATTTGTAGATCTTTGTTTTCAATGTTCTGATAAATCTTTCTGCAATGGGTGCTTTCATTTCACTCCTCGTTGTGTAGAAATGAATATTATGGTTTTTAAACAATGCCCGAACTTTCTTGTTGCAAAACTCTTTTCTTTGATTAGTGTTTATGTAACATGGCACTTCCTCTTTAAAAATAGATTCGATAGCCTTAACAACATCGTCTGCTGATTTCTTCTTCAGTGTTTGAACCCATGCAAATCGGGAAAAACAATCAATGCATACAAGAAGGAAACACACAACCCCATTCTCTTTTGCAAGGGATGACATATCTGCCAAATCACATTGAAAAGTATGTAAAAGTGTCGGGACTTTGATTTGATTGCGTTTAAACTTTCTTCTAATGGGTTTATGTCTCACATAAGTAGGTTGTGTTGCTAACCAACTTTTCACGGTTTCATGTGGCAAATTTGTATGTTTCTGTAAAGCTTTGACACTTCCAAAACTAACTAATGTATTAGGATTATAGTAATCTGCTAACTTTTCCATTGCTATCAATGATTTTTTTTCTTTGCAAGTGAAAATCAAGAACCATCGCAAAAGTGGCAGTTACTTGCTTTTATAGCAGTACTGCTAATATTAGTGACCTCAGAAATTTCCATAATCATTTGGGAAGTGGTATCAAAATCAGGCAATCAAACTTGCCTCATCAAAGAAATGTTCAGCTAACGCCTTTTTTTTTTTTTTTTTTTTTTTTTTTTTTTTTTTTTTTTTATTCCCGTATATACGGGAGTAGGCGAGGCCATTTAGCCCTATCTAACTTTTGGAGACTGAGTGGGCAGTTCAATCTCCACTGGTACCCAATCAGAGACAGATGGCCCAAGGCTATCACTAATTAAGCGGTACGCAGTGAAGAGAGACGGCTCAAATGTGCCGCCATCTCGTGGTCTCTAACCCTAACACAATATATTTAATGTCTGAAATAATGTGGGTTCTACGGTCGATTTTCTTGAGTTTACAGGACGAAAAACCCGAGTTTCCGGGAGGAAAAACCTGCTTGCCCGTGCCAGAGATCGACTAACTCGGGAACCGGTCGAAAAAAGGCTTAGAAAAATTTCCTCTAGTCGCCGACTAGACTCGAAACCAAGACTTCCTTCGTGCGGCCTAGCGCGGTGGTGTGCAAACGCCACATCCACTGAGCTACACAGGCTATGTTACACCAAGAAAAACACCATGTGCATTGGTGATATATGTAAATTCCTATTTCTGCATATTACAATGTAAATAATATCTGTGAAATAAATATGTAAACTTAAAACTTAAACACAATGGTGGGTTTTGTGTTGGTTCCATAATCCCTCCTGGCATATGTGTCACCAGTCAAATCTACCTCTACAATGGTGGGTTTTGTGTTGGTTCCATACGCGAACCAAAAAAATCACCCATAATTCCATACACGAACCAAAACACAAGAACTGAAGCCATTGACACATATGCCCGGAGGGAAATTGATGACTCATGAAGCCATGCCCACCGGAAGCATTTGGTTCAAACCGCCACCCATACTACTATCGTCGCTGGGGACTTAAACTCCAAACATCCCTCCTGGAACAGCAGAACCACAAATAAAAATGGCCGTATCCTCTTCAGCTACACAGGATTAAACAACGCTGTTGTAACAGGACCCACTGAACCAACCCACCACAACCCAACTGGCACAGCCAACATCCTAGACATCGCCATTCTGCACAACATCAAATATCAGCACAGCATTCAAGCACTGAACGAAATATCATCAGACCACAACCCAATCCTACTTCACTTAGGGAACAAAGATCCCCAAACCTCCATCATCTGGGAGAAACTTAAGAAAGTGCTACCAGAACACATTGGTCCTGTTCCCCATATAAAAGCCAAGGAAGAAATAGACATGGCAATAAAGAACCTCACCAATCAAATCAATAAAGCCATAACAGCAGCCACAGTATCCACGATTACCCACAAACAAAATCGTCTCCCGGAAGAAATCATGGACTTAATAACAAAAAAAAACAGACAAAGAAAAAGATATCACAACACTCGTGCTCCCCAGGACAAAACAGCCCTCAACAGATTAAACAAATCTGTCCGAGAAGCTCTCCAGAACCACAGGAACCAACAATGGGACAACAAGCTCACCTCCATCTCCACAGCAGATCATTCTATATGGAAATTTCTAAACAACCTCGTCACCAAAAAACTACAAGACACCATCCTGAATCTGGAAAAATGATTTAAAGACTGGCGACTAGAATTGAACCCCCAGAAAAGTACAACGATTCACTTCACAAGAAGACGAGCATCCCCCAAAGGAGACATCACCTTGTTCAACTCTAAAATTCCCTTGAAAACTGAAGCAAAATACCTAGGAATACTTCTCGATAAGCGATTATGCTTCAACAGCCACATCAAGAGCATATGCACCAAAGCTTCAAAAGTTATCGCCCAGCTAACCCCTTGATCAACAGACACAGCAAATTAAGTTCAAGAAATAAAATACTACTGTACAAGACAGTGATCCATCCTACAGTCATATACGCCTCCCCAGCCTGGAGCCATACCTCCAAGACAAACTTCCTCAAGCTACAAAGACTACAGAACAAATGCCTGCGAATGATTCTGGACGCCCCGTGGTTCATTGGGAACACCCAGATCCACCGGTACATAAATATCCCCTACATCTCTCCACTAATACGCTCCCTAGCAGAGAAATTCTTTATGAAGACATCTATGCATCCAAACCAACTAATACAGCAAGCCGGAAACTATGATGGTAATGACTACTGGAAACATAAAAGACTGAAAGCCATCCTAACACCCAACGACGAATAACCACTTCTGCCCACTCAGGGCCAGCTAAAATAGCTCACAAATCTCTCCCATCACTGCTCCCGAAACAGACAACAGGATATATGAAAAGCATCAAGCTTCACCCTCTGCGCCATATATGCCCTGCGTCCTGCGTCCTGCAACATATGGTTTTGTTTCCGTCTATACAGCATAGTTTCTGTATGAGGGGACATGTGATTCATTAATTAGTGTGTTTTTATCAAGAACGGTTGTCTCTAATTGCACTATTTATTGAGAAATATATTAAACAGACTCCTCATACCTTATTCACTGGCATAATAAAAGTACTTGTTTTTATTGCCTCTGCAGTATAGTGGCTTTTAGGGAGCGGTGTTGTTTACCACTGCAAGCGAGTAACTATGTCCCCACATGAACTTGTTTAAGCTTTTTTCATGTGTGAAGTATATGCGAAACTTTTATTGGTAACAGAAAACTAGCTCGGATGACAGTGATAATATAAAACGAGGTTTGATATGTATATAAAGTCAATATCAACAGTCCCTGATTGATGAAAGTGACAGGAAGATTTGGAACTTCCCTGGAGAACTTTCGAAGTAAATACAATTAACTGCTTTGAAATGAGACATATGAATAAGCAATATTTACTAATATTCATTAAGCGCCGAAATACGCAGCACCAATGTGTGAATTTTCCCATTAAAATATAAAAAATAACAAAAAAAGAAATAATAAATAATAAAAGTTAAAATACGTTTCTTTTAAAATAAAAAATCTACTTAGTCTTAAAACATTTTAAATTTGTTTTCATTATTTCACGGACCCCCTCAACAAAACCTATGGCCCCCAAGGGGGCCGCAGCCCACAGTTTGGGAAGCGTTGTCCTAGGAGATACATAATGTTATATATTATGGTGGGAGGTCACTACCCAGATCGGTGTCGATCTTTATTGATATCTCATCAGTGAGTAGCTAGACCAAGTATAATACTAAGGAACTTTGAACTTAATTGGTTGATGGACTGAGTCCTTGATTCTTTATCCCTTCATCTGGATTTTAGATTGTGGGTGATGAGATTATTGTTGGTGATTTACCTGCTCATTGTGAGCATTAAGGCTGCATCAGCTTTATCTTGCGATGGAGGATTTCGATTTTTTATGTTTGAAACGATCTGAGGGCTTGTAGTCTGCTGCCTGTCGAACTAGCTGATTTGGGTGATTATATTGTGAAGAATTTCTCCGCAATGCCTGTCATGTAGGTCTTAATATTCTGGAAGATTGGCTTCTTGATGTAACTCGATGTTTCTGACGAACCATGGGGCATTAAATGCCATTCTTTGGCATTTATTCTGTATTATCTGAAGTCTGTTGATGTTGCTTTTAGTCGTGTGACCCCAGGTTGGAGAGACGTAAGTTAGTTGCGGTCTGATTACCGATTTGAAAAGGAGGATTTTGTTGCTTATGCTTAGGAAGCTGTTCCTATTCAAAAGTGGATATAGCTGTACTATGGTCTGACTTGCCTTAGTGGTGACACTATTCATGTATGACTTGAAGTTTAGACGTCTATCAAGATGAACTCCCAGATATTTGGTAGAATTGTGCCAAGGGATGATTTTACCAAATATTTGTATGCTTGTAGTCGGTTCTGCTTTATGTCTGGTGAAAAGTACTGCAGAGCTTTTGTTTGGATTAATTGCGACACGCCACTTGGTGTACCAATCCTCCATTTCATTGACTACTCTCTGCAGCTTGATTGTGGCCAGGTGTGGATGGAGGGATCTGGCTATAATGATTGTGTTATCAGCATATAGAGCGGTGATAGCTGGGGAGAGTTTGGGGAGATCTGACATGTATATGGAGAAGAGAAGAAGATAGCAGAGAGCCTTGAGGGACTCCGGCCGTGATTCTCCTCTCTGTGGATCTGATACCGTTGAGTTTTGTTTTAAATTTTCTGTTATTTAGATATGATCTGATAAGTAGAACTAGTGGTAATTTTAAACTACACGAAGTGGTAACCAACTTCGTGTAGTTTAAAAATTAGTCCGTGATGCCACACTCTATCAAATGCCTGAGTGATGTCCAGGAAAACTGCGCCAGAGTGTTAGTGCCATTCATACCCTTGGGTTATATGTTCGATAACTCTATAAATTTGTAGCGTTGTGGAGCGATATTTCCTAAAGCCTAATTGTTCATCTTGAATGATGTGGTTGATATCTGTTGCCTCTTGAACCCGTATGAGAATAGCATGTTCAGCTATTTTACCTATGCATGAAAGAAGGCTGATTGGTCTGTAATTTTCAGGAAACTGCGTATTTTTTCCAGATTTGGGAATTAGGAAAACGTTGGCAATTTTCCATCGCTCTGGGAAATAATTTAGCCAGAGGATGGCATTAACGATGGCTACCAGATGCATAACCCCTTTGCGTGGAAGTAACTTGAGTACCCTGTTTGTTATTCTATCTGGACCTGGACCCGGAGCCTTTTTGTTATTTAGTTTTCTTAAAATCTCATATATTTCTGTTGGTGACACGAATTTGTTATTGGATTGGAGTGAGGCATTTTGAGTTATTTTACGCATTTGGGTGTGAATTTTACTTATGAAATTTATATCTGTATTGATATAATTGGGGCTGCATTGTTTTTCTAAACTGTCAGCAAATGCTTCAGCTCTTTACTTGTCGTTGTAGACAACATTAGATTCACCTTGGATTGGAGGAAATGTAAAACGCTTTGAACGGAGTGATTTCACCAATTTCCATATTAATTGATCCTGTGTGTTTAATTGGTGAATTTTGTTATTCCAGAGTTGGTTACGGTGGTCCTTTAGGGCATATCAAACCTGGTTTGTTGATCTATTGACTGCTTGTTTATCCGCTGGGTCCATTGTTCTCTGATATTGTCTTCTTAATCTGTTTTTCTCTTGGATAAGACGTTTTATATCCTCTGGGAGTTTATTTGATGGTGCACATTTGGTTATATTTGTTACTTGTGTTATAGCTGCAGTAGTTGTTTTTCAAGAGTTTTCACTGCTTTTTCTATATCTTCGGCAGATGTTATATGCGGTATTAGTTTTCCTGCAAGGCTGAGGGAAGTTGTTTCCAATTTATAAATGTGGTGGTGTTTTCCGTTAAATCTTGTATGGTGGTGCCTAGTTGTAATATTATGGGGTTATGATCAGAATTTAAGTCGATGATTGCTTGTATCTGTTAGCTGCGCTGTGTTTTTTTTTAATATAGCTATATCTAGTACATCAGGACGTTCGGTTGCTTCGTAATGTGTGGGTTCAGTCGGTCCTATTACTGTTATATTTCTTGAAGTGGTGTAAGCGTTGAGTATTCTTCCGTTAATACTTGAGTTTTTGTTGTTCCAGACTGAATGTTTGGCATTAAAATCTCCGGCTATAATCACTGCTCTGCCTGTATTTAGTATCACATCTAAGTCAGATTCAAGGAGTTTTTTATATGGGGGGTGTAGGCTGCATATATAGTAATGCTGCTTGTGTTTTCCATATGTATTTCTATTCCTGTAGTTTCCATGTGTTCTGTTTGGGGTTCGGCAATTGAATTATGTTTTATGTTTCTTTTCACAAAGATGGCAGTGCCTCCAACTCTAGCAAAGCATCTGTCTGTACGGTAAGTGTTATAACCGTTCATTCTGATTTTGTCACTTGGACGAAGATGTATTTCATTTATGAGGATGATGTCTGCTTGGGATTCTGCTGCAAACTCCTGCAGCTCCTGTAATTTGATAGATAAATCAATTGCGTTCCATGAAACAATTTTTTAACGATTTCAGTTTTCTTTTAGACTTATCCATTAAGAATTTCCATAAAGGGTGATTGTGTGTGGCTTAAGATGATATCCTTGGCTTCCTGAGTTGGATTGGTTTGTCGGAGTTCAGCAAGCATTTCACCTAAGTGGCTTGTTATGTTCAGTAGGATAGGTTTGTCGGTTTGCTTTGATTGATTTGGTTTTGGGTCTTTTTGGAAGGTTGATCTTGTAACTTCAGCATACGATCTTCCATCCGTTGTGGAGACTATGGTTTGATGAGAGGACGTGCGTTCTTGAAGAGGTTTACTTGTTTTGAGTTGTATCTTTTGGTTTTGGGGAAATGCTATACAGCCCCTATAGTTTGCAGGGTGTGGTCCTCCGCAGTTTGCAAACTTTGCTGGAAGTGTGCATGGTTTATGGCATTCATTTGATGCATGTTTGTCACCACACTTCACGCAACGAAATTCAGCCTTGCGCATCGTTGTGCGTGCCCAGTCTTCTGGCATCTATGACACTGGGTTGTAGTTGATTTATGTTTCAATGCTTCAACGTTTATGACTAGATCACAGATGGTTTGGAGATTGTATATATGTTTTTGGTCTTTGCTTATTTCCACCAGAATTAGGGGATAGGGTGTTTTATCAGCTCTACGCATTCGTCACTTTAATTGGGCTAAATCCCTTAAAATTGGTTTTGCAGTGAGGTCTTCTATTTGTAATGTTTCAGTAACTCCCCTTAATACTACTTTTAAATTTTTCTCACTGTTGAGTGCAAAAGTGTGGTATGGAAGGTTGTTGTTGTCTAGAAGTTTGGTTATTTTTCTGTAGTTTGAAGACGTTTTAGGCTGTATGCATATCCCTTCTTCTGTGTTTGTGGCTTTCGTGAAGGTGATATCTGAAGATTTCAGTGCGGATGCAACGGACGTCCAGTGCTCCTTGGCCCTTAGGATGATTGTGGGTACCCTTTCTTTAAGTTCATTATCTGGTTCTATCTCCGCTGTTTTGGGTGTATCTGCAGTAGAGGAGATTTTCCTTTTCTTTTTGACCGTTTGGAATTCTGTGTTGGTTTCCAAAAACTGCGGAGTATTATCTAGCGATGCAGCGTCCTCTATATTCGTGGAGTGTCTTAATTCTGGTTCAGTCAAAATACTTCCATCATTTAAATCATCCATCCAATCCTCTATGACTGCTGTAGGGGGGGGGGGGATGTATCTAACAGCTTTACTTTCCCTGGCCAGTTGCCGTTCAATAGTTTTCCTAATCTTAGAAATTCTCCGTAAACTTCTTCGAATATGCTTTCATTGAGGGGTTTTTGACATGTCTGATAGGAGGTAATAACTCTGTTAGAATAAAGTTTGAGAAATGGGTCCTAGAGCCCAGTCTAAATATCCCGTAGATCAAATCGATCTACCAGCATAGGTAGCAAAATTTTGCACTTAAAAGTTTCTGAACAAAATTACTTACCGAATCTTAACCAAAACGCAAGCCATTATTCGTCAAACTAAACGATATTACATTCACTAGGCTTTATACGACTTGACTAATCCTAATCTTAACTCCTAATCCGCGATAGCTACCTGCAATCAAAACTGAAATCGTCTTATCGTAATCACAACACTAACAAGCGAGCCGCCATCTTTCTACTTCATAATAATCACTCATAATACTAAGGGTATAGCGAAAAGAAGTTATATACTCTGCTATACGAATTGTAGGTGCACTCATAAATTATTTAAAATAAAGAACCAATAGGCTTCATTTCGGCGATGTAAACATTATTTAAATTAAGGGATATTAAATCCCACATTGTTTTAAAACCGAATAAGAAACTCAAAGATCGGAATCAAAGAATTTCATGCCGAATATAGTAACTATAAAAGTATCGGCGACTACGTAAGTAGTAGTCGCCTCCCACCATAATGTATAACATCATGTATCTCCTAGGAGATGTGTTTTACATTATGGGAAATACTAAGAATAGCGATCAGAACTTCACCCACCTTTGCTACGAGTTGCCCTAGTTTGTACTACGTACTTGAACTACGTGCTTTAGCCTACGCTAGTAGTCGCTGATACTTTCATAGTTACTATATTCGGCATGAACCTCTTTGATTCCGATCTTTGAGTTTCTTATTCGGTTTTAAAACAATGTGGGATTTAATATCCTCTTAATTTAAATAATGTTTACATCGCCGAAATGAAGCCTATTGGCTCTTTATTTTAAATAATATAAAGCGAAGATTCCTAAGGCATTTCCTGCAGGTTATATGAGTTCCGTCGGACGATAATTCCTTCAGGCACTTGTTTCACTTCATGGCTCACCTTTCTTCCCTTGGACAACTGTCAATAATAATAATAATAATAATAATGATAATAATAATAGTTCTGACTGTGTATCAATTGTTTTGACTATGTATCAATTATGTGTATTTATTTATTTTATTTTTTTATTGATTTCTGAAACATTTACACAATTACAATAATTACAATTGAAATCTTTAGTGACATTACAACTTGTAATTTTTACAAAATTGAACACTAAGTGCTGCATATGTGATTAATTTTCTACATTGCATTTCAATTAAAATTTGATAACAATACTTTTTTGCATCTATATTTACAACACGTTTTTTTAAACACTTTATTTTGTCTTGCATACATATTATAATTACATTATAAAATTATGGAAATTACAAAATTTTAAAATTCTAAAAATTATATATATATAATATTATATTATATTATAATATTATATTATATTATAAAATTATATATATAATAAACATACATATAATAATAATCATAATAGTTTTTTTTTATTCCAATGATTTTTTTATTATTAAAATTATAATTGTGTGTTGATTCTTAAGTACTGTGAAGAATTCATGTTAGAGGTTTAATGGAATATTAACAGCACTGAGAAATGATTAAAACTAATTTTAATACTTCCAATATTTCGTCTCCGTCACAGAGACATCTCCGGGGATTACAAAAAAGTTTTGTAACAACACACACAAATACAATACAAAGTGAAACTAAAGTCCTATCTAGGTGATGCGCCCTCTATGGGAATTTGCAGATGGGCCTGGGACATAAAGAGGGATCTCTGATAATTAAAGTTTCCCAAATTTTGGGAAGTTTAATGCAACCGTATTTGTTTAAATTGGGTTGATTCCTGAGTTCAGATGCAGATTCAAAGGATAGTCTTTCTTTTTTGAATTTACTATGGTAGAGCATGGTAGTTTTTTTCCAGAAGATCCTGTGGGATGTATCCAAAACATGGTCTGCAAGGCCAGACTGACCATAATCGTGACTGTTGCATTAAACTTCCCCAAATTTGGAAACTTTAATTATCAGAGATCCCTCTTTACATCCCAGGCCACCTGCAAATGCCCATAGAGGGCGCACCACCTAGACAGGACTTTAGTTTCACTTTTTATTGTATTTGTGTATGTGTTGTTACAAAAAGTTTTTGTAATCCCCGAAAATGTCCCTGTGACTGAGATGAAATATTGGAAGTATTAAAATTAGTTTTAATCCTTTCTCAGTGCTGTTAATATTCCATTAAGCCTCTTACATGAAAATTATAATTGCATATTATGCATTTACAAAACATAATAATAATAATAATAATAATAATAATATATGTATATATATGTATATATATATATTTATTTATTATTTTTTTTAAACTATAATAACATTTTATTTATCATCATACAGAGTATTTACATATATGCTGAAGTATACTACAGCAATCCCTCGATTAATGCGTCTCCGATTAGTGCGTTTTCAATTAGTGCGTCATTTTTTTTCGATACCCAAATTCGATTCGTGCGCTTCTAAAATTCGATTGGTGCGCCTATATACATCTTAAAAATAAATGTTACAGAGTTTAAAAATTTTCGATCTATACATTTTTTATGGCTATCTATTTTAAAAAATTTTAAATATCACTCACCAAGATGAAATAATTTAGTTACCCATTTGAAACATTTTACAAAGTTATTTTTTAATGGCATACTACACTATTTCCATGTACACTATGTTCCAAATTAACTGCCAAAATTTATGTCATCTGCTTTACATAGCATTTGCTGATCATATCTCGTGCAATTGTTTTCTTTACTTTTTTATTTTAAATTATTTTCCTAACCTTTAATCATGAGTAAAAGAATGAGTGAGCAAAAAATAGAAGTGTGAAATTGATTCGAAAAGTAATCTAATTGGAAGAAAAACTTGAAATAATAAAGAAAAATGAATAAGGGGAGTCTAGAGCAAAGATAGGACAAGAACACGAAAATGGATGAGTCAACTGCTGAATACCAGAAGAGAAGTAAGGCTGCTTTAGTTGTATGGAAAAAAAAGAGACACAATGCCCGCCAAATTACGTTAGCTAAATTAGTTGTTAAGAAGCAGAATAATAAATTTATATTCTGAATATGTTTCATTGTCTTTCAACTTCATGGTTTTCCTTTAACTAGTCCCTCCCTGAGACATACCCTAATTCCTTTATAAAAAAAATGAAGGGTCAAAAAAAATCTGAGGAACGAATTATACATTATCTCATAGGTTATTATATTCGCTTAATGTTTTCGATTAATGTGCCTGTTTTAAAGAACGATTTAGGGCATTAATCGAGGGATTGCTGTACTACATTTTCTGTTCAGTACAAGTGTAGAGTACAGTGATTTTTTTAAATATAAATGTACACATTTTTTTTAATATCAATATCATAGCTTATTATTATACAGCCTATTTACATATAGAATGAATGATGAGAGAAAATTAAAAACGTTGCTCTTTGGAATGATTGAAGGAAAGAACAAAAGAGGAAGACCAAACAGAGAATGGGGCGATGAGGTCGGAATGGTGCGGAAACTCTACACACAAAATAGTCATCTTGCACAAATTATAATGCAATGAAACAATCATATCAAGATGTCATCAGACACTTACGGAATTGGACCCATGGTTGTTGATGATGATGATCATATTTACATATACCCAATTATTTTTTTTTAATATCAGTATCTTCATTATTGTTATACACTTTACTGACAGTTTATAATCAGCATTCTTTGATTATAAGGATTACTTGCAGATGAGTAGGGCGAATTAATTCCACCTACTTCGAAGCTTGGGTTCGCTTTTATGAAGAGAGTGGGATTTAGCCTTTACTTTTTATGTATGGGATCTTGGCATTGGATGCTGGTGATTTGAGATGTGTATATTAGTGTTAATGGTATATTAAGATTGTTGGTATATTTTCCAGAGTTCGTGTTTTAATGTTCTGTAGTTATCTATGTGTTTTAAATTTCTTGTTAGGTTGTTAAGTTGCATGGATATCTGATGTGATCTCACAGAAGATCCGTATGAGGTGTTGAAGGGTGTAATGATGTAGAGAGTTGTTGTAGGTCGTGTTATACGATATGTGTCTCTGTTGTTTCGATAGGTGATGTTGAAGTAATTCCTTGTTAATATTATGTACTATTTCAGGTTTTTAATGCTCAGGATTCTGTATGTCGCCATGTGTGGTCGCATATTGGTTGTTGGGTGTAAGGTGTTCAAATCATTGTTGACACAATTTCCTGTGTAATGTTTCTAGTTTTGTTAGGTGGCTGTTTGATGTGTTTGCATAGACTGTTATACCGTATATGAGTAGGGATTCGCAGTCTAATTACGGTATGTAGATATTCTATATGTTTTGTCAATTTAAGGTGGCAATCTATGGAGACCAAGGTATTTTGCATGTGTTACAGGTTTGATTTCGGGACATTGGCAGGTATTTTTGTTGTTAATGCACGCGGTATGTTTATTAACAACAAAAAAATATCGATAGTGGTGCAGGGCTCATGATTCTTGGGTTGTATTCTCAACATCTGTGTTTTCGTGCCGTTGATAAGAATTCCGTTTTGGTAGAAGTTGTGATTTCATTTAGGTCTTGTTGTACTTTGGAAAGAACCGTGTTGATGTCCGTGTGGATTGCTAGCAGTGCGGTGACATCTGCGTGCTGAAATATTTAACTTCTTATGGCCATGTTATGAACATCATTAATGTATATGTTGAACAGAGTGGATGATAATATGGCGCCTTGAGGGACACCGTGTTTTTTTTTTTTTTTTTTTTTTTTTTGTATACTCAAGCTGTGACATATACCTATTTTTGTTACTTGTGTTTTGTTTGAGACGTAGTTCCTGAACCATGTATGCAGTGTTCCTCTTATGCCTATTGAGTATAGTTTGGTGAGTAGTATGTCATGTTCAGGTGTATCAAATGCTTCGATTAAGTCAAGCAGTATAAGGACTGCATACTTGTTTTTGTCGAGAGCTTTGTTTATTGTGTCGGCGATGCTTCTAATAAAGTGATGGTGCTTTTTGTTTTCTGAAAGCCATATTGGTTTTGTGAGATGATGTTGTACTTCTGTAAATAGTTCTGTAGTCTGGTGTGTGTTATTTTTTCTAGAATTTTTGAAATGACTGGTAAGGTAGTTATTGGTCTATAGTTCTGAGTATAGTTTCTTTCATCATGTTTGTAAATTGGCATAATTATTGCAGTTTTTATTTGTTGTTGAATAATGCCAGTGTCGAATATTACCTTCACTAGTCTCAAAAGTATTGGATTTATTTGTTCACAATGTGTTATAAGGTAAGTCTTCTTTTGTCTATTCCTGGAGTGGTCTTTGGTTTTAGTTGTAAGAGTGCTTCTTTCAGTTCCTGTTTTGTTACGGGTGGAAAATACATAGCTTGTTGTTGACTTTGCGTGGGTGGTTTTTTGTTGGTCGTTGGTAGATTGTTTTTTTTCAGTTGTGTGATATTTTTTGTGAAGGCATGGTTGAATGTGTTTGCTAGTTCCTCTTGGTTTGTGTCCTGACCGAAGCTTTTTGCAATAAAATCGTGTGCTGAAGTTTTCGTTTTTCGAGTTACTAATTCGTTGAGTGTAGCCCATGTTTGCTTAATGTTGTCGTTATATTCCATGAATTTTTGGAAGTAGTAGTGTCTTTTTGCCCTACGAATTTTTGTTGTTAGTGATTTCTTGTGTTTTTGTATAAGGTTAGTAAATGTGTGTTACTGGGTGACTTTTTTTATTTTTTCCATAGCTTATCTTTTACAGTATTTAGTATGTCGTCATTTATCCGTGGATTGTTGTCTGTTTGTCGCCTCGTTTGTGTAGGCTTTGTTGCTTTTTTGTATATTTATATGACTTTAGTTCAAAATTCTCGTGAAATGTTATAGGATCATTTATTTTAAGTACGCTATTCCAGGCTATATTACATGTTATCGAAAATGCTCTTTGGTATAATCGAGTTTTATCGACTTTCGTGGTTGGGGGAGGGGTGGGGCGAGCTAACGTAATAAAACGAAGTTGAGACAAAGTAGTGATCGGCAATTTGGACGTTAATTACTGATGAAGTATGTGTATTGATAGGAGTCCGCATGTTGACATGATCAATGCATGATTGCGTTAGTGAATATGTTCAGTATTTCTTCTCTTGTTGAGGGAGTTAATGGTAGGGTTTATGTTGTACTCACTTATTATATCAAGGGGTGTGTTAGTGGTTGAAGAAGCGTGGTCAAGAGTATTTATGCTGATATCTCCTATTAGGATGAGCCTATGTGTTGTACGGGGTTCGATACCGCTTACCCATGCTACTAACTCATGAAGAAAGCTGAGTGGATTATTATCTGGTGATCTGATATTGTGTTTATTGTGTATTTCATACTAAGTTTGTGTGTTCCATGTGTGTATTTACCAAGTCGTTAACCATGAGATTGAATGAATCAAAGTTATCTTTAATTTTAGGATCAGGAAACGGCTTACCTTGATGTGCGTCGTTGCTTTTCTTTGGTGCGAGTTCTTTGTTCTTCATTTTCTCGCGGCATTGTAGACAGCGCCATTCGGTCCGTTTACGACTCCTTTTGCTTTCCACGTGCTTTAGATCCCTGGACATTGGAAGTGTTGACCTTCACTATCTCGGTGACCTTTAGACTTTCTTCCCGTTAGCGACTGTAGTGCGACTTTTAAGGTGGCGACGTCTTTTGTTCTTCTGTTGGTGGGTGATAGTAGTTCACCCTATGACTTTCAGCACTGACAATTTGGATATTACTTAGCCGATTTTTATGTTTTAAACGACCCTATCTTCAGCGTAACTAGAAGAATTAAATAGCGGCACTTTCAAATTAAAAACACGAGAAAAAATCACTTTAAACCTTTAAAAACCGAAGCAGCGATAATCGCGTGCGTGCATCCGTGGTTTGAGAAGGAGTGATTATACAAACAAATTTCTGCATTTGTTTATAAGGATTAATTGAAGATGAGTGAAGTAAGTTAATCCCACCTACTTCGAAGCTTGGGTTAGCTTTTATGAAGAGAGTGAGATTTACCTTCACTATTTGTGTTGTTGCTCATGTTTATGTGCGGGATGTAGGCATTGGATGCTAGTGTTTTATGATATGTAAATTAGTGTTAATGGTTTCTTAACTTTGTTGGTATATTTTCCAGAGTTCGTTTTTTAATGTTCTGTAGTTATCTACGTGTTTTAGCTTTGTTGGTAAGTTGTTGAGTTGTGTGGGTATCTGATGTGATCTCACAAACGAACCGTATGTGTTTTTGAAGGCTGTGGGGATGTAGAGAGTTGTTGTAGGTCGTGTTATACGATATGTGCCTCTGTTGTTTCGGTAGGTGATGTTGAAATAATTCCTTGTTAATGCCATGTAGTGTTTCAGGTTTTTAATGCTCAGAATTCTGTGTATTGCGATGTGCTTGTCGGATATTGGTTGTTGCATGTGAGGTATCCAGATCACTGTTGACACGATTTTCCAGTGTAGTGTTTCTAATTTTTTTAGGTGGCTGTTTGATGTATTTGCATAGACTGTTATTCTGTATCTGAGTAGAGATTCGCAGATACCGTGATATAGGAGTTTTTTATGTCAGGTGGAATAATATCTTTCACTTGGAAGAGTTTTGCTGTGATGATCCGGAGTTTGGTGTGTAGGTATTCTATATGTTTTGTCCATTTAAGGTGGGAATCTATATAGAGACCGAGGTATTTTGCGTGTGTTACAGGTTTGATTTCGGAACATTGGCAGGTATTTTTGCTGTTAATGCAGCAGTATGTGTTTCAATGTATCGATAGTGATGCAGGGCATATGATTCTTGGGTTGTGTATTATCAGCATCTGTGTTTTGGTGCCGTTGATTAGAATTGCGTTTTGGTGGGAGTATGTTGTTATTTCATTTAGGTCCTCTTGTGCTTTGCAGAGAGCTGTGTTAATGTCTGTGTGGATTGCTAGTAGTGCAGTATCATCTGCGTATTGAAATATTTGACTTCTTATGGATATGTTATGAACATCGTTGATGTATATGTTGAATAGTGTGGGTGATAATATGGCACCTTGAGGTACACCGTGTTTTACTTGTATACTCCGACTGTGACGTACCTATTTTTGTTACTTGTGTTCTGTTTGAGAGGTAGTTCTTGAACCATGTATGCAGTGCTCCTCTTATACCTATTGAGCAGAGTTTGGTGAGTAGTAGAAATAATAATAATAATAATAATTTTTTTTTTAAAACAATTTATTGTCTCAGTATAAGTTACATACAATAATAATATTTAAAATAATTACTATAAGGATTATACAGAATTTTTTTTTTTTTATGTCTCAGATGAATTGCATACATAGTTGCTGTAGTAATTATATGTATATAATATTTATAACGCATTACAAGTGTGTATAACAGATACTTGCAAGTTAGTAATTTTCTTCCTCGAAGCTTAGCAGAGCTTATCTGAGGAAGATAATAGATGACAGAGAGTGGTGGTTTCATGGTTGTGTTCCTATAGTGGTCACAAGCCAGGTGTTGATTTTACTGTTTGTTGGTACGTGCTTGAAAGACTTTGACTGCTATTACAGTTTAACTTTTTTTTTCTTTTTTTTTTTTTTTTTTGTGCAAATAGGGTTGGATTTAGACATGGTGTGTTTGTTTCTTCGTGTTCTTGTAGTGGTAGTTTTTTGAGAGGGGGGGTTGTCATGATTTGTGTGTGTGTGTATGTGTGGTGGGGGAGAGAGAAACAGGAATTGCTCTAATTTTCATTCTCACTATAATATTTATATAGTGCCTGTTTCAGCTCTCTGTATGTTCCTAGGTTTCTGTTGTCGAACGGCAGTTTGTTTATCATGTCAGGTACGTGGAAGTTTCCGGTGGCTTTGCCGTGGCGATTGTTGTACTTATATGTTATGTAGTTTGTTGACTGTGGTCTTGTTATTTGATATGTTGTTCTGGTTACTCTATATGTTGGGCTGTAGTAGTGTTTTAATATCACTGTGTAGTGGCGTAAGTGTTTCACCTTAAATATTTTGTGTTTTGTCCATGCTTCCTGCATAAGAGTGGGTTATTCCCAGAATATCAGTTTTATCATTTTATCTTGCAACCATTGTAGCCTGTTAAGTCTGTAGTCTGCGCAGAATGCGTATGATGTGATTGCATATCTTAAAATGTTTTCACATAATGCTTTATAGATTAGTATTTTTATGTGGGTTGGGGCAATGTCTTTTAATCTGTATAGTTTGCTTGCTATTATCCTAAGCTTGGTATGTAGGTAGTTTGTATGGCTATTCCAACTTTGATCTGCATCAAAGTGAAGTCCGAGGTAGCGTGTTGTTTTCACCTGTGTGATGGTTGTGATTTTAGGTTCTGCACTTTGTGTATAGGAGGATGAATGTTTGATAGTGAGATATTTAGTTTCAATGGGCAGGGTTTGGGGGTTTTTGAATATCATTAGCTTTGTTTTTCCAGGGTTTATATCTATGCCGTTTTCGGTTAACCAGTTAGTGATTTGATTGATGTCATGTTGCATATTTTTGTAAGCGATTTTTGCAGTGTTGTGAATGGATACTATGGCAGTGTCGTCTGCATACTGAAAGATTTTACTTTTTAGGGGGAGTTGGCTTATGTCGTGTGTGTATATGTTAAATAGAATGGGAGATAGGACAGCTCCTTGCGGTACTCCACAGATTACATGTACCTCTTTGCTGTGTGCTGATCCTATACGTGTGATGTGCTTTCTGTTTTTCGTGTATGCTTTAAACCAATGGAGTAGACGACCTCCAATTCCGATATGGGTAAGTTTCGTTAACAAAGTTTTATGTGTTAGTGTGTCAAATGCTTTTGTTAGGTCAATGAATACCACTAATGTTATTCTGTTTTTATCTAATGCAGCGTTTAATAATAATAATAATAATAATAATAATAATTATTATTATTATTATTAAAACATTATTTTGATGCCGACTACAGGACAAGCAGAAACACATATCGCATAACAAGACCTCAGACAACTACTTATATCACATATAAATACAATAATCACTACGGAAAAGCCACATGAAACGTCTACATTCCAGACATGATAAACAAATTACCATTTGAATACAGAAACCTTACAAATTACAATAGCCTGAAAAGAGCTCTAAGGACATACCATGAACAAGAAACACGCACCCAAAATACCATACAAACTTAATGAAACACAATATGTTCGTTCAGGCTTCCAGTTCAGCGATGCATGAATACATTCCAAGTTATTGTGTGTGTGTGTGTGTGTGTGTGTGTGTGTGTGTGTGTGTGTGTGTGTGTGTGTGTGTGTGTGTGTGTGTGTGTGTGTGTGTAATGTATGTAATAGCTGTAACAAATGTATACAACGTTATAAAAAAATTAACATTATTACTATTATTATTTTTTTAAAATATTATATTATTACAATTAATAATATTATTACTATATTATTAGAGTGGGTTGTTCCCCGAATATTAAAACTGATATTCTGGGAACAACCCACTCTTATGCAGGAAGCATGGACAAAACACAAAATATTTAAGGTGAAACACTTATACCACTACACAGTCATGTTAAAATATTACTACAGCCCAACATATAGAGTAACCAGAACAACATATCAAATAAGACCACAGTCAACAAACTACATAAGATATAAGTACAACAATCACAACGACAAAGCCACCCGAAACTTCTTCATACCTGACATGATAAACAAACTGCCGTTCGACAACAGAAACCAAGGAACATACAGAGAGCTGAAACAGGCGCTGTATAAATATTATAGCGAGAATGAAAATTAGAGCAATTCCTGTTTCTCCCTCTCTTCCCCCCCCACACGCACGCACGCACGCACGCACGCACACACACACACACACACACACACACACACACACACACACACACACACACACACACACACACACACACACACACACACACACACACACACACACACACACACACACACACACACACACACACACACACACACACACACACACACACAAACCTATGACAAACCCCCTCTCAAAAGCCATCACTACAAGAACACAAAGAAACAAACACACCATGTCTAAATCCAACCCTATTTGCGCAAAAAAAAGAAGAAAAAAAAAGTTAAACTGTAGTAGCAGTTGAAATCTTCCAAGCACGTACCAACAAACAGTAAAATCAATACCTGGTTTGTGACCATTACAGGAACATTACCATGAAACCACCACCATCTATCATCTATTATCTTCCTCAGATAAGCTTCGAGGAAGAAAATTATTAACTTGCAAGTATCTGTTAATCACAATTGCAACATGTTATAAATATTATATATATATAATTATTACAGCATCTATGTATGCAATTTATCTGAGACATAAAATAATAATAATAATAATAATAAATAAATAAATAAATTATTATTGTTATTGTTATTATTATTATGTATATTCTATATTCAAAAATTCTGTATAATCTTTATTATAAATAAAGTCACTCAATATATTAAAAAAATGCGATAATATCATTAATATAACATTACTATTTAACATGAAAAAAATAATGCAATAAATTATTCTTATTATTAAAAAATTATGTAAATAATTAATTACATTGTATGCTTATGAGAATTAGGAATATAATATTTTAACTGCATATGTGTAAATACTGTTGTATAATCACACTTTCTCAAACTTTGAAAAAATAAGTAAACTACGACATGTAATATAATATAACTTGTGTAACTCTGAACTATATAATTTAAATTATTACTGCAAACAAAGTATGTAATCAACATTATTATTGAAATCTCATTATATGTAGCACTTAGCGCTGAGTAAAATAATATAATGAATGTTACTCAAGATGATAATTGCATATATGTAAATATTTGAGAGATCAATAAAAAAAATATTATTATATTATTATTATTATTGTTATTATACAGAACTACAGAACTATTTACAGAAGTTCAACATCATCTCACAAAATCAATACGGCTTTCGGAAAACCAAAAGCACCATCACTTTCTTAGAAGACATCGTCGACGCAATAAACAAAGCTCTCGACAAAAACAAATACGCCATCCTCATACTGCTTGACTTAACCAAAGCATTCGATACACTTGAACATGACATACTACTCACCAAACTATACTCAGTAGGCATAAGAGGAACACTGCATATATGGTTCAGGAACTGCCTCTCAAACAGAACACAAGTAACAAAAATAGGTACATGTCACAGCTTGGGTATGCAAAAAAAAAAAAAAAAAACACGGTGTCCCTCAATGCGCCATTATCACCCACTCTATTCAGCATATACATTAATGATGTTCATAACATGGCCATAAGAAGTTAAATATTTCAGCACGCAGATATCACCGCACTGCTAGCAATCCACACAGACATCAACACGGCTCTTTCCAAAGCACAACAAGACCTAAATGAAATCACAACTTCTACCAAAACGGAATTCTAATCAATGGCACCAAAACACAGATGTTGATAATACAACACAAGAATCATGCGCCAAACACCATATTAATACACTGTAACACATACTGCTACATTAACAACAAAAAAACCTGCCAATGACCTGAAATCAAACCTGTAACACATGCAAATACCTTAGTCTCTACATAGATTGCCATCTTAAATGGACAAAATATATAGAATACCTACCTACCAAACTCCGGAACATCGCAGCAAAACTCTTCCAAGTAAAATACATTATTCCATCCAACATAAAAAAAAAACTCCTATATCACGGTATCTGCGAATCTTTATTCAAATACGGTGTAACAGTCTGTGCAAACACATCAAACAGCCACCTAACAAAATTAGAAATATTACATAGGAAAATTGTGTCAACAGTGATTTGGACACCTTATATGCAACAATCAATATTCGACCAGCACATGGCGACACACAGAATCCTGAGCATTAAAAACCTGAAACACTATATAACATTAATAAGGAATTACTTCAACATCACCTATCGAAATAACAGACACATATCGCTTAACACACAACCAACAATAACTTTACATCCCTACACGCTTCAACAACTCATACGGTTCTTTTGTCAGATCATATCAGACCCACGCAACTCAACAACCTACCAAGAAATTTAAAACACATAGATAATGACAGAACATTAAAACACGAACTCTGGAAAATATACTAACACATTTAATATACCATTAACACTAATATACACATCACAAATTACCAGCATCAATGCCTACATCTCATACATAAACAGTAACAACAACATAAATAGTGAAGGCTAATCCCACTCTCTTCATAAAAGCTAACCCAAGCTTCTAAGTAGGTGGTATTAAACGCCTCACTAATCGACCCGTAATCCTCATAATAAAAGACTGCAGATTAAGTAGCAAAACAGTCAGTAAGGTGTATAACAATAATGAAGATACTGATATTAAAAAAAAAAAAATATATATATATATATATATATATATATGTAATTAGGCTGTATAATAATAAGCTATGATGTTGGTATCGAAAAAAAATTATGTACATTTGTATTTAAAAAAATCACTGTACTCTACTTTTTGTACTGTACAGAAAATATAATGGTATACTTTATTGTATATATGTAAATACTCAGTATGATGTTAAATAAAATGTTAAATTATTATTATTATTATTATTATTATAATATTATTATTATTATATGTATGTAATTTATCTGCGGCATACAAAGTGTAAATAAATGTATATGTAATGCGAATGTATATAGATTCAAGTACTTGTAGGCAAAAAAAAAAAAAAAAAAAAAAAAATATTATCATGATTATTTAAAAATATATGTTAACAGTCCGTGTCAATATTTGTATGCAGATTAGTGTGCAAGTATCTATTGTAAATATAATGTATAATAATAATAAAGTTTGATTGATTAAAAAATATCATATTATTATTACTATTATTAAGAGAGACCTATAGGGAGTCAGCGACTCATTGAGGGAGGCCATATACTACACACACCAGCTGTCATACTTATTCTTAAATTCATTGACACTGCTTGCACTCAACATCCAATGGAAATCCATTCCAATTACTTACCACCCTATGATAGAAAATTCTAGCCCTCACCCCTTCTTAGCGGCATTCATTCTCAAGTTCCAAGGATGTCCTCTTGTTCTTTCCCCACCCTCCATAAATTGAAAAATTCCCTCAACAGAAATCCAGTATGACACTTTCAGAAGTTTGTCTCAATCATATCACCCCTCTTTCTCCTGTTTGCTAGTGTCTACAGTCTGCAAATTCTCAATCTGTCTTCACAATCGGTATTCCACAATCCTGATATCATTTTAACACTCTCCTTTGCACTCTCTCAACTCTATTCGAATCACAACAGAAAACTGGAGAACATAACTGCGTACACTAGTCCAAGTGAGGTCTTATCAAAGCCTTGTATTAGGCAAAATCACATCCTTATCTTTACAACTGAAAGTTCGTTTCAGCATTGCAGTTATCTTTTGAGTTGCATTTGCAGTCTTTGCTACATGGCCCCTGAACTTCATCTTCTATCTACTAAAACTCCAAGATCCCCAACCTCAGCAGTTTCTTCTAGAATAATTACAGCAATATAATACGACTTTGGATATCTATCCACGCTGAAGTGAATGACTTTACATTTACTGACACTGAAATGACATCCATTTTCCGATGCACACAATTCTAGGCTAGTGAAATCATTCTTGAAGTACTGCATATCATCAGCATTCCTGATTACCTTACCTATCTTTCCATCATCAGCAAATAGCTGTATGTCAAATAGCACTGATCCTTATGGTACACCACTGGTTACCTTAAATCTAGCAGACTCACCTCCCACGTATACCACTTTTAATATCTGCCAGACAGCCGTCTCTTATCCACGCTAATATTCTATGATCCGAACCAATATTCTCCAATTTATTCAAGACTCCATCATGCTGTATTCTGTCAAAAGCTTTAGCAAAATCCAAAAGTATCATGGTGTTTCCATTCCCCTTGTCTACTTCAGCAGTTGCATTGTTATAGAATGTGAGCAAGTTACTAACACAGACCTTCCCTTAGTAAACAGATGTTGCTCATTGCAAATTAGAGATTCACTGTCAACCCGTTTCTGAATGCGAGCTCTGACCAGTTTTTCCATAATCTTCACTACCACTCCTGAGATACTAATTGGTCGGTCTTTGCATCACCCTTGTGCAATGGAATTACCATACATTCTTTCCATTCCTGCAGAATCTTCCTTGTTCTGACACTCATATTAAGCAGCCTAGTCAAAGGAATAGCCAGTTCAGCTGAATACTTTTTGCACACATGCTGATATCTCTTCAGTCCCTATTGCTGAATTCTTGTTCAGTTGTTGCAAAATCTCTAATACATCATCCTCATACGCCCGAGTTTTTTCATTCAGTGAAGAGGTAACAGTGAGCTCAATGTTGCATACACCAGGTTTATAGCTTTTAACAAAATGTCCACTCATTAGTTGAACAACCTTGTGTGCATCTATAACCCTCACGCCATCTGCATTTATAAGAGTTATTCTTTCTATTCTGCATCTTTTTATTAAGCTGGAAAGTTTATGTTTTTTACCTTGTTATTTTTATAAGTATTATGTTATTTCTTTCTCACCTGAAGAAGTCGGAACCACGATGAAACTAGTCGTGATTTATCAATGGTTTTTATTACACTTTCTCGGGTTCTAGCCAGTTAAATTTTAATTTTATAAATGTATTCATCCCGAGTCAATCCTAATTACAGTACATATATATATATATACGTAGGCTGTTCAATATTTATACAGAAAATATCTATACAGAATATTTATAAGACTATATTTATACAGAAAACAGAATACCTTTAATCGTCATCATTTACATGGTATTTTAAGTACCTACTGTGAGACGCGATGCATTTGTCCCAACGTTGCGTCTACTTCTTAAACACATGTGAGAGTCCGTTTTTTAAGAGTTCTTTCAAAATCGCCTCCGCAGCTTTTACACATGCTTTGTTGCTTTCGAAATGGCGGCCTTTTAGTGGTTTCTTGAGCTGAGGAAACAGCCAGAAATCGCACGGTGCGAGATCAGGACTGTATGGAGGGTGTGGTAAGATATCTGTGTTGTTCTTCTGCAAAACGTCCACTACACAACCAGCAATATGTGGCCTTGCATTATCGTGGTGCAATAAGAAGCCATTCTTCAGCAATGGACGCTTCCTTTTGACGTGCTTGATGATAATCGCTGCTATGTTGATTATTGTCTCTGTGATGGATGTTGAAGGTCTTCCCTCACGTTCAAGATCTTCCACATTTTGCCTTCCTTCCTTAAAAGTTTTATGCCAACGAAAAACACTTGGCCTCGACATTGCTTCATCGTGGAAAGCTTCGCGTATCATGTTAAAAGTGTCCAATGCCGATTTTTGCAAAGGCACACAAAATTTAATCGCATAACGCTGTTCCAAGAACGTTTCTATTTCGAAGACTGGTCACACCTCGTAGGCGCGCCGATGAGCACGTGCGTTTAGTCACGTGACACTCTGGCACATCAGCCCGTATATGCCATCTATCAACCTCTTTTGTTAATACATACAGGCAACGTTTCTTTATTCCACAGAAATTAATATTGTGATGAGTGGTTTCGCCACAGTAAAATTAGTCTTATTACTTATTGAACAGCCCACGTATATATCATAAAAATCAGCTAACGCCTTTTATTCCCTTATAGGAAGAAGGCGAGGCCGTTATATCCTATCTAGCTTTTGGAGAATTAGTGGGCAGTTCAATCTACACCGGTAGGCAATCAGAGATAGCTGGCCCATGTCTATTACTGGTTTATAAGCAGCCACTGATGAGGAGGCTGGCGAACAAGTGCTGCCATCTCTTGTTGCCTTACCTAACAGGATATGTTATTGTCTGATATAGTGTGTGTGCTACGTTCGATGTTCCTGATTTTACGAGAAGAAAAACCCGAGTTTCATGGAGGAAAAACCAGCTTGCCCATGCCTGGGATCAACTAACTCAAAAACAGGTCGAAAATAGGCTTAGCAACAGTTCCTCTAGTCGGCGACTAGACTTGAACCTACGTCTAATTTCGAGCAACAAAGCGCAGAGAACGCAAACCTCATTTCCACTGAGCTCCAAATCCAATACCATATACCTTGATAACCACATTAGGGATACTCATTGGTCTGTAATTTGTTGCAGCCGCAGTCCTAGCTTGAGTCTTTTACGATGAAACTATCTTGCTCTCCTTCCACACAGTAGGAATCACATATGTGCTGAGACTCTAGCTTCTTCCTTAAATCAATTTTGTTTTCTTCACTATAGTCAATCACTTTCTGGACTTGCTCTTTATAATGCTCTTGAGTCTTTTCATCACTCTTCTCATGATATTAGAGCCACAAGATTTCCTTTCTTTTTAAGCAGCAGCTTCTTTAAAGCGTTATTTAAAAAAAGAGATGCAGGTGTGGGAGTTTCTGAAACAAATTTCCCCCACCCAGTCAAAGTGACCTGTGACAAACCAGCGAGCAGGTCAGTGTTCATAATCACTGAATAACATGTCAGAAGGTACATCACTACCATGTCACATGTACAAGCGAGATCTCACTTCAATTCATCCTTCAAACTCACATTAACAAATTGCACTCTTTCTTCCTTCATATATACATATTATGTATTCAATACAGATATTTCATAACATATAATTGATAATAATAATTTTATATCAATAAAAAAGTTTGTTTGTTAGTGTTATTATTATTATTATTTCTGATACCTCCAAGGAGTTCAAAGACTCATCGCAGGAGGACACCTACAACTGTCTCAACCACTAACCGAAACTCTAATACGAATCATCTTCATCAACGCCATCTACCGCCCACCTCCACCACCTTCAACTAGTATTTTTTTGTCTGTAAATTGCGTGTGTTCTGAAGGGCCGATTTGTCTGTATGAGGGATGAAAAACCCGAGTTTTCGGGAGAAAAAAACCCGCTATACAGCGTATCTACGTGTATGTGTGTGTGTGTGTATATATGATGGACATTGACATGGACATTGAAGATGGCAATCCATCAAGAAAATTGAAGCCTTTGAGATGTGGCTATATAGACGAATGCTATCATGGACAGAAAAAATATCCAATGAAGATGTCTTAAAATCCATTGGCAAAGCCAAGGATCTCATACAAACAATCAAGAAACGAAAAACATAACGAAAAACCGTTTTTCGTTGTGTTTTGACTCAAAAACGGCAAATATCAACTTCTACTTCATTTTTACTCAAATTCTTCTTACTAAAATTACTTCATTTTAGTAAGAAGAATTGATGGTAAAAGAGCTAGAGGAAGAAAAAGGATATCTTGGTTTGACAACATCAAGACGTGAACAGGAAAGAGCAGCGTACAACTGCTCAGAGCAACGAAAGAATGTAGTTTGTTCACCAAGATGGTCGCTCACCTTCGATAGAAGATGCCACCATAAGAAGGATCAGATAAAAGACACTCTCACAAGAAAAAAAAATAGATATTAAAATAAGATCAAATTTTTTAACATCATTATGACTCTATGCAGGTCCTGAATCATAATAATAATAATTGTTATTATTTTACTCTAATTAATTAATTAAGGTAATTTTTTGCGTTGAAAATATCTCATGATATTTTCTTCGCTTTGGGGAGTTGAAGTGCTAGCGCCATTTTTGATTGGTGGTTAATGTAATTTCGTCTGCTATACTCGTTAACTACGTGTGCGTAGTTTGTTATATTTTATTTTACTAAATTTGACGATTCTTAGTAATGTTAATTAAAATAGGGGCCACCATAGGAGGGAAGTGTTGTAAACTATTGACTACGTTACAGCTATTACAATATAACAATGGCTTATGTAGATGTTTAAAAAGTCATGTATCGCGTAGGAGTAGTTTCACTTTTGTTTTCAAATCGTTACGTTTTAGCGATTACAGATATTCCATCTACTCATTATGTTATATGAGCACAAATAATGAAGAGACTTTTGAACTTACAAGGGAAGAAGACGACAAAAAAATTGATGAATTTGTGGATAATGAAAGATATAGAATATTCGGTGCTGGACATAGCGTGTTAATTATTCAACCGCGAGTGAAATGGGGGCCTAAGAAACCAGTGAATACAACCCCTGAGCTACAATTAGCAGAAGCTGTTGCTTTAATAGAGACACTTCCACAATGGAATGTTATTGAAAAGGTTCATAACATATAATTTTTATTTCTTTATTTATTAATATAAAATAAGCAGTAAGAACATTGAGTTCTTAGTAACATTATACTTAGTATAATCATCTTTCATAGTGATAATTATCAACCAATTAATTCTTTAGGGTCTTTCACACTTTGGATTAAGGCAGCGTGTAACATTAATTGTGGATTATTGTTATTTAGTGGAATAGTGCAAGACACTGTAGATCTAAGTATGAAGTAAAATTAAGTTGCTTAAATATAAATAAAGAGCCAACAGGCATCATTTCGGCGATGTAAACATAATTAAATTAAGGGGATATTAGATCCCACATCGTTTAAAAACCGAATAAGAAACTCAAAGATTGGAGTAAAATTAAGGATTCCTAACTCTCGCAGTATACTGGATCCAGTGTGAAGAGCCCTTTGATTCATATCAAGTAAAAAGTGATTCTTGATCACCGTGACTTCTCTGGATGGGTTCTCTTAATATAAGTTTAGAAAAACCATATACATATAAGGTATGCAAAAGTGAAACACACACACAAAACATGAACAGTGTATTTAGATGTAAGTGCATACTTAAGTCAAAGAAGATGCGGATCTCATTGGTTCACATCATCAAAGGGTAGTGCCTAAGAAAGTATAGATCCAGAAATTTTTTTCAGTGATAGATATATAATTAAAAACATTTGACATTTATACAAATAGCAACAATTAAAACAAAAAAAATCCCACCCAATAGACAAAATTTTTACATATACTGTGAGCATTTCCAGAAAATGGAAATGCTTACAGTATATTGGTATGTTTGAATGAATTTAGTTATCATAGAAGTAATAGTGAGACATGAAACAATTCTTGTTTTTGCAATTTGAGCTGCTTTTGGCTGACTTGTGTGCATTCCAAAATCAATTATGCATCCTTAATATTAGTATTATTATTTATACAGGTACCCATTGGAGTCAAAAGACACATTCGTTAACATAATACCAATCATACATCTCCTTAAACTTATTCAACAAATAAAGAACTTGGTAAAGAACCTAGTCTGCACACCTGTACTAACCACACTCTTATTTCCTTTCACACAAATTTCTTTTCTGTTAATCTTATAGAATCTCTTTAGTAACTTAAAAGTTTCTAATATCCCTTCTCCTCCACCTGTCAGTTAAACTCTGCAGTCCACACACCTTCAGTCTATCTTCATAAGGTACATTCCACAGACCTGTCATGAGCTTGGTCACTTGACTCTGAATCCTCTCCACCACCTATTGGTGGAGCAGTTCACTACTATGCTGTGCACAGTAGTGAACATATGGCTAAATCATAGCCTTATAAACATGAATAATAACTTTATCTTTGCTAGTCAATGTGTTCTTCAACATCCATATAATCCTCTGAGCTATTTTGCCATCTCTTGTAGTATGTCCTCTGAATTTCTAATCTGTATCCACCGTCACACCAGATCCATAGCCTTATCAATTTTCCTCATCATCAATTTTGTAATCTAGTACCATTAATACGTTATGAAGTGTGTAATCTTTTCATTCTGAAGTGCGTTACATTTTGCAACATTAAATTGACAACCATTGTCCTCTGCCAGTTTATTTAAATCATCCTGCAAGATGTCTGTATCACCTTTATGAACTGTTACCCTCCCTAGTTTTGCATCATCGGCAAATAACTGAATATCCCTCCCTCTCAAATTTCCCCCTCTATTATAAAATAGTAGTGGTCATAGTAGAGAGCCCTGGGGCATTTCACTAGTTATCCTCCTTTGCCTTTATTCTGCTTCATCCATGCCACCAGCTTCATATCCATTCACATTTGTTCCAACTTATAACAGTTTTCAATGTGATATTCTGTCAAATGCCTTTGCAAATTCCAGCAATATTATAGTGTAGGCATTTCCTTTATCCCCTTCCAATGTCACTTTATTATAAAACGTGAATAAATTACCGAGGCAGGACCTCCCTTTTACAAAAACATGCTGTCCTCTGGAAAATATCATATCTCTATCCACCTATTCCTGAATTTTACTTTTAACCAATTTTTCCCAATACTTAAATACCACTCCAGATATACTGACTGGTCTGTAATTTTCTACTTTTGCATTTATGCAATGGAACTATCTTATCCTCTTTCCACTCACTTGGAACTTTGCCAGAGAAGAGACTCGGATTAAACAACTTTATCAGAGGTACTGCCAATTCACTTGCACATTCTCATAGCTCATGAGCTGCCATTCCATCCAGGACCACTGAGTGGAATGGCAGATTTATTCATATTGATATTTTTTCAGTATACTGAATACCTCTCACTTCATCTACTTCAATTCTCACATCAGTCTCTGTTATATCAATAACTACAAAGTCACTGTCTGAATGATATACCCTTGCAAATTGATTACTTAGTAACTGAACTATTTCTTTTGCTTCTGTCACTTTTCCTGTCATCAGCAGTGAGTAAAGTTATCTTTCCATAATTATTCTTTCTTTTACTTGCTATGTAGTGAAACAACCTTTTTGGATTTATTTCGGTATGCTTAGTTATTCTTCTCCCAAAATTTGATTTAGTTTTCCTTACCTTACTTGTTACCCTTCTTGCACATGCTTTTTATTGTTATATTCCTTCCATAATGCTTTCTTCTTTTGCAGCTCCTGTTTTATATTGCTCTTCATCCAATGAGAACATACACAATTTACAGAATACTAGTGGTGGTGGGCAGTGGATGGCATTGGTGCAGGTAGTGATGGTAGTGGTGGTTTGCTGTAGTTTTGGTGGATTATCACATGACACCTCCAAGGAGTTCAAAGACAGAGACCAAACCATGGGTTGTCGTCATCATCATCATCGATTTCCTGATATATACCCCCAAGGAGGGTGTTGAGGTTATTATGACAGCACTACCTGATTAAGTTTATGTTATTATTAATTTCCCATCCACAATTTTCCTCCAAATTAGACTATTACTTGTAAGCACTCCTATATTGTCATATCTAAGATTTCATTTTTCTAACGCAGTTCTAACTGAATCAATCCACCTAGACTTTGGTCTTCTTCTTGGTCTCTTTCCTGCCATCTTGGCAACAAACACAGGTTTTGCTAACCTTTCCTCACCCATTCTATTTTCATTTAGGGGTTATTCCAATTTTGTCTAGTTTATTCTATTTTCATTCAATGGATATTCCAACTTTGTCTAGCCTTTTCACTTTTTTTCATCATGACAAATATAAATATATATTTAATCTCATTTTGCTTTGTTATTTTTACAGTGAATTTTAACAGATAACCTAAAAAATATGTTTAAATGACATTAGATAAATCCGATGCTTATGTGACAAATGCACACCGGCAGACCTCACTGCAACAAATGACCTCCAATATCCAAGTAAAATCATATCATCTGGAGTAAGCTGAGTTGTCTATTAATTAAAATACTTGAATGACAACAGTTCACACATTCACCTTAAAATTGATCGTGTCTCTTCAATACCACAAAAATCTTCAATTCCAATATTAGTGTTCATAATAAAAAGAAAATATTTGACAAAGTATTTTGAAAATGAAACTACCCCCTATTTCCATAGCATTTAATCCCAACATCCTGAAAAAGGATGTTCCTTCTTCGTAGCACAATTGGAAGAATGACGTTCTTCGATTGGAAAAGGCCTAGGTTCGATTCTCATCATGACGAGAAATATCTTTATATGTTTTTTTTTTCCATTTGAAGATGAATTAGTCGATCTGATATGGTGGTGGTGGGTAGTAGAAGGCATTGTGAAGATGATGGTAGTGGCAGTTTGCTGTATTTGGTGGATTAAGTGGTGGAGACGGAGAGTTGTAGAGTAGGTGCCTTCCCTCGATGAGTCTTTGGACTCCTTGGAAACATCACATAATAATAATAATAATTTAAGTGACCATACCACCTTAGATTAACTCTGCTGACACATTCTTGAATGCTAATAATGTCAAGTTCCTTTCTAACATCTTTATTTTTAATATGATTTTGCCATTGATGCCATCAGTTTACTTCCCTAATTTTTCTCAGAACCCTCATATCTGTGGTCTCTAGTCTTTGATCAAGTGCTTTATTTCTAACCCAACTTTCAGATCCATAACTTAAAACTTGTTTGAACACAGTCTTTTATACTACTAGTTTGGTGTTTTGGCAAATTTCTCTCTTATTCCATATAAATTTATTCATCTGGGTACCTACCATACCAGCTTTGCTTATTCTGTTGTCTCTTTCCAGATTTAACTTGCTATCTTCACTAAAAACTGTGCTAAAATAGCTGAAATATTTTACTTGTTCTATAGGATCACCATTCAGAATGCAGCTGAAGTTTTCTATGTTCCTGCCTATTTTTATAGTTTTGGTCTTTTTATTGCTGATTTTCATGCCAAATTTGTTACAGCTGTTATTCGATTTAGTTAGAGAATTCTCAAGACTTGCACTAGATTTTTTTTAGGAGTACAACATCATTTGCATCAGAGGGCTAAGTTTGACATTTCCAATTCTAATATCAGGCTTGATGCCTGATATAAAACATATGATAGTATATATTGTGAAACACTTATATCTCTTTTCACCTGTATTGACAATGGCTTGTAAGCCCAGCCTAAACTTCTACAAATATTAAATATTTTTTTCTTAATGTGTGTCATTCCATTACTTATAATTTTATCAGATCTTATATTTCATTCTTATGGCACTTCTAACTACATCACTACACCTACATCTTGGTCTTCCTCTCCATCTTTTTCCTGCCTTCTTGCAATGAAACACCTATTTTGCTAACCTTTTCTCTCTTATTCTCTTAAGTGACCATACCACTTTAGATTGGCTTCCCTAATTTTTCTCATTTTACTTGCTCTGTAGGTTCTTCAATTGAGAATGCAGGTATTGCTTTCTGTATTTGTGCCTATTTTCAAAGTTTTTGTCTTTATATTGCTGGTTTTCATCTCTAATTGTTACAGAAGTTATTCAGTCTAGTCAAAGAATTCTGAAGACTGGATTTATTTAGGAATATATTTTTATTTACATAAAGTGACAGTGCTAAGTTGAATATCTTCAATTATGATATCAGGATTGTACTACTTTCCTTCATAATGTGATCTATATAATGATGAATAAGAGTGGAGATGTATAATGTATGCATCTACACTCTTATTCATATTAAGACAAGGATACATCTAACCATCTTTCTGTATTTCCTTCGATTATAACAACTGACTTACAACTTCAGTATGCTCTATATATTGGGCCATTTGCTGCATATAACTGTAACATTTTGACCAGTTCTTCTCTTGGCTCCAAAACTGTAGTTTACAATTTTCAGGTTTTAGAAAAGAAACACATACTGATCGTTATATCCATGCTATTTCTCATCCTAGTCAAAAAGTTGGTACCATTAACACCTTATTATATTGTGCTTATACGTTCCACTGGAGACCTACTACAAGAATTGAATTATATCAAATCTGCGTTTATGAAAAAAGATGGCTTTAATTAGTCCTTTGTCAAGGAAGCCTTTAACAGCTTTAGGCCACCAGTTTCTAGATCCCCTGAATATATCACTCAGATTCCACTTCCATATATGCTAGCAAAGGTTGGTCGATTGGTAGAGCCTCTGCTAACAATTGCTCACGCAAAAAGATAAGCAAGTTTGAGCGTGGTTAGTAGTTGGAAGCGATTCGATCATTTGATGCTGTTGGCACATTCTCCCTTGATGAGTCTTTGGACTCCCTGGAGGTGTCACATAATAATAATAATATATCAAATGAATTTCTGAACGTGTTTCTAAAGTTCTGAGACCTCTTAATAGTGCAGTATCTCTTCTTCCTGTCAGGAAAACTTTTACCATCCTTTACTTATCTGAAGACAAGCTTTCTTCATTCATCCTTCCAGGTGGCTATCAGATCTCTTGCTCCTGTGGTATCTTACTTTGTACAGTCACAGGCAGATCTGTAGCCATCTGGCACAAGTAGCATAAATCATATGCTCTATCACAAACCTGAGCAGTCTGGCATAGGTAGAACATGACATCTTGACTAAGTATAGAGTTCTATAGAAGAAAACAAAATTTTTACACAAAAGTTGATTCCTTATATAGCAGTTATACAAGGAAAGTTGTGAAAACCCTTTTTATCACTTATCAAACTTAAATATATCTGACGGCCTTCGGTTATCCGCTTATGGAAGATATCATTTCATTTAATTAATTGCTTTAATGGAACACGTGCACTAGACATATTAAGGTAAGTTTCGTGGCTTACACATGTAACAAAAATTATATAAAATTTATTCAAAAACTCCAATATATTTCATCCAATATTATGGGGATATTGTCAGGGAGATAGACCATTAACTACATTCAAAAGATGAATATCAAAATAATGAGTCATAAATCGTGCGTATATTAGCATGTCTCAGTTGCATCTGAAATATACGATATTACACTATTAGAGTTCAAAGGAACAATTGAAGTAAGTTACATAATTAAAAAATAAAATAAAAATAATTATTAATTAAAAACAACAACAACAACAACTTGCGATTATTAATAGTGATCATTTCTCAAATCTTGGATATTGGCATACAATCTGATCGGGTTCCTATACTATTGACACTGGGCACAGAGTTCTTAGGAGTTAAAACTTTTTCACTCTAGCAAGTTCAAATTTGTTTGTCTTTTCCTTGAAATTGTGGAAGCCCTGTGTGGAATTCTACTCATAATCTTCTGCTTCCTTCATTGTGCATACACAATTCTCCGATGACTAGCAGACAGCCAGTTCCCAATCCAATTTACTAACCTGATATCTAAACTCGTGTGCTGTAACTTAAATATCAATTTATCATTTGGTGCCCTGCCATATGTCTTTGTAAAATCCAATAAAATGACAGCATATCCCGTTCCTTCATATTCTGATCTTATTATTATAAAAGGAAATCAGAGTAAAACAAGTGTGTCCCTTAAAAAATTCATCCTGACCCTCATAGATGACATTATTCTCATTTGCCCAATGTTGCATACACTAATTTCTCCACCATCTTAACAACTACAGAAGAAATAAAAATTGGTCTACATTTTGACCCTTCTTTTCTACACCACCACCTTTATGCAGTGGCATTGTCTTGTCCTCCTTCCATTCTTTGAGTTGTTTTCTAACAGTCGGACTCTCATTGAAAAGCCAAGTCAATGAAGCTATCAGTTTCTTAGCACGTTCTCTTAAAACGTGGTGATATCCCATCCAGTCCATTACGTTATTGACATCCAGAGTACTTAGTATTTGAAATACATTGTCCTCTTGTACTTTCCCCATCCCTCTAGTAACAAAACGTACATTAAATAATCCCTAATAAAGCAATGATTCAGCAACTCCACCATTTCATTTGCAATCACTTCACTCCCATTTTTGTTTAACAATGTAATTCTTCCACAATAATTTCTCCTTCTACTAGCCACATAACAAAAGAATTCATTTTGAAAAATTATGGAGACAACTACCATGTTAGAGTAAAAACTTTACTTTAATATAGTGACCAAAATCAACACTCGACGTTTCAACCTTCATATCAAGGTCATCATTTGGAGCATATACAGTATATACAGAGAAACAAGCTGCACTACAATCTACATGGTTTGCTCAAGTTACTGATCAACCGTTACTACAATTATTGGCCTGACCTTGGTGAAAAAAAAAAAAAACTTCATCAAAGCTAGAGTCCTATTATTATTATTATTATTATTATTGTCTATTAGGTTACAAAACTAAATTGGACTTGTGAGCAACATGTTTATATATATATATATATATCATCATCATCATCATCAAATTCCTACCATGTACCCTCAAGGGGTGTACAGGATATGATAGTACTACATGAAAAAAATTACACCATTACTAACTTCCTATCTACAATTTTCCTCCAAATCAGTCTGTTACTTGTCACGACTCCAACATTATCAGATCTTAAATTTCTATTGTCTAAGGCACTTTGTTCCGTATCAATCCACCTATATCTTGGTCTTCCTCTGAGTCGTTTTGCTGCCAACCTGGCAGAGAACACCTGTATTGCTAATCTTTCTTTGCCCATTCTGTTTAAGTGACCATACCACCTGAGATTAGCTCTGCTAACACATTCCTGGATGCTGACAATGTCAAGTTCTTTCCTTTATCATTTTTAATATTCATTTTTCCAATATCATTTTTAATATGATATTGCCATTGATGCCATCTCTTCATGCCTATAATCTTTCTCGGGACTCTCATATCTGCGATCTCTAGTCTTTGGTCAAGTGTTTTACTTCTGACCCAGCTCTCAGATCCATAAGTTCAAACTGGTTTGAACACTGTCTTGTATACAACTAATTTAGTGTTCAGACTAATTTCTCTCTTATTCCACATGAATTTATTCAATTGACTTCCCACTATACCAGCTTTGCTGATTCTGTTGTCTATTTCTATATTTAATTTACCATCTTCAGTAAAAATCGTGCCTAAATAGCTGAAATGTTTTACTTGTTCCACAGGTTCTCCATTCACAACACAGTTGACATTTTCAATGATTCTGCCTATTTTCATTGTCTTTGTCTTTTTATTGCTGACCTTCATACCATATCTATTACAACAGCTATTCAATTTAGTCAAAGAATCTTGCAGACTTGTAGCTTATAACATCATCCGCATAAAGCAAAGAGCTGACATTAACATCTCCAATTTTGATATCATGTTTAATACCACTTTCCTTCATAATGCGATCCATATAGATAATGAATAACAGACAGGATAATGTACATCCTTGTCTCACACCAGATTTAATATTAAATCATCTTCCTGTACTTCCTTCAATTCTAACTGCTGACTTACAACTCAAATAAAGACTAAGTATTGCTTGATATAATGCCCCATTGACACCATATAACTGCAGCGTATTGAATAGCTTCTCTCTTGGCACCTTGTCATATGCCTTTTCCAAATCGACAAAACTTAAATACAGATCTTTGTTATATTCCCATGGTTTCTCGACTATTTGTCGTAAAGTGAAGATCTGATCCTAACAGCTCTATTTGGCCTGAATCCAGCTTATTCTTCACCAAGCTTTTCTTCCACAATTCTTCTCAACTGTTTCTCAAGTATACTTGTATAGATCTTGCCAGGCCTCTGTTGTTAAACCCTGGTTCATTGATTTAAAAAAAAAAAAAAAAAAAAAAAAAAAAAAAAAAAAAGACACCCTAATTGGTCGGTGAAATCGAATTCAGTAAGGGGCGGAGAAAAGAAATTAAAGAAGGTGCCGGTAGGGATCAAGGTATAAAAGGGTTAGAAACCCCACCCATGGGACTTTTTTCCCGGATAGTTTCTTCACAAGCTCCTTCGTATAGGTTTTCATGCTGTTTTCCTGAGTGGCGGGATTGGAGTTATATCTCTGTCCAACACAATAAAGGAACAAGTAGGTGAGAGGGATTTCAATTCTGTATTTCCTATGGTAAGAAATGAGAAATACCATTTAGCTAAAGGAAAGAAGGTATTATCTATGTGTTTCATCATCCAGTGACAACTACAAAAAAAGGAAATCTGTAAAGAAGTCGGTGTCCATGTGGTGAGTTTCACAGCAATGGTATAGATAATTCTAAAGTGTGTTCTTAATTCAAGTACGAAAAGTAAAGATCACATAAGCACAGTTTAATGCCAAAAGAACTTAGGAGAGATCATACCGGGATAGTTCAATCGGAAAAAGGTACAGGCCAATATAGAAAATTCAAGAGAAAAAGGTACTGTAAAAATCTCGTGTTAACTGAAAATCGTCTGTAATTGTAATCTTTATTCTATTACTGAACTGTTGAAGAGACTATGGAAAATTTTACTAGGACTTTAGTACATGACTGATTATACTGAGAGTATGCCTGTTTATTATTAATTATATAGGTATTCATATGTCCTGAGATTTATGCATATGTATTGTAACTTATAGGAAAGTTTTAAATGTCAAAGTTATGTGTTATCACAGAAGGAAAGGAGAGTTTAATCTACATAGTTTTAGATAGTTAAATAGAGTGAGTTGATCACATATGTCCATGTGCTACAGCATATAGCGCATATTCAGACTAATATAGGGTTAATTAAGGTGTTAATTAGATCTGGGATTATACATATGATTGTATGTGTTGAATTTGTTATGGCAGCATGATCGCAATACCCATATAGGATCATAGCCAAATACTTGTGATAAGCTAAGGTTATTTTGTAAATGTTTTCTTAGTATTGAATTGAATTATATTAGAAATTGAATTGTACCATACTAATGAGTTTAATAAACCTTTGTTCATTGATAAAACAGTTGTCTGAAATTGCTGCCCAATGCACACTTGAAAACGTACGAACCTAATCACGCGGGAGGGGAGAATATTTAAATGAGTAATGAGATAAAGTGTCACGACTGCAATATTGTTTCACATTCAAACATATTTTGGTAATTGCTCCTTGTTTTTGTATTTTATATCTCAAACTAAATGTCCCAAAAGGCGCAGTATAATATAAATATTAGGGACACTAAGGGGAGAAATAGCTTAAATATTTGTATTTTGGGGTGATATCTTGTACATAGATAAAAGTTGAATATAGATAAGCAGAATTTCACTAGATAGAATAATAATCATAAAATGGAACACAACACTGTAATTCTTACATTCAGTTTTATTTCCCTTTTTATATATGGGTACTATGAGAGCTCTACTCCAATCATCGGGAATTCGTCCCTCTGTCCAGGCTTTCTGAACTATGCAGTGCAGCCACTGTAAGACTCTTATACCACCATACTTCAGCATTTCTGGTCGAATATCATCTACTCCTGCTGCCTTTCCACATTTCAAGCCTTTGATGGCTTTTTCTACTTCAAGTATATATATATATATATATATATTATAAAAAAAATTAACAAAAAAAACAAGCAATGTGATTATACATATAAATTTTAACCAATTGGTATGGAATAGTTTCCTAAAGTATGCTAGATACTAAGTAAGCTGAATATGTGCCATCCAAATTCTTGGAATTTTTATGCCACCATTATTTTTGAGATTAGGGTAGTTAATCAGAATTTCACAGGCTTCTTTAAATTGTCTTTCATACCAGGTTTTTAATGATGTAAAGAGCAGGTTCCTTTCCAATCAGTTTGGTGTATGGTGTTGAGCGTGATCTGAGCGGCCTGCTTTATCAAAATTGCTATATTTAATGCCTTTTGTGTTCTTTTTTACATATAGGGATTGTACGTTCAGTTTTCCTGGATACACTGGTCACACGTCTTCCCTCAGGCAGTCTATCCTTCATGGTTTACTGCAAACCGACATATACTGACCAATATACATGCTAACTCATATCACCACCCATCGCAAAAATTTGGAGTCATTAACACCCTATAACAATTTGCTCTAATCAACAAGCTCTTAAACAAGAATTGAAAATAATTATCAACACATTTATAAATAATGGATATAACAAAAATACTATTAATAAAGTTCTTCATAAAACTTCATCAAAAAATAATATAGATTACAGTAAAACCATAGCCATCCCATACATTAAAGGGTTATCAGAAAAAATCAATAGAATCCTACACCATTATAATCTCAATGCCACTTTTAAACCACCTATAAATAAAAAAACATTCAACTCCTCTAAGGATCCTCTCCTCCCATTGGCACATCCTGGAGTTTATTGCATCTACTGCACCTGTAACTTACTTTATATTGGTTATACTGGACATACAATCTTTATACATAAAAGAAAGAACACAAAAAACACATTACATATAACAATTTTGGTGAAGCAGGCCTCTTCAGATCCCGCTCTCTCTCTCAGCACCCTACACCAAATTGATTTGAAAAGTACCTGCTCTTTACATCATACCAAAATCCGGCATGAAAGAAAATTTAAAGAGGCCTATGAAATTCTGATTAACTATCCTAATCTCAACGATAAATGTGGCATAAAAATTCCAAGAATTTGGATGGCACGTATTCAGCCTGCTTAGTATCTAGCATACTTCAGGACTTTAGGAAACTGTTCCATACCAATTGGGTGAAATTTATATGTATAATCTTTTTTTTTTTTTTTATAATATATATATATATATATAAATATGTTGCTCTCCAGCCCAATTTATTTTTGTAACCTAATAGATGATGATAGGGGTGCTTAAGGGTCAAAGCTGTATAACTGAGAGGAGACCTCCACATGGCCTTTAAAGGAATGCAGAGAACCGACAAGGGCTTCTGACCTAATGTCCAATCCTCACCTTCTCATGGTGCACCCTGTTGGGTATCTACTTGGATACTGAACAGACGAGGATGGGCTGGCAATTTGGGATTTAGCTGACCAAATTGTATTCTTATTGGTTAAACCAAAATATAGATTGATGGTACAACATGACAATTTCATGACAACATGACAATTTCATGCCGGCTGGGGCGTCGCCCGGTTAAACAAGGCACCCGTTGTTTTCGCCAGGGAACCAGGGCGAGCAGCGAAAAGTCAGCTACTGGAACAAATCTGAAAATAAACCCCAACTCAACATCACCAGAGTTAAAGATCGGTACTATCAACGTAAGAAGCCTGAATGGCAAAGAAATGGAGCTAGCTGAGGAATTAGATAAGTACCAGATCGACATAATAGGGGTGACTGAAACAAAAAAGACCAAACTGGTGAGATCTTTCTGAGCAATAAATACAAAATGTTATATTAATTCAGACAATGACAATCAAGGAAAAGAAGGAGTAGCCATAGTATTCAACACAAAATACGAGGCTAATCTTCTTGAATGCCAGTCAGTCTCAAGTAGAGTAATGTGGGCAAATATGAGAATGGGGAACTGGACAATGAGACTTATTTGTGCCTATGGTCCCACAGAAGGTTCTACTAAGGTAGAAGTGGAGGAATTTTTTCAGGCTTTAGAAAAAGCAACTGACACACAAAAAAATGAAAAGTTGGTCCTTGTTGGGGATCTAAATAGCAGAGTAGGAAATGATTGTGAGACATACAAAAATATTTTGGGAAAATTTGGAGAAAAGAGCAAAGCTAATAATAATGGCAAATATCTTTTGGATTTCTGCTCAGGACATGGACTGGTTATTACTAACACCATGTTCCAACATAAAAATGTGCACAAATTCACATGGAGAGAAGAGGCTAGGAATAAGAAAAGTCTCATTGACTATGTTATTGTTGATAGTGATGTTTTCTCCCTGGTGCAGGACACTAGAGTGTACAGAGGATTTGAAATTGGAAGTGATCACTATTTAGTCTTAAGCAGGATAAAATTGAATTTCATATTGAAAAGAATAACATGCAAGAAAGTTTTAAAGCGAATAAAAGTTGAGCAGCTCTTAGATGTGAACTGTAGACTAAAATACACAAAGATTATTGAAGAAAAAATGAAAGAGTTTGAGAACAGGAATCAAACCTTGGAGATTCAGTGGCAAACTCTGAAGAAAACATTGATTGTTTCTGCCAGAGAGGCATGTGGTGAGGTTGTCTGTAAGGATAAAAAAATCAGAACTCCCTGGTGTACACAGGAAGTTAAAGAGGCAGTGAAGGAAAAGAAGAAAGCATACCAAAAGTTCCTGTCAAATAAGTCAGCTTGTGCTCTTAGAGAATATAGAGACAAATGCAAGAATGCTAAACACTATGTAAAACTATCTAAACAAAAGTCATGGGAGGACTTTGGCAAGAATATAGAAAATAAATATCAAGAAGGTGGCAAAATATTCTGGAGGTCGTTGAAGAAGCTTAAGAATGGAGGAAAGAGTACTGTAAAAGGAATTAGAGATGATAAAGGTGACATGAAAACGGGAAAAAAAAAAATCCTTGAAGTATAGAGTAATTACTTTGAAAAACTGCTAAATGAAACAAGCAGTGATGACAGCACAGTGGTAAAAAATACTGACCAGGCATGCAGTCAGGAATACATATCCATACTTGAAGTAGAAAAAGCTATCAAAAGCTTGAAATGTGGAAAGGCAGCAGGAGTAGATGATATTCAACCAGAAATGCTGAAGTATGGTGGTATAAGAGTCTTACAGTGGCTGCACTGCATAGTTCAGAAAGCCTGGACAGAGGGACGAATTCCCGATGATTGGAGTAGAGCTCTCATAGTACCCATATATAAAAAGGGAAATAAAACTGAATGTGAGAATTACAGAGGTATTTCCCTACTGAGTGTTCCTGGCAAGATCTATGCAAGTATACTTGAGAAACGGTTGAGAAGAATTGTAGAAGAAAAGCTTGGTGAAGAACAAGCTGGATTCAGGCCAAATAAAGGTAGTCAGGATCAGATCTTCATTTTATGACAAATAGTGGAGAAATCATAGGAATATAACAAAGATCTATATTTAAGTTTTGTCGATCTGGAAAAGGCATATGACAAGGTGCCAAGCGAGAAGCTATTCAATACGCTGCAGTTATATGGTGTCAACGGGGCATTATATCAAGCAATACTTAGTCTTTATTTGAGTTGTAAGTCAGCAGTTAGAATTGAAGGAAGTACAGGAAGATGGTTTAATGTTAAATCTGGTGTGAGACAAGGATATACATTATCCCCTCTGTTATTCATTATCTGTATGGATCACATTATGAAGGAAAGTGGTATTAAACATGATATCAAAATTGGAGATGTTAATGTCAGCTCTTTGCTTTATGTGGATGATGTTATACTTCTAAATAAATCTGCTACAAGTCTGCAAGATTCTCTGACTAAATTGAATAGCTGTTGTAATAGATATGGTATAGTCAGCAATAAAAAGACAAAGACAATGAAAATAGGCAGAATCGTTGAAAATGTCAACTGTGTTGTGAATAGAGAACCTGTGGAACAAGTAAAACATTTCAGCTATTTAGGCACGATTTTTACTGAAGATGGTAAATTAAATATAGAAATAGACAACAGAATCAGCAAAGCTGGTATGGTGGGAAGTCAATTGAATAAATTCATATGGAATAAGAGAGAAATTAGTCGGAACACTAAATTAGCTGTATACAAGACAGTGTTCAAACCAGTTTTAACTTATGGATCTGAGAGCTGGGTCAGAAGTAAAACACTTGACCAAAGACTAGAGACCACAGATATGAGAGTCCTAAGAATGATTATAGGCATGAACAGATGGCATCAATGGCAATATCATATTAAAAATGATATTGGAAAAATGATTATTAAAAATGATAAAGGAAAGAACTTGACGTTGTCAGCATCCAGGAATGTGTTAGCAGAGCTAATCTCAGGTGGTATGGTCACTTAAACAGAATGGGCGAGGAAAGATTAGCAAAACAAGTGTTCTCTGCCAGTTTGGCAGCAAAACGAGGGAGACCAAGATATAGGTGGATTGATACGGTAGAAAGTGCCTTAGATGATAGAAATATAAGATCTGATAATGTTGGAGTCTTGACAAGTTACAGACTGGTTTGGAGGAAAATTGTAGATAGGAAATTAATAATGATGTAATTTTTTTCATGTAGTACTATCATATCCTGTACACCCCTTGAGGGTACATGGCAGGAATTTGATGCTGATGATGATGATAGATGATGATAATAATAATAATAGGACTCTTGCTTTGATGTAGTAAATGTTTTTTTTTTTCCCCACCAGAAGTCAGGCCAATATTTGTAGTAACGGTTGGTCAGTAACTTTAGCAAACCATGTAGATTGTAGTGCAGCTTGTTTCTCTGTATATATATTGTGTATACTCCAGATGATGACCTTGATATGAAGGTCGAAACGTCGATTGTTGATTTTGGTGACTATATTAAACTAAAGTTTTTACTCTAACACGATACCTTTCTCCATAACTTTTCAAAATGCATTCTGATCACCGTGTAAGCATGAAAGAAAGGAAAAACAAAAGAATTCTTTTGGATTTTCCTTGGATCTCAGAGCTAATCTCTTCTCATATTCAAGTTTTGCCTTCCTTATCATGCTAGTCACCTTACATGGCATGAATCATATTTTTCATGCAACTGCTCTTCACCCCCCTCTCCTTACACTTTTCCATAATCTCTTCTTCATTGAGGTTCCGGTTTGATATTATTAGTTATCCACTCTGCACCAAATTGTGTTCTCTTTCACTCAAGGTATACAACTTGACATTGCTGCTAATAAGCATTTCTTCACTAGTTGCCATGCACTGGAGATATCTCACTCTTTCAGTTTTTCTGTCCATGGAACTGCCCCATGCTGATTTTTAAGATTATTATTATAATCACCTTTGTTGTAATTCTACATAAATTTGTAGAATTTCTCCTTGATACTTTTACATGTTTATTCATCCTCCAAGTCAAGACTACATGGTCACTTTCTCTAACCATGGCAGGGATGGCATCGTACTTTACTGTGGAATATGAAGTTCCACAGTAAAGTAAGATATTGCTCAAGACATTTATCCATCATGATTCCAGCAATTCCATTCCCTCTTACTTGCTGTTTGCTCTTCCCAATTTATACTGTTGTAGTTAAAATCTCCCATAATGATCACTTGGTTTGCACTTGCCAAACTCAACTTCCTAAACAGTTCTTGTACTCAAAACTATTAGTGCACTCTGAACAGCCAACATCCACGGATCCAATTCACAACAGAAATAGAAAGTAACAACAGCCTACCCTTCGTAGACACCTAGTTCTAAGACAACCAAATGGCTCTTTGACCTTCACTGTCTACAGAAAGACCACACATACAAACAGGTAAATTCAATCCATTCAACAGTCATATCACTCCCCTCCCCCAACAATTTGGATCTATAAAAACCTTAGTCCACTGGGCAAAATTAATTTGCTCAGATGACATTGCACTCACCGCAGAACTCACACACACATAAAAAGCACCTTTTTGGCCAATGTCCCCCCCCCCCTCCCTTCGAAACATTGATTACAGAAAATCCATCACCATCCCCTATGTTCATGACATCTCAGAAAAGGTGGCCAAGATCTTAAAAAAAGCACAATCTTGTGACCACTTCAAATTCTCCACTCTGAACAGCCAATATACACGGATCCAATTCACAACAGAAATAGAAAGTAACAACAGCCTACATGTTCACAGTAAACTACACAAAAAGTTAGCAAACCTTATCTGCTACCCCAAATACCAGTTACAACCTATGGATTTACCCAGAGTGTACCAGATGCCCTGTATTTGCAACCTTCCATATTATAGACAAAGAGGTAGGACACCCAACATTGTATTCAGAGCACCAGGATCATCTCACTGATCACAGTAATCTTTGGACAGGCTGAGGCTATTAATGCCACTAATTCATCTCCTTTATTTCTGATACTCTTAGCATTTGTATAAAGAACCATCAATGCGCTTTTAGTATTTCCTATACCTGTTGTTATTCACTCCAGACTCCATTTGGCTCTTCATTTCACCATGCAATCCTTCATCTCCTCAGTGACTACTCCCACAAGAGGCCATCCCTGCTTCCATTCACCCTGACAACTCTAGATTCCCTGCACTGAGTCTCACCTGCCCAGAGAACAATACTCTTTCCAGATGCTCATGTCCTTTATCATTCATATGCATAATCCAAACCTCTCTTTTGGCATATTCTTGCTATCATGTCATTCATTATTGCTGCTCTTCTGTTCAACTCTTCATTATCATATCTGGGTAACATGCTTACTATCTTTCCTTTCACACTCTTCTGCTGTACATCCTTATGCATAAACCTCAGATCTCTTGCCATCTGATTTACACTACCTCTCATGCCATTCATACTCACTATCATCTCATCTACACTTTCACCTTGCTTAATTGCTATAGTGATACTCTGTTGTTACTCCAGTAGCACTCCTCTAGCATTATATTTTGCATTCCATGAACCATCAAATCTCCATACATGACACCTCTCACTGCTCCATTTCTTGCTTACATGCATCCTCCACATTCTCTCTCTCTCTCCCCTTGCATTTCCACTTACCTCCCTTTGAGGCACTTGTTTGTGGAAAGGACCTCCCAGTGATTGTACTGGACCTTTTTATTCTTTCTCTTTTTCTGTACTTTTTTTCCCATATTCTTTGCTCTGTTTCCCCTGAATCTTTTTTTTTTACTATCTTTTCATTTCTAGGCTTATTTCTCCTTTTACACTTTTGATCTAATTTTTCATATGATCCACTTCTTTTTCCAGCACCTCCCTCTAAACTACCTATTCTTTCTTGGTATTCATCCACTCAGTCATCACTCTCTAAATTCCATGTAATGCTCGTTTTCCTCACCCTCAATCAGGCTGCCCATCTCTCTGTTAGCTTTCACTCGTTAATGTTTCTGAAATGTTAGGAAGTTTAATGCAACCATGTTTATTTAGATTAGGTTGGAAATTTTTAAATCTGCTAGTTATTTAAAAAGAAAAAAGTCTTTCAAATACTGTGAAGCATGGTAGTTTTTTCCATTTGATTCTGTGCAAGGTATCCAAGATATTGCCAACTAGACCTGACTAATTATAGTTGTGGATGCCATTGTATTCTGCATGTTCTTCTAAGCAGATGCTGGCAGATTTCTCAGTTTGTTCATAATATGACAAATTGCGAGAACAAGGTACTTTGTATATGCCTGGAACAGGGAGAGGAGAGAGCTGATCATTAGAAGAGCAGATAAGGACAGCCAGCTTTGTATATGAGTGCTTTAGACTTCTAGGCTAACAATTTCCATTTTTTTCATTATGTATTTATGTTTATTATTGCATCCAGAATATGTTTCTGTGAACAGAAACAAAATATTGGAACTGTTAAACCTGTTGAATTATTTTTTGTGTGTTTTCTTTAAATTAAGCCTAGGTATGTGAACCTTAAATCTCTCTTCATGTATGGTTGTATAATATTTGCATTTAATAATAAATAATTTAGAGAAGTTCCTCTTAACGTCACAACTTGTGATTGGTAAAGTTAAAAATATTTTTAATATTGTTGCCAAATTTAGAAAAATATCTGTTTGCTTTCGTTTACAAATTAAATTTAACATAGTAGAACATGATGCTTTATTACTTTCTTTTTGACTTGTGATTGTAAGATATTCTTTAAATTGAATACATTTGACAATTAACTTTTCATCTAATTCATTACTTATGTACTATCCAGTCGTTTCTGACTCTTGGTGATCTTGTGAACAAAGGCTTCCCATCCTGCTCGGTCTTTTTTCCTTTCTTTAAGCAGTTGTAATTTCAAGTTTCTAAGTTCTTTTATGTTGTCCATCCAACTCTTTTATGGTCTTCCTCTTCTTCTCATGCCCTCAATCTTCCTCAACATAACTGTTTTTTCCAGTGATTCATCAGCTTGCATAATATATCCAAAGTACATCAACTTTTGTTTAGCTATCATTGCCTCCAGTGAACACATTCTGTCTTTATACTCTCTAAAACCTTCTTACTGGTGTTTCTTGCAGTCCATGAGATTCTTAATAGTCTCCTCCATACCCAAAAATGAATCAGTTTGCTTTCTTCTTAATAATCCAGCCTTCACAAATAGTAGTACTGGAAATACCATTGTTTTGACAATTCTAACTTTCGTGGCTTTACTCACACATCTATCTTTCATAATTTTTGTCAGGTTTAACATAGCTTTTTTCCCCCCATGACTATCTTTCTTTTAAGTTCATCTTCACAATGACCACCACTTCTATAATAAATTTAGTTTAATCCTTTATCCAAGTGTAAGCAAACAAAGTTTGCACCTGAAGTATCTTCAGGACTGAGGCAACTCGTGGTAAAGGTGGACCAAGCGCTCATCACTCCTTGTCTCAGTATCTCTCATAATGCAAAGCACATCTCCTTGCAGACATGTATAATGCTATGCATTAAGGGAAGGACCACTACCCAGAACGGTTTCGACCTTTATTGAGGTCTCATCAGTGGGAGCCAAACCCAGAAGTGGTGATACTAAGGCAGAAGCAATGGAGAAGTCATATTTACCTATACGAGTTGCCAAAAGGTGTACCACCTTATTATTAAATTACTCTGGATTTATAGAAAGATGTTGGAAGTTTTTTCCCACTTGGTTAGACTATAATAAATTTAGTTTAATCCTTTATCCAAGTGTAAGCAAACAAAGTTTGCGCCTGAAGTATCTTCAGGTGCAACCTTTGTACCATCATTTCTGATTCTGGACTTTAGTAAATCATAACTTTCAACAATTTCTATTTTATCTCCCTCTATTATAAATTCATTTAAATTTCCAGAACCATCACTTTTGTTTTGCTGATGTTTAATTAAGTCCAAATTTGTTGCTTTCTGTCTTAACCAATAGAATCAACCACTTCAGATCTTCCTTAGTTTCTACTATGAGGGTTGTATCATCTGCATATCTTCAATATTTAATTTTCTGCCACCAATCTTAATTCCAGCTGGGTTTTTGTATAAATCAGCCATTCTCATAACATACTCACTATAAATATTAAAAAGGTAGGGCAACAGTATGCAATTCTGCTGCACCCCATTTTCCACTCAAACACTGTCTGTTTCTCCAAAGACTGTTTTTATTAAAGCTTCTTGGTTGTCATACAGGTTTTCATACATTAGATGTTCAAGTATTCCCATTGATCTCATTACAATCCACAGTCTGCTATGGTACACACAATCAAAAGCTTTCTTATAATCAATAAAACAGATGAATACTTCCTTTTGAAATTCTCTTGTTCTTTCCATAATCCATCTCATGTTTGCTATTTGGTCTCTAGTTCCTCTACCTCTCCTAAAACCTGCTGTTCTTGTGGCATTTCTCTATTCACATATGGCTCCAAACTTTGTTGGATCACTTGAAGGATAACTTTACTTGCATGTGAAATTAAAGGGATGATGGTTCTATAATTATCACAATCTCTGGCATTTGATTTTTTTGGGATTGGGATGAATACTGATGTTTTCCAATCTATAATTCAGTATATTTGCTTCCAAACCTGTTGACAGATTTCAGTCAATATATTTATTACTTCATCCCCAGCTGCTCTCTAATTCCACTGATACACCATCAGCTCTGGGAGTTTTTACTTTTGACAGTTGTTCCATTGCTCATATCACTTCACTTTTCATTATCATGGGTTCCTCAACAAATTCTCTCCTTTCAGATTCACCTTCAATATTATTACATTTCTGGTACAAAGCCTCTACATACTCTTTCATTTGTTTTCTTCATTGCTTCTTTCATCACACATTTTCCCAAATTATTTTTTACAACTCCTAATCTAGGGATAAACTTCCCTGTAACATCATTTATTTTTCTAAACAGATCTCTTGTTCTACCCATAATATTGTTTTCTTCAGTTTCCCTGCATCTTTTGTGTAGATGTTTTTCCTTATCTTTCTTAGCCTGTCTCTGGAAATTGCACTCTATTGTCTAACCCTTTCTTAGTTTCTTTGAAGTTTCATTTTTGTTCTTTTCTCTGCTATTTGAATAGCTTCTTCTGACAGCCTTTTGCAACCTTTTTTTTCTTGTTACTTTACTTAAAGTCTTCTTTGCTTATTCTATTACGGTACAGTTTGTTTCTTCTCACAGGTCTAATTCTCTTCCTCTCCTCATCACTACAATACTAAATTTAATATTTTACTTGTTAATATTTTTATTATTATCTCAATCAAATAGAAATTGAAAATTATTACACCTTTTGTTTAGATGTCTTTCCTTATCTTTCCTAGCCTGTCTCTGGAAAGAAGTGTATATCTTGATATATATACTTCTTTTAGCAGAATGAACAAGGTGTTTGATGGTGCGCTCGTTACTTCTATTCTAAATTTTTTTCAGCTTCTCAGTAATTGAATACTTCTTTTGTTATCTGAAAATTTTAAATTCTCTTTTATTTATTTATATGCTGTAAGTTATATTAATTTTCTCACTCATATCTCTGGCTTTTTTCTTAGTATTCAATAATATTCAATAACTACCTATAAAATTTAATTAAATTCAATAACCATCATGGCGAGCAAATCTACATAAATGGCCCCAAGGTCCCAGCCTCCCTTAGATGGGACAGGTGTGTAGAATCTCTGGGCTCAGAATGGTGTGTTCACCGAAACTAGGATCCTGGAATGTCAGAACCCTGTTTAAAGCAAATAAGCTAAGAAATGCTATCCTGGAAATGAAAAGACTTGGAAATGGGTTTTAAGGAATGACTGAAGTTAGATTGCCAGGATCAGGCAAAACTCAAGTTGATGACAATGTGCCACTCTGGAAGTAGTGCAAACAATCATCAGAATGGAGTTGGAATAATATTAAACAATGATGCCAATAAGTTACTGTTGACCTTCATCCCCTACTTAGATAGGATGATGTTATTAAAATGAACGATCAATATATATCAGTGGCATCACTCGCCCATTTCGGTTGGGTGTGGTGTCATGACTTATGTAACCCACGCTACAAAATTCACATCAGTTTGACGGTATGATTGCATTTTTATCGATGTATGAAAGTGTTAAGAGTGTATAGCACATCAGTGCTCATCTTCATTGGTCTAATGCAATTAAATGTAGGATAACTCTGAATATTTTAATTTATCAATTAATTGTGACCAAATCTGCACAGAGTTGGGTACAATATGTTTGTTTTGAGATACTATATATTAAAAAACAATAATGAAGGAGAATACTATATTTGGTTGGTATATTTGAATTACTCAAAGGTGTAAAATTTGGAAGAAAAGGATGAGGCTTACCTGCTTCAATTACAATACCTCTTTGTAATGAGGCTTACCTCCTTCAATTTCTCATTGTAAATATGGGCAAAAAAAGTTATAAATTTATCAAAAATTATATATTAAAAACTTGTCTGTATCACATATAAAAACTTGCCTATCACATCACTTCATGCACGCAAAACAGATGAAACCCAGAAAAACAAAACAGCAACTCATGACAAAGGACAGCATTCAGTTGGGTTGGTTGACACAATAAGCAGTCAGAGTCTCTAGGTGCTATTGTCTCAGAGCTCATCCTGCTTCGCCTACTGAGTGATTTAAAACTACTAGAACGCTAAGAATTTGACCTGCTGCACCATCTGTGTATGTTTTCAAAGGACTCACAGGTTTATGTATTTTGAACGCACACCTGGACTATTAACACAAATGTGATGCAATCGCATTTGTGTTAATAGCCCAGGTAAACAAAGGGTAAACACAAATGTGTTAAAAACAGATTAGTTAACAACATAGATGTAATTTATCTGTATAGAGTGCAACAACATGTAGCTTGGTTCTTATACACATGTATCCTTCTGATGATGACCTCAATACAGGGGTCGAAACGTCAAGTTATTATTTTATTATTAATGTAAAATAATCTTTTCAACACGTGTGTTTTGTGTCCCTAAATTCATAAATATTAGTATATTGTATTTACTTTTAGAAATCATGCAAAATCTGGAAATAATTAGGGGAGTCTTTAAAAGGAATAAATGCAAAAATATAATATCGGTGATATTGCTATTTGTTGGATGAACACCTAACACACTTGGAATATTCGCCCCTGATCAGTAGATATCAATCTTATACAGGGTCTGTGCCCTTACTTCCGACAAGAATGATATCGAGATTGAAGAATTTTATGATCAATTAAAAAGAACTAATGAAAAATACAAAGAAACATAATGTTAACATTGTCGTGGGTGATTTCGTTGCAAAGTTGGGAAAGGTAGAAGTGGAGATATAGTTGGCAAACATAGACTGGGAACAAGAAATGAGAGAGGAGACCATCTTATTCAATTTGCCAAGAAGGGAACTAATAATCAAACACATGGTTTAAAAGCTACTCCCACCCCGAAGGCTATATACTTGGTGATCACCACAGGATAATAATACAAATATAGTCAGAAACCAAATTGATTACTTGCTAATTAATCAATGATTTCAAAGTTCCATAAAGAGAGTACAAATACCTATCATGGTGCAGATATTGCTTCTGATCATAATCTACTGGTGAAAAAGTTAAACTTAGGCTGAAAGCTATACTTAAGAAACATCAACAAAAAAGGTTTGATCTTGGAAAGATAAAAAAAACCAGCGATAAGAAAAGAACTGAGTCAGGATCTGAATATCAAGAGATAGCACTTATCAAGAATGATGACGTCTCGAGGGTTGATGAATCATGGGAAAAATTAAAATCCGTCTTCATAGAGAAATGTGCTAATACTTTGTGTCCTGATAGAGCAGTAAAAAAGAAAGATTGGATAACTTACAAAATTCTTTCTCTCATGGATCAATGCAGGTCATATAAAAATCATAGTCCAACAAAATGTAAAGAGGTTCAGAAAATTATTACAGACAAGATCAAAGAAGCAAAAGAAAAATGAATGAATGAAAAATGTAAAGAAATAGAATTTCTACAGGAAAAGCATGACAGTTTTAATCTTCACATAAAGCTGAAAGAGACCTCAGGTATATTTAAGTAAAAAACAACTATGTATCCTTCTAAACAAAAAAGGAGAAATAATATCCAAAAAGGATGATGAAATACAAGAATGAATGAAATATATAGAAAAACTGTTTACTGATAACAGACAAAACCCAGAAAATACTTATGAACAGATGGAAGGACCATGTATTCTAAGATCAAAGGTAGAATATGCACCGAACTTAGCTAAAAATGGTAAAGCCTTAGACCCTGATAGAATACCAGCAGAAAAGTAAAGTTATTAGAAGGGGACAATGTTACTATATTATAAAGCTATTTAATAAGATCTATGATACAGGCACAATCTCTCAAGACTAGTTACAGTTGACCTTCATCTTGCTAACTAAAAAAAGCAAATACGAAAACTTGTAATGACTATAAAATGATCAGTCTAATGAGTCACATTCTCAAAATATTTCTGAAAATAATTCAAAAAAGAATATACAGAAAATGTGAAGACACCAACAGTGATATCTAATTCGGCTTCAGAAGTGGTTTTGGAAAGAGAGAGGCTCTTTTCTGTTCTCAAATCTTATTCCAACAATGTAGTGACCAAACAAGGAAGTATTCATTTGCTTCATTGACTTCGAGAAAGCATTTGACAAAGTCCAGCATACTAAAATGATTGAATTATTAAAAAAATTGGATTAGATGTTAAAGATATCAGAATCATCAAAATCATATTGGAACCAAAAGACATCTGTTCAAGTTGATGACATTATTACAGACATTAAAATCAAACAGGGAGTAAGGCAAGGATGTGTGCAGTTGCCTTTCCTTTTTAACTTATACTCAGAAGCCATATTTCAAAAAATCTTAAAAGGAAGAGAGGAAGGGATTAATGTAAATGATGAAATCATCGATAACATCTGATATGCTGATGACACAGCTCTCCTGCCTGACAATATTCATGATCTTCAAAATCTTTTTGAACTAGTGAATGAAGAGAGTGAAAAAAATGGGATTAAGAATATACATCACCAAAACTAAATTCATGGTCATAAGTAAGAAACCAATTCTTAATTCAACACTTTCATTAAACAGGAAACATATGACAAAATTTAAATATCTCGGATGCTGATTAAATGAAGAATGTAATACAGAAATGGAAAGTTAAATGGCAAGAAAACATTTTCTCCTCATGAAATGAACACTCTGTAACCACAATATAAATTTAGAGCTTAGAATACACGTGGTTAAATACTATGTATGTGGTCTGTACAGTGCAGAAACTTGTACGTTGAAGACAACATCGCTAACAAAAACTTGAAGCCTTTGAGATGTGCTTATACAGACAAATGTTAAAAATAACATGGACAGCAAAAACGTCCAATCAAGAAGCACTGGAACAAATGAGGAAATCACATGAACTTTTAGATACCATAAAAAGAAGAAAAACTGCATATCATGTTCACCAACTTTGAAATGAAAACTATAAGATACTTCAATTGATTATAAAAGGGAAGATAAATGGAAGGGGTATTTAAGGGTCAAAGCTATATAACTGAGAGGAGACCTCCACATAGCCTTTAAAGGAATGCAGAGAACCGACCAGGGCTTCTGACCTAATGTCCAATCCTCACCCTCTCGTGGTGCACTCTGTTGGATATCTACCTGGAAACTGAATGAACGAGGATGGACTGGCAATTTGGGATTTAGCTGATCAAATTGTATTCTTATTGACTTAAACCAAAATACAAAATGATGGTACAACATTACAAAATTTCATGCTGGCTGGGGCGTCGCCCAGTTAAACAAGGTCGCATGTTGTTTTTGCCAGAGAAACAGAGCAAACAGCGAAAAGCCAACTACTGGAACAAATCTGAAAACACACCCCAACTCAATAACACCAGAGTTAAAGATCGGTACTATCAACATAAGAAGCCTGAATGGTGAAGAAATGGAGCTAGCTGAGGAATTAGATAAGTACCAGATCGACATAATAGGGGTGACTGAAACAAAAAAGACAAAAACTGGTGAAATTTTTCTGAGCAGTACATACAAAATGTTATATTCAGGCAATAACAATCAAGGAAAAGAAGGAGTAGTCAGTATTCAACACGAGGATTAAATACGAGGCTAATCGTCTTGAATGGCAAGCAGTCTCAAGTAGAGTGATGTGGGCAAATATGAGAATGGGGAACTGGACAATGAGAATTATTTGTGCCTATGGTCCCACAGAAGGTTCTACTAAGGTAGAAGTGGAGGAATTTTTTAATGCTTTAGATAAAGCAACTGATGCAATGAAAAAGGAAAAGTTGGTCCTCGTTGGTGATCTAAATAGCAGAGTAGGAAATGATTGTCAGACATACAAAAATATTTTGGGAAAATTTAGAGAAAAGAGCAAAGATAATAATAACAGCAAATACCTGTTGGATTTCTGCTCATGGACTGGTTATTACTAACACCATGTTCCAACATAAAAATGTGCACAAATTCACATGGAGAGAAGAGGCAAGAAATAAGAAAAGTCTCATTGACTATGTTATTGTTGATAGTGATGTTTTCTCTCTAGTGCAGGATACCAGAGTGTACAGAGGATCTGAAATTGGAAGTGATCACAATTTAGTCTTGAGCACGATAAAATTGAATTTCATATTGAAAAGAATAACATGGAAGAAAGTTTTAAAGCGAATAAAAGTTGAGCAGCTCTCAGATGTGAACTGTAGACTAAAATACACAAAGATTATTGAAGAAAACATGAAAGAGTTTGAGAACAGGAATCAAACCTTGGAGATTCATTGGCAAACTCTGAAGAAAACATTCATTGATTCTGCCAGAGAGGCATGCAGTGAGGTTGTCTGCAAGGATAAAAAAATCAGAACTCCCTGGTTAACACAGGAAGTTAAAGAAAGCATATCAAAAGTTCCTGTCAAATAAGTCAGCTTGTGCTCTTAGAGAATATAGAGACAAATGCAAGAATGCTAAACACTGTGTAAAATTAGCTAAACAAAAGTCATGGGAGGACTTTGGCAAGAATATAGAAAATAAATATCAAGAAGGTGGTAAGATATTCTGGAGGTTGTTGAAGAAGCTTAGAAATGGAGGAAAGAGTGCTGTAAAAGGAGTTAGAAATGATAAAGGTGACATGAAAACAGGAGAAAAAAGATATCCTGGAAGTATGGAGTAATTACTTTGAAAAATTGCTAAATGAAACAAGCAGTGATGACAGCACAGTGGTAAAAAACACTCAACAGGCATACGATCAGGAATACATATCCATACTTGAAGTAGAAAAAGCTATCAAAGGCCTTGAAATGTGGAAAGGCAGCAGGAGTAGATGATATTCGACCAGAAATGCTGAAGTATGGTGGTATAAAAGTCTTACAGTGGCTGCACTGCATAGTTCAGAAAGTCTGGACAGAGGGACAAATTCACGATGATTGGAGTAGAGCTCTCATAGTACCCATATATAAAAAAGAGAAATAAAACTGAATGTGAGAATTACAGAGGTATTTCCCTACTGAGTTCCTCTCATTATTTATGCAAGTATACTTAAGAAACTGTTTAGAAGAATTGTGGAAGAAAAGCTTGGTGAAGAACAAGCTGGATTCGGGCAAAATAGAGGCTGTCAGATCTTCACTTTATGACAAATAGTTGAGAAATCATGGGAATATAACAAAGATCTATATTTAAGTTTTGTCGATCTGGAAAAGACATATGACAAGGTGCCAAGAGAGAGAGAAGCTATTCAATATGCTATGGTTATATGGTGTCAATGGGGCATTATATCAAGGAATATGTAGTCTTTATTTGAGTTGTAAGTCAGCAGTTAGAATTGAAGGAAGTACAGGACGATGGTTTAATGTTAAATCGGGTGTGAGACAAGGATGTACATTATCCCCTCTGTTATTTACTATCTCTATGGAAACATTATGAAAGAAAGTGATATGAAACATGAGATCAAAATTGGAGAAGTTAATGTCAGCTCTTTGCTTTATGCAGATGGTGTTATACTTTTAAATAAATCCACTACTTCTAAATAAATAAATGCTAAAATAATTCCTTGACTAAATTAAATAACTGTTGCTATAGATATGGTATGAAGGTCAGCAATAAAAAGACAAAGACAATGAAAATAGGCAGAATCATTGAAAATGTCAACTGCGTTGTGAACAGAGAACCTGTGGAACAAGTAAAACATTTCAGCTACTTAGGCACGCTTTTTAGTGAAGTTGGTAAATTAAATATGGAAATAGACAACAGAATCAACAAAGCTGGTATGGTAGGAAGTCAATTGAGTAAATTCATATGGAATAAGAGAGAAATTAGTCAGAACACTAAAGTAGCTGTATACAAGACAGTGTTCAAGCCAGTTTTAACTTATGGATCTGAGAGCTGGGTCAGAAGTAAAACACTTGACCAAAGACTAGAGACTGCGGATATGAGAGTTCCTGAGAGAAATATTAGAGGCATGAACAGATGGCATCAATGGCAATATCATATTAAAAACGAGGATATTAGTAAAGAACTTGCTGCTGTCAGCATTCAGGAATGTGTTAGCAGAGCTAATCTCAGGTCACTTAAATCGAATAGGAGAGCAAAGATTAGTAAAACAAGTGTTCTCTGCCTGGTTGGCAGGAAAATGACCCAGAGGAAGACCAAGATATAGGTGGATTAATACTGTACAAAGTGCCTTAGATGATAGAAATATAAGATCTGATAATGTTGGAGTCCTGACAAGTAACAGGCTGATTTGGAGGAAAATTGTGGATAGGAAGTTAGAATGATGTAAATTTTTCATGTAGTACTATCATATCCTGTACACCCCTTGAGGGTACATGGCAGGAATTTGAATGATGATGAGATAATTCAAGAAGAAGACAAGGAAGACGAAGTAAATCTTGGCTATCAGACAGTAGACTGGTATGAGCCCTAAGGGACTGTCCAGTATTTAACTCCTTTCGACCCAAGGGTGGCTTCTGTGCATATATCCGCTCTGACATACCCTGCCAGAGAACAACTAGCTTGGAATCGCCCAACTTCGACCTTCTTTGGCTGAAGATATCCCTCCTCCACTCAGTCTAGTGGACCAACTGCCAAGAGGTAAATCTCCTAGAGCTGTGAGGGGTTATCAGTGGAATTCTTTGAGAGCAGCTGGGGATGTAACAGTGAATATGTTAACTGAAATCTATCAACATATTTGGAAGGAAATATGCTGGCCTAGAGATTGGAAAACATCAGTATTCATCCTAATTACAAAAAAGCATTAAATCTCAGAAAACGTGAAAATTACAGATTCATTGCTATAATTTCACATTCAGGTTATGTTGAAAGTAATTAAATTAAAATTTTTTTAAAAAAATAATACTTGCCACCACACATAAATAGAGAAATGCCAGAATAACAGACTTACACTATCTACCAATAATTGTCTGGACACCCCTGTTATTTGAAGTTATGGAACATTCTTTAATAACATTAAACCGGTGTACAGATAGTAGGAAGCAGTATTTCACTGTAGTGGTTGAATACAGGTGGTATGGCAACATGATGTGAACTCAGTGACTTCGAGAGAGGTGTCATCATGTTCTGTCACATTGGTGGAACGTCCATACATGCCATTGCTGCTCAACTGGAGCATCCAAAATCAATGGTTGGCAATGTGATCACCAAATGGAGACATTGTGGCATCAATAATTCAGGAAAACCTAGGGCAGTCACTGAAAATGACTGACAGGGGGATGTTAAAAAGAGGTGGCATGCAAAAAATGACTAGAATTTGCACAGACCATCTGTGATGAGTTCCAGAGTGCCAATAACACCATGGTGAGCACTAATACTGTACGAAAAGAACTCCATTTACTGGGCTTCCACGGAAGAGCAGCACAGAAGCTGAACATCATAACAGTGAACAAGACGGCTCATCTGGCCTGGTGCAAAGAGTGTGAATTGGACAATTGACCAGTGGAAAACAGTACTCTAGAACGATGAATCAAGGTTCATCTGTTTCCAGTCTGATGACAGGGTGTGGAGGCAGCCTGGTGAATGCTTGTTACCACAATGTGTTGTAAAGTTTGGTCATGGAGGAGTAATGGTGCGTGTATTGTATTCAGCTAGTTTGGAGTGGGACTACTGGTCGTTGTCCGTGGTTCCATGAAGTCAGCTTAGTACCTTAATATTCTGGATAATTAGGTGCTGCCTACACTGTAGAGTCTTTATGGAACAGACCCGTGTTACTATCAAGATGACAAAGCCCCATGTCACAAAACTGCAGCTGTTATGAAATGGTATGACAATATGGGTGTTAAACGACTCCTGCACTTAGTCCTGACTTCAACCCCCCTCCCCCATTGAACACCTGTGGGAAGAATTGGAGTGACAATTGAGATCCAGAGCAGCACATCCTTGATCTGTCACTACTGAACTCAGTGCTTCGTTGATGGAGGAATGGAGACAAATTCCACCTAATGCCTGCTGCACATTGGAGAAAAGCTTCCCTCAGAGGGTGCAAGAGATTATTATTATTATTACTACGGACAACTCCAAGGAATCATTAGACTCACTGAGGAGCCAAAGGTGAACGTACCTGATATTAGGGTTTGCCTGCTGGTATCACTTGTAAATTTCTAAAGTGTCCAGACAATTATTGGTAGATAGTGTATTTCAGACATATTTGAGGAGAGATAGAGGAACTAGAGACCAGAAGATAGCAAGCATGAGATGTGTACATACTGGCCACTGAATTAGAAACATTTATTTCATACTTTGTTTCCATATAAGCATGCTACTGCCAATACCAATTCTCTTCAATTTCCTCTGCATTTGGTGAGATATGGGTTGGGAACAGCCTTCATTAAATGCTTTGGTCGATTGCTGCACACAGGAGGTTCTGTTTGTCCATACGAACCTTCTCAGATGATGGTTAACTTGTTCCTGACAGGCTCTCCTAGGACTACAACTATGCCTCATAGACAAGTAATGTGAGTTATTTTTTCATTGATTAAACATCTAGGATGTCTCACCTTTTGAGAAACCAGTCAGTTCTACTGTTTTCAAAATTGTGGCTCCAGCCAGACATTCACCCACAATAAACCCATTATTGAACTATGAAAGATCCTTTGTTTTTCCCATAGTGATCAACACTATTGATGATTACTGACCAGCAGCATTTGTAAATAGTTACCTAGAACATGTGGTGATGCACACATGCTGCGTGAATGAAGTTTACACGTGTCAGCATAAAGGTTTTTTTCTAATTCAGTAGCTGGTATGTATATTATTGAAAGACAAGAGAACTTTAAAAAGAAATATTTATCTCTTTTCTTGATTATAAGAAATCATTTGACTGCATTGATCATAATCGTCTGGTGCTGGCAGCAAAGGAAATACCTTAGCATTTAATTCTGTTATTCAGAGAACTGCATGACAACCAAGAAGCTTCAGTAAAAACAATCTTCAAAACAATGGATAGTGTTCAGGTGGAAAAAATGGGAGCCCCACGTACACCCCCCATTATAATGATTATAATGGGAGGTGTACAGCAATCCCTTGATTAATGTGCCTCCAATTAGTGCGTCATTTTTTTTCTATATCCAAATTCGATTAGTGCTCCTATATACATCATAAAAATAAATGTTACAGAATTTAAAATTTTTCTCTATATACATTTTTTATGGCTATTTTAAAAAATCACTCACCAGGCTGAAATAATTTAGTTACCGATTTAAAACATTTTATGAAGTTATTCTTTTAATGACATACAGTACTATGCTATTTCTTTGTACACTATGTCCAAATTTACCACCAATATTTATGTTGTCTGCTAATTACATAGCATTTTGATGATCACATCTCGTGCCTCCTTTGCAATTGTTTTCCTTACTTTTTATTTTAAATCATTTTCCCAACAATCATGAGTAAAAGAATTAGAGCAAAAACGTGTTAGTGTGAAAAAGATTCGAAAAGTAATCGCGTTGGAAGAAAAATTTGAAATAATAAAGAAAAATGAACAAGGCGAGTCCAGAGCAAAGATAGGACAAGAACACAAAAATGGGTGAATCAACTATAAGAGCAATTTTAAGCAAAGTTGCTGAATATAAATAGAAAGGTAAGGCTGCTTCAAGTTCATCATGCATGCACTCGAAATCAGAGTATTGTCATGATTGAATTAGAGAGACTTCTTTCTACATGGATTGAAGATTGTAGCTAAAAATGGATTCCCTAAGCACTGACCTTATTAAATCAAAAGCATTAAGTCTCTTTGCAACCTTGAAAAAAAGGGCTATCAATGATGGAAAAGAAGAAGAACGATTCCACATTAGTGCTGGGTGGTTTGAGCATTTCAAAAAGAGAAATAGACTAGTATCCTACATAATGTTCTAATCACAGGCGAAGCTGCAAGTGCAGATAAGGAGGTGGCCGCAAATTATCGAGAGGTTTTGAAGGAAATTGTGAAAGAAGGGGGCTATTGTGACCAACAAATATTTAATGTCAATGAAACCAGCCTTTTTTTTGGAATCGAATGCCTTGCAAGAATTTTCTGGCCAAATCAGAGAAATCTCAGCCCAGTTATAAAGTTGCAAAGTTGAATGAAATTACTGCTAGCAATATGCGAGACATTTGGAAGTACATTCTTCTACTTTGTGCAAATGAGTTTAGAGGCTTTTCAAATAAATCTAAGTTAATTTAATCTTCTTCTGAGAAATTGAGCAATTCTGACCTGCTAAATTTAAACCCACAGCTGGAAGATCCTGAAGAACATGAAGAAAATTGAATCGCTGACAAGCCCAAAGAAATTTCACAGAAACAATTAAAAATATTTTTCGTACAATCGAAGTTTTTAAGCAGCAATGCTTAAAAGCTGACCCTGATGAAGAGAGAAGCAGTAAATTTTGCAGAAGTAGCAGAAGAGGCAATAGGGCCATACCGTCAGTTGTATGAATAAAAGAAACAGAATGTTTGCCAAACTATGTTAGCTCAATTCTTTGTCAAGAAGTAGAATAATAAATTTATATTCTGAATATGTTTTATTGTCTTTCAGCTTCATGGCTTCGTTTAACTAGGCCCTGAGATACACCCTAATTCTTTTATAAAAAAAATTAAGGGTCAAGAAAGAAATTTGAGGAACGAATTATACTTTTTCCCATAGGTTATTATATTCGATTAATGCGCTGTTTTAAAGAACACATTAGGCACATTAATCAAGGGATTGCTGTATATTGTCACTCTATCTTTTTAATATTGATAGTGATTTATAATATTTATTTATAAAGAACTAGCAGAAATTAAGCTTGCATTCAGAAAAATAAATAATTTAAGATATGCAGTTGATATATAACCATTGTGGTTGAAAATAAGGAAGATGTTGGAGTGGTTGATTGTGTTAAGAGTGAAAGCAGACTAGCAGATTCTGTTTGTTAAGAGGGGAATAAAAAAAAAAGTTGCACTTAATTTTAACATCAGTAAAGCAAAACTGATGGTTTCTAGCAATTTGGCTTAATTTATGATGGATCATAAATTAATTTTTGACTCATTTTAATATCATTGTTATTTTTGACTGCAGTCAAAAATAACAATGATGGTCATTGTGAAGATGAAATTAAAATGATAGCTATGGGGAAAAAAAAGCTGTATTAAACTTGACAAATATTATTGAAGTTAGATATGTTAGTAAGACCATGAAAGTTAGAATTATTATAGGAGTGAGCTTTTCAACTGGAGGTATGGATGTGAAAGCAGGATCATTTAAAAAAAAAAGACATTGATTAAGACATATTGATTAATTCATCTGAATTTTGGATATGGAAGAAAGTATTAAGAATCCAATGGGTTGAAAAAATGGCTTTAGAGAGTTGTTGAAAGATTTCCCACTTGGTTATGCTATAAATTAAGGATGTCAAGAAATTATATTCTTGGTTTCATCCTTTATCCAAGTGTGAGCAAACAAAGTTTGTACATGAAATCACTTCATAACTTGGCTACTTGTATATAGAGGCTAATGACTTCACATCAGTTGCTTTAGTATTCTATAATTCAATTCACATATCCTTACAGACATGTATGCTATGCATTATGGGAAGGGCAACTACCCGGACCAGTTTTGACCTTTATTGAGGTGGAAAAGTAAAGGGTTGCTCATCATAGGCCTAGAGTAGTTAGTATAGGGGTGCAAGAGAGCCTGATAGTAGGAGAAAGAAAGAAAGACAATAGATAGCATGAGAGATAGAGAAAAGGCATCAGCTCTTTTATATCATCATATAACCAAAGGCTTTCAGTTTTCCTTTATCACCATTCTCATATAGATCTCTGGGTTAACTGCCTTGAGTTGACCTTCTCTACCTGGGATTGCTTTCCAGTCATTCCTGCAATTGACTATAAGACACATTGAATTAAGCGGATGGAACTATTTAAAATACCTTTCATAGCAAGAATAGACAGAATTTTATCTCCCGTGGTGAATATTGCATAATGTGGGTGGTCACACCATCTAGTCATAAATTGGATATCTCCTAGAATGCTTCTTTCTAAATACAAAATTCATCTGATTGAACAATAAAATTTCCACAGTACAATATTATAAAGCATTTGGATGTCATATTGCTGGTTTTCAAATCCATGTTTCTTTCTAACCTTCCGTAAATGGTATTTTAATTCATTAATTATAAAAATTAAAATTTTGTTCCCATTGTTGATAGATTGTGGGTATTGTAAAAAATAATACAGTAGAACAGAATGCATGTTCTACTGTTTCCAATCGGTAACATATGTCACAGATTGTATCTCCAATGATAAAGTACCTCCATTCGATGGTATTGACTGGAAGATGGCCATATGCAATTCTCCAAGCAAGATCCCTCCTATTAGGGTATCCTTGGAACTTCAATAAGTTATGAAGCAAAATATTGTTGTCAGTACCCAACTGTGGAACTTCACAGCGAAAGAGATTAAAGATTTCTTTATACCAAATTTTACTTTTTTTATGGAAAGAATGTCATTTCAGAGTGTTTTAACAGTCTTAGATTTAAGCAGAGTGTTGTAGTATTCAGGAACAATCTCAGCTTATGGACCTGTATAATCATTAACTCCAAACAGGGGAAGATGAAAACCCAAGTAGTACCAGAGAAGGTCTGCACATGTGTGATTAGTCTGCAATATTTTATGGATTTTAGTAGCTATATTGCTTAAATAGCAGAATTTTAAGACTGAAGTCCAAATCCTCCATACTTCTTTGATAGATAGATTTTTAAAAAAAAAAAAAAAAAAAAGAAATTCCTTTTTAACTTATTGGTATCAGCTGGAGCAAAAAAATTACAGAGGTTTACTATATAATTGCTTTTCTTCAGCTTTTGTGATGTCTGTAATATTTATTATGTACAACTGAGCAGGAAAGATTATGGTTTTGAGTACTGTGGAAGAAAAGGAGAGTGGCCCTATTTTCCAGTCTTCTAACATTTCAAAGTTCTTGTATATAAGTTCTTGAACTGGTAATATTGGGTAAGTGGAGAAGGGAATTCCAAGTATATTGAGGGGTTCTCTTTTAGGGGTTAGTCGTCCAAAAGGAATGCCTCCAAGATCCCATTTTAAAAAAACTTTTAATTTTAAAACTAAAAATTTTGCTTGTCTGCATTAATAATAAATCCTGTGCTTTTACTGAATTTTTCCAAAATACCAAAAAAAATATATATATGGAATCATTATCCTTCAAATTTCCCACTACATCATCAGCATATGCTAATACCTTATTTTCCTTTATAGTTGGAACTGTTATTCCTTGCACAGCATGTATATTGTTAACTTCCTGTAAGAAAGGTTCAAGAACCAATGCAAAGAGCAGTGGACTAAGAGGGCAACCTTGCTCGACTCCTTTTTGAATTTTTACCAGGTCTGACAGGAACCCATTAACAAGGAGGCAGGTAGTTGAATTGGCATAGACTCCTTTGATAACAGATAGCAGTTTTTTACCTACACCAATTTGCTGGAGGATGTGGAATAGAAAGGTATGCCTGACATTATCAAATGATTGAGTATGGTCTACTGATAGCACTGCCATTGACTGCTTTTTCGTGTTAACTAAGCAGATGAGATCACGTAGCAGAAATAGATTAAATTTTCCTGCTCGACCTGGTACTCCATACACCTGTGGCTGTTAATTATGTATCTCATTTCCACTTTGAACCTGTTATTGATGTAGTAAAATATCTTGCAGTCAGTATTAGATAGAGAAATAGGTCTCCAGCTGCTGATTAAGATGTGATTTCTATTTGGTTTAGGAACGAGGACGGTAAGGCTTGCTTTAAATTCACTTGGTATGTCCTGATGAGAGAAAGGAATTAAATAGTTAAATAGTGTAACTAGAATGGAAAGAATAAAATCCCAAGCTTCACGATAAAGTTCTATCCCTAGACCATCAGGTCCTAGGGATTTTCTTGTCTGGCATTCTCTATAGGCTGTGGTAACTTCAGATGATGTAATGGTCTGTCAAGCCCATTTTGGATATGAAATGGAAAGCCATTAATGTTCTAAGAGTTATAATTTTCAACAGTACTATTCTCTTCATACAGATTTTTGTAGTGTTTTTGAATGGAGTCAAGGATGTCTTCAGTGGTGGACATGTCTTCTCCATCAACGCAGATTTGAGCGATGAAAATGCAGCTGAAGGGGTATCTGCTAAGTGCTGCTGTATTCTTATCTTAAAATTTCTTTTTTCTACTTGTTTCTGCCTTTCAGTTCTATCTCAATATCAGTGTTTCTAATAATGTTGCTACACTCTATGCCACTGGTGTTCAACCTTTTTTACTATGCGAACTACTTTTCTATTAAGAGAGTAGATTGCCGAATTATTATTCGGCAATCTACTCTCTTATATATAAGTTATTCGGTGATCTACTCTCTTATATAGATCATGTTCCCCAAACCTGATATCTGATTATATGCAAATAAACAACTAAAAACTTTATTTGTGTATTTAAAAATGTATTTATCACTTTTAATTATTTTAATACATCAAATATTTTAATACAACAAAAAAAACAAATATATTGAAATAAAATATTTATTTCTCTATTTTGGAAAACCAAAGTTTAGAAAAAACAACAGATTGATTACAAACTTACAAGTTACAGGAAATGCTGGTTGATTTAAAAAAAAAAGAAAAGAAAGTTAATGTGAAATTTGGCATTGTTTGGACCTCGCAATATTTTCAGTCAAGTTGATATGAAGAAGTGGCCAATCGCAGACAATCATCCAAATGATCATTTGTAATTTGGTTTCTTAACTATTTTTTATGACTGTCATATTTGAAAAAGCGAATTCTGACAAGTATGTTCGATCCGAAACACGACAGAATTTTTCACGAGCATACTTCCAAATTCATTGACTTCATTGTTTATTGATTTTAAATGTAAACTATTCTGAATGTTTATTATCTCAAATTCTACTTCAGCTTGGTTTATATCAAACAGCCCACTAAATTTATTTGAAATTTCTGTGATGTTCAAGTTTTCTTGAAATGGATTATTGATGAGAGATACAATCATTTCAGTTTTATTAAAATCTTTAAATCTTGAATTTATTTCTTCCTCAACTAATTCTATTTCACGAATAAATTCTTTTAAATCATAGCGAAGCATTTCTTGATTTTGTTCAAAAAATTTTAATAAATATTGGAGATGTCTAAATTTGCAGTCATTTATATATTTCTTTAATAAAAGTAAGTATTGTTGGAAAGTTTTTATTGAACTTAACATGTCAATTAAATTTTTATCTCTACCTTGTAACTCCAAATTTAAATTGTTAATTTCGTACAGAAATCTACTAAAAATGATAAGTGTAACAACCATCTTTTATCACTCAATTGTGGATAAATATCTCCTTTTTCATCAAGAAAAATTTTTATATTGTTAATTAATACAAGAAATCTTGATTAAAAAGTGACTTCTGCTGACCCAGCGAACATTATTGTACAACAGAAGTTCCCTATCATCATCTGCCTGTAATTTAAATAACCGCCGTTGCAGGGCTTTTCCTCAAACAGAATTTACAATATTAAATGTAATATCCAAAACATCTTTTGTGTTTAATCTTTTACTACACAGTACTTGTTGGTGAATAATACAGTGGTACGTTAAAAAAATCTGGATATTTGTCATCGTTTTTACATAATGAAATGAAGCATGATTTATTACCTATCATTGCAGGAGCACCATTAGAAGTAATAGACACAAGTTTAAAAAGCTGAAGTTTGTGTTGTTTCACACAAATTCATCAAATGCTGAAAAAATGTCTTCTCCCCTAGTCCTTCCCAATAATGGTATAATTTTCAAAAGTTCTTCTTTACTTGAATAATCTTGAAATACCATGCGAATAAATAAATACCATTAACTGAGCAATATCAGTGAAGTTGTTTGATTCATCAAATTGTAACGAAAACTCAAAACACTGGTGAATGTCTGACATTTACTTGGCCTGGAAACTTTTCTCCGGCAATTGGAACTCTTCCTTTCGGCAATTTGAAACCTTGTCTGCAGCCTAGAAGTAGCCTCTCTCTAGTGATGTCTCAAACCGAGAAGCTCCTTTCTGGAAGTGGGTAACTCCTCTCTCAAGTAACGTGGATCCAGGCAGTCTCTCTGACGGCGACTCTGGACCGGGCAGCCTCCTCTCTGACAGCAATTCTGGAACCGGGATCCTTTCTGCTTGCTTTAGTCCCTTTTTATTAGACCTCCTGTGAGACTTCTCATGAAGTTTGGCAACCCCCAAAGAATCGGTATGAGTCTTTCATCTTAAGTTTCAATTTCGGCACGCCTTTTGTTCTCCTCTGCTTTCTTTTAATCGTAAATTGCTGGCCATCGGAAAGTTGTTTGAACTCTTTCTGACTGAACTTCGGAGATGTTTACACTTAGTGCCTGCAAGCCTTTCTCATACATACAAGTTTCAATAACAATCTTTCTAATGGTGCCATGTACAGCTTCAGCAACGAAAACATTGCCTTTGTTTTTAACACTCTAACATATTCTTATCGAAGCAGTATATACAGTTAGCTTCAAAAGAGTTATTTACAAAAACATCTAATATAAACTATACCAAGACAAACAAAGTTTATTTTTTTACAATATTCACATGGGACTTAACCTAAGTAAAAAATCGATGTAATGTGCTTTGGGATATTTAATATTTAAGCTACAATCGAGTTTTTACACTTTGCTTATAATCGTATTCACTCGGCTCGCTGTTTGACTTCCACTGATCCAAATTAATTCATTTACCCGTACTTATAAGAAAATTACTGATTTGACAATTTTAATGAAAAATAAATAAACAATAGCAGTATTCTTAAAGTGAATTAAAAATAATTCAAAATAATGATAAATAAAATATTATGTTTTCAGTTATAATTAAATTTGTAAGTAAGGAGGAATACACAAGAGATCGACCAGTCGATCGTGATTGACGGGTTGAACACCCCTGCCCTATACCATTGCATTGGTTTGTTACGAATCAGCTTCTTCTCTCTTTAAACAGGTCTTTCAACTTTTTCCTTTTGAGGAAAGCCTGTTACTTTCTATCATATTCTGCTATACTTCTTCTTTGAACTTTAACCACATATCCCAATTCCAGGTAACATTATTCCAATTTGAACAGAAGGTCTAGAATTTAGTTGAAAAGATCAATGAAAAATTTGATGGAAGCCTCCATGGTCCAGAAGAGATCTCTACTTTTTCCATGTAGTGGAACTTAAGTAGAACTCATAATCTCTTGTGAGATTATGATCTGACAAGTTGATGTCAAGATGTTTTATCTGAATTATCCTATTTATAAGAGAAGAAGAGATATAAAATCGATCAATACAAGTACCAATATTTTGATTCATGTAAGTGAATCAAATTCATGTATGTAAGGATGTGTGTGTTGTATTATGGGATACTAAGGCAGTTGATGTGAGGTCATTAGATGTGAACCATATGAAGTGCCTTCATATGGTTCACGGACAATTCATCGTGGAAAATTCATGGTGGGGACAATTCACTGCAAGGAAAATTTGTCGTAAAGAAAATTTATCGTGAGGAATATTCATCGCAGGGAAAATTTGTCATGGGGACGATTTATCACGAGGAAAATTGATCGCAAGGAAAATATATTACAGAAAAATTGATCGCTGAAAATGTTATTCTCAAGAAAACTGAAATGAATTGCATTGATACTGATATATAAAAAGTAAATGCAGTGCAAGATAAATTTCACAAAATATAATTTTATTATGTATCTATGTATTAGTCCGCACAGTTAGCCGAGTGGCTGGTTGCTTCACAACCATATGCCTTGGAAAGGAGTGTTCTGGGTTCGATTTCTGTCACTGACATGAGGAGTGTAGGATCTTTCTCAGACATAGCCAAGTTAGCCAGTCTTGGGCGAGGACTGCAGGGTTTTCTCCCCAGTTTATGTGGGTTTTTTCCTCTTGCAAGCAAACAGCAAACTGGTCCTGATAAGATAACACTTCTACAAACATAGTATACACTGGGAGTAATAGGGCCAACCACCTTATCCTTGTATAACAGTTGCGGTTATAATTTTGTAAATATTAATATTCCATCAACAGAATCTGGAGTATCAAAGTAAGAAAGAATATTTATACCATTTTAAGACAAAACAGAAATTAGGAAACTCACTAATCAATAAAGTATTACTTTCACTGTATAAGAATAAAAATACTATGAAAATGTAATTAAAATCTAAATCTATTTAATATCTATAGTGAGACAGTGATGAAAAAGATTGAAAAACAAAAAATAGGAATTGGTATCAATGGTATAAAATACAACAATCTTAGATATGCTGATGATACCATTCTAATAGCAGAAAAGAGAAACAAATTAATCAAATTACTTCAGCTACTAATTGAAGAAGGTAAAGAATTTGGATTGGATTGAGTTTGTAATACTTATAACTGCAATCATTATACGAGGATAAGGCTTATGCCTCCCAGTGTATCCTATGTCTGTAAAAGCGTTATGTTCTCAAGGCTGGTTTGCCTGCTTGCAGGAGAAAAAATCCCACATAAACTGGTGAGAAAACCCTGCAGTCCTCGCCTAAGACTGTCTAACTTGGCTATGTCTGAGAAAGATCCTAGGCTCCTTATGTCAGTGATGGAAATCGAACCCAGGACACTCCTTTCCTAGGCATATGGTTGTGAAGCAACCAGCCACTCGGCTAACCACGAGGACTAATACATAGATACATTATAAAATTATATTTTGTGAAATTTATCTTACACTGCATTTACTTTTCATATATATTAGTATCAATGCAATATCATTTCAATTTTCTAGCGAATAACATTTTCAGCAATCAATAGTTCGCGCAATTAATTTTTCTGTGATGAATTTTCCCCGCGATGAATTGTCCCTGTGATGAAGTCTTGGCGATGAATTGTCAGGACACGCCTTCATATACAAACTAACTTTGCTTACACTTGGATAAAGGATGACACCAATAATATAATTTCTTAGCATCTTTAATTTATAGTATAATCAAGTGGAAAAACTTCCAACATCTATCTTTAATCCAGAGTATTTTAGTAATAAAGTGTGACAGCTTTTGGCTACTTGTATATGGAAATGTGACTTCTGCATTACTTCAATCTTGATGTCACTCGTGGGTCTGGCCCCCACTGATAAGAGACCTCAATAAAGTTCGAAACCAGTCTGGGTAGTGCATGTCTGATGATATATATATATATATATATATATATATGTGTGTGTGTGTGCATTACATTATTATTATTATTACCCCAAGACCCCATGTAGTCAAAGCAGGTGCTTTTATCATACACACAGCTCATCATATCATGCCTTAAACACTCAAATTCTCTGCAGACACCACACTCTCCTCAAGGCATTTCAATCATTTACAACTCTGCATGCAAAAAACCTGCTTCTCACTCCCCTGCTCTCACCCTCTTTATACAGTTTCCAGGGATGACCTCTAGTTCTCCCCTGATCTCCCACTGTTTTCTGTAGAACCTCTCCAACACTGATCCTATAACAACCCCTTACTAACTTGTAGGTCTCTATCATATCCCCCCCCCCCCTTCCTCCTATCCACTAGACTCTGTAAATTGCATCTTCTCAATCTTTCCTCATAATCGACACTCCAGAGGTCAGAAACTACCTTAGTCAGTCACCTTTGGACTCTTTCCAACATCTCTTCGTCTTTTTGAAAACCAGGTGACTAAATTTGGGCACAGTAGTCCATGTGTAGCCTAATCAAAGCCTTATACAATGGAACAAGAATCTCTCTACTTCTACAAGTCAGTGTCCTCCGCATCATTCCCAGAAGCCTTTGTGTTGTCTTCACAATTTTGGCTATGTGTCCCCTAAATTTCAGATCCTTATCCACTATCACCTCAGATCTCTTATTTCTTCCACCTCCAACAATATATCCTCACCAAGTATAAATTCTACATCCCATCTTTGTTTCCCAAATTTTAAAACCTTAAATTTTGCAACACTGAACTCGCATCCTCATTCCTGTGCCCAATCACTCAATTTATTCAAGTCTTGTAAGGCCACAACATCTTCTCTTCGTAGTTTGTCCCAACTTTGCATCATCTGCAAACAACTGAATATCTCCATCCAAATCCTCGCCAGTAGCATTAACAATCTTCGCCAATATCATAAACACCTTGCTGATACCTATCAGATATCCAGTCTCTGATCCAATGCACTAATCTGATATCCAACCCCATCCGCTATAGTTTGACTATCAACTTATCATGCAGTAATCTGTCAAAAGCCTTTGCGAAATCAAAGTATATTACTGTGTATCCCACTCCTCTGTCCAAGGAAGCTGTTACCTTATTGTAATAAGTAAGTAGATTACTAAAACATGACCTCCCTTTAGCAAATCCATGTTGTCCATCAAAGATAATACATATCATTGTTTATCATTGTTGTCAACCCAATTCTGGATCATAGTTCTCACAAGCCTCTCCAACAACTTAACCACAACACCTGACACACAGATAGGCCTATAATTTGATGCTGGAGTTCTATCACCTCCCTTATGAAGCAACATAATCTTACCCTCCTTCCAACTAACTCCTCATTCCATGCAACACTTGCAAGCTGTCTCCTGAGCTCTTCATAATCACCACCCTCGTAGTTCCACATATATCTTTTTCTCACAGAGGTCCTCACACTGCTGGCAACCACCCAGGTAATCACTTCATGGTCACTCTCATCAATTGGAGGGTGATTGGACACCTCAGTTATAATTACATCTTCTGATGAGATGATAAAATCCAAGACCCTCAATCCTCGTGTGCCCTCTGTTACATACCGTCTGAGGTAGTTGTTCCCTCAAAAACTCAAGAACTCAATCTCTTTACTTCCAGTTGATATCTCATCTGTTTTTAATATGAATGCAAGACTCATATTAAAAAAATTGTCAAGGCAGATGTCAACTCCCTGGCACATTCCTTCAGAATATGTGGTGATATATTATCAAGTCCCACAGCCTTATTAACATCAAGTTTGCTGAACTCCCCATACACCTCTTGCTCACTTACAGGCAGTCTCTCCTCTGCATCATCTGCTTTCAATCTCCACATTCACAAGAATGAAAGACCTTTATGAATTGCTCATTAAGTACCTCCACTATATCTTCTGCAGCAGTTGTCCTTATACCATTTTCTCCAATCAATGTCATCCTAGGATCTTTTGGCTTCATTATTGTCCTCTTGCATCTCATAATATGCAAACAAGTCACCCATCTTGCTTGGTCTTTGTAATCCTCATGGAATTGGTTATTTCCACTTTTCTTGTGCCTCCTCCATAATGCCTTTTTATCAGGCTTAATCTCTTCATTCATCCATTTCACACCTACCTTATTTAACCTTCTGATCCTTGGAATACACTACTAGATAGTTCTTGAATATCCCCCAAGCTGCATTTATCTTTTTTCCAGCTAACTCCTCATTCCACGCTACACCCTCAAGCTGTCTCCTGAGCTCTTCATAATCACCCCCCCCTTGTAGTTCCACATATACCCTTTTCTCACAGAGGTCCTCACACTGCTGGCAACCACCAAGGTAATCACTTCATGGTCACTCTCACCAATTGGAGGGTGATTGGACACCCCATTTATAATTACATCCTCTGATGAGATGATAAAATCCAAGACCCACAATCCTTGCGTCCCCTCTGTTACATACCAATCTGAGGTAGTTGTTCCCTCAAAAACTCAAGAACTCAATCTCTTTACTTCCAGTTGCTATCTCATCTTCCCAGTTTATATTGCCATAATTAAAATCACCCTTTCTTATTTGCTTGACTAATTTGATTATACATTTCATAGTCACTACCATCAGCATTACCAGGTCTATAACAACATCCAACCAAGTATTTCATTCTATTCACCTCTATCTCACACCATACTGCCTCAAAGTCACTGGCACTATTTCCCTCTTGTATCTCTACTTTGTATGGACATAACTCTTTCTTTATCATCAATAGCACTCTTCCTCCCTTTTTATCCTTTCTATCCTCACAAAACACATTATACCCTTCCATCCCTATTCCTATCAGGATGTTGTCCTCATCCAGCCATGTCTCACTTATTTCAACAGTTTTTGGCTGAACAGACTCAATTAATGCAACCATTTCATCTGCTTTGTTTCTTACACGTCTAGCATTTGTGTACAAACACATCAACTTATTCCTGGATCTATAGCTAGTTCCACCGATACCATTCAACGTGATTTCTCCATGCTCAACTCAGACCATTTCCCTTTCCCATTATTCATTTTCCAGTTCATCCCCTTCCTTTCCCGTCTACACATGCCTTTACGTCCTCTTGGAGCATCCACCTTTCTCATGCTGTGTTCCTCTGTTTACCCTGAGCCTCCCTGTTTCTCTGTTCATCTTGCACACCCTTTCTCTCATTCTCTATGCCCATGCCGCTCACCTCTTCATTCATAACCACCTCTTTGATCTCTTCTGTCTTACTCTCCTCCTCTTCCACATCGCTTCCCACTTGATCAGATTCATTCTCTGCACTCACTTCTCTACCTTCCTGCATTGTGGAATACTTATGGAATGCTAAGGCAACTGATATGAAGTCATTAGCCTCTACATACAAGTAGCCCAGTCCTGAGGTGACTTCACTTGCAAACTTTGTTTGATTACACTTGGTTAAAGGATGAAACTAAGAATATAATTTTTTGGCATCTTTAATTTATAGCATTAGAGAATATGAAGATGGAATGCTTCATTTCAGGCACGGATTGTTTAACAGAGGTTAAGCAATTTTATTTGGGCATAATATACAAACAGATGAATCATTGTGAAAAGCAATTATGATGGGGATAGATTGCAGGCATGAGAAGCAGAGTAGGGCAGCTAAAAAAGTTAGGTGAACAACATAAAGGAACATACTGACATGAAATTATAACTGCCATAAAGAAGAGACACTTGACTGAATGAGATGGAGTGTACCTTGCAAGATCATCACTAGCCAGAAATGACAAGTGACATATAACAACATTAGTAATTTTATTATAAATATGTATACATATGTATATTTATCTTATTTTATTTATTTTTTTATTTTATTATTATTTTCCCCCTTTACTTTAGGTACTATTACCTACTACCAATTTGAATACCAAGTATATCTTTGGGAGTGGAAATATAAACAAAGTAAAAGAAATACTTCACAGTAAAACTTCGATTAATGCTATTTTTTTGAATGTAAATATGTTGACCACTCTGCAAAACTTCTCGTTAGAAAAGGTATTTGGTATGCCAGTATATGATAGGTATGTTAAATGATTAGATTTTATTTAAGTAAATTACTTAAATAATATCATTATTTTATATGAATAAATTTCTTAAATAATATCAGGAACTTACTTACTAGGTCTCATATTTGGAGATCACAGATATAAGAGTTCTCAGAAAGATTAGTTGACTGAACAGATGGCATCAATGGCAGTATCATATTAAAAATGAGGATATTAGGAAAGAATTTTACGTTGTTAGCATTCAGGAATGTTATCAGAGCTAATCTCAGGTGGTATAGCTACTTAAACAGAATAGGAGAAAACAAGTGTTCTTTATCAGGGTAGGAAAAAGACCACAAAGGAAGACCAAGATGTAGTTGGATTGATACAGTAAAATGTGCCTTAGAAGACAGAAATATAAGATCTGATAATGTTAGAATGTTGACAGATAACAGGCTAATCTGGAGGAAAATTGTTGATAGGTTATGGATAATACTACAAGAAAAGTTACATCATTATAATGATGTAACTTTTCTTGTAGTATTATCCATAAGATCCTGTGCGCCCTCTGAGAGTATATGTGAGGAATTTGATGATGATGATTTGAGTACATTTCTATTTCTTAAATAAATAAATTTCTGCACCAGTCATAAATCACATAGCATACCAATTTCTAAAGTCAGTGAATGTGCATATTTTATTTATTTATTTTTTTTATGACCCCTCACATGAAAGGTTACAGACACCTATAACACTGCACTGCATTGTGTGGATAAGTGATTAAGGAGAAAGAGACATTTTTTATGCCATGTCTCTTGATATGATTCTTAAGGAGTTGGAGATTGTAAAGAATAAAAGTGGATGGAATGAAAGAAGATGAGAAGTTTGTTTGTCGTGTGTGTGTGAAGCTGGACCTTGAATGGGTGTTGTCCAGTGGCTGCTTTAGTTCTTACATGATTAGAAGAAAGTGGAGGAATGGCAGTGTCCATAAAAGTACCTATAGAAAAGGCACAATGTCGAAACATAGTGCCTATGGGAAAGTGACTGAAGTGAGTCTCTGATGGAAGGGTTATCTAATAAGCAGTTGCCCTATTCTATATATCATCTAGAATTCTTAGAGAGGTTTTGGGTACACCACCTTAAATATAGGAACAGTATTCCAAGGTTTGGATCTGAGACTTATAAAGTGTTAGGAGTTGAGCAGAAGAGTACCAAGCTAATAAAAAAACTCTTATTAACTATATTATTATTATTATATATGGGAAATATATGACTTCTGAATTACTTCAGCATTTGTTTCTCTTTCGGGTGTGGCTCCCACTGGTAATATTTATATATTCTTCTAGGAGCTACTCTGAAGGATTACCCTCCTGTTCTCTGGTGTAAAAGTAGGCTTTTCATGGTGGGTTTGTTTGTTTGTGTAACCTCTTACCCAGGTTTAGTATCTTCATGACTAGACTCTTTGTATATAGATGAGTCCTCAGTAAAGATCAAACCAGTTTGGGTAGCGATACATTCCTTTATGCATAGAAATATACATGTCTGAAAGGAAGTGTACTTTGCATTATGGGATACTGATACAAATGATGTGAACTCAACTGCTTGCATATACAAGCCTAATCATGAGTACACTTCACATGCAAACTTTGTTCACTTACATCATTCAGATAAAGAGTCAAACAAGTAATATACTTTTTTTTGGTAAATTTAATTTATTTTCATATGTGATCATTTTGGTCCAGATATGGCTTTTTCTACCTCGTGCATTGCTATATTCTCTTCACTGCATTTCTCTAGAATATTTTCTTATACGCTTTGTAAGAAAATATAAAAGTCACTTTCAGAGTACTCTGTGTTCAGTTGAGATGACATGTTTCACTAAACTAATCTTTATTTTATTTTATTTTTTCCAACACTGGCAGGCCATTGGGATAATACTCAGGAAATGGTGTGTTGTGTGATAAGCGTAATAAAATTTGTAACTTGAGTTGAATGAAAACAAAATGGCAGTAAGAACAAGATCATGTTGAAAGTTTATTTTTCACTTGGTTAGACTATAATAAATTTAGTTTAATCCTTTATCCAAGTGTGAGCAAACATAGTTTGCGCCTGAAAATATCTTCAGGACTTGGGTAAGGTAGTACAACACCGGGAAACTCGTAGCAAAGGTGGACCAAGCTAACATCACTCCTATCTCAGTATCTCCCATAATGCAAAACACATCTCCTTGCAAATATGTATAATGTTATGCATTAAGGGAAGGGCCACTACCCAGACTAGTTTCGACCTTTATTGTGGTCTCTTCAGTGGGAGCCAGGCCCAAGTGGAGATACCAGGCAGAAGCAATGGCGAGGTTATCTTTATCTATAGGAGTTGCTAAAAGGTGTGTCACCTTTTTATTAAATTACTCAGGATTTAGAGAAAGATGTTGAAAGTTTATTTTTCACTTGGTTAGATACTGAGATAGGTTAGATACTTGGGAGATACCGAGATAGGAGTGATGTTAGCTTGATCCACCTTTGCTACGAGTTGCCCGGTGTTGTACTACCTTACCCCAGTCCTGAAGATATTTTCAGGCACAAACTTTGTTTGCTCACACTTGGATAAAGGATTAAACTAAATTTATTATAACAAGATCATGTCTTACTGTGCATTGATCAAATGTGATTAATGTATGGATTTCTCAAATAGTTTGCTGTCATTGTTTCAGAAGCGGTACCGTAAGCTTTCAAAATTATTTTTATTCATGTAAAATTTTTGCTTTAATATTGAAAGTATATTCAGTACAGTCACAATACATAAATAAATACAATATAACATAAATAAAATATGAATAACAGAATTCATAAGTAAGACAAAAATTAATTTAAAAAAATTATATTGTTGGATCTTACTTCGTCTCAACTCATACTTTGGATCCGACATGTTTGTCACTACAATGTTCTTAAATAAAAAATAAGTTGCTAGTTGACTTCTAATCCAAATATAGAGAAAATTTATATTTATAGACTGTGCCACTCTATATCTGAATTAGTTCAAGAATTGAAGAAAAACCAACTCTCAACTAATTCTCTTTAATATGTTATTAATATATATACTGGCCGAGTATATTTAACTTATTTAATTCACCCGCTTTGGTTCGAATATTTTATGAATGGTGTAGTAAAAGAGATTCAGGCAAAATACATCTTTAGATTAACAAAACAAACATTTAATTTAGGATCACAAATTATACACTTAAGTTCAATTCACTAATTAAGATATTATAAACCTTTTAGCTCTTCTGATAAAACAGTCATACAAATTCAGGCAATGGTTAATCTGTTATCTGAAATACAGTCTTCACACAGTTCATTTAACTATTTAATAAAGTTCAATTCCATAAAATTCCTTAGTGATCATTCACATTAATATCTCATAGTTTCTTAAATTTCAAATACAATAAAAATGCAATAACACTTCTTCACAAGTTCACACTCTTAATTCCACACTCCAGCTAATCTCCGCAATAGTTACTGTTAATATAGGGATATTCTAGGAAGAAACACACTCATGGTTGGAATATTCTTACCGGTAATCTTCCTTCTTCATCTACTTATATGCGAACACTTTTTGTAACTGTATACACTTTAATCAATTAACAGCACTCATTAAAACAAATCTTCTTAGTAATAACTGAATTAATTAACGGTCACAATACACATAATTAAACGTTCTTGCATGAAGTAAAACGCTTGTATACTATCTTAGACATCACTTGACCAATTCAGTGTTCTACTAATAACTCTTGTACTAAGGTAACACACTAATTCCTTAACCTGAAGTTTTGTATTCACAGTTGCCTCCGGCATACAATTAATCCTTTAGGCACTATAATTCTTAACACCGCTATCGTTAAACTCAACTTTGTTGCTTCTAATTATTCTCTAGTTACTCCGTGCTATGCTTCAAGTTTCCTTGTGTCCTTGAAAGGTCGGCCCTGAAATTAAATCTCAACTCAAGTATCGCTAGTCTTTCAGTAGTCACTTAGCTATCTTCCATAGCTTTATTTGTTATTCTGAAACTTATTAGCTAACCGCTTCTCAACTAGACTTTAATTAGCTGCTCGAGTGACTCGCCGACTCGCTATTATCACACTCTGATTCCCCGAATCAATCTCCTTTTTGATTCCTTCTCCGAATGCCGAATTAGAATATTTCTCTTTTTTCAGCGTTCCTAGCTTATATATCCCCTTTTCCCACCTAAATTGTTCTCATGCTCTCTTTAACTAAAATCCTTTCCAGTAAACTTTCAACATTCTCCATCACGCTCTGTTCCAAACTCGTGCAAGCTATCTAACATACGTTTCCATGACAACAAAACAAAATATAAAAAAATTGAGGCATTGCATAACATTATACCTCTACAAACAGGAACAAATAAAGAATATTTACACTTCAATTAATGCGCAGTTAAATTGTTGAATACAAATTCCTATAATATTAACATAGCAATAAATAAAATAGCTTAATAATATTTTAATACAAAGTTTTTTTCTTTATCAGTACACATTCTTGATTAAGTAATTAAATATTAAATCAACTTATATTATATGAATATTAATTTATAAATAAGTGATTTACATTAAATAATATTTACAAGTCTAGCTTATGTGATGAAAGATCATGTTGGATTCTGAAGCAAATAATAATTACTTCAATCTCTATACATTCAGAATCCAACAATATGCATAATAAGAAAATAACCATTTAGGAATTTACATAAGATGAATACAATATATATTTTTTTTTATTGTATAGGCCAAAGGCCATCATATCTGTTTAAAATTAGATGATATAGAAAAGTCTCACAGCTCTCTTGGTATAAATATTCCGTAAAGAATTTACTTTTGTGTAGAAGCTTGGTTTTTTTCCAGAGTACTCTTTGTTCAGTTGAGATGGCATGTTTGGCTAAGCTAGGATTGCTCAGGTTCATGCTTGGACTACATCTTCTTGGTAGACAGCTGCCAAGTACTGGACTACATCTTCATGGCATACAGCTGTAGATCTACCCATATGCCCAAAGTATATTTACCCAAGCAACAGAAGCAAGAGATCTGATAGACACTTGGAAAGCTGAGTGGAAGAAGCTTGTCTTTAGGTGAAGAAAGGAATGTTGAAATCTTCCTGACAGGACAAAATGATACTACAGTGCTCAGAGGATTCAGAGCTTTAGTGATTATTTGTCAGCATGATGGTAGTTTGTATTTTTTAATGTTTTGAAAAGAAACACACACTGATTGTTGCATCTGTATGCATGACCAATATCATTAATTTTTGTACTAGGGAAACATGATTTTGTTATACTTTTGTTAAATACCCCCACTGATTATAGAGTTTCCTTAGATAATTTTCTCCATACCTTGTTTTTCAAGACAATGAACATGGCCTTCATGTTTATAAGACAATGAAAATGACCTTCAGAAAGCATTTGATGAATTAAACAAAATAAGCCAACAATACAATTTAAAAATTTCACAAAAGAAAACAAAAGTCATGGGATTTAAAGGTTGAGATCATGTTAGATCAAAAATAATTATAGAAAATAAAATAATAGAACAGATACAGTTTAATTATTTAGGCTTCATAATAACATATCTAAAAGATAAAGATATAGATGAAAAATAAAGAAATTTCAGAAAATCTGTATAACAATTAAAAGGATATTGAATAATAAAACAAGGCAAGAAATTCAACTAAAATTTTATAAAGTAATGGCCACTCCCACTCTACTGTATGGTTCAGAAACATGGATCGTATAAAGAAAGATGATAGTAAAATACAAGTTGCAGAGATGAGATTTTTAAGAGCAATTAAAGGATGCATAAAATTGGACCATATGTCCGCGCGGTTAGCCTAGTGGCTTTTGCACTTTGCAACCATATGCCTGGGGAAGGAGTGTCCCAGGTTCGATTCCCGTCGAAGACGTGAGGAACTTGAGGATCTTCCTCAGGCATAGCCAAGTTAACCGATCTTGGGCGCGGACAGTAGGGTTTTTCCCGCCAGTTTATCTGGTGTTTTTCATCCTACAAGCAGGCAAACCGGCCCCGTGAGCATACGCTGCTACAGTCAAAAATATATCCCCCCCCAGCGGCAGACTAGGCGACAGGTCAGTCGGGAGTGGTACTAACAAGAAGTCATATCTAAGTAACACAAGGACCCTGCATAGAAAGCGAGAATAACGCATAGTGAAAGATAAAATTGGACCATATAAGAAATGAAGACATCAGAAAAGAACTAGATATTTACGACATAAATGAAAAGATAAAGGAATACAGAGAGAAATGGAAACAACATCTATGTAGGATGGAAAGATATTGGCTATCAAAAGAAGCATATAGATTAGACCAAAGAGAAAGAGAAAAACAGAGAGGAAGACCAGTGAAGTCAGAACAGGCAAATGCCTAATCCTTGAAGAGAAGAAGAACAACAACAACCACCACCTTTGTTTTTCTCGTTTGTTCACATGATCTCGATTCTTACCTTGTACCACTTGCTTCTTTCTCTTTTCAACTCTGCTAATCTCTTAGTGTTTCTGCAACTTTTTGATTTCACCCTTTGTCCTGTATAGGATAACATTCAAGTATGCTATTTCCTTATTTAGATCCATTTTGTTCGCCTATATTTCTGCCGAAACACGTTCAACATTAATTTAGACATTAACATTTTCCATTCTCCTGCTTATATGCCCTATACTACTAATATTTGCTTCATTCTTGGCACCTAACTGCACTTGCTCTCGAAACACTTAGTACACAGTCCCTCACCAGTTTTGCATTCCTTCCATATATTTGACTTTAATTTCTGCAATGAATACATCACATATACACTGCACTGTACAAAATCATGTAAATTTAAATCACACAACAATGACATCTTTGCGACCACTGCTCTACTGTGTATTGGCACCATACTGGCCATATTGTATTTAAACAAAGGATACATGGTTTACTTGTATAACTCAATAACTAAGCAAAATAAAATAAAAACTACCAGTTAACCTAATATTAATAACTAAAATATGAAAAAATTACTTATCTTTCAACTGTGCTCATAACTCAGTTTAGCACATTTCTTTCGTTTCTTCTTGCTCCTTATCCCCAGTGCTATTAGAGTATTAAAACTCTAAGGGTGAATCTGTCTTATTTTACTGTTTCTTTTTGTCTTATGCAGTGGGAGTTTGCCTTCTCTCCCAGGTATTTGCCTCACCTAGTAGGTGAAGACAGGAGAGGAGGTGGGCACCATCTTTCCTTAATTACACACTGTTAGATATAAAGAAAACCAAAACATTACAGAATATCATGCTGGTGTGGTTGTCACCTGGACAAGCAAAGACTGTGTCATCTTATAGGGACACCAGGAGAGATGATGAAAAATGTGCTACTGGTGACAATGACCTACCCATGAATATAAAGATTTTAAACATTAATTTCGTCTGAGAAACAGATTTATGGTAGAACATGGAATGTTAGATCATTATATCAATGTGGTCATCTCAAGATTCTACAGCAAGAATTAGCATACTATGAATGGTTCACCATTGGATTATGTGAAACAAGATGGCCAGAAATCTGGAGAAATTATGAGAGAAGAAGGAAATCTCTTTCTTTACTTAGGTATACTCCAGAAGGAGGGTAAAAAGGAGTTGCTTTCTTGATCCAAAAAAATATTAAATGCTGTCATAGAGTTTAAACCTGTGAATAGTAGACTTGCAGTAGTAAGACTACAGAGTAAACCATGAAATATAGTTATTATTATACAAGTATATGCACCAACAGCCTCATATGATGATCAGGAAGTGAATCACTTTTATGTCCAAATCAATAACTTGATCCCTGAAACACCTAAGAAAGACTTTCTAATAAGGAGATTGGAATGCAAAAATTGGATTAGATTTAGGAAGGAATTTTCTCTCCCATTCTGGCCCTTTTGGATTAGAAGAAACAAATGACAGGGATATTGGAATCTAATAAGATTTGCTTTGCAGAATGATCTCACCAAAACTAACACGCTTTTCCCACATAGTCACAAAGGTCACGAAAATGGACCTTGATCTCCCCAGATGAAAGAACACAGAATATAATTTATTATATATTTAAAAAAATTAAATATAAGACTTGTATAAACTCTGCAAGAACTAGTTCTTTCCTGGGTGCTGAAATTGGAAGTAACCATAATTTAGTCTTAGCAACATTTATGTTGAAATTTGGATTTAGACCTGTGAGAAAAATGAGAAGAGAAAAGTTTAACCTTACACAACCCATATCAAATATCACTAAAAAATTATTTAAAATAAATCTTTCTTTTGTTCTTTTTGAAATTGATGCACTCTCTTGATCCTGATGCCCCTTATCCGTAGTTTTGAAGGACAGTTATTGAAGCAGCTGAAAATATTCTAGGAACAAAATGCAGTATTAATGAATCTGGGATTACCCAAGGAATATTGCAGCTTTGTGATCAGTGGAGAAAAATTATGACTAATTTGTCACATTGGAAACAACAATTAACACTATAATTATCTGAACAGACACATTAAAAAGCATGTAAAGTTTTCAAAAAAATAAAACAAAAACAAAATGCAAAGAAATTGAGGATAATCTTCATAAGAATAACCATATGTACATATAATAATAATAATAATAAGAGCTAGATAATTGAGGATGAGTCCATTTAGGGTAGAAACACAAGAAAACAATGAGGGTAATTAACAATATTCCATGTAACAGTTAGTTTGAGGCTATTTGGTGTGAAATGGAGGCTAACAAATGAAATATATGGTGGAGTGTTGCTACAGACCTGGCAGCCCATTTGCAGAGAACAAAGAAATGCATTACTAATTTAGCCTTATGGTTCTAAGACGAGTGATCATTATGGATGACTTTAATTATCCAAACATTGCTTGGGTAGAAGAAAAATCTCATGAAAAGAATGAAGAGGAATTTATTGAATTGTTGAGAGACAACTTTTTCAAGCAGCTTGAGAAAAAAGAAACTCGAGGTCAAAGAGTGTTAGATTTATTCATAGCATCAGTAGGGGTTGCTGTTAAGAATGTGACTGTGAACATACCATGCTTTCTTAGGAAGTATCTAATGATATTGATGTTCCCATTAGAAAGGTTACATGCTGAATTACAAAGCTGGAACTTATCAACTTAGGAGAATACTATCTTTGGTCTGATAGTATCAGTTACTGAATAGGGAAAATATCAGTGATGCATAGGAGTCTTTGAAAAAGTGCATAAATGAGGTGGTATCTGAATGTATCCCTAGTGGTTGAAGAATAAATAAGTTGGGAGTGAAATGGATGTGCAACCTTATTAAGCAAGATATCCAGAAGAAGAAGATGATGCATAAAGAATATCTTGAGAATAAGAGTGCAAGGAGTTATGAAATGTATATTGCGCAGGCCAGAAAAGTAACGAGTATTGTACGAAAAGCTAATTTCTCAAATCGGAGTATGAAAAAAAAATTGACTATGCAGGCTAAAGGCAATCCAAAAGAATTTTATTGTTATGCCACAAGCAAAAGAAAGAATGAATGTGGAAGAATAACTTTACTGAATGCAGATGGTACTCTAGTGTAGGAAGCGAATGAGATTGTTCAATTATTGAGTGCTCAATTTGCTAAGATATATCAACCAGGTGTATGTAACATGGTGCACAGTGCTACTGCAATATTGGATGAAAAGTTAGAGGTGCAGGAAAATGAGGTTGAAGAGCTATTGCATAACCTGGATAAGAATTTGTCAATAGGGACAGATGGATATCAGCACGTTTGCTAAACGAATGTTCAACTTAATTAGCTAGGCCTTTCATGTGTTTGTATAGCTTGAATCTCAGCTCAGGAATGATACCACAGGAATGGAAGGAATGAGTGATAGTTTCATTGTACAAGGGTGGTGCAAAAACTGATATGTCTAACTACCAACCTATCAGTCCTTGTCAGATGTCATCTCCTTCCAGGAAGTTGACTACATGAGCTTCCACCATGTATGGTATTGTGCTTCTCTTTTACATTCTTCATAGGACAAAAAGGTCCAGTCCTTAATATTTCCCATCCAATCTATTCTTACCCACCAGTGTCTCTGGTCTAATAGCGAAGATTTTATAAAAGTTGGTAAGAACTTGCATACAGAAATGGGTAGACAAACTCTGCAAGGAGCAGCATGGGTTTACTAAAGGAAGGTTGTGTTTTTGCAATTTGCTCATATTTTATAATAATGTTATGGCTAAGTTGGATAAAGGGAATAGATACATTATGATAATATTGGATTTTGCTAAGGCATTTGATAGGATACCACACAAAAGGCTATTACATAAACTAGAGAATATAGGATTGGCATATAAACTCTTGACTTGGATCAGGGAATGGCTGACAGACAGATATCAAAAAGTGGTATACCACAGGTGTGAATCTGCCAGATTTAAGATGATTAGTGATGTACCTCAGGGTTCAGTCCTTGGGTCATTGTTGTTCAATCTGTATGTTAATGACCTTAGGAATAGTCTAACAGCAGATGTGCAATTGTTTGCTGATGATGCAAAGGTAGGCAGGGTCATCAGGGATGCTACTGATTTCCAGCACTTAGAAAATTATTTGAATAAGCTGGAAATTTGGCAAACAAAATGGCTCTCAGTTTAATGTTACTAAGTGTAAAGTTATGCACTTTGGTGTGATGATATTTCCAGCAGCATATTACGAGGGTGGTCTGAAAAGTTCTCGGCCTCACCATAGATGGTAACACTATCAGCAAGATTTTTTTTTTTTCTAAGTTGGTGCTTCTATCATAAGCATCCATGTGAAATTGCAAGTCATTCTATCAAGTATCTACCAAGTTTGTGTTATACAGCTGTCTGAAGCAAAAGTGTTGTTTGTATTCCTTGAAATGGATAAAATTAAGTATCGTGCAGCTATAAAATTCTTTGTAAAAGAAGGTTTAATGCCAAAAGAAATTCATTCGAAGTTTATGGGTACTCTTCTCCTTCGTTTTTGGCGATTAAGAAATGGGCTGCCGAGTTTAAACATGGCCGTACCAGCCTTGTAGATGATCCATGTAAAGGACATCCAAAAAATGTAACAACACCAGAAATGATTGATCAGCTGCATGATATGGTATTGGATGACCAGCGAGTCAAAGTGTGTTAAATTGCTGAGACTATAGGCATTTCAAAAGAATGTGTAGGATATATTTTGCATGAAGAATTGCATATGAAAAAGCTTTGTGCAAGGTGCCGCACTTGCTCACAGCAGATGAAAAACGTACTCACATGAAAATCCCTGAACAGTGCTCAGAGAGTTTTAACAAGAATAAAACTGATTTTGGTGCATTGATTTATTACTATGGATAAGACTTGGATTCACCATTACACATCAGAATCCAAACAGCAGTCAAAAGAGTGGTTGTTCGGTACCAAAGAAGACAAAGTCGGTTCTAGGAAAGGTCATGGCATCGGTGTTTTGGGATGCTAAAGGCATTTTGTTTATTAATTATCTTGAAAAGCATAAAACAATAACCGGGGAATATTATTACAATCTTTTAACCAGACTAGACGAAAAAATTCATGAAAAGACCCTGTTTGCAGAAGAAAAAAATCATCTTTCAACAGGACAATGCACCTGCCCACAAAGGTGTTTTGGCAATGGGAAAATTAAGGGATCTGCAGCGTTTTTCTTCGAATCAAGAGGTGATTGCAGCTGTAGAGGGGTATTTTGCAGATCTTACTGAGAACCACTACAGGGACAGGATAATGGTGCTGGAGCATCGCTGGAATAAATGTATTAGTCTTAATGGAGATCATGTTGAAAAATAAAAATAATTTTGAAATTATAAATTCTTGTTTCATTGTTAGGCCGAGAACTTTTCAGACCACCCTCGTATATTAGCAGGGTTATACTATAAGAAACTGATGAAGCAAGGGACCTTGGCATAATGGTGGATAGGAATTTGAAGTTCAATGGGCAATTATCCTCTGAGTTGCACATACAACTCAGAGGATAATTGCGATGTTGAAGTAAACCTTCACACGTAAGGATAAGGAAGTCATTTTGTCTCTTTGTAAGGTCTTGATAATTCTGCACCTGGGTTATTCTGTGCAGATTTGGTTTCCCAGGTTCCAAGAGATAAAGAAGCAGTGGAAAGGGTGCAGATATAACCATTATAACTGGATTATGTGATCTAGATTATGAGGACAGATTGCCAGTATGTGTATTGCAGACTGTGGTTAACAGGAGAAAGAGGGGTGATATGATATAAACTGAATGGGTGTTACAGGATACTGTCTATAAAGAGCCAAGAGGCTGTTTTTCTGGTGGCATAAATTAAGTTAAGGGATAATAAATCCCTCATTATTTTAAAACTATCGGCGAGCCCAAGTTTTAATAATCACTTGGGTAGTACAACACAGGGCAACTCAGAGCAAAGGTGGAGCAAGTTCCATCACTATCCTTAATATTCTCTCATAATGTAAAATGCAGCTCCTAGGAGATGTATTACTGTTTTACATTATGAGAAGAGGTCACTACCCAGACCGGTTTCAACCCTTTTTAAGGTCTCATCAGTGAGTAGGTAGACCCGATAGTTCTTCAGCATGAAACTCTTAGATTTCGATCTTCGAGTTTCTATCTGGTTTTAAAATAATAAGGGATTTATTATCCCCTTAACTTAAGGATACTGTCTGATGAAAAGTTTTCATTATACAGAAGGTGAGGAGTGGAACACTGGAGCATCTATGGAAGATACGTTTGTTTGCAGTCAAGAAAAGGGTATGCACTAGGTTTTTCTCTTACTGAAAAGTGAACGTGTGGAATAGTTTGCCTTTAGGGGTAGTGAGCGCATGCAGTGAATGAATTTAAGGGAAGGTATGGCAGCTGGTTTGGGTGATTTCAGCCTCTCTTGATGATTCCTTCACTCTCAAGAGGTCTCAGATATTAATAATAATAATAGTAATAAATGTGAAAGAGATTTTTCATAGAATGGGAGGAAATGAACATAACAAAAAACTGTGTGTTTACTGCAAGCTGTATAAGGGACGTGAGGAACAGGTTCTTTGCATGGAAAATAGTTGGTAAATAGAGTGCATTGCTTGAGAGTGTGGTGAGTGTTGAAATGGTGATTGAGTTTAAGGCACCATGCTCAATTTTTTTTCATGTGATAGAATCCCTCTCATGATAAAAAGCCTTTTGGCTACATGAAGATTTAATGTTAATAATAATAATTTAAGAAATATAATTTTGGATGTGAGTTTTTATAATTTTGACGACAAAGCATTATTTTTCTATATTTTTTAGATATGTAGTTGTGTTGGAAATATTTCGCAACCATGCACACACGAAGGATGCCAAACTTCAGGTAGCACTTGCAGAACTCCCTTATCTTAAGTATGTACTGTATATTTGTTATTGAAATGCATTATGGTTGTATATTTTTCTAATATGTTCTCTCATTTAACAAAGAAGTCAATTTATTTATTCATATAGAGTTTTCCTCCCTTTTTCTTCCCCCGTCCCTATTGGGGCAAGTTGAGCCCCCTTGTGGGAGTTAAGTATTTATGGCTGTAGATCCGTGTGTGTGTTCACGGGGCCGGTTTGCCTGCTTATGGGATGGAAAATGCCAGATAAACTGGCGGAAAAACCCTACTGCCCGCATCCAAGACCGGTTAACTTGGCTATGGCTGAGGCAGATCCTCAAATTCCTCACGTCTTGACGGGAAATCGAACCTGAGACACTCCTTCCCCAGTCATATGATTGCGAAGCGCAAAGTCACTAGGCTAACCACGTGGTTAAAGAAGTCAATATAAGCATGTCACTATGTGTTAACGTTAGATATTTTCATTAGTATTTAAAATTTAACATTTAAACTACAAATTAATTGCCTAAACTCAGAACCATGCTACATGTTAGATGGTTTTATTATCTATCTATATGTTCACTGGCCATCCACAGATGCTGTATGGTCACTCCGATGTTCAGTGATGTGCCACACCACGCCTCGCCATGTAGTCCTGTGGTTTGCTTTTCTGGAGATTTCAACTCTCTGAAGATTAGTTGTTCCACACACACACACACCATCCATCCATCTCATTAATACTCTACCCCTTCCTCATTTTCCATGAACTTTACCTTCTATTACTGTTCTGAGAAGTCCTCCTTCCATCCTTTCAATGTGTCCAAAATATTTTAACTTTCTTTTGTCAATATCCTTAAGGAGCCTTAAAGTTCTACTGATCTTTTCTAACACCTATTCATTTGTACGCCTTTCAGTATATGATATCCTCAACAGTCTTCTGTAGCACCACCACATCTCAAAAGCAGATATCCCTTTCTCATCTGGCTTCTTTAGTCCAGATGAGAAAGGGATATCTGGATGAGAAAGGGATATTTTCCAAGTCTCACATCCATAAGTCGCTGTTGAAAAAACAACTGCATCCAAAAGCCTCAACTTTGTTCCCATGGAGATAGATCCATCCTTCCAGATTTTAGACAGGTCTCTGACTGTTGTTTTAGCCATTCCTAACCTTTTTCTGACATCTTCTGAACAGCAATTCTTCACATTAATAATGGATCCCAGGTACTCAAACTTGCTGACTTCCTCAGTTCTTTTTCCATTAAGGTAAACTTGTTTCTCAAGAGCTTCCCTGTTTGTATTTCCTTTGAGAACCATAATCTTTGTCTTGCTAGGATTTAGTTGAAGTCCTCTGTTATTACTGATCTTGTTAACTTTGTCAAGAATTTGTCCTAGTTCTTCCATGTCATTACAAAGGAGTACTGTATCATCAGCATACCTCAGATTACTGATCAATCTGCCTCTTATCCTCATTCCTGTCTTGAGCTTATCCAATGCTTCACGCATGATGTCCTCCGTATATATACTAAACAAGTGAGGAGAAAGTAAACATCCTTGCCTTACTCCTTTTCCAACCTGAAGCCAACCAGTCAATCCAACACCTGTTTTTATTATGGCTTCTTGCTCCCTGTACAAGTTGGCTATCGACCAGATAGAGTGTTGAGGAAAACCCATTCTTTTCATTACTTCCCACAGTTTCACATGCTGAACACAGTCAAAAATTTTAGAGAAGTCTAAGAAACACATTACCAGAGGAAGTCTAAATTCTTTATATTTTTCTATGATTTGTCTAAGGCAAAGATCTGATCTCTGGTGCCCTTACCTCTCCTAAAACCTGCTTGTTCCTCGGGCATCTCTGCCTCAACTTTGGCCTCAATCCTATTTAGCATGATCTTCAATAAAATTTTGCTTGCATGAGATACTAAACTAATAGTTCTATAGTTGCTGCATGCTTTCATATCTCCTTTCTTATGTACTGATATGAAAACAGACTTCTTTCAGTCTCTAGGCCTTGATCCTGTCTCCCATATCCTTGTAATCAATCTATGCAACACTCTTATCCCTCCATCCCCTGTGGCCTTAATTAACTCTGCTGGGATTTCATCTGCACCTGGTGCGTTATTGCTGTTAAGCTGCTTAACTGCTCTTTCAACTTCATGCCCAAGTCGAGGAGGTTCCAAATCGAAATTTTCCTGGTGAGAGGGTTCTTCCACATTTTCTTTATCCACTCTACTGTACAGTTCCTCACAGTATTCTTTCCATCTGTTTTCGATTTCCATTTCTTCTGTTAGTAATGCTCCATTCCCGTCTTTGATGACATTCAATTTGGGCTTAAAATTTTGCTTTAAGTCACGAACTAAATAAAACATCCTTTTATAATTGAGCCTCCTTATCTGGAACTCTATCTCTTCACATTTATTACTATAGAACTTTTCCTTGTCCTGCTTGATGGCTCTTCTGACTACTCTATGTATTCTCTTATATTCTTCAGTCCCTGTGTCTCTTTGTTTTTCCAACCGCCTTCTTTTGATTAGTTCCTATGTTGAATTTGATTTCCATGGGTCTCTTGGTCCTCTTATTGGAACGAGATACTTCTTGACTGTATCCTGTATTATCACCTTGATTCCATCCCAAAGCATTTCTGGTGAGTTCTCCTTATTTGTCTCCAGAAAATCATCCAACAGAGTTGATGCTTCTTCTGTGAATCCACTAGGAATTACTCTAACATCCAATCTAGTGGAATGTGCCTGTTAGTCTTACTTTGGCTCTTACTAGCTAATGGTCTGTACCACAATCTGCTCCAGGATAAGTGTACACATCAGAGATGCTTGTTTCCACCGCTGGAGAGCCAGGATGCAATCAATCTGGTGCCTTGACCCATCAATGTTAGATATCCAAGTATAGATCCGTTGTGGATGTTTCTGGAAGTAGGTATTGGTAATAACTAATCTGTTAGCATGGTGCAAATTGCAACAGTCTTTCACCACGGGTGTTACGTTCACCTACACCAAACATGCCACACTCCGACCTAACTCTCATACTCTTTCCCACTTTTGCATTTAAGTCCCCTAAGATGTAAAGCATGTTTCTCCTTGGTAGGCAGTCCAAAACAGTTTGTAAGTTTTCGTAGAATTCCTCACTCTCTTCTTCAGGCCTATCCGCATGGGGTGCATAAAGTATCACTATTGATGTAGTAGGCTGAGCCCAGTACCGTCAACAGGGTGTACCATAGAGGCAGCCTGCCTCACATAGCTGCTTAATAAGGGCGCTTGTTCAACCGTATTACGGCAACAAGATATTTTACAAAAATACCAGTGTTTAGTTTACCAAATAAAAAAGGCACCATTTCCCATTGAAAGTTAAAAATGTGCTTATTATATTTTATTAATAAAAAAAATTATAGTCATACATACTAAAACTAAACATTTTAGAACCCACTTATTATCTACTTAAGGAAACAACCCATAAAGTGTCATACGATGTGAATTTCATAAACTTTTTATAGTCTAATAGGGGGATCACCCCCCCCCCCGGTGCCTACAGCTCCTAAACCCATGTGTTCCAGACTGGTAGGCCAGTACTCCTTGAATTCTGATGACTCGAATTTTGAACACTCGACACCAAGGGTAGTCCATGAGTGTCTAGTCTTGAAGGGGGGATGCCGCACCCTGGTGCCTGCGGCTCCCAACCCTTGAGTTCCTGACTGGTAGGCAGGTTCTCCTTGAATTCTGATGACTCGAATTTTGAAGACTCAAAAGGGGGGGTACTGCCCACCTAATGCCTAGGTTAGTCTCTGAGTGTTGAGTCTTCAAAAGGGGGCTGCCCTCCCTGGTGCCCAACCACCAGAGTTCCGGACTGGTAGGCCTGTTCTTGAATTCTCATGACTCGAATTTTGAAGACTCGAAAGGGAGATTCCCCTCCCCTGGTGCCTACGGTGCCCCCCCTGAGTACGAGACTGGTAGGTCAGTTCTCCTTGAATTCTGACGACTAAAGAGGGGATACCCCCCCCCCCCCCCGAGTTCCAGACTGGTAGGCCGGTTCTCCTTGAATTCTGATAACTCGAATTTTGAAGACTCGAAAGGGGAGGTTTCTGCCCCCAGCGCCTAGGATAGTCCCTGAGTGTTGAGTCTTCAAAAGGGGGCTCTGCCCTCCCTGGTGCCCAACCACCAGAGTTCCGGACTGGTAGGCCAGTTCTTGAATTCTCATGACTCGAATTTTGAAGTCTCAAAAGAGAGATTCCCCTTCCCTGGTGCCTACGGTGCCCCTCCCCCCCTCGAGTATGAGACTGGTAGGCCTGTTCTCCTTGAATTCTGATGACTCAAATTTTGAAAACTCAAAATCTGGCACCTACGGCGCCCAACCCCACAGAGTATGAGACTGGCAGGCCGGTTCTCCTTGAATTCTGATAATTCAAAAGGGATGCCCCCCCCCCTCGAGTTCCAGACTGGTAGGCCGGTTCTTGAATTCTGATGACTCGAATTTTGAAAACTCAAAACGGGATTTCTGCACCGCCCAACCCCACAGAGTTCGAGACTGGTAGGCCAGTTCTCCTTGAATTCTGATGACTCAAAAGGGGGTGACCTCCCCCCACCCATCCCCGAGTTCCAGACTGGTAGGTCGGTTCTCCTTGAATTTTGAAGACTCGAAAGGGGGATTTCTTCCTCCCAGCACCTAGGGTATCCCCTGAGTGTTGAGTCTTCAAGGGGGGGGGGGGGGCTCTGGTGCCTATGGCACCCATCCCCCGAGTTCTGGACTGGTTGGCCATTTCTCCTTGAATTCTGATGACTCGAATCTTGAAGACTGAGGGTAGCCACAAGTTTCAAAACTTTTCAAAAAACGTGACATAAAAAGGCTCATCATTTTATATATATAGGATATATATATATTAAATTATGTTACGCATCGCCCTGATATTCACGTTGGAGCGATAAATAACTCACTTCCCTTTTTAGAACAGCAGCTATACTGCAGAAACATGAAAACCAATTAGTTTTATCATGTCACTGAATAAAGTTCACAGACATTTGCAGACATAATAAATTTAGTTTAATCCTTTATCCAAGTGTGAGCAAACAAAGTTTGCACCTGAAAATATCTTCAGGACTGGGGTAGTACAACACCGGGAAACTTGTAGCAAAGATGGACCAAGCTAACATCATTCTTATCTCAGTATCTCCCATAATGCAAAACATATCTAATTGTAGATATGTATAATGTTATGCATTAAGGGAAGGGCCACTACCCAGACTAGTTTCGACCTTTATTGAGGTCTCTTCAGTGGGAGCCAGGCTCAGAAATGGAGATACCAGGCAATGGTGAGGTCATCTTTACCTAAAGGAGTTGCCAAAAGGTGTGCCATCTTTTTATTAAATTACTCTGGATTTAGAGAAAGATGTTGAAAGTTTATTTTTCACTTGGTTAGACTATAATAAATTTAGTTTTATCCTTTATCCAAGTGTGAGCAAACAAAGTTTTGGCGCAAACTTTGTTTGCTCACACTTGGATAAATGATTTAACTAAATTTATTATAGTCTAACCAAGTGAAAAATAAACTTTCAACATTTGCAGACTGTGTAATATATTTCTCAACAAATAGTTCAATTAGAGAGAACTGGGATAAAAATGGTACTAACTAATGAATCACATCCCCTCTCCCACAGAAACTGCTGTATAGACTCAAGCAAAACCATATGTTGCCAGTGCAACATATGGTTTTGCTTGACACTACCCTGTCATGAACATGTTAAAACTAAGAAATATATAGTGAATGTATTTCAGATATTATGGAAATCGGTTGAAGAGAATTAGCATTTTAATTCAATTGTCAGCTTGCTTTTTGTTTGGGTCCTGCAATCTTTTGTTAATACTGCACCGATCATATACTCTTTTTCATTGCTGCTCTTTCTCTACTGCCTACAATCGCACACATCTTTCACTACTCATTAGTAATTTGTCAAGGATTGTTCATTATGTATCTCAAGTTTTAAATTACTGGTAATTTTTGCTTGACATAATGGAAAAGAAGATGATGCTATTTGGGTAGATAATTTTGACATTGCACACAAGGAAGCTACTCTCAAGGCCAGGAGAAGTGATGGCGAATAGAAGCTTCTTGGTAAGTCATACCCATTTTCATTTTTTTTTCTGAAAACTTTAGTTTCCGAAAATCCCTGCATGTATCATGCACTAAGATTTTTTTGCTTTAATTTTGGGGAAAAAATGCGAGTTGTATTCGAGTAAATACGGTAACCTTTTTAGCTTTCAAGTCTGGCAGGCCAGTTCATTGGTTAAAGACTGGATTTATAAAATGCACAAAAAAGAGAGCAATATAGCAGATATAGAAATAAGCAATTTCACTCCTCTCATTGATGATAAATTATTTATTTACCCTATATATATAAAACGATAAGCCTTTTTATGTCACATTTGTATGTCACGTTTTTTGAAACATTTTGAAACTCAGGGGCTACCCTGAGTGTCGAGTCATCAGAATTCAAGGAGAAACGGCCTACCAGTCCGGAACTCGGGAGTTGGGCACCGTAGGTATTGGGGGGGGGGGGGACAGAACCCGCTTTCAAGTTTTCAAAATTTGAGTCCTCAGAATTCAAGGAGAACCAGCCTACCAGTCTGGAACTCTGGGGGTTGGGCACCATAGGTGCTGGGGGGGCAGTACCCCCTTTCGAGTCATCAGAAATCAAGGAGAACTGGCCTATCGGTGTAGGACTTTGGGGATTTGCCGCCAGGGGTGCGTAACCCCCTTTTGAGTCTTCAAAATTCTATGTCATCGGAATTCAAGGAGCCAGCATACCAGTCCGGAACATGGGGATTGGGTGCCGTAGGCACCAGGGGAGCATATCCACAGTATTAAATAAAAATGTATAGTATGTTTATAAATTGTGTTCTATTAAAAATAAATCTTTTTTTTTTTTTGTTTCAATGTACATCTAAATTCAAATAAAACAGACATTTACAATGAAATATATTTTTATTTATTTATTATATTATTATATTGATAAGGTACTCAGTAATAATGAAAATTGAAGAAGGGGTACACGGAGAGCTGAAGTTTGAGAAACACTGATCTATCCAAATATTTTGTCTGAAACACAGGTGTATATTACGCTGTTTGCTTACTTTCATTCTGCTTCGAAATTGGATGGACAAAACAGCGTGATATGCACTTCTTACATTTTTTTCAGCGTCATTTCAATTTTGAATGTGAAACATATTGAAAGTATTGTGTATTCTTTGTATAAGTGACTTTGGACAGTTTTTGACTGATTTTGTCTACTTATTTTTGGATTTTTGATAGACAAATAAAATTTTAAAGATAAGTAGCTTATAAATTATAAACATATTAATCAGAGGCACATTTTGCTAAAATGCTAAAATCGCTCATTGGGCAGCATACTTTGCGGCTTACATTGCCCTCGTTAATTATAGTTTAACTTGATCAGATTTTCAAATTATTGTATTAATTAATTATTTATAGTAAGAATCCGTAGAAGGCAATTGTTTTAAATCGATTTTTTTAAAATAAGATTTTATTGTTTTAAAACTCTTAAAAATAATAAATAAATTAATTCAAAATTAATAATTTATAGGAAAAAAAATAATTTATCAATATGAAATTTATTATCATTTAGATGAGTAATTTGAAAGAGAAAAAGTTATCGGGAGCTGCTTTTCTCAAAAGGAAAAGAGAAAAGGAAGAGCAAATAAAGAAAGCAACAAGCGATATGAGGAGATTTGGAATTTTAAAGAAAGACATCAAAGAGAACGAGTTTTCAACAGAACAAACACCAAAAGTTACAAAAGATTCTATCAAACACCAAAAGCAGCTTCTACATCCTCATCCACCAATACCAACGATTCCTCTGCATCAGCCACTGATACTGACTAATTACCATTTGTGGTGATTTCAAAAATGATGAGGTAAAAGATGATAGCAACAAACAGGAATTATGAACAGATGATCCAATTAAAAATCAAGATTATTTTATTGAAACTGATCCTTAGGATTATAAATTGAAACTACAATTTATACTCCTAACAATGGAAATTTTCTAAAAATTGTAGAACTTTTCACATTGTTCGATGAAGTTATGAAGCATCATTGATACTATAACCAAAAACAAACAAAAATATTGTCAAGTTCATTTGGATCCTGAAATACAAAATCGATTAATTCAAATCATGACAGAGAAAATAAGAAGTAAAATAATAAGTGATATTAGAAAGCCAAATACTATTCCATTATTATAGACTGCACACCAGATGCCAGCCATACTGAACAAATGACTGTTATAATAGGATACATTTGCTCAGAAACAGGGAAAATATGTGAAAAATTCATGATAAAACAGGACTTGGATTGAGTGATAAAATTATAAAAGAATTAGAACAATTGAGTATCAATATAGAAGACATACGTAGACAGAGTTACGATAATGGCGCTAACATGAAGGGACAAGAGAAAGGTGTAGAAACTCGCATTTTAAATATAAATCCCCGTGCATTTTACATCCCATGTAGTGCTCATTCTCTCAATCTTGTTAATGATGCAGCTAAAAGCAACGTTGACACTGTATCATTTTTTGAAATAATTCAACAACTATTCAACTTTTTTTCTGGATTGACGAACAGGTGGGAGGTTCTTTTGAAACTCGAATTGCAGCAATTAAACCAATTCGATTTCAATTCTGTGAAATTTATGATTCACTCGTGGAAATATATGAAAATCCTCAATTTGACAGGTTCCACCAGTAATGAAACAAAATACACTGCTCGTGCTCTTGTTGAAAAAATCACTTCATTTGCAGCATAATTATTTGGTATGAGATTCTATCATTAATAAACCTAGTGAGTAAAATGTTGCAAAGTGTAAATTTAAATATTGGCCATGCCTTAGAACAGTTTGACACCATCCTGAAATTTTTAACCAATTATAGGAAAAACAGATTTCAACAAATGAAAAAACTGCAGCTGAAATTGCAGAAAACTTTGATGTACCACTGGAATTTCCTCATGTGAGAATAATAAGAAAAAGAAAAACGTTTTCCTATGAGAGGCATGATGAGCCGCAAGCGACGCCAGAAAAACTTTTTGAAGTTAATGTTTTTAACATCATAATTGATACATCTATAAATAGCTTACAAAATCGATTTGAACAGCTGAGATTGCACAATGATCTATTTGGATTTTTATATAATATAAATAATTTACATAACTGGAGTGCGGACAAAATATTAAACCATTGTAAAGACCTGGAAATTGCTGTGAGCAGTGGCAAAACACATGATGTAGATACAATAGATTTATTTGAAGAAGTAAAAATTCTCTCAAAAATAATACAAGAGAAAAGTGGTCCCCACCAAATTTTATCATATATATATATATAACCAAAATTTTGTAGAAATTTATCTCAATGTAACCACCACCCTAAGGATATTGTTAACAATTCCTGTTAGCGTAGCAAGTGCAGAAAGAAGTTTTTTGAAGGTTAAACTCATTAAAAATTATTTGTGAACAGCAATGACCCAAGAAAGATTGGTTGGTCTAGCAACTATGTAGATAGAGGCTGACATAGCTCACAATTTACATTTAGAAGTGCTTGTAAACAGTTTTATTGTGTGGTATCCCCAAAGAGCAAACATTTAATTAATATTATAATGTAATTGTTTTGCATTAATGTTTGTTTTTTAATTTAAAAAAATAGCAATTAGAGATTTTCTTATATTTTTGTGTTATAACCTGTCAGGGGTGATATTTAATTTTTGCCTTAGGGTGCAATCTAATCTGGCGACTGCCCTGGCTGAGCCTTAAGTCTAATAGAAAGTATCCTATCATTAATGGGGTTATACCAAGAAGGCTTCTTGCCTGAGCTGTCTTCTGTATCACAGCTACTCCATGATGTTTTGAGTCACCACTTGAGTAAATAACTAGCTTACCATCCTGTCTTTTGAAGTGACCTTCTCCATTCCATCTGGTCTCTGTAATTCCCAGGATGTCAATCTTATACCTATCCATCTCTTTACAGACAATCTCAAGAGTGCCGATCTGAAGACCTTGAACATTCCACGTGCCAATGTAAAATTCCCTTCTAAGATTAATCTTATATCTCTGTGTTGCTCATTCACAATATCACTGATTTTTGATGGAGACTGTAATTACTTCTCGAACAGGACCTTCCTAAGCCCTGAACATGGCTATTATTCTGCACAACAACCGATGCAGCATGAAATGCATTATAAGGCACAACCATATTAGCAATTTGGAGTAATGTCACTGCAAGAAGAAAGTGTTGCAAGGGTTGCAGAGGCCCTTTCCATATGAGAAGAGGTGAAATAGCAAAATAGGAAAGATTCATCCCTAGCCCTCGAATACTCTAATAGCATTGGGGGGGGGGGGGAGCAAGAAGAAAAGAAACAAGGGAGGGACCAGTTTACAGATAATATAACAGCTATATATTACATGAAGTAAGGCATAATCCAGCATCAGGTACCTCGGGTTTGCTGCCCGTACTCACTAAAGTGAGCCCTTGAGGTAGATGGTTTATTTTGAGATCAGGAATTTATTGGTTTACCAAGAGTAATAACCATTGTTTATTTGCAGATTTCACAGCCATTCAAAGAAATTTTTTTTAATTTCAGGATTTTAGTTTTCATAATTAAATAAGAAGATTATTTCTCATGGTTGTAATTAGCAAGAAAAAAAATCTATGTTTGAATGGAATTTGTAAAAATTTTCTTTATTTTGCTAAGTGCTAACACATGCTAAAAACATCGTGTACTTTTCCTGATAAAAAATGAAACACCATCACATCACTAATCAGTAAACTATTAATAAAATATGTTGAAAGATAGACAACATTAAAAGAAAGATAAAAGAAAGAAAGAAAGGAGATATTACAAGATCATGATCTAGTTTGACTGCCTTAAAGACAGAATCATATTAAGCAAATCAGAGTAGATAATATGAGCTGACACTATATATTATCATCTTTGTTTATACTGAAATGCAGACCCACATTATACCATGCCCCATTCAGAGTCCAGTCCGAAAGAACAGGATTGCTAGCCCTTATTCCCCATAGCCCACTATGTCTTTTAATTGTGTGTGTTCTCTGATTGGTTTAGTTATGTAGGATGAAAAAATCATGTCATCTTTTTATGAGATTGGTAAACTCACCTTCATTGAAAAGCTCTATGCAAGTTCTTCATGTCGTTGATGGGATTTGAAGCCAGGCGAGTCTTTCTGTAAAAATGCAGATATTCTCTCAACTGAACCATGAAAGCTTCAACATTCATTAATTACTTAATGCAGGACTCTATATAGGAAGTTAATATTGGAATATTATGATGAACTGTCATATTATCCTATGCACTCCCTTAAATGTACATTCTAAGAAACGATATGATAATTAAAGAAAGGCCATTTTTACCAATAAATGTTCCTAACCTAACATCCAACATTTCTTATATTTTCATAAAAAAAAAAAAAGAAGTAATAAAGTTCAAAACAAAACTTAATCATTATAGAAAGTATTAAATTAACTTATTTCATTTTTATCTACTATTAATATTTATTAATGTTAAGTAATCTGGATGTTAATAAGACTGTGGGACTGAATGAGATACTGTTGTGTCGTCCCCTTCTGTTTTAAAGCCCTTTCTATCGCTTGTAAGCATAAATCACAATAATTCCTACTTATTGCTTTCAAATTACCCTTTTAATATCATTTATCTTTTAACTTCTATATCACTATGCTTATTACTGGTCGAAATCCCTGACGAGAGTCAAGCTGTTGTTTTGTGAGACAAAGAAATGCAAATGGCGGAGGCCTATTTCTTTGTCTCAGTGCTGGTTCCAACTCCTTAATTAAACTCAGAGAAAATTTATTTATTTATGCTGCACCACCCTGAATCTTAGATTATACAAAGCATGTATGATCAAGGAGTTAGAATCCAGTCAGCATTCACTCTTGTCATTTATAATTTTTAAACTTGCAGTCATGACCTGATAATGTCTAATTTTCCTGCCTTTCGAGGTTCACTATATTTTATGAGCAAGTGCAGTAGGATCTAAGTACAGGCAAGACAACATTTATAGTTAAAACATTTTAATTGCAAGTAGAATACATATAATACAGTTTGAGACACTGAGTTAATCATTCAATAGAATTTAGGTACAGCATTAGTACTCTTACATACAGTTATTTATCCTTTCCATAAAATTCTATCTGAGAAACCTAATTAATAACATTTATCACTTAGTCTCATTGTATCACTCTACTCAATCAAATCTCATTTAATATATATCAAGTTTCATTCACAATCTTCTCTGACAAATCTTATTCAATTTACATATATCTCAGGCCTAATTAAGAACTCTAGTATATATCACTCTCTCTCAAGGTGCTTTCATGAAACAGTATTCTTTTTTCTTTCTTAAATCTATCACTTAACAGTTCAGAGAGTCTCTAGTAGCACATACAATAAATCTTCTTATTCAATTCCATTAGTTAAAAGACATAAAGTTTTCACCTTACCAATTTGCTGGTATCTCGTCAGATATCTACCTACATTGACCGCTTCACTTCACACTTTACTGGATACTCTTTATGATCTTCCTCTATTACTACATATTGGGAGATTTCTGTAGTTTTCCACTATCATGATCTGCTGGGCTTTTGTTTCTGACTGGTAAGTTCCCTTGGTCATTTGGTCGTAACTTCCTCGAACAAAGGAAACCCACGTGGAGGCTCCATACCAGCCGGACTTCCGAGGCACAAGAATACAGCAGCAGGAAAACGTCTAAAAGCCTTGTTTGCAGCGTTACCGCTCCTTTTAAACGGCGTGCCACTTTTCTCATTCGTCATCTGATATGTACGTCATACGTTCTTTACGTCACACGGCACCAAGCGCCGCTCGTGGAATCCTCTCATAACTTTCGTAGCATCATGGTTGAAAGGGGGGGGCACCATGCTACATAACAGATGTATCTGTACTCTCACTATGTGTTTCCAAAGTCGGCCATTTCACATTTTGGTTATTATCTCTCGCCCAGCAAATGGTTAGTTATTTACATAGCATCTGAGACTAAGCAGCTATGCACCAAAATATAATGAAATTTCACATTATAAAGTAAGATAAGATATAAAACTTTTTTATACAAGTGCTTCTACATTTCTGATAAATCATTAATTCTTTTAAGAGAGTGATAACGATGTTAAGTCCGAGTGAAACATAATTTTCTTTAATGTTTTGTTTCACTCCGACTTAACAATACCACCATGTATATTACAGGAATGTGTAAAACTGCTGGCAGTGCCTCTAGACTTTATTCAAAATGAGTCTGGAAACAGGGCTAGCTTCAGAAGAGTGAAAAAGAAGGAAACCATGTAATAGGAAATTGGTGGTGGGAGGCATTAGTGTCTAATTTATAATTGGCTAGCATGTATATCAGGTGTAGTGGTGAAGGTGTTAGAGAGTCTGGTTACAGACAAAATACATTGATCCTGGATTGATCAGAATGGAAATCTTTCAAGATAGAGAGCAGCATAGGTTTGTTAAGGAGAAATCTTGCTTTAATGTAAATGCAACCAAGTTGCTTAGTTGCATTTTATAATAGTGTAACTAGCATATTGACAAAGGAGATGCTTATGTTGTAATTTATCTGAACTTTGCTAATGTGTTTCATAGAGTGCCACATGATAAACTGCTGTTGAAATTGAGCAGGATAATCAGTTGGTATCATGGTTACAATGATGGTTCTTGCTTTAATGTAAATGCAACCAAGTTGCTTAGTTGCATTTTATAATAGTGTAACTAGCATATTGACAGAGGAGATGCTTATGTGGTAATTTATCTGAACTTTGCTAATGTGTTTCATAGAGTGCCACATGATAAACTGCTGTTGAAATTGAGCAGGATAATCAGTTGGCAGCATGGTTACAATGATGGTTGACTAATAGGCATTTTATAGAAATGTGTGGTAGACATAATAACATATTTTAAAAAAATGGTTTAACATGTGTAAATGAAATTAGAATTTATTTACAATTCTTATATATTTCACTTATTATAACATAGCATCATTCAGGGAGAAAGAGCAAAAGGATTGGTTACAGCATTCAAAATATTAACACAAGAATGAGTCAAATAGTATGAGTCATACTTTCATGTCTGTCATTTACAACTGAGTGAGCTGGAGACACACTATTAAAGTTCCAAGGAACCAGGTCAGGTACACCTTTTGTAATTAAAAAAAAATAATAAATAAAAATAACAATTATGAATAATTTATTTTATTTAATTTCTTAATTACAAAACTGTACCTGACCTAGCGTTTTTGGAACTTTAATAATGTTCCCTACTCACTCTGCTGCAATTGAGACAGATTTATATGACTCATGTTAATATATTAAATGTTGAACCAATTCTTTTGCTCTCTCTCTGAATGATGTTCATATTACAGTAAGCAAAGTATATAGAAGTTGTAAATACATTCTAATTTCATTCACATGTGTTAAACCTTTTTTTTTTTTTTTAAATGTGGCATTCAACTGATAATATTATTAGTAGTATCCGTGATATCTCCATGGAGGCTAAAGACTAATCGCAGGAGATCCATGCTAAATTTACACAATACCTCTCCTTAAAGTAATTCACCATCAGGCACTCACAACTATCTCTGACAGTTCATTCAACACACATTCACCACTCTCCAAACAAAAAATGTAGTCTGCACAACTTTACTAACCACACTCTTACCAAACGTGTTATAAATTTTGTACAAATTAAATTGCAATACATTTTGGCAAAAGTTACAAATTTCTAAGGACATAGATAATGAATTATGCGCAGTGCTTACAGAAAAACTATGCAGAGGGACATTTCAGTATGGAATGTGTTCACCCCAAACTGCAGTGCAGCTCTCACAATGTCGTACCATGCTTAGCACCAAGTGATTCAGGAGTTCTTGAGGCATACTGGTCGAGTCCTCTTTCACAGAGCAAGGATGAGGCTTTTTTTTTTTAAGGAAATTTTGAGCAACAATGCATCTCCCTATTGCATCTGAAACATGTTTTATCAGGTTGAGATCTGAGGAACATGGTGGCCACTTGATTTGATTAATATCCTCGGTCTGCAGAAATATCTCCACTGTTCATGTACAATGTGGTGTGACATTGTGTCATCCATAAAAATGAATTCTTCACCTACAGCACCATGGAACAGTCGAATATGACATTTAAGAACTTAGTTACAATATCATTTACCAGTCATAGTCCCTTTTTCCAGCACTTGTAGCATTCATTAAGCATAATGCCTCCCTACACCATGACCCCGGCATCACTGTATCTATCCTATTCAAGAACATTCTCCCTATAGTAAGTAGTACCACTTTCTTGCCAGAACAAGTGTCATCTAGAATTTCAGGAAAGACTAAAATGAGTACATCATCCCATTTTTATGGATATAACACCACTAAAAACATGCTCTATAATGAGCTGTGGATAAAGAGACTCAGACTACAGGCATTCTGGTATATAGGCATATCCACTGGAATATCCACTTGTTGCAGACATCTTGCCACAGTTTGTCGAGATATCCACGTACTTGTGCTTGAATGGAGCTGACTTGCTGTGGCACATCGATTACGTTTTGCTGTTATAATCATAAATTCTGTGGTATAGAGCAAGGCCAACCTCTTAGCAAATGTTTGGAACATGTTCCATTGGTTTGAAACATGCCCCAAGTCTGGATATAACACTGTGTGAGATTCCAAACTCTGGCGATATCAGTAATTCTGCAGACTTTGTTCAAGCTTTCCAATAATTCTTCCCACATGAAATCATCAAGATTGATGTCTTTGAAACATTACAAGACATCCAAGTTTGCAACTTTATTCCTTCACGAAAAGAGCTTTCTTCAAACACAATTTGCTTAGTGCATCCTTTTACCTTTTATCTTGTGGAATATGCACAATTTGAAAATTTGAATGCATACCCACTTTGTACTCAAAATCATCAGTTATACAAATTGCTACAAGCTGATTCATCTGAATTTGCAGTTCTAATCTTCAGAAATGATGTTCATCCTTAGGTTTTGGACACCAGTGTAATACCTCTTTATAATCATGTTGTGAGAACAGAAGTTTCCAATTATAGACTGGTCTTTATATCTAGTTGGGATCAAAGTTGAAAAATTGGTTAGAAATAGAATATAGGATTGTGTTGATGGACACAAGATTGTCCATCTTGTGTGTGATGGTCAGCATGGGTTTGTGAAGAGCAGGTCTTGTTTTAGCAATCTGCTTATATTTCATGATAAGGTGATGAATACATTGGATAAGTTAGATTTATATACAATGTATTTTTTGAACTCTGCAAAGGCATTTGATAGATTTCCACATGGCAGAATGGTGTATAAGCTGCAGGAGATGGGATTAGATACCAGATTGGTTTGATGGATTGAGGATTGGCTATTTGTATTCAGGGGTCCTACATCGTTAATGATATTTCATGAGGATTGACTGGGGATCATGAACTGTTTGCCAATGATGCAAAGTTAGGTGGAATTATTAGGAGTAGTGCTGATGTTAATTCTCTACTGGAAAATTTGAATAGACTTTTAGCTTGGACAAATGAATGGAGTAGCAGTTTTAATATTAATAAATGCAAGGTGTTACACTTTGGGATACAGAGATATAAGGCTCTACTTCAGGAAGTGGATGAGATTTGAGATCTTGGAGTGATCATAGGCAGTGGACTGAAGTTTTAAGGGCACATCACAATTGTTGCAAAGACTGTACATCTTATTGCTGTTATGATAAAAAGTATATTGTCATGTAGCAGTAAGGAGGCATTGGTCAGACCATATATGGACTATTGTACTCAAGATTTGATCATTAGTTTTCATTGTGATGTGGAAACATTAGAGAGGGTTCAAAGATGAATGACCAAAATGATATCAGGACTTTGGAGTGTTGGTTATGAAGAGCATTTGAGGGAATGTGGATTACTGAGTTTTGTGGATAGGAGGAATCATTATCATCATCAAATTCCTGACATGTACCCTCAAGGAGTGTACAGGATATAACAGTACTACATGAAAAACTTACATCACCACTAACTTCCTATCTACAATTTTTCTCCAAATCAATCTGTTACCTGACTCCAACATTATCAGATCTTATATTATGTCTTCTAAGGCGGCACTTTTTACCATATCAATACATCTATATCTTGGTCTTCCTCTGGGTCTTTTTCCTGCCAACCTGGCAGAGAACACGTGTTTGCTAATCTTTCTTCTCCCATTCTATTTAAGTGACCATACCACCTGAGATTAGCTCTGCTAACACATTCCTGGATACTGACAATGTCACATTCTTTCCTAATATCCTCGTTTTTAATATGATGTTGCCATTGATGCCATCTTTTCGTCAGGATAGGAGGGGAAAGCATGGTGGTAGGGTACTGCTTATGATAAGTGATGACCTATGTCCTCTAAGAGTGGAGAATTTGGAAGGAAGTGAGACAAATGATTTTGAAGGCGTATGGTGTGTGAGGTAGAGGTAGGCAAGACAGGATATTTAGTGAGGTGTTGCTACAGACCCAGGAGCACAGAGGATGGGGACCAGGAGATGTTTAGACAGCTAAGTTTGGCAAGTGCAAGAAGAATGATTGTTATGGGAGATTTTAACTTCAGTAGTATAAATTGGAGAGAGGAAGATGCATGTAGCAATAGGGGAATGGAATTTCTAGAATTCTTGAGGGACAGATGTCTTAGGCAACATGTAACAGAGAGAACAAGAGGTTCAAAAGTTTTGGATTTGGTTATAGCATCAGAAGAGTTGATAATAACTGAGTTTGACGTCTCTCCCACCAGTTGGAGAGAGTGACCATATGGTTTTGACTTGGAAAATGAATAGACATGCAGGAGTATCAAAGAGACGTGAACTTATGTGGAATTATAAGGCAGGTGATTATAATAGTTTTAGACGACAACTTCGGGAAGTTTCATGGAGGGAGGAATTGGAAGGCCGGGATATCACTAGTGCGTAGGAAATTGTGAAAGAATATTTGTTATCAGCAATGGTAAGTTGTATACCACGAGTGAAGAAGAGGACGCAATTTGGAGTAAAGTGGATGACAAACAATATTAAACAGGAATTGCATGCGAAAAAGAGGCTATGGAAGAGATATAAGGAGACAGGTGAAGAGATGCATGAGGAATATAAGACCCAGGCCAGAAGAGTGACTAGTGTGGTAAGGAAAGCGAAACTGGAATATGAGAAGAGATTGGCCCTAAGATCCAAAGGAAATCCTAGGGAATTTTTTAGCTATGTGGCCAGTAGGAGGAGAAATGACTGTGGAAGAATGATATTGTGGGATAAAAATGGAAATAGAGTGACTGATGCAGAGAACATAGTGGAATTGTTCAATGAACACTTTATTGGAGGATTTCATCCTAGAGGAGTCAGTTTTAATGCTAGAGGGATAGGACTGGTTCGAGGTCTGGAGGTACAGAAGGAGAGTGTGTTTCAGATACTGAGTACTCTGGATGTCAGTAAAGCTGTGGGACTGGATGGTATTTCACCACGAGTTTTGAGAGAATGTGCTAGGGAATTGACAGTGCCTTTAACGTGGCTTTTCAATGAAAGTCTGGCTTTGGCAAAGGTGCCCAGGGAATGGAAGGAAGGTAAGATAGTGCCATTGCATAAGGGTGGTAACAGACTGGAAGTGTCTAATTATAGGCCAGTCTGTGTGTCATCAGTAGTTGTTAAGATCTTGGAGAAAGTAGTGAGGGACCGTTTACAGCATTGGGCAGATGAGGGTAATGTTATCTGTGAGAATCAACATGGATTTGTGAAAGGACGCTCTTGTTTTAGCAGTATGCTAGCCTTTTATAATAAAGTTACAAGAACATTAGATGAGGGAAAGGCATATACTGCAATTTTCTTATTAGACTTAGCGAAGGCATTTGACAGGGTGCCACATGATAAGCTGATATTTAAGTTGCAGCACATGGGTCTGGATGTCAGATTGGTCAACTGGATTCAGGATTGGCTGTCTGATAGGTATCAGAGAGTTGTGTATGGTGGAGCAGTTTCCAGGAGGCAGAGGGTTACAAGTGGGGTCCCACAGGGCTCAGTACTAAGACCTATATTGTTTAACCTTTATATCAATGACATAGCCAGTGGATTGCAGGGGGGTATTCAGTTGTTTGCGGATGATGCGAAGCTGGGAAGGATTATTAGTGATAGTGCAGATGTGGTAGCCCTGCAAGAGGATTTAAATAAGCTAGATAGATGGGCAAATGAATGGGGGTGTCACTTTAATGCAGCAAAATGTAAGGTCTTGAGGTTTGGGAAACATCGATGGGATGCTGCATACTCTATGGGAGGAATGATACTGGAGGAAGTAGGGGAGACGAGATCTGGGGTTGATGATTGATAGAAACCTGAAGTTTAGGGGACATATTGCAAAGGTGGTGAAGGTAACACAAAGGATTGCTGCTATTATGAGAAGGACACTGACCTGCAGAGATAAGAGGGTTTTCATTCCGTTGTATAAGTCTCTGATTAGACCACACTTGGACTATTGTTCTCAGATTTGGACCCCAGGATTTGAAGGGGATAAATTAACTCTGGAAAGGATACAAAGACGGATGACAAAGATGGTTTCAGGACTGTACAAGCATAGTTATGAGGATCGGCTGAGAGAATGTGGACTGCAGAGTTTGGTGGATAGAAGAAGGAGAGGTGATATGATTGAGACTTTTAAACTGTTGAGAGGTGGTTACAGGGTTGACACTGGGGAGTTCTTTCACTTGGTTGAACAGCGGGAAGGAGTGATGACAAGAGGCCATCCCTGGAAGTTACGAAAGGAAACTGTGAGCAAGAGGGTAAGGAGTGGTTTCTTTGTGTGGAGGGTGGTTGAGCCGTGGAATGCATTGCCTGATGGAGTGGTGGGAGCGAGAATGGTCAGTGAGTTTAAAGAGTGGTATGATAGACTTTGTGTTTCTCAGGGGGGGGACCTCCCCTCGATGAGTTTTGACAGACTTTATGTCTTAGGAAGGACCTCCCTCGATGAGTCTTTTGACTCCTTGGAGGCCTGAATAATAATAATAATAATAATAATAATAATCTGTTCACGCTTCTAATCTTTCTCAAGACTTTCATTATCTGCAGTCTTTGATCAAGTGTTTTATTTCTAACCCAGCTCTCAGATCCATAAGTTAAAATTGGCATGAACACTGTCTTGTATACAGCTAATTTAGTGTTTTGATTTTGACTAATTTCTCTCTTATTCCACATAAATTTATTCAGTTGACTTCCAACCGTACCAACCAGCTTTGTTGATGCTGTTGTCTATTTCCATATTTAATTTACCGTCTTCACTAAAAATTGTGCCGAAGTAGCTGAAATGTTTTACTTGTTCTATAGGTTCTTCATTCACAGTGCAGTTTATATTTTCAATGTTTCTGCCAATTTTCATTGTCCTTGTCTTGTTTTTGCTGATTTTCATACCAAATTTATTACAACAGTTATTCAATTTATTCAGGGAATCTTGCAGACTTTTATTGGATTTATTTGGAAGTATAACATCATCTGTGTAAAGTAAAGAGCTGAAATTAACCTCTCCAATTTTGATATCAGGTTTAATACCACTTTCCTTCATAATGTGATCCATATAGATCAGTGGTGGTAAACCTTTTTATGATCATGTGCCAAAAATTTACAAATATTATTTAGCGAGTTGCTGATGTACCAGGCAGTGTTTAATAGGGGAAAAATTAATAGAAAATGAATTGTAGAATTTTATTGAGAGAAGTTTAAAATAATTAACATAGAATTTCATAAAAATGAGCTCATAATTTGCCATACACATTGTCGTATACAAATCAATATCAATCTATTATCAATTTATTAATTCATCAGTATCAATCTATCAATTTATTAATGAGATTTTTGCTGTTGTGCATTAGATGCCAAATGCTTTATATCAGGATCATGTTTTGTCACTTTTAGTGATACACATCCTGAACTACATTCATATCTCTCTCTGTGTTCACGGGGCATCTACAGATGCCGTATGGTCACTCCGATGCTCGGTGATGTGACACACCAGGCCTCGCCATGTAGTCCTATTGTTTGCCCTTCTGGCAGCCTCGACTCTCTGAAGATCTGTCACTCCACACATGCCATCCATCCATCTCATTGGTGGTCTACCCCTGCCTCTTTTTCCATGAACTTGACCTTCTATTACTGTTCTGAGAAGTCCTCCTTCCATCCTTTCAATCTGTCCAAAATATTTTAACTTTCTTCTGTCAGTATCCTTAAGGAGCCTTAAAGTTCTACTAATCTTTTCTAACACCCATTCATTTGTATGCCTTTCAGTATATGATATCCTCAACAGCCTTCTGTAACACCACATCTCGAAAGCAGATATCCGTTTCTTATCTGACTTCTTTAGGTTCCAAGTCTCGCATCCATAAGTCGCTATTGGAAAAACAACTGCATCTAAAATCCTCAACTTTGTTCCCATGGAGATAGATAAATCCTTCCAGATTTTAGACAGATCTCTGACTGTTGTTTTAGCCATTCCTAACCTTTTTCTGACATCTTCTGAACAGCAATTCTTCACATTAATAATGGATCCCAGGTACTCAAACTTGCTGACTTCCTCAATTCTTTCTCCATTAAGATACATTTGTTTCCCAAGAGCTTCTCTGTTTGTTTTTCCTTTGAGAACCATGATCTTTGTCTTGCTAGAAATGAGTTGAAGTCCTCTGTTATTACTGATCTTGTTAACTTTGTCAAGAATTTGTCCTAGTTCTTCCATGTCATTACAAAGGAGTACTGTATCATCAGCATACCTCAGATTACTGATCAACCTACCTCCTATCGTAATATCTGTCCTGAGCTCATCCAATGCTTCACGCATGATGTCCTCTGCATATATACTAAACAAGTGAGGAGAAAGTAAACATCCTTGTCTAACTCCTTTTCCAACTTGAAGCCAGTCAGTCAATCCAACACCTGTTCTTACTGTGGCTTCTTGCGCCTTATACAAGTTGGCTATCAACCTGATAGTGTGTTGAGGAAAACCCATTCTTTTCACTACTTCCCGCAGTTTCACATACTTAACACAGTCAAAAGCTTTAGAGTAGTCTAAGAAACACATTACCAGACGGAGTCTGAATTCTTTATATTTTTCTATGATCTGTCTAAGGCAAAGGATCTGAACTCTGGTGCACCTACCTTTCCTAAAACCTGCTTGTTCCTCGGACATCTCTGCCTCAACTTTGGCCTCAATCCTATTTAGCATGATCTTTAATAAAATTTTGCTTTTTTTTGAAGGCATGCAAGAATTTTAATAATTCTTGCATGCCTTCATATCACCTTTCTTGTGTAGTGGTATGAAAACCGTCTTCTTTCAGTCTCTAGGCCATGATCCTGTCTCCTATATCCTTGATCAATATACGAAACACTCTTATCCCTCCATCCCCTGTGGCCTTAATTAACTCTGCTGGGATTTCATCTGCACCTGGGGCCTTATTGCTGTTAAGCTGCTTAACTGCTCTTTCAACTTCATGCGTAAGTCGAGGAGGTTCCAAATCGAAATTTTCCTGGTGAGAGGGTTCTTCCACATTTTCTTTATCCACTCTGCTGTGCTGTTCTTCACAGTATTCTTTCCATCTATTTTTGATTTCCAACTCTTCTGTTAGTAATGATCCATTCCTATCTTTGATGACATTCAATTTAGGCTTGAACTTGTGCTTTAAGTCATGAACTAAATAAAACATCCTTTTATAATTATGCCTTCTCATCTGGAACTCTATTTCTTTACATTTATTAGTATAGAACTTTTCCTTATCCTGCTTGATGGCTCTTCTGATTTCTCTATGTAATCTCGTATTCTTCGGTCCCTGTGTCTCTTTGTTTTTCCAATCGCCTTCTTTTGATTAGTTCCCATGTTGAATCTGATATCCATGGGTCTCTTGGTTTTCTTATTGGGCTGAGATACGTCTTTGCTGTATCCTGTATTATCATCTTGACTCCTTCCCAAAGCATTTCTGGTGAGATTTCCTCATTGGTCTCCAAAAAATCATCCAGCTGAGTTGATGTTTCTTCTGTGAATCCACTAGGAATTACTCTAACATCCAAGCTAGTGGAATATGCCTGACCTGGAAGTTTTCGGAGTCTTAGTCTTACTTTGGCTCTTACCAGCTGATGGTCTGTACCACAATCTGCTCCAGGAAAAGTATGCACATTAGAGATGCTTGTCTTCCACAGCTGGAGAGCCAGGATGTAATCAGTCTGGTACCTTGACCTATCAATGTTGGATGTCCAAGTATAGGTCCGTCGTGGATGTTTCTGGAAGCAGGTATTGGTAATAATTAATCTGTTAGCACGGGCAAATTCCAACAGTCTTTCACCATGGGCATTACGTTCACCCAGACCAAACATGCCACACTCTGGCCTGACTCTCACATTCTTTCCCACTTTTGCATTTAAGTCTCCTAAGATGTACAGTATGTCTCTACTTGGTAGACAGTCCAAAACAGTTTTAAATTTTCATAGAATTCTTCACTCTCTTCTTCAGGCCTATCCATGTGGGGTGCATAAACTACCACAATTGATACATTGGTAGGCTGAGCCTTAAGTCTAATGGAGAGTATCCTATCATTAATGGGGTTATAACCAAGAAGGCTTCTTGCCTGAGTTGTCTTCAGTATCACAGCTACCCCATGATGTTTTGAGTCACCACCTGAGTAAATAACTAGCTTCCCATCCTGTCTTTTGAAGTGACCTTCTCCATTCCATCTGGTCTCTGTAATTCCCAAGATGTCAATTTTATACCTATCCATGTCTTTACAGACAATCTCAAGAGTACCCATCTGTAAACCCCAGACATTCCATGTACCTATGTAAAATTCCTTTCTAAGATTAATCTTATACATTCTGTGTTGCTCATTCATGGTATCACTGACTTTTGATGGAGACTGTAATATACTTCTCGAACAGGATCCTGTGTCTAAGCCCTGAACGCCGCTCTGATTATTCTGCATGACAGCTGATGCAGCATGAGATGCGTTATTAGGCACAATCACAGTAGCATTTTGGAGTGAAATCACTGCAAGAAGAAAGTGGTAGGGTTGCAGAGGCCCTTTCCACATAAGATTAAATAGCAAAATTTCACCCCTAGCCCTCGAATACTCTAATAGCATTGGGGGGGAGGTATCAAGAAGAAAAGAAAGAAGGAAAGAAAAAAAGGGGAGGGACCAGTCTACAGATAATATAACAGATGTATATTACATGAAGTAAGGCATGGTCCAGCATCAGGTACCTTGGGTTTGCCATACCCGTACTCACTAAAGTGAGCCCTTGAGGAAATACATTCATCAGTCATTCTATTTCTTAAACTGTCTTTTATAAAATTCATTGTAATGACTCACAAGCATGTGTAGATGAGAAAATTGATAATATAGCCGTCACTAGTTTTTTTAAACAACTAAAGGTTGCACGAATGGCATTCAAAGTTCTCATTATTTCCTCTTCTGCATTATTTTTAATTACGCCCAATAATCGATCATTTTCAATTATTTCCAAGCCATTTACCAAATTGACAAACTTTTGTTTCCATATAGAACTGTATTGAAAATCAATTAATTGCATTTCTATATCTTCCAAATTCAGCCACTCAAAAATCTCCAAATTGAGTTTATCTGCTGATGTCTGGATGCCAAATAAATTTTGATGTCTCTGCAAATTTCCTGAACTGCATAAATCTTGAAGAAAATTCATTGATTATCGACTGAGTAACTGTAGAAAATGCTTTTGTCAATTTAACTTGATCTGTTTTTTCATGAGATCGTAAATCTGCAAAGAATTTTTTATTATTATTATTTTTTTTTTTAAGGTATTGGAAATAATATCACGACTGAAAATTTGTAATTTAGCTTCGAATGCTCTGATTAAATCAAACATGGCAATAACTGTCTTGTTAACACCTTGCAGTTTAATATTTAATTCATTTAAATGTAAAAGCAAATCAGTAAAAAACATTAATTTCGAAAGCCATTTAACATTCATTAATTGATCGTATTTTGTAATGATTTTCTCATTATGCAAAAAAAGTCTGACATCTAAACACTCAACAAATCTTTGAAGAACTTTCCACTACTTAACCATCAAACGTTGTTTTACATAAGTAAACCATTGTACATTGAATTTACCTCACTTAAGAATTCTATAAATTTTCGTTTATTTAAAGCATATTCAGATATAAAACTGACCAATTTTTTTACAAGGCTCATAATATCTTCCAGTGGCTTGAAACTAGCCTTTGTGCATAAAATCTACTGATGTATAATGCAATGAAAACTCAGAACTGAATGTCCAATACGTTCGGTAAATAAATTGACAAAACCATTTTCCTCTCCAGTCATACTGAGAGCACCATCAGTAGTTACTGATACAATTTTGGAGATATCTATATCTCTTTCAGAGTTCAATATCAAAATAATAATATCAAAGTTCTTCTTTGATATTATTCCCAACACAATAATGAATAAAAATTGCTAAACGAGCTGATCGAATTAAGTCAGTACTCTCATCAAAAATAAGAGAAATTGAAAAGGAAGATTTTATATATATTTTTTGCTGATGAGTTATATTTTTAGCCATTTCCAAGAGTCTATCTTTCACCATGTTTTTAGCCAGAGGCATATCTTTTATTCTTTGAATACCTTTTTCCTTGTTTTCAAAATCTTCAAAGAGAACTGATACACATTTTAACCATGCTTCTTTTATATATTCCCCATCGCTAAAAGATTTCCTGTGTTTGACAATTACATTTGAGGCAAAAAAACTAGCAGCAGTTATATTTGAATGAATGTCAATAAATTTCATTAGGGTTGTTGACTGAATATTTCTATTTTTAATTGCCCGAGCTATAAATTCTTTCTGTTCTTGCTTACTTTTCTTGAGGAGCGATTTATGGTTTGTCTCATAATGCCATTTTGCTGACGACATTCTGCACACAACTCTCCCAGAACATAAAACACATATTGCTTTAATAAATTTAGTTTAATCCTTTATCGAAGTGTGAACAAACAAAGTTTCTGCTGAACGTGTCTTCAGGACTGAGGTAAGGTGGTACAACACCGGGAAACTTGTTGCAAAGGTGGAGCAAGCTAACATCACTCCTATCTCGGTATCTCCCATAATGCAAAACACATCTCCTTGCGGATATGTATAATGTTATGCATTAAGAGAAGGGCCACTACCCAGACTAGTCGCGACCTTTATTGAGCTCTCTTCAGTGGGAGCCAGGCCCAAGTGGAGATACCAGACAGAAGCATTTGCAAGGTCATTTCTACCTATAGGAGTTGCCAAATGGTGCACCACCTTTTTATTAAATTACTCTGGATTTAGAGAAAGATGTTGATAGTTTATTTTTCACTTGGTTAGACTATAATAAACTTAGTTTAATCCTTTATCCAAGTGTGATATCCTGAAGATACTTTCAAAGGAGCAAACAAAGTTTGTGCCTTTGAAAGTATCTTCAGGACTGGGGTAAGGTGGTACAACACCAGGCAGCTCGTTGCAAAGGTGGAGCATGCTAACATCACTCCTATCTCAGTATCTCCCATAATGCAAAACACATCTCCTTGCGAATATGTATAATGTTATGCATTAAGGGAAGGGCCACTACCCAGACTAGTTTTGACTTTTATTGAGGTCTCTTCAGAGATACCAGGCAGAAGCATTAGCAAGGTCATCTCTACCTATAAAGTTCCTTCCCTTAATGCATAACATTATACATATTTGCAAGGAGATGTGGTTTGCATTATGGAAGATACTGAGATAGGAGTGATGTTTACTTGCTCCACCTTTGCAACGAGTTGCCCAGTGTAGTACCACCTTACCCCAGTCCTGAAGATACTTTCAGGCGCAAACTTTATTTGCTCACACTTGGATAAAGGATTAAATTAAATTTATTATAGTCTAACCAAGTGAAAAATAAACTTTCAACATATTGCTTTATTGTTTTTGTTAATCATGCCATACTCTTCAGTCCACCAACTTTGGAACTCTCTGCTTGATTGATAATTTTAGTTTTTTATTTTCACCAGCAATGTTAAGTAGAACTGTAACAAAATAATTCAAAACTTAAATCAAATGCATTTTTTATAGTTTCAAAAATTCAACATTTTATTATATGCCTAAATTAAATTACCTTTATAATTCACACTTATAGCAAAAACAAAACCGTGCACATATGCAACAATTATACACTTGCCACTGCTTATTTCTGTCTACTGGTGGATGCATGGCACAAAATGCATAATGAACACGCATGCGATTCGAGAAGGGAAGAGTCCGGGAATCCTAAGGATCAGCGGTTTTCAATTCTTTTTCTATAAGACGAGGGTCCGGTCCCAACAAACTTACTTGTAAATGTATTTCCTATTTTTTTAAAGTTCATACGTTAAACTAACATGAGTATTAATAATTAATTATGCATAATCATAAAGAGTATTAGTCCACTTATGTATATGGTGTGGCATATTGACAAATATAAAAGTTCGTTTAAATTAGTTATCAATCACTGGACTAATAAAATCTTGTAGCATATTGTAGTTTCCTCAGGCCAACATTAAATTAATTTGTGCTAATTTTCATTGACATATCCCATTCTGATCACCAAAAATTTATAATATTATTCAGTCTAAAATGCATTATTAAATTGATTTTAATGATGTTGGTTTGAAAAAAAAAGAACAGCAGCAAGAAAAATATTTATGCACTGAGCAGGGGAAGCAGCAGAAAGATGTCATCTTGTTGGCATCAAATTATATTTACTCGAATATAACTTGTCCTCGCATATAACTTTACATTAAAAAATTTTGCATATAGCTCACACACGAAAAATGTTTAAACATGTTCACGTCGAAGTGATAGTAACTCGCTCCCCACGGTTAACAACACTCTCTCTCCAACAGCCATTATACTGCAGATGCAAGAAAAACAAGTTTTTTTGTATCCCTGAATAAGGTACAGAGGCTTTTGCAGTCTGTGTAACATATTTCTCAACAAATAGTACAATTAGAGACAGCTGAAATAAAAATGGCACCTAACTAATGAATCACATGTCCCCTCTCACAGAAACTATGCTGTACAGACTCAAGCAAAACCATATTTTGCACCGGAAACACAGTATCTAACTAAAAACTATTCCAACTTTTCAATTACATGAAATAAGTGTTTGTTTTATTGCATTTGAAATTCTCGATGTCATCACGAATCACAAGGGCTAACATCAAATAAAATTCTATCTCAAATTGAAACATGCCGTATGATGCATGTGTGAGTTCGCCTGCCAGCTCAAATGCAAATAAGCAGCAATAAAATTCAACCAAGGGTTGAAACTTTGTATGAGTTGAGCCTGCTGGTAATGAGAAGTTCTGTTGGAACGATAAATACACCCCATCGTGAATGTGTTAAAATAAGAAATATATAGTGAATGTTGTTATGACAGTTTCAGATATTATGGAATTCGGTTGAAGAGAATTAGCATTTCAACTCAACAATTGTCATTTGCCTTTGTCTTTAGGTTGCACGATCTTTTGTTAATACTGCACCAATCTTATGCACATCTTCATAGCGGCTCTATCTCTACTGGCCTACCATTGCTGTCTGTTTCATGCTATGCTTTCATTTTTTCATTAGTCATTCGTGAAGGATTGTTCATTATGTATCTCAAGTCTTGTAAATTACTGGTAATTTTTGCTTGAAATAATGGGAAAGAAGATGATGCTGTTTGGGTTTCTGAAAATCCTTGCATATATCTCGCACCACAAATTTTTTTTAGCTTTAATTATTGGGGGAAAAAGTGAGAATTATATTTGAATAATATGGTATTTTCATGTAAAATTGTTGTTCAAATCTCAAAAAGATACACAATTAAGATCATCTAAGTCTATGCACCAACAATAAGTCATACTGACAAAGAAATTGAAGCCTTCTATCATGATGTATCCCATCTCTACAATAAAGGAAAACATCATTTCAGAATTGTAATGGGAGACTTTAATGCTTGAATTGGTATACAACATTCAAATGAAAGCTCAATGGGAAATTTTGGATACGGCATGAGAGACAACAGAGGAGCAAGGTTAATAGAATTTGCAGAAAAAAATAACCCTATATCATGAATTCCTTTTTCAAGAAAAAAACACATAGAAAGTGGACATGGAAAAGTCCAAATGGGAAAAAACTAGCGAAATTGACTTTATCCTCAGCAATAAGAAAAACATCTTTCAAGACTGCTCTGTTATAAACACCTTCAACATTGGAAGAGACCATCGTATGGTATGCAGTAAAATCCAAATAAATTGCCAAAAAGAAAGAAGAAAAATGTTTTGAAGATCAAAGCAAAACATAGATGTACACAAACTCAACATTAAAAAAGATATGTTCTAACATGAACTAAACAAGAGATTTAAACATCTTATTATAGACGACAATGCTGATCTATCAGAAAGTAATGACGTTATTACCCAAAACCTTTTACAGTGCTCACTTGAAATAGCTGGTACCACAGAACAGAAACAAGATAAAATTTCTGAAGAAACAAAGCAGCTTATGAAGAAACGAAGAGAAATGAAACAATCAATTAACCTAAAGAATAAAATTGAATACACTGAATTGTGCAAAACGATCAGAAAATGTATCACAGAAGAAATAAGAAAATTCAATTGTAAATTCATACAACAAACAATTGAAAACAACTGTAGTCTCAAAAAAAGCAAATAGCAACAAACAGATGGTTGCAGTCAAGATGGGACCATCACCAGAGATACATATGCTATAGCAAAAAGAGTTGAAAAATTTTATCAATATTATATCGAGACGATGAATTAAATGAAGAAGAAGACAACTATGAAACAGCTGAAGTACCACAGATTCTACCAGAAAAGGTTATGTGGAGCATCCACAGCTTGTAAAATGGGAAAGCTGCAGGTGGGTATGAAGTTATAGCTGAACAACTTGTAAAAACAGGTGGAGAAACAATCCACAAACTCTTAGCAAAACTGTTTACTTTATGCTTGAAGAAAAATTATGTACCAAGAACATGGAAGAAGGCTACCCTAATTCTGATGCATAAAAAAAAAAAGGTGAGGTAGAAGACTTGACGAACTATAGACCTATCAGTCTACTATCAGTGGTTTATAAAGTGTTTACAAAAGTCTTAGCTCATAGGCTTTGTGTGACTCTAGATCTAACACAACCAAAAGAACAGGCAGGCTTTCAAAGGAGCTTTAGTACAATGTGGACCATATTCAAGTTGTACAGCAGATTATTGAACAGTGTAATGAATATCAATTACCACTATGTCTTAGTTTTATTGCTAGTGAGAAAGCCTTTGATTCACTTAAAACTTGTACAATACTTAAAGCATTACGAAACCAATAAGTGGAGGGGCCATACATCAGGACCATCAAATCAGCATATACCAATGCCACAGCAGCAATTCATTTCAATGGAAACATCTCTACTGTGGAAATACAGAGAGGTATAAGACAGGGTGACACAATATCTCCAAAATTATTCACAACCTGCCTAGAAGAAATATTCAAACTTCTTGATTGGGAAGGGAAAGGTCTGAAGATAAATGGAAGATGTTTAAGCCATTTACGCTTTCCAGATGACATAGTTATCTTTAGGCCAGCTGTTTTGCTAGCAATTTGGAGTTCATGGATACGAGTCTGTAATTCATGTGCGGTTGAAGTATTAGTCAAAAGGCATCGTACGCCTATTAATTTCGTTTATGATATTTTGTTCCATTCATATCTGTTATCCTAAGTTATCTTCAATACCTATGTCCAACCAGAAATAATAAAAATCTATAATGAGGAAATTAATCAAGTAGATCATTACATATACTTAGGATAACAGATATGAATGGAACAAAATATCCTAGACGAAATTAAAAGATGTACGATTCTTGGGTCGAAAGCATTTGGAAAATTACATTCAATATTCAAAAGCCAACTATCATTATGCCTGAAGAAAAAAGTTTTTAACCAGTGTATTCTTCCTATACTGACATATGGCTGTGAAGCATGGACACTGAATGCAAAGGAAATTCAAAAATTAAGACAACACAATTTAGTATGGAAAGAAGTATGCTTGGTATCACAAGACTGGATCACAAAAGGAATATGTGGATAAGAAACCAATCCAAAGTCTCTGACATCATAGGAAGAGTGAAGCATCTGAAGTGGCAATGGGCTGGGCATATTGCTTGAAGACAAAATCAACGATGGACAAAAGAAGTCCTGGATTGGATTCCATCAGAGGGAAAACAACCACGACGGTGCCCTACATCATGGTGGAACTGATGATATCATCAGATTTGCAGGAGTGACATGGGAAACGAGAGCCATGGATAGATATTTTTAGAGTAATCTTGGAAAGGCCTTCATCCAACAGTGGATTGACAACAGCTGATAATGATGATGAAATATGGTATTATCACATACACATGCCAAATATTTATATATGCAAAGTATGTAATTTAATAAAAAAAAATGTATGAATCACTCAATTCTAAACACTAGTTCCAACACTAATTATTATTTTGAATTTAAAAATGCAGCACATTTAACGCAGCAATTACAGTTACTGAAAAAGTTAAACTTCTTTTACTACAACTGAGTTTTTGAAAATTTTAGCCTAGTTTGACATTTGTTGCTATCTTCTGTCCATTAGTTTATTAATTCTGGAATGAATTGAAGTGGTAGCCAAACGGAGACTGTCAGGCAGTTCCTTTGTTTCGTTATAAGCACAGTCATGACAGAAAATTCAGTTTCACAAAGATGTGTGGTGGAAAGCATTTTTGAAAATTATGGAGACAACTACCGTGTTTGAATAAAAACTTTAGTTTAATATAGCTAAAATCTACATTCGACGTTTCGACCTTTATGTCAAGGTCATCTTATGGAGCATACAACTATACACAGTAACAAGCTACACTACAATCAAACTGGTTCGTTAAAGACACTGACCAACCACTACAACAATTGTTGGCCTGACCTGTGGTGAACAAAAAAAAAAAAAAATATATATATATATATATATATATATATATATATATATATATATATATACATATTGAAAGAATTACTGACAATTCGGCCAAATATACCCTGGAAAAGAATAAAGAAAAACTCAAGACCAAATTCTACAGTTTGAAACAACAGCAAAATATGGCGGCCAATCACAGGAATCCATCCAATCAGAAGACTTCCTCCCCGATAAACACCAACAATGAACAACAAACAAGGGAGACAAGGAGCGACCAACCACCGGCAAGCAAGAACCATGTGATCAACCTGTCAAGCCACACCCTGAACAACACCGAACTTACGCTACTGAATAAAGGACTTAACTATGCAATAGCACCCAAAAAGGTAAACAAATTGGATTTTATCTACCACATTGAAAGAAGCATCAGGTCCCTACCTAACAATATTATAGCAGATAAGCTACGACTAGAAACTAGTAATGTCCTGAACACTAAGAAAACCACACAGAACAATCTCACAAAAACAGAATTAGCAGCAGTTAAGTCATTAAAAGCCAAACAAAACATAATAATAACAAAAGCAGATAAAGGCAATGCCACTGTTGTCCTTGACAGGGCAACATACGTACTTCAAATGAATCGACTAGTAGCCGATAACAACACATATAAAATGGTAAATTGTAACCCAACAAATAGGATTAAGGATAAAACAGAGAAACTACTCAAGTCCGTCACTTCCTGGCCACCAGACATGGTTAAAAAACTCAACCCCCCCCCGAATATATGGGTCCCGAAAATACACAAACAAAATGTGCCCCATCGACCAATCGTGGAAGGAATAGACAGTCCCAATTACCACTTAGCCAAAAAATTAGCGACAACACTCAAGGAGTTGGTAGGTCATTTCCGCCTCCTACATATAAAACACACAACACTTTATAAACAAAATTAAAAACATAACACTCGACAAAGACGACTTATTAGTCAGTTTCGACGTTTCTGCCCTTTTCACTAATGTCCCCATCAATGACACAATTCTCCTACTACTGAACAAATTTCCACGCGACATTACGGCCCTCTTTGCCCACATACTACAGTCCGGTTACTTTGTATGGCAAAACAAATTTTACCCACAAAAAGAAGGTGCATCCATGGGCTCACCACTATCCCCCCGAATCACTAACTTCTACATGGAAACCTTTGAGCAAAGGGCTCTTGATTCCTCCACGCTAAGACCGACAGTGGCTTAGATATGTTGACGACATGTTCGCGATCTGGCCACACGGGCAACATAAATACAAAAATGTTTTGGGAAAATTTTAGGGAATAGAGTAAATCAATATTAAAGATATATATCTGGTGGATTCTGTTCAGAACATGGACTTCTCATTACTAACAAATTCTAGCATAAAGATGTGCACAAATTTACATGAAGAAAAGACGCACGAAATAAGAAAAGTCTCATTGACTATATTATTGTTTGTTTTCGAGTCAGTTGAGGAGCTTCTAGATATGACATGAGCCTGTAGAATTGCTCTGGCAACCTGTTGAACTTTGATGGATTAGAGCTTTTCTATAGGGGTATTGTTCATTTTCTGTAGAGTAGCAGCAATTTCTGGACAAGAATAGATATGGGCAGGTGTTAGTTCGACTTCTGGATAGTTCTTGCATATTTCATAGCTTCTAGTACCATCCAGCTGAATTTTCATTCCTTTAAAATGTTCCATCTTAGTCTGGTGATGATTGTGGTTATTTCACCATTTTCATTAATTTTGCAGATTTCATGCTTCTTCTTGATAGTTTCTTTTAACAATCTTATTTTTGTGACAGAATTAGCATCAGTTAGTGGTAATGGGTGTAATTTTTGATCTGAGTATCTTGCTTCTTTGGCTAGTCTGTCTGCGCTCTTGTTGCCTTCAATATTTACATAGGCTAGTATCCATTGCAGTGTGCAGTTTGTTATTATTTTTAAAATTTAAAGTTGATAGATGTTCAAGAATTTCATGTGTGAGGTTTGTTTTTCCATTCTTTAATGCTTCAAGTGCAGATTTTGAGTCACTGTTGATGTTCTTCTTTCTGTAATGTTTATTACTGGATTAAAGAGAGTTGCTTGTGTGTTTTTTAATTCACAAGTGAAGTTTGAATTTTGCCAGCTGTGGATTTAATTTATGTTTCCTCACCTCCTAGTAGAATTATTAAAACCCCTGCTCCTCCTTGATTAAGTGCTTCATCAGATGATCCATCAGTGTAGGCGGATGACATGGTTTAGATTATTTAAGTGATGTATAGTGTCAAGTCCTTTTCTTTTATTTTCATGCTGTGAATCCTTTTTTGGAACAATGTTCTAGGAGTTTTAAGTTATTAATTGTTTTTTGGTGGTATAGTGGGAAATAATGGCTCTTTGCTTATTTTGATAGACAAGTGCTCTAAGTCAATCTGTTTTATAATTTCATGATCATATTGTAAAGTAGATGATCTCTTTAGTCTAGATTTTCCTGTCCAGGCATTGAAAGTCGTGAGTGAGATGTGATCTTGTTGTTGGCTCTTGATTCTGTTAGTGAATTTAACTGTGGAGAGTTTTTTCTAGTATGTGAAGTCCATACTCTTGTGGAACTTTTAAATTTGTGGATGAGAATGCACCTATAATAATTTTTGCTGCTCTTGATTGTACTCTGTCAAGTTTTTCTTTTGAGCTAGCAGAAGCTGGAGTCCAGATGAGGCATATTCCATAGCGGGTCGTACAAGTGCTGTATATGCAGTTTTGAGTGTTTTTGGTTTTGCACCCCACTTTGTTCCATAAAGCCTCTTGATGATATTTAGCATTTTAAGAGTTTTATTAGATATATTTGTAATGACCGTGCAGTTAGCCTAGTGGCTTTGCGCTTCGCAACCATATGCCTGGGGAAGGAGTGCCCCAGGTTCGATTCCCGTTGTAGACGTGAGGAATTTGAGGATCTTCCTCAGGCATAGCCAAGTTAGCCGGTCTTGGGCACGGTCAGTAGGTTTTTTTTTCCGCCAGTTTATCTGGCGTTTTTCATCCCGCAAGCAGGCAAACCGGCCCCGTGAACATACGCCTCTACAGTCAAAAAAATATATCATCCCCCCCAGCGGCAGACCAGGCGATGGGTCGGTTGGGAGTAGTACCAACAAAAAGTCGCATCTAAGTAACACGCTGACCCTGCATAGGAAGCGGGAATAACGCGTAGAAGAAGAAGAAGATTAGATATATTTGTAATATGAGAGTTGTAAATCTCAGTTCAGTATCTAGGGTTAGGCCTAAGTATTTCGGAGACTGTTTTTCCTATTTTGGTATTATATATTTTGATTTGGAGGTTATTATTATGTCTATGTTTTCTATCAGGAGAAGATATTCAATTTTGTTTTTTCTGGGTTTATCCGTAATTTAAATTCCTTTTCCTATCTTTCTAAGCCTTGTATTGATTTATTTAGGACTTTTTTCAGATTTTTGAGGATTACTGCTTGTGTGCCAGGTTGCTATATCATCTGCATGGCATTCTATTTTTGTATCATTTATGATGTGAGGATGAATATTGTTCATATAGATTAGAAATAGGAGTGGACTTAAAACAGAACCTTGTGGGACTCCAGCCAAATTTCGATACGTGTTGGAATAAATTCCATTAACTTTTACTTTTATTTTTCTTCCTTTCATGAAGTCTGAAATCCAAATTAATTCATTCCCCATTATTCCAGTATCGTATGCTATTTTTATTAACTTTTTGTCTCCATACATGATCGAAGGCAGCTGTAAGATCCAAGAAGATTGCTGTTGTCTTCTTTGGTGGTTTTTCTTGGAAGCCATCTATGACTGATTGGCGAAGGTAAAATAATTGATCTTCTGTGCGGTGATGAGACGTATGCAGTTTGGTAGAAGTTGTTCTTGTTATTTTCTAAGAGCCAGTTCATTAGTCTAGTATGTATTATTCTTTCATTTAGTTTATAGAGAGTACTAGTCAAAGCTATTGCTCTGTAACTTTTACAGTCTTTGGAATTTTGTTAGGTTTTAGTATGGGTATAATGACTTATGTTTTTCAGATTTTTGGCTGTTTAGCTGTATTCCAGGAATTGTTAAATATCTTCAGAATGCAGTTTTTGGTTTTCTCTCCCATGTTTTAATCATATGGCCAAAGATAAGATCAATTCTGGGTGATTTGTTGGGTCAATTTGACTAATTGCTGTTTCTAATTCTGTCATTGTGAGGTCCTGAGAAAATGTCTTCAGAAGGATCGGTCTGGATTGTATTAGCAGATGTTTTGCAATTTTCATGCACCTTTTGTCTTCTTTATTGTATTGCAGTTTTTTAATCATACGGGGGAATATGAAATTAGAGGATTTTTTCCTAGCATTGAATTAAAGTTTTACTAAGACTCTGCATGTTTACGTTCATGCAATTAATGTCACAATCATGTTTCTTTCAACTCGACAATAAATTGCATTTGGAGTTATTCCCACTGTCATATTTAATAACAAATTATTACAGTCGCTTTGAGGTTTTGTTAGTGCTAGTGTCGCTGCGGGGAAATTCAAAGTTACATCTCCGTGATAACGACTTGATGTCTACGAACGAGAACAAATTGTATTACACAAAGTTGTCCATGCCCTGACTGGCTTTGGCAGTGTAATGGTTGGTTGTAGCTGGAGCAATACATTACATGACTGTTATCATAATGTGCGTTATTGTGAGTGTTTCATCATTAGTTTTTTGTAATTAACGTTGTCAATCAATCTCGACACAATGAGCTTAAGTATAAAATATAAAATAGATTCGGAACATGGAGCATTTAACCCTTAGTGGACAAAGAAATATTTTTTTATGTTGTTTAAGGACAAAATAGTGTGCATTGTTTGCCAGGAATCTATCGATGTGCCGAGAGAGTACAATCTGAGACGTCATTTTGAATCGAAACATCCTAACCTTGGCAAGTTGGATGCAAGTGAAACACAAATAAAAGCAGCAAAGTTATTGAAAGTCCTTAGTGGTGAGCAACAAGCCTTTAAAAAAGTGACATCTGCAAATGAAGTTGCCACAAAGGTAAGCTTAAAAAACCACAAGAAATAGTTTGTGATGGCAAATCATTTACTGAGGGAGAGTTTATAAAAAAGTGTCTGAAAAAGATTCAAGGGTCCGAAGTGATCTGGCCCTTGGTCAGGTGGTCCAAGTTGGGTTTGGCCCTCAAAGACAATCAAGTTGTACAGGCCTGCTATAGAGTGATGTTTGGCTAGCATATTTGCCATCTGTTTGTTTGTTGCTGCTGTATTAATTCCTAAGGAGATTGTTTGAAGAGCAGTCAGTATCCGGAAGTTATTTAATATATGATGATATTCCAGTGTTGTGAATCTTTTCTTGGATCTAGTCTATTGTAGAATTCTTCCCACTTGTTTTTGCAATTTGAAATTTCATCTTCAATTTTTTGAGTTAATTCTATGTCTTTCTGTTTTCTTCTATATTATTTTGTTTTAACTGTTCATTGATAATATCTCTTTTGATGACCATAGCATTGATATTATGATCTTTCCAAAATGGAACACAATTATTTTTCCTCTGGGAATTGAATTTTTGCAGCTCTCTATGTTAATTAGTTTTAATAGTTGTTGATCTAGTTCTTTATTAGTGGGTTTGTGCCAGTACAATATAGTTGTGTGTATTTAGGCCAGTGTGCTTTTCTAAAGTTGTAAGATATCTTTTTCTGTGGTTTTTGGTCTAACTGCAATTTAATGGTTGTGATAATAGGTCTATGATGGCTGATTGCATTCTTCAGTATTTTCCACTGGGTAAGATTTGCAGTTTCATAATTTACTGCTGTGATATCTCATCCTGATTCTGTACATGTTGTTTATGGCAGATATGTATTTTGTTTGTTGTTTATGATCAGCAACTATGTCCTCTATTTGTGCTCCTTTCTGATCTAGTTGTGGGGAACCCCAAGTTGGGTTTTTGGTTTAGATCTCCTAAAAGGATCTTTGTATCTGACAATGTTTGACTTAGTTGCTTAAGTAGTTCTGTATTTATATCTGTGTTATCTGGGTTATATGCATTAACTATTGTAATAATGCATTTTGGTAGAAATATCTTAACTGCTTGAGCCTGTGTGTTACTTTTATTTATATTGCTGTATGTAGTTGATATGATTTCCTTATATTTAATGTGTTGGGTCCTTAAGAGTATAGCTAGACCTCTGCCAGAATGATCCAGTCTGTCTTTCCTTAGTGTTGAATGGCCTTTGATTTGAAGCTTCATATTTTGATTTAGTTTAATTTCTTGTGCTATGTGGATGTTATTTTTGTATAAAATGTTCTTAAGCTCTTCCATCTTTTTTTGAGTGCCATTGATATTAAGCTGAAGAATGTTGAGAATCCTTGTAGCATGTTTCTCATTGAGATCTCGGACTGCAGCTCTCAGTGCGTCGGCTACCCCTGGATGTAGTAATAGTATGTGTCAGATCAAAACAGACACTCTTCATGGAATTGGGTGTGCCGAAGCCCAGTTAGCTAGCAATTTTCAGGGTTCTCTGCAGGCTTTCACAACTACCATATCGACTCGGGGGGGGCCTCGAAGGCCCCCACTGTGCTTCATCCTGCAGAGCAATCCCCTGCTTCTTGCTGCTTCTGACTTGCATGTGGGCTAATGCCTTGGACGTGGGGTTAGACTTCTGCAAGGTGACCACAATGTCTTCTTTCTTATTCTCTCCATTTGAGAAAACCTGCTTCTCATGCCTTTGCTCACGCCATCCTTATACAGCTTCCTGGAATGACCTCTTGTTCTACTCCATCTCCCACCATTTTATGAAAAACCTCTCTTCAACATTAATCTGATAAGAACGCCGCCTTACCAACTTGTACGTTGCTATCATATCACCCCTGCTCCTCCTATCCACTAGTCTGTAAATTGCATCTTCTCAACTGTTCTTCATACTCAACATTCCAGTATTGCACAAGTTTTTAGTGAATCAAAGGTTTACTCATAATCAATAAAACCAAGACATAAAGGTAACTAATATTCATTACATTGTTCAATAATCTGCCTGTACAATTTGAATATGATCCATTGTACTAAAGCCACTTCGAAAGCCTGCCTGATTTCCTTCCATCTTGATTCATAAGTTACAAATGTTTTTACACTTTCTGAAATGATAACTCTTTTTCTCTATCCCATCCAGATGTGTAACAGGTTGCTAGCTGCTGTGGTGCTTGTTATGTATAGACAGTAGAGCTGTGGTGGTATGTGGAGGGCAGGTAATTATTTCAGGTGACTTTAACTATGGGAATATAGACTGGATGGTGGAAAGGACGCATGGGAGGAAGGAAATGGAATTTATGCAGTTACTAAGGAGTAATTACCTGATGCATCATGTGATGGAATGTACTAGGGATTTGAGAGTATGAGATCTAGTAATTGCATCAGAGAATTTATCCATAGTCAATATGACCACATTGCCACCAACAATTAGTGAAGGTGATCATATGATCTTGATCTGGAAGGTGACTGAATGTGTAGAATTTTCACTTAAGGGGGAGTATATATGGAATTACAAGGCTGATTGGCTATGACAAACTTAGGAGATTGCTTGGATCATTGCCATAGCACGTGAAACTTCAAGGGCTGGTTGTTGATAGTGCATGGGAAGTGGTAAAGGAGTGTTTGAGGGAAGTAATATCTGACTGTATACATAGGGTCTGGAGAATAAATCAAGTGTAAGTTAAATGGTTGAATACCATCATTAAGCTGGAACTACAAAAAATGAAAAATTTGTGGAGGGAATTCAAGAAGAAAGGTGACCAAGCACATGAGCAGTATAGTGCACAAGCCAGAAGGGTAACTAGTGTGGAAAGAAAGACAAAAGCAGAGTATGAAAGGAAATTAGCAGTACAGGCCAAAGATAATCCCAAAGTGTTCTTATGGTATGCTGCAAGAAAGAAAGATTGTTCATAATAGAATGAGTTTAATGAATGCATGGTAGAGAGGTAACTGAATCATGCAAAATAGTAGAATTACTAAGTGAGGACTTTGCAAGAGTTCCAGGACCTAAGAATTAAAGTTTCCCAAATATGGGAAGTTTAACACAACCATATTTATTAAGGTTAGGCTGGTTTTTCTATATGTGCCGATCACACATCTTTCCAATGTGTGATCAGCACATATAGAAAAACCAGCCGATCACACATTGGAAAGATGTGTGATCAGCACATATAGAAAAACCAATCACACATCTTTCCAATGGCACTCTGTCTTTCCCAGTTTACAGAAAATCCACCCACATAGGTAGGTAGATATATAAACTTTTCCATTCCCCCCCCTCAACAGTATAGTGTTATCAAACCCTTGTCAACAACACAGCCTCCAACCTTTGTTCTACCTAGGCTTCCCTTTCAACCAAACTCTTTATTCACCAGATCTTCCTGTCCTGTGCTTGCAATGCTAAAAACATTAACAAATTGGTTTTTCCTCCATTCTCACATCTCCTCTTGATAAACAGACTACAGCAATTCTATTACTATTCTCTATATTCAGGGCACCTCAGAAAAAATAGCCAGAACTCTAAAATAAAAATATAATCTCTGTACTGCTTTCAAACTTTATCTGAAGCTAACTATCTTTATCTGATCTCCTAAGGATCCACTCACTCCTCTCTCTTTTCCAGGTGTTTACAAGGTTCCTTTTGAACACCTGGAACAGAGAGGTTTGTTAATGCTAAATATGTTAATATTTTTAGCATTGTAAGCACTGGACAGAGCCTTCTTAGCTCAGTCGATATAGACAAAGCCTTTGGTCGGAAAGACCTGGGTTTGATTCCCATCAGTGATGATGATGTGAGGAACCTTTATCTGGTCTCTTTTGATGAAAGGTGAGTTAGCCATCCTCATATGGAGGTACGGGTTTTTTCCACCCGGAAACTCAGGTTTTTCGTCCCCCAGAACAAGCAAACTGGCCCAGTAAAAACACATTCAGATTACAGTTATTAATATAGCCCTTAGGAGATTCAGCAGAGGAGTGAGGAACTGGCTGCATTAATTCATCTTAAGCCTCTTATTAGAGAGGACTCAACCCATCCTAAGGGATGGATAGGAAAAATAGGATAGGATAGGAAACACTGGACAGGAAGTTCTGGTGAATAAAGCAGAGTTTAGCTGAAAGGGAAGTCAGAGGTTGGTGACTCTGTTGACAAGGGTTTGATAACACAAGGTTCCTTGTTCTTGCAAATTATATTATTATGGTCACACTGGAAGATCTCCCTAGAAGAACACAAGAAATACATCTGCCACCATAACTGTGGTCAGTCTGGTCTAGCTATGTTCTGGATACCTTGCACAGAATCAAATGTGAAAAAACTACTATTCTTCACTGCAACAAATATAAACTTGAAAGACATTTCTTAGAATCAGCAGCAAATTTGTTAAACCAGCTAATCTTGATAAATATGGTTGCTAAATTTATGGGAAGCTTTAATTCTTAAGCCTCCTGTCCAACATCTCAAGCTATTCAGCAGCACCCATAGAGAGCACCCCCTAATAAGACTTTATGCTTTTAATCTGATTTTTCTACTTATTGTTTTGTGTGTTTGTTTTTTGTCTGTGCATTTACAATTTTGAGTTTGTATCCCTGATGATGTCTCTGTGGTAGAGATGAAATAGGTTCTAATAAATTTGTATTTTATTGCTCCTCTGCGCTTTATTCATTCCATCCAACCTTATAATGGGTTTCATATATTATTTAGAAGATATAAATGCATTAGTGAGGGAAAAGGAAAAAGGATAATTATTTTGTTTTTTAATTTTTTTTAAAATTTAATTAATTATTTTTTTTTTTCAAATTAAATTCTCATATATTTGAATACATAAAATACCAAAAGACACATCTTGGTATGATTCATTCAGATTGCTGGAAAGCTTAATCTGAAGTTTCATGTGTGTATCAGAATGAAATACTTCATTGCATTGACCTTTAGATAAGAACATGGATGAATAAAAGGAAAAAATTTACTTTCTCTTGGGCTACTTAAGGAACATTTTTGATAGAGAAAGAGTAATTAATTTTGGTCTGGTCCATGACTGGATCAATTAAAGGATTTAAATGGTTCAGTTGGACAGTCCAGGATTTAAACAGACCAGTTTTGAAGTCCTTCTCAAAATTCACTATCAAAAAAATCTATAATCCAATCATTTTTGCATGTCATTGATTTTTTTTTTTTTTTTTTTTCCTGTTCACTTCATCTCCATACAGCTTTCAAGGTGACCTGTGTTCTTGAATATTTCTCACTTTCTCCTCTCCCCACCTCCCTTAACGGTGACTAAAAGCATAACTGTGGTTCTGGTGAAACAAACATTCTGAGATCAAATAGTGTTTATTTATAGTAAATTTATTGATTTGAAAAATATATATTTCTATATCCAGAGGTTCCCAAAATTTGGCATCAATCTCTCAATTATCCAACCTACAAATAATCACATCCTCAGTTTAAACAGGCTTTGAATGGATTAGCAAGTCGTCTGACTCTGAAACAGCTATGTATCGGTACTATCATTTAACCAGCAAAGTAATTTCTCAACACATTCTGAATATTGAAGGATTACTGTCTGAATTGCATTACTTCTTTTTCCTCTTAGCTACAATAAAGTAAGTCAAATGCACTATACTTTTGGCAGATATGGTTAGCTACTGAAATGGTTGTGAGATCAAATCTTACATATAAGACATAGATGTTTAAGCAGCCATTTTAGCAAACTAAAAATGGCTATTTGAGTTTATATGGCTTTCTTTTGGGATGGGGGGGGTCAAATTTTATTTGTTGAATATGGTTTAACTGCTTATTCATTCAGTTGTACAATCTAAATTCACCTTATATTATTGATTAATATTTTGATATTAATGAAAAATATAATCAATAAATTCATAAAAAGATGCATTGAAAACAGTAATGTTTTTATGTTTTAATTTTTAAAAGTTACTTATATACATTTATAATTGATTAATAATATTATGACTTGATTATAATAATAACTTGATTAATAATATTAATATGAAGAGCAAGGATTACTGAACTGCAACACGGAAAAATACAGCAAGGTGGCCAAAAACGTAGTCGTGGTTCTGGTGAAACATTCATGGAGATCAAGCAACGTTTATATATGGTAAATTTGTGGATTTGAAAAATATTATATATATATATATATACCAGAGGCTCCCAAAATGTTGTAGTATAGAGTGATCTCTCAATTATACTACTTACAAAATAACCACATCTTCAGTTTACCAGAAATTAATTTCTAAACACATTTTGATAATTGAAGGATCACTCTGTGTATAAAATACTGTATGAGATGTGGCTATTAAATAACAAGACAAGGTGCACTGTGAATCGTGTACTCATAGCAGTGGGATGCGCTTGTGCTGTGAATGAACTTGAAGGTTCTAGAAGCAGTTGAGATAAGCATTGTTCGCTCTCGCTCGTAGTTAGTCTGTAGGCAGTTATAAAAGAAACAGGTGTGAAGTCGCTTTGCTGGAATAATGTTTGACATTAATCTCGAGCATCACATTAATCTCCAATTCCTTGTGAAATTGAAGAAATCGCTGACTAAGTGTTTGAAACTGTTGCAGGAGATGATAATGTAATGTCATGTGCGTGAATGTTCGATTGGCACAAATGCTTTGCTGAAGATCGAGAAAATGTTGAAGATGACAAATGACTGGGTTGCATTGTCACAGCAGCAACTGAACAAAATGTTGCAAAAATTAATGAAATTGTCTGCAACAATTGCTGATTAAGCATTCAGATGATAGCAGACATGGTGCACATTGATAAGGAGACTGCATGACAAATTTTGCATGAGCAATTGAACATGAACAAAGTCTGCTCCAAAATGGTTCCAAAAAACTTGTGTCAGGAGCAGAAAGACTTCCGGAAACAAATTTGCACTGACATCATGATACAGCTGACAGCAGAGCCGGACTTGCAGGAGAAGATCATCACATGTGATGAGACGTGAATTTTCCAGCATTGATTGTCTCTTTGTTTCTGGATCGTACTGGAAAACTCCCACATCACCAAGAATGAAAAAAGCAAGAATGAGCAAGTCAGAGCTGAAGTTTTTTTTTGGTACCAATTACATGGTAATGGTTGGATGGATACCAGACAGTCAGACAGTTAACCAACATTATTACCTTGAGGTTCTGGCTAAGCTGAGAGAATGAGTGAGTGAGGAAGAAGAGACCTGATCTGTGGAAGAACAATGCTTGGATTCTCCATCAGGACAATGCTCCAGTCCACTGTGTGCTGTCTGTAACGCAGTATCTGGTGGATAAGAAGATCCCAGTGTTGGACCATCCATCTTACTCGCTGCACTTAGCTTCATGCGACTTTTACCTTTTTCCAACGTTGAAATCTGCATTGAAGGGCACCCATTTTCAGTTAGTGGATGAGGTAAAGGAGAAAATGGCAATGCTACTGAAGCAGATAACACCTGATTACTTGCAGCACTGCTTCCAACAGTGGAAAATTTGTATGCAACGGTGTATAGATAGAGGGGAGGAGTATGTTGAAGGGGATAACAATTAAGTTGTACAATTGTAATAATAAACCACGTTTTTGCAACCAGTCTCATTTAATAGCCACACCTCGTATATAATTTTTTGTATAAAGTTCTGGAATATATTATTTTTGTATATATATATATATCAGAGATTACTAAACTGTGAGGCATGCTCTTCTTAGAAGAGTGCAAAGTTTTTGGATTGACAGAAATTATAATTTTTTATGCGATTCCTTCTCATAAAAAGTTTACAACCTTCTCAGGAAACATTGTAAACATTTCCTGAGTGAGAGTTACATTATTAAAATGAGTAAGCAAAGGATATTTTCCTCTTTTTATTAATTTTATATAATTTACTTATTTATTTTCTACATAATCCAGAAACATTGTTCTGGAGAACAAACACTGAACTTTTTTTATTTCATTTCCCACTTAAAGACAATCACAAATATCAATGGCCACAGTTGAATTAAAACTGCAGCTTGTTGGTTAGAGAACAGATATGCTAACAATTATGGCAAGCAGTCTGGCATTATGGAAACGAGTTTACTCTCTCTAAAAATAAAGTAAGTTTCAACAAATGTTATATGTGAAAAATGGCATAAGAGTACTTACTTCATTTAATATTTTCCCTGAAACTATTGTGCAGTAAATGATTTTTATATATATATTACTTTCTTTCAAAATGTTTTATATACCTCAAGTATGGCTGCATCAATTTACCAAACATCTGGGAGGAAGTAATTTTAAAATTAATTAATACTTGTTAACTATCTCCTTATCCAAGAGTAGATGGTGCCAGTTAGGAATTTAGTTCCTTGTGTTGTCCATTATAATTTTTAAACTTGTCCCACTGTTGTTGCTGTTCGAATAATGTGACAAACTGTTCCTTGTGCTCTCTGAAATATCTTAAATAAACATTAATTATCATCATCAAATTCTTGACATGTATCCTCAACAGGTGTACAGGATATTATGATAGTACTACATAAAGAACTTACATCATTACTAACTTCCTATCAACTTCCTCCAAATCAATCTGTTATCAGTCAAGACTCCAACATTATCAGATCTATTTCTGTTTTCTGAGAAATTGATATAGCAATTTTACCATATCAATCCACCTATATCTTGGTCTTCTTCTGGATCTTTTTCCTGCCAACCTGACATAGAACACTTGTTTTGCTAATCTTTCCTCTTCCATTCTGTTTAAGTGACCATACCACCTGAGAATAGCTCTGCTAACACATTCCTGGATGCTAAAAATGTCAATTTCTTTTCTAATCCTCATTCTTAATATGATATTGCCATTGATGTCATCTATTCACACACCTAAACTTTCTCCGGATTCTCATATCTGTGGTCTCTAGTCTTTGCACAACTGTTTTATTTCTAACCCAACTCTCAGATCCATAAGTTAAAATTGGTTTGAACACTGTCTTGTATGCAGCTTATTTAGTGTTTTGACAAATTTCTCTCTTTGTAGGCATAGGTTTCTGTGGTTTAGCAGTTCAAAAGAAAGATTCTGGTATTGCGACCACATGTTTATTAAAATAAATAAAATTTTAATAAATAAATAAAATAAATAAATAAAGTTTAAATTTCTCTTATTTCACATATAAATTTATTCACTTGACTTCCTGCCATACTGACTTTGTTGATTCTGTTGTCTATTTCCATATTTAATTTGCCATCTTCACTAAAAATCATGCCTAAGTAGCTGAAATGTTTTACTTGTTCTATACGTTCAACATTCATGATGCAGTTGATATTTTCATTGTCTTTGTCTTGTTATTGCTGATTTTCATACCAAATTTATTACAACATTTATTCAATTTAGTCAGGGGCTCTTGCCAACATGTACTGGATTTATTTAAAAGTATGATATCATCTTCATAAAGTAAAGAACTGAAATTAACATCTCCTAATTTGAAATCAGGTTTAATACCACTTTCCTTCATAATGCAATCCATATAGATTATGAATAAAAGAGGGGATAATGTACATTCTTGTCTGACACCAGATTTAATTTCAAACCATCTTCCTGTACTTCTTTCATTTCTAACTGCTGACATATAACTCAAATAAAGACTATGTATTGTTTGTTATGATGTCTCATCGACACCATATACTGTAGTGTTTTGAATCGCTTTTCTCTTGGCTCTTGTCATAGGCATTTTTGCAGGTCTGTATCTCAGTAACAGTAGCTTTTTTAAGTAAAACCTGATCCTTAAACCTTCTATTTGCCTGAATCCAGCTTGTTTTTCACGATGCTTCCCTTCTGCAATCCTTCTTAACCATTTCTCTTATGCAACCATCTCATTTATGCAAGTATACTTGCATAAATCTTTCCAGGAACACTCAGTAGGGAAATACCTTTGTAATTCTCACATTCAGTTTCATTTCCTTTTTTGTATGCAGGTACTATGAGAGTTCTACTCGAATCATCTAGAATTCATCCCTCTGTCCAGACCTTCCGAACTGTGCAGTGTAGCCACTGCAAGACTTTTATACCTCCATAATTGAGCATTTCTGGTCGAATATCATCTACTCCTGCTGTCTTTCCACATTTCAGGCTTTTGATGGCTTTTTCTACTTCAAGTATGGATATGTATTCTTGATGGCATGCCTGTTAAGTGTTTTTTACCACTGTGCTGTCATCGCTTGTGTCATTTAGCAATTTTTCAAAATAATTGCTCCATACATCAAGGATATCTTGTTCTCCAGTTTTCATGTTACCTTTATCATCTTTGATTCCTTTTACAGCACTCTTTCCTCAATTTCTGAACTTTTTCAGCAGTCTCCAGAATATTTTGCCACCTGCTTGATATTTATTTTCTATGTTCTTATCAAAGTCTTCCCATGACTTTTGTTTAGCTAGTTTTACACAGTGTTTAGCTTTCTTACATTTGTCTCTGTATTCTCTAAGAGCACAAGCTGACTTATTTGCCAGGAATTTTTGGTATGCTTTCTTCTTTTCCTTCATTGCCTCTTTAACTTTCTGTGTTCACCATGGAGTTTTCATTTTTCTGTCCTTGCAGACAACCTCACCACATGCCTCTCTGGCTGAATCAATCAATTTTTCTTCAGGGCTTGCCACTGAATCTCCAAGATTTGGTTTCTGTTCTCAAACTCTTTCATTTTTTCTTGAATAATGTTTGTGTATTTTAGTCTACGGTTCACATCTGAGTGCTACTCAACTTTTATCCACTTTAAAACTTTCTTACATGTTCTTCTTTTCAATATGAAATTCAATTTTATCCTGCTCAATACTAATTGGTGATCACTTCCAATTTCAAATCCTCTGTACACTCTAGTGTCCTGCACCAGTGAGAAAACATATCAAAAATAACATAGTCAATGAGACTTTCTTATTCCTTGCATCTTCTCTCCATCTGAATTTATTAACATTTTTATGTTGGAGCCTTGTGTTAGTAATAACCATTCCATGTCCTGAGCAGAAATCCAACAGGTATTTACCATTATTATTAGCTTTGCTCTTTTCTCCAAATTTTCCTAAAATATTTTTGTATGTCTGATAATCATTTCCTATTCTGCTATTTAGACCCCAATAAGGACCAACTTTTCCTTTTTCTTTGTGTCAGTTGCTTTCTGTAAATCCTCAAAAAATTCCTCAATTTCTACCTTATTAGAACCTTCTGTGGGACCATAGGCACAAATAAGTCTCATTGTCCATTTCCCCATTCTGATATTTGTCCCCATCTTCAGATTAGCCTCATATTCAGTGTTGAACACTATTGGTACTCTTTGTTTTCCCTGATTATTATTGCCTGAATATAACATTTTGTATTTATTGCTTAGAAAGATCTCACCAGTTTTTGTCTTTTTTGTTTCAGTCTCCCCTATTATATTGATCTGGTACTTATCCATTTCCTCAGGCAGCTCCATTTCTTTGCCATTCAGGCTTCTTATGGTGATAAACAGAGCATAAGCTGCTAACATATAAGCCTTTCTGCCTGTTTATTTTGAATGTTGACACCAATTCTTTTGTTCTCTATCTGAATGATGCTCATGTCAGCGAAATATATAGATGTTAAGAAATTCTTATTTCCCGTATATGTGTTAAACCATTTTTTTTAAAAAGTATCATTATGTCTACCACACATTTCTCTGAAATTTCTTGTGTTCTGTGGCTAATTTTCCTATTCTGGCTTTAGGAAGGATTGATCTTGTTTCTGTAATTTACTTTGTGTATTGAACTGACAGTTCAGTTAGATAAAGGAAATGATTAATATGATATTGCGTTACTTGGTGAAAAAAAAAAGCTTTTGATAAGATTAAATGTCATTGTCATCATTAAGCAGGCTCCTCCAAAGACTTTAGGGTTTATTGAAGGAAGATGTCTTCCTAGGTCACACAGTATGTAAATAACCCTTATATCTTTCTTTGATGACATTAACTAAAAATGCACTCACAACATCTGCTGGTAGCCCATTCCATACACTGATCCTGAGATCTCCGCCCGCCAATGCACACACCTGCCGTGAACTGTAAATCTCTTGTTTGTGCACTGTAACCCATTACTACTTATTTTTCTGTCATATATCCTCTTTTTCATCTATTACTCAACTTTGAAGACAACAATCTCTCACTCTGTCCTCATATGCACAGTTCGATATGCCAGTTGTCATGTTTGTTATGCATCTTTTCAGCTGAAACCCAGGCAGATATATTTGAGCTGAGTACTAAAGATGTGGTTTTACCAGTTCCATGTACCTTGAAAGAATAATTTTTTTATTCGCATAAGTTAATATCTTCTTGAACCATTTCAATTATCTGGTGTGATGACTTATCTATATTAACAGAGTGGCCATAAGCTTTAAGTCTCTATCATCACCCTAGGTCTTTAGTAATTATCTTGTAGCAAACTGTGGATAAGTTAATACTCTCCTGCAGTTTACTTAGTCCATAATGCATAATCTTGCACTTAATAACAATGATAAAGAATGCACCTTTTTTCTACTTGTATACATCCAGAGCTTACTTATATTTCTCTATTGATTTAACTTTGATATCTAGAGTGGCTGAACAGTCAAAAGCATTGATTAAGATATGTGGGTGCTAGAAGAGGTATGGAGAGGTATGGGGGTGCTAGAAGAGGAGAGAATGGAAACAGTAGAAGAGAGGGAATGAGAGAGAGAGAGATGGAAGTGCTAGAAGAGGAGAGAATGGAAAGTAGGAGAGATGGAATGAGAGAGAGGTATGGGAATGCTAGAAGACGAGAGGATGGAAACAGTAGGAGAGACGGAATGAGAGAGATGTATGGGAGTGCAAGAAGAGGAGAGAATGGAAACAGTAGGAGAGAGAGAGAGAGGTATGGGAATGCTAGAAGAGAGAATAGCAGTAGAGGAGAGGGAATGGTAAGAGGTATAATGTATGGTGACTCAATGATCCGTGGTGTTCAAAATAGGATGCGTGAGAAGTGTTTGCCAGGAGGAACAATAGAAAGGGTGGCTATGGCAATTAAGAGAGATGAAAGAGTGGATGAGATGATTGTGATGGTAGGAACAAATGACTTGAGTGGTAATGTAAGTCGGGCAGCGAGAGATATGATATTTTTGCTCGAGGTTGTACAGAAGAAGACAGAGAGATAGGAAAAATACTGTGTGTTTTGCCTAGGTATGATAATGATGAGCTGAGCAGAAGAGCAGTGATATTGAATGGCATAATACCAAGAATATGTGACAAGAGAGGACTGGTATATGTGGATGCTTGGAGTGCGTTTGAGGAAAGAGAGGAATTGTATGCGAGAGAACGCTTACATTTGAATGAGGAAGGAGTAGGCATCTGGAGCGATTGCTGTTCTGAACGAGTCAGTGTGTCCCAGGGAGGATGAAAGCAGGGGTGGCCTCTTGTGGGTATGGATACTTGGGAGAAGGGAGACGACATCAGGTAACACTGAGCCCAGTGGAGTCTAGAAGGGATAATGCTGGGTATAGAAACAAATGGCATTTATATGCTTTATACTAATGCCAGGAGTATCCGGAATAAGGGAGAGGAATTGGTGGCGCCGATAGCATCAGCCTGGCCAAAGGTTATTGGGATCACTGAGATGTGGTTGACAGAAGGGGATATAATAACAGGAATAGAAGTCGCTGGGTACAGCATTTTTCGTCAGGATAGGAGGGGAAAGCATGGTAGTGGGATACTGCTTATGATAAGTGATAGCCTGTCCTCTAAGAGTGGAGGCTTTGGAAGGAAGTGAGACAAATGATTTTGAGAGCATATGGTGTGAGGTAGAGGTAGGCAAGGCAGGATATTTAGTGGGGTGTTGCTACAGACCCAAGAGCACAGAGGATGGGGACCAGGAGATGTTTAGACAGTTAAGTTTCGCAAGTGCAAGAAGAATGAGTGTTATGGGAGATTTTAACTACCGTAGTATAAATTGGAGAGAGGAAGATGCATGTAGCAATAGGGGAATGGAATTTCTAGAATTCTTGAGGGACAAATGTCTTAGGCAACATGTAACAGAGGGAACAAGAGGTTCAAGAGTTTTGGATTTGGTTATAGCATCAGAAGAGTTGATAATAACTGAGATGACATCTCTCTCACGAGTGTTGGAGAGAGTGACCATATGGTTTTGACTTGGAAAATGAATAGACATGCAGGAGTATCAAAGAGACAGGAACTTATGCAGAATTATAAAGCAGGTGATTATAATAGTCTTAGACGTCAACTTCAGGAAGTGTCATGGAGGGAGGAATTGGAAGGCCGGGATATCATTAGCACATGGGAAATGGTGAAAGAATATTTGTTAGAAGCAATGGTAAGTTGTATACCATGAGTGAAGAAGAGGACACAATTTGGAGTAAATTGGATGACAAACAATATTAAACAGGAATTGCATGCGAAAAAGAGGCTATGGAAGAGATATAAGGAGACAGGTGAAGTGAAGATACATGAAGAATATAAGACACAGGCCAGAAGAGTGACTAGTGTGGTAAGGAAAGCGAAACTGGAATATGAGAGGAGATTGGCCCTAAGATCCAAAGGAAATCCTAGGGAATTTTTTAGCTATGTGGCCAGTAGGAGGAGAAATGACTGTGGAAGAATGATATTGTGGGATTAAAAATGGGAATAGAGTGACTGATGCAGAGGACATAGCGGAATTGTTCAATGAACACTTTATTGGAGTATTTCATCCTAGAGGAGTCAGTTTTAATGCTAGAGGGATAGGGCTGATTCGAGGTTTAGAGGTACAGGAGGAGTGTGTGTTTCAGATACTGAGTACTCTGGATGTCAGTAAAGCTTTGGGACTGGATTGTATTTCACCACGAGTTTTAAGAGAATGTGCTAGGGAACTGACAGTGCCTTGAACCTGGCTTTTCAATGAAAGTCTGGCTGCGAGAAAGGTGCCCAGGGAATGAAAAGAAGGTAAGATAGTGCCATTGCATAAGGGTGGTAACAGACTGGAAGTGTCTAATTATAGGCCAGTCTGTGTGTCATCAGTAGTTGTTAAGATCTTGGAGAAAGTAGTGAGGGACCATATACAGCATTCGGCAGATGAGGGTAATGTTATCTGTGAGAGTCAACATGGATTTGTGAAAGGGCACTCTTGTTTTAGCAGTATGCTAGCCTTTTATAATAAAGTTACAAGAATATTAGATGAGGGAAAGGCATATACTGCGATTTTCTTAGACTTAGCAAAGGCATTTGACAGGGTGCCACATGATAAGCTGATATTTAAGTTTCAGCACATGGGCCTGGATGTCAGATTGGTCAACTGGATTCAGGATTGGCTGTCTGATAGGTATCAGAGAGTTGTGTATGGTGGAGCAGTTTCCAGGAGGCAGAGGGTTACAAGTGGGGTCCCACAGGGCTCAGTACTAAGACCTATATTGTTTAACCTTTATATCAATGACATTGCCAGTGGATTGCAAGGGGATAATCAGTTCTTTGCAGATGTTGTGAAGCTGGGGAGGATTATTAGTAATAGTGCAGATGTGGTAACCCTGCAAGAGGATTTGAATAAGCTAGATAGATGGGAAAATGAATGGGGGTGTCAGTTTAATGCAGCAAAATGTAAGGTCTCAATGGGATGCTGCATTCTCTATGGGAGGAGTTATACTGGAGGAAGTAGGGGAGACAAGAGATCTGGGGTTGATGATTGATAGAAACCTGAAATTTAGGGGACATATTGCAAAGGTGGTGAAGGTAACACAGAGGATTTCTGCAATTATGAGAAGGACACTGATCTGCATAGATAAAAGGGTTATCATTCCATTGTATAAGTCTCTGATCAGACCACACTTAGACTATTGTTTTCAGATTTGGTCCCCAGGATTTGAAGGGGGATAAATTAACTGTGGAAAGGATACAAAGATGGATGACAAAGATGGTTTCAGGACTGTACAAGGATAGTTATGAGGATAGGCTGAGAGAATGTGGACTGCAGAGTTTGGTGGATAGAAGAAGGAGAGGTGATATGATTGAGACTTTTAAACTGTTTAGAGGTGGTTACAGGGTTGACACTGGGGAGTTCTTTCGCCTGGTTGAACAGCGGGAAGGAGTGATGACAAGAGGCAATCCCTGGAAGTTAGGAAAGGAAACTGTGAGCAAGAGGGTGAGGAGTGGTTTCTTTGCGTGGGGGGTGGTTGAACCGTGGAATGCATTGCCTGATGGAGTGGTGAGAGTGAGAACGGTCAATGAGTTTAAGTAGTGGTATGATAGACTTTGTGTTTTTCATAAGGGGGGACCTCCCCTCGATAAATCTTGACAGACTTTATGTTTTTAGGAAGGACCTCCCACGATGAGTCTTTTGACCCCATGGAGGCCTGAATAATAATAATAATAATAATAAAAGATACCAGTCTGTTCAGAGACATGATTTCAAATCCTATTCCTGCCATGTCTTTTTTGTGTGCCTCCTGCAATTTGTCTTTTGACTCCATGGAGGTGTGGTGCTAATAATAATAATCTATTTACAACATCTGCTGGTTGCCCATTACCCCCTCACACACACACTTCATGAAAGTAATTATCTTCAATAATTTGTCAATTAATCATTGCTCCAGTTTTAAAAGATTGGTTATTTGCAAATTTGGTGTATTGTTTATTCATAATCCTTGTTAATAAATCACTTTAAAGAATGCCTGCAGTTTCTGCATTTATTATTATTACCATTGACCTCCAGGAAGTCAGGAACTCATTAAAAGTGACTACACATCATTCACACCAGCTGTCATATTTTCTTCTGAATTCATTCACACTGCTTGCACTCACCATCTCCAAATACAAGCCAGAAGTTGCAAAAGTTGGCAAAGTAGCTCAAAAGATTACTTGGATATTACTTGACAAATTGAGATAGTGAATCTATTTTCTTTCTTTATAAGGCTGTGATATGACTCAGTGGTGCACCCAGAGGGGGGGGGGGGGCAAGGGGCCCCGGGCACCCCCCAAAGAAAAGGAAAAAACACTAGAAAAATTTCCAAAAATCTTTTCCTAATTCTAATTCATTTATTTTATTTATGTTGTGTGCTACTTATGTATTAGCAATCACTGCAGATGCTCAGTTATAGGTCATATGCGATATGTAGTGTGTATTCGCAAAACGTCTACTCAACTCGACCCCCCCCCAAAGGTTAAATCCTGAGCGCTCGGCCCTCTCCAAGATTAAATCCTGAGTGCGCCACTGATATGACTACATCTTGATTAATGTGCACAGTTTGGTCACCTGGATTTCTTGGGGATAAGGAGATGATTGAGAGCATTCAAAGACCAGTGACTAAGTTGGTGATAGGTCTTCTATGGAATCCTTCCTATGAGGATAGAGTGAAGATGTGCAGGTTGCAAAGTTTGGGTTGATAGGCTGAAAAGAGGAGGGACATTATAGAAACTTTTTTACTTGGTCAAAAGAGTGTCGTAGTTTTAATATCAATAAGTGGAAGGTGTTGCATTTTGGAGTGCAGAAATATAAGGCTGTGTCCTATATCTATGGTGCCGTACTGCAGGAAGTGGACGAGATTAGAGATTTGGGAGTGATGATTGACAGTAGACTTAAGTTTAGAGGGCATATTGCTTGTGTTGCAAAGGTTGCACATTGTAGTGCTGCTATGATAACTGGTATTCTAACATGCAAGGATAAGGAAGTGGTTGTGCCACTGTATAAGATACTGGTCAGAACACACTTGGACTATCGTGCTCAGATCTGGTCACTGGTTTTCAATGTGATGTGGAGGCATTGGATATGGAGGGTCCAGAGGTGAGTGACTAAGACAATATCAGGAGTTTGGAATGGTGGCTATGGAGAGAGGTTGAAGAAATGTGGATTGCAGAGTTTGGTGTATAGGAGAAAGAGAAGTGATATGATAGAGATGTTTAAGTTAGTGAGAGGATTTTATTGGATTAATCCAGTGGGGATTATAAAAAGAGTAGAAGGTAAGAGGGGAAGAACCAGAGGTCATTCCTGGAAGTTATGTAAAATGTGGTGAAGAAGGGTGTGAGGAGTAGATTTTTTACATGGAGAATTGTCAGTGAATGGAATGCATTACCAGAATGTGTTGTTAATGCAAGTAGCGTTAAGGACTTTAAGATTCTCTATGATAAATATGTTATCAGTTGAATGAACCTCCTACGATGAGTCTGTTGACTCCATGGAGGGTGTAATAATAATAATAAGTTACTAAAAGGGTTCTAGAAGAGTGACACAAAAGAAATTTTTCAATACTTGACAAGTAGAGATAGAGAGAACTAGGAGTCAACCCTGGAAATTGTGTAAGAATGTGCAAACTAGATTTTTTTGCCTGTAGAGTGGTGGATGACCGGAATGGCTTGCCACAGGTAGTTGTGAGTGCTTTGACAGTGAATGACTAAAAAGAGGAATGATTATGTGAATAATGGTTAGTATGGGTCTAACCATTATTCACACAATATATGTATTTTGGGTCTTCTGACTCTGCAGAAATATCTGTATAATAATAGTAATAACTTTATATTTACTAACTTTGCATTGATAGCAATTTTTAGATGCTCAAAATTCCAGCATATTCAAACCAGTCTGCAAGTAATATGTCAGTTGCATTATCAAGGATTACTCTGCTTGTCTTCATCATCAGCAGATAGCTTTGTCTCCTGTCAAATCCTTCTGAAATCATTAATGTAAAGATTGAATAACAGTGGCTCAAGGACTGATACATAACTGGTCAACTTACATCTTGCAAACAAACAACAAACATCCTCCATATATCACTTTTTTGATGCTTGTCAGTTAACCATTCTCTTATGCATGCTAATAGTTTATAATCCAATCCCATATTCTCCAACTTAAGTTACTAAAAAGGTTCTAGAAGACTGACACAAAAGAAATTTTTCAATACTTGACAAGTAGAGATATAGAGAACCAGAGCTGGTGCTAGGGTCTTTGTCGCCCGCATGCAATGTCTATCTAAGTGCCCCTGTAACGATCCAGGATGTGTGTGGTTCTTTTACGATAATAAAAATTTAAATTATTTTAAATTTCTTAAATAAATTTTGACAGAACAGCCACACGTTGGTTCGCTAAATGTAACGAACTGGGGTGTTGACTAGGCAGGATAATCATTAAAAACCCGAATATTCAAAAACTTCTCAAAAGTTAAAGCAAATTTTGATAAAGCCACTTCACTTTAATCGTTGAATATAATGATACAGGGATTATAGCCTTCTCACCGACCCAAATTGCTAACAAAATTAAAATGAATTTTAATTAAAGTTAAAATTTATTTGAACTAAAGTTTAAAAAATTTTTGCATTTTACTAAATTCTTAGTAAGTTGTAAAAATTTTTTAATAATTTTTATAAGTGGAACTATCTTTCAGGAAAATAAAGGAAACTTAAAATAGATGAGAAAATAAGAAAAGAATTCAGAAATAATAATTAGAACATTTTATTAATATTAATATAAGTATTCAAAAAATAAAATCTTTACAGAATAACAGAAAATAAATTAAATTACATAAATATACTTGAAATTTTTTTATTAAAATTTTAGTGTTCTTGATTTCATATTCACCAAATTAGAAATAATGGTCTTAACGTCTAATTCCACACATACATCATTTTCAATAGCTATTAACGCCAAACTAACAAGCCTTTTTTGTGACATACTTGTTCTTAAGTAGGGTTTAATCGATTTCAACTTGGAAAAGGAACGTTCACTGCTCGCTACACTAACAGGTAAGGTTAATAGTATTCTTAAAGCAATTGAAAAGTTAGGGAATGATAAATTATTGGACACAATAAAATTAAGAATATCGAAAGGGTTTTGAATATTTAAATTATCCTTTCGAAAAATATCCCGGAAAGCACATAACTCATCATATAGTTCTATTGCATTTACGTCTTTATTGTCGCTGTCCATCAAGAGAATTTCTAAATCGTCACAATTTTTTTTTGTAAATCTTTGTTATTAATTTGTAGTAATCTATACAATAAATTGAAATTATCATAATATGTTTTTAGTTGTTCTAAACATTCTATTAACAAACACATTGCAACGTCTAGAAGTGTATAAAACACATTCACTAAATTTATCTTCTGGCGATTGTGGGGTTTCGTCATGATGCTCGTAGTCAAATTGTTATGTCTTCTTTCGTCATCGAACTTCTGTACCAGTTTTAAATTCTTGTTCTCCATCCACCTCTTCATTCAGTTCTTTTGCCGTTTTTAGAACTTTAAAATTTGTATCTGATCGATACTCTTGTAAGAATATTTTTAAGTTTTCGATAGATTCTAAAGCAAGTGTAACGTTCATATTTTTGTCTTGAAGCATTTTACTCACAAGCTTTATTCTGTTAAGCAAATCATGCCAAATTATAAGAAAACAAATAAATTTGTAGTCCTTCATTTTAGCACATAATGTTTGTGCTTCATGCTGAGTTTCTTTATTAAAATTTTCATTATTTAAAATTTCAAAAAGTGCATCGTAAATTTCTCCTAACTGATATCGTAGAGGGCGGGTTGCATTAATTTTACTTTCCCATCACGTTTCTGATGGCTGTTTCAATTTTAAACTTTTTACGAACTTTAAAAGGATTGCCCGTTTGTAAGAGAATGAAAAGAAATTATATATTTCTTGAATGATTGCAGACTAATTGTATATGCATTCACTTTGGCCACATCATTAATGATTAAATTTAGAGTATGAGCAGCACATGGCACGTAAAAAGCTTGAGGATTTTTGTTCAAAAGCAAATTTTGGAGCCCATATTTTTTCCCTTTCATATTTGCCCCATTGTCATACCCTTGACCTCACATGTCTTCAATGGGAATATTCCATTTTTTTCAGTTCCACTATTGTTGCACATAAACCATATCCTGTGGAATCTGATATATCTGCAAATCCTAAAAAGTTTTCCCTGATCTTGACAATTCCATTGTCACAGGAAACAAAGCGAATAATAATGGTCATTTGTTCTGTTTTACTTGCATCAGGTGTGCAGTCTAATATTATGGAATAATATTTAGATTTTCGAATTGATAATAAAATTGTATCCCTGATTGCATTACTTAAAGTTTCCAATATTTCATTTTGACTGTCTTTACTCAAATAGTGTACTCTATTGTTTCCTTGTGTAAAGACAGGAAACAACATGATTTTCCATAACAGGATCAAACTTCGCAAACAGTTCGACTAATTTTTAAAAATTGTCATTATTCCTTTCATATAATTTATTAGATGATCCGCGAAAAGCTAAATTTTGGCTATCAAGGAATTTTATAATTTCAGTCAAGCATTCTAAAACACTCGTCCAATGTTTCTTTTCCATTTCATACATGCTTTGAGTCTGGCAATCAATAGTAGTTTTGTTTTTTTTAAATTTGTATCAAGTTCCTTCCATTTTAAGAAATTTTTCACGTGAGCTAAACTAGTCTCATGTCTATGCAAAGTTGTATTTATATTTCTCCAATCGTTATAACCTTCTACAAGACTACTTGATTCAGTAGGTGGAAAAGTTTGCAACAAAAGCAAGAAACAGAATTTAAAGTTTCGGAATAAATGAGCCATATTCTTGGCAAGAGCTCCCCATTTTTCTATTACAATACGTGTCACCAAATTTATGACCATATGTATCTGGGATATATTATATTTTTCTTTTGAACAGGCCCCATTTCAATTAAAATTACTCGTAATTTTTCATCAATATTTCCCCATTCACCTGGATCTTCTAAATTTACAGAGACTAACAACGCGTTAGTTTCATGGTCAACTACAACTAAATCTTCTCCTAACTGTTTTTCACTTAAATCAATTATTGATTTAAGTGAAACACTTGTTCAATAGTTGCAAAAGTACTTTCATGAAAACTGGATGATGTGCACAGTTCTTCAACTCTGATTTCTGATGTATCGAGTTGGTTACAATCTGCATCAGAATATTTTAATATTTTAACGAATTTATTAAGAGCCCGAGTTTGTTTCTTAATATCTGCTTCTTTCGCAGCATGATGCTTATGATTTTGTGCACCAGATAACTTTTTTTTAATTTTTGAATCCATTTCTATTTTATACCCACAAAAAATTATTACACAACACGACACAGAGATGAAACAATAGTCTGCACTGCGCTACTGTCAGTAGCCTATTGAGATGCATACTGTTATAAATCTATTGTTGCTATTCTGTCATTACTGCGACATTGTAAAATTTTATTATTATTTTAACTTTGTGTACTAGTAATATCTATTAATTACTTGTGATGTCTTTTTTCTTTACTTTATACTTTATTCTCCATTATTCTAATGTAGCTATGTGCACTTTCTCTCTCTCAGAATCTCTCTTGTTTATGTTATTACGTGCTATGTTTACAAGAAAGTCAAATAACATTTATTTACATTATTATGAAATATACACGAATTTAAACAATAGGGAGATTGCTTTCTCTATCCTTCTATAAAAACTCTTTAGCAAAATTTAGAACCTTTTTTCTTCAACTTTAAAATACTTTCTTTAACACAAAACATTATCTACTCTCAGTTTACAAATTTTACTTATTAAACTCCAGGCTTACTCGCAAAGAGGTTACCTAAATCTCTCTGTTAAGTTATCTTTACAAATTTGATATCAACTTCTAACACGCCAATTCATTCTCTTAAGGACACTTCTTAACCTTATTAAACATTAAACATATATCTTAAAAGTCTTGCTAATACAACTATAAGAGGAATTATATAAAAGTTTTGAACTTACAAAGGCTCTGCATCTCACAATTAGTCAAAGGTCTTTCACTAAAAGTTCTATGGCAATTCTTTCATCTCAGATCTTCATCTGGAATTTTGGCTTCAGCTATATCAATTGGGAATATAGCGGGACTCATACAGTTCCGGAAAAATGTTATTCTCCCACGGCAAAAAGAAAAACCTTACGAGTGAAGGTACTTCGGGAAATTTGCCTCACCTTTTCTCCTCTACTTGGGCTCGCCGAAAATGCCTGGATGACTGCCGTCTCAGGTAGCTTGAATTTCCACCTCTAAGAAACTGAAAATGCCGCTTGAAGAAAAATGAAACTTTTGTCAACTGTCAGGATCCCTCTGGACTGGAAACTTTTCTCTTATATGGCATTTGGGACTTCTCCTTTCGGCAATTTGAGAGCCTTGTCTGTGGCCTAGAAGGCGTTTCTCTCTAGCAATGTCTCGAACTGAGAAGCTCCTTTCTGGAAGTGGAAAACTCCTCTCTCGACCAACGTCTGGATCAGGTATGCTCTCTGACGATGTCTGGAACCGAGCAGCTCTGTCTCTCTTTGGCAACGTCTGGGACCGGGCAGCTTTAGCAATGTCTGGAACTGAGCTGCCTCCTCTTTGACAGCATCTGGAACGGGGCAGCCTCTCCTGTCTCTCTCTGTGGACGTCTCTGGAACCAGGCCTCCTCTACTTCTGCAGCAATCTCTAAATCCATGCAGCCCCTTCTGCTTGCTTCAGTCCCTTTTTATTATACCTCCTCTGAGACCTTGCGTGAAGTTTGGCAACCCCCAAAGAATCAGTATGATTCTTTCATCTTAAGTTTCAAGTTCGGCATGCCTTTTGTTCTCCTCCGCTTTCTTTTAATTGTAAGTTGCCGGCCATCGGAAAGTTGTTTGAACCTTTCTGACTGACTTAGCAGATGTTTACACTTAGAGCCTGCAAGCCTTTCTCATACAAACAAATTTTAATAACAATCTTTCTAATGCTGCCATGTAGATCTATTACATGTAGCTTCGGCGATATAAACATTGCCTTTGTTTTTAACACTCTAACATATTCTTATTAAAGCAGTATATACAGTTAACTTCCAGAGTGTTATTTACAATTACATCTAAAACAAACTATACAGAGACAAACAAAGTTTATTTTTACAATATTCACATGGGACTTAACCTAAGTAAACAATCGAATGTAATGTACTTTGGAATATTTAAGCTACAATCGAGTTTTTACAGTACCATATGACTGGTTACGTAGCAACAAATATTTTGCACGAAAATTCGTTTCTGTGCATAAAAACCGTTCACCGTTTCACTTTAGATTTTGGAGGCAAGCATTTAGCCTGCTCTGACTGCAAAATTGTAAACAGCCGGCAATATACAATTTTTTAAAAAATTTTATTCGGTGTATCTGGCCTTATTTATTTTAATATTGATCATTCTAAGAATTTTTTGTTTTTACGATAAAAATTTTGTTTCTTAAAAATGAACTTATGACCTTATGAGCGGGCATATGGGCGCCCCTTTGTAGCGGCGCCCATATGCCCGCTTCAGCCGGCCCTGGTGAGAACTAGGAATCAACCCTGGATTGACTCCTAGTTCACTCCAGTGAATCCATTATGTATTCTGTCAAAAGCTTTAGCAAAGTCTAAAAGTATCATGCTGTAACCACTCTCCTAGTCTAACTCAGACATAACATTCTTATAAAATGTAAGTTACTCAAACATGACCTTCCCTTACTGTTCATTGCAAAGTGTAGATTCTCTGTCAATGAATTTCTGCATGTGAACTCTTACTAACTTCTCCAAAATCTTCACCATCACCACCAGACTCATCAGTTGTTCACCATCCTACCACAGGAGTGGATCTGGATATGTAATAATCCCATCGCACAAGAAAATTGATTGTAACTCCACTGACAAGATTAACAAACTAAATTCTCTACTTGATGAAATTATCATTCTGAACAATACAGACTAAGGACCCAAAAGCTAGAACCTCCATTTTTATGGTTTGCCTACAACCGGGAATAAGTAAATACTTTCAGGTACTTGGGATGTGATTTATCCTATGAAGAAGAAAAAGACATAGACACCAAAATATCAAACTTTGTCAAAGTAAATGGCATAATAATATATTTAAGCCATCCCTAGTACAAAAACGCACTAGAATCAGACTATATACTGTCTTGTCAAAACCAGCTCTACTATACAGAAGCGAAACATGGACCATAAAAAGGAAAGATGAAAAACGAATTCAAACAGCAGAAATGAAGTTTCTAAGAAAATCAGCTGGATATACCAAGTGGTATATCCAGCTGTTTGAATAGTATTATTTCACAGCAGTACACTACATATTACAATATTATTTTCTGGTCATCTCCATGGAATCCAAAGATCTATGGAGGAGGCCTATACTAAGACATGGTCCTATCATAGCTTTTCTTAAATTCATTTATTGACAGAGTACTCACAAATGCCCATTACACTCATTCCCTGCTCTCCAAACAAAAAATCTTTCTGAATGCACCTCAACTTGTGGGTGTGGATCCCTGTTATCTATTCCTCTTGAAATGTTTTCAAATATTTCTCCATCTTAGTAAGTTATAAATTTCTGTTATATCCCCTAATTTCTGCCTGTCAACCAATTGTTGTAACTCACAAAACAGATGTTTTGTAATATCCTGATCCAGATAATCTTTTCTTACATTGATTTCTCTCATAATTAGCATTACTTCTTAATTCTCTCTCTCTCTAGGTCATCCATCTGCTAAAAGTGATTGTTCAGTAATTCAATTGTTTCTTCTTCATTTGCTCTCATTCTCCAACTGTTTGAATTCATTCAAGTTAGTCTTTTGTAATCATTCTTTTACTTCCTATCCGATTTCCTCCAATAATCTGATTTTGCAATATTATACAGATATAAAATAAGTGGAAAAAGAAGAATTGGAAGACCAAGAAAGAGACGGCATGAGACTGGAGCAGGCTACCTGGCCTAAAATGCAGGTTAGGAAGAAGAAGAAGCCTTTCTAACCATACTGGTCACGCTTGTTGCTTGTAATGCTCATCAACTTGCTGATCATATTTCTTCTTATATTCCCCCCCCCCTGCACACACACACACACACACACACACACACACACACACACACACACACACACACACACACAACATTTTTGCAGCTCCTACTTAAAGGTGCTACTTATCCATCTACTTTAAATATGCTCTAGAGCAGTGATGAGCAACCTTTGTTCTTCAGTGGGCCACAAAATTGAAAACCTAATATTCCATACAGACGGCAACAAACACAATATTAAATATTTTAATATATTCATCAAAAAATTTTAATTTATGGGGTGGAGTTTGTTATTTTTGATATAGATTTACAATGAAAAGTTTTTTTTAATTTGATTTACTTTTTATTAGTCATGCTTTCAATATACAGGGTGGTTCAAAATTCCACATACAAACTTTGAGGGGAGGTAAAGAACATCAAAATTGACCATATTCACATAGGAATGCATGACTAGAAACCTCACCAGAAGGTACTAACAGCGACACAGAGATATAGAAATAACACAAGGTAGTAAATAGTGTAAAAAACTTTATTAGGCGTAACTGAACAGTTCAGTAGTAGTTGGATACATAATATGGTTTCACATCAGGTGCCAAAGTCATGACCATTAGCAGCGATGCATGCCTGACACTGATGACACATTGATTGCCGTATATTTTCGAAAATACCTGGAGTTTCCCGAATGTTTGCAGCGCCGATGGTGATTCTTGCCAGGAGGTCCATGTCAGAGGCAACAGGTGTTTCGTACACCATGGCTTTAAGGGTCCTCCACAAAAAGAAATCAATGCTCGATAAATCAGGTGAGCATCTGGGCCATGTGACTGGTCCATCGAGCCCCAAAGCACCCGTCCAAATACTGACGCAGAGAAATGCCAAAATGGGCTGGAGCCCTGTCATGTTGGAACCACGTCTGCCGATGCACAGTCATTGGAACATTGTTCAGTAAATCCGGCAGAACTTCTTCCAGAAAGGTCCGATACTTCTGGAAGTCCAGTCAGGGTGGTAACAGGTATGGACCGACTAAACAGTCAGTGATAATACCTGCCTATACATTAATGGCGAAGCATTGTTGTGCAGCATGTGGATTCTCATGGGCCCCACACGAGCATTGTGGTGATTGAAGACCCCCTTCGCTGGTAAATGAAGCTTCATCCGTGAACAAAACACTAGTTGGAAAACCAGGTCTACGGTACTTCTCTGCAGAAACCACTGTGCGAATTCCACACATCGAGGATTATCTTCGGCCATCAGTAACTGGATCCGTTGCAGATGAAATGGATGCAAGGACTCAGATTACAAAATGCACAATACACTGGTTCGAGATACTCCTATAGCAGAGGCAACAGCACGTGTGCTTGTCTCTGGGTTATTGTCCATCACATGCAACACCTCCTCTTCCATGGCGGGATTTCGCGTCGATTGTGGCTGCCCGCTATCATGCCTGTAATCCCTGAATGAGCCATTGTCACACAAATTCTGATGCAAATACGCAAACATTTGGTGATGCAGTACACATCTGTTTGGGTACCTTTCGCGATACATATGTACAGAGGTTCGTCCATTACCATCAGCTAACCCGTAAACGAGGTGCATGTCTGCCATCTCAGTGTTCATAAAACGATGCATATTCTTCGTTACGACGTCGAAAGCTTGAATGAGGAAGCCCCAATTACTCACCTGGAGCGCTGGTGAACAGGTGAGCAATTGTGAGCAATCAACCATGTTCACTATGTGAATATGGTTGCTTTTGATGTTCTCTACCTCCCCTCAAAATTTGTATGTGGAATTTTGAACCACCCTGTATACACCAGTATATGTACATAATTTTTTTAATCAATAGAAATAGCTACTGATATTTAATTAATGAGATATTTGGGTCTGTTTCTCATCAACAAGCTTTTCAATATTTTGAAGTATGCTTGAAATTGTGACTCTGATACGATTTTTTAGTCATTTGTCATCAAGGCAATTTCATTTTTTACAAGTTTCATTTTCGAAAAGAGTTGTTCACACAGATAAGTACCACCAAATAAACTCTTATAAAAAAAACTAAAAAGTAACTTATAAAAGTCAATAAGACTAACATTTTGAAACTTACTTCTTAGTTCAGTGTTGTTTTGTAAATTAATTATTTCCATTTGAAATTCTTTGGGAACCCTTTTAATGTCTACTTTAAAGGGTGATGAGAAAATATCAAAATTAGTTTAATTTTTGCATAAGTTTTTGAACCACGAACTGAATTCTTCTTGTAGTCTCTGTATTTCCTCTGCATATTTTTTCATTTCAGGCGGATTTTCTTTTCTCAAAATTGGAAAACGAGCCATATTATTAGATTCCAGTTGCGGATTCCAAATTTTTAGTTTATTTTCAAAGGCTTTTATTTTATTGAATATTTCGTTAATAAGTTTGTTCTGTCCTTGAAGATTTACATTTAATTCATTCAAATGTTGAGTAATGTCATTGCAAAATGCAAAATTGCACATCCAGTCTTTGTCATTAAATTCTGGAAATGGGTTGTCCTTCATCTCCAAGAATAACTGAATTTCACTCTCCAAATCGTACACATGCTTAAGCATTGTGTGGCAACCTAACCATTGAACCTCAGTGTTAAAAAGGATATTGCCATATTCACTTTCCATATCGCTCAAAAATTCCTTAAATTTGCGATGATTCAGTCCTCGAAATCTAATAAAATTTACAATTTTAATGTTCAGTGGAACAACATTGGACATTTTCAAAACTTTTGCACTCAAATTTTCTTTGTACAGAATGCAGTGAGAAATAATTATTTCACATCTTATTAATCTGGATAATAATCCCATCAGACCAACATTCATACTAGACATGGATCGAGTTCCATTTGTTGTTATACCGACAATCTTTTCTTTTGGGATATTTAATTGATTAAGAACTGTTTTCAGTTTCCTGTATATGTCTTTACTGGTAGTAGTTCCTTTCAGTGGAACTAAAGATGCAAATTCTTCGGCAGTGTTAAAACTAGAATCTGTTCCTCTCAAAAAGACAGCAAGTCGTGCCATATCACTAATATCACAACTTTCATCCAAAGCCAAAGAAATCCATTCTAACTTAGAAATATGTCTCTGCAAAATTTCCTCAATACTTTGCGAAAGATTGTCAATCCTTCTTGTGATTGTAAATTGCAACAAACTGATTTTCGAAATTATATTTTTTTATCAGGGAAAGCAACATCTGCTACTGCTAGTAAGCATTCCTTTACTATTTCTCCATCAGAGAATGATTTCATTCTTTTTGCCAAAAAACGACTAACAATGTAGCTTGCATGAATTGCAGTATCTGCAGTTAACGAAGCAGCTCTAAAGTTGTTTAAGATTTTTTTGCAGTTGATTCACTTTGTCTTTGCACAACTGTCCTTGCAAGTTGTCAAATTTTCAAAAATGTTTAGTTTTATAATGCCTCTTGATGTTATATTCTTTGAGAACAGATATCTTTTCATGATATCAACATATCGTAAAAAATAGCCGCATGTCCATCTTTTGTTAAACTGACAATTTTGTCCTCAACTTTGCGTTTTCTAGATTTTAAACTCATTGATTAAACACAAGGTTCTGTTTATAAAAAAAAAAAAAAAAAAAATTGTAAGGACTCAATTTTTTAAAAGAAAAATATATTACCATTATAAATTTATAATTTGCTTAGGTTTTGAAAGAATGTATATCAATAAGTTCATTCAAGAATAATGCAACTACTTTCATATATATCGTTAAAGTACAACTGTTCATGCATGACTGAAAATGCAAAGACGAATGGCAGAATTGTGGGAACTGTCATCGCGAGCAAATTTTTTCATGTGACCTCTTAATATGTGCTTCATATTGATAACACATTGTGCCTTTTGCTAAAATTTTTACACTTCAGCTAAATGAAGTGCAACGTTTTGACAATCCATGGGTTAGTAGTTGGAAGGCTGCATGCAACCTATGGGCCATGGGTTTCTCATCACTACTCTAGAGAATGCCATGATAGGACATTAGTTTTCACTGACAAGTATTTCTTGCATTCTGAGGATGCCAGTTTGAAATCCAGCAAAATACCAACAGCATAATAAATTATCATGCTTATTTTGTTCTTATAAGTTAATGCTGCTAAATAATGAAAATGTCGGATATCTTTTGCTCCCTTGAGTTATTTATGATGGTGATTGGATCATTGCTCTTCAAGATATTTTTCAATAAGCAGTATTCTTTACAGAATAATTTGGTGCTTAAAAAAATAGCCAGTAACAGTGTGTTTTTAGCAAATGTCACCTATCTTTATTCAGCAACAAAATTTGATTTTTTTTTGTTGTTGTTCATTTTTCAGTACACAAGCAGATTTGTTACTAAAATTACCTAAAATTTTTATTAATTGTTGTAAATTGTTACTTAATTACCTTACTTTTTTGTATACTGTTTTTATATAGGAGAGAGAAATTAAAATAAAGCAAGCACTGGATCATTTAAAAAGAAAGCGTAATCTACTTAAGGAGCGACGTAAAAAAAAAGAAATACCTACGATTGCTGTTATTGGTTATACCAATGCAGGTAAACTGATCCATATTAATCTTTGCTTTAGTTACAAAAGTAAAGTTAATGATGTATATTTTGTTGTGTGATACAGATGAATTTAATAAAATGTATAATAACCTACATAATTGTACCCTCATGACTTCAGGTGGACCAGATAATCAAAACATAATAATAATTATGAGGTATTTGCACACACTTTTTTCCCCTTTATTCTCTATCATAAGAAGAAAAAGATTATTATCAGACATATCCAGGATTTGAGTAATTATCGAATTTACATTTTTATCATTTCATCACTTTTGTGTTTTAACTATAGAAAAAACTTCCATCTGTAAAAATAGATGCTAGTTATATTATGAAATTGAAAATTTTGACATAATTTATACTATATATAATTTAGAGTACAGATATTTTAAATAACTATAAGAATTAATTAGATAAATGCTACTGATGGATGGCAGGTTATATAACATTAACTGATAAATGAATGATTACTGTATGTAATTAGAAACTTATTCATGATCCTAGCACATGTTCCACACATTCACTCATCTGTCATTCTCCATGCAAAAAAAATTCTACCCTTCACTCCACCGATTTTCTGCCTATCCACTAAACTTTGCAATTTATGTTTCCTCAGCCTCTTCATGTCCAGCATTTCAGGGTAGTTACAGAGAGAAGATGAAAGTCTGCTCTATCAAGGCATTGTCTCTGCTGTTGTCAAGGTCCTTTTATCACGGCAACAATGTGTGCTGTCCTGTATAATTCAGGCTTCTGTAGATAATTTACCTCTCTCCCCCCCCATATAATGAATCTCATCCGCTTTCAAAAACACAGTTCCACAAATACACTGCAATGCAGTACACACTCTGCACCTGTATGCATTGGCAACCTGCTCATTTATCCAAGCTAATCTTCCTAAAGGGACTTGACATCAGCATTACCATATAATTCTCTCCATCATCAACAAATATCCCCTGAATATCTCTTATTGTTCCAAGTGAAATATTATTAATAAGTTGAACAGTGATCACTTTTGTGATGACTCTAGTAGTAGCCAATTAAGAACGGAATACTGCCATAACACTAATTATCGTTATTTTCTGGCCCATTGACCCAATATCTCAATTATTGGTATTGTGAAGTCTTAGAATATCACCATATATTGAGTACTCCTTATTCAGCACAATTTATCACTTTTTTATAAAATATGTGTAGATTGCCGAAACAAAATCAGCTCTTTGCAAACCCATTCTGACATCCATTATAAAACTCATGTATCCATGAACTCAGTCCAGTGTTTTGTTTCTAACTCTAGGTGGTAGATGAGATTATCACTTCTACCACCCCTCCCCCCTTTCTTTTTTTTGCATGCAATGTAGGTGGTTGCCTTTCTTGGCCAGTGCCCCACCATTTGAGGTACAACAATAAAGCGGTTTCAAAACACAGCCTCCAGATAGTACTCCAGGATTGAAACTATTGCTAATACCTTTGGACATCTTGCTGTTGCATACTCTGCCATACTGTGCACTGGAAGGAGCCAAGTACAACAGTTTGCATTGGTACTGTCAAGACCGAGCTGGGATTGAAGTCTGGTCACTCCTGTAAGAGTTGTGTCCACATGTCCTTCATCCCTACTATGTCTCCCTACTTTATAAATTATCCCTGTATTCTGCTACCATGAAAGACCAAAAATTAGAAAAATTCTCTCCGCCATCAACAAATATTCCCTGATAAAACACAAAAATACACCCCCAAAAAACCAATAAAATAATAAATTTCATGTGCGTGAGGATTGGCACACTTCTACTTGGATATTTTGTTGTTGTCATTATCTCTCATACTTCGCCTTGAACCCATTAACAGACAAAGCATTCACAACTATCTCTGGCAACCCATTCCATTCATTTACTCTTCAAGTGAAAAATGTAGACCTCACACTGCTATGAACTACACACTTATTCAATTTCCAGGGATGATCTCTTGTTTTGCCTCCTGTAGCCATGTACTGAAACAACTTCACTTGCATTAATATGATAAAACTGTTAATAACTTAAATATTTCTATCATATCTCCTCTTTTCACCTCGGCCAGCTTCTGCAACTCACAATCCTCAATATATCCATAGGCAGCATTCCACAGACCACTTACTATCTTGATTACTCGCCTCTGGATCCTCTTTACTCCTCATCACCAAGAAACCTAGGTAATCCAGATGTGGGACACATCAAGGCCTAATTAAGAGGAATTAACAACTTTCTTGTCTTTACTTGTTAGTGTATTCTTCAATAGCCAAGTAATCATATGAGCTACCTTGACAGCCTTAACAATATGGCTTCTAAACACTTCAATTCTCTATCTACTACCAAAATCCCAAGTTTCATCTGTTTTCTGGAGTACATACAGCTTGACATGTTTATCCCAAAATGCATAACTTTTAATTTTTCTATATTAAACTGATATTCATTATCTTTTGTCCATGCTGACAGCCTATTTAAATCATCTTGTAAACTCTGCCTGATACTCTGTCATCAGCAAACAACTGAATACATCCCTTCAGATTATATCATCTATATCAACAGTAATTGCAGTAGCATAGACTCTTACGGCACACCACTGGTGGCCACCTGCATTCTCCTGGAATCTGCTCATCCATATACCACTTTTTGGTATCTATCTATCCATCAGCCACCCTCTTATCTATATAATCATGTCATATCCATCCCTATTTGTTCTTATTTGCATAACAGAGTTCCATATGGTATTCTCAAATGCTTTTGCAAAATCAGCAAAATCATCTTGTAGCCATTCCCTTTATCTAACTGAGTTCTCACTGTATTATAGAACTTAAGTAAATTAAGGCATGACCAACTCTTAACAGATCCTTGTTGCCACTTATAGAGTATCATATTCTTATCTGCCCTTTCCTGAATTCTCTTTTTGATCAGCTTTTCCAGTACTTTTACCACCACTCCTGAGATATTGAGTGGTCTATAATTTGCTACTGCAGTCTTATGCAAAAGAATTATTTTGCCCTCTTTCCACTCCCTTGGACCTCAGCTAGAACTGAGGTACTTGATATGGTATGAAGATCAGCGATAAAAAGACAAAGACAATGAAAATAGGCAGAATCATTGAAAATGTCAGCTGTGTTGTGAATGGAGAACCTGTGGAACAAGTAAAACATTTCAGCTACTTAGGCACAATTTTTAGTGAAGATGGTAAATTCAATATGGAAATAGACAACAGAATCAGCAAAGCTGGTATGATGGGAAGTCAATTGAATAAATTCATATGGAATAAGAGAGAAATTAGTCAGAACACTAAATTAGCTGTATACAAGACAGTGTTCAAACCAGTTTTAACTTATGGATCCGAGAGCTGGGTCAGAAGTAAAACACTTGACCAAAGACTAGAGACTGCAGATATGAGAGTCCTGAGAAAGATTAGAGGCATGACAACGAGGATATTAGGAAAGAACTTGACATTGTCAGCATCCAGGAATGCAGAGCTAATCTCAGGTGGTTTGGTCACTTAAATAGAATGGGAGAGGAAAGATTAGCAAAACAAGCATTTTCTGCTATGTTGGCAGGGAAAAGACCCAGAGGAAGACCAAGATATAGGTGGATTGATATGGTACAAAGTGCCTTAGATGATAGAAATATAAGATCTGATAATGTTGGAGTCTTGACAAGTAACAGACTGATTTGGAGGAAAATTGTAGATAGGAAGTTAGTAATGATGTAATTTTTTCATGTAGTACTATCATATCCGGTACACCCCTCGCGGGTACATGGCAGGAATTTGATGATGATGATGATGATGATTTTTAAATTTTTTCTATTACTGGTTCTTAGTTTAATTCTTTCATAATTTCTTCATTTCTTTTGTGATCAAATAGGTATACTTTGCAGTTTTTCTCATAAACTTCATTTCTGGTGTTGTTAATCTTTGTCTTTTTGTTTTATTGTCCAGATTTCACTTCCATACATTAAGACTGGTAGGGCTAATGTATTGTATACTTTTAGTCTGGTTTGTTTTTGAACTAGGTTTGGTTTAAATATAGTTAATTACACCTGTTATTTTTAAATATTTTGCAATTTTTACATTTATATCTTTTTCATTTTCATATGTGATCATACATCCTAGGTAGTTAAATGAATTCACCTGTTCTAAGATTTTGTTATCTATTACTATTTTAGTTCTTGCTGGATCTTGTCCTTTAAAGGCCATAGTTTTTTTGATTTTTCTGTTGATATTATCATACCATAATCTTTGGATATCTCATTTAGACCTAAAATAGATTTCTGTACGTTATCTTCAGAATTTGTAATTATTATTTGGTCGTCGGCAAAGAGGAGAGTATTTAAGTTTACTGTAGGAGAAAGTTTAATTCCTTGGTGTAAATTTTTATTCCATTTTATTATTATTTCATTTAAGTAGATATTAAAAAGAGTTGCTTAGAGGGGACATCCCTGCCAGATCCCTTGGTTTATCTCTCTCGTATATGATAGCTTGTGATTTAATCTTACTTGTATTTGATTATTTTCATATATACTTGTGATAGCTTTTAGGATATTATTTGTTATTTGTCTTTCTTTTAATATGTTAAATAATGTTTCTTTTAACTTTGTCAAATGCTTTTTCAAAGTCAATAAATGCAATATTTGTTTCTAAATTGTATTCTCTTCTTTTCTCTATTATTTATTAAATTTAGGCAAAAGGCCGGGTCTATACATGATCGTCCTTTTCCACATCCATTCTGTGCTTCTAAAATACAGTTTTCGGAATATTTCATTAGTTTGCTATTTAAGATTCTGCTATATATTTTGTAACAGGAATTTAGTATACTGATATCTCTATAGTTTTTAGGGTCATCTCTCTATTACCTTTTTTAAAGATAGGAATCACAATTGCTTTTTTCCATTCTATTGCAGGGATTCCAGTTGAATAAATTTTATTTAAAAATAATAAGAGTCTTTCTTTGAATCTTGTTCCTGCGTATTTATATAATTCTGAACCTAGCTTATCTTCTCCAGGTGATTTTCCTTTTCTTGTTTCTTTCCGGCTGATTTCTAATTCTTCTTCAGTTATTTCCTTTTCATTTTTGTTAATTGTTTGCCAGTTGTCTTTTTTTAAAATATTTGTCTGTCCACAATTCTTTGTAGTAATTTAGAAATTCTTCTAATTTCAATGCAGTGTTTAATTTTATGTCTTCTTTGGTATCTGCATTTAAGTGTTTCAAAATCTTATATACATTGGGTCTTATTTTATATAAATCATGTTCTAAATTAGAAACAAATTTGTTCCATGATTCTCTGTCTTTTTCTAACTTCTCTTTTAGCTATGGCTCTTATTCTTTTATATTCTATTTCATCTTCTAATCTTTTGCTGCTTAACCATTTGTGATAGGCTTCTTTTTTCTTTTTGATTATTTCTTTGATTGTATCATCCCAGATCTTCAGTTTTTTTCTTTTATTGGATTTTTTGGTCTTTCCTAAGCTTTCATTTGCTGCTGCATTTAGTATCGTTTTTATATTAAGCCATTCTATTTCTATTTCGTTTTATTTTATCTAGATATTGGTTAATTCTTTGTTCATATAGCCATTGTACATTTGTGTCATTCAATAGGCTAGTTTTATAAACAAATGTTTCAATTTTTCTTTCTGTTCTTGTTACTTGTAGCCATTTAGGTGGTAATCTTAATTTTATTTTAACAAGGAAGTGGTCATTGCTTATTTCATATCCTCTGTGAACTCTAACATCTAGTGAAAATTTTGATGTCTTTTCATTTAATATAAAATAATCTAATATTGATTTCCATCCTCTTGCTGCCCAAGTATATTTATGTATGTCTTTATGTTTATAGAAGGAATTCATTATTTTTAGGTTATTATAAACTACAAAGTCAATCAATTTTTTACCATTCCTGTTTAGAGTATGTTCTCCATGTATTCCTATATTATTATTAATTTTCCTGCTAAAATTACATAATCATTTTTATTTATTTTATTATATATGATTATAAAAATCAATATTATCCTGTTCTCTTCCTTCTTCTGGGGCATATAAACCAATTATTGTTAAAGAGCCTCTATATATTTTAATTCTAACTTCTATTATTCTTTCATTCCATAATTTATAATGTTTTAACTGTTTTGAAAGGGAGTTATGAATTCAAATCATGACTCCTGCTTGTGCTCTTTGGTCTCTGTTGACTCTACTGTATATCACATTAAAATTTTCAGTTCTCATAGTTCCTTTTAATTTCTTTTTTGTTTCAGTGATTACTGCTATTTTAAAATTTCTTTCATTTAATAATTGGTCTAATTCTATTTCTTTATATGCTATTTCTCTTACATTCCAGTTTGCTATGTGTATTATATTTTGTCGTTTCCATTTTTGTTTTACCATTTCCATTCCAGAGTTGTTTCCCATAGATTTAATCTGATTATCTTTTTTCTGTCAGCTTACAAGTAGAATTATGTTCTCTATGTCAGGGGACTAGCCTGACAATGGAAAAGTTCAGTGGTACAGCTGCTACCTTAAGGCTTCTGAACTAGCCTTCTTCCGAATATAAACCCATAGGAGGAATAGGGTATATTGAAGGGAGGAAAAGTAGATTATAGAAGAATTATAGTAAGCTTTATAGAGAAGGCATAGTTGTAAGGCCAGAAATGAAAAGACTCCATGGCCCTCAAGTACTCTAATAGCATAAGGGTCATAAAATAAAAAGGGTTGGCTGATAAGGCCTTATAGGAAAGATTAAAGTAAGTGGATCTTCCTCAAAGTAGAAGAAGGAGAGGATAGATCCAGATAGGGGTCCATGGAAGTTCCGCTTCCCTTACAATCAAGATGATTGCCCCTTATGGCCCTGTTGGTCCACGAGTCCTTATTCAGTATATTCGGACCACCCCACCATACACACACATGGCAGGCTCCCCTATCCGCCACCCAGGGGGATGCTCTCTCTAGTTATTTTTATCCACTCACCAAAAGACCCTCTCCTTCACCTTGATCAGTGGTGTCAAACTCAGATAGGAATACAGGCCACTTAAGCTTGTCGTCACAGTAGTGCAAGCTACATGTAAAAAAAAAAAAAAGCTTAAATTTTAAAATTCTTCCAAACATCTTACTTTTTTTATCCTAACTTAGATTTAACTTCATAACATAATTCAGAAAATTTCGAAAAACAAAGTTTTAATTTTACCTCTTTAATATACTTTGATGTTGACAAGTCAACAACTCAACTTCTCAACTTTTAAATATTGAGTAAGTTCATAACTTTGTGCATTTTTACTCATTTTGAAACTTTGTTTAAAACTCAAAAACAATTTTTAACAATGATACGAGCCAAATCATGCAAAGAAAAATCAAATGCATAACATAATTGTGTATTTTAAAATAAATTTGTCATCACATTATCAGTACAAACATATCACTAATTGTTAAATAAAAAATCAAATTTATAATTGATTTAGCATTTTTTGTTAGTAACTGCATCTTTTGTGAGAAATTGTGTTTATCAATATCATATTATTTTAATGGCAAGACATCAAACAGTAAATTCTACCACAGTAAAATTTTCATCATAAACTCGAATAAACATGGCTAATTGAGCCAGTCCTCTAACATCTGTACTTTAATTGACTGCAATTGTAAAATTCAAACAAGTTTTCATTTTTTCTTTAAGCTTTTCACTGACATCAGCAGTAATTTTGTTAATTCTTTTCGCAACTGTGTTTCTGGATAAAGAAATATTCTGAAAAGGTTTAACATTTTCAGGACAAAGAAACTTCACCTTCACAAATTCACCTTTAGTAAAACATTTTGAATGTTTATTTATTAGTTCTGAAATAATATAGCTAGTTTTAACCACATCTTATTGTAGATTTTTGTACATACGTTTTATTATTTTTGAAGTGCAGATTTTAGACTTCTCAATTTATCTTCTCTTATTCTTCCTGAGTATTGATCACACTCAGAGCAATGTATTCCTTGGAAACACTAATTTTGTGTCTACAAATTAAACATAAAATCTGTTTGATTTTTTTTACTTAAGAAAATAAATAATGTAATTCCCATCTTGTTTGAAAAATTCTGTGTTGTTCTTGTATAGATCTTCCTTTACTGTTCTTAGAATGTGACATTATGCCATTTCTATAAGATAAAATTAATAATAAACAAGTTTGAAAACAAATAAATTTCAAATTTATGTTTTCATTTATAAATTTATAATTTTCTTACCTCAATATAATATAATATAAATAATACCTATTATAATAGTTATAATATTTGTATCGTTGTGTACGTATCAAATTTCAATGATGCACTAATGAAAAACACGTGGTTCTGGGCTATGATTGTTTGACCATGTTATCAGAATGCAAGACAGTCATTTGGTCATCAAGATTAAGTTGTACATGTGTTAGGCCCAAATAAGATGGATGGACTGTATCAAGCAACACCTTAATAAAATTTGCTCTGGAATAGGAGAATGTTTCATTGTGTATGTAAAACTATAAAAGCATTTAATTTTTTTCATTAGTTAAAATCTTAAGTGCAAATATTATCTTATTTCTAATTATCCATTTTTACCTCAAATTCACTCATGGACATACGAGGGTGGTCTGAAAATTTCTCAGCCTCAACCATAGATGGCAACACTATCGGCAAGAGATTCTTTTTCTAAGTTGGTACATCTGTCATAAGCATCTATGTGAAATTGCAAGTCATTCTATGAAGCAGTTTGTTTTATCCAGCTGTCTGAAGCAAAAGTGTTGTCTGTATCCCTTGAAATGGATAAAATTGAGTATCGTGCAGTTATAAAATTCTTTGTAAAAGAACGTTTAATACCAAAAGAAATTCATTCAAAGTTCATAAACATTTATGGGCACTCTTCCCTTCGTTTTCCACAATTAAGAAATGGGCTGCCGAGTTTAAATGTGGCCATACCAGCCTTGAAGATGATCCATGTAAAGGACATCCAAAAAGTGTAACAACACCAGAAACGATTGATCAAGTGCACGATATGGTATTGGATGACTGGCAAATGTGAATCAAAGTGTGTGAAATTGCTGGGACTATAGGCATTTCAAAAGAACGTGTAGGATCTATTTTGTGTGAAGAATTGCATATGAAAAAGCTTTGTGCAAAATGGGTGCCATGCTTGCTCCCGGCAGATCAAAAACGCACTCGCATGAAAATCTCTGAACAGTGCTTGGAGCATTTTAACAAGAATAAAACTGATTTTGTGCGTTGATTTATTACTATGGATGAGACTTGGATTCACCATTACACACCAGATTCCAAACAGCAGTCAAAACAATGGACAGAAACTGGTTGTTCAGCACCAAAGAAGAAAATGTCGGTTCCATCAGCAGGAAAGGTCATGGCATCAGTGTTTTGGGATGCTAAAGGCATTTTTTTTATTAGTTATCTTGAAAAGGGTAAAACAATAACAGGGGAATATTATTCTGATCTTTTAACCAGACTAGATGCAAAAATTTGTGAGAAAAGACCCAGTTTGCAGAAGAAAAAAATCATCTTTCATCAGGACAATGCACCTGCCCACAAGTGTTTTGGCAATGGGAAAATTAAGGGATCTGCACTATGAATTGTTGGAACATCCACCATATTCCCCAGATTTGGCTCCCTCTAACCTCTATCTCTTCCCAAAACTAAAATTCTTCCTCGCTGGTCAGCATTTTTTTTCTTTTTATTCCTTGAATCAAGAGGTGATGGCAGCTGTAGAGGAGTATTTTGCAGATCTTACTGAGAACCACTGCACCATTATCCCATCCCTGGAGCATCGCTGAAATAAATGTATTAGTCTTAAAGGAGATTATGTTGAAAAATAAAAATAATTTTGAAATTATAAATTCATTTTTTTCATTGTTAGGCCAAGAACGTTTTAGACCACCCTCATTCAATAGTTAATTACTGCACTGGAACACATTGTTTTATTTTCTATGTATATATTTAGTCCATTTAATTCATCAGTTATGGTTACTGAGCCACATTATTTATAGTACATTATACAGGATACATTATAGAAAAATAACTATCTGAAAGAACTCTGTAGTGGACTGCAAGGATTGGGAGGGAGTGATGAGAGTGACATAATTTGAATAAATGATATAAACGAAAATTCCAAACTTGCTACTATCTTAGGTATATGTTGTTGCTATTATTATTATTTATACAGGCACTCCATGGAGTCAAAAGACTCATTGTGAGAGACCCACACTATCCATTAACACAATACCTATCATACGTCTCTTTAAACTTACTGTAAAACTTTATGCAAAACTCTTATTTACTGTTTGGATGCTCACAACCACCTCTGGCAATCCATTCCACTCATTCACCACTCTCCAAGTAAAGAACATAGTCCACACGCCCTTACTAATCACATTCTTAGACCACTTCCAAGTGTTGACCCCTTGCTTTCCCTCTACCCCCCCCATGTATTGAAAAATTTCTTTTGTGTAGTGTTATAGAATCCCAATCTCAGTAATTTATAAGTTTCTATCATATCCCTTCTCTTCCACCTGTCATTTAAGCTTTGTGACCCACACACCTTCCATCTGTTCTCATAGGCCACAGATCTGTCACTAGTTTGGTTACTTGTCTCTGAATCCTCTCCACCACTTCCCGATTCCCAAGAAATGTAGGTGACCAAATCTGTGCACAGTTGTCAACATGTAGCCAAATCATAGCTTTATAAAGAGGGATAATAACCTCCTATCTTTACTTGTCAGTGTGTTCTTTAACATCCACGTAATCTTAGGATAGAAGATAGCACAATGTCATCATTCTGAAAAACAGAATGATGAAAATAAAAAAGAATATCTGGAATACTGTTACATATAATGTCAGATGTGTCCATCACAAATACCTAGATTCAATTTTAAGTGTTCTGTTTTTAACAATTCCTTCTATTTTAAACAATTCTTTTGACTCAAAAAATTCTCAGCATTTAAATCCACTTTACCTTGCACAATATCTATACTGATAACTGTGCACTAATGCTTAGACTACATGAAAATAGCTTTAAATTTCAGTTTGCCAACTCTTGCAATATGTCCTCTGAATTAAAAATCTCTTTCCACCTTCATCTGCAGATCTCTAGCCTCATCAGTTTCCTGTAAACCAGGGGTCGACAGCCTGCGGGCCACATGCACCCCAAACGTGCATTTTTGGCGACCCATAAAAGGTTGACCATACTTAGATGGTACGTGGCCCGTATGTTGAATTATTTAAATAATACATTTTATAATATTAATAATAAATTAAAAACAATTTTATACCTATACTTCGTGATATCGCCGTGCAACTTGGCACGAGTCAACTGTGTCAGTCATCATGGGGGAGGAATAACAAAGGTAACTTCATCCGACGAAAACCGAGATTTTGGCACACTTTTGCAGTCGCGTTCCTTGGTCTGTCTTTTAATATAATTTAATAATTCAATAACATCAACTATTATTTTCAGAGGATATATATTTGTTAAAAATAATTTCAAAAATGGGTTCAAGAAAGCGTATAATTGCGGATGAAGGAAGAAGGTTTAATGATGAATGGAACAGCAAGTACTTCTTTATTGAAAATGGGGTGTAAGCCCCTTTGTCTTACTTGTCATAAAAGTGTTGCTGTTATGAAAGAATATAATATCAGATGTCATTATGAGAATGAACATGAAAGCTAATACACGGATTCGAACTGTGAACTTGGAAAAAATCAAATTAATGAATTACAAACTTCTTTGACTGCTCAGCAAAACATATTTAAGTAGCAAAGTATTCATAATGAATCGATTGTTCATACTAGTTATGTCGTAGGGAAACTTGTTGTGAAAGAAGGAAGGTGTTATACAGATTTAGAATTTATTAAACGATGTTTATTAGCTGAAAATGAACAAATATGCCCAGAAAAGAAGACGTTATTTCAAAATATTAGTTATCTGCCAGGACTTGTACAAGGCGAGTAGAAGAAATCAGTATCAATCTATTTGGGCAACTTAAATTTAAAGCAAAATCATTTGAGTGTTACACTCAGGCAATGGATGAAAGTACTGAAGTAACAGACAACACTGCGTAGTTAATGATATTTATTTGGGGCATCGATAGCGACTTTGATGTTCATGAAGAATCAGCCAGTTTATGTGGTTTAAAAGGTACTACAACCCGCAATGACTTGTTCATAAAGGTAAAAGAAACTATCGATTCTTTAGAATTGGACCGGGAAAAAAATTTTAAAATATGACAGCCTATGGCGGAAGAAATATTTGTGGCTCTAACACCAGTGCAGTAGGTCGAATTTGTGCAGAATTACAGAATTTAGGTTATGATAATCCAATGGTGTTCCATTGCATCATTCATCAGGAAGCACTTTTTAGCAAAATTTTATCATCAATGAAAGGCATTATGGACATTGTGATATCAGCTGTAAATTACAATGTGACACAGTGGTCTAAAACACTGCCAATTTCAAGAATTCTTGATAGAAATAGAATTGGAGTATGAGGATGTTATCTACTACTCAGCTATTAGATGGTTAAGCAGAGGTGCTGTGCTAAAAAGATTTTTTTAATTTATGTGAAGAAATAGATATTTTTATGACGGAACACGAAAATACTGTCCCACAACTATCGAATAAAAAATGGATTATGTCTCTTGCATTTATGGTAGATATTACCTTAATGAACTTAATTTGAACTTGCAGGGCCAAGGTAAATTACTATCAGAGCTGTTTTCTGACATAATAGCTTTTGAAGGCAAACTATGTCTGTTGAAGAAACATATGATGGAACAAAATCTACATCAATATATTTGTTGCAAATTTGCATCTACAGTTGAATGGCAAACATAAAAGGAAATTTTTTTGTTGCTACTATTGAAGATTTACAAACGGAATTTTCAACAAGATTTGTGGATTTTCATAAAAGCATTGAAATGCGATTATTTTTGAACCCTTTTAATGTCGACATTAACGACGTACCAAACCAACTACAGATGGAAGTTTTGGAATTACAACACAATGAAACATTAACGAACACATTTTTGTTAGAAAATGTCCAAAAATTTCAAGAATTAATCAGTTTCGCAAACAAGATGATAGTCGCATTTGGAATCGCATACATTTGCGAACAAGCATTTTCTGCCATGAGTTTTAGAAAAAAATAAATTTCCTTCTCGACTGACTGATGAATATTTGCATGCTTTGATTCGAATTTGCACCTCAGGTTATAAAATGGATCTAGATAATTTGGCTAAAGGAAAACAATCACAAAAGGCACATTGTGATGCATAAACTATCTTACTTTGTTTTTAGGTGATAATTTTTCATTGAGTTTCATTTTCATGCTTGTTTCATATCATCATCATCAAATTCCTGACATGTACCTTCAAGGGGTGTACAGGATATGATAATACTACATGAAAAATGTACATCATTACTTCCTATCTACAATTTTCCTCCAAATCAGTCTGTTACTTGTCAAGACTCCAACATTATCAGATCTTATATTTCTATTGTCTAAGGCAGTGCTTCCCAAACTTCTGGATGTCAGGGCCCCCTTTGCAAAAATTAAAATATGTCACGGCCCCCCTCGAAAAAAAATCGTAAAATAGAGAGATATATTATTATAATATTTATTGTATTTATATTCAATACAAAACATACAAAGCGAATATTGCAAAAATCAAATGCATATATTACATTTTTTGCCTCTTACCGTTTGGTTCTGAAGACGATGCGAGCTGTTCTGGTAAAATATGAAATACTGTCCTTTTTTTTGAGTCTGTTTCTGCTTCTTCTGATTGTTTGCAGGATTTTTTTTTTTATTTTTTATCAGCCACTTATCTATCTCAGGGTTAAATTTTTTAACGTAGAATAAATCAAATAATATCACCACTTACCGATGCTGGCACACCACAGACTGATAACATGAAATTAGTGAATATACCTGAATAAGGGAATCCCCGGACCAGGAACTTTAAGGTAATTAAGCCTAACGCGAAACAGACAGCAAAGGCAGGCTATTAAAACATGCATATGATTGGTGAGGTATTAACAAAAGATTGCACAACCGAAAGATAAAAGCATAGCTGACAATTGAGTTGAAATGCTAACTCTCTTCAACCGAATTCCATATGTGAAACTGCCATAACATTCATTATATATATATATTACTTAGTTTTAACACTTTTATGGATTTTAACACGTTCGGTTGAATTTTATTGCTGCCTTGGGAAATCGAACTCACACACATCTAATTAATAACAATAGTTTTTAGTTAGATACTGTGTTTGCCCATGCAACATATGATTTTATTTCAGTCTATACAGCATAGTTTCTGTATGAGGGGACATGTGATTCATTAATTAGTGTGTTTTTATCCCAGTTGTGTCTAATTGCACTGTTTGTTGAGAAATATATTACACAGACTCCTCATACCTTATTCACTGGCATAATAAAAGTACTTGTTTTTATTGCTTCTGCAGTATAGTGGCTGTTAGGGAAGGCATGTTGTTTACCACTGCAAGCGAGTTACTATCTTTCCACATGAACTTGTTTAAGCTTTTTTTCATGTGTAAAGTATATGTAAAACTTTTATTGGTAACAGAAAACTAGCTCGGATGACAGTGATAATGTAAAACGAGTTTTGATATGTATATAAAGTCAATATCAACAGTCCCTGATTACGAACGCGTGATGAAAGGGACAGGAAGATTTGGAGCTTCCCTGGAGAGCATTCAAAGTAAATACAATTAACCACTGCTTTGAAATGAAACATATGAATAAGCAATATTTACTAATATTCATTAAGTGCCGAAATATGCAAGAAGCAAAGTTTGAACCAACTCCACTGTGTGAATTTTTCCATTAAAATATAAAACATAACAAAAAAGAAATAATAAATAATAAAAGTTAAATATGTTTCTTTTAAAATAAAAAAATCGACTTAGTTGTAAAACATTTTAAATTTGTTTTCATTATTTCATGGACCCTCAACAAAACCTATGGCCCCAAGGGGACCACGGCCCACAGTTTGGGAAGCGCTGGTATAAGGCACTTTGTACCATATCAATCCACCTATATCTTGGTCTTCCTCTGGGTCGTTTTCCTGCCAACCTGGCAGAGAACACTTGTTTTGCTAATCTTTACTCACCCTATTCTTATTCCATATGAATTTATTCAATTAACTTCATACCATACCAGATTTGTTGATTCTGTTGTCTATTTCCATATTTAATTTACCATCTTCACTAAAAATCGTGCTTAAGTAGCTGAAATTTTTTACTTGTTACACAGGTTCTCCATTCAGAATGCAGTTGACATTTTCAACGATTCTGTCTATTTTCATTGTCTTTGTCTTTTTATTGCTGATCTTCATAGCATATCTGTTACAACTGTTATTAAATTTAGTCAGGGAATCTTGCAGACTTGTAGCAGATTTATTTAGAAGTATAACATCATCTGCATAAAGCAAAGAGCTGACATTAACATCTCCAATTCTGATATCATGTTTAATACCACTTTCCTTTATAATGTGATCCATATAGATAATGAATAACAAAGGGGATAATGTACATCCTTGTCTCACACCAGTTTTAACATTAAACCTTGTACTTCCTTCAATTCTAACTGCTGACTTACAACTCAAATAAAGACAAAGTATTGCTTGATATAATTCCCCATTGACACCATATAACTGTAGCATATTGAATAGCTTCTCTCTTGGCACCTTGTCATATGCCTTTTCCAGATCGACAAAACTTAAATACAGATCTTTGTTATATTCCCATGCCTTCTCAACTATTTGTCGTAAAGTGAAGATCTGATCCTGACAGCCTCTATTTGGTCTGAATCCAGCTTGTTCTTAACCAAGCTTTTCTTCCACAATTCTTCTCAACCATTTCTCAAGTATACTTGCATAGATCTTGACAGGAACACTCAGTTGGGAGATACCTCTGTAATTCTCACATTCAGTTTTATTTCCCTTTTTATATATTGGTACTATTAGAGCACTACTCCAATGATCGGGAATTCGTCCCTCTGTCCAGGCTTTCTGAACTATGCAGTGCAGCCACTGTAAGACTTTTATACCACCATACATCAGCATTTCTGGTCGAATATCATCTACTCCTGCTGCCTTTCCACATTTCAAGCCTTTGATGGCTTTTTCTACTTCAAGTATGGATATGTATTACTGACTGTGTGCCTGTGGAGTGTTTTTTACCACTGTGCTATCACTGCTTATTTTATTTAGCAATTTTTCGAGTAATTACTCCATACTTCAAGGATATCTTTTTCTCCTGTTTTCATGTCACCTTTATCATCTCTAACTCCTTTTACAGCACTCTTTCCTCCATTTCTAAGCTTCTTCAACAACCTCCAGAATATCTTACCACCTTCTTGATATTTATTTTCTATGTTCTTGCCTAAGTCCTCGCATGACTTTTGTTTAGCTAGTTTTACACAGCGTTTCGCTTTCTTACACTTGTCTCTGTATTTTCTAAGAGCAAAAGCTGACTTATTTGCCAGGAACTTTTGATATGCTTTCTTCTTTTCTTTCACTGCATCTTTAACTTCCTGTGTCCACCATGGAGTTCTGATTTTTCTATCCTTGCAGACAACCTCACCACGTGCCTCTCTGGCTGAATCAATCATGGTTTTCTTCAAGGCTTGCCACTGAATCTCCAAGGTTTGGTTCCTGTTCTCAAATTCTTTCATTTTTTCTTCAATAATCTTTGTTTATTTTAGTCTACAGTTCACATCTGAGAGCTACTCAACTTTTATTCACTTTAAAACTTTCTTACATGTTATTTTTTTCAATATGAAATTCAATTTTATCCTGCTCAAGACTAAATAGTGATTGCTTCCAATTTCAAATCCTCTCTACACTCTGGTGTCCTGCACCAGGGAGAAAACATCACTATCAACAATAACATAGTCGATGAGACTTTTCTTATTCCTTGCCTCTTCTCTCCATGTGAATTTGTGCACATTTTTATGTTGGAACATGTGCGTTAGTAATAACCAGTCCATGTTCTGAGCAGAAATCCAACAGGTATTGCCATTATTATTAGCTTTGCCCTTTTCTCCAAATTTTCCCAAAATATTTTTGTGTCTGACAATCATTTTCTACTCTGCTATTTAGTTCCCCCAACAAAGACCAACTTTTCCATTGTGTCAGTTGCTTTTTCTAAAGCATCAAAAAATTCCTCCGCTTTTACCTTAGTAGAACCTTCTGTGGGACCATAGGCACAAATAAGTCTCATTGTCAAATTCCCCATTTTGATATTTGTCCACATCACTCTACTTGAGACTGCCTGCCATTCAAGAAGATTAGCCTCGTATTTTGTGTTGAATACTATGGCTACTCATTCTTTTCCTTGATTGTCATTGTCTGAATTAATATAACATTTTGTATTTATTGCTCAGAAAGATCTCACCAGTTTTTGTCTTTTTTGTTTCAGTCATGCCTATTATGTCGATCTGGTACTTATCTAATTTCTCATCTAGCTCCATTTCTTTGCCATTCAGGCTTCTTATGTTGATAGTACCGATCTTTAACTCTGGTGATGTTGAGTTGAGTTTTCAGATTTGTTCCAGTAGCTGACTTTTCGGTGTTTGCCCTGGTTCCCTGGTGAAAACAACGGGGGGGCCTTGTTTACCTGGGTGACGCCCCAGCCGGCATGAAATTTTGTCATGTTGTACCATCATTTTCTATATTGGTTTAAGCCAATATGAATACAAATTTGGTTGGCTAAATCCCAAATTGCCAGTCCATCCTCGTTCATTCAGTATCCAGATAGATACCCAACAGGGTGCACCACGAGAAGGTGAGGTTTGGACATTAGGTCTGAAGCCCTGGTCGGTTCTCCACATTCCTTTAAAGGCTATGTGGAGGTCTCTTCTCAGTTATACAGCTTTGACCCTTAAGCACCCCTTGTTTCATATCTGGTATTTTAAATATTTTTGTGTTTTTTGAAGATTGATATAATAAAATTGATAACTTAAGTATTTTTTTCACTCACTATTTTCTCTTAATCAAACGCTTGCAGTCCAATTATTAAAAATAAAAGTTGAATGTGGCCTGCGAGTCTGAAAAGGTTGCTGACTCCTGCTGTAAACTATTACCATCAATGTGATATGAAGCATGTAATCTTTAAATCCCCAAGTGATTACCTTATATTTTACAACATTAAATTGACAACCGTTGTCCCTTGCCCACACTTCCAATTTATTTAAATTATCTGGTAAGATATCTACATCACCTTTATCAACTATTATTGCCCTACCCAGTTTTGCATCATTAGCGAACAGTTGAATATCCCCCCCCCTCAAATCTTCAGCTGTATCATTAATGTACAAATTAAAGAATAGTGGTCCTAGTATATAGCCCTGGAGTACTCCACTAATCATTATCATTTGCCTTGCTTCCACTCCACCATACACCACCCTCTGATATTAGTCTATCAGCCATCCTCATCCTCCTATCCATACCACCAGCCACATATCCATTTACTCCAACTTATGTAATAGTTTTCTGTGTGGTATACTATCAGATGTTTCCGTGCAGTATAGAAACTCTATAGAAACTACTGTATAGTCCAAAATCCTATAGAATCATTGATTTTCTAAAAAAATTCAACTAATCTTCTATTCAAATTTCATTTGAGCAGAAGATTAGTTGATTTTGAGAGTTTTTTTAATTTGATTTTAACAATTTGCTATGATAAGAATTACCTGTAATTTGCTTTTTATGGATGTACCATAGTTATAATTAGAATTACATGGTAATTTAGTTTAATCACAAAATTAAATTATTATACGTTACTAATTGTATTGTTCTCCGATTTGCTTAAAGGTAAAACATCTCTGATAAAGGCATTGACAAAAGATGCCAGTCTGGAGCCAAGAAATCAGCTGTTTGCAACATTAGATGTTACTGTTTATGAAGGAATTCTGCCATGCTATCAGAAAGTTCTGTTTGTTGATACAGTGGGTTTTATCTCTGATATTCCTATCTCTTTAATACATGCATTTGCTGCCACTCTAGAGGATGCAGTCCAGGCTGTATGTTCAGGCATTTTTTTAATCTCTTTCTAATTTGCATTTGTTAAGATTTTTTAAGATTAATTTATTAGCCACTTTAAAGCATTTATTACTTATTTGTTGTTTTATATCATTCATTTATTACTTAGGCATTTATGCACATTCTGATAGCATTACATCAATATTAAGAAGAAAAATTGACATTGTCTTTATGGTTGAATTTGAAGCAGATTATGTGCTGGCTGTCATAGAGAACTCAGTATATCTTTAAACTACTTTCAAAAATGGAAAAAAAAATATTAATAGAAAGTTAATAAATATCCATATATGTTGGACTCGTTAGAAGTTTGAAACTTTCTTTTAAGAAAGTGTATATGCTTATTTACAGATCTAATTATTATAAGAGATTTAGGAGGCTGTTTGTAACACTGCCATGATATAGGAAACTTCATGGGTAGGATGTTATCTGTGTATGGGAAAATAGTCAAGAGATGTTTGGATAGGAGGATAAATCAAGTGGGAGTAAAATGGATGAGTAGTATCATTAAGTAGACATTTCATAAAAAAAGAAAATGTTATGGAGAGAATATGAAAAAAAAAGAGAGAGAGAAAGAGGAGTGATCAGCATAGCCGAATCAAAATCAGATTATGAGACAAAATTAGTTAATAATATCACCCAGCAAAAGAAAACCAAAGAGTTTTCTTTTGCTGTGTGATAAATGAGCAGAAAAATAATTGTGGAAGAATAACTTTAATGAATGTAGATGGTAGGACCATAGTAGAAGAAATCACTAAGTAATCACTTTGTATCGTCTACTTGATGATACATCATTGCATGTGGGACCAATGTGCGAATAGAGGTAAATCACCTAGAGGCATTCAGGTTGTTACAAAATCTCAGTGTGGATACAGCCATGAGATTGGACTTTCCACTCTGTTGTAACAGATGGGATATTGGTCCTTGCATTACAAGAGAGTAAAAAAAAAAAGAAAATATAGTTTTGTTACAATCCAAGTGTGGGTGGGGGGAAAGATTGAGAGAGAGAGAGAGAGAGAGGAAAGACTGATCAGTATCTCAGACATTCTGATTAAGTTATTGTTATATTTGATTAAGAATTTAAGAGATTAAATTTGATTATGGCCAAGGCAGCTAAAGCCAGTGTATTATGTGTAAAAAGTGCATATTTTTCTTGTCAGTTCTCCTATTTTGCAGGATGACAGCCCAAATGTTTCTGGGAAGAAGAACCCTGTAATCTCCATATGAAACTAGCCAACTCATCTTACATTGAAAATCGCTTATAAAGGGTCTTCATTTTTTCACATCCCAGATTACACTTGAACCTACTTCTTTCCACCCATGGAGCATTGTCATTACTGACTTAGTTATGGAGGTTCTCAGAATTTGGGAATGGGTGAATAAGATTTTTTATTTTTATGGTTTTAGCGCATCAAAATAGCCAGCACCCTAAAATCCACTTTACAATGGAACTAGAAGCCAGTGACTGCCTGCCCTTCCTGGACACACTGATCACACATCTTCCAGAAGGTTCCTTATCATTTTCAGTTTATAGAAAACCCACACATACAGGGAGATACTTACACAAACAATCACACCATCACCCTTCTCAACAATATGGTATCTTAAAAACACTAACCCATAGAGCTAGAGCAATCTGTTCCAATGACATTGCTCTCACTGCTGAACTTTCTCACCTACGTCACACCTTCTTAACCAATGGTTATAATCCCCATAAGATAGATAACATACTAAATGCTACCTAGAAATTCCCTCTATCTACCACAAAAAACTACAACAAAACCATCACCCATTCCATACATTAAAGGCACATCTGAAAAGATATCTAGGGTGCTTAACAAACACCAACTACGCACAGTATTCAAACCTTATGTAAAATTAGCAACTCTCATCCGTTCACCTAAGGACAAATGCACTCCTTTATCACATCCAGGAGTCTATGAAGTGCCCTGTTCTTGCCATCGAGCCTACTACGGACAGACAGGAAGAACTGTGGACATCCGCCTCAGTGAACACAAAAAATATATCTGACACTTTCACTATGGCAAGTCGGGTCTGGCAGACCATGCTTTGGATACCCCTGCACACAGGATTAATTGGAAAGAAACAAAAGTAATGCACAGAAGCTTCTACAAGTCAGAGAGGTTGTTCCTAGAATCAACAGAAGCCTTAAAACATACTCCAAACCTTAACAAGTATGGCTGTATAAATCTACCAAAAATTTGGGACAGTCATCCTAAGACCAAATTAATATTTATTACTTTTATTTTATTTTTTAAAACTTTCTAAGACTATCATTTGGACTACTATTTCAAAATTTTGAAATTTTTTTTTTTTTTTTTAACCTAGATGGTGCCATATTAGGACTTTAGTCTTGTGTTGCATGCTACAGTTACTTATACTAGCCCTCACTGTTACACCGGATTGTGGTTGTCTTGCTTTTGTAACAAACTTTGTGTTGTGTGCTCTGAAGATGCTGGATATAATACCAGCAAAATATTAGCTTCTAAGTTAATATATAGTTATTTTCTTATCCATCTGTGTTCATATCATACCATGAAATCTATTACAACATGGGTGAATAAGAGTATGATATTCTATAGGCATATGACTTTCTGAAGTATAGATTTTGCTTTAGTAATTTACTCACTTTTTTTGTAATAATTAAGTGATAGTTGAGTTACAGTTGCTGTCTGGCCCCAAAATGAGAACATATTAACTACTTTTTTTTTTTATCTAATATAAACCATCTACATTCACAAATTAAATTCAGAAAAAAAAAGAAAAAAAAAAATCAGCTAACGCCTGTTTATTCCCGTATACGGGAGTAGGTGAGGCCATTTAGCCCTATCTAACTTTTGGAGACTGAGTGGGCAGTTCAATCTCCACTGGTACCCAATCAGAGACAGATGGCCCAAGGCTATCACTAATTAAGCGGTACGCAGTGAAGAGAGATGGCTCAAATGTGCCGCCATCTCGTGGTCCCTAACACAATATATTTAATGTCTGAAATAATGTGGGTTCTACGGTCGATTTTCTTGCGTTTACAGGACGAAAAACCTGACTTTCCGGGAGGAATAACCTGCTTGCCCATGCCAGAGATCGACTAACTCGGGAACCGGTCGAAAAAAGGCTTAGAAAAATTTCCTCTAGTCGCCGACTAGACTCGAAACCAAGTCTCCCTTCGTGCGGCCAAGCGCGGGGGTGTGCAAACGCCACATCCACTATATATATATATATAAAATATATATTTATATATATTTTATATATATATATATATATATATATATATATATATATATATATATATATATATAAAATATTTGTAATAAAATGCGCATTGTAACAATAAAAAGGTTGTAATATTGGTCATGTCTTGCAGTTCTCAAACATGAGTTTATCATATGTGGCTCTTACGTTAATCAAGTATGGCCACCCTTGGACTATAAGAATGAGTGGCATGGAGGTGCCCAGATATTGCAAATTATCAGTCTGAATACAGAATTAGATTTCTTTAATTGGCTGGTTGATTTAAGTCTCAGCCTGACAAGATTTCAAGAGAGGAGGAATGAAGATATAATTCATTGAATAAAGGGGGCTCCAAGACAGAGGATGTAACTATGCTATAAATTATATTTGACCAGAAATTATATTCTTGTTTTTATCTTTTATCCCAGTGTGAGCAAGCATTGCTCATGAAGAATCTTCATGATTAGGCTACTTTTATATAGAGGCTATTGACTTCAAATCAGATTGCCTCGGTATCCTCCCATTATCATCATCTACCACCTAAAAGATTATGTCAGTTGTTTAGATATCAGATATAATAACTAAATGGTTTAATTATTATAACCAATACATTGTCATTTCTTTCCTTAATATATGCGTTTGCTTGTAAGATGTGAAGAATAATGTAATCAGACTTCATTAACTCAATAATCTTACCAAGAAAGAATATCAGTCTTCCATGTTGGTATGGGGGGGGGGGGTGCTTTGGTAATTTATAAAATTTATAAGAAGAAAAACTGGAAGAAAGTTAAAATTGCTATGGCATTGATACATCTAACATTTTGTAATAGCCAGGCATGTGGCCTCTTCTCAGAAAAGAAGGTTTCAGTATCTGTTTCAGTATACCGGCTATTTTGTCTTTTTGATAACCTCTTTATCTCTTGGTTCATTCCAACACATTGCATTTTTATTGCCTTTCATGTAACACATTTTCAAAAGACATTGCAAGATTAATTTAATTGACATGTAAGCTTTAAGTTTTTAATTGAGATATATTAAGAAAGGTTGTTCGAAATTTCTTAACAGAATAATGCATCTGATCTCCAGGCTTTTGATGCCTGTTTCGTGTTTTTTTGAATTTAATCACATTCTCTCTCTCTCGCTTGTATTTTATTTATCACATTTGAATGAATCAGTTAGTGATATAGCCTGTGTATTCAGATCACCACTTAAAGCGTTGTCAATTTTAGTATATCACAATACTGTTGTACTATATATTTAAACTGTAGGATTTGAACAAGAGTTTGAATTTCATAGTTTTTCGAATTTCTCATTTACCATTAAGAAATTTGTTTTCAATTATGATTTTGCAAAATCTTTCATAGGACTTAATAATTCATGTTCGAGATATCAGCCATCCTGATGCAAGTATTCAGAAAATTGCTGTTCTTGAAACATTATGCACCCTTAATATTTCTCATAAATTGATGTCAAGCATAATTGAGGTTGGAAATAAAGTGGACCTCAGAAAAAGGTAAAAGATTTTACTTTCCTTTTCTGTCATTCCTTTTTCACAGGAAGTGGTTATGTGCTTAATATTCATATTCGGTTTGGCTTCAGTATTTGACTGATTATTACAACATATTTTTCAGATATTCAGATTTGACCAAATTAGTACAAAGATTTGGTATTTGACTGGCCAAATCAAAATAATTCATTATATGAGTCATGACAAACAAGCCAGTCAGAAAAGGCTCCTCTTATTTCGGGAGACTACATACACTATCCGATCAAACGACTGGACACCTACTCGAAACTGTAATCAGACTTTCCCTGTGACACAATTTCCAGTAGTGGACATTAATACAAGGTGAGTCCACCCTTTGCTTCTACAAGAGCTCTAACTCTGCCGGGGAGACTTTCTACCAGGTGTCAGAATGTCTCTGGAGGAATGGCAGCCCATTCTTCCTGAAGAGCTGTAGCCAGAGCAGTTCGTGATGTGGGTCATTGGAGTTTGGAGCAAAGTCGGCATTCTAATTCATCCCAAAGGTGGGATTCAGATCAGTGCTCTGGGCCAGCCAGTCCATTTCTGGAATGTTATTATTCACAAACCATTCCCTTACAGACCTTGCTTTATGGCAGGTAGCATTGTCATGCCAATACAGACAATAGTCATCACTGAATTGATCTTATACTGTGGACAGTACCCAACAGGTCAAAATGTCCTCGTGCCCTTCTGCATTTAGATTTCTGTGTAGTGTTATGAAAGGGCTAAGTCCATTCCATGAAAAACACCCCACATTGTAATGCCACCTCCTTCAAATTTCACTGTTGGCACTACACACGCTTGCAGGAATTGTTCTCCAGACATTTGCCACACCCAGACCCTCCCATCAGACTGCCACATGGTAAAGCGTGATTCATCACTCCAAATCACATGTTTCCAGTTATCCACTGTCCAGTGGCATCGCTCTTTACACCACTGCAGGTGGCTCTTAACATTCACAGAAGAAATGTTTGGTTTATGGGCAGCTGCTCGACCATGGAACCCCATTCCTCGTGATTGTTTCACTCGATGTCTGGCGATTTCCACGAGCTACCTTCTTCAATGCTCGATGGTCCCTGTCTGTCATTAAACACAGCCTACCCAACCATGGTTTTGTTTTGTTGTGAATGTTGTGAAAGACGTCACCAACTGTTGACTTCGGCAACTTGAGAATGGTTGAAATGTCTCTGATAAATTTCTTACTGATGTGGCAACCAATCACTAGTCCACGTTCGAAGTCACTGAGCTCCCTTGACCTACCATTCTGCTTGTACTTCTTATCACTGAACAATACATAGCTCTATGTCTCCTTTGGTATTGGTAAATGAGGTCGTAGTGACCTCTAGATGTCAATTTACGAATCACAGATGTGTCTGGATACTTTTGATCAGATAGTGTACAATGGCTTGTTTTCAATAGGTTTGCAATAATAAACATCATTCTTTCCTTGGAAATTTTTAGTCTTTATTATGCAGTCATAAACGTTTTATAAAAATTAAGTGGATATTAAATCCAGCATTATTTCAAAGCTGTTTCTGTATTCGGCTTTGAAATAATGCTGGATTTAATATCCACTTAATTTTTATAAATTCTGCATCACCGAACTGAACCCTTTTTGACTCTTTATTTTTTGTAAATAAAAGTTTTATATTATGAAATATTAAAATTTGTCTTAAAATATTGAAAAATAGTACAGATGGTCCCCGGGTTACGGACATCTCAACTTACGGCATTCTGTACTTATGAACAGGCTCCCCATAAGGATAATTAATAATTAAATCAGTGGTTCCTAAACTGTGTGCCACAAAATATTCTGATATTTTCACTTAAATAACTGCACCAACTGTGCACTGCAACTGTTAGATAGGTCTATGTTCTGACTTTGGGCACCATGAAAAAATCCTGATATACTAAGGACTCCGTGAACTGAAAAAGTTTTGGAACCACTGAATTGAATAATTATAATAGGTCAGGAACTAGTTTCTTCCACTCATGTAAACAAACACGAGTGGAAAAACATACTCATACATGCAGGTTTGTAAACAAACCCACACGTTTGAGTTTGTTTTACGTTCTTTTCTTGTTTGAATTAAAAGAAAGAGCACAATAGTTTCTGTAACTTATTAGAGTACAGGGGTGTTATTATTAATATTACACTGTATTATTATTGCCACATATGAGCCATTATAGTATTGTTATTATTATTATTAGTACCATCAGGGATCTGAGTTACGTACAAATCCGACTTAAAGATGTTATCAGGAACGTATCTCATTCATAGCCTGGGGACTGCCTGTATAGTTTTGGTCATGAATAATAAAAACAGTAATATTCGAAAGTTTTATGATTTATATGCAAAATGGAAAATATTCAGACAACAAAATATCTGGGTAATACAGAAAAAATCAAGTACACATCTTTGGTAACCATGTATAAATACAAACATAGCAATGAATTTATAAAACAAACCAATGAAATTGAAATGTCAGATCACAAAATCTAAAAAATGTATATATAAAATCAAATAATCTAAAAAAATAGGAGGTAGGTAACAAATAGGCAAAATATTTGCATTACACTGAAATGATTACATTGGATAACAGGCTGAAATGATTGCATTGAAACAGGCCTTGGAAATTCTTCTTCTTAAAAATAAGAAGGATTTCCAAGGCCAATGAGTAAACCAATTCCACAGCACAATTTCTCAGAGAAAATTTCTTTCATCACCAACTACCAGCTTATTCATTGAAAGAATTTTTTTCAGAAGCCTGAAATATTTATGAAGAAATCAGATGTAGACTACTCTCAAAAAATGCTGAAATATTCCTTTTCCTAGATCACATTTATCGCATCATTTTGATTATTACATCTATAATTATTCTGTATATTTTGCAATTTAAAATAAAAGTGCCTTTAATATTTTTTATTTGTGAAAAAAATGCAATATATATATACTAGGGTGCGGCGCCCAACCCCTGTGTTCCGGACTGGTAGGCCGGTTTTCCTTGAATTCTGAAGACTCGACACTCAGGGTAGCCCCTGAGTTTCAAAACGTTTCAAATAACTTGACAAAAAAACGTGACACAAAAACGTTTGATAAAAAGGTTTATCATTTTATATCTATAAGGTAGATATATAGAGAGAGAAATAGGGGATATTAAACATCCATTCTTATTTCATATCTGAAGAAAACGATTTTTAGGTTTCACTTGCCTGATAGCAATTGGTGTTCAACAGCTGCTAGGCTTCGTGTTGGCAAATTTTTAAAATCTAAAGAGCAGGAAACCCAAACAGAAATAAAAACAAAATTCTCATTCACTACCATATCACAATTATGTCAGAAAGTTAAATTCATCATAATCTAACTCTCGTTGGATGCATAATAAGATATCAAAATATAGAGCTGAGAGGCTTACATTTTTCAAAAATAAGATAAAGTAATAGAGAATATTATGAATCCATCCATATATATATATAAACATAAGTTTCTTTCTACATTTCTAAGTTTCGAAATTTACTAGCAAACTTATGAGAAGCTTATATTCTCATATAATGCAATTAATTTTCAAAACTTTTAAGCTTATTTCCACATTTGACTCTAAAATATGGATGGATTCACAATGTTCTCCATTTCAGTATCCCACTTATGCCAAATCAAATCCTCTCGACTCTATACTTTAATATTTGAGAGATGCTTTGGAGAGACTAGATGTAAATAAATCATGTGGACCAGATAACATACAAGGAATTATGATCAAACATCTTCCTTCCCTAATCCTAGATTGGCTACTTCGCCTATACAACAATAGCCTAAAACAAGGAAAAGCTCCAAAAGACTGGAAGACATCCACAATCATACCAATCTTAAAGCCTAACAAACCTCAAGACCAACCAGGAAGTTGTAGACCAATTTCACTGACTCCAATTCCAGGCAAATTGATGGAAAAAATGATACTCCAACGTTTGAATTACTATCTAAACAAAAATAGTATACTACCACATTTTCAGGCTGCCTTTAGAAGAAATCGCTCAACAACTAATCAACTTTTCTACTTAACCGAGACAATTCAAGATAACTTCCAGACCAAACCTACCAATTCCACCATTACAGCTTTTATAGATTTTAGCAATGCCTTTGACAAGGTGTGGAGGCAGAAATTCTTTTCCAAACTTTGTCATATTGGAATAGAAGGGAAAGTTCTAAACTGGATTTATGACTTTCTAAGAAACAGAACAATTCAAGTTAGAATAAGTAATACCTTTTCCAAGAAAGTGAAAATAAGACAAGGACTCCATCAAGGCAGCATTTTGAGCCCACTCCTTTTTTTCCATCTACTTAAATGACTTAGATAAAAATATAAATAAAGAAACAAGGATAGCTATGCCTGCTGATGATTTGGGCCTATTCTCAGCTCACAACAACCTAGAAACAGCAGAAGGTCACCTTAAACAAAGCCATTGAAAGTTTATCTACATACTGTGAAAAACAAAAAAATCAAAATTAACCCTACTAAATCAGAAATTTGTGTATTTACCATTAATAACCACCTCAGAAAGTGGAGACCAAAGATTAAGCTAAACAGTCAACTAATTACATTTAATGAAAACCCCATATACTTTTAGAGTTACTCTGGATCCATCACTAAGCTTTAATAAACATATCAACAATGTTGCAATCAGAGCAAAAAAGAAGACTCATGAAAAGTATCTCAGGTAAAGAGTGGGGAGCTGATGCCAAAACCTTAAAAGTCACATACACCTCTATTATCTGACCCATAATGGAATATGTTTCGCCTATCTGGATGCAAACATCACAAACCAGTTTAGGCAAGCTTATAAAAATTCAGAAAAATGTAGCTAGAATCATATATAGACTAAGAAATACAACTCCTGGAAAAATAGCAGAATTCGAATCCAACCTTGTTCCTTTAAAAATTAGATAGCAAGAAAATCTTACTAAATTTGTAGGGAAAAAAGCCAACCTTGCACATCATAAAACAAGTGAACTTCTTAAAAATTGGCAACCAACAAATGGAATAAAGAAAATATCAACAATGCATGAAATCATGGAAAATAAAATTCCCTTGGATTGTTCAAATAAAATAGCCAACTACCCAGCATTTCCTCCAAATCAAGGCAGGAAAAATATAGTAATTAATTTTGAAATAGGGAAAAAAGCCTAGAAAACCCTGAAATCTTGAGATCATTAGCTCTTTCAAAAATAATGGAATATGGACCTGACTCAATAAAGGTCTACACAGATGGCTCCAAAAACCCAAATGGTAAATCTGGGAGTGGCATACTCATTTATGGCTCTCAAAATATAAAACTAAAAACAACTAACAGTAATGGATGCAACTCATACCATGCAGAATTAATAGCCATTAACATAGCACTGCAACATTTGGATAAACAATATCCAAAGGAATTTATATTTTTCGCAGATTCCTTAGCAGCCCTTCAAGCTATTAAGAACTGCTACACTAGCCATCAAGAAATACTTAGAGACATAGCAAAAAACATAAACTACATAAGGATTCCAAAATAATGTTCCAATGGATTCCATCCCATGTGGGATTAAAGGGAAATGAAACTGCAGATGAAGTGGAAAAAATGGCTGCAACATCAAGTGATACCATAGAATTTGATCTTTTTAAAACTACTCAAAAAGAAAATGTAAAAAGAATGATTCTCTAGAACATGACTCACCACTGATATTTAGCAGAAAATTCAGGAGCTACCATCAACTCCAAGTTTAATCGCTGTGCCACTACCATGATCTCTTGCCTCAAGACCGGCCACACTAGACCAGTCAAGTGTAGCAATGGCATAAAAGTCTCCCCATCTGCAAAATGTGTAACATTGAGGAAGCGTCGGCAATGCATTTACTAAATTGTATGAATATTTCCAAATGTGAACTTTATAACAACCCAGAAAAGGTGCTGTATAAAATACATGAATTTGACCTCTATGATCTACCAATTGACCAACCTTTGCCAGCAAAGGTTTATCGATTGGTAGAGCCTCTGCTACTAATGGTTCACGCAAAAAGTTAAGCAAGTTTGAACGCGGTTAGTAGTTGGAAGGGAATCAATTGTTCTATGCTGTTGGCACACTCTTTCTTGATGAGTCTTTGGACTCCCTGGAGGTGTCAAATAATAATAATAATATATATAGGAACTTGGAAAGTTTTGAATGAAGACCAGAGAGCTTATGAGAATACAGTCCTTGGCATCAGAGTTGCCTTAGTCTGCACAACTCAAAAAACTTTCTGAGTTTCTGTGTGTATATATATATATATTAGGGTTACCAAGTAATTTTATAAACTTGGTTATTTTACTTCTAATCCCAAGTAAGCAAACAGTTAAGTTTGCACCTGAAACGTAGTTCAAGTCTAAAGGTGGTGCAACACAAGGGCAACTCATTCATTGTAAAGGTGGGTAAAGTTCTGATCACTATTCTTAGTATTTTCCATAATGTAAAGCACATCTCACTAAGAGATGTATACTGCAATACATTATGGGTGGGGTCACTATCCAGACCGGTTTCAACCTTTTTTGAGGTCTCCTCAGTGAGTAGCTAGACCCTAAATTCCAAGGTTTTAGTAATACAGTATTTAGGGTCTAGCTACTCACTGAGGAGACCTCAAAAAAGGTTGAAACTGGTCTGGGTAGTGACGCCACCCATAATGTATTGCAGTATACATCTCTTAGTGAGATATGCTTTACATTATGGAAAATACTAAGAATAGTGATCAGAGCTTTACCCACCTTTACAATGAGTTGCCCTGGTGTGACACCACCTTTAGACTTGAACTACGTTTCAGGCGCAAACTTAACTGTTTGCTTACTTGGGATTAGGAGTAAAATAACCTAGTTTATAAAATTACTTGGTAACCCTAATATACATTATTCCCAAGGTAAAAAAATTTATTCACACACACACACACACATATATATGTATATATAAAATACAGAGTTCCAAAAATAAAATTTCAATTTACTAGCCACAAAAATTTTTTTTATTCACTCAAGGTATTGGGCAAGTACCTTGAATGAGTAAATTTCATCTATATTGTTATTAGATTATATTTTTAAAAATACAATGTTATGATTAATGCTGAAACAAAGCAATTGTTATATCCTTGGTTCTATGTGCATGGTGTGTCTCACCACCATTGTTATGCATCATCGTGTGCACCATTTTTATGTCGTTGCTCTTCCTACAATATTTTAACGTTACATCCCTTATGAATTCAACCTCTCTACTTTAACTACAAGACTTACAAGATTTCCCTGATTAATATCTGTATCACTTCTTACGAGTTCATTCTATAAGGAAAGTAAATTCTATACCTCTAGCCAATTCCTAATTTTACTCACGTGCTTACCCTGACTGTTAAGGTTATTCCTTGCTAAAAGAAACGAATCCTCAAATTTCTTTCTGGGGCCATCTCCTCTTCAGATATTGACAAATTTATTTTTTTGTGCTGCACCAGCCAATACTTTAGAATAGAATGGACTGTTATTCAGGAAGACTTTTCCAGACCTTTGGTGCACGTAGGTGAATAAATTAAATTCTCTACTGCAGCTAAATAAATTCTGGTTTGCAGTCGTAACCTCTATAACAACATGTCATACCTTTCTTTCAATTCCTCCCCGCTATGGTTCAGATTAATGAGTGGTAGTTTTGGTTCATATCACAGGCAAATCTCAGGTATAAAAGAAAAAACATATTTATTGGAATCTAAAGACATAATATACACTTAGACCAATCTCACTTTCAATTAGTTCAATTACGTGCTAAATCAGACCTTTTCAAACTGATTAATACGCTAATACACGAACAATAAATTCTCTTAAGTTAAAGACTAAACACACATAATATACACATTATACTCTTCTAATCTATATTCTACCTACTATGTTTGTCTTGCATATTAAACTAGTCACAATCATCTATAATCATTCCTAACAATTTGTCTTATGGACATTAGCCAATGCCAAATAATCACTTAAAGTTCTTAAATACTGTCCATACTCGATTAATACACTACAAACACACATAATATGTACATTATACTCTTCTAATCAGTATTCTACCCACTGTGTTAGTCTTGCATATTAAACTAGTCACAATCATCTATAATCATTCCTAGCAATTTGTCTTATGGACATTAGCCACTGCTAAATAATCACTTAAAGTTCTTAAATACTGTCCATACTCAATTAATACACTACAAACACCTTTTCCTTTTTCCGACTGGATAGTTAAAACAAAATCTGTACATTACCATTTCTTGGGGGTAGGGTCTCCAGGTCCATTGGAACTGTCCTTCTTTATTTGAATTACCTTTCGAATCCGCCATCTGTTTCGGACCATCGTCATTTCTACTGCCGGTTCTGATATATGTCCGTGATATTATTCCGTCGGAACTTTGCGAAGGAGCGAAGACAGATATGCTGACATCTCACGCTTTCATACCGGCAGAAATTCTGGCATCGAAGGGAAAGGTGCACCCTCCAATATCGAACTATCGCCACAAAACACCATCAGGAACTACCGGTCCATGAGAGAAGTCAAATCATCATCCAGGAAAACAGGCGAAAAAAGCCCTGAAAAAGGAGTGCAAAACTTTTTATTCTCCATTCACTTTCCCCCTTTTTGCACCCTGTTCTTACCACGATAGCACCCTCTTACTTTTTTTTTCTGCGATCTTTTCCCCGCCTGCTACTTTCATTGACCATGGCAACTTCGGCACATCGCGAGATCATAGCAGCGTCTTCTGGGAACCGAATGTGTGTCACTTTCTGAGATTAAAAATGCCTCAGGCCCGCCCGTGACCTTTGGTCTAGTGTTTACATCTAATTTACCCATTCATTGTATACATGATGCATTCATATAATACTAATTTATACACGAAGTTCTTTACATGGTATTACAATTTTACTAAAAGGAGGTAATTCTATTTCCATTTACAGTTAGTACTTTAGTTCTTCTGCTCCAGTACAAGTTTTTTCTCTCAGCTGATTTTTCTGACTTGTTAAATCCTGAATGAATTATTTCTTTAATAAAGTTCTTCATTCAGGATGTAACACAATACATTATTTATTTCTTACTACACCTTACACATAATTATGCAGAAATATTCTTTCTTTTAATGTGGGTTTAAAATGTATGGCACAACATAGCTCGTTTACATAACTGCTTCATGTGGTGTCTAGTTTGTCTTTTTTTAGTTGCAAAATATCACTTAACAAGTGACTTTTTCAAAACAAAATATTGCAGTGAAGCATAATTCATATGTATATCATTAATAAGTCAATGCATGGTGGAGGGATTCATTGATGATCTCAGCTTCCCTTTTATTGGATTCATTTGACTAAAACCTCATTGATGTACACAAATGATGTACTTACTGCTATCATGGCTATAATTTCAAGCATTTTTGAGAGACAGGAAAACCTATCCCTATTAATGATTGTTCTTTCAAAAATGTCTTCTGTGTTTAAATGCTTCCCTAAAACTTTGAACTCGTACTGCGCTTTCACCAAATTTGTGAAAGAGTGGTACGAGTTTTCATTATCATAAAAATATTTCTTGACATGTTTACCCAAATTCTTAATTTCTTCTTTCCCAAAAAAGAAATATCTTCAGGCCAAATAAATATATCAAATACTGAGAAAGGTTTGGCAATTTCTGATTCATTTCCACTAAATCTTTTTATCAGATACATTATTTCTTCATCTTTTAATACTTTTTGTTCAACATTCAGTATCTCTCTCTGCACTCAATATCTGAATACTATTATATACACCTACAATAGTATATAATATATAATATATGGAATAGCCTCCGTAGCGCAATTGGAAGAATGACGGTACATTGCGCCCTTCGATTGGAATAGGCCTAAGTTCGATTCTCGTCGCGACGGGAGGAATCTTTATCTGGTCGATTTCAATCGAAAGTGAGTTAGCCGATCTCATACGGAGGTAGCAGGGTTTTTTCTCCCGGAAACTCGGGTTTTTCATCCCGCATACAGACAAATCGGCCCTTCAGAACACACGCAATTTACAGACAAAACATACTAGTTGTAGTAGTGGTGGAGGTGGGCGGTAGATGGCGTTGATGGAGATGATTCGTAGTGGTGGTTCGGTGTAGTGGTTGAGACAGTTGTAGGTGTCCTCCCGCGATGAGTCTTCGGACTCCTTGGAGGTGTCGGGAATAATAATAATAATAATAATAATAATAATAATATAACAGTGGCAGTTGTTTGAATAAAGTTTAGAAATATAAGAGAAAGTGGATACCTCTTGCAAAGCAGTATGTCTTCATTTTCTTTAACAAGCCTTTTGATATTTCTGTACCATCCCCTTTTCCATTGCCTGTTTCCTCTAAATGCATTACCACTGAAGAGTAGTTGTTAACAAGTGCAGTCAGCACTCCCACTCTGTTAGACACCCACCTCACCGAATGCAGATACTTGAACTTCAGGATTTTTGTTTGTAACATGTCTGCTGCTTTTCCAAATTCTTTCAGTCTTTTTAGTGAACTCTAGTAAAAGGTATATTAATTTTTTTATTACTGTTTCACTGTGAGAAACAAAGGGAACATTTTGATTCAATTTAAAGCAACCAGATTCAAATTATGTGTTATATAATGTGTTGATATAAGTTCTGGCACATCTGTCTTTAATCTTGTCACTAACTCATTGTTTTTTCCTAGCATGTTTCTTGCTCCACTTGTTCCAATTATTAACCAATTATCAGTCTCCAATGGCAAGAATAACTTATTCATTTCACTCTGTAATGTATCAAAGTACCCAGCAGCCTGTTGAGTTTTAAAGAGGAATTATGGAAGCAAATGCCACTTTCAGTTTCCGATTTTTATTTATGTAGCCTTGATGGCCCTATGTTTCACTCAGGATTTCTCCACGAGTGCAGGTCACAAAGATGCCTCCAATGATCTCAATCTTGAGCTTCTCTCTCTTCCATGTTATACCCATAGATTTCACTAGTGGATCTTCCCGTCTTGTAGGTGGTCTTCCTGGTTTTCTCTTTATTTTTGGTTGGCAGTTGAGTATTGTATATATCCATCTGTTATCCCTGAGTCTGGCTACGTGACCTGCCCATCTCATCTTGCTTTCATATATGCAGTTATCACATCTTTTATGCCTGATCTCTTTCTTAGTTCCATGTTCTATTGCACGCTGAGTTATTCTGAGAGTCTCTTCTTGTCATGTTCCATGTTTCTGATCCACATGTGAGTGATGGAAGAACGTCACTATTAAATAGTTTTGCTTTCGCAGAGATGTCAAGATTTAGATCAGTAAGTGTTTCTTTTAGTCTGTTGAATGATAGCCATGCAACTTTCTTTCTTTTTGCTAGTTCTTCAGATAAATCGTTATTCATTTTTATTGTTTGTCCTAAGTAATTGTAGGAGTCAACTTGTTCTATAGGGATGTTATTAATACATACGTGACTGTCACTTGTGGATCCATTTTTTTTTTTCTAGATTCATTTCTAAGCCTATCTTATTGCTGTTTGTGTATATTTTTTCACCCATTTCTTCTAGGTCTTTTAGGTTGTGGGATATCAGTACTAGATCATCGGCAAACATAAGGATTTGTAAGTTTTCACCATCTATGCTTATTCCTCCGTTTAGATCTGATTTTTTTCAGAATGTATTCTAAAGTGCTGGTAAATAGATTTGGGGAGATTACATTGCCTTGCCTGAACCCTCTCTTTATATCTATATTTATAGGTTGATCAAATAGGAATATTTGTGTGGTCTGATTTTTGTTGATTTCTTTTATCATGTGGATGTAAGTAGGGTCCACATTTATTTCCAGTAAGGCACTGATGACTGCATTGTGTTCTGTAGTATCAAATGCTTTTTTAAAATCAATAAAGAGGAAACATAGAGGGATTCGGTATTCTCTGCATTTTTCTATGAGTTGTGAAATGACCTGGATATGATCTATTGTGGAGAAGCCTCTTCTAAATCCTGCCTGCTCTCTACCGGAGTTGTCTTTGAGAGTGTTTTGGATTCTGTTCAGTATTACTCTGTTCATGATTTTATATGTGTGAGCAAGTAGACAGATTGGATGATAGTTTTTATATGTTTTCCTTGTTCCTTTTTTTGAATAGAAGTATGGTTTTTGAGGTCTTCCATTCCTCTGGAATCTTTCTTTGAAGTACCATGTGAATCTGGCAGCCAAAGCTTTGAAAATAATTGGTCCACCTTGTTGGATTTCTTCAGCCTTAACATGATCAACTCCTGAAGCTTTACTCATTTTCTTAAGGGCATGTTCTATTTCTTCTGGAAGTACATCTGGTATATTGCATGGTTTAGGAATGATAGGTTCTGAGACTTGGCACTTAGTTGCATAAAGATCATTATAAAAATTCTGCACAATTTCTTCTATCCTTTTTCTATTAGTATGTTTTTCTCCTTTTGATCCTGTAAAGCAGATGGAATTGACTGTTTAAAATTTAAGTCTTTCTCTATTTTTTTCAGGCTGGTTTTTGCCTGTACTGCTTCTCTTAGTTTTTGTATCCTGAAAGCTTTGTAGTCTTCTGGAATTCTTTTCCTTAGTAACTTACAGATAATTTTGTATTCTAGAAAATTTCCTTCAGATTTCTTCAGTTCTTTTCTCCTTTTCAGTAGTTCTTATAGTTTGAGGTAAGAGTCGTTCTCTTTTCTTTTGTTTCACAGGAATTTCTGATTTTTTCTTGCACTCGTTGAATTTATTAATAAAGTCAATATAGTCATCATTTATGTAACAGTTCTTAATAGTCCATTCAGTCTCTTCTGTGTACTTCCTGAACTTGTGGTAGTCTATTTGTTTGGGTTGTCTTTTGTAGTTTGATGTGGTGGTGAACAGTAGATGGCATTAGTGTAGATGATGCGATTCATGGATGATGGGTAGATGAGGTTGAGTGATGGAGACAGAGAGTTGTAGAGGAGGTGCCCTCTCTCGATGTCTTGGACTCCCTGGAGGTGTCAAATAATAATAATAATAAAGAACAAGTTCCTTCTTGTTTGAAAAAAACTGTAGAAGCATCATTCTAAGAAGATTCATTCTCTTGGAGTCTTTGATTTCCTTAACTAATTCATGTTTAATGACAATAGCAATAACTGGCACAAGTTCTTTCATTATATTTGTTCATTCTAGTACATATAAGTCCAGTAGAGCAGTACCAGAAATGGTACTGCTCTATTGGACTTATATGTATATTATATACTTATTTAACAAGGCTATCAAGTTTTTGAGATCAGTAAATGGTTCATTGAATTTAGCTATATTATAAAGGCACTTAAAGTGTTCAAACTTTTAGAATCCATTTTCTTTTAGCAAGTAGCTAGAGGTGGGTTTTCTGAGTGATTTCTGGCCAAGTCTATGTCATAGCATCTTTTGTGAGAATTGAATGCTTAATTGTGTCTCCACTAAATGTCTCCACTTTGAAATGAAAGGTCCTCAAACCATGTATCAATCTAGAGTTACTGTCAGCATCCCCAGGATATTTTTGTAGGTATTACAAAATGCAACTTTGTCTTAAAAAGCACATCATAGTTGATTGTTTTTTACCTGATGATACAGCAGAACTCTTTCCCCTAGCATTTTAAACACTTTTTGGTGCCTGCAATTTACCTTCAGTTTTGCATCATTTCACAAAACTTAAAAGTGTAGTTTGTGTTTTCTTTCTTTTATTGTTCAGAATGAAAGCTGAATTTATATAAATTATTGATTAATAATTTAATAGGAAAGACAATAATAAAATTCACAAAAACAAGAAAGTAGGTAGCACTGGCTGTGGAGCCAGACTCGCTTTTCATGATGTACTCAGTTACATAATCTGATCTTTGATTTGTCTTTGCAAAATAATTGAATTTTTTAAATAACAGTGTTAAAAAAAGCCTTGTCATTAAATAAATTGTTCAAGTATTTAATTATACTAAGTTAATTCATCTTGTGAGCTGTGAAAATGTCATGCATACTGGATATGTGTATAAGGTTAATATTGAATTAAATTAATCCATTGATTTGATTATAAAATTTGTATATTGGAAATGATAACTATAATTTAATTGAAATGAATTCATGATATGAAAAACATACTTGTTTTGTTTGAAGTTTGTGAGATTTACTCTTTTCAAGTGAGGTGCTATAAAGGCAATGCATAATGGCATTGTTACTGGTTTTTGCACCAGAAGTATGATGCATAAAGAGCATACATGGAGTGTTAAGAACCTTGTATGGTATGGCTGTGAGAGAAGTCTCATCCATAGTAATAAATCGATGCACAAAATCAGTTTTATTCTTGTTAAAATGCTCCAAGTACTGTTTAGAGATTTTCATGTGAGTGCATTTTTCATCTGCTGTGAGCAAGCACGGCACCTTGCGCAAAGCTTTTTCATATGCAATTTTTCATGCAAAATATATCCTACACATTGTTTTGAAATGCCTATAGTCTCAGCAGTTTAACACACTTTGACTCGCTGGTCATCCAATACCATATCGTGCAGTTGATCAATCATTTCTGGTGTTGTTACACTTTTGGACGTCCTTTACATGGATCATCTTCAAGGCTGGTACGGCCATGTTTAAGCTCGGCAGCCCATTTCTTAATCGTCAAAAACAAAGGAGAATAGTGTTCATAAACTTTGAATGAATTTCTTTTGGCATTAAACCTTCTTTTACAAAGAATTTTATAGCCGCACAATACTCAATTTTATCCATTTCAAGGGATACAAACAACACTTTTGCTTCAGACAGCTGGATAAAACAAACTACTTGATAGAATGACTTGCAGTTTCACATGGATGCTTATGACAGATGTACGAACTTGGGAAAAAAAATCTCTTGCCGATAGTGTTGCCATCTATGGTCGAGGCCGAGAAATTTTCAGACCACCCTAGTATTGTAGCTTGTATTTCTGTGTTAATTTTATTATCTTGAGTAATCAATGTTCCAAACATTTGAAGGAAGTGGCACTTTTAAATTGCATGTTATCAATGGTAAACTGGTCATATTCTCCCTTGATTGTGATTTTTGCATACTTTTAAATAGTCAATTCTATCCTAGGATAGGGAGTTGAATTTTAAGAAGCACATTGCAAAAGTGGCTAAATCAGCTCATCAAATCACTTGGTGTTACTGAAGAATATTTTGACGAGCAGAGACAAGCAAGTTATTGTTCCTTTGGATCGAGCTTTGATAAGACCCCACCTTGACTACTGTGCCCAGATCTGGGCACAGGGTTTCTTCTTGATGGAGAGGATCCAGTGACGAGTGACCAAGATGATAGCAGGTCTATAGAATGAACCTTATGAGAACAGGTTGAAGATTTGTGGGTTGCAGAAATTGGTTGATAGGTGGAAAAGCTTTGTCATAAGGATATTTTTCAGAACAGGACTGGTGGTGGTAGGACTAGAGGCCATCCATGGAAACTAAGCAAAAGTGTGGTTTGCAAGGGTGTTAGAACTAGGTTTTTTACTTGGAGAGTGGTGAATGAGTGGAATAAGCTGCCAGAGTCTGTTGTGGGTGCCATGACTGTGAATGAGTTCAAGCCAAAGTATGAGAGATACTGTGTGAATGTTGAATAGTTGTTCTTGACATGATGTTTAGGGCCTCCCTCAATGAGTCTAAGGACTCCTTGGAATTGCCCGTAATAATAATAATAATCCTAGGTTTTCAGTAAAAGTTTAAATGTTATTCTAATATCTTCAGCATTTTCTCCAACTAGTCATATATCATCTGCATATCATAACATTACTGTTCTGTTTGTGTTATCTTTTAATGTTTCTCAAATACATTTTTCTAAAGCTAAATTAAAAAGGATGAGCAAAGCCCTCTTTGCTCATTTTCTTGCTTTGATCCTGTCTTAATATCAAAAGGTTTGGATCTAATTCCATTAACTAATACCATGCTTTGGCTGTCATTAGTGAATTTTGATTAAGCATATTATCTTATGAGGTATTCCCAGCTCATCTAATACTTCAAAAAAGCTTTCTCTAAGAATGTTATCATATGCTTTTCTAAAATCTATAAATAAAATATGAAAACCTACTAATGATATTCCTTTTTTTTAAAAAAATATCTGTCTTATAAAAATCCAGTCAACCATAGATGTATTTGTTTGGAATCCTGCTTGATATTCACCTATTTTTTGTTCAGCATAGAATAAGATTCTTTTTAGTATAATATTACATACAATTTTGTAGCCTGCTGACACAAGTGATATCTCTCTTTAACCTTCCTACCGGCTAGGACGTCTATAGACGTCCAAATAAATCTGGATAAGATTCAGCCCACCTGTTTAAAGAACCTGGATAAGAAGTGCAATTTGACTGTCATGTCCATTAGAAGGTGTGATAAACCCTCACGCTGAAGAGAAAGGTTAATCGGATTATCTCCCGTCCGTAGCTGCCTCTCAGTTGCCTATAACAAGAAACGGACTTTCTTGTTCCATGCTGGTGAACTGGATTTTAGTTATATATGATAGACTAAAAATAGAGAAATTATTTATATTTTTGTATTCTCTTTTTATTGTACAATACAATTTTAATTTCTGGACAAAATAAAGGTCTTGCATAATTTCTTCACTTAACCAATTTAATTTTTTATTTTTTTGCGCTAATTTTTTTCTAATCGCTACTAGACAAAAGATTTTTCTTTGTTCTCGAAGAAATTAATTCACGATAATTGGGGGGGGGGGGGGGTGGGGGGGGGGGGGGGTGGGGGGGGGGGGGGGTGGGGGGGGGGGGGGGTGGGGGGGGGGGGGGGTGGGGGGGGGGGGGGGTGGGGGGGGGGGGGGGTGGGGGGGGGGGGGGGTGGGGGGGGGGGGGGGTGGGGGGGGGGGGGGGTGGGGGGGGGGGGGGGTGGGGGGGGGGGGGGGTGGGGGGGGGGGGGGGTGGGGGGGGGGGGGGGTGGGGGGGGGGGGGGGTGGGGGGGGGGGGGGGTGGGGGGGGGGGGGGGTGGGGGGGGGGGGGGGTGGGGGGGGGGGGGGGTGGGGGGGGGGGGGGGTGGGGGGGGGGGGGGGTGGGGGGGGGGGGGGGTGGGGGGGGGGGGGGGTGGGGGGGGGGGGGGGTGGGGGGGGGGGGGGGTGGGGGGGGGGGGGGGTGGGGGGGGGGGGGGGTGGGGGGGGGGGGGGGTGGGGGGGGGGGGGGGTGGGGGGGGGGGGGGGTGGGGGGGGGGGGGGGTGGGTCGCATATGTGAAATTGGTTTCAATTTTTGGGAAGAGACACAATAAATCATTTTAGAGGCAAGAAAGGTCAAATAACTTAGGACAGTAAATGAAATTCTAAGCAACACAATAGACGTAAAGACAGGAGGAGGGGACACAAAGATCACTCAGCAACAGTTAATCCACTAATGCTATAGAATAGCCGTAACGAGATTAACGGCGGAGGAAGGTAATGGCATGATAAAAGGTAGAATGCCGACGAAGTTTTGATCCATGAAAACAGCTAGGGATTGTTGGATATTTCATCCACACTGGCCGGTTGGGAGGTTAATTTTCACATTCATTTTTGTTTCCCATTTTATATATTGGAATGATTAGTGCTGCTTTTCATTTTAAAGGTATCTCTTCTTTTTGCCCAAATTAAATTTACCTGTTTAAGTATATGTGTAGTTAATTCACTTCCACCATATTTGATAAGTTCATCTACTATTTTTCAGCCTGGTGCTTTGTTGTCTTTGATTTGCTTTATGCTTTCCACTACTTTGGCTAGTGAAGGTTTAAATATTTCTTGGTGACAGGTATCATAAGTATTCTGTTTAAATGTCTCAACAGGTTCTTCACAGTTTAGGAGTTAGTTGAAGTACTCTCTACACCTATTTGCTTATTTCATTCCTAGTGGCTAGTGTATGTCCATTACTATTGCTATTATTGTCTAAATATATGTAGGTATGTTTTTTTGGTTCCAAATTTCATAGAAAAATTTTCCAGAATTATTTAATGTAAATTATTTCTAGATTTCTTCAATCTGTTCATGTAAAATTTTCTTTTCTGTTGTCTGATTATTTTATTGGCTTTCTTGCTGCTCCCCTTTGTATCTCTGGGCAGCATGAAGCCACATGCTTCTATCTTTTTTCTTTACTGTTCAGTTTCTTCATTAAAGCATTTTTTACACTGTATTTTACTTTGAATTCCAATTGAGTTTTCTGCTGCTATTTTTATGATATTCTTGATTCCAGATGTTTTTTGGTATTTTCATTATCATCTAGCTGCACATTTTTCAGTTTTTCTTTTAATACACTCTCATATTTTCTTCTGTCTTTTGTTTTATCTAGTTTGTTGATGTATCCCAGATGATTTGCACGTGCTGAAAAACCTTTAGAATAACACCAATTAGAAAATGGTCACTATCACACTAGCTTCTCTTAAATGAATCAATCTTTCTCTATTGATAATGTCTCACTATATATAACTGTTAAGAGAATATATAAAATAGGAGTTAAATGAATGAATGGTGAAATTAAGCAAGCAACGTGGAACATTGCTCAATAAAAATGATTTATGAACTCTCATTGTGTAGTAGTATAGACACCAAAGCAGACTTAAATCAAGTCTAAATAAGTTTTGTAGTTTTTGACATATTTTTGAATCAAATAATCCACTTCTCTTTCACTCTGAAAACACACACAGAGATTGTTATGTTAATGTCATTATAACAATAGGATTGACTCCTTGGCATCAGTCATCTCCTTCAACTCTTAAATTAAAGATATCAAGAAATTATATACTTGGTTTAATCATTTATCCAAGTGTAAGCGAACTAGTTTGTGCCTGAACTATTTCCTTCAACTCTTGTTTAGATGACCAATGCAGATTTCCTCCCACTATACCAAGAAGACCTCACTTCATGCATTCTTTTGTTTTGCCTTTCCTGGTCCAGATGGTAATCCCCATATGTGTTCTAAAGTTAATACTTTCCCTGTACTGATGAACTCTCATAATCATCAGGCACAGCATGGAGATAAGTCTGTACTTAGCATATCCTCCCTCAAAAAAAAAAAAAAAAAAAAATGCAGATAAAAGTCAGTTGAACTATAAACAATGGAGAGGGTCATTTATAGCCAACCTCTACCTGGAAAATCACAAATTAATTAATGATCACCAGAATAGATTCCAGCACTCTTGCTCCACATCAGATTATCCAGCCAGCTTTATTCACTTTTGGACACAACCTAATGGAAAGGTTTACAGAAACCTTATGTGGTTGCTTTTGTCCTTTCTAGGGCATTTTATTAGTTCTGACATGAAGTTCTGCTTACCAGTTTACCATCCTGAGATTCTTTTCCCCATTCTTTGCAAGTTAGTTACTACTTTCTTCTTTATTTGTTTTCATTGGATGAATTCTTCTGTTCAGTTTTTTTTGCCATTCAGTGCTGGAATACCGCACATGGCTGTATTTTCACTCATAATCTTCCAATATACAGTAATGACCTTCTTTCACTCCTAAAATCCTGTCTATATCATTCCTGACCATAGAATGAAAGCACATTCCATTTCTTATCTTCATTTGACAAATCTTGTAGTGGACAAATGATCCAAGGTTCAACATCTTCCATAATTTTACGTTTGTCCACTGCTAGTTGCAGCCTTGTTAGGATGACTTTTTCTATTACTTTACCGAGGCTGGAAAGAAGACTGATGGGCCTGTAGCTTTGGGGGAGTTGTGGTTTATTACCGGGCTTTTTCAGAGGGAATGATGTCAGCAGTTTTCCAAGCTGTGGGAAAGTACTTGAGTCTTAATATGGAATTGGTTATATTAACTAGATGAACTATGGCCTTCCTTGGGAGTAATTTTATTATTCTATTGGTGATGCTGTCAGGACCAGGAGCCTTTTTATTCTTCAATTGCGATATAATGTTGATTATTTCTGTTGGAGTGCTGGAGGTGATGAGATCTGAATTATCCTTAGACTGTCTTAAGGCTTTTCTGACCTGACGATGAACTTTATACAAAAATGAGATTAATATTTAAGTTTTCGTAAGATGGGCTGCATTGATTTTCCAGATTGCCAATTGGGGTTTCTACTTTTTCTTCATCTGGGTGTGCAATCCCATGATTAGTTTTCATACAGGGATACAATCATATTTAGAGATAATATTCTTAACTGAGTAATATTAAAAACACATTTGGGTGTTTTATTCAATATCTCTTTTATTCTATAGAATCTTAATTTAGTTGACTATTTTCCATAATAGTCATTGTTATTTATTTTATTTCCTACTTTTTTTAAGATCAAAATTTCTCTATATAACTAAAGAGAATATTTTTTCACAAAAGAAAATACTTTAACTTTTTTTTTATTATATAGTATGACATGTCACAAACAATGTTGACTTACACACATGCACATCCCGAATACTTCGTTTAACTTTATATTTTGATCTATTGTTTGGAAAAATTAGCTTGCCATTATAAAATCTTATATTGCCTTTATCTAAAAATTATATCACTTTTAGAAGATTTAGAAGCGTCTGTACAGGTATGATGTGTAGCGGAACTTCGGATAATACGAAATACTATTTTGTGTGTAAATTTTACCCTGCTGAGATAGAAAAGTATGGACATTTCATGCTGGATGGAAAACGGTAACTAGATATCATCGGTCCACAGTAACACAAGCTTAAAGAGTGGATTGACTCAGGGAGACAGTGAGTTTGTGTGGTGCCACGTTCCTCAGCCACTATTAATATAGCACAATTCGTTATTTTTGGTATTGGTAATTATAAATGATATTAATATAGCACAATTCATTATTTTTAGTTCTTCTTCTTTTGCTATGCCTTATCCCATGTTAAACGAGGTCGGTGTTCCCATCTTTAATCTTCTTCTTCCAGATTCTCCAGTCCAAAGCATCTTCCCGACTCCATCCTTTTTCCCCAACATCTTCCATAATCAATATCTTAAACACTGATTTCCTCACTATTCTCCATTGTGATGCGCACAGCCTATTAAACTTCATTTCTACAAAAACATAGTTTTGTCTTATTTTCTCATAAAAAAAAAATCTCATTTCATTTCCTATTCTTCTTTCACTTCACATATTGAGATCTCCAATCAAGATCAGATTTTTCTTCTTGTCCACTTGCATCTCTTAGTCTTTTCTGCTTATAAATGTCACATCCTGGTTGGCCGAGTGGTTAGTGTATCCCCCCTCTCCTGCCAAAAGGCTGCAGGTTCGAATCCTGCTGTGGGCATGGATGTTTGTGATTGTCTGTGAATATACTAGTGTTGGTGGTGAGTGGTAGATGGAGTTGGTGTAGTTGCAATTCATTGTAGTTGGTGGATTGAGTGGTGGAGAGAGAGGTAGAGTAAGAGTCCTCCCTCAACGAGTCTCTGGACTCCCTGGAGGTGTCACGTAATCCATTCTCTCCTTGACATCCAAAATCTTGGTTACTCTTTTCCAGTTCAAGACACTACTTTTCACTTGGAAATTACTACAAGCGATCCTGTACAGCTGCTCTTAAAACTAATATAAATCCCAAATTCACCAAACTTTAGAATACTGCTCTCACAGTATTCTAAAGTATTGAGGTGGTGCATCAAAATCCTCCCTACAGATGCACAGTGCTATTAAGATAAGGGCAGTTTGTCTGATAGACCCCACAGAGTTACTTTTCAAGGAATAATAGGAAACTATTCCTATATTACTCCTTTTCTGTAGGTATTTTCACAGGCAGTACTCCATCGAAATGGCTATGTAAAAAAAAAAAGGCAGCTACTTTTCAAATGCCTCTGTTTTATGGAGCAACTGTTCTTTAGTATAACTCTTTCTTGTATCATTTTCCTCAAGAACTATCACTACAAGCAGTTCCAGAAATTCCACAGATTTCTCTGCAACTACTTGCCTACATGTCACTGTTGCTCACTGCAGAATAGAGTTCTCTCACTGTCTTCCATACAGTTTAAAAAAAAATCTTCATCCACAGTTAACATTAGTCTTGTCATACATTCTGACCAGAATTTGAGCAGTATGCACTTAAAAATGGACACATTATGGTCTAAAAGAAGTGAATGAATGTATCTTTATTTATTATTCATGCTTAAGAAGTTGTGATCACATTTAATTATGGCATGTTGAAAGTTTTTCACTTGTTTATGCTATAAATTAGAGATGCCAAGAAATTATATTCTTGATTTAATCCTTTATCTAAGTGTAAGCAATGTTTGCATGTGAAGTATCTTCACATGCAAACTGGACTACTTGTATATAGAGATTAATGACTTCACATGAATTGCCTTAGTATCCCATAATGTAAAGCACACATCCTTTTGGGTATGCATAAAGCTATGCATTATGGGAAGGGCCATTACCCAGACCAGTTTCGACCTTTATTGAGGTATGTTAAACTAGGTGGGGAGGGGGATACCTCTCCCAAAACTCTTGAGTGATCTAGAAGATCACTCTAAATCTCACTACTAAACTCATCACTTCTGACCTGAATCACTAAACCAGCCACCAAGCAGAATTTCTCTACTCCCTGGGAACCAAGTGACCCAACGACAAAAGCAAGCCGACAATTGTTGAGTTGAAATGCTAATTCTCTGCAACCAAATTCCATAATATCTGAAACTGCTATAACAACATTCGTTATATATTTCTTAGTTTTAACATGTTCATGATGAGGTGGTGTTTTGTCCGTTTATCATTCCGACGTAACTTCTCATTACTGTTTGTGTATTGCTTCCACATCGCATGGGCAGGCTCAACTCACACAAAGTTTCAACCTTTCGGTTGAATTTTATTGCTGCTTGTTTGCGTGCCGCTTCCACGTCTGGTGGGTGGACTCTCACACACGTTATATGGCATTGGCATGTTAGTTGAATTCGGGGTAGAAGTTTATTTGAAGTTAGCCTTTGTGATCTGTCCTAACGACATTGAAAATTTCAAATGCAATCAAACAAACACTTATTTCATGTAATTGAAAAATTGAACAATAGTTTTTAGTTAGGCACTGTGTTTGCTGGTGCAACATATGGTTTTGCTTGAGTCTATACAGCAGTTTCTGTGGGAGGGGATATGCGATTCCTTAGTTAGTGCTGTTTTTATATCAGTTGTTCTAATTGTACTATTTGTTGAGAAATATATTACACAGATTGCAAATGTCTCTGTACCTTATTCAGTGATACAATAAAACTACTTGTTTTCCTTGCATCTGCAGCATAGTGGCTGTTGGGGTGGGCTTGTTGTTTACTGCAGGGAGCAAGTCACTATCGCCCCAACATGAACGTGTTTAAACATTTTTTCATGTACTAGGTATATTTGAAACTTTTCATTTCTTATTTTCATAAGTAAAATCAGGGGGTGTGAGTTATATTCAAGTAAATACAGTATGAAAGAGTTGTTAGAAGAAGCAAAGATGATGAGTAAAAAAGTAAAGATTGTGAGTCTATTGCCTTGGTATGATAGGATAGAATTGAGAAGAAGGGCCATGATTGTCAATAAGGTGGTGTAAGAGGAATGGTGTGCGGTTTATGGATGTGTACAGTGAATTTAATAGACAAAAGGACTTATATGTGCCCAACGGACTGCATTTAAATGGTTTTGGAGTTAGATGCTTGGAGAAAGTGTTGCTTAGTGAGAGACTGGTAGCTCAAAACCAGAGAAACTAGACATATGTTAGGGAGGATAAAATCATACATGTGTCTGACCACCCTTGTAATAAATGAGCATGAGTACAGTAATGATTATGCAATGCCGAATGGGATTTCACAGGTCTCCAATTTAACACATTAACTGCCACGTGAGTTGTATTTGATTCATGCTACCATATGTTTCCTACTCACATAGCAGTTAATGTGTTGGTAATGACATTACATAACTATAGATACAAAGGGACACTGAAATGCATGTATATGAATACAAGAAATATCAGGAATAAGGGTGAGAAGTTTTTGGCATTGTAAGCTCAGCTTGGCAAAAATTATAGACATGACTGAAAATGATATAGATATAGGGATAGAATGTAAAAAGTATTGTATTTTCATGGAGGATAGAAGGAACAGGATAGGAAGTGTGGCATTGCTGATGATAGCTGCAGAATTACAAACAACAAAATTAGAAGTTAGAGGATATTAGGTCTGAGGGAGATGTGTATCTGGAATGACAGAACATTGAATGCAAGAAATGGAGAAAAAGTAAAAAGCTTGAAGAGTTTTTTTTTTCCTGTTGTTAATGTACTCAAATTATCTACATAAAAAAAAAAAAAGAGAGAAGCTGATTTTGGGGTTCATCTGAGGCTGTCTGGTGTGAGATAGAGTCAAATAGGACAAAATATGTTGTTGGGTGCTGCTATAGACCAGGGAACCCACAGGAAGATATAGATACCATGTATTGGCAAATCAGCACAATGAGTGTAGGCCGAACAATTATTATGGGAGAGTTTAACTATGGGGGCATCGATTGGAGGGAGGATAGGAGGCATAGCAAGATGGAAGTAGGATTTATACAGTTGCTAAAGGATAATTACAAGAAACAACATGTTATAGAGGGGACAAGCGGTTTTAGGGTGTTCCTTATCCAAGATACACTCTGCCTCCAATTGGGGAGAGTGATCATGTGGTCTTGTTCTGGGAAGTTGCCAAACATAGGGAATTCTCTGTCAAGAAGGGGTTTATGTTCAGTTATAAGGCTGGTGATTATGGGAGACTCAGGAGTCATCTTGGAACAGTGCCATGGATGAGAAGCTACAAGGAAAGAATGTTAGTAGTGCATGGCAAGTGGTCAGAGATTGCTTAAGGATAGCAGTATGAGACTGCATTCCCAAGGTCAGGAGGATAAACCAAGTTGGAATTAAGTAGATGAGTAGGGATATAAAGCAAGAGCTAAAAAAAAAAACATTGTCAAGGAAAAAATATAAAGAAAAAAGTGATCAGTATACTCTTGAGCAGTACAAAGTGCAAGCAAGAAGGGTGATTAGTATGGTAAGGAAGGCCAAATCAGATTACGAGAGAGAATTAGCCAAACAGGTCCAAGTAAACCCCAAAGAGTTTTTCATTATGTAGAAAGTAAGAAGAAGAAGAATGACTATGGCAGAAAGTTTTTTTACCTTGGGTATACTATACGTTAAAGATAACAATAGTTGAGTGATCATTTTGCAAAAGTGTATCATCCAGGTGGTGATTTTACAGAGATGCATGTCAACATTGAGGTAGATGAACAAGAGTTGTTCAGCATTTAAAAAATATGAATGTGAACACAGCAGTGGGTCTGGATGGCATATCAGCCCGTGTACTACGTGAATGTGCAAGAGAATTGGCCTTGCCTCTGACGAAGTTGTTCAATCTAAGTCTCATCACTGGAAGGTTCCAAGGGAGTGGAAAGAGGGTAAGATAGTACCATTGCATAAAGGTGGCTCCAAGACAGAGGTAGCAAACTTACAGACCAATTAACATATCAGGAGTGGTTGTTAAAGTATTGGAGAAGTTGGTGTAAAATACAACAGTGGGTGGATAGGGGTGCGATTCTCTATAGTGGGCAGCATGGCTTTATAAAGGATAGGTCCTGTCTTAGTAGCTTATTCACATTTTATAATAAAGTGACAGCAGATTTAGATAAAGGTAATGGCTACACCATGATACTGCTCGACTTTTCCAAGACATTTGACAGAATACCACATGGAAAACTATTAATAACTGGAGAGGATGGGAATAAATATGAGACTAGTAGCATGGATAGGGGGGATGGCTGACGGACAGACATCAGAGAGTAGCATATAGTGGAGTCTAGGAGAATGATGGTGACTAGTGGAGTACTCCACTCCACCATATGCTACTCCCTGATGTCTGTCATATATATATCTGCTATATTTCCCTATGTCATTGATATATCTGCTATATATATCAATGATATAGGGAAAGATTTAAGAGGAGATATTCAGTTGTTTGCTGATGATGTAAAACTGGGGAGAGTAATAGTTGATAAAGGCGATGTAGTTTCCTACAGGATGATTTAAATAAATTATTATCAATTTAGTGTTTTAAAATGTATGGTTATGCACTTCAGGTTGAAAAAGTTGGTGTATCATATTGATGGTATTGGTTTGAAGGAAATTGATGAGACTATCGACTTGGGGATAATGGTGGACAAAGAGTAGAAGTTCAGCAGGTATGTTGCAAAAGTTGATAAAATAGCTCAATAAATTACTTGGATGTTGAAAAACACTGTAACAAGTAAAGATAAGGAAGTTATCTTTGCTTGTTACTGTGTTTGACTAATCACTCTAACATGAGAAAACCATAATATAAGTTATTATTACTACTATGGTTATCGAAAAGTTGATTAACAGATTGAAATACAGGAAACATAAGTGAAGAAACTTAAATAACAGTTTTTATAATTTGATACCTGTATGTTTGTTGTGAGAAGAAAGAAAAACAAAAAAGACACTAAAGAATTTAAATCTATACTAAAATCTAAACTATTTAACAGCTCACATGCCTCTGGTTCTGTCAGTTCTTGTAGTATTTCTTTTCTTCTGTGTTGCACAGCTTTGTTCATACAGCAACATATGCTGGCAATTTATTGTTTTTAATAGGCTCTTTGTTCAAAAGAATTAAAGGGTCATGAAAATATTCTATAACCATAATATGAAAAAGTATACTACTGTATCACATACAAAATTCTTAGGTAAGCCTATATTGGACAAACAGGATGGATACCTAACATCAGATTTATTCAGCATATTCTATTGAGATACGTTTACAGAAGTGGATATAACTCAGCTGTGCAACATGCACTGAATCTCAACAGTTTTGGCTACCTCATGCTACAGCAGTCTGTAAATATCTTTCCAGTTGCTTAATTAAACTGTTAATCTGTTGATTATTTTTTTTAATCTTCAGATATATCATTGATTTTTGATATAGCAAACACAATTATAACATATTACTGAAAAGTCCTATCTAAGATGCTCTTTGATTGGGACTATTCATTAGTTTCATTAATTTTAGTAAGTTCATTAAATCCCTTGGCAGAATGTTATTCTGAAGGAAGTTCACTATAACAAGCTATTCTTGAAATCCGTATAAGTTTGCTATAGTGAAAGCTAACTGCATTGCTCTGATTTCACAGGACATTCAAACATTCAGGCCAAAGTCATCCAACAGAGCACTCTCAGAGTCAGAACTCTAGGAAAATTAGTTACAATAGAAATTACATGAGACAGTTGTTTTCTTTCCAGTAACATCCAAACTTGAATACTTAACTTTTTCTTTATTCTCTGTTTAATTCAGCTATTTTTAATGAATTCATTTTGTTATAAATTCATGTTCATATGATAATTGAGAAGGGGTGTATTAAAACTTACAAACTAAGCAAAACGAAACGAATACACCCTACTACTTTCCCAAATGAAATAGCATAATAACCTCTGGAGAATGACAGATGTATTTTTGAATATATTTAATCTTTTTTTTTTTTTTTTTGAACAGTAGAATGTTTTTAACCATATCTCTGTATGTGGTATAGTGTATACCATAGAATATGGTATAAATAGGCACGTGTACCTCTGTGGAAATGACGTTTCCATCCATAGCACTAGGCTGCCTAAAGAAAGAGTTTTCTAAGTTTGATTCTAGTTGCAAATCAGAGGAACTTTTTCTAAGCCTTTCTTTGACTGGTTGCCGAGTTAGTCAGTTTCTGGCTGGCCAGTTGTATTTCTCCTACTTGCCGAGTTTTTAATCCTGCAACTCATGAAAATTGACTGCAGAACCCACGCTATTTCAGACAATAATATGTTTTGTTTTTGTCTGAAATTGTGTTCTTCACTGGATACTATGTTGGTTTTGGGCCCACTATCTGTGATTGGCTAAGGGTGGAAACTGTCTGCCCCTCAATCTCCAAAAGTTAGAATTAAAACGGGTTTGCCTACTCCCTTTGGGGAATAGAAGATTTTTGCAGATTTATTTATTTATTTTTATTTCCCATATGCAAAGTTTCAATTTTTATTCAGTTTATTTATTTTTTTTTTTTTTATAGTTCTTATTGATTTTTCAGTATAGATGTGGAAGAATTTAAAGATATCCATCTTGTCTCTGCTACTAATTACATTGGCCTTGCAGAATTAATAAATGAGGTTGAAAAAAGGTTAATGCAAAATACAGGTCACCTAATCTCTGTGTACAGAGTTCCTTCAGGAGGAAAAGAAGCTAGGTAAGCAGAATATTCCATTTGGGATGATATATAAAATAGAATGAGAAAACTGTAATGTTTTACTTATTATAGCTGCTATGGTTATTGAAAAGTTGATTAACAGATTGAAATACAGGAAACTTAAGTGAAGAAACTTAATCATCATCAAATTCCTGACATGTATCCAAAAGGGGTGTACAGGATATGATACTACTACATGAAAAATTTACATCATTACTAACTTCCTATCTACAATTTTCCTCCAAATCAGTCTGTTACTTGTCAAGACTCCAATATTATCATTATCAGAGCTTATATTTCTATAATCTAAGGCACATTGTACTGTATCAATCCACCTATATCTTGGTCTTCCTCTGGGTCATTTTCTTGCCAGCCTGGCAGTGAACACTTGTTTTGCTAATCTTTCCTCGCCCATTCTGTTTAAGTGACCATACCACCTGAGATTAGCTCTGCAAACGCATTCCTGGATGCCAACAATGTCAAGTTCTTTCATAATATCCTCGTTTTTAATATGTTATTGCCATTGATGCCATCTGTTCACATCTCTAATATTTCTCAGGACTCGTGTCTCTAGTCTTGGTCAAGTGTTTTACTTCCGAACCAGCTTTTCGATCCATAAGTTAAAACTGGTTTGAACACTGTCTTGTATACAGCTAATTTAGTCCAATCAATTTCTCACTTATTCCATATGAATTTATTCAGTTGACTTCCTACCATACCAGCTTTGTTGGTTCTGTTGTCTATTTCCATATTTGATTTACCATCTTCATTAAAAATCGTGACTAAGTAGCTGAAATGCTTTACTTGTTCCACAGGTTCTCCATTCACAACACAGTTGACATTTTCAACAATTCTACCTATTTTTATTGTCTTTGTCTTTTTAATGCTGACCTTCATACCATATCTATTACAACAGTTATTCAATTTAGCCAGGAAATCTTGAAAACTTGTAGCAGATTTATTTAGCAGTATATCATTGTCTGCATAAAGCAAAGAGCATACATTAACATCTCCAATTCTGATATCATGTTTAATACCACTTTCCTTCATAGTGTTATCCATGTAGATAACGAATAACAGAGGGGATAATGTACATCCTTGTTTCACACCAGGTTTAACATTAAACCATCTTCCTGTACTTCCTTCAATTCTAACTGCTGACTTACAACTCAAATAAAGACTAAGTATTGCTTGATATAATGCCCCATTGACACCATATAACTGTAGCATATTGAATAGCTTCTCTCTTGGCACCTTGTCATATGCCTTTTCCAGATAGACAAAACTTAAATATAGATCTTTGTTATATTCCTATGATTTATCCACTATTTGTCATAAAATGAAGATCTGATCCTGACTGCCTTTATTTGGCCTGAATCCAGCTTGTTCTTCACCAAGCTTTTCTTCCACAATTCGTCTCAGCCGTTTCTCAAGTATACTTGCACAGATCTTGCCAGGAACACTCAGTAGGGAAATACCTCTGTAATTCTCACATTCAGTTTTATTTCCCTTTTTATATATGGGTACTATTAGAGTTCTACTTCAATCATCGGGAACGTCCCTCTGTCCAGGCATTCTGAACTATGCAGTGCAGGCCACTGTAAGACTTTTATACCACCATACATCAGCATTTCTGGTCAATTATCATCTACTCCCACTTCCTTTCCACATTGCAAGCCTTTGATGGCTTTTTCTACTTCAAGTATGGGTATGTATTCCTGACTATATGCCTGTTGAGTGTTTTTTACCACTGTGCTATCACTGCTTGTTTCATTTAGCAATTTTTCAAAGTAATTACTCCATTCTTCCAGGATATCTTTTTTCTCCTGTTTTCATGTCACCTTTATCATTTCTAACTCCTTTTACAGCACTCTTTCCTCCATTTCTAAGCTTCTTCAACAACCTCCAGAATATCTTACCACCTTCTTGATATTTATTTTCTATGTTCTTGCCAAAATCTTCCCATGACTTTTGTTTAGCTAGTTTTACACAGTGTTTAGCATTCTTGCATTTGTCTCTGTATTCTCTAAGAGCACAAGCTGACTTATTTGCCAGGAACTTTTGATATGCTTTCTTCTTTTCCTTCACTGCCTCTTTAACTTCCTGTGTCCACCATGGAGTTCTGATTTTTCTATCCTTGCAGACAACCTCACTGCATGCCTCTCTGGCTGAATCAATCAAGGTTTTCTTCAAGGCTTGCCACTGAATCTTTAAGGTTTGGTTCCTGTTCTCAAACTCTTTCATTTTTTTTTTTTTTTTTTCAATAATCTGTGTGTATTTTAGTCTACAGTTCACATCTGAGAGCTGCTCAACTTTTATTCGCTTTAAACTTTCGTACATGTTATTCTTTTCAATGAAATTCAATTTTAATCTGCTCAAGACTAAATAGTGATCGCTTCCAATTTCAAATCCTGTGTACACTCTGGTGTCCTCCACCAGGGAGAAAACATCACTATCAACAATAACATAGTCAATGAGACTTTTCTTATTCCTTGCCTCTTCTCTCCATGTGAATTTGTGCATATTTTTATGTTGGAATTTGGTGTTAGTAATAACCAGTCCATGTCGTGAGCAGAAATCCAACAGGTATTTGCCATTATTATTAGCTTTGATCAACTTAATTAACAGTTTTAATAATTTGATACCTGTATTTTTGCATTGTGAGAACAAACAAAAACAGTATTCTCATTGTTGTGCAAGCAAACAAAGGCAGACAATATAACAGTTACATTTGGTAGAAATAAATATATAGAGGAATAATAAGTTGTATTTTTTTATTAAGGTTTTAGTATTAATATTTAGTTAGATTATTAGTTTGTGTTTAATTAAATGTAAGTATAGCTGAGTGTGCATTTTTATATATTAATTTGTGACATAACAATGGAAGCCAGTAGTCTTGTGCGATGCACCATGTGTGAAATGTATCATTAGCAAATATTGAATCTTATGGAACAAAAAGCAGAGATTGATATGAGAATTTATCAAAAATATGTTCTAATTAGTCGGATAGAAGAGTAGTTTGAAGTTTTGAATATAAGCAGAATTTCTGATGAAGGATCATACATGATGAGGCAGGTAATGACATGCAAGAAAGAACATGAGTGAATGGAGTTAGAATGCATGGGAGTTGTAGGGGTGGGAGAAGAGAAAAATGCAGTACTACAATAATGGAAATCTCAGAAAGCTTGGACAAGTACTATTTCATAACATGAAATGAGAGTTGGAGAGACAGGTATAGCACTTGTAATTATAAGGAAAGATAAGAAAGGAGATGAAATACAAGCCAAACCGCAAAAGACCAGAAAAAGATCAAAAAAGGATATGGTGATATATATATAGTGATTGTTTGATTACGAGTATACTTGATGAGTGAATAATGAAAAGATGTTTACTGACATTGTAGAGACTAAAGATAAGCAGGTGGAACATGTGAAAGATAGCATCAGTTGAAGCAGATAACTTGAATGGAGATAAATCTGGCATGAGAGAAGACAGCAAAAGAACTTTAAAGAGCAAAGGAATCAAAATTGCAAGCCTGTTGCCAAGGTATGGCATTAGTGCGCTGAGATAGAGCTATAATTGCCGATGATTAACTGTGCAGGAAAAATGTGGATATGTTTACATGTTGATGTTTATTATTTTTGATAGTAGAAAGGATTTATGTTTGCAGAATGAATTCCACTTAAATGGATTTGGTGATAGATTTTTGGAGAAATTCTTGTTGATTGAAAAGAGTAAATATAGGTACTTGGAAAAACTAAGTAGGCAGGGAGGCTGCATGAGAGCTTGGACACATGCACTAAGGCAAGAGATTGAGATTGTTATGATAGAGAGAAGGTGGTTAATTCAGATAAGGCTAACCACCTGGGTATCAGTCATCTTTGCACTTTAGTTTAAATTGGTCCATTGGCCGTTCATCTCTATGAGATTGGTGAAAAGGAAAACTGATAGCCTTTGGCTATATGATAGCCAAAGGCTATCAGTTATCTCTCTCTCTCTCACATATATTATCTGTCTTTTCTTTCTCCTAATATTATCAGGCTCTCTTGCACATCTATACTAACTACTCTAGGCCTATGATGAGCACCCCTTTTTCACCTCAATAAAAGTCTAAACCAGTCTGGGTAGTGACCCTTCCATTAATGCATAGCATTATACATGTCCATAAGGATATGTGCTTTGCATTATGGGATACTAAGGCAAGTGATTAGCGTATATCTACAAATTGCCCTGTCCTGAAAATACTTCAGGCACAAACTTCGCTTGCTTACAATTGGGTAAAGGATTAAACCAATAATATAATTTCTTGGCATCCTTAATTTCTATTCAACAGGCCAAAGGAAATCCCAAAGAGTTCTTTCGTTATGTGGCAAGTAAGAGGAAGAAAGACTATGGAAGATTAACCTTAATGAGTGATGACTGCCACGAGGAGACAGAAGCAGATAAAATAGTTGAGTTTAAGGGTATATCATCCTAGTGAGGTTACTGCTTTAATCTATATGACATATAATAATGTGGGAACATATGTGGATGAATGGGAGGTTCTTACGATATTGCAGAATCTCAATGGAAATACAATTGTGGGATTAGATGGGATATCAACTAGGGTTTTGTGAGAATATGCAATGGAACTGGCAATGCCTTTGACTAGGTTTAAGTCTCAGCTCTAGTAGAGTTCCAAGGGAGTGGAAAGAGGGTAAAATAATTCCTTTACATAAGGGAGGTACTAAGACTGCAGAAGAAAATTATAGACCAATCAGTATCTTAGACATGGTGATAAAGTACTAGAATAATTGGCATAAAAGAGAATTCAAGAATGGGTAGATAAAAATATGATAATGTATGAGGATCAACATGGCTTTGTGAAGAGTTGGTCATGCCTTTGTAATTTACTAACTTTTTATAACAGAGTAACAGCTGAGTTAGATAAAGGAAATGGGTAGACAATGATTTTGCAAAGGCATTTGCCAGAATACCACATGAACTCTGTTATTCAAATTAGAACAAATGGGAATGGAAATAACACTGGTTAAGTGGATAAGAGGGTAGCTGCTGGACAGATATCAAAAAATGGTATATGGAGGGGCAGAATCGAGGCAAAAACAGGTGACTAGTGGTGTGGCGGTGCTAGAAGATTCAGTTCTGGGACCGTTGTTGCTGTTTGTACATAAATGAAATAGGGAATATTCAGTTGTTTGCTGATGATGATGTGAAATTACGTAGAGTAATGAAGGCGATGTGGAGAGCTTGCAGGATGATTTAAATAGGCTGTTAGTGTGGGCAGAAGTTAATTGGTGTCAGTTTAATGTCGAGAAATGTAATGTTATGCATTTTGGGATAGATTACAAGCTGTGTATCACAAAGATGGCACTGTTCTCCAGGAAACAGATGAAGCTAGAGATTTGCTAAGGCAACCCATAAGATTACTTGGCTATTCAAGAACATATTAACAAGTAGAGATAAGGAAGTTGTTATTCCTCTTTATAAGGCCTTGATACATTCGCATCTGGATTACTGTGCTCAAGTCTGGTCCCCCCCGGGTTTCTTGGGAATGAGGATTCAGAGGCGAGTGACTAAGATAGTGAGTAGCCTATGGAATGTTTCCTGTTGAGGATAGATTAAAGTTGTGTAGATTGCAGAAGTTGGTAGGAGAAAAAGAGAAAAAATATAGGATAGATGCAGGGGAAATGTTTCAGCACTTGGCTAGGGGGTTATCCCTGGTTAGTAGGGGTGTGAGGACTAGATTTTTTACTTGGAGAGTTCTGAATGAGTGGAATGGGTTAGTTAGCCACAGTTAGTTGTGAGTGCTTTGTCTGTTAATGAGTTCAAGGAGAGGTATGATAGATTGCATGGATAAATTGGGTCTCCCATGGAGTGGAGTCTTCGGACTCCACTACATGGAGGTGCCCATATAATAATAATTTTTATGTTGTAATTTGCTTGGTTCCCCTATCTACTTTTGTTATAATAATTTGCTTATTCCTATACAACTTTTTTAAGTTGCTAATATTTCTTTAAGTGGAATGTTATTCTTGGGAGGTTTGGATTTTCACTTGCACCCACAGTGGTTACTAATATTTGTTTGGATGTGGCTAGTATTCTAATGAATTCCAAACCTCCCAAGAATGTTCTTGTATGATTTCAGTACAGTTTGGGAAGGAGCTATGATTGCAATATTAGTTACAATTTTCCATGTAGCAGCGAGATTGATCCTATCAAGGTGTGAGGTGGAGTCTAACAAGATACATTAAATACTTGGAGTGTTGTTCCAGACCTACTGGACTAGTTGACAATGATAAAATGTATTACTAAATCAACATGATAGTTATTAAATGAGGAATCATCATGGGTGATTTAATTATTCAAATACTGAATGACTGATGGCAAAATTTTGTTAAAAGAATGAAGCTGAATTTATAGAACTATTGTGAGACAACTTCCTCAAATTGTATGTGACAACAAGAACTCAAGATCAAAGAGCATTAGACTTTATTATAATATTAATAATTTATGTATTAATTTATTCCCTTGAAGACCTGATAGCCTAACTTCTCTATTTAACTTTATAGTTATCCATCCCATAGATCGTGTGCAGACACATTAATTCTGTTTTCAGTTACAATTTGAATTGTTTTCCACAATTATTACTTGAGTGCTGTGTGTCTGTCACTGATAATTGTGCCTCTGATGATGATGATGGTGGGTAGAAAACCAGTGAAATATTAGCGAGTTTAAAAAATGTGTTTTTTTTCTCTCTTTACGCTGTTTATACCATGAATCATTATTATGAATAATCAGTGACACCTCTGTACCAATATGGATCAGGATCTATGTAGTTAAGAAGCTGCTAGACAATATACACTGGTTCCTTATTCTTGTTGAGAGGCTTATATGCTGGTTAAACATGATAACTAATATTTAAGGAATTGACAGCGTATACTAGAAATATAAATTAAATAAACTTTAATATATATTTTCCGATATTTCGGCAAACGCCACGATGCCATCTTCTTGGGAACTTAATACAAAGACACGTGCACACAAGTACTACATAACAGCAAATGAGAACTGAAGCTAGGAAGCGAACGTTTTCCTAAAGTCCTGATGGTGCCCCCTGGTGGGCTATATTGGTGGTTCTTGGCCTTTGGGCTGAAGTTCTTCTGATAAATGTTTCCCAAATTTGGGGCAGTCTCATGCATCCAAATTTGTTGAGGTTTGGCATGTTCCTAAGGGCTGAGGCTGATTCCATGAATAGTCTTTCATACTTGAACTTGCTGCGGTGTATGACTGTGGCTTTCTTCCATCTTATTCTGTGGCAAATATCCAGAGCGTGGTCTGCAAGCCCAGAGTGGCTGTACTGGTGAAATCGGATGTAATCCTTGTGTTCTGAGATTCTGATATTTGCTGTCCTGCCTGTCTGGCCAAAGTAAGACAATTTACAGCTGCAAGGGACCTGGTATACACCAGGTAGGTCTAGGGGAGCAGATAAGGGATGCCAATTTTCTATGTGGTCTGTAACAAGTGGTTAAGTCATGTTTTCTTAAGATTTTGTTGATTTTTTCCGAGGTGCCTTGGATGTAGGGAATGGTGATGGATTTAGAGTAATCTTTTTTGTGAAGGGGAGGGGGTGGTGGATAACTGGGTTAAGTATTTTCTGGATTTTTTTTGGGGGGGGGGGTAGCCGTTGGCTGAGAAAGTGTCACGGATGTGATTTAGTTCAGTGGTTAGGGCTTGATCATATGAACAGATTATTTTTGCCCTGTTGAATAGTGTCTTAATAACTCCATATTGTTGTGAGGGGGCGGTGATGGGATTGTTGGTGAATGCATCTGCCTGTATGGGTGGGTTTTCTATAAACCAAGGTTCCATCAGGTTGGCGGGTGACTAGTGTGTCTAGGAAGGGGAGGTTATTGTTTTCCTCTTTTTCCAGGGTGAACTTGATTCTAGGGTGTTGGTTGTTTAAGTGTGTTAGGAAGGAGAGGAGTGAATCCGGGCCATGTGGTCAAATAGCAAACACATCATCAACGTAGCAAAGCCATATGGTAGGTTTTTGTGAGGCTGAGTTTAAGGCTTTCTCTTCAAAAGTCTCCATAAAGAAGTTGGCCAAGGGTGGGGAAAGTGGTGAACCCATGGCTGTCCCCTCTATCTGTTTGTAGAATTTTTCCTGCCAAACGAAATAGCCTGAGTTCATTGTAAACTGAAATAGGGCTGAGATATCGGGAGGAAATTTAGCTTGGATTAGCTCTAGGGTTTCTTTGAGGGGTACATTCGTGAATAGGGAGGAGACATCAAAACTGACCATTATGTCATTATGTTGCAGTGTAAGGTTTTCTATACTGGCTTTGAAGTGGGCTGAGTTTTTTATGTGTGATGGTGTGTTGCCAGTATAGTGTGAGAGCGCTTTGGCTAAATGCTTGGCTAGTTTGTAAGTGGGGGAATCAATGCCATCCACTATGGGACGTAATGGCAATTTTCTTTATGTATTTTTGGGAGCCCATATATGCGGTGGGGGGGGTCTAGAGTTATAGGGTTTTAGTCTGTTGGTAACCTCCACAGGCCAAGAAGTAGCCTTCTTAAGGAGCCTATGGAGTTTTCTAATTTGTGAGTTGGTGGGATTGTAATTAATGGGGAGGTAAGTGGATCAATCTAATAGCAAAGCCTTGAGCTTACCTGTGTAGTCATTAAGGTTGAGTACCACAGTGGCGTTCCCCTTATCCGCTTTGGTGATCACTATTTCTTTGTTTCTCTTCAATTCTTGTAGTGACTTGTATTCACTAATAGATATGTTGGATTTTGGAGGTTTTGCTTTTTTGAGAACACAGGCTACATCCAATCGAATATCGTTGGCGATGTGGCTTGGAAGTTGGCGAATTGCGCGTTCAATTTGGATCATTAATTCCTTGGCTGGTAATTTCTTAGGAGCAATGGCGAAGTTGTGACCACGTGACAGAGCGTTGAGTGCTTCAGGCTTCAAGATAACTGAAGAAAGGTTAACTACAGTGTTGGTTTGTAGTTTATGTTTGGACGCCGAGTTCTTTATTAATTTATCAAACTTGTTGATATGTTAACTCCGTATTCGTTCGAATTCTTTATTAGCTGCTGTACATGAGACGTCATGTAGGACTGACCAAAGCTCGTGATTAAGCGTATGTGAAAGCTCATTCTCTAGCGCTAAAATAGCTCTGTTTATGTCGGCTAGGGAGCCGCGTGTAGCGGTAATTTGCTCCCGAAGTAAAGCCTGGCTTGCCTGGTTGTAGATACGGAGAGCTTTCTGTGAGACGAAGCGGTGTTTAAATTTTACACAGTTTGGGATAACTTGATTATCCCGGCAGCGTTTTAGGAATGCCAGACGGTTAAGTTGTCCGGATAACTTAAGCTTCAGTTTGCCGTAATGCGGGCCTTACGTGCGAAGGAATCTCCGTGGATGATCATTATTCTTGTTGAGAGGCTTATACGCTGGTTAAACATGATAACTAATATTTAAGGAATTGACAGCGTATACTAGAAATATAAATTAACCACCAATATAGCCCGCCAGGAGGCACCATCAGGACTTTAGGAAAATGTTAGCTTCCTAGCTTCAGTTCTCATTTGCTATTATGTAGCACTTGTGTGCATGTGTCTTTGTATTAAGTTCCCAAGAAGATGGCAACATGACGTTTGCCCAAATATCGGAAAGTATATATTAAAGTTTATTTAATTTATATTTCTAGTATACGCTGTCAATTCCTTAAATATTAGTTATCACACTGGTTCCTTAACCATACAAAATATCTACCATCTCTACAATCTTTGTCAGCCCACTATATATACAGTGTTACAGTATAGTTTACTGTAACACTGTATATATAGTGGAGAATGTTCCTTACCTATCGTTCTTCCCTCCATGAGTAGCATTGATGCTAGTTAGTATATCTAACTGATAGCCTCTGATGGTCAGGTCTCACTAATATCTATAATCTGAGGCAACAACAACAACTCAGCTCTGCCCTAATCACTTATCACAACTATCAGCCATGTGCTAATAGTCATGATAAGTAAGGTAAAAATACAAATGACTATTTAACATAAAACATGCCATTGAATTGACATTATGCAAATAAAACTGATTAAATTGAAACTTCTTTTCTTCTGATTTCAATACTTGTCAGTTAAAAATTCTCTCTTATGTAGACCACACACAAGTGTATGAAAAGAGCATGCAGGTAATTTATTAGGTCTGTACACGAATGATAGGAGTATTAAAAACAAAGGAGTAGAGTTTGTTACCTTGGTTAACATATTAGGACCTCATATTGTGAGGTCTTAATATGTTTCGAGTGTGCAAAGAATACAGAATTTTTAGGAAGGATAGATAGGATAAGAGAGGCATGATGCTAATGATATCAAATGTCTTGAATCCAGTTAGAGTTGAGACCTCTGAATGCAATACTAGTAACAATTTTTCATGTGGCAGTGAGTTTGAAGCCATCTGGCGTGAGGTTGAGTCTAACAAGATTAAATTCACAGTGGAGTGTTGTTAGAGACCTGGTGGATTGGTTGCTAGTGATGAAGAAATGCATCAAGAAATAAATACGACAGGTGCAAAAAGAGTAATCATAATGAGGGACTTTAATTGTCCAAACATTGATTAGGTAGTTATGAAATCACATGAGAAGAATGAAATTGAATTTATTGAGATGTTGAGAGACAACTTCCTTAAGCAGCATGTGACAGAACGATTTCGAGGCAGAGTATTAGATGTGATTATAGTGTCAGAGGGAGGTTTCAGTTAAAGAATTAACTATTCTGCCTGGTTGGTGACAGTGATCATGTGGTACTCACTTGGAAAGTGGCTAAGTTTATGAATGTTCCATTCAGAAAAGGTTATATGCTGAACTGCAAAGCAGGAAATTATGACCAACTGAGAAGTATACTGAGTTCAACGGAATGGTATCAGTTATTGGATGGGAAATATATTGACAGTGCATGGGAAGTGTTTAAAAATACACTTGAATGATGTGATATCAGAATGTGTCCCTAGAATTGAAAAAAAAATAGAGTAGGAGTGAAATGGATGTGTAATCTTATTAAGTAAGAGATTTGTAAGAAAAGGATGATGTGAGTTATGATAATTGTAAGTAGCAGTCCAGAAAAGTCATAAGTGTTGTATGGAAAGCCAAGTCTTAGTATGAAAATAAACTGGCTCTGCAAGTTAAAGACAACCCAAAAGAATTCTATCACTATGTTGCAAGGAAAGAATGAAGTTGATAGATTAACCGGCCTTGTTTGCCAAGTGGTCAGTGTATCTGCTCTCCAGCCAAAAGGCTGTGGGTTTGAATCTGCCATGGGCATGAATGTTTGTGATTATCTGTGAAAATACTAGTGGTGGCTGTAGATGGAGTTGGTATAGTTCTGGTTCGTTGTAGTTGGTGAAATGAGTAGTCGAGACAGAGAGTTGTAGAGTAGGTGCCCTCCTTCAATGAGTCTTTGGACTCCCTGGAGGTGTTACATAATAATAATAATAACTCTACTGAATGCAGATGTAGATCCATGTGACTGATGCAAAAGTGATTGTTCAACTAATGAGCAGCAATTTTGCTAAAAGTTATCAACCTGGTATATGCAGCATTGAACTCACCATATGAGGAAACATGTGGATGAAGTACTAGAGCTATTGCACAAACTGAATAAAAATTTTGCAATAGTAAATGATAGGATATCAGCACAGATGCTAAAAGAATGTTCAGCTGAACTGGCTATTCCCTTGACCAGGCTATATAATTTGAGTCTCAGAACATGGATGATTCTGCAGGAGTGGAAAGAATGTACGGTAATCCCATTGCAAAGATTGAAGTATCCAACTATCGACCAATTAGTATCTCAGGAGTGGTGAAGATTTTGGAAAAGTTGGTTAGGGTTCGCATTCAGAAATGGGTTGACAGAGAATCTCTACTTTGCAATGAACAGCATCAGTTTACTAAGAGAAGGTTATGTTTTAGTAACTTCCTCACATTCTATAATAATGTTACCGTTGAACTAGAGAAGGGGAATGGAAACACCATAATATTTTGGATTTTGCTAAGGCTTTTGACAGAATACATCATGTAAGACTATTGCATAAATTGGGCAATATGGATTTGGATTATAAAATATTAGCATGGATAAGAGGATGGCTAACTGGCAGATATCAAAAAGTGGTATATGGGGGGGGGGGTGAATCTGCAAGATTCAAGTTAACTAGTGGTGTGCCTCGAGGATTATTCCATGGTCCATTGTTATTCAGTCTATACATTAATGGCATTGAGAAGGATTTGACATGTGACATACAGGTATATGCTGATGATACAAAGATAGGTAGGCTAATCAGGAGTGCTGCTGATATGCAGTACTTGCAGAATGATTTGAATAGGCTGGAAATGTGGTCATGTGAAAATGGCTGTCATTTCAATATTAATAAATGTAAAGTCAATCACTTTGGTGTGATTAACTATCCAGTGTCATATTATATCAAGTGGGATTATGCTTGGAAAAACCTGATGAGGTTAGGGATCTTGGAGTTTTAGTAGACAAGTTGAAGCTCAAGGATCATGTAAGAAAATTTGCAAATACAACTCAGAGAATAATGTCAGTGCTAAAACGAACCTTGACATATAAAGATAAGGAAGTCATTTTGCAGAGAAAGCTAGGAGAAAAAACAAAAACATATATTCTTGCTTTGTTGATTTTCAGAAAGCATTTGACAGTATTGACCAGAAAGTGACATTAGCAGTTCTGGAATCCTGTGGAATTGATAAAAGAATTAATAGCTATATTAAAAAATGTTTGTTAGAATAGGTGATGATTTGGGGAAATGGTTTAAAACAAGCAGAGGTACTAGACAGGGAGACCCAATATCACCAAGCATTTTTCATCGCACATTTAGAAAGAGCAATGGACAAATTGAAGGAAGATGCCAAAGGAATATCTGTACACGGAATGAGAATTAACAATCTGAGATTTGCAGATGACATTGTTATTATTGAAGAAGACGAAAGAGAACTATAAAAAACACTGGAACTGTTAAATGAGGAAGGGAAGAGATTTGGACTTGTTATGAACTTGGGAAACACAAAGACAATGGTATTTGGTGAGAAGAACATGAAACAAAAGATACAAGTGGATAGAACTGATATAAAAAATGTAGAACAATTCACATATTTGGGAAGTAAACTGACATATGACTTGGACTGTAAAAAAAGAAATAAAGATCAGGATTGCAAAGGGAAGAACAAATCTGAAGGCCATGGATAACATCTGGAAAAGTAAAATGATCAGTCTGCAAACAAAACTAAGAGTACTGGAAACATGCATCTTCAGCGGCGTACTGTATGGATCTGAAACGTGGGTAATAAATAAAGAATCAAGAAAAAGAATTTTGGCGTTTGAAAGAACTTGTTACAGGAAGATTCTAAGAATAGGATGAGTACAGAAAATCACCAATGAAGAGCTCTATCAGAAGATACAACCAAAAGAGAATGTAATGCAGAAGATTATAAAATGGAAGCTGCAATTATTTGGACACATCTGTAGAATGAGTGAGAACCGAAAGATAAAGACATTTTATGTTTGGTATTTTGGATAGTTTAAACAGAAGAGGCAGACCATACAGAGAATGGATAGACAATATAAAAGACTGGTGTGGAATGGGTGTACAAAAACTGCGACACTGTGCAAAGAAAGGTGGAAGAAGATAGTGAAACAGGCATCAGACATCAACGGGCAGTGAGCCCATGGTTCATGATGATGATGATGAAGTCATTTTGCCTCTTTATATGGTCTTGATAAGTCCTCGCTTGGACTATTGCACGCAGGTCTGCTCTTGTGGTTTCCTTGGTGATTCTGATACAGTGAAGAGAATGCAAAGGAGAGTTTGATATCAGGATTGTGGAATACAGATTGAGAATTTGTAGGCTGCAGACAGGGAAACAGGGATGATATGATTGAGATTTACAAACTTCTGAAAGGGTTATACAGAATTTCAGTAGATGGAGTTTTTCATTTTATGGAGGGTGGGAAAAGGACACATGGGCATCCATAAAGGTTGAGAACGAATGCTGACAAGGGGGGGGGGGGGGCTAGATTTTTCTCTCATAGAGTAAGTTGTGTGTAATTGGAACGGATTGCCATTGGATGTTGTGTGTGGAAGTAGCATGAATGAATTCAAGAACAGATATAACAGTTGTTGCGAATACTATGGGCTTCCTGGAGGTCTCTCTTAATAATAATATTAATAATTATCACAGATGAGCATGTTATTCAAGTTTTATGTATCAGGCTGCTAAGTTTTCTCTCCCACAAAAGTATACTCCCTTCATCTTTAACTTTTTTTTTACTGTTGTATTTCCTTGGCCAATGTGGCAGATTTCCATGAGCTGCTGACTTTATATGATACACTCTCACCAATCTCGTGAATGGAAAGGCAACTGATATGGCATCCTATGATAATAATTATTATTATTATTATGAGCAACTCCAAGGAGTCGATAGACTCATCGAGGGAGGCCCTATCATCATGTCAAGAACAACTATTTGACATTCACACAGTGTCTATCATACCTCGCCTTGAACTCATTCACAGTCATGGCACCCACAACAGACTGGCAGCTTATTCCACTCATTCACCACTCTCCAAGTAAAAACCTAGCTCTAACACCCTTGATAATCACACTCTTGCCCAGCTTCCATGTATGGCCCCTAGTCCTCCCACCACCAGTCCTATTCTCAAAAATATCTTCTGAATTAATTTTATGGAAATCCTTCAGTAATTTGAATGTCTCAATCATATCACCCCTTTTCTGCCTATCAACCAATTTCTGCAACCCACAAATGCTTTCAAAGTCCATGAATTTTTCTTCACCTTTAATAGTCTAGTGTACAGTCAACTTTAATGGAATATTTGTTTTATCTAGTGGTATAGGCCACATTGTGACAGGAATATACAGTGTATGTGTGTGTGTGTGTATATATAGAAATAGAAAGCAAGATCAGTGTGTGTGTGTGTGTATATATATAGAAATAGAAAGCAAGATCAGTATGTGTGTAATTTCAAAAAAAGGACATGTCTCAATAGTTGAATCAACCGTTCTGCCCTTTCTCCAACCTTCCACGTGCTTTGTCTGTCATTCAACTCACATTTGGTGTGCATCTCTTAGAAATTGTGTACTGTGTATGTCTTATATTTGTGCTTATAATGCAGTATTCATACTTATATTTATGATTATAATGGCACTTAGTATAGCGATAAAGCTAAAAGAAACCATAAGCTTCTCAATTTGCAAGCAAAGCTAGCCCTAATCAAACTTAGTTAGGAAGGCATATACATAATTGATATAGACTGCAAGCTAGCCATACCTCGCAGAACAGTTGGTAGAATTGCTAAGAATAAAGCCCAAGTATTAGAGGAAATTAAAAACGCTATGCCAGTGCATACTAAATTCATTGTACTATACTTTTGTTTATCCTAGTATCTTATTTAGCTTTCGCACAGATTCACAGTAATATATAGTGTGTTATTTATGTTTTTTGGTTCCCAAAATGCATTTGCAAGCTAAATAAAGGTATTCAGGTATTCTGCTTCTCATCAATGCTCTGGTCCCTAACCTGGGAAATAAATGGGAAGGGGGGGGGCTGTACTTTCAAAGGAGTATTATAAGATTGCCTAGAATCATATGACTAATCCATAAATATGGATTAGTCATCTGATTCCCCCCCCCCCATTTTTATGTGTTTTTTTAATTTTTTTACATTGTCTGGAAATCCTGCTCTAGAAACAACATGGAACTTTTTCAAGCCCACTTTAGGCCTCCAACAAGCAGGAGGACCTTCAGGGTTATGGTTGTCTCAGTAATTATGAATGTTGGAAGTTTTTTCCACTTGGTTAGACTATACAGAGTAATTTAATAATAAGGTAAGACACCTTTAGGTAACTTGTATAGGTAAATATGACTTCTCCATTATGTCCATCTTAGTATCACCACCTCTGGGTCTGGCTCCCACTGGCAATATCTCAATAAAGGTTGAAACTGGTCTGGGTAGTGGCTCTTAATGCATAGCATTATACATGTCTGCAAGGAGATGTGCTTTACATTATGGGAGATACTAAGACAAGTAGTGATGAGAACTTGGTCCACCTTTACCACAAGTTGCCTCAGTCCTGAAGATACTTCAGGTGCAAACTTTGTTTGCTTACACTTGGATAAAGGATTAAACTAAATTTATAATAATTATCAATGTATGGAGGAAAAAAAACTAACTAATCATTTTTTTTTAAATTTTCATCTCTTTTTTTGATTTTGAGACCAAGTTTCCTAATGGGTGCTTCAAAAGCATCCTTGTGTTTTCCTGAATACCAAAAAGTAGTTTGGTGTAATGATTGAGCTATCTAGTATTTCTTGTGCAAGGTTACCACATTTGCTATAGTTGAGATACTGAATGTTGCACCTGGACTCTCTTTATTTAATTTTGCAACCTGTTTCTCTTACACAAGAATAAGTAGTTTATTTAGTAAACCACTGCTTATTTAAAGGAGGAAATGGAATATGGAGATTCCTCAGTTTGGTTGAAGAGTTAAAGTTGGTTTTGGAGAATCTTATTTATTTTTCCTGCGACTAGAAGTTGGTGTTTGTTTGTTTGGGACTGCTCGCTAGAAATGACTACTAATTTTTTTGTGTAACCATTTGAGCAGAATGTATGACTTGGTTTGAACTTCTGCAAGAGCTTGCTCAGAGGAGCACATGGTTTGAAACTGTCTTTGTTAGGATACTAGTAACACCTGATTGGTATGTAGTGGTGATTTACTTGGTCACACTAGGCAATACTTTGAGAAGTGTAAATGGACTTACAGTAGACAGAAAATGATAGACCATATGAGAGAAGACATGTAATGTCTTCTTTGGACTATTCATTTTCAACACTGTGTTTAAGACCAGAAATGATATTTTATATTCAGTTTCAATAGTAAATTATATTCTGTTCTGTTAAATGGGTAAGCAAAATATTGAGGATTTCAAGATTATGAGGCCATATTGCAAACGAGGTTTGAGAGTGCTGGATGTGATCATTGCACCGAGCTATGCTGCCTCCACTTGGGGAAATTGATTATGTAGTCTTGACCTAGGAGACTGCCAGGCATACAAAATTTTATGTTAAGAAGGAATATATGTGAAATCACTAAGCAGGTGATTATGACTAGCTGAGGAGTCAGCTTTCAGCAGAACATGGCATAAGAATTTGGAGGTAAGAGATGTTGGTGCTGCATGGAAGATGGCCAAAGAATATTTGAAGAAAGTAGTATCAGATAGCATCATTAACTAGGAGTTGCAAAAAAAAAAAAGAAAAAGTACTGGAGTTCCAGAATATAAGAAAAAAGTGATCAGCATAGCCATGAGTAGTACAAGGTACAGCAATAAGTGTGATCGAAGGAAGGCCAAAAGAAATCCTAAAGTATTATTTCACTATGGGACAAGTAAAAGGAGGAATTACTATGGGAGGATGATGCTAAAAAAGTGCTAATGGTGGGGAAAGTAACAGAAGCATACCAAATAGTTGAATTACTGAGTGAGCATTTTTCAGGGATGTTACTATCTAGGTACTGATGTTGCAATGCTAGATGTGACATTGACTGATGGGAGAATAGTGGAGATGCTTAAAATATTGAGGGCCTCAATGTGAACAAATCCATGGGGTTAGATGACATATTGGCCATGTATTACAAGAATGTGCAAGGGAATTATCAGCTCCTCTGACCAAGGGGTTTAGTTTAAGATTGAGGCTTAAGTTTTGCCTTCTTTCCAGTGCCAGCAGACTAAGGAGAAGGCAAAATATTCCCACTGCATAACAGTGGCTCCAATATCATAAGGAGACAACATGGTTTTGTGAAAGATAGATATTGTCTTAGCATTTTGTTTACTTTTTATAATAAAGTGACATTAGAGTTGGATAAGGAAAATAGCTACTCAGGGATATTACTACAAAGGCATTTGAACATTTCACATAGAACTCTATTGCATAAATTGGAGCAAATGGGAAGGGATATGAATCTGATGATTTGGATTAGAGGTTATTAATGGTTTATGGTTGAGTCGAGTCCAGGAAAAGTCAGGCATCCAGGTGTATCACGGGACTCAGTATTTGGTCTTCTGTTGTTTAATGTGTTTTAAAGTGTTCAAGTATAAGGTGGTGCACTTGGGGAAGAAGAGATCACAAGTCGTGTACTGTATAATAATGGAACTGAACTGCAGGAAAGTCAGGCCAAAAACTTCGAGGTAATTGTCAACAGGAGTTGGCTGAAGTTTAGAGGGCATATTGCAAAGGTAATCTGATGTGCTAAAACAGCACATCAGATTATGTGGTTTATGAAGAACACACTAACATATAGGCATAGAGAAATTCTTGTTCCCCTATATAAGGCCACATCTGGACTCCCAAATTCTGTGTAGAAGTTGTGGAGAGGATCCAGAGGCAAGTGATGAAGATTATGGCAGGTCTGTGGAATGTCCCCTATGAGAATAGGTAACCATTCTGTAGGCTTCCAAAATTAGCTGACAGACAAAAAAGAGGAAACATCTTGGAAGCATTTTTATAGGATTGACACAGAAGACTTTTTTTCAGCACATGGTGAGAAGGGAGAGAATTAAGGATCTCCAGTGGAAGTTGTGTAAGAGTGTGGTTAGCAAGGGTGTTAGGACTAGATTTTTTTGCATGGAAGTATTGAACAGGTGGAATGGATTGCCAGAGGTGGTTATGAGTACTTCGTTAGTGAATGAGTTTAAGGAATTGTGTGAATAATGGATCTCCCACAAGGAGTCTTTTGACACCATGGGAATACCTGTGCATTAATAATATGCTACACAAGTTTTTGGTCTTAATTCAATTAAGAGCCTTTTGCTCATAGATTCCATAAAGAAGTTGTGTCTAATTAACATCAAATGTTTGGTGTTAATTAGACACTTTCCCCTGGTCCATGTCAGTTCTGAGTTGGCTGTTAGTTGCTCACCAAAATGATTGCTTGAGACAAGTTATAATTACACAGCAGCTGACCAAATGTCAAAAGACTGTGACAGTGCTTTTCATGTATGTGGGATCCTCTCCAGGCACTGTCTTGCTAGTGTAAGTACAGAACAGTTATGTAACAGCTGATCAGGAAATGTCTAGATCAGTGATGGCGAACCTTTTTACCCAAGTGTGTCAAACATCTTTTTTTTTTTTTTTTTTTTTAAATATCGACTTTGTTGATGTGCCACTTGCATACATGCATTATAAATTTAACTACATAATCATAGATGGTGACTTATACATATCATATTAGGCGATTTATTTAATAGGACATTGATATAAAATCAATGAATTCATATCATACAATTAATTTAATAAAGTGAAATTACAAACTTACATTACATTTAATGACTTTTCTGTTGCTGAGTACTGGTAGAAAGTTGCTTTATAGAAGGGCTATAGTGTGGACATTTTAATGCTACACAGGCAGCGCTCAAATCATTGCTCAATCTATTTCTCCCTATCGATTTGATATTATTTAAGGCAGAAAATAGAGTTTCATAAGAGTATGTAGAAGAGCTTTAGCAAAGATTTTAAGAGCATGAAAGTTTTTGGGAAGGCTATTCCACACTCTTAGAATTTCATGGTCTGATTTTTTACATGCGGTATCATGCAGACGTTCCCGCTCAAGTTCTTCTAATTCATTTCTAAGAGCAATAAATTTTCTTTTCCAGATAGGATTACACTGGAATTTGGCTAGTTGCATTTCTAGATCTTTTAAATCCAACCACTCAAAGCCATCTAATTTAAGATCCATGAATTCTGTTTCATCAGGATACTTTATGAATTGGGTTGTTTGTTCCAACATTTGAAATTGCTCAAATCTAGACAAAAACTGCTCAGTTACTGACTTTAGAACTTCGATAGATTGGTTGATATGTTGTTCACAATTTTTGGGGCTGGTTTCGTTAAAAAAAATTTCACTCTTGGGAAATACTTACAATTGTTACTTTCTAAATCACGTTGAAATATTTCGAGTTTATTTTCAAAGCTCTTGATAGTGCCAAACATAACATTGACAGATTTTCCGAAACTTTGCAATTATATATTGAGTTCATTCAGGTGCAATGAAAAATCTGTGAAAAACATCAGCTTACCAAGCCAAGCAGAATCATTCAACTGAGAAAATTCGTGCTCCATGCCCTTCGTATTTAAATAAAATTTAATTTCATTTAAACATTCAACAAACCATTCAAGTACTTGGCCACAACTCAACCATCGAATATTATTGTACATTAATAGACCATTGTACACTGATTCAACTTAGCTTAAAAGTGAATTAAATTCTTGTTTGTTTAAAGCCCTGGCAGCAATAAAATTAGTTGCCTTTGTCACAATTCTCATCATATCATCCAAATCCTTTAGGCCTGATTTCGCACACAGTGTCTCCTGATGTATAATATAATAGAAACAAATCAGGGAAATGACCAACATATTCTGTAAATTGTCAACCATATTAGGTGCGCCATCAGTTGTAATCGAAAATATTTTCCATAAATCTGTTTCTCACGGAACACTTTAACAACACAGTCACATATGTCTTTACCTGTTGTGTTTTGAGGTAAATTTTCTAACTTTATCAATTCCTCATGCATAGAATCACCGTGAACATACCTTGCAATAATAGCCAATTGAGCTGATGACGTAATATCTGTAGTTTCGTCGAGACAAATGGAAAAACAATGGCACGAGTTCAAGTCTTGTTGTATTTGAATTTCTATACTAGCATTCATTGATATAACTCTGTCTTTAATAGTATTCCCACTTAATGGTAACTCTTTCATGCGCTTTACAATAGCTTCCTTATTAAAAGTCCTCAAATAAAAATGGTGCACACTTCTTGAAAGCTTCTTTAATATAATCACCATCACTAAGTGGTTTCCCATTATTATTATTATTATGTGACACCTCCAGGGAGTCCAAAGACTCATCGAGGGAGAGTGTGCCAACAGCATCGAACGATTGAACCCCTTCCAACTACTAACTGCGCTCAAACTTGCTCAAGTTTTTGCGAGCCATTAGTAACAGAGGCTCTACCAATCGAACAACCTTTGCTGCCATGTTCAACAATAGTATGTGAAATACTGTAACTTGTGGCTACTAAATTTGAAGGTTCTGAAACAAATATAATTAAAGTCCCAGATTGTGATTCTGCCAGTTTTAGATGTTGCGATATGTATTCTTTGCCTTCTACAAAAGTTTTTTCTAGGAGCCATTTGTGCTTAGTTTCAAAATCTCTTCTTACATTTCAAGTTCTACTTACAGATAGCTCACACACAATTTACAGAGAACTTTATCGCCTCTATCAATAACACCATATTGTCCAGTGCAGACATCTTGGAAATTTCTTGCACTCCCTTTCTATGATAATTTTAGTTTTTTATTAGTGCTAGCTGCCATTGTAAAAGGGTTCACAAATTAAAAAAAGAGCACAATTATATACAGCAGTAATTAAGCAGTAATAATTAATAAGAACTAACAATTACTGGAAATGAATTATACACCAGCAACTCAAATTAATTAAGTGGCAGACCATGCAAGACTACCACTACTTCTTTCAGCAGGGTTGCCAGATTTATTACCGGTATGTTCGTACCGGTAATTTCACACAGAAGTCAAATGAAAACTTTAAGTTTATAATATATAAAGGACGTATTTATAAGTTTGTATCATATAATATTGATAATAATTTTTACAAGTTTTTATAATATCATATGACTGTGCAGAAATTATAATGATTAAGAAAGAAAACGTAAACTTAAAACGCTTGTTTATAGGCTAGTTACAAAATAAAATAGAAATAGGCTAACTATAAAATATAATTCTTCCAATGAACTGAAACCTACCTTCGTCTTAACTGAGAGCGATCTTACACCATTTATCGCAGATTTTTCATCAGAATACCAAATATTTTTCAACATCCAAGGTGTGTCACCTGAAACCCCCAAGTGTGTCAGTGCTGACATGCGTGTCATAGGTTTGTCATCACTGGTCTAGATGCATTAATAATATACAGATTTAGTCCTGTGTACTTGTCCTGGTGGTCAGTCTGCAGGAATGCTGTATCCTTCACATGGTGAATGTTCTGAGTCTCCACAGTATGTTTGACATGTCCTTGAATTGCATTACTCATGCCATATGTGAGGAGGAGGTTGGTATTTCCACTAATTAGGAAGATATGCCTCTGCAGAAGAATTACTTGTTCATTTTGCATGAACGGTGGGGTTCACAACTGGTGAGAGAGACTATTTATTATGATTCTCCTAATATGGTAGTAACTACAAGAAAATTGCAATGAGATTAACAATTTTAATTCATAATTCTCCAACCAACAAACAGTTCGAATCCTGCCATGGACATGAATGTCTGTGATCATTGGTGTGAGACTACCAGTCCATTTATTGAAGGCTTGAAAAATTTCACCCACAAAAGAGAAACCTTTTGTGGGTGGAGGCTACAAATATTTTTAGAGAATATGCAAGAATTGACTATGTCCTGAAGTATTTATTTAATGAGAGCCTTGCAACACAATGTCAAATTGATAAATTTGAAACAAAATGGTGATTTAAGATAGAGGTATATTATTGGAGAGATTGTATAGGATTTTATCAGTGTATTGGACTTCAGAAAGGCATTTCACAGCCCTGTGACAAGTTGGTAGAGATGGGAATGGATAATAGACCAGTAAGTATTGGTTCTTTGAAAGTCACTGATAGGTGTATATATATGGAGTCACTATTTTAGAAAAGGAAGATAACCAGGTGTTAGATATTTGTTATTAAGTTTCTGCTTATTCGTTAGCACCACCTCACAACTCTCCCTAACAATGCCAAGTTAGGGAGAGTTGTGAGGTGGTGCTGAAGTCTCTCCTGGAAGATTTAAATAACTTTGCTTGGAAAGATGAGTGAATTGCCATTTTATTGTTATAAGTTCAAGGTTTTGCACTTTGTAATACAATGTTATATTGGTGTGTTATTACAAATTTTAACAATGTATTCCTGAAGACGTGACAGATGAAATGATTAAACCTGTTTAATTATTTTTCATTGTGATGCAAATTATTCCATTAAAGTGTAATATGAATGATCTACCTCATGTCTTCATGAGGATGAATGAATCACTCTGTGACTGAGACAAAATTTTGAAATTGATTAAACCTGTTGGTTTAATTATTTCTCTTTGTGCTATAAATAATTTCATTAAAGTGCAACATAAATGTAAACCAGCACCTAAGCCTAAATATTTGTGCATTCGTCACTTCTCCACTTTCTACTCAACTTCCGAACACCCTTTTTAGTCCAATTTTAAACCCAAAAAAATACTACAGATTATGTAATCTCTTCTGTGTGGAAATGACATAAAAACACAAAGTTCTTGAGTCAGGAATTATGCCAAAAGACAAATTATAATGAATTTTACAAACAGTTCAGTTTATGATGAATGAATATTCCTGGAAGTACTCTTTCCTATATTTTTTTAAACTGTAGAGTTCATCTTTTAGGTGCATTATGCAAAATTGCATAATTAGTGTTTTGCCTATCCTATGCACATACAAACTTCAAAATCAGAGCTACAGAACAGCTTGACATTACATTTTATGAAATTAGAAATATTTGCAAGAACTTGTCAAAAGATTTTACTTTGATTTACATGTTGAATTCATACTTAGTGATTATTGCAAATTGCTAATCTCAACTCACCAGTTTTACTTTAATAGTTGAAGCCTTAACAGAAATGTTTTGCTTTAGACAAGCAATGGTCTTTAAATCTAAAATAAATAAATTGAGTTATTTTAAATTTGTGTTTCAGATTCAGATGGTGTTTAATTTTTTGCAATATTATCTTTTTTTCTCTCCCCACCATAAGTTGGTTATATAAGGAGGCAGCAGTTAAAGCTGTTACTGCTGATGAGGAAGATCCAAATTTTCTTTTCATGGAAGTAGTAATAACAAAGACAGCTTCAGCAAAGTTCCTGCATTATTTTGGCAATATTACAGTTAAAACGAATTATGATAATGATGTATAAATAAATTATGTAATAAAATTTCAAGCCATTACTTGAACCCTTATTTTATAACATTACAGTTTAATTTAAATAGAAATGAGTAGTGCTGATGTTAATTTAATTCTCTACAGGAAACTTTGAATAGACTTTTAGCTTGGACAATTGAGTGGGATTGCAGTTTTAATATTAATAAATTCAAGCCATTACACTTTAGGAATCAGAGATATAAGGCTACAAGTGTTACAAAGACTGCATGTCGTATTGCTACTATGATAAAAAAGTACATTGACATATAGGAATAAGGAGGTGTTGTCATCTCTATACAATGCATTGGTCAGACCACGTATGGATATTATGCTCAGATTTTGTCACCTAGTTTTCATTGAGGAGTGATATCAGGACTTTGCAGTGTTGGTTATGAAGAGCGTTTGAGGGAATGTGGATAGGAGAAAAAGAGGAGATATGATAGAGATCTTCAAGTTAGTTAAATGATTCTATCAGATTAATACAGAAGGAATTATAAAAAGATGGGAAGAATGAAATACCATCCCTGGAAATCATGTGAAGAGTAGATTTGAGTGAGTGGAATACGTTGCTGGAGTGCATTGTAAATGCAGGTAGTGTAAATAACTTCAAATCTTATTAGGATAGACGTGTTACTGATTGAGTAGGTCTCCCATGATGAGTCTGTTGACTCCACAGAGATTACCAAAATAATAATAACAAATTATGTATATCCTTCAACCTTTTTTTTTTTTAATATGTTTCAATGGCCTGTTAATCTAGTATTAGACATTAAGGAATCCTTTCTTTTAGTGTTGCATTCCTTTTAGAAATTATGGACTTTACAACCGTGTTATAAATAACTCTTTTAATTTCCCAAAGTTTCAATCTTCATATTAAGATCATCACCATCTGGAGTACATATAAATATACAAGGACAAGCTGAGTTACATTACACACAGTAAGCTAAAGAAACAATGATTTGATCACCGGTTATTCTACTGGCATGACCTCTAATGAATAAAAAAATTTTTGTAACTTGACAGTTACACAAAACTAGGTACAAAATTTAAAATATGAAGTTTCAAGTTACTTGAATGCAGATATTTGGATTATCCTCGAAAAGATCATGGACAACACAGCGAACCATATCCTTCCAACTAAGAAAGAAAATCTCATATCCAAATTTCATAGACTAAAAGATTGACAAAACCAACAGACATATTCGAATATCTCCGCAGGGAATGTTAACAACCAACCAGAAGCAAGAAGCAACAGAAGCCACCAATTGCCTGCAGGTAACAGTAACATAGTTAATCTATCCAACCACGCTTTAAACAAAGATGAACTCTCGCTACTCAGCAAAGGTCTAAATTTTGCCGTAGCATCCAGATCGATGAACAAACTGGATTTTATCTGTAATATTGAAAGAGGCTTAAGATTCACCCATAGCAGACAAAATACATTTAGAAACCACCAACATTTTAAATATAAATTATAAGAAAACAATAACAAGCAACTTAATGCAACACAAATTAAAAATTTTCACATTTGACATCCATAGATGCCATACGGTCATTGCCGTACCTCACATAGTCTTGGCAATGATGTCTCTGCTAGAATAAATGGTAGGGTTGCAGATTCCCTTTCCACACAAAGTTTGTAGGATAATCACAAACATCGATGCCCATGGCGGGATTCGAACCCATGGCCTCTTGGCTGGAGAGTAGACATGCTAACCACTCGGCCAATCAGGCCAGCAACATGAATTAACGGTGGTGAAATCATTAAAATCTAATCCGAACATCGTAATAACCAGAGCCGATAAAGGAAGTGCCACCATTATTTTAAACTGAACCATTTATTTAGAAAAAATGATCTGCTAGTCTCGGATAATAGTACATACCAACTTGTTAACTATGTCCCAACCAATAGAATAAAAAAGAAAACAGAGAAGCTACTTAAATCAATTACTATATGGCCTGAAAATACAGTCAAAAATCTACTTCCGCACTACGCTTGTTTCCCGAGAATTTACAGTCTACCAAAGATACACAAACAAAACACACCACTCTAGCCGATAGTCGAAGGTATAGATAGCCTGAATTATCACCTAGCCAAGAAATTAGCAGCAACACAGGTCATTCCCCCTCATATATCAGAAACACATCCCCTACTATCCCAATGGCTTTAACAATCCTTTAAGGCCCACAACCTTCCAAGCATGCTGGATTTCGTAACCGAAATACAAGGATAAGAAGGTCAACCCTTTACCTCTAAGTATTCCTGACTGTATCCCTGTCTGTTCAAGGGGCCGGTTTGCTTGCTTGCGGGATGAAAAACTCCAGATAAACTAGCAGAAAAAACCCTGCTGCCCATGCCCAAGACCGGCTAACTTGCCTATGGCTGAAGAAGAAGATCCTTAAGCTCCTCATTTCATTGACGAGAATCGAACCTAAGACACTCCTTCCCCAGGCATATGATTGCAAAGCACAAAGCCACTTAGCTAACCGCACGGACTATCAGAAACTCACAACACTTCATAAACATAATCAAATTACATTAGAAAAAGATGATTTATTAGTCAGTTTTGACGTCTCTGCCCTCTTTAGGAATGTCCCAATCAATGACACAATCCTCCTTTTACAGAACAAATTCCCTCCAAATATCACGGCGCTCTTCGCAAATGTATTATGTTCTGGTTATTTTGTATGGCAAAACGCTTTCTACCTACAAAAAGAAGGCACAGCCATGGGCTCGCCATTATCCCACCCCCCATTGCTAACTTTTATATGGAACATTTTGAGCAACATGCTCTAGATTCCTCTCCTTTAAAACCCAAAGCCTGTCTTAGATACGATGACGATGTATTTGCAATCTGGTCACTTTGCCACCAGACACTAGACACTTTCCTTAGCCACCTAAACAAACAACATAAATGCATTACAGATTACAATTGAGATTGAAAAACAGAACATACTTCCATTTCTAAATACACTTGTCACATGTCTTCCTTCTGGCAGTCTTTCCTTCACTGTTTACCAGAAATCGACACATACTGGCCAATATACACACATAAACTCCTACCGCCACCCAACACAAAAACAGGGCTCTGAAGATCTGTGAATTTAAATTGAAAGACGAATTTAAAGTTATCATCAATACTTTTCAAAAAAAATGGGTACAGCCAAAACACTATTAACAAAATTCTCTACAAGACCTCAATAAAAAACAAAGACAAACCAGACTACAATAAAACTATAACCATTCCTTACATTAAATTAAAGGGACATCAGATAAAATAAACAGAATACTACAAAAATACAAACCTCAAAGCCACCTTTAAACCTCTTGCAAAATTAAAAAGCTTACTCAACTCATCCAAAGACCCACTCCCTCTGCTGGCCCACCCTGGAGTATACCGTATTTACTGCACCTGTAATATACTATATAGGGAAAACAGGATGCACAATTCCTATCAGACGAAAGGAACATAAACGGTACATTAAATATAATAACTATGGTGAAGCTGGCCTTTCTGATCATGCCCTGAACACTTTACATAGAATTGACTAGAAAAGCACTAGTTGTTTACATCACACCAAAACATGATATGAACGCAAATTTAAGGAAGCCTGTGAGATTCCTATCACAATCTACCACCCCAATCTGAACAATAATGATGGTCCAAAAATTCCAAGCATATGGAAGGCACATATTCCACCTGTGGAACCTTTCTCTCTTTGTGTTAACTATAAACATTACTATAGATAATCCAGAATCCTAAATCTAAAATAATGTTAAAAATAGGATATCATTGTTACTGAAAGAATACTATCTATAAGAAAGAATGTTTTTCTCATGTGATCTTAAATAGAATTTAGCTTTGATATAGTTTCTAAATAATTAATTTGTAAATTTTTTTTCTACTAGAGGTCATGCCAGTAGAATAACCGGTGATCAAATCATTGTTTCTTTAGCTTACTGTGTGTAGTGTAACAGCTTGTCCTTGTATATACTCCAGATGACGATCTTAATATGAAGATCAAAACATCGGGAAATTAAAAGTTGTTTATAACATGGTTGTAAAGTCCATAATTAAGGAAAGAATGCATTTCACAACTTCTAAGAGATTTCAGAAGCATGAAAAATGCAAAATATGCACCCTTGGGGAGAATATGAGATTCTGTGATAGTACAACATGAAAAGCTTATGCTATTGCTATTTTTTTATCAACATTTTCCTCCAAATTAGGCACTTTAACTGCATTGATCCACCTAATTTTTGGTCTTCCTCTAGGTCTTTTCCTGACATTAAGCTTTCCTTACCCATTCTGTTTAAATTACTATACTACCTGAGATTAGCTCTGCTGATTCCTAACAGCATCAGATTCCTATAGGTACTGTGGTTCTATCATTAATGTCATCTGTTCACTCCAGTAGTTTTTCTCAGAAACTCATATCTGTGATCTTCAGTCTTTAATCAACTGTTTTATTTCTAACCTTGCTCTCAAATACATCAGTTAAATTGGTTTCAGCACTCTCTTGTATACAGCTAGTTTAGTGGTACTAATTTCACTTATTACATATTAATTATTCATTTCACTCTTTGCCATACTAGTTTTGCTTATGCTGTTATCTAGTTCCATATATAATTAGCTATCTTCACTAAAAAACTATGCCAAAAAATAGCTGAAATGTTTTACTTGTTCCATTGGTTTCCTATTCAGGCATTGGATGTTTTTAACATTCATGCTTATTGTCTTTTCACTGCTGATTTTCATAAATTTGTTACAGCAGTTATTCAGCTTAGATAAAGAATCCTTCAGACCTCAACTGAATGTATTTAAATATCTTTACAGTAAAGATCTAATATTAACATCCCCAATTGTGATACTAAGTCTAGTGCTACTTTCATTCATATAATGCAATTCACATAGATTCCTCTTTCAACTCTGTAATTTGAGTTCTAACTCAGCATTTAGACTATGTATTATTCAATGTCATCTTTACACCATAACTAACTGTAGCATTCTGAATGGCTTTTCTCTTGGCACCATATCGTATTCTATTTCTAGGTCTACAAAACAAACCCTTGTTGTATTCCCATAATTTCTCAATTATTTGTCTTAAAGTGAAAATCTCATTCTGACAACCTCTATTTGATCCCACTACTCCAGTCATCTGAATTCAATCATCTGACCCTGCTTCCTTAATTATGCAGTGCAGCCACTTTACCTCCATATTTTGAGCATTTCTAATAGAATATCATCTGCTCTTACTACCTTTCAACACTTCAGGTTTTTGATTGTTTTTCCCTATCTCAAGCACTGATATATATTCCTCATTAAATTTCTCTTGAATACTTTCTGCCACATTTCTGTTATTTAAAAGTAATTTATCCAGATGTTCTGAATACCTTTATCTTCATTTTTTTTAAAACTTTAATCACCTCTGATTCCTTTTATACTACTCTTTACCCCATTTTTTTAGCCCATTAACCCATTTTCTGAATAGCCTGAAGAACATTTTGCCACCTTGCTTGATAGTCTTCCCATACTTTTACACAGTGCATCACTTTCTTACATTTTTCTTATTCTCTCTGACCACATGTGGATTTATTTGAAAGTTTATTTTTCACTTGGTTAGACTATAATAAATTTAGTTTAATCCTTTATCCAAGTGTGAGCAAACAAAGTTTGCACCTGAAAGCTCCCAATGAAGAGACCTCAATAAAGGTCGAAACTAGTCTGGGTAGTGGCCCTTCCCTTAATGCATAACATTATACATATCCATATATGTATAATGTTATGCATTAAGCTTGATAGTCTTCCCATACTTTTACACAGTGCATCACTTTCTTACATTTTTCTTATTCTCTCTGACCACATGTGGATTTATTTGAAAGTTTATTTTTCACTTGGTTAGACTATAATAAATTTAGTTTAATCCTTTATCCAAGTGTGAGCAAACAAAGTTTGCACCTGAAAGCTCCCAATGAAGAGACCTCAATAAAGGTCGAAACTAGTCTGGGTAGTGGGCCCTTCCCTTAATGCATAACATTATACATATCCACAAGGAGATGTGTTTTGCATTATGGGAGATACTGAGATAGGAGTGATGTTATCTTGCTCCACCTTTGCAACGAGTTGCCCGGTGTTGTACCAACATGCCCCAGTCCTGAAGATACTTTCAGGTGCAAACTTTGTTTGCTCACACTTGGATAAAGGATTAAACTAAATTTATTATTGTAGATTTATTTATTAGGAACTTTTGATATGCTTTTTTTTCCCATGATTGCCTCTATGGCTGAATTAACTTTTTTTTTCGGCATTTGCCAATGAGTCTCCAAGGTTTGATTCCTGTCTTCTAATTCTCGTTTTTTTTTCTTGAATAATATTTGTATATTATCCTCTTGTGTCTTGAACTAGCCTAATACAGATGCCTTCTTTCTGGTAACATAGTAAAGATTTAAGTTTAAGGGAGATGGTAAATCCCGTATTATTCTACAGCCGGGTACGAAACTCGGATCGAAATCCATCATAATCCTAGAGTTTCATGCTGAAAAAACTATCGGCGAGCCCAAGTGTAAGTAATCACTTTTTCGACATGAAACTCTAGGATTACAATGGATTTCAATCCGAGTTTCGTACTCGGCGGTAGAATAATACGGGATTTACTATCTTCTTAAATTTAATTTAGGTCACCGGTAAAATAGCCTTTTGGCTTCTTACAGTAGTAATAACAATATATAAGTACACCAGTTTAGCAATTCGTTAGTAGTGGTATACGTAAGTTCGGTTCACTTAAAACCTTGATATTCCAAGTCTACCTACTCACCGATGAGACCTCATTTTCTACTCTGTTGTTTAGATCTACATCAAGTAGTTAGTTTTCCTTTTTTGTCAAAAAATTATCCAAGTGGATATTAGATCCAGCATTATTTCATAATGTAAAACAGTAATACATCTCCTAGGAGCTGTGTTTTACATTATGAGAGAATATTAAGGACAGTGATGGAGCTTGCTTCACCTTTGCTCCGAGTTGCCCTGGTGTTGTACTACCCAAGTGATTACTTACACTTGGGCTCGCCGATAGTTTTTTTGCCATGAAACTCTAGGATTACGATGGATTTCGATCCGAGTTTCGTGCCCGGCTGTAGGATAATATGGGATTTACCATCTCCCTTAAGCTTAATTTATGTCGCCGGTAAAATAGCCTTTCGGCTTCTTATAGTAGAGATTTCTTGTATAGAATTCCATGTGAATTTATGCGCATCTTTATATTGAAACATGGTGTTAAGAATAACTAGTGTGTCCCAAACAGAAATGCAGCAAGTACTTATTAGCTTTGCTCTTTCTTTACTCCAAATTTTCCAAAACATTTCTGCCTTGTATTCATTTTCTACTCTGTTGTTTAGATCTCCATCAAGTAGTTAGTTTTCCTTTTTTGTCAAAAAATTATCCAAGTGGATATTAGATCCAGCATTATTTCATAAGGTAAGTTAATCAGAGAGCTTATGGGAATACATTCCCTGGCATTCACGAGTTGCCTAAGTATGGACCACTTAAAAGACAGGTGCTGTCCAAGCGTCTATATATTCGCCTTTTGGTCCATTCTGATAAGGTTTCACTGACCTGACAGCTGTTTTGAACTGGTTAGTTTCCTCAGAGATCAGGTAGAAATCTTACTCATTCAGTACTAAAGAACTGGAAATGTATTTTTCATGAGTGAACTCTTGGTTGGTGCATAAAAGTAATTACTAAAATAAAGAGCCAAAAGCTTCAGTTCAGCATTGTAAAATTATATGAATCAAGTGGATATTAGATCCAGCATTATTTCAAAGCTGAAAGTTGTGTAACCTTAGTGAGGTTTCCTTAGTACTGAATGACAGTTTTTGCTCTCTTAAGGTTTCTACCTGATCTCTGAGGAGAACCAACCAGTTCGAAACAGTTGTCAGGTCATTGAGAGAAACGACTGCTTCTCTCTCTCTCTCTTTCTGTCTAAGATATGGGGAAAGTCTTATATTAATAATTACATATTCAATATTCACTCAGTTATACTATTGCATTGTTTTATTTATAACATCATGTGGATCTTACTTTTTCAAATCAATCCATTGTTTGCATTCTACCTTGTAATTAACTATTGTCGACCTGTAATATTCTGGCTGAAATATATGGCCTCAAATAAATAGTATTATTTATTCCTTGTGTTTTTTGTGTTAATTAAAAGGAAGAATCATATGACTGTAACATGAGTGTACTAAATTACCTACCATAATACCATTAGCACAACACTCCATGCCCAGGATCTCAAGTCTAAAAAAAATCCTGATTAGTGTGGATTGGACATCGAGTCTTCCAGTTCTGTTTATATTCCTCCTATTTTGGTAAAATCTTGTGCCCCAGAAGTAAACTTCCTATATTATCTTTTCGGTCCTTCCTACTTGTCACATCTATACCACTACAGAATGGACTGTATTCAGCCCAAATCAAAGAGACAAAAGGCAGTCATCAAGGCCCATATACCATGGCTTGTGTCTACTTTTCAAGGCATTTGATTGGATCACACACACACATAGAGACTACTTGCCAAACTATCATCTTATGGTCTGCCTTATTGTTTGCAGTTGGGTTGCCAGTTTGTGATAGATGGAGGAGAGCCATCATCTGGTAGATGGCTCTCTTCCATGTGAAGTGCATGATGAAGGGGACCTGATAATACTGCTCCTTTTTTGTAATTTTTTTTTTTCCCTAGAGTTTTTCTTCCCATTATTCTTAGCACTGCTTCAGTTTTTTTTTTGAATATCCTGTATTCCAGACTACCATTACTGGGATCCAACACTTCACTGCTGCATTTGCTGTGCGGTGCAACCTGTGACATCGATTTTTTTTTTTTTTTGGTGGAGGGAGATCCTGGTAGTCTTGCACTACTGCTTGAAGAGTAATATGAGAGTGGAATTTCTTTCTGGATGTTCCAGAAGAAGAGATCTGCTCTGAAATGAAAGACAAAGGAGCGACAGCCATGAGGAGAACACTGATACATAGGAATCGTTACCTGGTCCCCACCAGGAATAGCATTTATACATCTGTGAAAGTAGGACATCTCAACTACCCAGTTTGGGCCTTTGCACTGTTTTAAATTTCAGAAGTATGGTCTTTCTCACTCTTCTTTTTTGTATGTACTAGCAATACTTTCACATCTTCTCACATGCTAAATCATTTGTACCAGCCAAAATAAACATATTTCACCTCAACTCTCTGCATCCTTACAACATCACTAACATCCTTAATCTTAACACCAGGAAAATAAAATTCTATCACAGACACTCTTATCAATGAATCACCATAAAAAATTTATTCCTTCTCACCCTTTCACACTCCTTTTGCATCTTCCCCTTCTTCGTCACACCATGTACAATGTTTCTCTAACCACTCAATTTCATGTTTTGTTTTCTGAAGAACTCTTAAGTGTGGATTTACCTTACATATATATTTTTATTAGTAGAGGTATCCCTCGATGTTACCGCGTATATCAAAATCATGTTAATCAAATCTAATAATCGATGGTAAAAATTACAATTCGTCCATGATCGATTACTGTATTAATAATTTGTTTTATATGGTACCATTTTAGGAAAGAAGGTTCAGGAGGAGAAAATTTTGCTTCCTGCGTATTTCGGCACTTAATGAATATTAATAAATATATGCTTATTCATATAAGTTTCATTTCAAAGCAGAAATCTAAGAATTGCAGTTTCAAATATTTCACCTGATATTGACTTTTTGTGTAGCAGTAGTGACACACATTAAATTCTTATTAAACTTCTTTTAAGTTTTTAATTCTTTCTTTATTACTAATCGTTTTACATTTCATGTGCTTGTACTGCAAATGTACAATAACGATATATCTATCTATATAAAAATATGAGATAACGTGCATGCCAAATGCTAATAATGTAATATTTTCATTTGATTTTTGCAATATTCGCTGTGTATATTTTGTATTGAATATAAATACAATAAATATTCTAATAATATATGTCTATATTACGATTTTTTTCGACGGGACCCGTGAAATATTTTAATTTTTCCAAAGGGATTCTGGCATCCAGAAGTTTGGGAAGTACTGCCCTAGAGGACATGTATGATAAATAAGCCTTTGGCTCTCTATTTCAGTAATACATGATGGTTTATTTATTTTCAGTTACAATCTAGAAATTATTGAACAAAGAATAAAGAACAACTAAACCATACTATACTGACATCGGAGGTCGCAGTATCTCTCAGATAAGATTTACTGTCAAATATCACAAACCTTTACATAACGTGTTAAACCAAACTGACAGCAAAAACCAGTGCGGAATATCACTTGTAACATATGAATACACAGCTACTCATGACCTCCAAGCTATACACTGAATTGTGTAAGAATATTTATATTAAACATTTTGCATGTATCTGTCAGATCAGCTGCGAGCTCTGCAGGGCTGCACGTTAATCAAAACTCTTGGCATGTATCAATCGAGGGACTGTCGCAAATAATTTCGCTGCGTTAATCAAATCCCCCGTTAAGCAAGGGATACCTGTATATATATACATCATGCAAGGCAAATCCATTTTATTATTTATTATCATGTTTTAAGTTGCTATACATCACTTATTTTAGAGCTTTACAGAGAGCCAGCTTCAAATCAATGCAATGCTATGGAAAACTTCTAATCAAAAAAGTAAAATGTGCCAGATCAGATTAAAAGATGTGGAGTGGCTCCCAGGTAATACTTATTGCAGGTTAAGAGAAACCTTTCAGTCTCCCAAAGCTAAAAAGATTGATGCATGGGCCAGTAAACCATTACTTATCTACAGCTGTCCAATGCCAAAAAATGCTTACTTATTAAATAATGAAGCTAAATATATTCATAATGGACTAGTTGCAACACTATCCCCCAGATTTATTAGAAATAGTGAAGCATATTTCAACTGTTTCTGCAAAGAAAATATTTGCTACTATGTGGGAAAAACTCGTTAAAAAATGTAATTATCTTATTAGTCATCATCAATCTTCTCTCACTGGAGACCCTCAAAACACAGTCATTAATATCTCGGGATGGCCTCTTACTACTCAAGAATTAAATGCACTTTCTTAAGGTGCAGATTACACGTTATCACCAAAAGACATTCCAGTAAATGACTTTTTTCTGGCAGTTGACAAAGCGCTACATGATATCTCTTCAATTGTTGCTAACTGGCTTATGTTCCAAATAGCACAAATATTTTTCAAAGCCAAACCTTCTCCTCCAAATTTGAAGGTCTCTCTTTTTCTCTATGAAAGAATAATAATTTTATTATTACAAAGGAAAAACATTAATAGTTCAAGATCAAAATGAATACTGTAGAAAGTTAACTTTAATATTACGTTAATACTCTACACATTGTCCTCTTCCTAATGATCCTACTACAACCTAGTTTAGAAAATTAAACACTCTTATGATGGATAATGTTTCTAATTGGGATGAGGAAACCAAGAAGAAACAAGTGTTACCATGGACATCTTACTTGTTTATATGGACTGCCAAAAGTCTACAAAATTATTATTATTATTAAGATATTCCATTACTTCCTGTGGTGGACTGCATTGGTTCTCCATGTTATAAAATTGCAGAACACCTTTCCAAATTGATTTCAGTGTTAACAGGAAAGTCCTCTTCATTTGTCAATAATAGTTCTCATTTTAAAGAAAAAAAATATCAGAGCTTCATCTTTCCCCAGGTGAGCCCCTTTTCAGCCTAGATATTGTGTCCCTATTCACAAATGTTCCTTTACATGAAACACAACTTCCTCAAGTAAGATTTTCCAGCAGATATTGTCAGTCTGTTTGACTTTATCATGCATTCTTTGTCATTCTGGCTATTTCACATGCCAAAATAAACTTTACTAACAGATTGAGCACACAGCAATGGGTAGTCCTCTTTCTCTCCCACTAGTTCGTTCGAATTTGGTATAAACGTTTTCTTAAAAAACATATACTGAATAGCATCCTCCCTAAGCCATCCTTATGGTACAAATATGTTGATAATGTTTTTGCTGTTTGACATGGGTCCTGCACAGACCTATAAGAGTTTGTGAATAAGATTAACAACCTCCTCATATCCAGTTCACTCTTGAGTTAGAAAAGAACAATAATTGGATTGCCTTTTTAGATCTATTACTTTGTCAACCAGATTGTAGCCTTCATTTCTTAGTATTCATAAAGAAAACACACACTGGACTTTATATTCATCCTCTTTCACACCATCATAATTGCAAAAATCCAGCACCATTAAGATTTTATTAAATCGAGCACACACTCTTTGCTTCATTGAATTGCTGCTCTCCAAAAAATACATCACATCAAGTCCTCTTTCCTTAGAAATAATTTTACTGGATCATATGTTGCCAAGATAATAATTATAAAGTTTCATTGTTATCTGCCTCTCATCAAAATAGTGATATAGAGGTGGACCATCATATTCACTATTCTCTATATTAAAGGCATCTCGGAATGTGTAGCCAAACTACTCGATCTGTTGGCCCACAAGTTTCCTGTTGTCCTATCTTCAAGATATCTTTCTAGGCTCAGCTAAAGATAAACATCTGCCTTTAGATCACCCTGGCATGCATCAAATTCTTTGCCAGTTTGTTTTATCGCATTTTGGCCAAACAGAGTAATCATTACTTGCAAAGCATTCTATCACCACCAGACACCAAGTTCTTTGGATATCAGAGCAATTGTTGATGGGAAGTTAGTAATAATGCAAACTGTTCATGTGGTACTGTCATGATATCCTGTATATCTCTTTGAGGAAACACATCAGGAATTTGATCTGATAAAACATGAAAATTCAGTAGCAAAAACAACAACCATCACCTGCAATAAACATTAAGAAAATTAGTATATAAAAGCTAAGAACTTTTATTGTTAAAAAACCATAAGATTTAATGATTAAAAATACAAAGAGCCAACAAGTTTCCCTAGCCACTGTCTAGAATTTTCAAGGCTGTACTGATGTGAAAACAAATGCATCAAGTTACATGAAAACATACACTTTAGTAACTGCTAGGCCGTTACATTTGATAATTCGTGTTTGATGGTGTGCATGTGTTCGAATGCTTCAGTCAGAATTCGGTACATGAACCACGTGTTGTGTAGCTTTTCGCATATTGTAGTTCTGTTAAGCTGAGAGAGAGAATTGATGAGATATTTCTATATCTTTAAGAATAGCACCTTGATTTCTATTTAAATTATTGCCTGTGCGTAGCACCACTGCTGCCGCTTTGAAAGTTCTGTGTCTGTAGTCATTCTCGATGTAAGGCATAGAACTGTTTTTCCAATCTATAACGTGATTTGATGTTGAGAAATAATGAGCTAAACCAGATGTGATGATTCCATTGTGATCAATATCCCCCACATGTTCCTTCTGTCTTATTTCAAAACTTCTAGAGGTCTTTGTCCAATGTAAGAAAGGCCACATGTGCATGGAATTTCATAAACTCCAGGAAATTTGAAGAAAGATACCTCATCTTTGGGTGATCTTAAGACTTGTCTGATCGTGCTAGTTGGTTTAAAAACCACTCTGATGTTATGAGCTTTTAACATTCTCGCCAATTTTGTGGATACTGAATTAATATATGGAATGACAGCTGTGGATACATATTGGGACTCCGTTCCACGTTGTTGTTGGAGGTTGTCTTTAAACAGCAATTTGTTTAAAATGTTAGAAGGGTATCCATTCAGAGATAGAGTGTTAGCTATTTATGACAGTTCTCTCTGTACATCTACTTCTTTCGAAATAGACCTTAAGGTTGATGATGCTGTGTTTTTGTGATCTATGATGGTATCCATGGTATCCTTCCAGATGATGAACACGTCATCGACATATCTCCACCAAATCGATGGTTTAGGTGAAATGGTGGAAAAAATATCCTTTTCAAGTTTTCCCATAAAATTAGTATATCTCTACATTCAATAATCTATATTGCATATGTATTTACTCTGCTATGTAGCTTTAATGATCACTGCCACAGTTGAAATATGACATTATGATAAATTTTGTATATGCATACACAGACACAAATCTTGCTGGCATTTTCACTCTCCAAGGCTCTAGTCTTACTTTGGCAATAGATGCTTTGAAGTGTGATGCCTGTGGTTAGAAAGACCTGGGTTCAAATCCTACCTAGGACACAGTAAACTTTATCAGGGCTTTTCAACTGAAGGGTAGTAGGCCATTCTCATACAGCGGTTGCAGAGTTCTTCATCTTGCAAAATAGGCAAACTGGCCATTAGAACACACTGACCTCATAGCCTGAGTTGCTTCAGCCATAAAACCAAACAAAGCATTCAAATGTCTTTATGTGAAGATGAATTTCATAACTGCAATGCTTATTGAAATGTTCCATAGTCTTCAGCAAAATTTTCCACATTATTCAGCCTACCTACACTACTAATGTGTTACAGCTTTACTACCTTTCTTTGTTTTCGTAAAATCTTCCAAACCACACTTCAGTTAATTAAAAAGTTAACTTGTTTACAGAACAAAATGTAATATTTTATCCAATGTTTTGATTCTGTAATATTTTTGTGATAGGAAGCTCTCGCATATTACATAAACATATAATAAAAGTTTGTAGTTGAAGAGAATAAAAAACCAAAATCCAAGATTTCTTTGGGTATTACAGAAATCAGGAAAAGCCTAGCAACTGCACTTTATTAGGCTAGATATGTCTGTGGGTTCAGATTTGTTTCTCTGAATGGTCAAGTTTAAGCAAATAAATCAATAACAAAAGGAAGTTTACCAAAACTGTATGTTCTTATTAAGCAATGCAATTTAAAAGAAAATGTAAAACAGTTAATCATGAATTATATGTTTTAATTCTGCATCATCAATTAACTTCAATACATGAAATAAAATTTTTCAAAATAGAAAAATTTGTATTTCAGTTGAGTCATTTATTTACTTTATTAGCAAGTAATTTAATATTTAAATGACAATTGTCCACCTGTTCTCATATGCATTTAAATTGAACAATTTTTGAATGCAGTAATCACGAGAAAAACAAAAGAAACCCATTTGGCTTGCTTTTATTTTTCTCATGCCCATTCTATGAAGATAGAATAGGTTACAAAATAAGTATATAAAGTGTCTGTAAAAAGTTGTGAAGTTAAAATTCTATTTGGGAAGGTTTTTCTCATATTTTATTTTGAACCAAGATTTTTGCAAAAGACAATATTCGGAAAATCCTTTGTAGACCATCTGCAATTGTCATAAGTGGCATGATCACATTAGTAGAGAAGCAGGTTAGTAAAGAACAGTTGCTACTTACAGAATTGCATATAGCTGTAAAAGATAAACAGATCCACTGACACGACTTAGAACAACAAGAGGACAAAGAAGCAACCATAGTCAGCAAAACCCCACTAGAAACATTAAAAAAAAAAAAAAATCTTAATTATCACTCTTATGAATTCAATGATAGGAACTTCGTAACCGCCTGCAAAAGGTACAAAATTTGCTAGGGTTAGTTAAAGCAGTTATTTTCAACATGTCAGAACTTTAATGACCACCAACTTATACAATGCTTGTCAGTGCAGATATTAAGTGAAATATGTGAGATGACACAAATTAGTAAAATGGATAAAACACACAATAAAACCAACATTTATGTCATAGGTGTTAATAAAATTACTAAAAAACAAACAGCTACATTTAAAAATAACACTAAATCTGTTGTTTTCCATTTATGAATATAGATATATATACACACAGGTTCCAGACCAGTTGTATAGAAAATCACTGTTTTTTTTTTTTTTTTTTTTAATTTATGTATGTAATGGTATAAGAATGTGATGGCTAAAAGAGAAAGTGGGGTATCTGATGATTTCAAAACAGTTAAGGCCTCTCAAGGTGGAACTTGAAGAAAGTAATAATAATAGTGTCTCTGAGGCCATTTGGTGTGAAGTTGAGGTTAGCACGAATTTTAGATATTTAGTGGAATGTTGCTACAGGCCAGGGAATGCAGAGGAAGAAGATTCTGAAATGTTCAGACAGATGAGACTGGTGTGTGACAGGATAGTTATAATAATGGGTAACTTTAATTATGGAAGTATTGACTGAAAGCAGGAAATATCACATGTGAGAAGATCGAGTTTCTTGAGCTGCTCAGGGAAAGTTACCTTATGCAGCATATAGTTGAGGCAACACATGGGACTTGAGTGTTAGATTTAATATATGATATATAGTGATAATAGATGTTTCAATGATGCCAACAGTTGTGGGGAGTGGAACACGAGATATATGTAGAATTACAAAGCAGGGGACTACAATAAATTAAGGAAACAGATTGGTGTGCAGCGGCTTGATCAGTTGAAAGAGAGAGAAATCAGTAGTGCCTGGGATTTGGTCTGGAATAAATTACTTAGGGCAATGTTAGATTGTATTCCTAAGGTTCAGAGGATAAATAAGGTAGGAGCAAAATAGACGAATCAATGAAGGTGATGTAGATATCATGCAGGATGGCTTAAATATGCCTGTCAATATGGGCAAAGTTAAATGGCTGCCAATTTAAGGTGATGCACTTTGGGAGGATGAGATCACATTCTGTGTGGTATATTGATGGAATTGAACTGCAAGGTTGATGAGGCAAGAGGCTTGGGCTTCATCTGATTGTGGACACAGAACTTAAGTTTAGAGGGCATATTGCAAAAGTGGCCAAAAAAGAACATCGAATGGCATGGTTCTCAAAGAACACTGATTTGGGAAGTTATTGTTCCACTTTATAAGACATTAATAAGGCTACATCTGGACTAGTGTTCACAGGTCTGGTCACCTGGATCCCTTGGTGATGAAGAAATGGTGGAGGGGATCCAGAGGCGAGTGACAAAGATTGTTGTAGTTTCGTGGAATGTTTCCTATGAGGAAAGATTGAAGGTCTGTGAGAGTTGATGCTTATCAGCTCCAAGAACTAGCTGATAGGCATAAGAGAGGAGATATGATAGAAACATATAAGTTATTAAAGGGGTTTTAGAGGGTTAGAATGGATACTGATGACTTCTTTCTGTACAGTGCAGGAAGGGAGAGAATGAGGGATCATTCCTAAAAATTGCGTAAGAGTGGTTAGCAAGGGTGTTAGGACTAGATTTTTTGCTTGTTGGGTGGTAAATGTGTGGAATGCATTGCCAGAGGTGATTGTGAGTGCTTCGTCTGAATTGTGCGAATAATGGTTAGTGTGTCAATGTAGGGTCTCCTACGATGAGTCTTCTGACTTCATGGAGACACCCGTTATAATAATTATGCAGGATCTTCTGAAAAGAGGATGTTATGGACGAGGTACAAAAACAGGGTATGATTAGAAGCATGAGTATAAGGTGCAACTTATACTCACCTTATGGTGATAAGTTTAGTAAGGAAAGAGAAACTGGTATATGAAAAGAGATTGGCTGAAGCAGCAAAGCCATTGAAAATTCTATAGCAATGTTGCTAGTAAAAGAAAGGGTAACTTTAATTGCTGCAGATGAAACAAGAGTCACATCTGCTGAAGAAAAAATACTCCATAACATAAATGTTATGTTATGGTGTATTTTTGTTACTGTATTTTATGTGTGTGTGTGTGGGAGGGGGGATAAGAGTAGTGTTGAATAGCAATAGGAAGGAGGACAGACAACTGACAGTACAAGAATGGAAAGTGTTTAGAATTTTTAAGTAACCTTGATGTTAATAAGGCTGTGAGATTGGATGGGATATCACCGTGTAGATTAAGTGAATGTGCATGGTGAATAACCAAGTCAAAGGTACTTTTGACTTGGTTGTTCAAGAGAAGTCTGGCAACAGGAACAGTCCCAGAAGAATGAAAAGAAGGAACATTAGTGCTGCTCTAAGGGAGAATGCAAAGTCAGTAGTGTCAAACTATAGGCCTGTGTGTATATCAAATGTAGGGGGGGGGGGGGAAGATATTAGAGAGGCTGTTAGGGAAAGAATACAAATGTGGATTAATGAGAATGAAAGGCTTTTGAGTGAGCAGAATAGGTTGGTTAGGGAGGAGGTAATGTTTTAGTAATTTGGTTACGTTTTATGATAGGGTGACTATTGTAATGGATGGGGGAGATACTTATACAGTGATTTATTTGGATTTTGCTAAAGCATTTGATTGAGTACCCAATACTACTGTTGAAATTGGGCAGGATGGGGGTTGGATAGTCATTTGATAGCTTGGTTACAAGGCTGGTGGATGAAATGGTGTCAGACAGTGTAAATGGAGGTGCAGTGTCCCAAAAAAGGAAGGTGATGAGTGGGGTACCACAGGATTCTGTTCTGGGACAGCTGCTGTTTAATTTATATATTAATGATATTAGTTCACAGTGTGAGAAGAATATTAGTTTGTTTGCTGATTATGCTAAATTCTGTCTTGTTGTTACAAGAGGATTTGAACAGGTTGGTAGTTTGGGCTGAAGAATGGGGATATCATTGCAGTGTTGCACAATTACTTTGAATTTTATCTACCATTATTAACAATAAAATGAAATAAATAGTTTATAATTCACAACGAAACACCAAAACACAGAGATGTAGTGAACAAACATTGTAAATAGTGAACAAACATTGAATTCACGAATACTGCACATCGGTTGATTCATGGAAACTTCATATCGCTAAACCATTATATGAGCGCATGCAGCATCATATAAATGGACATTAATCATAACTAAAAAGCATCATATGAGTGGATCATTTTTAATCATAATGTGAAGTCATTAGCCTCTTTATACAAATAGTCTAGTAGTTGGAAAAATACTACTTTACATATACTTGGATAAAGGATTAAAGAAGAATATAATTTCTTGCAGTCTTTATTTAATATTTAATAAAAATAAAACATCTTAATTCAGGACATATACCGTAGTCCACCCTTATCTGCGGGTTCGCTATTCCGTGGTTTCAGTTCTGCAGTCAACACTGGTCCGAAATATTAAATGGAAAATTCCAGAAATAAACAATTTATTATATAAGTGGATATTAGATCCAGCATTATTTCAAAGTTGAATGTAGAAACCATGAAAGTTTTGTAAAAATAAGTTGACCAGAGCTTTACAAAACTTTCATAGTTTCTACATTCGGCTTTGAAATAATACTGGATCCAATATCCACTTTACTTATATAATTTTGCATCACCGAACTGAAGTCCTTTAGCTCTATTTTGGTGTAAACAATTTATAATTACATAGGCAAAATGGATATTAGATCCAACATTATTTCAAAGCCGAATGTTTGTAGAAACTATGAAAGTTTTGTAAGTTGACCTGAGAGCTTATGAGAATACAATCCTTGTCATCCCTGAGTTGCCTTAGCTTACATTACTTAAATGGCTACGGTAACTCAGGGATGCCAAGGATTGTATTCTCATAAGCTCTCAGGCCAACTTATGAAACTGTCATAGTTTCTACAAACATTTGGCTTTGAAATAATGTTGGATATAACATCCACTTTGCCTATGTCATATTACATCGCCGAAATGAAGCCGTATGGCTCTTTCTTTTAGTAATAGGCAATTCATAAGTTTCAAATTGCATGAAACTGAGTAGTTATTGGTTATCAGATCAACTTATCGCAGTGCTTGTGTTCAAATAACCCTTATTTTACTTCATAAGCCTCAAAGTGCAGAAGAGTGATGCTGGCAATTTGGACATGCCAAAGAGATGCTGTAAAGTGCTTCTTTTTAAGTAAAAAAGGTGAAAATTCTTGACTTCTGAAAATAATAATAAAAAGAACACATACTGAGGTTGATAAGATTCCATTCACATTCAGATAACTTTTATTACAGTATATTGTGATTTCTATTTTATTATTAGTTATTGTTGTTAATCTCTTACTGTGCCTAATTTATAAAAAATTTAATTTTATCATAGGTATGTATGTATAGGAAAAAACAGTATCTATAGGGTTTGGGGTACTATTCCCAGTTTCAGGTATCTGCAGGGTGTCTTGAAACATATCCCCTTCGGTTAAGGGGGGGGGGGGGACTACTGTATGTACTGTTTATATATGTGATATTACACTGACATGAAGAAAGGAAGATGAAGTAAATCATGGCTGCATTTTTAGGCATGAAATATATTTTGACACTACGACACAAGAATGTGGAAAACAGTAACTGTCAAAAAAAAGAAACGTAACAGATGATCTCATAATTAAAGCCTTCCAAACTTTGAGCAGTTTAATATAGTTCTTAACATATTTCACAATTTGATGTATATGTGGTTTAAAAGCAGCTGATTTAAAGTAAGTCTGAGTTATATCTACTTCTATGCAAAACAGGAGTTTTCTTCAGTCTTATTCTTTGTGGGCTGTCCACAGCATGATCTGCTAGATTTGACTTTCCATTGTAATTACAGGCTATACGTAAAATATATTATTTATTGCTATTTGTGTAGACAATCTGCTATCCACACAACAGCAGGTACAAATGGACTCTTCAAAATCATCATTGGAAGAAGCCTTTAAAACACATGTTAAATCATAATACAGCCAAGCTTTCTTTCACATTCTAGAAATCACATGTACCATAAATCAAGCAGTCAGCAAAAGCAATAACAATGATTTGCAAAAAGCTGTTTCTGAATGTGCAAGACAAAATCTGGCTTTCTTGCTCTCAATTCTATGAATGAGATGAAATTAGGATGCCCTACAGGATACTCTGTGTGTGACCAATCTTGTAGAAAATCAGCACTATGTGGCATGCATGAATGGTTTTAAAAACACACTAAAGAAGGCATTTCATGATTCTACTGTCGAGAAAATAATCATTACCTGTAATTTTATGAAGCATCCCTGGAAGCAAATGAGAACATTTTGAGTGAGTTTTTGTGATCACGTTGTTTCTTTAAAAATGCAATTTGATTTAAAATGTCCTTGTGTTTTCATGGTCAGAATTTCTTTATATATATATATGCACTGCATATTTCACACAATGTTAATGAAATATTCCACTTTTGTACAGTGTTGGGTTTAATACTGTAAATGGCAGTTTTTGAAAATAAATATTGAATGACTTAAAACCGAACAAGCTTTATTATGTACAATTTTCTTTCTCCATGACATTTGCAGAAAAGAAGCCATAAAACTAGCTTCAGACAAAAATGTGAGGTAGTAATAACCACATGTAGGCACAGATGCTATCAGCATCAAGGAGAATGTAGTTCTAGTGATACTGCCTTTGTCGTAGTACTGGCACAGGTCTGAAAAATTATCCAAAAGTAAGGCAAAGAAGTAGACTGACACAACAGCTGATCACAATAATTTAATTCTCTCCTATGCTACCTTCGATAACGTCTCTCTTTTTCTTCTTCATCCCTACTAGAAGATCGTCGTCTGCAACAGAAAAAAAAAATGTGTGAATCAAAGAAAAACTGATATCAGCAGGGAGAGTATATTGTCTAAATTGATTTTAATTTTATGTTGTTACTGTTTTTTTTTTTTTTAAATGGAAACAGCATAAAATTGTGTTACAATAAATATGAAATTCTACAAATGTCATATGGATATATTCTGTAGGAAAATATAGGGTATCCAGATGTATAACTTAGATGGGCAATTATTGTGGATATATATTTATATCCTACTTGGATTATATCCATGGAGTGGAAATAGCACTTTTAATTTTTTTCCTTGGTGTTTGAAATGGACCTTAACAATGTGATTTTGAGGGGAACTTTTTTTTTCTTTAATGTTATACATTAAACTTTATTATGCATTGTTTTTAACGTTTCCACTCAAAGAAATTATATTCACTAATAATAATAAAAAATATTACTGTAAATTATGTGACATCTACCTTTTGGTTTTAGGATGGGTCAGGTTTTTGGAATAATTAGATATTAAGGAGCAAAGGTAGAACTCACTTAAATTAGCTCAGAAAGTAAATTTTTTAGGAGGTGAAATGTCATGTAACCCAGTGCAGTTGACTCATTATAACAAACATGCAATAGTACCACAGAAATATTCTATTGAAAGCTATCTGCTATAACAATTTCTTTTAGAACAGCATTGTGCCTATGGAATCTTGGTAGAAATTAAGTGTTATGTTGGTGTTTACTATAATGAGATCATATTGACAAGTATGGCTGTATCAATCTGCCAAAAATTTGGGAGATATGTCTTAAGATCAACTGTTGTTACACTTAAGCACTTCTTTTTACACAACATTAGAGGATGCCAAATTAAAACTTGAGATTCTTTAGTGTATTTTCACACGTAAACATAGTTTTTCTCTAAGAACTGGCTTAAAATCCAGCAAAATGTCAGCCAGTTAAACACGTTTTTATAATTTCGTATTTTGTTTGGTTGTTATAATACCACTAAAATAAGTCATGAAAGGGTGTTTCATTTAGTTCATGAACTAAAGCACAAGTTTAAGCCCAAATTGAATGTCATCAAAGACAGGAATGGAGGAGTACAGAACTGGAAATCAAAAACAGATAGAAAGAATACTTTGAGAAACTGTAGAGCAGTGGATAAGGAAAATATGGATTTGTAACCACCTCCACTTAGGAATGAGGCTGAAAGAGCAGTTAAACAGCTTAACAACAATAAGATGCAGATGGAATTCCAGCAGAAATACTTAAGGTTACAGGGGATGGTGAGATAAGAATGTTTCATAGATTGATTACAAGGATATGGGAGATAGGACCATGGCCAAGAGACTGGAAGAAGTTGGTTTTCATACCACTACATAAGAAGAGAGATATGAAGGATTGTAAGTTTAATCTCTCATACAAGCAAGATTTTATTAAAGATCATTCTAAATAGAATTGAGGCAGAGATGTCTGAGGAACAGGCAGGTTTTAGCAAAAGGTAAGGGTATGAGAGATCAGCTCCTTTGCATTAGATCAGGGGTCTCCAAACTACAGCCCGCAATATGATTTTATCCGGCCCACCAATTGGACTAATTTTAAATAAAAATCTGCAAAAAAAAAAACATGGGGTGTTGATAGATTTCAAATGCATTAATTAAAATTGTGTTCAAAATATATTCCCGAATAGCAAAAAGTAACCATAATCCAAGTTACGGTCTTTCTGACTGTAAAGGGTCAGTTAAAATGGACTAACGAAGAAAAAAAATTTTAAAGAATTCAAAACGAAATAAAAAAGTTACATCCGAATAAACTTTTTTATTGCACGAAATAAGAACTTAAAAAAGTCGGTAAAAACGAACTAACGAGCAAAAAACGAAATAAGAACAAAATTTCCCGATCTGTATTCATTGACAAAAAACTCGAAGTTATACGAAATTAAAAAAAGTTACATGTAAATTGTCGGTGTATATTCGGTTGAAAAACTAACGACTACCAAAAATTTAAACAAATTGTTTCCCGAACAGAAAAAAAATGAATTCGGCTATTTCAAAAAAAAAGTAACAGTTCGCACGTAGAAATTGTTGTGATAAAATTTTTTTTTTGGTAATTTTTACAAAAATTTTTTTTAAATAAATAAAAAAAAAATTATAATTATTTATAAATTTATTCTCTTTTATAGGGTTAACATGGATGGGAAAAAGAAAACAAAAGTTGATCATGAATGTCGTGTGTTTAATGAAGAATGGGGCATAAAATACTTCTTCATACAATCGAACTCAAAGGATAAAGCTGTATGTCTCATTTGTAAAGACACTGTTGCTGAGTTGAAAAAATACAATATACGCTGCTACTATGAAACAAAACATGCTTCAACGTTTTCGCAATTTAGAGAAAAGGAGCGTTCGGATAAATTTGAATTATTATGTCGTTGCTTGAGTTTACGAAAGAAAACTCAGAAAATGAAGCCTTAACCTTGGTAAGCTACAAGGTTGCTTATGTGTTGGCTAAAAAAGGAAAACCATTCATCGATGGCAATATCATCAAAGAATGTATGATGGAAGCAGTGGCCAAGTTATGCCAAGAAAAACTTAATATTTTTAAAATAATAAGTCTTTCACCAAATACTATTGCTCGTCGGGTCGAAAATATGGGAAATAACATTATCCAAGCAAGTTGTAGGCAAAGCACAATGTTTTAGTCGGTATTCTCTCATGCTGGATGAATCAACTGATGTTTGTAATACCTTACAACTCATAGTATTTTTACGTGGCATTGACGATGAACTTAATGTCACACAGGAATTAGCGTCACTTTGCAGCATACATGGTACTACAACAGGAGAAGATATCTTCGAAGAAATTAAAAAAACATTAACAGAATATAATTTGGATTGGAATCGTCTGCAGTGCGTGATAGTTGATGGAGGAAAAAAACATGTCTGGTATAAAAATGGGGTTGTTGGGCAAATCACAAAAGCTTGTGAGGGTGCAGAAATATCAAAACCAATGTTTCTTCACTGTGTTATCCAAAAACAATCACTTTGTGGAAAATACGTTGATATGAGCTGTGTCTTGAAACCTGTTATTTCTATGGTAAATTTCGTTTGCTGTCATGCATTTAATCATCGTCGGTTTAGGTATTTTCTCGAGGAATGTGATTCTGAGTATGTTGACTTGACATATTATACTGCAGTTCGCTGGCTTAGCTGTGGAAAGGTTCTGTCACACTTTTCATCTCAGGAATGAAATTGATATATTTCTTACTGAGAAAAACCGTTATGAACCACTTTTATCAGATACCGAGTGGGTTTGGAAATTGGCATTTTTTGCAGATCTGGTGAACCACATGAACAATTTGAATTTAAAGTTGCAGAGTGAAAATAACTTAGTTTGTGATTTATTATCTCATATCAAGGCATTCAGAGCAAAGTTGATACTTCTGGAAGGCCAGGTGAAAAATTGTAACTTTGCTCATATGCCAGAACTGCATAAAAAGAGTGAAGCAGAATTTCCTTTCTCGTTTGCAAATTTAGTTATTTCAGATCTTAAACAACAATTTCAGAAGTGATTTTCTGATTTGGACACCAATGCTAGAGAAATAAGATTGTTTCAAAATCCATTTGACTGTGTTGTTACTGATGTCCCAAGTCAACTTCAAATGGAAATTATTGAACTTCAGGCAAATGAACATATTAAAGATAAATACAAGGAAGGAAACTTGATCAATTTTTATAAATTTTTGAACTCTGAGCTGTTCCCAAATTTGAAGAAATTTGCTTTGAAATTTATCTCTATTTTTGGGACAAAGTATCTTTGCGAACAAACTTTTTCCCGAATGAAATATATCAAGTCAAAATACAGGACAAATTTATCTGATGAACATTTGAAATCGCTACTTGTAATTAGCACTTCAAAATTTGAACCTGAGTTTAATAAGATTTTAAAAACACAAACACAGTTACATCATTGACATTAATGGTTTTATTATAATTTGTGATAAAAATATGAGAATTTGATGATAGTGTTCGTTGTCATTAATATATATACGATAATTCAATCTCACATACTCTGTAATCAGTTTTTATCTGCTTTCCATAAAACTCATATATCTAGTTCTAGAGTTTTTTATTACTACAGCCCGCTGAACAGCGCTGAAGTACCCAATGTGGCTCTCACAGCGAAAAGTTTGGAGACCACTGCATTAGATCATAGAAAACTATATGATCTAATGCAGTGGTCTCCAAACTTTTGACTGTGTTCAACATATAAGACTGAGGGCAGTAATGAAAATAATAGGTTTCCCTTAACACATTATCAGGTCGATAGCTAACTTGTGCAATGAGCAGGAAGCCATGATAAGAACAGGTGTTGGATTAACTGATTGGCTTCATTTAGAAAGGGAGTTAAGCAAAGTTAACTTTAAAGCAGGAAGGATAGGTGGTAGATTGATCAGTCATCTGAGGTATGCTGATGATAGAGTATTACTTTGTAATGACAAGGCAGAACTAGGACAGATTCTTGACAAAGTTAATGAGATCAGTACGAACAGAGGACTTCAGCCCAATCCTAGCAAGACAAAGATTATAGTTCTCAAAGGAAATACAGGGGATGCTTAAAGCAGGGACCAAAGCTGTATAACTGAGAGGAGACATCCACATAGCCTTTAAAGGAATGCAGAGAACTGACTAGAGCTTCTGACCTAATGTCCAATCCTCAACTTCTCATGGTGCACCCTGTTAGGTATCTACCTGGATACTGAATAAAAGAAGACGGGCTGGCAATCTGGGATTTCGCTGACAAAATTCTATTCTTATTAGCTTAAATCACAATGTAAAACAATGATACAACATTAGAGAATTTCATGCCAGCTTTGGTGTGTGTGTGGGGGGGGGGGGTCGCCCAGTTAAACGAGACCTCCATTGTTTTCACTAGGGAACCACAACAAACAGCAAAAAGTCAGCTATTAAAACACAAAGCCTAAATGGCAAAGAAATGAACTAGCAAAAGAATTGGATAAGTACCAGATCAACATAATAGGGGTGATGGAAACAAACAAACAAAAAAAGAAAAACTGGTGAGATCTTTCTAAGCAATAAATACAAAATGTCTTCAGGTAATAAACAATCAGGGAATTAAAGATACCAAGAAATTATATACTTGGTTTAATCATTTTCCATGTGTAAGCAAACAAAGTTTGCGCTTGAAGTATCTTTTCCAAGTGACATTTTCCAAGTGTTGCTTACACTTGGAAAAGGATTAAACCAAGTATATAATTTCTTGGTATCTTTAATTTATAGTTTAACAAAGTGGAAAAAACTTTCAACTACAAAAAATCAGGGAAAAGAAGGAGTAGCTATAGTATTCAACACTAAATATGAGAATAATCTTCTTGAATGACAGGCAATATCAAGTAGAGTGATACCAGAATGGGAAACTGCATAATGACACTTAGTTGTGTCTATGGTCCCACAGAAGGTTCTACTAAGGTAGAAGTGAAATTTTTTTTTAAGGCTTAAGGAAAAGTTGGTCCTTGTTGGGAATCTAAATAGCAGAGTAGGAAATGACTGTCGGGCATGCAAAAATATTTTGGAAAAATTCAGAGAAAAGAGCAAAGTTAATAATAGCAAATAACTGTTGGATTTCTGTTCAGGACATGGATTGGTTATTACTAACACAATGTTCCAACATAAAAATGTGCACAAATTCACATGGAGAGAAGAGGCAAGGAATAAGAAAAGTCTCATTGACTATGTTATTGTTGATAGGATGTTTTCTCACTGGTGCAGGACACTACAGAGGATTTGAAATTGGAAGTGATCACTATTTGGTCTTGAGCAAATCGAAATATTGAAAAAAAGAACATGTAAGAAAGTTTTAAAGTGAATAAAAGTTGACCAGCTCTCAGATATGAACTGTCGACTAAAATACACAAACATCATTCAAGAAAAAATGAAAGAGTTTGAGAAAAGGAACAAAACCTTGAAGATTCTGTGGCAAGCCATGAAGAAAACACTGACTGAATCAGCCAGAGAGGTATCTACTGGGTGCTGAATGAAAGAAGATGGGCTGGCAATTCGGGACTTAGCCAATCAAAATGTACTCCTATTTTGGCTTAAAACCATAATATGATGGTGCAACATGATTTATCCGTAAGTGCAAAGTTCATACCAACTGGCCATTGCTGAGTTAACCAATCCCCCCCCCCCAACTGCTGTTAATGTCAGGAAATCAGGGTGAGCGGTTAAATGTCAAGCTCAACTTCTAAAAGAAGAACAGAATAAAAGACCCAACATGAGAAGAACTGAAGATAGCAACCATCAGTATAAGGAGTATTAATGGAAAGAAAATTGAACTTGAAGAAGAACTGGAAAAATACCACGTGGACATAATTAACATAAAAGACAGAAACAGGTAAAATCTTACTAAATAATAAGCATACAATGTTATATTCAGGCAATAATGAATCAAGGAAAAGAAGGAGTAACAATAGCATTCAACACCAAACATAAGATAAACTTCTTGATTGGAAGGCAGTTTCTAGTACAGTTATTGGCAAACTTCAAAATGGACAATGAAACTTATAAGGAAGACGTGGAGGAATTTTTATATTCATTAGAACAGGCGGATGACATAAAGAAAATAGAAAATGTGGTCCTTGTTAGAGGTCTGAACAGGCATATATAGGAACATTGTTGGAAAAATTTGAGAAAGGGGCAAAGCCAACAATAATGGTAAGTATTTTCTGGACTTCTGCTCAGGACATGGACCAGTCATTGCTAACACCATCTTTCAACATAAAAATGTGCACAAATTCACATGGAGAGAAGACACAAGAAATAAGAAAACCCTCATTGACTACATCATGCTGATTCAGGATACAAGAGTGTACAGAGGACTTGAAATTGGAAGTGACCATTACTGTGTACTAAGCAGGATAAAAATGGATATCATACTGAAAAGAACAGTATGTAAGGAAGTTTTAAAGAGAAATAAAGTTGAGCAGCTTTTACAGGTAAACTGTAGACTTGACTATACAAACATGATTGAAGAAAAAATGGAATAAATTAAAAACAATAACCACACCTTGGACTCTCAATGGCAAACTCTAAAGAAGACATTGATTCAGCTAGGGTATGTGGTGAAGTGCCTGAAAGGATAGAAAAATAAGAACACCATGAAGAAAGCATACAAAACGTTCATAGCAAACAAGTCAGCAGATGCCCTAAACGAATACAGAGAAAAAATGCACGAGAGCTAAGCTATGTGTAAAAGTAGCTAAACAAAAGTCATGAGATGACTTTGGTAAGAACATATTCTGGAGGATATTGAAAAAAACTCAGATGTAAAAGGAATTAGAGATGATAAAGGAGACATGAAGGATATCCTAGATGGATATCTGGAGTAATAATTACTTTGAAAGACTTAAATGAAACAAGGTGTAACAGAACCATAGTAGAAACTTTTCAAGAGAAATACAAACAGGAATACATATGAATACATGAAGTAGAAAAAGCCATCAAAAACTTGAAATGTGGAAAGACAACTACAGTAGATGATATTTGACCAGAAATGCTCAAATATCATTATTATTAAGAGAGACCTCCATGGAGTCAGGTACTCATTGAGGAAGACCACATACTACACACACCAGCCATCATACTTATTCTTGAATCATTTACAATTCTTGCACACACAACCTCCACTGACAATCCATTCTAATCATGCACCATCCTATAAGAGATAAATCTAGCCCTCACCCTCTTCTTAGCAGCATTCATTCTCAGCTTCTAAAGATGCCCTCTTGTCTGGTCCTTTCCCCACCCTCCATAAAATAAAAAATTCCATCAACTGATATCCTGTATAACCATTTCAGAAGTTTGTAAGTCTCAATCATATCACCTCTTTCTCCTGTTTCCTGGCATTTGCAGCCTACAAATTCTCAATCTGTCTTCATAATCTGTATTCCACAATGCTATCATTTTTGACACCCCCCCCCACTGTATCAGAATCACCAGAGAAATCAGGAGACCACAATTTGCGTACGATAGTCCAGTGATAAGCCTTAAAAAGAGGCAAAATGACTTCCTTATTTTGACATGACAAGGTTATTTCAGCACTGCCATTATTCCTGAGTTGTATTTACAATTTTTGCTATATGACCCTTGCATTTCAACTTCCTGTCTACTAAAACTCCAAGATACCTAGCCTCATCAGTTTCTTCAACCATAATCCTAACAATAAAATAAGACAGTGGATATTTAATCACACCAAAGTACATGACTTTACATTTATTAACGTTGAAATGACAGCCATTTTCACATGACCACATTTCCAGCCTATTCAAATCATTTTGCAAGTACTGCATATCAGCAGCACTCCTGATTAGCCTATCTATCTTTGCATCATCAGCATATACCTGTATGTCAGATGTCAAATCCTTCCTAATGTCATTAACGTACAGCTTGAATAAATGGACCAAAGACTGAGCCCTGAGGCACATCACTGATTACCTTGAATCTTGCAGATTCATACCCCCCCCCATATACCACTTTTTGATATCTGCCAGTTAGCCATCCTCTTATCCAAGCTAATATTTTATAATCCAAATCCATATTGTCCAATTTATGCAATAGTCTTCCATGATATGTTCTGTCAAAAGCCTTAGCAAAATGCAAAAGTATCATAGTGTATCCATTCACCTTGTCTAACTCAGTGGTAACATTATTATAGAATGTGAGCAAATTGCTAAAACGTGACCTTCCCTTAGTAAACCCATGCTGTTCATTGCAAAGTAGAGATTCACTGTCAACCTGTTTCTGAATGCGAGCCCTAACCAATTTTTCCAAAATATAGTGAATGCATCAGTCTTTGCACCACTCTTGTGCAGTGGGATTACCATACATTCTTTCCATTCCTGAGGAATCCTCTCTGTTCTGAGACTCAAATTATATAGCCAGTGCAGCTGAACACTCTTTTAGCACCCATGCTGATATTCCATCAGTCCCTATTGCTGAATTCTTATTCAGTTTGTGCAACAGCTCTAATACCTCCTCTTCATACACCTGAGTTTCTAAAGAGATGTAGCAGTGAACTCAATGTTGCATACCAGGTTGATAGCTTTTAGCAAAATGAGCACTCATTAGTTGAACAACCTCTTCTGCATCTCTCACCTTCAACACCATCTGCATTCAGAAGAGTTATTCTTTCACATTCATTATTTCTTTTACTTGCAGCATACCGACAAAATTCTTGGGTTGTCTCTAGCTTGCAGAGCCAGTTTCTTTTCATCCTCAGACTTAACTTTCCATACAACAGTTTGACTCTTCTAGCCTGCTGCTTATAATTTTCATAACGGACATCATCCTTATGCACACGATATTCCTTCCACATTATACGTTTCTTCCTTTCTCTTGCTAATAAGATTTCACAAGCATTTGACTCCTACTCTAAGTATTCTTTGAACTCTTGGGATATATTCTGATATTGCATCATTTAAGTATTTTTTTAAATACTTTCCATGCACTGTCGATATTCTTACCATCCAGTAACCGATACCATTCTGCTGAACTCAGTATATTCCTCAGTCAGTCATAATTTCCTGCTTTGTAGTTCAGTAAAGTTCCATTCAGTAACCTTTTCTGAATGGAACATCCATAAACTTAGTCACTTCCCAAGTGAGTACTGCATGATCACGGTCACCAACCAGAGGCAGAATAGTTACGTTTTTATCTGAAACACCCTCTGACACTATAATCAAATTTAACACTCTTTGACTTTGAGTTCCTTTTGTCACATGCTGCTTGAGGAAGTTGTTCCACAACAGCTCAATAGATTCAATTTCATTCTTCTCATAAGATTTTAACTGCTACCTATCAATATTTGAATAATTAAAATCTCCCATTATGATTACTCTTTTTGCACCCATCATCTCTATTTGGTGATGCATTTCTTCATCACTAGCACTGATCCATTAATCTAACAAGATTAATGGATCAGTGATAACAAGATTTTTTTTCGGTGTCGAGGCTAGCTGGTGAACGGACGTGCTATCGGAGAGCTCCTGAGAGATTTGTGTTTTTTGTTGATTTATTGATGTTTTGGATTCAATTTAATGGACTTAAGTGTGTAATTTTGGTATATTATTGGAGCTTTATTAGCGTGGTTAGTGTACTAAAGTGTTTTATAACATAATCTATGTCGAGAAGTCGCCGCTAGATGAATTCGTAATGTATAGCGTTCGTGCAAGCTCCAGATAAGATAAGTATCATTTTCAGTTATCGATACAAATTACTTAATATTGTGTAGTTTTGTTTTGTTTGCCTTGCGTATTTTAGTGCGTCTGTTTTTGGTGTGTTATAATGTATAATTTGACAAAACACGTTGCAAATAAGTATGGCACCTGTGCGAAGGAAAATGGCGGCCAGTAATGATGGTTCGCCATCGTTATCAAAGAACGGTAGCATAAAAGAAATGAGTCAGTGTACTAGCTGTGAAACGTACGCTTTGCGGAGTGCGGTCAGAGTGTGGTTAGATGATAATAAAGGATTGAATGTGTGTAGAAAATGTAGGGAGAATGAGGAATTGAAGTGTATTTCGGATCGTGAGTGTGATATTTTTGTCAACCTTCAGAATGAAGGAAATAGGGATATGACAAGAAACGGCAAGGTTGTACATGAAAATTGTGAGAGTGTGAATGTAGAAAGTGTGAATGATAGTATAAATGGTTTCTCAGAGAATAAAAAAGATGAGATAGATGCATTGAGTGAGATTGCGTTGTTGAATAGTGCGATAGAAAGAGCAAAACAGCAGCTAGAGTGCATGAACAAAAGTAGACTGAATGAACCAACCAATAATAAAAGGTATGACAGGAAAAATAGACGTGTGAACATGAACAAAATGAAGGATAGAGTGCTGTATCGAGACTCGTTAGTACGAGGTGTGTTAGTAGAGGATTTGACAAAATCGTACCAACCTGGTGCGACCATAAAGGACGTAACTGAGTCTATTAGAGAGCAAAAGGAAAGGGTGAAAGAAATGATTGTTGTGGCAGGTACGAATGATTTGAAAGGAGATAAAATGGAAATGATAGAAGACCTGAATGAATTGTTTGAGGTAGCAAAAGAAAAGAGTGAGACAGTTAGAATGATTAGTCTTTTGCCACGGTATGACAGTGAAATGTTTAAAAGGAGGGCCATAATTGCGAATGACTTTATGCGTGGGTTATGTATGACGAGTGGTGTGGAATTTGTGGATGTGTGGAGTGAGTTTGATGGGCGAAAGGATCTATATAAGATGGATGGCTTGCATTTGAATAGTTACGGTGTAAGAAGACTTGAGAAAGTGTTGCTGAATGTAGTGGATGTGCAAATTCAGGGAAACTAGATTTGTTAAGGGGGGGGAGTAGATATACAGTCCTTATGGAGGCAGTTGAATGTAAGAATGAATATAATATGCCAGAGCAAATAAGGACAACAAATCTGAGTGGGATAGTTAATATAAGGCATCAAGGTAGGGTTGGGGCTAATGGGAGTCTTAAATTCATGTACACTAATACTAGGAGTATTAGGAACAAGAAGGAAGAGTTTTTGGCCATGGTTGGCACTTCCAGACCACAGGTTATAGGTATTAGTGAAACATGGCTGACTGTAGATGATATAACTAGTGGGATTGAATGTGATGGGTATAGTGTGTTCAGAAATGACAGGGAGAATAAAATGGGGGGAGGAGTATTTTTGATGATAGCTGATGAGCTCCAGCCAAGGAGAATAGAAGTTGAATTGCAGGATAGAGAAAAGAGCACATTTGAGGCCATTTGGTGTGAGATTGTGGCTAGCAGAACTAAATATACAATTGGGTGCTGCTATAGACCAGGTGATGGAAAAGATGGTGGTGACAGTATGCACAAGCAAATAGAAGAAATGGGTGGAAGGAGGGTGATTATGGGAGATTTCAACTATGGTCGCATTGATTGGAGTGAGGAGAGGACACACGGGAGGAAGGAACTGGATTTTATGCGGTTATTAAGGGATAACTATCTGCGACAGCATGTAATGGAAAATACTAGGGGTCAGAGAGTGCTTGACCTAGTAATTACATCTGAGGATTTGGCTGTAACAAATATGACCACATTGCCACCAATCGGTGAGAGTGATCATAGGGTCTTAACTTGGGAGGTGGCTAAAGGTGTAGAATTTTCAATTAAGACAGGGTACATGTGGAATTATCGGGCTGGAAAGTATGACAAGCTTAGGAGTTTGATTGGTTCAGTGCCATGGCATGTACAACTGCAAGGACTAGAAGTTGATAGTGCATGGGAGGTAGTTAAGAAGTGCTTGCATGAAGCAATGGCTGACTGTATACCTAGAGTCCGAATAATAAATCAAGTAGGGGTTAAATGGATGAATAACACCATTAAGCTTGAGCTGCAAAAAAAGAAACAACTATGGAGGGAATTTAAGGAGAAGGGTACACGAACGGTATAAAGCGCAGGCCAGAAGGGTGACGAGTGTGGTAAGAAAAGCAAAAAAGGATTACGAAAGAACATTGGCCATGCAGGCTAAAGAGAATCCTAAACAGTTTTTTAGATATGTAGCAAGTAAAAGGAAAAATGTACATGGCAGATTGATTTTAAAGAATGCCGATGGTGGGGAGGTAACTGAATCAGTTGAGATAGTTGAGTTACTGAGTGAGCACTTTGCAAAAGTATATCATCCAGGTGGTGACATTGCAGAAACGAATAAACCAGTAGATTATACGGGAATTGTGGTTAATGAAGTGGAGGTGAGTAGTCTATTGCATAACCTCAATGTCAATACATCTGTGGGATTGGATGGTATACCAGCTCGTGTTGTATGAGAAGCAGCTAAAGAATTGTCAGTACCCTTGACCATTTTGTTTAATTTGAGTCTCGGGTCTGGGTTAGTCCCGAGCGGGTGGAAAGAGGGGAAAATAGTTCCACTGCATAAAGGTGGTTCCAAGACTGCTGTTGTAAATTACCGACCGATTAGCATATCAGGAATCATTGTCAAGGTCTTAGAGAAATTAGTCAAGAAAAGAATACAGGATTGGATAGATGAAAATGGGATATTGTATGGGGGACAACATGGTTTTGTGAAGGGTAGATCATGCCTCAGTAACTTGCTCACGTTTTATACTGAAACGTGAGCAAGTTTATACTGACGGCTGAACTGGATAGGGGTAATGGGTTTACAGTGATACTACTGGACCTTGCCAAGGCCTTTGATAGGATACCACATGGAACCCTAATCAGTAAACTGGAGCAGATGGGTATAGATATAGGGTTGGTGAGATGGATAGGAGGGTGGTTGAAGGAGAGATATCAAAGAGTGGTTTATTCAGGAGTGGAGTCTAAAAGACATCTTGTGACTAGTGGAGTGCCACAGGGCTCTGTTCTTGGACCACTGCTTTTCAATTTGTTCATCAATGATATTGGAAAGGATCTGAGAGGAAGTTCACTTGTTTGCTGATGATGCAAAGTTGGGTAGAGCAATCGTGAGTGCACAGGATGTCAAAATTTTACAGGATGATTTGGATAGTTTGGAGGACTGCGCTAGGAAAAATGGATGTCGATTTAATGTGGCAAAGTGTAAGGTTATGCATTTTGGGGTGAAAAGAATAGCAGCAGTATATCGCATTGGTGGAACCATACTCCAGGAGATTGATGAGGCCAGGGATTTGGGAGTGTTGGTGGATAGGGAGTTGAAGTTTAGGGGGCACATTGCAAAAGTAAGTAAAACAGCTCACCAAATCACTTGGCTTCTGAAAAATACTTTAACATGCAGAGACGAACAAGTTGTTGTTCCTCTGTATCGAGCCTTGATAAGACCCCATCTGGATTTCTGTGCCCAGTTATGGGCACCAGGGTTTCTTTGTGATGGGGAGGAAGTGGAGAGGGTCCGGAGACGAGTGACCAAGATGATAGCAGGTCTGTGGAATGAACCTTATGAGAATAGGTTGAAGATTTGTGGGTTGCAGAAATTGGACGATAGGCGAAGGAAGGATGATATGATTGAGACATTCAAATTACCGAAGGGTTTTTATAAGATTGATCCAGAAGATATTTTTGAAAAAAAGGCTGGTGGTGGGAGGACTAGGGGCCATGCATGGAAGCTGGGCAAGAGCGTGGTTGACAAGGGTGTTAGAGCTAGGTTCTTTACTTGGAGAGTGGTAAATGAGTGGAATAAGCTTCCAGAGTCTGTTGTGGGTGCTACGACCGTGAATGAGTTCAAGGCAAGGTATGATAGATACTGTGTGAATGTTGAATAGTTGTTCTTGACATGATGTTAGGGCCTCCCTCGATGAGTCTGTCAACTCCTTGGAGTTTCCCGGAACAATAATAATAATAATAATAATAAAAGATCATTAGCAATTGATCTTGTTAGACTCCACCTCACACCAGATGGCTTTGAATTCACTGCCATGTGAAATACTGTTATTAGTACCACAATCATAGTTCTCGACACTAACTGGATTCAAGTCATCTGATATCATTAGCAGCATATCCCATTCTCTCCTAACCCGTCTGCCCTTCCTAAAAATACTGTACCCTTTACAGTCGATACCAGTTAGTATGTCTGATTCTAATAGCCAGGCTTCAGAATGCATACAATCTGAGGTCCCAAGGCATCAAATTCTATCCCTTTATTTCTGATACTCCTAGCATTCGTATATAGACATAAGCCACTTGCACGTTCTTTTGTATACTCTTGTCTAGTGCCTTATACATGTAGACATCTTTTCATATGTTTGATGGGTCTGAACCAGACGGACACAAAGTCAAAAACATTCTTTCCTCATAATCATTTCCATGATAACGCCCATTCCCATCATTAGCACAATTATATAACATTGTCACTCCTGCTCTCATATTCTCACCTTTCCTCCCATTATAATTTAGTTTCCCTGACTCTCTGTGTTAGGTCTCATACTAGTTATTAATTTTTCAAGACTCCTTAAACCAAATGCATTCAGGTGTAAGCCGTCCCTCTTATACAAATCCATTCCTTCTACATGGCCCATACATTGAATTGTTTTCCATCATAGCCCTTCTTCTTAATTCGTTTTTATCATGTCAATACGGAAGTATAAAAGTTTTACAGTAGCTACACTTGCATAATTCAGAAAGCCTGGTCAGAGGGTAAAGTTCCAGATTATTGAAGTAGAGTGCTCATAGTACCCTATAAAAAAAGGTAATAAAGCTGAATATGACTATTACAGAGGAATTTGTCTACTAAGTGTTCCTGGTAAGATTTATGCAAGTATTCTTGAGAAACACCAAAGGAAAATTGTGGTTGAGAAGTCTGGAGAAGAAAAAAGTTCAGGCCAAACATAGGTTGTCAGAATCAGATTTTCACTTTAAGACAAATAGTTGAAAAATCATGGGAATATAACAAGGATCTGTATTTAAGTTTAATAGATCTGGAAAAGGCATATGACAGGTGCAAAGAGAAAAGCTGTTCAAAACACTCACAGTTATATGGTGTAAATGGGACATTATATCAAGCAATACATAGTCTCTATTTGAGTTGTAAATCAGTAGTTAGAATTGAAGGAGGTAAGCTGTTCGATATTAAGTCAAGTGTGTGACAAGGGTGTACATTATCTCCACTGTTATTCATCATCTATATGGATCACATTATGAAGGAAAGCAGTATTAAACCTGATATCAAAATTGGAGATGTTAATCTCTTTTTTTAATCAGATGATGTACTTTTAAATAAATGCAGGACAAGTTTGCAGGATTTCCTGACCAAATTGAATAACTGTTGTAGTAAATTTGGTATAAAAATAGGCAGAAACATTGAAAACATCAACTGCATCCTGAATGGAGAACCCCTATAGAAGAAGTAAAATATTTCAGCTACTTAGGCACAATTTTTAGCAAAGATGGCAAATTAAATTCGGAAATAGACAGCAAAATTAACAAAGCTGGTATTCTAGGAAGTCAAATGAATAAATTTATATGGAATAAGAAACAAATTAATCAAAACACTAAATTTTGATAAACACTAAAGACGGTGTTCAAACCAATTTTAACTTATGGATCTGAGAGCTTGGTTAAAAATAAAACTCTTGATCAGACTGGAGACTACAAAAATGGGAGGACTGAATAGATGGCTTCAATAGCAGTGCATATTAAAAATGAGGATATTAGGAAAGAACTTGACATTATTAGCAGAGCTAATCTCAGGTGGTATGGTCATTTCAGAATGGGAGAGGAAAGACTAGCAAAACAAGTGTTCTCTGTCAGGCTGGCAGGAAAGAAGACCGACCCAGAGGAAGACCGTGATGTAAGTGCATTGATACAGTACAAACTGCCTTAGAAGACAAAAATATAAAATCTGATAACATTGGAATGTTGACAGATATTGTTGATAGGAGCTGACTGCACAAAACATGCAGTCTCTACATTGTTGTGTAAACTCTGTGTGATTGTTAGCATAGGAGAGGTTTTTAATGTCACATGTTAATGACTTTGAGATGTCACGAAGGATCATTCCTGTTTGGTATTTAGAATGCGTTTTGAGCGAATGATCTCAAAGGACTCTTTGAACAATCTGTTAAAGTAATTCTGTTCTAAGCAGGGCATGAAGGATGCTTACCAATTTACTACGTGATGTTCTTTGAGAATGTGTTACGATTCTGTTTTTTCCCCCTTAACTTTTGTTTTTAATGTCACCTATATGTTCTTTGTTGCAGATTTTGAAACTTCTCCTAGTCTGACCTACGTATCTTTCCACAAGAACACAGAATCTTGTATACATCCAGATATTTATAAAATGAAACTTTAGGGTAGTTTTATACTAAATATTATGAATAAAACAGCTTAAATTATATGATGTGTGTGTGTGTTCATACTGTTAAGCACATAATGTGAAAGGTTTTATCATTCAGAAAGATACCTTTTCCTTTTGCGATCACTAATACTTTCTTTCCCTGAATCATCATCACTTCCTGACCCAGAACTTGAGCAGCATGAAGATTCTGAAGATGATGATGATGAACTAGATGCACTCGAGCTATCAGATGCCACACCTGTGTCTTTACTGACATCTATCTGATCAGCAATAGCAGATAGCTCTGGTCTTTGTTCCTAAAACAGTGTTAATTTCTCGTTAATAAAAATAATCTAGTTAAGTTCCCAAATAAAACAGCAGTTCAAATTTTTTCTCTCTCACCACTACTTTGCTTACAATACAGCCATGATCATAACACTGATGATGGCTGTATTGTACATAGTTTTGAAAGACTTGTTTTGAAAACTGCAAAGCCATGATAACAAAGTTTCTTTTATCTTCCCATCGAAAGACTTAATTTTGATTTTTTTACTATGAGTGAACATCAAAATCATTGAAATGTTTTGTCATTCATACACAGGAATTATGACAAATGGAATAATATTAAAAAAGGCAACATATCAAAGGTTGTAACTCTTGGAAATGTAATTGTTTTTGTGTGTATTAATCATTCTCTTATTGTAACGTACTTCCTACAATGATTCATTCATGTTTGGTATTACTTCTTCCTCCTTGTGTGCGATGCTATCCATAAATTTCAAGAAAAATTTAACTTTGGAGGAACAACAACATGTATGTTGGAAATTTTATGTGAATTGGGTAAAACAAGTGCAAGAACTTACTGGTTTACAGTTAAGAGTAAGAAACCACAACAGTCATTGCCTTGGAAATCAAAATATCCCTTCCACTCTCTTTGCCCCCCCCCCCCCCCCCCCCATAAAGATCAGGTGAGTGGTGGTTTTCGCAATCAGAGTATGAATGATGTGGTGCAATTATGTCTCATCTGAACAAAATTTCAACGAGTAATATTAAATCGTAGTATACGGTGAAAATCTTCAAAATGCCTCACTAAAAAAAAAAAAAAAAATGTGTGAAGAAATCTTATTCTTGGCTCATTGACTTTTCATTTAGACGTTTTCACTAAGTACATCATTGCTATTCCAAAAGATGCCTCTGTCACCGTTGAACATTAGGAAGTGAGTTGACTGTTCTGGTTTTTTCACTAACTTCTGTTGGTATGACTGTGCATAGATGATTCAGAACTTATGAATCATCCCATATATAATGTTTACTTATAAATTGGAATTGTGTGGGAGACTCGAGTCCATCTGAGGTGGCAACAGCATGAACTAAACATATTATCCATATTCATACTTATCCCTTAACAGTACATTAAACTATTACCAAATGTAAATTAAGGGGATAAAAATCCTTTGTTGTTATATAAAAGCCCGTTTGACTTTTCATTTTAGTTATAAAATATTACCAAATGTGTTTGGTAGTAATCAATTTATCAAAACTTCAAGCAGTTATATTTTAATAAATTGTAGTTAATTATTTAATGAAAAGTTTATATTCTCTCTATTTAAATACCTTGACATAAAAAACATCCCTTTGATTATAGGAAAATGGATTCAATATGTATCTAATACAGCAGTTAATGGTATTTCGTAAGAGAAGGACATCCATCACATGTCATCTGGAGAACATGTTAGTTTCATGTGAATCCCAACTACAAAATACTATAAACCTACTGTGCATATTGTATATTAGGGATTACCAACCTTTTTGAGCTCTGGAGCACTTTTAAGATGAAGAAACAATACTGGTAGCACTCCCACCCCACCATCTTTCTTAAAGCAATCAAACAACCGAGATAAATTTATTGTGGATAAATAAACAAAACGATTAATGTAATTTTGTTTTTATTAGAATGGAACAAATATGTTTTAAAACAAATTAAATAAATTGTGAAGAAAAATAATTTTAAAGGAATCCTTGAAGTTGCATATCATTGACAAGTCCTTTGCATTTGGGAACATAAGGTGATGTTGCAGTTCGCAAACAATCCTCAAGATGTTCATCCTTTAGTCACAATCTGAATTTAGATTTTACGATATTCATGGTGGGAAAAAAAATGACTCACACAAGTATGTTAATCAAAAAAAAAGACATCTTGTACACACAACTTTTTAAAACAGGAATCTTTCCCTATCCACAAACCTCTAAAAGTTTTCACCACCTTTATATGACTTTAACATGATATTCCTGAGATTTACAATTTCCAGTTCTACGAGGATGGTCTGAAAAGTTCTTGACCTTACAATGAAAAAAACGAATTTATTATTTCAAAATTATTTTTATTTTTCAACATGATCTCCCTTAAGACTAATACATTTATTCCAGCACCATTATCCCATTCCTGTAGTGGTTCTCAGTAAGATCTGCAAAATACCTCTCTACAGCTGCAATCATCTTTTGATTCAAAGAAAAACGCTGACAAGCGAGTAAGAGTTTTAGTTTTGGGAAGAGATAGAAGTCATAGGGCAGATCCCTTAATTTTCCCATTGCCAAAACACTTTTGTGGGCAGGTGCCTTGTCCTTTTTTTTTTTTTCTGCAAACCAGTTCTTTTCTCATGAATTTTTTCGTCTAGTCTGGTTAAAAGATTGGAATAATATTCTCTGGTTATTGTTTTACCCTTTTCAAGATAATTAATAAACAAAATGCATCCCAAAACACTGATGCCATGACCTTTCCTGATGACGGAACCGACTTTGTCTTCTTTGGCGCTGAACAACTGGCTTCTGTCCACTGTTTTGACTGCTGTTGGGATTCTGGTGGGGAATGGTGAATCTAAGTCTCATCCATAGTAATAAATTGATGCACAAAATCAGTTTTAACTGTTTAAAACCCAAGAACTGCTCATAAAGTTGCACTCACTCATTGATACTGACTTTTAGCTGAAGAGTAAAATTTGAAGAGAAAGACTAACTGCTGTTAACACAGTGAAAGCAGACCACCTGTTGATTTCCCTGCAATAAAATGAATAGATTAGATTATAGAATGCTTAACTGCTATGCAGTTAAGCATTCTATAATTTACAGTTGGAAACGTGAAGAAATTATATTTGGTTATATTCAGCAAAGAAGAAAAATGCAGACATACCTTCATTTATGTGACGTATATACACTTGAAGTGCAAGCTAATTTGCACAGTGGTATGGGAATAATCTTTTATAATTTCAAACACGTTTATAGATTTAAATAAATATAGACAAACAAACATACCAAATAATTTCATATTTTCTTGCAACCTTAGAATGCTAAAAAAGAGCTCTGTTTAGCATGTCCTGTACTATATTTTACTTATCAAGTTTTAACTTTCGGGGTGCTTAAGGGTCAAAGCTGTATAACTGAGAGGAGACCTTCACAATAGCCTTTAAAGGAATGCGGAGAACCGACCAAGGCTTCTGACCTAATGTCCAATCCTCACCTTCGCGCGGTGCACCCTGTTGGGTATCTACTTGGATACTAAACAGACGAGGATGGGCTGCCAATTTGGGATTTAGCCGACCAAACTGTATTCTTATTGGTTAAACCAAAATAAAAAAATGATGGTACAACATGACAAAATTTCATGCCGGCTGGGGCATCGCCCGGTTAAACAAGGTCCCCGTTGTTTTCGCCAGGGAACCAGGGCGAACAGCGAAAAGTCAGCTACTGGAACAAATCTGAAAACAAACCCCAACTCAACATTACCAGAGTTAAAGATCGGTACTATCAACGTAAGAAGCCTGAATGGCAAAGAAATGGAGCTAGCTGAGGAATTAGATAAGTACCAGATCGACATAATAGGGGTGACTGAAACAAAAAAGACCCAAACTGGTGAGATCTTTCTGAGCAATAAATACAAAATGTTATATTCAGGCAATGACAATCAAGGAAAAGAAGGAGTAGCCATAGTATTCAACACAAAATACGAGGCTAATCTTCTTGAATGGCAGTCAGTCTCAAGTAGAGTAATGTGGGCAAATATGAGAATGGGGAACTGGACAATGAGACTTATTTGTGCCTATGGTCCCACAGAAGGTTCTACTAAGGTAGAAGTGGAGGAATTTTTTGAGGCTTTAGAAAAAGCAACTCACACAATGAAAAAGGAAAAGTTGGTCCTTGTTGGGGATCTAAATAACAGAGTAGGAAATGATTGTGAGACATACAAAAATATTTTGGGAAAATTTGGAGAAAAGAGCAAAGCTAATAATAATGGCAAATATCTGTTGGATTTCTGCTCAGGACATGGACTGGTTATTACTAACACCATGTTCCAACATAAAAATGTGCACAAATTCACATGGAGAGAAGAGGCTAGGAATAAGAAAAGTCTCATTGACTATGTTATTGTTGATAGTGATGTTTTCTCCCTGGTGCAGGACACCAGAGTGTACAGAGGATTTGAAATTGGAAGTGATCACTATTTAGTCTTGAGCAGGATAAAATTGAATTTCATATTGAAAAGAATAAAATGTAAGAAAGTTTTAAAGCGAATAAAAGTTGAGCAGCGCTCAGATGTGAACTGTAGACTAAAATACAGAAAGATTATTGAAAGAAAATGAAAGAGTTTGAGAACAGGAATCAAACCTAGGAGATTCAGTGGCAAACTCTAAAGAAAACATTGATTGATTCTGCCAGAGAGGTATGTGGTGAGGTTGTGTGCAAGGATAAAAAAATCAGAACTCCCTGGTGGACACAGGAAGTTAAAGAGGCAGTGAAGGAAAAGAAGAAAGCATATCAAAAGTTCCTGGCAAATAAGTCAGCTTTTACTCTTACAGAATACAGAGACAAATGTAAGAAAGCTAAACAGTGTGTAAAACTAGCTAAACAAACGTCATGGGAGGACTTTGGCAAGAATATAGAAAATAAATATCAAGAAGGTGGCAAAATATTCTGGAGGTTGTTGAAGAAGCTTAGGAATGGAGGAAAGAGTGCTGTAAAAGGAGTTAGAGATGATAAAGGTGACATGAAAACAGGAGAAAAAGATATCCTTGAAGTATGGAGTAATTACTTTGAAAAACTGCTATATGAAACAAGCAGTGATGACAGCACAGTGATAAAAAACAGTGACCAGGCATGCAGTCAGGAATACATTCCATACTTGAAGTAGAAAAAGCCATCAAAGGCTTGAAATGTGGAAAGGCAGCAGGAGTAGATGATATTCGACCAGAAATGCTGAAGTATGGTGGTATAAAAGTCTTACAGTGGCTGCACTGCATAGTTCAGAAAGCCTGGACAGAGGGATGAATTCCTGATGATTGGAGTAGAGCTCTGATAGTACCCATATATAAAAAGGGAAATAAAACTGAATGTGAGAATTACAGAGTTATTTCCCTACTGAGTGTTCCTGGCAAGATCTATGCAAGTATACTTGAGAAACGGTTGAGAAGAATTGTGGAAGAAAAGCTTGGTGAAGAACAAGCTGGATTCAAGCCAAATAGAGGCTGTCAGGATCAGATCTTCACTTTACGACAAATAGTCGAGAAAGCATGGGAATACAACAAAGATCTGTATTTAAGTTTTGTCAATTTGGAAAAGGCATATGACAAGGTGCCAAGAGAGAAGCTATTCAATACGCTGCAGTTATATGGTGTCAATGGGGCATTATATCAAGCAAGACTTTGTCTTTATTTGAGTTGTAAGTCAGCAGTTAGAATTGAAGGAAGTACAGGAAGATGGTTTAATGTTAAATCTGGTGTGAGACAAGGTTGTACATTATCCCCTCTGTTATTCATTATCTATATGGATCACATTATGAAGGAATGTGGTATTAAACCTGATATCAAAATTGGAGATGTTAATGTCAGCTCTTTGCTTTAATGCGGATGATGTTATACGTCTAAATAAATCCGCTACAAGTCTGCAAGATTCTCTGAATAAATTGAATAGCTGTTGTAATAGATATGGTATGAAGGTCAGCAATAAAAAGACAAAGACAATGAAAATAGGCAGAATCATTGAAAATGTCAACTGTGTTGTGAATGGAGAACCTGTGGAACAAGTAAAACATTTCAGCTACTTAGGCACGATTTTTACTGAAGATGGTAAATTAAATATAGAAATAGACAACAGAATCAGCAAAGCTGGTATGGTGGGAAGTCAATTGAATAAATTCATATGGAATAAGAAAGAAATTAGTTGGAACATTAAATTAGCTGTATACAAGACAGTGTTCAAACCAGTTTTAACTTATGGATCTGAGAGCTGGGTCAGAAGTAAAACACTTGACCAAAGACTAGAGACCGCAGATATGAGAGTCCTGAGAAAGATTAGAGGCGTGAACAGATGGCATCAATGGCAATATCATATTAAAAATGAGGATATTAGGAAAGAACTTGACATTGTCAGCATCCTGGAATGCGTTAGCAGAGCTAATCTCAGGTGGTATGGTCACTTAAATAGAATGGGAGAGGAAAGATTAGCAAAACAAGTGTTCACTGCCAGGCTGGCAAGAAAATGACCCAGAGGAAGACCAAGGTATAGGTGGATTGATACGGTACAAAGTGCCTTAGACGATAGAAATATAAGATCTGATAATGTTGGAGTCTTGACAAGTAACAGACTGATTTGGAGGAAAATTGTAGATAGGAAGTTAGTAATGATGTAATTTTTTTCATGTAGTACTGTCATATCCTGTACACCCCTTGAGGGTACATGGCAGGAATTTGATGATGATGATCATGAGTTTTAATTTTCATTCCTAACATTTTTTGGACAATATTACCAAATTATAGAATATGAAGAATGGATATAATTTATGTAAATACTTTGAAAAAATGTAAGGGAAATTAAAATTTAATAACTCCTATATATTTTGCTCACTATAACTTAAGCATCATTCAAGGAGAGAGCAAAATAAGTGGTTACAACATTCAAAATATGAACACAAGAAAGAGTTAAACAGTGTGAGCAAACATATCTTTGCAATCGCTTTGATAGTAGAAGAGGATGGAGGGGGGGACAATTTTCAACAATAAACAATTGATGTACATTCATGCTAAAGAGTATTTCCCCTAAATGTAAATTCGTTACTTATAACTAAATGCGCGATACGGGCAGACGCATATTTAACGAAGATAAAATTTGATTTTTAAGTCACCCGATGAAAAATATATGAAAAGATAAAGGATTACTACAATTTGTAGACAGTATTATATTGAAACCGTGTTGTATAAGTACTACGTTATACGAGGGTTACTACAATTTGTAGACTGCATTATATCGAAACCGCGTCGTATAAGTACTGCGTTATACGAGGGTTACCTGTATTATGTCTACCACACATGTTCCTAGAAAATGTCTAGTAAAAGATATATTTTTTCCCTAGTTCTTAAAAAAAATTGATGGAGTGAGACAATTAAAAATCAGGTTCATTTTATCCTTTTAGTTCTAAAGGGGATAAAGGAGCTTGGTATTGCCATTTTTGAATGCCTCCATAGCTGATCTTGAGTCTGTAAAATTCCTTCAGACTGTTGAGGTAATGATAGTTTTAAGTAGGTTTCAAGTGCTTTATTTATTGCGTAGAGTTCCCTGATAAAATTAGAAGCGATTCTCCCAGATCCAACTTTCATTGAAAGTTTTTCACCTTTCAGGAGTAAAATTACAGACATCATTTCATTAAGCTCACTATAACAACCACTAGTAAAATCCCTGACAGCCCACTAGCCTTAACACTTTAGTGCTAATGAGATGTGTTTACTAATGATATTAGTTGTTGTCTTGTCCTTTGAAGAGTCTTAGATGTTTCCGTGTGCTCCTTGTACTGCTTTGGCTATGTCAATGATTTTGTTTGTATAGAGCTGTTGTTCAAGATCAGGATCTATTTCTTGCAAGGCTGCTGTAATTGCTGGACAGGTAAAAAGGTGAGTGGGTGTCATTTCAGTATTGGGGCAGTTATTGCAGTTTCTATATGTTCTCGTATCATCTGTGTTGATCTTCATTCCTCTATAATGTCCTGCTCGTAGTCTTGCTATCATGGTGGAGGTCTTTCTGTCAGCATTGATTTCGGGAATTTGATGTTGTATCACCGATTTCAGTCCAATTAGTTTAGCTTTTGCATTGGCATCAGCAAGAGTTACCGTGTGAGTTTCTTGGTTGAGTTCTCTAGCCTCTTTTGCTAATTTATCAGCTGCTTCATTGTAATCAATGCCTACATGAGCAGGAACCCATTGTAAAATGCAACTTTTTCCTAAACACTTTAGTTGATTTAAGAGTTTATGGATGTCTTGTGTGAGCTTGGTATTGTAATTTTTGATTGCCTCCATAGCTGATCTTGAGTCACCGTAAATTATAATTCCTTCAGATTGTTGAGATAATGATAGTTTTAAGTAGGTTTCAAGTGCTTTATTTATTGAGTAGAGTTTGCTGGTAAAATTAGAAGCGATTCTCCCAGATCCAACTTTTATTGAAAGTTTTTCACCTTTTGGGAGTAAAGGAGAACACCAACGCCTCCATTAATCATATTGGTGTCCGAGCAAAAGAGTTAATAGGTACGAATGATTTTGGTGTCTGACGTCCATCAGTATAACAAATAACCTGTTTGGAGGATGAAAGAAGGATGGATATTTAGGCCTTTTTCTTTGAGCATTTCTTTTAGAAATGCTCAAAGAAAAAGGAGTTTTATTGAGGTTCTTTGTTTATGCGGGCATTTAAGCTGATCAAGACCTATTTCCTTCCTGATAGTGTCATCATATTGTAAAATCGATGATCTGTGAAGTCTGCATTTTTGATTCCAATGTTCATAAGTTTTTAGGGAGATATGATTGCTTTGGTAGCTTCTGATATTATTTATGAATTTTATGGTGGCAAATTTTCGTCTGTCCTCCAGCAGGTCAAGCCCACATTCTTGTTGGGCTCTGATGTTTAGTGGATGAGACTGCACCAATGATAATCTTGGATGCTTTTGCTTGTAATTTGTCTAATTTTTTCTTTACCGATGAGGCCAAAGGTGACCAGATAGGTGCTGCATATTCCATTATTGGCCTTATTAGTGTAGTGCAAGTAGTTTTGAGGATTTTTGGCTTTGTGCCCCAATTTGTTCCACAAAGCCTTTCAGTATATTTAATTTTTTTAGAGCTCTATTGGAAGTGTTAGAGATGTGTGTACAAAACATAATTCCTGATCAAGCGTAATACCAAGGTATTTTGGATTTGTGACTTTTTCAATTAGCTTGTTGTTGATCATGACATTGGGATTGTAGGAATGTCTATTTTTCCTGTCTGTACTAAAGATGCTTAGTTTTGTTTTGTCTGGATTGATTTTGAGTTTAAGTTCATCTGACCATTTTTCTAATCCTCTCATGGATTTGTTTAGAATCTCCTCTGATTCTTTGATTTTAGCACTAGTGTGCAAGAAGGCTATATCATCTGCATAGCAAGTTACTTTTGTGTCTTCTGTAAGGTAGGGATGAATGTTATTGATGTATAGAAGGAATAGTAAGAGACTGAGTACCGAGCCCTGGGGAACACCAGCCCAAGTTCTCCGTTCTCTTGATATTGCTGCATTGATTCTGACTTTGATCTTTCTTCCTCTAATGAAATCAGCAATCCAGATTAAAGCGTTTCCTCTAATTCCAATATCATGTACTGTTTGTATTAATTTTTTGATCCAAACATGATCGAAAGCAGCAGTCATATCAAGGAATATGGCAGATTCTTTCAGTAATTTTACAAAGTATGCCAGTTAATGCGATAGGTCTATAGCTTTGACATTCTGCAGCATTTTTGTCAGGTTTCAGGATGGGTACAATAATTGATTTTTTCCATTTTTTTGGAAGTTTGCCTGTTCGCCAAGAGGTATTGAGAATGTCCAGAAGTTGTTCTTTGGCATTTTTGCCAAGGTGTTTGACTACATGACCAAAGATAAGATCATTATCAGGAGATTTATTAGGTGCAGTTTTCTCGATTGATGAATTTAGTTCACTTAGTGTAAATTCTTCAGAGAAGATGTCATTAGTTTGGTATGTTCTTGCTTGTTTTAGTATTTTGCTTGTGAGTTTATTGAGGGTCGTCCTCTCTGTTATACTGAAGTTTGGAGTTGTTTCAATAGGTTTTTGCCAGTGTGTTTGCAATTTCTTGATCTATAATAGCTTGTTTCCCAGCATTTATGATGAAGTTTGTTTTCTGTTGGTTCTCTTTTTTTGATATTGTTGTCTAGGATTCTAATAATGTTTCAGTGTTGGCTGTCTTTTCTTGGATCCAGGTTACTGCAAAGCTTCGCCCATTTCTCTTGTTTGCACTTCCAAATTTCCTGCTCTATTTTGTGTGTTATGTCCATTAATCTCTTTCTGTATTCATCAGTTTTATTAATTCTGAATTGTTCGTTGATATTGTCTTTTTCTGTAATCATTGAATCAATATTGTGATCTTTCCAGTATGGTATCCAGGTATTTTCCGCTTGCCTCTTGGTATTGTTGCTTTGGCAGCTTTACTGATGTGTGAAGTAAGGATTTGTAATTTTCTGTTGAGGTTTCCAGAGACAGGTTCATCTTGACAGATGCTACAAGGTTTGAGTAAACTTTGTTCAGTTGGCTTTTCTGAAGTTCCATGTCCTTTTGATTTGCTGTTCTTGATCAATCTTGAAGTTTAGTGTTGTTATTATGGGTCTGTGGTCACTGATGGCATTTCCCAAAATTTTCCATTGTGCACTTGATGCAATGTTATAATTAATAGCTGTGATGTCAATAGCAGATTCAGTTCCCATAGTTTTTAGAGAGATAGGTGCTCTGTCCATTTTAATTGTTGTGAGTTCCAAATCTGTAGAGAGATCTTCCAATTGTTGACCTTTATGGTCTAAATTGGGGGAGCCCCACTTTGGGCTTTTTGCATTTAAGGTCACCAAGTATAATGGTTGTGTCAGTTGGAGATTCGCTTAGCTTTTCAATGATGTCTGTATCAATATTTGTATTATCAGGGTGGTAAACATTTGTGATTGAAATAGAATGGTTTGGTAGGTGTATTTCAATGGCTTGAGCTTCCGTCGAACTGTTATTATTTAAATATTGATTTAGGGTGATTTCTTTGAATTTGATTTCTGGGGTCTTCAAAAGAATAGCAAGCCCACCACCTGCTCTTTCCTCTCTATCCTTCCTAAGAACTGTGTATCCTTTGATGCTGAAGTTCAGATTTTTGTTCAGTTTTGTTTCTTGTAGACAAGCTATATGGATATTGTTTTTGTAAAGCATGTATTTAAGTTCATCCATTTTTCTCTGAGTACCGTTGATATTGAGTTGCAAAATGTTAATATGAGTCCTCGTAGCATATTTATCATCAGGAGCCCGGACTGCAAGCCCAAGACGCGTCGGCTGCCCCAGACGCAGTAGCATTGGTCGATATCTTTGTATGACTCTTCATTAGAAAATTGGATGCCGTTGCCACGTTAGTCACCTTGAAATGATATTAGTAAACATCTAAAAAAAATTTTTGAATTTATTATTTTTATTAAATAATAATTCAAATTATTTAATTCTATTTTATTAAAAATAGAAATTAATAATAATTTCTTTTTCATATTCCATGCATAGCATGGCTGTACATGATACAGTGGATAGTTTTACTACCAGTCTTTTCTATAAAGGAGACAAAACATGTTTGCCTTCATAGGTCAAGTAATGCCGACCTGGTTGGCTGAGTGGATAGCATTTTCCCCCTGTAACCTGTAGGTTTGAATGCCACTCTAGCATGTGTCTTTGGGCAGCACATGACTTTCATCATGCACAGTGATAGTGCCAACTTGCTAATAAGCAAGCAGGCAGTATCACAGTGGAAGCCTGAAACTGTGTTTAGTCTCTACAACAAGCCTGATTCCAGCAATCGATAAAGATAAAAAAAACGATGACTCAATTTCAAGCTTGAAAAAGAAGACAACAGCTGGCCACCACTGATGTGCTGTGTGCAAACCCCATTAACTTCCAGACAAGATTAAAAGCTTCATCTGTGAAAAGAACAGAGCCAGGTGCTAAGAACACTGGCCCAAGAATACTGACATGCATCCAAATAAGGACAAGCTTTATAAAGAGGATAGGTAAGCAAGTTAGATATTCATTTAGTCTTTCCAGACTGTATGAAGTGTCTTTAAGTATGATAATCTTTCAAGCATAGAGTGGTAAGAATAGCTTATAATCTTCATCATAAAATTATACTAAAAATCAAACCTGACACAATTCATGTTCTATTTGTGCTTTTCCGAAATAAACTTAAAAACCATGAAATGCTGAATGTGTCAGTCAAAGTGAAGTGCTCAGAAAACAGATTTCTGCTATTGATTCAATTACTTTACTTCAATTTTTCAATAATAATATTTATTTAAGAAAATTATGTGCAATTCAAAAAAGAATAAATCAGAATCACTACCATGTGGTTCTGATTTCTTGAGGACAGGAATGAGCACCCTCCTTCTCCTGAACTTACTAATGTGATTATTAATTAATACTTACCTTCAACACCCTATACCACTTTTTTGATAGTTTAGGTCTTCCTCTTACAGTTTTGTGCCAGACAATAGGAAAATTTGTTAAGCTACAGAAATTCTGTGTAACAGCAATAGTGTTGTCAAGATTTATTACCACATGCCACCATCCTCCTGGTACAAATACAGTTTCGCCTGGCTGCTGAAGAATCTCCAACTAAGGAAAAAATGCAATTAACAATTATGAAACACTTATAACACAACATGATAAAAATTAGCTATGGACAAATGGAGGTGACAGAAAAATTGAACGTTATATTTTCAGTATATAACAATTTCAAAAATATATTTTACATATTTTACCTAGTCAGCCAAATCACTTTACACTGCATTCCCCCATTCCTTCCAGATCATTATGAGAGGAATGGGGAAAACGTGAAAATTTTGCTATGGTATGCAAATATGGTAAAAAAAGAGTGAATGGCTTTGAACATGGTTATGCATCTAGCAAAGGGATGAAACTACATTTTGGGTTTAGACCTGTTGAGTGTGTGTGTCTAGGGAAACTAAAAGAGAAAGTTCTATAACAAGACAAAGACATCAAATATCTAATTATAAGAAAAGTACTAGTGGTAATTTGTTATGTTTATGTACAAATGCCAGAAGCATCAGAAACAAAGGGATTGAGTTCATTGCTTTATTGAATACGTTGTGGCCTACGATTGCTGACATTAGTGAAATCTGGCTAACAAATCAGATATTGTAACTGGGATTGAGTGTAAAGACAGTATTTTTAGGAATGACAGAAGAGATATGGGGGGGGTACTACTAATGATATCAGACAACTTGGGTTGAGTTAGGGTAGAAATGCATGAAATTAATGTTCCACATAGCAGTAAGTTGAAGCTATCTGGTATGAAGTGGAGGCTAACAGGATGAACTATATGGTGGGGTTCTTACTTTTAAGGTTACACAATAATCAACATTCATAGTGAAAAATTTATGGAGACACAAACACACATTGGAGTAATTACTTATAATTAAGAAAACAATCCTTGACGTTTCAACCTCTATATTGAGGTCATCATCAGAAAAACATACATATGTAGAGAACACAAGCTACATTACACTACACACAAGTAAGATAAATCTATCTAAATGCTTTGTTAATCATTACCCTAGCCTGACCTCTGGTGGAAAAAAATTTGAATTGAAATAAATACATAATAGTAAAACATATACAAAAAATATAAATTAATAAAATAAAATAATTTTTTATACATATCAGTATAATAATATAGATTACAAAAAAAAATAAATAAATAAACAAATAAAACTAAATTTTTAATAACAAAGCTACATTAAACACATCTCTAAAGTCTGCTTATATTTATTACGGTTTTTTTGTGTTGGTGTTCTGCCATTATTATTATGTGACACCTCCAAAGAGTCCAAAGACTCATAGAGGGAGGGCATCTATTCTACAACTCTCCATCTTCACCTCAGTCCATCTACACCAATGTCATCTACTGCCCACCACCACTAGTATTTTCACAGATAAACAGCCATGCCCATGGTGGGATTCGAATCCACAGCCTTTTGGCTGGAGAGCAGATACACTAACCACTCGACAAACCAGGCCGGGTGTTCTCTGGATGTTCATGTTCTGAATGTTATATAGATTGCAGATGGGCCCTCCAAATTCTTGGAATCATTAATCCATCATTTTTGTTAAGATTCAGATGATGTTTCTTCATCTCACAGGCTTCTTTGAAGTTTCTTTTAAACCAGGGGTTTTGGTGTAGGACGTGGTCTTTCTACTTGATTCTGTGACATGTTTATAGTGCATGGTCTGACAGGTTTGTTTTAACATAGTAGAGGAATTTAATATGACATTTATGTTCATCTTTTCTTATTGGGATGGTACCCCCTGTTTCCATTATGTAGGGTAAGTTGCAGATGGAACGAATTTTGTAAATCCCTGGATGGGCAATGTAAGAAAGGGGTCTTTGGATGAGTTGACTGTACTTTTTAATTTTCCAGGAGGTTTGAAGTTGCCTTAATGTTGTATTTACATAGTGTTCTATCTATTTTTCTGATATTTCCCTAATGCGTGCTATGGCATTTTTTTTTTTTTTTTTGCTTTTAATGGTATTATTGTGGAGGATCTTCTGAACTTTTTTTTTTGTTATAGGCATTTTTTTTTTATAAAGGTTTGCTAATAAGTTCATATTCTTTGTTCAATGCCTGCTCATGGAGCAAATTGTTATGGCTCTATTTGAGGGTGCTGATCAGCCCTAGTTATAACAACTAGGGGTCATCAACACCCTCGGTGTTGGATGGTGGCATTAATTTTTATGTATGCATTGGCCTATATGTGTGGGTTTGCGGTAGACTGTGAATGAAAGGCAGCCTGAGGAAAGATATGTGACAAGTGTGTCTAGAAAAGGAAGAGAGTTATTGTTTTCAATCTCATTGGTAAATTGGATACATTTATGCAATTTGTTCAGGTGGCTTAGGAATGTATTTAATATTTCATGGCTGTGGGACCAAATAGTGAAAATATCTGAGCCAGACTTTGGGCTTTAGGCTTGCTGAATCTAGAGATCATTGCTTGAAGTCTTTCATGTAAGAGTTGGCTTGGGGGGCATGCCGTACCTTTTTGCAGGTAGAATTTATTCTATCTCCAAAAAAAGAAACAGAAAGAAAGAAATAAAAAAATAATTACCTTTATCTGCCTTGGTAATTTCTTAGAGATTTAAGGGCTAATTTTTCTGCTTAGCTGTTTATTAGAATTTAGTATTATTATTATTACCACCCCAAGACATGGAGTCAAAGACTCATCTGGGAGGTCCTTTTATCACACACACAGCTCATCATACCATGTTTTAAACACATTCAAACTCTTTACAGACACCACATTCTCAGGCAAGGCATTCCAATCATTTACAACTCTGCACGAAAAAAACCTGCCTCTCACTCCCATATTCACACCCTCTTTATACAGTTTCCAGGGATGACCTCTGGTTCTCCCCTGATCTCCCACTATTCTCTGTAAAACTTCTCCAGCATTGATCCTATAACAACCCCTTACCAACTTGTAGGTCTCTATCATATCTCCCCTCTTCCTCCTGTCAACCAGACTCTGCAAATTACATCTTCTCAATCTTTCCTCATACTCGACATTCCAGAGGTCAGAAACTACTTTAGTCTCCTTTGGACCCTTTCCAACATCTCTTCATCCTTCTGAAAACCCGGTGACCAAATCTGGGCACAATAGTCCATGTGTGGCCTAATCAAAGCCTTAAACAAGATCTCTTGTTTCCTCAACCTCCAACAATATATTCTCACCAAGCATAAATTCTGCATCCCATCTTTGTTTTCCAAATTTTAAACCCTTACATTCTGCAATATTGAACTCACATCCCCATTTCCGTGCCCAATCACTCAATCTATTAAAGTCTTCCTGTAAGGCCACATCTTCACTAACTTCATGGTTCGTTCCAACTTTGCATCATCTGTAAACAACTGAATATCTCCATCCAAATCTTCACCTATATCATTAATATACAAGTTAAACAGCAATGGACCTAAAACAGACCCGTGAGGCACCCCACTAGTGACTTTCCTTTTCCTGGATATCGCTCCCCCATACACAACTTGTTGATACCTATCAGATAGCCAGTCTCCAATCCAATGCACCAATCTAATATCCAACCCCATCTGCTCTAGTTTGACTGCCAACCTATCATGAGGTACTCTATCAAAAGCCTTTGCGAAATCCAAGTATATTACTGTGTATCCTTTTCCTCTGTCCAAGGAAGCAGTCACTTTATTATAATAAGTAAGTAGATTACTAAAACATGACCACCCTTTAGCAAATCCATGCTGTCCATCAAAGATAATACCATTGTTATCAACACAACTCTGGATCATAGTTCTCACAAGCTTCTCCAACAATTTAACCACAACACCTGACATACAGAGAGGCCTATAGTTTGATGCTTGAGTTCGATCACCTCCTTTATGAAGTGGCACAATCTTGCCCTCCTTCCATTCCTTAGGAACTTGACCGAGTGCAAGACTCATAAAAAAACATGTCAAAGCAGATGTCAACTCCCTGGCACATTCTTTCAGAATATGTGGTGATATCTTGTCAAGTCCCACAGCCTTATTAACATCTAGTTTACTCAACTCCCCATACACCTCTTGCTCACCTACAGTCTCTCCTCCCCATCATCAACTGCTCTCAATTCCTCCATGAAGTCACATTCACAAGATTGAAAGATCTTTATGAACTACTCATTAAGTATCTCCACCACACATTCTGCATCAGCTGTCTTTATACCATTTTCTCCAATCAATGTCATCCTTCCATAATTATTCTTTCTTTTGCTGGCTACATATTGAAAGAACCCCTTAGGATTCTTTTTGGCTTCATTAGCCAACTGCTGTTAATAACTCTCTTTAGCTACCCTCAACCAACCAAGTCACCCTCCTTGCTTGGTCTTTGTAGACCTCATGAAATTGGTTACTTCCACTTCTCTTATGCTGCCTCCACAATGCCCTTTTTCTCTGTATCGCATGCTCAATCTCTTTATTCATCCATCTCACACCCACCTTATTTAACCTTCTCACCCTTGGAATACATTTAGACGTTGCATCTACTAAACGGTTTTTGAAAATCCCCCAAGCTACATTGATCTCTTTTCCAGCTAACTGCTTATTCCATGCTACACCTGCAAGCTGTCTCCTGAGCTCTTCATAATCACCCCCCCCCCCTTGTAGTTCCACATATACCCTTTTCTCACAGAGGTCCTTGCACTGCTGGCAACCACCCAGGTAATTACCTCATGGTCACTCTCACTAATTGGTGGATGATTTTGTTACACCCTGATACCTTCACTATGTGGAATTTTCAGTTATCATGGTGTACCATGAAGAGAAAATTAAATAAAACCCCTGTATAAGAGCTAATACATAAATTACTTAAAGAAAGAAAAATATTCTTGCATCCAAGTAAGATATATACCAAAAAGTGTTTGTTGAACTAAATAAAAGAAGGACTATATTACAGTTGTGATAAAAAAAAAAAAAAATTTAGCTAAGTAAAACAGAAAAGATTAGTCATAAGTAATTGTATGTGACAGGCTAGAGATTAAAATATTAAGTAAATTCTTAGAAAATTTGGAAGGGGGATTACTTTAGAGGCTAGCAAAAGAAAAACAATAGACTATCGCTCAGGGTCAATTCCTGGATTTAGATATCGTCACGTGCGAGTTGCATGCTCGCTGACCTCAGGATGTTTTTGGCAGAAAAACGCCACCCTAATTGGTCGGTGAAGTCGAATCCAGTAAGGGGTGCCAGGAGGGGTCAAGGTATAAAAGGGTTAGAACCCCCCCCCCCACGAGGCTTTTTCCTGGATAGTTTCTTCACGAGCCCCTTTGTATAGGTTTTCATAGGTTTTCACGTGGTTTTCCTGAGTGGCGGGGTTGGAGTTATATCTCCGTCCGACACAACAAGGGAACAAGTAGTGAGCAGGATTTCGATTCCGTATTTCCTATGGTAAGAAACGAGGAATCCCATTTAGCTAAAGGAATTTTCCTTTTTTCATCCAGTGACAACTATGAAAAAAGGAAATCTGTAAAGAAGTCGGTGTCCACGTGGTGAGTTTGACAGCCATGGTATAGATGATTCTAAAGTGTGTCCTTAATTCAAGAACGAAAAGTTAAGATTGCATAAGCACAGTTTAATGCCAAAAGAACTTAGGAGTAACAGATTATAAGAGAGATCATACCAGGATAGTACAATCGAAAAAAAGGTAGAGGCCAATATAGAAAACTCAAGGAAAAAAAGGTACTGTAAAAAAATCTCGTGTTAACTGAAAATCGTCTGCAATTGGAATCATTATTCTATTACTGAACTGTTGAAGAGACTAAGGAAATTTATACTAGGACTTTAGTACATGACTGATTATAATGAAAGTATGCTTGTTAATATTAATATTATATAAGTAATTATGTGTCCTGAGATTTATGCACGTGTATTGTAACTTATAGGAAAGTTTTAAATGTCAAAGTTATGTGTTAACACAGTGAAAGGATAATTTAATCTACATAGTTTTAGATAGTTAAATAGAGTGAATTGATCACATATGTTCATGTGCTACAGCATATAGCATATTCAGACTAATATAGAGTTAACTAATGTGTTAATTAGATCTGGGATTATACATATGATTGTATGAGTTGAATTTGTTATGGCCGCATGATCGCAATACCCATATAGGATCATAGCCAAATTACTTGTGATAAGCTAAGGTTATTTTGTAAATGTTTTCTTAGTATTGAATTGAATTATATTAGAAATTGAATTGTACCATACTAATGAGTTTAATAAACCTTTGCTCATGATAAAACAGTTGTCTGAAATTGCTGCCCAATGTACCACTTGAAAACGTACAAACCTAATCACGCGGGAGGGGAGAATATTTAAATGAGTAACGAGATAAAGTGTCACGACTGCAATATTGTTTCACATTCAGACATATTTTAGCAATTGCTCCTTGTTTTTGTATTTTATATCTCAAACTAAATGTCCCAAAAGGTGCAGTATAATATAAATATTAGGGACACTAAGGGGAGAAATAGCTTAAATATTTGTATTTTGGGGTGATATCGTACATAGATAAAAGTTGAATATAGATAAGCAGAATTTCACTAGATAGAATAATAATCATAAAATGGGACACAACAATTTGACACCTCATTTACAATTACATCCTCTGATTAGATGACCAAATCCAAGACCCTCAAATCCTTGTGTGCCCTTTGTTACATATTGTCTGAGGTAGTTATCCCTCAAAAACTCAAGAAACTCATTTTCTTTACTTCCAGTTGCTATCTCATCATTCCAGTCTATACTGCCATAATTAAAATCACCCATAATGATCATCCTTTTCTTATTTACTTGGCTAATTTGATTGTACATTTCATTATCACCACCATCCACATTACCTGGTCTATAACAACATCCCACCTAGTACTTGATTCCATTCACCTCTATATCACACCATACTGCCTCAAAACCACTGGCACTATTTCCCTCTTGCATCTCCACTTTATATGGACATAACTCTTTCTCTATCATCAATAGCACTCCCCCTCCCTTTTTACCCCCTCTGTCCTCACAAAACACATCATACCCTTCCATCTTTATTCCTGTCACGATGTCATCCTCTTCCAATCATGTCTCACTTATTCCGACAATCTTTGGGTGAAGAGATGTAATTAGTGCAACCATTTCATCTGCCTTGTTTCTTATACTTCTAGCATTTGTATACAAACACAACAGCTCACCTCTGGATCTACAGCTAGTTCCACTGATACTACCACTCACTCAATGTGATCTCTCCATGCTCGACTGGGGCCATTTCCCTTTCTGCTTCTTCATTTTAAAACCCTTTTCAATTCCAACTATTTCCTCTTGATCCCTGGTCATCCCATTCCTTTCCTGCCTACACATGCTCACCTCCTCTTGGAGCATCCATCTTTCTCATGCTGTGTACCCCTATCCACCCTGAGCCTCCCAGTTTCCCTGCTCTTCTTGCACACCCATTCTCTCATTTTCTATACTCATACCACTCACTTCCCAATTCATAACTACCTCTTCAATCTCTCCTGTCTTACTCGCCCGCTCTTCCACATCACTTTGCACTCAATGTGATTCATTCTCTGTATTCACTTCTCTACCTTCCAGCAGCAGTCTCTCCAAGTGACTCACACCATAACCACTGAAATGCAGTCAATCGCTCCCATACAGTTCACTTCGTCCCTCAAACTCATTCCACACATTAACAAACTGTACTCCTGTCTCCTCACACATTTCAGCTGGCATATCATTCATAATCCTTGCTCTCCTCCTCACTTCACCACAGTCATACCTAGGCAACACGCTAACTACCCTTCCTGTCACACTATTCTCTTTTATTCTTCTAAGCAGCCTCCTGATATCCATTCTGACACACTCTTTGTCCTCTCTCAAATCATTCGTACCTATTAATTCTTTTGCTCGGACACCAATATGATTAATGGAGGCACTGGTGTTCTCCTTCTACTCCCAAAAGGTGAAAAACTTTCAATAAAAGTTGGATCTGAGAGAATCGCTTCCAATTTTACCAGCGAACTCTACGCAATAAATAAAGCACTAGAAGCCTACTTAAAACTGTCATCATCTCAACAATCTGAAGGAATTATAATTTACGGTGACTCAAGATCAGCTATGGAGGCAATCAAAAATTACAATACCAAGCTCACACAAGACATCCATAAACTCTTAAATCAATTAAAGTGTTTAGGAAAAAGTTGCATTTTACAATGGATTCCTGCTCATGTAGGCACTGATTACAATGAAGCAGCTGATAAATTAGCAAAAGAGGCTAGAGAACTCAACCAAGAAACTCATATGATAACTCTTGCTGATGCCAATGCACTAGCAAAAGCTAAACTAATTCAACAATAATCAGTGATACAACATCAGATTCCTGAAATCAGTGCTGACAGAAGGACCTCCACCACGATAGCAAGACTATGAAAAGGACATTATAGAGGAATGAAGATCAATACAGATGATATGAGAACATATAGAAACTGCAACAACAGCCCCAATACTGAACTGACACCCACTCACCTCTTTACCTGTCCAGCAATTACAGCAGCCTTGCAAGAAATAGATCCTAATCCTGAATAACAACTCTATACAAACAAAATCATTGACATAGCCAAAGCAGTACAAGGAGCACACGGAAACATCTTAGACTCGTCAAAGGACAAGACAACAACAACTCTTTTGCTCGCTCCTGCCTCATATCCAATGCCTCAATCACTCTACTCATTTTCGTGCCTGGAAAACATACCTTGTGCATTCTATCCTCCAGCACACCTTTAATAATGGTGTCGCCATACAATGCCACTCGCTCATCTTTTATTAACTCTTTCATTCGATCATTATTTATTTTAATAGTCCTCACCTGAATTTTCTTCATTTCATTCCGCATCCATTTCATTTCTTGCCTCATCCAATCCAATTCAACTTCAGAATCTCGCGACACATTCTCTCTATCATTCAATCTTTTTGTTTCTAACTCTCAATCCCCTCTTCTCACTTTCACTCTCATTCATCCTTCTTTGTTTCTGTTCTTTCAGTCCAACATGCATCCAACTTTCTCTATCATTCATTCTTTTTTCGCTATCGTCCATTCTTTCGATTTTTGCATCATGCCATTTCTAGTTTCATTCGTTCTCTCAATTTCATTTCCTTCTGCCACTCTCGCCCCTTTTAACATCCGTTACAGTTTTCAAATCGCTCTTTTTCTTTTTCAGTGATTTTGTTTTAACATTTTTTCGCCTCTCTTTCTCACCATCCTTCTCTTTCAAATGCACCCATTTTCGCCGCAATATTCTCGCTACTAACACTTTCTGTCATCAATTTCATATACAGTATACAGTGATACCTTGGCTTATGAAGATAATTCGTTAGCCAAAATGTGATTTCCCGTAGGTTTCTATAGAAAATCGTTTCATTCATTCTAGATGCTGCCTACTATTTAAAGATAAGTTTTATAAAATAGTAAAAAGCACACTATAAAAGGGCAAAAACTCGCCAAAGGCTGAGCAATTAGATGAAGGAGAATGGAAAGTAGAATGCAAAACTGACGATCTTTACACTATTATATACACTTTATTAAACTGACAATATGTACACAATGCTTTTACTATTCTTCTTCCAAATTTTCAAAATTTATTCAAGGTAAGTCTCCTCTTCTTCAGTAGCTGGCCTCTGTCTCTTTGTTAAAGGTGAAGTCAAAAATCTGTCCAAAGTTGATTGAACTTCTCTTTTTTTCAGAATGTTTTTACAATGATTCAGACACTTGTCTTCAACCAAGGCACAAAGTCTGTTCATTTCAAACTTGTTGGGATGCCACTTTGTAGCCAAAGACCGAAACTCTTCCCAGTAGTGCAGCATTTTTTTAATGTCACCTATTGGCATTCTTCCCTTTTTATTGCTGTCCTCTGCACTCTTTATCTTCCTTGTCTCTTTCCTGATTCAGTTGCTTTTTCAACCCTTCAAGATCTTCTTTTGTCAGATCTTTTGAGTGTTCTTCAACTAATTCTCCTACATGTTCTTCATTTACCTCCAAATGTAATGCTTTGCCCAAGGAGACTATCTAATCTACAATGTCAGCATTTTCAGCAGCATCTTGAACACCAGAAACAGCACTTCTTATCTTGCAGCAGTCTGGACATAACTTTTTCCAGCATTAAGCGTCCTAACTGACACTTCATCCCATGCCATGGCAATGACGTGAATAGCATGAAGGATATGATAATGATCCTTCCAGAATTCCCTCAGAGTCAAACTGGTAAATGAAGTTGCATCAAAACATCTTTGGAACGTGTTTTGTATACAATTTCTTAAAGTTTGATATGACCTGTTGGCCCATGGGTTGCAAAATAGATGTGGTGTTTGCAGGAAGAAATTTTATCTTGATGAAGTTAAATTCTGCCTCCAAATATTCTTCCAAGCCAGGTGGATGCCCTGGAGCATTGTCCAGAAGAAGCACAGCCTCTTCAGGCAAGTTTCCTTCTCTCAGGTACTTTTTCACCATGGGCCCAAACAGCTCCACGATCCACTCTGTGAATATGCTTCTTGTTGCCCATGCCTTAGTGTTTGACTTCCAATAAACACTAAGCATGGGCTTGCAAACATTCTCCTTCTTGAAAAATCTTGGTGTCTCAGAGTGGTAGACCAACATTGGTATTTAATTTTGAGATCACCATTTGCATTAGCACAAAATAAAAGAATTATTCTATCTTTCATAGGTTTGTACCCTGGCATACACTTCTCTTCTTTTGTGATGAAAGTTCTTTTGGGTATTTGCTTCCAGAACAACCCAGTTTCATCACAATTAAATACTTGTTCTGGCTTGTATCTATGAATGATGGTCCACTCCTGAAATTCTCTAACAAACTTCTCAAACCATCCTCTGCTTCCTTTGAATTCTTCCTCTGTCTCTACTGTACTGTGGCCTGCCACATTTTTCTTCAAATTTTCATAAATCATTCTGGCTTTGCTGCAGATCATCTCTTGAGTCACAGTGTCACCAGCCATTTGATGCTCATTCATCCAGATCATCAGAAGCTTTTCCATTTCTTCATTCACAGAACTTCTTTGGGATTGAGAGGTAAAGGTCTTCACACCAGCTGCAACTGAAGCTGTAGAGACCCCTGTATTTATCCAAGAGAACTTGAAACGATCACAAATAGGTTATTATTATTATTATTATTATTATTACCACGGGCTACTCCAGGAGTCCTTAGACTCATCGAGGGAGGCCCTAAACATCATATTCACGCAGCTGTTCAACATTCTCACAGTATCCATCATACCTTGCCTTGAACTCGCTCACTGTCATAGCACCCACAACAGACTCTGGCAGCTTATTCCACTCATTTACCACTCTAAAAGTAAAGAACCCAGCTCTAACACCCCTGCTAACCACGCTCTTGCCCAGCTTCCATGGGTGTCCCCTAGTTCTCCCACCACCAGTCCTGATCTCAAAAATATCATCTGAATTAATCTTATAGAATCCTTTTAGCAATTTGAATGTCTCAATCATGTCTCCCCTTTTCCACCTATCAACTAGTTTCTGCAACCCACAAATCTTCAACCTGTTCTCATATGGTTCATTCCATAGACCTGCTATCATCTTAGTCACTCGCCTCTGGATCCTCTCAACCTCCTCCCCATCAAGAAGGAACCGAGGTGACCAAATCTGGGCACAGTAGTCGAGATGAGGTCTTATCAGGGCTCGGTACAGAGGTACAATAACTTGTTTTTCTCTGCTCGTCAAGGTATTTTTCAACAACCAAGTGAGTTGATGAGCTGATTTAGCTACTTTCGCAATGTGCCCCCTAAACTTCATCTCCCTATCCACCAACACTCCCAAGTCCCTGGCCTCATCAATCTCTTGGAGTACAGTTCCACCAATGTGGTATACTGCTGCTAATCTTTTCACTCCAAAATGCATAACCTTACATTTTGTCACATTAAATTGACATCCATTCTCCTTAGTCCAGAACTCCAATCTATCTAAGTCATCTTGCAAGACTTTGACATCTTCTGCATTCACTATCGCCCTACCCAACTTTGCATCATCAGCGAACAAATGAACTGTCCCACTTAGACCCTTCCCTATATCGTTAATGAACAGATTAAACAGCAGTGGTCCAAGAACAGAACCCTGTGGCACACCACTAGTCACAGGCCGTTTTTTGGACTCTACTCCTGAATAAACTACTCTTTGATATCTCTCCATCAACTACCCAGCTATCCATCTCACCAACCCTATATCCATTCCCATATGTTGTAGTTTACGGATTAGAATTCCATGTGGTATCCTGTCAAACGCCTTTGCCAGGTCCAGCAGTATCACTGTAAACCCATTTCCCTTATCCAGTTCAGCCATCACCTTGTTATAAAACTTGAGCAAGTTACTGAGGCATGATCTACCCTTCACAAAGCCATGCTGTCCTCTGTACAGTATCTCATTTTCATCAATCCATTCCTGTATTTTTCCCTTGACTACTTTCTCCAAGACCTTGACAACGACTCCTGATATGCTGATCGGTCGGTAATTTGCAACCGTAGTCTTGGATCCTCCTTTATGCAGTGAAACTATTTTCCCCTCTTTCCATGCCTTCGGGACTAAGCCAGACCTGAGACTCAGATTAAACAACATGGTCAAGGGCACTGATAATTCATTAGCCGCTTCATGCAAGACCCGTGCCGGTATACCATCCAATCCCACAGATGTATTCACATTAAGGTTCTGTAATAGACTATTCACCTCCACTTCATTCATCACAATTCCCATATAAACTAATGGTTCCTTCATTTTTTCAATGTCACCACCTGGATGATATACTTTTGCAAAGTGCGCGCTCAGTAACTCCACTATATCGACTGGTTCAGTGAACTCTTTACCATCGTCATTCCTTAAAATCATTTTGCCATGTACAGTTTTTTTCTTGCTTGCAGCATATTGAAAGAACTGTTTGGGATTCTCTTTTGCTTGCATAGCTAGTTTCCTTTCATAATCGGCTTTTGCTGTTTTTACCACACTCGTTACCCTTCTGGCCTGTACTTTATACCGTTCGTGTGCCTGCAGGTCACCCCTTTCTTTAAATTCCCTCCATAGTTGTTTCTTTTTTTGCAGCTCAAGCTTAATGGTGTTATTCATCCATTTAACCCCTCCTTGTTTCACTATTCGGACCTTAGGTATACAATCAGCCATAACCTCCTGTAAATGCTCTTTGATCACTTCCCATGCTCTATCGACGTCAAGCCCTTGCAGTTGTACATGCCATGGCACTGATCCAAGCAATCTCCTAAGCTTGTCATACTTGCCAGCACGGTAATTCCACATATACCCTGTCTTAATCACAAATTTCACACCTTTAGCCACCTCCCAGGTCAAGACCTTATGATCACTCTCACCAATAGGTGGCAACATGGTCATATTCATTACAGTCAAATTCTCAGATACTCTTACCAGGTCAAGCACTCTCACACCCCTAGTATTTTCAATTACATGTTGTTTCAGATAGTTATCCCTTAATAATTGAATAAAATCCATTTCCTTCCTCACATGTGTCCTCTCCTCCTTCCAATCAATGTTACCATAGTTGAAATCCCCATTATAATAATTACCCTCCTTCCACTCATTTCATCAATTTGTTTATGTTATTCTGTAATAATATGAAGTGTTTTCTTAGATAATATATATTAATAATATTTACCCATCCACAAATGTGCTCAATGGCTGCAAGCAATGTCAATTGGTAGATATTTGATTTTTTTCCCCCCACATAATAGTAATACAACTTTTCTGAATAAAAGTAAGAATGGCTTTATTTTGTAAAACGAAGCATTTTTATCTTAAGTGTTAAGTGCTTTTATTCATGTGTTGTTAAAATCAGTACAATGACTATAGAATGCACTGAATCTTTCATAATAAATATCATAATTTTAACACCACAGTGCTTGACTGCACGAAGGTAGACTTGCTTTCGAATCTAGTCAGTGACTAGAGGAAATTTTTCTAAGCCTTTTTTCAACCAGTTCCCGAGTTAGTCGATTTCTGGCACGGGCAAGCGGGTTCTCCTGGAAACTCGGATTTTTCATCTCGTAAACTCAAGAAAATCAACTGTAGAACCCACATTATTTCAGACATTAAAATATATTCTGTTAGGGACCACGATATGGCAGCACTTGTTGAGCCATCTCTCTTCACTGCGTGCTGCTTAATTAGTGATAGCCTTGGGCCAGCTACCTCAGATTGGGTACCAGTGGAGATTGAACTGCCCACTCAGTCTCCAAAATTTAGATAGGGCTAAAACGGCCTCGCCTACTCCCAATATGACAGTGGTGTTCAACCCGTCGATTGTGACCAACAGGTCGATCGTGGAACGATTTTTGGTCGATCCCTTGTTTATTCCTCCTTACTTACAAATTTAATTAAAACTGAAAACATAATATTTTATTTATCGTTATTTTGCATTATTTTTTAATTCTCTTTAAGCGTATTGCTATTGTTTATTTATTTTTCGCTAACATTGTCAAATCAGTAATTTTCTTATAAGTCCGGGTAAATGAATTAATTTGGATCAGTGGAAGTCAAACAGTGAGCCGAGTGAATATGATTATAAGCAAAGCACATCGTATGCGTTTCGTTTATAATCGTGTTTACTCGTAACTACATCACAAACTTCCCACTATCCAGTGTTGGAATTTCAGTTGAGTTTCAGTTGCTCTAAATTTATCATTGGATTTACCATTATTTTGTTCGCTAATTGATAAGTTATAAACATTTTTTATTTTAATAAAACATTTAAAAGTTTTTTTTTAATTTGAGGATAATCATGAGTGTATCATTTTCACAAGGAATGGGAAATGGATTATTTCTTTACAATGATAAATGGAAAGTGTTGTTGTTTGATTTGTAACTCATCTGTAGCAATTCCAAAAAAAGGTAATATTGAGAGACATTTTCGATCACTACATGCAAAATATGATGAAGATTTTCCCAAAAATTTCGAAATACGGGAATCAAAAACTATAAATTTAAAGGCAGGACTTTCTGGACAACAAAAAATGATTTCGAAAGTAATAAATAAACCAATATCAGCTACTATTGCATCTTTAAAAGTGTCATTATTAGCAAAAGCAAAAAAGCCTTTTACTGATGGAGAGTTAATAAAAGAATCATTTCTTCCAGCAGCAGAATCTTTATTTTCTGATTTTAAAAATAAAAATGAAATCATTTCGAATATTAAAGATTTACAACTTTCCAGAACAATGGTTGTGATCGTAATTCTAGTAGTAAGGCTTATATGTTGGTCATACATAACTGGTAATTAGCTTACGGAATTAACAACGCATAAAAAGGGTATTAATGAATAACTTCAATATTTCGGCAACGTCACGTTGCCATCTTCAGGAACATAAAAATATGGTATGTGCACGCAGGCACTAACAAAAGCAAATGAGAAAGAAGGCAAGAAACTAATATTGTTCCTAAAGTCCTAATGGTGCCCTCTGGTGGACTAATTTGGTTGAGGTTTGGAATGTTTTTTAGAGCTGCTGATGATTCCTTGAATAATCTTTCATACTTAAACTTGCTGTGTGTATTATTTTAGTTTTCTTCCAACGAATTCTATGGTGGGTATCAAAGGCATGGTCTGCCAGCCCAGAGTGGCTGTACTGGTGAAACACACTTAAACAACCAACACCCCAGAGTCCAGTTCACCTTAGAAAAAGAGGAAAACATCACCCTCCCCTTCCTAGACACTTTAATCACTCGCCAGCTTGATGGATCTTTGGTTTTCTCTATTTACAGAAAACCCACCCATACATGCAGACACATTCACCAGCATTTAGGGTCATCTGCTCAGATGACCCTAACCACATCCTCAACACTTTCTTAGCCAATGGCTATAACCCCCAAAAAATACTAAAAGCAGCAAACCACAACACCCCCCCCCCCATTCCACAATAAAGATTACACCAAATCTATCACCATCCCCTACATCCAGGGCGCCTCTGAGAAAATAACCAATATCCTCAAAAAAAATGACCTGACTTCTTGTTATAGACCAAATAAAAAGTTGGCATCCCTTATCCGCTCTACCAAAGACCAACCACTTACCCTAGACCTACCTGGTGTATACCAGGTCCCTTGCAGCTGCAGATTGTCCTACTTCAGCCAAACAGGCAGGACAGCAAATATCAGGATTCCAGAATACAAAGACTACATCTGGTTTCACCAGTACAGCCACTCTGGGCTGGCAGACCATGCCTTAGATACCCACCATAGAATTTGTTGGAAGAAAACTAAAATAATACACCACAGCAAGTTTAAGTATGAAAGATTATTCAAGGAATCATCAATAGCTCTAAAAAACGTTCCAAACCTCAACAAAATGGAGTGTATGAAACTACCCCAAATTTGGGAGACTTACATTATGAGAACTTCAGCCCAACGGCCAAGACAACCAAATTAGCCCACCAGAAGGCACCATTAGGACTTTAGGAACAATATTAGTTTCTTGCCTTCTTCCTCATTTGCTTTTGTTAGTGCCTGCGTGCACATATCATATTTTTATGTTCCTGAAGATAGCAACGTGACATTGCCGAAATATTGAAGTTATTCATTAAAGTTGCCTTTAATTAATATCCTTTTTATGCATTGTTAATTCCTAAGCTAATTACCAGTTAACAATGGTTATGAGAAGAGTTGAAATTTTAAGTGCCAATCAGAATACTCAGTTAATGTCAGACATTCACCAGTGTGCTCCATTTTCATTACAATTTGATGAATCAAACAACTTCACTGATACTACTCAGTTAATGGTATTTATTTGCATGGTATTTCAAGATTATTCAAGTAAAGAAGAGCTTCTGAAAATTGTACCATTATTGGGAAGGACTAAGGGAGAAGACATTTTTTTGGTATTTGATGAATTTGTGAAACAACACAACCTTCTGCTTTTTAAACTTGTGTCTATTACTACTAATGGTTCTCCTGCAATGATAGGTAATAAATCAGTCTTCATTTCATTATGTAAAAATGATGACAAATATCCAGATATTTTAATGTACCGCTGTATTATCCACCAACAAGTACTGTGTAATAAAAGATTAAACACAAAGATGTTTTGGATATTACATTTAAAATTGTAAATTCTGTTCGAAGAAAAGCCCTGCAACGACTGTTATTTAAATTATAGGCAGATGATGATAGGGAACTTCTGTTATACAATAATGTTCACTAGCTCAGCAGAAGTAAATTTTTAGAAAGATTTCTTGTATTAATTAACGATATAAAAATTTTTCTTGATGAAAAAGGAGATATTTACCCACAATTGAGTGATAAAAGATGGTTGTTATACTTATCATTTTTAGTAGATTTCTGTACAAAATTAATCAATTTAAATTTAGAGTTACAAGGTAGAGATAAAAATTTAATTGACATGTTAAAGTTACCAACAGTACTTACTTTTAGTAAAGAAAAATATAAATGACCGCAAATTCTGACATCTAACATATTTATTAAAATTTTTTGAACAAAATCAAGAAACGCTTCACTGTGATTTAAAAGAATTTATTCGTGAAATAGAATTAGTTGAGCAAGAAATAAATTCAAGATTTAAAGATTTTAATAAAAATGAAATGATTGTATCTTTTATCAATAATCCATTTCAAGAAAACTTGAACATCACAGAAATTTCAAATAAAATTAGTGAGCTGTTTGATATAAACCAAGCTGAAGTAGAACTGGAGATAATAAACATTCAGAATAGTTTACATTTAAAATCAATAAACAATGAAGTCATTTAGAAGTATACACATGAAAAATGTCCAATATTAACTGATATTGCGTGAAAAATTCTGTCATGTTTTGGATCGACATACTTGTCAGAATCTGCATTTTCAAATATGAATGTTATAAAAAATAAATTAAGAAACCAAATTACAAATGATCATTTGGATGATTGTCTACAATTGGCCACTTCTTCATATCAACTTGACTATGAAAATATTGCAAGGTCCAAACAATGCCAAATTTCACATTAACTTTTTTTTTTTTTTAAATCAACCAGCATTTCCTGTAACTTGTGAATTTGTAATCAATTTGTTGTTTTTTCTAACTTTGGTTTTCCAAAATAGAGAAATAAATATTTAATTCCAATATATTTGTTTTATTTGTTGTATTAAAATAATTAAAAGTTATAAATAAAATTTTAAATACACAAATAAAGTTTTTAGTTTCTTTAAAGTTTTTAGTGCTGGGAAAGTAGGTCCTCCAAAGTGAGTGAACGCATTTAACTGCATAATTGTGCATAATCAGATATCAGGTTGGGGGAACGTGATCTACATAAGAGAGTAGATCGCCGAATAACTTAGTATAGAAAAGTAGCTTGCATAGTAAAAAAGGTTGAACATCACTGCTATATGGGAATAAAAAGGCATTAGCTGATTTTTTTTTTTTTTTAATAATACTGCTTTAACAGTATATGGAAATGTATGATCAATTAAACATTTTTTTTAAAAAAAGTAAATAAATAGAGAAAAATAAGTGGCTATAGGAATGGAGTGGACATAATAGTATAGCTAGCAATGAAAGTCTTACACCTCAATTATAAAAGTTTTCAGTATCACTTACAGGCTTACAGTCTTCAGGCCAAGATTGCAACATTGTTCTAGGATAAATATGTTTAAACCATGTAATTGCTTCATCAACTTGTTTACCACCTTCTTCAGGCTGTACTTTTATTAACTCCCTAGGTGTATGTGTGGGGAAAAGGCACCATCTAAGATAAGAAAAAAAAAAAAAAAATAAATAAAAATATATATATATATATATATACACACATCCACATAAAAGTGAGCATGCATATATAAGAACTGGAAGATGAAAAAGATTGAATGCAAAAGATTGAAGGGATTCAAGATAATTCTAAAAGGTATAAATCAATAAAAATTATTAAAACAAAGTTTTAAATATCTATCATTATTTTATGTCAATGAAACTTAAAATTGTGTAAGTCACCGAGAACTTACAAAAATTTAAATCTTTAGCCTGGTATTGTGCAACCTAAAATTACACAAAGTCCATCCAGAAACCTGTATATTACCATTTTTCATTTCAGTTGCTGAAAGCTATTTTAAGTTGCCAGCTCTTCTCAGACTCCAGGAAGAAATTTCAAACATAATAACCATAATAGGTTATTATGTTCAAAACATTATTATTCTTAAACTGTTATTATGTGAATCATAATGAAGAAAAGAAGCTGAAAGGCTTTTCAGCAATGAAAATTATTAAAATAAAGGATAACATCTGTCTATCATTATTTTATAAACAAAGTATTTGCCTTTGACACTTTAGAAAGCTTTTAAAGTAATTGAGAGCTTACATAAATGAAAATCTTCAGTATATGTGAACAATGACCTGATGCAAACCATCCATCTACTGACAAGAATACCAGAAAAACCCTTGCCACTCACCCAACAGTCGATCTTTTCTTACTCATCTCTCCTTTCTAGTATACTGTAGTGGTTACCTGTCCTTTCAGCAACTCAGAGACTATAATCTTAAACAAGTTTCATCTCTTATGGAAATTTCTTCCATTATCTCACAAATAATCAGTTTTTTGCTATATAACTTGTCTATAGGCAACATTTGTGAGCAGTGCTTTACAGAATTAACCCCCCCCCCAATCATTTCCCCAATTTCCACTATGTCAACAATAACATGAGTAGCAGCTGCCCAGTATCCATGTGGTTTGACTGCTAATCTACAGAACCTGTTTCTTTCATTCATTTTACCTATCTCTACTCTCCAGAGTAGGCCTTCCTAATAAAATATTCCCCAGACTATAACCTCCAGCTATTCAAAAAAGAATAGTAACAAACTCCTCTCCCTTAACCCTGCCCATACATAGCACTAATGCTAATGGGATTGATATTAAAAAGAAAAAAAGTTGCACCTAGTTCTTTTATTCATTATGAATTACATACTAATGGAAATCACTTATAAAAAATACATACATTTTAAAGTGCTAAAGCAAGAGATAATGCACCAAGTTTCTGCCTAGTCTCTGAATTTCCTAATCAAAAGCATTAATAAATGTGAATACATTTATGTAATGCATAAAGGAATATCTATATGGTTCAACAGCTAATCCATAGAACCTATTTCTTCCACTCATCTTTCATTTCATATATCTCTATTGCCTTCCTAATGAAATATTCCTCACAGAGTATAACCTCCAGCTATTCAAAAAAGAACAGCAAGAAACTCTCTCCTTTAACCCCACCCATACACAGCACTAATGTGCTAAAGGATGTGTGGGATTGATATTAAAAAAACAACAGTTGCACCTGATGATTCTTTTATTAATTATGAGTTACTGATTGAATTTACTTATAAAAATACGTAAATTTTAAGTAAGAGCAAATGCACTGAATTTCCTAATCAAAAGTATTAATAAATGTGAATATATTTATTCACATTTATCTAATTCATGTAACAAGGACAGTGTTTTAAATACACTGTATTGAGAGACAGGGGTACATCAGAAGGAGGTTCTTCTAGAGCTGTTGAATGACCTGGATAAGAATTTGGCAAAAGGTAGTACAGATGAGATATCAGCATGTATACCAAAAGAATGTTCAACCAGACTTGTTAGGCCCTTTGCATGTTTGTATAATTTGAGTCTTAGTTCAAGAAAGATTACATGTCTAATCACTAACCTATCAATATCTCTGGAGTGGTGGGGAATATTTTAGAGAAGTTGGTTAAGAACTGCCATAGAGAAATGGGTTGACAGACAAGCTATATGCTTTGCAAAGAACAACATGGACTTACTAAAGGGAATGGGTACATTGTGATACTGTTAGATAGTGCTTAGTCATATGAGAGGATATTGTATGAAAGGTTACTACATAAATTGGAGAATACAGGATTGGAATATAAACTACAGGCACATTCCAATCATATGATGCATTCGGTTCCAGACCACCATCGTATAGCAAATCACTGCCTTTTTCTTTTCTTTCCTTGTTCTTCCCTCATGTGTAGATGCATCTAATTCCAAATAGCTTGACTTAAAGGAAAATGCCAATCAGTTTGGTCATCAATCAAGACCATTAAAGTTTCCATTTTGGAAATAATACTGTCATTTACAGATAACTGTAGTATTAATTAGTGTAGTACTTTTCACTTCACTAGGAACTTAATCTTTGTTTGTAACTACTATTGTTATAGTTAGTTTAGCCTGTAGCTTATCACGGTGTTTGATACACCATCACTAAATTTAATCATTTTAACCTTCGTATGTAATGTAATAAGTTTGTCTTCTTCTTTTCAGTGAAAGCAACTGCACCCTTAGTTTAAATTTTATTTGCTATTGTTAACAACACTAAACTAAAATAATAGTTATAAACAGTTATAGTGAAAATACAAAGTGATGTAGTAAGCAGCGATGTCATAAACAAACTTTTAGTCTGTGTAAACTGGTTGATTCATGGGTGCGTCATGTCACTGAATGAATGAATGCTGCATCGTATAAATGGACACTATTCATAATGGAAGTTGTGTAAGTGAATCATTGTAAGTGAAGTGTCAATGTATGGCTGATGAATCAGCCATACATTATGAGTGTGATTCAATGCTTAGATCACTGTTGTTAGTGTATGTATTAATGATACTAAGGACAGGAGATTTTCAATACCTTGTTGACAATGCAACGATAAGCAAGGAAATCAGGAATGCTACTTACATGTAGCATTGACAGAATGACTTGAAAAGGTTGAAGATGTGGGCAAAGAAATAAGGTTGTCAATTCAACATAAGTAAGCATAGTAAATTATGCACTTTGGCATAATGAGATTTCAAATGCCATATTATTATTAGTAGGATCATGTCTGGAGAAACAAATGAAAGAATCAGAGGTCGCATAGCAAAAACTGTAAATACAACTCAGAGAATAATTGTAGTGTTGAATGAACATTAATGTTTAAGGATAAGGAAATCATTTTGCTTCATTACAAGGTCTTGATAAGACTGCATCTGATTGTCTCCCGAGTTCTGAGATGAAAACACTGTGCAGAAGGTTCAAAAAAGAAATAAAAAGATAATATTGGGATTACGGAATATAGATTATGAGAACAGATTGAGAGTACGTGGATAGCAGACAATGGCATGTAGGAGAAAGAAGGGTGATATGACAGAGGCCTAAAAACTTCTGAAAGGGTGCTGGACAATGTCAGATGATGGAATTGTTAATTATATGGTGGGTGGAAAGAGGTCAAGATATGTGCAGATATGAAAGCATTGAGAGTTAGATTTAAAAAAAAAAAAAAGCAGTGAGTGGAATGGTAAACCTAGTATGAATGAGTTTAAATTGAAGTATGACAGCTAGCATGGATAATGTATGGAATCCCTTGAAGAGTTCTTGACTCCACATAAGTCTGATGATGATGATAATAATTATTTTAGTAATGCTATTAGCTCCTGAACAGAGTTCATGTAATGTCACGTCATGCCACAGTGGTGGTATACCTTTTTACGTGTGCCTGCCAAAAATTTACAAATTGAGTAGCTGACATGCTGGGCAGTTTTTAATAGGGAAAAATTAATAGAAAATTAATTAATTTATTTATAAATTCATAATATATATATATATATATATATATATATATAATATTTTATAAATAATTATTTATAATAAATTAAAGACTTATAATAAATTATAATAAATCTGGCGTCCCTGTTCGGGCGCCAGAGCCTGTGTAGCTCAGTGGATGTGGCGTTTGCACACCATCGCGCTTGGCCGCACGAAGGAAGTCTTGGTTTCGAGTCTAGTCGGCGACTAGAGGAAATTTTTCTAAGCCTTTTTTCGACCGGTTCCCGAGTTAGTCGATCTCTGGCACGGGCAAGCAGGTTTTTCCTCCCGGAAACTCGGGTTTTTCGTCCTGTAAACTCAAGAAAATCGACCGTAGAACCCACATTATTTCAGACATTAAATATATTGTGTTACGGTTAGGGACCACGAGATGGCGGCACATTTGAGCCGTCTCTCTTCACTGCGTACCGCTTAATTAGTGATAGCCTTGGGCCATCTGTCTCTGATTGGGTACCAGTGGAGATTGAACTGCCCACTCAGTCTCCAAAAGTTAGATAGGGCTAAATGGCCTCGCCTACTCCCGTATATATGGGAAAAAAGGCGTTAGCTGATTTTTTTTTTTTTTTTTTTTTTTTTTTTTTTTAAATTAAAGACTTAATTCTGTATGTTAGTCAAGTAAGTATTAGTTTAATATCCAACATTTTACTGACTGATATCTGTCAGCATTTTCAAAGGAATACACTGGTAAGCAATAGAAAGTAACAAAAACTAGGAAACTAACCGACAATTCTAAAAATTATATAAAGTTATCACTGTGCATGATACAATGATATAATACACGTGTCACAAGCGCAACGTTTTATTTGTTGAGATATTTAATGTAATTTTCATGAAAGTTCATTTCTTTTTGGTTAAATGATCTGATTAGAGTTTTCCATATATCTGGTAAGATTAGGCCTTGATTCTTATTTAAGTTACCTGTTGGACGGGCAACTGTAGCAGCTTCTTTAAATGTTCTGGAATGGTAGTTGTCTTCTATGTAGGGCATATGACTCATATCCCATTCAATATTATGGTTGGTAGAGGCAAAGTGTGAAGAAAGGCCTGATATATCCTGTCTGTTATTCCTTACATAGACAATGTGTTCTTTCTTTCTTGTATCAAAACTTTTGTAGTCTGTGTAATATATTTCTCAACAAATAGTGCAATTAGAAACAGCTGGAATAAAAATGGCACTTACTAACGAATCACATGCCCCCCCCCCCCCCCCTCTCACAGAAATTCTGCTGTATATACTCAGGCAAAACCATATGTTGCACCGAAACACAGTATACTAAAAACTATTGTGCAATTTTTCAATTACATGAAATAAGTGTTTGTTTTATTGCATTTGAAATTCTCGATGTCATTATGACAGATCACAAAGGCTAACTTCAAATAAAATTCTACCAAGAATTGAAACATGCCATATAATGAGTGTGTGAGTTCACCTGGATAGCTCAAATGCAAACAAGCAGCCATATAATTCAACCAAGGGTTGAAACTTTGTGAGCCTGCCAGTAATGAGAAGTTCCGTTGCAATGATAAATGACACCCCGTCGCGAATGTGTTAAAACTAAGAAATATATAGTGAATGTTGTTATGACAGTTTCAGATGTTACAGAATTCAGTCGAAGAGAATTAGCATTTCGACTCAACAATTGTCAGTTGTCTTTGGGTCGCGTGATCTTTTGTTAATACCACGCTAATCATATGCACATTTTCATAGCTGCTCTTTTGTGTAAAACAAAATTTAACTTCAACGTATTGTAATAATTAAAAAAATTTGAATAATTTATAAGTGTATAAAAGAATATCACCTGTAAATCATTGCCGTGCCATAGGTTTGCCATATAGGCCCTACAAGTAATACAATGCCAAGGAAACTCAACCAATTTTATATTTTCATAAGCTCTCAGTCTCTTTCAAAATATTAAAATAGTTTTCAATTGAAATGTCTATTTTTTTTCCTATGTGGTATTAGGAAATAAAAAGGAATATTTCATTATACTTATTTTTTAATCTCTGTAGCTCATCCAGTAATCAGCTATAGAGTCTCCAAACTATCTGTTTATGTCTCATGCATAGAGACTGTTCATAAGGACTTTTCAATTGAAAATGAATTAGCAGATCTTGTGTTGAGGTGGGAAGTTTTTTTTTTCTTTTCCTCTCAGAAATTCAAGTTCATATAAACACACACACGTGTGTGTGTGTGTGTGTGTTTGTGTGATTTTCAGATAACTGCCTCAGTGCAGTATTAAATAAGTCTCTAAGAAGCCAAGTTGCTAGGTTGATGATTGATGATATGAAATTTAACCTGTATCGTATAAAATTGCTTGACCATTAAAAATAGTCATTTAAATAAAAATAATTGTGATTACTCAAAAAAATTTAGCAGAGGTCCTAAATACCTAATTTCATTTAATCATCAAGGATAGCCACTGTTTTATATCACTGAATTTTTTTTTAAATTTTTTACCCAATTTTGATACTACAAATAGTCTGATTAAAAAAATTAAAATGATTTCTGCAAATTTTAGCCAATAAATAAAAAAATGTAAAAAGTAATAATATCCATCTAGCCTATGGACAGATAAAGTGAATCTAACAGGTGCATATGTAGATATATATAGAAGAAAAGGAAAGAGAAATTTATGGCAAACAATGAATGATCAAAAATATATTAAATGCTCTAATTTCATGTGCTTAACCATGCCCTTGACTTTATTTTTTAAAACTGTAATAAGTCTAGAGTGCTGGCCGTACCTTGCAACAAATACAATGTTCAGTATTATCTGAATTTTTATTTATTTACCGTATTTTTTGGACGATAAGATGCACCCCAAATTTATGAGAAGACGATTTTTAGAAAAAACTATTTTATTATATAAAGATATTTAGAAATTCTTACTTAATTTTTATTTATTGTTACAATCACTTGTATTAGCAATATTCAGTTCATCTTCACTCTCGCTACTATCAATGGTCTCATTAATGTCACCGTTTGTATTACTTTCGTCTGAACTATTCTTGTCACTCCCTTCAAAAACTGCGTCATCTTCAGTACCATCCATCGCATTACTTATCCCACATTTCTTAAATGACTTTAAAATCGTCTCTTCTTTCACAGCTTCCCATGAATTTTTCACCCAGGTACATACTTCTGAAATTGTTGGCCGTTTCATACGTACTGTTGCTGTAACATTGATTTGGCTTTGCCATCAATTTGTTCCACTCTTCCCACACATAAAAGTTTTGAATGGTTTATTAATAGATCCATCCAAGGGTTGTAATTGACTTGTAAGGCCTCCAGGAATGACAGCTAATTCTGTATTCATTTCTTTTAGAATTTTTGTACCATTCATTTCTTTTAGAAGCTTCTTGGTTGATTCTGTTTTATGAGCTCTGAATTGATCCCACACTAACATCGCAGGCTTTTTAAACAATGCACCTGGATGTTTTGCCCATATCTTTTGTATCCATAATTTCATTCCTGTTTCATCCATCCAGCCATTTGTCCATCCAGGGATCTGCACTATGAATTGTTGGACATCCACCCTATTCCCCAGATTTGGTTCCATCTCACTTCTATCTGTTCCCAAAACTAAAACTCTTCCTTGCTGGTCAGCATTTTTCTTTCTTCAAATCAAGAGGTGATCACAGTAGAGGAGTATTTTGCAGATCTTACTGAGAACCACTACAGGGATGGGATAATGGCACTGGAGCATCGCTGGAATAACTGTATTAGTCTTAAGGGAGATTATGTTGAAAAATAAAAATAATTTTGAAATTAATTTTGAGAAAAAAATCGTTTTTTTCATTGTTAGGCTGAGAACTTTTCAGACCACCCTTGTAGCTTGTCTCTCTCTCTCTCTCTTTCTCTGTGTTTACTCCAAATGATGACTTTAGTATGAAGGTCAAAAAGTCAGCAAATTGAAGTAATTATTTCTACCAAAGTTGTAGTCTCCATAATTTGTCTGAAATGAATGCTGATCACCATGTAACACTAAAGGAAAGGAAAGCAACTGGTGGAAGCTGTGAAAGAAAAACTGTCAAATGAAGCACAAAAGTTACAGAAGGGGGGGAGACATAACAAGAAGAAGTGAAAGCCCTCAAAAATTTATGATATGATAAAATTATTGTTAATAAGGTCATCTGGCTGAAGAACTGAACCTTCAATATGGAGAGATTTAGCAAAACAGACAGAATAATGCAAGCTACAATTGCTTGCTACAGATAAATTTATGCAGAAAAGAAATATCAAACCATGAAAACTAAAGGTACATTCCTTTACCTGGTGTGTAAGTACAGGTCAAAACACTGCTGTGCAAAATTTGGTCACTTAATTTACACTGTAATATGAAAATAATAAGTTAAACAGGAAAGTTACTATGGCAATATTAGGACACCAGAATGTTGGTTATGAGAGAACGTAAATTGCAAATTTTGTTCAATAGGTGGGAAAGAGGCAATATGATCAAGATGTTTAAGTTAGTAGGGAAATTTTACTAGATTAGAAAGGAGATTAACAAAGAGTGGCTGGTGAAAGGACATGGGCCATCCCTAAAAGTAATGTAAAATAAAAAGTGGAATGAAGAATAGATTTGTACACGTAAGTTTCCTGTGCTTTAGCAGTTCTGTGAGAGGTTTTCAGTATCGAGACCACATTATAATACAAATAAGGAGTTTAATAAAAAATAAGCAATTAAATCAAGTTTCGTACATTGTAAGAATTACATCATCAGGGATAGTGGTACACAAGTTTTACACAACAAAAGCCTATTGACAATTAATTACACATATTAGATGTTTTGGATTTATACACATTATATTTCACAACTGTAAAATATAACTGATAGATAACTGATAAACATAGAATACAATGGTGAATTTGTTACTGTATACATGCTGGAACATTGCTATCACGTTCTATTATTATTACTATTATTATTATTCAGGCCTCCATGGAGTCAAAACACTCATCGAGGGGAGGTCCCCCCCCTGAAAAACACAAAGTCTATCATACCACTCATTAAACTAACTGACCATTCTCGCTCCCACCACTCCATCAGGCAACGCCTTACATGGTTCAACCACCCTCCACACAAAGAAACCACTCCTTACCATCTTGCTCACAGTTTCCTTTCGTAACTTCCAGCAATGGCCTCTTGTCATCACTCCTTCCCGCTGTTCAACCAAGCGAAAGAGTTCCCCAGTGTCAACCCTGTAACCACCCCTCAACAGTTTAAAAGTCTCAATCATATCACCTCTCTTCCTTCTATCCACCAAACTCTGCAGTCCACATTCCCTCAGCCGATCCTCATAACTATGCTTGTACAGTCCTGAAACCATCTTTGTCATCCGTCTTTGTATCCTTTCCACAGTTAATTTATCCCCTTCAAATCCTGGGGACCAAATCTGAGAACAATAGTCCAAGTGTGGTCTGATCAGAGACTTATACAACTGAATGATAACCCTCTTATCTCTGCAGGTCAGTGTCCTTCTCATAATTGCAGCAATCCTCTGTGTTACCTTCACAACCTTTGCAATATGTCCCCTAAACTTCAGGTTTCTATCAATCATCAACCCCAGATCTCTTGTCTCCCCTACTTCCTCCAGTATAACTCCTCCCATAGAGTATGCAGCATCCCATCGATGTTTCCCAAACCTCAAGACCTTACATTTTGCTGCTTTATACTGACACCCCATTCATTTGCCCATCTATCTAGCTTATTTAAATCCTCTGCAGGGCTACCACATATGCACTATTACTAATAATCCTTCCCAGCTTCGCATCATCCGCAAACAACTGAATATCCCCTTGCAATCCACTGGCAATGTCATTTATATAAAGGTTAAACAATATAGGTCCTAGTATTGAGCCCTGTGGGACCCCACCTGTAACCCTCTGCCTCCTGGAAACTGCTCCACCATACACAACTCTCTGATACCTATCAGACAGCCAATCCTGAATCCAGTTGACCAATCTGACATCCAGACCCATGTGCTGCAACTTAAATATCAGCTTATCATGTGGCACCCTGTCAAATGCCTTCGCCAAGTCTAAGAAAATTGCAGTATATGCCTTTCCCTCATCTAATGTTCTTGTAACTTTATTATAAAAGGCTAACATATTGCAAAAACAAGAATGTCCTTTCACAAATCCATGTTGATTCTCACAGATAACATTACCCTCATCTGCCCAATGCTGTATACGGTCCCTCACTACTTTCTCCAAGATCTTAACAACTACTGATGACACACAGACTGGCCTATAATTAGACACTTCCAGTCTGTTACCACCCTTATGCAATGGCACTATCTTACCTTCCTTCCATTCACCGGGCACCTTTGCCAAAGCCAGACTTTCATTGAAAAGCGGGGTTAAAAGGCACTGTCAGTTCCCTAGCACATTCTCTCAAAACTCGTGGTGAAATACCATCCAGTCCCACAGCTTTACTTGACATCCAGAGTACTCAGTATCTGAAACACACTCTCCTCCTGTACCTCTAAACCTCGAATCAGCCCTATCCCTCTAGAATTAAAACTGACTCCTCTAGGATGAAATACCCCAATAAAGTGGTCATGGAACAATTCCACTATGTCCTCTGCATCAGTCACTCTATTCCCATTTTTATCCCACAATATCATTCTTCCACACTCTTTTTAGGGATCTTAGGGCCAATCTCCTCTCATATTCCAGTTTCGCTTTCCTTACCACACTAGTCACTCTTTTGGCCTGTGTCTTATATTCTTCATGCATCTTCTCTTCACCTGTCTCCTTATATCTCTTCCATAGCCGCTTTTTCGCATGCAATTCCTGTTTAATATTGTTTGTCATCCACTTTACTCCAAATTGTGTCCTCTTCTTCACTCGTGGTATACAACTTACCATTGCTGCTAAGAAATATTCTTTCACAATTTCCCATGTGCTAATTCCTCCCTCCATGAATCTTCCCGAAGTTGACGTCTAAGACTATTATAATCACCTGCATTATAATTCCACATAAGTTCCTGTCTCTTTGATACTCCTGCATGTCTATTCATTTTCCAAGTCAAAACCATATGGTCACTCTCTCCAACTGGTGGGAGAGATGTCAACTCAGTTGTTATCAACTCTTCTGATGCTATAATCAAATCCAAAACTCTTGAACCTCTTGTTCCCTCTGTTACATGTTGCCTAAGACATTTGTCCCTCAAGAATTCTAGAAATTCCATTCCCCTATTGCTACATGCATCTTCCTCTCTCCAATTTATACTACTATAGTTAAAATCTCCCATAACAATCATTCTTCTTGCACTTGCCAAACTTAGCTGTCTAAACATCTCCTGGTCCCCATCCTCTGTGCTCCTGGGTCTGTAGCAACACCCCACTAAATATCCTGTCTTGCCTACCTCTACCTCACACCATACGCTCTCAAAATCATTTGTCTCACTTACTTCCAAAGCCTCCACTCTTAGAGGACATAGGTCATCACTTATCATAAGCAGTACCCCACCACCATGCTTTCCCCTCCTATCCTGACGAAAAATGCTATACCCAGCGACTTCTATTCCTGTTGTTATATCCCCTTCTGTCAACCACGTCTCAGTGATCGCAATAATTTTTGGCCAGGCTGATGCCATCTGCGCCACCTTATTCCAGATACTCCTGGCATTAGTATAAAGCATATAAATGCCATTGTTTCTATACCCAGCATTATCCCTTCTAGACTCCACTGGGCTCAGTGTTACCTGACATCATCTCCCTTCTCCCAAGTATCCATTCCCACAAGAGGCCACCCCCTGCTATCATCCTCCCTGGGACACACTGACTTCTTCAGAACAGCAATCTCTCCAAATGCCTACATCCTTCCTCATTCAAATGTAAACAGTCTCTTGCATACAATTCCTCTCTTTCCTCAAACGCACTCCAAGCATCCACATATACCAGTCCTTTCTTGTCACACATTCTCGCTATTATGCCATTCAATATTGCCGCTCTTCTGCTCAGCTCATTATTATCATACCTAGGCAGCACGCACACTATTTTTCCTCTCTCTGTCTTCTTCCATACAGTCAAGCAAAAATCTCATATCTCTCGCTACCCGACTTACATTACCACCCAAGTCATTCGTTCCTACCATCACAATCATCTCATCCACCTTTTCACCTCTCTTAATTGCCATAGCCACCCTCTCTATTGTTCCTCCTGGTAAACACTCCTCACGCATCCTATCTTGAACACCACGGATCATTGAGTCGCCATACATTATACCTCTTACCATTCCCTCTCTCCTATTGTTACCATTCTCTACTCTTCTTTCATTCCCATAGGTCTCTCTCATTCCCTCTCCTGTACTGCTATTCTCTCTTCTAGCATTCCCATACCTCTCTCTCTCCTACTGTTTCCATTCTCTCCTCTTCTAGCACTCCCATACATCTCTCTCATTCCCTCTCTCGTACTGTTTCCATTTTCTCCACTTCTAGCACTTCCATATCCCTCTCTCATTCTGTCTCTCCTACTGTTTCCATCCTCTCGTCTTCTAGCATTCCCATACCTCTCTCCTACTGTTTCCATTCTCTCCTCTTCTAGCACTCTCATACCTCTCACTCATACTCCCTAAATTCTCTCTCTCTCTCTCTCTCTCTCCTACTCTGATTTGCCTTGCATTTATCTCTTCCATTCTCCTAATCTTATCTTTCATACTTCTGCTGTAGATCCGTATCGCCAAGTCCTCCACCTCCTCTTTCAACTATCTCCCTCTGCAGGTCAGTCACTCTTAATCTAAATTCACTCTCCCAAACAAAACCATCTCCGAAACTTTCACAGTCACTCACACCTTCCACACTATCAACTATTATTTTCTCATTCATATATATCTTTTTTTCATTCTCTCCTATCATACTACTTGTCTTCCTACATTAATTCCCCGTTCCTGGAGCAACAAAGTCGGATATCGATATTTCTAATGCACTTATTTCCTCCAACTGCCTGCATTTTGCGCACATACACTCTCCACTCTCTTTCACAAGCCACATAGCTAATTCCGGAGACACATACATGCCGCAAGTACTGCATGCCAGAAAGTCCCTTATGATATTGCTTATAATTGAGTTCTTAAATGGTGGAGGACTTGGCGATACGCCAATTGGGACTGCTGCTGAATCCGCCATCATTCCTTCCTGCCGAGTAGCATAATTTTTAATAATTATTCAATTAATAAATTCCATTAAATAAATAAGAAAAAGTACAAACAATTACAAGCAAAAAAACATTTAAGTACTAAATATAATTAAATAAAATGAAATATAACTAAATACAGTAATGAAAACTTAGCTTCGTTTTGTCTTCCACCATTATGCATTCGATTCCAACAGTAACCAAAATATATTACATCGCAACTAACTTCCAAAAAACAACCACTGAAGTACACTCGTATTCAGAGAAACAATTTAGCACTCAAAAACGTAGAAAAACGGGGAAAAAAAACAGACTATCATATGGTATCATGCATGCTATATCCTAGGTCTGTGGCAGTTAAACTTTTGATGAAAGCAAACCATATAATATAATATATGGTTTGCTTTCTATTACACATCAGTGCCATTGAAAATTATATGAAAACTGAAAACAATCATATCCAAAGAATCCTCATTTTGTTCTATCTTACTGATCATTTCTTTACAGAAAAAACCTGGCCCACCTTCTTAGTCTTCCTTCAAATATTGCATGAGGGTAAATTTGTAAGGCCTTAAAAGTAGATCCTGTCATAAAATGCTACACAATCACATGTAGAATTCCAATTTGATGAGACCTCCATCTGGTTGATTTTTCAGGGCTTCTCTGGAAACTTTCCCAACTTCTTCCACGTGCTGCCGATGCACGTGGAAGAAGTTGGGAAATTAATCTACATTAATTTCCCAACTTCTACTTGTGCCACATGTAGATTAATTTCCCATTAATCTACATGTGGCACAAGAATTTTGTGGAAACAGGTTGTTCTGTGCATCATCCAAGGTCAACAGAAAGGCTGCATGCTGCCGATGCTGTTGTGGAAGACATCTGGGAAAGTTTCCAGAGAAGCCCAGGAAAGTCAACCAGATGGAGATCTCATGCACCTACTAAGAGGTTCTTTGCTGTATTGTGTGCAGAAATTCCTCTGAACTTATGTTGCAGACTTCATTTTCTCAAACCAAAACACATAACGTGCTCACTCTGCACCATCGAAAGTTGCCATTTTCAACATGGTGGAATGTACCATGTCAGTGTTGTCATTTGGTAATTAAAGTTACGCAACCATAAATTGATGTGTTTCACTACATTATGACACTCGCTCAGCTTTTGTATGTCTTCTGAGTTATTCTCTTTCTCCTGCAAAATTGTATACACCCTTTTAAAACATACTGTATATTAATGGAAATGAACTGCAAGAAGTTGATGAGGCAAGGGACTTAGGGGTTATTGTACACAGAGAACTTAAGTTTAGAGGGGTATATTGCAAAGGTGGCCAAAACAGCACATCAAATTACATGGTTGTCAAACGAACACACTGACAAGCAGGATTAGGGAAATTATTGTTCATTTTTTATAAGGCATTAACACTTTGAGTCCTAGACCTACTGGGACTTAAAAAACCCTGTGTCCTGACAATTTTTAGCTCTATTTAAAAAATCGCAGTGCAGCATTTCTATGGAATATCCAAATAATTATTTTTTTGTCTTTTAGTTATCATCTTTGACAATTAATTACAACAAAAATTTTAGTTATACATGTGGTATGGGCTCCAGAAATGGGTTGCAAAAAAAAAAAAAGATTTTCGAAGGAAAAAAAAAGTTAATTTTTTATTAGTTTCTATTTATATTTACTTCTTTAGTACAAAATTTAACAAATTCAGTCAAAATGTTGCTTAAATGTTACATAAATAATGAAAATTATAAATAAAATTTGTATGTTATTATTATGATGATCTCCTCGGAAGCATACCTCCTCACATTTGTGGGGAGATCTACTTCCTCTTGTTCCGGATCACTGTCTGCCCAATCATTTAATTCAGATCCTTCGTTATGGAGTATTTCCTCAAGCATTTGTTCCAATTTGCATTCACTCAAGAACTGTTTTACACCCCTGCTTTTGGGCACCACTGGGTCCTAGTCTATCCATGGTGACACAGAAATTCAAACTGGTCTCTCAGGTCACAAGAAGAGAGTCGTAAATTTCTTATATTGTTTAGATTGGAGCAGCCAGAGTTATGACGACACGATGTAATATAAACATGAACACATGCGATCGTACGTGATGCAGCTGATGGGGAGGCATTACAATATACTAATATAAATTCCCTTTTTCATTGATAAAAGTCAGCGATCCTCATGTATAATGAAGATAAAGGTTCAAATTTAACTACAGTATAGTCTGATAATGAATCACAGGCATATATTATTATTTCAATTTTTAATTTAGTGATGTAGATGGGATTTTGAGTTCATGCGTGATCAATGTATATTTACATCGATAGGACTCAAAGTGTTAATAAAGGCTACATCTGAGGTGCTGCACACAAATCTTCTCACTAGATTCCTTATTGACGAAATGGTGGAGAGGATCCAGAAGCAAGTGACAAAGATTGTTGTAGTTTTGTGGAGCGTTTCCTATGAAGAAAGATTGAAGGTCTGTGGGCTCCAAAAACTAGCTGATAGGTATAAGAGAGGAGATATGATAGAAACATATAAGTTATTAAAGGGTTTTACAGGATAGATACTGTTGACTTTTTTCTGTACAGTGCAGGAAGAGAGAGAATAAGGGATCATCCCTGAAAATTGTGTACGAATGTGGTTAACAAGGATGTTATAGGAATAGAATTTTTGCTTGGAGGGTGATGAATGTGTGGAAAGCATTTCCACAGGTGGTTGTGAATGCTTGGTCTGTAAATTTAAGGAGAAGTATGATAAGTATTTTGCAAATAATGGTAATGAGTCGTCTGACTCCATGGAGACACCGTTATAATATTAATAAGAACATAAACCCTTTCTTGACAGAGAATTCTACGTTTAGCAACTTCCCAGAACATAACGGCATGGTAACTCTCCTAGACTCGACACAGTGTCTACCTGGTTATGGATATATCTTCTGATTCTATTATCATACCCAGCACTCTCAAACCCCTTGTCTCCTTTGTAATATGTTGTTTCAGATAATTATCCCTTAGCAACTGTATAAATTCTGCTTTCATCTTGCCATGACTCCTTTCCTCTATTCAATCTATGTCCATTGTTGAAGTCTCCATAATAACTGTTTGGCTTTTACTCATTGTGCATTAATCTGCTTATGCATGGCATCTACATCTTCCTGTGGATATCCTGGTCTATAGCAGCAACCTGCAATATATTTTGTCCTATTGACCTCTATCTTACACCAGACAGTCTCAAATGAACTACTTTCAAAGCCTTAAAATACCCTTTATTTTATAATTTTATTAGTCGTAGTTCTTAAGCTATTATTAGCAATACCCCACACCTCTTATCCCTTGTATTTTTAGGGAGGATAGAGGGAACCCTTTACATTCTTTATCCCTGTAACCAGGGCTCCGGAACTCAACTCACCCACTTGCCACTGGCAAGTGAATTTTTAGTCTTTCTAATTACTTTCAAAAGATATTATTATTCCTTGCAATTTACACTTTTTTTTTTCACTTTAAAACATCATCTCATTAATTGTCAAGTATTTGATCATGGGCAGCTGTCAATGAATTTATTAAAATAAGCAGGAGATGGCATCTTTATTTGATTAATAAAAGGAACAGTCATTAAAATCTCAATCTGCCATACTTCCCCTAACTGCTACTCTGTTTGTATTGCCATAACATAACAATTAGTAAGTGTTAAACATTTTTTCTTTCTATATGAAAGACTTCATAATATCTACTATAGGGTTCCAAAAATCCCCTTATTTAGCCACTGTATCATATCATGTTCTCTCTCCATGCATGCTCCTTATGTATCATACTTCAGGTTTTTATTTCAGTCATGGAACAGTAAAAATGAGCTGCCATGACACATTGTCTTTACAGCACCTCACTTGAAAACAGTAAATCTTAAATACTTCAAGCAAAGCGAGTATGTTTTTCATATCGTGAATTCATTTAAATTAAATTATAGTTATGATTTCCAATAAATAAATTTTATAATCAAATCAATGCATTAATTTAGTTCAATATTAACCTTCAATATTATCCAGTATGCACGACATGTTATAGACAATGCATTATTTAAAAAATAAAATAAAATGTACTTTTCTCACTATGTAATTTCATTAACAAAATGAGCCTGTAATTATAAACACAAAAGTAAAAACTGGCACAATTTAATTAAGTACTACAGTATATCTAGGTGCACAATTCTAATATATTAGAATTATCCTAAGCTTATTTTCACAATTAATAACATGAATTAACTTAGCATAATTAAATACTCGAACATTTTACCTAATAACAAGGCTTTTAACACTATTATTTAAAAAATGTAATTATTTTGCAAAGACAAGTCAAAGACCGGATCGTGTGAATGGGTACATCGTGAAAAGTGAGTGCTACTAGAGTTCCTATTATTGTCTTGTTGCTTTCGTGAATTTTACTGTTTGTCTTTCATATTAAATTATTGTTTATGGACTAGTTATATAAATTCACCCTTCAATATGAACAATAAACAAGAAACAACACTTTTAAGTTTTGTGAAATGATGCAAAACTGAAGGCAAATTGCAGGGACCACAATGTATTAAAAACACTAAATAAAAGAGTTGTTCAGTTGTGTCATCAACAATAAATAGCTCAAAGAATTCATGTGTTATTCTTTGAGCAACTTTATCTTTACAAAGATAAAGTTGCATTTTGTGATATCTGTAAAAAAAAATATATCCTGGGGCTAATAACAGGAACTCTAGATGGCTACAGAGGTTTTCAAGAACTTTTCAAAGTAGACACATCTAGGTTACATGGGGCATCCAATTCTCACAAAAAATGCTGTGACATACACTTTGCCAAAAATCACCCAGAAAACCTCTTAAATACAGGTCTAATAGAGTAGTACCAGAATGACATGAAATATACAGAATTTGTGTCAGTTATTGCTGATTTCATTAAACAAGAATCAGTTAAGCATGGTGTTATTTAAGGAAATGGACAACATAGAGTAGATAACTAAAAATATTTAATCATTACTTCCATATTTTGCTAAAGTTAAATAAGCATCTTCATAGATTAATACACTGGTATTTAACACATGCAGGCACACTTCAGTAATAAAGATGGAACAGGATAGATGCAGGATGAACTGAAGTCCTATAATTACACACACCTATTGGCTTTGGTTGGGTGTTCTTGGCTGTTGGGCTGACTGTTTGCCAATGAGTTTCTCATATGAAAGGCAATTTAATACAACCAAATTTGTTGAGGTTGGAATAGTTGGTAGCAGCTGCAAAAGATTCAAGGAAAGGCCTCTTGAATTTAAGTTTGCTTCGGTGGAGTAAGGTGGCTTTTTTCAAACTTATCCTGTGCGAGGTATCCAGAACCTGTTTATCCATAGTATGAATGATAAACGGTTGCAGCTACAGAGTATGTGGTACATTCCAAGTAAATCTAGATGTTGTAAGTAGGCTCTGGTGAATGGATAAAGGTTGTGTTACAACATTGTTTTCTCTAAAAAAACATCTTTATGCTTTCCTTAATGTAATTTCCTTCCCTATACTGTGATCTTTCCTTTCCAGAATTTTCTAACTTTAAACTCCGAATCACCCTTTTGTAATTTCCCTATAAAAGTGAAAATTAGCCACCAACTTAGAGTGAATTCCCTAGACCTTCTTTCTGGGGCCATCTCCTTTTCAGACACTGACAAATTTTGTTTTTTAAAGCTGCGCCAGTCAGGTCCTAGGACAGATGAATCCTTGTTCAGAGAGACCGTCCCAGAATTTTAATGCATATTTTATCTTACCAAAGTTCTACAGCATCTGTAGAATTTTTGCTTGCAGTCATGACTCTAATGTTCTAAATTCCCCTTTCTTATTCCCCTCGCATAGGTTCAGATTTTATGAGTGGTAAATTAGTCTCCTGCTCAGGCAACACGCAGGTTTACATAACAAAGCGTGTTTATTAGGATCTTAGGGTACTTACAATTAGATTCAAATACACACAAAATTTTAATCAATTAAACACTAAATCAAACTGGCGAATACAAATGAACATTCTAATAAATAATCAACAACTAGCCTCTAAGTTAATAAACAATATACATAACATTCACAATACAAAATTTTATATCAGGTTCTATCTACAATTCTAGCCCCTCACATTAATTTGGTCACAAACATGAGCATAAGTTTTCAGACAACCAGTCTAATGAAAACACTAACCAATTGCTAAGCATATTATTCATTCAAAGTTCCCTAAGTATTTGTCCATAATTTCCTTTCCACTAGAAACTGATTCGCCTTTCCTTCTAATACTATTGGAAAATAAGTAAGAAAGTTCTGTACGTTACCATCACTGTATCTGGTTACCATCTCCGCCTGGTCCGTCGTCTTTTGTTGGATAAGACTCTGCACTTCCATTAGTTTGCGTCCATGTAGAGGTCATGTTGTTCATCTGATAAGGCCTTTCTCTGCACTTAGCAATGCTAGCGTTCGTCTCAATCCTTTGCGGGTCGCTATGGTCAGCGTTCCTGCCTTTGGGAAATAACTTTCTGCTGTCTCATTCTGGTAGGAATCGACGGCCCGAAACAGTGGAAGCCAACATCTCACGTACTGCCCATCCAGTACTCATCAAGCATTCACGGGGAAGAGCTCACCGTCAGACATCGTAGCACTTTCTTCTCTTGGCCAGCAACCTCAGGTCCAAGTGAGAACAGGAACAAAACTCCAGAGAGCTTGAAGCTCAAGCGAATCCTCATTTATTCTATCTTTGTTGCGCCCTCTTTTCCGCTGCAGAAATCTTCACACTGCACTTTCCCTTGTGCCCTTAAGCTGTTTCGTCATAACTCTTCTCCTCGAGGAGCGCTCATTTCGGGAAACGCAAGCTCAATTCGCCTTCCACGTAAGCTTTCGCCTCAGGCAATTATGCCAAACTGGGTGGTTAGCACTTGGACTTTTGTTTACACTGGATATACATTTCATATAGAATACATTTTGATCGCTACAACTTACAAAACGGAATTTCCATTTAGACCAACAAAATTCATTTTTCCTTTGTACTTCACGTTAAAGTTATTCATTTATGCTCCCTTTTTACAATTTGTTTCCTTACTATAGTATAAGTATCTCTTAGTTGTTATTTTATTCTTGTTAAATCTTGAATGAAATAATTTTAATGAAAATTCCTCATTCAAGTTGGGATAGTTGGTAATAGCTGCAAAAGATTTAAGGAAAGGCCTCTTGAATTTAAGTTTGCTTCAGTGGAGTAAGGTGGCTTTTTTCAAACTGATCCTGTGCGAGGTATCCAGAACATGGTCTGCTAATCCTACCTGTTTGTCCATAGTATGAACGATAAATGGTTGCAGCTACAGGGTACGTGATACACTCTAAGTAAATCTAGATGTTGTAAGTGGGCTATGGTGAATGGATAAGGGTTCATAGCTTCTTGTTAAGTTTATAAATGGCCAAAAGATTACAATTTTTTAAATCTTGCTACCTATCTAAGACTACATATGGAGGGAATGGTGATGAATTTACTGTAATCTATGTTTAGAAGGGATGTATGGTGTTAAAATTCTTATTTGGCGGGAGGTGTATCAATTGGCCAAAAAGGTGTTTTTATGTGGGTGAGTTCAATGTTATCTGAGGAAATTAATTTTGTGCAGTGGACTAAGGGTTTTATTGTTCCAAATTGTATGTGACTGTTGATGGATGTATTTACCTGTGTGTGTGTGTGTGTGTGTGTGTGTGTGTGTGTGTGTGTGTGTGTGTGTGTGTGTGTGTAGGTTTTCTGTACACTATTAAGGTCAGAGATCCATTTGGTTGTCTAGTATCTAGGGCAGGGATTTTCAACCTTTCAGACAGTGCAGGCCTCATGAAAAATTTCAATGAAGCCCGCTGGCCACTAAGCTATACTGCGGTATTTAGAATTGTAAGATGGTTTCCAGATTCACAAGGAACGCTGTGCATTTGACACTTTACATAAAATCCTATAAAAATAAACAAACTCAGCTTTAAGAGCATAGGTATGAGTCGGGTTCATGATAAGTAAATCAATACTTAAAAAAAGTTATTTTAATGAAGAAAACATTCCTTTTTTACAATGTTAATGGGAAACTTGGCAATGCTTTTCCTTGACCAGCTTGTCAATGTTGGCATCAATGTTGGAAGTCGATATGCACCGAGTATTGGTCTGTAACGTGAGTTCTTGTCTTGGACTTCACATGAATCACTCTGGAGAAGAACTGCTCACATACAAGTATGTGCTTCCTAACAAAGTGCACATCTTCAAAGTGTGCTGGTGAAGATTAGGGAATGCATCCTCAGAAATGTAGTCTTTGTAAAATGCAAGCATGATTTATTTTCAATGGCATTGAAAATAAATCTAAACAAGACTGTTGGATATGAAAATCATTAAATCTCTCTTCGAACTCACTTTGCAACACGGCTAATTTTGTAGCATATTCATCATTTGACAAACAGTTGGACTCAGCAAGAAGCTGAAAATGAGTTAAGTCTTTTTTTGTGAGTTGCGCCTCCCAAAGTTTGAGCTTGGCCACAAAAGCAACGAGATGTTGGTCACAAAGGCAAAGTCTGTCATCCACTTCGGATTGTTGAATTTTGCAATCGGCTTCCCCTTGGTTTGCATGTACTGCTGTATTTCGCTCCTTAAGTCAAAGACTCTTTTAAGAACTTTCCCTTTGCTCAACCAACGCACATCACTATAATAAACCACATCGTCGTGATCCGCTTCGCACTCTTGGGTCAAAAACTCTTGGAATTGACTATGATTCAATCCTCTTGCCCTAATAATGTTGACGACAATCACAATAATGTTCATGACATTCTCAAATCCAATAGTTTTCGTGCACAAATTCTCCTGGTGGATTAAACAGTGGTAATGGACAAAATCTTTCTCTTCTAGTTCTGGTTCTTTTTGTAGCAGTGCAACAAACCCTTCATTCTTTCCCACCATAGCAGAGGCACCATCAGTTACCACACCCTCCAGGTTGGTTAAGCTGAGGTCGAAACGCTGGAGCGTTTTCTTGGCAGCTTCAAGATATCAGTGCCTTTCATCATTCCCTTCATAAGTACAAGTACTAACAGTTCGTTCTGTCACAGTGAATTGTTGATCAATGCCACGGACAAAGATAGCCAGTTGTGCTGTATCCTTCACATCTGTGCTCTCATCTAAAGCAAGTGAATATGACGTAAATTCGGATGACCGTTTTTTTAAAGTTCCTTCAATGTCATTGGCAAGTTCTTCGACATGTCGTGCTACAGTTATCCCAGACAAACTCAGTTTTTTAAACACTTCCTTATTATTTGGCACTCTTTCACAAACTCCCATCCAAGAAGGCTTTTGATTTCATAACTTACTTTGATGCACGTATCGCTCTCTTCCCTCTGCTTTTTAAACATACCCTGCTGGCATTTTAAATCAATTTGGAGACGGTTCACTTTGTCCACAAGAAGCCACCCTTGAAGGCGATCGAAATTGGACGCATGCTTTGTCTCATAGTGTCGTTTTATATTGTATTCTTTTGATACTGACACTGACTCATGACAAATTAAACATACTGGCTTATCGTCGATCTGCACATAAAAGTACAAATTTGTCCACTTTTCATTAAAAACCTGACAAGAATCACTTGATTTATGCTTTTTGCTCATAGATGCCATAGTGATGGAAGATGAACCCAAAATATGATTCAAAATGACCGTGCAACAGTTATTATCCACTGAATATGTCTCACGTTAATGAAAAAAGTCTGGCAATATAAAAACCCCAATATAGTGTTTCAATTAGGAATAACTTTGTTATCCCTACATCATTTGAGGAAGGCTAATCTGTTGAGTTGATAGCGGTAAGAACTACAGCAGATTCGAGGAAAATCCTCTCGAATTTAAATTTGCTTCAGTGGAGTGAGGTGGCTTTTTTCCAGCAGATCCTGTGCTGGGTATCCAGGACATGGCCTATTAATCCTGGTGATGCAATACACTGATGTTGGTTGTCCTAACTGTTTGTCCATATATGAATGGTTGCAACTACAGGGTACCTGGTATACTCCAGAGGTTGTAACTGGTCTTTGGGAGAGCAGATAAGGGTTGCTAGCTTTTTTGTGTAGTTTATAAGTGGTCACAAGATTGTGCTTTTTTTTTTAAGACCTGGATCTAGATTTTAAGATTACAGCAAATCCATCACCATCTCCTATATTCATGGCATTGCAGATAAGATGGCCAAGATCTTAAAAAAGCATAAAAAGCTAGCAAACCTTATCTGCATCCCAAAAACCAGTTACAACCTCTGGATTTATCCAGAGTGTACCAGGTAGCCTGCAGCTGCAACCGTTCATACCATGTCCTGGATACCCAGCACAGGATCTGCTGGAAAAAAATACACCTTACTGCACCAAAGTAGATTTAAATTTGAGAGACTTTTCCTCGAATCTGCTGAAGCTCTTACTGACTATCCCAACCTTAACAAATATGGTTGTATCAAACTACCTCTCATATGGGAAATCCTCATCAGCAGACAGAAAGCCAAGTCAAGAACACCCAACTGAAGCCAATAGGTTGCATAATTATAGGACTTTAGTTCATTCTGTATCTTTCCTGTTCCATCTTTGTTACTGAAGTGCCTGCAAGTACGTGTTTAATACCAGAGTATTAATCACTGAAGATGCGGATTTAACTTCAGCAAAATATAGCAAGTAATACTTAAATATTTTTTAGTTATCATCTGGTCTACTTTATTAATTTCCTTAAAGAACATAATGCTGAAGAATCAACATAAGCCTAAATACCAGGAAGAATTAGTTAAGAAAATCAAAGACTCGAGTAGAGTGAGTCTTTATTTAGATGCTTCTACAGATATTTCAAATGAGGAGGAACTTGTTCTTTACATGAGATAAACAGATAAAAAAATCAGAAAATGAAAAAGGCATTTGTTTCCATAATTCCTTTTTAAAACTAAACAGCTACCATGAACTTTGATATATTAGAGAGTGAAATGAATAAGTTATTCTTGCCATGGAAGGCTGGTAATTGGGAATTAGTAGGCACTGGAACAGATGGAGCAGGAAATCTGCTAGAAAAAAAAAAAATGGACTAGTTGCAAAACTAAAGAGACATGCTATATCTTATGTCAATACACTATATTGCACATAATTTGAATCTGGCTGTTTTAAATTCTATTAGATATTCCCTTGTTTCTGACACTGAAAGAAAAGTAAAAGAGTATATACCTTTTATTAGAATTCACCAGAAAGACAAAGAACTAGGAAAAGCAGTAGCCATGTTACAAACAAAAAATCTGAAATTCAAGTACCCACCTTCAAGCAAAATGGGTGTCTAATAGAGTGAGATCACTGACTGCACTTGTTAACAACTATTCTGCACTGGTAATGCATTTGAAAGAAATAGGCAATGGAAAAGGGGATGATGCTGCAATATCAAAGGCTTTTTAAAGAAAATAAAGCTATACTGCTTTGCAAGAAGAATCCACTTTCTCGTAAATTTCAATTCATATTTTATTTTGATGATAATGAGAAATAATAACAAATTTGGTGAAAGAGTGGTACAGAGCTTTAGAGGAGCAATTAAACATGCAAGACCTTTTTGAAAGAACAATGAATAATAAGGAAATGTTTTCATTTCTCTCAAAACTGACTGAAATTATCCATTATAGCATCATTAATTGCATATTCATACATCACTGTGTGAATGAGGTTTTAGTCAAATGAATCTAATAAAAGGGAAGTAGAGATCAATGAATCCTCCACCATGCATGTCTTACTAATAATATACATATGAATTATGCTTCACTGCAAGATTTTGTTCCAAACAAGTAACTTGTTAAGTGGCACTTTGCAACCAAGAAAAGACAAACTAGAGGCAATATATGAAGACATTATGTAAATGAGGTATGTTGTGGCATACATCTTAAACCCACATTAAAAGTAAGGGAAGCAATTAAACACATTATGCATAATTATACATTTCATGTATAATTATGTGTAATGTGTAGCAAGAAATAAATAATGTGTTACTTTGTTTTGTCATTGATCATAACATTTAGTTTTTGTTTTTGTTTTTAATATAACTATAGAAATATTTATATAAAGTAGACAGATACCTTGGGTGAGTAAAATTTTTTTGTTGCTAGATTTCAATTGTATTTCTGGAGACCCTGCTCTCCCTGATAGCCATAAATTTTGGCCAAGTCAAGCTGACCAATACTAAAAACTCCTCACCCTTATTTCTGATAGTTCTTGAAATGCATCATCCCCATGGACCAGCAATTACCACTGTGTAATGTCATTATCAACCCATTGAAATCTGAGACCTCTGAAATCACATTTAGCAATGCATAATTATTTTATACTCACACTCATTTATCCCAGGAGTGGCAAGACATATGATTGATTGCATCTCCCCCAAAAAAATTTCTAGTTTCCCTGGCTTAGCACTTCCAAACTCTCACTAAACAACACTTTCTCCAAATATCTAACTCCAAAACCATTCGAATGTAGGCTATTGGGCATATATAAGGCCTTTCATCCATCAAATTCACACCATACATCTGTAAACTGCACACCATTCCTCCTGCACAATCTTCTCATTGACTCGTTACCAATAATGACCCTTCTCAACTTTGTCCTATCACACTGAGGCAGTAGATTCATAATCTTTACTTTCTTACTCTTCATTTTCACTTCTTTGAACAACTCTTTCATATCCTCTCTCATTGTATAGTTCTGCCCTTTCAAATCATTGTTTTTGCCAAAACAATCAACTCTTTCACTACTTTCTTCTATAAACTAATACAGTTGACCCTTGCACAACATGGTTTTCAATTCATGAGTCCACTTATATGTGGATTTTTTTTCAATAAATATGTTGGAAAATTTTTTGGACATTTGTGACAATTTGAATAAAAAAACTTAGAAGAGCATTACCTAGAAATATCAAAAAAATTAAGAAAAAGTATGTCATGAATGCATAAATTATATGTACATGGTAGTCTATTTTATCATTTACTATCATAAAATATACACAAATCTATTATAAAAAAGTTAAAATTTATCAACTTATGCATGCACTGACACTTACAGACTGTGTCATGGCACCAATCGCAGGGGAGAGAAATGTAAATAAACAAAGATGCAGTATTAAATCATAACTGCATAAAATTAATTAGTTACATTTAATAAATAAAATTTTTATAATGATTCATTCATTCATGTATAGTCTAGGCTACCATGAAGCAATCATATCGATTACACTAGGCTACCACAATAAAGGCATAAAATCATATTGCTGCTGCTTTGTTATCAATACATGAATCGTTATACCTATAAATAGATATGAATTTCTTTTTCACATTATCTTTTCATTTTTGATGTCTAGTGTTAGTAATACATATGACATCTAGTCTTTTGTATCATATAAGAAAATACTGATGTAAGTACTGACAGATAGGCGATTCATATTGCAAACAGATGAGTAAACTTATGATATCGATAAATACACTACAATACTGCATATATATATTTTTTCTCTTCCTTATGATTTTCTTAATAAAATTTTCTTTACTCTGGCTTACTTTATTTTAAGAATACCATATATAATACATAACATACAAAATATGTGTTAATTGACTTTACATTATCGATAAGGTTTCTGATCAACAGTAGGCTATTAGTAGTTAAGATTTTGGGAAATCAAAAGTTATATGTGAATTTTTTGACTGTACAGGGGTCGGCACCCTAAACCCCACAGTGTTCAAGGGTCAACTGTAGTTCTACTTTCATCTTTGCACATGAGAAACACCTTAAATTATAAAACTTTATACAATGAAGTCCTCCTGTTATAAAAGGAGCCTCTATACAGCCTGCTTTAATTTTAGAGATGATATCATTATTATTATTATTATTCAGGCCTCAATGGAGTTAAAAGACTCACTGTGGGAGGTCCTTCCTAAGAAAACCAAAGTCTATCAAGACTCATCAAGGGGGTCCCCCCCAAGAAACACAAAGTCTATCATACCACTCCTTGAACTCATTGACCATTTTCTCTCTCTCACCACTCCATCAGGCAATGAATTCCATGGTTCAACTACCCTCCATGCAAAGAAACCACTCCTCACCCTCTTGCTCACAGTTTCCTTTCGTAACATCCAGGGAAGGCCTCTTGTCATCACTCCTTCCCACTGTTCAACCAAGCAAAAGAACTCCCCAGTGTCAACCCTGTAACCACCTCTCAACAGTTTAAAAGTCTCAATCATATCACCTCTCCTTCTTCTATCCACCAAACTCTGCAGTCCACATTCCCTCAGCCGATCCTCATAACTATCATTGTACAGTCCTGAAACCATCTTTGTTATCCGACTTTGTACCCTTTCCACAGTTAATTTATCCCCTTCAAATCCTGGGGACCAAATCTGAGAACAATAGTCCAAGTGTGGTCTGATCAGGGTCTTATACAACGGAATGATAACTGTTTTATCTCTGTAGGTCAGTGTCTCCTTCTCATTATTGCAGCAATCCTCTGTGCTACCTTCACCACCTTTGCAATATGTCCCCTAAATTTCAGGTTTCTATCAATCATCAATCCCAGATCTCTTGACTCCCCTACTTCCTCCAGTATAAGACCCTGAGATGATATCATGACAGGAATAAACAAAACGTAGCCAAAATAATTATATGAAGTTAAAATGTAACAAATTTAATAATGTAGCAAAATCAACTTTATTAATTTTTTCCATAAAGGAAAGATCTTCCAAACCGTCAAATTCCCATGTTGAGGAAAATAAGGGAGCTGTTTATATAGGTGGATATTAAGCTAAATACATGTTAGCAAAAAAACTTCTCAGAGGGGATAATGCTACAAAGAGAAAGGTCTGATTATGCACATGGACCTACATACTGTCAAGACATCAAATATTATTAAGAGAGGCCTCCAGGGAGTCAGGGACTCATCGAGGAAGGCTACTTTAGCAAAAGTTTCCGGGTGCTTTCTTAGAACACTCCACAGATGTGTTGAAGATGTGAAAAATACGTACAGTTTCTGATGGACATCAAAAAATGCAGAAGAGTATGGACAGGATTCGGCAGCGCAAGTACCAATTTGAGACAGAGAATATCCAGCACACGGTATGAATTCTGCCATTGGATTTATTTCAAGAATTCTTGCTTGCAGTCCTGTGTACTTGCCTGACATATTACTAGCATTATCATATTTGCTACATCAATTCCACGCTTGTTTAGTGAAGTCAATACTGCCTCTTGTAACTCTTCAGATTTGTGACTTATGTTAGGAATGAAACGTAAGAAACGCTCCACAGAAGTTCCATGTTTTTTCACATATCGTACAATGAAGGACAGCTGATCAACATGAGACAAGTCTAGTGTTGAGTCAACACTTATGGAATAGTACTACGCTATTTTAAGTTCTTCCACAATAAATGTGATTACTTTCTTGCCCGTTATTTTTAATAAATTCCTCATGCGAGGCAAAGGAAAGATAGGAAACGAAACTTTTTCCTTTTTTTTTTTTTTTTTTACCGATTTTAGCAATGTGCTCAGCAAGAAAGGGATCAAATTCACTAATCCCTAGTGCCTTTGTGTCAAGTTACCAACAACAATACAGTAGCTTTCCGTGCATGTGTCTCGGTCTGTATAGTTATGCAGAATCTGATTACATGCCAATATGCTTGCAGACTAAACTTACAATGAGAAAAAGAAAAATATTTCTCTACTTATGAGTAGATGCGGCATATAAGGAACATGTTATAACTAAAAAATGAGAACCTGGAAATTTCCGCCACACCTCAAAATTTACCACTCTAGGCCCTGGCCTATACCTAAATACGGCACTGTGTGTGTGTGTGTGTGTGTGTGTATATATATTGCATTATTATTATTATTATTATTATTATTCAAGCCTCCAAGGAGTCAAAAGACTCATCGAGGGAGGTCCTTCCTAAGACATAAAGTCTGTCAAGACTCATCAAGGGGAGGTCCCCCCCTGAGAAACACAAAGTCTATCATACCACTCTTTAAACTCACTGACCGTTCTCGTTCCCACCACTCCATCAGGCAATGCATTCCACGGCTCAACCACCCTCCACACAAAGAAACCACTCCTTACCCTCTTGCTCACAGTTTCCTTTCGTAACTTCCAGGGATGGCCTCTTGTCATCACTCCTTCCCGCTGTTCAACCAAGCGAAAGAACTCCCCAGTGTCAACCCTGTAACCACCTCTCAACAGTTTAAAAGTCTCAATCATATCACCTCTCTTCCTTCTATCCACCAAACTCTGCAGTCCACATTCTCTCAGCTGATCCTCATAACTATCCTTGTACAGTCCTGAAACCATCTTTGTCATCCGTCTTTGTATCCTTTCCACAGTTAATTTATCCCCTTCAAATCCTGGGGACCAAATCTGAGAACAATAGTCCAAGTGTGGTCTGATCAGAGACTTATACAACGGAATGATAACCCTCTTATCTCTGCAGGTCAGTGTCCTTCTCATAATAGCAGCAATCCTCTGTGTTACCTTCACCACCTTTGCAATATGTCCCCTAAACTTCAGGTTTCTATCAATCATCAACCCCAGATCTCTTGTCTCCCCTACTTCATCCAGTATAACTCCTCCCATAGAGTATGCAGCATCCCATCGATGTTTCCCAAACCTCAAGACCTTACATTTTGCTGCATCAAACTGACACCCTCATTCATTTGCCCATCTATCTAGCTTATTTAACTCCTCTTGCAGGGCTACCACATCTGCACTATTACTAATAATCCTTCCCAGCTTCGCATCATCTGCAAACAACTGAATATCCCCCTGCAATCCACTGGCTATGTCATTGATATAAAGGTTAAACAATATAGGTCCTAGTACTGAGCCCTGTGGGACCCCACTTGTAACCCTCTGCCTCCTGGAAACTGCTCTGCTCCACCATACACAACTCTCTGATACCTATCAGACAGCCAATCCTGAATCCAGTTGACCAATCTGACATCCAGACCCATGTGCTGCAACTTAAATATCAGCTTATCATGTGGCACCCTGTCAAATGCCTTCGCCAAGTCTAAGAAAATTGCAGTATATGCCTTTCCCTCATCTAATGTTCTTGAAACTTTATTATAAAAGGCTAGCATATTGCTAAAACAACAGCGTCCTTTCACAAATCCATGTCGATTCTCACAGATAACATTACCCTCATCTGCCCAATGCTGTATACGGTCCCTCACTACTTTCTCCAAGATCTTAACAACTACTGATGACACACAGACTGGCCTATAATTAGACACTTCCAGTCTGTTACCACCCTTATGCAATGGCACTATCTTACCTTCCTTCCATTCCCTGGGCACCTTTGCCAAAGCCAGACTTTCATTGAAAAGCCACGTTAAAGGCACTGTCAATTCCCTAGCACATTCTCTCAAAACTCGTGGTGAAATACCATCCAGTCCCACAGCTTTACTGACATCCAGAGTACTCAGTATCTGAAACACACTCTCCTCCTGTACCTCCAGACCTCGAACCAGTCCTATCCCTCTAGCATTAAAACTGACTCCTCTAGGATGAAATACTCCAATAAAGTGTTCATTGAACAATTCCACTATGTCCTCTGCATCAGTCACTCTATTCCCATTTTTATCCCACAATATCATTCTTCCACAGTCATTTCTCCTCCTACTGGCCACATAGCTAAAAAATTCCCTATGATTTTCTTTGGATCTTAGGGCCAATCTCTCATATTCCAGTTTCGCTTTCCTTACCACACTAGTCACTCTTCTGGCCTGTGTCTTATATTCCTCATGCATCTCTTCACCTGTCTCCTTATATCTCTTCCATAGCCTCTTTTTCGCATGCAATTCCTGTTTAATATTGTTTGTCATCCACTTTACTCCAAATTGTGTCCTCTTCTTCACTCGTGGTATACAACTTACCATTGCTGATAACAAATATTCTTTCACAATTTCCCACGCACTAGTGATATCCCGGCCTTCCAATTCCTGCCTCCATGAAACTTCCCGAAGTTGACGTCTAAGACTATTATAATCATCTGCCTTATTATTATTATTTTTTTTTTTTGATAGTCTAGAAACCCTGCTCTAGAGACCAAACATGGAACTTTTTCAAGCCACTTTAGGCTTCCAATAAGCGGAGCAGTGGCCTCACACCGGACAATGAAATTCATCTCCCACCTTAAGACAACCATAAACACTCATGCCCACAGCAGGATTTCGTCTCACAGGTTCCAAGGTGATAAAGAAAGTGTAAAAAGGATGCAAAGAAGAGTTACAAAGATTATATCCGTATTATCGGATTTAGATTATGAGGCCAGATTGCGAGTATGTGGATCACAGACTCTGGTTAATAGGAGAAAGAAGGGTGATACGATAAAGGTCTATAAACTTCTGAATGGTGCTATTGGATATTGTCTGATGAAATGTTTCAATATATGGAAGGTGGAGAGAGAATATGGGGCATTGATGGAAGTTAAGTTTGTTCGCAGAGCCTTTTTTTTTCTTTTTTTACCCCCTCAGCTTTGAAAGCTGGTTTGGATGATTTATAGCATCTCTTGATGAGTCCTTGACTACCTGGAGGTCTCAGATAATAATAATAATAGAACACAGTACCATCTTGAATTCTAACTGATACATAACCTCAGTATATAAGAAATAAGAGAAGACCTGTAGATTAATATTCATGCCACACAGTCATTTACACAATTCAGCCACATATTTAGCATATACATAATACATTACTTTCACATTGTTGTCAAACTAGCCACTCAAATATAAATTGTCGATTAACATTAATGAACTTTTACAGCTGGCATCCTTATTTAAATAAATGCCAATGCCAGAAAATATATTTTATTTGATTATAAATGTCTTACTTATCATTTATTATAACTTACAACACTATCCTATAAAAGAGATGTCAGGGAAAAAAGTGCATAATTTTTTTAATACCCTTACATTCCTGTAAATTACAAGAGGACAGCTCAGCATTTTTTTTTTCTGATGAACATTAAAATAAAATTAGACTGCCGATAAAAATAAACCCTTATAAGAATTAAAACTATAACTTAAAATCTGCAATTTATTAATAATAAACTGATCAAGTATCATTTAATTGAAAATTTGAAGTGAAACAGAGAGAATCTGTTTCTGGTAATTGTAAAGGAACTTAGTAGGACTCAAGCAATTTTATTAAGTTAAGGCAAATCAAAAAAAGTAATTAGACCTTATCCAAATATGTATGGATAGTAAGGTATGAATATAACTAATTTACCTTTTATGACCTTGAATGAGAGCATTCCAAGCACTTGTACCTAAAGGATCTATGTGAATTCCTGTTCCAGAACGAGATGATCCCATAACAAACCAGCGATAGGGTGGTCGTTTCTCTTCACCAGTATATTTAAATAAATCATCTCGAAAGTAAATCGGAACTTCATAATCATCTAATAACTTTTTCCGACGTATATGCTATGTTAAAAATAACTATGTAACTATGCAATTATATATATATATATATATATATACACACACATATATATATAAGCACTTTATATATATACATATACTGATTTATTTGCTTTCTTATTACTAACTTGTCACTTCAAGTTTTTTTTAGAGGCTCTAATTTATTTTGGATATATAATATTTTGTTACCTACAATCAACTCTCATTATAGGAAATTTGTAAGGAACCAAAGACTTAATTTGAATAATTGCAATAGTAAAATGTCTTTAGAGTGATAATGGTAATGGAATCTTGGCCAGAACTTTTCAGGCATTTGTTAATAAATAAGTTCAAAATGTTATGTCGTAAGTAGAAAGTTAATTATCTCAACTAAACAACAGCCTAAGATGCTAAGTTAGCCCATAACATATTCATGGATTTCCCACTGTTGGATGATATATAGTAAATTAGAATTTGATTATTATTTTATGGAAATACTACTGGAAATGTAATTTCATAGTAGTAGTATGAAATCTTGAGACATCTCCCCATTTAAATGTTTGAAATAACTTAGCAATTTTATTATATGCATTCATGTAGTTTGCTTTTCTGAAAAAAAGATAAATGATATGTTAACCATGAATTACAAATGTGGTTTCAGGGTGAGGAATCAATAACCACTTGTAAAATTTATTACATAGTTCTACTTATTGAAAAATTATATATTAAATATGCTTTACTATGAATATCGAGCAATAACATAAATTTTAGAATGAAAACACTGGAAAACTAACTGCATACTTTTTTTTTTGCTTAGGTATACTGCAACATATATTAAGGGAACAGATTGAAGTAACAAAAATATGGTCCAAAGAAATGGGAAAGAATTAACTGAAATCATTACAAAAAATAATAATAATAATTCCTTATTATCATTTTTATGAAAGGCTGTCTATGTGTCATCATCATAAACCAAATATGACAAAATAAAGATCCACACTGAGAAGAGCTAAGTAACTGCTGAGGATATTGGAATGACAGCAACATACTTTGCAGATTAAATCAACACAAGAATGTTTAGTTATTAGTATGAAATCCATGTTAGTAATCCAGAATTAAGAATGTTTCTTTCATTAAACAGGTGCCTGAGGCTGAAAAATGTTGGGGAGGTGTGAGCTTACTGGATGATAAAGTGAGTAATATCAATGAACATTTCATTGATATTACTCACTTTATATATTAATCTCATAAGAAAGGCTATGGATCCTTTATGATATTAGTACCATGCATAGGCTATAAGTCAATGACAGAGACCTCATGATATTCTTCGAAAGTGATTGCAATCCTTTGAGAATATTAAATAAGGAGGGCTCTTCAAGAGAAAGAAGAAAAGTCAGTTTAGCAAACTTGAAGTTGGGTGTTTGTGATTGTGTATGGGAGTTGACAAATTGCAATTTGCTTATAAAATTTAATTGGCAGTGGAAGCATGACAGATGCCAATTCAATCTGACAATACCAATTGAAGTAACTGCAGAAAAGCCATAAGGCATGAACAAACTATATTATAGAGATTCGGGAAAGCTATAAAGGAGTGAAGGGTATGGTAGCAAGGTAATGTTAGAGAGAAAGCTGATACTGCATTTTGGATTCGAAGAAGCTTTAGATGTGATGTGTTTATTATAAAATGCTGCGGGGGGGGGGGGGAGGGGAGGGGAATAGCATGAGCAAAAAAAACTGTTATTTGAGGAAGATTTGATTAATTTTTTATGGCAAACTTTTCTTTTTTTAAAAAAAAATATGCAGGAAATCAGAATTACAATAATAATGGTAATGAAAAAAAAAAGTTTGATTAGTTTGTTTGGAATTATGGCAGAAGTGATATCAGTGCAGTCTGTCTATCTATTTTGTGGAATTAAACTCTCCCATTTTCTCCCAGAAACCTGTTTTTTCAGTTTCTGAAAGAAAATAACCATACTATTTTCATATTAGAATGGCTAACTCACTTTCAGTCAAAGTCCTTATAAAGATTCCATGTCATAGATGGAATTCGAACCCAACTCTTGGCAATCAAAGGGTAACAAATATCCCTTATTATTGTGGCATATACTTAAAAATCATGGATATGACCCTTATTGAGTGCTTCTGAGTAAGGATTGTGGTATGGCCTTCCCTGTGAAGGAAGGCCATACCACACAAAGACTAGAACACACATTAATGGAAGAGAAAACACATAGGTAAAGAATTACTTAATGCTCGTAAGATGTCATCTTAGTCACTACAATATAAAACTGTAACATGCACACACAAACAAACAAACAACACAAAGTGAACTTAGCAGACATCAGTCTAGAGTCTTAACTAGGAAGTGTACTATATTCGAATGAGTAGGATGGCTAGGTTATAATATAGCATCCCTAAAAATTAATGTTTTCCATATTTTGAAAAGTTTAATACATTCATATTTATTTAGATGAGTTTTATTTTTAAGAGATACTGCAGATTCTAAAGAAAAAAGGTTTATTTTCTGAACTTGCTGCAATGGAACATACTGGCATTTATCTATTTAATTCTATGTAAAATGTCCAAGCGATGGTCTGCTAGATCTGACTGACCATAGTCAGCTTACAGACATTTTTTATATTTATAAGTGGATGGTAGCTGATCTTACAGGTATATTGTATGTCCACAGTAGGCCAACTTACAGGAACAAGAAACTCTATACACACAAGAAACTGAGAAAGGAGTTGGCCCTTAGAAATCAAGTTGGACTTGAAGACAATGCACAGATTGTATTTTTTAATATTCTGACCTTTTTTTCTGATGTGTCTTAGACACAGGGAGTAGTAATAGCATTACTATAACCTCTCTGAAGAGAAAGTTGAAGACTGGATGAAGGATTAAGTTTGGATTCTATTATATTCTGTTCTGTTGAAATTGTAATAATTAGATACAAAGGTGTGCAATAGCAGAAGCCTCATTGGAATAAAGATTGATGGTTCTATTGGTTAGAGTTTAATAATACCATATTGTTGAGCAAGGGAATGATGGGAAGGCTTGTGAATATAGCTGCCCATGTGAGTAGGTTTTTGTATACTGTAAAAGAAAGTAATATAATAAATTTAGTTTAATCCTTTATCCAAGTGTGAGCAAACAAAGTTTGCATCTGAAAGTATCTTCAGGACTGGGGTAAGGTGGTGCAACACCAGGGCAACTCCTTGCAAAGGTGGAGCAAGCTACCAACACTCCTATCTCAGTATCTCTCATAATGCAAAACACATCTCCTTGCGGATATGTCTAATGTAATCTAATGTTGAGGTCTCTTCAGTGGGAGCCAGGCCCAAGTGGAGATACCAGCCAGAAGCATTAGCAGGTCATCTCTACCTATAGGAGTTGCCAAATGGTGTGCCACCTTTTTTAATAAATTACTCTAGATTTAGAGAAAGATGCTGAAAGTTTATTTTTCACTTAGTTAGAATATAATAAATTTAGTTTAATCCTTTATCCAAGTGTGAGCAAACAAAGTTTGCGCCAGAGATGACCTGCTAATGCTTCTGGCTGGTATCTCCACTTGGGCCTGGCTCCCACTGAAGAGACCTCAATAAAGGTCGAAACTAGTCTGGGTAGTGGCCCTTCCCTTAATGCATAACATTAGAAGAAGAACACATCTCCTTGCGGAATTAGACATATCCGCAAGGAGATGTGTTTTGCATTATGAGATATACTGAGATAGGAGTGTTGGTAGATTGCTCCACCTTTGCAAGGAGTCGCCCTGGTGTTGCACCATCTTACCCCAGTCCTGAAGATACTTTCAGGCACAAACTTTGTTTGCTCACACTTGGATAAAGGATTAAACTAAATTTATTATATTCTAACCAAGTGAAAAATAAACTTTCAACATCTTTCTCTAAATTCAGTGTAAAAGAAAGGTTACCATTAGGGAGGCATGTTACTACAGTGTCTAGAAAGGTTGGTTTCTTTTTTATATAGTAAAATGGATTCCAAGATGTTAACTATTGAAGTAAAGGCAGAAAGAGTCTAATATGTCAAGCCCAATTAAAGTGCACATCATCTAAGTATCTTAGCTAGATAAAAGGCTTAGAAGAGGCTGAGTCAAGAATATGCTTTTCTCATGAAAAAGCTGGCAAGGTGGTGAGGGGGAGACCATTGCAGCACCTTTATCTGATTGCAAATTCTGCTTTTCCAAGAGAAGCAACCAGAACAGATAGTAAAAGAAGGAAGATGCCTCCCTAATAGTAACCTTTCTATTATGACATACTGAAAATCTACTCATGGGCAGATATATTCAAAACTCTTCCCATCATTCCACCACCCCTTCCTTGGCTCAACACTATGGTATTATTAAAACTCTAATCAGCAGAACCATTAGTCTTTGTTTCTATGAGGTGCTCAAATCTGAACTTCATATGCTACACCTTCCTATCTAATGGCTACAATTCCTACAGAATCAAAAAAACTTAATCTTTCACCCATCTCTTTGAATGGATCACAGTAATGTTATTTCCATTCCACATGTTCAGAGTATATCAGATAAAAAAAAATAAATAATAAATAAATAGTACACTGCTTTCAAGCCCCATTTGAAACTGGCAGTCCTTGTCTAATCCCCTAAAGGCCAACTACTACTTCTCTCAGTTTATGGTGTGTATAGAGAGTTCACTGTTCCTGAAAGTTGCCCTACTATGGACAGACAGGAAGATCTGTTTTTCTGGACCAACCAAAGTCACATAATAATAATTCATCGGTAAACCCTTGACCCACTAATTATACTTTTCACATGTCTCTAAAGCACCATGTACCTAGAAATTGAAATATTTAATATGAATTATATGTGATTTAAGTGATTATATCATTATAGCTTTCACAGGCTATAATCATTATAGTCTGTGAAGTCATTACCAACATTTTCATCAGGAGAATTGTACCAGTTCCTCCTCATTTAAAGCTATTTCCCCATCAATTAATTCACTATTGATGAGAATGGAGCATTTATGAAGAAGTTCGCGAAGGTTGAGTCATGTGCTGATCGAAACCGAATGTATCTTCAGTCATGTTCAATTATTACCTTGGCAGTTAACAGTGGATGGGTTTATCCCTATTAACAAACGCTTATATGGCAAAAGCACTCTGAGTGGCCATTACTATAAAAATACATCAAGACAAGTCACAATTTATGCTAACATTTTTTCTTTAGTGTTGATGCTTGCACCTTCCCCTAGTCACTAACAAGAAAAGAAATGAAAGCACTTCTTTCATGTCTAATTCTTTAATAAATGCCTCTACAGGCTTGCCAGCATTACATCTAACAAACATTTTATGAAAATGTGAGATACTTGACCTTCACAGAACATAATATTCCATATTGTTGGGGTTGGAGGAATGTGCAGTTTGATGGACTGTATAAAGGATTTTATTTAACTTTGTTTAATTTTATTTAACTGGAGTTCAACTCTGAGGTGAGCTGAACAGTTGTCAAAAATAAGAAAAATTTTTCAATCTTCTGATAGGCCTACAAAATGTGCATGTGCTCAGGTTTCAGGATTTTCGAATCATCCTAAAATAACCTTGGTGGTAATCCAGCTTTTTTTTTTATAGGATATCTTCTTCTTCAGCTTAATGCATCATTAAGGTCTAATGCTGCCTAATATTCTTCACTTTAGGTTTCACCATCAGTCTGCCATAGGTTACATTGGGCATAAAGTATTCATCCAACTGTCTTAAATTACTCATTACCACATTCATCCATTGTCTTCAGGGTCTTCTGTAAATCTTTTCTTTTCAATTTTATTTGTAGGTACTTGTTTGATTAACTGGTTATCTGCTCTCCAAACATGACCAAACCACTCAATTCTCTTGCTTCTTATAAATGATAGGATGTTGGATCTTTGAAACAAGTTTCATAGTTCCTCATCATGTCTTCCTTCATACAGTATTTTGATCATAAGATGGTCCAAAATTTTTTCTCGGAGTTTTCTTTCAAATGTGATAAGTTTTCTATTATCTCCATAAATTAATACTGATCATAGATAGCTTGAATAAAGTTTTTCTTTGGATTTTCTTGATAATATTCTTCACTTCAGGAGTTGTAAAATTGCAAGATATCCATGACTGGCCTTCTTAGTTTTCTCCTGATGCATTATCATTATAGCTGTTAATGTTGACTCATAGATATTTAAAGTTATTCACTTGCAATTATCAACAACCAAGTTAGATCAGTCTATCAATCTTGATAGGTCCTTAAAATGCACATATATTTAGTCTTTCTCATTTATTACAAGATTCATAGGCTTACCTACCTTCATTAAATTAGAAAAGTGTGTATAGCATCCCCACAAGAATCTTCAAGGATAACAATTTCATCAGCATAAGCCAATAATATACTGTTCTCATTTATTTCCATCCTTCATTGTTCATTTAGGTCTCTAATGACTTTTTCCCATGCTAGATTGAATAGGGTTGGTGAGAACACATCTCCTTGGCAAAGTCTACATTTTATTTCAAAACATGAAGGTTCCTGGAGGAAACGTACCTTACAGAGGGTGTGGTGATTACAAAGTCTCAGGTGCATTTCAATGTATACTGTCATATGCTTGTTTATAGTCCACAAATACTAGATACAATTCTTTAAATTCATAATGCTTTTCTAGGAGAGTGAAAATCTGAAATGTCATCGTCTTCCCTTGCAGAAGCTACAGTGATATTCTTCTACAACATTTAAAGCATATATGTTAATTCTTTTCCAGATCAGCGTAGACAATATTTTGTAGCAAGTGTCCGAGAGAGATACCTCTGTGATAACAATAGTTATCATATGGTCTCCTTTTTAAAAAATAGGGCACAGTGTGGCTGTATTTCAATCGACTGGAATTTTTTTCTTTTTTTGCCATATCAACTTGATGAGTTCATAAATCTCAGTTTCTAAGGGTATTTTCTCCAAGTAAAATACAGCAGAACTTCTATTTTTAGATGTTCTGCTGTATTTTACTGGCTGCTTTATTATTTTTTAGTCCTTTAATCAGAGATGGCTCCTCAGTTGTGAGTTCTTCAATATGTTCTCCTAAACATTTCTCAAAATATTGTCTGAATTCCTGAACAATTTCTTTTTCTTGGGTAATTAACTCTTGTTGGTTGTTAGTCAGTATTTAAGTTTCTGGTTTATATCCTCTTTTAAAGTATCCCACTGTACCTGAAGAGCTTCTCTGAGTTATTTGTATTATTTTAATTTTTTTTCAATTAATTTTTTCTCTGCCAGTCTTTTCTCTTGATGCAATATTTTACTAGTTAAATTTCTAAGTCCTATAATTCTCTGTTTCTTCTAATAAGTCTAATGAATTGAAGGATTTCTTCTCACAAAGAGTAATAATATTTTTGATTGCATCCATTTATATTCTATATTTATCTCAGGCACAGGATGGTTCGAATATCATATTTCCTGCTTTATCTTTTCTGCATGCTGTCTTCATATATTTGCATCTTCACATTTTTCAATATTATATTGATTAGTACTTCTGTTCTGATTAACATGTCTCCATCTGACAGAGTGCTTTAGCCCGAAATGTGCTATTACCAGGTAATGATCAGTATCTGCATCAGTTGCTCTGTAGGTGTGGACATTTTTTATGCATGTCTCATGCATATTATTTAACATTACATGATCTATTTGGTTGCTTAATGTTCCATCTGGGGAGAGCCAAGTTTCTTTATGGATATTTCTTCTGAAAAAGAATATACTACTAACTGTAAGCCGTCTGGAAGATGCAAAATTAATAGACCTAATCCATTGTTATTACTAATGTCATTCAGACTATTTGGGGCCAACTGTTGGTCTGTACTGTGTTTGTTTTCCTATTTTAATGTATTTGCATGGTACATTAAAGTGAATATTAATACCTTTCAGAACTAAAGGATGCAGGGCATTTAATTTTTACTATTGCCAGCAGCTCACATCTCTGCATGCCTGCTGCATTTTAGCACCCTAGAATGGTATGCTGTCCTTAGATAGTCTAAATCCTGTATATCTTTCTTCATCCTCCTCTGATAATGTCCTATGCACCTCCCTTAGTCAAAATTACACACTTGCTTGGGACTGAGGCACTCATCAGCTAGAAGTTTAGCAAATTAATAATACATACTCAATAGCTTCTTTGTAGTTTGTAGATCATTTTTCATCACAAACTGTGGTGAAAAATGATCTGCAAACCATTGAAACAATCTTTCACCACAGCCAAACTCACATTAATTACACGAGCATGAGCTTAAATATTTAAGAGCAGCTGTGCCACACATTGAAGTATTCGGATTGTCAAGTGTGCTCTCATAATTTTGTCCAGAGTAAAGGAAGTCCCAGACTATTTGTTGCCAGAAAAATCAGTGCTGAACCTGCATACTACATTGAATGCTACGGAACCTGATGCATAAAAGCAATGATACATAGACTGGCATATTCAGTATGAGTGATATTGTTTGTATGCTATCGCATGTGTGAAATGTATTTGCTTCATAGAATGGAATATTTATAGAAGGAAAATGAAATAGGCAAGTATATGTCAAAAGTATTTTGAAAACAAGTCCAGAAGTGTAGGAAGAGAAAGAATGATAGCAGTGGGTTGAATAAAAAAATATGAGAATTTGTGAACTTTAGCAGGTTATTGTTGTGAGTAAAGTGCTAGAAGTGGGCAAGGGTTCATGTGAAATGAATAATAGCAAGAATGAATTGGTAAAAAATGAAGAGTATGATGAGATAATAATGACTGAGATGCCACGCTTATGTGGAGTTTTGCACAGAGCAAAATTTGAGATAGAAAAGTTGGAAAAATGTAGCATAAAAAAAAAAAGGAGGAATATGTGAGGGAGAGAGAAACCAGAATATGAAAGAGCTAAAAAAGGGAGAATAAGGATAGAATTTTGTATGGTGATTCTATGATGAGAGGAATACTTGAGGGGAGTGTGACAAAATTGTGTTTTCTGGGGCAAGGATAGGATTAAGGATGTTAATGATGCTGTAAGGATGGAAAAAGAGAAAGTGAAAGGAATCATTATCTTGCCCAGATCTGGATAGTGACAAGGGCAGTATGCAAGAAAAAAAGATATGAAAGAGATGTTAGTACAAGCAAATAAGAAGAGTGAGAAAATAAAAATTGCAAGTTGGCTGCCATAGCATGACAGAGGTAAGCTGGAATGAAGAGCTATGATTGTAAATAAGTCAGTATGCAGGTTGGGCAGGAAAAATGGTGTACAGTTTGTGGAGGTGAAGTGAGTTTGAAAGATGAAAGGACATTTAAGATTGATGGTTTGCATTGGAATGGATTCAGGGTTAGGTGTCTTGAGAAAATATTGTTTGTTCAGGGAAATGAGTGTTTGGGAGGGATGCAGGTGAGTGTGAGTGTGAGTCTAGGCAATGCAGTAAGTGGGAGAGTGATCACATGATGCTGAATGCAGTTTCCCAGGTTCTTAACATTACTAGGATAGTCAACAAAAAGGTGTAAGGGAGATTGCAGATAAAGGAGGTTTTGCAGTTTACGTATACTAATGCCAGACGTATTTGGAATCAGTTCAGCTTGGTCAAAAGTTATAAGCAATAGTGAGACTGGATTGATGGAAGATGATATAGTAATGGAGTAAATGGTATGGTATTTTCAGAGTACTGAAGGAACAGAATGTTTTTGCTAATGGAATCAGAACTGAAGCCAAAAATAGTAGTAGAGCAGGAATGCATGTGGCAGTTCATTTGAGGCTATCTGGTATGAAGTGGAGTCCAGCAGGATGAAATATATAGTTGGCTGCTACTATAGGGGCATAAGCAAGAATGTAGATGGCGTGCATTGCCGAATTAGCACAATGAATGTAAGTCAAGTAATTATCATGGGAATTTCAACTATAGGGACATAGACTAGAAGGAGGAATGGTGATAGGGAGGGAAATAAATAGAATTTCTACAGCTGCTTTACTTTATTCGTTTCAAAAGCAACATAGTTCAAATACATAAATTTCCAAAAAATATTGATTATATGTTGGAATTAAAAAGAAAACAAAATCAACACAATTTACATCATAAATACACTAAGTAGAAGTACATTACAAGGTCTGTCAAATTTTTTCTCCCCAAAATTTGGCCATATCACAAGCATTACTTGTAGCATTAATCAAATCATCCATTGAACAACTAAAGGGACATAACCTACAGTTCAAGAGGTGAGCCATAGCTTGCTCCTTCCCACATTCACACAGGGATGATTCACATGAGTCCCCCCACTTTTTTTACATTATCCTTGGATCTTCCAATGCCACATCGCAGTCTATTTAAAGCTTTCCAGATAGTCCAGTTTTCTCTGTGGCCTGGTGGAAGACTTTCAGATGGAACAACCCAATCTGTAAGGTGACTGTTTCTTTTCTTCTGTGAGGCTAGTCTTGATTTTTGGAGTGGTTCAGTAAGGCTTTCGGTTGTATGAAGAAAGCTTTTCCTGGATTTTAACTGTTGATGGGCAGGTTGATATTCAAATAGAAGATGGTCTGTAGACACGGATGCCTTCAGCCTCTCATTTCTAGTCACCCTCTCACGTCTAATATCTGGAGGTGCTATGCCAGCTAAACAATATTTTTTTATGAGATGAGTCTCAAACAACCAGTAATAAGTCTACATGTCTCATTTAAGGCAACATCCACCCATTACCTTAAGCGAGAGCACGGTCTAAAGTTATCCCTAAATATTTAGGTGTTGGACAATGATTTAAGCAAGTGTTCGCCCAAGTTATTTGTAGTTTCCATGTTGCCTGTTTATTCTTTAAATGGAAAGTGCAGACTTGGGTTTTTAGGAGATTAGGTTTCGACTGGCTTTCACTGTAGTAATGGCTAAGTTCAATCAGTGCTTCAGAGAGCTTTTGTTCTACACTCTCAAAATGATCCACTGAGTGACAATGGCATAATCATCAGCATAGATAAAACTTTTTGTACCTTTGGGTTGGGGAGAGGCTGGTCATTTCTATAGATGTTAAAAAGCATCGGGGCAAGAACACTGCCTTGAGGGAGACTGTTCTTCTGATTCCTCCAATGACTATGTTGTCCTTGAAATTCAACAAAATATCTTCGATTCTGAAGAAGGTATCTAACTAGTTGAGTTACTTTATAATCTTTCATCATTTTGTACAGTTTATTTAACAAGATGCAGTGGTTTACTGTATCCTAAGCAGCAGTTAAGTCTATGAAACTACCCTTGTTATTTTCCGGTTCTCAAAACCATCCTCAATATATTGTGTTAGTTGAAGAACTTGTGATGTACAACTTTTCCCAGCTTGGAAGCCAACTTGTTCAGGAATTAGGAGTGGATCAATTATCCTCGTTAGTTTTTCGAGGCTCATTCACTCGAGAATCTTATATAGATGACACGATAGAGAAATAGGTCTATAATTTTTGGGATCACTTGCATCTTTCCCTGGTTTGAGAACTGCAATAACTCTAGCTCTTCTTCGAACTTTGGGTATTTTGCAGGTATCAATACAATTGTTGAATAATTCAGCATCCAGTCTTTGGTCACAAAACCAAATTCCTTGATTTGCTCAATACAAACTTCATCCAGGCCTGCTGCTTTTCCTTTCTTACAAATTTTAATTGCCTTGTTAAGTTCTTCCATTGTAAAAGGTTTGGAGAAAATATTTGTTTCTTTTCCATATTCTCTCTGAAGTCCCATCTTTTGTATTCGAACCGGATTTATAGGTTTGCAACTTTTAAGAAGTTGGTGTGCTATTTGATTTGCCGAGACATCAGAATGTGTCGAAGTTTTGTTTGGGTCATTGCTGAGGGTCGAAGTAGCCTCCTAGCTTTTCGCTACTCCTTCCCATATCTATTTCATTCATTAACTTTATCCATTTTCCTGTTTTGCTTCAGACATGGATGTAACAACTACTACATTGGAGCAGAATCAATGAAAATACCTATAGATGTTGAATAATACAAAACAGGGCATCTATGTGAAAGTACCTAGAGAATCTGTGGGAGAGGGATCATCTACAGCTGCTAAAAGATAACTACCTGAAGCATGTAATTGGGAGGATGAGGTTCTAGAGTGTTGGATTTGGTCACATCATCAGAGAACTTAGCAGTAACCAATGATGCCACACTGTCTCCACTTGCAAGAAAGTTTATCATTAAGCCTTTAACATAAGTTCTACCCAATACTTAAGGCCTAAACACTCAACCAAACACTCTTCTTGGTTGAGTGTTTAGGCCTTAAGTATCTATGCAGTCAAGATTCTCCTATGATTTTCTGGTAAAAGGTCAATGGAGGAATTTTTGATAACGCATAAGTGTGCTGCTTTTGATAACACATCAGATTACCTCCACATAAGTTAATGCGGAGGTAATCTGAGGTATGCTGATGACACAGTACTCCTTTGTAATAACATGGAAGAACTAGGACTAATTCTTGACAAAGTTAACAAGATCGGTAATAACAGAGGACTTCAACTCAATCCTAGCAAGACAAAGATTATGGTTCTCAAAGGAAATACAAACAGGGAAGCACTTGAGAAACAAGTGTACCTTAATGGAGAAAGAATTGAGGAAGTCAGCAAGTTTGAGTACCTGGGATCCATTATTAATGTGAAGAATTGCTGTACAGAAGATGTCAGAATTGGGTTAGGAATGGCTAAAACAACAGTCAGAGGCTTCTCTAAAATCTGAAAGGATGGATCTATCTCCATGGGAACAAAGTTGAGGATTTTGGATGCAGTTGTTTTTCCAACAGCGACTTATGGATGCGAAACTTGGAACCTAAAGAAGACAGATAAGAAACAGATATCTGCTTTTGAAATGTGGTGTTACTGAAGGCTGTTGAGGATATCATATACTGAAAGGTGTACAAATGAATGGGTGTTAGAAAAGATCAGTAGAACTTTATGGCTCCTTAAGGACATTGACAGAAGAAAGTTAAAATATTTTGGACACATTGAAAGGATGGAAGGGGGACTTCTCAGAACAGTAATAGAAGGTAAAATTCCTGGAAAAAGAGGAAGGGGTAGACCATCAATGAGATGGATGGATGGTGTGTGTGTGTGTGGAGTGACTGATCTTCAGAGAGCTGAGGCCTTCAGAAAAGCAAAAAAACAGGACTACATGGCAAGGCCTGATGTGGCACATCACAGAGCATTGGAGTGACCGTACGTAGATGCCCAGTGAATACATAGATAGACAGAGAAAGGAAGTGAAGAGCCAGTTCTTTGCATGGAGAGTGATTGGTGAATGGAATGATTGCCTGAAGGTGTAGTGACTGCAGAACCTGTAAATAGGTTTCGAGCATGGTTCAATAATCTTTTTACATGTGAACCTCCTGAACTAAATCTTTTGAGTCTGTGGAGGTCTGATGTTAATAACGATAATAATGTTGCCATGTGAGAATTGAAGGAAAAGAATGGTACAAGGAGGTTAAGCTTTATCTTTAGATAAAGAAGAAATCTGTTGGTGTTTTTCATGAAAGATAGGTCATAGTCTCTAGAAAAAGGTTTCAAAGAACAGAGTTAGATGAAATGAAACAGGAAGATGAGAAGTTGGCACTGTAAGTCTGAGTCTAAATGTGTTTGAATGTTAACAAGCAGCTACTTTTGTTTTTATAAGTTTACAGGTAAGTGGAAGAATGGTGATTGTGAGTACTACGTCACAGCAGAATCAATGAAAATACTTATAGAAATGGCATAATACAAAAATAAAGCATCTATGTGAAAGTACCTAGAGGGGAATCTGCAGGAGAGGGATCATTTATTAAGCAGACTGCATTCTGGATATCATCAAGTATTCAGAGATTTTTGGTACGCCACCTCAAATGTGAAAACAGCACTCTTAAAGAGGACAGATTTGAGATACTAGTGTTAAGGGAGCACCGTTTTGAATAGAAGATAACAACACTTCTTTTGGAGGATACTAAGGAGACTATGGATGTAATATGTTTATGCCAGGAAAGGTTAAAGGTGTAAGTCATCCTAAGAAAAATGTGATCCCAACTAGAGATCTGAATATTGTCAAAAGTATAGGGAAAATGAAATAGATTGATCTCTCTTACGAGAAATAATGAAGTTCCCTAGATTATCCTCATGTAAATGGAGAATGGTGCACAAGATCTTGAAGCTTGAGCACTGACAAGTGTGTTGAATGAAGAAGAGAAATGGAGTGTGCAGCTGTTATTAAAACTATGGATAGTAGTCACTGATTTGTGGTCACTAAAAAAAAGGGCATTAATGTTCAGAATAAAAAGTTTGGGTAAAAGCACAGAGTCCAAGTTACCTCTAAATTGAAAGAGTAATCCAAACTGAAGATACATCCACCATAAAGTGTAGTAAACAATCAAAAAGGAAACTGATCACACAAATGCAAGGAGACTGATGGCAGATCATAAGATAGTAGCTTCTTAAGGAAGCCTCTGTGCTAGACCCAACTAAATTCCACAGAAATATCAAAGGTGACCAAGGAGTTTCTTTCTATGGCTTGTCTTTAAAGGCATGAAGGATGACTAGATATATCATACACATCTTGTGTCTTTCCATCTGAATGGAAGCAAGCCTACATCCCACTCATCTCTATAAAGGGAAATCAACCATGTTGTTCTATTGCCTTCACTTCAGTCCTTCCAAAACAATGGGGAAGATATCAGTGGCTAACTTCTTCAAGAACAAAAGTGACTGAATCCAAATGGTGATCACTAATTAATTGGCACACCTCCAGGTCTTGAAAAAGTTAGCCATTGATGATCTTCCCCATTGTTTTGGAAGGACTGAAGTGAAGGCAATAGGACAACATGGTTGATTTCCCTTTGTAGAGATGAGCTGAATGCATGCTTGCTTCCATGCAGATGGAAAGACACAAGATGTGTATGACAAGAAATGTATTTCTACAAGAGGAAATTTTTTGGGATCTAGCACTTTCAAAATCATAATAATAATATAATAATAATCCAGTACTATATATGACTTGGATATGATTATTATTATTTGTTTATTTTTCAGGTGGAGATTGCATTTTTTTTTAAACTTAGAAAACCTTAGCACCCTCAATAGAAAGATTTGGATAAAGCAGTATTTTGAGTGGGTGAGGGAATGCATGGTTAAAGGTCTTTATTTCAGTAATGAAATATTTCTGTATCATGATCAAGAGAAATATTTGGATCAGAAGAATAAAAATAGTAGTCTCACCATGAAAAGATGAACAAGAATTTGAGAAGCCACCCCACTTTGTTCAATTATAATACCAGAACACATTCAGTGGCCTCTGGTGAAGGTATTTGGTATAAAAAGAAACTTATATCATACTGCAATGTGATCCAAGTTTCTTTATGTATACATTCCTAAAGGAGAGCTGAAATGTATGGTATACTATTAGGAAATAATATTAGGAAAAGGTATATTGAGAAGAGTGGATAGGATTCTTCAGTACCCTAATAAATCAACTGGACAGGTTGTTTCAAATAACTGCTTACATCAAATATATCAGCATTTCTTCCAGCTTTGTCTGTATAATTAGCTATAATTACAAATTTTTGTAATTGTAGAATCCCTTTCAGGAATCTATGAGCAGAGCTAATTTAAGAGAGAGTATGGTCACTTAGAATAGAAAAGGAAAGGAAAGATTAGCAAACAGGTATCAAGAGAAAAATAAAGACCTGTGTGGACTGATACAGCTAGTAGTATCCTAGAAGATCAAAATGTCATTATTATTATTATTATTATTAAAAAAAAAACTCCGTGGAGTCAAAGACTCATCATGGGAGGTCTCTGCACTCACCACACTCTCAGGCAATGCATTCAATCACTCACTTCTCCTCATTCTCTTGCTCACACTCTCCTTATACAGCTTCCAGGGATGACCTCTTGTTCTCTTCCTATCTTCACCCATTCTGTGCAAAATCTCCCCGACATTAATCTGGTAATAACCTCTTAACAGCTTATATGTCTCGATCATATCCCCTCTCATCCTTCTATCCACCAGTTTCTGCAAATTGCATTCTGTCAATCTGTCTTCATACTCAACATTCCAGAGACCAGAAACCACCTTAGTCATTCATCTCTGAACCTTTTCAGTACATATTTTTGAAAACCAGGTGACCAAATCTGTGCACAGTAATCCATATGTGGCCTGATCAAAGCCTTATACAAGGGAACCATAACATCCTTATTTCCGCATCATACCTGTTATCCACTGTGTTGTCCTCACAATTTTAGTAACATGTCCCCAAAATTTTAGGTCCTTGTCTACAATCACTCCCAGATCTCCTCTACTACTTCCAAGATATTTCCACTAATTGTGTACTCTACATCCCATCTCTGCTTCCCAAATTTCATAACCTTACATTTTGCAACATTGAATTGACATCCCCACTCATTTACCCATTCAGCCAGTGTATTCAAGATCCTCTTTGCAAACCTACAGCTCTACTCCTAATAGCTCTTCCCAATTTTGAATCATCTGCAAACAACTGCATATCACCATTCAAAACTCTCCAAATATCATTTACATAAAAATTAAACAGCAATGGACCCAAAACAGACCCCTTGGGATACACCACTAGTAACTTTCACTTCAGGGATATCACTCCTCCATAGACAACTCACTGACCTATCAGACAGCCAATCTCCAATCCAGTGAACTGTTCAGCCCCATCTGTTCCAATTTAATTACCAGCTTGTCATGTGGCGGCAATTTATCAAATGCCCTTGCAAAATCTAAATATACCACTGTACAAGGCAACAGCCTCATCATCATCATCAAATTCCTGATATATACCCTCAAGGGATGAACAGGATATGATAGTACTACATGAAAAATTTACATCATTACTAACTTCCTATCTACAATTTTCCTCCAATATTATCAGATCTTATATTTCTATCTTCTAAGGCACTCTTTACTGTATCAATCCACCTATATCTTGGTCTTCCTCTCGGTCTTTTTATTGCCAACCTGGCAGACAACACTTGTTTTGCTAATCTTTCCTCTCCTATTCGGTTTAAGTGACCATATCACCGAGAGTAGCTCTGCTAACACATTCCTGGATACTGACAGTCGCAAGTTCTTTCCTAATATCCTCATTTTTAATATGATATTGCCATTGATGCCATCTGTTCATGCCCCTAATCTTTCTCAGGACTTTCATATTTGCAATTCTTATAAAATAGGTATAACAAAGTATTTTTCCCTGAAAAATGCACAAATCAAAATTTGTGCATTGAAGCCATACCAATCTACTAGACTATGAAAATTAAATTACCTGCTTTATTACTGCCAGAATTAGGCTTGTAGAAAGGCAGGATACATGGCTATAACAGCCATTGAGTCTAATCAGCATTCACTCTATGTTATCCTGTCATAAACATATGGCAACCATAGTCCCCTCAGCTCCTAAAAACTTTATCTGTTCAAAATACTTGATTGCATACAGAAGAGGGCAATCTGCTGATAAGTGCCTCCTCACTCAGAGACACCCTGCTGTTACTTTCTCCTAAGGGAGGATACTGCTTCTTGCATTATATTTTCTTTTTTTAAAGGTACCATCATGGGTGTTGGTGCACTAAACTGGCCACTATCATTCCTTTGCTTGCCTCTAATTATGTAAGAACATAAGCACCCACTAGTCAACATCCATGAGCGCGAGCGCGCGTGCACACACACACAGTTAACTCCAAGCAGTATATCAAACCAACTTGTCATCTTCATTCATTCAATCTATGTTCTTTGGAACAGTCTTCTTCATATTTTTTTTCCCAACAAGCACAATGCCCAACTTTTCAAGAAACTTGTTAACAGATTCCTTCTTGTTCACACACAACAAAGTTGCATTACAGGTTATGTGACTTCTCGTGTGTGGAGTTAATATATATATATATAAAAAAAAATGCAATAATAATATACAAATAGAATGGAACAATCTATGACATGTTGTCATCATATTTCAATCGATTCTATGAAAATACTGCTTTTTTTTTAATAGCTAGAGACTTACATGAAAATTGACTGTTGTCATTCTTAATGACATTTGATATGAAATGTATCATTAACTCATGTTAAATGTTTTACTAACATTTAAATGAATCAACTAATATTTAGAGTTAATTAAGATAAAGACTTAAGCATAAAATACTTTGGAAACTTTCCATGTCATTCACTAAAACCATTCATTATATTACTGTCTTCCTATATGAGATAAAATGCAACTATGACACTTGACCAGTGCTCTCAAATTACACAAAGTCCATAGCTGCTTCAGTAGAAAATGGCTATTGTAGTTATTATACATAAATCTGAGAAAGAATTATGTTACACAGTGTACCTGTTAAGTAATCAGACAACAACTATTATATCTAAACAAAGAAGTATATTTGGAATTATCAATTACACAGATTCAAAATAATCTCCCTCCAAATCCATACAACGTTTGCATCTGTCATACAAGTGTTTGAAGACACAGTGGAAGTCCTGAATGGGAACCTCCTTAAGTGTCTGGGTCATACCGCATTCCATATCCTCAATGTCACTGAGGTGTTCTCCTTTAAAGGCACACTTCATCTTTGGGAAGAGCAAAAAGTCTGCAGGAAAAACATCCTTTCCCACCCCCCAATCTGGCAGATGGGGTGGGGTATTCGATCACACAGATTGACTTTGAAGCCAGAAACTGCTTCACAGGCAATGCACAGCGTGCAGGTGCATTATCATGCAAAAGAAACCAATTGTTGTAACAGTTCATTCCTGACACGTCACATGCAGGCATACAGACATTGCATTACTCCTAAATAATACTGACGTCTCACTGTGGCGCACTCAGGAACAAATTCGCAGTGGATAATTCCAGCAGCATCAAAAAAAAAAAGACCATTGTCTTGACACGTAATTTTTGCAACCTGACTTTCTTCTGCTGGAGAGAAGACATTCTATGCTCTGCGTTTCATTTTCGGATCAAACTGAAACACCAACTTTCATCACTGGTAAATTCTTTGCAACACATCATGATCTTGATCAACTGCATAGATGAAATTTTGACAACATGCAACCTGGTGATCTCTCTCTGTTTGTGTGTCAATGTATGCAGCACAAACCTTGAACAAATCTTCTTCTTGTGCAAATCTCTCTTTCTAAGATTAATCTGGCTATTTCTATACCAACATCAAGCTGTACAGCAAATAGCCTAGTGTTATTCACCTGTCATGGGTAACAATCTCCCTAGCTTTCATCACATTTTCATTTGTTCGTGCAGAAACTGGCCATGCACAGAGTGGTTCATCCTGCAGGGACTCCCTCCCCTCTTTAAATGTTGAAAGCCAGCAAAATACCTGCGCATGGATCAGAGAGTCATTGCCATAAACTTTTTTTTAGGTCTTGATACATTTCTGCAGCAGTTTTTCCTAATTTACAGTAAAATTTTACCATAGCTCTTTGCTCCATGATGCAACTTCTGACACACTCCACTCACACACTCTTACAGTTGCTACACAAAAAACTGCTGCACCCTACTCGAAAGTTGCACCTGCAATTACAATACACTCTAGCAGTTAAAACTATAAACATGTTTGTTTTTATCCAAAGGACTGTCCTGTAAAAAATCAATCTTGTTACTTAAACAAGCACACTATGAAAGTTCAGTAAATGTAAAATGAAAAATAAATGTTGTACTATAATATACTTGAGAAACGGTTGAGAAGAATTGTGGAAGAAAAGCTTGGTGAAGAACAAGCTGGATTCAGGTCAAATAGAGGCTGTCAGGATCAGATCTTCACTTTACGACAAATAGTGGAGAAATCATGGGAATCTAACAAAGATCTGTATTTAAGTTTTGTCGATTCGGAAAAGGCATATGACATGGAGTCAAAAGACTCATCGTGGGAGGTCCTTCCTAAGAACATAAAGTCTGTCAAGATTCATCGAGGGGAGGTCCCCCTTAAGAAACACAAAACCTATCATACCACTCCTTAAATTCATTGACCGTTCTAGCTATCACCACTCCATCAGGCAATGCATTCCACAATTCAACCACCCTCCATGCAAAGAAACCACTCCTCACCCTCTTGCTCACAGTTTCCTTTCGTAACTTCCAGGGATGGCATCTTGTCATCACTCCTTCCTGCTGTTCAACCAAGCGAAAGAACTCCCCAGTGTCAACCCTGTAACCACCTCTCAACAGTTTAAAAGTCTCAATCATATCACCTCTCTTCCTTCTATCCACCAAACTCTGCAGTCCACATTCCCTCAGCCGATCCTCATAACCAAAATTGTACGGTCCTGAAACCATCTTTGTACCCTTTCCACAGTTAATTTATCCCCTTCAAATCCTGGGGTCCAAATCTGAGAACAGTAGTCTAAGTGTGGTCTGATCAGAGACTTATACAACGGAATGATAACCCTTTTATCTCTGCAGGTTAGTGTCCTTCTCATAATTGCAGCAATCCTCTGTGTTACCTTCACCACCTTTGCAATATGTCCTCTAAATTTCAGGTTTCTATCAATCATCAACACCAGATTTTTCTGAACATGAAGGACATTTTGCATAGAATGGGAGAGGGAGGTAGAACAAGAGGTCATCGCTGGAAACTGTACAAGGAGAGAGTGTGAGTAGAGGAGTGAGGAGCATGTTCTATGCACAGAGATTGTTTGGTGAGTGGAATGCATTGCCTGAGTGTGTTGTGAATGTAGACACATTGAATCAGTTTAAAGCATGGTTGGATAAGCATTGCGTTCAATAGTGTGCACCTCCCACAATGAGTCTCCAACTCCATGGAGGTCAGATGTTAATAATAATAATAGATGTCTACTTTTTTTTTGTAATCATAGAAATTTTGCAATCATTTTAGCTCTCCTGAAGAAGTATCTACAGCAGCATATGAAACTAGACAAGAATTTGCAGCTAATAAACAATTTTCTCTTTAGTTGTCAAAAAACTTGAGGTAGACAAGTTCTCTTGTCTACTCATCTATGATGTATAAGAATGTGTGGTTGACTAGTAAACAAGCACAAGATATTAGTTTAAGCATCAATAATGACAATTCTATGGTATGTTTAATGGTTGTAAACAGTTTTTTTTTTTCATTAGTGGAGCATAGCATTAGAAATGTCTGCTTTGTCCATTTTGTTATAATGGAATTCAACCAGTAAAAAAATATATATCATTTTATTTGTAAAGAGGGATCAACCATCCCACAACATAGCCAGCTAATTGTGACAGGATAATTTAAAATAGATGTACTGCAAATAGCAGTAAATTAATTTATTTCACGCTGAATGATGAAATATGCAGAAAGTTGGAAAGCATTATTGCAGTTTTTTTTTTTATTTTCCTAAAATATATAATTTCTTTATATTGATTCTAAAAAATGTAATCTAAATGCCTTTTTGGATATTTTCTCGATTGCTACCATGTCATATGACAGCGCTAGACATGTCCATTTGCCAATTTTTTCGAAACATTCTGAATTTACAAAAAAAAAAAAAAAAAAAAAAAGGCACTAATGTAGTTAAGGATCCAAAACAGTCATATTTTATTAAGACTTGTGATTTGAATGATTTTGATTTTGCTCTCAACACTTGTTTAGTTGCTTATAACAGCACAGAAGAAATTTACTTTTTTTTATTTTCCAAAAAATAGTGATTCCAGATATACTATAAGTGCTATAACTAAAAATATGAAAATTATCATGATCATTCATAAATAAATGATAAACATTTGTGTGTCACTGATATGCTTTTTTTTCCCTTGACTTCATGTCTTATAGACTGACAAACACTAAATATAATAATAGTTTTTTGGTATTATAACTATAGTCCATGAGTACAATGGGTACACTAAGTTTTTTCCATTATTTGAACTGCCCAAACAGTCATACAGATAAAATATATCAAATATATACGCATTGTATTGAACTTATTTTCATAGTATCGAAATGTTATATTAACTTCAATGGACACTTCACATCCATGTAAATTACTGATGTGTAAACATGTCAAGGATGGCTCAGTAGGTATACATATATATATATATATATATATATATATATATATATATATTTATTATTATTTTTTATAGAATTTAGAAACTGTTTTAGAAGTCATGAAGATACTTCACGTGCAAAGTTTGTTTACTTGCATTCAGGTAAAGCATTAAACAAGAATATAATTTCTTGGCAAGTATAATTTACCTTGCTCTAGAGACTAAAGACCAAATTTTTTTTTCATGCCACTTCAGGCCTCCAATAAGTGGGGCAATGGTCTGACACTGGGCAATGAAATTCATCTCCCACCTCAACAATGGTAGTTACGGTTGGGATAAAAATTCACCAGACATTAACAAAAAGCTCAAAAATTGACCAGATCTAAGGCTGAACATGCAACTGTGATATATTAGGCAACTGTGATACTCCACACAAGACTATCAGTCAGGTGTGAGATATATTGCCTGACTTATGAGCCAGCACAAACTTTTTCCGTGTCTATACGTCAGAATTCACATGGATTATATCTGAACCACAAAAATCTCAAAAGTACATTTTATAAAGTTATGAAAATTTTTATTTTTATAAAAAAATTTCTACAACCATTTTTATTTATTAAAAAAATAAGCTTTAACAGGATGGATTTAAAGTATTAACTTTGCTTACAAAGGCTGTTTTTTCATTTGTATTTAGTACAGATCACTAAATACAAATTCTGTGGGCCACACTTGGGATCAGCAGTTTGCTCAGGAATCATTTTGATGTTGAAAACTGAATGCTGAGTACACTAAAAGAGTTAAAGGTATTTCAGAGGGGAATAATAGTCAGATGTCATGTGGGAAAAAATCTATGTGCTACTTAACATTCAATAACCGAGTCTAAAGATGACACAAGATACAACCAGGTGGGCATGAGTAACAGAAATCAATGCTTCTTGTTATGGCTGGTTACCTAATATTGCCATCACAATGTAGAAAGTCTATGTTTAGAGCAGTGGTTCTGAACCTCTTTTTGCCTGGCACCCCTGCTGAATTTTACAATAGGTTAATGACTCAATAAGATAATTATAATATATTATTAAGCAAACTTAAATTACCATCAACATATTTGAACTGATAGTTAATTAAAAATTAATGACTTTGATACTAATTAATTTTTACTCAAAACAGATGTATTACTGTATTTAATAGGCCAATCATTAATGGCTACCCTGAGCCTGATGAGATACTGCGAAGTTTTCAATATCAGGTTCAATGTTCAACAAACGAAGTCTCAAGTCTCCTCTTTCACTTATTTGCAATCAATTACTCTGCTTAGCTAACAATTGCAACTCAACGTTGAATCCTTTCTCGACCAAGTATGAAGGAAAGGCAATGAGCAGTAATTTCATTTCTTGCTAAAGCTGAGGATACTTGCATTGCATGTTTGGCCAGAATCTTTCATACCCACGTTGCTGAAATTGTACTCGAGCTTCAAAATCATTTTTTAAGTCAATAAATTCTTCATACAAATTTGGATAAACAGAAGTGGCATCAGAAAGAAATGGATTTACGATCCAATCGGGTATTTTAAGTTCATGAAAGTTCTTTGAATTTGTCATGAAGTCTTCTTTCAGTGTCAGAAGATGGGAACAATAACAATCCAAATCTGTATCTAATCTTAAATCATCATCTATTATTTGGAGACTTGGGATCTGCAGAAAATATCATCTTGCAATACTCTGCTTGTACAATGTTAATTTGCTGATAAAAGCATTTATAATTCCCTCTGCTTTAAGAACATTCATATTGCTTCCCTGCAATTTGATGTTGACCTAATTTATTGGTGAAAATATCGGAAACATATGCGATATCAACCTTTTCCTTTTTTTAGAACATTACACATGTTCTCATCACATGAATTAAGAAATTCAAAAATAATATCATAGAGATCATTAAAGTGGTACAGATAGTTTCCATTTGAGAACCATCTAACTTCAGTGTGAAGCAAACAATGGTCAAATTTTTCATTTTCGTGACAAAGTTCCCAAAAAAAAATACATGTATTCAATGACTGGGCTTTTATTTTATTCACTGCTTTAATAACATCATCCAAAGTCTTATGTAGTCTCCTGCTAAGATATATTGCAACTAAGTGCTGACTATGAAGAATGAAGTGAATTGTAAAGATATTTGGAACTGCTTCTTTTAAATGTGCTATAAATCCACGGTGGCGACCAATCATAGCTTGTGCTCCATCAGTTGCATAAGCAATAATATTTGTAAGAGAAATGTTTTTATCATTAAAAAAGTCTTTAACAACCTTAAAAATTGAAGGACCTTTTGTGTCAATTTTCAGTTGTTCATTCACCACACTTGATGGATAGAAATTCCATTATGCTTCTTAAATCTTTGAAGTCATCCTTAACTACAGTTGCACTCATGTTCTAATTTAAATTATTTATGGAATAACTTGGCATGTTAATGGAACGACTGTTCATCAGCATACTATGCAACAAGTCCACCTCATCACTCTAATGTTATTAACCATTCCATCGTAACTCCATCATGCTCAGTACTTTTAAAATTATTCATAGTTTTCCTAACACTCATTTGCTTCTTGGAATCACTGTATGCAAATTTCAGTATTTCTTCCCTTTGCTTCTTTATATCATAAACAGCTGATGAATCAATATCATGCTTATAACAGTTTTTGCACTAAAATACCACAGCCAAGTTGTTTTGACACTTCAAGCTAATTGTGTATCAGTAAAGATATGTCCATGCTTATACTTGATACACCATCACTGTAAACTGGCCTTTGCTTAGAAACCTTACTAGCATTAACTGTAAACAAAACAAGCTAAGAATTACTCAAAAAATCAAGTAAGCATGCACCACACACACATCATCATCATCTGTGGCAGTCTGGTGAAACGGATGGTCATGGAAACTTCAAGTGTGCCGTTTTAATTCTGTCTAGACTAAATGATTTATCAGACCATCCATTGCTGGAAAATCAGGGGTATACCTGTAATAGTGCAGATGTGTTAGCCCTTCAGGAGGATTCGAATAAGTTGATGGGCAATTGAATGGGAAAGTCAGTTTAATTCAACTAAATGTAAAATATAGATCTGGATGCATCAATGGGAGGTTGCATTCTCGGTTGGAGGAAGTGAAGAAAGCAAGGAGCCTTGGGATGACGACTGATTATGTTGCAAACATGGTGAAGATAGCCCAGAGGATTGTTGCAATACTGAGCAACACAATGTACAATACAATGCTGACCAGCACAAATAAAACAGTTGTGATTCTATTGTATAACGTCTTGATCAGACCACTTTTGGATTACTGTGCTTGGATTTGGTCACCAGAATTTGAAGGAGATAAATTAATCTTGAAAAGAGTGCAGAGACTGATAAGAAAAACGATATTATTACTGTACAGTGTTAGTTATGAGGGCAGACTGAGGGAATGTGGACTGCAAAGTTTGGTAGAAAGGAGGAGGAGAGGTGATGCATTTGAGACATTTAAACTTCGGAGATGTTGTTACCGGGTTGACAAAGGGGAGTGCTTTCATATAATAGAGGTCCTGAATAATAATAATTATTATTATTATTTGACACCTCCAAGGAGTCCAAAGACTCACTGAGGGGAGAGCACCTGCTCTACAACTCTGTCTCCACCACTCAATCCACCAACTGACCACAGCAACACCAATGCCATCTACTGCCACTGGTATTTCCACAGACAATCACAAACATCCATGGCGGGATTCGAACCCACAGCCTTTTGGCTGGAGAGCAGATATGCTAACCACTCGGCCAGGCAGGCTGGCTATATATATAATAATAATAACGAACATTAGAAGACTTCAACTGCACAAGAAGAATCTCGCCTTGAGTATATTTTGGATGAAAAATATGATTTCTTATGTACTATAATATATTGCTGAATGAAACAAAAATTTCTCCCAGAGATATCTCATACCCTGTGCACTATTATGCTATCAGATTTATATCTAAAGAAACAGACCAAAGAAACTATCAACAACATGACTTACCTCACCAAAACTACTGTCAAAAATATACAGTGGACTATCATCATGATTGTGTTCCATATAATACACAAAGTACTTCATTTTTAATTTGACACTATAACCTTCATTATCTTCTCCACACTTAAATTTCTGGTTGCGGTATTTTCTTGACAGCCTCTGAAATAAAAAATAACAGTTAATATATATAACACGAGAAAATATTTCAACATCATTAGAGGAAAAGAAGCTTCTGAAATCAATATAAAGAGAAGTTCATCTCTGAATACTCATATATGAAAAGTCTGTTCTTATAAATGAAATTTACAACGATTGTTCTCTCAGCCAGTAAACAGAGTGATACAAGGTGTAACCTATTGTTTGATAAGCAACTAATGCTACGAACTAAAAGTCCAACTCAATCTTAATCAGTGGCTCAAAATTAATTATGACAAAATTTAAATATACAGGCATGTGTAACATGAAAATTACAGATTGGCTTTTATTTAGCCCACAGAGAAATTTCAAAATATTGAAATTCTCGAGCCATTCCTGAATGGCTGCAGTCCGATGGGAGTGGGGTGGTGCACTGTCTTGCTGAAACAGACCATCAGTTGCAAGATGTGCAAAGGCCATGAAGGTGTGTAGGTGATCAGCCAGCACATTCTGGTAGCCCACAGCATTAAAGACATCACAGAGCCACCACCTCCTTAAACAGAGCAGAGCTGGTATGGCGGGGACTCATGGACTCACTGTCAACAGCACACCTGCACCCTCCCATCAGCAAAGTACAACTAATAACAGAATTCATCAGACCACAAGACTCTGGTCCACTCTGCAAAGATTCAGTTTTGATGGTCCAGACACTAGGCGAAGTTCAATGTCAAATGATGAACTCAACAGTGGTACATGTTTAAGGTGCTAGCTCCCGAAGCTCATGCTATGCAGAGTACACCATGCCATTCAATCAATGATGCTGCTGCTTCAACCTCTGACATAGAAACTGGATGTGATTTGTGCAGCTGTTGGTCTGTATGAGCCAGGACAGTCTACCAACTCAAGTCATCAATGGTGTGTGCTCTGCTGCTACTCGCTCACTGGACACTTGTACATCTGTTGATGGTATACTCATTGTAGACCATTGATAACGTTGCCCTAGAGAACTCTAGGGTTCTAACAACTTGTGCAATAGAATGCCCTATCTGTCTTGCACCGATAATATGTCTATGATTAAAACTGCTAAGATTGCCACATTTACCCATATTTGTTAGGTGCAGTACACTGCTGGGAAGTTTCAGTGTCTGCCTATTTACCATCTGCATTCAGTTTGAGTATGTTTCACTCTGTGTGAGGATGCCAGTGTCAACTTCCCATCACCCCATCTCTAATGTTTTGTCCACTGAGTGTACATCTGTTATATTATCTGTAGACTGGTCCTTCTCCACACCCCCTTCTTTCTTTTCTTCTTGCTCCTTTTCCCCAATGCTATTAGAATATTAAAGGGCTAGGGTGGATCTCTCCAGCTATTTCATTTTGTCTTATGCAGTGGAAGCCTTCCTCAACTAGTAGACAAAAGTACCAACCCACTGGCTGATGTGGGATGAATTGGGAAACAAAACTTTCTAGATATGTGGAAAGGGTCTTTGCAACCCCTACCACTTTTTTGTTTTCTTGCAGTGACTTCACTCCAAAATATAATATGGTTGTGCCTTATAATACATCTCATGCTTAATCAGTTGCTGTGCAGAATAATCAGGAGCTGTGTTCAGGACTCGGGCAGAGGGTCCTGTAAGTATATTACAGTCTTCAAAAAAAGTCAGCATTATTGTAAATGAGGAATACAGAAGGTATAGGATTAATTTTAAAGGGGGAATTTTATAGGCACATGGAATGCTTGGGGTCTACAGATGGGTACTTTTGATGTTGTCTGTAAAGAGTTGACTGATAACAATGTGCGAAACTCAGTGTGATGTAGTATAATATTCATTGCTGTGAGTGAATGGCTTGTGATGCAAAAGCGAGAATGGAGAAAACATTTGTCAAAAATGTTTCGTAAGAGCAAATATAAGAAATATAAGTTGTATCAGGAGCAAAAAACGAAGTGATTCATATTTGGATATAAGGCAAGATTGTCAAAGTGTTGTGAAGAATGTAGTAGAAGCAGTGAATGACAGTGCATGAAATACAAATGAGAGTTTGAAGGGAGTGGATGAAAGAAATAATGTGGATGATGAGATGCTAGCTCAGAAAGAAATCTATAAGCATGCTTAAACACTCCTTCACAGGACAAAACACAAGTTCGAGCGACTGGAGAAATGACTGAAAGAATGGATGGGAAAAGCATAAAAGTGCAAGAAACTGGGAGAAAAGAGATAGTATTGTATGAGGATTCAATTATAAGAGATGTACTTATTGAGAAATTGAGTAAGCATGTTTTCCAGGTGCGAAGATAAAGGATGTTAGTAAAGCTTTAAGTATGCAGAAGAAAGAAGTGAATGAATTAATTATTTTGTCAGGCACAAATGATTTGAAAGGTAAGAAATATGCAATGAGAGAAGATATGAAAGAGTTGTCAGAAGAAGCAAAAATGAAGAATAAGAAAGTAAAGATTGTGAGTCAGTTACTTAGGTGTGATAGGAGAGAACTGAGAAGAAGGGACATGATTGCCAATAAGTCAATGAGAAGGTTATGTAGGACATCTGTCAAGTGCAGTTGACAGATCTGCGAAGTGAATTTGATGGACATAAGGACATGTGTATGCATTATGAACTGCACTTGAATGGTTTTGGAGCTAGATGCTTGGTTTAAGTGTTGATCAATGAGAGTTTGGAGGTGCAAAACCGGGAAAACTAGAAATATCAGGGGGGAAGCTATCAAGCATGTCTAGCCACCCGTGGGATAGATAAGTATGCATGCAGGAATGATTACGAAGAGCTGAGTGCAGTTTCTCATGTTTTGAATCTGAATGGGCAAGTAATGACGTTATATAAGGGTAACTATGGGGTCAAAGGAATGTTGAAATGTATATACATAAAATGCCCAAAGTATCAAAAATAAAGGAGAGGAGTTTAAAGCACTGGTCAGCTCAGCTTGCCCAAAAATTATTGGCATCAGCAAGACTTGGTTGTCAGAGAATGATGTAGTCATAGGGATAGAATGTAATGAATATTGTACTTTCAGAGAAAATACAAGAAATAGGGCAGGAGGAGGGGTATTATTAATGATAGTTGAAGAACTTCGACCAACAAAAATAGAAGTTAAGGAAGATTATAGATCTGATGGAAATAGTTCATTTGAGGCCGTCTCATGTAAGATCAAGGCTAATAGGACAAAATATATTGTTGGTTGCTGCTATAGACCTAGGGTCCAGAAGAAAATGTGGATGACGCATCAGCAGATTAGCACAAGTGCAGGCCCGAGCAATTATCATGGGAAACTTCAGCTATAGTGATATAGACTGGAAGGAGAAAAGGGTACATGGCAAAATGGAAATGGAATTTATACAGATACTAAGGGATAATGACATGAAACAGCATGTGATGGAAGGGACCAGGGTTTTGAGAGTGTTGGATTGGTAATAGCATCAGAAGATCTACCTATAACTGCAGCAGTAACTCTACCTCAGATTGGGGAAAATGACCAAGCAATCTTGTCCTGGGAGGTGGCTCAATGTGGAAATTTCAGTCAAGAAAGGGTTTATTGGAAATTGCAATTATGACAATCTTAGGAAGCTACTTGGAGAAGTGACATGCCTTAATAAACTGCATAGAATCAATGTCATTATTGCATGGGAAATGGTCAAGAATTGTTTGTGCAAGCCAGTATCAGAGTGCATACCCAGGGTCACGAGGATAAACCAAATAGTGATTATGTGGATAACTAGCAATATCAAACAGGAGTTGCAAAAAATAAAGCATTTTGGATGGAATATATACAACCAGGTGATCACCGTACCCGTGACCTGTATAAAGCAAGCAAGAAAAGTAACTAGTGTGGTAAGGAAGGTTAAATCAGATTTCAAGAGTAAATTAGCTAAGCAAGCCAAAGTAAATCCAAAAAAAAAATAAAAAATTGTTTGCTACAAAGAAGATAAAGAATGATTATGAAAAGATAACTTCACTCAGTGCTGGTGATGGGAAAGTAACAGAAAAATAGTTCAGTTCCTAAGCGATCACTTTACAAGGGCATATCATTCAGATGGTGACTTTGCAGTTACTGACGTGCCAAAGAGTGGTGTGAGAATTGATTTAGATGAACTGAAGGTACTCAGCATGTTGAAAATTATCACTGTGAATAGCAGAATTTGTTAGTGAATGTGTAAATACCAGATTAGTAGGGATTAATAATGAAAACTAGTATTTGTGAACTACCTTTGTTGTATCAATTATAGACTTTCTCCTAATTATCAGTGAATTATATAACCAGAAAGCAAAACGTCTTTCCTTTTAACATAACTTTGGTTTCTATAGAAAGGACACATAATGATCCATTGCATGCCCAACAGATGGCAAAGAATTATGAGACCATCTATCAAAATCTTCTCCCTCACCTCATAGGCGAGATTGCAATTGAATAACACAATTTGTGTTATGCCCACCATGAACATGTTAATATACAGCTGCAAGGCATTATCAAGCAAATAAGCAAAGAGATGATCTGGCAGATAATCATAAAAATGCAAGCAATGCAAATGCATTGTTATATAGCAACACTTTTCACAACAACTGAATGCAAAGCTATGCAAAAAAAAAAGTCTGAGAAGTGTGTTAGTTTTAGTGTGATTTTTAAACATTAACACATTATAATATATTCCAGACATATTTTCTTGTCCTAATTCCATTCTTCATAATTATTATCATTATTATTATTCAGGCCTCCATGGAGTCAAAAGACTCATCATGGGAGATCCTTCCTAAGAAACACAAAGTCTATCATACCACTCCATCAGGCAATACATTCCACAGTTCAACCACCCTCCATGCAAAGAAACCACTCCTCAACCTCTTGCTCACAGTTTCCTTTCGTAACTTCCAGGGATGGCCTCTTGTCAACACTCCCTCCTGCTGTTCAACCAAGCAAAAGAACTCCCCAGTGTCAACCCTGTAACCACCTCTCAACAGTTTAAAAGTCTCAATCATATCACCTATCCTTCTTCTATCCGCCTTGTCATCTGAGCAGATTAATTTTGCCCTGTTATATAGTGTTTTTATCACCCCATATTGTTGTGAGGGGGTGTGGTGGGATTGCTGGTGAATGTATCTGCCAGTGTGGGTGGGTTTTCTGTAAACAGAGAAAACCAAAGATCCATCAAGCTGGCGGGTGATTAAAGTGTCTAGGAAGGGGAGGGTGTTGTTTTCCTCTTTTTCTAAGGTGAACTGGACTCTGGGGTGTTGGTTGTTTAAGTGTGCTAGGAAGGAGTGGAGTGTGTCTGAGCCATGTGGCCAAAGAGCAAACACATCATCCACATAACGAAGCCAAATAGTGGGTTTTTGTGGGGCGGAGTTTAAGGCTTTCTCTTCAAATGTCTCCATAATGTCTCCATATTGAACTAAACCACATCCTCAACACTTTCTTAGTCAATGGCTATAACCCCAAAAAAATCCAAAAAATACTAAAACCTGCAAACTACAATCCCTTCCCCCCCCTCCACAATAAAGATTACACCAAGTCTATCACCATCCCCTACATCCAGGGCACCTCTGAGAAAATAACCAATATCCTCAAAAAATATGACCTTACTTCCTGTTACAGACCATATAAAAAGTTGGCATCCCTTATCCGCTCTACCAAAGACCAACCACTTCCCCTAGACTTACCTGGTGTATACCAGGTCCCTTGCAGCTGCAAATTGTCCTACTTTGGCCAAACAGGCAGAACAACAAATATCAGGATTTCAGAACACAAAGACTACATCCGGTTTCACCAGTACAGCCGCTCTGGGCTGGCAGACCATGCCTTAGATACCCACCATAAAATTCGTTGGAAGAAAACAAAAATAATTCATCGCAGCAAGTTTAAATACAAAAGATTATTCAAAGAATCTTCAGCAGCTCTAAAAAACGTTCCTAACCTCAACAAATTTGGGTGCATGAAACTGCCCCAAATTTGGGAGACTTTCATTATGAGAACTTCAGCCCAACTGCCAAGACTACCAAATTAGCCCGCAAGAGGGCACCATTAGGACTTTAGGAACAATATTAGTTTCTTGCTTTCTTCCTCATTTGCTTTGTGTTAGTTCCTGAGTGCACATACCATATCTTTATGTTCCTGAAGATGGCAATGTGACGTTGCCAAAATATAGAAGTTATTCATTAAAGTTACCTTTAATTAATATACTTTATATGCGTTGTTAATTCCGTAAACTAATTACCAGTTATGTCTAACCAACGTATAAGTCTTGCTACTATAACATACTAGCCAGTTAAAGGACTGAGACAGTCCCTTATTTTGCTCAAATTTGATGGAAGTGGAGTTTTTTCCATCACTTTTTCTTGTAATGTGTCCACAAATGAAATGTCACTGAATCCAGCTGGCACAGCAACACCTCGAATAACTTGCATGATATCATAGACAAAACAAATCTAATAACTGATTATGTATTTTTCACAGACTAGAAGAATATGAAATACCACGAATTTCAACTAAAAAGGTCAGGCAAAATTACCAAAAAATTTGAAGTGTCAGTTCGCATGACTGCTGCAGATTTTCCAGGACCATTTAGTGGTGACCTGACCCATGGACCCACTCTTGCGAATAGCAAAATCACATCAAAACTAACTAAATTATCAGTAGGCAATAAAGATATTTCTGATTCTTGTAGATAAACTTACACGTTGGTTGCACATGACTTTATTTTTCAGGAAATGACAACGTATACTAAAATATTAATTAAAAAACTTTAATCAATACCTTCCTATATTTCAGCAATGTTACATTGCCGAAACATAGGAAGGTATTGATTAAAGTTTTTTATTAATACAGGTAACCCTTGTATAACGCAGATGCTAAGTTCCATAGAAATGACGCGTTATATAAATCACATTATGTGAGACTCAGCTCAAATAAAAAAAGCAAAAATTAAGGTTATGTTCCAAAATCTTTTTTTTATAAATTATATAAACAACAATGACATATTTAACAAAAATAATTTTATTTAATTCAGGTAGTTCATGTACGTTAGTTAAGAAAAGATATAAACTATGAAGCAAATACATAGTATAAAATTATAAAAATTACGAATTGTACGTAAACTTCATTGCACATAATGCATAAATGTTTTGGGCAAAATAAAATAAAGCATTTTATTTTGCCCAAAACATGGGAGTTTTCCCAGAAATAATATACAAAATAAAGCATATTTTAATATATTTTGGAAAATTATGGAGACAACTACCGTGGTTGAGTAAAACTTTAGTTTAATATAAACCAAAATCCACATTCAACGTTTCGACCTTTATATCAAGGTCATCTTCTAGAGCATATATACTATATACAGAGAAACAAGCTGCACTACAATCTCCAGCATACTCCAGGACTCTAGGCAACTTTCAGCTAGTATTAAAAACCATCCCATACTAACAAGTTAGAATGTATACGTATAATTATGGTGTTTGTATGTATAATCTTTATATATGTTTATATGTATAATTAAATGCATATGTATAACATATATAATATGTACAAGGTTTATATGTAGAATCATATATATATAGACTTGTTGTTGCTCACAATGTAATTTTACAACCAATAGATAATATTAATAATGGGACTCTAGCGTTGATGTAGTAATTTTTTTTTTTTTCACCAGAGGTCAGGCCAATAATTGTTGTAACGGTTGGTCAGTAACCTTAACAAACCATGTAGATTGTAGTGCAGCTTGTTTCTCTGTAAATAGTATATATGCTCCAGAAGATGACCTTGATAAAAAGGTCAAAACGTTGAATGTGGATTTTGGTTTATATTAAACTAAAGTTTTACTCAGTAGTTGTCTCCATAAATTTCCAAAATGTATTTGGATCACTGTGTAAGCCCAAAAAAGGCATATTTTAACTTTCTCTGATGTTCTTCATTTACGAGTGGCGGACGTCGTCAACACTGGAAATCTCTTTGACATCATTTGTATACTTCAGCTGGTTTAGTTATCAAGAAGTCAGTAATAAGACCTTGCTTACCACTATGCTTGAATTTTTTTTTTTTTATTAAGTTTATAATGGGAGCTAAACAATTATCCAATTGTCTCAGCAATTTTTCATTTCAGAGCACTCCATTGAGATCCGTAAAATAACTTCCTAACTTTCGTGGCAAGTCCAATCCTGCTAATTTCTTTAAAGTGAATTTTTTAACAGATTCATCACAATCAGAATCTTTGGCAAAACTTTCCCCACAATTTGGTTCGACGTCATCTATTAATTGTACCAGTTCCTCCTCATTTAAATGTTTCCCCATTAATTAATTCACTAATTTCATTTTCAACCATATTGCAAAAGTCCCCTCCACCAAAAATGTGTGTGACGTTTATTATACGACTTAGCTCGGCATCCAAAGGAAGTACGAAATTTGTTCCAGAATGTATACTAAAATACAGGTAACCCTCATATAACGCGGCACTTATATAATGTGGTTTCGATATAACACGGTATACAAATTGTAGTAACCCTTGTTCAACGATGTACTTGTACAACGCGGTTTCGATATAACACAGTCAAGTCATATTTTTTTCCAGCAAACATCCAGTGTACCTATGATGTTACACTTATGATTTTTAATATCTTTCCTGGTAGAACACGAAATACTTTTAAACAATAAACACTTTATAAGGTAGCAATATGTGCTAAAGGGTATTTTCCCAAATATAAATTCACTACTTAGAACTACATGCGCGATGTGGGCAGACACAAATTTAACGAAGATAAAATTTGATTTTTAAGTCACGCAGTGAAAAATACATGAAAAGAAAAAGGGTTACTACAATTTGTAGACTGTGTTATATCGAAACCGCATTGTACAAGTACATTATTGAATAAGGGTTACCACAATTTGTATACCACATTATATCGAAACCGCATTGTATAAGTAGCGTGTTATATGAGGGTTACCTGTATTTTAGTATACGTTGTCATATCCTGAAAAATTCTCAATGGGGGTTCAGATCCAGGCTTTATGGTGGAAGTCGCTGTCATGCTTGCTGAACAATTCTTGCGTGATGGACAGTAGCATTGTCGTCCATGATTTCCTTTAGCCTGAATTACAACACATATGCAGTTTGTCATAGATTCCACAAGGTGTTGGACTACATCTACAACATACTAACCAGTTAAAGGACTAAGACATAGTCCAACACCTTGTGGAATCTATGCCAAACTGTATATGTGTTGTAATTCAGGCTAAAGGAGATCCAATACTGTATTAAATAAGTTTTAAATTCAGTGGCCATTAGATAAAGGGCAAGTCAGCTACATGATGGCTTGCTGTCTGTTTCATTTAAAAATTCATCACATGACTACTAGCACTGTGAGCATTGCTGTGTGGTTTAAAATGAGACCACAGATACCATGCATTAAGAAAAATTAGATTGGTTAGTAAATATCAGGAAATTTGATTGGTTGGTGAGTATCAGGAAATTTGATTGGTTTGAGAGTCATGGGGAGTAATTTATTTTATTTAATTGCCATGAGAACGAGAGCAGATTGGGTCTTTTTTTGTGTTTATGGCATACTGGATCGTTCTTATCACTAGAGATTCAGAGCAATGTAATCTGGTTTCGATTTCTTGGAAATCAATAATAGTGACCTTTATGTATTGGTAATGCAAATGTTCAACAGATATTTCATTCTTTCAACAAGTTTAGCCACAGATTAAAATTCTCCAAATACGAAGAAAATAAGTCTATAAACTTCTTAAATTTGACCCTCATTAAATCCAACTATCACATCATTACAATCATCACAAACCTACTAACATAAAAAAAATATTTCATTTCATCTCCTATTACCCTTATACTGAGAAATTTGACATATTAATGATTACAAATGGTCATCTTCTGTCGCATTATTATTATTACATGGGTATCTCCATGTAGTCAGAAGACTTATTGCAGGAGACCCCACTAACCTTTATACATATAATATATATTATATTTCTCCTTAAACTCATTCACTGTCAGGGCACATGCACAACTACTTCTGGCAATCCATTCCACTCATTTACCAATCTCTCAACAATCTAGTCCACACACCCCAGCAACTTCCAGGGGAGACCCCCTATTTCTCTATCTCCATCTGATAAGTATTGATAAGTATTGAAAAATTTGTTTTGTATCAATCTTAGAACCCTCTCCCCTTCAGTAAATTATAAGTTTCTATCGTGTCTTCTCTTTTCCACCTCCTATCAACCTTTGCAATGCACATGCCTTCAACCAATCCTCATAGGGATTGTTCTACAGACCTGTCACCAGCTTGGTCACTCATCTCTGAATCCTCTACCACCTCTTGATCCACAAGAAGGCCAGGTGACCAAATCTGTGCACAGCACAGATTTGGTCACCTGGTTGATCACTCAAGTTGTGACCGATTCATAGCTTTATAAAGAGAGATAATAATATCTCTATCTTTACTTGTTAACATATATTCCAACATCCAAGTAATGTTTTGAGCTACTTTATATTGTCTCTGAACTTATGGTTCATGTTGCTCCTTTTTTAATCTTTGATATAAAAAGATAAGCAAAACTTAAATGTTATGGAGTACCCTTGGATCAGAACGTATCTTTTGACTGTAACTGTTTTTTAAATTAAAAATTTAATGAAATGATCATGTATAGGTATTATTATTGTCTACTTTGCTGAACTTTTAGCAATAACAGTCTTTAAAACTGGAGTGGAGATTACAAATGGTGAAGAATGAATAGGATCTTAGCGATAGGTAGAATCGCTCGAGGACCTGAAAACCAAATCACAACAAGTGACACCAAACTGGACAGAATTGTTCGGACTCTCCCGGGACAGACGGAAGTGGAAAGAGTTCATTTGGCCTCATTATCATCCACATAGATGATGTGGATGATGTGGATAGGTAGAATACTAAGATGTACCTCCATCGAATTTAAAAACTAAGATATTAATAAAAGAGTTTAAAGCATAAAAATAATAGGATACTATTAAAAGATGGAATGTGGTCGAGAATAAATTTGGCAATGAATGAGGTGATATTAATAGTAAATAAACTATAAATACTTCTCCTTGTAAAAATTAAAGTGGAAAATATAATAAGATTAAAATCTAGAAATAAAGAATGAGAAAAGCCCCATGTAAAGGCCACAAACATAAAACAAAAAATATATGATAAAAGATGAAATAGATTTAAAGAATGAACTTTTTTTTGATGTCGCTCCCACCCACAAAAGATTATTTTGTAAACCTATAGCACATTTTGGACCGTAGGTGGGATAAGGATTTTTTTTTTTTTCTATTTTTATATATACAGCAATCCCTCGATTAATGCGCCTCTGATTAGGGCGTCATTTTTTTTTCGATACAAAAATTCGATTAGTGTGTCTCTAAAATTCAATTAGTGCACCTATATACATCTTAAAAATAATTGTTACACATTTTAAAAATTTTCGATCTATATATTTTTTAGGGCTAACTATTTTAAAAAAATCACTCACCAGAATGAACTAATTTAGTTACCGATTTGAAACATTTTACTGACTTATTTTTTAATGGACATACCACACTATTTCCATGTACACTATGTTCGAAATTTACTGCCAAAATTTATGACATGATCTGATCAGCAAAATGCTATGTAAAGCAGATTATTTTTTTTTAATTTTCCTAACTTTTAATCATGAGTAAAAGAATTAGTGAGTAAAAAATAGAAGTGTTAAAATGATTAGAAAGTAATCTCATTGGAAGAAAAATAAAAATTGGAAATAATAAAGAAAAATGAACAAGGCGAGTCCAGAGCAAAGATAGAACAAGAACATAAAAATGGATGAATCAACTATACAAGCAAGTTTAAGCAAAGCTGCTGAATACAAAGAGAAAGGTAAGGCTGCTTCAAGTTCATCATGCACGCACTCAAAATCAAAGTATTATAATGATTGAATTAGAGACTTTTTTCTACATGGATCGAAGATTGTAACAGAAATGGATCCCACTAAACACTAGTCTTATTAAATCAAAAGTCTCTTTGTAACCTGGAAAAAAGGGCTATCAATGATGGAAAAGAAGAAGAATTCCACGTTAGTGCTGGGTGATTTGAGCATTTCAAAAAGAGAAATAGCCTACATAATGTTCTAATCACAAGCGAAGCTGCAAGTACAGATACCAGAGATTTTGAAGAAAATTGTGTAAGAAGGGGACTATTGTGATCAACACATATTTAATGCTGATGAAACTGGCCTTTTTTTGGAAGTGAATGCCTTCCAAGACTTTTCTAGCCAAATCAGAGAAATCTCAGCCTGGTTATAAAGTCAAATAAAATTATTGCTAGCAATATAAGAGCCATTTGGAAGCACATTCTTGCACATTGTGCAAATGATTTTAGAGGCTTTTCAAATAAATCTAAGTATATTAAATCTCATTCTGAGAAGTTGAGTGATTCTGACCTGCTAAATTTAGATGCACAGCAGGAAGATCCTGAAGAAAATTTAATCATTGACAAGCCCAAAGAGGATTCACAGAAACAATTTGAAAATAGTTTTCGTACAATCGAAGTTTTTAAGCAGCAATGCTTAGAGACTGATCCTGGTTGAGAGAGAACCAGTAAAATTTGCAGAAGAGACAAGAGGGCCATACCATTAGTTGTATGAAAAAAAGAAAACAATGCCTGCCAAACTACGTTAGCTCAATTCTTTGTTAAGAAGCAGAATAAATTTATATTCTGAATATGTTTTATTGTCTTTCAGCTTCATGGTTTTCCTTTAATTAGACCCTGAGATATACCCTAATTCTTTTATAAAAAAGATTTTATATAAAAAAATTAAGGGTGAAAAAAGAAATCTGAGGAACGAATTATACATTTTCCCATAGGTTATTATATTAATTAGTGCATCTATTATTTCAAAGAACGCATTAATTGAGGGATTACTGTATATATGTCTGTGTGGTTAACCTAGTGGCTGTGCACTTCGCAACCATATACCTGGGGAAGGAGTGTCCAAGGTTCGATTCCCATCGGTGACATGAGGAGCTGAAGGATCATCCTCAGCCATAGCCAAGTTAGCCAGTCTTGGGCATGGACAACAGGGTTTTCCACCCCCCCAGTTTCAGGGATTTTTCATCCCGCAAAGCATGTAAACCGGCCTCGAGAACTCAACACTACGGATATAGGATACACTGGGGCATAGGGCTGACCACCTTATCCTGTGAACAGTTGAGATCCGATGATTAATAAACCCTCGACATCGCAAGGTAAAAGGAAAATGAGATGAGCTGATTTTTTATATATATATATAGTCTGGAAGCCCTGCTCTAGAGACCAAACATGGAACTTTTTCAAGCCACTTCAGGCATCCAATAAGTGGGGCAGTAGTCTCCCACCAGGCAATGACATTCATCTTCCACCTAAACACAATCACAAACATCCACGACAGGATTTGAACCTGCAACCTGTTGGTTGGAGTGCAGGTACACTAATCATTCGGCCAACCAGGCCAGCACCAAGGCTGTTTCAGGAAAGCTCATCAGAATAAAGGAACAAAATTATGTAGTGCACATTATGTAGGCTGTGTCAATGCTCTAAAAGTGTTTTGACTGGTTGAAGATTTTTAATTTAATTTTTAATGAGTTGCAGTCCAAAGACATGTTCTGGTCCAATGATCCAAGGGTGTTCCTGTAACATAAAAGCTTTAGCTTTGCTTTTATATTATGGGAACACCCTTGGATCAATTACTGGGGAAGGAGTGCCCTCTGAACTTCAACTCTCTGTCCACCATTACTAACAAGTCCCTAGCCTCATTAAATTACTGCAATCCAGTATACCGTCAATTTGATACACAGTATGTAATCTTTACAACCACAAGTGCATAGCCTTACATATTGCAACATTAAATTGACAGCTATTATCTTTCACCCACAACGACAATTTATTTCGGGCAGTCATCTGAAGCATATATGGCACTGCATAGGGACTGAGCAAAACTGTCCAGTGATGGAATAATTGAGCCTGGACCAACCTCAGCTGCATGGTGTGTCAGATGGCCCATCTGGCATGACCATTTCAGCTAGCAACTAACAGTCAACTCAGAACTGGCATGGACCAGGAGAATTCGACTGTCTAATTAAAACAAAGAATTGCAATGGCTGTTGAGAGGTGTTGACACAAATGTGATTTCTGCACTGTGAAGAAAGAATTTTGTCATTTCTAGTCCAGAACTGGAAAGGAGTAATGGCAGCACACAATGGTGGACTCGAGCAGAAGTTTCTCAGTTTCATTTTCAAGCATGTGCAGTGGCAAAAAAGAACATTATCTAATTTTGCTCCTTGTTCAGATGTTCAAAGAGTAGAAAAGGAACACAACAGTGGAGTTTCTCTATCTTCAATATTTTTTTTTATGTTCAGCCAAGAAGGTTGGTTGGTTGATTAACCCATAGTACATTAGTACCATGTATGTGTGAAACTGTTGGTATGTTTTAGTTATTTTTTCAGAAGCTTTCATATAGAAAACAATGTTGTTCTGAAATGATAAAACTTGATAAGGTTTTAAGAAGAATGTTGTGACTTTCACATAGAAAGTTAATTCATTCTAGAGTGATGATATAGTTTTTAGTAGTTTATCTAGTGGAGTTTGCTACTACTTTCATATAGAAAATGAAGTTATAGAAGTGCATTGGATGAAGCTGGAATATGTTTTCTTCAGTGTTATATGATTTTTTTTTTTTTTTTTTATATGGAAGAAGAATTTGCATGTCTTGTGTCACTGTCATATAGGGAGCAGTTTTGTTTTGTGTTGGTCTTTCTCCTGTGTGAACTCAAGAAGGAATAAAAGTTTTTTATGAGGGCAAGAGAAACTGAGAGTTTTGTCCATATCTGTAGTTTTATTTAGGACAATATCAATATCTGTAGTTAAGTACAATAATTAAGTAGCTAATTTGATGTTGTATATACAGTTCACCCTTGGACGTGGGAGTTAGGGGCACCAATCCCCTGCATTATTCAAAAATTCGCATATAACTTTTGATTTCCCAAAAACTTAATTACTAATAGTCTACTGTTGGCCAGAAACTTTACTGGTAATATCTCAGTTGATTACCACATATTTTGTATAGTATGTATGTATTATATACCATATTCTTACAATAAAGTAAGCTAGAGAAAAGAAAATGTTATTACAGAAAATCATAAGGAAGTGAAAATACATATACAGTACTGTACTGTATTTATCAATAGTGTAAGTTTACGTCATATGTTTATAAGATGAATCATATGTCAGTCAGTACCTACATCAATATTGTCTTATATGACACAAAACACTGTAGATATTATACGTATTACTAACACTACACATCAAAAATGAAAAGATAATGTGAAAAAGAAATCATTCATATTTATTTTTAGGTATAACGATTCATGCATTCATAACGAAAAAGCAGCAATATCATTGCTTTATGGTAGCCTAGCCTACACACTAAAAATGAATTGTTATAATTTTTTTTATTTTATCTTAATTTAACTAATTAACAAGTTATTTTATGCATTTATGAGTTAATACTGCATCTTTACATTTTTCTTGACTGCAAATGGCCATGTACAGTCTGTAGGTGGTTGTGTGTGTAAGTTTCGATAAATTTTAATTTTTTTTTATAATAGATTTGTGTATATATTATGGAAGTAAACGATAAAATAGACTACTATCTACATATATTTTATGCATTCATGACATACCTAACTTTTTCTTAATATTTTCGATATTTGTAAGCTATGCAGTTCACCTGCAAGTTTTTTCAAATTGCTGAAATCTTTTAAAAAAAAAAATTTCCTATATATTTATTCTAAAAAAAAAAAACAAAACGTATAAGTGGAACCATGCAGTTCAAATCGACATTCTTCAAGGGTCAACTGTATTTGTGTTTTTTGTGAATTAACGATTTTTATTTTGGTTACAGGAATGTGAAAAGAGTAATTTAAAAGTTGATAATGACATATGAGATATCCTGAGATACAAACATGAGTGCAAGCTAGATTTGAGGTATAGTTTCAGTGTTTTCTTTTCATTTTGAATTTAAGAGTTTTAAACCACTTGGAGTGTGTGAGCGAAAAAGTGAAAATAAACACCACACACACACATACAATATAATGTTAATGAAGCATGTTAATGCTCACATCAGCTGTGCCATTGATGTTATATCTCTTTAAGAAAATTTTCACATTTGAAGTCCGTAGATGCCGTGTGGTCACTGCCATACCTCACATGGTTTTGGCAATGATGTTTTCTGCTAGAATAAGTGGTAGGATTGCAGATTCCCTTTCCACACAAAGTCTGTAGGACAATCACAAACATCCAAGCCTATGGTGGGATTCGAACCCACGGCCTCTTGGCTGGAGAGTGGACAGGCTAACCACTCGGCCAACCAGGACTATCCCAATTTGTTTATCTCTTTAAAGAGACTGCTTTTACACTGAGTTTTAGGTAAATATACAAGAGTTCAATCCGATGGTGCAATGACTTTTAACTATTATCTTTAGAATCCAAGAAATGACTGAAGAAGACCAAATTAGAAAAAAATTTATATATTTAATGAAACTAAAGAAAACCATGTATATGGTTAATATAATTAAATTAATAACTACAAAACATTTGGATTCAAGGATTCAAAATACAAACTATACTTTGAGTTCTCTTATCTTTAAAGGATAAATTCATTCTCTGACTCACTACTGTATTATTGATTTATTTAACATGTACTTGATCAATCTGCTAAACTGAACATTATTTTAAGGCTGTTTCTCAAAATATAAACCGTCTTAACTCCCACGGAACTATGCAGTGTTTTCTTATTTAGCATATATTGTTCCGTTCATCCTTTCTGTTTCAGTGGAACATAAATACTCTTACCTCAGGCAACATAATTATACAATACACAAATTCATTCATCATCACCATTTTCTGTCCAGTGCTGGACAAAGACATCCCCCAAATCCCTCATTCATTCATACCTTTCTGTGGCACTGAGTTCCTGCCATCTCTTGAATCTCATCCCCCCACCATCTCTTTAGACTTCCTGTAGCTTTCTTTTCATCTGAAACCATCCTGATTTCTATTTGGATCTTTTAAAAGCTGTTACAATCTTCCTCAACTTGGTCAATTTTTTAGTCAAAGTCCATGTTTCACTTCCATGTGTCATGACAAGAAGTATACAACTGTCGAATATTTTCTTTTAAGGCAGATTGGGATGTTTCCTTTGAGTGCTTCACTGTGTTTTCCAAAGGCCATCCAACCAAGTTGAATTCTCTGTGTAATTTTTTCTTTACAGTCACCCTCTACTGTGATCTTTTGTCCTAGGTAAATATAGGAGGTTACTATATCAATTTCCATTTTGGTAAATGTATTTATTACATGTTATTTTTGTTTTGTGTTTGTTTATATTTAACCCTTTCCTTTTTACATACTGCATTCAATTCAGTGATCATCTGTTGAAATTTTTCTGCCGAGTTTCCTAAAAGACAATATCATCAGCAAATCATAGGTGATTTAGTTCTTTCCCATTTATCATAATTCCTTTATTTTTACAATCTATGTTTTTAAAAACTTCTTGTATGGCTGTAGTAAATAATTTAGGTCATATGGCATCTCCCTGTCTAATTTCCTTTTTTATAGGAAATTTCATATCTGTTCCTTATTTTAAAGATGCAGTTGAATTTATATATATAGTTGAATTTATATAATTATATATATATATGATATGCTTAATCACATATATATATGATTAAGCATATCAATGTAATTTTTTCAATTTCTTGAAATTCATTAAAAAAAAAAAGTTCAGTACTTTATAAACAAAAATATTATCAAAGTAGAGCTTATCATTAAAGCCACTTTACAGTTTCAGATTTCTAAAAAATTACATCACTTGTTCTGATAATTAATATCATCGGCATTCTTGAGATAGGAAATGAAACTTTCAAGTTTGTGCTTCTTCAAATGTTGAAATAGAATGTCTACTTAATATCTATTTACTTAATATGTCTATCTTTTTCTTTACTATTCACTTGTTGACAGTCTCAACTCTTCCAGTTAAAGGATTCACCTTGATACAATTCCTTTCTGGAAGTTAATATAAGAGCTGCAAATGCCCAGCATCCATTTACTATGCAGCTGTTAACATGCTGAATCTGCTTCTATTCACAGTCTTTTATTCGGTTCACCTCTGTCCGCTAGGAAATAGTCTTCCTTAAGAAGTATTCACAAACAATTACATCCCACAACTCTTCAAAAAATATCAAAAAACTTCTATTTCAGTAGTCATCTGCACCCTATAAACAGCACTGATGTGCCTATAGGTCCTTTTTGTGTATGAGATCAATATATATAAAAAAAAAGATATCAATTTCTTCTTGGGCAAAGATAAGTGCCAATTTTACATGTTGTAAAACCAAAACTAATACAATACTAATGTAGAGAAACAATTGCAAAAAAAATATTCATAATTAAAAATTATGAATATTTTTACAATATCCTTGGAGCTATTTTGCCAACTTTTGCAATATATAATCTGACGTTCAACCATCTGTCCACTGCAAGTCCCTAGCCTCATCTTAGTGCGATTCAATACTATCAATGTGATACACAGTATGTAATTTTTCCAAACAGAAGTAGATAACCACACATTTTGTAACGTTAAATTGAGAGCTATTATCCTCCAGTTGGTGAAAGTGATCATGAAGTAATCACCTGAGTTGTGGCTAGTCGTATGCAGGCTTTTGCGAGGAAAGGATATATATGGAATTATAAGGCGAGTGATTATGACAAGTATAGGAGACAACGTCAAGCTATAACATGGAATGAGGAGTTGAGCGGTAAGGAAATAAATGCTGCATGGGAACTTACAAAGAAATACATAACAGCATCAATGTACGAATGTATCCCAAAGGCCAAAAGGCTGAATAAGGTAGGTGTAAAATGGATGAATGTGGTGTTTAAGCATGAATCTGGAAAAAGAAAGTACTTTGGAGGAAGTACAAGAGGAATAATGGTAATCAGTCACATGAAGAATATAAAGAACAAGCCAGAAGAGTGACTCAGTTAGTAAGCAAAACAAAAGTAGAGTATGAGCAGAAATTGGCAAATCAGGCTAAGAAAAACCCTAGAGAGTTTTTTTTTTTTTTTTTTAGATACGTGGCAAGTAGAAGGAAGAATGATCATGGAAAGATGAAGTTAAGAGTGAAAGTGGTAGAATGGTAACTGCTGCAGAAGACATCGTTGAGGTATTCAGTGATCAATTTATAAGTGTGTTTCATTCTGATCAGGGTGGAATCATGAGGAACTTAAGTGTAGAGGATAGCTTAATTGTGAGTTAGTAGGAGGTATTTGAGGAAATAAATAACCTTGATGTTAATAAGGCAATAAGATTTGATGACATATCACCACGCATCTTAAGGGAACGTTCCAGGGAATTCGCAGTAGCATTGGTACATGCCTGTTTAATAAGAGTTTTGTAACAGCACAGATTCCAAGTGAGTGGAAAGAAGGTAAAATTGTTCCACTGCATAAAGGCGGTGATAAGGCTATGGCTTCAAATTATAGGTCGGTCTGTATATCTGAAGTTGTGGTGAAGGTCCTGGAGAGATTGGGAGAAGTAGGATACAGAAATGGGTTGATAACAGCAGTGTTCTCTGTGGTTATCAGCATGGGTTTGTTAAGGGAGAGATCATGTTTCACTAACTTACTTATGTACTATACCAAGGAGACAAATACCTTGGACAGAGGAGATGCATATACAATGGTGTACTTGAATTTTGCAAAGATAGGCTGCCATATGACAAGCTCTTAAATAAACTGAAACAGATGGGATTGGATAACAGACTTCTGTGTTCGATCAGTGACTGGCTGTCAGATAGGTATCAGAAAGTTGTATATGAGGGTGCAGTATCTCGAAAGAGAAAGGTTGCTAGTGGTGTGCCACAGGGGTCAGTTTTGGGGCCATTGTTGTTGTTCAATTTGTATGTTAATGATATTTGGTCGGGTTTAACTAGTGATATCCAACTGTTTGCGGATGATGCAAAACTGGGGAGAGAGAAATGCACAGTCAGGTTGATGTTAATACCTTACAAGAGGACTTGAATAGATTGCATGAATGGACAGGTAAGTGGAACTGTCAGTTCAATGTTGCCAAGTGTAAGGTTTGAGATTTGGTAAGCAATGATGGGATGCAAAGTATACACTTGGTGGGGAGAAGTAGAGGAGATGAGAGATCTAGGAGTGATGGTGGACAAGGACATGAAATTCAGCGGCTACATTGCACAAGTTGTGAAGACATCACATTGAATAATGGCAATGAGGCGGAGAACCCTGACATGCAGAAATAGAGAGGTTATGATTTCATTGTATAAAGCCTTGATCAGGCCTCGTATGGATTATCGTGCACATATTTGGTTGGCAGGTTTTCATGGTGACGAGGATATGTTGGAAAGAGTACAGAGAAGATCCACAAAGCTAGTCAGTGGTCTTTGGAATGTGGAGTATGAAGACAGATTGAGAGAATGTAAGTTGCAGAACTTCATGAATAGGAAGAAGAGGGGGGGGGGATAGGATTGAGACATACAAGCTGGTCAGGGGTTGTTATCAAGTAGACATGGAAGAGATTTTTCATAGAATGGAAGAGGGGGAGTAGAACAAGAGGCCATTTCTGGAAACTGTATAAGGAGGGTATGAGCAAAGGAGTGAGAAGCAGGTTCTTTGCATGGAGGGTGGTTGGTGAATGGAATGCATCGCCTGAATGTGTTGTGGATATGGACACATTGAATCATTTTAAGACATGGTTGGATGAGCATTGTATGCACTAGCGAGTATCTCCCACAATGAGTCTCTGACTCCATGGAGGTCAAATGTTGATAATAATAATAATTATCCTTAACCCACAATGACAATTTATTTAAATCATCTTGAAGAATACCTGGGGTGCTTAAGGGTCAAAGCTGTATAACTGAAAGGAGACCTCCACATAGCCTTTAAAGGAATGCAGAGAACCGACCAGGGCTTCTGACCTAATGTCCAATCCTCACCTTCTCGTGGTGCACCCTGTTGGGTATCTACTTGGATACTGAACGAACGAGGATGGGCTGGCAATTTGGGATTTAGCCGACCAAATTGTATTCTTATTGGTTAAACCAAAATTAAAAGTGATGGTATGACATGACAAAATTTCATGCCGTCTGGGGCGTCGCCCGGTTAAACAAGGCCCCAGTTGTTTTCGCCAGGGAACCAGGGCAAACAGCGAAAAGTCAGCTACTGGAACAAATCTGAAAACAAACACCAACTCAACATCACCAGAGTTAAAGATAGGTACTATCAACATAAGAAGCCTGAATGGCAAAGAAATGGAGCTAGCTGAGGAATTAGATAAGTACCAGATCGACATAATAGGGGTGACTGAAATAAAAAAGACCAAAACTGGTGAGATCTTTCTGAGCAATAAATACAAAATGTTATATTCAGGCAATGACAATCAGGGAAAAGAAGGAGTAGCCATAGTATTCAACACAAAATACGAGGCTAATCTTCTTGAATGGCAGTCAGTCTCAAGTAGAGTAATGCAAATATGAGAATGGGGAACTGGACAATGAGACTTATTTGTGCCTATGGTCCCACAGAAGGTTCTACTAAGGTAGAAGTGGAGGAATTTTTTGAGACTTTAGAAAAAGCCGCTGACACAATGAAAAATGAAAAGTTGGTCCTTGTTGGGGATCTAAATAGCAGAGTAGGAAATGATTGTGAGACATACAAATATATTTTGGGAAAATTTGGAGAAAAGAGCAAAGCTAATAATAATGGCAAATATCTGTTGGATTTCTGCTCAGGACATGGACTGGTTATTACTAACACCATGTTCCAACATAAAAATGTGCACAAATTCACATGGAGAAAAGAGGCAAGGAATAAGAAAAGTCTCATTGACTATGTTATTGTTGATAGTGATGTTTTCTCCCTGGTGCAGGACACCAGAGTGTACAGAGGATTTGAAATTGGAAGTGATCACTATCTAGTCTTGAGCAAGATAAAATTGAATTTCATATTGAAAATAATAAAATGTAAGAAAGTTTTAAAGTGAATAAATGTTGAGCAGCTCTCAGATGTGAACTGTAGACTAAAATACACAAAGATTATTGAAGAAAAAATGAAAGAGTTTGAGAACAGGAATCAAACCTTGGAGATTCAGTGGCAAACTCTGAAGAAAACATTGATTGATTCTGCCAGAGAGGCATGTGGTGAGGTTGTCTGTAAGGATAAAAAAATCAGAACTCCCTGGTGGACACAGGAAGTTAAAGAGGCAGTGAAGGAAAAGAAGAAAGCATATCAAAAGTTCCTGTCAAATAAGTCAGCTTGTGCTCTTAGAGAATATAGAGACAAATGCAAGAATGCTAAACACTGTGTAAAACTAGCTAAACAAAAGTCATGGGAGGACTTTGGCAAGAATATAGAAAATAAATATCAAGAAGGTGGCAAAATATTCTGGAGGTTGTTGAAGAAGCTTAGGAATGGAGGAAAGTGTGCTGTAAAAGGAGTAAGAGATGATAAAGGTGACATGAAAATGGGAGAAAAAGATATCCTTGAAGTATGGAGTAATTACTTTGAAAAACTTCTAAATGAAACAAGCAGTGATGACAGCACAGTGCTAAAAAACACTGACCAGGCATGCAGTCAGGAATACATATCCATACTTGAAGTAGAAAAAGCCATCAAAGGCTTGAAATGTGGAAAGGCAGCAGGAGTAGATGATATTCGACCAGAAATGCTGAAGTATGGTGGCATAAGAGTCTTACAGTGGCTCCACTGCATAGTTCACAAGGCCTGGACAGAGGGACGAATTCCCGATGATTGGAGTAGAGCTCTCATAGTACCCATATATAAAAAGGGAAATAAAACTGCATGTGAGAATTACAGAGGTATTTCCCTACTGAGTGTTCCTGAGCAAGATCTATGCAAGTATACTTGAGAAACGGTTGAGAAGAATTGTGGAAGAAAAGCTTGGTGAAGAACAAGCTGGATTCAGGCCAAATAGAGGCTGTCAGGATCAGATCTTCACTTTACGACAAGTAGTGGAGAAAGCATGGGAATATAACAAAGATCTGTATTTAAGTTTTGTCAATCTGGAAAAGGCATATGACAAGGTGCCAAGAGAGAAGCTATTCAATACGCTACAGTTATATGGTGTCAATGGGGCATTATATCAAGCAATACTTAGTCTTTATTTGAGTTGTAAGTCAGCAGTTAGAATTGAAGGAAGTACAGGAAGATGGTTTAATGTTAAATCTGGTGTGAGACAAGGATGTTCATTATCCCCTCTGTTATTCATTATCTATATGGATCACATTATGAAGGAAAGTGGTATTAAACATGATATCAAAATTGGAGATGTTAATGTCAGCTCTTTGCTTTATGCGGATGATGTTATACTTCTAAATAAATCCACTACAAGTCTGCAAGATTCTCTTACTAAATTGAATAGCTGTTGTAATAGATATGGTATGAAGGTCAGCAATAAAAAGACAAAGACAACGAAAATAGGCAGAATCATTGAAAATGTCAACTGTGTTGTGAATGGAGAACCTGTGGAACAAGTAAAACATTTCAGCTATTTAGGCACGAATTTTACTGAAGATGGTAAATTAAATATAGAAATAGACAACAGAATCAGCAAAGCTGGTATGGTGGGAAGTCAATTGAATAAATTCATATGGAATAAGAAAGAAATTATTCGGAACACTAAATTAGCTGTATACAAGACAGTGTTCAAACCAGTTTTAACTTATGGATCTGAGAGCTGGGTCAGAAGTAAAACACTTGACCAAAGACTAGAGACCACAAATATGAGAGTCCTGAGAAAGATTATAGGCGTGACCAGATGGCATCAATGGCAATATCATATTAAAAATGAGGATATTAGGAAAAAACTTGCGACTGTCAGTATCCAGGAATGCGTTAGCAGAGCTAATCTCAGGTGGTATGGTCACTTAAACAGAATGGGCGAGGAAAGATTAGCAAAGCAAGTGTTCTCTGCCAGGTTGGCAGCAAAACGACCCAGAGGAAGACCAAGATATAGGTGGATTGATACGGTACAAAGTACCTTAGACGATAGAAATATAAGATCTGATAATATTGGAGTCGTGACAAGTAACAGACTGATTTGGAGGAAAATTGTAGATAGGAAATTAATAATGATGTAAATTTTTCATGTAGTACTATCATATCCTGTACACCCCTTAAGGGTACATAGCAGGAATTTGATGATGATGATGAAGAATACCTACATCACCTTTATCAACTATTGCCTTTGCCAGTTTTGCATCATCAACAAACAACTGAATATCCCCACTTATAGCATTCCCTTTATCATTAGTATACAAACTAAGGAGTAGTGGCCTTAGTACAGAGCCCTGAGGCATTCCACTAGTCACTCTCATTCTCCTAGATTCCACTCCACCATATATTACTCTCTGGTGTGTCTGTCAGCCACTCCCTCATCCATTCCAATTTGCTTCAAATTTTTAAGAGTTCCCCATACAATATTCTGTCATATACCTTTGTAAAGTCCAGCAATATCTGGAGTGGCCATTTCCCCTACCTAAATCTGCCGCCACTCCAGATATTGCTGGAAATTATAGAATGTGAGTAAATTACTAAGTCAGGATCTTTACAAAGCCATGCTGTCCACCATAGACTATAACATTCCTATCCACCCACTGTATTTTATCTTTAATCAACTTTTCCAATACTTTAAACACCAAGCCTAAGATATTAACTGATCTGTAATTCGCTATTTGGAGCCACCTTTATGTAATAGAAACTATCTTACCCTCTTTTAACTCCCTTGGAACCTTGACAGAGCTGAGACTTAGATTAGATAACTTAAGCACAGACACTGCCAATTCACTTGCACATTCTCATAGCACTAAGGCCTGCATGCCATCCAGTCCCACTGCTGCATTCACGTTAATATTTTTCAATATGACAGACACTACATGTTCATTTACTTTGTCTGCCTCAATTCTCATGTCAGTCTCTGTCACATCAGCAACTGCAAAATCTTCCGGATGATATGCCCTTGCAAAGTGATTACTCAGCATTTCAACTACCATATTTTTCGATAGATAACGCGCAACCCCCAACATTTTCATCACTCCTTTTGATGTATAGATAATGCACATGCGCCAACTAGTGGTAGAGTTAGGAAGTACAGACAGAGGACGGAGGAATTCTTTAAAAGCAAGTGCGTTGCTAGAAGCAGTGGTCAATTTTTTTTTTATTCAAAATTTTATGATTTTTACATTATTGGGGAGCACTGTGACATTACTATGACTTTTTGTGTGACCATTGGGCCCAAAAGATAACTTCTGTGGGCTGCACCGTTCTCTTGTAACTAGATGCCTTAACAATTGAAATGTAGGTGTACATTTTTTGTATTTTATGAAGTTACATTATTCAGTACATCCCGTTTTAAAATATTTCATAAAGTAAATCATTATTTGTTTATATTTTGTTATTAGATCTGAATTACCCATGGAAGATAGAAGTACTTCTCGGAGAAAATCTTATACAGTGCAGTTCAAGCTTGAAGTGGTAGAAGCAGCAAAGGAAAAAGGGAATTGTGAAGCTGATAGATTGTTCGGTGTTGGAGAAAGTAGTGTTCGTGAAAGGCAAAAGGCTGAAACAGTCCTGAAATGTTTACATATGAGTAAACGTGCTATAAGGTTTAGAAGGTGCTTGGGGCCAACCATAGAAAAAACAAAAAATCTGTTTGATTGGGTTGTTAGTGAAAGAGCTAAAGGTATGAGAATATCTACTGTCTGTGTGTTGCAAGAATCGAAAAGAATTGTGCAAAAAGATAATATAAAGGATTTCAAGGCCTACCCATCTTGGGTTTTTAGATTTATGAAGAGAAACAATTTAAGTGTGTGCTCCTACACTAGTGTTGGACAAATTTTGGTGTGCGACTGGGAAGTGAAAGTAGCTAAATACCAAATGAAATTTTTAACGAAACTGAATCTTTCAATATTGAGTCTGATGAAGAATTTTTTGGATTTTAATAGTGTAATATTCAATAAATATTAAGTAATACTTCTACCTTAGTTTTGTTATTACATTTGATTTACCTCTCATACTTTTCAAATATACCACCCATGTTAATTTTTAACGAATTTAGACTTTTTTTGTATAGATAACGTGCATTATCTATCGAAAAATACGGTATTTCTTCTGTTTCTGTCACTTCTTACCATCAGAATTTATTAAAGTCATGCTTCCTCTTACTCACCAAATGGTAAAAAACACAACTTTTGGATTTAATCTTGCCTGTTTAGTTAACTGTCTCTCATAATCTGATTTTCCTTTTTTACTATATTAGTTATCCTTTTTGTCTGCACTTTGTACTGCTCGTGAATATGCTTGATCATCTTTTCTTTATACTACATTCACTCATCCACTTAATCTCCCCTCCCACGACACACATGGTTTATCCTACTGACCCTAGGTATGCATTAAATACTGCTGCTCTCAAAAATACCTGACCACATTTCATGAACTACTGATATTCTTTCCTTGCAGCTTCTTAAGCCATAGCACTGTTCCAAGCTACCTCCTAAGTCTGTCATTAATTACCAGTGTTGTAGTTTAATGTAAACTCTTTCTTGACAGAGAATTCCACATGTTTAGCAACTGCCCAGAACAAGAATGCATGGTCACTTCTCATGACTGGAGGTAGTCTCTATCTTGGTTATGGATATATCTTCTGATTTTATTAGCAGATCTAGCACTCTCAAACCCCTGGTGCACTCCACCATATGCTGTTTCATGAAATTATCCTTTAACAGCTGTATAAATTCCCTTTTCAACTTGATATGTGCCCTTTCAGTTATTAGTAATACCCCCATCTCCTGTGCTTTCCTTCTTTACATTCTATCTCGGTAACTGTATCATTCACCAATACGAATTTTTAGCCATGGCAAGTTGACTAATGCCATTTTCTGATATTTCTGGCATTAGTGTAGATGCACTGGACCCAGTTACCTTTGAGTAATGTTGTTACCAACCCATTCAAGATTTGAAACTTGTGCAACTACATTCAGCATTGCATAATCACACTCATTGTTATAGGGATGGCTGAAACTACACTTGACTGCAATTCCCCCACTCCAATACATCTAGTTTCTCTGATTTTGTACTTCCAATGTCTCACTGAGTAACACTCTCTATGAACATTAACTCCAAAATCATTCAAACTCAGTCCCTCAGGTATATACAAGTTCTTTCATCCATCAAATTCACTTCTTGCATTTATAAACGACATATCATTCTTCCTGCACAATCTTCTCTTTGACTCATTAACAATCATGGCCATTCTTCTCATTCAGTCCTATTATACTAAGGCAGCAAACTCACAATCTTTGCTTTCTCACTTCTTCGAAAAAGAAGTGAGAAAGCAAAGATTGCTTCTATCAACAACTCTTTCATATCTTCTCTCATTACACATTTCTCACCTTTTAAATCATTTGTGCATAACAAGCAAAAATAACATACAAGCAATTCTTTCACTTATCCCCTCTGCAAAGTAACAGCTTCACTCTTTGATCTTTGCACCTGGAAACATGCTTTCATCACTTTCTGATTAAGTAAGCCTCTTATTACTGAAAAGTTTCTTGCACTTGCATACTATTTCCATTCACATTTTCTTTCATTCTCCTTTCTGCTGTACCATATGCAAATCATTCCTCTGGTCACTCTAGCTCATGTTTTTAACTGTGAAGTACTTTGTGTGTAGTACTCATACTCATTGAATAGCACTTGACTCCTGCAACTCATGGAGTTATTACTGCCTTTGAGACATATCATTTAAGATATACTTTTCTCAATCTACTGCTACTACTGAGAGTAAGAAAATTCTCAGACTTTTGGAATGTATATCTTGCATCATTGCACAAAGAATGTATATAGAGCAGAAGTGAAGTGACAGCAGTATATGAATGGTGTTTGGAAAAAAGCTGCAGAAAATATATGTACTTACATTCATAGGTTTAGAGAAATTATTACAAGAAATTGGTGATAAGATAGTGCTGCTAGGCAGAGAGTTGGAGATTGTCATGAAGATATAGAATAGTTGGTGGAAGCTGTGGAAGAAGAGCTTGCACATGAGGAACTTATAGAGATAAAGCACAGAAAGTTGAAGAGAGAGAAAAGAGAAGAACATGAATAAGAGCTGATCTTCAAAAAAGGTTACAGTGAAAATAACTGGTATCTTCTTTTGCATCTTAATAAGGCATTTCATTTGTTTAAGGAAATTGACCACAAGATGGAATGATTTATCAAAGTACAAAAAAATGATTGCAAACTGCAATTGCTTTCTAAAGAAATATGTAGAAAAGAAAATTCAAACCATGCAGAATCAGTTGGACATAATGTATAAATATTTAGAGAAGTCCACTCCTTTCATCTCACCCTGAAGATGAGTTTAGACCTTGTAAAGGTTATTCATCTGGCGAGCCATTCTCAAAATGTTCTGTTGCAGTTTCTGAATTTGAAGAATTTTGGGGTTGAACTAGCCTCTCATCTCCTGTAATGATTTTCCCAATTCACAAAGCAGCAGCTTTAAAGAATTACTATTACTCCATGTGTTTTCAGTTGATTAGTTCACTGTAAGTGCATAACAATGTATAAATTATGACATTACTGTATACGAATAGTAAAACAGTTAAAAATGTAACAAAATATACCGATACATTTTAGCATTCAGGCCTGTTAATAGGTTAACATATCCTCATGGTTCATAGAGAGAAACAGCGTGCTTCTCTATGCTGTTTATAAGTGGTTATAAACAGCATAAGTTTTAAGCTAAGGAATAATTGTACTTACATGGGGATGTACTGAGTATGTCTTCATACAAATATCTTTCAAATTAGCTATTAATTAATATATTCATTAAATTTGTGGGTTGTCAACCAAATAATAAATATTGTGAAATAAAACAGGAATTGCATGAACTTTACGTTCAGAAATCTTGTAATTGTACCAACTCTGTGCACTGATCAAGACCAAATGTGTTAGAACATTATGAATGAAACCAGGAATACAATGCAAAGTATTTCCTCTCTGTCATACTTTCTTGGAAATATTTTGAAATTTGAAATTATTTCTCTCAAGGAAATGAGAGATATTAATATATTTTTCTCAATGCCTTTGATGAAAATGTTCAGCAGAAAGAAAATGAAATACCATCAATTCACACTATCACAAAACAAAGAGATCACAGAAATAGTTTGTTAGTGGATACTTTGCTAAAGTTAATTTACTTCAACCTAGCATTGGACTTTTGGTCAGGACTTTTCAGCAATTTTTGTTGTGTGTTTTGATGGTGATTTTGTTTTCACAAAATTATATCCGTAGAGCTAATGAGAAAGTTTTCTAAACTGATATGATGTCTATCTCCATAATTTGGAATGCTGACCTATAAGAGGAAAGCATGAATTTTATGCTATCCACAATGAGTAGATTTACTTGAATGATAAATACCAGGTTTTCATTTGTATGTGTTTTATTTATTTCTACTAGATTTCATCTACACGTTTTGGTGTCTATATGGCTAACAGCATCATTCAAAGATAGCTTAGCATAAATAAAAATTGCCAAAAAAATTAAACATTTTCCAGCGGCAGTTAATATCTTTCAAAGGAAAAGATATTAATGCCCTCTTTCCAAGGGAGTTGAAAGAGGGCAAAATAAATTCCTTTGCATAAGGGAGGTTCTAAGACTGCAGTAGCAAATTATAGACCAATCAGTATCTCAGGCGTGGTGGTAAAAGAAAAATTGGTAAAAAAGAGAATAAGACGGACAGATAAAAATATGATACTATATGAAGGATGCCATGCTTTAGTAATTTACTAACTTTTTATAATAGAGTAACAGCTGGCTACATGATGATTTTGCTGGATTTTGGAACCACATGGAACTCTGTTTACACAAATCAGAACAAATGGGGATGGATATGACACTGGTTAAGTGGATAAGATGGTGACTGCTGGACAGATATCAAAAAGTGGTATATGAAGTTACAGAATCAAGGTGAAAACAGGTGACTAGTGGTGCACCACAAAAGTTCAGTGCTGGGACCACTGCTGTTTATAATTTGTACATAAATGATATAGGAAATAACCTGAAAGGAAATATTTAGTTGTTTGCTAATGATGCAAAATTAGGTAGAATAATAGTTAATCAAGGCAATGTGGGGAGCTTGAAGGACGATTTAAATAGGCTGTTAATATGGGCAAAAGTTAATTGGTATCAGTTTAATGTTGAGAAATGTAAAGTTAGGCATTTGGGGATAAATAGATTACAAGCCGTGTATCACATTGATGGCACTGTACTCCAGGAAACAGACGTAGCTAGAGATTTAGGGGGTGGTGGTAGACAGAGTTAAAGTTTAGAGAACATATTGCTAAGGTAGCCTATAAGATTACTGGGCTACTGAAGAACACATTAACAAATAGAGATAAGGGAAATTCCTTTTTTGTAAGGTCTTGATACACTCATATCTGGATTACTGTGCTCAAGTCTGGTCCCCTGGGTTTCTTGGGGATGAGGAAGCAGTGGAGAGGATTCACAGGAGAGTGACCAAGATGTTGAGCCTGTAGAATATTCCATATGAGGATAGATTAAATAGTGTGTGGACAGAAGAAGTTGATTGATAGGAGAAAATGAGGGGATATGACAGAAACACTTAAGTTGCTTAAAGAGTCATAGGATAGATGCAGGGGAAATGTTTCAGCATTTGGCTAGAGGGATCAGAACATGGGGTCATCGCTGGACGTTGAATAAAGGTGGTTAGTAGAGGTGTTAGGAGTGGATTTTTTGCTTGGAGAGTTGTGAATGAGTGGAATGGGTTTCAAGAATCAGTTGTGAGTGCTTTGTGCCTAATGATACTTGTGAAAAAATTGGAATGATAGTTTAATCACGAGTGTCATTAGGCATGTTATGTGCAGTCTCTACATTGTTGTGTAAACTCTATATGTGATTGCCGGCATAGGAGAGGTCTTTAATGTAACCAATATTAATTAATAACTTCCAAATGCCATGAAGGATCATTCCTCAATCTATTTATTGTGCATTTTGAGCGAATGACCTCGGAACACTCCTTGAACAACCTTTGAAAGTAATTCTCTTCTAAGTAAGGCATGGAGGATGCTTGCCAATTTACCATGTGATATTCTTTGAGGATGTGTGCTATGAGTCTGCTTTTTTTCTTCCCTTTTGTTTTCAGTGTTACCTATATATATTCTTTGTTGCAGATTTTAAACTTCTCCCAGTCTGTCCTACATATATTTTTCCACAAGAATACTGAATCTTGTATACACCCAGATGTTTATAAAATGGAACTTTTTCTTTAGGGGAACATAGAAAGCTTCATAAGGTATTGACTGGTGGCTATTCTGATGTTGCCTGCCTTTAATATTTGGCTATTTTGCTTGATGCATTGCCATTGATGCAATGGATCAGATACCATGCCTTTGTAATTAATTTCTGGGTTATCATGGAATGGTTTGTCAGAAAAGAAGTTTCTTTAGTACTTTGAGTATCCATTTTGGAGGAACTGATTAAACAGAATTTGAAAGTCTTGTTTTCATTTGATTTCATCAAGTATTTTTCAAAGTTTTTAATACCTAATTTTATTTTAAGATAATGGAATGAGCTTGCTTGTAGATACCTGCCTGTGTGGATTTCTTTCCTATACGTTTCTAATAATAATCCTCCAGCAATGTTTTGGTTTACATGAAATACATCTAGTATAAATAAGTTTACAAAGTTTGAAATTAGTGCCAACAGCAGATTAAATTAAAAGATCGCATAACAGACGTGAGTAGTACTTTAAGTACTTTTAAAACAAAATTACATGAACACCATAGTAATAAACTTTAATGAGGGTACAAATATTTAATGAAATTACAAGTATTTATTGAAAAAAATTATCCTGTGGTTATTATGTAATTTTGTTGTTTTATAGTTATGCCATAGGTACACCTTTAAAGATTTGAAATACTTTTAAAAACCATTATGTGTGCCTTAATACATTTTAGAAAAGAAACTCAAGTCTTCTTCTCTCAGGTTTTCAAATACAAAACTAAAGTACATTTTCAAAGTAGCTTGTTTGCCCTGCTCTTGTCATTATAGGTCATCTATGCTATACACTCCAACTGTGTGCATATCATTTTGTATGTTCAGAATCTGAAACAAATTTCAACTTTGGATTTAGCAATAGCACCTAAAATTCTAAAATTAATTGAAATAATAATGTGCTTAGTGTAATCAGCATAATAACCATATCAGTTTGAAAGAAGAGCAGTATTTTACTTACTGGCATTGTCCACTTATATTGAGATTTCCAATGATCAGCAAGGCCTCTTATAACAACAGGTTTATAAAGTTTTTCATAGTTTTCTACAAATTCATCTGGAGTAACTTTACTAACATGAATACGACCTACATTGTCTTTCACATTTGACAGCTCAAGATCAAAAGACTGAGCATAGTTAAGTCTTGTCCACCCATTTCCATCTTTTTCATTCAGTTCTAGAAAAATAAATGAAAAAAAGCTTAGTAAGCAAAGATCATGATGAGAGAAAAAGAGCTTAGTTTCACGACTAGTCCTATTTCAAATTTTTTCAGCAAATTTTTGCATTTGAGTGAAAAGTGCTGAAATTTGTTAAAACCATTTGGATGGGAGGAGTTAACAAAAACTGCACATGTTTTTACTTAATTAGATGGTAACTTAGTATAATCAATAAAATGTTATAATTTCATTAATTAACAATCTGTAATTTCTTACTTTCTCTAAAAGTTAAACCTTCACCAGGTTCATGCTGCCGCTGCAAACTGTCTTATTTGATCAAGAAGGAAGACCAATTAAAAAACATATTTCAGAACATCAAAGCTATAGCTAGCTTACCAGACCATATAAATCTGGTCTGGTTCAACATAGTATTGATAACATTAGCCAAGGGATCCAATAGGAAAACATAAAACTTCTGCGTAATGTAAATTTGAACATTTATTCCCAGTAAGTTGTTTAAGCCTTACTTCATTAATTGCCTTTCTATTTAAAAAATATGGGAAATTGTTATTTTTAGGTGGGAGATGAAGTCATCGCCTGGCGGGAGACCACCAAACAGCATACTTGAGGCCTGAAGTGTCAAAAGGTTCCATGTTTGGTCTCAAGAGCATGGTTTTTTCAAAGACTGTAAAAAAATAAATTTAAAATAGAAGAAAAAAAAAGATATATATATAATTATATTATATATATATAATAAAATTATATATATATATATAATTTTTTAAATATAATTTAAAAAAAAAATCCTTAGTCCATCCACAGTACAAAATGTACTACAGGTTTGTTAATAACCTTTCGTGCGTGGGAAAACAAAAAAAAAAATTATACATTCATAATTCAAAAAAATTATACATTTATAATTATAAATTCCATTATAATAATGTGTGCTGCTGCTAACCAGCATCCTCTCAGAACAAATTTCTCCACTTTTTAATTTATCCCTTTCACTACTACCCTCTGGAACAGTCTTCCACCACGTGTTTTCCAAGGAATACAATCCACAGCTTTTCAAATCAAACGTGAATAAGTTCCTTATTACCTATCCACGATACCAATGTACTATAGATTAACCAGCCTCTCGTGGATAGGTTCTCCATTAAAAAGCTGTCACCAAATCTGGCTAATTTTTATTTAGAAAACCTTGAAGAAAGGAAGAAAAATAAATCTCCACCCTCAACTTTCTCTCCAGCTACGCTACGTTAGATGACATTTTCCCCATTTTGAGTGGCCAGAACCAGAGCATCTCCTTTCTATGTAAAATTAATAATTTATATCCTTGAATTAATGAGTTCAGTTTAATCCTTTATCCAAGCGTGAGCAAACAAAGTTTGTGCCTGAAAGTGTCTTCAGGACTGGGGTAAGGTAGTACAACACCAGGTAACTCGTTGCAAAGGTAGAGAAAGTTCTCATCTCTCCTATCTCAGTATCTCCCATAATGCAAAGCACCTCTCCTTGCAGATATGTGTAATGCTATGCATTAAGGCAAGGGCCACTACCCATACCGGTTTTGACCTTTATTGAGGTCTCGTCAGTGGAAGCCAGGCCATTTCTGCCTTGGTGTCTCCACTACTGGGCCTGGCTGACAAGACCTCAATAAAGGTCAAAACCGGTATGGGTAGTGGCCCTTGCCTTAATGCATAGCATTACACATATCCGCAAGGAGATGTGCTTTGCATTATAGGAGATACTGAGATAGGAGTGATGAGAACTTTCTCCACTTTTGCAACGAGTGGCCTGGTGTTGTACCACTTTACCCCAGTCCTGAAGACACTTTCAGGTGCAAACTTTGTTTGCTCACACTTGGATAAAGGATTAAACTAAACTCATTATAGTCTAACCAAGTGAAAAATAAACTCTCAACATCCTCGAATCAAATTTACTTTAGGGAAAGAATCATCATAAAAAATATTTCTTAGATGTACACACTAAACACACAGCTGATAAGTTACTTTCAACTTCTACCACACGTTTTTTTTAAATGTGGTTCCCAACCATGAAAGGTTATTAATAAACTATAGCATATTTGTACCATAGCTGGGCTAAGGGGTTTTTTTTCCATTTTTATCAATTTTTATGTAGATTTTTTTGTGATTTTTTTAATTTATTTTTACATAGTCCAGAAACCCTCCTCTAGAGACCAAGCCACTTCAGACCTCCAAATAAGTGGGGTGGTGGTGGTAGCCTCATACCAGACAATGAAATTCATCTTACAATCTAAAAACAATCACAAACATCCATGCTCACAGTGGGATTCAAACTTGCAATGTACTGGTTGGAGAGCAGGTATGCTGACCACTTTGCCAACAGCCTGGGAAATTCCTATATTTCTATCTCATCCATACACCATCTCAAAAATATGGAATTATAAAATCCTTGCTATATACTCATCCTCTTCATGTCCTGTGGCACATAAGGCCAAGATCCATTTCCTCCAGTCACCTGTCTGGTGCAACTAATTTTGCTGCTCTTGAGCTCCCAACCATTCTTCTGCCCTTCATTCTTAGTATACAGAGTTCATAAAATTTGCTCCTCTGGTATCTCTTCAAAAGGAATTTGAAACTATCAAGTAAACAGCCCTATTAAACAGTTATAACCCAAGAATTACAAATATCAGTGACAGTTTTGCTCAACATCCTCCAAGGACAGAAGACATCCACAGAACTACTATTTCTTATATAAATAAAAAGCATTTCTAAATACATGGCAAATATTATGAAAAAAATTCCAATTCACCACCACCCTCCATCCAAATCCATCAACCAAGTCTGCAATCTTTCACTTTCTTCAAAAAACAATGTGCACCATTGCTGCTTGATATTAACAAGTTTCATGTTCATACAATTTGTCTTACTTTGCTCGCAGAAGAAGATCAATTAAAAAAAACCTATTTCAGAACATCAGAGCCATATCGAGCATATCAACCCTCATAAATCTGGTTTGGCTAAGCATGATGTTAACAACACTAACCACAGGATCCAATGGTAATACTGAACTTCTGTAGAACTGTACTTGTAAATATGAACATTTATTCAAAAGAAAGTAATAAAGCCCTTCACAGATCCAGTATAACCAGAATGACTACTTTTCTATTCCAGAAGTCTGGGAAATTGTTATCCTCAACCATATTAATTTTCTTTGTTTGATTTTAATACACACAACATTTAGACCAATAATGTGTTTGCTCCTAGCTAATGGGTGACTGTATATAAGGATTCCATTATAATGCATGCGTTTCTCTGTTTTTTTCTATGATTGTTCTCACCGATAATGTTTTATGATTCACAAAACGAATTATTAAATAATTATTTCATTGCAGCATATATGTACTGTATAAATAACAATAACTAAATTTTAGGTCTTCATCTGGATCTCTTCTCTGACATTTTTAATTAAAAGGCTTGTTTTGGTAAATAAAAATAATGCATATGGAAATCTAGCTGAATATCACTTCAGTTTCGTTACAGAAAAAAAAAAAATCTGGCATAAACAAATCCTTGGCCTAAGCTAAATCATAAAGGAGAGAGAGAAAGGAGAAAAAAACTGCAGGAGGGAAAGACACATATTCCTTTCATGAGCATAGAGAAGGGATATGACTGAGCAGAGTGGAGAAAACATGTTTTAAAAGATAGAAAGAGCTAATATGGAACAGAAGGAAAACAATAGGAAGATTATATAACTTGCAATGATGCCAAAACACCATTATTAAGTCCAATTAAAAGGCCAAGAGTGAAAACCTGCCTCCTCTTCTCTTGCCAAGACCACTAGGTGAAATTTCTGTTCACCCATGTTTTCACCTCTCTCTCCACATCCATATGGTACTATTTTAATATCATTCCCTTCGATTTCTGCAGTGATGATCAGATTACTGCATTTTGTAATGATACTAGACCATTTATTTATTTATAATCTGTTTTTCACTATGTTTTTGCTTTTAACATTGTCTTGAATCACGTTTACAAAAAAACAAAAACAACAAAAAAAATTTGATGCTTCCATTATCAGCAGTTTTCTATCAAAAGACCACCAATTGATGGTACTGCCCCCCCCCACCCCAAAGTATGCTTAAAACTAATGCCCATCCTATACAATCATTACAATTTCATACTCATCTGCAGGACTTAAAAAATGTGCTGACTAAACAGTCAGACAAATATCTCACCTGTCGAATGTTAGCCTGGATGTTCTCTACCACAGTCACCTAATATATCATAGTCGCGAGTTTATTCTTGGTTTATGCTACAGCTAATTTTTAACCTGTGTAAGTGAAAACAATATGTCAACTATTTAAACATTCAAGTGTTATCAGTCTGTAAAGAAAAAATTCATGCATTTTGTAATGATACTAGACCATTTATTTATTTATAATCCATTTTTCACTTTGTTTTGAATCGCTTTTATGGAAAAAAAAAAAAATTGACATTTCCATTATCAACAAAAACACTTAAAACATTTGCTATCATAAAATACTCGATAAAATAAAACCTAAGGGTTTATTTTATTGAGATTTTACCCTCTATGCATAACTACATTAATGCATTTCTGAATTCTGATTATTTCTGAAACATTCTTGAATGGACAGGGCCAGTGATGTCGTGTGACACAGCAGCAACTCAGAAAATTATTATTATTCAGGATCTCCATGGAGTCACAAGACTCACTGTGGGAAGCCCATTCCAGAAAACACAGTCTATCACGCAATGCCTTAAACTCATTCACTGTTTGTGCTCTTGCCACCCTATCAGACAATGCATTCCATGGTTTGCTTATCCTCCATGCAATGAAAACAATCCTTACTTGCCCAAGACTTCACTCACAACTTCCAGGGTGGCCCCTTGCCCTCACTTCCATTTGAAAGAACTCTCCAGTGTCAGAGACACTGGAATACCTACAAATAAATCATATCATCTCTCCTATCTACCAAACTTTGCAGTCCACATTCCCTCAGTCTATCTTTATAACTACCATTGAACAGTAATGATATCCTCTTTGTTATCAGCTTCAGCACTTTTTCAAAGGTTAATTTATCCCCTTCAAAATCCTGGCAACTGACAATCAATGGAATCAATTTTTTTTTTTTTGTTTTAATAATGGAATATGGTAAGATGGTATAATAAATATAAAAAGAGGGGAAAACTCATAAGAAAACTTATTTACTGGAAAATTATTGCTTAAGTGTCAGAAGCATCTTCAGTACAAATTAAAAAAAAAAAAAAATCAGCTAACGCCTTTTTATTCCCGTATACGGGGAGTAGGCGAGGCCATTTAGCCCTATCTAACTTTTGGAGACTGAGTGGGCAGTTCAATCTCCACTGGTACCAATCAGAGATAGATGGCCCATGGCTGTCACTAATTAAGCGGTACTCAGTGAAGATTTTTCAGTACAAATTATAGAATAGCAATTAAATAAGACTGTTTTCGCTAACTAAAAAAATAAATTACAAACACGCGTGTGCGAGTGTGTATTTTTTTCCCTAATAATTTCTAACTGAAAAAAAAAAAAAAAAAAAAATATATATATATATATATATACACACACACACACACACACACACAGTAAAACCCCCTTTTTTACACTTTCCAGGGGACTGATGGAAAAAAGTGTAAATAGCAGGAAATGTAAAAAACTTAAAAAATGCTAAAAGATGACTTACTGCTAGTATGTGACTCTACATACTAGATTACAAAATTTAATAATTGAAAATAAATGAATTTACAATTACTTACATTTATCTATTTTAAAAAAAATTTCATTGTTGATTGTTTTTGCTTTTTCTGTAACCTTATAAGTTCCACCTGCCTCTCCATAGTGTATAAGGCATTAAATGCCCCATCGTCTCCTGATGCACTTGCAATATACCACCTCAAAACACAACTCAAGACAGTAGGTTCTTGATCACAGTCTTCTTCAACCACTTCTTCCTCTTCTTCTTCAAAAGGTGGTTGGAAAAGATGTCTTCTACACTTGGTACCATTGATGTGATCACATCAACGCAGTCTTGAAATGAGGAAGACTCATCCATCACATACCAGTTGTTGGGCTCAGACATATCTTCTTCTTCCTCCTGTACCTGTTCCTCCTCTTCCACAAACGTAACTCCTGACTTCTGGAAGCAGTTGGATATGGTTTCAGGAGTAACATGCAACCATGCTTTGGCCACGTAATGCATGGCATCAAGGATTGATATGGTCATTTGTTTTGGGTCCATACTATTATCATGCATAAACACAGCTTTTCAACAAGCATTTTTCTATATTTCCATTTAAATGCATGGATGATGCCCAGATCTAATGGCTGAAGCTCACTTGTACAATTAGGGAAAAAAAATACTAATCTAATGTTTCCGAGCTGCAGATCTTCAGGGTGTGCAGGACATTTGTTTAGCAGTAGTAGTATTTTACAGTGATTTTCCCCCATTTTAGCATCCAGAGCATTCATGGTGGATGTGAAGATGCTGTGGGGTCATCCATGCTGTGCTGTTGACATCACTTAGTAGGCAGATTTTTCACATTCTTAAAACACCTTGGCTTTTTAAATTTACCAATTACCAGTGGAGGTAATTTTTCTGATCCATCAGCACTGACCATGAGCAAAACAGTTACCCTCTGCTTGCTGAGTTTTCCACCGTGACACATCTCTCCTTTAAAACACAATGTTTTTCTTGGAAGAATATTATAAAAGAGCCCAGTTTCATCAACATTGAAAATATTTTTTGGTTCGTAGTCCTGAATAATAGTCTTTAGTTCATGTTACCACTGGTTTACAGTTTCCCCTGCAACACTATTACTTTCTTACTTTCTCCACACACCTGATTATACACAATATTGTGATGAGTCTTGAAACGATCAATCCATCCATTTGACGCAGTAAAACCATTAATCCCCAACCTCGCAGCAAATTCAAAGGTTTCGCTCAGAGTATAGTACCATCGACTGGAATACCCGACGCTCTCATAGAAACAAACCACTCCGCCACAAGTTTATCCAATTCATCGTATGTTGATGTCCAAATATTTTCGTTTTTTTTTGACATAGGGCCAGATTGCTTTGCATTGAGTTCAATGCTTGACCTGTTTTTCTACTATCGTGTTCAAAGTGGACACGGAGAATTCAATTTGCTAATTGCACACGTGTTCCGGCATGCCAATCTACATGTCAGAATTGCTATCTTTTCTTCTACCGAAATACATTTTGTCTTTTTTCTCCATGTTACTAACATAGATCATCCACCACTGCAACTTGAAAGCAACCACATGCTAAAATTACGTAGCAGAAATTCTGCAATATCAATTCATATTGTGATTGAAAAATCACAGTATCGCTCATCACTACATCACTGTTGCAAGTCACCATGATGGCAGAAACGAAACTACAGCTGAAAGCAATGCCATCTGGGAACAGAAATGCCCAGATTTCCACAGAAATCGATTTGAATGAGAAGAAATCAATTCAAAGATCATTGTTGCCACCCGAGAAAAAAAAAAAAACACAAATCACGGGAAATAACATCCATATCAAGTTGTTAATGGTAGGAAAACAATATATCGTAAGAATAGTCCTTAAGACGGGACCAATGGAAAATGACGTAAATTGCAGGAACATAAAAACAAGGTTTTACTGTATATATCACCAGGAATACTTTGTGGGCAATGCCTAAAGTCACCTATGGACCTATGGTTGGAAAATGGCTGAAAAGGGAAAAACTGAACCAGATACCTTGATACTTATCTATTATTAATCAAAACTTCTCTATCTCAGCTGGACAGCATCCCCCTCAGTACAGCATCAATCCTCTAGGTTACTTTCACCACCATTGCAATATGTCCCCTAAACTTTGAGTTTTTCTTAGTTACCACCCCAAGATCCCTTACCTCTCCCCACTTCCTCCAGTACAGTTCCACCAAGAGAGTATATAGCTCAATTTCACTATCTTACCTTCCTTCCACTCCTTGGGCACCTTTCCCATAGCCAGACTCATAAAAGCCAAGTCAACCTGAACTGTCAGTTCTTTAGTGCATTCCCTCAAAACACATGGTGAAGTACCATCCAGTCCCATTGCTGTATTGACATTCAAATACTTAGTATCTGAAAAACATGCTCCTCTTGCACTTGTAAGCCTCAAACCCTCCCTATCCCTCTAGTATTAAAATCTACTTCTACAGAATACTCCAATAAAGTAATCATTAAACACCTCCATTATTGTCCTTTGCACTATTACTCCACTCCTGTCTTTATGTAATAATGTTATTCCTTCACATAATGAAAGAATTCCTTTGGATTTCCCTTGGATCTCAGGGTCAATCTCTTCTCATATTCAAATTTTGCGTTCCTTTCCACACTAGCCACCCTCCTGGACTGAGTCATATTCTTCATGCATATACCCCCACCCCCACTCCACTTATCTCCTAATATCTCTTCAATAACTTTGTTTTCACCTGCAGATCCCTCTTTGGTATCATTTATTACCAACTTTACACCAAACCATGCTCTCTTTTTCATTCGAGCTATACAGCTTGATATTGCTGCAAAATATTTCTTCAATAGTTTTCATGCACTAATAATATCTTGCCCTTCAAATTCCTTTATCTATGGAACTGCCCCGGGCTGATTTCAAAGATTATTATAATCACTTGCCTTATAATTCCACATGCCAATTTTCAAATGGAAACCACACAGTCACTCCCTCCAACCAGTTGCAGGTATGCCATTTCAGTTACAATCAGATCCTCTGATGTTATGATTAAATCCAAAAACTCAAACGTTATATTCCTTCTACTATAAGCTATTATAGGCTATTATGTGCCCAACAAGTATTCCAGAAATTACATTCTCTTACTATTCATGCAGTTTCCTCTATCCAACTTATACTATTGTAGTTAAAATTTTCCATAATGATTATTCTTTTCACACTCATTAAGCTCAAATGCCTAAACATGCTCCCTGGCTTATAGCAACATCCCACTAAATATCCTATCCTGGCTACCCCTACCTCACACCATATGCTTCAAAAGCCATAGTGTCACTAACCTCTAAATTCTCTGCTCTGAGAGAACAATTTGTCAGTTAGGATAAGAAAATCCGCCCACACACTTTCCATCCTATTCTACCAATAAGTACTCTCAATTATATCATCTTTCATCAACCATGTCTCACTGATCTCAGTTATCTTTGGTCAGACTGAGGTATCAGTGACACTAATCCATCTCCTTTATTCCAGGTATGCTCTTGGAATTTGTATAAAGAAACATCAATACATTTGCAGTGTTTCTATATTTATCATTATTCACTGCCTAAACATCTCTTACTCTTTACTCTGTATGCTACCTGTCCTACAGCAACATCCCGCTAAATATCCTGTCCTGCCTACTTCCACCTCATGCCATATGCTTTAAAAGCCATTAGTGTCAATGACTTCCAAATTCTCCACTCTTGATTCCACTTGATTCTGTATGCTATTACGCTATGTTTCCTCTTCTCCCAAGTGACTATGCCCACAAGGGAACACACCTGCTGCCACCCATTATGATAACTGTAGCTTCTCTGCACCAATACTCTCACATCCCCAGAGATTCTCTCCACGTCTACATCCTTTTGATTGCAAGCCATCTCTCATATACAGTTCTCTTCTATGCTCAAAACCTCTAGGCATCCACATAATCCAAGCCTCTCTTTTGACACATTCTAGATATAACATTCATTATTGATACTCTTCTCTTCAGCTTTGCATTATCATATCTGGATAACATACTGTCTTACCTCTCTTATTCCTCTGCTGTACAATCTTGAACATTAACCTTAGATCAGTATTTCCCAATGTTTTTTGGATCATGCCCCACCTCAAAGATTTTGATGTCCCCCCCTCACCGACACAATGGTGAGAATGTTTAGAGTATATCAGTGATGAGGTGATGAATGCAACATCATTTTCTAATTGCCCCATGTTGAGAAACACTGCCTTAGATCATTCAACACTTGTTTCATAATACCTCTCAGGTCATTGATACCCACCATCACAATCATCTCATCTCCTGTTTCACCTTGCTTCACTGACATAGTCACATTATCACACCTCTTATTACTTAGTTCCTACTTTGCTCACTTGCATCTCCACCCCCCCTCTCTCTGTCACTTTTTCTCCTTACTCTCCCACATACCTGACTTCTCTCCATCTCTAGCTACTGCACCGTCTTGCCTTCCTCTCATTTCCTCTCTACCCCCATTTTTCCTATTCTCTCCCCTTCTATCATACCCATAACTCTCTTCTCCTCTCACTCCTAATCTCATTTCAAATTTGTTCTTTACACTCTCCTAATCTCTTCTTTCTTCTGAACTCATTTCTCATATGTTCACTTCTCTCAGTGCACCTATCTCTTTTTCCATAGAACCTGCTTTTGCCTGACATTCATTCATTCATCCAATCAATACCATCTTCTAAACTTACTATAATCCCTAATTTTATATGCTTATTCACATGGCACTCATCATTCTCACCCTCAAACAATTAGGAATCAATATATAATGAAACATTTTGGGAAAATAAATACTTCTTTCTCAACTTTCCAAGTTTTAATATCCACTATTAATGGTCAAATTCTTATTCCATCACTGGGTAAGAAACAAGCTAATTACCATTGTTAACTGCATATCTGTTTCAGGCTGCTGTTTCACAATTAACTGGTTACCTTGTAGTATACACATGGCACACTCTATTGGGGTATGGGGAGGGGGGTGGGCTTAAAAGTCCTGATAAACACCTAGAACCAAAATGATATTAACGCAACTTATATAACCAGAAGAAAGCACTGTTCATTCATACATATAATTAAACTGAAATATATATTGATCTTTAATTGACCATTGATTTATAAACATCTAATGCCAACAAATTTCACCAACGCTTGGGGGCTAAACTATATAGGACAGATGTCGAGAAACCTCAAAATCCAAAAAAAAAGAACATATAGGAGGTTAATAACAACAGAACAGACAATTCAGGTCTAGCCCATCATTTTGCGATTACAAACCATATAATTGATTGGGATAGCAGCTCCATGCCTTATCTGGAAGACTTCCATTGTAGAAATTTCAAGGAAGCCGTAGTAGTCGTCCTTTCTGGAAAAAATCTTAACAGAAACCAGGGAATGATAATAGCTGACACATGGAAAACCTTAATAAGATCACTCAGTCTGCCAGAATTTAATTTTGCTCAAAACTACAGAGCATACTCTCACAACAGTAACTAACATTCTACATTGTAACAAGTGTATAACACTTGTTACAATGTAGAATGGGGAATATGTAGAATAATGTGTGTAGTTCTATCTCAATTCCTTCATGGTGATTATCACAACTTTTCAGCACCCTCGTAAAGATAAATTGATGCATCTGTATCCTATCATTTCAGTTGTCACATTCCAATGAGACAAAATCAGTGATAACTGACAAAATGCATTTGGTATTATTAAGGTTAACATAATAATAAAACTAGAGGGCTACATGGTGTGTAGTGTTTGTAGAGAGCTCCTGAATAGATAAGTGTTATTTTAAGTAATAATTGGTAAATTTGCTTGAATCTTACGTAGTATTATTTACTTTTCGTATCTTAGCGTGTCTGGGTGATTTTTGTGTGTTTTCTGAGTTTCCAATTAGTAATTTGATAGATACGATTATTTGTGCACATGGCGTCAATAAGGAGGATATGAATACAATGGCGTCAAGGTTGCCATCTTTGTCTAAAACTTTTAATTTAAACGATTTTATTCAGCGTACTGTTTGTGAAATGTATGCTTTCAGTAGAGCAGTTGGAGTCTGGTTAGACAACGATAGTGGAGTGAATGTGTGCAGGAAGTGTAAGGAATGCGAGGATTTAAAGAGTGTTTCAGGTCGTGAGAGTGATATCATTGTTGAAAGTGAGAATGTAGAAAATAGTGATATGTGAGGTATGAATAGTGATATTTGCGAGGTAGTACCAGTTAGCTGTGAGAGTGGCGCTGAAAGTGAGAATGAAGGTAAACATACAGAATGAATGAATGAATTAATGGATAATAAAAATGATAAGCCAGATGCAATGAGTGAGATCACAAGGTTATGCAGAGCGATACACAGGGCAAATTGGCAGCTGGAGTGTTGGCAAAAATGTTTACCAAGCGTACCAACTAATAAACGGCAAAAGTATGATAAGAAAAATAAGAGTATAATAGTGAGTGTAAACAAAATGAAAGAACGAGTGTTGTACGGAGATTCTTTGGTAAGAGATGTGATAGATGAGAGTTTAACAAAATCGTACCAACCTAGTGCGAACGTTAAGGATGTAAGCGAGTCAATTAGAATGTAAAAATAGAGGATGAAAGAACTGATAGTAGTAGGGAACGAATGATTTGAAAGAAGACAAAATGGCTATGAGAGAGGATTTAAAAGAATTACTTGAGGTAGCAAAAGAGAAGAGTGAGAGAGTTAGGATGATGAGTCTGTTGCCACTGTATGACAGTGAAGAGTATAGAAGTGGTGTGGAATTTGTGCATGTGTGAAGTGAGTTTGATGGGTGAAAGGATTTATATAAGGTGGATGGTTTACATTTGAATGGATTTGGTGTATGGAGACTTCAAAAGGTGTTGTGTTGAATGAAGTGGAAGTGTAGAATCAGGGAAACTAGAGTTATTAAGAGTGGGGGGGAGTAGATATGCAGACTTTAGGGAGACAGTCGAGTGTATGAATGTGTGTAATATGCTAGAGCAAGTACGAAGGACAACAAATCAGATTGGGATAGTTAGTATAAGGCATCAAAATAGGGATGAGACAAATGGGCTTCTGCAATTCATGTATACTAATGCCAGAAGTATTAGGAACAAGAAAGAATTTTTAGCCTTGGTTGGCACTTCCAGGCCACAGGTTATTGGCATTAGTGAAACATGGCTGACAGAAGATGATTAGCTAGTGGGATTGAATGTGAGGGGTATGGTGTGTTCAGGAGTGACAGGGAGAATAAAATGGGGGGAGGAGTGTTACTGATGATAGCTGATGAGCTACAGCCAAGGAGAATAGAAGTGGAAGTGCAGGATAAAGAAAAGAGCACATTTGAGGCTATTTGGTGTGAGATTGAGGCTAGCAGAACAAAATATACATTTGGGTGCAGCTATACACCAGGTGATGGAAGAGATGGAGGAGATAGTATGCATAAGCAAATAGAAGAAATGAGTGAAAGGAGGGTAATTATTATGGGAGATTTCAACTATGTTAACATTGATTGGAAGGAGGAGAGGACACATGGGAGGAAGTAATTGGATTTTATGAGATTATTAAGGGATAACTATCTGCGACAGCATGTAATGGAAAATACTAAGAGTCAGAGAGTGCTTGACCTAGTAATTGCATCTGAGAATTTGGCTGTAACCAATATGGCCACGTTGCCACCAATTGGTGAGAGTGATCATAATGTCTTGACTTGGGAGGTGGCTAAAGGTGTGGAATTTACAATTAAGACAGGGTATATGTGGAATTATCGGGCTGGTAAGTATGACAAGCTTAGGAGTTTGATTGATTCAGTGCCATGGCATGTAAAACTGCAAGGGCTGGATGTTGATAATGCATGCGAGGCGGTTAAGAAGTCTTTGCATGAGGCAACGGCTGACTGTATACCTAGAGTCTGAATAATAAATCAAGTAGAGGTTAAATGGATGAATAGCACCATTAAGCTTGAGCTGCAAAAAAAGAAACAACTGTGGAGGGAATTTGAGGAGAAAGGTGACCAGCAGGCACATGAATAGTATAAAGCGCAGGCCAGAAGGATAACGAGCATGGTAAGAAAAGCAAAAGCGGATTATGAAAGAACATTAGACATGCAGGCTAAAGAGAATCCCAGTTTTTTTGATATGTGGCAAGTAAAAGAAAAAATGTATATGGCAGAATGATTTTAAAGAATGCCGATGGTAGGAAGGTAACCGAATCAGTTGATATAATTGAATTACTGAGCGAGCACTTGAAAGAGTATATCATCCAGGTGGTGACATTGCAGGTCACCACCACCAATAGCTTATACGGGAATTGTGGAGGTGAATAGTCTATTACAAAACCTCAATGTCAATACATCTGTGGGATTGGATGGTATACCAGCTCGTGTCTTACGTGAAGCAGCTAAAGAATTGTCAGTGCTGTTGACTATTTTGTTTAATTTGAGTCTCGGGTCTGGGTTAGTCCCGAGGGGGTGGAAAGAGGGGGAAATAGTTTCAATGCATAAAGGAGGTTCCAAGACTGCTGTTGTAAATTACCGACCAATCAGCATATCAGGAATAGTTGTCAAGGTCTTGGGGAAAATAGTCAAGAGAAAAATACAGGATTGGATAGATGAAAATGGGATACTGTATAGGGGACAGCACGGTTTTGTGAAGGGCAGATCATGTCTCAGTAACTTACATTTCATAACAGAGTGACAGCTGAACTGAATAAGGGTAATGGGTGTACAGTGATTCTACTGGACCTTGCTAAGGCCTTTGACAGGATATCACATGAAATTCTAATCAGTAAACTGCAGCATATGGGGATGGATATATAGGGTTGGTGAGATGGATAGGAGGGTGGTTGATGGAGAGATATCAGAGAGTGGTTTATTCAGGAGTAGAGACCAAAAGACAGTGTCTGTGACTAGTGGAGTGTTGCAGGGTTCTGTTCTTGGACCACTACTTTTCAATTTGTTCATTAACGATATAGGAAAGGATCTGAGAGGACGTGTTCATTTGTTTGCTGATGATGCAAAGTCGGATAGGGCAATAGTGAGTGCAGAGGATGTCAAAATTTTGCAAGATGATTTGGATAGTTTGGAGAACTGGGCTAAGGAGAATGGATGTCAATTTAATGTGGTAAAGTGTAAGGTTATGCATTTTGAGGTGAAAAGATTAGCAGCAGTATATCACATTGGGGGAACCGTACTCCAGGAAATTGACAAGGCCAGGGATTTGGGAGTATTGGTGGATAGGGAGTTGAAGTTTAGGGGGCACATCGCAAAAGTGGCTAAATCAGCTCATCAAATCACTTGGTTGTTGAAAAATACTTTAACAAGCAGAGACAAAAAGGATATTGTTCCTCTGTATCGAGACTTGATAAGACCCCATCTAGACTACTGTGCCCAGATCTGGGCGCCAGGGTTTCTTCTTGATGGGGAGGGGGGTGGAGAGGATCCAGAGACGAGTGACCAAGATGATAGCAGGTCTATGGAATGAACTTATGAGAACAGGTTGAAGATTTGTGGGGTGCAGAAATTGGTTGATAGGCAGAAAAGGGCTGATATGATTGAGACATTCAAATTACTGAAGGGTTTTTATAAGATTAATTCAGAAGATATTTTTGAGAATAGGACTGGTGGTGGGAGGACTAGGGGCCATACATGGAAGCTGGGAAAGAGTGTGGTTAGCAAGGGTGTTAGAGCTAGGTTTTTTACTTGGCGAATGGTGAATGAGTGGAATAAGCTGCCAGTGTCTGTTGTGCCATGACTGTGAATGAGTTCAAGGCGAGGTATGATAGATACTGTGTGAATGTCGAATAGTTGTTCTTGACATGATGTTAGGGCCTCCCTTGATGAGTCTAAGGACTCCTTGGAGTTTCCCCTAATAATAATAATAATACAAAAAACTATTTATGATATGAAACAGAATCAGCATTATGTAAAGAAAACCGATGATCTGAGACTCTTCGATTTTTTTTTTTTACTCGTCAACTAAAAAAATAATTCAGTTATATCAAAGATAATGGACAGAATTATCAATGATGCAGTCCAACATCTGGAAGTCCACAATTTAATCAGTGATCATCAATAAAGGATTCTGCCATTCTCAACCTACAGTAGATCCCCTTGCCAATACATGTTATGAAAAGTTGGTGAAACCCTTTTGGTCACTCAAGACAATTTCCAAGGCATTTGTTCATGTCAGGAAGAAGGTTTACTTTAAAGATTACCACCTTATGATGTACTGTCTATCCTTTGCAACTGGACTCTCAATTTCCTGTCTGGCCATTCACTGTGTGTCATGGTAGCGTGCTTCCTTCAGATTTCCCCACCAATGCTAGTGTCTACTGCAGGGCTCTAGACTTTTATCCTCTAGGCTATCATAAATGACCTATCCCTTACCTCAACTCATATCCACAGTTTTGCCAATGACTCTCCATTTCCCTCTCTTTCATCTGGCAAACTTTGCAGGGCTTATGCATCCTAAGCTTCAAGATCTATAATCAAAGCCTTAAACACTGATCATTTTGCCATATTTCAATGCGATAAGAACAATCTTATCAACTTCAATGCCACCATAAAACAAAATCTGATTTCAGGCAACAAAGAGCCCATTTTGACTCTCCTCACTTTTGAGAATACAAAATCAGATATCTCTTCTTGGACTGACTTGCATCTCTTGCTTCTCCTGGCATGAGGCACATCACATCTACAATCTCCTCCACCTAAAAAACTAAGCATACTTTTCCAATGAAGATACTGATATTTTAAGGATACTTGTGACATAAAGATTGTATAATATAAGCACGTACACGCAAGAAAGATATTTATTTAGCCAAACATTTCGGTCTGAATATTGCAGACCATCTTCAGTGGCAATACAAGAACAGTTTTAAAATACAAAGTGGAATACTAACAATAGATCATCTATAAATAGAACAAGTCGCATGATGTTATATCACTAAGCATTAAAGAGAAATATTTTTAAGCAGAGACATGATTGAATTAAAAATATTAATTAATAATTTCAATAATTATAAATAACATAAAATTAATATGAATTAATGAGTTATCCTGATTAGATTTTCCCAGATTTTTGATACAGATATACAGTCATTCCGATTCAGGTTAGCACGATGGAGTAAGGCCTCTACACTTTCTTTGAATAAATGTTCAAATTTATAGCAGGATCTATGTAAGAGGAGAGTTTTTGACTTCTAATCAGGATAACTTATTAATTCATATTAATTTTGTTATATAAAATTATTGAAAGTATTAATTAATATTTTTAATTCAATCATGTCTCTGCTTAAAAATATTTTTCTTTACTTAGTGATATAACATCACGTGGCTTGCTCTATTTATAAATGATCTATTGTTAGTATTCCACCTTGTATTTTAAAACTGTTCTTGTATTGCCACTGAAGATGGTCGGCAATTTTCAGACCGAAATATTTGGCTAATTAAATATCTTTCTTGTGCGTGCGTGCTTATATTATACAATGAAGATATTATTCTCATAGTACAACTTCTAACACTGCATGAAACAGCCCCATACATTAGTCATACCTTAGAATTGTTCTCACATTATAGGGTAGTACATTGAAATCCTTTCTAAATATGCTTCATGCATATTTAGGGCAATTTGAATTAATTGGTGACTTCTCTATCACATACTCCAGTCACTTTTATAGATGTACTGTTTTTGCCTGATACCTCCTCTACTTGTATTTTCATGTGTGCTGTTGTGCTGAACTAGCAAACACCATTCCTCCAATTTCCCTCAAATCCATAAACAAATAGCTTCCATCCAACTTATTGTCCAGCTCCAAATACACCAAATCAACTTCGGGTTCTCTTGTTCATTTCGTCTACCTCTGCTTTGAAAGGTGCATTTCTTTAATGTTTCATATCACTATATTCAACTAGTTGCCTTCCATGCAAGTCTCACTTACTGTGTTATCTATTTCCTTATTTAATTTGATATCAGATGAAAATTTTTCTTACAGCAAAATGATTCTATAAATTCATTAATGTATTGTTTTCTGTTTTCCTATCTATTTTCATAGTTTTAGATTTTCCATTGGAGATTTACATAGCAAATATGTAACAGCAATTATCTAATTTGGCTAAAGACTTTTGAAAATATGCAGATTTATTTAACAGGATAATGTCATCAGCATGGAGTTAAAAACTATGCTTAGTGTGTTCGAGCACGATATCATGTTGAAGTGTCATTAGTATTGCAAATGCATTAGGTGGTTGTAAACTGAAGACAACTGCTTTAGAGTTGCATGGTTTAGTTACCTTATGTCACAGTGATTAATTTTTTCTTTTTTTTAATGTAAGAGTATTTTATGGTTGGGGTTAAAATATTTAATTTCGTTTGTAAATAATCATGGAAAGAAAACACATATGCTGCTTACTATGTGGATCAAGATTATGGATGCTTTATCAGATCAGCATTTTGATTTCAGTAATTAATTATCGTATGATGATACAGCGGCCGTGAGTCCCCTTTACGGGGATGTACAGCACCACCACAGTTCCCCCCAAGAAGTGGGTAGTATGAGTGTAAAAAATAAAACAAGTGTACCAGACAAACAAGGAAATGGGGAGACTCAGGGTGGACAGCGGTATGCAGCATGAGAAATGTTTATGCTTAAAGAGGATGTGAATGCATGTGTAGACAAGAATGGAATGGGGGTGACCTGGTATGTAGGGAAAACAGTTGGATTTGAAGAAAATTTTTTGTTTGAGTAAGGAGAAAAAGAAATAGTTTGAGGAAGGTAATAACAAGTTTCACTGCTACCATGTATTAGACGTGATAGCAGTGAAACTTGTTCTAGATCCAGAAATGAGCTGTTATGTTTGAATACGAATGCTAGAAGTACCAGAAACAAGAGAAATGAAGTGGTTGCATTGAATTACCCAAATACTGTTGGAATAAGTAAGACATGGTTGGATGAGGACGATATCCTGACAGGAATAAGGGTGGAAGGTTATGATGTATTTCATGAAGATAAAAAGGGAGGGGGAGTGCCATTGATGATATAAAAAGAGCTATGTCCATACAAGGTAGAGATACAAGGGAAAATAGTAGCTGTGGTTTTGAGACAGTATAGTGTGAGATAGAAATGAATAGAATGAAACACTTTGTTGGATGTTGTTATGACCTGGTAATGTGGAGGATAGTGACCAAGCACACAGGAAAAGAGTGATCATTATGGGTGATTTGAATTATGGCAATATAGACTGGAATGAAGAGATAGAAAACATAAGTAAAGAAAATGAGTTTGTTGAGTTTTTGAAGGACAACTACTACAGGTAGTATATAACAGAGGACACACAAGGATTGAGGATCTTGAATTTTACCATCTCATCAGAGGATGTTATTATAAATGTGTCAAATCTCTCGCTCTCTCTAGTTGGTGAGAGTGGCCATGAAGTAATTATCTGGGTGTTTGTCAACTATGTGAGTACTTCTGTGAAGAAAGGGTATATATGGAACTAAAAAGGCTGGTGATTATGAGGAGTTCAAGAGACAGCTTGCAGCTGTAGCATGGAATGAGGAGTTGGGTGGAAAGGAGATCAAAGCTGCTTGGTTGATATTCAAGATCTATCTGGTTGAAGCAATGTCTAAATGTATTTCAAGTGTCAGAAGGTTAAATAAGGTAGTATGAAATGGATGAATGAAGAGAATTAAGCATGCAATTCAGAGAAAGAAAGCATTATGAAAGCAACATCAGATGAGTGGTAATAATAAATTTGATTAGAAGTACAAAGAACAGGCAAGGATAGCAAAAGTGCAGTATGAGCAGCAGTTAACTAATGGGGAAAAAAAAGAAAGAAGAATGAATTAATGATTATAGTAGGATGACATTTGCTTGGAGAAAATGGTATAAGGACATATGCTGCTTATTAAATATGTTAGTATAGCTAACATATTTAATAAGCAGTTCATAAAGTTTTTTTATCTGTTTGAATGTGAATGACATCATAAGAGTTTGAGAGCAGTGGGTGATGATGAGAAGAGTCTGAATGAGCAAGAGGAATATGGGGAATTGAGCAAACTTGATGTTAATAGGGCTGTGGAATTTGATATATCATCAAGTATTTTGATGATATATACTTGAGAAATGGTTATGCAGCATAGTGGGGAGTAGAAGGAAGACAACATCCACTTTCTAAAGGATATAAAAGAATTCAAACATCAAATTATAGGCAAATCTGTGTGTCAGGTGTTGTGGGTAAAGTATTGGAAAGGCTTATGAGAATCAGAATCCAGAATTGGGTTGACAATAACGGTATTATCTTTGATGGATAGCACAGATTTGCTAAAGGGAGGTCATGTTTTAGTAATCTATTTACTTATTACAATAAAGTGACAGCTTCATTGGACAAGAAAGATGGATACATAGTAGTATACTTACATTTTACAAAAGCTTTTGATAGATTATTGCATCATGACTTGATAGTCAAACTAGAGTAGATGGGTTTGGATATTAGACTAGTGCAGTGGATTGGAGACTATCTGATAAGCATCAGCAAGTTGTGTATGGGAGAGCATTACATTATCCTGGAAGAAGAAAGTTACTAGTGATATGGCTTAGGGATCTGCTTTAGGGCCATTGCTGTTTAACCTGCATGTTAATAATATAGAGAAGGTTTGAATGGAGACATTCAGCTGTTTGCAGATGATGCAAAGTTGGGAAGAACTATAAGGAGTACAGCAGATGTCATGGACTTAGAAGACTTGAACAGGATGAATGAATGAATCGGCATGGGAGTGGGGATGTCAATTCAATGTTGCAAAATGTAAAGTTTTTAAGTTTGGAAAACAAAGATGGACTGTAGAATTTACTCTTGGTGAGGATATTGTTGGAAGTGGGGTAAATCAGAAATCTTGGGATTATGATGGATAAGGATCTAAAATTTAGACAACACAATGCCAAAATTGTAAGGACAACAACGAATTATGGCAATGAAGTGGAGGATACTGATCTGTAAAAGTAGGGAGATGCTGGTTCCATTGTATAAGGCATTGATTAGGCCACCTGGCTTTCAAAAAGATGAAGAGATGTTTGAGAGGGGGGTCCAGAGGTGATACCGACCAAAACAATTTCTGATCTCTGGAATGTTGAATATGAAGAATGGCCGAGATGATGCAATTTGCAGAGTCTAGTGGATAGGGAAGATGGGCAACATGATAGAGACGTACAAGTTAGTAAGAGGTTGCTATAGGATTAACACTGAATAGGTTTTTCAAAAAATAGTGGGAGATCAGAGGAGAACAAGAGGTCATTCCTGGAAACTGTATAAGAAGGATGAGAGAAAGGCAGTGAGAAGCAAGTTTTTTGCATGGAGAACTGTGAATGATTGGAATGCAATGCCTGAGAGTGTGGTGTCTGCAGAGAATTTGAATATGTTTAAGACACAGTATGGGGTTGGTAGGCTGAAGTCCCAACCCACCTGGTCAACGTGGTATGAATTGGAATCAAAACCTTCCAGATATGTGGAAAAGGCCTATGCAACCCTACTATTTTTTTTCCCCTCCTAAATGCTAATATGGTTGCGTGCCTTATAATACATGTCATGTTGCATCGGTTGTTGTGCAGAATAATCAGAGCTTTGTTCAGGGCTTAGGCAGAGGGTCCTGTTCGAGAAGTATATTGCAGTCCCCTCAGTGATACTGTAAACAAGGAATACAGAAGGTATGGGATTAATCTTAGAAGGGAACTTTACATAGGCACATGAATGTACTGAGACTACAGATAGTCCTGATATTGTCTATAGAGAGATGGAAAGTGTATAAAATTGACATCATGAGAATTAAAGAGACCAGATGGAATGGAGATGGTCACTTTAAAAGACAGGATGGTAAGCTAGTTGTTTATTCAGAAGGTGACTCGAGTTTTGCAAACTGTCTTGTACTTGTTCTATAACTTCTTTTGTAAACCTTCCACTGCTTGCTTGATTTTACCATGCATTCATCTCACTCTTAATCTATTTATTCGCTTAACTCTTGGTATGCAATTATGCATTAGATAATGCTTTATTCCCATGCACTGTCAACATCTTTTCCACACAAATCATCAACCCAGTATATTGATGCTAATTGACTAAGAAGCTTCTGATAATCACCCACGTTGAACTTTTTCCTGTTTGACTACTTCTAAACAAATACCTCGTGATCACTTATGTTCATTGAAATAAAGTCTGAACTCTATAACATGACAAATTTTTTGTGCATTCTTTAAAATAGTGTTTATTGTAGAATTGGACAATTGATACTTGGATCAATTAATCAATTTCAATTCCTGAAGACTAAAAACTGCATATGCTTCTCTTCTAATATTAATGCTTTCCACATCTTTAAGGATTCTGTATTCTAAAATTCACTTTTACTCTTTCTGGATATTACTGAGGGCCAAAATACACTGTACTGTAAACTATTTTAAACTGAATTTAAAATAAATGAAAAGCAAGGCCAATTACAACAATTCACTTTAATCCAGGTTTTCCCTCTGCATTTGAATTGTGAAGTAATCTATACATAGCAAGTCACTTTGACATTTTTTTCAAATGCAAGCATGCATGCATATTTTGTGATATACAGCTTAATCAATGCATAAAAAATATTCATTATAACAGATCATTCACATTAATTAAAATGTTTTATTCTAATTTGTACACTGTGATCTCAGTCAGCAAACTTAGGTACAAGGCTATGCTTGCCTTGCTTCTGTGGTCTGGCATTTCACACATTCATAAGGAATTGTTACAAGTTTTTACAACATGTAAAAGCAGGAGTTGTAAAGCAAAGGTCTACTGTACTTTCTTATGAGCATGAACTCTAGAAATCATAAGATATTCTCATACACCATTTGTTTCAAAAGGGAGTGGGCAGGGCTCCCTAAGCCCTAACTTTTTTCGATAATCGGAGAGCAGATGAGCACTAGCTTCAACTATCACTGATAGTGAGCCTAAGGATGTCAATCAATCAATGTTATTGAGAAAGAGAGAGAACAGCATACAAGTGGCTACCATGCATGGCTCTAAATCCTAATATGTATATATTATTGTGTTAGATTGTGAGAGCTCTACAGTTGATTTGAACAGCACGTTTAAAAAACTCAAATTCCTATTTGTCTGTCAAAGATTGAGAAACTGAAAAAGTGGCTGAAGAAAGACAAGTTCCTCTAGTCAGACTAGAATCAAACCTAAAACAGTCCATCTTCAGGCATAATTAAAGCATAAACATGTCCACTTCTCTGTCAACAGGTGGGGAAAACCTATAGTGTTGCTCGAACATATGGTAAGACCCCTAGTGCGAGTTTCAAGAACCTTATAACAGATTACAAATTTCAATAATTAAGTGTACTTGCTAGCTAAAATTTAAAAGCAATTGGATAAAGAGATGTCTACATTTTTATTAATTTCAAATATTTGCATATTCACATCTTTCTTTGTTCAATAAAGTTAACTTAATTCAAAAATAGATAAAACTGAAAGGTATTTAGCAACTGTTTCCGATATTTTCCCTTGTGTCTTGGTAAGACTAACTTGGTTGCGAAAGAAATGTGAAATCGATAGAAATATAGCAGATTTGGTTTGAAGAATCAACCTTGACTCTTTTTCAACTAGTCAAGCTTTAAGGCTTTAAGAGCTTATGAGAATATTCATCGGCCTGGTGAACTGGAATAATAAGTGTACTCTAATGCCAAGAAGCATCAGGAATAAAGTCAAGCATTCTGAACACTAGTAGATATAATGGAACCAAAAAATCACTGGAATTAAAGAGACCTGGCTGACAGAGAAGGATATTCTCATAGGAAGAAAATATGATGGGTTTGGTGTATATCTGGGAAAGGGAGGGGAAATAGGCAATGAGTTTGAGGCAGTCTGGTGTGAGAAAGGTTAACAGGAACAAAATACGCACAATTGAGTGCTATTACAAACAGGAATATAAACTGCACAGACAGATAAATTTATTGGAAACAATGAGGATTATCATCAGTGATTTCAACTGCATTTACTGAAAACATTTGTTAAATTTTGAGATGGAAAAGAAAGATTACATGAATTATACAAATTATGGATGAATATCATGTAATCATGAAAGAAAAGAAAGCTTACATGAAAATTGTTTTAATGTCTTTAAAAACGTCTTTTATCTTTGGAAAACTCAGAACTGAACTACCATCAAGCTGACCAAGAATCAATAAATCTAGATTTATTGATTCTTGGTCAGCAGGCCAATTGTTTTTGTTCTGCTCCTCTAGAGTGAAGTGAATTCTAGGATGAATTTAAAGCCTGTCACATTGTAGTCCTCTTGCATCCTGCCAGGAAGAATTAAACCTCCCTTTCTTCACCTAAAGACAAACTTTCTCTACTGAACTTACCAGGTGTCATGCTCCTGTTGCTTGTAGTATTTCGGATAATCAGGTAGATCTGCAGCTGTTCATCATGTGGAACATAACTCTTATATCCAGTACCAAAAACCGGAGCAATCTAAACATGACATCTAGACCAAACACAAAGTATACTTTGGAGAAAACCAAACTCCTATACAAAAGTAAATTCCTCATATAATGTTCATACAAAGAGGGCTATGAGAAGTTTCTACATTGTCCAAATTCAAACAGACCTAATGACCTTTGGTTATCCCATTTATGGGAAATACTGTTTAGACAATTTTTTATTAGGAATTTATTGATGGTCTGTCATTTTACTTATGGTGTGATTAAACTTTTTTTAAATACTTCTGTTATTTGTAATTTAATTGTATTTATTCCATTATCACTGTATTGAAGATGCTTTCAACACAAAAATGAAAATTTTATATCATTAAAATTAATTTTTGCATTTAGTTTTCTGTCTCAAATTTTAAACTATGACAGCTTCTGTATTTATTCTGAAACAATACTGAGGACATGCAAGCAGAGTATTATATTAATGGGAAATTTATACAAGTGAATGAAGTTAGACTTGGGTTATAGCAGATAGAGAATTAAAGTTTAAGGATCACAATGCTAAGATGGTCATGGCATTACACTGGATAACTGTAATTTTATTCTTGCATTTGATAAGCTTTGGTAAGTTCAGATGGGGGAATGTATGCACCAGGGTTCCAAGGAGATGGGGAGACAGTGAAAAAGATCCAACTGGTAGCCAACATAAATTGCTTATGAAATTGCACAAAATGGGACATTGAAAAAAATTGAAGAAATGCAGTCTATAAAGTTTGAGGAACAGATGGAGAAATGATAAAAACATAGTAAGGGGAGCATACAATGTAAAGATAAGTGAGATTCTGCAGCTTATGGCAGGTAAAGGTAGAACTCTGAATGCTGACTAGAAGTGCGATTACGAAAAGTGTAGTCGAGATTCAAAGCATGGCATATAATGCAGTGAGTGTGTGGAATGGGCTACAGTTATATGTTGTAAGTTAATATATTCAAAGAAAGATATGATAGGTATTTGGGTATGAGTTAATAAAGAGTACCTCCCCCTTCAATGAGTAACACCCTCCTGAGCCATGACATGATAATAAGAATGTTTATATTAATATGTTGTCATAAATCTGTGGCAACTTTCTGGAATGGTGAATGAATACTGCCACCATCAGTCAGCACAAAGAAAAAGTGACTGCTTTACTGAAATGGCACCTTAATTTTTTTTTTTATTATGAAACCAGATTATAGTTTTTTTTTTTTTTTTTTTTTTTTTTTCCATTGGTTGTCAAGTGAGTTAAAATAAGATTGAAATAAGAATATATTTGTCTAACTGAAGTGTAAGCAAACAAATTTTGTGTGTGAAGTATCTTCATGAGTAGGCTACTTGTATATAGAAGCTATTGACTTCACATCAATTGCCTTAATATTGCTATGCATCATAAAAAGGATCAGCACCCACCCAGACAGGTTTCAATCTTTAAACCAGTCTAGGTACTAACCCTATCCACAACACATAACAATATATAAGTCCAAAAAGAAGTGTGCATTATGGAATACTAAGGCAACTGATGTAAGTCGGTTGCCTCTATATACCAATAGACTAGTCATGAAGATACTTTATGCAGAAACTCTGTGTTTCTGCATAAAGTATCTTCATGACTAGTCTACTGTGCAGAAAATACTGTCTTAATGGGGTTGTGGTCAAAAAAGTTTGGGAACCACTCCATAGTGCTATAACAAAAGACAATCTTAATAGCACAGCTTGGTCTGAATGAAGTAGAAATGGTAGCATTAGCAACTAGACTCTGAAAATTTTTTATTCAAAATCTCAATTTCAAAAGTGAGAAATCACAAAGTCACTATTATCATTTAGTATTCCTTCACTAAGCTGAATCTGAAGCAGCGCTTTCAGCAACTAGTATTTTATGTATGAAATTAGGATCAATAACAAACAATAATACATTAAATTCAGAAAATATAAGTTTTTATATAATGATAGTGCTAGTACCCCACCATCACAAGTCAACTGCAATAAACTCCTAACTGCAATAGGACATGTAATAAAATCATTATTATTGTATGGGCACTTCCATGGAGTCCAAAGACTCATCATGGGAGACCCAAACTATCCAAGCAATCTATCATACCTTGAACCCATTAACAGATAAAGCACTCACAACTGACTCTGGCAACCCATTCACAACTCTCCAAGCAAAAAATCAAAATGTAGTCTTCACACCCCTATAACCAAACCTTTTTTCAACTTCCAGGGATAAACCCTTGTTCTGGCCCCTCCAGCCAAGTGCTGAAACATTTCCCTTGCATCAATTCTATAAATCCTTTAAGCAACTTAAATGTTTTTAGCCTCTCTTTTTCTCCTAAAATCCAACTTCTGCAATCCATATACCCTCAATGTATCTTCAAAGGGAATGTTCCATAGACCACCATCTTGGTCACTCTTCTCAATCTGCTCCATTACTTCCTCATCCCCAAGAAACCAGACCTGAACACAGTATTCCAGATGTCGACATATCAAGACCTTATAAAGAGGAATAACAACTTCCTTATCTCTACTTGTGTTCTTCAATAGCCAAGTAATCTTAGGGACTACCTCAGCAATCTTGGCAATATGTCCTCTAAACTACTTTAACTCTGTCTACTACCACCACAAATAAATCTCTACCTTCATTCATTTCCTAGAGTATAGCCATCAACGTGATACACAATTTGTAATCTACTTATCCCAAAATGCAACATTTCTCCACATTAAACTAACACCCATTATCTTTTGCCCATTTAAGTCATCCTACAAGCTCTCCATATCACCTTGATTAGCTATTACTTTACCTAATTTTGAATCATCGGCAAGCACCTGCATATTTCCTTTCAGGTTAATTCCTATATCATTTATGTACAAATTAAATAGCAATGGTACTAACACCGAACCTTGCAGCACACCACTAGTCATCTATTTTCATCTTGATTCTGCTCCCTCCAATATACGACTTTTTGATATAGAGGAAGCAGATATTTGATTTTTGATATTTGTCCAACACCTACCCACTTATCTACTTAACCAGTTTCATATCCATCCCCATTTGTTTTAATTTGTATAACCGAGTTCCATGTAGTATTCTCTCAAATGCCTTTGAAAAATCCAGCAGAATCATCATGTAGTCATTTCCTTTATCTAACTCTGTTACTCTATTATAAACACAGACCAACCCTTCACAAAGCCATGTGCTCCTCATACGGTATCATATTTTTATTCACCTTCACCCATTCTTAAATTCTCTTTTTGACCAATTTTTCCAGCACTTTTACCACCATGCCTGAGATATTGGTCTAAAATTTTCTAGTGCAGTCTTAGAACCTCTCTTATGCAAGGGAATTATTTTGCCCTCTTTCCTTGGAACTCTACCAGAGGTGAGACTTAAATTATACAGCCCAGTCAGTTAGTTCCCTTGAACATTTTCACAAAACTTGAGCTGATATCCCATGTAATCTCACAGCTGTATTTACATTGAGATTCATCCACCTCTATTCCCACATTAGTCTTTGTCACATATGTTAAAGCATTTACCTCACTAGGATGATATACCCTTGCAAAGTGGTTGATCAGTAACTCAACTATTTTATCTGCATCTGTCACCTCATGACTATCATCAGTCATTAAGGTCAATCTTTTCCAGTCATTCTTGCTCTTCCTTGCCACATAGTGAAAGAACTCTTTGGGATTTCCTTTGGCCTGCTCAGAAAGATTCTTTTCACAATCTGATTTTGCCTTTCTTGCCATGCTGGTCATCTTTCTCCTTATATCCTCCACAGAATTTTCTTCTTTTGAAGCTCACACTTAATATTATTCATCCATCTAACTCCCACATGACTAACCCTCCTTACCATAGGTATACAATTTAATATTGTTTCCTCTAGATGACCTTTAACTATCTCCCATACACTACTGTCATCCTTACCCTGCAGGGTTCTTTGCCATGGCACAGATTTAAGATTCTTGCTAAACTTGTCATAATCACCTGCCTTGTAGTTCCACATATATACCTTTTCTTGACAGAATAATCATCATATTGTACATGAATAATTCATGTGTTGAGTAAGAGAAAAAATCGAGAAAAAAATTGACATATATGCCCTGAGTGATAGACAATTTCTAATTAAAAATACTCATTGCCTTGCAATCTAATTGTTTTAAGTTTTCCTGTAACTTAAATTTTAAAAGTAAAAAAGAATTGCCATGTGACAACTGAAACACAGGCACAATTCCAGCAATCTCTGATTAATTAAATATTGAAATTTTCATTAAATCCATTTAATACTTTGTCCTCTCAGTAAGACAAGCAAAATTAGACCAGAGCACTTTGAAAGTAAAGCACAGTAAATTACAAATAGAATTGCTTCTAGAGGCACATGAAATGCGAGATCTAAGAATGGTCAATAGTGGCTTGACGTTCAGAGAGCACAATGCAAGTATTGGAAAATCATAGATAAAGAATAAAAAAAACAAGTAAATATAAAGCAGTTGTGGTGTTAATGTATAAGACGTTAGTCAGACAACAGCTAGCCTACTATCTCAATTATGATCAACCACTTCCTAGTATGTGTGGCAACTTGGAGATAAGTGATTAAGGCAATATCACAATTCTGAAATGCTTTTGCAATGTCTACTGCACAGGGAGGAAAAGAGGTGATATAAGGATGTAGACAGGTGAGGGAATGTTATCAGATCAAGAGAAGGAACTATACAAGTGCAAACAGAATGAGAGGCCATCCCTGGAAGTTGCATAAAATTGTAGTAAAGAGTGGAGTGAGGGGTGTTTTTTTTTTTTTTTTTTTAAATATGGAGACTGGTTAAGTAGGATGCATTGACCACATGATGACCATTTCATCTACTCTTCAGACTATATTTCAACAAAATAGTTAGGAAGTGGAATTCATTGAATAAATGATCAAAAATTATAGGCCGAATCAAAGTTTCTGGAAAAGAAAACTACGTAGACACCAGAATGCAAAAATTTAACAACTAAAATTAATTATTTACAAGCCAACATTTTGCTAGTTCAAGCCAGCATTATCAGGCTTAGTAATGGAGTAATAAGCAACATTATCATCTCTGCAGCAGCAGCAGCTGATAACCATGTAACTCAGTGGTATAGCTAGAGCTTTTGCCACCCAGGGCAGTCCCTGAGTTTGCTGCCCTTCTCAATACACACCAAAAATATTACAAAAAGTCCAAACGACGTATAGGGAAATAAATTAAAACATTGTTTATATTTGAAGTAAAACTTCAATTTCAACATTTTAAAATGTTATTTTTCTTGCTTTTCTGTTAGCAAAATCGCTGACATTGTCAAAATCTATTTCATAGTAATATAGGTAATTCTTAATCAATTTTATTTAGAAAAACTCCTCTCACAACTAGCAACACTTACAGCAATCGTGAGGAAAATTCACTGTAGTATTACAATAGTTGTTGGAACTGAGGTCTCGAGACTGTATTTTAGAAATAACTGCAAAAGTTCAAAAATGTTCAAATGCTGCCCGGGATGGACCGCCCCCTCCAGCTACGCCTCTGATGTAACTCTCATACAATAGACAGAAATGAACAGAAAACACATTTGAAAAGAAAATGTCATGTTCACTTTATATTAGTACATGCATTCAATTTCTTCTTTGCTATGAATAACATTTCTAATTGCACTCTGTCTTAATTTTTATGTTCGACTTCATGCCATCCCAAGCCTTCACTCTTGACAAAGTTAAAGATTTGATGATATATATAGAAACATGACATAGAACAAAAGACATTATCACTTAAGTTTACATAATCACCATTATGATGGTGATTATGGTAGCATCCTATCAACGCTCTGAATTAACAAAATCTCAACGTAGCCTATTATTATTTAAATTATGGGGATATTAAATCCCACATTGTTTCAAAACTGAATAAGAAACTCAAAGATCGGAATCACAGTTTCATACCGAATATAATGTTACATCATCGAAGTGAAGCCTATTGGCTCTTTATTTAAGTAATAGCCTATTATTATTTGGTATCTCCATGGAGTGAGGAGACTCATCATGGGAGACCCAAACTAACTATTATACACACAAATCCTATCATACTTCACCTGTAAATACAACCAATTCTAGCAATTATTTTCACTCATTCACCACTCTCCATGCAAAAAATCTGGTCAGCACACCCCTAATAACCACACTCTTACACGACTTCCATGGATGACTCCACTTCTCTATTTGTCATATGAAAAATTTCTTTGCATCAATTGTATAAATCCCCTTTAATATCTTAAAAGTTTCTATCATGTCCCCTCTTTTCTGCCTATCAACTAAAGTTTGTAACCCACAAACCTGCAACCTATCCTCATACAGGGCATTTGACAGACCTGTAACCAGCTTAAGTCACTAAACCTTCTCTACCAACTCCTGGTCCTCAAAAAACCCAGGTGCCAAATCTGTGCACAGTACTCAAGATGTGGCCGAATTATAGTCTTAATCATAGCAAAATCATGACAGCAATGCATTGGAATCTTTGAAAAAGCACTTAAATGAGGCAGTATCTGAATGCTTCCCTAGTGTTAAAATAAATAGGTTGGGCAGCGGTGCACTCAGGATTTAATCTTCAGGGGTGGGGGAGTTGAGTACACACTACGCATCGCATACGACCTATGACTGAGCATCTGCAATGATTGCCAATACATGATACCCGTGATCTCCTCTGGCCTGGCTCGGGCAAACGCCATAGTGCTTGGTGCACCCGAGCACTACTTCGTTCACCTTGTGTTCACAGCAGCCGTGATTCCCAAGAGCTATAGGGTATTCCCACCTTATATGACCGCCAATTCATAAGCAGTATAGAAATAGAAGACACGACACTACATAAATAAAAAAAATGAATTTTAATTAGGAAAAGATTTTTGGAAAATTTGCTAGTCTTCCCCCCCCCCCTTTAGGGATGCCAGGGTCCCTTGTCCCCCCCCCCCCTCTGGGTGCCCTACTGATGTTTGGAGTGAAATGGATGTGCAAACTTATAAAGCAAGAGATCTAAAAGAAGATGATATAGAAAGAACTTTGTGAGAATAAATTAAAGATACCAAGAAATTACATACTTGGTTTAATCCTTTATCCAAGTGTAAGCAAACTAGTTTGCACCTGAACTATTTTCAGAACTGGAGAAACTTGTATAAAGACACTAATGACTTCACATCACTTGCCTTAGTATCAAGTGCAAGCAAACTTGTTTGCTTACACTTGGATAAAGGATTAAACCAAGTATATAATTTCTTGGTATCTTTAATTTATAGTATAAATTAAAGATACCATTAACCAAGTGGATAAACTCCCAACAACTTTCTCTAATCCAGAGTATTTTAATAATAAGGTGTGACACCATTTGGCTAATCATATATGAAAATAAGACTTCTGCATTACTTCAACCATAGGTGGTGGTTTTCACCCTCCTCCAGTAGCACTGGTCTTCATTAAAATTGCTGGTAGTGCAGTTAATATCTGCATTATGGGATTACTTTTGGCAATATTATGGCTGCCATTTTACAGTAGCTCACAAAGCATTCGCTGGTGGTGTAGAATTATTAGTGTATCATGGGATTATTTGATTCTCGTTCTTGTGACAAAGCTTTTTTTCTCTCTCTCTTACAAACGCAGAGGTTATAGTCCTTTTCCCCACCTGATATAATGGTATCAATTCCTCCAAGGATGCGAACTCTAAGAATTGAAATTCCCATATGTGAAGAAGTGAGATGGGTAACTAAGGTTTTAAAAGAGATAGTCGGAGAAAATAAGATTTATTCTTTCACCTTACGGTGGAGGGAAATATTTAATTATAGCCAAAGATGTGGAAACAAGAGAAACTATTACAGGGTTCTACTTTCGAAGGCAGCACAGTTATTCCTGATATGGTCGGGAGCCAGGTAAAAACAATAAAAATCGAAAGATTTCCAATGAAACATACAGAAAACAATAATGGAATTCTTATACACATATTTTAAAAATGGGGTAAGATTAGTAATATACAAAAGGGTTTATCAGAGCAAAGATCCAAACTGTTTTTCTGGAGAAGTCACCTTCACGATGATGGATATGAAGACGCCCGCACCAAATTTTGTCAACATCGGTACAACTGAGTTATGGTAAACTATCCAGGAGTACAACAGCAATGCATGCATTGTGGTTCATATGATCACTTGGGTGGTAACTGCCCCAAATCTAAATGTTTCAACTGCATGGAGATCGGATATATCGCTAATCAGTGTCTCAAACCGTATCAGAAATGCAAAAGCTCTGAACACCACATTAATACCTGTCCTTTCAGAACTTTTGCTGAAGGAATGGGAGTGCCAGTAGAGTCAATTACAACACCATATATATCAGACAGGCACAATGAAGCGTTCCCGAAATGGCACTCTTAAACAAACCACACTTGTAAAATCACAAAAATGCGCAACCAAATCAGCTAGAAATTAATCCCCCAAACTCCAGATCAGCAGAAAACACTTTCCCAGTCAAATATTGATGGAACATCAGTTGAAATTACCAATAATGAACCTAGTATAGCAACTGAACAGGTATAAAACAAAATACAAAAACATGAAACTGTTCTACAAGGAGAAACCTGAGAAGAAACAGAAAAGTAAGACAACTAAAAGAACTTAATATGCAGGCAAGATCATCAAAAGGGAAAGGTGAATTAATAAAAAAAAAGGAGGATAAACACAAAAAATTAAAAAAAGGAACATCTAAAAGAAAAAGGAGGTAATAAAAACTGTAAAGATGGAGAAGGCTGTGGATCACCAAATGAAAACTTCACAGGCTCAGAAGAGTTTATGGCCTATGAGGAACCTTCATAGTCCATAAACTCATGCTAATAAAGGAAAAAGCAAGAGATACAATTAAAGATAATATAATAAAGTTTATTGATTCAAAGTTTTCTCAGTACTATTATCACCTTCACGAAAAGAAAATAACTAGCTTCCAAATCAAGAACGATAGGCATGAAAAATTGAAATAATGGAAAGCAACTGTAAAAAACTGGAAAACAGTTTACAAGCAGGCTACATAACTGCTCCTTCATAGATTGAAGACCTCATCGGGTTCAACCAAAATCTAGAAGCTGAAGATTTACCAGTGACACTTCATTAATCATACCACCTCCTTCCTGAATTGCCTCATTAAATATACAAGGATTACACAGGCAAATTAAAAAAGAACTATATGGAAACTTATGTTATGCCATAATATTAGGTTTTCTTTTCTCCAAGAAATATACTTCTGCAGATATAAAAACTTAGATAGATATTCACTTCTTTCTTATTGAAACTTTGGAAGATTTAACAGGGCTGGAGGAGTTCTTATTCTTGGCCCTCTCCTTGGATCATTCTGTAATATCCAAAGGGATGCAAAAGGGAGAATCTTGACAATAGACTGGAAATACTGTGGATGAGTAACAAGATTTATGTTTATGCTTCATCCAATGGAACATTTAGATGAAAATTCTTCCAGGAATTGGAGCCATATTTATACAGTGCTCACTACATCACAGCAATTGGAGACTGGAATTGTATTGAAAACCCCACATTAGACAAAATAGGAAGGCACCCTAGCAGTGGAAAAGTGAGATATGCACAGTTAAAAACATGTCTTGATAATGCTCAACTAGTAGACATATGGAGGATCCTAATCTCCAGGCTTACATGTACATGAATCAAGGTATTGGTACTCGAATTTATATCTCTTCTTCCCTTATAAATACGATAATTCAGATAAAACATCTTGACATAAACATGTCAGATCTTAAGTAGAACTGGATTATGATCTGACATGTTTATGTCAGATCATAATCCAGTTGTACTTCATAATCATAATCACTGCATGGAAAAAGTAGAGATTGTTCTGGACCACGGAGAATTCCACCAAATTCCAGATGCTCTGTTCAAATTGAAATAATGTTACCTGGAATCGGGATATGTAGTTAAAATTCAAACAAGCAGTAAAACAGAATATGATAGAATGGGAAAAGGAACAGACTTTCCTCACAAGGAAAAAGTTGAAAGACCTGTATAAAGAGAAAAATGGTTCATAACAAACCAACACGATGGTATATAATGTAACAACATCATTAGAAACATTAGTATAGATAAAAGTGAAAAGACAGAAACAAGTAGAAAAAAGAAATTTTAAGATAAAAATACAGCAGCACTTAGCCCTTCAGCTGCATTCTTCAAAAGATAATTCACTAAATTCTGCAAATAAAGGACTGTCACTCAAATATGCATTGATGGTGAAGACATGTCCACCACTTAAGACATCCTCGACTCCTTTCAAAAACACTAAAAAAATCTGGAAGACAACAGTACTGTTGGAAATAACCCCTGGAACATTAATGGCTTTCCTAATCATATACAAGATGGCCTTGACAGATCCATTACAGAATCTGAAGTTACCACACCTATAAAGAATGCCAGACAAGAAAATCCCCAGGACCTGATGGTCTAATTGTAACAGATGTCACCGATTGGATCTCCGATGTTCAAATACCTCCATTTGATGGTGTTAACTGGAAGGCAGCCATATGCAATTCTCCAAACAAGATTCCTCCTGTTAGGATATCTGTTAGCTTCTGCCAACCAGTTGACAGAAAATCATTGGTCAAGCTGACTAATGCCAATAACTCCTCTCCTTTATTCCTGATTCTTCTTGCATTCATATACATGCATTTCAAAATCCCCTTGTATTCACAATTACTCGTGTAATGTCATTACCAACCCAATTGAAATGGAAACCTGTGAAAAGTATTCAGCATTGCATAATCATTTCTGTACACATGCTCATTAATCACAAGGGTGGCCAGGCACGTGCTTGATTGCATCCCCTCCACTCCAATCTCTAGTTTCCCTAGCTTTATGCTTTCAAACTAACTAAATGAAACTTTTTCCAAAGATCTAACTCCTAAACCATTTAAATGTAATCTGTCAAGCATATATAAATCCTTTTGACCATCAAATTCCCTCTGCACATCAATAAACTGCACACTATTCCTCCTGCAAAATCTTCTCATGGCCCTTTTTCTCAACTATGTCTTATCATACCGAGGCAGCAGACTCTCAATCTTTACTTCCTTACTCTTCACAATCATATTACACAGACAGGTACTTCAGTACCTGTCATGTCATTTCAAAGAATGCCAAAAATTTTTAGCATAACCTTTTTGTTTTTTCTGCCAGTATCATTTATTTATTTATTTTATTGGGAAATTAACTTGCTGATATCTGATAGTCACCTATTCAACTCACTAGTCTGTTATCCAATTGAACTGCTTCATTAGTGACCAAATTGAAATGTGGCAATCTATCAAAAGCCTTTGCAAAATTAAAGTATATCACTACATATGCATCTTCCTTTGTCCAATATTTGTCACCCTTTTATAGTACACAAGCTAGTAAAACACTACCTCCCTCACAAATCCATGCTGATAAGCATAAAGAATACCACTGTTATCAATCCACTGTTGTATCCTAGCTCTCTCACCAACCTCTCCAATACCTTAACTCCAGATATAAAAATTGGCTTATAATTTGTTGCCTTAGCCTTATCACCTCCTTTGTAAAGTGGAACAAATTTAACTTCCTTCTACTCCTTTGTGACTTTTACTATTGCAAGACTTGTCAAACATGCAGGCCAAGGCTGATGCTAACTCCTTAAGACACATGGTGATATTTTGCCAAGTCCTATTGCTTTATTGACATCTAGCTTATTTAACTCCTTGTGTATCTCTTACTTGCTCACCATTAAGACTTCTCTCATTTCATTCTCTACACTTGAGCTTCTGATTTCGCACTGAGGATGAAACACCTTGATGAAATAGTAACTGAATACCCCAACTATGTCCTCTGCAGCAGTTAACAATTTCTCATTAACATCTTTTTACTATAATCATTCTTCTTCCTATGTGCTGCATATCGAAATAACTCTTAAGAGTTATTCTTAGCCAAGTTTGCTAATTTTTGTTCATTCTGCACTTATCAACTGAGTCACTCTCCTGACCAAATTTTTGTACTCATTGTGCAAATGATTATTATTCATCTTGTGATGCCTCTAAAGCACCTTTTTCTAGATTTCATGCTTACCCCTCATTCATCCATTTTACATTTACTTTATTCATCATTTTTACCATTGGAATACATTCACATGTGGGATGCTGTTATGTATTTGTTTGTCAGTTCCCATTCAGCATTTATTTCCCCAACACTCAACTCCTCATTCCATGCTATAGCTCCAAGCTGTCTCCTAAGCTTGTCACACACGGAAGCCTTGTACTTCCACACATATATATATATATATATACACACACACACACACACACACATATATATATCCTTTATCTCACAGAAATCTTCATATGGCTAGCCACAACTCAAGTGATCACTTCACGGTCACTCTAGCCAACTGGAGGGAAGTGCAAAACCCTACTTGCAATCACATCCTTTAATAAAATGATCAGATCTAAAACTCTTGATCCTTGCATGCCTTCCTTTACATACTGCCTGAGATAGTTGTCTCTCAAGAAGGAGAAATTAATTTTCCTTATTCTCAAATACTATCTCTTCATTCCAATCTATACTGCCATAATTAAAATCATGCATAATAATCACCCTTCTCTTGTCCATTAACCCAAGTTGCTTATACATTTCTTTATCACCTCCGTCTACATTCTTTGGCCTATAGCAACACCCAACTAAATCTCTCTTTCGGTGAACCCTCACCTCACACCACACTGCCTCAAAACCACTGCAATTATTTCCATCCTTCATTTTTACTTTATGTGGACATAATTCCTCTACTGTCATCAGCAGTACAATTACTCCCTTCTTATCCTTTCTATCCTCACAAAAAGCACTACCCTTTTGTTTCTATTCCCATTAAGATATCTCAACCATATTTCACTTATTCTAATGATTTTGGGGCAAATTAATTCAATCAGTGAGAACAATTTCATCTCCCTTATTTCTGATACTCATGGCATTTGTAAACAAACACAGCAGTTCATTTTTAGGTCTATAACTAGTCCTATCCAAGCCATTTGTTGGCTTTGGAAGGACGTTATAGACTCCCCACTACACCTGCCCAACACCTTTATTGGTACTTATCCCATATATCTGCTGTCTCAACTACCCCACACATTCCAATCCATGCCATTCTTATGCTCATCATCCACTCTTCCTGTGCCATGTCTTCTTGTCCACCTCAGCTCCCCCCCCCCCATTTCCTGATTCCTTTTACATTGCTGTTGTCTCATCATCTCTCATACTATTACTATTTCTATTGCCAAGCACCTCAGTCCCTTCTGTATCACTCTTCAGATCTTTCCCCCACACCCTCTTACCTTTCCCACTATAATGTTATCTTTCACTCTCCTCAATAATCTCCTGATATCTACCCTTACATTCTCCATGTCCACCTAAATCATTTATTCCCACAATTACCACCAACTCTCTTGCTCATTTAGATATGAGGAGGAAATGAGCAAGAGTTGCTCATTCTCCCTCCTGGGTAGCAGACAGAATTACTTGCATCATGCCATGCATTTTTCTCATGAAAAATGGTAGAGAAAGAAAAGCTGCTGAGGTTCATTCAACACCAAAATCCACACCAACAACAAGGAAGACATCGTTTTAGGCTTGAAACTTAAGTCGTCACAAGATTCAGCATATATAACAAAAACTAAACTTGAAAAAAGCAGTTTAGAAGAACTTCAAGTAGTGAGATTTCTTCAGAAATCTCAACGTCCAACAAATAAGACACTGTTAGTGTTAAGCAAGAGGAATGAATGCCTTCATTAAAAAAATCCATGACAAAAAGCAATAAAGATAAGTCATAGATTGAATTTAAGTAAGAAATAATTATTACACCAGTATTAATACTGGAAATGGGCATTTTTAATGAATATCCCTGGGAAAATGTAAGAATAAATCAGCAACAGCTAAACTTTAAATAAGCTTCACAGGTATTTTCTACATTAATTTTATTTTGATCCATTCCAAATTGGTGAGGGATCAACATGAGATCATTTGGATCCCAAACATTAAATTACAAAATCCACAAATTTTGTATACATGTATAAAACAGTGTTTTTTATTTATTTTTTCCCAGCCCACACTATTCATTATTATTTCACCTATATCGTTATATCTTACCATCACTAAATGCAGTTCAAAAGATAAAGTGTGCAGTGTGCCATACATGTAGAAATAGAATAAAAAAAGAATAACTGCTTCTATTTAAAATCATGTTTTTAATTTTGTTTATACAATTTTAATAAAACAGAATTAATATCACAGATCAAATATTTCAGATCGTAAAATTCAGGGAATTTAAAAATACATAAAGATGAAGTCCATAATGCTATACATTCATATCTTCCAGTGTTGGTGATATCTACAAGCAAGGTGTCTGCATTAACTCAATTTCTTCTTGGAGAAGATCAGTAAAACCATGGGACATGAGAGAGCAAGAGAGAGAGTTAGAGAGGAAGATAGAAAGCACTCTGGCTGCTTGATTAGCCAGACAGTACCAAATATTGCATAAATACATGTGAGTACTGGTAATGATGGTATCATAATTTGTGGAAACTCTTTGTAAAGATGTATGAATGTAAATGTGCAGGACATCATTGTTGACTGTTGATATAAGCATCCCTCAAAAGTTTATGACGACTACTCAATTTGAAGGGTTTCAAGTGCACTTTTGGTTTTTCTGGAAACCTGGAATGTAAAAACATAACTGTGCACATCAAGGCATATAAAATTGTGCACTGCAATGTACACTAATTAAATATCAAAGAATGTAATAGAAAGTTCCCCTCTGCCTAGTCAAAGTATATTATATTTAACAAGAAATTTTAATCAATTATTCAAGTGAATACAGACAAAGTTTATGCTTGAAGTGTCTTCACACTAAGACTACTTGTATATGGACACTGTAGACTGAGGCAACTAGTGTGAAGTAAACAGCTTCTATATACAAGATTAATCATGAAGATCCTTCACATGCAAACTTGTTTGCTTACACTTAGGTAAAGGATTAAACCATAAATTTCTTGCCAAGTATAATTACAAAGAAAGTAACATGCATTTATTTTGTAAACCACTTAAATATCTGGGATATATACACTCCTCAAGAAATTCCAATAATCAATATTTATTCAAAACTGAAGATTAAAACTACTGGTTTTCAGTTAGTTTAACCTGGTTTTCGTACATTATATAATTTATAAAGAAAAGCTCATTATTGTTTATAGCTTAAACTTGTCATATAAAATCATTATATAACTTTCAAACTGAAGCAACCACAAATGGAAAAAAAAGGAAGGTTTACTTTCAATATTCTTTAATGACTATTCAGAGAATTTTACTAACATGAATAAAATATTACCAAGCAGTTAAGACAGAAATTAATAAATAAAATAAAAAGAGAAATTAAAAATCATAAATAAAATAAAATAAGAAAAAAACTAAAATACAAAATGAATGACAAAAATAAGATACCCACACAGACAGACAGACAAATTAATGGTACACTAACATTATTAAATGTGTGGTGAAATAATTTGAAGTATGTGTGGAATCACTTCAGTTTAAATCAAGACAATTTCTTAAGATCAACGATGCCACATCACAATGTCCTACATTTGGACTTATATTGAAACTTTTTTTTTACTTGATTATGCTATTAATTAAAGATGCCAGCCAATTATATTCTTGGTTTCACCATTTACCCAAGTGTGAGCAAACAAAGTTTGTGCGTGAAGTCACTTCACGACTGGGTAACTTCACATCAACTGCCTTAGTATCCCATAATGCAACAAACATATCCTTACAGATATCCTTACTAAGGCAATCGATGTGAAGTCAGCCTCTATCAAGTAACCCAGTCGTGAAGTGACTTCACGTGCAAACTTTGTTTGCTTACACTTGAATAAAGAGTGAAACTAAGAATATAATTTCCTGGAATCTTTAATTTATAGTATAACCAAGTGAAAAACTTTTAACATCTACTTCTAATCCAGAGTAATAAGGTGTGGCACCTTTTGGCTACTTGTACACTTTGGCTATTTCACCCTTGGTATCGCATAGCAGCTGGAGATGGGAATTGTACTGAAAACCTCACATTAGACAAAATAGAAGGGCACCCCAGGAGTGTAAAAGTGGGATATGAACAGTTAAAAACATGTCTTGACAATGTTCAACTAATAGACATATGAAGGATTCACAATCCTAATCTCCAAGCTTACACTTATATGAATCTAAGTATTGATACCCATCTTGATCGAATATACACCCAATTCTCCATTTACACGGTAGATTGGTTCCAGAAAAAACTGTAAATGAAAACAGTATAAAAAACAATAGTGCATATGAAAAAATAGAAGAATGGTCCAGAAATGAAAACCTGATATGAACAATAAGTTATTTTCAAACAGAACATATGAAAATCATTGAATAAAATTCCATTTAATTTTAATGTAATTTTTTTTTAATTTTAAATACTTATTTAAAGTATATACATATGTATCTTCCTTAAATAAAATAGTGTCTCACTAATAAAACAGAAATTCGAAAAGGCCAAAATACACCCGCGCATATGGTTATTAGTTATTAAATTTTATTCACTGTCACTTTCTGACAGCAGCCACATTCTTTTGTGCGAGACTGGAATTAAATCACTTCCATCACTTGAAACACCTTGGCCATCCTGTTCATACTGCAATGGCAAAATGTTTTCTTCTGTAAAAGGAACTAAATTAGCACTAATTTCCAATAATTCTGAAAGTTGAATTTTTTTTTTTTTTTTACCACAAACTCTGTAATTAATCGTTGAGGTCCTGTTTTGACTAGATCTTTGTATAATTCTTCATATTGTACCATACATAACTTCAGTTCACATTTAAACTGTTCAGCTTATTCAGTATTTGAATCATTTGTAAGAAATGACTTGCAATTCACTAGACATGTGAAATCCTTCTTTAATTAATCCTGCAGTGAGTGGAATCTCATCATCTTTTTCATCGAGATTCTCAAGGACAGCTGCTGTTATTTCATCATCACTAACAGCCTTGTCAACCATCAATTCTTCAATATCTGCAGACGAAAAATCATCAAATCCTTCTCCACCAACTGCAGGTGCTAATCAGATGAAATTGGGATATTTAGTTGTATGCAAAGGTGGAGGGTTTTTCTTTTTCACACATTCTGGCAGTAGCTTTCCAGCATGCATTTAAAGTTGATGGTTTCAATTCTGATAATGCCAACTTAGCAAGTTTGACGCAATCAAAAATAGAGAATTTCTTACAAACATCAATAACTGTCAGTAAATTATCCTTATCTAGTTTATCCAAAATGTCTTGGAATGTTCTTCTTATGTAGTAAGTTTTGAAAGCTGTGATCACACCCTGGTATAGCGGTTGTATTAGGTGGCAGAAAACAAAAATTCCACATTCGAGTATTCTAAAACAGGATGGCCAGGTGCACTGTCTATAATCAATAGAAGTTAAGTCCAGATTTTTTTTTCCATCAAATAGGGTTTAAATTCTGGAAGAAAACATTGATGGAACCATTTATTAAAAATTTATTTTGTAACCCAAACTTTTTTTTGTTTGCCTTCCAGTAAACTCGTAACATGTTAAAATTCACACCTTTCATTGTCTGCAGTCTTAGGGATCGATTAATGAGTAATGGTTTTAATTGCCAAAATTATGAAGACAACACAAAGACTTCTGTGAATGATGCAGAGAACATTGACTTGTAGAAGTAAGGAGATTCTTGTTCCATTGTATAAGGCTTTGATTAGACCACACATGGACTACTGTGCCCAGATTTGGTCACCTGATTTTCAGAAGGACAAAGAGATGTTGAAAAAGGGTCTAGAGACGACTGACTAAGGTAGTTTCTGACCTCTGGAATATCGAATATGAAGAAAGGTTGAGAAAATGCAATTTAGGAGAGATTTTACAGAAAAAAGGGGGGAGATTAGGGAAGAGTCACAGGACATCCTTGGAAACTGTATAAAGAGGGTATGAGCAAGGGAGGGAGAAGCAGGTTTTTTGCATGCAGGGTTGTGAATGATTAAAATGCCTTGTCTGAAAGTGTGGTATCTGCAAAGAATTTGAGTGTTTATGGTGCATTATGATAAGCTGTGTGTATGACAAAAGGCCCTCCTAGATGAGTCTTTGACTCCATGGGGTCATGGTGTAATAATAATAAACAATCTCCTGAAGCATTACTGCAAAATAATAGTCACACGATCCTTAGCTGCTTTAAAGCAACTAAGGATCGTGATTTCACTATATAAGTTCTACTTGGCATTTTTTGTCTACACAGTTGCCTACATTCTGTAGCATACAGTAATCCCTGATATTTAAAACATCGATGGGAAGGGGTCCCAAAATTCATGTTTAATCACATATGTGATTAAATAAATCCCATTCTAGGAAATGATAATTATAATGAAAATACCCTTTTTAACAGAACTGAATTCAAACAGATATTTTTAAAACAAGTGCCATTTGAACCATGTAAAATCAAAACATATCGTGTAAAAATAGAATTGCTTTTGTTTCTAAACCGTGTTATTTAGAAATCATGTAAAACAAGGCTGTGTAAAAAGAGAATTGCCTGTAATGCAGTTCTTAAGTTCCACTGCGTGAAAAAAGTAGAGATCTGTTCCGGACCATAGAGACTTTCCACCTAGTTTTCCGTTGATCTTTTCAACCAAATTCCAGATGCTCTGTTCAAATTGAAATAATCTTATCTGGAATTGGGATATGTAGTTAAAATTCAAACAAGCAGTAAAACAGAATATGATAGAATGGGAAAAGGAAGAGACTTTCCTCACAAGGAAAAAGTTGAAAGACCTGTATAAAGAGAAAACTGGTTCATAACAAACCAACACAATGGTATATAATGTAGCAACATCATTAGAAACATTAATATAGATAAAAGTGAAAAGACAGAAACAAGTATAAGAAAGAAATTTTAAGATAAAAATACAGCAGCACTTAGCCCTTCAGCTGCATTCTTCAAAAGATAATTCACTAAATTCTGCAAATAAAGGACTGTCACTCAAATATGCATTGATGGTGAAGACATGTCCACCACTCAAGGCATCCTTTCAAAAACATTACAGAAATCTGTTTCAAGACAATAGTACTGTTGGAAATTATAACTCTTGGAACATTAATGGCTTTCCTGATCATATCCAAGATGGGCTTGACAGACCCATTAGAGGATCTGAAATCACCACAGCCTATAAAGAATGCTAGACAAGAAAATCCCCAGGACCTGATGGTCTAGGGATAGCACTTTACTGCAAGGCCTGAGATTTTATTCTTCCCATTTTAGTTATACTATTTAATTCCTTTCTTTCATCAGGACACATACCAAGTGAATTTGTAGCAAGCCATACCTTCCTCATTCCAAAACCTAATAGAGATCACACTTTAATCAGCAGCTGGAGACCTATTTCTCTAATACTGACTACAAGATATTTTTCTGCATTATCAATAACAGACTCAAAGTAAAAATGAGATACATAATTAAAAGCAAACAGGTGTAAGGAGTACTAGGTCAAGAAGTAGAATTTAATCTATTTCTGCTACGTGATCTAAACGCTTAGTTAATACAAAAAAGCAGTCGATATCAATGCTATCAGTAAACCTTACTCAAGCATTTGAGTAAGGTTTACTGATAGCATTGAAAATTGTACATAAAGTCTACATTGGAAATTGTAGGTAAAAAAAAGCTACTATCCATTATCTAAGGAGCCTATGCCAATTCAACTACCTACCTCCTAGTTAATGGGTTTAGACCAGGTCAAAATTCGAAAAGGATTCAAGCAAGGTTGCTAACTTAGTCCACTGCTCTTTGCATTGGTTCTTGAACCTCTCTTACAGGAAGGCAACAATACACATGCTGTGCGAGGAATAAGTTTCTTCAACTATGAAGGAAATGAAGGGCACACGAGGATTAAGGGTCTTGGATTTGGTCATCTCATCAGAGGATGTAATTATAAATGAAGTGTCAAATCATCCACCAATTGGTGAAAGTGACCATGAGGTGATTACCTGGGTGGTTGCCAGCAGTGCAAGGACCCGACCCCTGTGAAAAAAGGGTATATGTGGAACTACAAGGGGGGGATGATTATGAAGAGCTCAGGAGACAGCTTGCAGGTGTAGCATGGAATGAGGAGTTAGCCGGAAAAGAGATCAATGCAGCTTGGAGGATTTTCAAAAACTATTTAGTAGATGCAATGTCTAAATGTATTCCACGGGTGAGAAGGTTAAATAAGGTAGGTGTGAGATGGATGAATAAAGAAATTAAGCATGTGATACAGAGAAAAAGGGCATTGTGGAGGCAGCATAAGAGAAGTGTAAGTAACCAATTTCATGAGGTCTACAAAGACCAGGCAAGGAGGGTGATTTGGTTGGTGAGAGTAGCTAAAGAGAGGTATGAACAGTTAGCTGATGAAGCCAAAAAGAATCCTAGGGAGTTCTTTCGATATGTAGCCAGCAAAAGAAAGAATAATTATGGAAGGATAACATTGATTGGAGATAATTGTATAAAGACAGCTGTTGCAGAATGTGTGGTGGAGATACTTAATGAGCAGTTTATAAAGATCTTTCAATCTTGTGAATGTGACTTCATGGAGAGATTGAGAACAGTTGATGATGGGGAGGACAGACTGACTGTAAGTGAGCAAGAGGTGTTTGGGGAGTTGAGTAAACTAGATATAAATAAGGCTGTGGGACTTGATAATATATCACCGCGTATTCTGAAGGAATGTGCCAGAGAGTTGACACCTGCCTTGACATATTTTTTTAATACAAGTCTTGCACTTGGTCAAGTTCCTAAAGAGTGGAAGGAGGGTAAGATTGTGCCACTTCATAAAGGAGGTGATCGAAGTCAAGCATCAAACTATAGGCCTATCTCTGTGTCAGGTGTTGTGGTTAAGTTGTTGGAGAAGCTTGTGAGAACTAGGATCCAGAGTTGGGTTGACAACAATGGTATAATCTTTGACGGACAGCATGGATTTGCTAAAGGGAGGTCATGTTTTAGTAATCTACTTACTTATTACAATAAAGTGACTGCTTCCTTGGACAGAGGAGAAGGATACACAGTAATATACTTGGATTTCGCAAAAGCTTTTGATAGAGTACCTCATGATAAGTTGACAGTCAAACTAGAGCAGATGGGGTTAGATATTAGATTAGTGCATTGGATTGGAGACTGGCTATCTGATAGGTATCAACAAGTTGTGTATGGGGGTGCGATATCCAGGAAAAGGAAAGTCACTAGTGGAGTGCCTCAGGGGTCTGTTTTAGGGCCATTACTATTTAACTTGTATATTAATGATATTGGCGAAGATTTGGATGGAGATATTCAGTTGTTTGCAGATGATGCAAAGTTGGGACGAACCATAAAGAGTAGTGAAGATGTTGTAGCCTTGCAAGAAGACTTGAATAAATTGACTGATTGGGCAAGCAAATGGGGATGTGAGTTCAATGTTGCAAAATGTAAGGTTTTAAAATTTGGAAAACAAAGATGGGATGCAGAATTTATGCTTGCTGAGAATATATTGTTGGAAGTAGAGGAAATAAGAGATCTGATGGTGATAGTGGATAAGGATCTAAAATTTAGGGGACACATCGCCAAAATTTTGAAGACAACACAAAGACTTCTGGGAATGATGCGGAGGACACTGACGTGTAGAAGTAGGGAGATTCTTGTTCCATTGTATAAGGCTTTGATTAGGTCACACATGGACTATTGTGTCCAGATTTGGTCACTGGGTTTTCAGAGGGATGAAGAGATGTTGGAAAGGGTCCAAAGGAGACTGACTAAGGTAGTTTCTGACCTCTGGAATGTCGAATATGAGGAAAGATTGAGAAGATGTAATTTGCAGTCTGGTGGAGAGAAGGAAGAGAGGAGATATGATAGAGACCTACAAGTTGGTAAGGGGTTGTTATAAGATCAATGGTGGAGAAGTTCTACAGGAATAGTGGGAGATCAGGGGAGAACCAGAGGTCATTCCTGGAAACTGTATAAAGAGGGTACGAGTAGGGGAGTGAGAGGCAGGTTTTTTTCGTGCAGAGTTGTGAATGATTGGAATGCCTTGGCTGAGAGTGTGGTGTCTGCAAGGAGTTTGAGTGTTTAAGACATGGTATGATGAGATGTGTGTGTGATAAAAGGACCTTCCAGATGAGTCTTTGACTCCATGAGGTCTTGTTTAATAATAATAATAAGGTATTAGCATATGCTACTGATGTAGTGGGCACAATGAAGGATAATGATTTTCCATATATATCTTTTTTGGTATTTTGGAAAAGTTCAGCAAGATCAGTGGATTAACTATTAATGCAGACAAGACAAAATTAAGTTTTTGGAAAGTGGGATCTTGGAGGCATTTCTTTTGGACTAACCCCTAAAAGAACTCTGAAACCTTAGAAGACTGGAAAATAGGGCCACTTTGCTTTTCTTCTACAGCATAGTACTCAAACCCATAATCTTTCCTACTCAGTTTTACATAATAAATATTAGAGATATCACAGAAGCTGAAGAAAAGCAATTATATAGTAAACCTCTTAATTTTTTTGCTCCAGCCGATACCAAGAATTTAAAAAGGAATATCTTCAACTATCAAAGAAGCATGGAGGATTTGGACTTCCAATCTTAAATTGCTATTTAAGCAATTGTTAATAGCAATTCTGCTATTTTTAAGCAATACAGCTACAAAAATCCCTAAAATATCAATCGAACATGTGCAGACCTTCTGTACTACCTGGGTTTTCATTCTTCTGCTGTTTGGGGTAAATGATTACAAAGATTCAAAAGCTGAGTTTGTTCCTGAATACTTCAACACTCTGCACTTAACTCTAAGACTGCTACAATACTTTGTTTTTTGAGAACAGTACTTGGTAACAAATGTCACAGATTGAACCTCTGATGTTAAAGTACCTCAATTTCGATGGTATTGCCTTCCAGTCAATACCATCAAAATGGAGATACTTTAACATCAGAGATTCAATCTGTGACATTTGTTACCGACTGGAAACAGTAGAACACTGTAAAATTTCGTATAGAGAAAAATTCAAAGTAAATTTTTTCTATGTCGATTTTACATGAGAAATTAAATTTACATAAAATACTTGTAATTAGATTAATGTAATAACTCACTTTTCTGTATTAAATCTGGTAACAAATTGTTAGAACAAAAAATAAGCTCAGACAGGATTAGACAAATAGACCTAAGGCTAGCTACAAGGTCACCGGATTACGAGTTTTACTGCCAAAACTCAACGATAGCGTGGGTGGCAGAGAATACCCTCAGTAAATCCGGGAAACTTAATTGAAGAAGGGCCAAGGTCGGGAGAAGGATATAAAAGGCAGAGATTGAGGGGCCAAGAGGCTCTCGCTCTCGATTTGAAGTTTGTTCCTGTGCCAAGCCTTTTTCGAGGACGGGAAAGACACGTTCCTGTGAGCATGCAGTTCCGACGAAGATGGGAAGTTAGCAGCGGAGATGGTCTTTTCGAGATGTCCTACCGTATGATTCTTAAATGATCTATGTGTGTGCTGTAGTATTGCTGCCATAACCTAGAGCCTGATCGGAAAAAATTTTTTGGGGAAGAAGCGGAACGTGCCCGATATACCTTTAGGATCTGGGACTATATGTAATGAGCTGGACAGATTGTAAGTAAGATGTTTTATGTTAATTCCTAGATTGTGAAAATTAAATGACAAATGTTGGTTCTATTGTTGATTAGCAAAGAAAGCATAGAGAAGGTATTTTAAGGAATTTGCTAATGTTGTGTAATGCAAAGAAATTGAACGTGGATTAAGCTTTAACTTTTTCCTATTTATAGCGTGAGTAAAGATAAAGTGTGTTTAAGTCTATCTACGTGTCTGAAAATTTATGTGAAATTTTAATTTCTTTTTGTCTTAAAGCTTAAGCGAAAATGCTTGAATGATCATATGGAGAATTAGACACGTGATTTGAATTGTCTCCATTGTTATCTAGTGGTATCAGGCTGAACCAGACACTTGATATGTGCAGTTTAAATTTTGTAATTAATTTATCTTAGAATGAATAAACATGTTTGTTTTGTTAATAGCTTGCCTGATCTTGCTTTACCAATGCATTGTCTCATAAAAATATAGAACCTGTGTGACCAAAGAATAGTGATAGCCACGACTGACTGATAATAAGAATTAGGAGTTGCTTGAATTAGAGTAATTTAAGAGATATTTCTCGTGCTTAGCTGAATGTTTCTCTTGCATGTAGGGGAAAGAAAAACAAATTCTTTTACGCGATCCTTAATGGCGCAGTCGAAAAGAAAAATAAATTTTTAATCAATATAAGAGAAATACAGCAAGGTAGATTAGGGAATTGATTCCAGCCAGAAGCTTTTCCTGTGTCTACACTTCGAGCATGTGAAATAGCTTAATTTCAGCCTGGAAAGGGAGTAGTAAAACTATAGACTAAAAGGATTAAGAATAATCACAGGTTTTGTGCATGAAGAACTAGCTCAAGCAACGACGATAAACTCAGTATTATGACTGATAAGAAAAAGACATTACAAAGGCACAGTCCGACATTAAATAATAATAAATAACAAAATAATATCGATAATATTAAAATTTAAAGGAAAGATATTATTACACATGCATTCCACAGCTGCCCTCTTGCCCTGCATATTTGGAACAGATTATGTAATATGCTGGGTGTTCCATTACTTACAACAGAACAGGTTATGTTTTTTGCAGTTACCTACCACCTGTCAGCAATGGAAAGAGAATTTCAATTTTTATAATTAATGAATTAAAATGCCATTTATAGAAGGATAGAAAGAAACATGGATTTAAAAACCAGCAATATGATATTTAAATGTTTTATAATAATGCACTGTGGAAATTTTATTGTTCAGTCAGATGACTTTTGTATTTAGAAAAAGCATAGAACGATATACCAAATTTTTGACTAGATTGTGTAGAACCACTCACATTATGCAATATTCACCAGGGGAGATAAAATTCTGTCTATTCTTACTATGAAAGGTTTTTAAAATACAGGCAGACACCGGGTTATGAACGAGATATGTTCCTGAGAACATCTTTAAGTCAGATTTGTGGGCAACTCGGATCCCTGATGAACAGTGCATATGCGGCAATAATAATAATAACAATACTATAATGACTCATATGTAGCAATAATAATACAGTGTAATACTGTTGTAATAATAATACCTCTGTACTGTAATAATAAGTTATCAAAATTATTGTGCTCTTTCATTTAATTAAAACAAACTGGTACAAAAAGTTTAGATAGGAGAAATTTCAAAAAAAGAATATTAAAGGTTGCATCAATGTCTTGCTTACCGGAAGGGGCATTTCCGAGGCTAACATTAATCAGAAGATGATGATGGAGATAGTGTAGAGAGGATGGACCTGGTGTTGGAAATTCAGGATTTGATTCTGTTTCTGGAGCTTACCACTGATGTTGGTTTCTTGAAAAAGGCATCTAGGATTGTTTGCACAGCTTTTTTCCATCATAAATGGCCTTGTAGCAGCAGATGTTCTCACTAACTGCATGACAAACCTTTGTAAACTGCTGAGAGTTAGGATCTTGCTCCTCAAGCTTAGCAAATCCTGCTTCAATGAGACGAAAGGCTACAGCTAATTTTTGTGTCGTAAACTTTCTTGGCTCTGTATTTTCTGATTCTTCGTGTTTGTGTGTTTCTCTCAGCTGCTTCACTATCTCCATAAGGTCTTCATTGGTTAATTCTTGTGAATTGGACATCAATGATATCATTTTCATTGACGTCCAATTGCAGTGCTGCTATCCACCACAGCTTTTCTGGCTTTAGTGATGTCTTCCGTGAAGCCAAGAAAATCAGAGAATTGAAGGCACAGTCACTTCCTCCCAAGAATTAGCAATGTTTTTGATGGCATCATGGATGTTATAATTCTTTCAGAACTCTTTCAACGTCATCACATCATCTTCCCTGACTGCTTGCAGGAATGTATGCCGTAAGTAATAAGCCTTAAATGCAGAAATGACTCCCTGGTCCATTGACTGTAGTAAAGTTGTAGTGCAAGGTGATAAAACTATGACCTTTATATTAGGGTAAAGGTCATCTAAAGATGTTGGATGTCTAGAAGCAATGTCCAGCACAACCAGAATTTTAAAGGAAATTTTTTTTATGAACAATAATGTTCCACAACAGGAATAAAACAGTTTTCAAGAGCCAATCTTCAAACATGGCAAGTGTGAATCAGGCCCTTAAATTTGACTTATTTACTTTACATGTGCAAAAGAAACTAGTTCCCAAATTATTAATTTAATTATTTACTTATTAATTATCCTTATGGGGAGCCTTGGGAGCCCATTTGTAAGTATGGAATTCCGTAAGTCGGGTCATCGGTAACCCAGGGATCATCTGTAGTTCCATCCTCTTAATTCAATGTGGTCTTATAGTCAATTGCAGGGATGACTGGAGAGCAATCCCATGCAGTGAAGGCCAACTCAAGGTAGTTAACTCAATAAGGCTAACCACTAGGGTATCAGTCATCTTTGCACACTTCAGTTTCAATTGGTCTTTTGGTTGTTCATCTATATGAGATTGGTGAAAAAGAAAAACTGATAGCCTTTGGCTATATGATGATATAAAAGATCTGAGGCCTTCTCTCTCTCTCTCTCACACATACTGTCTTCTTTCTCCTAATACTATCAGGCTCTCTTGCACCCCTATACTAGCTACACTAGGCCTATGTTGAGCACTCGTTTACTTTTTCACCTCAATAAAGGTCAAAACCGGTCTGGATAGTGATTTCCATAATGCGTAGCATTATACATGTCCATAAGGATATGTGCATTGCATTGCATTATGGAATATCAAGGCAACTGATGTGAAGTCATTAGCCTCTATATACAAGTAACCCAGTTGTGAAGTGACTTCATGTGCAAACTTTTGTTTGCTCACACTTGGATAAAGGGTAAAACTGAGGATATAATTTATCCACACCCTTATACAGTTTCCGGAGATGGCCTCTTCTATCCCCTCTCCCATTCAATGAAAAATTTCTTTCATGCTATGCTTTCATGGTAACAGCCACTGACAACTTATGTCTCAATCACTCCCCCCCCCCTATTAATAAGGCGTTGCAAATTACATTCTCTCAATCTCTCTTTGCACTCCACATTCCTAAAATTAGTTACAACTTTGTGAATCTTCTCTGGACTCTAACATATCTTGTCACCATGAAAACCAGCTGACCAAATCTATACATAATAATCCATATGATGCCTGATCATATGGACTCATGAAATATCGTGCATCCCTTAAATACTTATTAAACAGTCATGACAGTGCTATTGCCAACTCCCAGGAGGATTCCCTCAAGATACTGTGATATGTTATCAAATCCTATTGCTTTATTGACATCAAGCTAATTTTCTCATATATATCCTGCTATTAAGCCGTCCTGTTCTATTTGTTCTACACTTGAGCTTCTCATGATTTTATCCTGAGAAGAATCAAACTTCCCTTAATGCATAGCATTATACATGTCTGCAAGGAAATGTGCTAAAGGATTAAACTAAATTTATTATAGTCTAACCAAGTGGGAAAAAACTTCCAACATCTTTCTCTAAATCCAAAGTAATTTAATAATAAGGTGAAACACCTTTTGGCAACTCGTATAGGTAAATATGACTTCTCCATTACTTCCACCTTAGTATCACCACCTCTGGGTCTGGCTCCCACTGACGAGACCTCAATAAAGGTCGAAACCGGTCTTGGGTAGTGGCCCTTCCCTTAATGCATAGCATTATACATGTCCGCAAGGAGATGTGCTTTGCATTATGGGAGATACTAAGACAAGTGATGAGAGCTTAGTCCACCTTTACCACGAGTTGCCTCAGTCCTGAAGATACTTCAGGTGCAAACTTTGTTTGCTTACACTTGGATAAAGGATTAAACTAAATTTAATATGGAAGTACCCGTATAACAATAAGAATAACCAGTCCTGCCCATGCCACTTGTTTATTATGCTTTCCCCATACCTAACCATTCCCAATTGCCATCATTACCACTTTACATATCTCCTCAGACTCAACAACTGCACCTTTTACATCCCAGGCCATTATATACACTGCTACTTGCAAAATCCACTCTGCTTATACTGTGTCTCCCTATCCAACCTGGCTCTCCCCAATTACCTGTCCAGCTTACATTCTTGTTCTATTATCTCTCAGACTACTGCTATTGTCATTCACAACCACTTCAGTCTCACCAGTTCCTCTCTCCCACATATATATTTTTCACATTTGTATGAAAAATGTGAGAGAGAGGAATTCTGTGTGCGCACACATAAGGACACATGCACTGCACATATATTACTGTAATCTATCATTTATTTGAACTTCAAAACAATGGCTTTTCAATCCATTCATTGCATGTTAACTTATTTCTGGTAAAACATAATTGTATACCTTCAGAACACATGCAAGTTACAGTTGTGGTGGTGGGCGGTAGACGGCGTTATGTAGATGATTGGTAATAGAGGTTTGGTGCAGTGGCAGACACAGAGAGTTGTGTAGTGGGTGCCCTCCCGCAACGAGTCTTCGGACTCCTTGGAGTTGTCAATAATAATAATACTTCAATTATCAGAACTCGCTGTTCTGACAACTGAAGGTTTAGATAAACAGTTTGTACATCTTTTATATTCTGTGTATACACCGGTACTTTTTCTTATGGTGCGAGCGTAATTCCTTAATCAGGATGCCTTGGAAAGAATTTTGTTTTTTTTTATGACATGAGTAATTATGACAAGAAAAAGTGAAAGAGTGGAGGAAGAAAAGGAGTGGAATAATGGGAATTGTCAGAGTAGACCAAGGAGTGTAGTACATAGCAGTGGTTTTCAGACTGAGGAACACTTGCCAATGCAAATTTCTGTTGCAGAACACCTGTGTTCTTAATGCTTCACTGGTAATTAACCATAAATTTATAGTTACTAGTTGTTTAATAGACATCATCCTCATCATGTATATCAAGGATTTAGGCCTAGCATGGCCTGTTCTGGCCTTAGAAGTCATCGTTGAATCGTTAAGAGGACGTCCTGGTTTTATTTTTCCTAATGGCTTGTACTTTAAGGCTTCTTTTGGTAATCTTTCTGTTTTCATTCTTTGAACGTGTTCCATCCATTTATGTTTATATTTTTTAATTTTTTTTATTACTAGTTCTTGGTTTAATTCTTTCATAATTTCTTCATTTCTTTTGTGATCAAATAGGGTATACTTTGCAGTTTCTCTCATAAACTTCATTTCTGCTGTTGTTAATCTTTGTTTGTCTTTTTGTTTTATTGTCCAGATTTCGCTTCCATACATTAAGACTGGTAGGACTAATGTATTGTATACTTTTAGTCTGGTTTGTTTTTGAACTAGGTTTGGTTTAAATACAGAGTTAATTACACCTGTTATTTTTAAATATTTTGCAATTTTAAGTTTATATCTTTTTCATTAATAGACATACATATTAGAAATACTATATTTTTTTAATAACAGTTTCACACATGCAAGAGAACACTAATTTATTACTCGGATATTTTACTCAATATATCATGAGCTTCTTTCAGGCAGAAGACAAAAAAACTGGCAACAACATTAAAATTCTGAATACAAGAAGAGTCATAAAGCATACATATATATCACTTGTCACAGTCACAACTGTCCAGTAAGAAGAAATGCTATTAGAGCTCAGAGACATGGAAATAGATGTATAAATATTATACACTGTAATTGCTATTATGTGTTTATAAAAAAATTATAAACATATAACATGGAACAAATTAAAATTTTCTAATCATTGAGCTCTGTCCTCTCATGATCATTTTTAGTGATTATTTAATCACTAATAAATGATTATTTAGTAATTATTTATCTCTTTCATATCTTATACTTTCTTGTTGATCTGATTAAAGATTCACTGATTGATTCATTCACTTACATGTTTCACGAAAACCAAGGGCTTGTCTTAAATGTTTTCAGGAAGCAGGTGTACTAGACATATTTATGGATGAAAAAAAATATATAGAAATATATTTTTTCAAAAATATATTCTATATTCAAAACAGCAATCAAAAACTGATAATAGATTTCATCCAATGTCACAAGGACATCATCACAGGGAAAAAGCAGTAAGTACATTCAAAACATGAGTCATTAGCATTTGCTTACTAGCTCATGTCTCAGTCACAGATGAGTTGACAGGATTAGTCATTTTAGAGTTCAAAGGAAAATATGTTAAACTGTTTGTGTAGTTAAAAAAAAAAAATTAATAGTAATCACTTCCCCAAACTTGGAGATTGGCATACAGTAAGAGTGGTTAAGGTTCAAATATTTTGTATCTTTTCACATTTCAAGAAAAATATGATCATATTTGAACCTGCTGGAATGAAGTATCTTTGTGTGGTTTCAAAAAATTCTATGCCTAGTGTCAGTAGTAGCATGAGAAGCAACACCTGCCTTATTGGATTTCAAAAATGCAACATTGTATTTATTGTAGACGGTAAGAAAGAAGATTGTTTCTGAGTGGGTGTGAAGGAAGTGCATAGATTGAATTTGCAAAGAATCAGTGTTGTTTGTTGAGAGATTCACTTAAGGTAGGGTATTAAAATTCTTTTCATATCGGATTGTAGGCTGGTTGACTACAATCTGATGATAATTATCAATATTTTTCTGAATGGTAGTTTCATTGTATCCATTAATTTGCACTAACTTTTACAATTGATCCTTTGACAGGATTACACTATTACGGTTCAAAATGCTCTAGTGAATGACCGAGACAACTAATAAGTACATGCTACCAGACTCATTCTAGTGATACATGTTTTGAATGTAATTACTGGTCTGTCTCCCTGATGACTAGTAAGTACATGCTACCAGACTCATTGTAGTGATACATGTTTTGAATGTAATTACTGATCTGTCTCTCTGATGATGTCCATGTTACATTAGATGAAATATATCAGAATTTTTGAATCAAAGTATACTTTTTTTTTTCATGTGTACATGGAAAAGTACATACAAAAATTATCCTGATATCTGGAAATCATTGATTAGACACTTAACACAACTGATTTCAACTTTTAAGCTAATCATGCAGAAATAGAGGGGTTAGGATGCCATTGTGTAAGGACTTGATTGGGTCTCATACAATGACCACATGACAAGCTGTTAAATAAATTGAAACAGATGGGATTGAATAACAGACTTCTGAGATGGACCAATGACTGGCTGTCAGATAGGTATCAGAAATGGGAGAGAGGGGCAGTATCCCAAAAGAGGAAGGTCACTAAAGGTGTACCACAGAGTTCAGTTTTGGGACCATTGCTGTTCAATTTGTATGTTAATGATATTGGGATGGATTTAACTAGTTATATGCAGCTGTTTACAGATTATGAAAAATTGGGGAGAGCAATGCAGACAGTCAGTAGATGTTATGGGCTTACAGGAGGACTTGAATAGATTGCATGAATGGGCAGGTAAGTGGAACTATTAGTTCAATGTTGCAAAGTGTAAGGCTTTGGGATTTGGTAAGCAATGATAGGAGGCAAAGTATACACTTGGCAGTGAAACTTTAAAGGAAATAGAGGAGATGAGAAATCTAGGAGTGATGGTGGCTACAGGACTGAAATTCAGAGACCACATTGCACAAGTTGTGAAAACATCACATCAGATAATGGACTGATGTGATGTTTTCACATCAGTCCCTGACCCTGACATGCAGAGAGATTATGATGCCATTATAAAAGCCTTGATCAGGCCGCATATGGATTATTGCACACAGATCTGGTTGCAGGGTTTTCGTGGTGATGATGAGGATATGTTGGAAAGGGTCCAGAGAAGATTCACGAAGGTAATCAGTGGAATGGGGAGTATGAGGACAGATTGAGAGAATGCAAGTTGCAAAGCCTCGTGAATAGAAGGAAGAAGGGAAAGATATGATTGAGACACATAAGCTAGTCAGGGGTTGTTATCAGTTTGAGGCATGGAAGAGATTTTTAATAGAATGAGGGGGGGGGAAGAACAAGAGTCCATTGTTGGACACTATAAGGAGGGTATGAGCAAAGGAGTAGGTTCTTTGCATGGAGTGGTTGGTGAGTGGAATGCACTGCCTGAGTGTTGTGAATGTCAACACCTTGAATCGGTTTAAGGCACGGTTGGTAGAGCATTGTATGCACCTTCCACAATAAGTGTCCGACTCCATGGTGGTCAGATGTTAATAATGTCCAGTGCTAGAAAACAGATTATACATCTCATGTGTCACACTTTTTCTTCATGCATCCTTTCTTTTAGTGATGTACGGTGTTCAGCATTCATTTTAGAAATGATGGACCTTACAACCGTGGCATAAAATAACTATTTTAATTTCCCAACGTTTCAACCTTCATATTAAGGTCATCATCTAGAGTATATACAAATATACAAGGAAAAGCTGAGTTACATTTCACACAGTAAGCTAAAGAAACAATGATTTGTTCACCCATTATTCTACTGGCATGACCTCAAGTGAAAAAAAATAAAAAAAACAGATAAAATTACAAATTCATCATCATCATGCGTATCAAGGATTTAGGCCCAGCATGGCCTGTTCCAGCCTTAGAAGTCATTGTTGAATCGTTTAAGAGGACGTCCTGGTTTTATTTTTCCTAATGGCTTGTACTTTAAGGCTTCTTTTGGTAATCTTTCTATTTTCATTCTTTGAACATATTCCATCCATTTATGTTTATATTTTTTAATTTTTTCTATTACTGGTTCTTGGTTTAATTCTTTCATAATTTCTTCGTTTCTTTTGTGATCAAATTGAGTATACTTTGCAGTTTTTCTCATAAACTTCATTTCTGCTGTTGTTAATCTTTGTTTGTCTTTTTGTTTTATTGTCCAGATTTCGCTTCCATACAAGACTGGTAGGGCTAATGTATTGTATACTTTTAGTCTGGTTTGTTTTTGAACTAGGTTTGGTTTAAGTATAGAGTTAATTACACCTGTTATTTTTAAATATTTTGCAATTTTTAATTTTATATCTTTTTCATTTTCATATATGATCATATATCCTAGGTAGTTAAATGAATTCACCTGTTCTAAGATCTTGCTATCTATTACTATTTTAGTTCTTGCTGAATCTTGTCCTTTAAAGGCCATAGTTTTTGATTTTCTGTTGATATTATCATACCATAATCTTTGGCTATCTCATTTAGATCTAAAATAGCTTTCTGTAAGTTATCTTCAGAATTTGTAATTATTATTTGGTCGTTGGCAAAAAGGAGAGTGTTTAAGTTCACTGTAGGAGAAAGTTTAATTCGTTGATGTAAATTTTTATTCCATTTTATTATTATTTCATTCAAGTAAATATTAAAAAGAGTTGCTGAGAGGGGACATCCCTTTCAGACCCCTTGGTTTATCTCTCTCGTATATGATAGCTCATGATTTAATCTTATTTGTATTTGATTATTTTCATATATACTTGTGATAGCTTTTAGGATATCATTCGGTATTTGTCTTTCTTTTAATATGTTTCTTTTAACTATGTCAAATGCTTTTTCAAATTACAAATTAATTATTAGAAACTACATCAAAGCTAAGTTCTATTTAAAAAACATGAGCGAAATATCTTTCTTATAGATAGTTTTCTTACAGTAACAATGATGACCGTAAATTCTCAGGGAATTTACGGTCTACCAAAGATATACAAACAAAACACACCATCCGGCTGATAGTTGAAGGTATAGACAGCCCGAATTATCACCTAGCCAAGAAATTAGTGGCAACACTCAAGCAGTTGGTCATTCCCCCTCCTATATCAGAAACACACAACACTTCATAAACCTAATCAAAGACATTACATTAGAAAAATATGATGTATTAACCAGTTTTGACGTCTCTGCCCTCTTTACGAATGTCGCAATCAATGACACAATCCTTCTTTTACAGAACAAATTCCCTCCAGATATCACGGCACTCTTTGTGCATGCATTACTTTCTGGTTATTTTGTATGGCAAAACGCTTTCTACCTACAAAAGGAAAGCACAGCCATGGGTTCGCCATTATCCCCTCCCCCCATTGCTAACTTTTATATGGAACGTTTTAAGCAACATGCTCTAGATTCCTCTCCTATGAAACCCAAAGTCTGGCTTAGATAAGTTGACGATGTTTTTGCAATCTGGCCCCAAGGCCGCCAGACACTTTCCTTAGCCACCTAAACAAACAACACAAACGCATACAGTTCACAATTGAGATTGAAAAACAGAATACACTTCCGTTTCTAGATACACTTGTCACACGTCTTCCTTCGGGCAATCTTTCCTTCACTGTTTACCAGAAACCGACACATACTAGCCAATATATACACATAAACTCCTACCACGACCCAACACAAAAACTAGGTGCCATCAATACTCTAAAAAAAAGGGCTCTGAAGATCTGCTCCAGTGAACAGGCACTGAGAGATGAATTTAAAGTGATCAGCAATACTTTCCAAAAAAATGGGTATAGCCAAAACACTATTAACAAAATTCTCTATAAAAACTCAATAAAAAACAAAGATAAACCAGACTACAATAAAATTATAACCATTCCTTACATTAAAGGAACAGCAGATAAAATAAACAGAATACTAGAGAAATACAACCTCAGTCACCTTTAAACCTCCTGCAAAATTAAAAAGCTTACTCAACTCATCCAAAGACCCACTCCCTCCGCTAGCCCAACCTGGAGTAGACCGTATTTATTACAACCTGTAATCTACCATATACAGGGTGTTCGGGATAAATTTGACATATTTATAATTAATTATATTTTTCCGTAAGTTACATGTATTAACACACACTTCTCTTCATTTAAAAGTTTGGACCCTTCTTCATTCATATACAAGATGTCAGAAAGGATGGATAGCTGGAACCCACCTGAATCATGGAACAGAATAACTTGTATCATGATGATTCGTGCCCGCCATCAAAATAAGGATATTACGACTGCTGCCCAATGCTCCCTGAATACAGTAAAAACAATCAGGCATGAACTAGAGACTTGCAATGGTGACTACGAGGATGTAGCAAGAAGAAAGATCCCTAGCAGACGATCTGATTGCGTTCGTACAGCAGAATTCCTCGCAAATCTGCAGGAACAGGTGTTGAAGAACCCTGGCATTGGAATTCGGGCTTTGTTCGTGGAGTTGCTAACTGTAGTCAAGCCCTGGATAACAAGGGTAGCCAATGGTAGGCCGTATGTATGGCAGCAGGATTCGGCCCCTTGCCACACCTCTGGGAAAAGTCAAAAATGGTTGTCTGAAAATTTCTACGACTTCACCAGTCCAAATGTTTGGCCTCCAAACTCCCCAGACCTTAACCCCATGGATTATTTTGTATGGGGCGCAGTTGAAAAAGACACCAATCGCACTTCCAGTAATACAAAAGCCCAGTTAATGGATAAAATTAAAACAGTTTTTGCGGCCCTTCCCAGGGAGACTGTAGCATCAACTTGTTCGAGGTTCCGAAGCAGAATTGAAGCTGTGATCGATGCTAATGGTGGTTATTTTGAGTAAATCTTGTTGATAGTATTGTAATTAACTCTGCCTGTAATGTTTTTTTGTCAATTCATTAAATTTAATAGATACAAAGAAGATTTTCTTTTTCCTTACGAAACTGTCAAATTTATCCCGAACACCCTGTATAGGGAAAAAATGACGCACAATTCCTACCAGGATAAAAGAAATATAAACAACACATTAAATATAATAACTATTGTGAAGCTGGCCTTTCTGATCATGCCCTGAACACTTTACATAGAATTGACTGGAAAAGCACCAGTTGTTTACATCACCCCAAAACTTGGTATGAACGCAAATTTAAGGGAGTGGTGGAGATGGAGAGTTGTAGTGTAGGTGCCCTCCTTCAACGAGTCTGGGAGTACCTAGAGGTGTCAAGTAATAATAATAATAAGCCACCTATCCCTTGGTGATAAGACTAGTCAGTTTTCTTGTATGTCTATATTTTTAATAACCAATTAAAATCCAATTTCTTGTAATAACTACTAGTGGTCATAAATCTTATTTTATCAATACTGCTAAAATTTATCACTCATTTTGTTATATTATGATTATATGGGTATCTCCATGGAGTTGGATGACTCATCACAGGAAACTCATTATTCACACACTAACCATATTCATGCAATATCTATCATACCTCTATTGAACACATTTGCTGACAATGCATTTAATTCCAACCCTGGCAATCCAGTCAAAAATAATACCCTTTTAACCACACTTTTATACAAATTTCAGATGTGATGCTCTGGTTTTCTCCTTCCTGCAGTATACTGAAAAAAGTTTAATGTCATTCCTGTAAAGCCACCTTTAACAATTCATATTCCTCTGTTATGGCTTTTTTTTTTTCCTATGAGCTAGTTTTTGAAACTAACAGATCTTCAATCTTTGTATATACTCCAGATCAGGGTTTCTCAAACTTTTTCTACGACGGAACACTCCACAAATCCTGAAATGTTCACGGAACACCTTGGTTATTTTGTAATGTATTATTAATAATTAATTGGTAATTTAGCTTATTTTATTGTTAATTAATAACTCTTAATTAATGATTGGTAATTAATAATTAATAAATGTCAATTAAACCATTATAAATTAATTTGTGCCGATTTTCATTGACGTATTCCATTCAGATCACCAAAAATTTATATTATTATTATAAGTACTTACAAGTGAATGCAGACTTTTTCTCCTGCGTGCTGGTTTTGTAGGTTAAATATAAATAAAATAAATGAGTAAATCTAAGCATTAAGAAAAAATAATCATTTATTGATTAGCATTTGATATGAATTAATATCAAATGTTAATTAATAAAAACAAAACACAAAAATAGTAAAACGTATATTGCAAATTAAGTTCTTAATGACTCAGATGTTTTTGGGTCTTTGAATTACAAATTCTTTTGATATAAGGCACAATATTAGAAAGTTGAATTCTCATATTTGGTGTAGTGTCGAATCTGTTCCTGGACTTTGATTTGGTTGCAGCATAATATGAAAATCCTGCCTCGCATAAATATGCCGTTGTAAAAGGAAGTAAAACAAGAATAGCTAGTTTTGACACGCTTGTCCAGAAATCATTTATTGGCAGTTCCTTGTATTTTTTGTTATAAATCAGAGTCACTAATTAATTCAATTAGATTTTCATAGTCACTTGTGCTGAAGCCTGCTGGCTTAGCTGTCACTGTAAATGGATTCAGAACCCAGGAATTGTCCTCACTGGATTTTGGAAAATATTGCAAAAGGGTTGATTGCAAGTCATGCAAGTGTTCTAAAATTATGTTAGATACTTCATTTACTTTAGAATTTATTTCAGTCAAAAATTCATGCAAGGTGGGAAAACAATCCAAATTAATCTGTTCAACTGTAGAAATCCAGAATTGCAACTTCCTATCAAAAGATGCAATTTTATCTGTTGTACTAAAAATTGTAATATTCTTTCCTTGTAATGATAAGTTAATTTCATTGCACTTTATAAAAATATCTGCCAGATACGCAAGACTCATCAACCATGAAGAAATTCTTAATAATTCAATAAAATTTTGTTCTGAATTATGTGACATCAAGAAGACCATTAACTCACTATGAAGTTCAAAAAGTCTCAATAATTCTTTTCCTCTGGATAGCCATCTCACTTCAGTATGTAATAAAAGTGCATTATGTGCACTACCCATTTCATCGCACAAAATTTGAAATAATCTGGATTGAAGTGATCGAGATTTTACATAGTCGATCATTTTTACAGCTTCATCCAAAGTAGTTTTTAAATATGTAGGAATTCTTTTTGTTACCAGTGCTTGTCTATGCAAAACACAATGACTTTTGGTGGCTCTTGTAGCTACTTGCAGAATACGTGTTACAACTCCCTTCATCTTTCCTACCATTGCTTGAGCACCATCTGTACAAATATCAATACACTTCTCCCGACCAATTTCCTGTTTTGTAATATAATTATTAATATAGTTGAATATATCTTCTCCGGTAGTTTTTTCTTGTAGATATTCACACAAGTGTAAATCTTCTTCAATACTTTTATCAAATATGTAACGAACAAACACTAATAATACAGCGAGTCCTGCGACATCTGTAGATTCATCCATTTGCAATGAATATTCACTGCAGTCTAAGTCGATGAATTAGCTCTTTTTCTATGTCAGCAGAAAGATCTTTGATGCGGCGTGAAACAGTATTATTTGATAATTGTACGGCATCTATTTTTTTAGCAGCCTGCTCGTTTAACATGCATGATACAATGTCTTTCACACAAAGCTTAACGAACGTCTCACCAATTGTATGAGCTTCACCATGAAGTGCAATGCGGTAACTCATGCGAAAAGACGCCTCTGTTGCATTTTCAGTTGTAGCAATTGTAGCCATTAAAAGTTAAGATTTTTCTAGCGAGTCACGTCGTCTTTAAAAAAATGTATATCTTTTCCTTTGTAATCAGTGTGTTTCGTTTCGAAGTGCTTACGAAGTTTAGTGGGAGCCAAAGAACTGTTTACTAGTATTTTATTATATAAAACATCAGGAGCATGTGTATTGCCAATACACGTAAATCCATAATTTAAATAACTTTCATGGTACTTCTGTTTTGGTCTGTTCTTAGATGACTCGTTCTTTAATATTAGCGTTTGAAGAAACCACAGTTTGCAATTCCATATCTTCCCCAATCATACGAGTAGATGTGTCAGCAGAAGTACTTGCTCCTCCTTGTGTTAAAGTTCCTGTCTTTAAACAAGAATCCATGGGTATTTTTTCAATAATATTCAAATTCCAATATTTGTCAGAGCTATAATAAAAGCAAATAGAATTGTGTTGTAAAGATAACTTTGAAAAAAGATAACTATGAAAAACAATAAGATTATAAATAAGAAATGTCGAATAATATAAAAGTAAATGAATAATGCAAAATAGTAAAAAAAGACTGCGACACACAAAAGTAAATATGAATTGGAACAATACTTGTAAGAAAAGTACTAAACCATATCAAGTAATGTAAAATCAATTGTAATAAGAATGATTTGATAAAATATTCAGTAACAAAAATTAAACAGTTCGAAATAAATCAGATATTAATTATAAAATTAGTTAAAAGAGTAAGAAGAATTCTTTTCTTAAAAGTCGCCTCGCCTACTCCCTAATACGGGAATTAAAAGGCGTTAGCTGATTTTTTTTTCCCGAGGGCCTGGTCCCAAGAAATTTACTTGTAAATTTCTTGGGACCAGGAAATACCTTTCCAATATTTTTTAAAATTCATACATTAACATAAGTATTAATAATTAATTATGGTATAACCATAAAGAGTATTAGTATACTTATGCATACAGTGTGGCATGTTGACAAATATAAATTATATTTAAATTAGTTATCAATCACTGGACTAATGAAATCTTGTAGCATGTCGTAGTTTCTTCAGGCAAACATCATTAAATTAATTTGTGCTGATTTTCATTGACATATCCCATTCTGATCACCAAATATATTTATAATATTATAAGTATTTACGAGTGAATGCAGACTTTTTCTCCTGTGTGCTGGTAGTTTTCCCCTCCTTTTGTGCATCCTGGAGATAATATTTTGTAGGCTGGTGGTGGATGACTCACTATCTGTTCCGTCACAAACACCTTCAATAAGAGATTTTTTTAATTCCAAAATTAAACAAAGTGCCTTGTCTCTGATTTATATTAATTTTAACTCTGTATTTCTATTACTTTTAAAAAAATCATGCCACTCCGGTTTCAGAACAAGCACTTACACACTGCAATACGAACTTGCAAAGAAAGTATTCAGTAGTAATAGATTTGAGAACCGGATACAGACTACCTTGATCTTCAATTTCAGTGGAAAAATTTCTTTATACTTCCTTGCTGCTTGGTCACTGACATTTGCAACACAGATATCATTTTCTTCAGTTTTGAGAACAGAAGATATGACACCAATTGTTGTAATGGGCTTGCAGGCAATTTTTATGACCCGTCATAAACAGCGTTATTCCCTTTCCCAAATGTTGAAATGCTTCGATGTGTGAAAATTAACGATACACAGATGTCATTAGGTGTTCTGGGTCTGAGCTTTTCGACATATTCACGAATATTATTCTCCTCAGAATATTTTTACTATAAAATATTTATTCATGAAAAATGCTTAGAAAACTAAAATGACAAATTTCAGAACTTCTTGAGGAACACCTATTCACCTTCTGCAGAACACTAGTGTTCCATGGAACACGGTTTGAGAAACCCTGCTCCAGATGATGACCTTAATATGCAAGTCGAAACGTCGGGAAATTAAAATAGTTATTTATACCATGGTTGTAAAGTCCATAATTTCTAAAATGAATTTCTTCATAGATGTTCTTCATGATTGAAACTATAGTAGCTGCTCTTATACCCAAGGTAAAAAACTTTCTAGATCTTCAATCTGTCATTCATTTCTTTATACTCTCTACAACTTGATTTCACTGAATCCAAGCAACCAGATCTATGTTCAGTAGTCTAGATGTGGTCTTTTTAAACCATATGAAAGGGAATTATAACCTCCTTATCCGTGCTTGTCAATATTCTCCTGCAACCACATAATCTGATGTGCTGTTTTGTCCACCTTTGCAGTATGTCCTCTCAACTTCAGCTCACTGTCCCTGGATTTATCACTTTCCTGCAGTTCATTTTCATCAATATAGTATACAGTTTATGATCTCTTTTTCCTTCTATTCAACTGTATAGTATACAGTTTATGATCTCTTTTTACACTTGGCCACATGAAACTGACAGTCATTAACCTTTGACCATACTGTCAGTCTGTTTAAGTCATTCATCCTGAAGGATCACTACTTTATTGACTCACACTTCCCAGCTTTGCATACTGAATATTTACCTTCAAATCATTTTCTATAGTAGTGATGTATAGATTAAGCAGCAGAGGACCAAGTACTGATTCCTGCAGATCACCACTAATCACATGCTTTCTCCTGGACTCATCTCCCCCATATATCACTCTTTGATATTTATCCATCAGCCATCCTATCCTCTTTAACCAAATAGCCTCAAATGAACTATCCTCTGCATTCATTGCTTTTATTCTTCTGCTATCATAAGCAAACCCCCCCCCCCCACCTCCTCTCATTCTAGATTTTTTCTGTTCTCTCTGCTGAGGTAAGTCTAATTTCTCTCATTACCGAGAAAGGTCACCTCCCTAAATGGTGGAGGATAAGTCTCTTTCTCCCATGGCAACCAAGTCTCACTAATACCTATAACATTTGGCCAAGTTGAGCTAATCAATGCCAAAAACTCCTCTGTCTTATTCCAAATATTTCTGGCATTAGCATATATATAAACTGCAATATCCCCTTCATCCTGAAGAGGATATTGCAGGGTGTTGAAAGTGATTATTTTATGCTGAATGTAGTTCACTGAAGTTAAGAAACCTGGAGAACCACATTCAGCATCATAATTACTTTCCACTTACTCATCTTTACATTGCCTGGCAGCAGACTTACAACTTTCCAAATCCCAATCTTTTCACATCTTCTGTTCCACTCTTGTCATCTGCTATATCATTAGTACTAGGGAAAATAAATCATTTTCCCTCTCTGCTTCCTTACAGCTTTGCTAATATGCTTGATCTTGCCTACAGTAACAGTATTTTGTGGCTCTTCTTAAAGCATTCATCATGTAATGCTTTACACAATACACAATTTGACCCTTATTTTCCCCTCGTACTTTTTCATACTCTTTTCTCCCCACTTGCATTTCCTCCTTCTCTCACTTCTGTCATATCATCCCCCAGGCAGGCATTTCTCTTAACCATTCGCTCTCATGATTTGTTCTGTGGAGAACTCCATGTATATGCGCTTTCTCTCTCTTATTTTTATGTGATCATTTTCCCTTTTTTCATTTCTTGCATACTCAATTGCTTCCGACACTTTATTTGCAATATCAACCTCGCTGTTCTCAGCTACATGTTATTGCATTCCATCATTCATCCTAAAAGGAAGTATAGAGTTGTGAATGCATATGCAGTGAATGAAGTTAAGGAGAGGTATGATAGACATTGTTGAATAATGGATAATCCTTCAACAAATCTGGTTAAGTTTCCCATCAGCAGTTTTGTTTTGACTTTAATCTGTTATTTATCAGGAATCTATGATTCTCAGATCTTGCATTTCAGTCTTATAAACAACTAATTTCATCAATCCATCTAAACCTTGATCCTTCTCCGAGTCTTGACTTACTAACAAAAACAGTTGCCATCAAACAACTGCTTTGCTAACCTTTCTTCTCCAGTTTTGTTTAAGGATAGTGTACCATGGAATTGGAAAAATATTATTAATCAAATAACAGTCATATTATTTATTGTTTTTGTTAGGGAGCAATGTCAGTAATAACTTTCTTGGAAAAAATGTTTAAAAAATTAACATTAATTTTAAAAAAAAATCAAATTTTTATTAAAATATTATTAATTTTTTTGTGTCTTTTTTATGAAAAAAAATTTTTTTAGTTCAAATTTGCTACAGATATTCTATCATGTCTATTAAAAAATTCTATCATGTCTACTAAACAATATAAACAAAAATTATTAAGCAAATATCAGTTCCTTTAAAGCTATGAAATTTAATTTGTCCATATAATGATTATTACACAAATTTTGCATGTTTGAAAAATAACCATAAAAAATAAAAATGAAAATACATAAATGATTATAATTTTAGTTCAATATATTCTGGATGTATTAAGCTGTGTTAGAAATAAAACAGATAGAAAATAGAAATTAATATTCTAGGACTAATAGTTTTTAAGATATCTTGGCAAAACCAACTGCATGTGTTAAAATTTAAAAACCAGAGAAAAATCAATTTAAAGTTTATAACTATACTTTATTATTATTCTATGAATATTTAAAAGCCACCAGCAATATGTGTTATCAACAGATGTTTTAAATAACATATTCATAGATTTTTGCTTTCTTTTTAATTTTTCTTCTTCTGAGGCAGCTTTTTTTGCTCTTAAGCGTCTCTGTTTATCAAATATCTGAAATGTCTGTAAACATTGTTCACCTATTTTCAGTCCCAATCTTTCAAATACTGGTAATCTTCCTAGATCACCACCATTAAAAGTTATTAGTGCATCATATACTGCTATTTCTTCACTTCTTTTAGGCATATTTATATATATTTATGTTTCTAAATGTTATATTAAAACTTAATTTTTATAATAAATCTCAGACTGAAGACAAAGCTTTGAAAACACACGAGTTAGTGGCAGCCACATTGGTTCCGGTTTTGGTGTTGTAAGCTTTGCCCTGATTGGGTTTTTTCAAAGTAGCTTACAATATAGCAATGGTAGCGAGAACCAATAAAATTTCTTCTCACAACTGGTTTTACTTACGAAACTGATGTTAGAGAGCTTTTAAATCTACATAATTTACTTTTTAAATTTTTTAATTCTGACAATTACAAGCAAAGTTACAAGCAGAGTTAGCTGTAAAAGAGATCAAAGCAGCTTGGGGGATTTTCAAAAACTGTTTAGTAGATGCAATGTCTAAATGTATTCCAGGGGTGAGAAGGTTAAATAAGGTGGGTGTGAGATGGATGAATAAAGTGATTAAGCATGTGATACAGAGAAAAAGGGTATTGTGGAGGCAGCATAAGAGAAGTGGAAATAACCAATTCCATGAGGTCTACAAAGACCAAGCAAGGAGGGTGACTTGGTTGGTGAAGGTAGCTAAAGAGAGGTATGAACAGCAGTTGGCTAATGAAGCCAAAAAGAATCCTAAGGAATTTTTTCAATATGTAGCCAGCAAAAGAAAGAATAATTATGGAAGGATGACATTGATTGGAGAAACTGGTATAAAGACAGCTGATGCAGAATACTTAATGGGCAGTTCATAAAGATCTTTCAATCTTATGAATGTGACTTCGTGGAGGGATTGAGAGCAGCTGATGATGGGGAAGACAGACTGACAGTAGGTGAGCAAGAGGCGTATGGGGAGTTGAGTAAACTAGATGTTAATAAGGCTGTGGGACTTGATAATATATCATGTCTTCTGAAAGAATGTGCAAGGGAGTTGACTCCTGCCTTGACATATTTTTTTAATATCAGTCTTGCACTCAGTCAAGTTCCTAAGGAGTGGAAGGATGGCAAGATTGTGCCACTTTGTAAAGGAGGTGATCGAACTCAAGCATCAAATTATAGGCCTATCTCTGTGTCAGGTGTTGTGGTTAAGTTGTTGGAGAAGCTTGTGAGAACTAGGATCCAGAGTTGGGTTGATAACAATGGTATTATCTTTGATGGACAGCATGGATTTGCTAAAGGGAGGTCATGTTTTAGTAATCTACTTACTTATTACAATAAAGTGACTGCTTCCTTGGACAGAGGAAAAGGATACACAGTAATATACTTGGATTTCGCAAAGGCTTTTGATAGAGTACCTCATGACAGGTTGACAGTCAAACTAGAGCAAATGGGGTTGGATATTAGATTGGTGCATTGGATTGGAGACTGGCTATCTGATAGGTATCAACAAGTTGTGTATGGGGGTGCGATATCCAGGAAAAGGAAAGTCACTAGTGGAGTGCCTCAGGGGTCTGTTTTAGGTCCATTGCTGTTTAGCTTGTATATTAATGATATAGGTGAAGATTTGGATGGAGATATTCAGTTGTTTGTAGATGATGCAAAGTTGGGATGAACCATGAAGTGTAGTGAAGATGTTTTGGCCTTACAGGAAGACTTGAATAGAGTGAGTGATTGGGCAGAGAAATGGGGATGCGAGTTCAATGTTGCAAAATGTAAGGTTTTAAAATTTGGAAAACAAAGATGGGGTGGAGAATTTATGCTTGGTGAGAATATATTGTTGGAGGAAGAGGAAATAAGAGATCTGGGGGTGATAGTGGATAAGGATCTAAAATTTAGGGGACACATCGCCAAAATTGTGAAGACAACACAAAGCCTTCTGGGAATGATGCAGAGGACACTGATGTGTAGAAGTATGGAGATTCTTGTTCCTTTGTATAAGGCTTTGATTAGGCCACACATGAACTATTGTGCCCAGATTTGGTCACCAGGTTTTCAGAAGGATGAAGAGATGTTGGAAAGGGTCCAAAGGAGACTGACTAAGGTAGTTTCTGACCTTTGGAATGTCGAGTATGAGGAAAGATTGAAAAGATATAATTTGCAGAATCTGGTGGACAGGTGGAAGAGGGGAGATATGATAGAGACCAAAAGTTGGTAAGGGGATGTTATAGGATCAATGCTGGAGAAGTTTTACAGAGAATAGTGGGAGAACAGAGGAGAACCAGAGGTCATCCCTGGAAACTGTATAAAGAGGGTGTGAGAGGCAGGTTTTTTTTGCGCAGAGTTGTGAATGATTGGAATGCCTTGCCTGAGAATGTGGTGTCTGCAAAGAGTTTGAATGTGTTTAAAACACAGTATGATGAGCTGTGTGTGTGTGATAAAAAGACCTCCCAGATGAGTCTTTGACACCATGAGGTCTTGGGGTGGTAATAATAATAATAATAAAGTTATAACAATTTAAAATTTTTGCATATTTAATGAGTATTTAAATGATAAATAATATAAGATAACTCAAAATGTTGGAATTTTTTGAGTACAAAAATTACAGAACATATTCTTTAGTATATAAACTTTATAAAAACAAAAAAAAAATTTTTCTTATTTTTACCTCAAAACTATGATTTTTTTGTGGGTACCCTAACCATAAGTTTGATCTGTTCACACATTTTTGACTGCTGATATTGCTGAGTTCCACTCGTATATCCCTTTGATTGAAATCCTACCATGCTTAGCTACCTCCCTTCTTGATCGCCCCTCACGATATGCTAGTTATGTTGATATAGTTACATTCTTTATAGCCATCACCATATCTGATGCTTTATATTCACAATGCATCTACAGATATAGGATACACCGGGAGGCATAGGGCTAACCACCTTATCCTCGGGATGGGTACGGTTTGGAAGGGCTAAGGACAGCTCCATAACAGGCCGCTAGGCTTAATATGTAAAAGAAAGAAGAAAATTTTCTGGTCACCCACCTTGTACTTTCACAACCAATTTGCCTCAATATTTCCTTGTTGTTCACGTTATATGAGAGTAATTCTTGATTTCACCTGTTCTAATAGAAAGTCTAGTTTTAGCTATGCTGATAGTATTCTAGTACAGACATTCCAAGATTAGTTTCTTTAGTCATCATTGAGATGATAGCTAACTAAGTTGTCGGTCTATCTTGTTCCCATTGCCAATATGAAAAAGGTGTGGAAGAGGATCTTTAGAAGAACTGAGTAGGTGTCTTAACTTATTTGGGGGTTTAAAGGTGGTTTTAATGTTGTATTTGTGTAGTGTTCTGTCTATTTTTTCAGAAATGCTTCTAACATAAGGAATGGCAATAGCATTCCTGAAATCTTTTTTGTTCTTACTGGTATCTTTATGGAGGATCTTGTGAATAGTTTTTTTTTTTACTGTATCCATTTTTTATAAATGTTTGGTTGATGATCTTGTATTCCTGGTTTAGAGCCTGTTCATTAGGACAAATAGCTAGAGCTCTGTGTTTAAGGGTGCTTATGACACCTAGTTTTTGTGTTGGGTGGTGGTAAGAATTTTTGTGTATGCATTGGCCTGTGTGTGTATGTTTGCAGTAAACTGAGAAGAAGTACTATTGCCATTCCTTATGTTAGAGGCATTTCTGAAAAACTACGCAAATGCAACATTAAAACCACCTTTAAACCCCCAAATAAGTTAAGACACCTACTCAGTTCTTCTAAAGATCCTCTTCCACACCTAGCCCACCCAGGGGTATACAAAATGCAATGCACATGTAACATACCATACATAGGGGAAACAGGGCGAACTATCCCAATCAGACAAGACGAACACAAATATCACATTAAATACCTCCATTTTGGAAAAACCGGCCTTTCTGACCACGCACTCCAAACATACCACAGAATTGACTGGAAAAATACCAAGTCCCTACACTGCACCAAAACCTGGTTTGAGAGAAAATTTAAAGAGTCATGTGAAATGCTCAAACACAACCCAAATCTCAACAAAAATGATGGCCTAACCATTTCAAGAATGTGGAGGACCCATCTACAACCTGTATAACAACCTAAACTAGCAATAGAAAAATCCCACTACAAGAAGACAACCTGGTGAAGTGTTTGTAACATTCAACAGCAATTGAAAGAAATCATATAACAATCAGAACTATCCAGAAGAATATTAATACATGAGGACTTTAGCAGTTTATTGTAGTTGTATTTATTTATTTATTTATTTATTTTTAATTAATTTATTTATTTTATTATTATTTTTTATTTTATTTTATTTTTTAATCACTAGAGGTCAGGCTAGGGAAAAGGATTAATTAACTACGTAGATTTAGTTTACCGGTATACAGGACATGAGCATCTAGCTTGGTTCCTTATACACCTATATTCTTCCAATGATGACCTCGACACGGGTCGAAACGTCAAGTTTTATTTTATTAGTAATTAATAAAATAATCTGTTCAACACGCGTGTTTTTGTGTCCCTAAATTTACTTAAAGATACAGTTAATGAACCAAGATATGATTTCACAGCTTGTTGGCTAGTGAGCAAAAGATGCTATCTATATATCCTATCAACTGCAGGCAAGCAGGTTGGAGTAGGCAATCTACTGAAGGAGTAAAACGTTAGGCATACAGATAAGATTAATCTTAAAAAATGGGACAAGATAAAACTTCAGGAGTGATTATTATACAAAGTGCACTTCCCTAGCATCATCTGCTTCTGTACTCTAACAATTAGAATACACTGGTTCATTTTCTTGAATGTCCTTGTTTCTGCAGTTTCATATAGATGAATACATATAGCGCAATATATTTCTGTCACCAACTGAATATTAATTAATATGAATAAGGACTCAACAAAGATATAGTTATAGTTATAGATATAGTTATTTTTATTTTTTTTTTTTCAGCATTTGTGGAACTGTGAACTGCATTAAATGAAGATAGGCTGAAGATGAAACTACTTTGTTATTATTATCATGGGCTACTCCATGGAGTCCTTAGACTTATTGAGGAAGCCATAAACATCATACTAAGCACCATCCAACATTCGTGCAGTTTCTATCATACTTTGCTCTGGCAACTTACTCCACTCATTCACCACTCTCCAAGCAAAAAAAAATCCTTCAGTAATTTGCATGTCTCGATCATATCATCCCTTTTACCATCTGTCAACTTATTTCTGTAACCCACAAATTTTCAACCTATCATCACAAGATTTGTTCTAAAGAACTGATACCATCTTGGTCACTCGCCTCCGGATCTTCTTCACCTCTTCCTCATCCCCAGGAAATCCAGGTAACCAGATCTGCATGCAGTAGTCAAGCTGGGATCTTACCAAGGCTCTTTAATGAGGTATAATAACATGCTTGTCTCTGCTCGTCAGCGTATTCTTCGGTAGCCAAGTAATCAGATGAACTACTTTAGCCACTTTTGCAATATGCCCTCTAAATTTTAATTCCTTATCTACTAATCCCCCCCCCAAATCCCTCAGCTCCTCAATTTCCTGGAGTATAGTTCCATCCATGTGGTACACAGCCGATAATCTTTTCACCCCAAAATGCATAACACCTTACACTGTGCCATATTAAACTGATCCATTCTCCTTTATCCAGACAGCCAGTCTATCCAAATCACCCAGCAAAATTTTAACATCTGTATTAAATATATTGCTCTACCCAATTTTGCATCATCAGCAAACAACTAAATAGTTCCTCTCAGATCCTTTCCTATATCATTAATGAACAAATTAAATAGAAAAATTCCAAGAACAGAGTCCTGTGGCATGCTGCTAGTAACAGGCCTTCTACTGGATACTACTACTGAATAAACTACTTTTTGTTATCTCTCCATGAACCACCCTCTTATCCACTTCACTAACTTATCCATCCTCATTTATTAGAATTCCATGCAGTATCCTGTCAAAGATATTATAGAGACAGTTTAAAGGGGTTTTATAAAAAACGACTGACACAAAGGAAATTTTTCATATACCCGCCAGAGAGCAAACTAGGAGTCATCTGTGGAAGTTGTGCAAGAATGTATGCAGACTAGATTTTTTGCATGGAGAGTAGGGAATGAGAGGAATGGACTGACAGTAAATGATAGATTTTGTATATAAATGTCAGTGTGCATCTCCCACGATAAGTCTCCATACTCCATGGAGATACCCATATAGTAGTAGTAGTAATAATAATAATGTTCTTAGACTTAAATGAGATCCTTACCTTTTTTTTTTTAAATCATTAAAAGTCATTTGTATTATTATCATTAAAGTCAGAATAGGCTCTTACTGCATCTTAGGTAGGAGATGAATTGCATCACCCAGTGTGAGATCATTGCCCCACTTATTGGAAGCCTGAAGTAGCTTGAAAAAAGTTCCATGTTTGGTCTTGAGGGCAGGGTATCTAAACTATGTAAAAATACATGAAATATTATAAAAATATATATAAAATTGATAAAAATGAAAAAAAAAAAATCCTTAACCCACCCACAATGCAAATGTACTACAGGTTTGCTTATAACCTTTCATGGGTGGAAACTACATTAAAAATAATAATAATAATGATAATAAAAAAAAACATACATTCATATGGACAAAAACTGCATGAACATCTGACATGCTCAAGTATAAGAAAACACAATCCATATCACAGTTATGGGAGTACAGTAATAGACAATGTCACAGATTTATCTGCTTCAAACAATTTGCTTGTGTGTATTATAAAAAAAATACAAAAATAAATTAATTCAAAAATAAAAAAATAAAATAAAATAAGTTGTTTGATCTCTAGAACAAAGTTTCTGGATTATATAAAAATGATATTTAAAATAAATTTATTAAACATGGGTTATAAAATACATGCCAAAATACTGAAAAAGAAAATCAACCCAATCCTAGAAAAAATTATAAATGAAGAACAAAATGACTTTAGAAAAGGAAACTCCTACATAGATCGTATATTCACCCTCAACTCCTAGCATTCATTGATAGATTAACAAGAAGCTTTTGGCAAGATAGCCAAATATAAACTCTTTAGTATACTTTAAAAAAAAAAAAATCCACTTACCTATATAAATATATAGGTAAGTGGATTTATATAGGTAAGATATAAATTTATTACAGGTAAGTGGTTTTTTAGCATATTAAAGGAATAAGCATAAAAAGAAGCAAGAATTATTCGAAGTCAGAGGACTAAAACAAGGATGTCCTCTATCAAGTATTATTTAGAACAGATATGAATAAATATGAATAGCTTGGTCCACCTTTGCTACGTGTTGCCCGGTGCTGTACTATCTTACCTTAGTCCTGAAGATATTTTCAGGCACAAACTTTGTTTGCTCACACTGGGATAAAGGATGAAACTAAATTTATTATAGTCTAACCAAGTGAAAAATAAACTTTCAACATCTTTCTCTAAATCCAGAGTAATTTAATAATAAGGTGGCACACCTTTTGGCAACTCCTATAGGTAAAGATGACCTCTCCATTGCTTCTGCCTTGGTATCTTCACTTCTGGGCCTGGCTCCCAGTGACGAGACTTCAATAAAGGTCGAAACCAGTTGGTAGTGGCTCTTCCTTTAATGCATAACATTATACATATTTGCAAGGAGATGTATTTTGCATTATGGGAGATACTGAGATAGGAGTGATGTTAGCTTGGTCCACCTTTGGTACGAGTTACCAGGTGTTGTACTACCTTACTCAGTCCTGAAGATATTTTCAGGCACAAACTTTGTTTGCTCACATTTGGATAAAGGATTAAACTAAAATTATGATATGAATAAAATTATCCAAGAATGGAGGTTAACAAACAAAGAAAGAAGCAAAATAGAAAATGATTTCATCTCAGATACCTTACTCTATACAGATAGCCAAGTGATAGAGCAACTGAGGAAAATCCATATAAAGTGAACTTAGTAATAAAATAATATAACATGCTAATCTGTCAAGAAAAAATTACCTATGCATGAGCAAATAAAAGTATGCATGTCAAGTATCTTTATGACTAGACTACCCGAATATGGAAGCAGATGACATTATCAAAGTATCATTCTTCTTTTCAGCCATTTTCTGTCCACTGCTGGACAAAAACCTCCTCCAGTTCTTTCCACTTTTCTCTGTTCTTGGCAATGGTTGGCCAATTATCCCAAAGTACCCTATTATCCCATAATTCACAGCACACTTTTGGGAGTGTATATTTCCAATCTATCCCAAAAAGACTGGTATAGATTGGAAAGATAGAAGACTAATTATTTCAATATATATGGGACAACAGAACCAGATACCATTGGAAGAGGAGCAAGACAAGGCTGTTCTTTGTCACCAATTTTGTTCATTATATATTCCGAGGCAATATTAAAAGCACTAGAGAATGCAGAAAGAATAAAGATAGGAGGCAAACATATTTGCAATATGATACGCAGATAACAAGGCATTATTATCAAACACTGAGGAAGGATTACAACATCTGCTGAATAGATTACTGGAATCTTGTATCAACTATGGAATGAAAATTAAGCAAAACAAAAGTAATGAAAATAAGGAAATACACAAATATGGATATAAGAATAAATAGAAAAAAAATTGACTCAAGTATTTGATTAGCAGTGATGGATGATGTACAAGGGACATAAAAGAAAGAATAGCAATGGGAAGAAATGCCTTTAACAGAAAATGAAATTTATTCAGAAGTAAAATGGATAGAAATTTAAAGAAAATACTAATAAAATGTTATGTATGGAGTGATGTCTTATATGCAGCTAAAACCTGGACACTGAGGAAAAAAGAAAATAAAAGTTTGGAAAGCTTCGAGATGTGGATTTGGAGAAGGATGGAAAAAATAAAATGGACACATAAAATAAATAATGAAGAGGTCTTAAAAAAAAAAAAAAGAGCAGAAGGAATCTGTTAAAAACGATAAAAAGAAGAAAAGGAAATTGGATTGGACATATCTTGAGAAGAAATGGAATAATCAAAGATGCCACTGAAGGAAAAGACCTAGAGGAAGAGCGAGGAAAACAATGCTAGATGACATGCTGAATGGAGACAAATACACAACCTTAAAAGAGAAGGCTCAGAACAGAAGAAAGTGGAAAGTAAATTTTGCTACTAAAAGAAGAACCTGCTCAATTGCAGAATACTTAAGAATAGGGTAGTAACCCCTTTCGTACTAATGTACTTATTTTGTTTAAAATACCGAAATTTTTTGGGAAAGAACAAATGGTTTACAAATACGGTTTGCGTTCCACCTTAAGTTTTTAAAGCATATTTCTTAAACTAGGAATCTGAATACGAAGAATGAACTGAGAAAGAAGGAAAACCCATTAACGAACAGTTTGAACACTACCAATTCAAAGAGCATCGAAAAAACTGGAAAACAGAAAAAGAGGTTTCTTCAGAAGACGTGGATTACAGAATATCACTGTAATGCTTGCTAGAGAAAGGAGCCTATACTTACTAGAGCATGTTGGATAATAAAACTGTAGTTAAAAATAGTTACATTGCCCCCAAATGGGCGTCAAACTCAGAATTACGTCTATCAACAAACAACATATCACAATTACATGGACAACTTACCTGGTCTTGCTTTCATTTTAGCTTCGAGTATTCTTTTATTGGCTCTTCTTTCAAATTTCTCAAACTCTCCATCCATTGTTTTTCACAGCTAACACAATGGCAATTCATACAATAAACATCAAACTATACACACCGCATCACTCCACACATTGACAATTTCGATATTGAAAGATATTTGTATTTCAATTATAGATGGCGCTTGCGATTGTGGCATACCATACCATAGTCTCGTAGCATCCATAGAAGAAAACCAATTCTGGTCACCCAGGAAAGGGTACTTCTTCAATTATATAAATCAAATGTATATTAAATCCAGCATTATTTCAAAGCTGAAAATTCTGGCTCTTTATTTTAGTGAGTACTTTTTCAATTTCCTTTTTTTTTTTTATTCCAGAATTAGTACCTTCCAAGCTCTTCCAAAATGGCTGCTGCATCCACAGATTAGGCGCCCAGAAGATAGCCCGTTATAGGTTCCATTCATGTCACCGACAACAAGAACGATTTCAAAGCCATTGTTTGTCTTTCCCATTAGTCAATCTCTTCATAGAACATTTTTTCTTTTTCACAAAAGAACGTGGATTTTTAACCCACATTTCAAATATCACCGTAAAACTTGCACTGTTCGAGAGATAATACTATGAGAGGAAATGGGATTGTAACAATCATCTGCGTACTGTCGATATCCTGAAAAGCTTTCGTTCATGGATAATTTCAGCTCACTTTCACTGAAGGCAGAAGGATAGAGAGTGGCAACAAGTCTGTCTTCAAACAAATATTTAGGGCAGGGGTTTTCAACGCATGGCCCACGGGCCACCTGTTGCCCGCGAAACTCTTTGCCCTGGCCCGCCGGCCATTTTGAAAAAATAAATACTTAACATTAAAACGCGATTAAATAAAAAATAATTTCAATGAAGCCAGCGTCACCATGGTGGCGACTAGGAGTAAAAAGCCTAAATCAAGTGATTCTTGTCGGGATTTTAATGAGAAGTGGACCAATTTGTGCTTTTTTGTGCAGATTGACGATAAGCCAGTGTTTTTAAATTGTCGTGAGTCAGTGTCAGTATCAAAATAATACAATATAAAATGACACTATGAAACAAAGCATGTGTCAAATTTCGAATACCTTCAATGATGGTTCACTTTGTCCACACGATTAACTTCGTGTGGACAAAGTGAACCGTCTCCAAATTGATTTAAAATGACAGCAGGGTAAGTTTAAAAAGCAGAGGGAAGAAAGCGAAGCGTGCCTCAAAGTAAGCTATGTAATAGCTGAAAAAAATGGCTAAAAAATCAGAAGCTTTCTTCGTCTGCGATGAAGGCTTTTGATTTTTTGATTTGATTTCTGCGAGTTTGCAAAAGAGTCTTTCATCGCTGATGGGATATTCTGTGGACAAATAACTGATTATTTGGCCACAGTGTTTAAAAACCGAGTTTGTCTGGGGGAACGGTAGCACGACTTGATGACTTGTCGAAGAACTTGCGAATGACATTGAAGAAACTTTTAAAAAATGGTCGTCAGAATTTACGTCATATACACTTGCTTTAGATGAGAGCGCAGATGTGAAGGATACAGCACAACTGGCTATCTTTGTCCGTGGAATTGATCAACAATTCACTGTGACAGAACTGCTAGCACTTGTACTTATCAAGGGAACGACAACAGGCACTGAAGCCTCCAAGAAAACGCTCCAGCGTTTCAACCTCAGCTTAACCAACCTTGAGGGTGTGGTAACTGATGATACCCCGTCTACGGTGGGAAAAAATGAAGGGGTTTGTTGCGCTGCTACGAAAAGAACCTGACCAACAAGGAAAAGATTTCGTGCATTACCACTGTTTAATCCATCAGGAGAATTTGTGCGCGAAAACTATTGAATTTGAGAATGTCATGAAAGTTACTGCGACTTTCGTCAACATTATTAGGGCAAGAGGTGAGTCAGTGAATAATCATCAATTCCAAGAGTTTTTGACCCAAGACTGCGAAGCGGATCACGGCGATGTGGTTTATTATATTGATGCGCGTTGGTTGAGCAGAGGGAAGGTTCTTAAAAGAGTCTTTGACTTAAGGAGCAAAATACAGCAGTTCATGCACACCAAGGGGAATCCGATTGTGGAATTTAACGATCCGAAGTGGATGACAGACTTGGCCTTTGTGACCGACATCGCAGCTACAATCCAAAGATCAACTGTTGCACACTCTTTTTGATCACATCAAAGCTTTTGTAACCAAGCTCAAACTTTGGGGAGACAACTCACAAAAAAAAAAAAAAAAAAGACAACTTATTTTCAGCTTTTTGCTGAGTCTGACTGTTCGTCTCTTGATGAATACGCTACAAAATTAGTCGTGTTGCGAAGTGAGTTCGAAGAGAGATTTAGTGATTTTTGTAACCAACAGTTTTCTTAGATTTTGTGTAGCTCAGCGGATGTGGCGTTTGCACACCGCCGCGCTTGGCCGCACGAAGGAAGACTTGGTTTCGAGTCTAGTCGGCGACTAGAGGAAATTTTTCTAAGCCTTTTTTCGACCGGTTCCCGAGTTAGTCGATCTCTGGCACGGGCAAGCAGGTTTTTCGTCCTGTAAACTCAAGAAAATCGACCGTAGAACCCACATTATTTCAGACATTAAATATACAGTATTGTGTTAGGGTTAGGGACCACGAGATGGCGGCACATTTGAGCCGTCTCTCTTCACTGCGTACCGCTTAATTAGTGATAGCCTTGGGCCATCTGTCTCTGATTGGGTACCAGTGGAGATTGAACTGCCCACGCAGTCTCCAAAAGTTAGATAGTGCTAAATGGCCTCGCCTACTCCCGTATACGGGAATAAAAAGGCGTTAGCTGATTTTTTTTTTTTTTTCAATGTCATTCAGTGTCATTGTTGCAGAAAAAATACAAGGCTCAGTACAAATGGAGCTGATTGAACTCCAAATAACTCTTCTTTCAGAGAAAAATTATTCAATGTGCCCTTGCTTACATTTCACAAAAACTACATTTCTGAGGACGCATTCCCTAATCTTCGCCAGCACACTTTGAAGATGTGCACTTTGTTAGGAAGTACATACTTATGTGGGCAGTTCTCCAGAATGCAGCATGTCAAGTCCAAGAGATGAATTCAGATTACGGACCAACATCTCGAGAATACTCTGCGCATAGCGACTTCGAACATTAATGCCAACATCGACAAGCTGGTTAAGGGAAAACATTGCCAAGTTTCCTATTGACATTGTAAAAAATAAATGTTTTCTTCATTATATTATCGTTTTTCAAGTATTGATTTACTTATCATGAACCCGACTCTTACCTATGTTCTTAAAGCTGAGTTTCTTTATTTTTATAGGATTTTATATATAGTATCAAATGCACTACGTTCCTTGTGATTCTGTTAAGCATTACAATTCTAAATACCTCAGTATAGCTTAGTGGTCAGCGGGGTTCATTGAAATTTTAAATGCGGCCCGCACTGTCTGATAGGCTGAAGACCCCTGATTTAGGGTAAAAAGAACTCTGCCTACTCCCTTTAGTAAATAAAAGACATCCGAGTTTATACACCAGGGGAACCCAAAAGTAAACAGAATGTGAACTTAGGTAAGCGCATTTTCTAGTTACGGATGATGCCGCTAGCATCGTGAGTGTGTGCAGTTTTCCACGTCAGTCTAGCAAGAGGCATCGTATTATATGAACTGGTTCGTTGTTCTGGCTGCTTTTTGTTAGTGCTTACAAGAAGTTTGGCGATTTTGTGATGGCCGACCACAAGGAACAGAAAGTGTACGTGAAATTTCTTTTCTTTTGGAAAAAAACTGTGGCTGAACCTATTGTTAACCTTCAGCAAACCTATAAGTAAAACGCAGGTCTGCGGTTGGTTTTCCCGTTTCAAAAATGGTGACATGTCAGTTGAAGATCAACCATGATCTTCTCGACTTTTGACAAGCAGAAATGATGAAATTATCGAAAACGTTTGCCAGATAATCAATGAAGAATGTCGAATTTCTTAAGAGATGAATATGTCATGGAGTTCGTGCCAGCGAATTTTAACACAAGATTTGTAAATGAAACCTGTGTCTGCTAAATTCCTCATTTAATCTTCAAACATTTTTACTGACCTTTTTCTGTATATCATCAATTATTTTAATGGATAAATGGATATCTCACTAGGAATGAGAGTGACCAAGATGAAAACCAAAATCCAATACTGGACTGAAGTGAGATTTGTATTTGCTTACAGAGGATTTAAAAAATCGTCGTTTTGTGAAGACTGCGTGATAGTATAATAAGCCTCTCCACTACTTCACATTTCTGTCCAGAAATGTGGAGTAGCAGAGACTGGTTGCTGAACCAGGACCATGCTCCAGCCCACATGGCCTTATCTGGCTAACAGTTCTTGAAAAACAGCACAGCGGTTGTTCTTCAACCGTACTCAACGGATTTCTCTCCATGTGACTTTTTTATTATCACGGATAAAGAAAACCATTAAAGGCGAGCGATTCGTTGATGTGTATGAAGTGAAATAAAAGTCACAGGGGGAGTAAACACTGGAAAAAGCGTTGGGAAAAGTGCATTCACTCACATGGAGAGTACTTTGAAAAAGACTAGAATATTATATTATAAACTTTAATAAAATTTAAAAAAATAACTCCGGTTATTTTTCAGTACACCTCGCGTGTTTGTGCATGTATATATATGAGCCTCAGTCAGTATAGTCGAAGTCCTTTGGTCGAAAAGACATGAGTACGATTCCCGTCAGTGACTTGAGGAACATTTATCTGATATCTTTCGACGAAAGGTGAGTTAGCTGTATCATACGAAGGTAGGGATTTTCTTTCAGCCGGAAACTCAGGGTTTTTGTCCCTCAGAAAAATGCCAATGAACACCCGCATTTATTATATAGGAAAATAAAAATTAAAGTGCTCCTGCCTAAGGTTTTGTAGCATGAAACCCAGTGATCCAAATGCTGCGAAACTTTGCAGGAATACATTGTGCGATATGCTGAAGGATATCCGAGAAATAAAAATAGTAGTTCCAAAATTCTCCACGAGCTGTGCCGCATTATGTACTGAATGTAGATGTAGTAATTTCTCTGCACGTGCAAGAAGGAGAAAAGCGACATAAGCATAAATAACACATTTTTATTATCGGTCTATACTGTTGAATGTGCTGCCCTTCCCGGTATGCCACAAACGAATTCTTTGCACTGTGTTCAATGGCAGAACACAGCTGATCGGGACTGATTTTGCGCACAGCTGAATTATGTGGGCTTTGAGCGCTGGCAAGGTATCACCCTGTCTTTGAGAACTCCTCACCGCCAAAAGTCACATGGATTTAGATCCGGTAAACGAGGCTGCTTTCCAGTGGGGAACGCATGGATGATTACTCTGGTTTTCGAAAGATCTCGAAGAACCTCCTGAATGGATCGACCGAGGTGTGGAGGAGATCCATCCTGCATGAATATGACAATCCATGCACAGGCGCTGCTGTAGTTGTGGCACAACAAAATTGTTTATCATATCGCGATAACTCTTGGAAGAAACTAAGCAGATCAGAACCCGACTAACGAATGTCTTCAAAGCAGAATGGTCCGATGATAAACGAAGCAGTAAATCTGCACAAGACAGTGACAGCGAATGAAAAGAGATTTGGTGGACATGCTCGTTTTGTGTAACCCATACGCGACAACAGTGGGTACTCGCAGCTCCGATCAGGTAATAATGAGCCTCATCTCCCCCACAATATTATCCACTGTCACGTAAAGTCCAGCTGTATTCGATCAAGCAATGTTAAAGTGTATATCATTCGACTTTCAAAGTACGGCTGACGTGACTCCTGTGCCAGGATTATCTTGAATGGCTAGAAAAGCAAAAAATTTCCCGTTAAAATTTCCAGACAGCAGTGTAAGACACATCCGCTTGCCTTGGTACAGAACGTGTACTGCAGGAACCAACGTTCATGACCTGCTCCATAACAATAGTAGCAACTTCATTTACTTCTTGTGAACTAGTAGATTTGTGACTTTTGCCAGCTCTTACTCCCAAAGATTCAGTTTCTTCAAAACTACTAATCGTTAATACTCAACATATGTTCAGGCAAAGAAAGTCGAGAAGTGCAGCAACTGCATTGCAATTGTTTAAATAGTACAGCATCATTCGAAAAGGATGTTGGGCCAAAGTTAGTGCCATCAGTGTCGTCGGTATTACCAACCAGAATGAAGGAAAAATCCGGTGTACCCTGCTGTCACATGCCGACTTTCATTATATGTATATTCCATTCATAAATTTTACAACGCCAATGGTGGGGAATCTTGGAACTACTTTTTTTTTTTTTTTGAGATATCGCTACCTCATGAGGAAAAATGTATGCGTGTAAGATTTCGCAGCATATTATGGGTAATTGGATTGCTCTCCACAAGGCCTTAAACATGGTTTCATTAATTTTGATCACCCTATGTATGTGTGTGTATATATATATATATATATTTATATATATATATAGGGTGAAACAACCTAGCTTATAAAATTGCTTACTATATTTAACATATATATCATCATCACCATCACGCGTTTAAACTTTATTCTAAAAGTACAGAATGGATTTAGAAAACGACAATCATGTATAGACCCAACCTTTAGCCTAAAATTAATAATAGAGAAAAGAAGAGAATATAATTTAGAAACACATATTGCATTTATTGACTTTGAAAAAGCATTTGACAAAATTAAAAGAAATATATTATTTAACATATTAAAAGAACGACAATTACCAAATAATATCCTAAAAGCTATCACAAGTATATATGAAAATAATCAAATACAAATAAGATTAAATCACGAGCTATCATATACAAGAGAGATAAACCAAGGGGTCCGACAGGGATGTACCCTCTCAGCAACTCTTTTTAATATCTACGTAAATGAAATAATAATAAAATGGAGTAAAAATTTATATCAAGGAATTAAATTTTCACCTACAGTTAACTTAAACACTCTCCTCTTCGCAGACGACCAAATAATAATTACAAATTCTGAAGATAACTTACAGAAAGCTATTTTAAATCTAAATGAGATATCCAAAGATTATGGTATTCTAATATCAACGAAAAAATCAAAAACTATGGCCTTTAAAGGACAAGATTCAGCAAGAACTAAAATAGTAATAGATAACAAGATCTTAGAACAGGAGAATTCATTTAACTACTCGGATGAATGATCACATATGAAAATGAAAAAGATATAAACGTAAAAATTGCAAAATATTTAAAAATAACAGGTGTAATTAATTCTATATTTAAACCAAACCTAGATCAAAAACAAACCAGACTAAAAGTATACAATAAATTAGCCCTACCGGTCTTAATGTATGGAAGCGAAATCTGGACAATAAAACAAACAGACAAACAAAGATTAATAACAGCAGAAATGAAGTTTATGAGAAAAACTGCAAAGTATACTCTATTTGATCACAAAAGAAACGAAGAAATTACGAAAGAATTAAACCAAGAACCAGTAATAGAAAAAATTAAAAAATATAAACATAAATGGATGGAACACGTTCAGAGAATGAAAACAGAAAGATTACCAAAACAAGCCTTAAAGTACAAGCCATTAGGGAAAATAAAACTAGGACGTCCTCCTAAACGATGACTTCTAAGGCCTGTTCCGGCCTTAGAAGTCATTGTTGAAGAATCGTTTAAGGGGACGTCCTGGTTTTATTTTCCCTAATGGCTTGCACTTTAAGGCTAGTTTTGGTAATATTTCTGTTTTCATTCTTTGAACGTGTTCCATCCATTTATGTTTATATTTTTTAATTTTTCTATTACTGGTTCTTGGTTTAATTCTTTCGTAATTTCTTCGTTTCTTTTGTGATCAAATAGAGTATACTTTGCAGTTTTTTTCATAAAATTCATTTCTGCTGTTATTAATCTTTGTTTGTCTGTTTGTTTTATTGTCCAGATTTCGCTTCCATACATTAAGACGAGTAGGGCTAACGTATTGTATACTTTTAGTCTGGTTTGTTTTTGAACTAGGTTTGGTTTAAATATAGAGTTAATTACACTTGTTATATTTAAATATTTTGCAATTTTTACATTTATATCTTTTTCATTTTCATATGTGATCATGCATCCTAGGTAGTTAAATGAATTCACTTGTTCTAAGATCTTGTTCTCTATTATTATTTTAGTTCTTGCTGGATATTGTCCTTTAAAGGCCATAGTTTTTGTTTTTTCTGTTGATATTATCATACAATAATCTTTGGCTAACTTATGTAGATCTAAAGTAACTTTCTGTAAGTTACCTTCAGAATTTGTAATTATCATTTGGTCGTCGACAAAGAGAGTGTTTAAGTTTACTGTAGGAGAAAGTTTAATTCCTTGATGTAAATTTTTATTCCATTTTATTATTATTTCATTTAAGTTGATATTAAAAAGTGTTGCTGAGAGGGGACATCCCTTTCAGACTCCTTGGTTTATCTCTCTCGTATATGATAGCTCGTGATTTAATCTCATTTGTATTTGATTATTTTCATATATACTTGTGATATATGAAAGTATGAAAGTATGTTCTCCATGTATTCCTATATTATTATTAATTTTGCTGCTAAAATTACATAATCATTTTTATTTATTTTATTATATATGATTATAAAAATCAATATTATCCTGTTCTCTTCCTTCTTCTGGGGCGTATAAACCAATTATTGTTAAAGAGCCTCTATATATTTTAATTCTAGCTTCTATTATTCTTTCATTCCATAATTTATAATGTTTTAACTGTTTTGAAAGGGTGTTATGAATCCAAATCATGATTCCTGCTTGTGCTCTTTGGTCTCTGTCGACTCCGCTGTATATCACATTAAAATTTTCGGTTCTCATAGTTCCTTTTAATTTCATTTTTGTTTCAGTGATTACTGCTATTTTAAAATTTCTTTCGTTTAATAATTGGTTTAATTTTATTTCTTTATATGCTGTTCCTCTTACATTCCAGTTTGCTATGTGTATTATATTTTGTCGTTTCCATTTTTGTTTTACCTTTTCCATTCCAGAGTTGTTTCCCATAGATTCAATCCGATTATCTTTTTTCTGTCAGCTTACAAGTAGAATTATGTTCTCCATGTCAGGGGACTAGCCTGACAATGGAATAGTTCAGTGGTACAGCTGCTACCTTAAGGCTTCTGAACTAGCCTTCTTCCGAATATAAACCCATAGGAGGAATAGGGTATATTGAAGGGGGAAAGAGTAGATTATAGAAGAATTACAGTAAGGTTTATAGAGAGGGCATAGTTGTAAGGCCAGAAATGAAAAGACTCCATGGCCCTCGAGTACTCTAATAGCATAAGGGTCATAAAATAAGAAGAGTTGGCTGATAAGGCCTTATAAGAAAGATTAAAATAAGTGGATCTTCCTCAAAGTAGAAGAAGGAGAGGATAGATCCAGCTAGGGGTCCATGGAAGTGCCGCTTCCCTTACAATCAAGATGATTGCCCCTTATGGACCTGTTGGTCCAAGAGTCCTTAATAAGTATATTCGGACCACCCCATCATATACACACACACACATGCAGACATGGTGGGATCCCCCATCTGCCACCCAGGGGACGCGCTCTCTATGGGTTACAGGGTCCCCCCTGAGAGTTTAACATATTATATATATATACATATATATATATATATATGTTAAAGTTACCAAGCTATTTTAAACCTGGTTTTACTCCATTTCCTAAGTAAGCAAACAGACAAACAAGTCAAGTTTGCACCTGCAAGTGTTGCAAGTCTAGCTGATCCTACAGGTAGTGCAAGACCAAGGCAACTCATGGTAAAAGTAGTATAAGCTCTGATCACTAATATATACGAGGGTGGTCTGAAACGTTTTGATCCTAACAATGAAAAAACGAATTTGTAATTTCAAAAGTATTTTTATTTTTCAATATAATCCCCCTTAAGACTAATATGTTTATTCCAGCGATGTTTCTGTCGCTGAAGGGATTCTCAGTAAGATCTGCAAAATACCCCTCTACAGCTTCAATCACCTCTTGACATGAATTAAAACTCTGACCAGCAAGGAAGAGTTTTAGTTTTAGATTTGGGAAGAGATAGAAATCAGAGGAAATCAAATCTGGGGAATAAGATGGATGTTCCAACAAATCATAGTGGAGATCCCTTAATATTCCCATTCCCAAAACACCTCTGTGAGCAGGTGCATTGTCATGATGAAAGATGATTTTTTTCTTCTGCAAACCGGGTTAATATCACAAAATTTTTCATCTTGTCCGGTTAGAGATCGGAATAATATTCCCCAATGATTGTTTTACCCTTTTCAAGATAATTAATAAATCAAATGCATCCCAAAACACCGATGCCATGACCTTTCCTGCTGATGGAACCGACTTTGTTTTCTTTGGCGTTGAACAACTGGCTTCTGTCAACTGTTTTGATTGCTGTTTGGATTCTGGTGTGTAATAGTGAATCCAAGTTTCATCCATAGTAATAAATCGAAGCACAAAATCAGTTTTATTCTTGTTAAAACGCTCCAAGCACTGTTCAGAGATTTTTATTCGAGTGCGTTTTTAATCTGCTGTGAGCAAGCGTGCCACCCATATTGCGCAAAACTTTTTCATATGCAATTCTTCGTGTAAAATATATCCTATGCATTCTTTTGAAATGCCTATAGTCTCAGAAATTTCAGGCACTTTGATTCGTCGGTCATCCAATACCATGGCATGCACTTGATCAATGATGTCTGGTGTTATTAAACTTTTTGGACGTCCTCCATGTGGATCATCTTCAGGGCTGGTATAGCCCTCGGCAGTCCATTTCTTAATTGTCGAAAACGAAGCAGAAGAGTGCCCATGAACTTTTATGAACTTCGAATGAATTTCTTTTGACGTTAAACCTTCTTTTAGAAAGATTTTTATAATTGAACGATACTATATTTTATCCATTTCAAGGGATACAGACAACATTTTTGCTTCAGACAGCTGTGTTAAACAAACTACTTGATAGAATGATTTGTAATTTCGCATGGATGCTTATGTCAGATGTACCAACTTAGAAAAAAATAACTTGCCGATAGTGTTGCCATCTATATTCGAGGCAGAGAACGTTTCTGACCAACCTCGTAGATATACAGTATAATTGTTATTTAGCTCGTAATCAAAACAACCGTAATAATTTGAAAGGGAAAAAAAAAAGTTTGAATACTTAGGAAAAAGGATAAAAATCTTTGAAAACTTTCACTTGTCGGTGATTAGAAATAAACCTTATTGACATTTCTGAAAAATCCTTAACATTATGGACACCAGCATATGATGTAAATGTATCTTATAAATTCATTAAAATATTATTATTATTATTATTATTATTATTATTATTATTATTATTATTATTATTATTATTATTATTACAGGCGGCTCCAGGGAGTCCTTAGACTCATCAAGTGAGGCCCTAAACATCATGTTCACACAACTTTATAACATTCTCATAGTATCTATCATACCTTGCCTTGAACTCACTCACCGTCATAGCACCCACAACAGACTCTGGCAGCTTATTCCACTCATTTACCACTCTAAAAGTAAAGATTCCAGCTCTAACACCCTTGTTGACCACACTCTTTCCCAGCTTCCATAGGAGTCCCCCTAGGTCTCCCACTACCAGTCCTGATCTCAAAAATATCCTCTGAATTAATACTATAGAAACACTTTAGCAATTTGAATGTCTCAATCATATCTCCCCTTTTCCGCCTATCAATTAATTTCTGCAACCCATAAATCTTCAACTTGTTCTCATAAGGTTCATTCCATAGACCTGCTATCATCTTGGTCACTCATCACTGGATCCTCTCCACCTCCTCCCCATCAAGAAGAAACCCTGGAGCCCATATCTGGGCACAGTAGTCTAGATGGGGTCTTATCAAGTCTCGATACAGAGGAACAATAACCTTTTTGTCTCTGCTTGTTAAAGTATTTTTCAACAACCAAGTGATTTGATGAGCTGATTTAGCCACTTTTGCGATATGCCAAAATTTCATCTCCCTATCCACTAACACTCCTAAGTCCCTGGCCTCATCAATCTCCTGGAGTATACAGTTCCACCAGTGTGGTATACTGCTGCTAATCTTTTCACCCCAAAATGCATAACCTTACATTTTGTCACATTAAATTGACATCCATTCTCCTTAGCCCAGAACTCCAATCTATCCAAGTCATCCTGCAAGATTTTGACATCTTCTGCACTCATTATTGCCCTACCTAACTTTGCATCATCAGGGAACAAATGAACTGTTCCTCTTAGATCCTTTCTTATATCGTTAATGAACAAATTATACAGCAGTGGTCCAAGAACAGAACCCTGTGACACACCACTAGTCACAGGCCGTCTTTTGGACTCTACTCCTGAATAAACTACTCTCTGATATCTCTCCATCAACCACCTACCTATCCATCTCACCAACCCTATATCCATTCCCATATGTTGTTTACGGATTAGAATTCCATGTGGTATCCTGTCAAATGCCTTAGCCAGGTCCAGCATTATCACTATGAACCCATTAATCTTATCCAGTTCAGCAGTCACTGTGTCATAAAACTTGAGCATGTTACTGAGGTATGATCTACCCTTCACAAAGCCATGCTGTCCCCCGTACAGTATCTCAATTTCGTCAATCCATTTCTGTATTTTTCCCTTGACTACTTTCTCCATGAACTTGACAATGACTCCTGATATGATGATCGGTCTGTAATTTGCAACAGTAGTCTTGGATCCTCCTTTATGCAGTGGAACTAGTTTCCCCTCTTTCCACACCTTTGGGACTAAACCAAACCCGAGACTCAGATTAAACAACATGATCAAGGGCACTCATAATTCTTTAGCCGCTTCACGTAAGACCCGTGCCAGTATACCATCCAATCCCACAGATGTTTTCACATTAAGGTTCTGTAATAGATTATTCATATCCACTTCATTCATCACAATTCCCGAAGAAACTAATGGTTCCTTTATTTTTTCAATGTCACCTCTTGGATGATATACTCTTGCAAAGTGTTCGCTCAGTAACTCCGCTATATCGACTGATTCAGTGACCTCCTTCCCATAGTCATTCCTTAAAATCATTCTGCCATGTACAGTTTTTTTTTTTTTTTTTTGCTTGCAGCATATTGAAAGTACTGTTTGGGATTCTCTTTATCCTGCATAGCTAGTTTCCTTTCATAATCCGCTTTTGCTTTTTTTTCCACACTCGTTACCCTTCTGGACTGCGCTTTATACCGTTCGTGTGCCTGCAGGTCACCTTTCTCTTTAAATTTCCTCCACAGTTGTTTCTTTTTTTGCAGCTCAAGCTTAATGGTGTTATTCATCCATTTAACCCCTACTTGTTTTACCATTCGGACCCTAGGTATACAATCAGACATAACCTCCTGCAAATGCTCCTACGCCACTTCCCATGCTCTATCGACATCCAGCCCTTGCAGTTTTAGATGACATGGCACTGATCCAAGCAATCTACTAAGCTTGTCATATTTGCCAGCACGGAAGTTCCACATGTACCCTGTCTTAATCGAAAATTCCACACCTTTAGCCACCTCCCAGGTCAAGACCTTATGATCACTCTCACCAATAGGTGGCAACATGGTCATATTCATTACAGTCAAATTCTCAGATGCTATTACCAGGTCAAGCACTCTCAAACCCTTAGTATTTTCAACTACATGCTGTCTCAGATAGTTATCCCTTAATAACTGAATAAAATCCATTTCCTTCCTCACATGTGTCCTCTCCTCCTTCCAATCAATGTTACCATAGTTGAAATCCCCATAATAATTACCCTCCTTCCACTCATTGCATCAATTTGTTTATGCATACTATCTCCACCATCTATTCCATCACCTGGTATATAGCAGCACCCAACTATATATTTTGTTCTGCCAGTCTCAATCTCACACCAAATAGCCTCAAATGAACTCTTTTCACTATCCTGCAATACAACTTCAATTCTCCTTGGCTGCAGGTCATCAGCTATCATCAATAACACTTCTCCTCCATTGTATTCTCTCTCTTTGTCCATCCTAAACACACTATAACCTACACATTCTATCCCACTAACTATATCATCTTCTGTTAGCCATGTTTCACTAATGCCAATAACCTGTGGCCAGGAAGAGCCAATCAAGGCTAAAAATTCTTCCTTCTTGTTCTCAATACTCATGGCATTAGTATACGTGAAATGCAGAGGTCCCTTTGTCCCTCCCCTATCTTGATGTGTTATTCTAACTGTCCCATTCCGATTTCTTGTCCTTTGTACTGGCTCGGGTACATTATATACATTCTTACACTCAACTGTCTAACTGATGTCCGCATATCCACTCCCCCCCCCTTCCTTGGTAGTTCTAGTTTCCCTGGTTCTGCACATCCATTTTCACTTCATTCAGCAACACTTTTTCTAGTCTCCGCACACCAAATCCCTTCAAATGCAGGCCATCCATCTTGTATAAATCCTTTCGCCCATCAAACTCAATCCACACGTCCACGAATTCCACACCACACCGTTTGCATAACCTGAGCATAAAGTCATTTGCGATTATGGCCCTCCTTCTATACTCCTCTCTGTCATACCGCTGAAACAGACTCACCATCCTAACTCTGTCACGCTTTTCTTTCGCTACCCTTTAACAATACTTTAAGTCCTCTCGCATAAAAAAATTATCTCCTTTCAATTCATTCTTACCCAACACAACTATCAATTCTTTCACCCTCTGTTATTGAGCTCTAATACTCTCACTTATATCCTTAAATTTTGCACCCGGTAAGTACGATTTAGTTAAACTCCCATCTATCACTCCTCTTTATAACGAGTCACCATACAACACTCTTTCCTTCATTTCAGAAACTCTCCCACTCTTACGCTTATTTTTCCTTTCAAACACTTGTTTATTTCCGTTAGCTGAGGCACTCTGGAAAAAGTTTTGCAGGTGCTTCAACTCTCGCTGCGCACTGTGTATCACTGCGAGCAACCTAGCGATCTCACTTCCTACAAATATTTCCTCATTTTTTTTATCATTTAAACCATTTTCTCTCTCTGTATAGTTGCTTTCACTCGCTCTTTGATCACCGCTCTCATTGCAATCTTGTACAACATCGCAATTCCCTATCAAGTCATTATTTTCACTCACATTCTGCCTTTCTTTAACCATAACTATCTCGCGTTAGTTATTAGTTATGGTTAAAGACATATACTTCAATTCCTCACTTTGCTTACACTTTCTGCACATTCTCCCACCAGTATCACTTTCCAAACTCCAGCCTCCTTCGGGAATGCATACATCCCACACACATCACATTGGACAAACTCCCTCACATTACAGTTTTTGAACAAAAGCGTCGTATTTTTGGACGCCATTATCTTACGTCGCATTGGCGCCATGTGCTATTTTATGAAACGTATTGTTAAAATACTAAGTTAAATAAAATGGAATTCACACCAAAATCACACAGACACAACAAGCTACCAAAAATAAACAATACTAGGTTAAAATTTAAACCAATATTCCAATTTTCACTCAAAATTATACTTAGCTTTCGGGAGCTCTCTGAAAACATTCAATATATATCAGTTATATTCACTAAATCAGTTGTTAGGGAGTACACTCAGGATAGAATGGGCGTGCTGCTGCTGCTAATATCAGATTACTTCAATATCCAGTTAGAGTTAAGAGCTATAACTGCAGTTCTAGTAACAATTTTTCATGTGGTAGTGAGTTTGAAGCCATCGGTTTGAGTTGGAATCTAACAAGATTAAATACGTAGCGGGGTGTTGTAACATTTGGGTGGATCAGTTGTTAGTGGTAGTTAGTTGTTATTATCAGTTGTTAGTTGTTAGTACATTACCAAATAAATGCGACGGGTGCGGAAAGAGTAATCATAATGGGGGACTTTAAGTACCGAACACGGCTTCGGTATTTGTGAGATCGCATTGAGAATGAAAAAAAAAAATGCATTTATTAAGCTGTTGTAAGACAACTTCCTCAAGCAGCATGTGGCAGAAGTAAATCTTGGTCAAAGATTGTTAGATCTGGTTATAGGGTCAGAAGGAGTTTTAGTGTTGAAAACGTAACTATTCTGCCTCTGGTTGATGACAATCATCATGCGTTACTCACTTGGGAAGTGGCTAAGTTTATGAATGTTCCATTCAGAAGAGGTTACATGCTGCCCCAAAAAGCAGGAAATTAGGACCACCTGAGGAATATGCTGTTTTGCCTCGTGGTATCATTGTTGGATGGGAAGGATATCAGCAGTGCATGGGAAGTGCTTAAAATATACTTAAATGATGCTATATTAGAATGCATTCATAGATTTCGATGAATAACATGGATGTATAATATAATTATCAAGAGATTTAACAAAATGTTGATGTGACAGAAATACCCTCAGCATAAGGATGAAGTCAGTTATGATAATCAAAAGCAGACGGCCAGAAAAATCACGTGTTTTACGGAAATTTAAGTCTGATTATGAAAAGAAGATGGCTCTGCAGGTTAAAGACAACACAAAAGAATTCTGTCGTTATGTTGTGAGTAAAAGAGTGAATGAATCTGAAAGAATAATTCCAATGAATGCAGATGGTATGCGGATGCCTGATGAAGAAGTGACTGTTCAACTAATGAGCAGCCATTTTTGATAAAAGTTATCAACCCGGTATATGCAACATCGAACTGAACGCTACTCACTGTGAAAGGGAACTCATGTGGATGAGGTAGAAGTACTAGAGTTGTTGACAAAGTAAATGGGAATTTTGCAATAGGAACTGAAGGGATATCAGCATCGATGCTAAACGAGTGTTCAGGTGAACCGACTATTCCGTTGAACAGGCTACATAATTTAATTCTCAGAACAGGCATGATTCAGCAGGAGTGGGAAATTTATATGGAAATTTCATTGTACTAGGTTGGTGTAAACATCGACCAGTTAGTATCTCAGAATTGGTGGTGAATATTTTGGAAAAGTTCGTTAGGGCTTGCATTAGGATATGATTGACAGAGAATCTCTACTTTGAAATGAACAGGATAGGTTTACTAAGCAGAGTTCATGTTTTAGTAACTTCCTCTCATTCTACGTTACCACGGAATTTAGGATTTTCTTATGGCTTTTGAAAGAATGCAGCATGGAAGACTGTTGAATAAATTTGAAAATAAGGATGATTGACAGATACCAAAAAGAATATATAGGGCTATGAACCTGCAAGATTCAAGGTAACCAGTGATGTTCCTCAAAGATCAGTTGTTGGTCCATTCTTAATCGCTCCATGCATTAATGATATTGGGAAGAATATTTGACATATGGCATACAGCTATTTGTTACATAGATAGAGTGATTGGAGTTTTCTGCTGATATGCAATACTTGCAGAATGATTTGAAATAAAATCAGCTATACCTTTTATTCCCTTTTAGGAAGTAGGCAAGGCCGTTAAACTCTATCTGGCTTTTGGAGACTGAGTGGGCAGTTCAATCTCGACTGGTAAGCGATTAAAAATGGCTGGGCCATAATTAATACTAATTATAGGTAGCACCGATTAAGAGATGGGAAAACAGGATATCTTACTGTGTGAAATAATGTGAGTTCTACGGTCGATTTTCTTATATTTACGGGATGAAAAACTCAACTTTACGGGAGAAATAACCCTCTTGCCAGTGCAAGAGATCGACTAATTCAGGAAGCATTCGAAGCCAAACTGACTGGAATTGTGTGGCATGTGAAAATGGCTGTCATTTCAAATGCAAATTCATTTCAAATTCCAGTGCAAGAGATCGACTAATTCAGGAAGCATTCGAAGCCAAACTGACTGGAATTGTGTGGCATGTGAAAATGGCTGTCATTTCAAATGGTAATCAAAGTAAAGTCGAACACTTTGGTGTGATTAGATATCCAATGTAGTTCAAGTCTAGTCACCAACTGGAAAAACTTTTTCTAAGCCTTTCTTCGACTGGTTCTTGAGTTAGTCGGTAACTGGCACAGGAAAAGTGGATTTTTTCTCCAGAAAATCGCGTTTTTCTTCAAGTAAACTCAAGAAAATCGACCGTCGAACCCACACTATTTCAGACATCAACATATCCTGTTAGGATTAAGTACCAAGAGATGGCAGCACTTATTTGCTCGTCTCTTCATAGGTGGATCTCTAATTAGTGATAGATGGGTAAGCTATCTCTGAATGGCTACCGGTGGAGATTGAACTGCCACTCAGTCTCTGAAAGCTAAATAGGGTATAAAGGCCTCGCCTACTCCCTATAAAGGAATAAAAAAGCAGTTAGGCAGTTCATTTTAATTCACAGATTATATTTACAGTTTATTTTTTGTTATCAGTAGGGAATGCTGAATGAATTCATTTCACTTTTAAATATTGCTATTTTTTTAAATCAATAATAATAATAAATTTGTTTGTTTGGGTAGTATTTCTGTCTTCTTCCTCGATGCTTCTGCAGAACTTATCTGAGGATTATAATAGATGGCGTGGTTTCGTGGTTTTGTTTCAGTACTCGTCACAAGCCAGGTGTTGTTTTAACTGTTTATATGTATGTGATTGGAAACTTTCATATTTTTATATGAAGATATATATATATATATATTTGGTGAGAGAGAGAGAGAGAGAGAGAGAGAGAGAGAGAGAGAGAGAGAGAGAGAGAGAGAGAGAGCTTTCCCTCTAATTTTCAGTCCAGTATGATATTTATACAGCTCCTGTTTCAGCTTTGTAGGTCCTTAGGTTTCTGTTGCCGAATTGCAGTTTCTTTATCTTGTCAGGTATGTGTAAGTTTCGGGTGGCTTTTCCATAGTGATCATTATACTTATATGTCATGTAGTTTGTTGAATGTGGTCTTGTTCAGTGGCCGCTCGTGGCTTGAAATCGGGGGGGGGGGGAACGTTTGAAATATGCACACACACTGTAAGTACAGTGAATACATGTTCGGATAAAATATCAAAATTATGGTAAAAATTTAAAAAAAAAATAACACATGAAAAAATATTGTTTATTATTGATAAAAAGGTAGAGTTTGGTACAATTCAAAATTACTTAAAAATAAAATCCATTATCATAACCCAATAATGTTTCAAAATAAAAACTATAACAAGTGTTATGTCTTTCATTGTAATGTCCAAATATTTAAAGAGATGGAGTTTACACGATAAGCACTGCGAACACTCTACTACTGACGCAAACTGCATACAAACAATAGTGGAACTGCGCGACGGACAGTGCCGCATTAGCTAATAGCTCGCATCTCATTATGACGTGGATATGCTTGCGCACGTAGCAAATACTGGCAATATGACACTGTGGTAAACACAGTGCTGCCAGCGTCCTCCTCCTCCGAAGTGCTACAAGATGGATTTTTATTATTTTTTATACAAAATAAGAGACTTGTATAGGATTGTTGATGATAAAATTAAATATTACAAGCAAATATTAATAAATTAATAAATATATTTATATATCGAGAAAAATTGGGGGGAAGGGGTGCTGCAGTTTCACAGTGCCTATGCACGAGCAGCCCCTGGTCTTGTTATCTGATATATTGTTCTGGTTACTCTGTAGGTTGGACTGAAGTAATATTTTAACCTCACTGTGTAGTGGCATAAGTGTTTCACCTTAAATATTTTGTTCTGTCCTTGCTTCCCATGTAAGCGTGGGTTGTTCTCTTTGTTCCCAGAATATCAGTTTACCATTTAATTGCAACGATCTTAGTCTGTTAAATCTGTAGTCTGCACAGAAGGCGTATGATGTAATTACGTATCTTTAAATGTTTTCACATAATACTTTATAACTAAGTATTTTTGTGTGTGTCAAAGCAATGTCTGTTAATCGATATAGTTTGCTTGCCATTATCCTGAGTTTCATGTGTAGACAATTTGTATGGCTATTACATCTTTGATCAGCATCGAAGTGAAATCAGTGATAACGTGTTGTTTTCAACTCTGTGGTGGTTGTCGTTTAAGGATTAGCGCCTTGTGTATATGTGCATGGATGTTGGATAGTGATAAATTTAGCTTCTACAGTTAGGGTTTGGGGAGTTTTGAATATCATTACCTTTGTTTTTTCAGGGTTTATATCAGTGGCGGCAGGTGAAATTTTAAGGGGGGGGGGGGTGCTGCCTATACAAAATAAAAAAAAAGTATTTTTTACTAATTAGTAACCAATTTATTTATAAATAGGTTATTGATTAGGGAATTTTTTTTTATTTTATTATTATTTTTTTTTTTTTTGTATGGGCAGCATCCATTTAAAATTTCACCGGCCGCCACTAGTTTATATATATGCTGTTTCCAGTTAGCCAGTTAGTGATTTGATTAATGTCGTGTTGCAAATTTGTGTAAGCGATATTTGCTTTGTGATTGGATACTATGGCAGTGTAGTCTGGCTATTGAAAGATTTTACATTTTTAGGTGAAAATGGCTAATATCGTGTACGTATATGTTAAACAGAATGGGAGACAGAATAACTCCTTGCATTCCACTGGTTACTGGTACCTTTTTGCTGTGCGGTGATCCTATAAGTGTGAAGTACTTTCTGTTTTTCATGTATGCTTTGAACCACTAGAGTAGACGCCCTCTGATTCCAATATGTATTATTTTGTTCAACAAGTTCTTGTGTGTTAGTGTGTCAAACGCTTTTGTTACAAACACCCTGTGTAAATTAGGGGAAGCGACGCTTGCATCCTCTAAGCAAGCTAGGCCTCACAAAGATAGAGTTAGATTCAAGTGTAGTAGTCGACTGGAGGAACTTATTCTGTATTTCTTCCACAGTTTCCCAAGGTAGTCAATCTCTGGCATGGGGAAGCGTGATTTTTCTGCTGGAATCTTCCTTATTTTATCCCCGAAATTCAGGAAATTCAACCGTAAAATCTACATTATATCAGACAAATACATATCCTGTTAGGATTAGGTACCACGAGATTTTAGTACTTGTTTGCCTGTCTCTTCATCGGTTTCCGCTTATAATTAGTGATAGTCTTGGGCTAGCTATCTCTGATTGGCTGCTGGATATTGAACTGCCACTCAAGCTCCAAAAAAGCTAGATAGGGTTAAAATGTTTTGCCTTCTCCTTAGAAGGGAATACAGTGCTGTATTTGTTTTTTTTAATGTATGAAAACCGATTTTGTGAGTTGGTGACTTGAGAAGGATTCCTTTCTTTTAAGAGAATGGAGTCGTTCGTTCGTTCGTTCGTGTGTGTGTGTGTGTGTGTGTGTGTGTGTGTGTGTGTGTGTGTGTGTGTGTGTGTGTGTGTGTGTGTGTGTGTGTGTGTGTGTGTGTGTGTGTGTGTGTGTGTGTGTGTGTGTGTGTGTGTGTGTGTGTGTGTGTGTGTTTACTACCTTTATGTAGAAAGCTATGACTTCTACATTACTTCAGGCTTGGTATCTCTTTTGGGTCTCGCTCCAAATGAATGAGACCTGAATAAAGGTGAAGCCTGGCCTGAGAATTCCTTTCTTTTGTGAGAAAGGAATCCTTCTCGCATCACATTAAATTTTTCTAATTTTGGCTTCAGCTTGGAAAAAATGCCTAGGTGAAGATCCTCTTGTCCATATTCTAATGCATTTTACTACCTGCAGGTAATAGTTCGAACCCTTTTATCTCCAAATAACATTTTTGGAAATCATCAGGTAGTCATCTTCCACACAGTAGTGGAAATATATAACACTTTATAATTGAATTAAATTTGTGCTATTTGTTGAAAGTTTTTTTAACATTCATGTGGAAAATGTATAACTTCTGCGATAAAGAGCCGAGAGGCTATTTATTTATTTATTTTTTATTTTTTACTGTATAACTTCTGCATTACTTCAACCTGGTATCACTTCTAGGTCTGGCTCCAGCTGATAAGATCTGAATAAAGGTCAAAACTGATCGGAGCACTGGCCATTCCCAGCAAGCATAGTATTATATGTGTAAATAAATATGTGTACATTGCATTATGGGATATTAAGGTTCTTAATATCCCATATCCTATCTTCATTTCAAATGCATGTCAGTTCTGCTGAGAAGCGCTAATGGAAACATTTGCGAAAGAGGCACAATATAGAAACTGCCATTTTGGGGACAATCAGGGAGAAACAACAATCAATTACTTAAATTACCTCTTCTGAACAACATGAAATTTTTCATGAAATTTTAGAGAAGACTTATATGCACCACCAGAAATGAGAAAGTGGTATTTCAAGATTTAGCAGATTTGCTATTAGTGCAGACAAATAAAAATGACATTATTTTTTCAGCAAAAAGGGATACGTAATTTTTTGAAGCTCTGGGTACTAAAAAGTGATGTGATAAACCATGGAAAACCTAGTAATAAGTAGTAGTCCATAAAGCGAAATTTGATCTGATTGTATGCTAATCATTATGTAAGGAGAGGGGAGAAGTACGGTCTTTCTAGGGACAAAATAAAAAATTGTGTTTTTAAGGCATTACAGTTGGTGGCTTAGTTTCCTATTGAGCCATCGAAGTAGAGTTTATTAAGATTAGTGATAAGGACACGGGTTCTAGGTGATCTCGAAACATGTGACGTTTGAGCACTCCATTTTTCGTAGATGAATAGAACAATTGGAGAAAGTTCTATTAACAGTGAAACAGTGAATAGGGTTTGAAGTCATTGAGAATTTAATAGTAAATCTGAAGACAGAACTCCTTCTGAACATGACATGTACTGACACTTCAATTAAATGGGATGAAGATAGGTAATGGCACCTAGTTAAGACTACCTCAGTGACAAATCCTATGGAATGCCTTGCAAATGTCAAGCGTAAGAGAATTTTTTCCAAAGCATATATCGCTTGTTTCGAGTAGTAGTGATATAAACAAGGAGTTTAGTAGCGGATATTGACTTGTGCACTACATATTCGTGGTCACTGATAGTCAACGGTTTTCCATGTGCTGTAGAGGCTGACCGCTGAAGAACTTCTTTATCATTTAGACAGCGTCGATATGAGAATTAGAAGAAAGATTAATGGTAGCCATTTGTCTATTTGTTTGTTGCAATCGGCTGACATGAATATGGGCAAATTTCATGTCAGTTGGATACATGCTAAGCAAATACATATCGTGGATAAGGTAAAGAACAACTTCAGAAGTACATCGTATGAGCACAGTAGATGAACAACCAGCACCACGACGATAACTGTTTTCGTATCCTGAGTAGTAGGGGTGACGGTTCTGACCAGATCAAGATCAAGATAAGATAAGGAAAGTGGGTGTGTCTTCCTGACGTCATTGTGAGTGACGTCATGAGTTTGGAATTTCCATGTGGGCAAGTGTGTGAATGGCTTCAGTTCTTGTGTTTTGGTTCGCGTATGGGATTATGGGTGATGGTAGAGATAAGGATTCGTGTTGTGATTGGTGGTGCACTAGTGACAAGATGAAGATCAAGATAAGATAAGGAATGGTGAGGTGTGTGTGTGTTGTTTTCAGATGTAGAAAAGTGACGTCATTTGTTATTTGTAAATAAATGTCGCCATTTGTTATTTGTAAATAAGTGACGTTGTTGTTTTGAATGGAAAGGGTGATATTTGTGGATAAGGAATCGTGTCGTGATTGGTGGGACACTAGTGACAAGATGAAGATCAAGATAAGATAAGGAATCGTGACGTGAATGTTTGTTATGAGATGTATATAAGTGACGTCATTTGTTAGTTGTAAATAAGTGACGTTATTGTTTTGAATGGAAAGGGAAATATATTAGTGTATAAGTAATCGTGTTGTCATTGGTGGACACTTCTGACCAGATCAAGATAAGATAAGGAATCGTGACGCGAATGTTTGTTGTTATTGAGTTTGGAATGATAATTTAATTTAACTATATTCTATGTCACTCAAACATACAGTTTTTTTTTCTTCTATAGATGGTTGTACTAATTTTCCAATACATTTTGGGCATTTCTTTCCTGTTAAAGTGTGGGAATTCTTAGAGAAAGTCGTGATGGCTCTCGTGTTTCGAGTTTTTCTGAATAATTAATTATATACTTAAAAAACCTGTCCTTAAACACACATACACACACACACACACATATACATATTAGATATAAAAAATCGCTAATGTATCCATGTTGATACTCTAATATATACCCTATGATTATTCTTATGGAAAAAAAAAAAAAAAACTATTCAGTATTAGAATTACGCTTACCAAAAACATACGAGCAGTTGTTATGTTTAAGTTAAATGTGACACACATCTGTCATTGTCGTCTGTGGAAATTCTTAGAGTATGTCGTGATGGCGGGTGTGATTAGATTTTTATGAATAATTAATTATATACTGGTGTCACTCAAACATACGGTTTTTTTTTATTTTTATTTTTTTTATTTTATATAGATGGTTGTACTAATTTTCCAATACATTTGGGGTATTTGTTTCCTGTTAAAGGGTGGGAATTCTTAGAGTAAGTCGTGATGGTTCTCGTGTTTCGAGCTTTTCTGAATAATTAATTATATACTTAAAGTACCTGTCCTTAAACACACACACACACACACACACACACACACACACACACACTAGACATAAAAATTGCTAATGTGTCCATGTTGATACTCTAATATATACCCTATGATTATTCTTATGGGAAAAAAAAAAAAAACTATTCAGTATTAGAATTACGCTTACCAAACAACATGCGATCAGTTATGTTTAAGTTAAAAAAGTACTTACAGCTTTCCAGATGACTCTTCGAAATTCGATTATTCCAAAATAGTTCAATTTTATATCCACAACACAACACAAACACAAAAACCACAAAGAATGAAATTTCTGTAAATACTGTAACCTGAACTAGTTACTTCGTCCTTTAGATTACGGAGCGTAGATGGTGAGGTTTCGTCATTGCAATATCCCCCAGCGAGCGCTTTTCTTCAAAGGGGATGACATGAGTCACAACCGTAAATTGTGAATTTATTTTCCAATTTAGATTACTATCCGAATGGTTCGTTCTCTGTTTAATTCCTTCCCACAGTTGCTCATGCTATGTTTCCTAAGCATGGTAGGAAAGTCTATGCGCCTTTTTGTTTAGGGTAAGTGTAATTTCCTGTTTCGAATTCCGAGTGCTGTTAAGGTATGGAATTCTGACAAGTGAAATTATTATTTTTTTTTTTTTCAAATTGAATGGCTATTTTCTGTATTTTAAAATTCAGTTAACTACATATTATAACCAGAATAACTGAGTAAAATAAATAAATTGTGTGTGAATTACTTTCCCACACTGTTAATTTTCATTAAGCTAGTTTGTAGATAACTGAGTGACTCATTTCCGGTCAGCCAGTCATTGTTCTTTTCATAGCCGTATATAGTGCTTACTTCAAAGGTAAAATATTTCCAGGGTAGTGTATTAGTCAAGCTTTCATGTGAGTAATGTTTACAATAGTGTTAGGTAGCAAAGATTTGTAAATGACCTCATGTGATCTTTGAGACCTAACTTGTTCGCATCACTTCCTATCCTACACATATTGCACTCAAGCTTAATGTTGTGACTAAGAGTTTTCGAGGTGTTACTCTACTGATGAGTAGCAAAGGTTCGTAATTTGACCTTGTCTGATCGATGAGAACTAAATTATTCATTGTCACATGTTGTGATTATTGGTTTTCCATTGGTTCTGATTTTTCCCACACTGTTAGTTTTCATTCATTAACTTTGTTTCTAGATAACGAACAAATAAGACTTTTACTTCAATGAATCAAAAAAAAAAAATTCTCTGGTTACTTTGTGGCATGAAATTTCACAAGGAAAAAAAAAAAAAAAAAAAAAAATGTTATCTTCTTTCTTAAATTGTATAACACATCTACGACACCCAATTTGTTCATTTAATTTACACATTTTATTGAATGAAATATTATTTACAAATTGTATTTACTGAATCTAACAATACAGAAAATAAATAAATTGAAAAATACATCAAAGGTTCTTCCATGGTTGTGGAATTACCATCGTATGGTTTTGACAATGTGATTCTCATCTGAAAGTTAATTTTCATTTGGTGGTTGTTTGTTGGGAATTTATTACTGTAGTAGTAAAATTAAGGGTTGCATATTTATATTTTCGAATCCAATACGTATACTTCAGAGAATTATTAAAAGCACAGAATCTTTCGTTATGTTTCCAAAAGCATTTAAAAGTACACATTATGTTTTCACGTTTTGGGCATCCAATTTCATTTAAATCAAGAACAGGCCTCCCTATTAACTTCGTTAATGTTTTTGATTTTTCTCTTCCTTTGGCAAGTAATATATGATATTTGCATGTTGATTCTATCATCCAATCTCTTAGTTTGTCCAAAGCTAGTGAACCAATTTCCCACTTCAGCTGATGGTTATATTTTATTAACCAAGAATTCTGTTTTTTAACTCTTTCAGGTAATTCTTTCCAACTACAAGGTGATTTTGTCACTGCATATCTTACACTAAAACCATCAGAAATACAAATTTCTTTAGGAAATAAATTTGAACTGCTATTCAACAAAAATTGTACATCAATTATCCCAATGATAAGTGAAAATTCGTATTTTTCACCCACTGTCGATTTTTCATAATCGTTTTCCTTCATTCTTCTTCTTCGATTACTTCATATGGCACCACAAATAAATAGTTATTTATTATTATTTCACTGATTATTAGCTCTGATCGTATACTTTATGGTAACTTTCGTTTACAAAATTCTAAACAATTAGAACTTTTCACAAAGAAACTTTCAATGAATTTGTGGCTCACCCATTATTTTTGCATTACCAAACACAAATCACAAAACAGCAGCTGCTGTGGATGAACGATTACCTTAAGTCCAAACTCACTCGACTCTCTGGTATTTCCTTATAGTACTGTTTACACTTACCATCCCCTACCCTGACCGTTCCTTCAAAAATGAACCTTTGCGCAGATGACTCAACGACATGTTTTCACATGCTGTTGGATATACTGTTGGTGTGTTTTTATCTTACTTTGTGTAGGGAAAGGTAAAATTTTGTATATGTGTTATCTGTAGAGTACTAACATTTTCTCTATGCCAAACTTTAAAGAAGTGTTAAAGTCACGTTTTGATGGGTTAATTAGATGCTTCTCTCTTTCTCTCTCTGTAAAATAACCAAATTCTAACAGTTCGGATTTTCGATTATGTGAACGATTTGTTTTCAGATAACTCAAATAATGTCAATAGATAGCATTAGACAATTTCTAAAATAATCAATACATGGATTTTCGTTTTCAACACTTTTTTTTTTTCCTGTCCTGGCATTAATTTCACAGTTGTGATTTTTTAAAATAATTAAACAGAATTGCATTAAGATATAAAGTTGTGGATTTAAATATCAAGATCTAATCAGAATAACTGAGTAAAAATTCACTGTGGAAAAACACAACAACAAAAACACATCTTTGTTCATTTAAGTTTACAAATGCACATTTTATTTTGCTGAAATACTATTTACAAGTATATTCACTGAGAAAAATTCGAAACATGTAATTACCTAAAATATTTCACAATATTTAGTTAGACTCTTAACATTTTCCAAAGAGTTCAATGAATAAAATTTTTGTTACTCATTGTTTCTTGGTTACATTACATCAAAATAACTGGTCACGCAAAAGAATTTTTAAATCAGATACCATGGTAACCACACTTCCATACGTTTGATATTGTGTCAGTCTGGAAATGACACCATGCCTCGCTAAACATTCTGTGTATTCTTTTGTCAGCAAATATACACAAACAGTTTTTGTAAAATGTTCGTAAATGTCCCAAAATAAAGAATCTTTATCGAATTGGATAAAATCTTGAAAATCTAATTTTACCATTGATGAATTTAAATGTTGAGCGATAATTTTTCCCATTAATCTGACAGATGGTAATTCAGTTTCCAAAAATAGTAAATGATTATCAATGTCGTACATTTTTGTTGAAAATCTCTCAGCTTCTTCACAACTAATAGAAAAAACCTTACTTCCAGCAGCTCCTGTATCATCAAGTATTAGTTCCCCATCTTGGCATTTCAGAATATAACAATCACCGAGGTCCATTTCGTAGTCAACTCTTCTTTGCAAGTAGCCGAGGATATCAGACCACTTCCTGCGTAATTTTTCCCAAGTGGTCCGGGATAAATACATCACAATGTACGTGTCTTCTAAAATAATAATCGGTTTCCATCCTTTTAGAGCTAGGTGAAGAGTTTTGTCTCGTGCTATTTTCCTGAAGAAAGAAAATTTCAATGACTTTTGTGGCTCACCCATTATTTTACTTTACTTTACTTTCCTGGATACCAATCACCACAACACAATACGATAACTTCACAGGATGAACGAATTGTCGTAACTGCAAAGACACTTGACTCGTTTATTTTTCCTTATAGTACTGTTTACCTGACCCTTAACCCTGACCGTTCCTTCCAAAATGAAACTTTTGCGCAGATGATTCACGGACATGTTTCTACATGGTGTTGGATAAACCATGACGACAATGACGGATGTGTGTCACCCTGGGAAAATTCCAAGATATCTTATCTCAAAAACATCACCCACAATTCCATAGCCAAACAAAACATGACAACAATGTCGTTATGTGTTTGGATATTTCTGGGGAACATATGTCTCTCATACTGTGATATCACAGAGGGTGACAGATGTCTTCCCTGCAAAGCTCCCCCAACCTAACCCCATCACCCTAGTCTCACACCATCCCCTCTCCTCCAGAAGATGTCTGCTCAGCCTAGTGGAGATGAGTGAGCTCATCGTTTGCGGATATCTTTTAGTGATGTCACCTCCAATTGATACTGATAACTTTTTTGGGAAAAAAAAAAAATTTAAAAAACTGGTTTTTTATGAAAACTTTTTTGGAAAAAAAACGCGTTTTTTATGAAAACTTTTTTGGAAAAAAAATAAAAAAACGCGTTTATTTTTTTTCCAAAAAAGTTATCATAAAAAAACAGTTTTTTAAATTTTTTTTTTTCCCAAAAAAGTTATCAGTATCAATTGGACAGATTGCTGAGTATTGAACTTGCGATCATTTTGAAACACGTTTCTGAGACAACAGAAACGTGTTTCAAAATGTTTTTGTGCTGCTGCTGCTATTTGTATTAATTAGCAGGTAAGAGCAGTTTCTATATTACATAAACAGAGCATTTGATTTTCAAGTTCATTATTATTTATAAATTAAATTGATTTTTTAGTTCATTTTTTTGTGCATCAAGATTCTAGTTATTTTAGGGTAAAATGTCGAGTAAAAAGTGGATGTTAGCGAGCATAGTAAGTTATCGTTGCTATTGATTGCTTCTACGTTTTAACTGGAATTATTATGCTTATTAGTGCAACTTAAAAAAATCAAATCTGGAGTTGAATAAATCATAATAATTGTGCGATGAAGCTGGAACTGAATTAATCCCTAATATATATATTATATGCTTTTTATGTGAATCCCAGGTCTCCAGTAAGTAAGGTGGTCTCGCACTAGGCGACAAAATTTACCTTTCACCTAAAGTTGGGTGGTTGGAAAGCAGATACGTTAATCATTCTATCAACCAGAGAGGCATACTCTGCATGTTACTGCAAACCGAAACGTTTTATATTTATATTTAGATCCATGTTGTAATTCCATAAATATAATGATTTTTGCTACAATTTTTATTACCGTAAATTCAAAATTTTTATTTTTAATGATAATATCTGAACTTTATAGTTGATGAAGTTCCTATTTTTACCTTGATTAGCAAGCTTAATTTGATTGCATTTAAATTATTTTCTTTTCTTTAAAAAAAAAAAAAAAAACTTTTATCCTTATACCAATTATTTAAGAAGCAGCTTGCACCAAAATGAAACAAGTGACCTGTCGTCATTATGCATTGAATCAAATATGATGGACTTTGTTAATTATGATGACATTATAGATATATTTGCTAAAACCAAAGCCAGAAAAAAAAAAAACTTTTAGTTATTGATTTTTTTAATTTAAATTTGAACAGATTTATTTTTATACTTTTTTAAAATGCAAATATATGTATACCAATGTTGTATTGTGTTATTAAAATTAGTTATCATGGAAATGTTGACTTTTATTGTCAATAAACTAAAAAAAAGTGCTTATTTTTGAGGCCTCATAATGATGTTGCGCCTCGGGTCTCCAAAAGTATAAATGCGGCTCTGGAGACACTGCCTGTTTATAATGCTAGCAGTGAGAGCTCATTTTCTGTACTTAAACGCGTTAGAAATATTTACAGAATTCGCTAAGTCGAGAAATTTGTCAATTATGTTTATAGAAAACGATATTGTTGAATCATTAGATTATAAATGTATTATAGATGTTATATAGTTATAACTTAGAAGGTATATAATTGATAAATACTTCATTAAGTAAATGTATAAAAATTTATTTGTGAATTACTGAATAGTTTAAAGTCCATATTTTTTATAATTAAGTTTATTTTTATTTATAAATATTTCAGTTACCTGGATTTTGAAAATGGATAAAAAGAAATCGGGTTTTCAATATCGCCAACGTAAAGCGGAAAAGGAAGAAAGTTTGAAAAAACAAGAAGGTGCATTTTTAAAATATCTTTGACGAGAAGATCGTAATCGCATACAAGAAGAAAATCTTCAAGATTATTCGTTGGATAATTCGTCTATAGTTTCGATTAATGAATTGGAGGAGAATTCTACAGATACCAAAAATTGGATTAAAACATCGAAGGAGAAATCTACAGATCATATGAGTATTGTTGATTCTGAAGCTGGTTGTTCTACAGATCCAATCATAAAAGGATTTGATTTTACAATTTTAAATTATAATGATCCAGCAACTTGGTGTCCTGTAAAATTTTCCAATATCAATCAATTACGTCAACTATTAGTTGAACATGGACCTGAACAGATTCATAATTTTGATTTTCCGAAAGATAACAATAATAGAAGTTTTCAATGACTCATTATACTCAAAGACTATTTAACGGCGAGACAATGCTGCGTTTGTGGTTACTGTATTCAAAATCCACGGATTCTGCATTTTGCTTCTGCTGTTTATTATTTGATCAATGGCGGATTAACCTTGCTGATTCTGGATTGAAGGACTGGAAAAATGCTTCTATTTTAGCTGCGCATGAAAAAAGTCAAAGACACGTTGAAAATTACCATCAGTGGAAAGAATTAGAAATTTGAATAAAAGAAAAGAAAACCATTGACGAATAGAACTTGCTAGTTATTAGAAAAGAGGAGAAATTGGGTGCAAGTATTAGAACGACTCTTTGCTCTAGTTCAGACGTGAGCTATTCAAAATATATCATTTCGAGGAACAAATGAAACATTGTTTTCGCATGAAAACGGAATTTTTTCGAAATTTGTCGAATTTCTAGCCACGTTTGATCCAATAATGAATGAACATCTTCGAAGAATAAAAGATAGAGATACATATATGCATTATCTTGGAAAAGATATTCAAAACGAAATAATAAACAGCTTCGCCAATGCGATAAAAAAGAAAATTTTAGAATCTGTTGTTGCCGCAAAATATTTTTCCATAATTATTGACTGTACGTTCGACATTGGTCACACGGGACAAATGAGCATAGTACTTCGATTCGTAGACACCAGTAATAGCACGATTTCTATAAAAGAACACTTTTGGGATTTATAGAAATAAAAAATACCACTGGACTGGAGAATTTTTATTAAATGAAACATTAGGAACTCTAGACAAATTTTCATTACCAATACAAGATTTACGAGGTCAAGGATAAGATAACGTCAATAATATGAAAGGTGATGTAAAAGGTGTGCAGCGATGAATTTCAAATATTAATCCGAGAGCAATGTATGTACTCTGTAGTTCACATTCATTAAATTTAGTAGTGAATTGCACTGCTAATACTTTAGATGCCACAGCATTTTTTGACGCGGTACATCGTCTATATGTATTTTTTTCCGGTTCGACTCGTCAATGGGAATACCTCAAAAGACACATAAGTAATTTTACACTCAAATCAGTCTGTGATACACGATGGGAGAATCGAATTGACTCATTAAAGCCCCTAAGATATAATTTGTCCAATGTTTGCGAAGCACTGCAAGAAATATCTCAAGATGATAGTTTATGTGGATTAAGTGGAAATACCATGAAATTAGAAGCAAGTAGTTTTCTTAAAACTTTAAGGAAGTTCAAATTTATCGCATCCTTAGTAATGTGGTATAATATACTTTTTGAAATAACCTTTACAAGTAAACAACTTCAGAATACAAGCCTTGATATAAATGGTGCTATAAATTGTATTAATAACACAAAGAATTTCTTAATGAAAATTCGAAACGAGAATGAATTTGAAAAGATGTTAACAGATGCGGAAAAAAAACTAGCTGAGGTCTTAGGTGTAACGCCTAATTTTGAACAAGAAACAGCTAGACTTAGAAAAAAAAGAAGAAGCAATTTGTGTATGAAGCAGAGGATGATTCATAACAGATTTTAAGCAAAAATTTAAGGTACAGTTTTATTTTTCAATTATCGACACCTCAATTGCATCTGTTGATGAAAAATTCAAGCACATGTCTACAATTAAAGAAAAGTTTGGTTTTCTTTTAAATATATATGAATTTCAAAAAATTACTTCAGCAGAACTGCTTAAAAAATACTTGATATTGGAAAATTATTTAGCACATGATAATTCTAGAGATATTGATGGAACAGATTTATGTAGTGAATTACAAATAATAGCAATGCGAATTCCAGAAAATACTTCTTCGTTAGATGTCCTGTCATACATATGCAAAAATAATTTAGAAAATAGTGTTCCAAATGTGTTTATTGCTCTGAGAATTTTTTCGACATTGCCAGTATCGGTAGCAAGTCCAAAAAGGAGTTTCTCGAAATTAAAACTTACAAAAACTTACACTCGCTCTACGATAGCTCAGGAACGACTCACTGGTCGAGCAGTAATATCTATAGAGCGTGAAATTGCATCTATAATCAATATAGATGAATTAATTCAAACCTTTGTCAAAGCAAACGCCCGAAAGATTCATTTTTCATAATTTTTGTATTTAAGATGTAATAATTTTCTTGCTATACAGATATTAGGAGTAATCATATATGTATACAAATGTATTTGTTTTGATTAATAAATTTTATATATAAATGTTCATAATGATATTATTTTTATAAATATCCACATGTGTACGTGTGCTTGTGTGAGTATGACAAAATATACAGCAATCCCTCGATTAGTGCGCCTAATGTGTTCTTTAAAACAGGCGCATTAATCGAATATAATAACCAATGGGAAAATGTATAATTCGTTCCTCAAATTTCTTCTTTGAACCTTAATTTTTTATAAAAGAATTAAGGTATGTCTCAGGGCCCAGTTAAAGTAAAATCATGAAGCTGAAAGACTACAAAACATATTCAGAATATAAATTTTATTATTCTACTTCTTAACAAAAAGTTGAGCTAACGTAGTTTAGCGAGCATTTTGTTTCTTTTTTTTCATACAACCGACGGTATGGCCCTATTGCCTCTTCTACCCTTCTGCAAATTTTACTGCTTCTCTATTCATCATGGTCAGCCTCTGCATTACTGCTTAAAAATTTCGCTTGTACGAAAAATATTATACGCCGCCGATTGTCATAATCCGCTTGCAGGCAATTTTTATGACCGATCATAAACAGCGGTATTCTCTTTCCCAAATGTTGAAAGGTTTCGATGTGTGAAAATTAACGATACACCAGTGTTATTAGGCCTTCTGGGTCCGAGCTTTTCGACATATTCTCGAATATTATTCTCCTCAGAATATTTCCACAATAAAATATTTATTCATAAAAAAATGCTTAGAAAACTAAAATGACAAATTCCAGGAACTTCTCTCAGAACACAGTTTGGGAAACCCTGGTATACATAGTGAACATGGAAGTACTGTAGTATGCCATTAAAAATGACTTTGTAAAATGTTTTAAATCGGTAACTAAATTATTTCATTCTGGTGAGTAATTTTTTTAAAATAGTTAGGCATAAAAATGTATAGACAGAAAATTATTTAAATCTGTAACATTTATTTTTAAGATGTATATAGGCGCACTAATCGAATTTGGGTATTGAAAAACATGACGCACTAATTACTGTATAGAGGCACCTATATTTGCCTAGGGGCGTCAGATACTCTCACATCGGTCCTGATCTACTCTATACATATAAAAAGATAAGCAGAAATTTGAAACGTTTTTATCACGTTTATTGTCTTACCAGCCCAGAACTCGGGGGGGGGGGTTGTGCTCTGTAGGCGACAGGGGGGGGGGCGGAGCCCCCTAATATATATATATATATATATTCATTCATTTACAGAGTAATTGACACGATTAAATAACATGCATACATTTATTAACTGACTTAAACACCGAGAAAAAATATAGGAGATTTAATAAGGTTTCACTACTAGTTTCATTAGAAATGCCAACTTCGTCAGGTGAATACAGTACCATGGAGAAAACAACATCTTAAAAATATATTGTACTTCAGACAAAACAGAGTTTAGAACAAGTAGTAGTTGTGTTTGAAATTGAGTCCGATCGTTAGTTCTGGCGTGAAGCACTGTGCGTTTGAATGATATCATTAGTAGGTCAAAACTGGATTACAGCGCTATGTGAATCGGGAAGGCTGTAACTGAGATTGCTCTTTAGATCGGTAGGGTCGAGAGCTATTTCTTTGGATTTCAAGATACGTCTTTCTAATTCATTGCAGCATTTATGGATGTTTGAAGTCGAGTTCCAGTCTATTTGATGTTGTCGTCCTTCAACATTGGTATTGGCCGAGAATAAAACGTGGCTGAATAGGGCACTATCACAGACTCTGTTATAAGAAATGTCAAGTTGATGTTCTTCTAGTCGGAGAGAGATGGATTTTTCTGTCTGGCCATGATATGGTTTGCCGTAACTGCAAATGATTTTGTATACTCCTGGGAACTGAAGAATGTTGTGTTTTACTTTAGGTTAACTGAGGTAAGTCCGGAGTTTTGGAAAGGTGGAAAAATATATTTTAACATTAAATTTCTTCAGGATTTTCGCTAGTTTAGGAGAAAGAGCACTAATATAAGGTAAGGAAATGTAGGCTGTTGGGCTTGAGTCATCTTCATTACTATGTTGATTACGTACATTAAGACGATTATAGATATTTTTAAGATAGTAACCGTTATTTAAGAAAGTCCTTTTGAGGTAACTATGTTCTTGCTGAAGTTCCTCTTCTTCTGACAACAAGGATCTCGCCTGATGAGCTAGTGTGGAAATAATTCCTAATTTCTCAGGGGGCAGTGATGAGGCGAAGCATGTAGGTATCTATCGGTGTGTGTGTGTGTTGGCTTTATAAAGATAAAAATCTTGAGACCATCCTCTCTTCTAGTGGTTTTATATCTAGAAACGCTAAAACACCATTAACTTCTGGTTTTCGGATGTGAAGTTTATATTTTGATGAAAATTGCTTAAATGATCCAAAAAGGTTTATAAGTTTTCTGGCCGTGCTTCCAAATTCGGAAAATGTCCTCGATGTAATGTAGCCAGATTTTGGGTTTCAGTGTCGCTGAGGAAATTACCTTTTCTTCAAAATCTTCGAGAAAAACGTTGGCTACAACCGGAGACAAAGAGCTATATATTGGAAAAAATATTGGGTTTTTCAAACAGATTTGGGTTCTTAAAAAGATGTAAGTTCCATTCAATCATCCCTAAGTTCTTAAAATTTAAAGAGTCTATCCATAAAAAACGAGCGCATATTATTTATCGGAAGGTCAAACTAGAACTTTTGATTTGATTCCCTCAAACGTACGCAAGACCGTTTATCCTCTAATATGGCTTTACACACACTTAATCATGTTGTCGTTAATAAATCTTCACGTATTCTTACAACGGCAGAAATAAATGTACTCTCCAAGGGACATAATTTCGTCCCTTCACCTAGATCAATTCCTAAAGAACCTTTTCTTACGAAAATAGAAAAAGCTTCCTCCAATCTACCAACACAGTATGCAAACTACTTGGGATAGAAGCTGTATTTGCAATCAACAACATTAGACCCCCCCCCCCCCACTGACAACATCTACCGTTCGGAGAGAAAACTATTCATCAACTGTGTAATAATAAAGATATCATCATTTTGCAAGCTGACAAAGGGAACGCCACTGTCATCCTGAATAATTAGATTACTGCCTGAAGATCTGTGAATTATTACATTGCAATACTTACTCTGAACTTCAAAGAGACCCCACGAGAGAACTACATAACCGGACAAATAATCTCCTCAAATCCACCTCAGAATTACTTAGGAATATCTGCCTATCGCTCCGTTCTCTTCATCCACTTATTCCCCGTTTATATGCCGTTCCGAAGATCCATAAAGAAAACACTCCTCTTAGACCAATAGTTGAAGCCATTGACTCCCCTACATACAATCTCTCGAAATATCTCGCTTCCTCCTTAAAACATCTCACAGGAAAATCCTTTTCATATATTAAAAATTCGGCTGATTTTGTCTCGAAGATAAAGAACATCCAATTTAACGAAGCAGATAGAATGGTAAGCTTCGACACAGTCTCACTGTTCACCAACTTTCGGAGCCAGGAAGTTCTTTCTAAAAAACAAGTTATCTAAAAAGATTTTCGCTTTATTGTGCATTGTGCGGATTCAGGATACTTTTTAATTGAAGACAAGATCTACAAACAGAACAGTGGTTTGACAATGGGTAGCCCGTTGTCTCCGGTGCTGGTCAACGTTTTTCTGGAAGATTTTGAAAAAAATGCCAATTCCTCAGCGAAACGGAAACCTAAAATCTGGCTACGTTACATGGACGACATTTTCCTAATTTGGGAACACGGCCCAGAAAACTTAAAAACCTTTCTGGATCATTTAAACAATTTTCATCAATTTATAAACTTCACATCCGAAAGAGAAATTAATGGTGTTTTAGCGTTTCTAGATTAAAAAACTTACTAGAACAACAGATGGTCTCAAGATTTCTATCTTTACAAAGCCAACACATTCCGATAGATACCTACATGTTTCATCTCACCACTATCCCCTCAGAAAGTAGGAATTATTTCCACACTAACTCATCGGGCGAGATCCTTGTTGCCAGAAGAAGAGGAACTTCAACAAGAACATAGTTACCTCAAAAGGATGTTCTTAAATAACGGTTAATCTCTTAAAAATATCTATAATCATCTTAATGTACGTAATCAACGTAGTAATGAAGATGACTTAAACCCAACAGCCTACATCTCCTTACCGTATATAAGTGCTCTTTCTCCTAAACTAGCGAAAATCCTGAAGAAATTTAACGTTAAAACATATTTCTCCATCTTTCCAAAACTGCAGTCTGCAGTCAAATGATATATTTCGGTGATTACACCACATTTTTTATTATTCAGTTATACAAAATACTGAAATAATAGTTCCCAACAAGTTTCATAAATCGTAGGATTTACATCTTCAGGGGGTAAATAGTATAACTTAAAGTTTAAACAAGAGGATTAATAAATACAAATCATAATCGTCTGGCTATTCATAAACTCAAATAACAGAATGGAGATATGAAACGTTATTGACGTTGAAGAATACTGGACGATGTCACGGGTTGTTGTTCTCGTTCATAGAGCCCGAGCTCAGATTGAGGTAGATTTTTTTATTAGAGCTGACCATACTTGATGAAGAATGAAACCTTGATTTTTATTGCATTGTGTTGGGTTGTTTAGCATATCAGTAGCTTCTTTAAAATTTCTTATATAACTGTTGTTTTCTATGTATGACATCGTCGTTTTTTGCCAGAGTACATCGTGTCCAGTGGAAGTGGTATGGAAAGCAAGACCCGCCGTTTTTTGTTCTCTTTTGTATTGTACGTCTTTTTGGTGTTCAGTCATGCGTATTTCTCCAGATCTTCCTGTCTGTCCTACGTAGCAAATCCCGCAAGAGCAATGGATTTTGTAGACTCCTGGTTTTTTAAGAGGATGATGAGGTGGTTTTGGTGGTTGTAGGAATCTTGAGATTTTTTCCATAGGAAGGGAGGCTACTTTTATGTTGTGTTTGTTCATTAATTTGGCTATCTTATCTGTAACCTTTTTGATATTAGCATGAAAACAAAATATATATAATATTTTGTTTTCGTGCTAATTATATGTAGAGACTCTCTATGTTGTTCATAGTCTTTTAACCGTCAGTGTTTAGTGTTTTATCTTTTTTCTTTCTTTTATAATGTCACCTGATGAAGGCTGTTACAGGCCGAAACTAGTCGTGTTTTTATATTAAAACCTTTTTACTTAAATCTCGGTTCTAGTCATTCAATTCTTCATAAAAATATGTATGTTAACCGAGTTAATGATCATTCTTTCATTTTTTTTTTTTTTTTTTTTTGAGGCAAGCAACACAATGTTCCAGGAAAATTTGGAAGTGATCGATCGTAGTCGTCTATCCTGGTAAAATAGATAAATGTTTTCAGTTCATCTTCCCTACAGGAATATCCATGGTGGCACTCCACTGAAGTGTCAACCATCATCCCAGAGCTTTATATTCGATCTCTTTAATCAAGGAAATCAGCGACCTAACCTGTAATGTCTGTTTCACTGAAAAGTCTTGGTTAAGAAGCATTGCCCAATATCTAACCCTTCGAACTTGCTACGAAAAATTTCAACAGATTTCTTGGTTTTGTTCCTCCACCTGCGTCTTACACCATGGTTACTGACATACTGTACATCTACCTCACGTGTATGTAATAGCTAAAAGTAATATGTATAAATCACGAAATTACCCGTAAAATTAACTCTTGTAGAAAAGACTGGTAGGAGAACTATGGACGGATTCCAAACATACCAAGAATAATTCAGCACAGTAGTCGCTTACACTTTGACCTATTGTAAAACCAACAACTTGTGTCTATATACTACCTTGATATTAAATAAATCTTTTGAAATTATTATTTTAATGAATTGGAGTATATCTTTTGGGGATGATTCCTTGTAGAGCTTAAATGTTGATGACTGACGACCAAGGCGTAGACAATATCAATTGTTTTGGGGACTTCCATATTAGTGGGAGGAGATAGGATAGATTTTTTTAATTTATCTACAAGTAACAATCTTATGTACAAGATTAACCGGTTTTTGTTCTCTGCAGTCATGCAGAGAGGTTACATTCTTGTTGATTGTTGAGAACAATGGCATAAGAATAACACCTGTTATAAGACGATATTACACTTTTCATACCAATAACAGTGATTTTGACATATTACAACTAATTTGAGGATAGATTGATGATCTGTGGGCTCCAAAAACTAGCTGATAGACGCAGGAGAGGAGATATGATAGTTATTTAAATTGTTAAAGGGATTTTACAGGATTGATACTGATGATATTTTTAAGACCAGTGCAGAATGTGAGAGAACGAGGGGCCATCCCTGGAGATTGTGCAAGAGTGTGGTTAACAAGGGTGTTAGGACTAGATTTTTTACTTGGAGGGTTGTGAATGGGTGGAATGCTTTGCCAGAGGTGGTTATGAATGCTTCAACTGTAAATGAATTTATGGAGAGGTATGACAGGTATTGTGTATATAACGGTTAGTGTGTCAATGTCGGGTCTCCCGCGATGAGTCTTTTGACTCCATGAAGACACCGTTAAAATAATAATAGTAATAATTATTATAATTATATGAAAATAACAGTTGCTATAATATTACATATATATCTACTCTCTATATAGAAAAAGATAAGCCGAAATTTGAAAGGTTTTTATGTCAAGCTTTTTGTCTAACCAGCTTACCAGTCCGGAACTCGGGGGGGGGGGGCGTAAGCTCCAGAGGGGGGCGGTTTCCCCTAGTATACATATATATATATATATGTATTCTTGATCTTTTACTCGGTTGTAATGATACACTTTAGAGAATAAATTTTAAATGACTTTAAACCGAGATAAAATATTAAATTTTAATGAAAATGATACAACTAGTTTCAGCCTTTTACAGCCTTCTTCAGGTATCCACTAAAGATAGAACAGAGTAATAAAAAATTGAAGTTACAAAAAACGGAGAATCACAGGCAAAAAAAATTTGAACAGCAATTTGAGTTATAACATCCCTGATAGCCATACTGCAGTTGTTTAATACTGGCGCTCACGAGAACCTGCAAGCACGCATACAACAAACAATAGCACGTTAGATAGAACGACTTGAAAAATATAACGTTTTTATGTCAATTATGTATTGCATTTTTTGCCTGTAATTCTCGGTTTCTTGTAACTTCAATTTTTTATTACTGTGTTCTACCTTTAGTTGATACCTGAAGAAGGCTGTAAAATGCTGAAACTCGTTGTATCATTATCATTAAAATTTAATATTTTATCTTGGTTTAAAGTCATTTAAAATTTATTCTCTACAATATATATATATATATATATATATATATATATATATATATATATATATAAGCAACTGATCCCTAAGGTAGTGCCGGTCGATGCAACTCGTGGTAAACGTGGATAAAGCTCTGATCACTATTCTTAGTATTTTTCCTCTAATGTAAAGCACATCCCCTTGCGGAGATGTATGATGCTAAACATAAAAGGCAATGGTCACTACCCATACTGGTTTCGACCTTTGTTGAGGTCTCGTCAGTGGGAGCCAGACCATTGCCTTTAATGTTTAGCATCATACATCTCCGCAAGGGGATGTGCTTTACATTAGAGGAAAAATACTAAGACTAGTGATCAGAGCTCTATCCACCTTTACCACGAGTTGACTAGATAGACAGGCACTACTTTAGGGATCAGTTGCCTTAGATTTGCAGTACTTGCAGGCGCAAACTTCAATATCTTGTCTGTTTGCTTTCTTGGGAAATAGGATTAAAAACCAAGTTCATATAAAATCACTTGGTATCTTGAATACATAATATATACCCAAGTTAAAACTTTCTACATATATATATTACAGTTACCAAGTAATTTTATAAACTTGATTATTTTATTCCTAATTCCAAGTAATAAGCAAACAGTTACGTTTGCGCCTGAACGTTCAGGCACAAACTTAACTGTTTGCTTACTTGGGATTAGAAATAAAATAACCAAGTTTATAAAATTACTTGGTAACTCTAATATACATTATTCCCAAGATAAAAAAAAAAACTTATTTACACACACACACACACACGCGCGCGCGCGCGCGCACATATATATATATATATATATATATATATATATATATATATATATATTGTAAACAAAACAAACTTATGTACAGGGTTAACCGGTTTTTGGTTCTCCGCAGTCAGGCAGAGAGGTTACATATTCATACTCATGTTGAGGTATGTTACATCGAAATATCAGTTATAAGGTGAATTACAATTGTTTTGTTTTTAAATTAAAGCCATTAACAGTTATTTGACATTATACTGTATAAAAACAAAATCTCACATGTATGTGGAAGAACATAACAGTTACTATAGGACAATAGTATCTATTTACATGAAAGCGACAGCTGATTAATATTCGCACTGTTAAGCAGAAAAAACTTTCTTCGCCCTTTTTTGAGAGGGGGCAGTGATGTCACTTCTACGCTGGAAAGTGGACTATGATGCAGTCGCCCTGCTCAGCCAGGAGTTAATTCCGTGGAACCCAGTCTTGGTGGAATAGATCTAAGGTGTTTTGCCTGTGGTGGTGATCGTGTAGGATCCGACTTCACACCTTTTGTTTGAATGCTGCAAGGAGTTGGTCAGCTGCGTGTCTCTGTGAAATTGCTGTGCTATGTCTTGTATGTCTGAGGTAGAAGCTGTATATTACTGCTTTCGCAGTGATGACGAGGTAATTGCAGAATGAATGATTATTTGACTCTGCATGGACAAGATTGAAATACTCCTCTTCTGTACGAAGACTACCACAAGTGAGAGCTGCCGAGATAAACTGATTATTCGGGTGTTGACTGGGCATTCCAAGTAGATATGCCGGACTGTTACTGATCGGTAGCAGAACAGGCAGTTATCTGAGACATCTGAGTTAAATTTTTGTAATATAGTTGGAGTGGGTAATATATTGTGCTACATACTCCACTGATGAGATGATGCAGGATTTTCCAATAAAGTGCTCTGGTTCGACTGTTGTGTGTTAGAGTGCTGTAGATTTTGCTAGTGTTGTTGGGTGTAAGTTTCTCCCATGAATTATTAATTTTTATCAGAAAGATAGGCACTGGATCTTCTGAGTTTGGAGCGCAAAGCTCCTCTTCCGTTATGCTATCAGGCATAGCGGCATGAAAAGTGGCCTTTACAGTGTGTATCTGCTCAGCCTAATTCCTGTATTCCAGGTTTTCGAATTTGGAAAGAGCCAGGTGAGGCTCAGAAAAAGATTGGCACCCAAGATCCTCATGCCTCGCCAGCTCCATGGAGGAAAGAAAATCTGTTTCTCAGTGGTCCGGTTTCTTACCATCGTTTTGTGGAAGATGGGTTCCATGAGGATTTTAGGAAGGGATGCTGTCTTCACTGTGTGCTGGAGGTTTAGCTACTTCCATCTTCAAAGGGCATCTTTGTAGAAGTTTGTTAGATTCACTGGCACATGCGCTGTTGTCATTCTTAAGGTTGTGAAGAGAGAGACCTCTACTGGCAGAGGTGAAAATATATTCAGTGGTGCATTTGTGGGCTATTTCTTGTTGTACGATATTAAGGAGAAATCGAGTGTGGAACGTTGTTATGCTGTTCTCAATGGAGGTCAAGTTTTGTCTTCCATTTTTGATTGAAGTACATAGCTTGGAGTAGGAAAGCCAGTTTATTTTGTTCCATATGAATCGATAGATGGTTGACTTTATTTGTTTGATGAATTACACTGGGGCGTGAGAATCTTTAGTGTATGCCAAAGGACACTGGTGGCTATTTGGTTAACAATTGCTGTTCTCCCTCTTGTGGAGACAGAGGCTCGTATTGCCGCCCACTTTCCTAGTACTTTCTTGAACCATTTATTTAGTGTTACCCAGTTCTTATCCACATAGAGAGGAAGCGCATAAGGAAAATTGAACTAAAGAACGGCTATCATCGGCACGAACGGTGAAATGTACACTTTTCTAACTTTAGCACACATTGAAAATTAGGTAGCACTCTTAATGGCTATATTGAGAATTTTGGATTTTTTTTCTGTGGCAACGTTCGATATGCTTTATTTTAATTAATTAATTTATTTCTTTGATTATCCTAATAAATTCAATGGATACGTGCGGGAATTACGATCAGAGTGAAGAAGTAAGACCACATTCAAACACAAATAACTTCTGTGATGTATTGTCAAGCAGTATAATCACACAAGACTATTAAATTATTTAAGGAATTTATAACATATACTGGAATATTAATTAAAAGAAACTTAATAAATACCTCCTATATTTCGACAATGTCACATTGTAATCTTCATGGGAACATACAAGTATGTCAAATGCATGCCGGCACTAAAAAAAAGCAAATGAAGGAACAGAGAAAACTACTGTTGTTCCTAGGGTCCTGAAGTTGCCCCGTAGCGGTCTAAATTCGGTTGTCTTGACTGTTGGGCTGAAGTTCTCAAGATGCATGCTTCCAAAATTTGAGGCATTTTCATGCACCCAAATTTGTTGAGGTTTAGAAAATTTTTTAGAGCTGAGGCTGATTCCATAAACAATCTTTCATATTTAAATTTGCCGCGATGTATTAACGTAGCTTTCTTCCAATGTATTCTGTGGCAGGTATCCAGAGCATGGTCTGCAAGCCTAGAGGGGCTGTACTGGTGAAACCGGATGTAGTCTTTGTGTTCCAAAATCCTGACATTTGCTCTCCTGCCTGTTCAATCAAAGTAGGACAGTTTACAACTGCAAGGGACCTGGCACTTCCCCTACACCTACCCCAGGTAGGTGTAGGGGAAGTGGTTTGCCTTTGGTGGAACAGATAATGGATGCCAATTTTTTATATGGTTTGTAACAAGAAGTCAGGCCATTTTTTTTAAAGATTTTGGTTAACATTTCGGAGGTGCCCCGGATATAGGGAATGGTGATGGATTTAGTGTAATCTTTATTATGAAGGGAGGGAAGGGAGTTGTGGTTAACTGGTTTTAATATTTTTGGGAGTTGTAGCCACTGGCTAAGAAAGTGTTAAGGATGTGTTTAATTCAGTAGTTAGGGCATTGTCATCTGATCAAATTAATTCTATCCTGTTATAAGTGTTTTTATAACCCCATACTGTTATGAGGGGTGGTCGTAGGATTGCTGATGAATGTGTCTGCCTGTATGGGTGGGTTTTCTGTAAATAGAGAAAACCAAGGATCTATCAAGCTGACAAGTGATTAGAGTGTCTACGAGAGGGAGACTTATTTTCCTCTTTTTCTAAGGTGAACTGAGTTCTAAGGGTGTTGGTTGTTTAAGTGTATTAAGCAGTGGAGTGTATTTGAGCCATGTGGCCAAATAGCGAACACACCATCAACGTAGCAAATCCAAACAGTGGACTGTTTGGCTTTGTGGGGTTGGGTGTAAGGCTTTCTCTTCAAAAGTCTCCATAAAGAAGTTGGCCAGGGGTGGGGAGAGTGGTGAACCCATATCTGTCCCCTCTATCTGTTTGTAGAATTTTCCATGCCAAACAAAATAGCATGAGTTCATTGTGAACTGAAATAGGGCTGAGATGTCGGGAGGAAATTTAGCTTGGATGAGCTCTAAGGTTTCCTTCAGTGGGACATTTGTGAATAGGGAGGAGATGTCAAAATTATGTCAGTATGTTGGAGTGAGAGGTTTTCTATACTGGCTTTGAAGTTGGCTGAGTTTTTTATGTGTGATGGTGTATTGCCAGTATAGTATGTGAGCGCTTTGGCTAATTTTTATCTGGGGGAATCAATGATATCTACTATGGGATATAATGACACATTTTGTTTATGTATTTTTGGAAGTCTATATATTCAGGAGGGGGGTCTAGAGTCAAAAGGTTTTAGTTTGTTGGTAACTTCCACAGGCCAAGAAGTGAGCTTCTTAAGGAATCTTTGGAGTGTTCTAATTTGGGAGCTAGCGGGATTATACTCAATAGGGAGGGAGGTAGTCCAATCTAACAATAAAGCATTAAGGTTACCTGTGTAGTCGGTTTGGTTGAGAACCATAGCGGCATTCCCCTTATCCACTTTGGTGATTACTAATTCTTTGTTTTTCTTCATTTCTTGTAGCGCTTTATATTCTCCTTTGGATAGGTTGGTTTTTGATGGTCTTGCTTTGTTGGGAACACCGGCTACATCCAATCTGATATTGTTGGCGATATGGTTTGGAAGGTTGCGGATACGACGTTCTATTTGAATCATTATTTATTCGGCCGGTATTTTCCTAGGAGATATGGCGAAATTGTGGCCACGTGCCAGTGCGTTGAGTGCCTCACGCTTCAAAGTAACGGAAGAAAGGTTGATTACAGTGTAGAGTGGCTGTTGAGGTTCGGAGGTAGTCCTTTTTCAAGTTTTCAAATTTTTTGATGTGCCGAATTTGTATATTTTCTAATTCTTTTGCTGGCGAAGCACAGGAGACGTCGTAGAGAATTGTCCAAAGTTAGTGATTCAGCGTGTCGAAAAACTCCTCCTCTAGCGCCCTAATAGCTTTGTTTACGTCGGCTTAGGACAACGCGCGTAGTAGGATTTGTTCTCGTAGTAGGGCGAAGCTAGCGCAGTTCTAAATGCAGAGAGCCTTCTGTGAAGAGAAACGGTGCTTTAATTTTACACAATTTGGGACTACCTCATTATCCCGGCAGCGATTTAACGTCAAACGCTTTAGTTGTCTCGAAATCTTCAGCTTTAGTTTGCCGTATTGGCAGGACTTGCGTGCGATAGAATCTCCGTGGATGATCGTAATTCTTGTAGATACGCTTATGTATATCATTGGTAACACATGACTATTAGATTCTTTAAGGAATTTCTAAGATATACTGGAATATTAATTAAAAGAAACTTTAATAAATACATCCTACAGGGTGTTCGGGATAAATTTGACATATTTATAATTAATTATATTTTTCCGTAAGTTACATGTATTAACACACACTTCTCTTCATTTAAAAGTTTGGACCCTTCTTCATTCATATACAAGATGTCAGAAAGGATGGATAGCTGGAACCCACCTGAATCATGGAAGAGAATAACTTGTATCATGATGATTCGTGCCCGCCATCAAAATAAGGATATTACGACTGCTGCCCAATGCTCCCTGAATACAGTAAAAACAATCAGGCATGAACTAGAGACTTGCAATGGTGACTACGAGGATGTAGCAAGAAGAAAGATCCCTAGCAGACGATCTGATTGCGTTCGTACAGCAGAATTCCTCGCAAATCTGCAGGAACAGGTGTTGAAGAACCCTGGCATTGGAATTCGGGCTTTGTTCGTGGAGTTGCTAACTGTAGTCAAGCCCTGGATAACAAGGGTAGCCAATGGTAGGCCGTATGTATGGCAGCAGGATTCGGCCCCTTGCCACACCTCTGGGAAAAGTCAAAAATGGTTGTCTGAAAATTTCTACGACTTCACCAGTCCAAATGTTTGGCCTCCAAACTCCCCAGACCTTAACCCCATGGATTATTTTGTATGGGGCGCAGTTGAAAAAGACACCAATCGCACTTCCAGTAATACAAAAGCCCAGTTAATGGATAAAATTAAAACAGTTTTTGCGGCCCTTCCCAGGGAGACTGTAGCATCAGCTTGTTCGAGGTTCCGAAGCAGAATTGAAGCTGTGATCGATGCTAATGGTGGTTATTTTGAGTAAATCTTGTTGATAGTATTGTAATTAACTCTGCCTGTAATGTTTTTTTGTCAATTCATTAAATTTAATAGATACAAAGAAGATTTTCTTTTTCCTTACGAAACTGTCAAATTTATCCCGAACACCCTGTATATTTCGGCAATGTCACATTGGTATCTTCATGGGAACATACAACTATGTCACGTGCACGCAGGCACGTGTCATAGTTGTATAGCCCAATAGTTGAAAAAGCCAATATAGCCCGCTAGGGGGAAAGGGTGCCCCTAGCGTGCTATATTGGGTTGTCCTGATTGTTGGGGAACTTATCTCAAGAAGCTTGCATCTTGAGATAAGTTCTCGAGATGCAAGCTCCGAAAATTTGGGGGTCTCATGCACCAAAATTTATTGAGGTTCAGAAAGTTTATTGTTAGATCGAGCCACCTACCTCCCTATTGAGTATAATCCCACCAGCTCCCAAATTAGAACACTCCAAAGGCTCCTTTAGAAGGTCACTTCTTGGCCTGTAGAAGTTACCAACAAACTAAAACCTTTTAACTCTAGACTACCTCCCCGAATATATGGACTTCCAAAAATACATAAACAAAATATGCCATTATATGTGGATGGCCTTGATTCCCCACATAGAAATTAGCCAAACATTTAGCCAAAGTGCTCACACACTATATTGGCAATACACCATCACACTTAAAAAACTCAGCCCACATCAAAGTCAGTGTAGAAAATCTCTCACTCCAATATACTGACATAACGGTCAGTTTTGATATCTCCTCCCTATTCACAAATGTCCCACTCAAGGAAACCTTAGAGCTCATCTAAGCCAAATTTCTTACGGATATCTCAGTTCACAATGAACTCATGCTATTTCCTTTGGCAAGGAAAATTCTACAAACCGATAGATGGGACAGATATGGTTCACCACTTTCCCCACCCCTGGCCAACTTCTTTATAGAGACTTTTGAAGAGAAAGCCTTAAACTCAGTCCCACAAAAATCCACTGTTTGGCTTCGCTACGTTGATGATGTGTTTGCTATTTGGCCACATGGCTCAGATACACTCCACTCCTTCTTAATATACTTAAACAACCAAAACCTTCAGAATCCAGTTCACCTTAGAAAAAGAGGAAAACAACAGTCTCTCTTTCATAGACACTCTAACCAATTGCCAGCTTGATGGATTCTTAGTTTTCTCTGTTTACAGAAAACATACCCATACAGGCAAATACATTCACCAGCAATCCTACCTCCACCCCTCACAACAGTATGGGGTTATAAAAACACTATATAACAGGGCAAAATTAATCTGATCACATGACAATGCCCTAACCACTGAATTAAACACATCCTTAACACTTTCTTAGCCAATGGCTACAACACATTTTCTTAGCCAATGGCTACAACACACTTTCTTAGCCAATGGCTACAACACACTTTCTTAGCCAATGGCTACAACTCCCAAAAATATTAAAAGTTAACCAGTTAACCACACCCCCCCCCCTTCATAACAAAGATCATCACCATTCCCTATATCCAGGGCACCTCTGAAAAGTTAACCAAAATCTTTAAAAAATATGACCTGATTTCTTGTTACAAACCATATAAAAAATTGGCATCCCTTATCTGCTCCACCAAAGAGAAACCACTTCCCCTAGACTACCTGGGGTATATCAGATCACTTGCTGCTGTAAACTGGCCTACTTTGGCCAATTTGCTGTCCTGGCTGTTTGGCCTACTTTGGCCAAACAGCCAGGACAGCAAATGTCAGGATTTTGGAACACGAAGACTACATCTGGTTTTACCGGTACAGCTACTCTGGGCTTGCAGACCATGCTCTGGATACCTGCCACAGAATACATTGGAAGAAAGCTACGTTAATACATCGCGGCAAATTTAAATATGAAAGATTGTTCATGGAATCAGCCTCAGCTCTAAAACTTTCCAAACCTCAACAAATGTGGGTGCATGAGATTGCCCCAAATTTGTGAAGCATTCATCTTGAGAACTTTAGCCCAACAGGCAAGACAACCCAGTATAGCCCGCTAAGTGGCACCTTTAGGACTCGAGGAAAAACAGTAGTTTCCTCTCCTCCTTCATTTGCTTTTTGTAATGCCTGAGTGCACGTATCCTAGTTGTATGTTCCCATGAAGATGGCAATGTAAAATGGTCGATATATAGGAGGTATTTATTAAAGTTTCTTTTAATTAATATTCCAGTATACATTGTAAATTCCTTAAATAATTTAATAGGCATGTGTTACCAACATATAAGCCTATCTGCAAGAAGTTTAATAGAAAGAATGGAAACCGCAGTCTGACGATGAAAAAGACGAGCAAATGTAATGGAGATCTTCCCATTTGGATTTGTTTTAGTTTCAAATTACTGAGCAATGGGCACTCGAATAGGAGTGGGAATTATGTAATGTCGTGATCGTAAATCCCAAGGGGAGAGGCCACTTCAAAAGCATAACAGGAGTGATAACTGGTTCAAAAATATCCTGAATGTTGAATAATGGCAATAGTGTTGAGTATCGTGATTGGTATATATAAACAATTACGTCTCTTTCATTGCTTACATGATATATTGCAGCATCTCCTCCAATTAGGCTATTGAAATTGGAAAAATGGAGGCAGTTCGAGTTTGGGGTATTATAATCACCAAGGGGAAAAGCCTTTGCCCTTTTTAAAAGGAATTTAAAGAGTTGTGAGTAATTTTCGGAATTGGGGGTGAAGTAGAACAGATGAATGATACATAATCAGGTAAAATGAAAAAATGAAATCTTAAACTACAGAAATTCAAAGAGAGGAGATGAATGATTACACATTGATAAAAATGAGAGCATGCTTTTAACAGTTAACACTAACTATGATTGTGGGAGTAATTTCGCAATACTTCAAATAAAGCAGATTGGGTAAGGATGTCTATAAGTGTTTATGCAAAGATTATTCATAACAAAATATGGAAGAACTTTTTTGAATTTTTTTAAAGTTATTAGTATTCTTTCCTGGCTAGCTGATCCCTGGCACTTCAAGTAGAGTAATTTTTTTTACCCAAGAAACTCGGGTTTTTAATTCTGAACTTCAAGATAATCGACCCTAGTACTCAACTATTTCAGCTAATAATGTATGGTGTTAGGATCAGGAACTAGGACATGCAACAACAGTCTACCATCTGGATGCCAATTAAAAATAATATCTTGCCTTGGGCCAGCTATCTGCTATTGTGCAGAGTGATTTCGTTTGGCAGCCTGCAAGTTTCCAAAAGTTATTTGGACCACACGGACTCGTCTATGTCCTTTGGAAAATAAAAAGAGTTAAAGAATTTGTTGAGTTTACTGGACGAAAAACCCTAGTTTCTGGGAAGAAAAACCGCTTGCCCATGCCAGAGATCGACTAACTCGGGAACCGGTCGATAAAAAAAAAAAGACTCAGAAAATGATCCTCCAGTCGGCGACTAGACTCAAACTTATGTCTTTCTTCATGCGGTCAAGTGCCAGAGAGTGCAAATGCTACAGGCTTTTATAGATTTTTTATTTATATATGAACTAGTGGGGGATACGGCCAACCCCCCCAGTGTTCCGGACTGGTAAGCCAGTTCTCCTTGAATTCTGAAGACTAATTTGGGGGTTTCTTCCCCCCCCCCGGCTCCTACGGAGCCCAACTCTCCGAGTTCCGGACTGGTAGGCCAGTTCTCCTTAAATTCTGATGACTCGAAGGGGGGGTTCTGCCCCCTGGTGCCCAATTCCCCGAGTTCCGGAATGGTAGGCCGGTTCTTGAATTCTGATGACTCGACACTCAGGTTAGCCCCTGAGTTTCAAAACGTTTCAAAAAATGTGACATAAAAAGGCTTATCATTTTATATATATAGGGTAGATTTGAGGAATGTTTGCTTGATAATTTAACCATAGTGACACTATATTTCAGTGTCACTGTGGTGAAATTAAAACCATAGGTACATTGATATATAGCGAGTGTCATCTTCCTCCTAGCATCAAACGTCCAGAATTCGAGATCTTGCAGAGTAGATGTTAGCGGAATTATGCGCCAGTTGATCAAGAAATCACGGAAATGTATAGCTAACCATTCAATTTGTAACTGGTGGTCAGCTGCAGAATGGTTTCACTTCTGTAAGACTATCACTAATTGTATACGACATCCAGTGAAGATAAGTAGGGGCCAAGTTTCACCATCTCGTGATCCCTAATCCTAACATTATGTTTACTGTCTGGAAGGAGTGTGTGGGTCTACAGTCGACTTTCTTGAACATACAGGATGAAAAACCACCTGCACGTAACAGCGATCAAGTAATCGGGATCCAGTAGGAAACAAAGGCTTATATATAAAGATATTTATTTAGAGCTGTTTGGGCTCGAATTAAAGTTTTGAGCAACAATTACTAATGACTATTAAGTATCAATTTCGTGTATCTTGTGGTCAAATGGTTTGTTTTGGTGTAATAAAAATATTTTTTTTTTTATCAGATTAATTCACACTCTACTAAGTACGAAACTACCTAGTTCTCTTACAGCTGCAATAATTTTCTAAGTTTCTAGATTCCAGTGCTAGACTATTTTGAGAGAATTTACAGGTCTGCTGTTGACATATGAACTACATCCTTCAGACTTGTAAAGATGAGACTAATTCTAAATATTATTTTTGAAAAGGGAAAAATTTTGCTATAAAATATCAGGAAAACATATTCGTCTATGCAGTTGATATTCCCCCCTAAAATTAAGAATGTAGTTTAAAGACGATATGTATTTTAAAGAATATAGCTCTCTATCCAAGAATTTTGAGGAAGAAAATATGAAACCCCACACAAATATGATCATCAGGTAAGAAGACAGTAAACATCATGGGATATTTTAACCATACTATCTTAGATTGAAAAAACGAAAGAATCTTAATGAGAGCGGTAAATTCATTTCATGAATTTCAAAAGTATTATCATTTTTAAAGTTCCACAGGATGGATGGAACAAGAGAAATATGAGAAATGGACATAATGAGAATAAAAAAAAATCAGCTAATGCCTATGTTGTTCCCATATAGAGATTAGGTGGGGCCGTTTTCCCTATCTAACGTTTGGAGACTGAGTGGGCAGTTCAATCTCCACTGGTAGCCAATCAGAGAGATAGCTGGCCCAAGGCTATCACTGATTCATTGGTACGCTGTGAAGAAGGCGGCAAGCTAGTGCCGCCATCTCGTGGTCTCTAACCCTAACACAATATTTTTAATGTCTGAAAATAGTGTGGGTTCTACGGTCGATTTTCTTGAGTTTATGGGACGAAAAACCCGCTAGCCCATGCCAGAGTTCGACTAACTCGGGAACCGGTCGAAAAAAGTCTTAGAAAAATTTCCTCTAGTCGGCGACTAGATTTGAACCACCAAATCCTTTCTTTGTGTGGTAAAGCACTGTAGAATGCAAACGCCACTTCTACTGAGCTACACAGGCTCATCATAATGAGAATTTATGTATATAATTGCAATATACATAACTTTTATGTATATGATGCTTCTGAATGAAATGGAGTTCGGTTGTTAAGTGAAGCCAAATAAATGCATGACAGGAAGAGAAGTAAAATTTCTCGGACTTCAAATTATGATAATTGGACATGATCTGTAGATCTTAGGACACAAATTCGGAGCAAGATAAACTAGGGAATGTATAAACATTGAGGGTTAGATGAATAAGAACATTTTAAGACAGATACATGACTTGAAAGAGTGTTGATGAATGATGTGGAAGTGGATGTACAGACTCAGGGAAACTAGATTTATTAAGAGGGGGGGGAGTAGATATGCAGACTTTAGGGGGGGCAGTTAAGTGTATGAATGAGTATATTATGCCCGGGCGAGTACGACGGACAACAAATCAGAATGGGATAATTAGTATAAGGAATCAAAGTAGGGATGGGACAAATGGGCTTCTGCGATTCATGTACACTAATGCCAGGAGTATTAGGAACAAGAAGGAAGAGTTTTTGGCGATGGTTGGCACTTCCAGGCCACAGGTTGTCGGTATTAGTGAAACATGGCTGACAGAAGATGATAAAGCTAGTGGGATTGAATGCGATGGGTATAGCGTGTTCAGGAGTGACAGGGTGAATAAAAAGGGGGGAGGAGTGTTATTGATGATAGCTGATGAGCTTCAGCCAAGGAGTATAGAAGTTGAACTGCCGGATGGGGAAAAAAGCACATTTGAGGCTGTTTGGTGTGAGATACAATCTAGCAGAACAAAATATACAATTGGGTGCTGCTATAGACCGGGTGATGGAGTGGATGGTGGGAATAGTATGCATAAGCAAATAGAAGAAATGAATGGAAAGAGGGTAATTATTATGGGTGATTTCAATTATGGTAATATTGACTGGAAAGAGGAGAGGGCACATGGGAGGAAGGAATTGGATTTTATGCAGTTATTAAGGGACAACTATCTACGGCAACATGTATTGGAAAATACCATGGGGCAGAGAGTGCTGGACCTAGTAATTGCAACTGAGAATGTGGCTGTAACGAACATGACCTTGTTGCCACCAATTGGTGAGAGTGACCATAAGGTCATGACTTGGGAGGTGGCTAAAGGAGTCGAATTTACAATTAAGACAGGGTATATGTGGAATTATCGGGCTGGTAAGTATGACAAGCTTAGGTGTGTGCTTGGCTCAATGCCATGGCATGTAAAACTGCAAGGGCTGGATGTTGATGGTGCATGGGAGGTGGTCAAGAACTGTTTGCAGGAGGCAATGGTTGACTGTATACCAAGAGTCCGAATAATAAATCAGGTAGGGGTTAAATGGATAAATAACACTATTAAGCTTGAGCTGCAAAAAAAGAAACAATTGTGGATGGAATTTAAGGAGAAGGGTGACCATCAGGTGCATGAACAGTATAAAGCTCAGGTCAGGATGGTAACAAGGGTGGTAAGAAAAGCAAAAGCAGATTACGAAAGGAAATTGGCCATGCAGGCTAAAGAGAATCCAAAACAGTTTTTTCAATATGTTGCAAGTAAAAGGAAAAATGCTCATGGTAGAATGATCTTAAAAAATGCTGAGGGTAGGGAGGTAACTGAATCAGTCGATGTTGTGGAATTACTGAGCGAGCACTTTGCAAGAGTATATCATCCAGGTGGTGGCCTTGCGGAAATGGAGGAACCAACAGCTTATACTGGAATTGTGATGAATGAGGTAGAGGTAACTAGTCTGTTACAGAACCTCAATGTCAATACATCTGTAGGATTGGATGGTATACCAGCTCGTGTCGTACGTGAAGCGGCAAAAGAATTGTCAGTGCCCTTGACCATTATGTTTAATTTGAGCCTCAGGACTGGGTCAGTCCCAAGGGGGTGGAAAGAGGGGAAAATAGTTCCACTGCACAAAGGTGGTTCCAAGGCTGCTGTTGAAAATTACTGGCCAATCAGCATAACAGGAATCATTATCAAGGTCTTAGAGAAAATAGTCAAGAGGAAAATACAAGATTGGATAGAAGAAAATGGGATACTGTATCGGGGACAGCATGGTTTTGTGAAGGGTAGGTCATGCCTCAGAAAATTGCTCACGTATTATAACACAGTGACGGCTGAACTGGATAAGGGTAATGGGTTTACAGTGATTCTGCTGGACCTTGCTAAGGCCTTTGACAGGATACCACATGGAATTCTAATCAGTAAATTGCAGCATATGGGAATGGACATAGGGTTGGTGAGATGGATAGGAGGGTGGTTGACGGAGAGATATCAGAGAGTGGTTTACTCAGGAGTAGAGTCCACAAGACGGCCTGTGACTAGTGGTGTACCACAAGGATCTGTTCTTGGACCACTGCTGTTTAATTTGTTCATAAATGATATAGGAAAGGATCTGAGAGGAACAGTTCATTTGTTTGCGGATGATGCAAAGTTGGGTAGGGCAATAGTGAATGCAGATGACGTCAAAATTTTGCAGGATGATTTGGATAGATTGGAGGTCTGGGCTAGGGAGAATGGATGTCAATTTAATGTGGCAAAATGTAAGGTTATGCATTTTGGGGTGAAAAGATGGGAGGCAGTTTACTGCATTGGTGGAACCGTGCTCCAGGAAATTGATGAGGCACGAGATTTAGGAGTGTTGGTGGATAAGGAATTGAAATTTAGGGGACACATTGCAAAAGTGGCCAAATCAGCTCATCAAATCACTTGGTTGCTGAAGAATACGTTGACAAGCAGAGACAAGCAGGTTATTGTTCCTCTGTATCGAGCCTTGATAAGACCTCATCTCGACTACTGTGCTCAGATTTGGTCACCTAGGTTTCTTCTTGATGGGGAGTAGGTGGAGAGGATCCAGAGGCGAGTGACCAAGATGATAGCAGGTCTGTGGAATGAACCGTATGAGAACAGGTTGAGGATTTGTGGGTTGCAAAAATTGGTTGATAGGCGGAGGAGGGGAGATATGATTGAGACATTCAAATTACTGAAGGGTTTCTATAAAATTAATTCAGAAGATATTTTTGAGAACAGGGCTGGTTGTGGGAGGACTAGGGGACATCCATGGAAACTGGGCAAAAGTGTGGTTAGTAAAGGTGTTAGAGCTGGGTTCTTTACTTTTAGAGTAGTGAATGAGTGGAATGCGCTCCCTGAGTCTGTGGTGGATGCTGTGACAGTGAATGAGTTTAAGGCGAGGTATGATAGATACTGTATGAATGTCGAATAGTTGTGATGAAAATGATTTGGGGGCTCCCTCGATGAGTCTAATGACTCCCTGGAGTTGCCCGTAATAATAATAATAATAATAATACATGTCGTTCAAAAAACTATATGGATATTCGCAGCTTTCTGAAAGAGCAAAAATGAAAGAACAATCGTACAAATGGTGTGGACTAGTAAATTTTGAATGTCGCGGGAACACACATCAATGATTATATTAAGTGCAATACAAAATGGGATGATTTGGACTAGGCAGACTTCCATCAAGATGAAAGCCTACCAGAGAATTTCATTAAACATGCATACCATAACAGTAGAAGAGCGCTGGATGGATGAACGTTTGCATGCGTAAATTACTAATGGCTCTGAAATAATTGTTACATTCTAAAGTATTCTGTAAATTAACAATTACAGTATCAATTTATTAAAAGGTCTCAGCAAGTCGTATCATTTGTAAACATTCATAAATATGTTAATAAAGTTCTGATAAATGTAGTTTAGGCTGGTGTAACTCAATGAAAGTGACGTTTTAGAAAACAGCAATACGCCGTCCGGAGAAAGACGTACGTTCATGTCTATTCGCCGAAGAGAGGAATTTTTTCTAAGCCTTTCTAAGAATTAGTCGATCTCTGGTAGGGGCAAAAGGTTTTTTATTCAGATTTTCGTCTCGAAAACAGAAGAAAATCGCTTGTAGATCCCACAGCATTTCAGATCTTAACACAGGGGTCACGAAATAGTGGCCGTTTTTTCATACGAAACCTGTGCGTTTTTTCATTCAATGCCGCTTACAATTTGGGATTGTCTTGGGCCAGTTATCTCTGATTGGCTACCGGTGAAGATTGAACTACTCATTCCAAAATAAAACGATAAGAACAGCTGTCCATATAAGTGAGTTTCTGATAGTGTTCCATTCTGTTTTGTTCCTCTCATCAAGTATTACGCATTTGCCTATTCCGTTCCATCTTGACTAGTATTCATTTCTCTCGCTCTCTTTTTTCTATATTCATGTACTTCTTTTGGTAGCTGCCGTCTTTTCATTCTTCTGTATATTCCTTGATATATTCATTTACACTGTATTGTATATATCCCACTTCTTTATTTTTTTATAGTTTAATTTTGTACATCCTTTAGTTGCTCTTAAAATTCTCATTTCTTCTGCTTGTATTTTGCTTTCATCTTTCTTTTTTGAAGTCCAAATTTTTTCGAAACCATATAATAGAAACTGGTTACATTTTTTAGTTGTTTTTCATATTTGAATATTTGTGTTATTATTAAGAGAGACTGCCTGAGAGTCAGGGACTGATCGAGGGAGTCCACTACTAGATCCAGCTGTCATACCTGTTCTTGAATTAATTCACACTTCTTGCACACACACATCCAATGGCAATTCATTTCAATAATCCACCACTCTATGAGAGAAAAACCTAGTGCTCAGCCTCTTTTTCATGCTATTCATTCTCAAATTCCAAGGATGCTCTCTCATCCATCTCTTGTCCTCAATTTACAATATTATATTGAATATAGTTGGAGATAAATTATATCCGTGTTTTAACCTTGATTAATTACAATATCTTCTCTTAGTTTATTATTCGATTTTAACTTTATTTCTGTGCCAAATTTAATGAATAGCATAGATTTTTCATTATACTCAGTATGTTTTCAATAGATCTTTTATCTAAAGCTTTTTCAATCAATATAGACCACATGCCATAATGCACTCAAGATTATTTAATCTTGGGGGGGGGGATGAGTTTTGTAGACGATTTGAGAATACACACTACACATTGCATACGACCTACCATGACTGAGCATCTGCAATGATCACTAATTCATAAGTAGTATAGAAATAGAAGACACGGAAAAAAAATCAGCTAATGCCTTTTATTCCCTAATAGGGAGTAGGCGAGGCCTTTATAACCTATCTAGCTTTTGGAGACTGAGTGGGCAGCGCAATCTCCATTGGTAGCCAATCAGAGATAGCTGGCCAATGTCTATCACTAATTACAGCAGCCACCGATGAAGAGGCTGGCAAACAAGTGCTGCCATCTCTTGGTACCTAACCCTAACAATATTATTACTGTCTGAAATGTGGGTACTATGGTCAATTTTCTTGAGTTTACAGGACGAAAAACCTGAGTTTCTGGGAGGAAAAACCTGCTTGCCCATGCCAGAGATCGACTAAATCAGGAACCGGTCGAAGATAGTCTTAGTAAAAGTTCCTCCAGTCAGCGACTAGACTAGAACCTAGGTCTAACTTCAAGTGGCCAAACGCAGAGGATGCAAACGCCACTTCCACTGAGCTACACAGCCCTGTTAGAAGACACGACACAACATAAAAAAAAATAAAATAAACTTTAATTAGGAAAAGATTTTTGGAAAATTTTCTAGTGTTTTTTTTTTTCCTTTTTCTTTGCGAGAAGAGCTCCTTGCGCCCCCTGTGGGTGCACCACTGGCCACGAGTCTCCAAATCAAACTCTCGTCTTTTGTTAATAATTTGTTTTAAAACCTACGTATTGTCTATACATGATCATCATGTCTGAAATCATTTTCTTCTTCTCAGAATAAATATTTATAATATTCTGTCTGTTATTTAAAATTTTACTGTATACTTTGTAACTTATATTTAATAAACTTATTAGAATGATGGCAAATTCATTTCAGTAATTAAAAAATCTTCTCTATCTCCTTTTTATAAATACAGATATAACCTTAGCTTTTGACCAATGTGATACAAACATACACTTCCTCTGATAGTTACTTGTTAACTTTAAGAATCTTTGATGTAAATATACTTCACCATACTCCCAAAGCTCTATATTTATGCCATCTAATCCAGATGATTTTCTATTTTTTGTATTATTAATATTATTTATATGTGTACTCCATGCAGTCAAGACTCATTGCAGAGACCCACTCTATCCCTTAATGCCAGAAGCAGATCAAGTGGGTGTCGGAGAGATGGCGGCTGCCAGGGGCCCCAAGCAATGTGGAAAAATTAAAAGAGATCTATAAGAACGATATAGATATTACACATTTTGATGATGAACTGGAACATTTTCTGTTTATTTTTAAAAAGATAAAGACAAATTCAATACTGTCCCACAAGTACTCCAGACTGCAAGAGAAATGTCCATTTTTCAAAATGTAGTAATTTTAGGTGTACCCCCCCCCCCCCAGCTGACTTAATCTTCTGACCCAGCTTAATGCAATACCTATCATACATCTTAAAGTTATTCACTGTCAGGGAACTCGCACCTTTGGCAATCAATTCCGCTCATTCACCACTCTCCATGTAAAGCATCTAGTCCGTACACCCCCTTGTTAACCACACCGTTAAACATCTTCGAAGTGCGACTCCTTGTTTTCTCCACTACCCATGTACTGAAAAATTTCTTTCGTGTAAATCTTATAGAAGCCCTTTCGTAACTTAAGTTTCAATCATATTTCCTCTGCTGTCAACTAAAGTCTGCAAGCCAAACAATTTCAATCTGTCATCATAGGGGACATTCCACAGACCTATCACGAGTCAGTCACTCATCTCTAAATCCTCTCCACCACCTTCCAATCTACTAGAAATGCAAGTGACCAAATCTATGCACAGTAGTCAACATGCGGCCAGATTATAACATTATAAAGACGGATAATAGCCTCCCTGTCTTTACTTGTCAAAGAGTTCAACATCCAATTAAACTTCTGAGCTATTTTGCAACATCTTGCAATATGTACTCTGAATTTCAAATATCTATCCAACATCACCCTCCAGATAACTAGCCTCATCAATTTCCTAATCTAGTACCATTAATATGATATAAAATATGTAAAGTTTTCATCCCAAAGTGCATTACCTTAAACTATACACCATTAACGCTTTCTTTTAAGGTTACACGGTGATCAGCATTCATATTTATGAATTTAAGGACACAAAACACACGCATTGAAAAGATTATTTTACTGATTAATAATAAAATAATAATTTGATGTTTCAACCCCTGTATCGAGGTCATCATCATCAGGATACATATGTAAATGAACCAAGCTACATGCTGTTGCACTATACACCATTAAATTGACAACCATTGTCGTTTGTCCACAATGCCAATTTATTTAAGTTATCCTGTAAGATATCCATTTCACTTAATCAACTGCTGCCCTCCCCACTTTTGCATTTTGGCAAACTACTCAATATCTTCTCTCAAATCTGCCATATCACCAATATACAAATTAAATAGTGGTCCTAGTACAGAAATCCTGGAAAACTCCACTAGTCACTCTCATTAGTACTCATTCCATCTACCATACACCACAATCTGATGTCTATCAGCCACCAACCTCATAGCTATTCCCATTTGTCCCAACTTATGTAATAATTTTATATGTGAGATTCTGTCAATGCCTTCGTACAGTCAAGCAGCATCATTGTGTAACCATTTTCTTTATCCAATTCTGCTGTCACTTTATTATGAAATGTGAATAACTGACTGAGGTAGGACATATCTTTTACAAAGCAAAGCTGCCACTATAGAGTATCATATTCCTATCTGCCCATTGCTGAATTTTACTTTTAAACAATCATTTAAAAAATTTTATGGAATTTACAACCATGTTAAAAAAACTTTTATTATCCCGACGTTTCGATCTTCACATCAAGATCATCTGGAGTGTACATAAATATACAGGACAAGCTGAGTTACACCATTATAGTTGTTCTTGGTGAGGAAGGTCGAATAAACATTCTTTTAGATGGTTTTCTTTCAGAAACAATTGGTGTCCTATTTTTAGTATTACAATTCTTATTTTTGATTTACAATACTGGATTTTCTACAGTCTTGTTTATAGTTGTTTTTGGTGAGGAAGGTCAAATATATACCTTCCATATGTTTGGGATTTTTAAACCATCATTATTGTTCAGATTGGGGTGGTTGCTGATAATCTCACAAGCTTCCTTGAATTTCCGTTCATACCATGTTCTAGTGTGATGTAGACAGCTGAAGTGTTCCAGTGAACAGGCACTGAAAGACGAATTTAAAATTATCAGTAATAACTTACAAAAAAACGGATACAGCCAAAACACTATAAACAAAATTCTCTACAAAACCACAATAAAAAAACAAAGACAAACCAGACTACAGTAAAACTATAACCATTCCCTACATTAAAGGAATACCAGACAAAATAAACAGAGTACTACAAAAGTACAACCTCAAAGCCACCTTTAAACCTCCTGCAAAATTAAAAAGCTTGCTCAACTCCACTCCCTCACCCTGGAGTATACTGGATTTATTGTACTTGCAACATACCATATATAGGAGAAACAGGATGCACTATTCCTATTAGACAAAAAGAACATAAACGACACATTAAATATAATAATTATGGTGAAGCTGGCCTTTCTGATCATGCCCTGAATACCTTACACAGAATTGACTGGAAAACCACCAGCTGTCTACATCACACTAGAACATGGTATGAACGGAAATTCAAGGAAGCCTGTGAGATTATTAGCAACCACCCCAATCTGAACAACGATGGTTTAAAAATCCCAAACATATGGAAGGTATATATTTGACCTTCCTCACCAAGAACAACTATAAACAGGACTGTAGAAAACCCAGTATTGTAAATCAAAAATAAGAATTGTAATACTAAAAATAGGACACCAATTGTTTCTGAAAGAAAACCATCTAAAAGAATGTTTATTCCTGTCATTGTAAAAATAGAATTTAGCTTGATGTAAAAATTTATTTTATTTTATTATTTATTATTTTTTTAGCCTGTGTAGCCTGTGTAGCTCAGTGGATGTGGCGTTTGCACACCATCGCGCTTGGCCGCACGAAGGAAGGCTTGGTTTCGAGTCTAGTCGGCGACTAGAGGAAATTTTTCTAAGCCTTTTTTCGACCGGTTCCCGAGTTAGTCGATCTCTGGCACGGGCAAGCAGGTTTTTCCTCCCGGAAACTCGGGTTTTTCGTCCTGTAAACTCAAGAAAATCGACCGTAGAACCCACATTATTTCAGACATTAAATATATTGTGGTAGGATTAGGGACCACGAGATGGCGGCACATTTGAGCCGTCTCTCTTCACTGCGTACCGCTTAATTAGTGATAGCCTTGGGCCATCTGTCTCTGATTGGGTACCAGTGGAGATTGAACTGCCCACTCAGTCTCCAAAAGTTAGATAGGGCTAAATGGCCCCGCCTACTCCCGTATACGGGAATAAAAAGGCGTTAGCTGATAGCTGATTCTGATTATTTTTTTATTTTCCACCAGAGGTCAGTCACGCCAGTAGAATAACATGTGATCAAATGATTGTTTCTCTAGCTTACAGTTAATGATGTAACTCAGCTTGCCCTGTATATTTATGTACACTCCAGATGATGATCTTGATGTGAAGATCGAAACGTCGGGATAATAAAAAAAGTTTTTTTAACACGGTTGTAAATTCCATAAAATTTTTAAAATGAATGCTGATCACTGTGTAACTCTAAAAGAAAGGATTACTTTTAAACAAATTTTCCAATATTTTAACCACCACTCCAGAGACACTAACTGGTATGTAATTTGCTACTTCTGTCTTGGAGCCATTTTTATATAATGGAACTAACTTACCCTCTTTTCACTCCCTCAGAACCTTGGAGCTGAGAATTAATTAATTTCATCAGATGAACTGCCGGTTCACCTGCACATTCTCATAGCACATGAGCTGACATACTGTCCAGGCCCACTGTGGTATTCACATTGATATTTTTCAATATACTGAGTACCTCCAGTTCGTCCACCTCAATTCCCACACCACTCTCTGGCATGTCAGTAACTGCAAAGTCACTATCTGGATGATATACCCTTGCAAAGGGATAACTTAGTAAGTGAACTATTTCTTTTGCTTCTGTCACTTTCCTAACCTCAGCACTGAGTAAAGTTATCTTTCCATAATTATTCTTTTTCCTTCTTGTTACACAGCATAAAAAATTTTTTTGAATTTATTTTGGCCTGCTCAGCTAATTTTCTTCAAAATCTGATTTAGCCTTCCTTCCAATACTTGGTACTCTTGCTTGTGTTTTATATTGCTCATGAGCATGCTGATCACCTTTTTGTTTATATTCTTTGCACATTGCTTTTTTTTTTTTTTTGCAGCTCCTACTTCATATTGTTATTCATCCACTTAATCCCTACTTGGTTTATCCTCCTGACTCGGAGAATACTGTTTGATTGTACCTCGCTCAATCTCTGACCTCTTCTCACATAATAATGATCACATCGAGTGAGTGGTATCAGTGGAACTAGCTGTAGATCCAGAAATGAGTTGTTGTGTTTGTATACCAATGCTAGAAGTATAAGAAACAAGGCGGATGAAATGGTTGCACTAATTGCGTCTGTGCACCCAGAGATTGTCGGAATAAGTGAGACATGGTTAGATGAGGACGACATCCTGACAGGAATAGAGATGGAAAGGTATGATGTGTTTCGTGAGGATAGAAGGGGTAAAGAGGGAGGGGGAGTGCTATTGATGATAGAGAAAGAGTTATTTCCATACAAGGTAGAGATGCAAGAGGGAAATAGGGCGCCAGTGGTTTTGAAGCAGTATGGTGTGAGATAGAGGTGAATAGAATCAAATACTTGGTGGGATGTTGTTATAGACCTGGTAATGTGGATGGTGGTGATAGTGAAATGTATAGTCAAATAAGCCAAGCAAATAAGAAAAGGGTGATCATTATGGGTGATTTTAATTATGGCAATATAGACTGGAATGAAGAGATAGCAACTGGAAGTAAAGAAAATGAGTTTCTCGAGTTTTTAAGGGATAACTACCTCAGACAGTATGTAACAGAGGGCACACGAGGATTAAGGGTCTTGGATTTGATCATCTCATCAGAGGATGTAATTATCAATGAGGTGTCAAATCACCCACTAATTGGTGAAAGTGACCATGAGGTAATTACCTGGGTTGTTGCCAGCAGTGCAAGGACCCCTGTGGAAAAAAAGGGTATATGTGGAACAACAGGGGGGGGGTGATTATGAAGAGCTCAGGGGACAGCTTGCAGGTGTAGCATGGAATGAGGAGTTAGCTGGAAAAGAGATCAATGCAGCCTTGGGGGATTTTCAAAAACTATTTAGTAGATGCAATGTCTAAATGTATACCATGGGTGAGAAGGTTAAATAAGGTAGGTGTGAGATGGATGAATAAAGAGGTTAAGCATGCAATACAGAAAAAAAGGGCATTATGGGGGCAGCATAAGAGAAGTGGAAGTAACCAATTTCATGAGGTCTACAAAGACCAGGCAAGGAGGGTGACTTGGTTGGTGAGAGTAGCTAAAGAGAGGTATGAACAGCAGTTAGCTAATGAAGCCAAAAAGAATCCTAAGGAGTTCTTTCAATATGTAGCAAGCAAAAGAAAGAATGATTATGGAAGGATGACATTGATTGGAAGAAATGGTATAAAGACAGCTGTTGCAGAATGTGTGGTGGAGATACTTAATGAGCAGTTATAAAGATCTTTCAATCTTGTGAATGTGACTTCATGGAGAGATTAAGAGCAGTTGATGATGGGGAGGAGAGACTGACAGTAAGTGAGCAAGAGGTGTTTGGGGAGTTGAGTAAACTAGATGTAAATAAGGCTGTGGGACTTGTTAATATATTGCCGCGTATTCTGAAGGAATGTGGTAGAGAGTTGACACCTGCCTTGACATATTTTTTAATACGAGTCTTGCACTTGGTCAAGTTCCTAAGGAGTGGAAGGAGGGCAAGATTGTGCCACTTCATAAAGGAGGTGATCGAACTCAAGCATCAAACTATAGGCCTATCTGTGTGTCAGGTGTTGTGGTTAAGTTGTTGGAGAAGCTTGTGAGAACTAGGATCCAGAGTTGGGTTGACAACAATGGTATAATCTTTGATGGACAGCATTGATTTGCTAAAGGGAGGTCATGTTTTAGTAATCTACTTACTTATTACAATAAAGTGACTGCTTCCTTGGACAGAGGAGAAGGATACACAGTAATATACTTGGATTTCGCAAAAGCTTTTGATAGAGTACCTCATGATAAGTTGACAGTCAAACTAGAGCAGATGGGGTTGGATATTAGATTAGTGCATTGGATTGGAGACTGGCTATCTGATAGGTATCAACAAATTGTGTATGGGGGTGCAATATCCAGGAAAAGGAAAGTCACTAGTGGAGTGCCTCAGGGATCTGTTTTAGGGCCATTACTATTTAACTTGTATATTAATGATATTGGCAAAGATTTGGATGGAGATATTCAGTTGTTTGCAGATGATGCAAAGTTGGGACGAACCATAAAGAGTAGTGAAGATGTTGTGGCCTTGCAAGAAGACTTGAATAAATTGAGTGATTGGGCAAGCAAATGGGGATGTGAGTTCAATGTTGCAAAATGTAAGGTTTTAAAATTTGAAAAACAAAGATGGGATGCAGAATTTATGCTTGGTGAGAATATATTGTTGGAAGTAGAGGAAATAAGAGATCTGGGGGTGATAGTGGATAAGGATCTAAAATTTAGGGGACACATCGCCAAAATTGTGAAGACAACACAAAGACTTCTGGGAATGATGTGGAGGACACTGACGTGTAGAAGTAGGGAGATTCTTGTTCCATTGTATAAGGCTTTGATTAGGCCACACATGGACTATTGTGCCCAGATTTGGTCACCTGGTTTTCAGAAGGATGAAGAGATGTTGGAAAGGGTCCAAAGGCGACTGACTAAGGTAGTTTCTGGCTTCTGGAATGTTGAGTATGAGGAAAGATTGAAAAGATGTAATTTGCAGAGTCTAGTGGAGAGAAGGAAGAGGGGAGATATGATAGAGACCTACAAGTTGGTAAGGGGTTGTTATAGGATCAATGGTGGAGAAGTTCTACAGAGAATAGTGGGAGATCAGCGGAGAACCAGAGGTCATCCCTGGAAACTGTATAAAGAGGGTGTGAGTAGGGGAGTGAAAGGCAGGTTTTTTTCGTGTAGAGTTGTGAGTGATTGGAATGCCTTGCCTGAGAGTGCAGTGTCTGCAAGGAGTTTGAATGTGTTTAAGACACGGTATGATGAGATGTGTGTGAGATAAAAGGACCTCCTATATGAGTCTTTGACTCCATGAGGTCTTGTTTAATAATAATAATGGCATTCATTCTGTGTAGTTTTTAATGCCATTGGTCTGCTCCAAGTTGACTCCTAACTTTGTCAAAATTGGCAGATTTTTGTTCCACACAGACAGAATATTCCACATGTTTAGCAACCTCCCTGAACAAGACTAAATAGTCACTTTTCCCCGATTGGTGGTAAAGTTACTAGTATAGTAAGAGATCTTCTGATGCTATTACCAAATCCAATACTCTTAAACTACTGGTCCCCCTCCATAACTTGCTGTTTCAAGTAATTATCTCCTGACTCTATAAATTCCATTTCCATTTTGCCATGTGTTCTTTCCTCCTTCCTATCTATGTACCCTTAGCTGAAGTCTCCCAAGATAATTTCTTGCACTCATTGTGCTAATCTGCTGATGCATGTTGTCCACATCTTTCTTCTGGATCCCTAAGTCTATAGTAGCAACCTACAAGACATTTTATTCTATTGGCCTCTACATCACATGAGACAGCCTCAAATGAATCATTTCCTTCAGATCTACAATCTTCCTTAATTTCTATTTTATGTGATCAAAGTTATTCAGCTATCATTAATACACCCACTGCCTTATTTCCTCAATTACGACATTGTATCCTCACTGATGCCAATACCTTTTGGACAAGTCCAGCAGACCAATGCCAAAACTCATCTCCTTTATTTCTGATACTTCGGATATTCATGTAAATGCATTTACGCAGAAAACATGCTTTTGTCACTTTCTCATTAAGTAAAACTCTTATCATCAAATCCCCATACAATACTATTATTTTCTCCCAGTTTCTTCCACTTTTATGCTTTTCTCATTCATTTTTTCTTTCATTCTCCATCCTTCTGTACCACATGCCAATCGTTTCTCCAGTTGCTCAACCTCATGTTTTTGTCCTGTGAAGGAGTCCATGTAGGTGTGCACTTTTTTCCATGCTAGCATCTCATCATCCAAGTTATTTCTTTCATCCACTTCCTTCAAACTCTCATTCGTATTTCGTGCATTACAATTCACTGCTTCCACCACATTCTTCATGACACTTTCACAATTCTGCACTTATACCCTTAATGTCAGTCACTTCTTTCTTCCGTTCCCACCTCGATTCACATTTATTCTCCCCATTCATGCTGTCGTTATTACATATGTTGATACCTTTATTGCTCCTTATAGTTCTTCCAATCCTATTGGTTTCTACATCGGTGCTGATGTCTTTGTTATTTTTCATTAATATGAGTTATAGCATAAACATTTATGTTCCATCCATAGTATCGCTCTTATTATGTTAATTTGTGCTGTATCATTTTCGTCATTGTTTATTTTCCTTTAAATCTGTAGGCTATACATTGTCTTCCATGTATAACTTCTATTTTATTAATAAATGTATTTACTATGGTTTTAGCTATATAGTATTACTTTTGTTTTTGTATATTGGAGTAAAATGGATGACAAACAATATTAAACAGGAACTGCATGCGAAAAAGAGGCTATGGAAGAGATATAAGGAGACAGGTGAAGAGAAGATGCATGAAGAATATAAGATACAGGCCAGGAGAGTGACTAGTATGGTAAGGAAGGCAAAACTGGAATATGAGAAAAGATTGGCTCTTAGATCCAAGGAAAATCCTAGGGAATTTTTTAACTATGTGGCCAGTAGGAGGAGAAATGACTGTGGAAGAATGACATTATGGGATAAAAATAGGAATAGAGTGACTGATGCAGAAGACATAGTGGAATTGTTCAATGAACACTTTATTGGAGTATTTCATCCTGGAGGAATCAATTTCAATACTAGAGGGATAGGGCAGGTTTGAGGTTTAGAGGTAAGTGTGTTCTACATACTGAGTACTCTGGATGTTAGTAAAGCGGTGGGACTGGATGGTATTTCACCACGAGTTTTGAGAGAATGTGCTAAGGAACTGACAGTGCCTTTGACTTGTCTTTTCAATGAAAGGCTGCAGGAAAGGTGCCCATGGAATGGAAGGAAGGTAAGATAGTGCCATTGCATAAGGGCGGTAGCAGACTAGAAGTGTCTAATTATAGGCCAGTTTGTGTGTCATCAGTAGTTGTTAAGATCTTGGAGAAAGTAGTGAGGGACCGTATACAGCACTGGGCAGATGAGGGTAATGTTATCTGTGAGAGTCAACATAGATTTGTGAAGGGCCGCTCTTGTTTTAGCAATATGTTAGCCTTTTATGATAAAGTTACAAGAGCATTAGATGAGGGAAGGGCATATACTGCCATTTTCCTAGACTTAGCAAAGTCATTTGACAGGGTGCCACATGATAAGCTGATATTCAAGTTGCAGCACATGGGTCAACTGAATTCAGGATTGGATGTCTGATAGGTATCAGAGAGTTGTGTATGGTGGAGTAGTATCAAAGAGGTAGAAGGTTACAAGTGGTGTTCCATAGGGCTCAGTGCTGGGACCTATATTGTTTAACCTTTATATCAATGACATTGTCCATGGATTGCAAGGGGATATTCAGTTGTTTGTGGATGATGCGAAGCTGGGAAGGGTTATTAGTAATAGTGCAGATGTGGTAGCCCTACAAGAGGATTTGAATAAGCTAGATAGATGGGCAAATGAATGGGGGTTTCAGTTTAATGCAGCAAAATGTAAGGTCTTGAGGTTTGGGAAACATCGATGGGACACTGCATACTCTATGGGAGGAGTTATACTGGAGGAAGTAGGGGAGACAAGAGATCTGGAATTGATGATTGGGTAGAAACCTGAAATTTAGGGGACATATTGCAAAGGTTGTGAAGGTAACACAGAGGATTGCTGCAATTATGAGAAGGACACTGACCTGCAGAGATAAAAGGGTTATCATTCTGTTGTATAAGATTCTGATCAGACCACACTTAGACTATTGTTCTTAGATCTGGTCCCCAGGATTTGAAGGAGATAAATTAACTGTGGAAAGGGTACAACGGCAGATAACAAAGATGGTCAGGACTGTACAATATTAGTTATGAGGATCGGCTGAGGGAGTGTGGACTGCAGAGTTTGGTGGATAGAAGGAGAAGTGATATGATTGAGACTTTTAAACTGTTGAGAGGTGGTTACAGGGTTGACACTGGGGAGTTCCTTCGCTTGGTTGAACAGCAGGAAGAAGTTATGACAAGGGGCCATCCCTGGAAGCTACGAAAGGAAACTGTGAGAAAGAGGGTGAGGAGTGGTATGTTTGAATGGATGGTGGTTGAATCATGGAATGCACTGCCTGATGGAGTGGTGAGATCGAGAACGTTCAATGCATTTAAGGAGTGGTATGATAGACTTTGTGTTTTCTAGGAAGGACCTCCCTCGATGAGTCCTGATAGACTTGTGTTTCTTAGAAAGGACCTCCCACGATGAGTCTTTTGACTCCATGGAGGCCTGAACAATAATAATATTTATTCTGTTTCTTTTATTTGTTTTTGAAGGTAAGGTTTGTATGCTACTAGTTTTACTTTTATTGCATTTTCTATATCTGTGTCCCAAATTTTTAATGTTCTTATATTTAATATTTTATTTTATTTTTCTTTCCATAGGTTGCATTATAAATCATGGATAGCTGAAAGACAGATATCAAAGTGGTTTATGGAGGAATTGAGTCTAGGAGAAGGCAAGTGTCGAGTGGTGAACCACAGAGCTCAGTGCTTAGACCTCTGTTGTTTAATTTGTATATCATAAAGTTTTTGATTTTTCTATATCCTCATTAATTTCAGCTTCTTTTAGATAATCTGTTAATTGTAATTGATATACAAATACCTGCCACTGAATTAGTAACTTTTATGTATTGCATGCGACTGCCAAAACCGATCCTCTTCAATTCCCTGCGCGTAGTTCAGAGAGATATTGGTCATGTGCAGCCTTCATTAATTCAGGAATAAGATCAATAGTGATCTTATTCCTGAGAGACTGTCCTAGGATAGCTAACTGTTTCTTTTGAGAAACAGTTAGCTCTGCTGTCTTCAAAATTGTGGCTCTAGCCAGATGGGTGCCCACAATGAGCCCTTCACTGAAGTCTGAAAGGCAACTACTGAATTAAATAGTTGCCTAGAGCATGTGGTGATGCCTGTGAGCAAGTATTTTGCATATATGCTAAGTGATGTTTACATACATCTGCATAAAGGTTTCTAATTCAGTGATGACCAGTATGTGTAGCATTCTAATGTTTTCTTTTTGTAATAAATACAATTTGTATATCTGTTCTATTTCTGTTTTTTCTTATATACTTATTTTCTCTGTTTTACTAGTATTTCTATTTTAGAAACAATTAAATAACGATACAGATAAATTTTGTTTCCTCTGTAAACATATACATCTCTCAGACATTGAGCTAGTTTCAATTAGTGATGATATATTGAAAGCTTATTTTTCACTTGGTTAGACTATAATAAATTTAGTTTAATCCTTTATCCAAGTGTGAGCAAACAAAGTTTGCACCTGAAAATATCTTCAGGACTGAGGTAAGGTAGTACAACACCAGGAAACTCACAGCAAAGGTGGTCAACTTCTTGCCTCAGTATCTGCCATAATGCATAGCACATCTCCTTGCGGACATGTATACTACTATGCATTAAGGGAGAGCCACTACCCATACGGTTTCGACCTTTATTGAGGTCTCGTCAGCGGGAGACAGGCCAAGAGATTTTCAGGCGCAAACTTTGTTTGCTCACACTTGGATAAAGGATTAAACTAAATTTATTATAGTCTAACCAAGTGAAAAATAAACTTTCAACATATTTCTCTAAATCCAGAGTAATTTAATAATAAAGTGGCACACCTTTTTTGGCAACTCCTATAGGTGGGGATGACCTCTCCTATTGCTTCTGCGTTAGTATCTCCACTCTGGGCCTGGCTCCTACTGACAAGACCTCAATAAAGGTCGAAACTGGTATGGGTAGTAGTCCTCCCTTAATGCATAGTATACATGTCCGCAAGGAGATGTGCTGTGTGTTATGGGAAATACTGAGACAAGGAGTTGAGAGCTTGATCCACCTTTGCTGCGAGTTTCCCAGTGTTGTACTACCTTACTTCAGTCCTGAAGATATTTTCAGGCACAAACTTTGTTTGCTCACACTTGGATAAAGGATTAAACTAAATTTATTATAGTGATGATATATTATAGATTTTGTTCAGTTACCTTTCCTACTATATTTATTTATATTCGTCTTTCAGAACAAAGTATATCTTGTTAAAATTATTAAAAATACAGAAGGCTAATTATAGTTCGTGATCATTATTATTCATGCAAATTTCTCCATATTTGCCTACAAACATTTGGGATTGGATTTTATCCAACTCTGGCATTAATATCTCCTGCTATTAGTACACAGGGTGTTTCAAATTAAAGTACCCCTATTCAGAGCAGTCTGTAGAGAGACAGAAAATCAGTACACAAACTACCCTCAATCTTGGTGGGTGCCCTAATCAGATCATGGGGAAGAGAATTTGTCAGTAAAAAAATTAGTTCAAAAATGACTGATAGGAGAAATAGAGCTGTGAGCAAGAAAAGAAAGTGAATTTTGCACGAGATATAATGGAGGAATGAGACTGATTCTACAGTCATTCAACTTGCACAGTGGATATCATCCTGCCTGAATGTGCCTTGTCTGTTAAATGTTTTTATAGGAATGGGAAGAATGCTACAGCAGCAGCACTTCACAAGTATAAGCACCTAAAGACTTTGGAAAGGACTTTTGAAAAGGCTCCATGACACCAAATGCAGTGCAATGTATGGTGTTCCTCACACTATGGTGAGCACTGACTTCTTTCTAAGCAGCGTGTGTGTGTGTATATCATTGAACTCACTGACCAAGCACTCACAACAAATTCTGCAGTCTATTCTACTCATTCACCACTCTCTAAGTGAAAAATATAGTACTTGTACACCTGCTAACTATGCTTTTAGTAAATTTCTAGGAATAACCCCTTGTTCTACTTCCCTAGCAAAGTGCTGAATTATTTCCTCCAACACGGTCCTATAAAGCCCTTTCAGTAACTTAAGTATTTATATCATATCCGCTTTTCTACATATCAACCAACTTCTGTGAATTACAAATGCTCCCTCTAACTTCATTAGGAGTATCCCACAGACCACTTGGTCTATTTGTAATTCGTGAGAATCCAAAGACCACTCACCATCTTAGATCTCCTCTGCTATTTCCTCATCCACATATGACTAGACCAAAGCACAGTAATCCAGATGAGGCTACATGAAGTCCTTATGTACAGGAGTGATAACTTCCTTACTTTACTTGTTAGTGTGTTTTTCAAAAACCATATAATCCAATAGCACAAAATTCTAAGCTTTATCAATTCCCTGGAGTATTCCATACATATGGCGTGCAGCTAGTAACTCTTTCATTTCAAAATGCAAGACTTGACACTTTTTGAAATTACATTAGTATCCATTATCTGTTGTCCATGCTGGCAACCTATTTAAATAGTGCTGCAATCTCTCAGCATTACTTTGATTAACTATCACATTACAGAATTTTGAAATATTGGCAAGCAACTGAAAGATCACTTTCCGTATTATTTATAAACAAATTAAACAATAGTGGTCGAAGCACAGAGCCTTGTGACAACTGTTAGTCACCTGCTTTCTCTTGGATTCTGCTCTTCCATATACCACTCTGTGGTATCTATCCATCAGGCACCCTTGTATCCATATCACTGGTTTCATATCCATCCCAATTTATTCTAGTTTGTGTAACAGAGTTCAATGTGATGGTCTGTCAAATGCCTTTGCAAGATCTATCAGTGTCATTGTGCAGCTACTCTATCCAACTCAGCTTCACTCTGGGATAAAAGAATTAGAAAATTATTAAAAACCATGACCTACCTACCTTTCACATCATGCTGAAAATTTTCCCAATAACCTGACCACTTGTCCTCTTTCTACACTTTTTGGACTTTATTAGAGCTGAGACTTAAACAGCATAATCACAGGCAATACTTATTTTGTATACATTAGCTGATATTTCTTTTAATCTAATGCCCATATTTGCACCTTATTTAATTCAGTGATGAATGAAATAAAGGAAATAAAGAAAATGAAAAATTAAGAATACAAATTAAAATGAAAAATTAAGAATAACTAAATATGCTGATGATATAATCTTACTGGAAGAAAATGAAGATACCATATAAAGATTAATGATAATGTAAACCTAATCATCCAATAATGCAGCAGACAAAAAAAAAGGAAAATATCAACAGAAAAAGGAATTTTGTGGTATGCAGTATTTGAGGCATGTACACATCCTGGCAGCTAAAAATGTGTCAGGTAAGAGACAAGGGAATGCATGTCTGCATAAAATGTAGATAATGGGTAGAACTTTGTGATTTAGAAATTCACATAATAAATTTGCATAAATCTCACATAATAGACCTTGGCAGCATTATATCAGAATGGGTGAATACTGATAGAGATAGACAAGTAGCATGACTGAGGATGAGAAAAATGATCAGCATGTAAATGAGAATCTAAAAGTAAGTTGTGTAGTAGGTTTAAAAGATAGTGTAGTTTTGGAAGATGGTGTTGAGTGGGAGGATAAATGTCGAGTAGGTAGCTTGCAGATATATACACATATCTATATATTTGTTGAAAGAAGAAGTGGGATGTATCAGGAACGAGTCGAGAAAAATGAAAGAGATTAGAGGACTGGAAACAACAAATGCAAAGTGAATCAGAGTAGGAGAGACAGATGGGAATGATAAACATGGAGTGAACAGGAGAAAGAGAAAGGTGAGATAGTGCAGGAACTAGGGATGGAGAGATGACAGGACAAGTAAGTGGAGGAACAAGAAGAGAAAGTGTCAAGAGGAGAGAGAGAGAGGTGGATGCAGATGAGCAAGGAAGAAACATAGTCTATTTGGTGTATTTCTTTTTTTTTTGCAGCTCCTACTATTAAGTCTTATACAACAGCAAGTGTGATGACTATGGCAATTAAGTGAGGTGAAAGAGTGGAGGAGATGATTGTGATGGTGGGCACGAATAACTTGAGAGGTAGTGTGAATTGTGTCGAGAGATCTAAGGTTCATACTTGAGGTTGTAGAGAAGAAGACAGACAGAAGATAGTGAAAGTGTTGCCCAGGTATGATAATGCAGAGATACAGAGAAGAGCATTAATAATGAATAGTATGACATCCAGTATGTATTGAAAGACAGGCCTGGATTATGTGGATGTATAGAGAACAGAAAGGAACTGTATGGGAGAGATGGCTTGCATCTGAATGAAGATGGATATAGGGCATTGGGAGAGAATATTGTTCTCTCAACAAGTCAGTGTGTCAATGCAGGGAAACTAGAATTATCAGGGTAGATGGTAGTAGGGGTGGCTTCCTGTGGGTTGCTTTCCTCCAGACTCCACTGGAGTCTGGAGGAAATAATGATAGGTATAGAAACAGTGACAGCACCTTGATGATTTTTTATATAAATTCCAGGAGTATCCAGAATAAAGGAGATGATTGTTGGTGCTGATAGCCTCAGACTGTCCAAAGATTACTGGGATTGTAACAGTGTTATGCTGATCAATTATTATTATTATTATTACACAGGTATCTCCATGGAGAAAGGAGACTCATTGTGGGACACGAACTAACTTTTATATACACAAAACCTGCCATACCTCTCACATTAAGCTCATTTATTATTAGGGCACTCAAAACTAATCCTGGCAAATCCATTCTACTAATTCACCACTCTCCATGCAAAAAATCTAGCCTACACACCCTTACCAATAACACTCTTATACAACTTCCACAGGTGACCTCTAGTTCTCTCTCTTTCTGTCACCATAGAGTATTGTATTCTCATCCACATATTGATGGACATTTTCAATTACTTTACCCACCACTCCCATGGTATTAATTGTTCTGTAATTCACTACTTCTGTCTTGGAACCACCTTACCCTATTTTAACTCCCTTGGGACCTTGCCAGAGCAGAGACTGAACAATTTCATTAGTGGCACGCAATTCCCTTGCACATTCACAGAGCACAGAGGCCAATATGTCATCCAGTCCCACTGCTGTATTCACATTGTTATTTTTTAATATACTAAGCATCTCCTGTTCACCTATCTCATTTCTGACATCAGACTATCACATCAGCAACTGTAAAATCTCTACCTGGACAATACACCCTCGCAAAGTGATCATTCAGCAACTCAGTATTTTTTTGTTGCTTCTATCATCTTTCTACCATCACCATTTATGGTAGAACAGTGGCAGAAATGTGAAAGAAAGTCATCCTTCCATAGTCATTTATCCTCTTCCTTGCTACATAATGAAAAAACTCTTTTGGATTTACTTTGGCTTGCTTAGCTAATTTTCTTATAATTATGCGAGAAAATCTGATTAGAATCAGATTTGAGCTTTTTTTTTTTTTTTTTTTTTTTTTTTACTATAAGCAGTCTTCTTGCTTGCACTTTGTACTGCTCATTAGTATGTTGACGATCTTTGTCTTTATGTTCTCTCCACAATGTTTTTTTTTTTTTTTTTTTTGTAGTTCTTGCTTTACATCCCTACTCATCTACTTATCACCCCCCCTCCGGACACACTTGGTTTATCATCCTGCCTTGGGTATGCAGTCCAATACTGCTTCTCAAGCCACGACACTGCTTCAAGATACCTCCTAAGTCTGTAATAATTATATATTACTTTATAGTTCAACATAAACTCTTTCTTGACAGAGAATCCATATGTTTAGCAACCTCTTAGAACAAGGCTGCAAGGTCTCTCTCCATGATGGGAGGTAAAGTGTCTATCTTAGTTATGGATATATTTTCTGATGCTATTACCAGAGCCAGCACTCTCAAACCTATGTTTTCCTCTGTGACTTATAACTTTGTTAACTTATAATTTTGTTAGTTGCAGTTCTTCAGCTATTACCAGCAACAATCCCACTCCTGTTCTATTCCCTCTATCCTCCCTGAACAGATATGTCAGGAACTGATAAATGAAAATATGCATGGATGATGTGAAATTTTTTAGAATTGGCTAATGAGTTGGGACATAGAATTCCAACAGAAATAAAAAAAAAAAAAATACCGGTTCTTGGCAATTGTGCAGCACACCCTTATTTAGATTCTCTGAAAAATATTCAGCTAGAATTTCTACCTCACAACAACACATCCTCTACAGCCAATGGATATGGGAATCATAAAAAATCTGAAGACCTTGTATCTTTAAACCTAGTAAGTTACATACTTGAAACAAATGAGGAAAATCTGACATAAAATTCAACAACAAAGGAGGTTAGCACAAAAGTTAATCTTTTACAAGCAGTACAGTTTATGGCCAATAGTTGACGAGCAATAAGCAACAAGTCCATTCAAAGGGTTTTGCTCACTGTGGTTTTAAGTGTTCAATCATGAATGTGCCAAATATGTCTGATAGTGAAAATAACATTCCATTAGACGTGAACTATATCAGAAACTATGAAGAGTTTGCACTTGTTGATGATAGTATTCAATTCTATAATAAAAATATGATTTTGATGACCAAATTGTAGTAAAATATCAGAGGTCTTTAGAATGAAATGAAAGTGATGAGAATGACACTTCTGAGCTTCAGCAAATGACTACTCAGAATACTAAATAATTTACTGTTGGATTACCACTCTATTTCATACAGGAAGGCAATGAAGACAGTGCTGTATGTGCACTTGATATCTGTGCTGATTTTGTTCAATTGCAGTCAATCAAAAAAAAAAAAAACTTGACAGGCTAGACTCAATTCCTAGAACCTCATTAACTGCTGTGTGTTTAATACATATATGCTGTAAATTATATTATTTTATAGCAGATGGCTTACTTTAATTAAAACAAGTTGTTTTTGTGAGTTAGTAATTCTGTCTTATGTACACATGCAACTTTGTGTAAGTGAGATAAATTATGTCATTCCTGATGTGGCTCAATTAACCAGAATCCACTGGCTAATTGTAAATTATAAATAAGATTATTGACTGTTGACTTCATATCAAACATAGTGCAATTAATGGTCAGATAGTGAGCAGAGTTGTTGGCAAAAGAGCATGTGATTGACAGTAAGAGTGAATGATAGTGATAAAATTACCCAAGATTTGAAAGCAGAGTTGGTGAAGAAGACTGAAATGAATAATTGCTGTATGAAAAAGGTAATGGAAGCTTCACGAATGGTGTTGTATGGGGATTTGATTATTAGAGGCATGGTGAGCGAGAAGATGCACAAGGTTTGTTTTTTGGGAAGTAGAATGAATTGTGTGATTGAGGTGTTGAAGTATGGGGAGTACGTGAGTAAAAGAGTTGGTAGTGGTAATAGGAACAAATGACATGAGTGGAAACAAAGAGAATGCAAGACCAGATGAAGACAAGAAGAATAAAAGATAATACTGTGATAAGAAATGCAATCAGTGTGTTGGCCATGAATGTGTGGGATGAGTCTGAGGGATGGATGGAATTGTATAAGAGTGATGGACTGCATTTGAATGGCTTGGGTGTGAGAAATGAGTAAAGAGAATGAATCTGAGCAAGTAAGAAGTGATTTAGAAGAGCAGAAGAGTAAGGAAGGTTGAAGTGAAGGAGTGATTATGAATGGAGAAGTGGGTAGCATTAGTGTAAGAATAAGAGAACAAGGGTGCATGAAAGACAGGGAAAGGGGGAGACTTCGGGTGGACAGGGGAACACAGCATGAGGAAGCTTGATTCTCAAAGAGGAAGTTAATGTGTGAGTAAACAGGGAAGGAAATAGATGTCCTGGAATGTAGGAAAGAGCAGACGGGTTTGGAGAGGGTTCTGGGATGGGTAATGAGAGAGAAAGGAATAGCTTGAGGAAGGCATGGAGAATTCAAAGTCAATAAGTGGTATCAGTGAAACTTGTTATAGATCCAGAAATGAACTGTTATGCTTGCATATGAAGGCTAGAAATATCAAAAACAAGGGGAATGGAATTACTGCATTGATTGAGTTTGTTCACCTAAAAATGTTGAAATAATGACACATGGTTGGATTAGGATGACACTCTGACAGGAATCAAAATGGAAGGTATGATGTTTTTGTGAAGATAGAAAAGGCAAAAAGGGAGGTAGAGTGCTGTTGATGATAGAAAAGAGGTTGTGTCCATGTAAGGGGGAAAGGGTGAGTGGTTTGGAGGCAGTATGGTGTGGGATGGAGTGAACAGAATGAAATACTTAGTTGGATATTGCTATAGACTGGAAATGTGGGGGGAAGTGACCATATTAAGCAAATAGGAAATGGGTGATTTTAATTATGTCATTCCAATTTATATTGCCACATAGACTGGGATGACAAGATAGCATTCTGAAGTAAAGAAAATGAATTCCTCAAGTTTTTGAGGGATATCTACCTCAGACAGTAACAGAGGATACACAAGGATTGAGGAGGAACTTGTATTTGATAATCTCATCACAGGATGGTATTATTAATAAGATGTCAAATCTTCCTCCAGCTGGTGAAAGTGATAACAGAGTGATTACATGGGTATTTACCAACCAGGAAAGGATATATATATATATGGAACTACAGTACAAGGCTGGTTATTATGAAAAGCTTAGTAGACAGTTTGGAGCTGTAGCATGGAATGAGGAGCTGGGAAGGAAGGAGATCAATGCTGCTTGGGTGCTATTTAAGAAAATCTAACAGAAATAATGTCTAAATGTATTGCAAAGGTCAGAAAGTTAAAAATAAGGCTGTGAAATAGATGAATGAAGAGATTAAGGATTGAAGAAGAAGGCAATAAAAGATAAGTGGTGATAATCAGTTCTATGTGGAGTACAAAAAACAAGCAAGAAGGGTGAGTTGGTTACCAAGGGTAGCAAAAGTGCAGTTTGAACAGCAGTCAGCTAATAATAATAATAATAAATGTAGGGAGTTCTTTCAATATGTAGCCAGCAGCAGAAAGAATGATTATGGAAGGATGATATACTGAAGAAAATGGTAAAAGGATAATCATTGTGAAAGATATAGTTAAGATATTAAATGTGCAGTTGCTAAATTGGATCCCACCAGGAGGCATCTGTGAGTAAGCTACTCTAAACTAGTGCTCCAGTATTTTATCACTACTGCGAGTGTTTCTAATTCAAATTAAACATCAAATGGAAATCTTCAGAGGGTACTAAGGAGCCGATTACTTCTGCACGACCTGCAAGTACTTATAGTGCATTAAATCAGTTATATTTCAATCTAAAAATCAGCCACGTGCAACTGCTCGCTATGGCTACTGTGTGAAGCAAAGATGACAGCAACAAAAACCAACAATGAACAAGCATCCCGTGTCTCACCAGTGTAGTGCCATCGATTGCCGACAAACCCACAAAGTGCTACAGCTGTAAAATTGATGTCAGCAATAAAAAAAAAGGGTATAATGTGAGAGTTATATTGCTACTGGTTACATGCTTCTTGTGCAAAAATAGATGAATTAGCACTTAAGATATTTATCTTGAGTGCCGATATCTATTGACCTTAACCAGCCCTTTTTCTGTTCGCTGTGCCTCCCGTCTGCAAAACAGCTCTTGAACTTAGGCAAACAAATCTAAAACTTCAAACAGCACATCAATGCTATGAATGAAACTTTTTCCTCCAAAATACAAGCACTAGAAACAAAACTCGAATTAGCTGGCAATCACTTCACCCAAAAAATACAATGCCGTTATTTTGAACTTTCCAAAGGAAAATGGAAAAGCACTAAAAGAAGACATCATCAAATTAGGAGAAGAATGCAACATCATCAGGTGCCATTATTTTGGACCCATAAATAAAAGAAAGAACGAACAAACTTTCCACTCCTCGTAAAAGTGACTTGCGACACACTAACAAGCACCATCAAAACTAATAACAGTGATCAACAACAAGTTCAAAGACACTTGTCCCAATCGCACGTACGTGCTCGACCAGGACTAACATTTGCACAAAGGGAACAAGGACGCCAGCTTCAAAGACAACTTGAAGAAAAACGTCAAAATGGTGACAACGGTTGGATAATCGACTACAGACAAGTTAAATTGGTGCAAAAATTAAGTGATGCCACTAGCAGCCACCATGGAGACCAGTATGCAGGCACTGCATAGGAAATGTCCAAGACCCTTGTGGTCAAACATATGACTCACAAAACCCTACATATCCACTTCACCAACATCCATGGCCTAAACTCCAACCTTAATAGTGTCTACTACCATCTTCAGTCTACCAAACCCCACCTACTCTTTCTGGCAGAAACTCAAATCTCGCCTCCCCCCAGCACTATTCATCTCAACCTTCCAAACTACACACTCTTTAACTCCTTTCGACCCAAGGGTGGCCACCCTTGGCAAAGGTATGTCTGCTCTGACATACCTTGTCGTAGAGCACCTGACCTAAAATCGCCCACCTCTGACCTTCTTTGGTTGAAAATATCCCTTCCTAACTCGATTAAATTCATGTGCTGTCTCTATCGCTCCCCTAATGCAACCAATCACTCTGAGCTCTTTAATTTCCTCTCCTTAAAAATTGATTTTCTCCAGTCCCACTTTCCCAGCAGCAAAATCATCCTCCTAGGAGATTTTAATGTTCACAACATCAACTGGCTTTCCTCCACCAGCTGTATAGATCTTGCAGGCAGAGATGCTGAAACATTTGCCATCATTAATGACCTTACACAACTTGTTCAGATGCCAACCAGAATGCCTGATAACCGGAATCACTCTCCAAACACCCTAGATCTCTTTCTCACCAATGACCCTTCCAAATACACAGTGAATGTAGTGGGGCCCCTAGGAAATTCTGACCACAATCTAGTGTTCATCCCCCCCCCACTCCCATACAGATTAGTTTGGATTATAACAGTGTCAAGTGGGACAGCTTCCACAACTTCTATGCCTCATTCCCATGGTTGGACTATTGCTTCAGGCCTTCCAACCCAAACACACGCACCAAACTTTTAACCAAAGTAATCCTCACTGGCATTGAAACATACATTCCCCACAGTACTCTGACCTGCCATTCCCTAAGATGTAGTTTTCCAAAATATGTGCCAAGGCTGTTCAAATGAAAAACCAAACATACCATAACTAGCTCAAATGAAGAACTCCATCCTCCTTTAAAGCTTATGCCCAAACCTGAAATACTTGTAAATTGTGTTGTGTAATCTGAATGTTAATGATAAGGTTTGAATGGAGACATTCAGTTGTTTGAAGATGATGCAAAGTTGGGAAGAACTATAAGGAGAAGGGCAGATGTTGTGGCTTTACAAAGGGACTTGAATAGACTGAGCAAATGGGCATGGGAGTAGGGATACCAATTCAAAATTGCAAAGTGTAAGCTTTTAAAAATTTGCAAAACAAAGATGGGATGTGATGTGCACAAGAAGTACTTCACTTCCTCCTCTTTCATTCCATCTACTTCTGTTCTTTGGACAGCCTTCCCATTCTGCCTTCACCAAAGAATACAACTTTCAGCTGTTCAAACAAAATATGAACAGATTCCTGTCTTCTTCTTATCCTCTTGCCCACACATGACATAATCTGATATAGATCTTGTGATCTTTCATATGTGGGTCAAATACATACAAAAATATACTGAGGAAGAAATAAGAGATCTGGAGGAGGGGGGGAGGGAAGGAATGGTGGATAGAGACATAAATATGTTTAGAAGAGATTGTGAAACTGTGAATACGGCACAAAATTTCTGACAGGAGGTAGATGATGATGACTTGAAGGATATTATCGTTCCATTATATAACGTTTTGATTAGGTCACAAATGGACTACTGTGCAGAGAATTTGTTGCCTGGTTTTCAAAAGGATGAAGAGATAGTTTAAAGGGTCTAGAAGCAATTGATTAAGGTAGTATCTAGCTTCTGGAATGTTGAGCATGAAGAAACGTTAAAAAGATGCAATTTTCAGAATCTAATGTATAGAAGGAGCAGGAGGAGCGATATGATAGAGATATACAAGTTAGCAAAGGATGCTTATCAGAATAATGTTGAAGTGGTTTTTCACAGAATGGTGTGAAACTGGGGGAAGGAGATAAAGAGGTAATCCCTGGAAACTGTATAAGGATGGGATGAGCAAAGGAGTGAGAAACAGGTTTTAGGATGGAGGGTGATGAATGATTGGAATGCATTCGATGAGAACGTGGCATCTGCAGAGAATGTGAATGTATTTAAGGTATGGCATGACAAACAGTGTATGACAGAGAAACCTCTCATGATGAGTCACTGACTCCATGGAGGTCTGAAGATAAAAATAATCTCAACAGCAAAAAAATCTTAAACAAAGACAAGACATTTATTCTCTTCCAACATAAATATATCTAACTATATATGTCTGGAATACTACTCTTATGGAAGTAAAATGTGGACATTGTTTTGACAAGACAAAAGAAAACAACATGACAACAGAAGAATGGTAGAAGTTAAATTAAGCAGCTGACAAAGAGAGTACAGAAAATTAAATGGATGAAGAAAAACTAATCAGGAAATACAAATAAGAGGATAGAGATATCATTAGATCAGTGGAAAACAGAAGAGGAAACTGAATAGATCTCTCTTTTGAAGTATGGAAATTTCTTGAAAATAATTCTTTAAAACTTCTAGAACAAGCAATCAGGAGATCATGATGCCATAGCTACACCCAAATGAAACTACTACCACTACAACAGAAAATTACCACCACTGCCATAAGAAAATTTTAAATTTCCAATCAAATTCAATGGCATATTCATATTACTGATAGTCACAGATAATTGACCATAAATTTTGGCCAAGTTGACTAACTAATGTCAAACATGGCTCCTGTTTATTCTGTTTAGGGCTACTAAAAGGCTGTCAATGTGTAATACATAGCCTATTGCAGTCAATTCATCTCCACCTTCCAGCGGTATTAGCCTGTATCCACAAACAGGGCTCTGGTGAACCTGGCGAGGATCGCTGAAATTCGGCATTGAATATGCCGAAAAAGTATATCATCCCTAGTTGGAGGAAATGCCAAATAGACCTCTTTGTGGTAAATATCTTTCAACATCTGGTGAAATACAACCACCACCTGGCTTATTAGAGATGTGATGGCTGCAGCCATGTTTGGTCACTAGAGCAAGGGTACGAGTTTCTGTCCCCCACTCTTCTTAGATGCAGTAAGTGACACTCTCAATGACATATCAATCTCACTTTAGGGGGCCAGGACCCTTCTCCCAATTCGAGAGTACAGCAGTAAAACATTTCTGCAGGCTGGATGCTGGATAGTACACTGGACCAGTTGAGGGGGACTCTCAAAGGTTTCTTTGAGAGTCCCCCTCAAAGAAACCTTAGAGCTAATCCAAGCTAAATTTCCTCCCGATATCTCAGCCCTATTTCAGTTTACAATGAACTCAGGCTATTTCGTTTGGCAGGAAAAATTCTACAAACAGATAGAGGGGACAGCCATGGGTTCACCACTTTCCCCACCCTTGGCCAACTTCTTCATGGAGACATTTGAAGAGAAAGCCTTAAACTCAGCCCCACAAAAACCTGCCATATGGCTTCGCTACGTTCATGATGTTTTCGCTATTTGGCCACATGGCCCGGATTCACTCCTCTACTTCCTAACACACTTAAACAACCAACACCCTAGAATCAAGTTCACCCTGGAAAAAGAGGAAAACAATAACCTCCCCTTCCTAGACACACCAGTCACCCGCCAACCTGATGGAACCTTGGTTTTCTCAGTTTATAGAAAACCCACCCATACAGGCAGATACATTCACCAACAATCCCATCACCCCCCCTCACAACAATATGGAGTTATTAAGACATTATTCAACAGGGCAAAAATAATCTGTTCAAATGATCAAGCCCTAACCACTGAACTAAATCACATCCGTGACACTTTCTCAGCCAATGGCTACCACCTCCAAAAAATACTTAACCCAGTTATCCATAACCCACCACCCCCTCCACTTCCCAAAAAAGATTACTCTAAATCCATCACCATTCCCTACATCCGAGGCACCTTGGAAAAAATCAATAAAATCTTAAAAAAACATGACTTGACCACTTGTTACAGACCACATAGAAATCCGCTCCACTAAAGATCAACCACTTCCCCTAGACCTACCTGGTGTATACCAGGTCCCTTGCAGCTGTAAATTGTCCTACTTTGGCCAAACAGGCAGGACAGCAAATATCAGAATCTCAGAACACAAGGATTACATCCGATTTCACCAGTACAGCCACTCTGGGCTTGCAGACCATGCTCTGGATACTCGCCACAGAATAAGATGGAAGAAAGCCACAGTAATACACCGCAGCAAGTTCAAGTACGAAAGACTATTCATGGAATCAGCCTCGGCCCTTAGGAACATGCCAAACCTCAACAAATTTGGATGAATGAGACTGCCCCAAATTTGGGAAACTTTTATCAGAACTTCAGCCCAAAGGCCAAGAACTACCAATATAACCCACCAGGGGGCACCATCAGGACTTTAGGAAAACGTTAGCTTCCTAGCTTCAGTTCTCATTTGCTGTTATGTAGTACTTGTGTGCACGTGCCTTTGTATTAAGTTCCCAAGAAGATGGCAACGTGACGTTTGCCGAAATATCGGAAAGTATATATTAAAGTTTATTTAATTTATATTTCTAGTATACGCTGTCAATTCCTTAAATATTAGTTATCATGTTTAACCAGCGTATAAGCCTCTCAACAAGAATAATTAATGGCTTTTTCTACTTCAAGTATGGATGTGTGTTCCTGATTGCCTGCCTGGTTAGTGTTTTTTACCACTGTGCTGTCAGTGCTTGTTTCATTTAGCAATTTTTCGAAGTAATTACTCCATACTTCAAGGATATCTTTTTCTCCAGTTTTCATGGTCATCTTTATCATCTCTAATTCCTTTAACAACACTCTTTCCTCCATTTCTGAGCGTCTTTAACAACCCCCAGAATATCTTGCCGCCTTCTTGATATTTATTTTCTATGTTCTTACCAAAGTCTTCCAATGACTTTTTAGCTAGTTTTACACAGTGTTTAGCTTTCTTAATTTGTCTCTGCATTCTCTAACAGCACAAGCTGACTTATTTGCCAGGAACTTTTGATATGCTTTCTTCTTTTTCTTCACTGCCTCTTTAACTTCCTGTGTCCATCAGGGAGTTCTGATTTTTCTATCCTTGCAGACAACCTTATCACATGCCTCTCTGGCTGAACCAATCAATGTTTTCTTCAGGGCTTGCCACTGAATCGCCAAGGTTTGGTTCCTGTTCTCAAACTCCTTCATTTTTTCTTCAATAATCTTTGTGTATTTTAGTCTACAGTTCACATCTGAGAGCTGCTCAACTTTTAGTCACTTTAAAACTTTCTTATGTCCTTCTTTCAATATGAAATTCAATTTTAACCTGCTCAAGACTAAATGGTGATCACTTCCAATTTCAAATCCTCTGTACACTCTAGTGTCCTGCACCAGAGAGAAAACATCACTATCAACAATAACATAGTCAATGAGACTTTTCTTATTCCTTGCTTCTTCTCTCCATGTGAATTGTTGGACATTTTTATGTTGGAACATATTAGTAATAACCAGTCCATGTCCTGAGCAGAAATCCAACAGGTATTTCTCTAATCCAGACTAATTGAATAATAAGGTGTGACACCTTTTGGCAACTCATATGAAAATATGACTTCTGCATTACTTCAACTTTAGTATCACATCTGGGTCTGGCTCCCACTGAAGAGACCTCAATAAAGGTTATAACCACTCTGGGTAGTGACCCTTCCCATAATGATAGCATTATACATGTCTGCAAGGAGATGTGTTTTGCATTATGGGATACTAAGGAAAGTGATGCAAAGTCTTAGCTTCTTTATACGAATTACATGATTCCTGAAAATACTTCAGGCATAAACTTTGTTTGCTTACACTTGGATAAAGGATTAAACCAAGTACATAGTTTCTTGGTATCTTTAATTTATGATCTGTATTTATGTTTTGAATATCTGGAAACGTCATCTGATAAAGTACTTAGAGAAAAACTTCTCAAAACACTACAATTAAACTCTAGAAATGTGTCATTACACAGTGTGATGTATAGCTTATACTGAAGTTGTAAGACATTCATGCTATTTCTGTGATAAAATGAAGTTGCTTAAAATAATAGCATAATATGAATTTTATTGGATATACAGCTAACCATATGATACATAATAGTATACTATTATGTATCATAATTCTCTCTATATATGTGGTCCTCATTTGAAATAAAAGCTCTCGACATCATCTGGTCAAAAAGAAGAAATCTATGACAATTACTTGCATATAAAGTGAAAATGGAGAAGAAATAAATTTAATTGAATTCAAAAGATTTAAATTTGCATGTTTTAAACAAACTACTACCACTTATCTAAATGTTAATTACAAAATCATCCAAAGCATTTATCACAAACATATAATAATTTTATACTAGAACTGGTTTTATTACTTGTCAACTGTAATAATAATAATAAAACATGTACTGGCTAGTTACAATGCTTAGGACTAGTGGCTTCTTGAGGATGACAGATTAAACAAGGATTACAAGTTAAAATAAATATGAAATCTTATATAAACTGAATACTAACAATATAAGAATGAGGAGCTAGCAAGTGTGCATGTGTCATCTGTCTTTCAGGATTGTTTGGAGGCGACTGTTTCAAAAGTTTAACTCAGGTATATTGAGAGATCTAATCAATGACTTCCAAACATCACTTGAGATGAGTCATTAATAATAAATATAAGAATACAATGAACAATCATTAAGTAAAAAAACTGACTAAGAAGAAATTGGAGTTCTATTTCTATTTATCTTTTAAAATGGTACCACTCATTTTGTTGCGGTGTGAATTATGCCTGTTTTTTTTGTGTGTGATGAATGGTGAAAGAAAAAAAAAATTAAAACAGTGAGTTGCTTCCATTAAAAAAAAAAAATTCTAAGTTACTGCTTAGCTGGTTCATCCACAATGGTTATTCATGAGTTGGGTGGAAAGGATTTCAGTGCCGTTTGGGTGATATTCAAGAACTATGTAGGAGAAGCAGTGTCTAAATGTATGTCAAGAGTTAAACAGTAGATAAAAAAATAATAAAAGAAACTTAAATAAGGTAGATGTGAAATGGATGAATAAAGAGATTAAGCATATGATACAGAGAAAAAAAGGCATTATGGAGGCAACATAAGAGGAGTGGTAATAATCAGTTCAATGAGGAGTGCAAAGAACAGGCAGGGAGGGTGACTAGGTTGGTAAGGGTAGCGAAAGTGATATGTAGCCAACAAAAAAAGAATGATTATGGAAGGATGACAGTGATTGGAGAAAATGGTATAAGGACAACTGCTGCAGAGGATATAGTTAAGATATTTAATGAGCAGTTCGTAATGGTCTTTCAGCCTCGTGAATGTGACATCATGGAGAGTTTGAGAGCAGTGAATGATGATGAGGAGAGACTGCCTATGAGTGACAAGAGGTATATGTGGAATTAAGCAAACTTGATATTAATAAGGCTGTGGGAGTTGATATATCACCATGTATTTTGAAGGAATGTGCCAGAGAGTTGACATCTGTCTTGACATATTTGTTTAACATGAGTCTTACATTGGATCAAGTTCCAAAGGAGTGAAAGGAAGGCAAGATTGTACTGCTTCATAAAGAATGTGACAGAATTCAAGCAACAAATTATAAGCCAATTTGTGTGCATCAGGTGTTGTGGTTAAAGTGCTGAAAAGGTTGGTGAGAATCTGGATCCAGAATTGGACTGATAACAATGGTATTATCTTTGATGGACAGCATGGATTTGCTAAAGGGAGATCATGTTTTAGTAATCTACTTACTTATTATAATAATGTGACAGCAGCAATGGATATGGGAGATGGATAGACAATAGTATATTTAGACTTTGTGAATGCATTTGATAGATTACTGCATCATAAGTTGATAGTCAAACTGGAGCAGATGGGGTTGGATATTAGATTAGTGCATTGGATCAGAGACTGGCTATCTGATAGGTATCAGCAAGTTGTGTATGGGGGAGCAATATTCCGGAAGAGAAAAGTCACTAGTGGATGTGCCTCAGGGGTCTATTTTAGGGCCACTGCTGTTTAATCTGTATGTTAATGATCTTGGTGAAGATTTGGATGAGGATATTCAGTTGTTTGCAGATGATGTAAAGTTGGGATGAACTATGAAGAATAGGATGTTGTGGCCTTACAAGAAGACTTGAATAGATTGAGTGAATTGGTATGGGAGGAGTGGGGATGCCAGTTCAATGTTGCAAAATATAAGATTTTAAAATTTGGAAAACAAAGATGGATGCAGAATTTACTCTTGGTGGGGATATATGAAGAAAGATTGAGATGATGTAATTTGCAGAGTCTAGAAGAAGAGGGATGATATGATAGAGATGTACAAGTTGGTAAGGGGTTGTTAAAGGATTAACGTTGAAGAGTTTTTCATAAGTTGGTGGCTGATTGGGGGTGAACAAGAGGTCATCCTTGAAAGTTGTATAAGGAGGGCATGAGCAAGGGAGTGAGAAGCAGGTTTTTTACATGGAGATTTGTGAATGATTGGAATGCATTACCTGAGAGCATTTTGTCTGCAGAAAATTTGAATGTGTTTAAGGCATGGTATGATGAGCTGTGTGAATGACAAGAGGGACTGCCTGGATGAGTCTGTGAATCCATAGGGTCTTAGGATAATAATAATAATAATAAGGGCACTATCCAAAAGAAACTATTTTCTGGTCCTCCTGCACAACAAAATCTCAACACTTAAAAAGAATTTCCAACCTATACATCAAAAATTTCTTTGTAAAAATCACTGCCTTATTCAAAAGTAATATTAGAGTTGTCTATGTGCCCATCCAACCATATATAACTTCCTTCAATCTCTAAAAGACAGTAATCCTCCTCCCCAATTCTATAAACATCTTTACACAATATAAACATGAAGTTTAGACAATTCCATGTTCTTATGGTCTACCTTACATAGTAAAGTAGGCTTATATGAACATGGTCATCAGACATGTAAAAGTTTTGAAATAAGAAAGAGGAGCATCTCAATTACATAGCATAACACACATACCAAAGAGAAGAAAAATGGGGACATGCTCATCATTCTTCCAACACAAATCACATCACTGACTGCGACGCCCAGATGTCATATCTTGAAGAAATCATCAATTCACATTGAATCAAAGAATCTTATATATGGCTCCTTGAACAAAAATTAGGAACTCATCTTAATTAGATCTCTCAACATACCTGAGTACAATTTTCCAAAGAATCACCTTTAAACAATCCTGGAAGGCAAGTGATGTGTCACACTTGCTGACTCCTCATTCTTTGATTGTTAATATTTGGTTTATTGGAGATTTCAAATTTATTTTAACTTATCATCTTTCCTTAATCAACCATCATGAAGAAGCCACTCGTCCTTAGTATGGAAAACTAGGTGTACATATTGCATTGTTATTAGAGTTTAAGACTAATAAACTCCTCCTTGTATCACCAAACTTATAGTCATAAAATTCCATTGTTAATAAAATATTTTTTTTCTTTTTCTTTTTTTATAAATTCTGGTTATTATTTAAGTACATAAAAGAAATGCCAATTTCATATATGCAAATCCACAGTCAGAATCTTGTATTTCTATGAAGTGATTTTCAATTCAATTAATGTGTTCTATTTTCCACCAATTGCACTTTCCCCTTTATTTTAATATTCTGACTCATACCCCATTTGCACTCTGATACCGAAAGTAAGCTGCAACATATTTTATAAATTTCCAACTTAGAGCATTTATTGTTTTCAAAACAGATTATATAACAGAGTGACACGAAAGTAACCTAGAGAACACATGAAAACCGACTGCATGTACTCTACTTCCTGCATCCTGAAGTCGTGGTAAAAATAAACCTATAAGCAAAGGTATTCAGAGGTACTTTACAGTAGTGTCCCACTCTGTAATACCCTAATGCACAACATAGCTCATCAGGTAAGTTCAATATCTCCGATTTCTTTCATATTATGAACACATTTTAGGTCTATATAGAGATCAAATATTTAGCCGTTTGGAAGACTGACTAGCATAAGATTTATACTTCTAGATGTACACAGATATCAGGCTGTTTATAAAATTTTCAGAAGCACAAACTCACTGCACTGAATAGCAACTGTCTTCATACCACATCACTTTGGCACAGGTAATATTATGCCAAATTTCAGATTAGAAATGCTAGGAATATGATTTATTTGGTATGCTACACTTCTGTGTTAAATGCTGAGATGTACGTTCAGGAATTTTCCCTTGGTAACCATATAAGAGGGTCGCAATAATCACAGTTGTTGCTCCAATAAGAAAGAATCTGAAAAATATACAAAACACATGCACACACACATAAAAAAATAGATATCACAATAAACAACTTGTTATTATTACTTTATTATGAAATAATAGCAGAATTTTTGGCCATGTCCCATGATTATTATCACTGTAAGTGATAAAAAGAGAATATAATACAATTAAAAAATAAAAAAAAGGCCCATTGGTTAGTGTATCAGCTCTCCAGCCAAAAGGCTGTGTGTTTGAATCCTGCCGTGGGCATGAATGTTTGCGATTGTCTGTGAAAATACTAGTAGTGCTGGTGGGCAGTAGATGGCATTGGTGTAGTGGTGGTTTGTTGTAGTTGGTGGATTGATTGGTGGAGACAGAGTTGTAGAGTAGGTGCCTTCCCTTGATGAGTCTTTGGGCTCCCTGGAGGTGTCACGTAATAATAATAATAATAATAATAATAATAATTATTATTATTAAGACAGACCTCCAGGGAATCAGAGACTCATCGAGGGAGGCCACATACTATACACACCAGCTATCATATTTATTTTTGAATTCATTCACCCTGCTTGCACTCACAACATCCAATGGCAATCCATTCCAATCACGCACCACCCTCTGAGAGAAAAATCTAGCCCTCACACCCTTCTTGGTGGCCTTCATTCTCAGCTTCCAAGGATGCCCTCTCGTCCTTTCCCCACCCTCTATAAATTGAAAAATTCCATCCCTGGAGGTGTCACATAATAGGCTCCCTGGAGGTGTCACGTAATAATAATAATAATAATAATAATAATTATTATTATTATTAAGACAGACCTCCAGGGAATCAGAGACTCATCGAGGGAGGCCACATACTACACACACCAGCTATCATATTTATTCTTGAATTCATTCACCCTGCTTGCACTCACAACATCCAATGGCAATCCATTCCAATCACGCACCACCCTCTGAGAGAAAAATCTAGCCCTCACACCCTTCTTGGTGGCCTTCATTCTCAGCTTCCAAGGATGCCCTCTCGTCCTTTTCCCACCCTCTATAAATTGAAAAATTCCATCCCTGGAGGTGTCACGTAATAATAATAATAATAATAATAATAATAATTATTATTATTAAGACAGACCTCCAGGGAATCAGAGACTCATCGAGGGAGGCCACATACTACACACACCAGCTATCATATTTATTCTTGAATTCATTCACCCTGCTTGCACTCACAACATCCAATGGCAATCCATTCCAATCACGCACCACCCTCTGAGAGAAAAATCTAGCCCTCACATCCTTCTTGGTGGCCTTCATTCTCAGCTTCCAAGGATGCCCTCTCGTCCTTTCCCCACCCTCTATAAATTGAAAAATTCCATCAATTGAAATCCTCTATGACCCTTTCAGAAATTTGAAAGTCTCAATCATATCACCCCTTTTTCTCCTGTTTGCTAGTGTCTGCAGTCTACAAATTCACAATCTGTCTTCATAATCAGTATTCCACAATCCTGATATCATTTTAAACTTTTCACTCTCTCTCTCCAATATATCAGAATCACAACGGAGACCAGACTTGCGCACAACAGTCCAAGTGAGGATATAATGATGATGACAATGAAAAAAAAAAGATCCATATTACAAATATATGCTATAAGCATGAGTAAAATTTGATTTGTAAATACCATAACAGTCCAAAGTAAACAACAACAACAACAACAAAAAATAACCATTTTGTTTATAGCACATGTATATGCACACACAAGTATACATGCATGGGCACATGTAAATACACACGACAATTAACTGCACTGGTGATGTGTATCTGGTAAAATCTCTTTTCAAAAACTGGAAGTTTGCAGGCACTCTTATTTCAATTAGGCCAAGGTTCACAACTCTCTTTATACAATCTTTCCAATAGAAATCTGCTTTTGTTTAAGTCTAGGATATGGTGTGATTTGCAAGACGTGATATGTCTGACTCACAGAAACAAATGCAATCCTAGTGCTCTTTTAAACGTACCATTGCACATCTTCATAAATGACCATATTAGGAAGGAAACCAATTATACCTTTGCATTGAAGATGACTTTCATTGCCTGATTTATTGTGTGAAGTGGTTGTTGCCAACTGGCTCCGGAGCAGAGTTTCCAATTTCTGCCTTCATTTTCTCTGTATATGCAGTGTAGGTAACAGCTTCAAAGGAATTCTAAACATACTGTACGATCCCAAAGCTTCCTGATTCGTTATCATCTATGGCAGTGGTGTTCAACCTTTTTACGCAAGCTACTTTTCTATAAAAAGTTATTCGTCTTTCCTCATTCAAATGCAGGCAGTCTCTCGCATACAATTCCTCTCTGCTCTCAAATGTACCGCAAGCATCCACATATTCGAATCCTCTCTTCTGACACATTCTCGCTATTATGCCATTCAATATCACTGCTCTTCTGCTCAGCTCGACATTATCATACCTAGGCAACACACACACACACTATCTTTACTCTCTGTGTCTTCTTTCGTACAGCCTCAAGTAAGTAGCTCATATCTCGCTGCCCTATTTACACCACCACTCAAGTCATTTGTTCCCACCATCACAATCATCTCATCCACCCTTTCACTTCTCTTAATTGCCATAACCACACTTTCTATTGTTCCTCCTGGCAAATGCTCCTCACGCATCCTATCTTGAACACCATGGATCATTGAGTCCCCATACATTACACCTCTTACCACCATATTCCTCGATTGCTCACATGCATCCCTCACTCTCTCTCTCTCTTTTTTAACAGTTTCTCTCTGTGCTCCCTTACTTACCTGCCTTCCTGACATCACTCTATCTCTAGTCCCTGTGCTACTTTGCATTCCTCTCATTCCTTCTCTCCTGCTATTTCCATTCTTTCCTCTTCTATCATTCCTATATCTGGCACTCATTCCCTCTCTTCCACTTATCCTATTCTCACCTCTTCTATCATTCATACGACTCTCTCATTCCTTCTCTTCTACTGTTCCCATTCTCTCCTCTTCTATCACTCCCATAACTCTCTCTCATTCCCTCTCTTCTTCTGCCATTCCCATAACTCTCTCTCAATCCCTCTCCTCTACTATTGTTCCTATTCTCTCCTCTTCTCTCATTCTCATAACTCTCTCTCACTCCTCCTCTCATTCGCCTTGCATTTGTCTCTTCCATTCGCTTAATTTCATTTTCATACTTCTCATCTCATTCCCCACACATTCCACCTGCTCTTTCAGTTCATCTATCTCTCTCTCTGTAAGTCAGCCATTCATGTTTGCCATTCATCCTCACAATTGAGACTATCTCCTAAAATTTCAGAATCATTCAACCTTTCCATACTCCCCACTCTTATTATTTTATTCATACTTCTCTCGCCCTGTATCATACCCGTCATCTCTCTACGTGGAGAATCTCCTGTCTCTGACTCAGCAAGGTCAGTTATGGCATTTCTAAATCAACAAGTTCCTCCCATTGCCTGCATTTTGCGCATATACGTTTTCCCCCTTCTGTCTCCTGTCACATATACAATCGCTGGGATGCATACATTCCGCAAGTCCCGCATGCTACAAAATCCTGTATGAGATTGTGCAAAATGGAGTCCTTAAATGGGGGACTTGCCGATACGCTATTTGTAATTTTAACTGCCGCTGCCACCATTATTTAAAATAATGTCGCTAATTAGTGTCAAAAAATAAATGCTAAATAAGTATCAGGGAGTATAACTATAAGAAAAAGTACAAACAATTTCAAACAGGACATTTAAATACACTAGATATAAATATAAATAAATAAAATGAAATAACTAAATAATGAAAACTTATCCTTCATCTTGTCTTCCACCGTTATACATTTGATTCCGACCCAGTCTTCTTGGTAACCAAAATACACAATATTGTGACAACTAACTTGTAAACACACATATTCCAGAAAACAACTTAGCACTACAAAAATGTAGAAAAAAACGGATTATTCACTAATTAATAAGCACTTTCTTCAGCACAGCTCTCCCCGCCATGTGCTACGGCGACTCTAGCGCCACTTAGTACAACAGAAGTTCCCTATCATCATCTGCCTGTAATTTAAATAATCGCCGTTGCAGGGCTTTTCCTCAAACAGAATTTACAATTTTAAATGTAATATCCAAAACATCTTTTGTGTTTAATCTTTTACTACACAGTACTTGTCGGTGAATAATACAGTGGTGTGTTAAAAAATCTGGATGTGTGTGGGTCAGATATATCCCTGTTTAGGGTATTGTGTAGCACTACCCAGTGATCCAAATGCCACAAAACTTTGCAGGAATATATTGTGCATCATGCAGAAGCAGTATCTGACAAACAAAGTTCCAAAATTCACCACCAGAGGCATGCATGATGTGCCAAATGTATGTAGTAATTTTTCAGTGTGTGTGAGAAGGAGAAAAGCGACACAAGCATAAATAGCACATTTTAATTCATTCCATTATGCATTCATGAGCTGCACTGTTCACTGTGCTACCCTTCATAGTATGCCACAAACTGCATCCTTTATACAGTTTGTTCAATGTCAGAATGCAGCTAGTTAGTACTGATGTTGTGCACATGCTTTGTTATGCTGTCTTTCAGTGCTGGCAAGTTATCAGGATGATCCCAATAAACTCTCTCTAAGAAATCCCAAGAGCCTGAAGTTACATTGGATCAGATCGGGTAAACGAGGCAGCCATGCAGTGGGAAACACATGGCTGATCACTTTGACTTCCATGAAATGTTTTCGAAGAACCTCCTTTCTGGATTGACTGATGTGCGCATAGGGGGAGCGAGGGGGAGGGAAATCTTGAATGAAAATGATTGAATCCATGTGCAGATACTGCTGTAACTGTGGCACAACAGAATTGTTTATCATATCACGATGCCTCTTGGCAGTAACTGAGCAGGTCACAGGACTCGACTGACAAATGTCCTCAAAGAAGAATGGTCCGATGATAAATGAAGCTGTAAACCCAGCTTCATTTATCATCGGACTATAACTTTCATCAAATGCAAAGGAATGTGTTGAATTGTATGTGGGTTTTGTGTAGCCCATTCACAGCTCCGTTCAGGTGAAGGTGGGCCTCATCTCCCCACAAAATCATCCACAGCCATACAGCATCCAATTCCACTTGAACAAGGAATGTTAAAGCAAATGTCAGTCGATTTTCAAAGTCCTGTGGACCAACTCCTGTGTCAGGGTTATTCTTTAATGAGTAGAAATACAGAATCTTCCATAAATTTGCCAGACAATTGTGTATGAGGAAAAAACTCAGTCCTGTCTGATCATTAATACTGAGATATCCGAGCACAATCAGATTTCTCTTCTTGTACTGACCTGCACCTCAAGTTTTTCCTGGCACAACAACATTTCGACTATAGCTTCTTTAGCTACCAAAAACCTTGGTGTACTTTTTTTGCATGAGACACTACACACCTTCACAGCTGCTAACTCTATACAAATCCCAAATCTACTCAACCATGGAATATTGCTTCCATAATCTAAAATTGTTCGATTCTGTCCAGAAGAGGGCAATCCAGCTAATTAATGATCCCTCTCTTACAGACATTCAGTTTCTGCCTTGTGCCTCTTTTACAGATCCTTTCATGGATAGTGCTTTGCTGAATTGGCCACTATTATTTCCCCACTTACCTCAAAAATCATTAAAACAAGAGCCACTACTAACCGCACCCTTTTACAGTCCATCTTAAAACTCACTGAACCAACTTCACTGCCTCTTTCATTCCATCTAATTCTGTCCTTTGGAACAGTTCCCCCTCTCCCCACTTTGCCTTCCCAACTGCCAACCCTCAGCTATTCAATCAAAATGTGAACAGATTCCTCCTTTCTTCTATTCCTCATACTCACACATGGCACTAATGTGCTATAGGTCATATGGCCTTTCGTGTGTATGGGTCAGATATAAAACATAAATAAATAAATAAAAAAGCATATGGATGTGCTTTGATATAGCACATTCACTGTAGGAACCAATGCTGTTATTCGTGATCTGCTCCACAGTTGTAGAAGCAACTTCATTCACTGGTTGTGAACTGATGTTGTGCACTTTGTTTTGATTTGTTTGTGATCTCTGCCAAGTCTAACTCCCGATGATCTTGTTTCATCAGAATGACTAATAATTTGTCACAGAGCACATGGAGATAGTGTACCTTGTCGACATTTATTCAGGTGTTGTTGCTGCATTCTGTGAAATTCGCGGAGTTCAGCAACAGTATTGCAATTGTTTAGTTAGTACAGCTTCATGAGCAAAACACACGAGACAAGGTTAGTGCCATCACTGTGCACAGTATTAACAACCAGAATGAAAGAAAAAATCCCGTGTCCATCTTTTTAAACCCTACTGGCACTTGCCGAGTTGTGTGATATACAAATTCCATGCATTTGGTGTTTACAACACCCCTTGGTGGTGATTTTGGTTTTGGAATTACTTTTTTTTTTTTTTTTTACTCACTCAGATATCACTTCCATATGATGCACAATGCATTCCTGCAAAGTTTGTTTTACAGCATGTAGATCACTGGATGGAGCCCCACAAGGTATTAAATAGAGGCATTTTAATTTTGATTACACTGTATATACATTATTTAAAAAAACATACTCTATTGGAGTAAATGGAAAAAGCATAGGCTCTTTGGAGTAATGTCAAGAAAAATTTGTAGTTCCAGGGACATTTTACAAAGGTGACGAAGGCAACTTGGAAGACTGCTGCAGTTCTTAGAATGTTGAATGACAAAGACACAAAGATCGCACTCTCATTGTATAAAAACACTGATGAAAGGCATATAACATCTTTACCTTTACATGTTTTTGCTATTAATCTGTTGTGATAATGCCAGAATATGGCATTATCACAAACTGTTGCCATATTTTTGTCATTATCATATTACCATCACAGTTTCCAAAACAACCTAGTTACACAGGCCAGTGACCTTTCTTCAAAGTTTTAATACTCTTCACAGTTCTTTCGACTTTACATCATCTGCAAATAATAACTGAATATCTCTAGTTGAACCTGCTTTCATATAATTAACATACAATTTAAACAGTAATTTCCTCAAAACAGATTTTTGTGGCATACCACTAGTGATTTTCCTCTTCTGGTATACGCTCCTTCATGCAGAGTTTACCAATACTTGTCTGACAGCCAATAACCCATCTTCACTATTACCCAACCCATCCATTCTAATTTAGTTATCACCAACTTGTTGTGTGACAATCTATCAAGGTCTTTGCAAAATCAAAATATACTACTATATATGAATCTCTTGCCCAATGCATTTGCCATCTTGTAACAGATAAGCAGATTTCTAAAACATCTCTTCAACAAATACATGCTGGATATCAAGGGGATTACTGCTGTTATCAAACTGTTTGGTGTTCTAGCTTTCACCAACTTCTCAAACACTTTTATTTCAAGTCTAGGCAATCTGAGCAAGCAGATTTGAGTTGTGGACATTAAGGTCCTCAAAAAAGGATGACTCCCAATATATTAGGCTATTTCAGCTACTGAAAATTGAGTGAGTTGAGGAGGTCAAAGTGGTTATCAGAATTTGGGAAGCAATAGAGACAAGAAATGAAAGTAAGTTAAAGCAAATCAAACATCAGGGGAAGGGATTCAAGGTTTTTTGATCTCTGACATGGGATGTTGGTTCTGATGAATGCACAAGCGCTACCTTTATGGCAGAAGAAATTGTAACATGTAGTTTCGGCAGTTGAGGTTGCCAGCTGCTCTTAGGAATAGTAATTCTCGTTTCGATGACTGTAAGCAGTGGTGCACATTATTTATATTGCTTCCACAAATGTTGATGCAATGGATACAGATTTTGGATGGGGAGGGCAAGAATGAATGTGAATTTCTAAAACAAATTTTTCTGGTTGAATTTTTGCTTTTATATGTTTCTTAAAATTGTATTTTTGTGGGAGAATTTTTATGATCTGTATTAAAATTGTGTTTCTCTGAGTTGTAATCCATTGTATATGTGGGAAGGAAAAGATAATAAGGAATGGGGCATGCAGTGAAAGGGGACAGACTCGCAAACATACCACCAACACATAGGGAATATAGTCTCCTCTTTACACGTTGTCCTGACAGTTCTCCTTGCAATCATTGTGCTTGGTCTTCCTCCAGTGAGTGACAGTGGAATTTGGTGCTAGCTGATTGGGAAGTTTCTGGATTCGTTACTAACCAGTTCAGTCCAGTGCATTAAATTGTAAATTTAGGTTATAGGAAAGTTATAGGTTATTATTTCATAAACTTATTGCTTGATAAATATTCTATCTTCAATAAAGCTTCAGGCAGGAAACAGTTTGTGCAAAGAAACTGGTTTCTGAAAGTAATAGTATAGGATTGCTGCTTTATTATTTTTATTATTGCTATTTTTTGGGTTTAACAATCTTGACAGATGTTTGTAAATATCTGGTTTGCTTAACATTTTAAATAAAGCTGTTGAATACTGGGAAAAGCTTGTGTTAAAAGCTGGGCAGAGTGGCAGTTAATTTTTAAGAATTAGCTTTAAAGGCTTTGAGCTTAACACTACATTTAAGACTCATTCCTGAAAACAACACATAAGCAGCTACAGCTATTTTCAGGTTTTTATGTTGCCTTTTAGATGACTTGATGACTCATATAGTTCAAAACAGTTGTCAGGCCAGTAAAACTCTAAGAATATTCCTATAAAAGACAACACACAGTCATCCTTGGGATTATGTTTTTCCAAGTGAAGCAATACTGAAACAACACATGGCAAAGTTGGAACAATTTCTTATGCTATTGCAATGTTATTATTCTTAACATTTTTAATGTTATAATGTAGATATATTACTTTGGTTCAAAAAGATTAATATTTTATCTTTCTCCAATAAATGTTGCTATTTTGTGTTTGCAAAGATTTCTGTGCACAAAAAATTAATTATCTTTTTTCATTTATATATATATGCATGTTCCAATATTATTTTGTTATTCTAATAGCTTCATATTCATATTGCAGCAAAACTGGGTTCTTCTTCATGTTTTTTTTTTTTTTGCACCTATTTTGTATTTCACCTATTTATATAATATACTTGAGAGAAAGAACATATTCTCCTTCTTTTCTTTTATATATACATCATATATGCATTAATCAACCATTGTTCTACTTTTCCAGTACATCTGCTTCCTGGTATATTGGTTTTTGATATGTTTCTGTTACACATGGTTGGGGAAGAAAATTTCACAAATTCTGACAGACAAAATATTAGATCTTTAGCAATTCATGTGTTAATTCTTGATTTTCTTTGTAGGTAATATGTAGTGATAGAGCAAGGCCTGAAACCTTCTCCTCTTGGGGGAGAAAGGAACGAGCTGTTAACATTACAGTTACTGAAATTCCACCAAAACATGAAATTATCCATTCAGCAAACACTACATCAGCAGCTAAAGGATCATTACAGCAAAATGTATCTGAAGAAGAGTCTGAAGAGGTGCATCAGTTATTAACAGTTTATCTTTCTCGGTCTGATATGCCTGCAGAAACATCGGTCGCAGGTACAGTCCAGTTGATAGCTAATGATTAAATAAGGTCTGACATGGTTTCTAGTGTAAAACTAAATGTGCTTAAACTGAATTAGATTTAATATTGAAAATAAGATCATAACTTTATCACTTTTCAATAAAATACTACAGGATTTTTGAAAGTTTAATGTTATTCCTTGAAAGTTTTTTCACTCGGTTATACTATAAATTAAAGATGTCAAGAAATTATATTGATGGTATCATTCCTTTATCCAAGTGTAAGCAAACAAAGTTTGCACATGAAGTAACTTCATGACTGGGCTTCTTGTATATAGAGGCTAATGACTTCGTATCAATTGCCATAGAATCCTGTTATGCAATGCTTACACTTGGATAAAGGATGTTTTTATATAACGAAATATGTGGTGAATTCATCACTAGAAAACACATGTACTAACCATAGTAATGACTATTTAATTCGTAAATATTTCAAATTTAAACCGCAACGACATTTTTACTATTCCTAAAGTATGGAAAATTGTCATACAAAATTGTGTAAAATAATCTTTATATATATATATATATATATATTTTTTTTTCTAGTTATATTTAATTTACTTCAATAACACATTACTGCACGCATATTGAGATTCCATTGTAATCATGTGCCCAACTGTATGTTATTCCTAGTATTGTTTGAACTACTGTATTGATGATGTCCCAAGATACTTGGGATGAAATATTTATGAATTAAATAGTCATTACTGTGGTTAGTAAGTATTTTTAGTGATGCTAACTTCCTATCAACAATTTTCTTCAAGATTAGTCTGCTATCTGTCAACATTCCAATATTATCAGATCTTATACTTCTGTCTTCTAAGATACTTTTTACTGTATCAATCCACCTACATTTTGGTCTTCCTTTGGGACTGTAAAATGGTAGCTTGATAAGTAGGCTTCTTAGATCCAATCACAAATGCCATGAAAAGGACAAGAGTGATCTCATGTGTTTCTCCAACCTTTTTGATCACCTGCATCCACATCTGCTGTAGAGAGAGAGAGGAGCAAAATCCATAACAGCGATTGCTAATTTTGCTTGCCTGGTTGGCTGAATGGTTAGGGTATCTGCTCACCAGCAAATAAGCTGCAGGCTCAAATCCTGCTGTGGACATGGATGTCTATGAATGTCTTTAGGTGGGAGATGGATTTCATCACTAAGTGTGAGACCACTGTCATGTCCTATTTACTGAAGGCCTGAAAAAGTTCCATGTCTGGTCTCTAGAGCAGGGTTTCTGGACCTGGTAAAAAAGAAATTAAAAAAAAAAAAAATATATATATATATATATATATATATATATATATCAAGGGGTGCTTAAGGCTCCAAGCTGAATAACTGGGAGGAGATATCCACATAGCCTTTAAAGGAATGCAGAGAACCAACAAGCACTTCTGACCTAATGTCCAATCCTCACCCTCTCGTGGTGTATCCTGTTAGGTATTTACCTGGATACTGAACAAACAAGGATGGGCTGGCAATTTGGGATTTAGCTGACCAAATTGTATTCTAATTGGCTTAAACTAAAATATAAAACGATGGTACAATATGACAGAATTTCATGCCGGCTGGGGCATCGGCTAGTTAAACAAGGCCCCCATTGTTTACTCCAGGGAACCAGGGCGAACAGCAAAAAGTCAGCTACTACAACAAATCTTAAAACACACCCCACCTCAACATCACCAGAGTTCAAGATTGGTACTATCAACATAAGAAGCCTGAATGGCAAAGAAATGGAGCTAGTTAGATAAGTACCAGATCGATATAATAAGGGTGACTGAAACAAAAAAGAAAAAAATGCTGAGATCTTTCTGAGCAATAAATACAAAATGTTATTTAAATATAAAGAGCTAATAAGCTTCATTTCGGCGATATAAACGATATTTTAAATTAAGGGGATATAAAATCCACATTATTTTAAAACCGAATAAGAAACTCAAAGATTGGAATTAGAGAGTTTCATGCCGAATATAGTAAACTATAAAGTATCGGCGATCACTAGCGTGAGCTAATGCAAGTGACCCTAGTACGTAGTACAATACCGGACAACTTGTTGCAAAGGTGGGGAAAGTTCAGATCGCTATTCTTAGGTATTTTCCATAATGTAAAAACACATTTCCTAGGAAATGTATGCTGTTATTACATTATGGAGGGAGGTCACTACCCAGACTGGTTTCAGCCTTTTTTGAGGCTTCATCAGTGAGTAGCTAGACCATTCAATCCTATCTGTTTCAATTTATTTAATATTTTGTCATGGGGGAGCCTATCAAAAACTTTCATAAAATCCCAGTACACCACTGTATATGCATCTCCTCTGTCCAAGGTATTTGTCACCTTGGACAGAGGTGACAAATTTGCCTAATTTGCCAATTTCTGCTCATACTGCACCTTTGTTTTCCTTACTGAGTCACACTCCTGGCTTGTTCTTTATACTTTTCATGAAACCGATTATTGTCATTATTCATCTTGTACTGCCTCCAAAGTGCCTTCTTCCAGATTTCATACTTGAACCCCTCATTCATCCATTTTACACCTACCTTATTCAGTCTTTTGGCCTTCGAATACATTCATATATTGATGCTGTTATGTACTTTGTCAGTTCCCAAGCAGCATTTATTTCCTTATTGCTCAACTCCTCATTCCAATGCTATAGCTCCAAGCTGTCTCCTAAGTTTTTCATAATCATCAGCTTTATAATTCCATATATATCCTTTCCTCACAGAAGTCTGCATATGGCTAGCCACAACCCAGGTGATCACTTCATGATCACTCTCACCAACTGGAGGAAAGTGTGAAACCCTGCTCACAATTACATTCTCTGATGATATGATCGGATCTAAAACTCTTGATCCTCATGTACCCTCCTTTACATGCTGCCTGAGATAGTGATCTTTCAACAACTCAAGAAATTAATTTTCCTTATTCCTAAATGCTATTTCTTCATTCCAATCTATACTGACATAATTAAAATCGCCCATAATAATTATCTTTCCATTGTTCACTATTCCAAGTTGTTTATACATTTCTTCACCACCACTCTTCACAATTCCCTGGCCTATAGCAATATCCAACTAAATATGTCTTCCTGTCAACTTCCACATTACACTATACTGCCTCGTAACCAGTTTCCTATATCCCTCTTTCATGTCTACCTCATGTGGACTTAATTCCTCTGTTATCGTCAGCAGCACCCCCCCCCTCCATTCTTGCCCTTTCTATCCTCACAAAAAATACTATATCCTTCCATTTCTATTCCTGTTACAATATCATCTTCATTCAACCATGTTTCACTTACTCCAATGATTTTGGGGTGATTAAACTCAATCAGTGAAACTATTTCATTCCCATTATTTCTGATACTTCTGGCATTTGTAAATAAACATAGCAGTTTAATTTCAGGTCTATAACCAGTCCTATCCAAGCCACTAGTTGGTTATGATTTCCCCACCATACCGGCCCTTGCTCAATCACCTTTATCACCACTTACCATATATATATATATATATATATATATATCTGCTCAGTCTCAACTTCCCCATCCACATTGCAATATACTTCATCTCCATATCCAGCTACATTCAACATCCTCTCTCCCTATGCCATATCTCCCTGTCCACCCAGACTCCTCCTGTTTCCTTGTTCCTCTTGTGTTCCTGTTCTCTCTTCTTCTCTCACACTACCATCATTTCCACTGCCAAGCACTTCTGTCTCTTCAATACTACTCTCCTGATATTTCACTTTATTTCTTACTTTCGATCTTTTGTATACATCACACACTGTACTTCCATCTAGCAATACTTTCTCCATGGAGGAACTATTCAAGAATTATGGAAGATGTAAGCTGGAAATATGAAGAACTGCTATGGAAAAAGAAGTATTAAAGAAAAATAGATTATTTATTACAAGTAAGATAAGTAAAGACATGAAGATTTATAAAAATATGTTTGGATCATATTCTTATATGGTTGTGAGACTTGGACTAGAACATTAGAAAACATGACTGTAAAAGAATTGAAGTGGGTGATATGCACAGTTGGAGAGTATTACTTAGAGTAAACGAGAGAGAGAGAGAGAGAGAAAGAAATGAAGTCTTGCAAGAAATAAAAGAGACTCAGGTACTGAAGAAAACAATCATAGAAAGAAAGATGAAATTCCTAGGATAGGAATGAATTTATAAACATTAAAAGGGAAGATACAAGGGAAAAGAAGCAGCAGAAAAATTGAAATATACATTCTTAGAGGAAATATTTAGATTAATAGAAAGACGTTATATGCTACTAAAGAAGAAAGCAGGAAGTAGGATGACCTGGATGATCTGGAACCATCCATAATGACATAATGATGACAAAGTGATGGAGAGGTTCCAGATGCAAGTCACCAGGATGGTGAGAAGAGCTTCAAGATGTTGAAGATATGTGGTCACAAAAATTGGTTAATAGGAGAAAAAGATGATAAATTTAGTTTAATCCTTTTACCCAGTGAGAGCAAACAAAGTTTGCGCCTGAAAATATCTTCAGGACTGAATATAGTGTTGTACTATCTTACCTGGGTAAGTAGTACAACACTAGGCAACTCGTAGCAAAGGTGTAGCAAGCTAACAACACTCCTATCCCAGTATCTCCCATAATGCAAAACACATCTCCTTGTGGATATGTATACTGTTATGCATTAAGGGATTGGCCACTACCCAGACTAGTTTCGACCTTTATTGAGGTCTCTTCAGTGGGAGCCAGGCCCAGAGTTGGAGATACCAGGCAGAAGCAGAAGCAAGGTCATATTTACCTATAGGAGTTGCCAAAAGGTTTACCACTTTTTTTTTCAGTCCTGAATACTTCAGGACTGAAAAAAAAAAAGAAATATTCAGTCCTGAAGATATTTTCAGGTGCAAACTTTGTTTGCTCTCACTGGGATAAAGTATTAAACAAAATTTATCATAATCTAACCTAGTGAAAAATAAACTTTCAATAGGAGAAAAAGTTACATAAGGAGATTTACAGGATTATTATTATTATTATTCGTGACATCTCCAAGGAGTCCGTAGACTCATTGTGGGAGGACACCTACAACTCTTTGTCTTCACCACCACACTGAACCTCCACCACCAATCATTATCAGTGCCATCTATGCCCACCACAACTAGTATTTTTGTCTGTAAATTGCCTGTATGCAGGATGAAAAACCTGAGTTTCAAAGAGGGAAAAAACCTGCTACCTTCGTATGAGATCGACTAACTCACATTCATTGGCAGACCGAGAGAAGAAATTTTTCAGTACACAACAAGAGAGAGAGAAGGAGTCACACCTAAAAATTGTGTAAGAATGTGTTTAGCAAGGACACAAGAACTGGATTTTTTTGCTTCAAGAGAACAGAATGGTTAGTAGAGTTGGCTATGAGTTCCCAGTTGGTGAACGAATATCTTATTTTGTATGATTAACAGGGCTAATGAGAAATATATATTTTTTATTGAATTGCTTGACAAAACACGAAAAGGAATAAATCAAGAATGAGAAGTGGATTATTACTATTATTATTATGGGCAACTCCAAGGAGTCGACAGACTCTTTGAGGGAGTTCCTAACATCATGTCAAGAACAACTATTTGACATTCACAAAGAATCTATCATACCTCGCCTTGAACTCGTTTACAGTCATGGCACCAACAACTTACTCTGGCAGCTTATTTCACTCATTCACCACTCTCCAAGTAAAAAATCTAGCTCTAACACCCTTGCTACCCACACTCTTGCCCAGCTTCCATGTATGGCCCCTAGTCCTCGCACCACCAGTCCTATTCTCAAAAATATCTTCTGAATTAATCTTATAGAAACCCTTCAGTAATTTGAATGTCTCAATTATATCACCCCTTTTCTGCCTATCAACCAATTTCTGCACCCCACAAATCTTCAACGTGTTCTCATAAGGTTCATTCCATAGACCTGCTATCATCTTGGTCACTTGTCTCTGGATCCTCTCCACCTCCTCCCTATCAAGAAGAAACACTAGCGCCCATATTTGGGCACAGTAGTCTAGATGGGGTCTTATCAAGACTCAATACAGAGGAACAATAACCTGATTGTCTCTGCTTGTTAAAGCATTTTTCAGCAACCAAGTGATTTGATGAGCTGATTTAGCCACTTTTGCGATGTGCACCTAAACTTCAACTCGCTATCCATCAACACTCCCAAATCCCTGGCCTCAACAACCTCCTGGAGTACGGTTCCACCAATGTGATATACTGCTGATAATCTTTTCACTCCAAAATGCATAACCTTACACTTTGCCACATTAAATTGACATCTATTCTCCTTAGCCCAATCCTCCAAACTATCCAAATCATCTTGCAAAATTTTGACATTCTGTGTACTCACTATTGCTCTACCCAACTTTGCATCATCAGCAAACAAATGAACACTTCCTCTCAGATCCTTTCCTATATCATTAATGAACAAACTGAAAAGTAATGGTCCAAGAACAGAACCCAGCAGCACACCCCTAGTCACAGGCCGTCAATTGGATTCTACTTCTGAATAAACCACTCTCTGATATATCTCCATGAACCACCCTCCTATCCATCTCACCAACCCTATATCCATCCCCATCTGCTCCATTTTACTGATTAGAGTTCCATGTGGTATCGTGTCAAAGGCCTTTGCAAGGTCCAGTAGATTCACTGTAAACCCATTACCCTTATCCAGTTCAGCCGTCACTTATAAAATGTGAGCAAGTTACTGAGGCATGATCTACCCTTCACAAAACCATGCTGTCCCCCATACAGTATCCCATTTTCATCTATCCAATCCTCTTCAATTTTTCTCTTGACTAATTTCTCCAAGACATTGACAACGATTTATGATATGCTGATTGGTCGGTAATTTTCAACAGCAGTCTTGGAACCTCCTTTATACAGTGGAACTATTTTCCCCTCTTTCTACCCCTTGGGACTAACCCAGACCCGAGACTCAAATTAAACAAAATGGTCAAAGGAACTGACAATTCTTTAGCCACTTCACGTACGACACGAGTTGGCATACCATCAAATCTCACAGATGTATTGACATTGAGGTTTTGCAGTAGACTATTCACCTCCACAATTCCCGTATAAGCTATTGGTTCATTCATTTCTGCAATGTCACCACCTGGATGATATACTCCTTCAAAGTGCTCGCTCAGTAATTCAATTATATCAACTGATTCGGTTACCTCCCTACCATCGGCATTCTTTAAAATCATTCTGCCATATACATTTTTTCTTTTACTTGCCACATATCGAAAAAACTGTTTGGGATTCTCTTTAGCCTGCATGTCTGTTCTTTCATAATCCACTTTTGCTTTTCTTACCATACTCGTTACCCTTCTGGCCTGCGCTTTATACCGTTCATGTGCCTGCCGGTCACCTTTCTCCTTAAATTCCCTCCATAGTTGTTTCTTTTTTTTGCAGCTCAAGCTTAATGGTGTTATTCATCCATTTAACCCCTACCTGATTTATTATTTGGACTCTAGGTATACAGTCAGCCATTGCCTCATGCAAACACTTCTTAACCACCTCCCATGCACTATCAACATCCAGCCCTTGCAGCTTTACATGCCATGGCACTGAACCAATCAAACTCCTAAGCTTGTCATACTTACCAACCCGATAATTCCACATGTACCTTGTCTTAATTGTAAATTCCACACCTTTAGCCACCTTCCAAGTCAAGACTCTATGATCACTCTCACCAAGTGGTGGCAAGGTCCAGTAGAATCACTGTAAACCCATTACCCTTATCCAGTTCAGCTGTCACTGTGTTATAAAACGTGAGCAAGTTACTGAGGCATGATCTACCCTTCAGATTTAAAATTTTTTTTTTTTTTAAAATGAAGAATAATTGAATAAGTGAAACTGAATAAATGCTTTTGTAGTAAGTTTTTCAGTTGGTTAAATTAAACTTAACATGAAATTATATTCTTGTTTTCATCCTTTACTCAAACATGAGCACTGAAGCAGCATCATGCTACACTAGTATTTGGATGCAGAGGCTGACCTGTAATTTCCTCTATAGCACCCACTGATGAGACCTCAATAAAGGTTGACACTGGTCTGAGTAGTGAGCCTTCTCATAATGCATAACAATTTTTTATAGCGTACGATGATATAATGACCGTGAGGGCCCCTTTTAAGGGGAAGTATGGCACCATCTCAACCCCCCCCTCTAATTTTATCCGGGCTCAGGACTGGCATAGCTGATGAATCAGTCCTATGGCTGGGTCTTAAGTATTCCTGACTGTAATCCGTGTGTGTTCACTGGGCCGGTTTGCCTGCTTGCAGGAGGGAAACCCCCAGATAAACTGGGGAGAAAAACCCTATTGTCCACTCCCAAGACCGGCTAACTTGGCTATGTCTGAGAAAGATCTTTAAGCTCCTCACATCAGCAATGAGAATCGAACTCAGGACACTCATTTCTCAGGCATATGGTTGCGAAGCGCATAGCCACTCGGCTGACTGTGTGGACATGCATGGCAATATATAATGCTCAGCCTGGTTGGCCGAGTGGTTAGTGTGTCCACCCTCCAGCCAAAAGGCTGCTGGTTCGAATCCTGCAACAGGCATGGATGTTTGTGATTGTCTGTAAAAAATACTAGTAGTGGTGGTGGGCAGTAGATGGTTTTGGTGTAGATGATGTGGTTCACTGTAGTTGGTAGATTGAGCGGTGGAGATGAAGAGTTGTAGAGTAGGTGCCCTCTTTTGCTGAGTCTTTGGACTCCTCAGAGGTGTCCCATAATAATAATAATATACAAGTCTGAAAAGAAGTGTGTTTTGAATTATAGAATACTGCAGCAATCTGAAGTAAGTCATTTGCCTCATATACAAGCAGCCTACTGTGACACTGCTTCACATGCTCACTTGAGTAAGAGATAAAAACAAGAAGATAATTTCTTGTTAAGTATAATTTAATAATCACATTCTTTATAAAAATCACTTAGCCCTATAATATAGTATATGTTTATAATACAGTAGTCTAATACTATCACATGATAATATACTTCAAAAATCATATAAAAATCATTAGGGTATACAGCACTTACCTGGTAGGACTGAAATCACTTAGAAGGTAGTATGAACACAGAGTTGAAAGAACAATCGAAAGTGATGTAGCAAAACCCTTCAAAATATTATCTGCATACTTGATTACGGCAGCAACCACTAGACCTCCAAATGCCTATTACAGAAAAATAGACATCGTTTTCAAGAATTAAGCAAAAATATATATATATATATTAAAAATGATTTCAAGGATTTTTAACAAGAATTTACATCTAAAGTTTCTCATCACCATCATTATTAGCAAATGCCTGATATATCTTCAATAGATGCACAGGATACCTTGATAGTACTAAATGATTAAGTGTAAACTTAATTATTACTAGCTACCTACCAAACATTTTCTTCCAATTTGATTTATTAATTGTTAGGACTCCATTACTGGAGGATCTTATATTTCAGTCTTCTACACCATTAGTAACTGAATCAATCCACCTATTCCTAGTATTACTAAGTCAGTTATTATTACTATGTATGATCCTCCAGGGCATCCAAAAACTCATCAAGAGAGGCCATTTTAGTCACTTATACTTAAATACCTATTATCTCTCTCCACAAACACACATCTAATGGTAGTCCATTCCAACCACTCACTAGGAAAATAATCTGGACCCATCAGGTCTTAGTTTATTTGGATTTAAGGCTGAAGCAACTCAGGTCATGAAGCCAGTGTATTATGTCTGTTAATTGTATCTGCTCTAATGGCTGGTTTGCCTGCTGTGCAGGTTGAAAATCCCAAGTTTCTAGATGGAAAAACGCTGTACCCTAAATATGAGACTGGCTAACTCACCTTCAATTGAAAAGTCCTGATAAAGGTTCTTTGCATCCTAGATGGAATTCAAACCCAGGTCTTTCCAATCATTGTTGAAACCAACTGAGCTGCAGAGGCTCACCTCACAGGCTTCCTAGTTATACCCCTTAGCCAGCTTCCAGGGATGATTAAGTCCTGCACCTGCCATAAGCTGCAAAATATCATTTGTATCTATTGCAAGTTTTCCCTTATCAATTCATATGTTTCTATCATATCTCTTCTTCCTTATATTCATCACAATTTGAAGACCACATTCTTTCAATCTGTTCTGGTATGTGCCATTCCATAGGTCAGTTATTACCTTGGTCACTTGCCTCTGGATCATTTTAACTATTCCTGTTTCCTTAAAATTGGTGACCATATATGAACACTGCAGTCCAGATGTAGTCATATCAAAGCCTTGTAAAGTAGGAGAATAATTTCCTTTTTATGAATGTTAGTGTTCTCTTCAACTCTTGATCTGATGCAATGATAACTTTGCACCTTAGCAATGTGGTCCCTAAACTTAAACTGTTTAGGGACTACATTGCAAAGGTGCACTATTCACTGAAAATCTCAAGTCTCTATCTTGTTGATTATAGTAATTCCCATTAATAAAATGCTTGGCTTGCAATGTCCTCAGTCCAACTTAACTGCAGCTGACTTGACAGAATTAGTCTGTTAAGTCAGCCTGCAGGATTCTGTATCAGAAATGTCTCTAATCACTTGCCCCAACATGGCATCACCAGCAAATAATTGGATATCACCTGCTAGTAGAAAACCCTGTGGTCAACTTCATTCTTTTTAGATGCAACATCTCCAAACATCCCCTTCATGACACCTCCAGTTAGCCTATCCATGTGCCAAGTTGTATTTGCACACACCCATCCTTTTCACCATGTCAGACAGTATCTTGCTGACATTTTGTTAGAAACCACAAGGGGATTGCTAAACTCTAGATGCAATTGCTAATCGGACTCTCCAAAACACTAAAATATAAAAATAATAATAATAATAATAATAATAATCAAATACATTTCTTTTAAGATTAAAAAAAATCTACTTAGTCTTAAAAGATTTTAAATTTGTTTTCATTATTTCACGCCCCTCAACAAAACTGACAGCCCCAAGGGGGCTGCAGCCCACAGTTTAGGAAGCGCTGATACAGATAATGAATAACAGATGGAATAATATACATCCTTGTCTCACACCAGATTTAACATTAAACCATCTTCCTGTACTTCCTTCAATTCTAACTACTGACTTACAACTCAAATAAAGACTAAGTATTGCTTGATATAATGTCCCACTGACACCATATAACTGTAGCGTATTGAATAGCTTCTCTCTTGGTACCTTGTCATATGCCTTTTAAAGATTGACAAAACTTAAATGCAGATCTTTGTTATATTCCAATGCTTTCTCAACTATTTGTCATAAAGTGAAGATCTGATCCTAACAGCCTTTATTTGGCCTGAATCCAGCTTGTTATTCACCAAGCTTTTCTTCCACAATTCTTCTCAACCATTTCTCAAGTATACTTACATAAATCTTGCCAGGAACACCCAGTAAGGAAATACCTCTGTAATTATCACATTCAGTTTTATTTCCCTTTTCCCAATCATCAGGAATTCGTCCCTCTGTCCAGGCCTTCTGAACTATGCAGTGCAGCCACTATAAGACTTTTATACCACCATACTTCAGCATTTCAGTTTGAATATTCTAATCCTGCTGCCTTTCCACATTTCAAGCCTTTGATGGCTTTTTCTACCTCAAGTATGGATATGTATTCCTGACCGTATGCTTGTTGAGTGTTTTTTACCACTGTGCTATCACTGCTTATTTCATTTAGCAATTTTTCGAAGTAATTACTCCATACTTCAAGGATATCTTTTTCTCCCATTTTCATGTCACCTGTATCATCTCTAACTCCTTTTACAGCACTCTTCCCTCCATTTCTAAGCTTCTTTAACAACCTCCAGAATATTTTGCCACCTTCTTGATATTTATTTTCTATGTTCTTGCCAAAGTCCTCCAATGACTTTTGTTTAGCTAGTTTTACACAGATTTTAGCTTTCTTACATTTGTCTCTGTATTCTCTAAGAGCACAAGCTGACTTATTTGCCACGAACTTTTGATATGCTTTCTTCTTTTCCTTCACTGCCTCTTTAACTTCCTATGTCCATCATGGAGTTCTGATTTCTCTATCCTTACAGACAACCTCAGCACATGTCTCTCCGGCTGAATCAATCAAGGTTTTCTTCAAGGCTTGCCACTGAATCTCCAAGGTTTGGTTCCTGTTCTCAAACTCTTTCATTTTTTCTTCAATAATCTTTGTGTATTTTAGTCTACAGTTCACATCTGAGAGCTGCTCAACTTTTATTTGCTTTAAAACTTTCTTACATGTTATTCTTTTCAATATGAAATTCAATTTTATTTCTGCTCAAGACTAAATGGTGATCACTTCCAATTTCAAATCCTCTGTACACTCTAGTGTCCTGCACCAGAGAGAAAACATCACTATCAACAATAATATAGTCATTGAGACTTTTCTTATTCCTTGCCTCTTCTCTCTATGTGAATTTGTGCACATTTTTATGTTGGAACATGGTGTTAGTAATAACCAGTCCATGTCCTGAGAAGAAATCCAACAGGTATTTGCCATTATTATTAGCTTTGCTCTTTTCTCCAAATTTTCCCAAAATATTTTTGTATGTCTGACAATCATTTCCTACTCTGCTATTTAGATCCCTAACAAGGAGCCTCATGATTAAAGAGCTTAAGAGCTCCATGTTTAAAATGATTCTGCCACTGATGCCATCTCTACACAAATATAATTCGTTGTGGAACTCAGATATCTGCAGAATCTGGTCTTGTAAAGTAGGAGAATGACTTCATCACCATCAGTTTGATTTCTAACTGGATTCTCTGATCCATAAGTGATAACTGGATTGAACATTATCTTATATATACAAATTTAGTGTTTTGGTTAGTTTCTTTTCATATTTCAATTCAATTAATTCAAATGGCTCCTAACTTACTGCCTTTGCACCTTCAGTTTATCTTCATGCTGAGCATCTCAGACCTGTCACTAACTTACTAACTTCAACAGTTGTTTTCTAGATCCTCTCCACTACCACATTGCCCAGAAACCTAGGTCACCATTCTATGCACAGTAGTCATGGTATTTTAAAGAGGCATAATAACCTCCCAATCTCCATATATTAATGTTTGAGCTGTTTTGTCAACTTCTGCAATATGCCATTTGAGCTTCAACTCTCTGTCCAAATTTCTGTTGAACTCACTCTCAAATTCCAACTCTCATCAATTTCTTTCTTTTCATCCCAAAGTGCATACCCATATATTATGCCACATTAAACTGACAATCATTATTCTTTGCCCACACTGCCAATTTATTTCAATTATTTTGTAGGATGTCTGCATCAATATTACCTTCCCCAGTTTGCATCATCAGCAAACAACTGAACACTTTTGGCAAGATTTCACTAACCAATGCCAAAAAGTCCTCCCTCTTATTCCTGATACTTCTGGTATTAGCATGTAGAAACTGCAGCATCCCTTTAGGTCTCCCACCCACCTTTACTTTCTGAATTGATGACCCTATTCAATATATTTGCCTTGTGCAGTCTTTCTTTCAGGAAATTTGGTGAACTATTTACTGAAGAGAGCAGCTGAATAGCTACCTACTTCTGTATTCTCCTTCTTCTAAGTGTTGGTGAATAGGGAGATGAAGTTTAGGGGGCACATTGCAACAGTGGCTAAATCAGCTCATTCAAATCACTTGGTTGCTGAAGAATACTTGATGAGCAGAGATAAGCAAGTTATTGTTCCTCTGTACCAAGCCTTGATAAGACCTCATCTCGACTACTGTGCCCAGATTTGGTCACCTAGGTTTCTTCTTGATGGGGAGGAGGTTGAGAGGATCCAGAGATGAGTGACCAAAATGATAGCAGGTCTATGGGATGAACCTTATGAGAACAGGTTGAAGATTTATTGGGGTGCAGAAATTGGTTGATAGGCAGAAAAGGGCTGATATGATTGAGACATTCAAATTACTGAAGGGTTTTTATAAGATTAATTCAGAAGATATTTTTGAGAATAGGACTGGTGGTGGGAGGACTAGGGGCCATACATGGAAGCTGAGCAAGAGTGTGGTTAGCAAGGGTGTTAGAGCTAGGTTTTTTACTTGGAGAATGGTGAATGAGTGGAATAAGCTGCCAGTGTCTGTTGTGGGTGCCATGCCTGTGAATGAGTTCAAGGCAAGGTATGATAGATACTGAGAATGTCGAATAGTTGTGTGGACATGATGTTTAGGGCCTCCTTCGATGAGTCTAAGGACTCCTTGGAGTCGCCCATAGTAATAATAATATTCTTAAGTAGCTTCTCCAATTTGGAGGTTAGCAATCATGGTGCCACAGTGTCTGATCTTTTTTTTGCCTTTCTTTTGATCTTGTTACCCATCCATTTCTTTACATCAACCATAGAAGTTCTTGGTATACCAGGGGATCTTCTTCCGTCTAATTTTCCTTCCAGTATTTCCAGAGACATTTTTCCTGCTGATCCTCTTAATATGTATCCTGCCATCTTGTACTTTTTCTTTATAAGGTCTTCCATGAGTGCTCTTTTGGTTCCCATTAACTTCAATACCTTTCATTAGTTTTTTCTCGATCCAAGAAATATTTAGTGCTCTCCTACAGTACCACATCTCAAAGGACTGCAATTTCCTGATTATGGATTTTATATATGTCTACATCTCACATCCATAATTTTGGACCATACATAGGATTTTATTATTCTTATTTTAATTACTACAGAATGAGCCATATGGCTTCATTTTGGCGATGTAAAATTCAGTAATGGTTAGGCAAAGTGGATATTAGATCCAACATTATTTCAGAGCCGAATGTTTGTAGAAACTATGAAAGTTTCATAAAATTGACCTGAGTGCTGCCCAAGCATCCATATATTCACCTTTTATTAGTGCATATTTTTAAAGTTTCACTTGCTTGACATTTTTTTGGAATTGGTTAGTTCTCTTCAGAGACCTAGCAGAAACCTTAAGAGGGGGAAAATTCTCATTCAGTACTAAGGAAATCAAACGTCAGAGAAATGCATTTTTTGTAAGCAGACTCTCAGTTAGTGCATAAAAATAATTACTAAAGAAAGAGCCATAAGGCTTTATTTCAGTTATGTAAAATTACATAGAAAAGTGGATATTAGATCCAACATTATTGGGTCCAGATGTGGGGGTATCAAATCCTTTTAAAGAGGAATAACTCAACATTATTTCTTTGAAATACTTCTTCCACTTCCTATAACTTTATATTCCTTTCCATTTGGAAGAGTAGTTAAAAATTCCATATCGCCTTTCCAGAATGTCTCTGACAATCCAAGTATTTTAATATCTAATTGTTCCATTTCTCTATACACATTTTCTACTTTTCAAGGTCGAGTCAATTCTCTCACATTCCAAGTACCAATTTTATCACTTTGTTTATTTCTTTTATTTCTAACTTCCTTAGTTTCTGCAGTAATCAATTTCTCATTTTCAGGCTGACAGATCCCTGGACAGCAGTGAAGGCCAGTCAGATCACATGGCAAATTCTCCTTACATCTCTGACCTGCCATAATTCAACATTGTTGAATTATGGTAGGTCAGAGATATAATGTTACTGGGACCCCAGAACCAGCTACAGTGTTGACAATTCAGGCGGGACAAGTACTTGGGGAAAGAAGGCATACTCCCACTGGCTTAATGTAATAAATTAAGTAGTATATGAAAAATGAAGAGGGGAAAAAAGGGAAGTCAGAAAGAAGAGTAGAGGCCAACCTACAGATAATAGTAAGTTCTGTAAGTGGATATTGAATACCACATTATTATGGCTAAGAAATAATGTGGTATTCAATATCCACTTAATTTTGAATGATTTTACTTCGCCGATGTGAAGTCTGTTGGCTCTTATTTCAGTAAGTTCTGTTATTTGCAGTAAGGCATGGTCCAGCATCAGGTTCCTCGGGGGCGTCATTCCTGTACTGACTGTGGTGTGTTAGTCCCTGAGGTCGCTTTTTTGGAATATTATTATTTTAAAGGGTGATGCAAAGACTAATGTATCCAACTATCGACCTATCAGTATCTCTGGAGTGGGGGAGGGTGAAGATTTTGAAAAAGTTATTTTTAGGACTCACATACAGAAATTAGTTATAAGAGAATCTATACTTTGCAATCAACCATGGGGTTCATTGCATTCACCCAATGCTGTATTATTATTTTAAAATTTCTTATATTTGTTTCTGCCTTTACAGTTCTATTTCTACATTGATGTTTCTGACTTTTATTGAGGACGCATCAGTGGGAGTGAGACCCAGAAAGATACCAAGTTAAATTATTATTATTATTGAGAGACACATCCAGGGAGACAGGGACTCATCAAGGGAGGCCGCATATTACCAGCACCAGCAGTCATACCTGTTCTTGAATTCATTCACACTACCTGAGCTCACCACTTTCAATGGCATTCCATTCCAATCACACAGCACTCATAAGTGAAAAAATCCAGCTCTAATCCCCCCCCCCACTTCTTGACAGTATTCATTTTTAACTTCCAGGGATGTCCTCTTTCCCACCATTAAAATGAAAAATTCCATCTACTGATATCCTGTATGACACTTTCAAAAGTTTGTAAATTTTAAATCATATCATCCCCTCTTTCTCCTGTTTACTAGTGGCTGCAGTCCACAAATTCTCAAGCTATTTTCATAATCTGTATTCCACAATCGGGGTGCTTAAGGGTCAAAGCTGTATAACTGAGAGGAGACCTCCACATAGCCTTTAAAGGAATGCGGAGAACCGACCAGGGCTTCTGGCCTAATGTCCAGTCCTCACCTTCTCGTGGTGCACCCTGTTGGGTATCTACTTTGATACTGAACGAACGAGGATGGGCTGGCAATTTGGGACTTAGCCGACCAAATTGTATTCTTATTGGTTAAACCAAAATAAAAAATGATGGTACAACATGACAAAATTTCATGTCAGCTGGGGCGTCGCCCGGTTAAACAAGGCCCCCGTTGTTTTTGCCAGGAACAGCGAAACTTCAGCAGTCAGCTACTGGAACAAATCTGAAAACAAACCTCAACTCAACATCACCAGAGTTAAAGATCAGTACTATCAACGTAAGAAGCCTGAATGGCAAAGAAATGGAGCTAGCTGAGGAATTAGATAAGAACCAGATTGACATAATAGGGGTGACTGAAACAAAAAAGACCAAAACTGGTGAGATCTTTCTGAGCAATAAATACAAAATGTTATATTCAGGCAATGACAATCAAGGAAAAGAAGGAGTAGCCATAGTATTCAACACAAAATATGAGGCTAATCTTCTTGAATGGCAGTCAGTCTCAAGTAGAGTAATGTGGGCAAATATGAGGATGGGAAACTGGACTTATTTGTGCCTATGGTCCCACAGAAGGTTCTACTAAGGTAGAAGTGGAGGAATTTTTTGAGGCTTTAGAAAAAGCAACTGACACAATGAAAAAGGAAAAGTTGGTCCTTGTTGGGGAAATCATTAGTAGAGTAGGAAATGATTGTGAGACATACAAATATATTTTGGGAAAATTTGGAGAAAAGAGCAAAGCTAATAATAAAGGCAAATATCTGTTGGATTTCTGCTCAGGACATGGACTGGTTATTACTAACACCACGTTCCAACATAAAAATGTGCACAAATTCACATGGAGAGAAGAGGCAAGGAATAAGAAAGTCTCATTGACTATGTTATTGTTGATAGTGATGTTTTCTCACTGGTGCAGGACACCAGAGTGTACAGAGGATTTGAAATTGGAAGTGATCACTATGTGGTCTTGAGCAGGATAAAATTGAATTTCATATTGAAAAGAATAACATGTAAGAAAGTTTTAAAGCGAATGAAAGTTGAGCAGCTCTCAGATGTGAACTGTAGACTAAAATACAGAAAGATTATTGAAAAAAAAAATGAAAGAGTTTGAGAACAGGAATCAAACCTTGGAGATTCAGTGGCAAACTCTGAAGAAAACATTGACTGATTCTGCCAGAGAGGCATGTGGTGAGGTTGTCTGCAAAGATAAAAAAATCAGAACTCCCTGGTGGACACAGGAAGTTAAAAAGGCAGTGAAAGAAAAGAAGAAAGCATATCAAAAGTTCCTGGCAAATAAGTCAGCTTTTGCTCTTAGAGAATACAGAGACAAATGTAAGAAAGCGAAACACTGTGTAAAACTAACTAAACAAAAGTCATGGGAGGACTTTGGCAAGAATATAGAAAATAAATATCAAGAAGGTGGCAAAATGTTCTGGAGGTTGTTGAAGAAGCTTAGGAATGGAGGAAAGAGTGCTGTAAAAGGAGTTAGAGATGATAAAGGTGACCATGAAAACTGGAGAAAAAGATATCCTTGAAGTATGGAGTAATTACTTTGAAAAACTGCTAAATGAAACAAGTAGTGATGACAGCACAGTGGTAAAAAACACTGACCAAGCATGCAGTCAGGAATACATATCCATACTTGAAGTAGAAAAAGCCGTCAAAGGCTTGAAATGTGGAAAGGCAGCAGGAGTAGATGATATTCGACCAGAAATGCTGAAGTATGGTGGTATAAAAGTCTTACAGTGGCTGCACTGCATAGTTCAGAAAGCCTGGACACAGGGACGAATTCCTGATGATTGGAGTAGAGCTCTCATAGTGCCCATATATAAAAAGGGAAGTAAAGCTGAATGTGAGAATTACAGAGGTATTTCCCTACTGAGTGTTCCTGGCAAGATCTATGCAAGTATACTTGAGAAACGGTTGAGAAGAATTGTGGAAGAAAAGCTGGGTGAAGAACAAGCTGGATTCAGGCCAAATACAGGCTGTCAGGATCAGATCTTCACTTTACGACAAATAGTGGAGAAATCATGGGAATATAACAAAGATCTGTATTTGAGTTTTGTCGATTTGGAAAAGGCATATGACAAGGTGCCAAGAGAGAAGCTATTCAATACACTACAGTTATATGGTGTCAATGGGGCATTATATCAAGCAATAGTTAGTCTTTATTTGAGTTGTAAGTCAGCAGTTAGAATTGAAGGAAGTATAGGAAGATGGTTTAGTGTTAAATCTGGTGTGAGACAAGGATGTACATTATCCCCTCTGTTATTCATTATCTATATGGATCACATTATGAAGGAAAGTGGTATTAAACCTGATATCAAAATTGGAGATGTTAATGTCAGCTCTTTGGTTTATGCGGATGATGTTATACTTCTAAATAAATCCGCTACACGTCTGCAAGATTCTCTGACTAAATTGAATAACTGTTGTAATAGATATGGTATGAAGGTCAGCAATAAAAAGACAAAGACAATGAAAATAGGCAGAATCATTGAAAAAGTCAGCTGTGTTATGAATGGAGAACCTGTGGAACAAGTAAAACATTTCAGCTACTTAGGCATGATTTTTAGTGAAGATGGTAAATTAAATATAGAAATAGACAACAGAATCAGCAAAGCTGGTATGGTGGGAAGTCAATTGAATAAATTCATATGGAATAAGAGAGAATTTAGTCGGAACACTAAATTAGCTGTATACAAGACGGTGTTCAAACCAGTTTTAACTTATGGATCTGAGAGCTGGGTTAGAAGTAAAACACTTGACCAAAGACTAGAGACTGCAGATATGAGAGTCCTGAGAAAGATTATAGGCGTGAACAGATGGCATCAATGGCAATATCATATTAAAAATGAGGATATTAGGAAAGAACTTGGCATTGTCAGCATCCAGGAAAGCGTTAGCAGATCTAATCTCAGGTGGTATGGTCACTTAAATAGAATGGGAAAGATTAGTAAAACAAGGGTTCTTTGCCAGGTTGGCAGCAAAATGACCCATAGGAAGACCAAGATATAGGTGGATTGATACGGTACAAAGTGCCTTAGACGATAGAAATATAAGATCTGATAATGTTGGAGTCTTGACAAGTAACAGACTGATTTGGAGGAAAATTGTAGATAGGAAGTTAGTAATGATGTAATTTTTTCATGTAGTACTATCATATCCTGTACACCACTTGAGGGTACACAGCAGGAATTTGATGATGATGTATTCCCCCATGATATCATTTTTAACACTCTCAATCATGCTCTCTTCACTGTATCAGAATTACCACGGAAACCACGAGACCAGGCCTATGCACAACAGTCCAACATTTCAGCATTCCAAGCATTACAGTCCTTGAACTTCAACTTCCTATCTACTACAACTCCATGAACCCTCGCCTGACTAGTTTTTTCTAGCATAATCCCACCAATATAATATGACACTGGATATATCATCACACCAAAGTGCACACTTGACATCTACTGACAGCCATTTTCACATGCCCGTAATTCCAGCCTATTCAAAAATCATTCTACAAATACCGCATATCATCACATTCCTGATAATCCTGCATATCTTTGCATCTTCAGCAAATCCTTCTCAATGTCATTATTGGAAAGAATGAATAACAATGGATTGAGGACTGATCCTTGTAGTACACCACTGGTTACCCTACATCTTAGCACTTTTTGATATCTGTTAGTCAGCCACCTGTTATCCATGCCAATATTTTATAAACAAATCCCATATTCTCCAATTTGCAACAGTCTTTCAAGCCTTAGTGAAGTCCAAAAGCATTGTGGTGTATCCAATTCCCTTATTCAACTTAACAGTTACTTTATTATAGAATGTGAGAAAGTTGCTCAAACAATATTGCCTAGGTATGATAATGATGAGCTGAGCAGAAGAGTGGTGATATTGAATGGCATAATAACAAGAATGTGTGACAAGAGAGGACTGGTATATGTGGAAGCTTGGAGTGCGTTTGAGAAAAGAGAGGAATTGTATGCGAGAGACCGTTTACATTTGAATGAGAAAGGACGTAGGCATCTGGAGAGATTGCTGTTCTGAACGAGTCAGTGTGTCCCAGGGAGGATGATAGCAAGGGTGGCCTCTTGTGGGAATGGATACTTGGGAGAAGGGAGACAATGTCAGGTAACACTGAGCCCAGTGGACTCTAGAAGGGATAATGCTGGGTATAGAAACGATGGCATTTATATGCTTTATACTAATGCCAGGAGTATCCGGAATAAGGGAGAGGAATTGGTGGCGCAGATAGCATCAGCCTGGCCAAAAATTATTGCGATCGCTGAGACGTGGTTGACAGAAGGGGATATAACAACAGGAATATAAGTCGCTGGGTATAGCATTTTTCGTCAGGATAGGAGGGGAAAGCGTGGTGGTGGGGTACTGCTTATGATAAGTGATGACCTATGTCCTCTAAGAGGAGAATTTGGAAGGAAGTGAGACAAATGATTTTGAGAGCGTATGGTGTGAGGTAGAGGTAGACAAGACAGGATATTTAGTGGGGTGTTGCTACAGACCCAGGAGCACAGAGGATGGGGACCAGGAGATGTTTAGACAGCTAAGTTTGGCAAGTGCAAGAAGAATGATTGTTATGGGAGATTTTAACTTCAGTGGTATAAATTGGAGAGAGGAAGATGCATGTAGCAATAGGGGAATTGGAATTTCTAGAATTCTTGAGGGACAAATGTCTTAGGCAACATGTAACAGAGGGAACATGAGGTTCAAAAATTTTGGATTTGGTTATAGCATCAGAAGAGTTGATAATAACTGAGTTGACGTCCCTCCCACCAGTTGGAGAGAGTGACCATATGGTGTTGACTTGGAAAATGAATAGACATGCAGGAGTATCAAAGAGACGGGAACTTATGTGGAATTATAAGGCAGGTGATTATAATAGTCTTAGATGTCAACTTCAGGAAGTTTCATGGAGGGAGAAATTGGAAGGCTGGGATATCACTAGTGCATGGGAAATTGTGAAAGAATATTTGTTATCAGCAATGGTAAGTTGTATACCACGAGTGAAGAAGAGGACCCAATTTGGAGTAAAGTGGATGACAAACAATATTAAACAGGAATTGCACGCGAAAAACGCTATGGAAGAGATATAAGGAGACAGGTGAAGAGATGCATGAGGAATATAAGACACAGGCCAGAAGAGTGACTAGTGTGGTAAGGAAAGCGAAACTGGAATATGAGAAGAGATTGGCCCTAAGATCCAAAGAAAATCCTAGGGAATTTTTTAGCTATATGGCAGTAGGAGGAGAAATGACTGTGGAAGAATGATATTGTGGGATAAAAATGGGAATAGAGTGATTGATGCAGAGGACATAGTGGAATTGTTCAATGAACACTTTATTGGAGTATTTCATCCTAGAGGAGTCAGTTTTAATTCTAGAGGGATAGGGCTGATTCGAGGTTTAGAGGTACAGGAGGAGAGTGTGTTTCAGATACTGAGTACTCTGGATGTCAAGTAAAGCTGTGGGACTGGATGGTATTTCACCACGAGTTTTGAGAGAATGTGCTAGGAAACTGACAGTGCCTTTTAACCTCGCTTTTCAATGAAAGTCTGGCTTCGGCAAAGGTGCCCGGTGAATGGAAGGAAGGTAAGATAGTGCCATTGCATAAGGGTGGTAACAGACTGGAAGTGTCTAATTATAGGCCAGTCTGTGTGTCATCAGTAGTTGTTAAGATCTTGGAGAAAGTAGTGAAGGACCGTTTACAGCATTGGGCAGATGAGGGTAATGTTATCTGTGAGAATCAACATGGATTTGTGAAAGGACGCTTTTGTTTTAGCAATTTGCTAGCCTTTTATAATAAAGTTACAAGAACATTAGATGAGGGAAAGGCATATACTGCAATTTTCTTAGACTTGGCGAAGGCATTTGACAGGGTGCCACATGATAAGCTGATATTTAAGTTGCAGCACATGGGTCTGGATGTCAGATTGGTCAACTGGATTCAGGATTGGCTGTCTGATAGGTATCAGAGAGTTGTGTATGGTGGAGCAGTTTCCAGGAGGCAGAGGGTTACAGGTGGGGTCCCACAGGGCTCAATACTAGGACCTATATTGTTTAACCTTTATATCAATGACATTGCCAGTGGATTGCAGGGGGATATTCAGTTGTTTGCGGATGATGCGAAGCTGGGAAGGATTATTAGTAATAGTGCAGATGTGGTAGCCCTGCAAGAGGATTTTAATAAGCTAGATAGATGGGCAAATGAATGGGGGTTTCAGTTTAATGCAGCAAAATGTAAGGTCTTGAGGTTTGGGAAACATCGATGGGATGCTGCATACTCTATGGGAGGAGTTATACTGGAGGAAGTAGGGGAGACAAGAGATCTGGGGTTGATGATTGATAGAAACCTGAAGTTTAGGGGACATATTGCAAAGGTGGTGAAGGTAACACAGAGGATTTCTGCTATTATGAGAAGGACACTGACCTGCAGAGATAAGAGGGTTATCATTCCGTTGTATAAGTCTCTAATCAGACCACACTTGGACTATTGTTCTCAGATTTGGTCCCCAGGATTTGAAGGGGATAAATTAACTGTGGAAAGGATACAAAGACGGATGACAAAGATGGTTTCAGGACTGTACAAGGATAGTTATGAGTATCGGCTGAGAGAATGTGGACTGCAGAGTTTGGTGGATAGAAGAAGGAGAGGTGATATGATTGAGGCTTGTAAACTGTTGAGAGGTGGTTACAGGGTTGACACTAGGGAGTTCTTTCGCTTGGTTGAACAGCGGAAAGGAGTAATGACAAGAGGCCATCCCTGGAAGTTATGAAAGGAAACTGTGAGCAAGAGGGTAAGGAGTGGTTTCTTTGTGTGGAGGGTGGTTGAGCCGTGGAATGCATTGCCTGATGGAGTGGTGGGAGCGAGACCAGTCAGTGAGTTTAAAGAGTGGTATGATAGAATTTGTGTTTCTCAGGGGGGGGGACCTCCCCTCGATGAGTCTTGACAGACTTTATGTCTTAGGAAGGACCTCCCTCGATGAGTCTTTTGACTCCTTGGAGGCCTGAATAATAATAATAATTATCGCTTCGTAAACCCATGGTTCATTGCAAAGTATAGATTCTCTTATAACCAATTTCTGTATACAAGAGCTAAAAACAACTTTTCCAAAATCATCACCTCCCCCTATCCCCACTCCAGAGATACTGATAGGTTGATAGTCGAATACATCAGTCTTTGAATCACCCTTGTGCAATGGATTACCATAAATTCTCTCCACTTCTGTGGAATCTTCCCTGTTTTCAGACTCAAATTATATAGCCTGGTCAAAGGAATAGCCAGTTCAGCTGAACATTCTTTTAGCATCCATGCTGATATTCCTTCAATCCCTATTGCCGAATTCTTATTCCATTTGTGCAACAGCTCTAGTAACTCCTCTTCACACAGCTGTTTCTTCATCTTATGAAGAGGTAACAGTCAGCAAATTGTTCCATACACCAGGTTAAGAGCTAAAACAGTAACAACTCTTTTTGCCTGTACCTCATAATTTTCATAACTGACATCACGTTCTACATATGGTATTCCTTCCACACCACATAATCTTTTTCTTAGGAACCTGTTCCTTAACAAATTACATATTCATTTCATTCCTACTCTATATATTCTTCAAACTCTATGGACAAATTTTGATATCGCATCAGTTAAGTATATATTAAATGCTTCCCATGGACTGTCAATATCCTTCCGATTCAACAACTGATACCATGGTGCAGAATTTAGCATACCCCTCAGTTGATCATAATTTCTTGCTTTGTAGTTCACCATGCAACATTCTCTAAATGGAACATTCATAAACTTGGCCACTTTTCAAGTGAGTACTACATGATCAGTGATAAATTCAGTTTCATTCTTCTCGTGAGATTTCATTACAGTAGTCTCCCCTTATCTACAATTTCAGGTATCCAAGGTTCAAAAATATTAAATGGAAAATTCCAGAAATACACTATTCATAAGTTTTAAATTGTGAGCTTCTGAGTAGCATGATGAAATCTTGTGCCATCCAACCCGGGATGGATGGATGCAAATCATTCCTCTGTCCAGCGATTAGTGCATTGGATTAGAGACTGGCTATCTGATAGGTATCAACAAGTTGTGTATGGGGAAGCGATATCCAGGAAAAGGAAAGTCACTAGGGGAGTGCCTCAGGGGTCTATTTTAGGGCCATTACTGTTTAACTTATATTAATGATATAGGTGAAGATTTGGATGGAGATATTCAGTTGTTTGCAGATGATGCAAAGTTGGGATGAACCATGAAGTGTAGCGAAGATGTTGTGGCCTTGCAAGAAGACTTGAATAAATTGAGTGATTGGGCATGGAAATGGGGATGTGAGTTCAATGTTGCAAAATGTAAGGTTATAAAATTTGGAAACCAAAGATGGGATGCAGAATTTATGCTTGGTGAGGATGTATTGTCGGAGGTGGGAGAAATAAGAGATCTGGGAGTGATAATGGATAAGGATCTGAAATTCACATTGCCAAAATTGTGAAGACAACACAAAGGCTTCTGGGAATGATGCAGAGGACACTGACTTGTAGAAATAGGGAGATTCTTGTTCCATCGTATAAGACTTTGATTAGACCACACATGGACTACTGTGCCCAGATTTGGTCACCTGGTTTTCAGAAAGATGAAGAGATGCTGGAAAGGGTCCAGAGGTGACTGACTAAGGTGATTTCTAACCACTGGAATGTCGAATATGAGGAAAGACTGAGAAGATGCAATTTGCAGAGTCTGGCAGACAGGAGGAAGAGTAGAGACATGATAGAGACCTACAAGTTAGTAAGGAGTTGTTATAGGATCAATTTTGGAGGGGTTCTGCAGAAAACAGTGGGAGATCAGGGGAGAACCGGAGATCATCCCTGGAAACTGTATAAAGAGGGTGTGAGTAGGTTAGTGAGTGGCAGGTTTTTTTCGTGCAGAGTTGTGAATGATTGGAATGCCTTGTCTGAGAATGTGGTGTCTGCAAAGAGTTTGAATGTGTTTAAAACATGGTATGATGAGCTGTGTGTGTGTGTGATCAAAGGACCTTCCAGATGAGTCTTTGATTCCATGAGGTCTTGGGATGGTAATAATAGTACTGATCTTGAAATCTGGTGATGTTGAGTTGGGGTGTATTTTAGGATTTGTTCCAGTAGCTCACTTTTTGCTGTTCGCCCTGGTTCTTTCGTAAAAAGAAAGTGAGCCTTGTTTAACTAAGTGACATCCCAGCCGTCATGAAATTGTGTCATGTTGTACCATGATTGTATATTGTGGTTTAAGCCAATAAGAATACAATTTTATCGGCTAAATCCCAAATTGCTGGCCCGTGCTTGTTCGTTTAGTATGTAGGTAGATACCTAACAGGGTGCACCACAAGAAGGTGAGGATGGGACATTAGGTCAGAAGCTCTGGTCGGTTCTCCACACTCCTTTAAAGGCTATGTGAAGGTCTACTCTCAGTTATACAGCTTTGACCTTTAAGCACCATTATTATGTAATTAAAACTCTTTATTATGTAATTAAAGAGTTTAATAAAAATTGAACAATTAAAACCCAACAAGTTTCATAAGTCATAAGACTTACATCATTAGGGGTACTGGAACATAAACGTTTTACACAACAAAAGCATATAATAAGTTTAGTTTAATCCTTTATTCAAGTGTGAGCAAACAAAGTTTGTGCCTGAAAGTATCTTCAGGACTGAGCTAAGGTGGTGCAACACCAAGGCAACTCGTTGCAAAGGTGGAGAAAGATATTATCACTCCTATCTCAGTGTCTCCCATAATGCAAAGCACATTTCTTTGCAGATATGTGTAATGCTATGCATTAAGGCAAGGGCGACTACCCAGACCGGTTTCAACCTTTATTGAGGTCTTGTCAGTGGGAGCCAGGCCCAGTAGTGGAGACACCAAGGCAGAAGCAATGAGAAGTTATCCCTAGCTATAGGGGTTGCAAAAAGGTGTACAACCTTATACTCTGGATTCAGAGAAAGATGTTGAGAGTTCATTTTTCACTTGGTTAGACTATAATAAGTTTAATTTAATCCTTTATCCAAGTGTGAGCAAACAAAGTTTGTGCCTGAATGTATCTTCAGGACTGAGCTAAGGTGGAACAACACCAAGGCAACTCGTTGCAAAGGTGGAGAAAGCTATTATCACGCCTATCTCAGTATCTCCCATAGTGCAAAGCACATTTCCCTGCAGATATGTGTAATGCTATGCATTAAGGCAAGAGCCACTTCCCAGACCGGTTTCAACCTTTGAGGTCTATCAGTAGGAGCCAGGCCCAGTAGTGGAGACACCAAAGCAGAAGCAATGAGAAGTCATCATCACCTATAGGAGTTGCCAAAAGGTGTACAACTTATTAAATTACTTTGGATTCAGAGAAAGATGTTGATAGTTTATTTTTCACTTGGTTAGACTATAATAAGTTTAGTTTAATCCTTTATCCAAGTGTGAGCAAACCTTCTCTTTTGTCTTCTTAAACTCTTTTGGAAGTCTACCAGTCTGGAGAATGTCAGAGAAAAAGCAAGCCAACCACTGTCAAACTTTTTGGCCTGTCTTCAGCAGGAAATCAGGATGAATTCCATCGAAACCTGGAGCCTTGCCTGGTTTCATATCCATTAGAGCAGAGTTAATATCTTCAAGAGTGAAGGGTCATGAATATAAAGGGTCTGATGGTCTGTTGTTTTTCAAATATGTAAGTTCTCTTTTTATTTGAAGAGTGTGTTGTTTGTCCTTGGTGGTATATCTTGATGTATTGAGAATACGTGATGCATATTGGTTAGGAGAAATAGCTGATTGTCCCCGGACAGTCAGGGTGCCACTACCTAGTTTTCTTAGAAGGCTCCATGCTTTTCTACTGGAGTGCCGAGAATCGAGTCTTTCTACTGTTTCAGTCCATTTCTTCTGTCAGCTGGTATCAAGGCTGTGAATGAGTTCATCTGCAATGTCAGGATCGCCACCCTCTAGTTATTTTTGATACAGTTTATTACTATCATCGTCCCATTCAGGGATATACTCCTTCCGGAAGCCTTTTGGTATGGTCTTCTTACCTACAGCTAAGACAGCTCCCATGAGTCTCTTGTAAATATTGCTTGTTGGTGGGATCCAACGGACATATTTGTCAAGACAGGCAGCAAATGTATCCCTGTCGGCTTTCTGGAAGTTCCAGCAGGGATGTTGGATGGATTTGACAAGGGTTAGCTGCAGACCTACCTCTGATATAATTGGTCTATGTTGGAGAGAACTTTTCTCGATATAGGTAATGGTCGTCCATTGTTGTCTTGATGACGAAGCAGAGGTCGAGGTTGTACTCCCTGTTCCAAGATGCTGACCTGAAGGAAGATCTATCTTTTGCATCGAAAATTAGGTGTGAATTTCAGCCCATTCAGTCAAAGTCTCTCCGCATTTATTGTTGGAAACATATTTGTGTGTGGTAACTGTTAAAGTCACCTATATGCATCGCAGGGTGGTTGTGCACTGGTAGAACTTGTGGAGACCACAAGAGGGCAGGGGGGTTTATACACATTGGTAATGGTTATGTTCCCTATCGTAGTTGTTATCAGATGCACGCCACCGACAATGCTGGTTGTAATGAGGTGGGAATCTTCTAGGGTACTACGTACATAGGTGGCAAGGCCATGTGCATGATGTTAAGTGGCTCCACTGATAATGCAACCAGGAATTCGGCCCCTGCGGTGGAGCTGATCCTCATCCTTACAGTGAGTTTCTTGAATAAAACAACATCAACACTGTTGTCGTATAAAATCTTTGAGGGGTATTCACATTTTGCTCTACATATATCCTCAATGTTAATTTGGCAAATTCGGACAACAGGTCCAATATTCCTAGTCATCTTGCCCTTAAAAGAGCTAATTTGTGTGTCTGAGTCCATGTGTGCTGTAACCAGGAGATCGAGAAGATGGTCTGGTTGCCAAGTCGCTCTAGCTCTTTAACATTATCCAGGGTGCACCACGAGGAGGCGAGCTAGGATTGCACCCTGGGTGCAATGGACAGAAAGGTGAGGACAGAAGTTTATTGACATTTATTTTTTATTTTATTTTATTTTTTTTTTTTTGAAGAGTTGCAAACTATAGTTGATTGGGAATACTTCTTGCAGAAGGCACTTCCAGGGGATTGAAGTAGATGGAATAAAAGAGGAAGAGGGAAAACGGGTTTAATGTGTTTGCAACTGCAACACACTATACCAGTTTTCCCTCTTCCTCTTTTATTCCAGCAGGTGCTGGACAGCTGCTGCTCTAAGTGGAGGAATAATGGTTGCCAGTTCACTGGAACAATAATCATCGCAGTACTGTAGAACAGATATAGTGCCAAAACATTGCATCTATGAGATAGAAGTTGAAGTAAATCTGCAAGAGAGGGATCATCTATGAGCCGAATTGCTTATCTCTAGACAGCGTCAAGAATTTTTAGTAAAGTTTTAGGTGCATCACTCCCAAACAGTGAGCAGTATTCTAAGGATGGGTGTATTTAGGATTAATATAAAGTTAAGAGTTAGCCAGTTATAGAATAGCATCTTGAACTAAAGAAAATGCTTAGTTCTTTAGTTGCTGAGGAAGTTGTTGATTGTTTATGATAACATAAAGATCAGATAAAGATAACAAGATCAGATGTCCAAGCTCATGATTTGATTTTGTCTGGTGATTTGGGTATTACTGAAGATAAAGGTAGGTGAGCTGATATCTGTTTTCCAAGAGAAAAGCTAAGGCTGCATTTTGGTGGCATTTAAGGTGACCAGATTGTTCTCATGACATCAGAGGATTGTTTAAGGGACTAGTTTAATAACTTGACAAACTGGAATGTAATTCATGATAATTAATTAAACTTAATACAGCTTTCATTTACATAATTATTATTAGCATAGAATTTTTGCCCTAATGTAAAGGCATCTTTAGTATGACTTTCAAATTAAACAATGAAAATTAATGAACTACATCTACGTGATAGAGACAAAGTCTAAATACATTAACCTAATAAAATAACTTTAATTAACAAGATGATAATTAAAAACTTTTCAGTGGATATTGTTTGCCTATTTGATTTGACATCACTGTGAATACTTTACATGTCAGAATAAGCTTTACCAACAAATTGAGGGGACATCAATGGGTACCTCATTATTCTACACTTGCTAACTACTTCATGGATGAATGAACAATGGACACTGAATAGCATTTTTCCTGAACCGTCCTTATGATACAGATATGTAGGTGATATCCTTGCTGTCTGACATGGCATCCTTATAGATCTACAAGAGTTAATCAATAAGATGAACAGTTTCCACCACATCCAGTTCACCCTTGAAGTACAAGAGGATAATTGGATAGTCTTTTTTAGATCTCCTTTTTACTTCATCAACCAGATGGTACCCTTCATTTCTCAGATTTTAGAAAGAAAACCAATACCAGATTTTACATTCGTGCTCTTTCACACTATCAAAAATGTCAAAAATCTGGCACCATTAAGACCAGTACATTGAGCTCTCTCTCTCTCTCTCTCTCTCTCTCTGCATATGTGCTCTACTGAAATGCTGCTCTCTTAGGAAATAAATCAAGTCCACCTCTTGCTAACTGCTTTACCGAATCTTATGTCAACAAAATCATTGATAAGCTATAGAATTTCCTCATCATCTGCTTCTCATTGTGGTGATAATACTGAAGTGGTCCAACATATTAGCCATTCTTTCTGTTAATGGTGTCTCTGAAGGCACAGCTAAACTACAGTCATCCCTTGACTTGCATCCTTTCAAAGATACGTCCGTGATCCCATAAGTGAATAAACAACATTTTCGACTATACTTTCGAACAAGAATAAAGCGAGCGTAAAGTAAAAAGGTTTTTATTTAGAAACAACGCAGTGGCAACACCGCATTCAGCAGCAACCGCCCTCAGCAGTTGGCACGTGTCTTCAACAGTTCCTCTGTTGATTTCGTGTTTGAAAAATATGTTATTTGTGTATTTATCGTTAATTATTTCCTGATATTTTGTGCAACATGGTCCCTACACATCCAATTAAAAAACCTAGTGAAGAATCACAGAAAAAGAGGCAAGCAACTGATCTTGAAACGAAGTTGCAAGTTATAAAGCAACATGAAGCTGGTAAGCCAGTCAGTGTGATCGCACATGACTTCAGGTGGTCTCATTCTACAGTGACGACCATTTTGAAAATAAGGATAAAATTGTAGAGGCTGTGAAAGGATATGCTTCCATTAAATCGACGATACTGATAAAGCAACGACAAGGTCTTATCAGTGATTGTAAAAGCTACTTTCATCATGCATAGAGGACCTGAACCAAAAGTGCATACCCCTTAGCACTAAGATCATAACCACTAAGGCATCAAGTCTCTTCAACACATTGAAGGAGAAAGCCGATTACGACTACAAATTCAATGGTGCTTCTGGTTGGTTCACGAGATTCAAGTAGCATTTTGTGCTGCATAATGTGAAAATATATGGTGAATCCGCAAGTTCTGATGAGAAGACTGTCAAGGAGCTTGTGAAGAAACTGGATAAAATTATTATGGAGGAAAATTATTTGTCACAGCAAGTATTTAATATGGATGAGACCAACTTGTTTCGGAAAAAAATGCCCTAGCGGACAATTAATCCACAAAAAGCTAAAATCTATGCCTGGTTTCAAAGCTCTTAAAGACCATGTTATGATTCTGTTAGGGAGTAATGCGGCTGGATATAAACTGAAACATATGTGATATGGCACAGTGAGAATCCACGAGCTTTCAAAAACATTAGGAAGCATACTCTTCCAGTTCATTAGCGGAGATATGAAGTCGTGGATGACTCAAAAATGTTTGAGTCATCGTTTGTGGATGCCTTAATCAACTGTTATGTGAGTGAAATGGAAAGCCATTATATGAAAGAAAATGTAGAATTTAAAATTTTATTAAGGTTAGGGTACCCACAAAAAATCATAGTTTTGAGGTAAAAATAAGAAAAAAGATTTTGTTTTTTGTTTTTATAAAGTTTATATACTAAAGAATACATTCCGTAATTTTCGTATACTCAAAAACTTCCTATATTTTGAGTTATTTTATATTATTTATCATATTTATCGTTTAAATGCTCATTAAATATACAAAAACTTTAAATTGTTATAACTTTGCTTGTAATTGTCAGAATTAAAAAATTTAAAAAGTAAATTATGTAGATTTAAAAGCTCTCCAACATCAGTTTTGTAAGTAAAATCAATTGAGAAGAAATTTTATTGGTTCTTGCTACCATTGCTATATTGTAAACTACTTTGAAATAGGCCAATCAGAGCAAAGCTTACAACACCAAAACCGGAACAAATATGGCTGCCACTAACTCATGTGTTTAAGTGTGTTTTCAAAGCTTTGTCTTCAGTCTGAGATTTATTATAAAAATTAAGTTTTAATTATTGATAGGATATAAATACTTGATAGGAGTATTAGGAACAAGAAGGAAGAGTTTTTGGCTTTGGTTGGCACTTCCAGGCCACAGGTTGTTGGCATTAGTGAAACATGGCTGACAGAAGATGATAAAGCTAGTGGGATTGAATGCGACGGGTATAGCATGTTCAGGAGGAGTGACAGGGAGAATGAAAAGGAGGGAGGAGTGTTATTGATGATAGCTGATGAGTTGCAGCCAAGGAGTATAGAAGCTGAACTGCAGGATAGAGAAAAGAGCACATTTGAGGCTGTTTAGTGTGAGATAGAGTCTAGCAGAACAAAATATACTGTTGGATTCTGAATATATAGAGATTGGAGTAATTATTATTTGCTTCAGAATCCAACATGATCTTCCATTACAAAGGCTAGACTTGTAAATATTATTTAATGTAAACAACTTATTTTACAATTTAATATTCATATAACTACCTTTAATTTTATCTAATATTTAATTAATTAAAGATATATGTATTAATAATGAAAAGACTGTATTAAATATTATTAAGCTATTTTATATAGTACTATATTAATATTATAAGAACTTGTATTTGATAATTTAACTGCGCATTAATTGAAATGTAAATATTCTCTATTTATTCCTATTTGTAGAAGTTTAACATTATGCAATAGCTCAATTTTATTATATTTTGTTTGGTTGTCATGGAGACGTATGTAAGTAAGCGAGTGTGAGTTTGGAACAGGGCATGAGGAAAAGAATTTTAGAAAGAAATCACGAGAATAATTTAGGCAGGAAGAAGGGATATAAAAAGGAAGAACGCCGAAAATATAGAGATTATAGATTAGAGAGGGAAAAGAGAGAGATTGGTATTCGGTTGGAATTGGAGCATTCAGCATTCGGGGAATCAGAGTGTGATATTAGAGAGTCGGCAAGTCACTCAAGCAGCTAATTTAAGTCTACTAGTCGAGAAGCAGTTAGCTAATAAGTTGTAGAATAACAATTATAGCTATGAAAAACAGCTGAGAGACTATTAAATAGACTAGCAATACTTGAGTTGAGATTTAATTTCAACGCCGGCCTTTCAAGGACATACGGAACCTTGAAGCAAAGCACGAAATTACTAGAGAATAGTAGAGGCTGTAAAGTTGAAGTTTACCGTTAGCTGTGTTTAGAATTATAGTGCCTAAAGAATTATTTGAATGCAGGAGGATTGAACAACTGTGCATATAAAATTTTACGTTAAAGAATTATTGTGTATTGCCTTAACTCATGAGTGATCAGTAGTACTTCAAGCAAGAACGTTTGTTTATGTGTATTGTGACTGATGATTAATTCAGTTATTGCTTAGAAGATTTATTTAATGAGTGCCGTATACTGCTCAAAGTGTTTACAGTTATAAAAAATGTTTGTGTGTAAGTTTATGAAGAAAGAAGATTATCGGTAAGATTATTCCAACCATTAATATTCCTTTGCAGAGAAGTGTGTGAGTTTCATCCTAGAATTTCCTTATACTAACAGTAACTATTGCGGAAATTAGCTGAAGTGTAAATTTAGGAGTGTTTGTTTGTTAAAGAACTGTGAGAAGACTGTATTATAAAGATAACAGATTTATCATTGTCTGAGTTGTATGATTGAATTTATCAGATAAGTTAAAATGTTTGTGATATCTTAATTACTGATTTGAATTTAAGTGTAAAATTTGTGATTTTAAAATTAAATGTTTGTTTTTGTTAATCAAAAGTTGTGTTTTGCCTGAATCTCTTTTACTGCACCATTTATTAAATATTGGAACCAAGGCGGGTAAATTAAGTAAGTTAAATATTCTCGGCCAGTATATATAATAACAACATGTAAAGGAAAGGTAGTTGAGAGTTGTTTTTTCTTCAATTCTTGAACTAATTCAGATATAAAGTGGCGCAGTCTTTAAATATAAATTTTCTTTATATTTGAATTAGAAATCAACTTACAACTTATCAATTAGTTAAGAACATCATAATAGTAATCATGTCGGATCCAAAGTATAGATTGAGAAGAATTAGGATCCAACAATACAATTGGGTGCTGCTATAGACCAGGTGATGGAATACATGGTGGGGATAGTATGCATAGGCAAATAGAAGAAATGAGTGGAAGGAGGGTAATTATTATGGGTGATTTCAATTATGGTAACATTGACTGGAATGAGGAGAGGGCACATGGGAGAAAGGAATTGAATTTTATGCGGTTATTAAGAGACAACAATCTGCGACAGCATGTAGTGGAAAATACCAGGGGGCAGAGAGTGCTTGACCTAGTAATTGCATCTGAGAATGTGGCTGTAACGAACATGACCATGTTGCCACCAATTGGTGAGAGTGATCATAAGGTCATGACTTGGGAGGTGGCTAAAGGAGTGAATTTACAACTAAGACAGAGTACATGTGGAATTACCGGGCTGGTAAGTATGGCAAGCTTAGGAGTGTGCTTGGCTCAGTGCCATGTCATGTAAAACTGCAAGGGCTGGATGTCGATAGAGCATGGGAGTGGTTAAGAAGTGTTTGCAGGAGGCAATGGTTGACTGTATACCAAGAGTCCGAATAAGAAATCAAGTAGGGGTTAAATGGATGAATAACACTATTAAGCTTGAGCTGCAAAAAAAGAAACAACTATGGAAGGAATTTAAGGAGAAAGGTGACTGGCAGGCACATGAACGGTATAAAGCACAGGCCAGAAGGGTAACTAGTGCGGTAAGAAAAGCAAAAGCGGATTATGAAAGAACATTAAACATGCAGGCTAAAGAGAATCCCAAACAGTTTTTTCGATATGTGACAAGTAAAAGAAAAAATGTATATGGCAGAATGATTTTAAAGAATGCCGATGGTAGGGAGGTAACGAATCAGTCGATATAGTGGGATTACTGAGTGAGCACTTTGCAAGAGTATATCATCCAGGTGGCGACATTGAAGGAATGGAAGAACCAACAGCTTATACTGGAATTGTGATGAATGAAGTAGAGGTAACTAGTCTATTACAAAACCTCAATGTCAATACATCTGTGGGATTGGATGGTATACCAGCTCGTGTCGTATGTGAAGCGGCTAAAGAATTGTCAGTGCCCTAGACTATTTTGTTTAATTTGAGCCTTGGGTCTGGGTCAGTCCCAAGGGGGTGGAAAGAGGGGAAAATAGTTCCGCTGCATAAAGGTAGTTCCAAGGCTGCTGTTGAAAATTACTGGCCAATCAGCATAACAGGAATCATTATCAAGGTCTTGGAGAAAATAGTCAAGAGGAAAATACAAGATTGGATAGATGTAAATGGGATACTGTATCGGGGAGAGCATGGTTTTGCGAAGGGTAGGTCGTGCCTCGGTAACTTGTTCACGTATTATAACACAGTGACTGCTGAACTGGATAAGGGTAATGGGTTTACAGTGATTCTACTGGACCTTGCTAAGTCCTTTGACAGGATACCACATGGAATTCTTATCAGTAAATTGCAGCATATGGGGATGGATACAGGGTTGGTGAGATGGATAGGAGGGTGGTTGACGGAAAGATATCAGAGAGTGGTTTATTCAGGAGTAGAGTCCACAAGACAGCCTGTGACTAGTGGTGTGCCACAAGGATCTGTTCTTGGACCACTGCTGTTTAATTTGTTCATTAATGATATAGGAAAGGATCTGAGAGCAACAGTTCATTTGTTTGTGGATGATGCAAAGTTGGGTAGGGCAATAGTGAATGCAGATGATGTCAAAATTTTGCAAGATGATTTGGATAGACTGGAGGTCTGGGCTAAGGAGAATGAATGTCAATTTAATGTGTCAAAATGTAAGGTTATACATTTTGGGGTGAAAAGATTAGCAGCAGTTTACCACATTGGTGGAACTGTACTCCAGGAAATTGATGAGGCACGAGATTTAGGAGTGTTGGTGGATAAGGAGTTGAAGTTTAGCGGGCACATTGCAAAAGTGGCCAAATCAGCTCATCAAATCACTTGGTTGCTGAAGAATACATGGACAAGCAGAGACAAGCAGGTTATTGTTCCTTTGCATCGAGCCTTGATAAGATCCCATCTCGACTACTGTGCCCAGATTTGGTCACCTAGTTTTCTTCTTGATGGGGAGGAGGTTGAGAGGATCCAGAGGCGAGTGACCAAGATGAAAGAGGTCTGTGGAATGAACCTTATGAGAACAGGTTGAGGATTTGTGGGTTGCAGAAATTGGTTGATAGGAGGAAGAGGGGAGATATGATTGAGACATTCAAATTACTGAAGGGTATCTATAAAATTAATTCAGAAGATATTTTTGAGAACAGGGCTGGTTGTGGGAGGACTAGGGGACATCCATGGAAACTGGGCAAAAGTGTGGTTAGTAAGAGTGTTAGAGCTGGGTTCTTTACTTTTAGAGTGGTGAATGAGTGGAAGGGGCTGCCAGAGTCTGTGGTGGATTTGAAGTGAATGATTTTAAGGCAAGGTATGTTAAATACTGTATGAATGTCAAATAGTTGTGATGAATATGATTTGGGGCCTCCCTCGATGAGTCTAAGGACTCCCTGGAGTTGCCCAAAATAATAATAATATAACATTTAGAAACATAAATATATATATAAATATGCCTAAAAGAAGAGAAGAAATAGCAGTATATGATGCACTGATAATTTTTAATGATGGTGATCAAGGAAGATTACTGGTATTTGAAAGATTGGGACTGAAAATAGGTGAACAATGTTTACAAATATTTCAGTTATTTGCTAAATAGAGATGCTTAAGAGCAAAAAAAAAGCTGCCTCAGAAGAAGAAAAATTAACAAGAAAGCAAAAATCTATGAATATGTTATCTAAAACACCTGTTGATAACACATATATTGCTGGAGGCTTTTAAATATTCATAGAATAATAATAAAGTATGGTTATAAACTTTAAATTGATTTTTCTCTGGTTTTTAAATTTTAACACATTGTAGTTGGTTTTGGCAAGATATCTTAAAAACTATTAGTCGTAGAATATTAATTTTTATTTCTAACACAGCTTAATATATCCAGAATATATTGAACTAAAATTATAATGATTTATATGTATTTTCATTTTTATATTTTAAGGTTATTTTTCAAACATGCAAAATTTGTGTAATAATCATTATATGGACAAATTAAATTCCATAGCTTTAAAGGAACTGATATTTGCTCAATAATTTTAGTCATTATTGTTTAATAGACAGGATAGAATATCTGTAGCAAATTTGAACTAAAACAAATCATTTGTTTCATAAAAAAAAGTGACACAAAAAATTCCTAATTTTTTAATAAAAATTTGATTTTTTTAAAATTAATGTTAATTTTTTAAACATTTTTTCCAAGAAAGTTATTACTGACATTGCTCCCTAACAAAAACAATAAATAATATGACTGTTATTTGATTAATAATTTTTTTCCAATTCCATGGTACACTCTATCCTTAATTCTAGATAATGCTCCAGGTCATCTGTCTTATATAGGTGATCATCAAGTTCAAGGTCATGTTTCTCCCTTTAAACACTACTTCATTGATCCAACCGATGGATCAGAGAATTTTAGTAGTGTTTAAGGTTTATTATCTATGGGAAACTTTTTCACAAGCCATTTCTGCTGATGAAGGACTCTCATGCAATTCTGGAAAGCATTCAATATTTATCATGCTATTAAAAATATTGCTGTAGTTTGGGACAAAGTGATCTCTCAATGTATGGGTGACATACGGAAAAAGACATTTAAAGGTTTGTGCACGATTTTGGAAGTTTTGAAAAAAATGAAGACCTTTGTAAATTGAGAGAAGAAATAGTGGGCCTAGCAAACAACCTGAAACTCTAAGTGAATGATGATGACATAGTTCAACTCATAGCAAGTGCCGCTGAAGAGTTAACCAACGAAGAATTGGTCAAACTGGAGGAACAATGTGTTGCAGAAGAGGAAGAACGAAAAAAGGGAGAGGAAAAAGAGAAACAAGGAAAAGTAGTTAAATAATTCTCAGTGATGGGTCCTGCAGAAATGTTCTCTGAAGTTAGCAATGTTCTCAAAGTGGTTGAAAACATGGACCCCAATGTTGAATGCTACTTATTAGTAGAAAGGAAGGTACACAATTTGCTTGCTATAAAAACATTTATGATGAAACGAAGAAGAGGAATAAGCAAAGTACATTGGACATTTTCATCAAAAAAACAAAGGTTACACCAGAAGAGCCACAGCCTGGTCCTTCACATAGGGAAGGTAATGAAGCTGCGACTGCGGAGGAAGATTTGGGTGGTTATTCTCGTGTTTTATAGTGGCAGTAACATACAGTACAGTTTTATAATAAGGTTTAAAAATGAAAGTATACTTATTACTGTTAAGTCCCTAACCCCTATAACTCTGCTGATTTAATGTATCGACTTATGTCCGAACCGACTTACGTCCTTCCTGATGGAACGGAACCTCGACATAAGTCAAGGGATGACTGCGCTTAGATCTATTGGCCTACAAGTATCCTTTCATCCTACTAACAAGATTTATACTTTTCTAGACTCAGCAAAAGATAAATTTCTGTTTTTGGCCTATCCTGGAGTTTACCAAATTCCTTTGCAGTGCGAGTTTCTCATATTTTGGCCAAAGAGGTAGATCAGCTGAAAGTTTATTTTTCACTTGGTTAGACTATAATAAATTTAGTTTAATCCTTTATCCAAGTGTGAGCAAATAAAGTTTGCGTCTGAAAGTGTCTTCAGGACTGGGGTAAGGTGGTACAACACCGGGCAACTCATTGCAAAGGTGGAGCAAGATAACATCACTCCTCTCTCAGTATCTCCCATAATGCAAAACACATCTCCTTGCAGATATGTATAATGTTATGCATTAAGGGAAGGGCCACTACTCAGACTAGTTTCGACCTTTATTGAGGTCTCTTCAGTGGGAGCCAGGCCCAAGTGGAGATACCAGGCAGAAGCATTAGCAAGGTCATTTCTACCTATAGGAGTTGCCAAATGGTGTGCCATCTTTTTTATAAAATTAATCTGGATTTAGAGAAAGATGATGAAAGTTTATTTTTCACTTGGTTAGACTATAATAAATTTAGTTTAATTCTTTATCCAAGTGTGAGCAAACAAAGTTTTGACCTCACCTGGACTGGGCCATCTTCCAGTAGTTCAGACAAGGAGTCAAAGCAGAATTAAAAGAGACTGCATTTAACAAAAGGTTGACCAATCTATGTGACTGCTACAATGCTGTCAAAGAACGTGAACAAATGCTTGGAGACCTCCATACTGCAGCTGTTCCAGGTCTTGTCGATGTAGTCGAAGAGAAAGGAAATCCAGAAAAGAGGCATGAACAAATCAAAGAAAATAGCGAAAAGAGAGAAAGACCTAAGGTGAGAGAAGAGATAGAAGAGCGTGATAGACCACTGATAAATAAATTGACAGGATCCTATGCTGATACAGATAATATCAAGGCCTTGGTCAGACAAGAAATAGGAATTTTCCAAAAGCCTATTATGGATCGGTTGGATGAGGTGATGACACAACTGGGAACTTTGTCTGTAAGTTCCCAGTTGTATTAACCTAGTCATAGTGGAACTGAAGAAACAACTAGGTTAATACAAGAAGAAGCTGAGCATCTACAAAGACCCCTTCTCGATCGGTTGGATTCAGTAATGCAGAGGCTATCAGAAATCACCTCCCAACAAGCAACAGTAAATCTTCTGAGACCTATTGATCTGAGCAATGGTAGAACCCCCAAGGTGCTTCAAGTGCGACAAGATTGGACACCTTGCTTGTGATTGTTATGTAAATAGGAAACGCTTCAGTAAGGGCCATAATGGAGAGTTAAACTCGCACACTTATATGAGCAGAGTATGGAATAAAGGGCAAGGAAAGCAGGAGCATCCTAATGAATTGATGGTGATAGTCAGTGCATATGGAAAACAGTGCAAAGCCTTGCTGGACACTGGAGCCCAGTTGTCTATCATGTCTGAGGACTTCTTTATGACAATACTGCCCTATATAAAGGATAATATCACTCACCTCAGGTGACATGTGAGAATATCAGGTGTTACAACCTCCAGCACTCACGCTTCAAGATCGGTGAATTTCAAGATATACCTACCGGAATTCAAGTTGTGTGTTTGGCAAAAGTTTCTGGTCCTGTCAGGGTCTTCTCTCCCACACATTAAACTGATTCTGGGTAATGATTTCCTGTTAAGGTATAAATTTAGGTGTGATTATATAAGGAGGAAGACATACCTGCTAGAAAGGAAGTAGATCAAAGGAAAAGGACACAATCTTCGTCTAGGAGAAAGCCTTAATATAAATGCCCCCACATGTAAGAAGCATAATGTTGGATGTCAAGGAGAGCAGGAGAATCCAGTCTCAGACAGACAGTTCTCCAGGTACACTCGGTTTGGAGAGTGCATTGGGGCAAGTACAGTCATACCCCAACTTACACTACCCCGACTTACGCGGTTTCTTATATGTACGTATTCTCATCCTGCCTCACCACTAGTCGTATCTTTCAGGTGCCGGCCACATTCGCCAGTGTCGCACATGCTGTGAACAAGCACTGCCGTGTTTTGCACGGTCTCCATTCATACATGATTTTTATAGTCTACAAACCTTGTGATTGTTTATGTTATGATAAAAATTTTACCACATAAAAAATAATAATGTCGTCCAAAAGAAGCAAGTCCGATTCTTCTACAGCTAGCAAGAAAAGAAAAACATTGACTTTGGAAACAAAGCTCAACATTATTAAGGATTTTGAAGGCGGAATGAAAATTTGTGAGCTAGCAAAGAAGTTCGATCTACAGGAATCCACAGTAAGAACAATCATAAAAGAAAGGCTTACAGATTTTGGAGGACATAGATTCTAACGAGGAACTAGCCACAAGGCAAAAGGCAAGGAATAAAAAAATCATTAGCTTGCTATGAAGAAATTTTGCGACAAGAAAAAGACATTATGCCATCAGACGAATCTATTAGATTTTATGAAACCATCAACATCGAAATAACTTTCTTTTTTTTATGTATGAAAAACTACAATTATGATTATATTTCTTAAAAAATATATGTGTTTTTGTAAACCTTTGGTCCCAATTGCTGTTTGTATATATAAATTACATTCAAAATTATACCCCGAGTTACACGAATTCGACTTACGTGCTTTTTGTTGGTCCCACCTACCGCGTAACTACGGGGTTTTACTGTATACCAAATGAACGAATGTCAACCAGGGTGGGGGAAAGAAACTATGAGAACCAAAATCAAGACAGGTTACGAGAACAAACCAGGTATAACCTTAGGCCCCGACAAAATGGTAAGGTAGACCACAGGAAGGGAGTTTATCGCTTGAGTGAACATACCTCTGATGAAAGGATCTTAACCTGGGATGCATCTCGGACAGCTAACTGAGATGCAAAAGAAGGCATAAATAGGGCAAATAGAAGAAGGAAACTTAAAAAGAAAAAACACATACAGGATAAAGCACATAGCAGAATTCAGTGCCTACAATTTACCAGGTGTTTCTTCAATAAGCAGCAAGTTCCTGAAGGAATGAGGAGAGAAGGAATAGAAAGTTGGTCAGTTGACAGGAAGGAATCCAAGGGGATAAATTACACCAATAGAAAGCTAAATGACAATGCTGTCAAAAACAAGGGCACACTTTACTTCTATAATCTGGGGAATCCACAGCATGAAGAGTGGATAAAGAGCAGGAAATCATTGACAAAAATTGGAACCCCGGATGTAACAAAAAAAGTTATGAAAAATTTTTTAAAGAGGGAGGAAACCTTTGTAAAATTAGTGATTTTTGTAAACTTCATAAGAAAATTTACTTGATCACAATTTTACAAGTAGAAACCTTAATAAGAAAATAGTGCTTGCATCTAAGTATAAAATGCAATAAATATATTGAAAAGAATAATTGTTAACTCGTATAAGAACATTGATTGTATAATATTAGAAAAATGAGATAATTAATTTACAGTATTTTGTTATAGGAATTTTGCATGTAAAAGGCTTGCTTGTTATACACTTGAAACAAGAGATTGTAAGTTATGCTAATTCTTAGAAAAAATGGGTGAGCGGATAAAGTCCAAAGTCATGGTTCCCGATTTAGACACTGCCACGAGTCAGTCGCGTGCACACCGGTAGGGTCATAATATAAAAGGGTTAGGAGCCCCCCCCACACACACACAAGGTCTTTTTGCCAGTTTTCGTTTGGGGGTTACCTTATGCAGTTTCGTGAGATCCACCACGACATGTAATACTAATAAGTGGGATTTAGGTCCCATTTTTCCTACCATCAAGAACAAAGGACACCACATGGTCGGGAAGAAAGGTATTTTCCACATACTAAGCCAACCCTAGTCTAAAGGAAGGAGACTATCAGTGGAAATTGTGGATATCCTCATGGCAAATCTGATGACTGCAGAACAGCAGATAGATCATGTTTCCTTAGAAGAAGCCTGATATGCTGCAACCGAGATGGCTCTCATGTTCCGAAGTACCCCAAATATGTTCCACTACAGAAGGAGATTTTCTTCAGGAATCGCAGATATATAACGTCTAGTAGAAGAGTTTCATCAAACAGTATTGTGAAGAGTTTTATGTTAATTTAATATGGCTGTAATTGTAATTCGTATTACTAAGCAATTGAAGGACTTGAATGAGAGTTGAACTAGGATTTTACTCACTTAATAGTATAGAGAAAGAGGGAACTATTTTATCAGTATTACTGAATGAACGATAAGGTGTGTATAGATACTAGTATATGTAATTTACCCTTGACTGAGAAAGGTCAAGAGAACTGAATGTGGCGTTCATTGTAGTAACGGAATTGCTAAGCCCACATATTCTTGTAAATTAATGTGTGTAATCCAATTGTGTCTAATTGAATTATTGTATCATATTGTGCTTAAGCGGGTGAAAGATTTAAGCCAGCTTAGTCATTGGCAGGAAAGCCCCTTTATCTTGTGTGTCTAGAGTCCTTTGTGGAGGCATAACAGTTTATCCCATGTGCTAGTGTAAAATTCTAAAATTTTGTATTTTGCTTATCTTATTAACATTGTATCATCTTAGTATTGAATTGTAGTTTTTAGAATTTAATGTATTGTATTGTATTTATGAGATTAATAAACTTTTGCTTATCAAATATTCAGTTGTCTGAATTTGCCATTCAATGCTCCACTTGTTATAACGTACGAACCTAGGCACGGGGGGAGAAAAAGTTAAGTTACGAGATCAAGGTTACGACGGCATGATTATTTCACTTCTACTTATTTAGGAATTTGCTTCTTGTTTTAAATTTCTTTATAAACTAAATATCCTAAATGGCGCAGCTTTAAAAAATAAATGTTTTAGGATACTAAGAGGAGCAAGAGTTTAGATGTCTAGTACGGAGGTGACGATACGCGAAGAAAAAGGATAAGATATATAAAGGAAAGTAAAGTATAAGGGAAATATATAAACACACAAGAATGGGACACAACAAAACCCTGCAACATTGTCCAAATCTAAATGGATGTGATGGACTAAAATTATCCCTTTTATGAAAAATAGTACTTCCTCACAAGTTCCAGAAATAATAACTTTTTTTTTCTTATGATCTACTGATGTGTAGCTCAGTGGAAGTGGCACTTGCATCCTCTGCGCTTGGTCACTCAAAGTTTGACTTAAGTTCAAGTCTAGTCGCCGACTAGAGGAACTTTTTCCAAGCCTTTCTTCGGCCAGTTCCCAAGCTAGTCGATCTCTGGCATGGACAAGAGGGTTTTTCATCCCGTAAACTCAAGAAAATCGACCGTAGTACCCACATTATTTCAGACAGTAACATATCTTGTTAGGGTTAGGTACCAAGAAATGGCAGCACTTGTTTGCCAGCCTCTTCATCGGTGGCCACTATAATTAGTGATAGACATGGGCGAGCTATCTCTGATTGGCTACCGGTGGAGATTGAACTGCCCACTCAGTCTCCACAGCTAGATAGGGTATAAAGCCTCACCTACTCCCTATAAGGGAATAAAAGCCGTTAACTGATTTTTTTTTTATTTGTGATCTACTGATTAAAGTTTTTTTTATTAGGGCCTTAATGCATTTAGACCATGTTACTCTATATCATATATAGAGTAATTTAATAGATATATAGAGTTAATTAATACTTGGGTTATCTGTACACTACAAATGAAGGGAAAATAGAGAGTACTATCATCTGCAAAGCTGTGGATAGGATTAGTGCTAATCAAGAGTAGGTCTCTTATGTACATGAGAAAGAGAGAGTAGGTGATAGGACAGAGACCGGAGGTGCTCCTGCATGCTCATGAAGCTTAGAGGGAGCCATGGCACACAGTTATCAAGCAGAGAGGAGGTTGACAAACTAATTACAGAGGGTGGTATGCAGACCAAAGGATTACATTTGTTATGCAGGCCCAAATGCCAGACATGGTCAAAAATTTCTCAAAATGTGAAGAGTGATAGCACAAGTTTCTTCAAACCTTTCCATTGCACTGTTCTATGGTGGGTGATGTAAGCCAAGAAGTTGACTGCGGATCTTGAATGGCAGAATCCATATTAGTGGTCATTAATTAACTACTGGGTCTCTAGGTAGTGGAGAAGTTGGCTATTCATGAATTAATTTGGACAGCACTGAGGTGATGGTGATTGGTCAGTAGTCTGATGGCAGACTTCTATCTCTCTGTCTCCCTGTTTTTGGGACATGATGGATAAATAATTTTTTTTTTTTATGTTGGGCCCATATACAAGAGGTTTGCTGGTTAACTTATAGTACACTAGTACCGTATATGAGTAGGGTTGGGAAAGGCAAAAACTTGTTTACATTTGATTTAAAAGCCTGTATGTTGTATTCCTTGGGAAATACATCAGGGGGAAGACTGTATGTTGTATTCCTTGGGAAATACATCAGGGGGGGAAGACTGTTCCACAGTACAGCAGTAACAGGGGAAGGAAAATAAACTTGTTCTGTGGGTTTCAAGGTGCACTGTGAAAGGATGTTGGGCAGCAGCTGTATGTGTTACAATGGGCTTAGTACAGAGTAGGGGAATTATTGATGCTGTTTCAGATGAACATTTTCCATGGAAATATTTACAGAACATACAAATTGCAGAAACCAAACATCTATGTGAGAGTGAGAGAAGCGAGTTGGTAAGAGATGGGTCATTTATTAGTCTAATTGCTCTCCTCTGTATTGAGTCAAGCATTTTGAGAGAGCTTATAGGCGCCCCACTCCAAATGTGAGAGCAGTATTCGATAGCCTGAGCGGATTTGCAATCTGTATAAGGTTAACAGCTATTTAGAGGTGAACTAACGTCTTGAGCGAAAGAGAAAACCTAGTTTTTTGGAAGCTGAGGATGCAATGGTTGCAATGTGTTTATGCTAGGAGAGGCTTGATGTCAGAATAATTCCGAGAAGAGTAATCTCATCTTGTCTGGGAATTTGAGTGTTATCAAAAATAATGCTGGGGGGGGAAATGGTTCTCTTTTGTGAGAAATAAGACAGAACTGGGTTTTACTAGTGTTGAAGTTGACAAGGTTATCTCAGCCCCATTGGAGGATGGCTTGGAGATTACAATTAAGGGCAGTGGTGGTTGATGCTCTGTGGGTTGAAGTGAGTTGTTTAGAAGGGTTTGTCAAAAGAAAGGGAGGAGTGCAATGTGCTGTCATCTGCAAAACTGTGTATTGGGTTGGAGGTCAACTGAAGTAGGTCCTTAATATACAGAAGGAAGAGGGTCGGTGAGAGAACTGAACCTTGTGGGACCCCAGCATTAGTTGGATGGTGAGAGGATAGGAAGGCGTCTACCATCACACAGTGTGCGTCCAGACAGGAAGCTGCAATCCATTTGCAGAAGTCCTGAGACAGTCCAAATGATGGGAGTTTGCTTAGTAAGCCTTTGTGCCAGACCCGGTCAAAGGCTTTAGAGATATCAAGACATTGATTGCTACCGTTATCAATGCGTTAGAGGGGATCTCAATCACCCCCCCCCCCCCAAACACAAAACTTTATCTGCTACCAATATTGGCTTGTGGTCTTTATTTTTATTACTTTCTTTCTAACATCACTTTCTCTATCTTTCATAAAAAAGCAAGAGGGAGAAAACTTTGGCTGTTTTGGGATCATGTCTTGTGAGCAATTAATGTCCTGATAAGATTAGGTAAATTTTGCTGCATTGTCAGTTTACATATATATCAAACGATACACTAAAAATGTATCACTGTGATACATTTTTAGTGTATCCCTCCCCTCAAAAAGTATTATTTTTACTTCATGCACTTAATTACCAGAGACAAAAATCATTACCATAATTACTAGTTGCAAAAATCATTCGGATGGAATGGATATATCCTTGAATATATCGGAAGAGTAAAACACACACACACACACACACACACACACACCCTTGAAAAGTATTATTTTTACTTCATGCACTTAATTACCAGAGACAAAAATCATTACCATAATTACTAGTTGCAAAAATCATTCGGATGGAATGGATATATCCTTGAATATATGGGAAGAGTAAAACACACACACATACACACGTACAGTGGCTATTTTTTTGCCAGTATGCATCAGTACAGCACACTGGTACTTTATTAATAGTGACACATGATGCAAGGACACAATATTGTTTTAATTGACAACTTTTCCTGCTGGCATAACAAAGAATGCATACTAGCATCTATTGCTTAAAAAAATATTAATTCATTTGTAGGATCGTCAATTTTTTCCCCCAACACAAAACTTTATCTGCTACCAATATTGCTTGTGGTCTTTATTTTTATTACTTTCTTTTTAACATCACTTTTTCTATCCTTTCATAAAAAAAAAGCAAGAGGGAGAAAACTTTGGCTGTTTTGGGATCATGTTTTGTAAGCAATTAATGTCTTGATAAGATAGGTAAATTTTGCTGCATTGTTAGTTTATATATATATCAAATAAAAATTACTGAGTGTACTTAGAGAACTGCATGTTTTCTTATTATTATTACATATAAACATCTCCATGGAGTCCATAGGCACATCATTGGAGGTCCATTTCAAAAACATTATCAATGCTGTCATATTTTGCCTTGAAATCACTGACAAAGCACATATTTCCCCATACACGGTACTAATGTACTATAGGTTGACCAACCAACTTCTCGTGTATGGACCTAAGACAAAACAAAAAATCTATTCCACTCATTTACCACTCTCTCTCTCTCGCAAAAAATCTAGTCCTCACTCCCTTGATAACCATACTCGTACTTAATTTCCATGGATGACTTCTAGTTTTACTTGCATTATTCATTTCATGTAATGAAATATTTCCTCCACATTAATCCTATAAACCCCCATTAAGCAACTTATGTGTTTTATATCCTCCTCCCCCTTCTCTGCTGATCAACCAGCTTCTGTGACCCACAAATGTTCAATATCTCCACATGTAGCATCACACATCCCTGCAACCATTTTGGTCACACAACACTGGATCCGCTCCACCTCATCCATATGCCAATAAACCCAGATCTATGTGCAATCATCCAGTAAGGCTATATATCTAGTAGGCTATATATATCTCTGTACATATCTCCAACCAATTAAACCCAGTTTTTACATATTTACCTGTGTAATATTCAGTGGTCGAAAATAACATTATCAATCCAATGAGGCCTTATCCAAGTCTTATAAAGAGGAATAATAACCTGCTTATCTCTGCATGTCAAGGTGTTCTTCAATAACCAGATAATCCTAGATGTTCTGACCACTTTTTCAAATGTTCTTTTCTCTTTTAGCAAAACTGCTCATTACACTTCATATGGAATTCGAGTAGAGATTAGTTTGGTGCAGTGGAGTTTTCTCTTAACACAGCTATATCTTCCATGATTTTCCTTGTATAAAGAGCCTGCCAATCTCATCAACATCTGAATTCCCAATTCATTTCTCACTTGCAACTGTTGTCTCCTTATGATAAAAAGGCAATCCTCAACTTGAAGAAAAACAAAGATAGCATTATTATAAAAGGCTGATAAGGGAAATTCAACAATTATCCTTAACTCTAAAGACTGTTATGATAAGTTAAACATATTACTATCAGACAACTCCACCTATAAGATCCTAGACAGAGACCCCACAATAAAAAATCATAATGAAACAAACCAACTAATCAGAAATTGTAACATTTGGCCAGAAGAAGTGAAGAGAACACTAAAATCCTCACATCCCATCACTCCAAGACTATATGGGACACCTAAAATACATAAAAAGGATATACCTCTCCATCCAATCGTTGATGGAAGATCATCCCCAACTTACCTTTTGGCAAAGCATCTTGCAAACTTATTAAATAATAAAATAAGATCAACAGAATCCTATATCAAGAATAGTCAGTATTTTGTAAATAAACTCCAAGCCATTAAGATTGCACCAACAGACATGCTAGCCAGTCTATATGTTGTATCCCTCTTCACCAATGTACCAGTAGAAGAGGTAATAAACATCATTCAAGACCTCTTTCCTCTAGACATCACACAGATGTTTAGGCACTGCCTTCAGTCTAATTTCTTCAAAGCTAACAACACTATATACCAACAATTAGAAGGCCTAGCAATGGGAACCCCACTATCACCATCTTGTGCAGACCTTTTCATGGAAAAACATGAAAAAGAAACTCTCTCCACAATCTCCCCTAGACCATCTATATGGTGGAGATATGTTGATGATATTTTCATTATATGGCAAGACAGCTTAGAAAACCTAAAATCATTTGTGAATAAAATTAACTCAAAACATAAGATAAAATTCACCCTAGAAGTGGAAAACAACAGCCAACTGCATTTTTTAGACATCTTGATAAAGAGACAATCAAATAGTGTCAAATTATCTATTTTCAGTTAGCCTACAGACACTGGAAGACATCTTCATTATACTTCAAACCATCACAGGACACACAAACTGAGCATTATCCACATGTTGAAAAATAGAGCCTGAAAGTTTATATCAGAAGAGTGGGATACACAGACTGAACTCTCACTAATAGCCAACACATTACCACAAAATGGATATCCTCCAAACATCATCAAAAAATATCTATATGGTGACAACCCCAGACAAGAAGAATCAAGCTCCCAGCACATTTCTACTGTACTGATCGCTTTCATCAGGTCAATTTCTTATCAAATAGCCAGAATACTAAGAGCCTACACCATCAGAGTGGTCTTGAAACCAACCACCAGCATCAGACAGTTTTTAGGATCCCCAAAAGATAAGGTGCCATTCTACAAATATCCAGGAGTATATTACATTCCTTGCTCCTGTGGTCTTGCCTACATTGGACAAACTTCACGGAGTTTAGAAAGCAGACAAAAAGAACATGATGGTGATGTAAACAACAACAGAAGTATCTCTTCCAGCTTAGCACATCATTTCTTTACCTCTAACCACAAGATAGTGGCAAAACAGCGCCATGCCATATCTGGATGACGACTACAGACATCGTTTATTCAAGGAAGCCACAATAGTGTTAATAATTGGCAGAAACCTCAACAGAAATCAGGGTACCATTCTAAACAGTTCGTGGAAAAACCTGATCCTCTCTCTAAATCCATCTGAATTACAGCTAGCCAGTGATCACATTACACATTTACAATAAACATGCATGCATGATAATGAATAAGAACAATAAGTCCTTTCAGTCTCTGTCACCCGAACGTGCAACCTTAGCTACTAGTTTGTTTACGTTTTTATGTTCTTTTCAATTTGCATTTACTAGTTTTTATGTTTTTCCTGTAAATGCCTTGAAAAAGCTAGACAGTTTGCTAACGAAACAGGTAGGCTATAATGTAAGATGTTTGTAAATGGTCAGTATTAAAACAATGGTTTGTATGTTTAATTATCAAACGACCAAATATGTTTAATTTAAATAATGCATACTGCACTTTGCTTTTATTGATTGATAAAGAATTTTTGCATGCATGAAAAACATAATTTATTACATCTTTTTTTCTAATATGTAATTTTTTTTTTTTAAATTAAGCTAATTTTAATGAAAAAAGAATTTCTGAGACTTTTTGTCATTGTTTAAAACAAAACATCAAGAATGAAGTTTTGTTTTGCTCAGTATTTTAAGCTCTAATCCACACTAGGACTCAGTCATGTCAAATTATGTAGTCTCAGCTGTGTTCTCTGTTGTTAATAATCAATGAAAGGGGAGGAGAACAATTTATTGCCTTACTATTCCCAGATTCACAGCTACATCTCAGAGCCAGTGCTGCAAGCAAGAAATGCATGTTTTCTACCAACACAGCTCTAACCTTAAATACAGATACTAGATAAGCTTAACCATATACAATATATTTCAGTACTTTAATTTCAGAAATTTCAGTACTCTAATAGATGATTTTTTTTATCATAAAAAAAAGGGGGGACATTCATGGGTACACAAAATTGTAACAAAATAATAAAAACAAATACAATATTTATGTAATCAAATTATATCTGACAGGAAAAATAATCTCAGAATTATTATTATTTGTTAATTTGCCTAATAGCTGAAAGTGCATTCTTTATGGTCCTGAAGGTAATCAATTCCAGGTAATCATGAAATGATATTGTTTGCTCCAAATTAGTCACATATGTAAGTTTTAAAATATCCATTGTTTGCTCTAAATTAAGTTTTGTTCATAATCCTAGTTAAAAATTACTTCAAAGAATGAACAATTGCTTTCTGCATGAATGGCTTTTCTCTATAGAAATGAAAACAAAACTAATCTTTAGACACCTCACATGACATTTATAATAATTTAGACTTATTTTTCACGGTATTAACAACACCACACACACTTTTATCACAAAGTTGTTTTATTAATGCTTATATTTCACTGATTTTCAACTCAGCATCATCAGAGCACAACACACTTGCATACGCTACAGTGAGTGAGTGAAACAATATAATTGCAAAAGACAAAAGATCTAAAGTCCTATTTTTGGCGCTGTCTAATGAAAAAAAAAAAAAAAAGCAGCTATCCAGGAGTTTTTCTTAGGATAACTGTCTCCCAAATTTTTGTCAAATTAATGCAACCATATTTGTTAAGGTTGGGAGAATTCTTCAAAGCCATTGCTGACTCAAAAAATAATCTTTCAGATCTATAACGACTCCTAAATAGCACATTCGTTTTCCTCCATCTAATCCTGTGTGAAGGAGTGTCCAAAGCATGGTCTGCCAATCCCGATTTGCCATAGTAATAGTAGCGAATGTATCTTTCATGTTCTTCCAGGCGGATGTTCACTGATCTTCCTGTTTGCCCATGATAGGCCAAGTCACAGTCACAAGGAACTTCATACACTTCTGGGTGTGCTAAAGGGTGAAGATTATCCTTAGGCAAGTGGATCAGAGTTGCCAGCTTAACATGAGGTTAGAAAGTGGTGCGAAGGCCATGTTTTAACAATACTTTGGCTATCTTTTCCGATGTACCTCTGATATAGGGAATAGAAATGGTCATGTTGTATTTTTGTGTATTAGGGAAGGGCAGAGTAATGGGCCTATGTAGTATTTTATGTATTTTGTAGGGATTGTAGGCATTGGCTAAGAACGTATGGCACAGGTATTGGAGTTCAGTGGTCAGAGCTGTATCGTTCAAACAAATGGCTCTGGCTCTGTGTGTAAGTGTTTTTAAAATGCCATACTGTTGGACTGGATGACGATGTGATTGTTTATGTAGGTATCTTCCTGTGTGTTTAGGCTTTCTGTAAATAGAAAAAGATAATGATCCATCTGAAAGGCGGGTGACTAATGTGTCAAGAAATGGTAAACAGTTATTTGATTCTTTTTCTGAAGTGAATTTTGGGGTGTTGGCTGTTTAGGTAGGTGACAAAAACATCCAAAGTGTCTTGTCCATGGGACCAGATGGCAAACACATCATCTACATAGTGTAACCACACTTGTGGCTTTCATGTAGCTGTGGTAAGTACTTTGTTTTCAAAGTGTTCCATGTAAAAATTTGCTAACAGGGGAGAGAGGGGGGGGGAACCCATAGCAGTACCATTAATCTGTTTGTAGAATTTTCCTCCCCATGTAAAGTAACCTGCATTCATCGTAAATTGAAATAATTCAAAAATATCTGGGGAAAATTTAGACTTGATTAAATCAAGAGTGTCTATAAGTGGTACATTGGTAAATAAGGAGGTGACATCGAAACTAACCATTATGTCTGAATCTTTTAGGATTAGAGTTTTAACCAGTGTTTTGAAATGGATTGAATTTTTTACAAAAGTAGAGGAGTTGCCAGTAAGCGGGGCAAGCGACTTGGCTAAATGCCGGGCCAGTTTATTATTATTATTGTTCCGGGAAACTCCAAGGAGTCGAGAGACTCATCGAGGGAGGCCCTAACATCATGTCTGGAACAACTATTCAACGTTCACACAGTATCTATCATATCTTGCCTTGAATTCATTCACGGTCGTAGCACCCACAACAGACTCTGGAAGCTTATTCCACTTATTCACCACTCTCCAAGTAAAAAACCTAGCTCTAACACCCTTGTCAACCACACTCTTGCCCAGCTTCCATGCATGGCCCCTAGTCCTCCCACCACCAGTCATATTTTCAAAAATATCTTCTGGATCAATCTTATAAAAACCCTTCAGTAATTTGAATGTCTCAATCATATCACCCCTCCTTTGCCTATCGTCCAATTTCTGCAACCCACAAATCCTCAACCTATTCTCATAAGGTTCATTCCACAGACCTGCTATCATCTTGGTCACTCGTCTCTGGACCCTCTCCACTTCCTCCCCATCACGAAGAAACCCTGGTGCCCATAACTGGGCACAGAAGTCCAGATGGGGGTCTTATCAAGGCTCGATACAGAGGAACAACAACTTGTTTGTCTCTGCATGTTAAAGTATTTTTCATAAGCCAAGTGATTTGGTGAGCTGTTTTAGTCACTTTTGCAATGTGCCCCCTAAACTTCAACTCCCTATCAACCAGCACTCCCAAATCCCTGGCCTCATCAATCTCCTGGAGTACGGTTCCACCAATGCGATATACTGCTGCTATTCTTTTCACCCCAAAGTGCATAACCTTACACTTTGCCACATTAAACTGACATCCATTTTTCCTAGCCCAGTCCTCCAAACTATCCAAATCATCCTGTAAAATTTTGACATCCTGTGCACTCACAATTGCTCTACCCAACTTTGCATCATCAGCAAACAAGTGAACACTTCCTCTCAAATCCTTTCCAATATCATTGATGAACAAATTGAAAAGCAGTGGTCCAAGAACAGAGCCCTGCGGCACTCCACTAGTCACAAGATGTCTTTTTGACTCCACTCCTGAATAAACCACTCTCTGGTATCTCTCCTTCAACCACCCTCCTATCCATCTTACCAACCCTATATCTATCCCCATCTGCTCCAGTTTACTGATTAGGGTTCCATGTGGTATCCTGTCAAAGGCCTTGGCAAGGTCCAGTTTATATGTGGGACTATCTCTGCTATCGACTATGGGCGTAGGGGGATATTAGTTTTGTGGATTATTGGTAATCCATAAATACGGGGTGGTTTAACATGAATTGGTTTTATTTTCCTGATGATTTCTTTGGGCCATGATGTCACTTTTTTACCACTTGTATATAACTATAAGTGGTACACCAATGTACCACTTATAGACACTCTTGATTTAATCAAGTCTAAATTTCCCCCAGATATTTTTGAATTATTTCAATTTACCATGAATGCAGGTTACTTTACAGGGGAGGAAAATTCTATAAACAGATTAATGGTACTGCTATGGGTTCCCCTCTCTCTCCCCCGTTAGCAAATTTTTACATGGAACACTTTAAAAACAAAGTACTTACCACAGCTACATACAAGCCACAAGTGTGGTTACGCTATGTAGATGATGTGTTTGCCATCTGGCCCCACGGACAAGACAATTTGAATGCTTTTGTTACCTACCTAAACAGCCAATACTCCAAAATTCACTTCACAGTAAAAAAAGAATCAAATAACTGTTTACCATTTCTTGACACATTAGTCACCCACCTTTCAGATGGATCACTATCTTTTTCTATTTACAGAAAGCCTACACACACACACAGGAAGACACCTACATAAACAATCACATCGTCATCCAGTCCAACAGTATGGCATTTTAAAAACACTTACACACAGAGTCAGAGCCATTTGTTTTAACGATACAGCTCTGACCACTGAACTCCAATACCTGCACCATACGTTCTTAGCCAACGGCTACAATCCCAACAAAATACATAAAATACTACATAGGCCCATTATTCTTCCCTCCCCTAATACACAAGAATACAACATGACCATTTCTATTCCCTATATCAGAGGTACATCGGAAAAGATAGCCAAAGTATTGTTGAAACATGGCCTTCGCACCACTTTCAAACCTCATGTCAAGCTGGCAACTCTGATCCGCTTGCCTAAGGATAAACTTCACCCTTTAGCACGCCCAGGAGTGTATGAAGTTCCTTGTGACTGTGACTTGGCCTATTATGGGCAAACAGGAAGTTCAGTGAACATCCGCCTGGAAGAACATGAAAGATACATTCGCTACTATTACTATGGCAAGTCGGGACTGGCAGACCACGCTTTGGACTCCTTCACACAGGATTAGATGGAGGAAAACGAATGTGCTATTTAGGAGTCGTTATAGCTCTGAGAGATTATTTTTTGAGTCAGCAATGGCTTTGAAGAATTCTCCCAACCTTAACAAATATGGTTGCATTAATTTGCCAAAAATTTGGGAGACGGTTATCCTAAGAAAAACTCCTGGATAGCTGCTTTTTTTTTTTTTTTTCGTTAGAGGGCGTCAAAAATAGGACTTTAGATCTTTTGTCTTTTGCAATTATGTTGTTTCACTCACTCACTGTCACGTATACAAGTGTGTTGTGCTCTGATGATGCTGAGTTGAAAATCAGTGAAATATAAGCACTAATAAAACATCTTTGTGATAAAAGTGTGTGTGGTGTTGTTAATACTGTGAAAAATAAATCTGTTAGAATAATAATTTAGAATTTCACAATCTCCTGATCCTTTCATTTTAGTTTCATTCTTTGAGGTGATAAAGCATGTTTATATCAGATGTCTCTTCATGGAAGGTAGAACTTAGTATTTGGTAAACATGCATACACTTTCCTACATTTATGGTTTCCATACGATCTCCTATGGAGGTAGCAGGGTTTTTTCTCCTGGAAACTTGGGTTTTTCATCCCGCATATAGACAAATCGGCCCTTCAGAACACACGCAATTTACAGACAAAAAATACCAGTTGCGGTGGTGGGCAGTTGATGGAGATTCGGTGTAGTGGTGGAGACAGTTGTATAGTGGGTATCCTACCGCGATGAGTCTTCGGACTCCTTGGATGTGTCACGAATAATAATAATAATACTTATATGATAACAGAAAAAAGATTCCATTCCATTACAGCAAACAATTTTTGCACATGAACTATCTTCACGACCGAGTTACTTATATATATATAGGCTAATGACTTCATATCGATTGCCTTAGTAATCCCATAATGCAAGGCACAAATCCTTTTGGATGCATGTAATACTATGCATTATGGCCTTTATTGAGGTCTCAACTGTGAGAGCCAGACCCCAGAAGCGATATGAAGGTTGAGATAATGCAGAAGTTATATGTTTCCCACTGATGAGACATAAATAAAGGCTGAAACTGATCTGGGTAGTGGTCCTTCCCATAATGCATAGCATTACACACACACACAAACCTAAAAGTATGCATGCTTTGCATTATGGGATACTAAGGCAACTAATGTGAAGTTATTAGCCACTTGGCATCTTTAATTTTTATTGATTGACAGTAAATTATATATTCTTTAAGAATAATGAATTTTCAACCTTTCTGACTACAAAAGTGAAACACATTTTAGTATTTTCTTATACTGATTAGGAAAATAGTAATAACTCATCAAAGCAATATGAAAAAGACTACTATAATATTTGCTGGTTCAGTAACTATTTATTTGATTTTTTTTTTTTTAACTACTACTATTACTGGCATTTTTAGATCATAATTGACCTAAGAATGAATATATACACAGTCCTGTCATAAACACTGTTACAACTACAGCAGGCAACCACACTGCCCATAGAATTGCATGAGCCTGATTCTGTCACTGGTGCAGTCAACGTTCACGTGTTTATCAGTAAAGAGAGAGGTCCAGCTGTATGGGTTAACAAGCAGTGGAGAGATTATAAGAACCATGTAGCTGTAATAGCACTTGGAAAGATTGGAATGAAGCTACCTGTTATTTTCAACATGCTAAAAACACTAGCAACCAGTAGGATGTTTGTGCATTGCACTATTAACAGAAGACATATCTGACTGCTAAAGAACAGTCAACCATGCTGCATTAGAATGCAATGGCTTGTGAAGGCTGTGAAGGCATGCCTCTGCTGTAATCCTGTGAGAACACAGAAAGTGATATCACAAGAGATGAACATTTTGAAGAATGACGTCGCATGTACTAATTGATGACCTGAGGATGAGAGCCTATTGTCGTTCTATGGGACACTTTCTAATACCACAACTTATGCAGATGTAGATGAGAAGATTTTCAGCATTATGTAGATGAGCTTATGTAGATGAGAAGATTTTCAGCATTGAAGAGTCATTTAATTGCCAAAATGATTGTCCCAGATACTGCACAGCACATGGCATAGCATCCAGAATTCAGAGAGGTCATCACCCCCACATCAGTGATGGTTTGGTGGAGATGGCATATCAGGTTTGTATCCAAGTTGCATTTCTGCAAGAAAGGGGGCCAAGGTATTGTTCAGGGGCCATACCACAGGTTCCAGTATGGAACCTGTGGTATGGTCCCTGAACAATACCTTGTTTCACGGTATACAGTGGACCTTCCAACAGGGCTCAGCACCTACATACAAGGTGAGGACCACACATCAATCAGAATCTGTTGGACTTTAAATTGTGGTTGGAATTTGAGAGAGTAGCCTGCAAGAAATGACACCCCAGCATTACCAACGTGATGGGTGATTTGGGTGTGAGTTAAGGCAAAAGGGGGACATTTCGAACAATGAGTGCTGCCATATAGACATGCTATAGAGTCCTGAGAAAGATTAGAGTCGTGAATAGATGGCATCAATGGCAATATATTAAAAACCAGAATATTAGGAAAGAACTTGACATTGTTAGCTTCCAGGAATGTGTTAGCAGAACTTATCTCAGGTGGTATGGTCACTTAAACAGAATGGAAGAGGAAAGATTAGCAAAACAAGTTTTCTCTACCACTATGGCAGGAAAAAGACACAGAGGAAGACCAAGATATAGGTGGATTAATACAGCAAAAAGTACCTTAGAAGATAGAAATATAAGATATGATCTGTTGGAATCTTGACAGGTAACAGATTGATTTGGAGGAAAATTGTAGATAGTAAGCTAGTAATGATGTAAATTTTTCATGTAGTACTATCATATCCTGTACACCCCTTAGAGCAGTGGTGTTCAATCTTTTTTACTATGCAAGCTACTTTACTATAAAAAGTTATTCGGCGATCTACTCTCTTATATAGATCACGTTTCCCCCAATCTGATATCTGATTACACACAAATAAACAACTAAAAAAAAAAAAAAATACACCACTAAAAACTTGGTGTATTTAAAAATTAATTTATCACTAAAAAAATGTTAAAAAATTTGGCATTGTATGGATCTCGCAATATTTTCATAGTCAAGTTGATATGAAGAAGTGGCCAATCGCAGACAATCATCCATATGATTATTTGTAATTTGGTTTCTTAATTGATTTTTTATGACAGTCATATCTGAAAAGCGGATTCTGACAAGTATGTCGATCCAAAACACGACAGAATTTTTCGTGCAATATCAATTAATATTGGGAATTTTTCATGTGAATACTTTCAAATGACTTCATTGTTTATTGATTTTAAATGTAAACTATTCATAATGTTTATTATCTGAAGTTCTACTTCAGCTTGGTTTATATCAAACATCCCCTAATTTTATTTGAAATTTCTGTGATGTTCAAGTTTTCTTGAAATGGTTTACTGATAAAAGATACAATCATTTCAGTTTTATTAAAATCTTTAAATCTTGAATTTATTTCTTCCTCAACTAATTCTATTTCACGAATAAATTATTTTAAATCATAGCGAAGCATTTCTTGATTTTGTTCAAAAAATTTTAATAAATATGGGAGATGTCTAAATTCTTGGTAATTTATATTTTTCTTTAATAAAAGTAAGTATTGTTGGAAAGTTTTTATCGAACTTAAAATGTTAATTAAATTTTTATCTCTACCTTGTAACTCTAAATTTCAATTGCTTAATTTCGTACAGAAATCTACTAAAAATGATAAGTGTAACAATCATCTTTTATCACTCAATTGTGGATAAATATCTGCTTTTTCATCAAGAAAATTTTTTATATCGTTAATTAATACAAGAAATCTTTCTAAAAATTGACTTCTGCTGAGTCAGCGAACATTATTGTACAACAGACGTTCCCTATCATTATCTACCTGTAATTTAAATAACCGTCATTGCAGGGCCTTTCCTGAAACAGAATTTACAATTTTAAATGTAATATCCAAAACATCTTTTGTGTTTAATCTTTTACTACACAGTACTAGTTGGTGAATATTACAGTGCTACGTTAAAAATCTGGATGTTTGTCATCATTTTTACATAATGAAATGAAACCTGATTTAATGGTATAATTTTCAAAAGTTCTTCTTGACTTGAATAATCTTGAAATACCATTAAACGAGCAATATCAGTGAAGTCATTCGCTTCATCAAATTGTAATGAAAGCGCAACACACTGGTGAATGTCTGACATTAACCTGGCCTGGAAACTTTTCTGATAATGTTGGAGTCTTGACAAGTAACAGACTGATTTGGAGGAAAATTGTAGATAGGAAGTTAGTAATGATGTAAATTTTTCATGTAGTACTGTCATATCCTGTACACCCCTTGAGGGTACATGGCAGGAATTTGATGATGATGATGATGATGGAAACTTTTCTCCGGTGATTGGAACTCTTCCTTTTGGCAATTTGATACCTTGTCTGGGGCCTAGAAGTAGTCTCTCTCTAGAGATGTCTCAAACCGAGAAGCTCCTTTCTGGAAGCGGGAAACTCCTCTCTCAAGCAACGTGGATCCAGGCAGTCTCTCTGACAGCGACTCTGGACCGGGCAGCCTCCTCTCTGACAGCAATTCTGGAACCGCTATCCCTTCTGCTTGCTTCAGTCCCTTTTTATTAGGCCTCTTCTGAGACTTCGCATGAAGTTTGGCAACCCCCAAAGAATTGGTATGAGTCTTTCATCTGAAGTTTCCAGTTTGGCAGGCCTTTTGTTCTCCTCCGCTTTCTTTTGATTGTAAGTTGCCGGCCATCGGAAAGTTGTTTGAACTCTTTCTGACTGACTTCGGAGATGTTTACACTTAGAGCCTGCAAGCCTTTCTCATACATACAAGTTTCAATAATAATCTTTCTAATGCCGCCACGTACAGCTTTGGTGACAAAAACATTGCCTTTGTTTTTAATATTCCAACATATTCTTATTAAAGCAGTATATACAGTTAGCTTCAAAAGAGTTATTTACAAAAACATCTAATAGAAACTATACCGAGACAAACAAAGTTTATTTTTTTACAATATTCACATGGGACTTAACCTAAGTCAAAAATTGATGTAATGTGCTTTCAAATATTTAATATTTAAGCTACAGTCGAGTTTTTGCACTTTGCTTATAATTGTATTCACTCGGCTCGCTGTTTGACTTCCACTGATCCAAATTAATTCATTTACCCGGACTTATAAGAAAATTACTGATTTGACAATTTTAACGAAAAATAAATAAACAATAGCAATACACTTAAACGAATTAAAAATAATACAAAATAATGATAAATAAAATATTATATTTTCAGTTTTAATTAAATTTGTAAGTAAGGAGGAATACACAAGAGATCGACCAAAAATCGCTCCGCAATCGACGGGTTGAAAACCCCTGCCCTAGAGGGTACATGTCAGGAATTTGATGATGATAAAAAAAATGAAAGTAAATGTTCTAGTATTTGGGAAAAAATTTTTTTCTCACTTTTTCTTTGGTATTTGTTGCATATACTTGCTGTGATGAAATATATTATATTTCAAATCAATGAACGAGTACAATTTGAAAAAAGAAATTAAGTTGCACAAATAGAAGTTCAGTGCTAACTGTCATCTGTGCACTGCAGGGGGGTGGGAAGTTCCACTGGAAACTTTGGTTTGCTGTTACTTCACCTAAATACAAGAAGATGGGAGCAATATGTTTTTGTTTTTTCCAATCTCAGTTTGTTTTATGTGTGCATATTCATTTGATGTTGTAAGCATGAAATATTAATTTCCTCATTCATTTGCTGTCTCCTATTCTAGGAGGTTGGCTACCATGTCTCATGCTAGTGAGAGTTAAATTAATTTTGAGAGGCCAATATTTCACATTCCAAAGAAATATAATCTCTACACGTCTTTCAACCCTCATTCGAAGCTGGCTTCCCTTGTTCTCCCCCCCCCTCTGTTCCAGGTGTTTTACAAGGTTCCTCGTTCTTACAACTTGTCATATTATGGTCAAACTGGGAGATCTGCTACCATCCACCTAGATGAGCACAAAAAATATATCTCCTGCCATAACTATGGTCAGTCAAGTCTGGTTGACATTTCCTTGAATACCTTGCACAGAATCAAATGGAATAAAACTATTGTTAAATTGTGAATGAAGATATAATTTATAATACTTCATTCATATTTAACATAATCTGCCATATCTTAAACAAGACTTGTTTAAATATTATATGTTAGTCTCTTGCTTAAAATTTGTTATTCATGTATTTTCCTTGAAATTTGTCAGTTATTATTTAATTATATAATTTTAGAATATGTCATAATAATGAAAAGGCTCTGTATTAAATGTCATTTATTTTATTACTTTATTCCTTTAATAATATTATAAGAAATTGTATGTAACTTTTATGTGCCTTATGTGAACTGTGATATATGTTTTTTATTATTGTAAATGAAAGTGAAAGTAAATTTAAGGAATTCTGCTAATGAGATTTGATTGGTCACTGTCAAGGAAACAGAGTTATTTTTAGGTAGCGTGTGATTGGAGCGTGGAGTACTGTATACAAAGGGAGAAGCGAGTTGTTATGAGCTGAAATGGGCAGAATCGGATTTTGGTGGGAAAGAGGAGAACAGAGTGAATTCGAAAATGAAAGTAAGATATAGAAGAAGCCCTAGAGATAGGTAGTGAGTGGCAGAAGGGGAATTAATATATGCCGAAAATCGACTAGGAAAGGACAAGGAACTAATAGGGCATTTTGAATTACTTCTATGGGAGTTCTGATACTACAATAAATTCCAAATGGTTAGTGAAAGAATAGTGCAGAACTGAAGTTAATACATAGAAGAAAATAAGGAATTTGTACATAACTTAAACCAAGTGCATCAAGATTTGTGTATTTCTGTGTCTATAATTCAGTCATTATAGTGGAAGATTTCTTTGAATTTTGTTGACATAAAGTAAAAGTCAACCAGAATTTCAAATGTGCTACGCAAATTCAATGTGTAGAAGCAGTAATTCGGTAAGAGTTGTCCTTTCTATAACCTGTGTGAAGCAATAACAGTTAACTCCGTCAGATATATTTTGACCTCAGCTGTGATGTTATGTCAATTAATGGTCAAATGTTAGATGTACTGAAGTGCTTTCCCTTCAAAATAATAAGTGTTATGTTGATCTATTAAGTGTTAGCTGACTGAGAAAGAATATAGTGTAGCCTGTCATAAGATTAGTTATTGTAACATTTGGAAGGTTAAACTTTTAAGAACTGTTCTCAACTTGATTGACTGAGCATAAAGAACTGAAAAATGAATGTTTGATAGTTAATGGATTGTAATTATTCTGAATACTTTAAACTGAGCTAATATATTTATATAATTCATCCAAATGGATAGAGAGAACTATGTCAAAGAAGTACTAATGCTTTATGAATTTACAATTGTTAACATTAATCATGATCCTCAAACCTAATTGAGAAGTTATTAATGTTTGAATGTGAATTCTTATAATATTTTAATTGGATAACCTTTTGCAGATAGTTATACTTAAATGTATATATTGTACTTTTCCACATTAAATGCTTTCTTTTGTTAAGTTAAACTTGATGTTTGCCTGATTTTCTTTCATTGCACTGCTCATAAAATTGATTGGACCTTTGTGGAAGCCTTAAATACTAATAATAACCTCGGCCTGAAGATAAAGAGATAATATAAGTATAGTTGATGATTGATTCCTCTATATTATTTAGACTAATCTGAATATAGAGTGGCGCAGTATAATATAAATTTCTTTATATTCAGATGAGCATCAATCAACAACTAACCAAGTAAAACCAGAAATTAAAGAGGTAAAGATAAGAATAACAAACCAACATAAATGGAACAGTTAGCTAGGTAGGATGTTCCAACACTATTATGCTTCATTACAACAAATAAAAACTCGAAATACTCTTTTTTGGAATCAGCAGGAGATTTAAAAAACAAGTTTAATCTTAATATATATGGTTGTGTTAAATTTTCCAAGTTAAACCTTCCATTATCATCATTAACATAAAACAGTAATGGTCCGAAAGCACACCTCTAACAACTAGTAGTAACTTTCAATCTGCTCTCCACCTCCCCTCCCAAAATACACAACTTGCTGATATCTGTCTTACAGTACCTATCACTTATCCAACTCACTAATCTATTATCTAACCTTGTTTCCAAATTGCCAACAGGTTGTGCAACAATTCATCAAAGACCTTTTCAAAATCTAAATATATTACTATATATGCATCTCCCCTGTCCAATGCATTTGTCATCTTGTTGTAATACATAAGTAGATCCAGAATACTACGTTTCTTTAACAAACTCATGCTGACCATCATAGAGAATACTGCTGTTATCAGCCCAATTCTGGTTCTTAGCATCACTCACACACACTACTGACCTATAAGTTGAAACCTTAGTCTTTATTGCTCTCTATGTGAAGTAGAACATATTTACATTTTGGATTAATCTTGTTGCAAGAACATTTAGCATCAAGTTACTTCATCTACCTCCTGCTCACTCATCATAAGTCCATCCTCTGTCATTCCCTCTATATTTGCACTCTTCGTGATGTCACGTTTGCAAAGGATCTTGATGAACTATTCATTAAATGCCTTGACTATATTCTCTGCAGTAGTTTTAATTCTACCATTTTCATCTGCTAATATCATCTTTTCATAATCATCCATTATTTTCCTTGCCATATATATCAAAAGAACTCTTGAATTTTTCTTGGCTTGTAAGGCTAATTGCTGCTCATACTACACATTGGATCCTTCTGAGCATCTTCCTAGCCTGCACTTTTCAGTCCTTAGGCAACTGATTATTACCATTTGCTTTTTGTTGCCTCCAAAGTGTCTTCTGCTTCTAGATTGCTTCTTGCTTACTCTTCTATATTCATCCATTTTATACCTAGACTCCCTAACCTAAATAGTTCTTGCTTGTGTCCAAGCAGTATCGATCTCCTTTCTGCCTAAGCTCAGCTTTTCATAATCACCAATCTTGTGGTTCCACATATTCCTTCCCTCACAGAAGTCTCTATATAGCCAGCCACTGCATAAGTGATTATCTAAAATTCACTCTCAATAACTAGAGGGAGATTTTGGCATCCTTTGATAATATGATCAGATCTGAGGCTCTCTATCCTCATGTGCCCTCGGTTACATATTGCTCATGACAGTTCATCCTCAAAAACTCAAAAAAATAATTTTTCTTATTTTCAGAATTATCCATAATGATTATTCATCCTTCTCTTGTTCAACAGGATAATTTACTTACACACTTCTTTGCCACTGCCTCCATGATGGCTTGGAAACATTTAGTTCAGTTATTGAAATTAAGTATAAGTCCAAAATATATCTCAAACCCAGAGTACTTGAAACTTTGGGATTTCTATTTCATGTATGTGGTATGTACATGAAAAAACAGAAAATAACAATTGCAAACTGAATAAACTACTTTGCAAAATGCCAAGAGTACAATTTTTTGATATAACTATAATGAAACTTGAATTTTATCATACTATTATAGGATTTTCAATTGTGTCTTCTATAGAGAAGTACATTTTTGAGAGGCATAACAGAAAATACAAATGATGAAAGAATAAATAGTAAATCCTATGAATATCACCGAAGTGAATTCTTTCTTCCTAACAAGCAATAGTGCTATGGTAGCATGGTTCACTTTTCAATTTCTATGCAATTTTTTAAAGGAATGCTGCCTGTTTAAAATTGTAGTTTTTGAGCTTCTTACTATTTTGTAGTTTGATGAAATTTTGTTAACAACCATGGAAATTTGAATATGGAAATTCACATTTCCATATATCTATATAAAAGATGAAAAACAGGCAATACTCTTATGACAACACTATATCAATTTCATAAAAAATGGCTTTCTTGTTATTAAAATTTTTACCAAAACAGTAATGCAAAAAGTATATTCAAAGATTAATTTAGCTACTCAAATAACTAGTAGTTTCCCAGGGTCTAAAAATTATATAACTATAAACAAGAATGTATGGAGTATAATTAACTCTGATACTAAACTGCCATTAAACAAATAACAATAGATGCATAGTGACTCAATATGTATCAATTATCCTCATGTCCAGTTTTTAGATGACTATTTAGCAAAGCTGAAGTCTATGATGTTTAGAGATCATATCAGAGACTTCCAAATATCATGTAGATTCGATCTTAGTTTTTGTTAAGAGACCATGAGAGGAGATCACTAATAAATTGTTCATCACAGGAAAGACAAAATGCTTTACCATGGAGAAGAATTCAATGGACCAGATCTGCTATCAATAATTATCAATAATTGCTATTATTAATAGTGCTTCTGTATTGCAACTAGAAAAATGTTGGAAAATTGTACTCTTTGACTAGAGAAGACCTGAGTTTGAATCTCATCTGGACAAGAGGAATCTTTATATGAATTTTATCAATTGAAGGTGAGGTGAGCCAACCTATCTCATATGGATGTAGCAGAGATCTTTCTTCTAAAAACTTGGTTTATTCATCCTACATACAAGCATTCAGCCAAGAGAACACACGCAATTTGCAGACAAAAATGATATTGGTAGGTAGTAGATGGAATCATGAGTAGATGGTGGATAGTGATTTTGTGTAGATGGTGAATAGCATCACTTTATATGTATGTGTGTGTAAGAAGAATAAGTAATGGATATGGTGGGTAACGTGGAGTGCCTTCTTACAATGAGTCCTTAAAGGTATCACATGATAAATAAACTTAACTCTTGAAGTTAATGGACAAAAGAACACATGCAATTAGTAGACAAAAATATTATCGATGGGCAGTAAACACTGCATGTAGATGGTGGATAGTGCTGTTGTGTGTAGATGAAGGATTAAGCAGTGGAGACTCATTATGTAAGAGCACACAGATGGTGCTCTTACATAATTGTTGCCGCTAGAGGGATTTGTAGTGTGTAGTGTTCGTTGAGAGCTCCTGATAAGATGTGTTATTTTAAGTTATCATTGACAGATTTACTTGAATATTATGTAGTTTTGTTTGCTTTGCGTATCTTAGTGTGTCTGTTTATGTCTTTTTGGTGTTTCAATTATTAATTTGATAAAGTACAATAGAAGTGAGTATGGCTCCCGTAAAAAGGAAAATGGCGGCTAGTAATAATGGTTCGCCATCTTGTTCAATAACTGTAATATAAAGGAGATTATTCAGTGTACTATCTGCGTTGAGAGCTCCTGATAAGATGTGTTATTTTAAGTTATCATTGACAGATTTACTTGAATATTATGTAGTTTTGTTTGCTTTGCGTATCTTAGTGTGTCTGTTTATGTCTTTTTGGTGTTTCAATTATTAATTTGATAAAGTACAATAGAAGTGAGTATGGCTCCCGTAAAAAGGAAAATGGCGGCTAGTAATAATGGTTCGCCATCTTGTTCAATAACTGTAATATAAAGGAGATTATTCAGTGTACTATCTGCGAAATGTACACTTTGTGGAGTGCGGTTGGTATATGGTTAGATGATAATAAAGGAGTGAATGTGTGTAGAAAATGTAAGGAAAATGAGGAATTAAAGTGTATTTCAGGTCATGAGTGTGATATTTTTGTCAAACTTCAGAATGAAGAAAATAGTGATATGACAAGAAATGGTGAGGTTGTACCAGAGAACTGTGAGGGCATGAATGTAGAAAGTGTGAATGATGGTATTAATACAGAGCAAATTAATGGTTTAACAGAAAATAAAAAAGATGAAATAGATGCTATGAGTGATATCGCGTTGTTGAGCGCGGAGCTATACAAAGAGCAAAGCGGCAGCTAGAGCATATGAACAAAAGTCTACTCAGTGTAGCAGCCAATAATAAAAAGTATGATAGGAAAAATAAGAGTATGAATGTGAACTTAAAAAAAATGAAGGAGAGAGTGCTGTATGGAGATTCGTTAGTACGAGATGTGTTAGTAGAGGATTTGACAAAATTGTACCAACCTGGTGCGACCATCAAGGACGTAACTGAGTCTATTAGAGAGCAAAAGGAAAGGGTGAAAGAAATGATTGTTGTGGCAGGTACGAATGATTTGAAAGGAGATAAAATGGAAATGACAGAGGACCTGAATGAATTGTTTGAGGAAGCAAAAGAAAAGAGTGAGAGAGTTAGGATGATTAGTCTTTTGCTGCGGTATGACAGTGAAGTGTTTAAAAGGAGGGCCATAATTGCAAATGACTTTATGCATGGGTTATGTATGATGGGTGGTATGGAATTTGTGGACGTGTGGAGTGAGTTCGATGGGCGAAAGGATCTATATAAGATGGATGGCTTGCATTTGAATGGATTCGGTGTAAGGAGACTTGAAAAAGTGTTGTTGGATGAAGTGGATGTGCAGAATCAGGGAAACTAGATTTATTAAGAGGGGGGGGGGATATGCAGACCTTAGGGAGGCAGTTGAGTGTATGAATGAGTATAATATGCCTGAGCAAATAAGGACAACAAATCAGAATGGGATAGTTAGTATAAGGCATCAAGGTAGAGATGGGGCTAATGGGGGGTCTGAAATTCATGTACACTAATGTTAGGAGTATTAGGAACAAGAAGGAAGAATGTTTGGCCATGATTGACACTTTCAGACTACAGGCTATTGCCATTAGTGAAACATGTGAGTCCAAAAGACGGCTTGTGACTAGTGGTGTGCTGCAGGGCTCTGTTCTTGGACCACTACTTTTCAATTTGTTCATCAATGATATAAGAAAGGATCTCAGAGGAAGTGTTCATGTGTTTGCTGATGATGCAAAGTTGGGTAGAGCAATTGTGAGTGCACAGGATGTCAAAATTTTACAGGATGATTTGGATAGTTTGGAGGACTGGGCTAGGGAAAATGGATATCAATTTAATGTGGCAAAGTGTAAGGTTATGCATTTTGGGGTGAAAAGAATAGCAGCAGTATATCACATTGGTGGAACTGTACTCCAGGTGATTGATGAGGCCAGGGATTTGGGAGTGTTGGTGGATAGAGATTTGAAGTTTAGGGGACACATTGCAAAAGTGGCTAAATCAGCTCATCAAATCACTTTGCTTCTGAAAAATATTTTAACAAGCAGAAACAAACAAGTTATTGTTCCTATGTAACGAGCCTTGATAAGACCCCATCTAGACTACTGTGCCCAGATATGGGAACCAGGGTTTCTTCTTGATGGGGAGGAGGTTGAGAGGATCCAGAGACGAGTGACCAAGATGATAGCAGGTCTGTGGAATGAACCTTATGAGAATAGGTTGAAGATTTGTGGGTTGCAAAAATTGGTCGATAGGCGGAAAAGGGGTGATATGATTGAGACATTCAAATTACTGAAGGGTTTCTATAAGATTAATCCAGAAGATATTTTTGAGAATAGGACTGGTGGTGGGAGGACTAGGGGCATATATGGAAGCTGGGCAAGAATGTGGTTAGCAGGGGTGTTAGAGCTAGGTTTTTTACTTGGAGAGTGGTGAATGAGTGGAATAAGCTGCCAGAGTCTGTTGTGGGTGCTACGACCATGTATGAGTTCAAGGCGAGGTATGATAGATACTGTGTGAATGTTGAATAGTTGTTCTTGACATGATGTTAGTTCCTCCCTCGATGAGTCTGTAGACTCCTTGGAGTTGCCCGGAATAATAATAATAATAATAATAATGAGTCCTTGGGCTATCTCTGAATCCATCACAAATTTATTATCAAATTTAACTATACTCCATGTTTATAGATAAAAAATTTTGGAAAAAATTAAATTATCAATAAATTCCAATTTTTTGGTAAAATACAATTTTGTAAAAATATCTACCCGAAACACTATTTCTATTTACATGCATACTGTTATTATAAGAAAATTACCTGTAATAAAATGACAATCCAGGTGGTTGTATTATAGCCTTGGAAAAATCCTTGACTAAGAACAGACCCTAAATCCTGCACAAAAACAGCTGACAGTCCCATTAGCACACTGAAAAGTGCTGCAAAAAAAAATTCCAAACATCTGAAATATAATTTCTGATAAATGGACCATATAATTATATTTGCTTTTCAGAAAGAAAAAGACAAGAGTACAGAAATTAGCTAGAGAATGAACATAAAATCATATATATATATATATATATATATATTACTTTATATACCATCATTATATACCTCACTGTTCCAACTTAGTAGCAAGGCTTTTACGTTGGTCAGACATAACTGGTGATTAGTTTACGGAATTAACAACGCATATAAAGTATATTAATTAAAGGTAACTTTAATGAATAACTTCTATATTTCGGCAACGTCACATTGCCATCTTCAGGAACATAAAGATATGGTATGTGCATGCAGGCACTAACACAAAGCAAATGAGGAAGAAAGCAAGAAACTAATATTGTTCCTAAAGTCCTAAGGTGCCCTCTGGCAGGCTAATTTGGTAGTCTTGGCAGTTGGGCTGAAGTTCTCATAATGTAAGTCTCCCAAATTTGGGGTAGTTTCATGCACCCAAATTTGTTGAGGTTAGGAACGTTTTTTAGAGCTGCTGAAGATTCTTTGAATAATCTTTCGTATTTAAACTTGCTGCGATGAATTATTTTTGTTTTCTTCCAACGAATTTTATGGTGGGTATCTAAGGCATGGTCTGCCAGCCCAGAGCGGCTGTACTAGTGGAACTGGATGTAGTCTTGGTGTTCTGAAATCCTGATATTTGTTGTTCTGCCTGTTTGGCCAAAGTAGGACAATTTGCAGCTGCAAGGGACCTGGTATACACCAGGTAGGTCTAGGGGAAGTGGTTGGTCTTTGGTAGAGTGGATAAGGGATGCCAACTTTTTATATGGTCTGTAATAGGAAGTAAGGTCATATTTTTTGAGGATATTGGTTATTTTCTCAGAGGTGCCCTGGATGTAGGGAATGGTGATAGATTTGGTGTAATCTTTATTGTGGAGGGGGGGAGGGGGGTTGTGGTTTACTGGTTTTAGTATTTTTTGGATTTTTTTGGAGTTATAGCCATTGGCTAAGAAAGTGTTGAGGATGTGGTTTAGTTCTGTAGTTAGGGCCTTGTCATCTGAGCAGATTAATCCGCTCAGATCCTTATCCGCTCTACCAAAGACCAACCACTTCCCCTAGACCTACCTGGTGTATACCAGGTCCCTTGCAGCTGCAAATTGTCCTACTTTGGGCCAAACAGGCAGAACAACAAATATCAGGATTTCAGAACACCAAGACTACATCCGGTTCCACCAGTACAGCCGCTCTGGGCTGGCAGACCATGCCTTAGATACCCACCATAAAATTCGTTGGAAGAAAACAAAAATAATTCATCGCAGCAAGTTTAAATACGAAAGATTATTCAAAGAATCTTCAGCAGCTCTAAAAAACGTTCCTAACCTCAACAAATTTGGGTGCATGAAACTACCCCAAATTTGGGAGACTTACATTATGAGAACTTCAGCCCAACTGCCAAGACTACCAAATTAGCCCGCCAGAGGGCACCATTAAGACTTTAGGAACAATATTAGTTTCTTGCTTTCTTCCTCATTTGCTTTGTGTTAGTGCCTGCATGCACATACCATATCTTTATGTTCCTGAAGATGGCAATGTGACGTTGCCGAAATATAGAAGTTATTCATTAAAGTTACCTTTAATTAATATACTTTATATGCGTTGTTAATTCCGTAAACTAATCACCAGTTATGTTCCAACTTAATTTTTGGGTTAGCATTTGTTTGTAGCAATTAGGTACTCACCAAATAGCATTGTCAGTAGCATATTTTATGAATCCTAAGTGATATGTTCTTGGGTCATTTTAGCTACTTTTCAAGGAGAAAAAAACCCAAATTTCTGGAAGGGAAACTTTCCAGTATCTAATGCAACTCTGTATTGAAAAAAGTCCGATAACTTTCTATGGTCTTTTTCATGACAAGATGAGAAAAACTAGTCTTTTATCACATGGGAGGATCACTAATGGTAGCTATGAATATTGGGTTTTAGGCATGTAGCAGTTTAAGCTTTGAATATCAAAAGATTAAAATATTTTGTCATTTTTTTAAAATTCATATACAGTGAGCTTTCAATTAGGGGGCAGAAAGATTATACATTCTGTGATTTTTAGTGCTGAAAAATAAATTGTTTTTTAGAAATATTTTGATTGACTCATTCTTTCTGAATTATTAATTTTACGAGTGTTTGTTTAATTGTATGGGCTGTTTGCTTCATTGTGTGGTTTTTAAAGTCTTGATTTTTGTTTTACTTATGCTGTATTGTATATCAAGACACCAATGTGTAAACAAATGGGGCAATTTCAATGTGCATGATTTTGTTTGTCGCAGTGAGTGTGAAATGTATATGCTCCATAAAATGAAAATTTTATGGAAGGATAACAAAACTGGTGAATGATAGTGGTGAGATGAAAATCGAAATGGATGAAAATGCAATTGTGACAAGGTTGATGTTGAATGTGGTAAGAGAGAGACTACAAAAATGAAAGAGTGGAAAATGAAGAGAATGACAAGATGGTACTGGAAAAGATAGCATACTTATGTGGAACAAAACAAAAATGTAAGATTGAATGGTTGGAGAAATGCATAGCCAATGGTATAACACAGAAGCAAAAGGAGAGGAGATGCAAGGTAAGCGAAACAGGGTATGAAAGCATGAGAATAAGGACCAAATTTTGTATATTGATTCATTGAGAAGAGGAGTGTTTGAGGATGGTGTCATGAGATCGCGTTTCCCTGGAGCTAAGATTAAGGATGTTAGTAATGCTGTCAAGATGCAGAGAGTAAAGGTGAAGATCTTTATTTTGGCTGGCACAAATGATCAAGCAGGTGGAAAGTATGATATGTGAGATGATATGAACGCACTGCTAGTACAAGCAAAAAAAGAGGAGTGTAAAAGTTGTCAGTCCACTAACACAGTATAAGAGGCGAGCTGAGGAGTAAGTGCACAGACTGTACAAGAAGAATGCTGTGGATGTTGGAGAGTTTGATGGAAGGAAATATTTATACAAGGTGGAAGGTGGATGGCTTGCATTTGAATGGATTTGAGGGTCAAGTGTATTGAGAATGTATTGTTCAGGGCGAGTTGCAGACAAAGTTGTGGAGGGAGTATACAAAAAAAGCTGATCAGCATGCCTGTGTACTACAAGGCACAGGCAAGAAGGTGACCTGGATGATACAGAAGTTCAAAACTAATTATGAGGTAAAGCTAGCTAATGAGGCCAAAAGAAATCTTTAGGTGTTCTTTTGCTTTGTGGTAAATAAATGGAAGAATGACTAAAAAATTCTGATGATAGGCAGTTAACAGAAGCAAACCAAATAGTTGAGTTACTGAATTAAGGGGATAAAAATCCCTTGTTGTTTTTTAGCCAGTATGCGAATCTCTAAGATTGAAAACTACAATCTAAGCGTTTCATGCCGACGAACTATCGGCCAATCCAAGTGTGAGTGACCACTTGGTAGTACCACACTAAGGCAACTCAATGCAAAGGTGGATCAAGCTCCCTCACTATTCTTGATATTTTCTCATAATGTAAAAACACACAGCTCCTATGAGATGTAATACTGCTTTACATTATGAGGTGAGGTCACTACCCAGACCGGTTTCAACCTTTTTTGAGGTCTCATCAGTGAGTAGCTAGACCAAAATGATATCAAAGTTCCCCACATAGCTAGCACCGCCCAATTATTGTAGAGACTAGCTCTCAAATCCCACTAATCTCTTCAATCCCCTGGCCATGGTGGAACTTTAAGATGGCCAATTGGACAGCTTTCTCTGAAAAACTTGACAAATGCCTAGGATGGATAGCCCCTTCCAGTGGCAATTATGATAGATTTGTAGGTGCAGTGATAAGCACAGCTAAAAAGACCATTCCCAGGGGATATCGTAAAGAATATAGCCCTGAGTGGGATGAGACAAGTGATAACTTATACCAAGAATTCTTAGAAAATAGAGACCAAGAAACCGCAGCTGAATTAATACATAGCCTTGATATTGCAAAGAGGAAAAACAGATGTAAACAGTCGAAAAGCTGGATTTCAGTCACTCAAGTTGGGAACCATGGTCCTTTTACAAAAGATAGGAGGAGGAAATCTCCAAATATACATTTTAATACATCTGTAACTCCGGATGTAGTGCTTCACATATGGTAAATCTATCGAGAGCACCAAAAGATAGAGATCACACTATCCAGGTCAAACGTGAACTCCGAACTCTTAAATCTATGAGTGTGCAGATATATGAGTACTCCCATCCCTTTTCTGTGGAGGACATCTCATCTACTTTGAAGGATGTAAAGGTGGGAAAAGTCCCAGGCTTTGACATATCCATCCAGAAATTTTAGGGCACTGCAGAAACTATGCTAAATGATCTGGCACGATTTTTCACTGACATCCTATAGACCGGAAACATCCCTTGATTGTTCAAAACAAACTAAAAATAATCAACATTCTAAAGCATGGAAAATCAAACAACTTTCCACAAAATTATTGACCCACTGCCTTTCTAAGTGCAAGCTATCAATTACTAGAGCACCTCATACATAATAGGATTAGCCGAACACTACTCGAAAGGATTCCCCATGAACAAGCTGGCTTCCGACCTAAACAGAGATGCTCGGATCAAGCTCTCTCTCTTTTACTTCATACATAGAGGTGGGGGTTCAGCAGCAGCAAAAAAAAAAACAACTATAGTGTTCATCGACCTCACTGACACAGTCTGGAGGCAAGGACTAATCTGTAAACTTCATGAAATACCCTGTCTGGATCACTTCTCGCCTTAGAGAACACATGGTTACCAACAAACAGAACACTTCAGATTATCATGGGAAATTCTATCAGCAAGCAAAGGAAGCTAAACAATGGCCTACCACAAGGCTTGGTGCTAGATCCACTATTATCCTTCTTCTTATATGTGACTGATACTCCCAATACATGCTCCAAAAAGTTCAGGTATGCCGATGACTGGGTTATTGAGGCTAAACATAAATCTGTTGAAATGCCAGAAGAAATCCTAACTAGTAATGTGAAACCCCTCAGGAAATATTTTCACAAATGGAGACTCAAGCCTAGTGTAATAACCAAAACAGAAAGCTCATGCTTTCACCTTAACAACAAATTGGCAGACCTTTAGAAGTCTACCTCGAGGATAACCTTCTTTCATATAAGCAGTACCCTAAAGATTTTGGAGTCATCCTTGACAGGAAGTTATTGTACAAAACTCGACTGTCTAAAACAGCTGAAAAACTGGAAACAAGAAATAATATAATACAAAAACTCTGCAACACCTCTTGGGTTCCACAGCTAACGCATTGAGGTACTGAGCCCTTAGCCTTGTCTACTCTGTCAAAGAATACTGCACTCCAGTTTGGATGAATAGTACCCATGTAGATGCACAACTGAATAACACCATGAACCTAATCTTAGGTACAATTAAATCAACTACTATTCATTGGCTTCCAATTCTAAGCCATAATCACACTGCCAAACCTATGTAGATCAAATACACTTCTTCAAGAATAAAAGAACATGTCCAATCAACAGCTCCCTATCCATTCTGACCTTGAAGACCTTAATATCAATAGACTACGTTCTAGAAAATCTCTGCTAAGAACTGTAGAGGTGCTTCTGGCAAACAACTGCATGAATGATACCGGTCAGCAAGGTGGTGTGCCACACTGTGCCAAGTATTACAGAGAAACCTCCTGGTTTTGAATTACCGCATAGAATCTGGGTCATCTCTCAATAGAATCAGAACAGGACATGGTAGATGTGCTGACACATTTCACAAATGAAACAACACAGTTCCACCAAACTGTGATTGTGGAGATGAGAAGCAATTAGTGTGGTTTCTTATACAAGACTGTCCCTTAAGAGCATATAAAGGAAACTTCCTGTTTACAACCAAAGAATCGATTGATTTTACTTGCAATCTAGATGTTTGTTAACTTGTAATTTTCTTATTGTTTGTCATAAATTTTATGCTTTGTGATATGCAATATATCAGAAGCTAAATAAATAAATCTTTCCTCCTTCACTCAACTTCAGCACTGTTCTTTCTAGTTTCTCTTCATCTTCTTCAATAATGACTGTCATCTACCAACTGTAAATTATTTCTTCTTGTACCTTGAATTAAATTCCCTTTATATTTTCCTTGATGACATCCACAGTTCTTTCCTAAAGCATGATAAAGATACTTGGGGATATTAGGTCTTCTTGTCTTGTGCCTCTTGTTGTCCACAACCATCTTCCTATTTCTCCACAATTTCTTACTGTAGCTTCTGAATTGTCATTGATTTTTTGCAACAGACTTATCAGGTTTCTGTCCACTCCATAAGAATCACCCATCAAGTTCAGCCCATGCCAATTTCTGATCTATACTGTCGAATGCTTTCTGAAATTCAACAAAACAGGTATAAACATTCTTATTTTTATGTAGAGCTTTCTCTACAATTAATCCTAACATTCATTTTTGGTGCACAGTACTTATGTCTCTTCTAAATTCTGCTTGCTTTGCTTTGATATTTTCTTCCATTAGTTTCTTTATTGTTTCTGTTAATATCATAAATACTTTTCCCTTACTCATTAGTTTCTGTAGTTTTTGCAATGCATTTTGCTTCCTTTATTTATTTATTATTATTTATTTATTATTTTTTTGTGTGTGTGTTTGTGTGAATTAGTATTAGGACTGATCTTGCTAATCTTTTGGTGCTCTGTCTTCATGCTATGCAATTTTATACAATTGGTATGGGCATCTGTGATGACCATACCAATTGTATAAAACTTGCTGCTATGTTTCAGCATTTCTCCCATGATCTCATCATCCCTGGAGCTTTTATGGTTTTCAGATGTTTTATTACCTTTACAACCTCATCCTGCAGCATATCTGTTTTCCCCTCTGTGATTGGCAGCAATATTTCCCTCAATTCATCAATCAACCTCTTTTGGACCTCAACATCTTCCGGTATCTTATAAAACTGAGCAGCATCTTGTCCATTTCTCTCCTATTTCTTCTATGTTCATCAATATTTCACCATTTTCACCTTTTATGGTTCTCTGCTTTTAGATCCATTTTTTGTTGATATTTCTGATCATCTTATATACTTCTCTTATTCTGTATTCACCACAGTATTTATTGATAGTCTTGCAGTGTTCCTCTAGCCATTTTGATTTGTTTCTTCTAACCACCTTCTTCACTTTATTGCATTTCACTCTACACTGTTCTTCCATTTCCAAAGAGAGCTCTCTCCTAATCTTTAATGCTGTGTTTTCTTGAATTATCTTTAATGTCTCCTATGAGATCCACCTCATCTTTGGCTTCTCTGTCTCTGGGATTGTTTCTTCCATTACTCTCTTGGGTGCAAACACTTCTTCATTTCTATCCTCCACTTCCTTTTTCATAATGAATTTCAGTTCTTCCTTGAGTGCTATCCTACACACTTTCCCTTGATTTCCTCACTCAATACCCTCATAATTTCTCTGACTCTGAAACTGTGCCTTCATTTGTCACTCGAGTTTCAACCTGATATCAGCAATCACTAAGCTATGATCTGATTCCATATCTGTCCCTTGAAATGTTCTACACTGCTGAATTGATGTGGCCCATTTCTTGATAATGAGCATCATTTCTAGCATGTTCTTCATCCTTTTATTCAGGTGACTGCCATGTACACTTCCTGCAGTCTTTATGCTGGAATTTTGTGCTGCAAATTACTATTACCATATAGCAAGTTACAGGTGCATTAATTCCGTTCTCCAGGATAGGGAAGGGGAGGAATGGGATTCTTCAAGGAGCTCCACATATCTCTTAGTTCTAACAAGTCATAATAATTAGGAACAAGTTTCCAGCAATCCCTTACTCTAGGATTCTAGTTGCCTAATTATTATTACTTGACACCTCCAAGGAGTCCAAGGACTTATCAAGGGAGGACACCTACTCTACAATGCTCCATTGCCACCACTCAATCCACCAACTACAACAAATTGCCTCATCTACACCAGTGCCATCTAATGCCCACTACTACCACTCATATTTTCACAGACAATCACAAATATCCATTTGAACCTGCAGCCTTTTGGCTGGAAAGCAGATATGCTACCCACTCCAACCAGGCCAGCAATTTGACAATAACAAACCTCAGCCCTTATATTTAATAATGATTAGGCTACCATTAATGCTGTAGATTTTATTAGTATTTTATATTCAAGGATAACATTATTATCATCATCTGAGATCTCCAAGGAGTCAAGGACTCATTGAGGGAGGCTATGCATCACCCAAACCAGCTGTCATACCTTCCCTTAAATTCATTCACATCAGATGCACTCACCGTTCTGTGAGAGATAAATCTTGTTCGTACCCCCTTTCTTAACCACGACCAAACTTAATTTTCAAGGATATCCCCCGCCCCATGTTCTATCATTATTGAACAGGGAGGAGATATCAAAACTTACCATTATGTCAGTATGTTGGAGTGTGAGATTTCCTATAATGGCTTTAAAGTGGGCTGAGTTTTTTATGTGTGGAGATGTGTTACCAGTATACTGTGTGAGGAGCACTTTGGCTAATTTGTATGTGTGTGAAACAATGCCATCAACAATAGGACATAATGGCACATTTATTTATGGATTTTCAGTAGCTCTGTATATTCAGGGGAGGTCTAGAGTTATAAAGGTTTAGTTTGTTGGTGACTTCCACAGACCAAGAGATGACCTTTTTAAGGCACCTGTGGGATCAGAGTCGAACAATCTCTAAGTAAGGAGGCAAGCTTACCTGTGTAATCTTTTTAGTTTAAAGCCACAGTGTCATTCTCCTGATCCATTTCGGTGATTAGTTACTATTCTGTTGTTTTTTAATTTCTTGCAGAGCTTCATATTCTTTCCTTGAGAGGTTGGTTTTTGGTGGTTTTGTGCCATTACGTCCCATTGTCAGTGGCAATAATTCACCCACATACAAGTTAGTCAAATATTTAGTCAAAGTGATCGCACAGTATACTGGCAATTGGCGGCATGCCTTCACATATAAAAGTCCACTTTAAAGTCAGTATAGAAAATGTCCCGTTTTGATGTCGCCACTATTCACCAACCATAGATAAGATATATTTCTTCCAGATATCTCAGAACAGTTTCAGTACACCATGAACTCAGGTTATATTGTTTGGCAAGGAAAATTCTATAAACAAACAGAGGGGACAGACACGGGTTCTCCATTTTCTCCATCCCTAGACCTTCGAAGAAAAAAGCCTTAACCTCTACCCTGCATAATGTCTGACTATACTACGTAGATGACATGTTCTCCACTTGACCTGGATACGCTCAACATTTTCTTAACACATCTAAATAATCAATAGTCCAGGATCCAGTTTTCTTTAGAAAAGGAAAATAACAATCTCCCATTCTCAAATCAAAAAGGAATTATTATACAGCATATATGCATAAAAATCAAGTTCAGCATTGTAGTATTTACATATTAACAAAATTACAACAGGGTGACACAAATATACAAGATCAAGGCCTATGGTAATACATAATTGGTCAAAATTTAAAGTAATGAATAATATATATGTATAAAAGTTAAGTTAAGCAATACATATTTACATATAAACAAATTTACAAACAAAGACTCAGGCAGATTGTATGATGTTTTTAATTTTGCAAAAAATTAAAAACATCATGCAATCTGCCTGAGTCTGCTAGCATTTCCCTGAGTGTATATGGCTTGGTTAGATAGGTGAAAATTTCATTCCTCTCTCGTGCAAAGTGCTGACACTCCACCAGAATATGACAAATAGTGAGATATGCATTGCATTTTTCCCACATGCGAGGGTCATCAGCCCTCAGTAAATAAGAATGCGTAAGGTGACTGTGACCTATGCGGAGCCTAGCAAGAACCTTCTCCCTTCTCTTTGTACGTTGAATAGAATGCCAGTGCTCAATTTCAGGTTTAATGTCATATAATTTGTTTGTCAACGCTTCCTGCCATGATGACTCCCACTGAGCAATTAGCTTTGATCTTATAAGCTGTCTGTAGTCTGTATATGGTACTGTCAAACAATATGTGGAGAAGGTATGAGCTGATTTAGCAGCTGCAGCCTCATGTCCCTTAATTCTGATATGGCTGGGAATCCAGCAGAACTAAACATCAAAATTAAGGATTTTCATTTTATGAAACAGGTGTAGCACCTCATTAAGTATTGGATGTGGATTATACATAAGAGAGGAGATAGCCTGCAAAGAGCTCAATGAGTCTGTGTAAATTATACACTTTTGGCAGCAGTTTTCTTTTATATGCACAAGTGCAAGCTGAATGGCATGTAACTCTGCTGTATAATTACTACAGTCTGGTGGGATCTGGTTTGAGGTAATAATGTCAGGAAGCACAGACAACAGAGGTATTAGTTCTTGAACTTTCAGTATAGATGGGCAAGAGATCAGCATGTGCTGTTCTGTGTGCATTAAACAATTGCAGGCAGATGGATGATGGAGTAGAAGCTTTCTGTAGCTGACAAAGTGAGAAGTTGCAGGATGGTATGCAAACCTGCCATGGAGGGATGCTGTTATGTTTAGTGTAGGTAATGTTGTCAACATTTATACCAACAGCTTGCACAGTCCCTTTAACACGCATACCAAAAGGATGTATAGCAGTTTGAAATGTGTGATATTGAGATTCCAAGATTCCCAATGCAGAGAAAAGATACTAGCCCATGTAGGATGATCTGAGAGAGATTTTATTTTTAGGGCATAATTAAGAGATAACTGTTTCCATCGAAGTGATAGACCTGGTTCATTTGCTTCAACATAAAGACTTTGAGTGGGTGATGTGCAAAAAGCACCAGTAGCTATCCATATATCCTGAAGATGGATGGAATCCAACCATCACAGGTTACTCTGTCTTGCAGAACCAGAGACTTGGGACCCATAATCCAGCTTTGAACGTATAAGTGCACAATAAAGATGGAGCAATGAACCTTGATCAGCACCCCAATCAGTAGAGAATAAAGTGCAAAGGAGGCTCAAAGTTCTCTTTCACTTTTCTCTAAGTTGACGAATGTGTGCTAGAAATGTAAGTTTTCTGTCAAAGATGAGTCCTAAGAACTTGACTTCTGTAGCTACTGGAATAACAGTATGTCCCATTCTTAATTCAGGATCTGGGTGATGAGTGAGTTTTCGACAGAAATGTACACAGACACTTTATTTCTGTTGAAAACCTAAACCCATTATTAAGAGCCCACAGAGAGAGAGATGATCAATTGCTGAAGTTGTCTTTCAATTACCTTCATGTTACGTGAGTGATAGTAAATTGTGAAGTCATCAACACATATAGCATTGTCTACAGTGGGAGAAAGCTGTTCAATGATTGAGTTAATTTTAATAGCCAAAAGGGTCACACTTAAAACAGAGACTTGGGAAACACCATGTTCTTGATGATATGGTCGAGATAGCATACTTCCCACTCTGACTTCGAAAGTTCACCTGGACTGAAAGTTTTTAATAAATACAGGGAGGTGTTCTTGGAGACCTAGGTTATAGAGGTCTTTTAATATGCCATATCTCCAGGCTGTGTCATAAGCTTTTTCCAATGGCAAAGAAAACTGAAACGAGATGTTCTTGCTTTAGAAATGCATCTCTTATACAAGTTTCTAAACGAACCAAATGGTCTAAAGTTGAATGATGTCTATGGAAACCACATTGTGTACTGGAGAGAAGACTGTTGCTTTCTAAATACTAGAGAAGTCTGGCATTAACCATTTTCTCTAGTATTGCTTACAAAGACAGCTGGTCAGAGCAATGGGTCGATAATTATTTGCTTGTGTAAGATCTTTTCCTGGTTTTGGGATAGCAATGACAACTGACTTATGCCAAGAATTTGAAAACTCTTCCTCTGCAAGTATTCTATTGTATAATAAGAGAGGAAGATCCATAGAAGGTGATGGTAGATGTTTTATCATTTCGTAATGGATGTCATCAGACCCTATGGCACTAGGGTGAGATTGTAGGAGAGCTCTCTTTAGTTCCTCCTTAACAAATGGCTGATTGTATGGCTGAAGAATGTTGGTAGAAAAATTAATCCTTTGTTTCTCTTGCTGCTCCTTCAGTATTAAAAATTCAGGAGAATATGAAGCTGTTGCTGAGATTCTAGCAAAAGTTTCTCCCAAAGTGTCAGCAATAGCTTTGGAATCAGCAATAACCTTTCCATTATGGTCTAAGGTAGATAAACAATGTGTACTATCATGTTGGAGGCTTAATGGATTTTTTTACAATGCTCAAAAAGAATTAAAATAGAATTTAATACTTCCTATATTTCGTCCTAATCACTAGGATATCTACGGGGATTACAAAAACAATTAGTGTAACATGCACACAAAGTCTTACAATACTAAGCCCAACCACGTGGGTGACACTAAAGTCCTATCTAGGTGGAGTGCCCTCTAAGGGCGGTAGTAGGTGGCCTGGAATGTAAGGTGGGACCTCTGGTGATGAGTGTTTCCCAAATCTTCGGAAGCTTAATGCAACAGTATTTATTAAGATTTGGTTGGTTTCTGAGAGCTGCTGCAGCTTCTAAGAAAAGTCTCTCTTTCTTGAATTTGCTGTGGTGAAGCATGGTGGTTTTCTTCCATGATACTCTGTGGGTGGTGTCCAAAACATGGTGTGCCTAGCCTGAATGGCCACAGTTGTGTTTACAGATGTAAGACTTGTGTTCCTCCAGGCAGATGGATGCTGATCTGCCTGTCTGTCCAAAGTACGCCAGCTTAGAAGAACAGGGTACTTTGTAAACTCCAGGCAGAGAGAGAGGAGGGAGCTGATCTTTCGTAGAACGGATAAGGGTAGCAAGTTTGTGGTAGGGCTTATATGCTGTGTGTAGGTTGTACTTTTTTAGTATCTTGGCTATTTTTTCGGATGTGCCGTGGATGTAGGGTATGGTGATAGCATTTTTAAAATCTTGTTGACGAGAAGGACGGGGAATGAGGGAGGAACTGATTATTTTTTTGATACTGTGTTCGCTGTAGCCATTGGAGAGGAAAGTGCTGTGTATGTGGTTAAGCTCAGTAGTAAGGGCGGTTCCACTGGAACAAAGATTGTGGGCTTTCTTGGTAAGAGTTTATCGGAGATAGCCAACAATATCACACTTGACGTAGCCAACATCCTCGCTCATTCTTCGCCTCCAAAAAGTAACTTATCATATACCCAACGCATGGCTCTCCTGAAACTATGCAAAGAAAAAAGTATGGTCATCACCAGAGCGGATAAGGGTAATGCCACAGTCGTTCTTAATACCAGTGAATACAATCGTAAAATGAACATTATCCTCCGTGATCGCGCTACCTACATCCCGCTAGAACATGACCCCACAAAAACACAAGTTAAGAAATTAAAAATCTTACTTAAAAAAAAGTAACCTCCTGGCTCCCTAATGTCACAAAAAAACTTAAACCTTTCCGCTCCCGTCCTCCCCGAATATACGGTTTACCAAAAATCCACAAACCCAATTCCCCACTCAGACCTATAGTAGATGCCACCAATGCACCTTGCTACAGACTGTAAACAGCTGGCCAACTCTCTGACCCGCCCTCACCGGAAGGTCTACTTCCTATATAAAAAACTCGACCCACTTTAAAGCCCTCACAGAAAATTTAACCTTGAATAATGCAGACATATTGTAAGCTTTGATATCTCCTCTTTGTTTACCAATATTCCCTTAACTGACAACTTATCTCTCTTAGAAAACGTTTTTCCCTCTGCCATCTTAGATCTCTTTTCCTTTGCCATTAACTCTGGGTATTTCTCTTGGAAGAACAAAACCTACAAGCAGATAGAGGGAACCGCCATGGGTTCCCCCTCTCAACCCCCATTGCCAATTTCTATATGGAAGATTTTGAAAAACGAGCCATAGACTCAGCCCCACTCAAACCTTCTATCTGGCTAAGATATGTAGATGATGTGTTCTCTATTTGGCCTCATGGCCCAGACACGTTAGACTCAGTCATCTCAATAGCCTACATCCAAGAATCCAGTTTACTATGGAAAAGGAAAAGAACAATTGTTTATCCTTCCTAGACACCTTAGTCACATGCCTGCCTAATGATACACTTGCCTTCACCGTATACAGAAAACCGACACATACAGGCAGATACATTCACAAACTCTCCCATCACCACCCCTCGCAACAATATGGCATCATTAAAACTCTTACCAAGAGAGCCCACAATCTTTGTTCCAGTGGAACCACCCTTACTACTGAGCTTAACCACGTACACAGCACTTTCCTCTCCAATGGCTACAGCGAACACAGTATCAAAAAAATAATCAGTTCCTCCCTCATTCCCCGTCCTTCTCGTCAACAAGATTTTAAAAATGTCATCACCATACCCTACATCCATGGCACATCCGAAAAAATAGCCAAGATACTAAAAAAGTATAACCTACACACAGCATATAAGCCCTACCGCAAACTTGCTACCCTTATCCGTTCTATGAAAGATCAGCTCCCTCCTCTCTCTCTGCCTGGAGCTTACAAAGTACCCTGTTCTTGTAAGCTGGCGTCCTTTGGACAGACAGGCAGATCAGCATCCATCTGCCTGGAGGAACACAAGTCTTACATCTGTAAACACAACTATGGCCATTCAGGCTTGGCTGATCATGTTTTGGACACCACCCACAGAGTATCATGGAAGAAAACCACCATGCTCCACCACAGCAAATTCAAGAAAGAGAGACTTTTCTTAGAAGCAGCAGCAGCAGCAGCTCTCAGAAACCAACCAAATCTTAATAAATACTGTTGCATTAAGCTTCCGAAGATTTGAGAAACACTCATCACCAGAGGTCCCACCTTACATTCCAGGCCACCTACTAACGCCCTTAGAGGGCGCTCCACCTAGATAGGACTTTAGTGTCACCCACGTGGTTGGGCTTAGTATTGTAAGATTTTTGTGTGCATGTTACACTAATTGTTTTTGTAATCCCCGTAGATGTCCTAGTGACTAGGACGAAATATAGGAAGTATTAAATTCTATTTTAATTCTTTTTGAGTGTTGTAAAAAATCCATTAAGCCTCCAACATGATGTCCTCACAGCACTTAAGCCTCTACACACGAATGTGTACTATATCTGCCTTTCATTTTCCAGATTTCATCCCATACGATTTTTGGACTGGTCATTTGATTAATTGATGTAGTAAATTGGATCCATGATTGTTTTTGACTCTGACATCCCATATAACGTGCTTTGGCTCGAGCACGCTTGAAAGCTATTAAGTTTGATGTGGTGGGATATCTACAAAATCTACAAAATATACCCCATGCTCTGTGTTGATCATTTCTGGCTGTCTGACATTCTGGGTTCCACCAAGGTTGGATAGAATGGAAACTGAGACAATGTTTTCGGGATGGAGGCTGTTGCTGCCTGGACAATGCACTCTGTTATATACTTTACCACTTCATTGATAGGTGTTTGACTGATAGTATCAGCATTAAATTTTGAGATGAGAAAAAATATTCCAATCATCCTGGTCCATTTTCCATAAAGGTATTCGTGTGGGCGAACATGGAAGTGATCACTTCCGTACATGTTCTCTTCAACGTCCCATGTGAGCAATGGAAGAATGGAAGGGGAGCAGATTATAAGATCAATTGAAGAATATTTTGGGTAGGCATATGGAAGAAAGTATTAACTTTATTATTTAAAAGGGAGAGGTTATCATTATCAAGGACTCTTTCAATGATTCGACCTCATCTGTTAGTGTTGGCACTACTCTACAGAGTATTGTGACCATTAAAGTCACCTATCAAAAGTATAGGTTCAGGCAGTTGCAAGATATGATTATGAAGATCAATTTCATTTAACTCAGCACGCGGTGGTAAATAAATTGAACATACTGTAACAAGAATTCCCACATAGAGCTGAATCGCTACTGCTTCCAGAGTGGTATTAAGTTGGACATGGTAGAAAGGAATATGACTGCCCGCTAGGATAGCTAGTCCTCCATGAGCAGGATGACCTCGAGTTCTTTCCTTACGTACAACAGTGAAATTCCTAAAGGCACGGTCCTCATTGGGTCTTAAGTATGTTTCCTGTAGACAGAAACAGAAAAGTTTGTGTTTCTGCAACATCTTGATATCATCGATATTCTGGCAAATCCCATGACAGTTCCATTGTAAAAATTTTCCTATTGTCTTGATTTTATTGATTTGTCTGGTTTTCAGTGTTCAAAAACATCGAATGTGTTAGAGTCAGTTGGTAGGTTTAGTTTACTTTCATAGTGGGTACTGAGGTATCCATTTTTTCTGTGCGAGTGTCTGGTGGTTTATCTTTTGAGTGATATCTCCACCATAATTTTTTTGATAGGTGAGTTTTCATCAAATGGGACCATTTTTGAAGTTGTCTCTGGAGTAAGGCCATAAATCTTGTGATTGATACTCTCAACAGAGAAGCACTCGCAATCATAAAGTTCAGATATGGTGAAATTATCAGATGGTGGAACAGACATACATGTTTGAGTTGCTATTGGCACTTTTTAAAATTTTTACTTATTTAGCATAAGAGGATCTCAGAACAGGTGTAATGGTGGCCAACTTTGCATCCTGGTATGTTGTTTTGTTCTGTTTTAATTTTTTTTTTATACCTTTTTCATCTATCCATTTCTGACATGCATGAGAGTAAGCTGGATGATCTCCCTGACAGTTGACACATTTAATGTTTTTTGCACAGCATGATTTGTTATCATGTTCTTTACTACCACATCGGGCACAGGTAGTAGAACCACGACAGGCAGTTTGGGCATGTCCATATCTCTGACATTTAAAGCATCTCAGCAGGTTAGGGATGGATGTACATTCTAACAGGACAGCTGAGATACCCTGCTTTTACAGATGTTCGGAGGCCTAGGTGTATCAAAAGTAAGGATGATGTTCTTGGTTGAAACCAAGTGACCATCCCTACGTATCAGGATGTGCCTCACATCTGTCACTCCTTGATCTTTAAGCTCTGAACATATCTCCTCATCAGGAACATCAAGGAGATCCCATTCTGATATCACTCCTCTACTGGAATTGAGTGTTGTATGAGGTGCTACTACAATCTGTATTCCACCCATTGTCGTTGCTCTCAGTAGTTTCTCGGAATGTTGCTGACACAGTGTTTCCATGAAGATATCACCAGAATGCAATTTCTTAACAGTTTTGGGAGGTCCTGCCAGTCCTTCTAAACCTTTTTTAATAAAGATGGGTGACATTTTCCCAATTGGTTTTTCACTTGTTGCATGAATGATTAAAATGGTTAGTACATTTACATTAGTATTAGATATCTTTTGTTTCTTAAGTCTGTTTCCATATGCTGTATCTATGGTACGAGTACTTGGTTGGGACTTTGTTTGGATCCCTGAAACATTTGAAGATGGATTCATGCTCAAGGAGAGTTTTTGGTTCAGTGTCAGAGCTCCCCACCCACCACGGAGCCACACATGGATGCCCACTACTCGGCAAGCAAAGACTGCACTCAGGAGTGGAATGCCAGGGCTACCCTGGACACTATACCGACACTACAGCAGGTCTAGGATCCCGACCACAGGGTTTAGAGACTTACTGCCACATCGTTGACCCTTGCAGGCAAGTTCACTAGCCAACTGACCCTGGCTGGGCCATCCAGGATCACCCATTTTGCCAAAGCAGGGGCCAAAGTAGTGCAAGACTACCAGGATCCCCTTTCCGGATCGCACCACACGGAAAACACGACGGCAGGGCATTAGATCCCAGTGATGGTGGTCCGGAAAAAAAGGATAGTGAAAAAGACTCAGGAGAAGAAGAGCAAAGAATATAGGAAGAAAAGCAAAGAAAAAGAGGAAGAATGAAAAGGGCCGGTACCATCACTGGGAGGTACCCTCCACCATGAACAGGTGCACTACATGATATCCTGTCAAAACCTTTTGCAAAGTCCATCAGTATCACTGTAAACCCATTACCTTTATTGGGTTTATATGTCAAGTTACTATGATCTACCCTTCACAAAACATGCTGCCCCCATACAGTATCCAATTTCCATCTATCTATTTCTATATTTTGCTCTTGGCCAATTTCTCCAGTTCCTTGACAACAACTCCTGATATGCTGATTGGTTGGGTAACTTGCTACTTATGCAATGGAACTATTTCCCCTCTTTCCATCCCCTTGGAACTAACCCATAGCTAAGACCTATATTAAACAATGTGGTGAAAGGCAACAACAATTTCCTAGCACCTTCACCTAACTTAAACTGGTATATCATCTAATCCCATAGCTGTATTCACATCAAGACTCTGTAATATGTTATGTACTTCCATTTCATTTACTTCAGTTCCCATATAAGCCCTTTGCCTCTCTCATTCCTGCAATATCATCACTGGATGATATACTCTTGCAAAGTGTTCACTTAGTAATTCTACTTTTTTTGATGGATTCAGTTACCTCCCTACCATCAGCACTCATAAAATCATCATTCTGCTATAAACATTCTTCCTTTTACTTGCAGGATATTGAAAGAACTCTTTGGGATTATTATCTTTGGCCTGCATTGTGAATGCCCTTTCATACTCTGCTTTTTGCCTTTCTTACCGCACTGGTTATCCTTCTGTCCTGTGCTTTGTACTGCTCATGTGCCTGCTGGTCACCTTTCTCCTTGAATTCCCTCCATTTTTTTTTTTTTCCCAGCTCAATGGCCATATTCATCCATTTAACTCCCACTTGATTCACTCTCTTGACCCTAGGTATCTTCTTCTTATTGTGCTATCTTCTATCGAAGGTCAGCGACCATCTTGGCAAACAAACTGCGCTCTTGTGCTAATCTGAGCAGTTGTGCACTGCTCTTTCCTGTCCACGTCTTGATGTTGTCAAACCATGATATTCTTTTTCTTCCTCTAGTTCCTTTGCCATCAATTCTTCCTACCAAAATAGTTTGTAGAAGTTGGTATTTGCTGTTTCTCATGATGTGTCCAAGATATGATGTTTTTCGTTTCTTGATTATTTGTACAAGATGTTTAGCTTTGCCAATGGATTTTAAGACATCTTCATTGGTAATTTTTTCTGTCCATGATATCTTTAGCATTCTTCTGTATAGCCACATCACAAAGGCTTCGATTTTCTTGATGGTTGTCGCCTTCAATGTCCATGTTTCAACTCCACAGAGCAGAATAGACCACACGTAACATTTCAGCATTCGGCATCTGACTTCCATGTTTAGGTCTTTATTGCAGAATAGTGTTCTCATTTTCATGAAGGACTGCCGTGCAACTTCAATCCTTGTCTTTATATCTATTTCTGGATCCCACCGTTCATTAAGCCAGCAACCAAGATATTTATATCTTGACACTTGATCAATATTTTTCCCATTGAGTGTCAGTTTCATTGATGAGGCTGGATGTTTGCTGATGATCATGTATTTTGTCTTGTTGATGTTTATATTTATTCCCATTCTTTGGCTTTCTATGTATACTCTGTCAACGAGTTTTTGGAGATCCATAATGTTATCTGCAATTAGCACGGTGTCATCTGCATATCGTAGGTTGTTAACAATCTTTCCATTTATTGTGATTCCCTCTGGACATTCTTCCAATGCTTTTTTAAAGATTACCTCTGCATATATGTTGAACAGGAGTGGTGAGAGCACACATCCTTGTCTCACTCCTCTTTTGATGTTAATATCACTGGTGGTAATGTTGTCTAATTGAACGGTAGCTGACTGATTCCAATACAGATTTGTTATTAGTCTTATGTCTTGTTCGTCTAGCCTTATTTGTTGAAGGATTTCTATTAAGTTGGTGTGTCTGACTTTGTCGAATGCTTTTTCAAAATCTATGAAACACATAAAGACAGATTTCTATTTTTCTATGCATTTTTGTATCAATATTTGGGTACAGAAAAGGGCCTCTCTAGTACCAAAACCATTCCGAAAGCCGAATTGTGTTTCACTTAGAGTTTCTTCAGTTTTTCTATAAATGCGATTCTGAATTACTTTCAAAAATATTTTTAATGTTTGGCTCATTACCAATATGTCGGAAGTACCACAGGAATTCGCTTTGGGTTTCTTTGGGATAGTGATAAATGTAGATTTGAGCCAATCTGATGGAAATTCATCACTTTCATATATTTCATTAAATAGTTTTTCAAGAAGTTTGATGTTATCTGGTTCTATTAATTTTAAAAATTCTGTTTGCACACCATCTGGTCCACTGGCTTTTCCTGTTTTACTTGTTCGTATAGCATTCTCTATTTCGCATTTCATGATTGCTGGTCCTTGAATGTTATCTTTTATATTTATAGGCTTCTGTCTAGTATCATTGAAAAGTTCTGTTACATATTTTATCCAAATCTGTGCTTTATTCTCTTTTTATAGAACTATTTTTCCATTTTCGTCTCTTAGAGACACTATTTGCTTTTTCCTCAGTTTTCCGGAAATTTCGTTGATTTTCTTATACAGATTGAAATTATCATGTTTCTTCTGAAGCAGTTCAATTTCAGTACATAAATTTTTCATCCAATTTTTCTTGGCTTCTTTTATTTTTTTCTTGATGATGTTATGTGTTTCTGTATACCTGGCTAGGTCTTTGTTTTTGTACATTCTTCTTGTATCAATAAGAGAAAGAATCTCATCTGTCATCCATTCCTGTTGTTTTATATTATTCACATAACCTACTTCTTCAATACTTGTTGTTACGATGGCATTCTTTAAGCTATTCCAAAGAGATTCCACATTTTTATTTTCTACTTTGTTAATCTGTTGTAATCGCAGGTTAAGCTGTGTCTTGGCACTTTTATTTATGTTCGGGTCTTTCAGTTTTTCTACATCAATTTTCTTTTTCTTCTTTTGTGATTTTTTAGCTGATTTTAATCTAAGACGTACTTCTGCAACTATGGGATTGTGGTCTGATGAGATATCTGCTCCAGGATAAGTCTTTGCACTCTTTATACTACTGTGGAATCTTTTATTTATCAGTATATAATCAATTTGATTTCTGACAATATTATGTTGGTTATCTTGAGGCGATTTCCAAGTGTACAGTCTTCTTGGTGGAAATTTAAACCAGGTATTTGCTATTGTTAGATCTTCTTCCTGACAGAATTGGACTAGGCGATCTCCTCTGTCATTTCTGGTGCCTAAGCCATGTTCGCCAACAATTTCTCCATCACCCCCTCTTCCCACTTTTGCATTGAAGTCACCCATCACTATGTTTATATCATGTTTCTTTGTTAGGTTTTTAATCTTTTTTAGGTGTTCATAAAACTCTTCAACATCTTCTTCACTTTTGTCAGCTGTGGGTGCATAAGCTTGGATGATATTTATGTTAACAGGGTTTCCCTTAAGTTGTAACAGCATTATCCTTTCAGAAAATGGAATCCAATTTATTACTGATTTATTGATTTCTTCATCTACTATTACAGCTACACCATGTCGATGTTTGTTCTCATCATTCCCAGAGTAATACATTGTCATATTATCTTGTTGACACTTTCCAGATCCTAGCCATCTTGTCTCGCAAATTCCCAAAATCCGGATGCCCAACCTCTTCATTTCTCTTGTGGCATTTCTTAATTTGCCAGCTTCATACAGAGTTCTGACATTCCAAGTTGCAATTTTAAAAGTGGACACCATTTTGAGCCCAGAGATTCTTCGCACCCCTGTCCCATTTAAGGGATACTGGGAACTTGGGGCCAATTGTAAGGGTTTGTTCGGCATGGTGGTTGTTCTGGAGATAAGGCAGAGCAGTAGTTTCTCCGTTTGCTTTCTGCTCTCCGCAGTATTACAGATGCACACAATATAATCATATTGCCATCTGCAAATCTCTGATCACAAGTTTTTCCATCATCATTTGGCTTCAACCTTGTGTCAGGACTGACAATGCTGCTTCCCAATGTCAGGGGCGGTGACCCCAGCAGGTACTTATTTAATGGCAGCACTACTCGCCATGTCACCGAGTTGTCATTGGGCTTTGTGAGGTTTTAAGTGAGATAGAGTTGCCACTTCTGCTCCCCCACGCCCTGATAGCTCAGTCGCTGTTGGTCCACGGCTGCTTATTCACCAGATTGCTCTGCTTATATCGCAGCTAACCTCCATATCTGAAGGCTGTTCCCCGATTCACCACCTGGGGACGCACCCGGTAGTAGTCATCTCTGCCCCGGGATCCTAGGTATGCAGTCTGCAATTACTTTCCTCAAACACTCCTTTACCACTTCCCATGTACTATCAACATCCAGTCCTCAGTTTCATATGACATGGCACTTATCCAAGCAATCTCCTAATCTTGTCATGCTTAACAGCCCTGTAATTCCACATACTATTATTATTATTACGCGACATCTCCAGAGAGTCCAAAGACTCATCAAGGGAGGGTACTTACTCTACAACTCTCCGTCTCCACCACTCAATCTGCCAACTACAGCAAACTTCATCATCTACACTAATGCTATCTACTGCCCACCACCACTACTAGTATTTTCACAGAATCACAAATCACAAACATTCATGGCCATGGCAGGATTTGAACTTGCAGCATTTTGTTATCAGATACATTCAACACTTGTCCAACCAGGCCAGCAATATATATCCCCTCTTAAATGAAAATTCCACACATTTAGCCACCTCCAGGTCACGACCATATGATCACTCTCACCAATTGGTGGCAATGTGGTCATATTGGTTACAAACAAATTCTCAGATGCAATTACTAGATTGAGCACTCTCAAACTTCAATGAGGGGAGAGACAAAGAGATGGTTATAGAGCATGTTCTAACCTGTCACCATGAGATATGGCTCAATCCATTGCTTTACTCAGTACGAGTGGATGCATGTTTAAATATAGATATTTTCTTACCCTCAGTCAGAAAATGTTGGAGTGCAAGAGTGAATAGCAAGTTAACATCAAGTTTCTTGTGAAACTGAAGAAATCCATGGCAAAAATTTTTCAATTATTGACTGAGGCTTACGGTGAAGAGTGTCTCGTGCATGCATTTTTGAATGGCACAAACGATTTTCGGAAGGCAGAGAAAGCATGAAAGATGATGATCGCCCAGGCTGCCCACACACAGCAGGTACTGATGAAAACATAAAAAAGTGCGAGATGTGATTCGAAAAGACAGAAGGTTGGGTGTTCGAGCTGTAGCTGAGAAAGTTCATCTGGACAAGGAAAGTGTTCGACGCACTTTAATGCAAGAATTGAACATGAAAAAGGTTTGTGCAAAATGCTTCCAAAAATGTTGTCAGATGAATATAAAAAACGTGGCAAGGAACTGTGTTTGGACCTTTTGCAACACATTAAAGATGAACCAGATTTGTTGAATTCAGTAATTAATTGTGATGAAACTTGGATATTTATGTATGATCCAGAAACTAAGTGGCAATCAATGCAGTGGAAGTCAGCAACATCTCCAAGACTAAAAAAAAGCGCGCATGAGTCGTTCAAAGTTCACAGCTATGTTGATTGTTTTCTTTGATATCTAGGGTATTTTAATGGCAGAGTGGGCTCCCAGCGGCCAGACGGTAAACCAGCAGTATTATCATGAAGTCTTGATGAAATTGCACGAACATGTGAGAAGGAAACGGCCAGAATTGTGGAGAAACAGATTTTGCACCAAGACAACATGCTAGCACACAATGCTTTGTGTGTAAAACAGTTTTTAGCTAATCACAACATCACTATGCTTGAGCATCCACCCTATTCAGCAGACCTAGCTCCCTGTGACTTCTACTTCTTCCCAAAGATTGTCAGTACTCAAAAAAACCCATTTTTGTCAGTAGAAGATATGAAAGCAAAAACGATGGAGATCTTCAACAGCCTTTCAGAAAATTATCTGCAGAATTGCTTTGAGCATTGGCAGCATCATATGCAGCTGTGTGTCAACTCAGAAGAGAACTATTTTGAAGGAGATCATAGTTGATTTTCTCAATTGGATAAATAAAAAGTGATACAGGCACAGTCTTGTTTTTTCTGTGTCAGACCTTGTATTCCATCACATGCTGTCTCAGGTAATAATTCTTTATTTAGTAACTGCATAAATTCCATTTCCTTCCTCTTATGTGTCCTCTCCTTCTTCCAATCTATGTTCCCACAGTTGAAATCTCCATAACAGTTACCCGTCCTCCACTCATTAAGCTTTGCTAATGCATACTATCCTCATCATCTTTTCTATCCCTTGGTCTATGGAAGCATCCAACTGTTAATTTGTTCTGCTATTAAATAAATGATTAATACATTTTCATGATTTAAAGATGAATAAACTCATAAAATTTATTTCATATGTTTATTCATCTTTAAATCTTGTAAGATGAATTTTTGCAAAGCCTATATATAGTTATGTGAATCCACACACAAAAGGTTAAAATGTATAGTATATTAGCATTAGTATAATGGGTGGGCCAAAGGCTATATAATATGAAAACCTTTCTCTAGAGATTATCTGTAGAGATGAGATCATAATTTACTGCACAAGCATAGTAAACTGATAGAGATCAAAGTAATGGTTTGTTATAGTGAGTGGCTGGATTTACTATATTGGTGTTTGCATCAAGAGTTTGGTGTCAAAATAAAATGAAATTTAGTATTACTTTCAAGCCTCTATGAGTCTAAAGGCTCATTGAGGATAGTCAAAAATGTTTAGCTTAATATTAAAAACAAAAACTTCTAACAATTACTTGCCTAACTGGATATTTCTGATCCACAGCGACTGTGGAGAACCCTTCACTAATTTTTCAAAGTAAACTCCACTAAAACCACTTGAAAAACAAGCTGCAAGTACTGCCATTAGCCCAATAAACTGTGATGATGTTGAGTGTTCTAAATATGGTGAAGTTTCTTTTGAAGAATTTTCATCTGCAGGCAGCTAGAATAGTAAAAGAAGGAATGCATTATATTTTTTGTGAAAATCTTATGCAATTTAGTCTTAGTTCTTTTGATTCTTTGTTGGGTGAAGTGCTTTCATTTACAGTAAACCATCAATCATAAGATGAAAGTTTTTATGTTTAATTTAAGATTTAAGATTTAAGAAGACAATGAATTACTACTGTTAAAAATATAATGTTAAAAATATAAAATAGTATTGATATCACATACAGCACAGTTTATGTCTAAGCATTTGTATTTTTGATTACCAAGAAGCCGAGGTCGGAATTAGATGCATAGCAGTGAAAGCATAGCGGAAGACAATAATATATGTTTTCATTATTTAGATATTTAATACACTTAAATATGTTTTATACTTAAAGTTAACTTTTACTTATATAATTATACCTATAGTTATACTCCCTTATACTTATTAAGCATTTAGTTATAATAGTTCCTTGACACTATTTTGAATAATGGTGGCAGCAGCAGCAGCTAAAATTGCAATTGGCATATCACCAATTCCTCCCCCATTTAAGGACTCCATTTTGCATGATATAATAAGAGATTTTGTCGCATGCGGAACTTGTGGAATGTATGCATCTCGCAGTTGTGTGTGTGAGGCAGGTGAGAGAAGGGGAAATATGTATATGCCAAAATGCAGGCACTGGGGGGAACTTGGTGAGTTAGAGATGACTATAACTGACCTCATTGCAGGAGGCGGGAGGTTCTCCACGTAGAGAGAGATGAGTGGTATGATAGAGGGTGAGAATAGTGAGAGAAATATGAATAAAATAATGAGAGTGGGGAGTGTTGAAAGGTTGAATGATTGTCAAGTTTTCGGAGATGGTCTCAAATGGGAGGATGAATGGCAAATAAGAGTGGCTGACTTTCAGAAAGAGAGAGACAGATGAGCTGAAAGAGCAGATGGAATGTCTAGGAAATGAGACAAGAAGTGTGAAAGATGAGATTAGGCGAATGGAAGAGACAAATGCAAAGAGAGGGAATGAGAGAGAGTTATGAGAATGATAGAAGAAAATAGGAACAGTGGAGGAGAGGAAATGAGAGAGAAAGTTATGGGAATGATAGAAGAGGAGAGAATGGAAACAGTAGGAGAGAGGAAATGAGAAAAATGCAAGTGAGCACTGGAACCAGGGATAGAGTGATGTTAGGAAGGCAGATAAGTAAGGGGAACACAAAAAGAAAGTGTTAGGAAAGAGAGAGAGTGAGGGATGCATGTGAGCAATCGAGAAACAGGGTGGTAAGAAGTGTAATATATGGGGACTCAATGATCCGTGGTGTGCAAGATAGGATGTGTGAGGAGTGTTTGCCGGGAGGAATGATAGAAAGTGTGGCTATGGCAATTAAGACGGGGTGAAAGGGTGGATGAGATGATTGTGATAGTAGGAAAAAATGACTTGAGAGATAATGTAAATTGGGCAGCAAGAGACATGAGATTTTTGCTTGAGGTTGTATGAAAGAAGACAGAGAGAGTACAGATAGTGTGCGTGTTGCCTAGGTATGATAGCGACGAGCTGAGAAGAAGAGCAGTAATATTGAATAACATAATAGCTAGAATGTGTCAGAAGAGAGGAATGGAATATGTGGATGCTTGGAGGGCATTTGAGGACAGAAAGGAATTGTATGCGAGAGACTGCTTGCATTTGAATGAGGAAGGATGTACGCATCTGGAGAGATTGCTGTTCTGAATGAGTCGGTGTGCCAATGCAGGGAAACTAGAATGCCCAGGGTGGATGGTAGCAGGGGTAGCCTCTTGTTTGAATGGGTATTTGGGAGAAGGGGGACGAAGTCAGGTAACGGTGAGCCCAGTGGAGTCTAGAGTAGATAATGCTGGGTATAGAAACAGTGACATTTTTATGCTTTATACTAATGCCAGGAGTATCCAAAATAAAGGAGAGGAATTGGTGGCGCTGATAGCATCAGCCTGGCCAAAAATTACTGGGATCACTGAGATATGGCTGACAGAAGAATATATAATAACAAGCATAGAAGTAGCAGGGTACAGCATTTTGCAGCAGGACAGGAAGGGAAAGCGTGGTGGTAGAGTACTGCTTATGATAAGTGACGACTTTTGTCCTCAAAGAGTGGAGGGCTTTGGAAGGCAGTGACACTAATGATTTTGAAAGCATATGGTGTGACAGGATATTTAGTGGGGTGTTGCTACAAACCAAGGAGCACAGAAGATGGGGGACTAGGAGATGTTTAGACAGTTGAGCATGGCAAGTGCAAGAAGAATGATTGTTATGGGAGATTTTAACTACAGCAGTATAAATTGGGGAAAGGAAGATGCATGTAGCAATAAGAGAATGGAATTTCTAGAATTCGTGAGGGACAAATGTCTTGGACAACATGTAATAGAGGGAACAAGAGGTTCAAGAGTTTTAGATTTGGTCATAGCATCAGAAGAGTTGATAATAACTGAGATGACATCTCTCCCACCAGTTGAAGAGAGTGACCATGTGGTTTTGACTTGGAAGATGAACAGACATGCAGGAATATCAAAGAGATGGGAACGTATGTGGAATTAAAGGCAGGTGATTATAATAGTCTTAGACATCAACTAGGGGAAGTTTCATGGAGTGAGGAATTGGAACGCTAGGATATCATTAGTGCTTGGGGAAATTGTGAATGAATATTTGTTAGCAGCAATAGTAAGCTGTATTCTACAAGTGAAGAAGAGGACACAATTTGGTGTAAAGTGGATGACAAACAATATTAAACAGAAATTGCATGTGAAAAAGAGATATAAGGTGACAGGTGAAGAGCAGATGCATGCAGAATATAAGACACAAGCCAGGAGAGTGACTAGTATGGTAAGGAAGGTGAAACTGGAATTAAAGAAGAGATTGGCCCTAAGATCCAATCTAGGCAATTTTTTATCTATGTGGCCAGTAGGAGGAGAAATGATTGTGGAAGAATGACATTGTGGGATAAAAATGGGAATAGAGTGACTGATGCAAAGGACATAGTGCAATGAACAATTTATTTGAGTATTTTATCCTTGGGGAGTAAATTTTAATACTAGAAGGATAGGGCAGGTTCAAGGTTTAGAGATGCAGGAGGAGAGTGTGTTCCAAATATTGAGTACTCTGGATGTCAGTAAAGCTGTGGAACCGGATGGTATTTCACCACGAGTTTTGAGAGAATCTCAAAAGGTGAGATTCTCTCTCCAGGTGAAAGGAGCTGTCAGTCCTAAAGAACTGACAGCTCCTTTCACCTGGCTTTTCAATGAAAGTCTGGAAATGGGAAAGGTGTCCAGGGAATGGAAGGAAGGTAAGATAGTGCCATTGCATAAGGGCGGTAGCAGACTGGAAGTGTCTGAATTATAGGCCTGTTTGTGTGTCATCAGTAGTTGTTAAGATCTTGGAGAAATTAGTGAGAGACTATATACAGCATTGTGCAGATGAGGGTAATGTTATCTGGAGAGTCAGCATGGATTTTTGAAGGGGTGCTCTTGTTTCAGCAATATGCTAGCCTTTTATGATAAAGTTACAAGAGCAGCAGATGAGGGATAGGCATGTACTGCCATTTTCTTGGATTTAGCAAAGGCATTTGACAGAGTGCCACATGATAAGGTGATATTTAAGTTGCAACACATGGGTTTGGATGTCAGGTTGTACAACTGGATTCAGTATTGGCTGTCCAATAGGTATCAGAGAGTTGTGTATGGTGGGGTAGTTTCAAGGAGATAGGGACCTATATTGTTTAACCTTTATACCAATGATATGTCAGTGGATTGCAAGGGGATAGTCAGCTGTTTTCAGATGATGTGAAGCTGGGAAGGGTTATTAGTAATAGTGCAGATGTGGTAGCCCTGAAAGAGAATTTGAATAAGCTAGACAGATAGGCAAATGAATAGGGTTGTCGGTTTAATGCAGCAAAATGTAAGGTCTTAAGGTTTGGGACACATCAATGGGATGCTGCATACTCTATGGGAGGAGCTACACTGGAGGAAGTAGGGGAGACAAGAGATCTGGGCGTTGATGATTGATAGAAATCTGGAATTCAGGAGACATATTGCAAAGGTGGTGAAGGTAACACAGAGAATTGCTGCAATAATGAGAAGGATGCTGACCTGCAGATAAAAGAGTTATCATTCCGTTGTATAAGGACCTGATCAGACCACACTTAGACTATTGTTCTCAGATTTGGTCCCCAGGATTTGAAGGGGATAAATTAACTGTGGAAAGGGGACAAAGGCGGATAACAAAGATAGTTTCAGGACTGCACAGTGTTGGTTATGAGAATCGGCTGAGGTAATGTGGACTGCAGAGTTTGGTGGATAGAAGAAGGCGAGGTGATATGATTGAGACTTTTAAACTGTTGAGAGGTGGTTATAGGGTTGTCACTGGGGGAGTTCTTTCGCTTGGTTGAACAGTGGGAAGGAGTGATGAAAAGGGGCCATTCCTGGATGTTGCGAAAGGAAACTGTGCGCAAGAAGGTGAGGAGTGGTTTCTTTGCATGGAGGGTAGTTGAACCGTGGAATGCATTGCCTGATAGAGTGGCGAGAGCAAGAATGGTCAATGAGTATAAGGAGTGGTATGATAGACTTTGTGTTTCCTAGGAGGGACCTCCCACGATGAGTCTTGATAGACTTTGTGTTTCCTAGGAAGGAACTCCCACAATGAGTCTTTTGTTATAATGAAATATATTATTATTATTATTATTATTCAGGCCTCCATGGAGTCAAAAGAGACTCCATGGAGGCCTGAATAATAATAATAATTTATTTCATTATAACAATTTAGTATTGAAAACTAGAAAGAGCAGAAATGTTTTTGTCAGTATTATTCCACATGAAAGAATCAGATGAGATAGAATAATTTACTGACTAATCTACCAGTTTCATCAAAATTCTTTTGGTTGACATCATCAGGATCAATATGTGAATAAACTAAAAAAACAGATTATAACAAATAATATGTACAATCAAATACTTGAAAACAGAAATAACAATGGGAAGAATGCATTTGCTATGAAGTTGTTTGATTTTACACCTGATTTTACATCAAACTATGTTTCTATATTTCCAATTCTAACTGCTGACTTACAACTTAAATATACACTATGTATTGCTATGCATATTGTTCCATTTTTATTATTATTATTATCTGAGACCTCCTGGGGGTCAAGGACTCATTGAGAGAGGCTATAATCACCCAAACCAGCTGTCATACAATCCCTTAAATTCATTCATTCACACTAGATGCACTCACTATCCCTAAAAGCAAACTATTCCATTAACTCACTGCTCTGTGAGAGAAAAACCTGGCTCTTGCTCCCTTTCTTGACTGTGAACAAATTGTTCTCTCCCCACCTTCCATATAATGAAAATTTTCATCAGACGATATCCTATAATACCCATTCGAAAGTTTATAGACCACTATCATATCACCCCCCCCCACCTCTTTCTCCTGTTAACCAGAGTCTGTAATCCACATACTTGCAGTATATCTTAATAATCTAAATCCCATAATCCAGATATAATTTTTATAACTCTTCTTTGTAGCATTTCCATACTCTTGGAATCCAGAAGACCAAATCTGAGCACAATAATCCAGGTGTGGTCCTATCAAAGCCTTATAAAGAGGCAAAATGACTTCCTTATCCTTAGATGTAAAGGTTCACTTCAACATTGCAATTATCCTCTGAATTGCATTTGCAACTTTTGCAATGTGACATTTGAACTTCAAATTCCTATCCACCAATACACCAAGATCACTTGTCTTCTCGGTTTCTTGTAGCATAACCCCACTAATATAATATTTACTCCATACAATTGTAATGCTTTGAAAAGCAGTTCTCTGGGCACCTTCTTGTATGACTTTTCCAGATCTACAAAACTTAAATACAGATCCTTGTTATTCTTTTTTCACTTTACAACTATTTGTTGTAAAGTGAAAATCTGATTGTAACATAAGTTTGGCCTGAACATAGTTGTTTTTCTCAAAGTTTCTCTTCCACAATTTTTCTCAGCCTCTTTTCAAGCATGCCTACATAAATCTTACCTGGAACACTTAGTAGACAAATAACTCTAATTCTCACATCAGTTTTATTCTCTTTTTTATAGATGGAAACTGTGAGAGCTATACTCCAATCATCTGGAATTTGACTCTCCGACCAGGTGTTCTGAATTATGGAGTATACAGCTACTACAAAACTTTTATGCCTTCATATTTGAGCATTTCTGTCAAATGTTATTATTATTATTGCACAGGCACCTCCATAGAGTCCTAATACTCATGTAAGAGATCCAAACTATTAACACAATATTTATCATACTTCTCCTTGAAATCATTAACAGACAAAGTATTACAACTGACTTGAGCAACCCATTCCATTCATTCATTCACTCTCCAAGCAAAAAATCTAGTCCTCACGACCTTACTAATCACACACTTATCCACCTTCCAGGATGACCTCTTGTTCTGCTACTATTTCACCGGCATCAATTCCATAAAATTCTTTAATTAACTTAAATGTTTCTATCATATTCCTCTTCCCTCTCCCTTTTTTGTTTTGCCTATCAACCAACTTTTGCAATCAACCTCAATCTATCCTTATAGAGAGCATTCCACAAACCACCCACCATCTCAGTTACTCACCTCTGGATTCTCTTCAACATATCCCCATCTCCAAGACACCCAGGCTCCAGACCAGACCAGAGCACAGTAATCCAGATCTGGTCGTATCAAGGCTTTCTAAAGAGGAATGATAACACCCTTATCTCTGTATATATCTTTTTAGTGTGTTCTTCAATAACCAAATAATCTTGAAAGCTAGCCTGGCCTAAAGTGGCCAGGCTAGCTTTCAAGATTATTTCATGTGTCCTCTAAACTTTAACTCTCTATCTATTTACAATCCCCAAATCCCTGGCTTCATCAATTTCCTGTGGTACAGTTCCCTTAATGTGGTACACAGCTTGTAAACGTTGTATCCCAAAATGCATAACTTTACACTTTTCCACATTAAACATTATGTTTGGCCCATTGTCAGCCTATTCAAATCATCCTGCAAGCTCTCTGCACTACATAATCTTGTTTAATTATTACCCTATCCAAATTTTGCATCACCAGCACACAACTGAATATATCCCTTCAAATTATTTCCTTTATCATTTATGTACAAATTAAACGGCAGTGGTCCAAACACAGAGTCCATCCTGGGGCACATCACTAGTCACCTGCCCTCTCCTGGATTCTGCTCCTCCACAGTATCTGGTATCTCAATATCAGTATCTTTTTTGGTATCTGTCCAACAGCTACCCTTTTATCCATATCATCATATCCATTTTCATTTGTTGCAATTTGCATAATACAGTTCTATGTGGTATCCTGTCAAATGGCTTTGCAAAATTCATCAGTATCATCATGTAGCCATTCCCTTTATTCAACTCAACTATCATCCTATTATACAAAGTTGATAAATTAATAATCCTAAAATCCTAATAATCCTAAAAGAAAGGATGATAAATTAATAAGGCATGATCTACCCTTCACAAAGCCATGCTGCCCCTCATAGAGCATGATATTCTTATCCATAATAAGTTTAGTTTAATATCCACCCATTCCTGAATTCTTTTTTTGACCAACTTTTCCCATACTTTTACCACCACTCCTGAAATAGGGATTTGTCTATAATTTGCTACCACAGACTTAGATTCTCCTTTATGCAAAGGAATTATTTTGATCTATTTTCCACTCTTTGTGACTTTCCCAGAGCTGAGACTTAAATTAAACAGCCTAGTCAAAGGCATCACCAGCTCCCCTGCACACATTCTATTAAAATGCAAGCCAATATTCCATCTAATCCCACAGCTATATTTGCATTCACATTCTGCAATATTCTAAGTACCTCTAATTCATCAACTTCTGTTCTCACATCAGTCCTCATCACCTCTGCCCATGACAATATCTTCACCTAGATGATATATCCTTGCAAAATAGTCAGCTCAACAATTTTGTCTGCCTCTGTTACCTCTCGACCATCTGCACTCATTAAAATTATTCTTCCTACTAATTGCCAAATAATGAAAAATCTCTTTGGTATTCTTTTTGTCTCTTCAGATAATTTCTTCTCATAATCTGATTTTGCCTTCCTCACCATGCTGGTGAGTCACCTTTCTTGCTTGATCCTTGTACTGTTCATGAGTTAGCTGGTCATCGTTCTTCTTATATACTCTCCACAAAATTTTCTTTTTTTGCAGCTCATGTTTAATGATACTACTTATCATCCATTTAAGTTCCTACCCAATTTACCCTCCTGACCTTGGGTATACAGTGTAATATTGCTTCCTCCAGATATCCCTTGCTTTTCTTCTCATAGTCTGATTTTGCCTTCCTCACCATGCTGGTGAGTCACCTAAGTGTACATAATCTTCCTGCTTCCATAATCTTACTGCTTTAAGTGTACATAATCACCTGCCTTGTAGTTCCACATACACCCTCTTCATAACTTTTCACATTTGTCCACATAAATGTCCACATTTTGCTACCTCCCAAATCAAGACCACATGCTCACTTTCCTTAATCAGAGGCAATATAGCCACCATAGTTATAGACAGGTCATCTGACCCTATAATAAGATCCAATACTCTCATACACTAAGTCCCCTCTTTCTGTTTCAAGTAATTATCTCTCAGTTAGTGTATATATTTAATTTCCTTTCTGCCATATGATCTTTCTTCCTTCCAATCTATGTCTCTGAAGTTGAAGTTCCCAATAATAATTACTTGACTTGCTCTCATATTATCTACTGCAGCTGCCTTTCCACATTTCAAGTTTTTGACAGCTTTTTACTAGCTCCATTAATGATATGTACTCTTGTTTGTATTCTTCTTGAAAATTTTCTACTGTTTCACTTTTCTTTTCATGTCACCTTTATCATCTTTGATTCCTTTTACAATTTAAGATTTTTCAATAGCCTCTAGACCAGGGATTCCCAACCCTATGCCCGCGGGCATCATGGCACCCGTCGACCAATTTGTGTGTGCCCACCGCTGTTCAACCGTGTGCCATATAGTTGCACACGGTTGAACAGCGGTTGAACCATGAATTGTTGCGTGAAATAATCACGCAACAATTCATGGCATGCTATATGACGCATACGTTAATGACACATGATGAGTATTAAATGCATACAATGTAAAGTATATGCGCATTCAAAGTTGTTCATTCCAGTTTAAGAACTGGAATATCATCATATTCTCCTAATTATGAAGCACTGGCCAATGAAATGCAATGCCAAAGATCACATTAACTTACATATATATATTTAAATTTTTATATAATGTAAATTTTTAAGTAATAAAACATTTGATTATAATGTAAACTTTGTATGTATTCATTTAACAAAAGAATTTCAAAAAAACTGTTTGAAAAAATAGATGGTGCCCGTCGCCCTATCGGTATTTTAGAATGTGCTCTAGGAAACAAAAAGGTTGGAAACCCCTGCTCTAGACCATTTCCCATATTCCAGATATTTTTATTCAATATTATTGAAGTCCTGAAGTGATTCTCGTTTAGCAACTTTTACCCAGAGCTTAACTCTCTCTGTATTTTTTAGGGGATCTGCCAAGTTATTTGCTAGAAACTTTCATTATGATTTTTCTCTTTTCCAGGATTGCTTCTTTGACTTCTTGTGTCTACTATGGTGTTCTTATTTTTCTATCCTTGCAAACAATTTCAGTACATGCATCCCTAGCTGAGTCAATGTTTTTTTTTTTTTTTTAAGTTTTCCACTGAAAATTGTTTAATTTTTTTCTTGAGTAAGGTTTGTAGAGTTTAATCTAAAATTTACTTGTAAAAGCTGCTCAACTTTAATTCTTTTTAAAACTTTCTTACATACAGTTCTTTTCAATGTGATATTCATTTTTATGCTACTTAAGACTTCCAATTTCAAACAAGCATATAAACAAAAATCCACACACACACACACACATATATATATATTACCTGAACTAATGCTACTCCAATCATTAATAACACTAAAGACAGCCACTGAAATAATTCCAGCCGTTTATGTAACATGGTAACAGAAAACAATGCAGTAGTCAAAATCTTCAACTGGTAGGTTACCTGAAATACAAGTAAAATAACAAAACAAAAGAAATGAGTAAATGATACATAGCGCACACAATAAATATTTATCATGGTATTTACTGATGTAAAGTAATGTAACTGCATTCTTCAACTCATGTTTATGTAAAGGAGCTATCAGACCTGTCATTCATTAACAGGATTACAGTCAGATTAGCTGTCATCCATTACACACATTACAAGGAGCCATCACAGCTGTTGTCCATTACACAAGATAGGGAAGATTAAAATTTTGTGAGAGAGAGATAGCCTACAAGTTTTCCAGTATGTCAGAAAAATGAAGTAAAGAAGTGCATTACCTGAGGCATACTCTTGCCCTCGACTGGGTATGAACCAAAGATGATTAATAAAATTCTTAATACAGCTCCTTTACATAAACAAGAGTTCGAGAAGTTACAGAGAAAGCTGCAATGTTACTCTGTGATTACAATGTTAAAGTGGCTCATCTGCCAACATATAAGATCTCGAGGTTCTTACATTCACCAAAAACCTCTACATCATTCCATGAAAAAGCAGGAATTTACAAAATTTACTGTTATTGTGGTGTTTACTATGTAGGCTAGATGGAAAGATCTAGGGAGACATGTCTTAACATGTAAACGATGTTGAAAAAAGAAGATCGCAGAAATCAGGATTAGCCCTCCATACACCTAACACAAACTAAAAAGTAGTTTGGCAAGAAACAGAAATGCCACATATTGATCATAGTTTTACAAGAAAGTTTAAAGAAAAGCCTTAGAAATGCTCCATATTTCCACACAATGTAATAAAAACCAAGGCTAATCCTGCAGCAAGTTTGTTCTGGTTTCATTAAAAAATCTAACAACTGAAGACCTGGGATATGACGTGTTGTGCCAGAGAACGTGACACCAACAACTAGCACTGTTGCGATGCATACAGAGTAATTAATACAACAGTTTTTTCCTGGTTAGTTTGTATTTACTAGATGTGAAGTTATGATAACATCTGCTATATGTAATTAATTTTTTGTGATTTTTTTATATAAGTTTTGTACCACTGATGATGTAAATCTGATTGACTTATGAAGCTTGGGTTATATTCTTTCTTCTAATAAACCTGTTATATGTTTAGAACCAGAAATTAATTGAAGCACTACTAAACCTCAGAAATATTTGTATCCAATAATAAATAAATAAATAATAAGTCAAAGCAGCATTTATTATATTAAATCGATTATTAACATTTATTTACAAACATAAGCCTTGATGTGGTACAACTAATAGAATACACTTTTATAAAGTTAACAAGAATACAAACCTTTACCAATATTAAATTCAAGAAATTCTGTATGCTCTATTTTGGTGGATGTTCATGTTTATTAATAAACTGAATGAATTAAATCATGAATTTTGGAAACAAATATTAGCTTTAAAGAATTAAATTTTTTTACTTCTTTAAAGATATGTGGCCAGTAGAAGGAAGAATGGTTATGGAAGGATGATGTTGGTCAGTGATAACGAGATAATGAGGAGGATATAGTAGAGATGTTAAATCAGTAGTTCACTGTTACAATTGCAAGTATTCCATCCTTGTAATTGTAACATGAGACAGAACTTGAGAGGAGTGGGAATGGGGGAGGAACCATTGATGGTGAGCGAGTTGGAGGTATATGAGAAATTGAGTAAAGTTGCTGTCAACAAGGCCATGAAACTTGATGGTATATCACTGCATGTCTTGAAGGAATGTTCTAGGGAGTTAACCACAGCTTTAACTTACATTTTTAACATGAGTTATAGATTGGCCCAAGTTCCAAAGGTGTGGAAAGAAGGCAAAATTGTTCTGCTTTATAAAGGGATGATAACACTAAGATCTTGAATTATAAGCCAATCTGCTTGTTTGGAGTGTGGTTGAGGTGTTGGAGAAGCTAGTGAGGAAAGTGTTCAGAACTGAGTTGAGAGCAACAGAATTCTCTTTAATAAACAACATGGGTTTAATAAACAGCTAAAGGAAAATCGTGTTTTAGCAATCTGCTTACTTATTATAACAAGGTGACAAATACATTGGACAAGGAGAATACATATACAGTAGTATATTTAGATTTTGCAAAAGCTTTTGATAAATTGCCTTTGCAAAAAGTAGTGGTGGGAGTGATCTCCAGAATAGAAGATCCAATATAACTCCAATATAAACAAAGCTTAATTTGGGAATGATTCTACTGTATAAGACTTTGATCAGACCACATATGGATTACTTATGCCACAGTTTTGGTTGCCTAGTTTTAATGAGGATAGGTTGAGAGAATGCAAATTGCAGAACCTAGTGGACAGAAGGGGGGGGGGACATGACTGAGACATATAGGTTGCCAATGAGATAATTACCAGATTAATGTGGATGAGATTTTTCATATGTCTGGAGACAGGGGAAGAACAAGAAGCCATCCGTGGAGGTTGTATACAGAGGGTGAGAGCATGGGAGATGTTTGGTTTAGTTTGATTTATGGTTTATTGGTGCAAGAACAGCAAAGGTCATGCTGTGCCATAGCAAAGATGTACACAGCACGGTCATCCCTCAACTTATGTCCTTTCGAAGATACGTCCATGATCCCATAAGGGAATAAATAACATTTTTGGGTATACTTTCAAACAAGACACAAGCAAGCCTAAGGTAAAGCATGCACAGTGGCAACAGCGCTTTCAGCTGCAACCTCACTCAGCAGTCAGCACGTGTCTTCAACAGTTCCTCTGTTGATTTTGTGTTGGGGAAATGGGTTGTGTATTTATTGTTAAATATTTCACAATGGTTTGTGCAACATGGCCCCCTACATGCACAATCAAAAACTAGTGAAGAATTGCAGAAAATGAGGCGAGCAATTGATCTTCAAACGAAGTTGCAAGTTATAAAGCAGCATGAAGCTGGTAAACCTGTCAATGTGATCGCACAGGACTTCAGATGGTCTATTCTACAGTGACAACCATTTTGAAAAATAAGGATAAAATCGTACTTATGTATAATAAGGTTTAAAAATCAGGCTGTGAAAGAATCTGCTTCCATTAAATCGATGATAGTAACGAAGCAACAACAAGGTCCTATCGGTGATATGGAAAAGCTACTTGCATGATGGATAGAGGACCTAAACCAAAAGTGCATACCCCCTTAGCACTGTGACCATAACAGTTAAGGCCATAAGTCTCTTCACCATGTTGAAGGAGAAAGGAGAACCCGATTATGACTACGAATTCAATGCTTCTTCTGGTTGGTTCATGAGATTCGAGCAGCATTTTGCACTGCATAATGTGAAAATGTATGGGAATCTGCAAGTGCTGAGAAGGCTGCCAAAGAGTTTGTGGAAAAGTTGGATAAAATTATTATGGAGGAAAATTATTTGCCACAGAAAATAACTGGGTGATTATTCTCCTGTTTTATAGCGGCAGTAACACACAGTACAATTTTATAATAAGGTTTAAAAATTAAAATGACAATATTTTAATTGACATTTTTAGATTTAAATTTGACAAATTTAAATGACAACTTATTACTATTAAGTCCCTAACCCCTACAACTCTGTTGATTTAATGTATAGACTTACATCCTGCTGAATGGAACGGAACCCAGATGTAAGTCAAAGGATGACTGTACATAAATAGTCAAAGACAAACTAGTTTGCCATTTGGTAAACTTCTTCTTTCAATGAACAGTTTTAGTGAATTGTCATGGAACCTGACAGTCCAAAAGCATATGACAAATAGTAAAACACGTTCCATTTTTCACATACAAATGGGTCATCAGCTCTCAGTAAACATGAATGCATAAGATGACTGTAACCTGTGCAGAGCCTATCAAGAACAACTTCCTCTCTTCTCTTTTTATGTTGACTAGAATGGCAATGCTTAATTTCAGGCTTAACGTCATATAATGTTTGTCAATGCTTCCTCTCATGACGGCTGCCATTGAGCAATTAGCAATCCAGCTTGGAACATACAAGTGTATGATAAAGACGAAGCAATGAAGATCAATCTGCACCCCATTCAGTAGAGGACAGATTGCAAAGGAGATTCAATGCTCTCTTGCACTTTTCTCTTAGTTGACAAATATGTACAAAGCATGCAAGTTTTCTGTAAAACTTGCATGCTTTGTACATATTTGTCAACTAAGAGAAAATTTCTCAATTTCTTGAGACTCATCTTTGAGTCTCAAGAACTTGGTTTCTGTTAATAGTGGAATAACAGGTTTTCCATTCTTAATTCAGGATCTGGGTGAGAGGTGTGTTTTCAACAGAAGTGTACACAGATACTTTTTCTGTTGAAAACCTGAACCCATTACTAAGAGCCCATAAGAAACACAATTAATTGTTTGCTGAAGTTGTCTTTCAATTACTTTTATGTTAAGAGAGTGACAGTAAATTGTGACGTCATCAACATATATAGCACTGTCTACAGTGGGAGGAAGCTGTTTAGTGATTGAGTTAACTTTGATAGTTAACTTCCAAAGTGAGTTAACTTTGATAGTTAACTTCCAAATTGAGTTAACTTTCAAGTTGCTGAATGGTTTCTATAGGATTAATTCAGAGGATATTTTTGAGATCAGGACTGGTGGCGGGAGAACTAGGGGACATCTATGGAAGTTGGGCAAGAGTATAGTTAGCAAGGGTGTTAGAACTGGGTTCTTCACTTTTAGAGTGGTAAATGAGTGGAATAAGCTGCCAGAGTTTGTTGCTGGTGCTATGACAGTGAATGAGTTCAAAAGATATGATATATACTGTGAGAATGCCGAATAGCTGTGTGCACATGATGTTTAGGGCCTCCCTCAATGAGTCTAAGGACTCCCTGGAGTTGCCCGTAATAATAATAATAATAGCAAAAAGTGTCACACTTAAGACAGAGGGGAACACCCTGTTCTTGATGATATGTCCAAGATGGCATACTTCCCACTCTGACTTGGAAAGTTTGCAAGGACAAAGTTTTTAATACTTGTGTAGAGGCTTAAGTGCTGTGAGGACATTATGTTGGAGGTTTAATGGACTTTTTACAGCACTCACAAAGAATTAAAATAGAATTTAATACTTCCTATATTTCGTCCTAGTCACTAGGACATCTACGGGGATTACAAAGACAATTAATGTAACATGCACACAAAACTTACAATACTAAGCCCAACCACGTGGGTGACAATAAAGTCCTATCTAGGTGGAGCGCCCTCTAAGGGCAGTTGTAGGTGGCCTGGAATGTAAGGTGGGACCTCTGGCGATGACTGTTTCCCAAATCTTCGGAAGCTTAATGCAACCGTATTTGTTAAGATTTGGTTGGTTTTTGAGAGCTGCTGCTGCTTCTAAGAAAAGTCTCTCTTTCTTGAATTTGCTGTGGTGGAGCATGGTGGTTTTTTTCCATGATACTCTGTGGGTGGTGTCCAAAACATGGTCAGCCAAGCCTGAATGGCCATAGTTGTGTTTAACGATGTACGACTTGTGTTCCTCTAGGCGGATGGATGCTGATCTGCCTGTCTGTCCAAAGTACGCAAGCTTACAGGAACAGGGTACTTTGTAAACTCCAGGCAGAGAGAGAGGAGGGAGCTGATCTTTCGTAGAATGGATAAGGGTAGCCAGTTTGCGGTAGGGCTTATATGCTGTGTGTAGGTTATACTTTTTTAGTATCTTAGCTATTTTTTCCGAAGTGCCACGGATGTAGGGTATGGTGATGGCATTTTTAAATTCTTGTTGATGAGAGGGACGGGGAATGGGGGTGGAATTGATTATTTTTTTGATACTGTGTTCGCTGTAGCCATTGGAGAGGAAAGTTCTGTGTATGTGGTTAAGCTCAGTAGTGAGGGCGGTTCCACTGGAACAAAGATTGTGGGCTCTCTTGGTAAGGGTTTTAATGATGCCATATTGTTGTGAGGGGTGGTGGTGGGAGAGTTTGTGAATGTATCTGCCTGTGTGTGTGGGTTTTCTGTATACATTGAAGGCAAGTGTATCATTAGGCAGGCGCGTGACTAAGGTGTCTAGGAAGGGTAAACAATTGTTCTTTTCCTTTTCCATAGTAAACTGGATTCTTGGATGTAGGCTATTGAGATGACCAAGGAAGGAATCTAACGTGTCTGGGCCATGAGGCCAAATAGAGAGCCTCAGTAGTGAGGGCGGTTCCAAATAGGAACCGCCCTCACTACTGAGCTTAACCACATACACAGAACTTTCCTCTCCAATGGCTACAGCGAACACAGTATCAAAAAAATAATCAATTCCACCCCCATTCCCCGTCTCTCTCATCAACAAGAATTTAAAAATGCCATCACCATACCCTACATCCGTGGCACTTCGGAAAAAATAGCTAAGATACTAAAAAAGTATAACCTACACACAGCATATAAGCCCTACCGCAAACTGGCTACCCTTATCCGTTCTACGAAAGATCAGCTCCCTCCTCTCTCTCTGCCTGGAGTTTACAAAGTACCCTGTTCCTGTAAGCTTGCGTACTTTGGACAGACAGGCAGATCAGCATCCATCCGCCTAGAGGAACACAAGTCGTACATCGTTAAACACAACTATGGCCATTCAGGCTTGGCTGACCATGTTTTGGACACCACCCACAGAGTATCATGGAAAAAAACCACCATGCTCCACCACAGCAAATTCAAGAAAGAGAGACTTTTCTTAGAAGCAGCAGCAGCTCTCAAAAACCAACCAAATCTTAACAAATACGGTTGCATTAAGCTTCCGAAGATTTGGGAAACAGTCATCGCCAGAGGTCCCACCTTACATTCCAGGCCACCTACAACTGCCCTTAGAGGGCGCTCCACCTAGATAGGACTTTATTGTCACCCACGTGGTTGGGCTTAGTATTGTAAGTTTTGTGTGCATGTTACATTAATTGTCTTTGTAATCCCCGTAGATGTCCTAGTGACTAGGACGAAATATAGGAAGTATTAAATTCTATTTTAATTCTTTGTGAGTGCTGTAAAAAGTCCATTAAACCTCCAACATAATGTCCTCACAGCACTTAAGCCTCTACACAAGAATTCTAATCATCCATGGAGAAGAGTTAGCACGCAAATCCAAGCAATACGGCAAGTCAAAACTACGACTATCTAGACAACTAAATAGGCTGGCTTTTTTAAAAAGATGTCGGGACACAAGAGTGATACCGAAATGTGTTAAAATGAAGATAAATTTCCATTCCAAAAAAGCACTCCGGATATACAAACGTGCCAGCTTAGCATTACTACGCGAGCAAATCGCCTCTTCTCGTGCCGCCCTCGCAGTGACGAACGCCGCCATTGGCTCCTTACAAGCGGAGCTCTCCACCGTTCTTAACCCTGAACTCTGGTCGATTCTCTCTGACATTTTGGAAACTTCCGCACAGAGAGAATTTCAGAAAATAAAAAACAAACACGTCAAGAAATACAACAGCCTGGTTAAAGACAAACCACAACCACAAATTCAACCACTCCAGACAGTAATAAACCTCTCGTCCAAAAGGCTCAACGATGATGCCGTCAGCACCCTTTGCCTCGGCCGTAATTTTGCCGTCGCCCCGAGAGAAGTGCCGGTGCTCGATGTTATGGTTAACGTCGAACGAGGGATCGGTCGCTTACCGTCGGAAGTAGCCAACAACATCAGACTCGACGTAGCCAACATCCTCGTTCACTCGTCGCCTCCAAAAAGTAACTTATCTTATTCCCAATGCCTGGCCCTCCAGAAACTAAGCAAAGAAAAAAGTATCGTCATCACCAGAGCGGATAAAGGTAATGCCACAGTTGTCCTTAATACCAGCGAATACAATCGTAAAATGAACATTATCCTCCGCGATCGCGCTACCTACATCCCGCTAGAACACGACCCCACAAAAACGCAAGTTAAGAAATTAAAAATCTTACTTAAAAAACTAACCTCCTGGCCCCCCGACGTCACGAAAAAACTTAAACCTTTCCGCTCCCGTCCCCCCCGAATATACGGCCTACCAAAAATCCACAAACCTAATTCCCCACTCAGGCCTATAGTAGATGCCACCAATGCACCTTGTTACAGACTGTCTAAACAGCTGGCCAACTCTCTGTCCCCCCTCACCGGAAATTCAGCTTCCTATATAAAAAACTCTACCCACTTTAAAGCCCTCACAGAAAATTTAACCTTGAATAATACAGACATATTAGTAAGCTTTGATATCTCCTCCTTGTTTACTAATATTCCCTTAACTGACACTTTATCTCTCTTAGAAAACGTTTTTCCCCCTGACATCTTAGATCTCTTTTCCTTTGCCATCAACTCTGGGTATTTCGCTTGGAATAACAAAATCTACAAGCAGATAGAGGGAACCGCCATGGGCTCCCCCCCTCTCACCCCCCTTGCCAATTTCTATATGGAAGATTTCGAAAAACGAGCCATAGACTCAGCCCCACTCAAACCTTCTATCTGGCTAAGATATGTAGATGATGTGTTCTCTATTTGGCCTCATGGCCCAGACACGTTAGATTCCTTCCTTGGTCATCTCAATAGCCTACATCCAAGAATCCAGTTTACTATGGAAAAGGAAAAGAACAATTGTTTACCCTTCCTAGACACCTTAGTCACGCGCCTGCCTAATGATACACTTGCCTTCAATGTATACAGAAAACCCACACACACAGGCAGATACATTCACAAACTCTCCCACCACCACCCCTCACAACAATATGGCATCATTAAAACCCTTACCAAGAGAGCCTACAATCTTTGTTCCAGTGGAACCGCCCTCACTACTGAGCTTAACCACATACACAGAACTTTCCTCTCCAATGGCTACAGCGAACACATTATCAAAAAAATAATCAATTCCACCCCCATTCCCCGTCCCTCTCATCAACAAGAATTTAAAAATGCCATCACCATACCCTACATCCGTGGCACTTCGGAAAAAATAGCTAAGATACTAAAAAAGTATAACCTACACACAGCATATAAGCCCTACCGCAAACTGGCTACCCTTATCCGTTCTACGAAAGATCAGCTCCCTCCTCTCTCTCTGCCTGGAGTTTACAAAGTACCCTGTTCCTGTAAGCTTGCGTACTTTGGACAAACAGGCAGATCAGCATCCATCCGCCTAGAGGAACACAAGTCGTACATCGTTAAACACAACTATGGCCATTCAGGCTTGGCTGACCATGTTTTGGACACCACCCACAGAGTATCATGGGAAAAAACCACCATGCTCCACCACAGCAAATTCAAGAAAGAGAGACTTTTCTTAGAAGCAGCAGCAGCTCTCAAAAACCAACCAAATCTTAACAAATACGGTTGCATTAAGCTTCCGAAGATTTGGGAAACAGTCATCGCCAGAGGTCCCACCTTACATTCCAGGCCACCTACAACTGCCCTTAGAGGGCGCTCCACCTAGATAGGACTTTATTGTCACCCACGTGGTTGGGCTTAGTATTGTAAGTTTTGTGTGCATGTTACATTAATTGTCTTTGTAATCCCCGTAGATGTCCTAGTGACTAGGACGAAATATAGGAAGTATTAAATTCTATTTTAATTCTTTGTGAGTGCTGTAAAAAGTCCATTAAACCTCCAACATAAAAGTTTTTAATAAATACAGGAAGGTGTCATCTGAGACCTATGTTATAGAAATCTTTTAATATGCTACATATCTAGGCTGTGTCATAAGCTTTTTTCATGTCAAAGAAAACCAAAACCAGATGTTCTTGCTTCAGGAATGCGTATCTTATACAAGTTTCTAAATGGACCAAATGGTCTAAAGCTGAACGAAGCCTATGAAAGCCACATTGTGTATTGGAGAGAAGATCATTGCTTTCTAAATAACAGAGAAGTCTGGCATTAACCATTTTCTCTAATATTTTACAAAGACAGCTGGTCAGAGCAATAGGTCAATAGGTCAATAATTATTTGCTTGTGTTGGATCCTTTTCTGTTTTTGGGATAGCAATAACAACTGACTTATGCTAAGAAGCTGGAAACTCTTCCTCTAAATGTGTTCTATTGCATATTAAGAGAAGGAGATCCATAGAAGATGTTAGACGTTTTATCATTTCATAATTGATGTCATCAGGACCTACTGCACTAGGGTGAGACAGCAAAAGAGCTCTTTTTAGTTATTACTTAACACATGGTTGATTGCATGGCTTAAGCCCATTGGTTGAAAAATTTAGCCACTGTTTCTCTTGCTACACTTTCAATATTGAAAATTCAGGAGAATATGAAGCTGTTGTTGAGATTCTGGCAAAATTTTCTCCTGAAGTGTCTGCAATAGCTTTGGGATCAACAATAACACTTCTATCACAGTGTAAGGTAGACAAATGGTGTGTTCTGTATCTACCTTTCATTTTCCAGATTTTATCCCATACAATTTTTGCACTGGTCATTTGATTAATTCATGAGGTAAGTTGGATCCAAGATGGTTTTTGACTCAGGTTTCTCTGAATATGAGTATACTTCAGTGGTTGTTTTTTGGAAGTTAGTTGCTGTCGCGATATAATATATTTTGGTTACTGTCGGAATCAAATGCATAACGGTGGAAGACAAAATGAAGCTAAGTTTTTATTACTGTATTTAGTTATATTTCATTTTATTTAATTATATTTGGTGTACTTAAATGTTTTGTTTTGATTGTAATTGTTTGTACTTTTTTTCTTATTTATTTAACGGAATTTATTAATTGAATAAATAACGATTACGCTACTCGGCAGTAAGGAATGATGGAGGATTCAGCTGCAGTTGCAAGTGGCATGTCGCCAAGTCGTCCGCCATTTAAGAACTCTATTATAAGCAATATCATAAGGGACTTTGTGGCATGCAGTACTTGTGACATGTATGCGTCTCGGGCATTGGATATGTGGCTTGTGAAAGAGAGTGAAGAGCGTATGTGCGCAAAATGCAGGCAGTGGGAGGAAATAAGTGCATTAGAAATATCAATATCCGATTGTTCCTCCAGGAACGGGGAATGAATGTAGGAAGACAAGTAGTGTGATAGGAGAGAATGAAAAAATATATATATGAATGAGAAAATAATAGTTGATAGTGTGGAAGGCGTGAGTGGCTGTAACAGTTTAGGAGATGGTTTTGTTTCGGAGAGTGAATTTAGATTAAGAGTGACTGACCTGCAGAGGGAGATAGATGAGCTGAAAGAGGAGGTGGAATGTCTTGTGAATGAGAGCAGAAGTATGATATGATAGATAAGATTAGGAGAATGGAAGAGATAAACGCAAGCCGAATCAGAGTAGGGGAGAGAGAGAGAATTTTGGGAGTGTTAGAAGAGGAGAGAAAGGAAACAGTAGAAGAGAGGGAATGAGTGAGAGGTATGGGGGTGCTAGAAGAGGAGAGAATGGAAACAATACAAGAGAGGGATTGAGAGAGAGTTATGGGAATGCTAGCAGACGAGAGGATGGAAACAGTAGGAGAGACGGAATGAGAGAGAGATATGGAAGTGCTAGAAGAGAAGAGAATGGAAACAGTAGGAGAGATGGAATGAGAGAGATGTATGGGAATGCTAGAAGAGGAGAAAATTGAAACAGTAGGAGAGAGAGGTATGGGAATGCTAGAAGAGAGAATAGCAGTGGAGGAGAGGGAATGAGAGAGACCTATGGGAATGAAGGAAGAGGAGAAAATGAAAAAAATAGGAGGGAGGGAATGGTAAGAAGTATAATGTATGGCAACTCAATGATCCATGGTGTTCAAGATAGGATGCATGAGGAGCGTTTGCCTGGAGGAACAATAGAAAGGGTGGCTATGGCAATTAAGAGAGGTGAAAGGGTGGATGAGATGATTGTGATGGTAGGAACAAATGACTTGAGTGGTAATGTAAGTCAGGCAGCGAGAGATATGAGATTTTTGCTCGAGGCTGTACGGAAGAAGACAGAGAGAGGAAAAATAGTGTGCGTGTTGCCTAGGTATGATAATGACGAGCTGAGCAGAAGAGCAGTAATACTGAATGACATAATAGCTAGAATGTGTGACAAGAGAGGACTGGTATATGTGGATGCTTCCAGTGCGTTTGAGGAAAGAGAGGAATTGTATGAGAGAGACCACCTACATTTGAATGAGGAAGGATGTAGGCATCTGGAGAGATTGCTGTTCTGAACAAGTCAGTGTGTCCTAGGGAGGATGATAGCGGGGGGGGGGGGGGCTCTCGTGGGAACGGATACTTGGGAGAAGGGAGATGACATCAGGTAACACTGAGCCCAGTGGAGTCTAGAGGGGATAATGATGGGTATAGAAACAATGGCATTTATATGCTTTATACTAATGCCAGGAGTATCTGGAATAAGGGAGAGAAATTGGTGGTGCAGATAGCATCAGTCTGGCCAAATATTATTGGGATCACTGAGACGCGATTGACAGAAGAGGATATAATAACAGGAATAGAAGTCGCTGGGTACAGCATTTTTCTGTACTGCTTATGATAAGGGTACTGCTTATGATAGGGGTACTGCTTATGATAAGTGACGACCTATGTCCTCTAAGAGGCTTTGGAAGGAAGTGAGACAAATGATTTTGAGAGCATGTGGTGTTAGGTAGAGGTAAGCAAGACAGGATATTTAGTGGGGTGTTGCTACTGTGGTCCCCAGGAGCACAGAGGATGGGGACCAGGAGATGTTTAGACAGTTAAGTTTGGCAAGTGCAAGAAGAATGATTGTTATGGGAGATTTTAACTACAGTAGTATAAATTGGAGAGAGAAAGATGCATGTAGCAATAGGGGAATGGAATTTCTAGAATTCTTGAAGGACAAATGTCTTAGGCAACATGTAACAGAGGGAACAAGAGGTTCAAGAGTTTTGGATTTGGTCATAGCATCAGAAGAGTTGATAATAACTGAGATGGCATCTCTGTCACCAGTTGGTGAGAGTGACCATGTGATTTTCACTTGGAAGATGAATAGACATGCAGGAGTATCAAAGAGACGGGAACATGTGGAATTATAAGGCAGGTGATTATAATAGTCTTAGACATCAACTTGGGGAAGTTTCATGGAGGGAGGAACTGGAAAGCTGGGATATCATTAGGGCTTGGGAAATTGTGAAGGAATATTTGTTGGCAGCAATAGTAAGCTGTATTCCACAAGTGAAGAAGAGGACACAGTTTGGAGTAAAGTGGATGACAAACAATATTAAATAGGAACTGGATGTAAAAAAGAGGCTATGGAAGAGATATAAGGAGACAGGTGAAGAGCAGATGCATAAAGAATATAAGACACAGGCCAGAACAGTGACTAGTGTGGTAAGGAAAGCGAACTGCACTCACCATAAAAAAACACCTTATTAGCCAATTGCAAACCTCCCACCATATAAAAAGAATTCTAACACCACGTATCCCTACTTCCAAATATAGATTTCAGCAAATCCATCGCTATCCTTTACAATCGTGGCATCTCAGAAAAGGTGGCGAAGATATTAAAAAAAAAGCACAATCTTGTGGCCACTTATAAACCTCACAGAAATCTAGTAACCCTTATTCGCTCCTCTAATTTGCTCAATCACTGGATTGAGCAAATTGGAGGAGCGAACTGCAATGAATGGCCAAACAAGCTGACAGCTAACATCCATATATCAGAATATATGGATGTTAGCTGTCATACCACCTAAGCAAATTTAAATTTAAGAGGCTTTTCCTTGAATATGCTGCAGCTTTTAACAAATTTTCTGACCTAAACAAATATGGTTATATCAAACTGTCTCTATATGGGAAACCCCAATCTGCAAACATTCAACTCAATGGCCAAGAACAACCATCCAAAGCCAATAGGTGGTGTAATTATAGGACTTTAGGCCAGCCTATATCTCTTCTGTTCCATTGTTGTTAATGAAGTGTGCTTGCATTCTCATATTTGATACCAATGTGTTAATCCCTGAAGATGCCAATTTAACTTTCACAAAATATAGCAATAATTATTATTTAGTCTATGTTGTCAATTTCCTGAAACAGCATGATGTCCCACAGGTAATTATTTTCTTGACCTCCATGGAATAACATACCTTGCAGATGATGCAAAGTTGGGACAAACTGTGAAGAGTAGAGATGTGAATGCAAGTTCAATATTGCAAAATGTAAGGTTTTAAAATTTGGGAAACAAAGATGGGATGTAAAATTGATGCTTGGTGGGATATATATTGTTGGAGGTGGAGGAAATAAGGGATTTGGGGATGATAGTGGATAAGGATCTGAAATTTAGGGGACACATTGCCAAACATCATTCTGGAAATGATGCAGAGGACACTGAGTTGTAGAAGTAAGGAGAGTCTTGTTCTATTGTATAAGGCTTTGATTAGGTCATACATAGACTACTGTACCCAAATTTAGTCACTAGGTTTTCAAAAGGACGAAGAGATGTTGGAAAGGGTCCAGAGGTGACTGACTAAAGCAGTTTCTGATCTCTGGAATGTCAAATATGAGGAAAGGTTAAGAAGATGCAGTTTACAGAGTCTAGTGGACAAGAGGAAATGGGGTTATATGATAGAGAACTACAAGTTAGTAAGGAGTTGTGACAGGATCAATGTAGATCAGGGGAGAACCAGAGGTCATTCCTGGAGTAAGCAGGACTGTGAGAAGCAGGTTTTTTGCATGCAGAGTTGTGAATGATTGGAATGCCTTGCCTGAGAGTGTGGTGTCTGCAGAGAATTTGAGTGTGTTTTACGCATGGTATGATGAGCTGTGTGTATGACAAAAGGACCTCTTAAGTGAGTCTTTGACTCCATGAGGTCTTGGTATAATAATAATAACTGTGGTAGGTCAATGCTAGTCAACACAAAGTCTATCATACCATTGCTTAAACTCATCTGCCGTTTGCACTTTCACTGTCTTTGCAGCCTTCTCTCAGATGCTTTTACTACTCTCCATGCAAAAATCTAATTTCTTACTTTTTTACAACTAATCTGAACTAGCAGCCTTCATGATCTTAACTTCATCTCACGCATAGAAAATCATGCTGCAGGCACAAGGCTCTTTATAAGCTGCTCAATGTGTCAAAGTGGTATTTATTTTTTTAGGGGAGGGGATGGTACACAGACATACGGTATACCAGCAGCTTTATTAACAGTGATGTTTGCCATGTAGATGCAGTACATTTAAAATTTTCTAATTTTCTTCCTGTTTATAGTGCTTTTATCCTGCTTGGTACAGGATCTACTATGATTATGCAACTACAGGAAAAAACCCCAACTGGCTTGTCATAGAGTCTAGTTCAGGGAGGGGTGGATTTTTATGACTATAGATGAGTGTGTTCACGGGGACCAAAAAAAAACCTCAAATTTCTGGGTGAAAAAAAAACCCTACATCCATATGAGATCGGCTATCTCACCTTTAGTCGAAGGAAACCAGATGTTTCCTCACGTCTTAGATGCAAATTGAACCCAGGTCTTTCCGACCAAAGGGCTTTGTCTATACTGACTGAGCTACAGAGGCTCCATTTAAAAGTTTCTAATATTTAGTAATTATTAAGATATTTGCTATATATAACTTCATAATCATTTTTAGAATTTTAAATTATTTTCATGTTTATATATACTTTCACTGATGTGAAAAACCCTACATCCATATGAGATCGGCTATCTCACCTTTAGTCGAAGGAAACCAGATGTTTCCTCACGTCTTAGATGCAAATTGAACCCAGGTCTTTCCGACCAAAGGGCTTTGTCTATACTGACTGAGCTACAGAGGCTCCATTTAAAAGTTTCTAATATTTAGTAATTATTAAGATATTTGCTATATATAACTTCATAATCATTTTTAGAATTTTAAATTATTTTCATGTTTATATATACTTTCACTGATGTACAAGTATTTCAGATTTGTGTCTAATATACTAGGTACAATAAAATTATGTCATCATCATCATCATCAAATTCCTGCCATGTACCCTCAAGGGGTGTACAGGATATGACAGTACTACATGAAAAAATTACATCATTAATAACTTCCTATCTACAATTTTCCTCCAAATCAGTCTGTTACTTGTCAAGACTCCAACATTATCAGATCTTATATTTCTATCGTCTAAGGCACTTTGTACCGTATCAATCCACCTATATCTTGGTCTACCTCTGGGTCGTTTTCCTGCCAACCTGGCAGAGAACACTTGTTTTGCTAATCTTTCCTCTCCCATTCTATTTAAGTGACCATACCATCTGAGATTAGCTCTGCTAACGCATTCTTGGATGCTGACAATGTCAAGTTCTTTCCTAATATCCTCATTTTTAATATGATATTGCCATTGATGCCATCTGTTCACGCCTCTAATCTTTCTCAGGACTCTCATATCTGCAGTCTCTAGTCTTTGGTCAAGTGTTTTACTTCTGACCCAGCTCTCAGATCCATAAGTTAAAATTGGTTTGAACACAGTCTTGTATACAGCTAATTTAGTGTTCCGACTAATTTCTTTCTTATTCCATATGAATTTATTCAATTGACTTCCCACGATACCAGCTTTGCTGATTCTGTTGTCTATTTCTATATTTAGTTTACCATCTTCAGTAAAAATTGTGCCTAAGTAGCTGAAATGTTTTACTTGTTCCACAGGTTCTCCATTCACAACACAGTTGACATTTTCAATGATTCTGCCTATTTTCATTGTCTTTGTCTTTTTATTGCTGACCTTCATACCATATCTATTACAACAGCTATTCAATTTAGTCAGAGAATCTTGCAGACTTGTAGCGGATTTATTTAGAAGTATAACATCATCCGCATAAAGCAAAGAGCTGACATTAACATCTCCAATTTTGATATCAGGTTTAATACCACATTCCTTCATAATGTGATCCATATAGATAATGAATAACAGAGGGGATAATGTACATCCTTGTCTCACACCAGATTTAACATTAAACCATCTTCCTGTACTTCCTTCAATTCTAACTGCTGACTCACAACTCAAATAAAGACTAAGTATTGCTTGATATAATGCCCCATTGACACCATATAACTGCAGCGTATTGAATAGCTTCTCTCTTGGCACCTTGTCATATGCCTTTTCCAAATCGACAAAACTTAAATACAGATCTTTGTTATATTCCCATGCTTTCTCGACTATTTGTCGTAAAGTGAAGATCTGATCCTGACAGCCTCTATTTGGCCTGAATCCAGCTTGTTCTTCACCAAGCTTTTCTTCCACAATTCTTCTCAACCGTTTCTCAAGTATACTTGCATAGATCTTGCCAGGAACACTCAGTAGGGAAATACCTCTGTAATTCTCACATGCAGTTTTATTTCCCTTTTTATATATGCAAGTGTTTTATATATTCAATTTTATCCTGCTCAAGGTACTATGAGAGCTCTACTCCAATCATCGGGAATTCGTCCCTCTGTCCAGGCTTTCTGAACTATGCAGTGCAGCCACTGTAAGACTCTTATACCACCATACTTCAGCATTTCTGGCTGAATATCATCTACTCCTGCTGCCTTTCCATATTTCAAGCCTTTGATGGCTTTTTCTACTTGTAGTATGGATATGTATTCCTGACTGCATGCCTGGTCAGTGTTTTTTACCACTGTGCTGTCATCACTGCTTGTTTCATTTAGTAGTTTTTCAAAGTAATTACTCCATACTTCAAGGATATCTTTTTCTCTAGTTTTCTGTCACCTTTATCATCTCTAATTCCTTTTAAGCACTCTTTCCTCCATTCTTAAGCTTCTTCAACAACCTCCAGAATATTTTGCCACCTTCTTGATATTTATTTTCTATATTCTTGCCAAAGTCCTCCCATGACTTTTGTTTAGCTAGTTTTACACACTGTTTAGCTTTCTTACATTTGTCTCTGTATTCTGTAAGAGTAAAAGCTGACTTATTTGCCAGGAACTTTTGATATGCTTTCTTCTTTTCCTTCACTGCCTCTTTAACTTCCTGTGTCCACCAGGGAGTTCTGATTTTTTTATCTTTGCACACAACCTCACCACATGCCTCTCTGGCAGAATCAATCAATGTTTCCTTCAGAGTTTGCCACTGAATCTCCAAGGTTTGATTCCTGTTCTCAAACTCTTTCATTTTCTTTTCAATAATATTTCTGTATTTTAGTCTACAGTTCACATCTGAGAGCTGCTCAACTTTTATTTGCTTTAAAACTTTCTTACATGTTATTCTTTTCAATATGAAATTCAATTTTATCCTGCTCAAGACTAAATAGTGATCACTTCCAATTTCAAATCCTCTGTACACTCTGGTGTCCTGCACCAGGGAGAAAACATCACTATCAACAATAACAGTCAATGAGACTTTTCTTATTCCTAGCCTCTTCTCTCCATGTGAATTTGTGCACATTTTTATGTTGGAACATGGTGTTAGTAATAACCAGTCCATGTCCTGAGCAGAAATCCAACATTTATTTGCCATTATTATTAGCTTTGCTCTTTTCTCCAAATTTTCCCAAAATATTTTTGTATGTCTCACAATCATTTCCTACTCTACTATTTAGATCCCCAACAAGGACCAACTTTTCCTTTTTCATTGTGTCAGTTGCTTTTTCTAAAGCCTCAAAAAATTCCTCCACTTCTACCTTAGTAGAACCTTCTGTGGGACCATAGGCACAAATAAGTCTCATTGTCCAGTTCCCCATTCTCATATTTGCCCACATTACTCTACTTGAGACTGACTGCCATTCAAGAAGATTAGCCTCGTATTTTGTGTTGAATACTATGGCTACTCCTTCTTTTCCTTGATTGTTATTGCCTGAATATAACATTTTGTATATAAATTTGAATATAAAATTATGTTATATACATAATTAATATACTTATTCCAAAACATTATCACACAATATCATAAAATAATTATTTAGCTTTAATATCATATCCTTTTAATTTTCAATTTTTCTTGCTGGCAAAGAATGAGTACTGATAACATTTTTTTTTTTTTTTTTTTTTTTTTACAAAAAAAAAAAAAAAGTATATCAAAGGATAGAGTATATCTTTAAGAGTGTGGATAAGGGTTGCAAGTTTGATGTGTGGTTTAAAAGTTATGTGAAAATTATATTTAACACATGTTGGCTAAATTTTAAGGCATGGGGAAGGAATATTTTATTTTTATTATTATTATTATTACCCAAGACCCCATGGAGTCAAAGACTCATCTAGGAGTCCTTTTATCAAATACACAGCTCATCATACCGTGCTTTAAACACACTCAAATTCTCTGCAGACGCCACACTATCAGGCAAGGTAATCCAATCATTCATAACTCTGAATGAAAAAATCTGCTTCTTATCCCCTACTCACACCCTCTTTATACAGTTTCCAGGGATGGCCTCTGGTTCTCCCCTGATCTCCCATTATTTTCTGTAGAACCTCTCCAATACTGATCCTATAACAGCTTAATAGCTTGTAGGTCTCTATCAATATCTCCCCTCTTCCTCCTGTCCACCAAACTCTGCAAGTTGTGTGTTCTCAATCTTTCCTCATACTCGACATTCCAGAGGTTAGAAACTACCTTAGTCAATTGCCTCTGGACTCTTTCCAACATCTCTTCATCCTTCTGAAAACCAGGTGACCAAATCTGGGCACAACAATCCATGTGTGGCCTAATCAAAGCTTTATACGATGGAATAAGAATCGCCATTGTATGAAGTCAAGTCTGCATCCTTCTCATCATTCCCAGAAGCGTTTGTGTTGTCTTCACAATTTTGGCAGTGTGTCCCCTAAATTTCAGATCCTTATCCACTATCACCCCCAGATCTCTTATTTCCTCCACCTCCAACAATATATCCTCACCAAGCATATTTCTGCATCCCATCTTTGTTTTCCAAATTTTAAAACCTTACATTTTGCAACATTGAACTCACCTTCCCATTCCTGTGCCCAATCACTCAGTTTATTCAAGTCTTCTTGTAAGGCCACAACATCTTCTCTACTCTTCATGGTTTGTCCCAACTTTGCATCATCTGCAAACAACTGAATATCTCCATCCAAATCTTCACCAATATCATTAATATACAAGTTAAACAACAATGGCCCTAAAACAGAACCCTGAGGCACACCACTAGTAACTTTCCTTTTCCTGGATATCGCTCCCCCATACACAACTTGTTGATACCTATCAGATAGCCAGTCTCCAATCCAATGCACCAATCTAATATCCAACCCCATCCACTCCAGTTTGACTATCATACAGGATTTCACCTATTTTATACAAATACATCAGCCTAACTAAAGAAAGTATGAAACTTAATAAATTTCACATTTATTTTTTTATTAATGTGTGTCATTCTTAATCAATACCATAAAAAATTAACATGAATGACTGTCAATATCTAAACCTGTCTATATATCTGCCAGTATAATAATAAACATTTAAATGACATTATAAACAATTAGCTTAAGAAAAAGTTGTCTATGCAGCTCTACACATACTCCCAAGAGCAAAAGGGAGAATCCCTTGTTTTCATTAAACACACTGGTGTGTATTTATATGAACCTCTATTTTCTAGCACAGGGATTGGCAACCTTTTCAGACTCATTCAACTTTTATTTTTAATAATCAGGCAGCAAGCATTTAATTAAGAGAAAGTAGAGAGTGAAAAAATACTTAAGTTATCAATTTTTATTCTATCAATCTTAACAAACACAGAAATATTTAAAGTACGAGATATAAAACAAGCATGAAAATGAACCTCAATGAAAAATTATCATCATGTAAAAACAAAGTAATATAGTTTATGCATCACAATATGTGTGTTTCCCTGCTTAATGTGACTTTTGCGATTGCTTTTCCTTAGCTAAATTATCTGTGTCTCTGGCTGTGTGGTTAAGTGTATTCACTCTCCAACCAACAGGGCTATGGGTTGATTCCTGCCATGGATATGGATGTTTGTGATTGTCTTTAAGGAAGATGTTTGTGGAAGATGAATTTTGTTGCAGGTGCGAGACCACTACCCTGCTTATTGCAAGCCTCGAGTGGCTTGAAAAAAGTTCCATGTTTGGTCACTAGAGCAGGGTTTCCAGGCTATGCAAAAAATCAATAAATATACAAAAAAATAGAAAATTAATAAAAAAAAAAATAGAACCCCCCCCCCCATAGTCCACTCAAAGTACTAATACACCATAGGCTTTTGTGAGTGGGAGTCACATTAAAAAAAAAAAAAATTGGTTGAGTTTTTTTATGGTTGTTAAAGGGAGAGTTGATTGTATACCAGTAATCCATACAGTATATTATAATATTCAATACACTGCATAGATTTTCATTAAAAAATGATTAACAGCATTTTTTAATTATCAATCATTACCTATTCTGTTTGTTTTTCCTTCTCCTCCTTGCTAATTTCAAAAACAAGGCTACACTTTAACATTAATTTTTTTTTATCAAAGGAAGCGAGTGAGCGCGCGCGCACGCACGCACGCACGCACACACACACACACACACACAATAGGGAAAAAAGAGATGTCTAGATGTCTATACCCACAGATGCGAGACCCTTCGACACTTCTGCACATGTCAGAAGAAAGAGAATCCATTCCGATAATAGGGTAATCAGTCCGAATTGTGAGATGAGTTGTTTATTATTACACGTTGGAAAATTAACCAACTCTTTTATGAATATTGTAGTTTATAAAGTGGTAACTATTTTGCTTGTATAACAGTTGGAAAATTTTATTATTATTATTATTCGTGACACCTCCAAGGAGTCCAAAAACTCATCGAGGGAGGACACCTATTGTACAACTCTCTGTCTCCACCACTACACCGAACCTCTACTACCAATCATCTACATCAGTGCCATCTACTGTCCACCACCACCACAGCTAGTATTTTTTGTCTGTAAATTGCATGTGTTCCAAAGGGCTGATTTGTCTGTATGTGGGATGAAAAATCCAAGTTTCCAGGAGAAAAAACCCTGCTACCTCCGTATGAGATCGGCTAACTCATCTTCGATTGAAAAAGTCCATATAAAGATTCCTCCCATCATGACGAGACTCGAGCTTAGGCCTTTATCCAATTGAAGGGTGCAACGTACCATCATTCTTTCAATTGTGCTATGGAGGCACTTTTTTTTTTTAATAAATAATTTTTATTATTATTCGTGACACCTCCAAGGTGTCACGAATAATAACTCATCACAGGAGGACACCTATTGTACAACTCTCCATTTCATCACCACCACTACACCGAGCCTCTACTACCAATCAATGTATATAGCACATGATTTTGCGTGTTGGTGACCAATTCATACATCACCTTTTCTCCTCTTCAACATGAATTGACTCTTCTTGATACCTGGCCAACTGCAGGTCTCGGATCTGTGGTCAGACAGTACATGAGCTACACAGTTGATAAATTATATTAGATTATGAATGTTTTTTTAACAGTGATTACATGTGGGAGTTTTTTCCCCTTTCTTCTTTTTTTTTTAAACAAAATTATCACAAAACAATTATTTAATAAAGATTCAAATTATTACCTGATAGGTTGCAGCATCAAGATTTGATAAAGCCAAAAATAAAAGATTGTTTTGCACAGTATAAAGACCTGCAGGAATTACCAATTTAACAGTTTCTCGAGGTTTTTGCCATACCTCCTCATAAAGAAGAGTATTCATAGTTGATAAAGACCAATCTAGAGTGAAATTTATAACATTTAATATGAAACATTAAAATTTACAAATTATATAACATGCATACATTTTAAATTCATACATACATTATTGTTGCATACATGTACTGATGCATGCAGGTACATTGGGATCACCTAATGATCCAAGCTAGAGATAGCTGGGAAAGGGCATCCATATAGCCTTTTAAGGCATGGAGAGAACTGAACAGGGGTTTCTGACCAAATACCAAATCCTCAGTTTCTTGTAGTTCACCCTGATAGTAGGTATATATTATCATCATCATTTTTTAAGGATTTACACTTAGAATCATCATCATTGAATCTGTTTAGAGGACATCCTGGTTTTCTTTTTCCTAATGGTTTATAATTTAAGGCTTGTTTTGGTAATCTTTCTGGTATATATCTAGATACTAAACAGAGAAAACAGTTTGTGCTGGCAGTTTGGGACTTAGCCAACCAGAATGTATTCTTACTGGCTTAAAGCAAAACAGAATGATGATGCAACATGATGGAATTCATGTCAGAAAAAGAAATTGGTCAAATTTCATATTCGAACTTCTGTTTCAAATAGGTAAGAATTAGAACTGAAGGCAATCTTTTACCAAAAAACTATGTAATAATTGACAACCTGTTTCAAATATTGATTAGGCCATCACAAGTGTTGTTAGCATTTACTGGTATTTTTAATTAGTGGATAATATGACTAAAATTGATCTCTAGCTGTATAAGATAAAGGACTCCAGCTTTGATGTAGCAAAGTGTTTTTCATCAGAGGTCAAGCAGGGTTAGCAGTTGACCAAATTACTGGACATATCTGCAATGAAATGTAACATAACTTGTTTCTTTGTGTATGTGTACTCTGGATGATGACCCGAATATGAAGGTCGAAACGTTGGGTAATTATCTTGGTTGATACTAAATTAAATTTACTATTCAGAGGGTAGTAGTCTTCATAATTTTGCTATAAACAACTGATTACTGTGTAAGAATGAAAGAAAAGAGAAATCCAGCAGATAGTAACTAACTTAGTAGAACCTTTTGTGGGGCCATAGGAACAAATAAGTCTTGTTGTCCAATTTTGCTTGAAATTTGTCAGCATCATTCAACTTGAAACTGTCTGCCATTCAATAAGTTTATCTTCATGTTTAATGCCAAATGCTATAGCTACTCCTTTCTTTATTTGATCGCTGTTGCCCGAATGTAACATATTATTTAGCAGAATCTCACCTGTTTTAGTTTATTCTCAAATCACTAATTAAGTTGACATGGTACTTCTATAATTCTCCGGCTAGTTCCAATTTTTTTCTCATTGATATTTCTTACCTTGAAGATGCCTATCTTCCATTTTGCTGATGTCGAGTTTGTTCCAGTAACTGATTGTTCATTGTTTCTCCTAATACAAAGAGTGGACCATGTTTAACCAGGCAGTGAGTGATCTAGCCAGCATGATATTCCATTTTTATTCCAATACAGAACACAATCTGGCCAGATAAGCTCCAAATTGCTACCCCATCTTCATTCGTTTAGTGCCCAGATGAATAATCACTAATAGTGTGCACCATAAGAAGATGAAAATTGGACATTAGCTAAGAAGTCCTAGGCAGTTCTCTGCATTTCTTATAGGCTACATGAAGGCCACTTCCATACAGCCTTTAAGAAGTGGGCAATCTAACCCTGATCCTTAACATACTGTTTAGACTATGAAAGAAATAACATGAGGACTAAATATGAATAAGTGAGATTTAAAAAAAATACACTCATTTACAGGATTAGATCTTTAATATGAATATAGAAGTCACATCTATATTCTTTATCCGACAGCACATTCTGGAAGTTTTGCTAGAAAAAAGATTAAATATGCTATTAAGAAATATGCAATTCAAGGATACATACAGTTATAACATGTGGGACATCAAGAAAGACTAATGTTTGCAGTAAATTGTTACATGTAGCTCATAGGTGATAGCTATTATGGAAAAAACCTGAAGTACTACATGAATGGCTAAGAGACTACCAAATGTCATGCAAGAGAAAGCCCTTAATTATTGTTTGAACTGCTACGTAGGCTTATAACTCTGCTGGAATAGGAAGTTAACATCAAGATAAAGCAATGAAGCCAACAACAATCCATAAATGTCTCTTAAATATACCAGAGGTCACTTGCTCACAATCTTGCTTATGGACAAGGTCACTGAAATGTTCACTCTTTTGAATTTGAAAAATTCTTTCAGTTCAACATATGTAAGTCACACCACCATAGGAACAGGAAATTTTACAAACACTGGGATATTTTTGGAGAGGAACATGGTCTTATATGAAATTTATTTATTAGTAAATTCTATGCCCGTGTATCACAAAAAATGGAACAGAATAACATACAATTTAACAGGAAAAAAATGTAATAATACATTATGAAAGCTTTAGTAAGGTAACAAACAGTCAATTAATTCCTAGATTTAAAATCACAAAAAATAGGAATAATCAGTAGATTGTACAAAGTACTATTTCTCACAAGGGAGATAAATGAAAGCTATTAAATCTGTTCAAATTGGAACAATTCACTTCTAATATCATTTTTTAAAAGGGCAATAAAAAAGAAATTAAAAATTACAGACCTATAAGCCTACTCCCCACTATATATTATTATTATGTGACACCTCCAGGGAGTCGAAAGACTCATTGAGGGAGGACACCTACTCTACAACTCTGTCTCCACCACTTAATCCACAAACTGCAACTACATCAACACCATCTACCACCCGCCACTAGTATTTCCACAGACAACCACAATCATCCATGCCCATGGCAGGATTCAAACCCGCAGCCTTTTGGCTGGAGAGAGGATATGCTAACTGCTCAGTCAACCATATAAAGCCTTCACAAAAATTATAAATAATAGAATAAAATCTAAACTTGAGGGAATGCAATCCTGTGAACAAACTGGATTTAGGAAGATTACAATACTTTGGACCATATTCACACATTAAGAAGTTCATTGAAAAATCAATTGAATACAATAAACCCTCATGTCTGGCCTATATAGACTACGAAAAAGCATTTGATTCAGTTAAAACATCTGCAACACTAAAAGCTCTTGAAACCCACGGAACTGAGAAACCATATATTGAAACAGTAAAACATATTTACAATAATGCAAATCTGTAATTAAATTATATAAAAACAGTGAAAAGTTTCCAGTACAAAAAGGCATCTGGCATGGTGATAGTATATCTCCCAAACTATTTACAGCTGCATTAGAAGAAGTTTTTAGAAGCCTTGATTGGGAAACAAAAGGAATGAACATAAATGTAGAAAGACTGCATCATCTAAAATTTGCAGATAATCTTGAAGATCTTCTGGAGATAATCTTGAAGATCTACAAAAATAATGATGAATAAATACATAAACCAAAGAACTCTCAAAGTTGAAAACCATGAAATAGAACACGTTACCTCACATGTATATTTGGGCCAGTTGTTATCCTTTGAGGATTGTCAAAGAAAAGAGATTGAACGAAAAATTCACCTTGGATGGATGGCTTATGGGAAAATGAGAGACGTATTCTGAAGTGACATCCCTATGAGTCTAAAAAGAAAAGCTTTCAACCGGTGCATACTTCCTGTCCTAACATACGGGGGGAGAAACATGGACTTTAACAGAAGCCCTAAACAAAAAGCTGAGAACAACACAACATCGCATGGAGAGAAGTATGCTAAAAATAACATTAAGAGATAGGAAGACAAATACCTGGATAAGATCTCAAACAGGTGTCACGGATATTGTAAAATACATTAAACAGGCTAAGTGAAGATGGGATAGCCATATTGCCCGATGTAATGACGGGAGATGGCCTAGAAAAACAACCGAGTGGAGACCAATGAATGGAGCAAGACAAAGAGGACCAAGAAGAAGGTGAAGGGATGAACTGGAACAAGTTGCAGGAGTGAGATGGATGGGGAGGGCAGAAAACTGAGTGGTCTGGAAAACCATGGGGGGGACCTTCGTTCAGTAGTGGACAGAACCAAATGGTTGAAGAAGAAGCAGAACAATGCTTCACAGTTTTCTTTAATAAAATATTTCATATGAAGAAGAGAATCTTTATATGGGCTTTTTCAATTGAAGGTGAGTTAGCTGATCACATACAGAGGTAGAAGGGTTTTTCCCCTCCTAGAAACTTGGGATTTTATTCCCATGCACAGGCAAATTGGCCATGAGAACACATACACAATTTACAGACAAAAAATAGTGTTGTTGATGATGAGCAGTAGATGCCGTTGATGATAGTAGTGTCATTGTATATGGTTGGAGAATTAAGTAAGATGTGCGTAGCAGAGCAAAGTGCCCTCCCGCAATGAGTCTCTGGACTTCTTGGAGGTGTCACTTAATAATATGTCATGTAATAATATGAATATGCTATAGAACAATACGTTTGTGATCTTCCAAAGGACGTTATATTCAGTGGAGATGGCATGTTCTATAATGCCTGATTGTTCAGGTTCATGAAACAATATATATTATGTCCTTTGCAAAAAACAGTAGCAGATCTTCGAGAATGTTCAAAATAATGTTAAGCCATAAGAACCTGGCAGACACCTTGGAAGTTTAATGAAGAGAGCTTGTCTTTTGGTAAATGAGAAAAAAGAAAAAAAGGTAGAAATTTTTCAGACCAGACAAAATACTTGTCATGCAAGTGATGCAATCAAATTACTTGCATGCAAGTAATTTACAGGACTCCTGAAGCAGGAGTCCTGTAAGTACTCTATGCTTTATTGAAAAAACAGGTTTCACTGGTCATCTGTTAACATATGTAATATATTGGTGTAGTAATATATCTATGGAGCATAGACATGATGTATTAATGCTTTAATAGTCCCACTCTTTGCACAGATAATATTGAGAATCTGCATGGAATCCACATTCAATCTATTTTTCTGATTTCATCATTTACAATATTTTTGTTTATAATGCTAATATGATGTCTCATAGTCTCAGTGTGTTTTAAGGATTCTGGTTTAGTATGCAGTGACATAATGGCCACTGCATACTAAACCAGAATCCTTAATCAAGAATCATCTGTATGTTACAATGGCAGCAGTATACATGTTTGGAGGAGCCTGAATGTTTATGTGGTCAATACAGGAAGAGGTGATTGAGTTTTTGACTATCTCTTCTCTTGAATATGATCATATAGATGAGGTTAATAATATGCTGATAGCAGGTCAAAGTACTGTGCTGTGTTGTTGTTATTTGTATTCATAATGTTTATATTGATATCACCTATTACTAGCAGGTATTCTGCTGCACCTTCTTCTGTTTCAGAAAGCCTTCTATTTAATTCATCAAGAAATTTTATGGTGTTTAAATTGAGTGGTCTGTAGAGAGCATTTAATATCCAAAAGCTCTCTTGCTTGGTGTTGTTTACTTCAATGCATATACTTTCTGCATATTTTAATTTATAATTTATTTATTTCCAGCCTGGCTGGCTCAGTGGTTAACATATACTTTTCAACCAATAGGTCATAAGTTCCAATCTCACTATCAGCCTGGATTTTTATGATTGCTTTTACATAGGAGATGAACTTTTGACCACTGCCCTACTCACTAAATATTTTTATTATTTTTATTTTTCTATCTTCACAGTGAAAACAGTGCTACATACTATGATACCACATGTAGAACAAGAAGATGTCCAAGCTCCCAACAATATCTTGTGCTATCCAACTCAAGACCTGAGGATTCAAGAAGTCATTCTCTGGTAAATCCTCCATGCTGCCGGTATGCCCTGCAAGGTGCATGCAAAGAAGATATCTTGAAATCAAATCAGCGGAAGAGAATCCAAAACCTAGTAAGTCCATATAACTCTGCTGACACCATACAGTTTTAAAGGATACAGTTGCAGAGGCAAATTTTGGTAGAATGTGTTCTTCCTAAAGCAGCGACACCAAGTTTTGGTTTTCAGCATAGTAGGCAGCTTTCTCATGGAGGGTAGTGAGTGGTGGCCCAGCATCCACAACTTGTACATCAATAACAACTAACTCATCTCCTCTCTTTACTGCAAGCTTAGGCTTCTTCAATCCAATGCTAGTTGTATAGCAGGATTCCACTGCTGTTATCCAACCTTTGTTCTTCGAGCTATTCTTTATAACCCTCACTACTACATTGTCCTGACCTGTACTCCATGTGTGTGATAACAATATTGAGCAACATGAGCCAAAGTTTCTATACTCTGACAGCCTGCTTGCAGTTCTTGTTATCACTTCTTCCCCGAGTTGTACGAACTGAGGCATCAGAGCATTGAATCTTGTCATAATTAAATCTATATATTCAAATCTAGATGGGAAGCGAGTCCTATTCTTGACTCACTGATGCTGACAACATTTTTAGATTCTTGTAATTCAGCTCCACTGACTGAATGGTGTAACATTAAAGCCCATTTCCTTTGTTCAGCCAAAGCAGTTGCAATCAGTGTCCTTCAATCAAGCATCCATCCAGAGGTATGCTGATAATTATCCTAAATACATGAAGTCCTAGAACCAGCAAGACATAATTCGGAAGTGAAATAAGAAAAATTCTGTAATCTGGATAGACATTATCTAGACAACAACCATCGCAATGAGGGAATTCCAAGACCTCCATGGTTTATAGTGAATGGAAAAATACTAGTGGCACATCGTGAGGAAGACATAACCATGAACACACTGTTAAGCAAACTGCTACATCCATCTGAGACAGTACTAAGAGAGAGAGTGTAAGACTAATTTATGGTAGAGTCTAGGAAGAAAGAAATAATTCAAAATGAAGAGCCTCTGTTGTGGTTTAGGTGGGCTCTATGGAGAGAAGAGATCCTAGAGGGGATGGGAAAGATGAATGGCCTGTTGGAAAGAGAGAAAGAGAGAGAACACCAAGGTATCTCCACTCCTCCAGAAACCAGAATGCAAGGACATGCTGTGCAGAAAAAACTCAGTTCTCAACATTCAATTTCTTGTCTCTACCTGAGGGGACAAGAGAAAGCATACTTGACTGTCAGATTGATGTTTAGGCCTCGAACTTGGAAGAAGTCAATAATAATAATTATCATTAGATATATGTATGATAAGAAAATGACTTGGAAAATTAGATATGTCATACTAAAAATTATAAATGCGTTACCAAGAAGATCATCACAGTTAAGTCATTACTTGTATGCTATTATTCTTTTTCTTATCTTCTATTCATTAGGTTGATACTCCTTTGCTTAGCATCTCTCTTTCTAATACAGCTTGACTTAATTTAGGAGCAAAATTATAGGAAGATTCTTCTTCTCATAACTATGCTACTAAATACAAAAAGACAAGAATAATTCATAATAACACAATCAAATTATAAGCAATATCAACCAAATCACTGAAGCTCTGAGATCTGTCAGTGGGATCTACTTTCTTGGGTTGAAAATTTCCTATATAATTTCTTTACAGTAAATTGTAAACATTGTATGATTGTAAACACTTTCTTTCTCTCTCTCCCCCCTCCCATACATACATAACAAAAGCTGCTGACTTCGTATAAATATAAAAATAATGCAATTTGTGAAGACAGTAGTTGTCAGATGAAACCATTTTTGCTCATATACAAAGACCTTTATTGTCATTAAGAAATATATAAAAGATTTACTGAAGCAAGTGTCATAACTTCCAATAGTAACTGCTATAGTATTCTTGGATCTTGTGAAGACCCCCAAGCAGTTGCACTGCTCACCCATTCCTATTATTTGCAATATACACAAATAATATTGGTATCATTATCGCACACATAATACTGGTACATTATTGACATAATATTGGTATCATTATTGACATAATATTGGTATCATTATTCAATTCACATAATAACACAAGCAAAGGAGTGAATAATACTTATTCAAAAGCCATATATTTTGACCTGAAAAATTATAGGCCATCATCATTAGCAACGGCAGTTGAATACAAAGTAGAACGTGGACAATGGATTGCTTTGAAACAATGAGAGCTGCATGTTATACAAAAAAATAACACAAAGGCATAACTGAGGAAACATTGCATCATTAGCTATTAATTAACTGATTAATTAATAACTGTATTATTAATTTAAAAACTTTAATGGTGTGTGATTAGAATAAAACTCTCCCATATTTTTGATAGTGAAACAGGGTCATCCTGATTTAAGCTCGAATGGTGAAGCAAAGCCTCAGCACTTTCTTTAAACAAATGTTCAAATTTATAGTAACACAGATGAAGTAAGCGTGTTTTAGACCATAGGATATTTTGGTCTATTGCATGCTGTGCCAAATCAGATTTCTCAGATTTTCTGTTGCTGATGTAAGACTGGTTTTCTTGTATTCTCTTTTCCACTGAGCATCCAGTTTGACCAAAGTAAGAACGGTGACAGTCACAAGGAACTTGGCAGATGTCTAGAAGAGCAAGAGGGGAACAAGTGCCTCTAAAAGTACAATTATTTACATTAGACCAGAATGGAGTCAAAAACTTATCAAGGAATATCCCAATTGTTACATACAAGATCACTAAGAAACAAGCCTTCAACTCATTTATCATTCCTACACTTACCAAAATAATAGCACTACATTCCATTCATCAACCAGTCTCCATGCAAAGAGCATGCTCCTCATTCCCTTGCTCACATCCTCCTTAAACTGCTTCCTAGGATGGCCTCATCCTGTCCATCTTCATTTATTCTATGAAAAATCACCCTCAGCATTAATCTCGTAATATCCCTTTACCAACTTATTTGCAAATGGAATTCCCTTAGTCTGTCTAGCACCTTGAAAACCAGAAGGCAGATCAGCACACAGTAATACACTTGCACACTAATAAACAATGAAACCATAACCTCTCTGCTTTGACACATCAAGATCTTCTTGTTAATTGCCACGATCTATTGTGATATCTTCACAATTTTAGCAATGTGAATCATAAATATCAAGTCCCTGTATATTACCACTTCCATATCTCTCATCCTTCAACTCCTTCAAAATTTTCCTTCTAATTGTACATCTGCATTCCATTCATGCCTCCCAAATTTCAAACCATTACAAGCAAACATTAAAGTGAGGTTCTCCTCACTTGCAATTTATAGTCTCTATTTTTATAATCTCCTATAACACCATGATGTCTGCTTGAATACTCATTGGTGTTCCCAACTTCGCATCATCTGCATATCAGCTGAAAAAAGATATGCAGATGGTGAGGATGGTCATCAATTAGCCAAATTTGCTATTTATTTTCTAAATAGCATCAAGAATTTTTCAGGGTCATAGGTGTCCCACTGAAAATGTGAGAACAGTATCCCTTGTTAAGTGGGTGGCTTTGTGATTTGCATTGAGTTAGTAGCCAGACTGATGGGTCAGCAATATGCTAAGAAGGCCTCTGAGTGAAACCCTATCAAATCCCTTGGAAATGCCAAGTGCAATAGCACAAATTATACTTAACAAGAAACTATATTCTTGATTTTATCTTTTATCTAAGCCTGAGCACATGAAGCAAGTGTGAAATAGGTCACTTGTACATGGAGGGAGATTACTTCACATTGAACTGCCCTAGCACCTAATAACATACAGCACACACCACATTTTGGACATGTTAACTGGAATTTACATGTCAGACCTTATCAGTTTCCTGCAGTGCAACCTACCTAATAATATAGTGTAATACAGAGTGTATAATATGTACTGGAGACTGGTGCCTGAGAGCTATCAGCAACTTGTGCATGGGAGGAAAGTGGAAAGTCACTAGTGATATTCTTCAAGGATTTGTGTTGGGGGGGGTGATTGCTGTTTAACTTGTATGTAAATGACATTGAGAAAGGTTTGAATATTAAAATACAGTTATTTTTAGATGATACAAAAGTTGAGAAGAGCTATAAGGAGCAAAGCAAATGTTGTCACTTTGCAAGAGGACTTGAATAGACTGGGTATATGAGCAAGTGAGTGGGATTACTAGTTCAATGTTGCAAAATGTAAGGTTTTTAAAACTGGAAAGCAAAGATGGGATGTAGGGTACACATTTGGTAGGGATAACTTACAGAAGGTACACAAGGACCTAAAATCTCAGGGGCACATTGTTAAAAATTGTGAGAACAGCATAGCAGATTATGGTAATGATGCAGAAGACTAATTAATAGCAGTAAGAAAGTAACAGTTCTATCGTATAAGACTTTAATCAGGCCACATATTGCGATTTTTAAAAGGATGAAAAGATACTCAAAAGGGGTCCATAGATGACTGTCTGGTTTATGGTCTCTGGATTGAGGAAACGCAATTTGCAGAGTCTAGTGGATAGGAGGTGGAGAAGAATATGATTGAGCATAAAAGTCAGTAAAGGATTATTACCAGATTAATGTGGATAAAGGTTTTTTTTTTTCTTTTTGCAAAATGGGGGAATGAAATAAGGGAAGATCAAGAGGCCATTCCTGGAAGCTGCATAAGGAGGGAGAGAGCAGGGGTGTGAGGAGTAGATTTTTTTTTTTTTTTTTTTTCATGGAGAGTGTTAGATGATTGGAATGCATTGCCTCTGAATGTAGAGACAGTGAATGTAAATAAGACACGATACGAGTTGAGTGTAGGACAGTGGGACTTCCCAAAATGAGTTATTTGTTTACAGAGAGGCCTAGTGACAATAATTATTGCAAAAAAAAAACATTACTATTATAATTTTTAATCATTTAACAAAGAAAGACAGACTCTTAACTGGCCATGAACCTAGGAGTGGTACAGCAACAATGAAAATTACTGCACTGCAGCATATCTATCTCACCTGATGAATACAATTCTTACTAGCCATTTGTAAATGTTTATATATTTATATCATTGAAACTATTGAATGATGAATTTGTTTATTGATATTTCTGTGTTTTTGCAAGAATTATCATAATGTCTGACCAGTTTACATTATTCAGAGAACTTTATCTAGTAGTGTTGGGTCTGTAAAAATCTAAGTATAGCATCAAAAGTATAGCAAAATGTCTATAAAATGTTGATATCTTTTTAAGATAATGTACTCTTGATATACACCCTCTGTCCAAAAAGAAACCGAACTTTTCGAAAACAGAAGAAACTAGTGGTGCCACCTGTTATATCTTTTTGTTGTCAAAAGCGGTAACCTTCATTAGTATTGTGTCAACTGTTTATGACATTTGTTTCATTAGAAGCCGAGTTATAGTGCCAAGAGTGACTGGGTTTTGAAGAGCGGTCGAAAAATGAGTTTCAAATAGAGAGCTGCGATTAACTTTTGTGTTAAACTTGGTAAAGGTTTAACTGAAACGCATCAAATGCTTCAAAAAGCATAAAGTGATGAATGCTTATCCCATACTCAAGTTTACGAGTGGTTTAAGCGATTTCTAAGTGGTCATGAGACGCTTGACGATGATGAAAAGCCGGGTCGTCCAAAAACTGGACTGAGCAAAGCTAACATCCAAAAAGCACTTGATTTCATCAAAGAAAACCAGAAATCGCCCGTGAGATTGATTGAAGATGAAATGGGAATTCCAAAATCAACTGTGCACAACATTTTGACCGAGAGTTTGGGCCTTTATAAATTGAATTTGCGATTTGTTCCCCACAAGCTAACCGATGACCAAAAAATGTATCGAATTGAACACTGCAAGGACCTCATGAAAACCGCTCGTAAGGCCTCAAACCTCCTTCAAACGATCGTTACTGGTGACAAAACATGGTGTTTTGAATACGAGTCCGAAACAAAGCACCAAAGTGCTGAGTGGAGACCACCAGAAGAGGAGCATCTGAAAAAAAGTCGCTCGGAGAAGTCAAAAGTAAAAACAATCTGATTTGTTTCTACGATTCCAAGGGCATTATCTACAAAGAATTTGTTCTGCCTGGCTAAACCATCAATGGTGAGTTTTATCTCGAAGTTTTGAAGCGATTGATGGCAAAAATTCATTTGCGTACAGCATGAATATCGTGATGCAGGCAGCTGGTCACTTTTGCACGATAATGCACCATCTCATCGTTCAAACATTGTGAAACAGTTTTTGAGCAAAAACTAAGTTTGTGCATTGGATCACTCGCCATATTCACCTGATTTAGTACCCTGTGACTTCTTTGTCTTCCCCCAACTTCATTTGCCGATGAAAGGAGAGCAAAACGACACCACTGAAAACGTTCAAGCGGCAGTAACCACGACCCTCAACAGTATCCCAAAAACCGATATAAAAAACTCATTTAACGAATTAATTGACTGTGCCAAATGCTGTATTGAAGCTGAGGGAGAGTATATTGATTTAAATAAATGATTTGAATAATTATAATTGACCTGTGTTTTATTTTCTATCAAAAGTTCGGTTTCTTTTTGGACAGAGGGTGTATATCATTTTATAAATGTTGCCATTATAAACAGTTTGATGAAAAAAAAAAGCATCAATGAATTTTAAAGTAACATCCTAAATATCAAACTTTAATGAACTTTCATCCACCCATAGTCAAAATAATCTGACTATAACATCAGTTCAAAACATTTTGCCAAATTTTGCATACAAAAATTACCTATCCGAAAAACAGAATAGGGATCTTTATGTGTATCTTAAATACCAAAGTTTATTCAATTCTTTCTATCCAGGATGTGCAGTTATTATAATATATAATTTAATGCATTATATCCATTTGCACTCTTTGAAATATCTGAAACAAAATTGAAATGAAAACTGGGAAGACGATAAATTTTTGTAAGGACTCCAAATAATAAATTTCAATAAACTCTGTCGAACCAGAGGGTTCTGGAACAAGTTGTGATTTAAGAATAAAATGTAACTAGAAGATGCTTATGCATTTTTTAAAATGCACCAAACAACCTACAGACCAGCAAAGAAATTGTTGGTGCTATTATTATTATATTAGTACTTCCCAGGAGTCCAAAGACCCAATGAGGAAAATGTTTTTAACCACTCATATCTAGTTTTTTTTTAAAAAAAGGGCACCAGTACTCATTCTTTACTAGCAAAAAAAACATTTTAAATTAAAAGGATATGAACAGAAAACTACAAAAAAATTATTTACTAATTTTTAATTACTCCATATTGTGATAGTGTTTATGAAATATCATCATCATCATCAAATTCCTGCCATGTACCCTCAAGGGGTGTACAGGATATGATAGTACTACATGAAAAAAATTACATCATTATTAATTTCCTATCTACAATTTTCCTCCAAATCAGTCTGTTACTTGTCAAGACTCCAACATTATCAGATCTTATTTTTCTATCGTCTAAAGCACTTTGTACTGTATCAATCCACCTATATCTTGGTCTTCCTCTGGGTCATTTTACTGCCAACCTGACAGAGAACACTTGTTTTGCTAATCTTTTCTCGCCCATTCTATTGAAGTGACCATACCACCTGAGATTAGCTCTGCTAACGCATTCCTGGATGCTGACAATGTCAAGTTCTTTCCTAATATCCTCGTTTTTAATATGATATTGCCATTGATGCCATCTGTTCACGCCTATAACTTTTCACAGGACTCTCATATCTGTGGTCTCTAGTCTTTGGTCAAGTGTTTTACTTCTGACCCAGCTCTCAGATCCATAAGTTAAAACTTTGAACACTGTCTTGTATGCAGCTAATTTAGTGTTCGAACTAATTTCTCTCTTATTCCATGTGAATTTATTCAATTGACTTCCCACCATACCAGCTTTGCTGATTCTGTTGTCTATTTCTATATTTAATTTACCGTCTTCAGTAAAAATCGTGCCTAAATAGCTGAAATGTTTTACTTGTTCCACAGGTTCTCCATTCACAACACAGTTGACATTTTCAATGATTCTGCCTATTTTCATTGTCTTTGTCTTTTTATTGCTGACATTCATACCATATCTATTACAACAGCTATTCAATTTAGTCAGAGAATCTTGCAGACTTGTAGCAGATTTATTTAGAAGTATAACATCATTGGAATAAAGCAAAGAGCTGACATTAACATCTCCAATTTTGATATCAGGTTTAATACCACATTCCTTCATAATGTGATCCATATAGATAATGAATAACAGAGGGGATAATGTACATCCTTGTCTCACACCAGATTTAACATTAAACCATCTTCCTGTACTTCCTTCAATTCTAACTGCTGACTTACAACTCAAATAAAGACTAAGTATTGCTTGATATAATGCCCCATTGACACCATATAACTGCAGCGTACTGAATAGCCTCTCTCTTGGCACCTTGTCATATGCCTTTTCCAGATCGACAAAACTTAAATACAGATCTTTGTTATATTCCCATGCTTTCTTGACTATTTGTCGTAAAGTGAAGATCTGATCCTGACAGCCTGTATTTGGCCTGAATCCAGCTTGTTCTTCACCCAGCTTTTCTTCCACAATTCTTCTCAACCGTTTCTCAAGTATACTTGCATAGATCTTGCCAGGAACACTCAGTAGGGAAATACCTCTGTAATTCTCACATGCAGTTTTATTTCCCTTTTTATATATGCAAGTGTTTTATATATTCAATTTTATCCTGCTCAAGGTACTATGAGAGCTCTACTCCAATCATCAGGAATTCGTCCCTCTGTCCAGGCTTTCTGAATTATGCAGTGCAGCCACTGTAAGACTCTTATACCACCATACTTCAGCATTTCTGGCTGAATATCATCTACTCCTGCTGCCTTTCCACATTTCAAGCCTTTGATGGCTTTTTCTACTTGTAGTATGGATATGTATTCCTGACTGCATGCCTGGTCAGTGTTTTTTACCACTGTGCTGTCATCACTGCTTGTTTCATTTAGCAGTTTTTCAAAGTAATTACTCCATACTTCAAGGATATCTTTTTCTCCAGTTTTCTGTCACCTTTATCATCTCTAATTCCTTTTAAGCACTCTTTCCTCCATTCTTAAGCTTCTTCAACAACCTCCAGAATATTTTGCCACCTTCTTGATATTTATTTTCTATATTCTTGCCAAAGTCCTCCCATGACTTTTGTTTAGCTAGTTTTACACAATGTTTAGCATTCTTGCATTTGTCTCTATATTCTCTAAGAGCACAAGCTGACTTATTTGACAGAAACTTTGGGTATGCTTTCTTCTTTTCCTTCACTGCCTCTTTAACTTCCTGTGTCCACCAGGGAGTTCTGATTTTTTTATCCTAACAGATAACCTCACCACATGCCTCTCTGGCAGAATCAATCAATGTTTTCTTCAGAGTTTGCCACTGAATCTCCAAGGTTTGATTCTTGTTCTCAAACTCTTTCATTTTTTCTTCAATAATCTTTGTGTATTTTAGCCTACAGTTCACATCTGAGAGCTGCTCAACTTTTATTCGCTTTAAAACTTTCTTACATGTTATTCTTTTCAATATGAAATTCAATTTTATCCTGCTCAAGACTAAATAGTGATCACTTCCAATTTCAAATCTTCTGTACACTCTGGTGTCCTGCACCAGAGAGAAAACCACTATCAACAATAACATAGTCAATGAGACTTTTCTTATTCCTAGCCTCTTCTCTCCATGTGAATTTGTGCACATTTTTATGTTGGAACATGGTGTTAGTAATAACCAGTCCATGTCCTGAGCAGAAATCCAACAGATATTTGCCATTATTATTAGCTTTGCTCTTTTCTCCAAATTTTCCCAAAATATTTTTGTATGTCTCACAATCATTTCCTACTCTGCTATTTAGATCCCCAACAAGGACCAACTTTTCCTTTTTCATTGTGTCAGTTGCTTTTTCTAAAGCCTCAAAAAATTCCTCCACTTCTACCTTAGTAGAACCTTCTGTGGGAACATAGGCACAAATAAGTCTCATTGTCCAGTTCCCCATTCTCATATTTGCCCACATTACTCTACTTGAGACTGACTGCCATTCAAGAAGATTAGCCTCGTATTTTGTGTTGAATACTATGGCTACTCCTTCTTTTCCTTGATTGTCATTACCTGAATATAACATTTTGTATTTATTGCTCAGAAAGATCTCACCAGTTTTGGTCTTTTTTGTTTCAGTCACCCCTATTATGTCAATCTGGTACTTATCTAATTCCTCAGCTAGCTCCATTTCTTTGCCATTCAGGCTTCTTATGTTGATAGTACCGATCTTTAACTCTGGTGATGTTGAGTTGGGGTTTATTTTCAGATTTGTTCCAGTAGCTGACTTTTCGCTGTTCGCCCTGGTTCCCTGGCGAAAACAACGGGGGCCTTATTTAACCGGGCGACGCCCCAGCAGGCATGAAATTTTGTAATGTTGTCCCATCATTCTATATTTTGGTTTAACCAATAAGAATACAATTTGGTTGGCTAAATCCCAAATTGCCAGCCCATCCTCGTCAGTTCAGTATCCAAGTAGATACCCAACAGGGTGCACCACGAGAAGGTGAGGATTGGACATTAGGTCAGAAGCCCTGGTCGGTTCTCCGCATCCCTTTAAAGGCTATGTGGAGGTCTCCTCTCAGTTATACAGCTTTGACCCTTAAGCACCCCTTTATGAAGTTAAACCTTTATGAAATATGAACAACAAATTAAGTATAGAAAACAGGCAGTTTAAGCATAAATGTATTATACGAGTATATAAAAAATAAGTCAAATGTATATGATATTTATTTTTTTATTATATGCATGTATTCACAAGAATATAGTAATTTTATTACTGAAAATATTTCAACAAGAAACTAACTGGTCATCATCATCAGCATGATCACAGGGTGAATGGTAATCCTATTTGGCTGAGCCACGTAACTATTCTCTCTAACAGTATCCAATGTGATGACCTAACCATCTTAACAATGTGGTTGTGTATCTGACTAAAAGATATTCATTTATTCAAGTAAAATATATCGGGCTTCTAAACTAACTTTCTGTCTTAATATTATAATACAAATCTCACTTGTATTTCCTTACTAATTTATCTTTTGCCATATCTCCGCTTCTTCCACAATTTTTCCTCATATAAACAATTCCATAGGACAGTTATCTGTCTCCCCATTTCCTTTGAACTCAGATGACCATATCAACCCCACAAGTCTCTAGATCTGCTGTAGCAAATTCCCCTTAATATAATAATATAATAACACTCTACCAGCAATGTCCTCAATTAATGTATAAACTTAAGGTTAGCAACACTGAAATGGCATTTCTTTTCACTTGGCCATATTAATAAACCAGATGTCAAATCAACAGGAATTTGTGTATTTGCTCTGTCTCTTTTTAATCTCCCTAACTTAGTTCTTCTCCCATAGTCCTAAATGAACCGTTGGGTCATTCATGGCTGGTAGGTGATACTCTTTGCTAGCCTCCTCCAGTCATCTCGGTCTCTTGTTCTTAATGTCAGTTGAGAAAGGGAGGAATTTGTCCATTTTGCGATGTTATCAGTCCATTTTAATCGAAGTTGGCCCCTAACTCTTGATCCCGGAATGATTCCTTCTAATGCTTGCTTTGGAATGCCATTAGCCCTCACCACGTGTCTGAACCATTTCAAATGTCTTCTTCTGATGACTGTTAGAATATTTTCCCTTTTTCTCCCATCTATTGAATCAATCAGTTTTTGGACATTTTCATTGGTTTTGTGAGCGGTATAGGGAATTCTCAAAAGTCTTCTTCTGTAAGTTTTCATTTCGAAAGACAGGAGTCTCCTCTCATCTTCCTTCAATAAAGTCCAGCCCTCACAACCATACAAGAGGACAGAATTCACCAAGGTGTCAATTAGTCTTAGTCTGGTTGTGATTGCTATTCTGTTATATCCCCACAATGGTTTTAACTTCTGTAGGGCCACGATTACCTTAGCAATTAGGTATTTAATGTTGGTTTTTGAACGACCATCTTGACTCAACATGCTTCCTAGATAGGTGAACTTCTTTACATTCTCAATTTGTTTATTGCCAATTTCTATCTTTAAGAATTCAATGTCTGATTTTGAAGTTATCATTGTTTTTGTTTTTTGTGTATATTCCATATTTTTTTAATGTTCCGAAAACACGGCTGGTTATCTCTTGTAATTCTTCTTCGCTTTCTGCCAGAAAATCGATATAATCCGCGAAACGCAAGTTATTTATTCTTACTGCACCAACTACTATTCCAGTGTCATATTCATAAAGAGCTTCATCTATGCCATATTCCAGAAAACAATTAAAAAGAAGAGAGGACAAGATGAATCCCTGTCTTACCCCCGTTCTGCCCGGAATGGTTCACTGCTATAATTTTTAATTTCAATTGTCATATCAAATGAGGAATAAAGAAATTTAATAATCCTAATGATTTTGTTGTCAATACCATAATGTTCTAAAATTTTCCATAATGCCTCGTGCCATATTGAGTCAAAAGCTTTTTGAAGGTCTAAGAAGTTGTGACAGATTATGTTCTATGTATTTTTTGTCTAGTATGTGTATTGTAAAAATATGGTTAATTGTACTTCTGGACTTCCGGAAACCTGCTTGTTCATCTGATAGTCTGCTTTCTATTTTCTTTTCAATTCTTGACAATAGTATTTTTAACAGGATTTTGCTTGGATGACTAATAAGGCTTATTGTTCTATAGTTGCTATATTTATTGCTGTTTCCCCTTTTTAGGGATAGGCACAAGGACAGAAGTCTGCCAATCAGAAGACCAAGTCTCTGTGTTCCATATGTCCTGGAATAAATTTAGCAAGGTGTCTATGATGATGTCACCTCCTTCGCGTATCAGTTCCACTGTGACACCCTCACTTCCCGGTGATTTTCCTATTTTTGAGGAGCTAACTGCTGCAATAACTTCTTCTTTTAATATCAGGTAATCTCCTTCCTCCGAACCTCCTGGCAAAATTCCGTCCAAAATATCATCGGTCAGTTGAGGGTCCTTTTGAAAAAGCTTGGTTGCGTAACATTTCCATCTATCAACTATTTTCTGGTTATCCGTGATAGGAATTCCATCTTCATCTTCCATGCTCCAATTAATTGCAGTAAAAGGTTTGCTTAACTTATTGATAATTTGAAAAGCACTTTTAGAATTATTTTTATCTAAGTCCTCTTCTATATTTTTGCATTCATCCAATATCCACAAGTTTCTAACATATTTGATTTCTTTTTTTAATAATCTTAGTAATATTTTTATACTGTTCTCTATTATCACCACTATTAATATGAGATTTCAAATATCTTCTTTCATCACATAGGTCCAAAATATTTTTGGTTATACATGGTTTATTTATTTTCCTTTTGTATCCAAGGATTTCTTCAGCTGTCTCAATTATCTTTTGTGAGAAGTATTTGGTTTTAGATTCGATACTATTATATTTCTTGAAGCTTGTGTCAAAAATTTGTTTTAATTTGTATTTATATAGTGTATTTATTTAGGGATCTTTTAATTTTTCAATATTATATCTTTTACGAGTTGATTTTGTAGGTAATCTTTCCGTCATTTTCATATTCACAGTTGTGATGACCATGTTATGGTCGCTACCAATGTCAGCTCCAGGAAATTATCTGGTTCTTGTGAGGTAGATGGAGTTTTTAAATCTTGTGCTTACAAGGATAAAGTCAATTTGGTTGTGTGTTTTACCATCAGGGGAAGTCCATGTCCATCTTCTGGAAGGTTTATGGAGAAATAGAGTGTTAGTAATGGTAAGTTCATTTTGTGAGGCAAAATTGATCAATTCAAAATCTCTTTTGTTTGTCTCCAAATAGCCATACGGTATGACAAATGGGAGATAATCCGTGCAAATGTCTGTTCCAATTTTGGCATTCCAATCACCCTGTACAATCAAAAGGTCTTTTCTATTCACTCTGGTGATTGTTGCATTAAGTTGCCCATAAAGCTCCTCTACTTCGGAGTCCTCGTGATCTGGAGTTGGGGCATAGACCTGTATGATGGTGATATTGAGTGGTTTCCCTCTCAGGCAGACTAGAGCAATTCTGCTATTGATAGGGTTGAATTCCATGACAGAATTTCATGACGATTTGTGTATCAAAAACCTGACACCCTTCTTTTCTGCTGCAGTCACATCCAGAGTAAAAAAGCAAATGTCTTTCATCTGTTGTTAGCTCTCCTGTTTTGGGCCATCGAATTTCACAAAGTGCCATAACAGTCCATTTATATCTTTTTAGTTCGTGCTGTAGTAATTTGAGTTGACCTGATTGTAGTAGAGTCCTAATATTCCAAGTTCCAGTCATTAAATGGTTGCGGAGTCTGAATCTGGAATCCAGTTTTTCCATTATTTTTGTCAGTGATAGTGGTAGTGCCAGTCGCTAGCTTCTCATTGCCACCCCTGGAGCTGCTTCCAAATGGCAACGTGGACCTTGTTGAACCTGGCAATGTCCGAGCCAGCATGGTGTGCTGTGTTAAATCCTTTGCCATGAATGTCTAATGGGCAGTAAATTAAGACAGATGGTGCCAATCTCCTCTTCTGTCTTCACCTGCTAGCATTTAGCTGGGCATAGTGGGATGGCCTTCATGCCTTGTGGGGCTCTACCAGGAGTAATGATACTCCCGATGTGCTTCGCCCATCCTGCCCAGGACCACCCCCACCCCACCCGCCACGGTGAGGTAGCATAGCAGGACTTGGGGGGGGGCCCTACCTTAGTATCACCAGCAAATAATTGGATATTGCCCTCTAGGCCATCTCCATCATCAATTAAACAATCACAGTCCAAGTAGAAAAACTCTCTGGTGACCCTTCTTTGCTTAGACTCAACATCTCCATACCTCACTTTCTGATATCTGCCAGCTAGCCATGTCAGAAGTCTAGTTTGTATACCCATCCCTTTATGTATGTATACCAAACTAGAATGTGGAATTTCTAAAATGTCGTGAAATTCCGTCCAGATATAGTGACTGGTCTGTAATATTTTGCATCAGCCCTTGTATAATGGAATTATCTTACTCCTCTTCTACACATTAGAGAATTATGCATATCCTTAGTCTCAAGTTCAATAACCAGTCAGGAACATTGCTAACTCTCCTACACATTTCCTTCAGCATCTGTGCCAAAATCTCATCCAGTCAAGCAACCTGAATTCTTTCACTGTTCACAGTTGGCATTAAGTGAGCTAATATTAAGAATATAAAACTTACTGAAGTGAATGCTTAACAGCTCAGCAATTTCTAGAACATATGACACTTTCCTGCCATCTACATTCAGTAAGTTTATTCTGCTGAGAATATTCTTCATTTTACTTGCTATAGAGCAACAAAATCGCTCAGATTTCCCGTGACTTATTTGGCTAACTTCTTTCATAATCCAATTTTGTTTTCTTCACAAAGGCTTACATCATTATGTAGGAGCGTTATCATCGGAACAGACAGCTGTGGCTCTGTGAGTTAGTGTTTTAAGGCTAGCATATTATTGAGCTGGATAATGGTGTGATTGTGAGAAATGAAGGCGTGTGACTAGTGTATCAACATATACAGGCCACTAAATTAGAAACTTTTATTTTACATGTAGACAAGTGACTCTAAATACTGATCGTCTTCCATTCCCTAGTTCAATGAAATATAGGCCAGGAACAGCCTTCACTAAATGCTTTGGTCAATTGGCACTGTCAATCAATTCTGTTTGACAGTACACACCTTCTCAGAAAATGGCGATCTCATTCCTGACAGACTGTCTTAAAAGTGAGATATCTTCCAGGATATCTCACCTTTTGGGAAACCAGTCAGTTTTGTTTTCAAAATCATGGCTCCAGCCAGGCAGGCACCCACAATAAGCTCTTTATCGAACTCCGAAAGATCCTTTGTTTTTCCCATTGTGATCAACACTATTGATGATTACTAACCAGCAGAATTCTTAAATAGTTGCCTAGATCACATGGTGATGAACGTGACCAAGTATCTTGAATATACACTGCATAAATGATATTTATGTACATCTACATAAAGGTTTTTAATTTAATGGCTGGTGTGTGTGTAAGAAGGCAAGTTATTAGATTATTGTTTCACTTTGAAGTTGATTCTAAGGTGTTGGCTATTTAAATGCACTAAAAATGCATCTACTCGTAATGAGTCTGGATTTGTGCAGCCAAATGATTGCTTAGTTCTCTAAATGTTCTATGCAGAAATTGTCTAGGGGTGGGGGGACCATGGCTGTTAGAATGGGCTGTTTGTAGTTTGTATTTCTTCCCTTTCCATGTGAAATAACTGGCATGTGCTGTAAATTTGAATAATTCAAATATGTTTGAAAAAGAGGGAGGGGGGGAGATCTGACTTTAACAAATTATGGGTCTCAGTTAATGGTACAAGTGAATAGTGAAGTAATATTAAAAAAAAATCATTATGTGTGAACTTTTTAAAATAAGATCTTTTACTATACTCTTTTAGATGAACAGAATTTTTTACAAATGAAGAAATATTACCTGTGAGGGAGGCTAATAATTTAGCCAAGCTTGTATGTAGGACTGTATATACTATTCACAATTGGGCCTAAAATAAGGGTCACTTGCATTAGCTCACGCTAAGTGTTCGCTGATACTTTATAGTTAACTATATTCGGCAAGAAACTCTCCGATTCCAATCTTTGAGTTTCTTATTCAGTTTTAAAACTATGTGGGATTTAATATCCCCTTAATTTAAGTAATGTTTTCATTGCCGAAATGAAGCTTATTAGCTCTTTATACTTAAGTAAAATAAGGGAAATGCCAATGTGGTTCTAAACCAAACAGACTACACAGGAGCTTAATGCTTTATTGTTAGATAGGGCCACCTACCTCCCTATTGAGTATAATCACCAGCTCCAAATTAGAACACTCCAAAGGCCCCTAAGATGGTTGGCATTGAATCCCCCACATACAAATTAGCCAAAGCACTCATACACTATACTGAAAACACACCATCACACACAAAAAACTCAGCCCACTTCAAAGCCAGTATAGAAAACCTCTCACTCCAACATACTGACATAATGGTCAGTTTTGACGTCCCCTCCCTATTCACAAATGTTCCACTCAAGGAAGCCTTAGAGCTCATCCAAGCCAAATTTCCTCCCGATATCTCAGCCCTATTTTAGTTCACAATGAACTCAGGCTATTTCATTTAGCAAGGAAAATTCTACAAACAGATAGAGGGGACAGCCACGAGTTCACCACTCTTCCCAAACCCTGGCCAACTTCTTTATGGAGACTTTTGAAGAGAAATCCTTAAACTCTGTCCCACAAAAATCCACTGTTTGGCTTCGCTATGTTGATGATGTGTTCGCTATTTGGCCACATGGCTGAGATACACTCCACTCCTTAACACACTTAAACAACCAACACCCCAGAATCCAGTTCACTTTGGAAAAAGAGGAAAACAACAGTCTTTCTTTCCTAGACACTCTAATCACTCGCCAGCCTGATGGATCCTTGGTATTCTGTTTACAGAAAACCCACCCATACAGGCAGATACATTCACCAGCAATCCCTCCCCATCACAACAACATGGGGTTATAAAAACACTATATAACAGGGCAAAATTAATCTGTTCAGATGACAATGCCTTAACCACTGAACTAAACCACATCCTTAATACTGTCTTAGCCAATGGCTAAAACCCCCAAAAAATATTAAAACCAGATAATCACACACCCCCCCTTCATAACAAAGATTACACTAAATCCATCACCATTCCCTATATCCAGGGCCCCTCGGAAAAAATAACCAAAATCTTAAAAAATATATGACTTAACTTCTTGTTTCAAACCATATAAAAAATTGGCATCCCTTATCTGCTCCACCAAAGACCAACCACTTCCCCAGCTGCAAGGGACCTGGGATATACCAGGTCCCTTGCAGCTGTAAACTGTCATACTTTGGCCAAACAACCAGGACAGCAAATCTCAGGATTTCGGAACATAAAGACTACATCTGGTTTCACCAGTACAGCCACTCTGGGCTTGCAGACCATGCTCTGGATACCCGCCACAGAATACGTTGGAAGAAAGCCATGTTAATATAACACAGCAAGTTTAAATATGAAAGATTGTTCGCAGAATCAGTCTCAGCTCTAAAAAAACTTCCCAAACCTCAACAAGTGTGGGTCCATAAGACATCCCCAAATTTGGGAAGCTTGCATCACAAGAACATCAGCCAAACAGCCAAGGCAACCCAATATAGCCTGCTAGGAGGCACCATTAGGACTCTAGGAACAACAGTAGTTTCTCTCATCTGCTATCTGTAGTGCCATATAACTATGACACGTGCATGCACGTGTCATGGTTATATGGCACCATAGAATTGACTGGAAAAATACCAAGTCCCTACACCGCACCAAAACCTGGTTTGAGAGAAAATTTAAAGAGTCTTGTGAAATGCTCAAGCACAACCCAAATTTCAACAAAAATGATGGCCTCACCATTTCAAGAATGTGGAGGACCCATCTACAACCTGTATAACATCCTAAACTAGCATTAGAAAAATTCCCACTACAAGAAGACAACCTGGTGACTTGGTGAAGTGTTTAGAACATTCAATAGCAACTGAAAGAAATCATTTTGTAACTATCCAGAATATTAATACATGAGGACTCTAACAGTTTATTGTAGTTGCATTTATCTATTTATAATGTGTATATATATATATTTTTTTTTTTATTATTATTTTTTTTTTTTATTATTATTTTTTTTTATTTTTTATTTTTTTTAATTTTTTTTTTTTTTTTATCATCATCAAATTCCTGCCATGTATCCTCAAGGGGTGTACAGGATATGACAGTACTACATGAAAAAATTACATCATTACTAACTTCCTATCTACAATTTTCCTCCAAATCAGTCTGTTACTTGTCAAGACTCCAACATTATCAGATCTTATATTTCTATCGTCTAAGGCACTTTGTACCGTATCAATCCACCTATATCTTGGTCTTCCTCTGGGTCGTTTTCCTGCCAACCTGGCAGAGAACACTTGTTTTGCTAATCTTTCCTCTCCCATTCTATTTAAGTGACCATACCATCTGAGATTAGCTCTGCTAACACATTCCTGGATGCTGACAATGTCAAGTTCTTTCCTAATTATCCTCATTTTTAATATGATATTGCCGTTGATGCCATCTGTTCACGGCTCTAATCTTTCTCAGGACTCTCATATCTGCGGTCTCTAGTCTTTGGTCAAGTGTTTTACTTCTGACCCAGCTCTCAGATCCATAAGTTAAAACTTTGAACACTGTCTTGTATGCAGCCTTTAGTGTTCCGACTAATTTCTTTCTTATTCCATATGAATTTATTCAATTGACTTCCCACGATACCAGCTTTGCTGATTCTGTTGTCTATTTCTATATTTAGTTTACCATCTTTAGTAAAAATTGTGCCTAAGTAGCTGAAATGTTTTACTTGTTCCACAGGTTCTCCATTCACAACACAGTTGACATTTTCAATGATTCTGCCTATTTTCATTGTCTTTGTCTTTTTATTGCTGACCTTCATACCATATCTATTACAACAGCTATTCAATTTAGTCAGAGAATCTTGCAGACTTGTAGCGGATTTATTTAGAAGTATAACATCATCCGCATAAAGCAAAGAGCTGACATTAACATCTCCAATTTTGATATCAGGTTTAATACCACATTCCTTCATAATGTGATCCATATAGATATTGAATAACAGAGGGGGATAATGTACATCCTTGTCTCACACCAGATTTAACATTAAACCATCTTCCTGTACTTCCTTCAATTCTAACTGCTGACTCACAACTCAAATAAAGACTAAGTATTGCTTGATATAATGCCCCATTGACACCATATAACTGCAGCGTATTGAATAGCTTCTCTCTTGGCACCTTGTCATATGCCTTTTCCAAATCGACAAAACTTAAATACAGATCTTTGTTATATTCCCATGCTTTCTCGACTATTTGTCGTAAAGTAAAGATCTGATCCTGACAGCCTCTATTTGGCCTGAATCCAGCTTGTTCTTCACCAAGCTTTTCTTCCACAATTCTTCTCAACCGTTTCTCAAGTATACTTGCATAGATCTTGCCAGGAACACTTAGTAGGGAAATACCTCTGTAATTCTCACATTCAGTTTTATTTCCCTTTTTATATATGGGTACTATGAGAGCTCTACTCCAATCATCGGGAATTCGTCCCTCTGTCCAGGCTTTCTGAACTATGCAGTGCAGCCACTGTAAGACTCTTATACCACCATACTTCAGCATTTCTGGTCGAATATCATCTACTCCTGCTGCCTTTTCACATTTCAAGCCTTTGATGGCTTTTTCTACTTCAAGTATGGATATTTTTTATCACTGTGCTGTCATCACTGCTTGTTTCATTTAGCAGTTTTTCAAAATAATTACTCCATACTTCAAGGATATCTTTTTCTCCTGTTTTCATTTCACCTTTATCATCTCTAATTCCTTTTACAGCACTCTTTCCTCCATTCCTAAGCTTCTTCAACAACCTCCAGAATATTTTGCCACCTTCTTGATATTTATTTTCTATATTCTTGCCAAAGTCCTCCCATGACTTTTGTTTAGCTAGTTTTACACACTGTTTAGCTTTCTTACATTTGTCTCTGTATTCTGTAAGAGTAAAAGCTGACTTATTTGCCAGGAACTTTTGATATGCTTTCTTCTTTTCCTTCACTGCCTCTTTAACTTCCTGTGTCCACCAGGGAGTTCTGATTTTTTTATCTTTGCACACAACCTCACCACATGCCTCTCTGGCAGAATCAATCAATGTTTCCTTCAGAGTTTGCCACTGAATCTCCAAGGTTTGATTCCTGTTCTCAAACTCTTTCATTTTCTTTTCAATAATATTTCTGTATTTTAGTCTACAGTTTACATCTGAGAGCTGCTCAACTTTTATTCGCTTTAAAACTTTCTTACATGTTATTCTTTTCAATATGAAATTCAATTTTATCCTGCTCAAGACTAAATAGTGATCACTTCCAATTTCAAATCTTCTGTACACTCTGGTGTCCTGCACCAGGGAGAAAACATCACTATCAAGAATAACATAGTCAATGAGACTTTTCTTATTCCTAGCCTCTTCTCTCCATGTGAATTTGTGCACATTTTTATGTTGGAACATGGTGTTAGTAATAACCAGTCCATGTCCTGAGCAGAAATCCAACAGATATTTGCCATTATTATTAGCTTTGCTCTTTTCTCCAAATTTTCCCAAAATATTTTTGTATGTCTCACAATCATTTCCTACTCTACTATTTAGATCCCCAACAAGGACCAACTTTTCCTTTTTCATTGTGTCAGTTGCTTTTTCTAAAGCCTCAAAAAATTCCTCCACTTCTACCTTAGTAGAACCTTCTGTGGGACCATAGGCACAAATAAGTCTCATTGTCCAGTTCCCCATTCTCATATTTGCCCACATTTCTCTACTTGAGACTGACTGCCATTCAAGAAGATTAGCCTCGTATTTTGTGTTGAATACTATGGCTACTTCTTCTTTTCCTTGATTGTTATTGCCTGAATATAACATTTTGTTTTTATTTTTTATTTATTTTTTTTTTTATAAATTTTTTAAATATTTTTTATTTATTTATTTATTTTTTTTTATTCATTTGTTTTTCTTTTCTATCACTAGAGGTCAGGCTAGAAAAAAGATTTATTAACTGCGTAGATTTAGTTTACTGGTATAGAAAGCACGAGCATGTAGCTTGGTTCTGCATACAGTTGTATTCTTCCGATGATGACCTCGATATAGAGGTCGAAACGTCAAGTTTTATTTTATTTGTAATTAATAAAATAATCTGTTCAACACGTGTGTTTTTGAGTCCCTAAATCTACAAATATGAGTGCTGATCACTGTGTAACCCTAAAAGAAAGAAACAACTTCTTGAGTGTTGCCGCTAATTTCTTGGCTAGGTGATAATTCAGACTGTCTATACCTTCGACTATAGGCCGGAGTGGTGTGTTTTGTTTATGTATCTTTCATAGAGCGTAAATTCTCAGGGAACAAGCATAGTGCAGAAGTAATTTTTTGACTGTATCTTCAGGCCATATAGCAATTGATTTAAGTAGTTTCTCTATTTTCTTTTTTATTCTATTGGTTGTGTCATAGTTAAAAAGTTGGTATATACTATTGTCTGAGACTGGCAGATTCGTTTTTTCTAAATAAGCGGTTCCATTTAGAATAATGGAAGCACTTCCTTTATCTGTTCTAGTTATTACTATGTTCGGATTTGATTTTAATGATTCTGTTAATTCGTGTTTCGTTAAGTTGCTTGTTATTGTTTTCTTATGATTTATATTTAAAATGTTGACAGTTTCTAAAAGTATTTTATTTGCTATGTTATTTGGGATGAATCTTAAGCCTCTTTCAATATTACAAATAAAATCCAGTTTGTTCGTCGATCTGGGTGCTACGGCAAAATTTAGACCTTTGCTGAGTACTGAAGGTTCATCTTTGTTTAAGGCAAGGTTGGATAGGTTAACTATGTTACTGTTAACTGCAGGCGATTGGTGGCTCCTATTGTTTCTTGCTTCTGGTTGGTTGTTAATGTTCATTGTGAAGAAATTCAAATATGGCCGTTGTTGTGTTGATCTTTTAGTCTATGAAATTTGGATATGAGATTTTCTGTCTTAGTTTGAAGGATGTGGTTTGCCGTGTTGTCCGTAATCTTTGAGGATAATCCAAATATCTGCGTTCAAATATCAAATATTTGCGTAACTTGAAAAATGACCTTAATACGAAGGTCAAAATGACGGGAAATTAAAATAGTTATTTATAACACGGTTGTAAAGTCATAATTTCTAAAATGAATGCTGATCACCGTGCAACACTAAAAGAAAGGATTTAAACCTTACATTATGCAACATTGAACTCGCATCCCCATTCCCGTGCCCAATCAATCAATTTATTCAAGTCTTCTTGTAAGGCCACAACATCTTCTCTACTCTTCATAGTTCATCCAACTTTGCATCATTTGCAAACAACTGAATCTCTCCATCCAAATCTTCACCAATATCATTAATATACAAGTTAAACAGTAATGGCCCTAAAACAGATCCCAGAGGCACACCACTAGTGACTTGCCTTTTCCTGGATATCGCTCCCCCATACACAATTCGCTGATACCTATCAGATAGCCAGTCTCCAATCCAATGCACTAATCTAATATCCAACCCCATCCGCTCTAGTTTGACTATCAACTCATGAAACACATCATACCCTTCCATCTCTGTCATCCTCATCTAACCATGTCTCACTTATTCCAACAATTTTTGGGTGAACAGACTCAATTAGTGCAACCATTTCATCTGCCTTGTCTCTTACACTTCCTAGATCATATGGAATTTGTATACAACACAACAGCTCATTCCTGGATCTACAGCTAGTTCCACCGATAGCACTCATTTGATGTGATCTCTCCATGCTCAACTGGGGCCATTTCCCTTTCTGCTTATTCATTTTAGAAACCTCTACAATTCCAACTGTTTCCTCTTGATCCCAGGTCATCTCATTCCTTTCCTGTCTACACATGCTCTCACATCCTCTTGGATCATTCACCTTTCTCACACTGTGTACCCCTGTCCACCCAGAGTCTCCCCGTTTCTCTGTTCCTCTTGCACACCCATTCTCTCATTTTCTATACGCAAACACTGCCTTCATCATTCATAACCACCTCTTCAATCTCTCCTGTCTTACTCTCCTGCTCTTCCACATCACTTCCCACTTGATCTGATTCTCCAAGCAACTCACACCATAACCACTCAAATACAGTCCATCTCTCTCTCTCTCTGCTTATATAGTTCACTTTGTCCTTCAAACTCATTCCACACTTTAACAAACTGTACTCCTGTCTCCTCACACATTTCAGCTAACATATCATTCATAATCCTTGCTCCCTGCCTCATTTCGCCACTGTCATACCCAGGCAACACGCTTACTACCCTTCCTATCACACTATTCTCTTTTATCCATCTAAGCAGTCTCCTGATATCCATTCTGACATGCTCTTTGTTCTCTCTCTCAGGTCATTTGTACCTATTAAAACCATCAACTCCTTTGCTCGCTCCCTCCTCATATCCAATGCCTCAATCACTCTAGTCATTCTACCGCCTGGAAAACATACCTTGTGCATCCAGCACACCTTTAATAATGGAGTTGCCATACAACACCACTTGTTGTATGGCGCTCATCTTTCATGACCTCTTGCATACCAACACGTTTTGTTTTAATCATTTTCACCCGAATTTTCTTAATTTCATTCTGCATCCATTTCATCTCTTGCCTCATCCTGCCCAACTCAACTTCAGAATCTCGCATCACATTCTCTCTGTCATTTAATCTTTCTAATCTTCGAATTCTCTACCCCCGCTTCACACTTTCACTCTGATTCATCCTTTTGACTTTCCTTACTTTCGGTCCATGCGTCCAACTTTTGCTATCATTCATTCTTTCAATTTTTCCAATTTTTGATCCTTGTATCACACTATTTCCGGTTTCATTCATTCTCTCAATTTCATTGCCTTCTGCCACATTCACATCACTTTCCTTTTTAACAGCCATTACAGTTTTCAAATCACTCATTTTCTTTTACAATGATTTTTTTTTAACAATTTTTGCCTTTCTTTCACACCATCTTTCTCTTTCAAATGAGCACTCATTCTCCACGTGGCATTTTCTGCCATCAAATTCATATTAGAACTCATCAAATCTTCGTTTAGCTCACACTTTGCACACACACTCTCCTTCCATCTGCCATAAATATCCACAAATCATTTATGCAATCAAATGAGTACATGTAGTTCACACTTCACGAAATGACTGAAGTCTAAGTTAAAGTCCTGCAATGACAAAGCCGCCGCCATCTTTTCTTTGCTGGTTATTACTCTAAGGTCTAATAACAACGAATTTGTAATTAAGTTTAGACAAAATATCCCACACACTAATAATACTAGTAGCTCACAACTTTTATAGCAGCCCTTACTCAAACAAACCCTCATATACAATTAATTATTTCAAGAATAACTTATCTGAATCCAGAGCTCTTCTTACCCACCGCTGCTGCACTTGCTTCACGAGCACCCTTGTTTTTGAATTTTTGGTACTCCATATATTCTAGGTTGCTTTACATGAAAAGGCTTGGGTTTTTTCACAGTTTCTTTAAGCTAAAGAGTGACTTTCTTTAGTAATTTACAAACATTATTCTTTTGTGAGTTAGTAGGATCACAATCTATGATTTTGTATAGAGACTGATCATGTAAAAGAATGTACATTTTATTTCCATATTCAGTTTGATTCGTTATCGCAGTAATGTTACCTTTATCTGCTTTGGTTATCACAATAGTGTTATTATTATATATCTATTTTAATGTATTTTCTTTTTGTGGCATACTGCTTTTAGGAGGACTGGATTTCATTGAAATGTTATTTGCTATAATTGAAAACGGGTCACATATTCACATTCCAAGGATGCCATCATTTCCAGTTTTGGAACTTGCCTAGGTAAAATGGCCAAGTTATAACCTCAGATTAATGTGCTGAAAGCTTCCTCCATTAGGGCTACTGATGATAAATTAACCACAATGAGATGCTGTTGTAAATGCAGTCATTGAGTAGCACTACAGTGTTGGAGGGTTTCGAATGTCTTCTGGTGTTGGCTTCTGACTTTTTTGAATTCCTTATCTGTCATGGCAATAAAGATGTTGAGAGGGATTGCACACAGTTCAGGGTTTAAAATATCACACAGTTCATTATGTACAGTGTTGAAAGATGTATTTATTTTTGACAGCTCCACACAAGTAGCACTAATTTGTTTACACATTAGTACTAGACTAGCCCATCTGTAAATATGTTAAGACTTTGGCTGAATGAAACTTGCTTTTAATTTTTACACAGTTTGGTATTGCATTAGTGTCTTGGCACCTTTTTAAGAAGGCAAACCAGTTTAGTTGCCATGCCAATTTCAACTCCTGTTGACTGAATTATCATGCTTTGCATACAATATCATCTCTGTGAAGAATTCTCAAATGATTATAAAGGCTTATGTGTTGGCAGTTAATTTATTTTAACAGTTTTATCATCAGTTTTAATTCACAACATAAGAATAATAAGTAAATCATTAATATTTATTTCATTTATTTGCTGATATGTCACTAGTGTTATACCCAGCATTTTCAGAGCACAAAAATTGATCTTAAAATCACTATTTCCCAGATTTTTAGTAAATTCATATAGCTATGCTTGTTGAGGATTGGGGAAATGTTTTAAACATGTTGCTGATTCCATAAAGTTCTCCGACTTATGACTGCCATCTGTATAGCAATATTGTTTTATTTTCCTGTTTTTAGATCCTGTGTGAAGGAATATCCAAGGCATAGTCTACTAGTCCTGACTTGCAATAATGATGTTGCTGAATAGATTTTTTATGTTCTCTGATGCAGATGCCAATAATTCTGTCTGCCAATAGTAAACAGGTCACAAGTACAGGGCACTTCATACACATATATCTGTATTATTCAAATTTACAGTACACATTGGTTATTTCACACAAAAGGAAGATATACAAACAACTATATGGAACAGGCATGGGCATTTCCCTTTAGCCAGTTTCTACATAGACCAATTACAGAACCAAGAAATCAATACAGTCATACCCCGAAGTTAAGCGGTAAGTGGGACCAACAAAAAGCGAGTAAGTCGAATTCGCGTAACTCGGGATATAATTTTGCAAGTAATTTATATATACAAACATACAAAATATTAGTTAATTGGGACCAAAGGTTTACAAAAACACCTATATTTTTTAAGAAATATAATCGTAATTGTAGATTTTTGTACATAACAAAAAAAAAAAGAAAGTTATTTCGATGTTGATGGTTTCATAAAATCTAATAGATTCATCTGATGGCATAATGTCTTTTTCTTGTCATGCAAAATTTCTTCATAGCAAGCCTATTCATTTTTTTTCAATCAATACAGTCATACCCCGAAGTTAAGCGGTAAGTGGGACCAACAAAAAGCGAGTAAGTCGAATTCGCGTAACTCGGGATATAATTTTGCAAGTAATTTATATATACAAACATACAAAATATTAGTTAATTGGGACCAAAGGTTTACAAAAACACCTATATTTTTTAAGAAATATAATCGTAATTGTAGATTTTTGTACATAACAAAAAAAAAAAAAAAAGTTATTTCGATGTTGATGGTTTCATAAAATCTAATAGATTCATCTGATGGCATAATGTCTTTTTCTTGTCATGCAAAATTTCTTCATAGCAAGCCTATTCATTTTTTTATTCCTTGCCTTATGGCTACAATTCATTCCTCGTTAGAATCTATGTACTCCATGATCTGTAAACCTTTCTTAATTAAGCTGAGACCTGTTAATTTTTCAATTGTCATGTGCTTTTCTGGTATAACTGGATCTTAGGTTTTGGTCTCTTCAGTAGCGCTTTGCTCACACATCTCTATGAGCTCGTCGATTGTAAGCTCCTTGTTATGTGAATCTAACAGCTCGCTGACATCTTCACTGTCAACAGTTAAATCTAATTGTATTGCAAGGTTGACAACTTCTTCTATTGCCTCAGCAACTTGATCAGTTTCTGGCAACATTTCCGTTTCACATTTAAAAAAGGATGGACAAAGTTTTTTCCAGCAACATTCAAGGTTTTTTGGGAAATTTCACCCCAAGAATCTCTGATAATCCTTACAGCATCTAAAATATTAAACCGTTGCCAGAACTCTTTAATAGACAGTTGCTCATTTTGCCTCATAGCTTCATTCAGACTTGCAAATGAACACCGTGTGTAGTACGCTTTGAATGTTTTGATAACTCCTTGGTCCATCGGTTGAAGTAAGCTGGTTGTATTTGGAGGCAAGAAAACAACTTTTACACGCAGGTCAAAATCAATTAAAGTTGCAGGAGGGTGACCAGGTGCATTATCAATAATGAGCATAATTTTAAATGGAATTTTTTTAAAGTGGCAATAACATTCAACTTCAGGTATGAAATGGTGACCAAACCGGTCTTCAAAAATAGAAGCTGTCACCCAAGCATTAGAATTTGAATTCCAAATCACTGGCAAGATAGCTTTAGATTTATTTTTTAGAGCTCTTGGATTATTGGCGAATGCGGCCGGTGTCGGAAAGATACGACTAGTGGTGAGGTGAGGCGCGAAGCAGGACAGGAATACGTATATATAAGAAACCGCATAACTCCAGATTCGCGTACGTCGGGGTATGACTGTACAACCATTCTCAAACCTCTGATTAAACTGTGCTATGTTGATGATGTGTTTGCTATTTGGCCACATTTTCTGCACACAGATACATTTTTAGTGCATTTAAATAGACACATCCTAAAATCCACTTTACAATGGAACAAGAATCTAATGATGTCTGTCCTTCATAGATACATTAGCTGCATGCCTTTCTAATGAGTCATCATCTTTTTCTTTTATAGAAAACCTACACCTACTGGAAGATGTTTACACAAACAATCACACCATCATCCAGCTCAATATGTTATCATAAAAACTAACTCAGTGCATTACCATCAGAGAAAGAACTATCTTTTCTGATGGTAATGCACTTACCATTGAACTCATTCACCTGTGCCCACACTTTTTTAGCCAATGGCTATAATCCCTAAAAAATAGAAAAAATATTGAATGCCCCACCTCAAATCTCCTTCCTCACTTAATACATGAGACCACAGCAAAACTGTTATCATTCTATACATTCAGAACATGCTGGAAAAGATATCCAGATTTCTTAATAAATATCAGCTTTTCACCACATTTAAACCATATATAAAATTGGAAATCCTTATCTGTTCACCTAAGGACAATCTCTGTTCTTTATCATATCCGTAGCGCATGAAGTTCCCTGTACTTGTGATCTGGTTTACTAAGGACAGATAGGAAGAACTATTCATATCCACCTCAGAGAACATATTAAATACAATTGGCACCATCGCTATGGCAAGTCTGAACTAGCAAACCATGCCTGGGATATCTCTACATATGGGGATCAAATGGAAAAAGAAACAAATGTGCTACGCAGAAGTCATTGTAAGTCAGAGAATGTTTTTGAAATCAGCCGAGCTTTAAAACATTTCCCAAACCTCAACAAATATGGTTGTATCAATTTACTAAAAATTTGGAAGACAGTCATCACAAGATTAAATGAATACTTGTTAACTCACTTTATCCTACAAGATGGCACCAATTAGGACATTAATTGCTTGTATTGTCCGTTATAATTTTTAAACCAGTCCCATTGTTAACTAATGATTTCTGTTCACATATTGTGACAAGCTGTTCTCTGAGCTCAGAAGATACCATGTATAACACAAGCGAAATATCAGCAAGTAAGTTAAATAAATATTAATTATTTTCTTATTATTCTTGTGTTGTGAATTAGAACCATTAAAATAAACAAAACATGAGCTGACAACATGTAAGCCTTTCTATCTGTTTGTCACCTCGCAAGTCAAAAATGCATGACCACTCTTAGTAATGCCACAAGTCTTATCAAATGCTAATTCAGATGGTTATTCCTTAGTAATTATATATATTCTCTTTTCCTCGCTGACCCTTTGTTCTCCCCCACTCACTAGTCATGTACTGAAAAGTTTCCTCCATATCAGTCCTATAAAATTCTTTTAGCAATTACACATTTTATCATATCCATTCTTTTATGCCTATCACAAAACTTCTGCAATCCACAAGCTCCCAATCTATCTTATAGGGAGCATTCCACAGACAACATGGTTACTTGCTTCTAGATCATCTCCACCACTTCTTCATCTAAGAAACCCAGCTGACTAGATCTGTGCAGAACTAGTAAGCAGTAAAGGAATAGATATAATCCAGTAAACAAAAAACCATTTTCATATCTGTAAAATTTAAATTCATGTATGTTTATATTCCTTTCTCCAGAGCTGTTTGTAAGCTAGAATTTTTTTAAAAAGTTGAATTATGCATTTTTAACAAGAGGCTTCATGATATAGAAAGTATTTTTAACTTGGGTATAATTATGTTAAAGATACCAAGCAATTTTAAACCTGGTTTTACTCCATTTTTTCCCAAGTAAGCAAACAGACAAAATGTCAAGTTTGCGCCTGCAATTGATGCAAGACTAGCTGATCCTACAGGTAGTGCAAGACCAAGGCAACTCGTGGTAAAGGTGGAGCGAGCTCTGATCACTAATCTTAATATTTACCCTTAATGCCAAAACACATCTCCAAGAAGGGGATGTATGCCTTTAATACAAAACATCATACATCCCCTTCTTGGAGATGTGTTTTGGCATTAAGGGTAAATATTAAGATTAGTGATCAGAGCTCGCTCCACCTTTACCACGAGTTGCCTTGGTCTTGCACTAACTGTAGGATCAGCTAGTGTTGCATCAATTGCAGGCGCAAACTTGACATTTTGTCTGTTTGCTTACTTGGGAAAAAATGGAGTAAAACCAGGTTTAAAATTGCTTGGTATCTTTAAGGCTTAATGATAATAGAAATCAATATCATTAAACAAGTACATAATATTAGTTATATTATGTGAGAATATACAGTACAAAATTGTGTTGCTTTCATGCTTACACTGCGTTAGAGATATCTCCAGTTGATACAGTGTGAGAATGTCTAACAGGTAATTTTTATGCCATGTCACAATATTCTTTAGTATATTTGCCATCATCTGTTAATGAAACATTATAACTGAGATAACACAAATCTGAAGAAATGCTTGTAAACTACTGCTTCAGATGGTCTGGACACAGAATGAGTTCAGAAAGAATGCCAAGAAGAATTATGACATGAAAAGTGACAAAGAAAAGATGGAGAAACCAAATAAGATGAATGAGAAAAAAGAACCTCGATTTGTAACAGCATACATAAAGAAAAAATATGGAAAGATAGAAAGTAATGAAGGGCTCTAATCAATCTGACCAAAGTTAAATGAATTGCTGAAAGAATTCATTTAACTCATTATTCAAAAATCAAGTTATTATATTTTCAATGCAATAATTTGATGCAACAATATTTTTTGTCCTTCCATCCCCTTTCTTCACGAACAATATTCTGCTCAAGTTTCCTGTTTAAATAAATATTCATGAAATTAAAACTTCCAAAAGTATACAAAATGAGAAATACATTAGGAAAATGAAATGCAAGTACAGCAATCCCTCGATTAATGTGCCTAATGCGTTCTTTAAAACAGGCGCATTAATCGAAAACGCACTAGTCAAATATAATAACCTATGGGGAAAAGTATAATTCGTTCCTCAAATTTCTTTTTTGACCCTTAGTTTTTTTTTTTGATAAAAGAATTAGGGTATGTCTCAGGGCCTAGTTAAAGGAAAACCATGAAGCTGAAAGACAATAAAACATATTCAGAATATAAATTTATTATCCTACTTAACAAAGAATTGAGCTAACGTAGTTTGGTGGGCATTCTGTTTCTTTTTTTCATACAACTGATGGTATGGTCCTATTGCCACTTCTACTCTTCTGCAAATTTTACAGCTTCTTTCTTCACAGGGTCATCCTCTAAGCATTGCTGCTTAAAAACTTTGATTGTACGAAAAATATTTTCAAATTGTTTCTGTGAAATCTCTTTGGGCTTGTCAGTGATTAAATTTCCTTCATATATTCTTCAGGACCTTCCCACTGTGCATCTAAATTTAGCAGGTCGGAATCACTCAATTTCTCAGAATGAGATTTAATTAACTTAGATTCATTTGAAAAGCCTCTAAAATCATTTGCACAATGTGAAAGAATGTGCTTTTTCCAAACACAGGGGCAGCTCGTGCATAGTCATGAGGAACCGCAGCACCAGCACCCAATTTTTTTCGATATATAAATATATTTATTCATTTATTTATATTTGCTTGTAATATTTAATTTTATCATCAACAATCCTATACAATTCTCATATTTTGTATAAAAAATAATCAAAATCCATCTTGTAGCACTTAGGAGGGCGAAGGACACTAGCAGCACTGTGTTTACCACAGTGTCATATTGCTACGTGTGCAAGTATATGCATGTCATAGTGAGATGCCAGCTATTAGCATAATGCGGCACTGTCCGTCGCACAGTTCCACTGTTGTTTATATGCAGTTTGCACCAGTAGTAGAGTGTTCATAGTGCTTATCATGTTTACTCCGTCTCTTTAAATATTTGGACATTACAATTAAATGATTTAATTGTAATGTCCAAAAATTGTAAATCCATTCCTTTAATTACAATTAAAAGAATGGATTTTATTTTCAAGTAATTTTGAATTATACTAAACTGTATAATTTTATCGATAATTAACAATAGTTTTTTGTTTAATTTTTTTTTAAATTTTTAATATAATTTTGATATTTTATCCAAACACGTATACATTGTACTTACAGTGTGTATGTATATTTCGAAAGCTGCAGCACCCTCACGATTTCAAGCCATGAGCCGCCACTATCCAAATGGCTGGCATATTGCAGTAATTTCATTTGACTTTATAACCAGGCTGTGATTTCTCTGATTTGGCCAGAAAAGTCTTGGAAGGCATTTGCTTCCAAAAAAGGCCAGTTTCATCGACATTAAATATTTGTTGGTCACAATAGCCCCCTTTCTTCCACAGTTTTCTTCAAAATCTCTGAAAAATTTGTGGCCACCTCCTTATCTGCACTTGCAGCTTTGCCTGTGAATAGAACATTATGTAGGCTATTTCACTTTTTGAAATGCTCAAACTACCCAGTACATGGAATTCTTCTTTTCCATCATTGATAGTCCTTTTTTCCAGGTTACAAAGAGACTTTTGATTTAATAAGGCTAGTGTTTAGTGGGATTCATTTTTGTTACAATCTTCGATCCAAGTAGAAAAAAGTTTCTCTAATTCAATCATTATAATACTTTGATTTCGAGTGCATGCATGATGAACTTGAAGCAGCCTTACCTTTCTCTTTGTATTCAGCAGCTTTGCTTAAAATTGCTTTAATAGTCGATTTACACAATTTTGTGTTCTTGTCCTATCTGTGTTCTGAACCTTGTTCATTTTTCTTTATTATTTCAAATTTATCTTCCAATGAGATTACTTTTTGAATCATTTTCAAACTTCCAATTTTTTTCTCACTAATTCTTTTACTCATGATAAAAGATTAGGAAAATACTTTAAAATAAAAAAAAAGTAAGGAAAACAATTGCAAAGGAGGCTTGAGATATGATCAGCAAAATTCTATGTAATTAGCAGAAGGCATAAATTTTGGCAGTAAATTTGGAACAAAGTGTGCATGGAAATAGAGTAGTATGCCATTAAACAATATGTTTGTAAAATGTTTTAAATTGGTAACTAAATTATTTCATCCTGGTGAGTAATTTTTTTTTTAAATAGTTAGCCATAAAAAATGTATAGATAGAAAATTTGGTGCGCTAATTGAATTTTAGAGGCGACTAAATCGAATTTGGGTAGAGAAAAAAAAAATGATGCACTAATCGGGGGTGCATTAATTGGGATTGATGTATTCACTTTTTTTTCCTTTCTCCTATATGCAACCAACCAATCTTTGGACTGATAGACCCAAAATAAGTACATAAATAAATATGCAGTGGAGCAATTCTTCCTAGATGTCAAATTTTAATTCTTGTTATATCTTCTGGTACAAAAAAAAATATATTTAATACCATAAACTTTTGGCAACCAACTTCATGAAACCTGCTAAACACCATGAGCAATGTTATGGGAAGAACAATTCCAGTAAGATACAAAAATGAATGAAAATGTGAACATCAACACTAGTTCAGTCCTGTCTGGCAAACAGCAGGACTAGAGCTCTATGGATGTTGTATAACTTACAATATCAGGAACTATATAAAATACTATGCAATGAAAATATAATTACTTACCACACTGTGAACAAAGTACAGTAAGACACGTAAGAATTTTTAAAACCTCTGAAATTACAATAGTAGTAGATGCAAGATAACGAGGCCCATTTTGTGGAACAGTACGAGAGTAGCGCAAAATGAGTACCAGCGTTGTTGTCTGTACAACAAGCGTTGCTAGCGAAATATATTTCAGTCTGCGACTCATCTAAAAATACAGGAAAATATAAACATGACATAAAAATTTGAATTTTACATGGAAGTGCAACTGAATCATTATTATTACTATTAACAGACTTTAAAGGAGTCAAGAGACTTGTCATAGGAGGCCCCACTCAAGCATTAACGTTCAAAACACTTTATGTATGTACACCTGGTCGTTGACTTACGACCTATGCAACTTATGACCATCTGCACTTATGACCACAAAAAAAAAAAAAAAAAAAAAATTAATTAATAAATGAATAATAAATCAGGCAGCTGTGCATACGATAACTATGGGATACGATAGTTATCGTATGATAACCCGCGTACGATAACTATCTCTCACTTACACTCAGTCGCTTTCAAGCATCTGTTGCATGTGATGCATTAATTAAAATTCTACTGAAATACTACCCATAAAATGTCTAGTAAAAGGAAAATGCCTTCATCTACAGATATGCCAGCTAAGAAGTCAAGGAAAACTATTGATTTAGAATGTAAAATGAAAGTTATCCAGAAGTATGAAGGCAGAAAGAAAGTGAATACGATAGCACATGACTTGAAGTTATCACATTCCACGGTATCAACGATACTTAAGGAAAAAGAAAGAATTCGGGAAGCTGTGAAAGGTTCCGCACCTATGAAGTCTACAATTTTAACCAAACAACGACCGGGACCCATCCATGAAATGGAGAAATTGTTTACGTGGATGGAAGATTTAATACAGAAAAATTCACCCATGAGCCTTTGCACAGTGCAAGCAAATGATAGAAGTCTGTTTCAGAGTTTAAAATCACGCGCCAGAGACAATTACGCAGAAGATTTTCAGGCTAGTACTGGATGGTTTAAGCGTTTTAAAAAAAGATTTGCTTTGCATAATGTACGAGTCACAGGAGAAGCAGGAAGTGCCGATGAAGTCCAAAAATTCAATGATAGTGTCGACTCTTTAATCAAAGAAGAAGGTTATCTACCAGAACAAATATTTAACGTAGATGAAACCGGCTTGCAATGGAAACGCATGCCTAATTGTACATACATACAACAAGAAGCAAAAAGGATGCCAGGATTCAAAGCTTTTAAGGATCTGTTGACTTTGTTGCTTGGTGGGAATGCCACGGGTTTTAAGCTGAAGTCTTTTCTCATTTATCGTTCCAAAAACCCTTGTTCATTTAAGCACATCAACAAGCACACACTGCCTGTTTACTACCGTTCAAACCCTAAAGCTTGGATAACTCAAGCACTGTTCGAAGACTGATTCATAAACTGCTTTATTCCCTAGGCTTGTGAATATTGTGTGGAGAGAGGTATCCCTTTCAAGATTTTATTGATTATGGACAATGCCCCTGGCCAGCCTCCTCATCTGGACGACCTTCAACATGATGTTAGAGTGGTTTTTATGCCACCTAGAACAACTGCTCTCATTCAACCCATGGATCAGGGTGCTATTTCAGCATTGAAGGCTCACTACCTCAGAACGACATTCGCACAAACTATTGAAACGATAGATTCTGATGCTGATTTATCTTTGCGAGACTTTTGGAAGCAGTACAACATTCTTCAGTGTATCAAGAATATTTTGACCGCATAAAGAATTGTATGTCGGGAATTTGGAAAAAGTGTCTAAAATGTTATGCAAATACATTTGAAGGATTTGAAAAAGGAAACTGGAACTGGAAAAGGAACTGGAAGTGATTACAAAAAAATAGTTAAACTTGCAAAAAATCTTAAATTAGAATGTGAAATAGAAGACAGAGGAGTTGCTAGATTGTGAAATAAAAGAAAGCACAGAGAGTGTCAGAAGAAAAAGTGAGAGAGGAAGAAGAGAAGCCAGAAAAGAAATTCACTGCAAAGAGTTTATCAGATTCTTTTTCGAAACTGGCGAGAGCTGAATAAAGCTCTCGCCAGTTTTGAAGTAATGGACCCTAATGTCGAACGATTCACAAAGGTTGAACGTATCATTCAAGATGCTGTGCGTTGTTATTGTGAGATATATGAAGAAAAAAAGAAACAAACTGTTCAAACAAAGCTCAGCATGTTCTTCATCCAGACAGCATCTCCTACCTCAACCCAAGAACATGACCCTGGACGATCCAAACCCAGCACAAGCAAAGATTAAAAATTGATTTTGTAAATTTCACTCATATTAATTTTTACATTAATTTTAGACTGTATTTTTGTGTTTACAGTACAGTATGTACAGTATTATTTTTCACATTATAGTACAATATACATAATTATAAATTTAAAAGATTATAAAAATAAATTATAAAGATGAAAAAAGATTAGAAAGGTTAAAGAATACTGTTAATAAATATATGGCTGACATGTAAGTCGATGACCATGTGTATATATAATCAGTGCAGATAGATACAAACTTTCTCACTATCCCCAATCTCCACAATATGGTGTTAATCCTTTAAACCCTTGTCAACAGAGCCTCGAACATCTATTCCACTCAGACTTCCTTTTCCATTAAACTCTCCTTTATTCACCAGAGCTTCCTGTCCATTGGTTACAATGTAAACTAAACAAATTAGTTGTTCCTCACATCCCTCACAACAGACTGCAGTCATGTTACTACTATTCCCAACATCAGGAAGACCTCAGAAAAAATTGCCAGATCTCGAAAGAAATATAATCTCTGAACTGCTTTCAAACCTCGTTTGAAGCTATCTGCCCTCTTAAGGATCCACTCCTCCCCTCTCTGTTCCAGGTATTTATAAGATTTTCTGCTCTTGTAAATTATTTTATTATGGTCAAACTGGAAAACGTGTCAACATGTGCCTATAAGAAAACAAGAAATACATCTGCTGCCATAACTACAGTCAGTTGGGTCTAGCTGAACATACCATAGTCAGCAGCAGATTTGGGGGAAAAAACAAACAAACCCTAATAACCAACCTAATAATTTCTGTTAAACTTCCCATGCTTTGAGAAGCTTTAATTCTTAGGGCTCTTGCCCTAAAGCTAGCAACGGCACCTATAAAGGTTGCCCATCACAGAACTAGGCTTTTAGTTGAACTTTTTAACTGTTTTGAGCATTTTTGCATGCTTCTTTTACAATTTTAAGATTGTACTCCTCATGATTTCTGTAAGAGATACAAAATATAGGATCCATTAAACTTGTGTTTAATTGTTTCTCTCTCTGTATTCATTCCATTAAACCTAATCAAGTACAGAGTTACTACAGCGATATAATTACTAATTACATCTATTATACCCAGTGCTTGACAGACCCAGAGCTGATCTATTATACCCAGTGCTTGACAAACATGCTCACCCACATGCCTCATAGTGAATAGTTGCAGACCTACAAAAATATAATATTTTTTTTATTTAACAAAAATAACTTTGTGAAGAAAAACTTTTTAATTAAAAAAAAATACAGCACCACTGTGTTTCTCTTATTGCTTGTTCTAGTTTAAATCCAACGATTCTTGATATTTGGTCAATCCACCTGTAAAGGGGTTTTCCTCTTTTTCTTTTCCCCCACAATTTATCCTGGATGATTATTTTTTCCAGGCAGTTACCTTCCCTTCTATATATGTGTCTAAAATATTGCACTATTCTCTTGTCAATTATGTTTATCAGTCTTGTATAGATAACCTGGCTTTTCAATGAAAGGCTGCAGGAAAGGTGCCAGGGAATGGAGGGAAAGTAAGATAGTGCCATTGCATAAGGGTGGTAACAGACTGGAAGTGTCTAATTATAGGCCAGTTTGTGTGTCATCAGTAGTTGTTAAGATCTTGGAGAAAGTAGTGAGGGACCATATACAGCATTGGGCAGATGAGGGTAATGTTATCTGTGAAAGTCAACATGGATTTGTGAAAGGGCACTCTTGTTTTAGCAATATGCTAGCTTTTTATAATAAAGTTACAGGAACATTAGATGAGGGAAAGGCATCTACTGCCAGTTTCCTAGACTTAGCAAAGGCATTTGACAGGGTGCCACATGATAAACTGAAATTCAAGTTGCAGCACATGGGTCTGGATGTCAGATTGGTCAACTGGATTCAGGATTGGCTGTCTGATAGGTATCAGAGAGTTGTATATGGTGGAGCAGTTTCAAGGAGGCAGAGGGTTACAAGTGGGGTCCCACAGGGCTCAGCACTAGGACCTATATTGTTTAACCTTTATATCAATGACATTGCCAGTGGATTGCAAGGGGATATTCAGTTCTTTGTGGATGATGCGAAGGTGGGAAGGATTATTAGTAATAGTGCAGATATAGTAGCCCTGCAAGAGGATTGAATAAGCTAGATAAATGGACAAATGAATGGGGATATCATAAGACTATTACACTTTTTTTATATAATCTTTGTCAAGTAGCTTTATTTTATCCTCCTACATGTTTCACCAACCTTCATTTTAGCTTACTAGTTTGTATTCCCTGAGGATGCTAATAGAAAAAGATTGGCGAAACATGTAGGAGGATAAAATAAAGCTACTTGACAAAGATTATATAAAAAAAGTGTAATAGTCTTATGAATAATTGTCAAGAAAAAATTCAACATAATGAACAGAACGGGGATATCAGTTTAATGCTGCAAAATGTAAGGTCTTGAGGTTTGGGAATCATCAGTGGGATGCTGCATACTCTATGGGAGGAGTTATGCTGGAGGAAGTAGGGGAAACAAGAGATTTCGGGTTGATGATTGATAGAAACTAGAAATTTAGGGGACATATTGCAAAGGTGGTGAAGATAACACAGAGGATTGCTAAAATTATGAGAAGGACACTGACCTGCAGAGATAAAAGGGTTATCATTTCGCCGTATAAGTCTCTGATCAGACCACAGACTATTGTTCGCAGATTTGGTCCCCAGGATTTGAAGGGGATAAATTAACTGTGGAAAGGGGCACAGAGACGGATGACAAAAATGGTTTCAGGACTATACAATTTTGGTTATGAGGATCGGCTGAGGGAATGTTAACTGCAGAGTTTGGTGGATAGAAGAAGGAGAGGTGATATGATCGAGACTTTTAAACTGTTGAGAGGTGGTTACAGGGTTGACACTGGGGAGTTCTTTCGCTTGGTTGAACAGTAAGAAGGAATGATGACAAGAGGCCATCCCTGGAAGTTACGAAAGGAAACTGTGAGAAAGAGGGTGAGGAGTGGTTTCTTTGCATGGAGGATGGTTGAACGGTGGAATGCATTGCCTGATGAAGTGATGAGAGCGAGAACAGTCAATGAGTTTAAGGAGCGGTATGATAGACTTTGTGTTTCTTAGGGGGGGACCTCCCCTCGAAGAGTCTTGACAGACTTTATGTTCTTAGGAAGGACCTCCCACGATGCGTCTTTTGACTCCATAATAATAATAATATTCAGTTCTTCTGGGATACTTTTCTTTGTTTTTCTGTCCAAGACACTCTTAACAATATTCACCAGCACCAGAGCTTGAACACCTCAATTCTTCTTCTGTCATCTTTTGTCACTGTTCAAGACGCAGAAGCATAGAGAAAGATCGAAAAAACTAAGGTTTCTACAAGCTTAATTTTGGTCATTCTGGAGATGTGCCTGTCTTCTTTCAAGATCTTAGTTAAGTCAGTCATTGCTTTCTTAGCTAGTGCTATTTTTCTTATCTCTTTTTTACATCCGTCTTTTTTTTGTTATTATCACTCCAAGGTAATTGAAATTGTTGATAATTTCAATTCCTTCTATATCAATCTCTTCTGCGTTGTTTAAAACCATTATTTTGGTTTTGTCTTGATTTATTCATAAACCATGGCTTAAGCTTTCCCATTCTAATTGATTTAGTATGGAGTTTAATTCCTGTTCATTTATTGCTATTATCACTGTGTCATCTGGTATCGTAGGTTAGTGATTGTTCGGAAACCTAATTTAATGCCTCCATTCCACTTTTCTAGAGATCTTTTCATTATAGTTTCACTGTAAAGATTGAATAGTAATGGTGGGAGTATGCATCCTTGTCTTGATCCTTTTTCAAATTGGAATGCAGGGGACACCAAGTTTTCAATTTTTACTATTGATTGATTTCGTTGATATAAGTTATTTCTTTTCGTTGAATATAAGTTATCATATAAGTTGATATAAGTTTACGCTGGTGAGACATGGGGCGCTTGTTCGTTGTTGACTTTTGTTGCCACATCTTTGCTTCATACGGTAGGCATAGTGGGCACTTGCACGTGGCTGATTTTTAGATCGAAATATAATTGGTTTAATATACTAAAAGTACTTACAGCTTGTGCTGAGATTAACTGCTTCTTGGTACCCACTGTTAAGATTTCCTTTTGGCATTTAATTTGAATGGAAAACTCTTGTAGTAGTGATAAAATGCTGGAGCACTAGTTTATCGCAACTTACTCACAGACATTAGTGAAACCTGGCTATCAGAAATTGTAAGTGGGATCGAGTATAATGGGTATACTATTTTTAGGAATGACAGAAGAGATAGGAGAGGAGGAGGAGTGCTACTAATGATATCAGATGACTTAAGTCTGGTTAGGGTAGAAACACAAGAAAACGATGATAACAGTGTCCCATGTAGCGGTGAAATTGAGTATTTGGTGTGAAGTGGTGGTTAACAAAATGAAATATATGGTGGGATGTTGTTACAGACCTGGTGGCTCAGTTGTGCGGGGGACGAAGAAATGCATCGCCAATTTAGCCTTAGGGGTACCAAACAAATGATCACTATGGGTGACTTTAATTTTCCAAACATTGATTGGGTAGAAGAGAAATCATGTGATAAGAAAGAAGAGGAATTTATTGAATTGTTGAGAGACAACTTTCTCAAGCAGCATGTAAAAGAAGGAACTTGAGGTCAAAGAGTTGGATTTGCTGAAAGCATCAGAAGGGGGTCTCTGTTAAGAGTATGGCTATTTTACCAACAATTGGTGACAGTGATCATGCTGTACTTTCTTGGAAAGTATCAAATTGTATTGATGCTCTAAATAAAACAGGTTAGATGCTGAAATTATGGTTAACTTAGAATACTATCTTTGGTCCCATGGTATCATTTACTGAATGGGAAAAATGTCAGCAATGCATGGAAATCTTTTAAAAAAGTGCTTAAATGAGGCGGTATCTGAATGTATCGCTAGTGTTCGAAGAATAAATAGGTTCGGAGTGAAATGGATGTCCAACTTTATTAAACAAGAAATCCACAAGAAGAAGTTGATGTGGAAAGAATATCGTGAGAATAAGAGCGAGAGGAGTTATGAAATATATAAAGCTCAGGTCAGAAAAGTAACGAGTATCGTGAGGAAAGCTAAAACGGAGTATGAAAAGAAATCAGCCATGCAAGCTAAAGGCAATCCAAAAGAATTATATTGTTATGCCACAAGCAAAAGAAAGAATGAATGTGGATGAATAACTTTACTGAATACAGATGGTACTTGAGTGTCGGAAGCTAATGAGATTGTTCAGTTAATGAGTACTCACTTTGCTAAGATATATCAACCAGGTGTACGTAACATGGTGAACAGTTATAGATTCATGAAAATGAGGTTGAAGAGCTGTTGCATAACCTGGATAAGAATTTGTCTATAGGGATAGATGGAACATCACCGTGTTTGCTAAAGGAATGTTCAGCTGACTTGGCCATTACTCTCACATGTTTGTATAACTTGAGTCTCAGCTCAGGAATGATACCACAGGAATGTATAATAGTTCTATTGTACAAGGGTGATGCAAAAACTGATGTGTCTAACTACCGACCTATCAGTATCTCTGGTGTGGTAGTGAAGATTTTAGAGAAGTTGGTAAGAACTTGCATAGAGAAATGGTTAGACAAACATGTTATACTCTGCAAGGAACAGCATGGGTTTACTAAAGAAAGGAAGGACATGTTTTTAGCAGTAACAATACTTTATAACAATGTTATGGCCAAGTTAGATAAAGGGAATGGATATACTATGATAATGTTGGATTTCGCAAAGGCATTTGATAGAATACCACACAACAGGCTATTGCATAAACTGGAGAATATGGAATTGGAATATAAACTCCTGACTTGGATCAGGGGACGGTTGACAGATAGATATCAAAAAGTGGAATACAGTGGGTGTGAATCTGTCAGATTTAAGGTGATGAGTAGTGTACTTCAGTGTTCAGTCCTTGGGCCATTATTGTTCAATCTATATTAATGACATCAGGAAGGATCTAACATCAGATGTACAATTGTTTGCCAATTATGCGAAGATAGGCAGGGTAATTGGGACAGCCATTACAAAATGATTTGAACAGACTGGAAATTTGGATAAACGAAAATGGCTGTCAATTTAATGTTAGTAAATGTAAAGTTATGCACTTTGGTGTGATTAGAGTTCCAGCAGCATATTATATTAGCAGGGTTATGATACAAGAAACTGAAGAGGCAAGGGATCTTGGCGTATTGGTGGATAGGAATTTAAAGTTCAAAGGTCACATATCAAAAAGTTGCAAATATAACTCAGAGGATAATTGCAATGTTCAAGCAAACCTTGACATGTAAAGATAAGGAAGTCATTTTGCCTCTTTATAAGGCTTTGATAAGACCACACCTGAATTAATGTGCACAGATTTGGTCTCCAGGGTTCCAAAGGGATAAAGAAGCTGTGGAAAATTATGTTGGAGGTTTAATGGATTTTTTACAACACTCAAAAAGAATTAAATTAGAATTTAATACTTCCTATATTTCGTCCTAGTCACTAGGACATCTACGGGGATTACAAAAACAATTAATGTAACATGCACACAAAAACTTACAATACTAAGCCCAACCACGTGGGTGACGCTAAAGTCCTATCTAGGTGGAGTGCCCTCTAAGGGCGGTAGTAGGTGGCCTGGAATGTAAGGTGGGACCTCTGGTGATGAGTGTTTCCCAAATCTTCGGAAGCTTAATGCAACCATATTTGTTAAGATTTGGTTGATTTCTGAGAGCTGCTGCTGCTTCTAAGAAAAGTCTCTCTTTCTTGAATTTGCTGTGGTGAAGCATGGTGGTTTTCTTCCACGATACTCTGTGGGTGGTGTCCAAAACATGGTCTGCCAAGCCTGAATGGCCATAGTTGTGTTTAACGATGTACGACTTGTGTTCCTCCAGGCGGATGGATGCTGATCTGCCTGTCTGTCCAAAGTACGCAAGCTTACAGGAACAGGGTACTTTGTAAACTCCAGGCAGAGAGAGAGGAGAGAGCTGATCTTTCGTAGAACGGATAAGGGTAGCAAGTTTGCGGTAGGGCTTATATGCTGTGTGTAGGTTATACTTTTTTAGTATCTTGGCTATTTTTTCCGAAGTGCCTCCGATGTAGGGTATGGTGATGCCATTTTTAAAATCTTGTTGACTAGAGGGACACCTCTCGTCAACAAGAACACCATACCCTACATCGGAGGCACTTCGGAAAAAATAGCCAAGATACTAAAAAAGTATAACCTACACACAGCATATAAGCCCTACCGCAAACTTGCTACCCTTATCCGTTCTACGAAAGATCAGCTCCCTCCTCTCTGCCTGGAGTTTATAAAGTACCCTGTTCCTGTAAGCTTGCGTACTTTGGACAGACAGGCAGATCAGCATCCATCCGCCTGGAGGAACACAAGTCGTACATCGTTAAACACAACTATGGCCATTCAGGCTTGGCAGACCATGTTTTGGACACCACCCACAGAGTATCGTGGAAGAAAACCACCATGCTCCACCACAGCAAATTCAAGAAAGAGAGACTTTTCTTAGAAGCAGCAGCAGCTCTCAGAAATCAACCAAATCTTAACAAATATGGTTGCATTAAGCTTCCGAAGATTTGGGAAACACTCATCACCAGAGGTCCCACCTTACATTCCAGGCCACCTACTACCGCCCTTAGAGGGCGCTCCACCTAGATAGGACTTTAGTGTCACCCACGTGGTTGGACTTAGTATTGTAAGTTTTTGTGTGCATGTTACATTAATTGTTTTTGTAATCCCCGTAGATGTCCTAGTGACTAGGATGAAATATAGGAAGTATTAAATTCTAATTTAATTCTTTTTGAGTGTTGTAAAAAATCCATTAAACCTCCAACATAATGTCCTCACAGCACTTAAGCCTCTACACAAGAAGCTGTGGAAAAGGTGCAAAGAAGAGTTACAAAGATTATATCTGTATTATAGGATTTAGATTATGAGGATAGATAGCGATTATGTGGATTGCAGACTCTGGTTAACAGGAGAAAGGGGGATGTTATGATAGAGGTCTATAAACTTTTGAATGGTGTTATAGGATATCAACTGAGGAAATTTTTTGTTATATGGAAGGTGGGGAAAGACGTGGGCATCCATAGAAGTTAAATTTATTTGAAGTCAAGAAAGGGGTAAGAGCTAGATTTTTATTCCAGAGAGCAGTGCATGAATAGAATAATTTGCCCTTAGGGGTAGTGAGTGCACCTGGTGTGAATGAATTTAATGGAAGATATGATAGCTGATTTGGGTGATTTATAGCTTCCCTTGATGAGTCCTTGACTCCCTGGAGGTCTCAGATAATAATAACAACAAGTTCTTTATGAGGGTTACTAGATGGTTTGGTATTCCTGATTCTTGCATGATATCCCACAAAATATTCCACCTCATACAGTCAAAGGCCTTGGAGTAAGCTATAAAGCATAGATAAAGGCTTAAATTGAATTCTCTTGCTTTTTTGATTATTTGTCTGATGCTAGATATATGATCTCTAGTTTCTCAACCTTTTCTGAATCCTGCTCGTTCTTCTGAAATCTGATTGTCTATAAAAGTTTGTAATCTTTCCTTAATAATGTGTAGTAAAATCTTGCTGGTATGTGAAAGAAGGGATGTGATAGTTTTCACATTTGTTGTAATTGCCTTTTTTGCAGATTGGAATAATGGTGGAACTATTCCAGTCATTTGGCCATCTTCCAGATTTTGTTGCATGCCCAACCAATTTGCCTAAACATTTCACAATCAGTATTCTCTACAGAAATTAACAGGCTAGTATATCTGATAGGATGCTGCTATAGGCCAGAGAATTTCAACTTCACACCACACTGATTCAAAATCTGTGCATGCACTATCAATTTCCACACTTTGTGGACACATCAATCATTAACAGCACAGCACCCCCACCCTCCTCTTTTCACATTTCTACCCTTTTGGAAAATTGTATATCCCTCCATTTCTATTCCCAACATCACAGCCTTCTCAGACAACCAAGTTTCACTTATTCCAGTTATCTTGGGCATACTGACTCAATCAATGCAACAAACTCAGCTCTCTTGTTTTGAATATGCCTTACATTTACGTGCAAACATAACAATCCCTATGTCTTTGAGGCTATTCTACCACACCAATATTCTCTATTCTAGCTGCTATACCACACCTCTCTCTTTGGTCTGACCACTCCCATTTCTGTGTTCATGACTCTCATTTCCATTTCTACCTGTCTCATCTTCACCTTTATGCATTCCATCACCTTGTGCTGCTGCAACCACATCTTCAACCTCATATCCCTCTTCCTCCTGTTGTATGTTTAGTTGTCTTGCTTGACAAGTAGACTCTTATCATTTACTACATTAACTTCTTGACTCTGTGCCTTCTCAAAAAATATTCACCTTTCCAAATGCCCAACGACAATCCATTGAAATGCAATTCATCAACTTTAAACCATTCCAACACTCTTTCAAATTTACTCTATAGATTTACAAATTGAAACCCCCTTTGCCTTGCACAATTCAGCTATCTTACTATTCATTATCTTTGCTCTCCTTCTCAATTCATTATTATCATATCTGGGCAACAATACTAATGACTTTACAAACAACATTATCATTCTTTATCTGCCACAACTTCCTCAAATCCCTACTGACATTCTTTTTACCCCCCAACTAAGTCATTTCTTGCAGGCCTGGTTGGCAAAGTAGTCAGCATATCTGCTCTCCAGCCAAAAGACTGCAGGTTTGAATCCTGCCATGGGCATGGATGTTTGTGATTGCAAAAATACCAGTGGTGGGCAGTAAATGGCATTGGTGTAGATGATAATGATTGTTGCAGTTCGTCGTAGTTGGCAGACTGAATGGTGGAGACAGAGAGTTATAGAGCAGGTTCCCTCCCTCAATGAGTCCTTGGACTCCCTGGAGGTGTCACATAATAATAATAATTTGTGCCCACAACTACCACTAATTTTGACGCTCAGTCTTTCCTTTTCTGAAATGTATTTCAGAAAAGGAAAGTTATTTATTTCATTGTTCACCAGGAAAGCATGTTTTGTACATTTTATCATCACACCTCTAATGATCAAGTCCCCATGATATATGACTATCCTTTGACTCTTTCTTCATAATACTAAGTTCCTCCTCCTCATTCTCATCAGCCAATCTCTTCTACAATTTCTTCTTGATGTTTAATATCCTCATCCAGAGGTTTAATTTCACTTTTCATTTCCACTAGCTCTTGCCTAAGCTATTCTATTATAATGTTAACTCTTGCTCCCATTTCTAATTGCTCTAATTTATCAAGGTACTTTTCACGTATGCTAATACTTTCCTCCTTTTTGTTTACCCAAACAATCCTCCACAAATCTTTCATTTTTTTTTTCTTTCACTTATTATTATTATTATAATTTATCATTAATTATCTTACCATTGTTTATACAATACCTATCCTATTCTCCTTGAACTCATTCACTGATGAAGCACTCACAACCACCTCTGGTCCTAACACACTTGCTAACCATACTATTATACAATTTCCAGGGAAGAGAGGTGTTCCTTGTTCTCTCCCTTCATGCCATATACTGAAAAAGTCTGAGATATCAGTCCAATAAAACTCTAAATAACTTATATGTGTCTATCATATACTCACTTTTTCACTATTAACTAGTTTCTGAAGTCCACAAACCTTCAATTTATTTTCATAGGAAGCATTCCATTCACCTGACACAATCCTAATTACTTGCCTCTGGATCCTCTCCACCACATCTTCATTCCAATAGAATCCAGGTGACCAGATTTGCACACTGTCCAGATGTGGCTTAATTAAAGCTATATAAAGGGGAATAATAACCTCTTTATGCTTGCTTTTCAGCATGTTCTTCAACAACCATGTAATGTGATATGCTGATTTGACCCACCTTTGATTTAATATGGCCTATGACATTCAACTCCCTGTTCTCAATCACCCTCAAATCCTTGGCCTCAATTTCCTGCAGTTCAGGTCCATCAATATATTAAACATCTTGTGATCTCTTCTTCACAAAATACATCACCTTACACTTGACCATGTTAATCTAGCAGTTATTTAACTTTGCCCATACTGCCAGTCTATTAAAATCATTCTGGAGGATCTCTACATCATCTTCACCGACTATCATTCTTTCTAGTTTTGCACATCATCATCAGCAAAAAATATTTCCTCTTATATCCTTTCCTATATCACTGATGTCCACATTAAATAGAAGGGGACCAAATAATGGGTCCTGAAATACACCATAGTCAATTACCTTCTCCCAAACTCAACTCCCCAATACACCATTATTTGATATCTAACCATCAGCACCTTCTTATCCAAATCACCAGCTTTATATCCATCACCATTTGCTTCAATTTTTCCAAAAGTTTCATGCAGAATCCTATAAAATGTATTTGCGAAATCTAGCACAGCAGTATCATGAGTTAGCCATTTCCTTTATCTAACTCAATGGCCACTTTATCATAAAAAGTTAGCATATTACTAATTCATGAGCTACCGTTCACAAAACTATTGTGCCTCCAAAAGTGTCATATTCCTGTCTACTCAGTCCTTAATTCCGTCTTTACCAACTTCTCCAGTACCTTAACTACCACTCATGATATACTGATTATTTCATAATTTGCTTTTTTTTATTTTATTTTGAAGTCTCCTTTATGCTGCTGTGGAAGTAGTTTGTCCTCTTTTTATATGTATAAAAGGGTATAAAAAAGATACAGATTGATGTTTGATATGTTTTCTTCTCTTCTTCTTTCCCAAGACCATCTCTTTAACTTCTTGAGTCCAAAGAGTTCAGATATTTCTATCCTGGCAAACAACTTTACCATGTTTACCTAGATGAATCAACGTTTTCTTCTCCATCACTGGGCCAAAGTTTGGTTTTTATTTTCAGTGTTTTATTTATTTTTCTTCAATAATATTCGTATATTTGAGTCTATAGCTCACCAGTGAAAGCTGCTTAACTTAGATTCTTTTAACATTTTCTTATATGTTTTTCTTTTCTATATAAAATTCATTTTTATCCTGATGAAAACTAAATGGTAATCACTTCCTATTTCAAACCCCCTGTATATTCTTATTCTGAATCAGCATGAAAATATTACTATCAATAGTAACAGAGTCAATAAAACTTTTTATTTCCTGTAACTCCTTTTCATGTGAATATGTACACATCTTTATGTTAAAACATGGTAGATGGGTGGTAGATGGCATTGGTGTAGATGCCATCTACCACCCATCTACCATGGGTGGTAGTTGGCACCTCCAGGGAGTCCAAAGACTCATCGAGGGAGAGTGTGCCAACAGCATCGAACACTGGGTCCCTTCCAACTACTAACCGCACTCAAACTTACTTAACTGAGCCATTAGTAGCAGAGGCTCTACCAATCAACCAACCTTTGCCTAGTTGCAGTTCGTTGTAGTTGGTGGATTGAGTGGTGTTGACAGAGAGTTGTAGAGTAGGTGCCCTCCCTCAATGGGTCTTTGGACTCCCTGAAGGTGTTACATAATAATAATAACACAGCAATGACTAGTCCATGTCCTGAAAAGAACAAGACCATTATTATTAGCATTATTCTTTTCTCCCAAAACATTTTAACATGTCTGTTATTCATTGCCTACTCTGCTGTTTAGATTTCCAAAGTGTACCAGCTTTCCTTTACGTCAATTACCTTCTCTGTTCTTATTTTTGGATTATGGCTGAAACCACTAAGGTTGTGAATCAGTAAATTTGTCTGTTAATTGCAGGTGTTCTTCTGGACAGTATGTAGGATGATCAACCCTCCTGCTCCTGAATGAAAATAGATAAAGCACCATCTGAAAAACCCTTTTAAATTTCTTCTTGTTCTAGACAGGATTTAAACCCATATCTTTCGAATCAAAGAGTATCATTGATACCAACTGCACTATGGAGGCTGACTGCCTTGTCTATGACTCAAAAATTTCCTTTCCTTCTTAGTATAATCCTTTTATGGATCACAGGTGGGCACAAACAAGTATCACTTTCAATTCCCCACTTTCATGTTTGTCCAAATCACTTTACTTGAAATTGCCTGCCATTCAAGAAGCGTATCTTTGTTCTGAATTATTATTATTATTATTCAGGCTGCCATGGTGTCAAAAGATTCATTGTGGGAGGTCCTTCCTAGGAAACACAAAGTCCATCATACCACTCTTTAAACTCATTGACTGTTCTTACTCTCATCACTCTATCAGGCAATGCATTCCATCATTCAACCACCCTCCATGCAAAGAAACTACTCCTCACCCTCTAGCTCACAGTTTCCTTTCCCAACTACCAGGGATGGCCTCTTGTCATCACTCCTTCCTGTTGTTCAACTAAGCGAAAGAACTCCCCAGTGTCAATCCTGTAACCACCTCTCAACAGTTTAAAAGTCTCGATCATATTACCTCTCCTCCTTCTATCCGCCACTCTCTGCAGTCCACATTCCCTCATCTGATCCTCATAAACAACATTGTGCAGTCCTGAAATCATCTTTGTTATCTGCCTTTGTACCCTTTCCACAGTTAATTTATCCCCTTCAAATCCTGGGGACCAGATCTGAGAACAACAGTCTAAGTGTGGTATGATCAGGGTCTTATACAATGGAATTATAACACTTTTATCTCTGTAGGTCAGCGTCCTTCTGGTTATTGCAGCAATCCTCTGTGTCTTCATGTCCCCAGAATTACAGGTTTCTATCAATCATCAACCCCAGATCTCGTGTCTCCCCTACTTCCTCCAGTATAGCTCCTCCAATAGAGTATGCACTGTCCCATCGATATGTCCCAATCAAGACCTTACATTTTGCAGCATTAAACCGACACCCCCATTCATTTGTTTTGCCCATCAGTCTAGCTTATTCAAATCCTCTTGAAGGGCTACCACATCTGCACTATTACTAAAAACCTTTCCAAGCTTCACATAATCTGCAAACAACTGAATATCCCCCTTGCAATCCACTGACAATGTCATTGATATAAAGGTTAAATAATATAGCTCCCAGTACTGAGCCCTGTGGGACCCCACTTGTAACCCTCTGCCTCCTTGAAACTGCACCATCATACACAACTCTTTGATACCTATCGGAGAGCCAATCCTGAATCCAGTCGACCAACCTGACATCCAAACCCATGTGCTGCAACTTAAATATCAGCTTATCATGTGGCACCCTGTCAAATGCCTTTGCTAAGTTCAAGAAAATGGCAGTATATGCCTTTCTCTCATCTACTGCTCCTGTAACTTTATTATAAAAGGCTAGCATATTACTAAAACAAGAGCACCCCTTAACAAATCCATGCTGACTCTCACAGATAACATTACTCTCATCTTCCCAATGCTGTATATAGTCCTTCACTAATTTCTCCAAGATCTTAACAACTACTGATGACACGCAAACAGGCCTATAATTAGACACTTCCAGTCTGCTACTGCCCCTATGCAATGGCACTATCTTACCTTCCTTCCATTCCCTGGGCACCTTTCCCGCTGCCAAACTTTCATTGAAAAGCCAGGTCAAAGGAGCTGTCAGTTCTTTAGCAGATTCTCTCAAAACTCGTGGTGAAATACCATTCGTTCCCAAAGCTTTACTGACATCCAGAGTACTCAATATTTGGAACACACTCTCCTCCTGCACCTCTAAACCTTGAACCTACCCTATCCCTCTAGTATTGAAATTTACTCCTCCAGGATGAAATACTCCAATACTCCAATTGTTCAACTTCATTGAACAATTCCACTATGTCCTCTGCATCAGTCACTCTATTCTCATTTTTACCCAACAATGTCATTCTTCCACAATCATTTCTCCTCCTATTGGCCACATTAGCTAAAAAATTGCCTAGGATTTTCTTTGGATCTTAATACCAATCTCTTTTCATATTCCAGTTTGGTCTTCCTTACCACACTAGTCACTCTCATGGCCTGTTTCTTATATTCTTCATGCATCTGCTCTTCACCTGTCTCCTTATATCTCTTCCATAGCCTCTTCCACATCCGGTTCCTATTTAATATTGTTTGTCATCCACTTTACTCCAAACTGTGTCCTCTTCTTCACTTGTGGAATACAGCTTACTATTGCTGTCAACAAATATTCCTTCACAATTTCCAGCTCTAATGATATCCCAGCTTTCCAATTCCTCCCTCCATGAAACTGCCTCAAGTTGATATCTAAAACTGTTATAATCACCTACCTTTTAATTTCACATCCATTCTTTTTTCTTTGATGCTACTGCATGTCTATTCACTTCCAAGTCAAAACCACATGGTCACTCTCACCAACTGGTGACAGAGATGCCATCTCAGTTATTATCAACTCTTCTGATGCTATGACCAAATCCAAAACTCTTGAACTTCTTGTTCCCTCTATTACATGTTGTCTAAGACATTTGTCCCTCAAGAATTCTAGAAATTCCATTCCCTTATTGCTACATGCATCTTCCTCTCCCCAGTTTATACTGCTGTAGTTAAAATCTCTCATAACAATCATTCTTCTTGCACTTGCCAAGCTCAACTGTCTAAACATCTCCTGGTCTCCACTCACTGTGCTCCTTGGTTTGTAGCAGCACCCCACTAAATATCCTGTCTTGCCCACTTCTACCTCATACCATATGCTTTCAAAATCATTACTGTCACTGCCTTCCAAAGCGTCCACTCTTAGAGGACATAAGTCATCACTTATTATAAGCAGTACTTCACCACCACGCTTTCCCTTCCCATCCTGCCGAAAAATGCTGTACCCTGCTACTTCTATTCCTGTTATTATATCGACTTCTGTCAACCATGTCTCAGTGATCCCAATGATTTTTAGCCAGGCTGATGCTATCAGAACCACCAATTCCTGTCCTTTATTCTGGATACTCCTGGCATTAGTATAAAGCATAAAAATGCCACTGTTTCTATACCCAGCATTATCCCCTCTAGACTACACTGGCCTCAGCGTTACCTGATATCCATTCCCACAAGAGGCCACCCCTGCTACCATCCACCCTAGGCATTCTAGTTTCCCTGCATTGACATACTGACTCATTCAGAACAGCAATCTCTCTCCAGATGCCTATGTCCTTCCTCATTCAAATGCAAGTGGTCTCTCACATACAATTCCTTTCTGTCCTCAAATGCCCTCCAAGCATCCACATATTCCAATCCTCTCTTCTGACACATTCTAGCTATTATGTTATTCAATATTACTGCTCTTCTGTTCAGCTCGTCACCATCATACCTAGGCAACATGCGCACTATCTTTCCTCTCTGCATCTTCTTTTGTATAACCTCAAGCAAGAATCTCATATCTCTCACTGCCCAATTTATATTACCTCTCAAGTCATTCGTTCCTACCTTCACCATCATCTCATCCGCCTTTACACCCCTCTTAATTGCCATAGCCACACTTTCTATCATTCCTCCAGGCAAACTCTCCTCACACATCCTAACATCCTATCTTGCACACCACGGATCAGTGAGTTTCCATACATTACCTCTCTTACCACCCTGTAGCTCGATTGCTCACATGCATCCTTCACTCTCTCTCCTCTAACACTTTCTCTCTGTGTTCCCCTACTTACCTGCCTTCCTGACATCACTCTATACATGGTTCCAGTGCTCCCTTGCATTCTTCTCATTCCTCTCTCCTACTGTTTCCATTCTCTCCTCTTCTACCATTCCCATAATTTTCTCTCTTCTACCATTCCCATAATTTTCTCTCATCCCCTCTTTTCTACTGTTCCCATTCTCTCCTCTTCTATCATTCCCATAACTCTCTCTCATTCACTCTCTTCTACTGTTCCTATTCTCTCCTCTTCTACCATTCCCATAACTCTCTCATGCCCTCTCTTCTACTGTTCCTATTCTCTCCTCTTCTACCATTCCCATAACTCTCTCTCACTGCTACTCTGATTTGCCTTGCATTCGTCTCTTCTACAGCTAATCCTTCTTTCCTTTCACTGATCAAAACTGCCTAAACAAAACATTCAGTAGTTATTATTTAGAAGACACTCTCTCTCTCTCTCTATCTCTCTCCTGTTTCTGTCTTCTTTGTTTATTAATATTATGTGCACTTACAAGGGGTCCAAGGACTCACAGCATAGAGGAGAGAGGTTCTCCACTCAACATTACTTGATCTACCATATAAACACAAGCATCTAATGTCCATCAACAGTATATTTTGATCTGTAAATGCACGGGTTCTCGATTGATTTGCTCGTATGCAGGATGATAAATTGGGGTGGGGGGGGGGGGGGGTGGGGGGGGGGGGGGGTGGGGGGGGGGGGGGGTGGGGGGGGGGGGGGGTGGGGGGGGGGGGGGGTGGGGGGGGGGGGGGGTGGGGGGGGGGGGGGGTGGGGGGGGGGGGGGGTGGGGGGGGGGGGGGGTGGGGGGGGGGGGGGGTGGGGGGGGGGGGGGGTGGGGGGGGGGGGGGGTGGGGGGGGGGGGGGGTGGGGGGGGGGGGGGGTGGGGGGGGGGGGGGGTGGGGGGGGGGGGGGGTGGGGGGGGGGGGGGGTGGGGGGGGGGGGGGGTGGGGGGGGGGGGGGGTGGGGGGGGGGGGGGGTGGGGGGGGGGGGGGGTGGGGGGGGGGGGGGGTGGGGGGGGGGGGGGGTGGGGGGGGGGGGGGGTGGGGGGGGGGGGGGGTGGGGGGGGGGGGGGGTGGGGGGGGGGGGGGGTGGGGGGGGGGGGGGGTGGGGGGGGGGGGGGGTGGGGGGGGGGGGGGGTGGGGGGGGGGGGGGAATCAGATTGGCTCAAATCTACATTTATCACTATCCCAAAGAAACCCAAAGTGAATTCCTGTGGTGACTTCTGACTTATTGGTAATGAGCCAAACATTAAAAATATTTTTGAAAGTAATTCAGAATCGCATTTATAGAAAAAGTGAAGAAACTCTAAGTGAAACACAATTCGGCTTTCGGAATGGTTTTGGTACTAGAGAGGCCCTTTTCTGTACCCAAATATTGATACAAAAATGCATAAAAAACCGAAATCTGTCTTTATGTGTTTCATGGATTTTGAAAAAGCATTCGACAAAGTCAGACACACCAACTTAATAGAAATCCTTCAACAAATAAGGCTAGACGAACAAGACATAAGACTAATAACAAATCTGTATTGGAATCAGTCAGCTACCGTTCAATTAGACAACATTACCACCAGTGATATTAACATCAAAAGAGGAGTGAGGCAAGGATATGTGCTCTCACCACTCCTGTTCAACATATACGCAGAGGTAATCTTTAAAAAAGCATTGGAAGAATGTCCAGAGGGAATCACAATAAATGGAAAGATTGTTAACAACCTACGATATGCAGATGACACCGTGCTAATTGCAGATAACATTATGGATCTCCAAAAACTCATTGACAGAGTATACATAGAAAGCCAAAGAATGGGAATAAATATAAACATCAACAAGACAAAATACATTATCATCAGCAAATATCCAGCCTCATCAATGAAACTGACACTCAATGGGAAAAATATTGATCAAGTGTCAAGATATAAATATCTTGGTTGTTGGCTTAATGAATGGTGGGATCCAGAAATAGATATAAAGACAAGGATTGAAGTTGCACGGCAGTCCTTCATGAAAATGAGAACACTATTCTGCAATAAAGACCTAAACATGGAAGTCAGATGCCAAATGCTGAAATGTTACGTGTGGTCTATTCTGCTCTATGGAGTTGAAACATGGACATTGAAGGTTATAACCATCAAGAAAATCGAAGCCTTTGAGATGTGGCTATACAGAAGAATGCTAAAGATATCATGGACAGAAAAAATTACCAATGAAGAGGTCTTAAAATCCATTGGCAAAGCTAAACATCTTGTACAAATAATCAAAAAATGAAAAACATCATATCTTGGACACATCATGAGAAACAGCAAATACCAACTTCTACAAACTATTTTGGTAGGAAGAATTGATGGCAAAGGAACTAGAGGAAGAAAAAGAATATCATGGTTTGACAACATCAAGACGTGGACAGGAAAGAGCAGTGCACAACTGCTCAGATTAGCACAAGACCGCAGTTTGTTCGCCAAGATGGTCGCTGACCTTCGATAGAAGATAGCACAATAAGAAGCAGAACTCTAACCTGTTAAAGATTGGGTCTAAAGGCTATAGCTATGTCGTTGTAGCTTTTTTATTCTATTTATTAAAGAAATTACAAACATTCAGTAACCTTAAATTTTAAACAAAAGACAAAACTTAGAAAATGTTGGTCAAATGAGGTTATATTTTTATCAAAAGGCTGTAAATAATATAGTAATAGGAATATAGGATAACAAACCACAAAAACGACTAATTTTTGCATCACATGGTTTTTTACAATCATCATCTTCTATATATTGACAAACACAATATTTCCCATCTGCTGTTATTGTAAAGTGTTCAAAAACAGCAGACTTTGCTGACACTTTTTTTTGCCATTGTGAATTTTTTCATAGGGCGTTGCTTTCACTAATATAACATATGATTTATCATAAAATATGTTTCATTTTGAAATTTTCAAAGAACTTGAAATTACAATATATCCTGAAAATATAACCTAAAAAAAATATGTTAATCAAATTATCTGTGAAATATGAAATTTTAACATATTATTTATATTACAATTTAAATTCATTAGGAGTCGGTACATTTTTACCCAGTAAAAATGTACTGACTCCAGCAAACTAAGAATTGCTTCTCATTTCAACCCCAACTCCATGATTCAGGGTAGTAGATTGGAGTTTAGAGGGCATATTGCAAGTGCTGCAAGGCTGCACAATGTAGTGCCACTATAGTAAGAAGTACACTAACATGTAGGAATAAGGAGGTGGCTGTGCCACCATATAAAACATTGATCAGAACACACTTGGACTATTGTGCTCAGATTTTATTTTCTAGTTTTCATTATGTTGTGGAAATATTGGAGATCATCCAGAGATAATCTAAGACAATATCAGGGACTCTGAAATGTTGGCTGTGGAGAGAGGTTGAAGAAATGTGGATTACAGAATTTGTTGGATAGGAGAAAAAGAAGTGATATGATAGAGATGCTTAAGTTAGTGAGGGTATTTTATAGAATTAATCCCGAGGGAATTATAAAAAGAGTAGAAGGTGAAAGGGAAGCACCAGAGACATCCCTGGAAGTCATGTAAAAGTGTGGTGTAGAGGCATGCGAGAAGATTTTTTAAATGAAGAATTGCGAGTGAATGGAACTCATTACCAGAATATGCTGTTAATGCAAGAAGTGTTAAGAATTCAGTAAGATTCAGTATGTTGTCAGTTGAATGAACCTACCATGATGAGTCTGCCGATTCCATGAAGGATGTAATAATAATAATTGCTATGCTTGTTAACTCAAACTGCAACCTTGTTCAAGATGACCTTACCAATTGGAATGAAAACCTTCATTCTCTGATCCATCCAAAATTCCAAACTTCTATCCAAGTCCTGATCATTCAAGAAGCATTCCAAGACCATGCAAGAAGAAAATTATCACATCAAAAGTGGCTCAAGACCTGCATCTTCACACTCAGTCTATATCACAATTTACAAAAGTTACAAAATACCAACAACAAATTCAATTTTTTCTTTTAAAGAATCGAATGTAGAAACCAGTTTTTTGCAGTTAAGCCTTCTGACTCTTTCCTCCTCAGGTAGGATCACTAAGTCCATTTCACCCTTCTGTGTTATTACTTCTTACACATCTCAATGGTACAATCACAACCTGAATAATGCAGACCTGCTGGTATAACCTTCTCCAACTCCTGCACAGAGAGTCAAAAAACAGCTCACTTCATTTCTCCTTTAATCTTTCTTCAGAAAGAAATCAAAAGAGCAATTAATAGCTTGCATATCAACAACTCTTCCTTCTCCTGATGGTATTATTCCAATTGTACTAAAAATCTGTGTTCCAGAATTGATAACTATCCTATACCATATTTTTAATCTTTCCAATATTCATTCATCCCATTTCAAAAAGAATATTAGTCAACCATCAAGCAACTGATGGAGAAACTCGTGTAGTCACTCTTGACATTTTGGGAGCATTCAATCAGAGATCAGGCACACAGGTTTACTCACCAAACTTGCCTCCTTATATGCTTTTTATCCTTTGCAATTGAGCCATCAGCTTCCTTTCTGCACATGCACTAAACATATTGGCAGAAATCTTCTTCTTTTCAGATTTCCCAAAAATGCAAGTACCCGAAGAGCTCCACCTTTCTCCTATATATAAATGACCTACTCTGACTGACATAAAATCCTATCCATAGCTTTGCAAATACCAGAAAACTCCATTCCTTTTCATTATTTGACAACCTTTATAATGCCTAATGTATCATTAATAGTTATGATTGTCTTTAATCAATGGCTTAAACTCTCATCTCTTTGCTATTCTTCAGCACAAGTAAGGCTGGGTTGTTTTAAATTATGGCCAAAGCAGCTTAAGACTATAAGCCCAGTGTCTTTTCCAGTTAAATGCATATGTTCTTCTGACTGGTTTGCCTGTTTTGCAAGATGAAATACCTTGCCATCTCTGTATAAGACCAGTTAACTCATCCTCAGTTGAAAATCAATGAAGTGAGAATAACTGTGTGAATTTCAATACATATAAAATGCTGTCTTGTCTTACTGCTGCAATAATGATTTAATTTTGTTTTCCCTTACCACTAATAGCACATCCTCTACACAACATTTCTCTTCATGGGCTACATTATCTATCTTTAGACCTTTCCTAGCATACAGCATCTTCAACTAAAACAACTGTCTCCTTCCCCCTTCTACTCAAGACACTACTCTTTACCAACTGTGAATAATAAAAATAAATCTAAAAGCAGCCAAACGTTGAAATACTGCTCATATGGGATATCAAAAAAAAAAAAAAAAAAAACTCATGGAGAATGCAATGCTTTAGGTAATCCATAAGAGGAAAATCAGGTTAATTATGCTTGGTGATGGGAATTAATGGCAAAGACACTAGAAATGAAAGGGAAGAAATTCTTGTAGAATTTTGTTGAATAACAAAATCTAAAATTCTGATTTCATGTCCAATCCTCACTTTCACAGAGTGTTCCATTAATAGGTACCCACTAGGTACTGAATGAATGAGGATGGGCTAACAATTTAAGACTTAGAAAATTAAATTGCTCTCTTAAACAATAAATAAACATGACAGAACAATATGGTGAGATTTCATACCCACTGCAGCATCAATTGGTTAAATAAGGCACTATTTACATCAAAGAACCAAGGTGAACAGTGAAAAGTCAGCTACTGGAACAAACACAGTATCAAAAAGAATTGAAGATACAAACCATCAACATAAGGAGAATCAATGGAAAGGAAAATGAACATGCAGAAGAACTGGTAAAGTACCATGTGAAAGTAATTCGTGTTACTGTGAGACAAGGAAGACTATACTGGTGCAATTCTACTAAATAGTAAATATAGGATGTTATATATAGGCAATAATCATCAACGAAAGTAAGGAGTAGAGAAAGCATTCAACACCAAACATGAAGACAAACTATTAGAACCAATCATTTCCAGTATCAAACCACATGCAAAGATGTCAAATAGAAACTATGTTTTAATTCGACTAGTTTTGTGAAAAACTTTGTTTCACTTCATTAGAAAATAGTGCAAATAAATCAAAAAAGAAATAAAGTAATAACAGTTAACATTTCTAGTGAAACATATTTGAAAATATCTAAATAATAGAAAGTTAATGCTGGCTGCTATACATACTTGTATATTACTTGTAGTACGTCAGTAGTATACTACTGGTAGATGCAAGTGTGTCATGATAGACTAAAGAAGACCAAACTTGATGTAATATCAACCCTTGTTTTTTGTTACATTGTATAGGATCTTTCTTCATTCAGTTGATTCTTTGAAAGCTTGAGTAAAAGTGGTAATCGATGTGGAGCACTTCAGTTTGTTCCCATTCTACTAGATGTTTTGTATCTGTTGTATATGCTGCCAGCCCTGATTCAGGCTTTCTTTCATTCTCAATGTCCTTGAAAAGTGTTCTGATCAGTGTATATCACCAGGTTTGCCAGGTGTCTACATTACAGTCCTATGCAGTGTACACCACAATTGCAATTGATCTTGTAGACATCTGGTTTTTAAGTGGCAGATGTAGAGGTCTGGAGGTTGAGAATCAAAGAAAGCACAAATCAGGGCTGGCACTGAAATGCTTCACACTGATTACCACTTTTACTCGAGCACTTTCAAAAAATCAGCTGAAATGATGAAGGATTCTCTAGAGTGTAACAAAAACCAAGGGTTGATTTTAGGTCGTCTGGTCTTCCTTAATCCATCACAACACATTTGCATCTACTAGTAGTTGCAAGTGTGTCATATACAGCAACCCACGAACCAGCAACTACAATAACAGCGAATGCAGCTTTCCATTGTTTAAATGTTTTCAAATAATTTTCACTAGAAATGTTAACCGTTATTACTTTCCATCTAGTTTTTTTTAATTTATTCGTGCTATTTCCTGAAGTGAAACAAAGTTTTTCATGAAACTAGTCAAATTAAAATAGTTTTTATCTGACATCTTTGCATGTAGTTTAATACTGAAAATAATTAGTTTTAATATATCCTTTCTCCACAGAAGCCTAAACAATGAGACAAACTTCTTGACTGAAAGGCAGTTTCAAGTAGAGTTATATGGGCAAACTTCAAAATGTGGAAGGAATAATGAAATACCTATGGTCCCTCAGAAGGTTCTCCTAAGGAAGAAGCGAGGAATTTTTCAAGTCATTAGAGAAGGCAACTGACATAAAGAAAACAGAAAAGTTGGCACCTGTTGGAAATCTAAACACAGCAGAGAAGGAAATTAATTCTACCAAACGTGGCCAGCCTGGCTGGCCGAGTGGTTAGCATATCTGCTCCCCGGCCAAAAGGCTGAGGGTTCGAATCCTGCCATGGGCATGTATATTTGTGATTGTCTGTGGAAATACTAGTGGTGATGGTCAGCGATGGATGGCATTGGTGTAGTTGCAGTCAGTTGGTGGACTGCGAGTGAATGCCCTCCCTCCATGAGTCTTTGGACTCCCTGGAGGTGACAAATAATAATAAATAATAAATATTTCTAAGTCATGGGAAAATTTGGGGAAAATGTCGAGGCTAATAATAATGTTAAATACCTGCTGGATAAGGACTAGTCATTACTAATACCATGTTCCAATATAAAGATGTGCACAACTTCAGATGGAGAGAAGACACAAGAAACAAAGAGTAGTATGTACAACTCTCTGATAGATATCAGAGTTGTACATGGGGAAGCAGTATCAGGGAGTAGGAAGGTTACAAGTGGAGTTCCACAGGGTTCAGTCCTGGGGCCATTGCCGTTCAATCTTTGTCAATGATACTATCACAGGACTACAGAGAGATCCAGTTGTTTGAAAATGAAGTAAAGCTTGGGAGGGTTATTAGTAATACTGCTGGTGTTTTGGCTCTTCAAGAGGATTTGAATAAGCTTGAAAGGTGGGTAAAGGCATGCCAATATCAGTTTAATGCAACTATATATAAGGTTTTCAAATTCAGGATCCACAGAATGGATGCTTTATACTGAATTGGTGCAGTTATGAAGAAATGGAGGAAGCAATGGATCTTAGGTGATTGTAGATAGAGATTTAAAATTCCAGGGACATATTGCAAAGGTTGTGAAGACATCTCAGAGAATTGCAACAAATGTTGAGAACACTGACCATGAGAAATAAGTGTACTCGTCCCATTGCATAAAGATTTAATCAGACCACATCTGAATTTCTGTGCTCAGATCTGATCACTAGGATTTGAAGGGGATGCAGTAACAGATAACAAAAATGACATCAAGACTGTACAATGTTGATTATGAGGATAGACTGAAGGCTAGTGGACCACAGAGTTTGGTGGATAGAAGGCAAAAGGGGGGATATGATCAAGATATTTAAGCTGTTGTAGGGTTATAATTGTATTAACACTGAGCAGATTTTTCATGTGGTAGCACGAGTGGAAGGAACAAGGATAGGGGGAAATCCCTGGAAGTTACAAAAGGAAATAGTGAGTAAAAGGGTAAGAAGTAAGTTTTTTGCATGGAGAGTGGTAGGAGCATGGAATGCATTAGATGAGAGGATGGTTAACGTGCAGACTGTGGATGATTTTAAGGAGCAGTATGATAAATTTTGTGTTCACTACTGCTGATCTTCCACGATGAGTCCTGTCACTCCAAGAGGATCAGGAAAATAAAATAATAATAATAAATAGCAAAAAGGTGGCAAAATGTTCTGTAGGCTATTGAAAAACTGAGAAATTATTATTATTATTCCTGACACCTCCATGGAAATGGAGGATAGACTGCTGCAAAAGGAATCAAAGATGATAAAGGTGACACGAAAACAGAAGATAAGGATTGGGGTATTTGAATTAAAAGATTGTTAAATGAAACAAGCAGTGACAGAACAGCAGTGTAAAAATATTCAAGATGTATGCAATGAGAAGTACATATCAATGCTTGGGGTAGAAAAAGCTATCAAAAGCCTAAAATGATGTAGAAAAGCAGCTGGAATAGATAATATTTGACAGAAATGTTCAAATATGGAAATATGAAAGTTCTGCAGTGGCCACACTACGTAATTCAGAGGATCTGGTCAGATGACTGGAGTAGAGCTTTTGCCGTTACCATCTATAAAACAGGGAATATCAGGGAATAAATCTGAATGTCAGATTTATTAATAATCACAACAGGTAAAATCTATGCAAGCATACTTCAGAAGAGTCTAAGAAAAATTGTTCAGGACAAACAAGGTTGTCAACATCAGATTTTCACTTTATGACATATAGTTGAGAAATTGTGTGCATATAACAAGGATCTGTAGTATTAAATGTTGTAGATCATCTGAAAAATGCATATGACAAGGTGCTTACAGAAAAGCTTTTCTAGACGACATAGTTATTGTTCTGTTTACTTCATATAACTATGTCATCTAGAAAAGCTTTTTAGAACATTACATAGTTTATTTTTCTATTATGAAATAGGCAAGAACATGGAAAAGTTCTTAATGGGGAACCTGTAGAACAAGTAAAATAATTCAGTTATTTAGGCATAATGACAAATTAAGCTATTCAGCTTGCTCTGCACCACAAGTAAAGCTGGTATAGTGGAGTGTGAGCTGAATATATTTATATGGAATAAGAGAAATTAACCAAAACACTAAAATAGTAGTATAGAAGGAAGGTTCACACAATTTTATGTTATGGATCTGATACTGGATTAGAAATAAGGCACTTAATCAAAAACTAGAGACCTCAGATATAAGAGTCCTGAGAAAAATTGGAAGATGAACATATTGTATAAATGGTAGAATCATATTCAAAATATTAAGATATCAGGAAGGAACTTGATATTGTTAGTCTAACAGATAAGTTCAGGTGTTGACGGTTATTCATGACTTATTTTTAATGGTATTAACACCACCAAACAATTTTATCAAAAGATGTTTAACTGCTTATATTTCGCTGAATCTGATGCTGATTTGAAATTCAGTGAAATATAAGCAGTTAATAAACATCTTTTGATAAAATTGTATAGTGTTGTTAATACTGTTAAAAATAAATCATGGATTGACATTGTTAGCTTTCAAGAATGCATAGGCAGAGCTAATTTAAGATGGCATGATCACTTATACACAACTGGAGAGGAAAGGTTAGCAAAGCAGGTGTCTGATGCCAAGATTGCAGAGAAAAAGCCCCAGAGGAAGACCAAAACCTTGGTGGATTAAATCAGAAGTGCCCAAGAAGAAACCCTAGATTACTATTGGAGTGCTGATGAGTAATAGACTAATTTGGGAGAAAATTGTTGCTAGGAGATTAGTAATAATGTAAACTTAATCATGTAGTACTATCATAGTATCATGCAGCAAAATGTAAGGTCTTGAGGTTTGAGACACATCGATGGGATGCTTCATACTCTATGGGATGAGTTATACTAGAGGAAGTAGGGGAGACAAGAGATCTGGGGTTGATGATTGATAGAAACCTGAAATTTAGGGGACATATCGCAAAGGTAATGAAGGTAACACAGAGGATTGCTGCAATAATGAGAAGGACACTGACCTGCAGAGATAAAATGGTTATCATTCCATTGTATAAGACTCTGATCAGACCACACTTAGACTATTGTTCTCAGATCTGGTCCCCAGGATTTGAAGGGGATAAATTAACTGTGGAAAGGTACAAAGGCGGATAACAAAGATGGTGTCAGGATTGTACAATGTTAGTTATGAGGATCGGCTGAGAGAGTGTAGACTGCAGAGTTTGGTGGATAGAAGAAGGAGAGGTGATATGATTGAGACTTTTAAGCTGTTGAGAGGTGGTTACAGGGTTGCCACTTGGGAGTTCTTTCACTTGGTTGAATAGCGTGAAGGAGTGATGACAAGGGGCCATCCCTGGAAGTTATGAAAGGAAACTGTGAGCAAGAGGGTGAGGAATGGTTTCTTTGCATGGAGGGTGGTGGTTGAACCATGGAATGCACTGCCTGATGGAGTGGTGAAAGTGAGAATGGTCAATGCGTTTAAGGAGTGGTATGATAGACTTTGTGTTTCCTAGGAGGGACCTTCCTCGATGAATCTTGATAGACTTGTGTTTCTTAGAAAGGACCTTCCGTGATGAGTCTTTTGACTCCATGGAGGCCTGAATAATAATAATAATAAATCCTAAAGACTTCTTTCATTATGACAACCAGTAGGAAAAATAAATGCAGAGAATATTTTACTAGAGGAATGCAGTGAATGAAAGCTTAGAAGCTTAAAAGCTTAGAAGCTTAAAAAAAAAAAGCTTAGAAGCACATGAGGAGAATAAGTTTTAAAGTGCTCTAGATGTCATTAAAATCCCATCCAGTTGTGGCTGAATGGGATTTTGCCAAGTGGTTTAAGAGAAAGTGCTAAACAACTGACAGTTCCTGAACTAGTTTTAAATCTTGAAAGTTTATTTTTCACTTGGTTAGAGTATAATAAAATTAGTTCCCTTTTTCCCAAGATACTTGAGAAAAAGCCAAGATACTGGGGTAAGGTGGTACAACACCAGGGCAACTCATTACAAAGGTGGAGTAAGCTACCAACACGAGTTACCCTGGTGTTGTACCACCTTACCCCAGTCCTGAAGATACTTTCAGGCACAAACTTTGTTTGCTCACACTTGGAAAAAGGATTAAACTAATTTTATTATAGTTTTAAATCTGGCTACATGAAAGGTGCCAGAGGAGTATAAGGAGGTAAAATAATGCCATTGCATAAGGGCAATGGTAGAACGGAAGTGCTAAACTATAGTCCATTATCTATTTCTTCTGTAATTGTTAAGAGTGCGAAGAAATTATCACGGAATCATGTACAGCATTAGACACATTTGCGTAATATTATCACTGATATTATCATAACAAGAGGTGTTGTTGCAGGAAAGGTGTATACACTGATATTTAAGTTTCAACATATGGGTATCAGGTTAGCAAAATGGATTGTAGATTGACTAGATGACAGATACCAGACAGTTGTGTTTGAGGGAGAAGTGCAAAGAAAACAGGTCATAGGTAGGGTTCCTCGGTACCAAGACCACTGCTGTTTAATCTTTGTGTCAATGACATTGTTAGTGGATTGCAAAGGAATATTCAGTTGTCTGCCAATGATGTAAAACTGGGAAAAGTAATTAGTGCTGATATGATGTCTTTCAGATGTATCATTCTCCTCATTTCCAGATATTCTATGAAAAATCTCATCCACGTTAAACAGGTAATTATCCCCTTACCAACATATGTCTTGATCATGTCTCCCCACTTCCTTCTGTCCACTAGACTCTGTAATTGGCATTCTCTCAATCTGTCCTCATATTCCACATTCTAGAAACCAAAAAGCAAGTCAGTCAATTGTCTCTGGACCCTCTCCAACATATCATCCTTTTGAAAATCTGGTGACCAAATCTGTGCACAGTAATCCATATGAAGCCTGATCAAAGCATTGTACAATGGAATCAAATGATCTTTACTTCAGATCAGTGTTCTCTATCATTCCCATAATCCACTGTGTTGTCCTCACAATTTTAGTAAAATGTCCGTGAAATTTCAAGTCTCTATCCACCATCACCCCCAGATCTTTCATCTCCTCCAACTCCTCTAAAATATACCCACCAATTCTATACAATACATTCCATTTTTTTCCCCAAATTTTAAAACCTTACACTTTGCAACATCAAAGTGGCATCCCCCCACACACACACACATTCAGACAGTCTATTTAGGTCCTCTGCTTGATACTTCTCATAATGCTCCCCAACTTTGCATCATCTACAAACAACTGTATATCACCAATTAAGCCTTAAGCCCTTGCCAATGGCATTAATATGCAAATTAAACAACAATAGTCCCAGAATAGATCTCTGTAATATGCCACTTGTGATTTTCCTCTACTGGATATCATTTCCCCCATACACAATCTGATACCTATCAGACAGCCAATCTCCAATCCAATGCACTAATATCTACTATCCAACCTCATCTCTTCCACTGCTACTTTAAAAGCATACTCTCTCTTTCTCTCTAGTTCTTCTAGGTAGTAGATGATTTTCATCATCACTGAAACCCCATCACCACCATGCTTACTAGAAGCATGAAGTGATTATTGCTGTTTCATCAGTAAAGTAATGTCTTGGATTTTAGTTCTCTCCCTTGTTCTTACATGCACTGTGGATAGTGACCTTGCTTGGGCATGTTGTGCACACTGTAATTACTGAACTAGCAAGCCAGCACATCCTCCATTTGAAGGCACAATAGTAAAGCAGTTGCTATAAGCTGATCATCAGATAGTAAATAGGAAGTTTCCTGATTATCTGGTGAATAATCCTGCTATTGTTTACGCTGCAAGGTTTTGACTGGAGGGATAGGGAGAGTGAGTATAGCAGCTTACAGGAGAGCACTGTCATGACCCAGGCTTGGATGGGGCTGGGTGCTTCCTGTGTTGGGAGTTGGTCTACAATTCTTTCCCCCTACTTAATAAATTTTCCCAATGTTCCACTAACAGGAAAGACAGCATTAAAAATTGTGGTTATAAATAAATACTCCCCCAAAAAATTACAAAAACATATCAAAACACAAAAAAACTGCAAAACCACAATAAAAATATACCCCCCAAAATCCAAACTCAACATAAAAACCACTTCCACATAGACTTAACAAACATCCAATAGCTGAATTAATAACCTGTCTTATCAACAATGTGCACCACTAGTTACCCACATCTGAACCTGATCTGATATTCATCACTAAACCTTAAGTGAATCCTCTAATCACTACAGCTCAGCTTTCCACAGCACATCATGCAAGATACCTTCCATAACAAACATGCACTTTTATCAGATACGACATCCCATGCCAAAGGTTTTCAAGACCTGGAATATTCTTCATATGATCTGTTCTCACTCACGATTTCCTTGGCCAATTTTTTTGCCTTCATTTGCTCCCTTTACTGATGTACTAATTCTGATGACTATATTGTCCTTTTTGATTATCCATATCTGTATCACATAGTCTAATCATCCAATAGTGAAATATTCTGCCTTCTTCCTTGAAGATTTCAACATAAATAATTCCAACTGGCTTCTCTTCTCTAACTTCACAGACTAAGCTAGAAGAGAAGCTAAATTGCTTGCTGTTAGTAATGATTTAATGCAAATTGTTAGCCTACCTATCTTCCCAACAGAATTCCAGATAATCCTCATAATTCTCCACTCTGGGTATTTTCTTAACTAGTATCCCCCCCCTTCACCTCTAAATATATTGCTAACATTAGCTCTCTGACCATAACCTTATTCATGTTTTTTTAAAAATCGTCCTACTCTCAGCCAGTCTCATATTCTATAGCACCAACTGAGATGATACTCAGGATTTCTACAGCTATTTTCCACGGTATGATTATTGATTCTGCTCTCCTGATAAAAGCACTTGCTCTGATCTAATAATCAAAATAATTCTTGCTGGGATTGAGTGTAATAATTTTACATAAAGTATTCACTCACCAGAATTCCAGATAATTCTCATCATTCTCCTGATAGCCTGGTTCTCTTCTTAATCAGCTGTTCTTCAAAATACACCACACACACTGCTCAATATCCCATAAAGCAAAAGCATTATGGGATATAGAGGCAATGATGTTCCAAAATACTAGTTGTGATCTTTATTGAGGTCTTCCTGAGGCTAAACTCAGGAGGATACAAAGGTTAAATTAATGCAGAATCACGTATTTTCTATATACAAATAGTAAAATGATGTATCACTATATTATTAAACTCTAGATAAGAAATAGTTGTAGAAGCTGTTCCACTTATTATGAAGTATATTAGACTTGACAATTATATACTGTTTTTAATCCTTTATTCTGGCATAAGCAAACAAAGACTGAATATGAAGTGTCCTCATACCAACTTTACCACTATCTTCACTAGTTTACTTGTATATAGAGGTTCTGAATTCACATCAGTTACCTCAGTATTCCATTATGCTTTTGTATTACAATACTGAATATATATATATCCATACCCATACATGTTTCAACCTTTGTTGAGTTCTCATCAGTGGGAACTAGACTCAGGTAGATATTAAAATTAAATCAATCAGAAATAGATATAGAAAGTTTTCCCTCAGGGTTACAAAGTATATTATATTTACAAGAAATTGTATGTTCGGGTCTAGCTCCCACTGATGAAAACTGAATAAAGGTTGAAAGAATATGGGATAATAAGGCGAATGATGTGAAGTCATCAGCTTCTACATACTCCAGTCTTGAAGATATCTGTTGCCCAGTCATAAAAACTTCATTTGCTTACAGATAAAGGATTGAAGAAGAATATAATTTCTTGGCAAGTTTAGTTTGTGTAACCATGTGAATAAACATTATACAGGCTAATGAACTATTATGAACTGGCATTCTTAAGTGTTATTGGTGGGACACACAGATTGGACTATAACTCGAATCCTTTGTTTTTTTCGCTCTTTGTATGGAGAGGAACAATTCTATTTCCTGGATTCCAAATGTTAGAATCATGACAGCACATCAACATCAAATTCATGACCAGAACCTGTGGAGGGAGGGAGAGAGAGGATACAGGATATTATGGAAGTGCTACATGACAAGTTTACACCATTATGAACTTCCTATCAACAATTTTCTCCCAAATTAATCTGTTATGTCAAGACTCCAATATTGTCAGATCTTATGTTTAAGTTTATCTAAGGCATTTCTTACTGTACCAATCCACTCAGATACTATTTTCCTATCATCCAGGATAAAAGTACTTCTTTTGCTAAACTTTCTTCTCGTTTCTCTTTAAGTGACCATGCCACTTTGGCCCTGCTCACACGTTGCTGAATGCTGGCAATGTCAAGTTCCTTCTTAACATTCTTATTTTAATATCATTCTGCCATTAATGCCATCTATATCACTTCCCCAAGTCCCCACAGTCTTTGATCAAGTATTTTATTTCTAACCCAGCGCTCAGATCCATAAATTAAAATTGGTTTTAACACGGTCTTATATACAGCTATTTTAGTGTTTTGATTAATTTCTGTCTTATTAAATAGAAATTTATTCAGCCGACCTCCTACCATACAACTTTGCCAATTCTGTTGTCTATTTCCATATTTAATTTGTCTTCTTTACTAAAAATTATGCCGAAATTGCTGAAATGTTTTACTTGTTCTATGGGTTCTCCATTCAGGATGCAATTGATGTTTTCAATGTTCTTGCCTGTTTTCATAACAAATTAATTAAAGCACTTATTAAATTTAGTTAGGAAATTTTGTAGATTTATAGTGGATTTATTTAGTAATATAACATCACCTGCATATAGTAAAGAGCTGAGAATAACATCACCAATTTTGATATCAGGTTTGATGCCACTTTCCTTTATAATATGATCCATATAGATAATGAATAATAGTGGAGAGTGCACGCCTTTGTCTCACACCTGATTTCACAACAAACCATCTTCTTGTACCTCCTTCAATTTTAATTGCTGACATATCTTAAATATAGACCATGTATTGCTCTGTATAATGTTCCATTTACTCCATATAATTGTAGCATTTTGAAAAGCTTTTTTCTGGGCACATTATAATATGCTTTTGTACACAACTTAATACAGATCCTTGTTATATTCCCATGATTTCTAAACTATAAAGTGAAAATCTGATCCTGAAAACTTCTATTTTGCCAAAACCCAACTTGTTCTCCTCCAATTTTCCCTTCCACAATTTTTCTCAAGTATGCTTGTGTAAATCTTACCTGGAACACTCAATAGAGAAATTCCTCGGTAATTTTCACATTCAGTTTTGTTCCCCTTTTTTTATGGAAGGGAACTACGAGAATTCTGCTCCAATCATCTGGAATTAGACCTTCTGATAATACTGTAAAACAACCTGTAAAATTTCGCATTGAAAGTAGTTTATTTTTACAATGAATAATTCTCGCCTTCTTGATACCTTTAATTATAATGGTCCGATTGTTTCTACATTGACATACTATTCCCAAATGACCATCAATTGACTGGGTTCTTAGAAACCTAATGCAATTGTGATGTCAGTTATACCTATCATCACAATCTTGAATTCTCTGGTTGGTTCGCCTATTATGAAGAAAGGCTGATGCTCCATACGAAATCCCCTTCTGTTAATCACCCTTATGTCTGAACGAAATTAGAATAGGTTTTCCCAATCAACCGTAGTCATCGCAATCGACTGCGCTCACCAACCATCTAAACGCATAATAATTTGAGTTCCCACTAACGCATAAAGTTGATACCGTCAAACAGCTGATTGAAGTCCAAACACCCAGATGCATAACATCAACGTTCTTTTATATTTCTGACTAGTATTGTATTTATATAGCAGACATCAATGTTCATTTATATTTCTGACTAGTATTTTATTTATTTATCAGTGGTGTTATGTTTGCAATAAATTTTACAAATAAACTGAGGAAAAAAAATTACACACGGCATATAAAACGTACCGTTTCAAACTATTCTTTGCTCACCTGGTGAAGCTTATGTTTCGTTGACAACTGCAGCGCCTCTCTGTTCATATTATTCCAATATGAATTTTATATACTAGTAAGGGGAAAGTGAGAAAACTGAAGGATTTAAAACAATAATAATAAAACAAGAACACCTTTGAGTTATATTCCCAACATCTTTTAATTACTCATTAAGCGATCATGTGCGTTTTGAACTGCACCAGCAGTCAATAAAATAAAATAAAAATAAGTAATGGTTAGGATCAAATTATCAGTTCTTTGTTTAATTAGGAATCAAATCGCATATCAAGTTTGTACTTTGTCCTAATCTACTTTGGCAGATAAAAAAAATAAATAAAAAAGAAATACGAGTTATTTGATGATAAAGCTGCTCGAAAAATAGCAGGCAATATCTAATAACTACAGGATAATGCAAAGATGACAAAGAAAACAATATAAGCAGTCCTGTTCTCTTCTTTATAGGAAAACATTTTTACATGTTTCATAATTATTCCTTAACTATATTAAGTATGTTGATTACAACTTTTATTGTTAAGATTTATGTACTTGTTCTATCCATAAACTCCATATAATAACTAGAATAGAGGTTTGCTAGACTACAGTACCGTACGGTCACATTTTGAAATGGTTAGTCTCGTTTTCACAGAAATTGTCCCGGTGTATCAAGACATGCTTTTGGAACGCAAGTATGTCATTTTTCAAAATCCGATTTCAAATATAAAACGTTTTCATCCAACGTTCATAAAAGAAAAGAAACAACTGTCACAGAACTAAGAGAATTATGATTTTCTACTAACTTGTAAGGCATGTATGAAATATGAATTTATTTCTATTATCAAATTGTTTGGCTATTTTTTTATATTTTTTATTTAAGTGTAAGAACTAACCATTACCAGTCAATACTGAAAGAATAATAGATCTGTTTTAAATTTTAAAACATATTTTTCTTTCATCAATAAATGCCTAACCAGATTATTATTATTATTTTTTTTTTGAAAATCCGCATTCGCTTATATTAATACATTTCTTACGCAACATAAACTATTTTGATCTACTGTTTTCAGAGAAGTGAAAGAAGATACCCACCAAGAGTTGAAGTCAGAGCTAAGATTGAAATAATAAATTTTGAAAGATTACTTTCACTTGGTTAGACTATAATAAATTTAGTTTAATCCTTTATCTAAATGTGAGCAAACAAAGTTTGCGCCTAAGATTGAAGCCTTTGGTTCTTCATATATCTAATAAGATTGAAACTTTTATTGACAAAACTCAACGAAAACAAAATAAACAATATCGTTGGGTAGGCTAATATGGAGGAAGAACATGATAGGAAAACATGTTCTGGTGTTTTTCCAGAAAATAATAATAATAATAATTTTTGACAATTATAAGGTTTATTATCATACAGAGTGTAAATATTTTTTTTCTTTCATTTCCGATGAAACTAGTAGTGAAACCTTATTAAATCTCATATTTTTTCTGCGTTTAAGTCAGTTAATAATTATAAACATGTCATTTAACCGAGTTAATTACTCTGTAAATAACTTACTCCTTCTGGCGAGGATATCCAATATCTCATAAAAGAGTACCGGAAAAACACTTAAAAATATTGGACTTTTCATAAACATACTCGTGTTCTTAAAAAGATGTAAGTTCTATTCAATCATCCCTAAGTTCTTACAATTTAAAGAGTCCATCCATACAAAACAAGTGCATATTATTTAGCACAAGGCCAAACTAGAACTTTCAGAAGAAAGGATTACTTAAATAAAGAGCCAATAGGCTTCATTTCATTATTTAAATTTAGCTCACGCTAGTATCCACCGATACTTTTATAGTTTACTATATTCGGCATGAAACTCTTTGATTCCGATCTTTGAGTTTCTTATTCGGTTTTGAAACAATGTAGTTAATATCCCCTTAATTTAAATAAAAGAAAAGATTTTCATTACCAAACATAGTAAAAATATATATATACAAACTCTTTACCTTCTTTTTTAAACAGTATCAGCTCCTTGCATCATCATATAAAGTTTACTATGGAAATAGAAGAAAACAACCAGTTATCTTTTTATGACGTTCTCCTCATCCGGTCACCTTCAAATATACAGGAAACCAATGTTCATAGATCGTTATATTCTTAAAGAATCAGCCCATCATCCATGTCAAAAAATAGGAATTATAAAATGCCGCATCAGAAGAGCCAAAACTAATTGTTCTACTTTTGATTATCTACAGAAAGAACTTTCTACTATCTAACAACACATGAAACTCAATGGCTTTTCTGAAAAAAGTACTCAACATCTTCTCAATTCTTATAATCCTCCACAAAACAACAAAGTTTCAATACGTCGAGTGCCTATTCCTTATATCTCCAGTATTTCAGAACCTATTACAAGAATTTTAAAGAAATATGATTTAACAGCTACATATTCAACTATTAACAAATTGTCTTCTCATTTTCCTTCTCCTAAAGACAAATGCTCAACTTTACCTCTTCCTGGTGTTTATCAAATTCCTTGCAACACTGTGATCTCTCCTATTTTGGACAGACTGGACGTTCTCTAGAAAAAAGAATCCAAGAATATCAATCCTCCATTCTTCACAACAAACCTGAAAAGTCTGGATTGGCTCAACACGGGATTGAAACTGACCACAGCAAACTTTTGGTCCAGGACTCATAGATCCTGTTATAGGTTTGAACGTATGTTCAAGGAAAGCGTAGAGGCCTTGCTCCATCGTCCCAACCGGGTTCGTAATGACTGTTTATCTATATCAAAAATCTGGGAAAGTCTAATCAAGATTACTCTTTTTTTTTTTCAATGATGTCTCTACTTCAAAATAGTCCGTTTCATACTTAGTGATATAAGATCACGCGGCATGTTCTATTTTTACGATCTATTGTTAGTATTCTAGCTTGAATTTTTTTAAACTGTTCTTGTAATACCACTGAAGATGGTCTGCTATTTCCAGACCGAAATATCTGGTTAATTAAAGATCTTTATTGTGTTTACGTGCATATATCATTCTTCTCGAAAAACTATACAAAACAGCCTAGGGTCTTCGTTGGACAATATATCTTGGAATGAGACTAAATCTATTAGTGCACTTTTTGCAGATAAAACCCAAAACATCAATAAATATAAACGGATTTTGGAAATTTGAGTCCCTCAAAGTACGCAAGACCGTTTATCCTCTAATATTGCTTCACACACTCTTAAGAATGTTGTCGTTAATAAATCTTCACATATTCTTACAACAGCAGAAATAAATGTACTCTCCAAGGGGCTTAATTTCGTCCCTTCACCTAGATCTATTCCTAAAGAAGTTTTTCTTACGAAAATAGAAAAAGCTGTCTCCAATCTACCAACACAGGACGCAGACCTACTTAGGATACAAGCTATATTTGCAATCAACAACAGTAGACCTCTCACTGATAACGTCTCCCATTCGGAGAGAACCTATTCATCAACTGCGGAATAATAAAGATATCATCATTATGCCAGCTGACAAAGGAAACGCCACTTCACCTGAACAGAACCGATTATCGCCTCAGGATCAGCGAATTATTAGATTGTAATACTTACTCTGAACTTCAAAGAGACCCACGAGAGAACAACAAAATAGGACTGATAATCTTCTTGAATCCAATTCAGGAATCCGCCTATCGCTCCGCTCTCTTCATCTACTTATTCCGCCATCTATATGGCCTTCCAAAGATCCACAAAGAAAGCACACCTTTCAGACCAATAGTTGAGGGCATTGACTCCCCTACATACAATCTCTCGAAATATCTCGCTATCTCCTTAAAACATCTCACAGGAAAATCCTTTTCATATATCATGAACTCGCTGATTTTGTCTCGAAAATCAAGAACATCCAACTTAATGAAGCACACCGAATCGTATAGCCTCACTATTCACCAACATTCCAACCCAGGAAGGCCTTAGTCGTTTAAAAAAAGTTATCTAAAAAGAGTTTTGCCTTACTTGTTCATTGTGCGGATTCGGCTACTTCTTATTTGAAGACAAGATCTACAAGCAGAACAGCGGTTTGCAATGGGTAGCCTGGTGCTAGTCAACATTTTTCTGAAAGATTTTGAGGAAAAGACTATTTCCTCAACGAAACCGAAATCCAAAATCTGGCTACGTTATATGGATGATATTTTCTTCTTTTGTGAGCATGGCCCAGAAAACCAACAAACCTTTCAGGATCATTTAAACAATTTTTATCAAACCATAAACTTCACATCCGAACCAGAAGTTAATGGTGTTATAGCTTTTCTAGATATAAAACTTTCTAGAACAATGGATGGTCTCAAGATTTCTATCTTTAGAAAGGCAACACACAATAGATACTTACATGCTTCGTCTCGCCACTACCCTCCTCAGAAATTATGAATTATTTCCAGATTAGCTCATCGGGCGAGATCCTTGTTATCAGAAGAGGAACTACAACAAGAACTTAGTTACCTCAAAAGGACTTTCTTAAATAACGGTTACTCTCCTGAAAGTATATATAATCGTCTTAGTGTACATAATCAACAAAATAATGAAGATAACTCAAACCCGACAGCCTGCATCTCCTTAATGTTAAAACATATTTTATTATGTTTTAACATTAAGCAATAACACAGGATATATCGGCAATTTCACTTTGGTCAGACCTTTCAGATCATTCATTTGACCTCCCAAATACCTGCCTACTTACAACACAGCAACCAAATCAATAATATATATATATATTATTGTACCATCTTTAGACTTGAACTTTGTTTCAGGCGCAAACTTAATTGTTTGCATACTTGGGATTAGGAGCTAAAATAACCAAGCATATAAAATTGCTTGGTTATCCTAATATATATATATATATATATATATATATATATATATATATATATATATATATATATATATATATATATATATATATATATATATATATATATATATATATATTATTATATATATATATATATATATATATATATGGAATAATAGCTCTCGACCCTACACATCTAAAGTGCATTCTCAGTTACAGCTTGCCCGATTCACATTGCGCTGTAATTCACTTTTGTCATACTCATGATATCATTCACACGCACTGCTTCACGCCAGAACTAACACTCGGACTCGATTTCAAACACAACTACTACTTGTTCTAAACTCTGTGTTTGTTAAAGTACAATATATTTTTAAGATGTTGTTTTCTCCATGGTGTTGTATTCACCAGATGAAGTCGCCATTTCTGATGAAACTAGTAGTAAAACCTTATTAAAACTCTTATATTTTTTCTCGGTGTTTAAGTCGGTTAATAATTATAAACACGCACATATATATATTTATATACAATGAGACATATTATTATATTTTCTGCACAGCACAAAGATTTAGTACAAAATGCAGACTACTTAATTTTTTATAAAATTAAATACACAGTTGACCCTTGAAGAACGCAAGTTTGAACACAGCGAATCCACTTATACGCGTTTATTATTATTATTATTATTATTATTATTATTATTATTATTATTATTATTATTATTATTATTATTATTATTATTATTATTATTATTATTAAGAAGAAGAACAAACGAGAACAAAGGACGTCGTCATCTTTAAAATCACGCCATACTGCCTAAGGGAAGAAAGGTGAGTGATGAAGTGTATCAAATGCCTGGAGGATTTATCGTCCGACGGAAATAATATGACCTGTACGAAATGCAGTAGGATTCTACACTTAAAATGTGCCGGCTTTTCAGAAACAACTGGGCAACATAAATATAAATCCGAAGTAACATGCGAGGAATGGAAGTGCGTACTTTGTAGGAAGAACAAAGAAACGCACCTAAAGCAGCCACCTTCGACGTAGCCGATTATACCGGAGGTGAAATCAGAACGAACTGAACAGACAAAAAATGCAGGTGAAAAACGGTCTAGAAACCATAAAAGCCAGCTTAGTAGACCTTGTGCAAGAACTCTTTATTAAACAGAACGAACAAATAACAAAAAAAATCTAGCGAATATGAAGATATGGTAAAACATAATAATTTAGCAGTGATAGAAGTGCTACAAACGGTAAAAGACATTAAAATGAGCATTAACGCACTAAATGACAGGCAACACAATTTGATGAAAGAGACATCCGAACTCCGTCAAGAACTTCGTTCTCTAAAACTATAATATGAATGTTTAAATCAACAACAACATAAAGAAGATCTTGTCATAAACGGTCTTCCTGAAACTGCACCTACAGAAAACCTCAGAAACATGGTTTTAAAATTAGTTAACACACAGTAAGACAGTACACCAATCTTCCTATCTGAATATTTAACACCATTCAACCAGAATCTGTTCTACCAAGCAAGAAAAACAAAAATGGAAACAAAATTACCGATTTTTGTGGACCAGAGATGCCAAGATATTCATAAAGAAGTCATAAACTTCAAAGCCGATACAAATCAAAAGCTCAGAAGACATAAAAAGACTGCCACTGTGAAAAAAAAGTCTCCTAATTGGCTCAAAAAGAAGCCCACAATAAAAAAAGAATTTGAACCATCAAGACAGATGCAATAAGACAGGATATATCGGCAATTTCACTTTGAACAGACCTTTCAGATCATTCATTTGACCTCCCAAATACCTGCCTACTTCCAACACAGCAACCAAATCAATAATATATATATATATATATATATGAATAGATCAACATCCTCAGGTATCACAATCAAAGAAGTATATAAAAAAATTACAGAGACTTAAAATTGTAATAACAGAACAAGTATAAAAAGACAGTAGCGTGTTTGAAAACAAATGTGAGTATGAGTTCCAAACAAACGTGTACTACGCGCTGTCGTGAGTGCGCCAGTACTGAACAGAAGCAGCGTGTGCATCAGAGAGATTGCAACTCAGGCTGTTGTTGATATGAGAGGAATCTAGAGAAATTTCCCTGGATTCAACAATCTTTCTTTCGAGTTCATCGTAGCACACATGGATGTTAGAAGGTTTGAGTCCAGTTTACAATGTGTTAGCGGCCTTCATCTGAGTTAGCTGAAAAGAGAGAGTGCTAGCTCTAGTCCTGATATAGGAGATATCTCTACGATGTTCATCCAAACGTAGAAGGATCGATTTAACAGTTTATACATAGTATGGCTTTCCACAATCACACAAAATCTTGTACACTCCTGGAAACTGAGTAGGAAGATGTTCCTGTTTATGTTTGCTAAGTAATGAACGAAGTTTTGGAAGCGTGGTAAAGCAAGTTTTGAAGTTAAATTTCTTGAATTGCTTCACTATGCTTCCAAAACTTCGTTCATTACTTAGCAAACATAGATATCTTCCTACTCAGTTTCCATTTATTTTATAGTTTTAATGTGGTTTTAATTCCTCTTTTTAATTTAAAAGTGTCATAAAGTAACTCTACTTGTCACGCTGAAGACAGTGACATACAATTCATCGAAATCGGCCAAGTGGAATCCAAAATCTGACTGTGCTAAAAATTGAAGCGTGCACTGCGGTTGCTAACGAGTATAGAACAAAGGACGTCGCCATCTTTGCAGCTGTCCAAAGGAAGAAAGGTGAGTTATAAAGTGCAACAAGTGTCAGAAGGAATTGTCGTCCGACGGATGTTATATAACCTGCAGGAAATGCCATAGGAATCTCCACTTTACATATTCCGGACTTTCGGAAACAACCTGGCAAAGCAAATCCAATGCCAAACGAGAAAAATGGAAGTGCCTAAACTGTAGAGAGAACAAAGAAACGTCACCACCCACGACGCAACTGATTATGCCAGAGGCAGAATCGGACTATGAACTGAACAGACAACAAAACAACGGTGAGTCTTATAATTTGAGTTCCGTTAATTTATTACTAGAAAAAGGTTTAGAAAATATAAAAGCCAGTTTGGTAGATCTTGTCCAACAACTATTTGATAAACCGAATAAAGAAATAACAAGAAAAATTAGCGAATATGAAGAGTTTGTTCAATTTAATAATTCAAAAGTCGAAGAAGTCTTACAAACGGTAAAGGACATTGAAACCAGTATTAACGCATTAACTGACAGGTAGCACAAATTGATAAAAGACACATGGGAACTCCGTCAAGAACTTAATTCCCTGAAACTACAATACTAAGTTATAAACCAACAACAACATAAAGAAGACCTTGTCATAAACGGTCTTCCAAAAACCGAATCCAGAGAAAATTTCAGAGACGTAGTTTTAAAGTTAGGCCATGCAATTGACATCCTCCTACAGCATAATGATATTCATACCATAAATTGGTTTCCCAGGAAGAACAGAAAACAAGGCTCGCCACGACCTGCACCAGTCATAGTTCGTCAGAGAAGCAAGGCTACAATAGACAATCTCATAAAAGCCAGCAGACTGAAAAAATCTGTAGTCAAGGATTTAAATTGCAAGACAATACTCCAATTCTATCTGAGTATTTAACACCTTTCAATCAGAATCTTTTGTACCAAGCAAGAAAAGAAAAAACAGAAAAAAGTATCAAATTTTATGGATCAAAGACGGCAAAATATTCTTGAGAACGTCACAGACTTCAAAGTCTATACAAATAAAAAGCTCGGAAGATATAGACAGGTTGCCAGAGTGAAACAAAAGACTCCAACTTAGTTCATTAAGATGATCTCAACACAACAAAAATGAATGTGAACCATCAGATAGATGTAATTACACCAGAATGCATCAGTAATTGTACTTTCGAATCTCTTGATGCATGGAAACAAAACACAGTACAAGCGGGAGGTCTCTCATTCTTGCATATTAACACCAGAAGCATCCGAAAACATTGGTTATTATTACAAGCTGATCTGAGGAATTACACTGATATTATTGATATATTGATTCTTACAGAAGTATCCATAACTAATGACGAAGCAACTGCTTTCCAAATTTCAGGCTTCCAACAATATAGATCATGCCGCCAAACAAAAAGAGGGGGTGGAATATTAATATTTATCAAACAAAAATTAATAGCAAAAGAAACGGCCTATCAGTTTGAGCATGCTGAAACCCTCTGCCTCGAAATCATTAATACCACGAATACACAGCATCCCATAATACTAAATGCTATTTACAGGCCACCAAACCTAAACATGATAAAATTCTTACACGAACTGAATTGCTGGCTTTCAAGCCAAGAAATATGCTCAACCGAACACCTAATGATAATTGGCGACATAAACATAAATATTGCAAATGAAAACCAGAACAACACTGTACAATACCTAGACACACTATTCATGTATAATCTAATACCAAAAATAATATCATGTACTAGAGAAGAAATATTCAGAAATACTATCACTGCCTCCTGTCTAGACCATATAAACGTCCGAGCACTACCAAATAGTTACACTGCATCAGTCATAAAGTGCAAAGTAGCAGACCATTACTTCACCGCTCTAAACCTGCACACCAAGACAATACCCATGCAATGTCCCACAGAAGAAAGCGACAGAAAACAATAATAGACGAAGAAATAGTCAACCACAAAACAAGAAAAAGAGACTGGGAACACCTGGCATCAGATTCAGCAAATATCTTATACAACAACATTAAACTCACACTGGAGGAAATATATAAGAGAGCTACAAAGAAAGTCCGAATTCGGTCAAAAACAACACAAAATCCTTGGATAACACAAAACTTAATCCTAGAAATACACAGAAAGGACGCTTTATGGAAAGAATTAAAGCGATATCCAAATAACACAGCTTTAAAAACTGAATATAAGATAACAAGGAATCGCCTTACAACACAAATCAGAAATGCAAAAAGAAGCTACTACAGAGACAAACACCTCCGCACAAAACAACATGTAACAAACCTGGCATCTGATGCCAAGTTTGTTTCATGTTGTTTTGTTGGCGATGCTTCCCTCGATGTTACAGATTCTGCAGATGGGGAAGACTTTTATGCCATTGCTAAACTTGATTGGGCATGTGTGGCCCATCTTGACGCGACAGATCATGGTATTGGCAGCCATTCAGCCATGGTAGTTGCAGCTATTTTTGCTACTTCATCTGCAGTTTTATTTCCCTTTAATCCCACATGGGATGGAATTCATTGGAGAATTATTTCGGAATCCTTATATGCTTTGTGTATGTTTTTTTCTGTCTCTAAGTACAGGGTGGACATAAATTAACTTTACCTCTTTGGAGGTATCTGTAGCCAAAACAAATAGACGGAATGGGACCACATTTTATATTGAGACTTTCGAAGGCATTGGGAGATGAATTCCGCGAAAAAAAATATTGCCAAAAGTCGCCGATAGGGGAAATTGTGGCGCTTGCCGAGCCGAAAGCAGTCAAATTTTTGCAGTAAACGCAGGCAAAAAGGATTATGCAAATTTTACTGTGCGCACGTGACAGCAGCGCCACCAATTTTACTTAAAAAGGGATTGGGAACTATTCGAATGGCTGATGAATTGTGCTCAATATGCGTCCTACCTTGTCTCAATATGCTTTACTTGTTAAGTTGTTTTACCTTAAACAGTGCAATGCTGTAGCGGCCCTTCGGAAATTAAGAAGGCTTTATAAACTGTGTACAGGTCTTGTCAACTGCAACACTGAGAGCTATGATTAAGAAATTTGAATAAACTGGATCACTAGGAGTTAGACATGGCAGAGGATGGAAAACAGTGTAAAATAGACAGTAACAGACGTTGCTACTGTGGTGTTCGACGACACCCGGACTAGTACTAGTCCAAGCGTTTCTGCCATAGCTCTCAAACTTGATATGGCTTATAGTACAGTCTGGAAAATCTTACGGAAAATGCTTCACTTCTATCCGTATAAGTTCAGTCGTGTGCAAGAACTAATTACCTCAGAATATGATAAGCGCATGATCTTCGCGTTAACGTTCCTTGCCCGTATGGAGGTCGACAGTGATTGGCTTTGGAGAATACTGTGGGGTGATGAGTCCCACTTTTATCTGAATGGGTCAGTCAACACTCAAAACTGCATAATTTGAGCATCTGAACATCCCCAAGTGATCCCGCAAGTACCACTGCATTCTCCAATAATAACCGTGTGGTGTAGTTTCACAGCCGATTTGTAATAGGACCATACTTTTTTGAGCGTATTGCTCCATTACTGGAGAGATTTATCGACGAATGCTGGAAAATTTTGTTATTCCTGCATTGCAGCAAAGACAGTGTTTGGTCTCCATAATTTTTATGCAGAAAGGAGCACGGCCACACATTGAACGTTCAGTACAGCGCCTTTTACGCCAGCATTTCAGTAATGAAAGGGTTATCATTCAGTTCTTTCCTAGGCCATGGCCGCCTCTATCCCTGGACATCACTCCCTGTGACTTTTGGCTGTGGGGGTATTTGAAATTCGTGTGTATTTTGGTGGCGTTCCCAACTTACATGTCTTGAAAGAGAACATAAAACGGGCTGTTATGAACATCCCTTACTCTCAGCTGTACAGCATATCACACACCAGATGTAATTTGTTGTAAACAAGAAAGGTCAGCACATTGAAAATCGTGTATGTGGTCCAGGGGACCCTAATTCTGATGAACGAAACTTTATTTCCTGTGAATTGAATCATTACATTAATTTCTGTCTCTCGCAAGTTGTTGTTTTAGTATAATTGTTAATATTATTATTATTATCATCATTGTAACGTGCCACATATCCAGCTGGAATGAGTGATACAGCTGTTGCTTTCACTGTAGAAAGGTTACTGTTCCATTTTATCTGCCGTTAATGTAATTATCCGCTTGTTTTCGGGTCCGCCAAGGCCAAAATTTCCCCTATCAGTGAGTTTTCGTACTAAATCTTTTTTTCGCGGACATCATCTCCCGCATGCCTTCAAAAGTCTAGATATAAAATTTGGTTTCATTCCGTTTATTGGTTTTAGCTATAGATTTCTCCAAAGAGGGGAAAGTTATTTTATGGCCACCCTGTATTTATTGATGGCTAGTGTAGCAGTTCTTAATAGCTTGAAGGGCTGCTAAGGAATCTGTGAAAAAATATAAATTCCTTTGGGTTTTGTTTATCCAAATGTTGCAGTGCTATGTTAATGGCTATTAATTCTGCATGGTATGAGTTGCATCCTGTACTGTTAGTTGTTTTTAGTTCTATATTTTGAGAGCTATAGACGAGTTCGTCAATCCCGAAATTGCCATTTGGATTTTTGGAGCCATCTGTGTAGATCTTTATTGAGTCAGGTCCATATTCCATTATTTTTGAAAGAGCTAATGATCTCAAGATTTTAGGGTTTTCTAGGCTTTTTTACTCATGTTTCCCCATTTCAAAATTAATAACTATATAATTTACTAATTATTATTATTATTATTATTCCTGATACCTCCAAGGAGTCCGAATACTCATCGCGGGAGGACATCTTTAACTGTCTCTACACCTTACCTCTACTACGAATCAACGCCATCTACCGCCCACCTCCAACACCACCACAACTAGTAATTTTTGTCTGTAAATTGCGTGTGTTCTGAAGGGCCGATTTGTATGTATGTGGGATGAAAAACCCGAGTTTCCGGGAGAAAAAACCCTGCTACCTCCGTATGAGATCGGCTAACTCACCATCGATTGAAATCGACCAGATAAAGATTCCTTCCGTCGCGACGAGAATCGAACTTAGGCCTATTCCAATCGAAGGGCGCAATGTACCGTCTTTCTTCCAATTGCGCTATGGGGGCGCTTATAATGAAGAGCCAAAGGCTTCAATTGGTCGACATGAACTTATTTAAGTTAAGGGATATTATATCCCATATTGTTTCTTAGCCGAATAAGAAACTCAAAGAGTTTCATGCCGAATATAGAAACTATATAAAGTTCGGCGATTCCAAGTAAAGCAAACACCTGGATAGAGCAGCAACTGACCCTTTAAGGTAGTGCAAGCTGAGGCAACTCATAGAAAGGGTGGAGCAAGTTCCGATCACTATTCTTGATATTTACCCATAATGTGAACTGAACTCCTAGGAGCTGTATTATTGTACAACATTATGAGAGAAGGTCACTACCCAGACAGGTTTCGACCTTTTTTGAGGTCTCATCAGTGAGTAGGTAGATCAAGTTAATACCAAGTTTGTAGCCAACAGAACTTACATCCCTTCTATGAGAATTGCCAAGAGGTGTCCTATTAAATTACTAATTATAATGAAGAGCCAAAGGCTGTAATTTGGCGACATGAACTTATTTAAGTTAAGGGATATTTTACTGTTTCTTAGTCGAATAAGAAACTCTTTGAGTTTATTATTCGGCTAAGAAACAATATGGGATATAATATCCCTTAACTTAAATAATTAATTACTATATTTTTCTTCTCTTGATTTGGAGGAAAATGCTGGGTAGTTAGGTATTTTATTTGGACAATCCAAGGGAATTTTATTTTCCATGATTTTATGCATTGTTGATTTTTTTCTTTATTCTGTTTGTTGGTTGCCAATTTTTGAAAAGGTCACTTGTTCTATGATGTGCAAGGTTGACTCTTTTTTCGATAAATTTAGTAAGATTTTCTTGCCACCTAATTTTTAAAGGAACAAGGTTGGATTTGATTCTGCTAATTTTTCAGGAGTTGTATTCCTTAGTCCACATATGATTCTAGCTGGACTTTTCTGAAGTTTTATAAGCTTGTCTAAACTGGTTAGTGACGGTTGCATCCAGATAGGCAAAATATATTCCATTATGAGTCGGATAATAGAGGTGTATGTGTCTTTAAGGGTTTTAACATCGGCTCCCCACTCTTTATCCGAGATACTTTTCATGATGTTTAGTCCTGTTTTTGTTATGATTGCAACATTTTTGATATGTTTATTAAAGCTTAGTTTAGTCTTTGGTCTCCACTTTCGAGGTGTTGTCAATGGTAAATACACAAATTTCTGATTTGCTAGGGTTAATTTTGATTTTTTTTTGTTTGTTTTCTCAGTATGTAGATAAACTTTCAATGGCTTTGTTTAAGTGACCTTCTGCTATTTCAAGGTTGTGAGCTGAGAATAGGACGAAATCATCAGTAAACATAGCTATCTTTATTTCTTTATTTATATTTTTATCTAAGTCATTTAAGTAGATGGAAAAAAAGGAGTGGGCTCAAAATGCTGCCTTGATGGAGTCCTTGTCTTATTTTCACTTTCTTGGAAAAGGTATTACTTATTCTAATTCGAATTGTTCTCTTTCTTAGGAAGTCGTAAATCCAGTTTAGAACTTTCCCTTCTATTCTAATATGACAAAGTTTGGAAAAGAGTTTCTGTCTCCACACCTTATCAAAGGCATGCTAAAATCTATAAATGCTGGAATGGTGGTTGGGAGGTTTGATCAGGAAGTTATCTTGAATTGTCTGGGTTAAGTTGAAAAGGTGAATCACTCATCAACAAGATCAGTTGTTGAGTGATTTCGTCTAAAGTCAGCCTGAAAATGTGGTAGTATACTATTTTTTTAGATAGTAATTCAAACGTTGGAGTATCATTTTTTTTATCAATTTGCCTGGAATTGAAGTCAGTGAAACTGGTCTATAACTTCTTGGTTGGTCTTGAGGTTTGTTAGGCCTTAAGATTGGTATGATTGTGGCTGTCGTCCAGTCTTTTGGAGCTTTTCCTTGTTTTAGGCTATTGTTGTATAGCCGAAGTAGTCAATCTAGGGTCAGGGAAGGAAGATGTTTGATCATAATTCCTTAAATGTTTTCTGGTATACATATTTATATCTTGTTTCAGTGTCTTATATATTTGCAGCGTTTTTCTGCTGTCGAATCTGTTTTGATATTTTATAGTCTTTCCTAATATTCATCGCTAGATTGCTTATATTTAGAAAATGAAAGGCCAAGGTATTTGTGATCTCCCTCATCCAATTTTGATATTTCTATCTGGAAATTTTAGAGTGTTAGTCTCACTTGCCTTTGGTCTCTTTGTGAAGATCTCTTTGTAAATTAGCAGTCAGTTTCCAAAGTTTTATATCTGAATTGTTTGGATTTATGTAGTGGGAAAATTTTTGCCACCTAGTTCTTTGTAATATTTTACATTTTTGTTTGGAATAAAACAATATTTTATTCCAAACAAATTATCTTGTACAACAAGATAATTTCAGCATTTATCTTGTTGTACTCGATCCTAGTTTTTGGAGGGCTTCCAATTTTTAAGATGTTAAATAATTAGTTTCGTTATTTTAGTTATTTTACTGGCATGTTCCTGTTGAACATTTGTGTAGTTTTAAATAACTTTTCTCGTGTAACCTTTTGGGAAACTTTTTTTGCTGCATTTAGGATAGTATTCTTCCAAATTATGTAGTCTTTGTATAAATATCATAGTTTGTGTGATCTTTCAGCATTTTGCTTACTTCATCCTTCTATTTCTCCCAGTTCGCCTTCTGAAAGTTCCAATAGTATTTTCTTTTGGGGGGTGGGTCTAGTCATTTTTGGGGTCAGATTGATTAATATTGGGGCATGGTCGCTTCCTACTGGTTCCAAATCAAGCCAAATAGTTTTGATGTGAAGATCTTGAGACATCGCAGTAATATCTTGGGCATCTTTTGTTCCATAAGAATGAGACAGAGTGGGTTCTCCACTGTTGAGAGTTATTAGTCCTGTTTCATCTAAGAAATTACTCAGATTTTCTCCTTTTGGATTTATTTCCTTAGAACCCCATAACAGGTATTTGCTATTCATGTCTCCTAAGATAATGGAGTGTTCTTCAATGAGATGGGATAGGTTGGAAACATTTGCTCCATGTTTGTCAGGAGGATGATAACAACTGGATATGTTTAATGACTTTTTACTTAGTTCCATATTTGGATTCCTTGTATTTCAGTTCCTTCTGCTACTATGTCTAGTGCAACAACTTTATATGACAAGTTTCGGATTAGTGTCACAAACCCTCCTCCATTTTGTTCAGTAGGCCTATCTTGTAGTATGATATCATAGTTGTTAATGTTTAGTCTGCTGGTTTGTTGAAGTTATTGGTTTCCTGGATGTAGATATCAGATCATGTTTGTCAGCTAGTAGTAATAGTTCATTTAGTTTTTCTTTGCTTGCTGGAGTAACGATAACCATTTAAATTACATAGAATGATATTAATATTTATTGTAATGGGTGGAATGATTTGTTCATTTCTCAACTCTGACATCATTTCCAAATCAAGAGTACCATCGGCTTCCCGTATGCAGTAGCATAGATATAATCATGAAATTTGTATCCATGACGGGAAAAAGGAAATGCTGCTGTAGTTAGATCATCCAGAGGGCACCATGAGAAGATGATTGTCAGACTTCAGTGAGATGGGATAGGTTGGAAAGATTTGGTGCATGTTTGTCAGGAGGATGATAACAATTGGATATGTTTAATGACTTTTTACCCTGTACATTTTTTAAAGTAGCTAAATATTTAATCATCATATTTAGATACGGAATGACACAAATGTGCCTGCAATTCATTACAAAGTTCACTAGTAATAATAATAATGGAAGTATTCTATATAAATGCAGTATGCATATATATGTGAATAAAAAGGCACTCGCTGATTTTGTTTGATTTGATATTTTTTCTGGATTTTGCCATTTGTATTTTTCTTTCAATATTTTTATACATTCTGTATTTATTACAGATATTTTACAGCAGATATTTTTAATAATAATAATAATTATTATTATTTTACTTCTCTGCAAAAATTCAGTATATAAGTTCCTGAATTACATTTTTTTTCATGTACTTGATTGTTTTTTAGGTTACATTCCTGCTGTCTTTCTCAAAGTTTCTGCAGAGCTTATCTGAGAAAGATAATAGATGGCTGCGATTTTGTGGTTTTGTTTCAGTACCCGTCAAGAGCCAGGTATAGATTTATATGTGCTATATATATATATATATATATACACACACACACACACACACACATACACACACATATATATATATATATATGTGTGTGTGTGTGTGTGTGTGTGTGTGTGTATGTGCACGTGTTAAAGATACTGATCAATTTTATAAACTTGGTTTTAATCATTTTTTATGAAGTAAGCAAACAAACAGGTAAGTCAAGTTTGCACCTGAAATATATTTTCAGGTCTGAGGCAACTTGTGATAAAGTGGAATAAGCTCTGATCACCTTCCTTGGTATCTCCCATTATGCAAAGCACATCTCCTTGCAGACATGTATGATGCTATGCATTTAGGGAAGGGCCACTACCCAGACCAATTTACCTGTTAAAGTGCGGGGTTTTCTCTCCAAAAAACTCATAGGATCCGCCAGATAACCCAACAATGAGAAACCCCCCCAAAGAATCAAAAATTCATTGTTGTTTCCCCCAGTTACAGGCTCACCCTGTCACCGAGAAGAACTCTCAGTGTTTGGTTCCACCCAGTAGAAGGCTCACCCTACACCATGCAGAACCACTCATATTTCATCTGGGGGATAACAGCAACAGCTGTGCCTCAGTTAACTTCATGGGCTACTGCATTGCCATTCATTACCTTCCCCCAAGGACCTGGGTGAGAGCAACAGTGGAGCCTCAGTTAAACTTCGCGGGCTACAGCATTGCCATTCATTACCCAAGCTTCCAACCAGTTTCGACTTTTATTGAGCTCTCGTCAGTAGGAGCTAGACTCTGAGATACCAAGGTTGAAGTAATGCAGAACTTATAAATTTTAACTATACAAGTTGCCACAAGATGCTTTGACCTTATTACATAAAATTTTGAGGATGAGAGAAAAATGTAGAAAGTTTTTTACTTTGGGTATACTATCCACTCTACCGGTCAAGACATCTATAGACATCAAGGTTATCATGGATGCTAAGTGCATATTAAAAATACCATTGATATTACATTGAAATATGTGATGGATACGAAGTGTATGAGGATGAGTATTTGATCCATAATGACCAGTAAGGTGGCTATACGTTAAATATACCAAGCAATTTTATAAACTTGGTTTCAATCCTTTTTTTCCAAGTAAGCAAACAAGGAGGTAAGTCATTTTTCGCCTGAAGTATTTACAGGTCTGAGGCAACTCGTGGTAAAAGTTGAATAAGCTCTGATCTCTTTCCTTATATCTCCCATAATTCAAAGATTTTTATTTAATAATGTCAAAGCACATTGTGGCAACTTTTATAGGTAAAATTTGTAACTTCTGCATTACTTCAACATTGGAATCTCAGGGTCCGGCTCCCAATGACAAGACCTGAATAAAGGTCGAAACCGGTTGGAAACCTGGGTGATGAATGGCAATGCTGTAGCTCATGAAGTAATAACTGAAGCTTAGCTGTTCCTGTCACCCAGGTCCTAGGTGGAGACTGATAAATGGCAATGCTGTAGACCATGAGGTTAACTGAGGCACGGCAGTTGCTCTTACCCCCAGATGAAATATGAGCCGCTCTGCTCGGTGGTAACCCAGCCATGCTTAGTGAAAACTTGACAAGCCAGATAAATGCAGAAGGTTGAGCGCAGGGCTAGCAACCCAGTCTTAGAAAAAAATCTTTGCTATGCAAACTGGAACCTTCCAAAATGTGATACAGGATGAAGAAAATAGAACACGAACCGGTAAACACGTGGCACCTCTGTGAAAGCCTTTCTGAGGTTAACTGAGGCACGGCAGTTGCTCTTATCCCCAGATGAAATATGAGCCGCTCTGCTCGGTGGTAACCCAGCCATGCTTAGTGAAAACTTGACAAGCCAGATAAATGCAGAAAGTTCAGCGCAGGGCTAGCAACCCAGTCTTAGAAAAAAATCTTTGCTATGCAAACTAAAACCTTCCAAAATGTGATACAGGATGAAGAAAATAGAACACGAACCGGTACGAACATGTGGCACCTCTGTGAAAGCCTTTCTGGGGAAGCAGAGATGCAGAAGAAAGTGACAGGCACCTTACCAAAAGAAAAGCTTAGACTGAGATGTTGTAATGCTAGAACCATTTTCGAAACTAGGAAGACGTACCAAGTCTCGAGAGTTCTAGAAAAATACAGACTAGAAATAATGGGATTGAGCGAAACGAAATGGATAGGAACTGGAAAAATCAAATTAAACTCTGGTCACTACTTAATCTACTCTGGGAACCAAAATACGAAAGTCCACACAAAGGGAGTCGCACTAATGATGACAAAGAATGCTCATGGTGCACTAATGGAGTAGAACCCAATATCTGAAAGAATACTAAACGCTAGATTTAAAGCCGGTAAGCAGAATCACAATAACTGCTATATATGCACCAACAAATGATGCGATCCAGAAAGAAAAGGATAATTTTTATAACACGCTACAGAAAAGTATAGAAACAACAAATAAAAAAGATATGCAACTTATAATTGGAGACTTTAATGCTAAGGTTGGAAATGATAATACTAATAAAGAAACTGTTATGTGAAAGTATGCAGAAGGAGAAATAAATGAAAATGGAGAGTTACTTATAGACTTTTGTATATTCAATCAGCTTGTAATAGGAAGGGAGTCTCTTCCAACATGAAAAAATACACAAGTGGACATGGATAACACCAGATAAAAGGACAAAGAACCAAATAGACCATGTACTTATATCAAGGATTTGGAGGAAATCACTCCTGGATGTCAGAGTTAAAAGAGGAGCCGAGTCATATTCTGATAACTTTCTTCTAACAGCTACCATGAAAGTAAAAATATTTAAAAATAAACAAACAGTGCACAATAGGAAGAGGTTTCGAATTGAAAAACTCAAAAACAAAGAGATTAGAAATAAATTTCTAACAACTGTACAGGATAAATGGGATAAACTCGAAAAAAGAGGAGTTAACATAGACGGAAAATGGACTAAGATTAAAGACATACTAATAAGGCACATCAGAAAAGATATTGGGATTTCGAACTAATACAGACAAGGAATGGATATCAGAAAACACCAAATTAAAAATAGAGAGGAGAGAGATAGAATAAAAGAGAAACTGTTACAGATTGGCAAAAATGTTGAACAAGAACAAGCAGAAAGATATAAAGCAATTAACAAAGAAATAAAAAGAAGTGCAAGAAATGATAAAAGAAAATACACCGAGAATCTAACACAAGAGGCAGAGGATGCTGTATATAAATGATACTATAAATTTGTATGATATTAGGAGGAAATTAAGTGGAAAAATTAACAAATGGATAGTTCCTATATATACAGTAAAGAAGGAAAACTGTTATTAATTGAAAAAGAACAGATAAATAGATGGTTGAAATTATTCTCAGAGAAAATTCAAGAAATGACTAATGGTTACCAGAGCCTAGAATTGAATGAATAAAATGCATCATTAGATACAAATTGGAACGAAATAACAAAAATAGAAATTACAAAAACAATAACTCTGATCAAAACAGGTAAAGCACCGGGAGCAGACAACATACCAGGCAATATACTAAAAGCAAATTCAAAACTTATAGCAGAGTTATTATATCCCTTACTAAATGAGATATGGCAGAAAGATGAGTGGCCTAAGGAATGGAATACTGGATTACTGGTTAAATTACCCGAAAAAGGGAACCTATCTGAATGCAAAAATTGCAGAGGTATAACATTGCTGAGTGTTATTATTATTATTATTATTGTTATTATTATTATTATTATTATTATTATTATTATTATTATTATGTGACACCTCCTGGGAGTCTGAAGACTCATCGAGGGAGAGTGTGCCAACAGCATGGAACGAGTGATTCCCTTCCAGCTATTAACCGCGCTCAAACTTGCTTAACTGTTTGCGTGAGGCATTAGTAGCAGAGGTTGTTCCAATCGACCAACCTATGTGTTTTATTGTTTCTGAGGCAGTGGCTTTGTGTGTATTTCCTGCATTTCATTGATCAGGTGAGATATTTCCTTTATGTCGTTCTGAGCTGTTGTTAATTTGTTTCTATAATAATTTCTTTTTGCTCTTCTAATCTGTGTTGTTAAGCGATTCCGTTTTCTTTTGTATTCAGCTTTTAAAGCGGTATTGTTAGGTGACTACTTCAGTTGCTTCCATAGGGCATCTTTTCTTTGTATGTCTATTAATATGTTAGTAGACATACAAATGTCTGTTATCCATGGATTCCATCTGGTTTGGCAGAGTATTTTTATTTTTGTTAATGCTTTGTTATATATTTTATTAAATGTAAGTTTATGATTATTATATACAGCGTGAGCACTCAGCAGAGTCCGAAGTTGTTCTCTGTATCCAGTCTGTTTTTCTGATTTCATCGTCTGCTATAGTTTCGTTTAGGCTGCTATTATACTGTTTTGTATTTGTATTTTGTAGTTTTATTGTCTGGTTCAGTATGTAACTGTAATGCAGTGACATAATGGTCTGCCGGTGTGCACGTTATGACGGCTGCTGTATAGCTGTTTGGAGGATTCCGTATATTTATATGGTCAATAGAGGATGAGTTTATTATATATTCGACTATCTCTTCTCGTGCATACGCCTCTATGGATGGGACCACTTATCATCATATATGTTATATGATGATAAGCGGTCTAGATATTATGCTGTGTTGTATCTATGTTCCTAATGTTTATATTTATGTCACCTGTTATTATCAGGTATTCTGAGGCACTTTCTTCTGTGGCAGAAAGCCATCCGTTTAATTCATCTAGAAATTTTGTGGTGATTAGATGGTCCGCGTACTGCGTTTAATATCAAAGACTTCTCTTGTTTGATATTTTTAACTTCGATGCATATATTTGCTGCAATTTCCTATTTATAGTTTATTTGTATTACTTTTAATTTATGTTTGCTAAATATTATTATATCATCACCTCGTTTAGTTTGTCTGCAGTGTTTGTGTTGTTGAAAGTTTGGCATTTGGTAGATGGTTGCCCCTCCGTTTGTTTTCATACTGTTAGTATTAAAATATCTATGTTGTCTATATCTTCCTTCAGATAAGATTGCAGAGTCAGCTAGTATTTTTAAATGCTCGTGATGTGATATGGAGAATGGATATTCCGTTTTTGGGGGTAGTCACTTGTTTCTATTCTGTTATCGAGTGTAGAATGTGGCAGTTGTCATGTTCCGGGGTGATTACATGTGTTTTGTGGTCTGCATTCATGCAGGTTGGTACGTTGTTTCCTTCTTTACGACTCATCAGTGTTCCTTTTATTCGGACAAGTATATTGGATATTGTCCTAAGTTCCATTCAGATCCTTGACTACTGGTTACTTAATTCTGCTAGCTTTTATGAGGTTAACTTTTGTTGGACAGTTAGTGAGTCTCACCGTGACGGGGGGGGGAGGTCGAGGAAACTTTATCTTTTCCTTTTTTGAGGTAATCGAATGTACCGACTGGATATCTTATGATTATATGGGGGCGTCAATATTCTGGCTTAGTTGAATTATTGTGTCTTTAAAATGCTCGGTAGCAATTTGTGAGAGATCATCTATGAGGATTTCATTTTTATAATGCTGTTGCTTTAGGAGTTCGTAATGTTTTAAAAATTTAGTTCTTGCTGTAGTTCCGTTGTTTCTTAAATTAAATTATGCTCTCTTTCCGTCAGCTCTTTAACGCTGTTCTTAATTTCCTTAACGGTCTTACTTATTGCAAACGTCTTACGTCTACCTAACTGTTATTAAATTTAACAAAAATCTCATATTGGTTGAATTTTTCGGTTATTTGTGTGGTATGTTTTTCAAATAGTTCTCCAACAAAATTGATTAAACAGTCTTTTAGGTTTTGTAATCTATTTTCTAGTAATGCATTCAAAGTGGGCTCGTCTGAGTTTCCGTTATTGTTCTGCTTGTTTTTCATTTCCTCTGCTGTTGATTGCTTCATTAGTGCGAATATGAGAATTAGTGTTTAAGATCATGACATGGTGACAGTTGTTTGTGGAAATCTCATCTCGATGCAATATTCTTACCAGCATTATTATCAGTAGAAGATTTACATACCCCCCCTTTAAGGCACAGAGCATTATTTTAGACCCTGCCCTTCTCTTTCTCCCAAAAAATTTTAAGGTGTACAATAATTTAGTGCTAACATGTGAGAACAGCCAGCCTTCATCTATAGACATCAATGACAGCTGAGTTTTATGTACCAATGATTTTGAAAGTCATCAGATCGAAAGGGAGTTAGGGCTACATAAACCAAAAGTACATTAGATGTTGATACCTAACGAAAGTACAATATCGTCATCACCACATCATTTTCCACGCCCGATAAAATAGAATTTGAAAATTAAAATTAAATTAATTTCGAGAAATTTTTATATATATATATATATATATATATATATATATATATATATATATATATATATATATATATATATATATATATATATATACAGGGTGTTCGGGATAAATTTGACATATTTATAATTAATTATATTTTTCCGTAAGTTACATGTATTAACACACACTTCTCTTCATTTAAAAGTTTGGACCCTTCTTCATTCATATACAAGATGTCAGAAAGGATGGATAGCTGGAACCCACCTGAATCATGGAAGAGAATAACTTGTATCATGATGATTCGTGCCCGCCATCAAAATAAGGATATTACGACTGCTGCCCAATGCTCCCTGAATACAGTAAAAACAATCAGGCATGAACGATGAGTCTTCGGACTCCTTGGAGGTATCAGGAATAATAATAATAATAATAATAACTAGAGACTTGCAATGGTGACTACGAGGATGTAGCAAGAAGAAAGATCCCTAGCAGACGATCTGATTGCGTTCGTACAGCAGAATTCCTCGCAAATCTGCAGGAACAGGTGTTGAAGAACCCTGGCATTGGAATTCGGGCTTTGTTCGTGGAGTTGCTAACTGTAGTCAAGCCCTGGATAACAAGGGTAGCCAATGGTAGGCCGTATGTATGGCAGCAGGATTCGGCCCCTTGCCACACCTCTGGGAAAAGTCAAAAATGGTTGTCTGAAAATTTCTACGACTTCACCAGTCCAAATGTTTGGCCTCCAAACTCCCCAGACCTTAACCCCATGGATTATTTTGTATGGGGCGCAGTTGAAAAAGACACCAATCGCACTTCCAGTAATACAAAAGCCCAGTTAATGGATAAAATTAAAACAGTTTTTGCGGCCCTTCCCAGGGAGACTGTAGCATCAGCTTGTTCGAGGTTCCGAAGCAGAATTGAAGCTGTGATCGATGCTAATGGTGGTTATTTTGAGTAAATCTTGTTGATAGTATTGTAATTAACTCTGCCTGTAATGTTTTTTTGTCAATTCATTAAATTTAATAGATAGAAAGAAGATTTTCTTTTTCCTTACGAAACTGTCAAATTTATCCCGAACACCCTGTATATATATATATGTGTGTGTGTGTAAATAAAAATAGAGCATCTCAGAAATTTTGATTTTCAGTTATCACAAAAAATTCGCAACACAATTCAATTTTGCTTTGATGCACCACTCATGAAACGGTATGCCAAAGCAAAGGCAAATCGGTTGTTGAGTTAACTGTTCATTTTTTATCGCCTTACTGTTTATTTTAAGTCTTGCAATCTATGTGGTAAAGTTTTACTTCATGAATAAGAGCCGTGTATAAAAATTTACTATTATTTATCGTATTGAAATAGCTCCCCTCATGAGCAGGCGCCTTTGTGCAAAAACAACCTTCATATCTGCATGGGGCGGCCCTGCCCATATCTATTATTAGTTGTAGGTAGCACCAATGAAGAGACAGGAAAACACGTGCTGCCATCTCTTGATACCTAACCCTAACAGGATATGTTACTGTCTGAAATAATGTAGATTCTACGGTCGATTTTCTTCTGTTCACGAGAGGATAAATCCGAGTAACCAGAAGAAAAAATCCCGCTTGCCCGTGCAAGAGATCGGCTAACGAGGGAACCGGTCGAAGATAGGCTTAGTAAAAGTTCTTCTACTCGGCGAAATAGACTTGAATTTAAGTCTACCTTCAGGCGACCTAGCGCAGAGGATGCAATGGCCACTTCCTCTGGGCAACCTAGGCAATTCCAAACCATTTGGAATTAAAATTATATTTTGTTTATTTTTCGGAAAGTGATTCACTATTCTCTCACTGAGATGAAAATTATAATTATTACGTGACTCCTCAAAGGATTCCAAGTACTCATTGTGGGAAGTCAGAGTAGATAAAACTCACCATCTTCCCACTTATTCTTTGAACTACATACGACAAGGAGCGGTCATGCATTGGCACCGTGGAACTGCAGCACCCCAGTTTTTCTCGATATATAAATATATTTATTAATTTATTAATATTTGTTTGTAATATTTAATTTTATCATCAACAATCTTATACAATTCTCCTATTTTGCATAAAAATAATAAAAATCCATCTTGTAGCATTTAGGAGGGCGAATGACGCTAGCAGCACTGTGTTTATCACGGTGTTATATTGCTACGCGCGCAAGCATATGCACGTCATAGTGAGATGCGAGCTATTAGCCTAATGCGGCACTGTCCGTCGCTCAGTTCCACTGTTATTTGTATGCAGTTTGCGCCAGTAGTAGAGTGTTCGTAGTGCTTATCATGTTTACTCCTTCTCTTTGAATATTTGGACATTACAAAAGGATTTAATTATAATGTCCAAAAATTGTAAATCCATTCCTTTAATTACAATTAAAGGAATGGATTTTATTTTAAAGTAATTTTGTATAAAAACTAAATTGTATAATTTTATCGATAATAAACAATATTTTTTCATGTTTAATTTTTTTTAAATTTTTAACATAATTTAGATATTTTATCCAAATACGTATACACTATACTTACAGTAAAAAAAAAAAAAAAAAAAAAAAAATCAGCTAACGCCTTTTTATTCCCGTATACGGGGAGTAGGCGAGGCCATTTAGCCCTATCTAACTTTGGAGACTGAGTGGACAGTTCAATCTCCACTGGTACCAATCAGAGATAGATGGCCCAAGGCTATCACTTCTCTCTTCACTGTGTACCGCTTAATTAAGCGGTACACAGTGAAGAGAGACGGCTCAAATGTGCCGCCATCTCGTGGTCCCTAATCCTAACACAGTATATTTAATCTCTGAAATAATGTGGGTTCTACGGTCGATTTTCTTGAGTTTACAGGACGAAAAACCCGAGTTTCCGGGAGGAAAAACCCGCTTTCCCGTGCCAGAGATCGACTAACTCGGGAACCGGTCGAAAAAATGCTTATACAGTGTGTATGTATATTTCAAAAGTTGCAACACCCCCTCCATTTCGAGCCGCCACTGCATATGACTCTGTCATTATCAACGCACAATGCATCAACGATCTACCACTACCACCAAGCCTGTGTAGCTCAGTAGAAGTGGCATTTGCATTTCCGGCGCTTGACTGCACAAAGAAAGACTTGGGGTTCAAATCTAGTCGACTAGAAGAATATTTTCTAAGCCTTTTTTTTCGACCAGTTCCCGAGTTAGTCAATCTTTGGCACGGGCAAGCAGATTTTGCCTTCCGGAAACTCGGGTTTTTCGTCCCGTAAACTCAAGAAAATCGGCCGTTGAATCCCACTATTTTCAGACCTTAAAAATAGTGTTAGGGTTAGCGAACACGAGATGGTGGTACTTGTTAGACGCCTTTTTCACTGCGTCTACTACAGATGCGTTTATGAATGACTTTCCACTTTGTAAGTCACTTTCTGGATTTTTGAAAATAAAATTCAGAAATCTGAAAAAAAAACTGCTGGGGTTTTAATCATGATCTCAGTAACATTGGGAGTAAAACACTAGTGATGAAAATAACATCATAGAATTTTTAATGAAATACTGCAGGTGTTTGTTGTATTACTTGTTACTTGTTCTACCTATCTGTCTGGTAACGAGTCACCAAGCAATTTCTAGAAAGCTCTGGCTAAGAGAGTCCATCGATTAAGAGAAAGTATTTCATATTATATAGTTTTTACATATTTTTTCAAAAGGGGAATTCCACATCAGACCTACAAAAACTTTTACCAAGTAAAAAATAAATTTTTGTTCATTCTGAGTACCAGTCTCTGATATTCACAGGTAGGGCATGCCTCTTGTAACCCTGGATTTTAACTCTGCATCTCAAAATTGGAATAGATTAGAGAATAATAGCAGTGTTCATATTCAGCATCGATACATGATGACATTTGTGTCGAAGTCGCTCACTTTTGAAAAGTATTGATTAATTGGTAGTTTGTGCTGTCCGTGAACTGAAGAAAATCGACGATAGAACTCCCACTATTCCAGACAATAATATATAGTGTGCTACGGTGGAGACCGTGAGATGGCGGCGGTTGTCTCCTGTACTCTCTTCATGGCGCTCAAAAACATTGTCTTGGGTCTGCTATCTGTCTGGCAAAGAGTGGAATTTGGCTACTCCCCAGTTGCTAAAAGTTAGGGCTGAATCGCCTCGCCTACTTCCTTTTGGGAAAATATCACCTCCAAAGGAATGGATATGCCCTCTTTAGCCTTGTTTTCCCGGAAACTTGTTTGTAACATCTAACCTTTGTCATGGCAACTCTGGAGAAGCATGTATTTCTATTTGGTGTCAACAGATAGTAGGTCCAGAATCTAGTGTAACTTTCTGATAATAATCCAATTCATAAGTAGTATTCATAACGTGTATTTTACAGTCGACTTTGCCGATAACTTCATGTAATATATTTTGTTCTTACTCTCGAAAAAAAAAAAAACTTGTTCTCAGAGCAAAAAGTAATCTTATTTACCTACATAACAGGCCACCAATCTCTGGATCGTATTACTATCATTATTATTTGTCATCCCCAAGGCGTTCAAGCAAGAACTTATCACGGGAGGACCCTCCCCCCTCTTCTACAGTACTTAATCATTAATCTCAATACCTGCAAGTATACTATCCATTTCTACACACTGTCTTCTACAGTCCATTCATAATATTTTATTTTCATGTTAATTATGTATATTCTCTAGTAGATATGCATGTATGCGAGATTAAAAAGAGAGAACTCCTGTCTTTCCCATTCAAATACAGCAGAGACTCTACCAATCGACCAATTGGTGTAACAGCAGAGGCTCTACCAATTGGTCGATCGGTAGAGCCTCTGCTACTAATGGCTTAGTTAAGTAAGTTTGAGCACGGTTAGTAGTTGAAAGGGTACCAATCGTTCGATGCTGTTGGCACACTCTCCTTCGATGAGTCTTTGGACTCCCTGGAGGTGTCAATAATAATAATAAAATAATAATAATAATTACATCGTTCTTCTAACTGCGCCGAGAACGCGCTTAAAAACTTGCTGGGAAGAAAAAAAAAAAAGAAAAAAAAATTGTAATACCTTCTTTTCCCGATCCTACATCAAAGGTGTCATGAGCTATGTAGCAACCAAAGACAAATAAAAAATCATCATCAGATGTTTATATAGTAATCATGTTATACTATTAATAATCTATTATTGTACTTTTTATTCCTACTATTTGGGCATATAGAGAATTAAATATATCTACCTAAAAGTTTAATGTTGCCTAACATGGGAAAAATTGATTATGGCGTATAGGGTGATAACAGTTTTTAAACGTTCGTTGTTTCATAATTCTTCTCTTCTTATCAGCTAATAGTTGATATACAGAGTGATAACAGTTTCTGAACGATATTCCTCTCTTCTTATTACCTAATAACTGATATAAGACTTTTGGGGCTCTTTGTAAAGATAGTAGAATCAGTTGAAAGTGTCATTGTATATGTAATACACTAAATTGACAAAACATTCTAATGGTTATGGGTTTATAATTTCGATTCTGTTGTTCAATATCTTTCTGCACTCAGTCTGACAGCAAAAAAAAAAAATGCTTTCACCATAGGTCTCTCTCTCTCTGTACTCCTTCCTGATAAGTACAGCTTCTGAGCTTTTCTGGTAGTCGCGTGTTCGAAGTTTTTAGAGCTGCATTTTTATCATCTTTTTTTTTAGTATTATACTAATCCCATTAATGAACAATGTAAAATCTTTAAAGAATAGAATACGAAAGTAGTGAACAGTTTTCCTAGGACTGCGTTTAATTCACCCCCCCCCGCTCCCAAAGTGGAATTATATTTGTGAACTAAGTTTGAAGAACCCTGACATGAGTAGGCAATCAATATCCATCCTCTTCGAGTTTTGTAGCATGTGATAGTATTTGAAGACGCTTGCCGTTGTCGCCTGGCTATCAGCCAGAACAGAAGGCGTTGGCCGCCCGAGACATCATCTGTCTCGGAGGCCTGGCATCTCTGACCGCTTGGCATTTCTGTGCGCGGTGACAATGGCTGCACCAGCGAGCTTTGATCCCTACGATAAAAACAGGTTTGTCTCTATTCATAATGTTCTCTTTCGCAGTTGAGATTAAGAATTTTTTAAAAGTAAGAATTACCGAAAACAGCAATGAGATAAACTGCGATTTTTCAGTTTTAGAGACTGTTTAATAACGAGCCGGTTTTGTAGTCCCTGCAAATGTTTTAGTCCTAGTTTAAATTTTAGCATCTTTCAGTTAAGAATTTTACGTATTTACTTGCACTGATGTTTTTTTCTGTCCCTATTTAAATCCAGGTATTTTATTGTTTTATAAATGATTTTCAAATTGGAATGTTCCGCTTTGACATTCGTGAATTTTTACCATGTGGTGGTTCTGTAAGTCGCAATCATTGCCATTTTTACCTTTCCATACTTGCAAATATATAGTAATTTGCACTTTGCAGATATACCGTGGTTATATATGTAAGGGGTAACATAAGTAAATGTGAAGTGCTTTTGAGCCGTTTTTCTGTTAAGATATATAGTTCCTTATGATCATGTATCTGGGTAACTGTAACAGAACAAGTTATTGACTAAGATATGTTTTCTGGTGCTCTAGATTTCTCCCTCTCCAAGAAAAGTATTCTTTCTATTTTACATACTACCACAAAGCCAGTAAATAAAAATTGATCTGTACTTAACTGAACCTTTCCATTTCATATCATGTTTATGTAGTTGTTTACAACTTCTTTGTCAGTTTAATGCACTATTCCTTTTAGGAGTGTTGTATTACAAAATAATTCATGTTTTCTATCCAAGAACGTTGCTTCCAAAGTAGTTTCTGGATTATCTTATTACTCAACCTATTATTAACTCATTTGATGTTTCAGTTTGCATAATTTGTTTAATTATAATTCCACCAACAAAAGACTTGGAAAACCTATAATAACACATTGGTTTCCAAACTTTGTGTTGTAAATTTCCTTTAACTATATCATCAAAATTTTCTACAGAGGCCAACATGGATTTGTAAAGTAGTTTCTTAGAAAGCCAGCTACATGTTTTAGTGTCAATTGACATTTTCAGAATTAAAAAAAATTCTGTGTGCCTTCCCTCTTATATCAACATCATCAAATTCCTGACATATACCCTCAGGGGGTCTTGTTATAATACCACATGAAAAGTTACACCATTAGGAACTTTCTATCAATTTTCCTTTAGATTAGCCTGCTATCTGTCAACATTCCAATATTATCAGATCTTATATTTCTGTCTTCTGAGGCACTTTTTACTGTATTAGTCCATCTACATCTTGGTCTTCTGGGTCTTTTTCCCACCATCCTGGCAAAGAACACTTGTTTAGCTAATCTTTCCTATCCCATTCTGTTTGAGTGGCGATACCACCTGAGATTAGTTCTGCTAACACATTCCTGAATGCTAATAATGTCAAGTTCTTTCCTAATATCCTCATTTTTAATAGGATACTGCCATTGATGCCACCTGTTCAGTTCCCTAATCTTTCTCAGGACTCTCATATCTGTGGTCTCCAGTCTTTGATCAAGAGTTTTATTTCTAACCCAGTTCTCGGATCAGTAACTTAAAGTTGCTTTGAACACTGTCTTGTATATAGCTAGTTTAGTGTTTTGACTGCTCTCTCTCTCTCTTATTCTATATAAATTTATTCATTTGACTTCCTACCATACCAGCTTTGCTAATTCTGTTGGGGTGCTTAAGGGTAAAGGTTGGATAACTGGGAAGAGACCCCCACCTAGCCTTTTGGGATGCAGAGAACCGACCAGAGCTTTTGACCTGATGTCCAGTCCTCACCTTCTTGTGGTGCACACAGTTGGGTATCTACTAGGATACTGAATGAATGAGAATGGGCTGGCAATTTGGGATTTAGCTGACCAAATTGTATTCTTATTGGTTTAAGCCATAACTCAAATGATGGTACAGTATGATGGAATTCTCTCTTATAAAATTGTAATAATAACAATTGTTGAAATGTGCTCATTTTTTTTTTTTAAATCATAGTCCTGACTAACTTGTTTTTTAATTTTTAAATTTACTTTATATATATATATATATATATATATATATTTCAAAGTTTTTCATTGCTCTGATTGTACAACCAAGTTGAGATTTCTCTCATCAAATTCTCATGAAACACATTTTGAAATTTCATCTCTTCCTGTGTATTAGCATCAAGAGTTCTTGATATTCTAAATACTTTTTCAGTTCAGTACTCTTGGTCTTTTCTTTTTGCATTTATAGCATAATCAAAAAATGTGCCCTGTGGTTAGGACCTACATTTTATATCCCACTTATGTCTTAACTCTCATAAGGTTTTCCAGTTGAAGATACATTAGCTAGTCTCATCTATAAATGAACTGGCCAGAAAAAATAAGAATTTAACAGATAGGGCTGGCACAGGGACAGTCCCTGAAAAGTGGAATGAATGAAAAATTATGTCACTGCATAGGGGTGCAGACTATAGAATTGAGTTAATAGAAAGGGGGGGGATCTCATTCCAGAGTGTAGCATGAGTGACTGTATTAGACAGAGGTTCTTATACAGTGACCTTACAAAATTCCTAATGTTTATTGAATTCTGCATGACATACAGTAGTTGGGGGGGATTAAGGTATTTGGTAGTCTAGATACTGGAATGGTTGACTTGTAGAGACCAGCAGTTGGGTAATGGCATGCATAGTCTCAAAGAGAAAGATGATAAGCAGTTTATTATGGGATTCTATTCTGCAGCCACTGTTAATTTCTATTTTGATGATATAAAATTTTGATGATTTGAAATTTCTGTGATGTTCAAGTTTTCTTGAAATTTCCAAGGTTGGAGAGGTGTTCATTTGTTTATAGGTAATGCTAAATTATGTCAGACAGGCTCTGATATGCTTTTACTGCTACAAGATTTTTTTAATATCTTGGTACTTTGGGCACATGAATGTGGGTGTCAGATTAATATGTAAAATGTAAAGCATGCTCTTTGGCATGATAATCTCCTAAGGAGATTTGGAGCAGTTGCCAAGGGCACTAATCCTAGAGAGGCACCAGTGACAAGATATTTTACCAATTATTGAAATTGTCACATTAAAAAAAAAAAGAAAAAAAAGAAAAGGGATGTAACAAATTTTCCAAGTGCACTAAAACTGGTTATGCTCCTGCCCTAGGATACACCACTTGTCACTTTCCTCTCAGACCCAGCATTTCCATGCTTCATGCTAGCCTGGTAGGCTGAGTGATTTGCTGGTTCGAATTCTGCTGTGGGCATGGATGTTTGTGATTGTCTTACCTTGTGTACTGCTATAACCTTTGATATGGTGCAGTATGACCTTTTCTGCCCTTGCACTATTAAATTCCATATATCATTGTCATTACCATACTTCATTTTCTGGTAAGTCATTCTCCTGACGATGCTACAAGTCTGTTTTGCATACCTGTTAGTATAACAACCTCACATGTGACATCCTGTAATGTGCCTTGAGAGAATCCAGAATTACAGTATATCCATTTTCCTCATCCACCTCTTCTTTCACTGTATTATTGAAAGCGATCTGATTGCTGAAGTGAGATTTACCCTTTACAAAACCACAGTTTTGGCATATTATTATTATACAGGTGAGATACCTAGAGTTAGAACACTCATCATGGGATATCCATTTATTCACACACACTAGCCATCATTCACGTAATACCTATCATACTTTGCCTTAAACTCATCCACTGATGAAGCTTCCACAATCATTCTCTGGCAACCTCTTCCACCCATTCGCCACCATCCAAGCAAAAAGCTAGTCCTAACACACCTTGTTAACCACACTGTTATACAACTTCCACTTGTGATCCCTTGTTCTCTTCCTACTCGCCATGTACTGAAAAAATGTCTACAGTGCCAATCCTATAAAATCCTTTAATTTAAATGTATCTATCATGTCTCCACTCTTTTGGCAATCAGCTTTGACAGCCTACAGACTGTCAGTCTATTCTTATAGGGAGCATTCCATAGACCTGCTGCAATCTTTGTCACTTGCATCTGGATTCTCTCCACAACTCGATCACCACAGAATCTGTGAGTCCATATTTGAGCACATTAGTCCAGATGTGGACTAATGTGCTCCAAGTTTATTAAAGCCTTATATAGGGGAACTATTCCCTCTCTATCCCTGTTTGTTAGAGTATTCTTCAACAACCACATAATCTGATGTGCTGTTTTAGTTACCTTTGCAATATGCCCTCTAAACTTCATCTCCCCGTCCTTCTCACCCAAGTCCCTGGCCTCATCAGTTTCCTGAAGTTCATTTCCATCAGTATTTGAAATGGCTGTATAAGGATTCGTATGTTAGGATTTGGACTCTGGTTGTTTCGATTTAAGGGAAATGTTACGTTTGTCCTCACGGTTGCATTAATAAGTTCTGGCAAAAGAAATTATCTCTTGGAGGAAAGCTTGAATTCAAATCAAAGGAACTAGAACAGGGTTCATAAATGATAGGTTTGTGTTTATTTTTATTTATTTTATTTTTTATTGGTTGGGGAGGACTGAATAAATACTGATGATATTTCTATTCTCTCTGTTATTAAATTTTCCCGGTTCTTGGTCTCTGGTTTTTCTTAGTGTCAACTCTGGTGAGGTTCCAAGGGAGTAAAGAGGACAAGATCATTCCATTACATAAAACTAGCCTTAAGACAGAGGTAGAAAATTGCAACTCATTTGGTATCTCAGGAGTGGTGGTTCAAGTTTAAAAGTTGGTTAACGGTAAAATTCAGGAATTGTACTCTATTGGGCAGCATGGCTTTATAAAAAGGGGGTGCTGCCTTCATAATATGGTAGAATTAGATAAGGGAAATGGCTGTACCATGCTGGACTTTGCAAAGGCAGTTTATTGGTAGAGCTGATGTTATCAGTTACTGGATGATGAGGCATATTCAGTTTAAATATTTAAGGAAGTCTTGTAGTATGGGAAGGGTTAGAAGATAGGTGGTATGGAGAGGGAGTTTTAATTTTTAATAATATTTATGCAGCTTGTGAACAGAATCTTCTAGTGATAGGAGGCAGTATGCTATTGGATGGGGAAGATGGAATGAAATGCAGTGGGATGTTTCTATTTTACAGTGGGAACCACTGTAAAATAGAAACAGAGTTATTGTCTAATATGAAAATATTATCAAGTATGTAGGTAACAATAGTCTTTGAGAATGAAAAAAAAACGTATGGAAAATTTATTTATTTAACTTGATGTTATATAACAGTGGTGTTCAACCTTTTTTACTACGTGAGCTACTTTTCTATAAAAAGTTATTCGGTGATCTACTCTCTTATATAGATCACGTTCCTCCCACCTGATATCTGATTATGCACAAATAAACAACTAAAAAAAATACACAACAAAAAACTTTATTTGTTTATTTAAAAAATTATTTATCACTTTTAATTATTTTAATGCAACAAAATAAAACAAATATATTGGGATAAAATATTTATTTCTCTATTTTGGAAAACCAAAGTTAGAAAAAACAATAGATTGATTAATTGAACAATTTTGGACCTCACAATATTTTCATAGTCAAGTTGATATGAAGAAGTGGCCAATCGCAGACAATCATCCAAATGATCATTTGTAATTTGGTTTCTTAATTGATTTTTTATGATGTTCATATTTGAAAAAGCGGATTCTGACAAGTTTGTCGATCCGAAACACTACAGATTTTTTTGTGCAATATTAGTTAATATTGGGAATTTTTCATGTGCATACTTCCAAATGACTTCATTGTTTATTGATTTTAAATGTAAACTATTCATAATGTTTATTATCTGAAGTTCGACTTCAGCTTGGTTTATATCAAACATCCCACTAATTTTATTTGAAATTTCTGTGATGTTCAAGTTTTCTTGAAATGGATTATTGATAAAAAGATACAATCATTTCAGTTTTATTAAAATCTTTAAATCTTGAATTTATTTCTTCCTCAACTAATTCTATTTCACGAATAAATTCTTTTAAAACATAGCGAAGCATTTCTTGATTTTGTTCAAAAAATTTTAATAAATATGGGAGATGTCTAAATTCGCGGTCATTTATGTTTTTCTTTAATAAAAGTAAGTATTGTTGGAAAGTTTTTATTGAACTTAACATGTCAATTAAATTTTTATCTCTACCTTGTAACTTTAAATTTAAATTGCTTAATTTTGTACAGAAATCTACTAAGAATGATAAGTGTAACAACCATCTTTTATCACTCAATTGTGGATAAATATCTCCTTTTTCATCAAGAAAATTTTTTATATCGTTAATTAATACAAGAAATCTTTCTAAAAATTGACTTCTGCTGAGCCAGAGAACATTATTGTACAACAGAAGTTCCTTATCATCATCTGCCTGTAATTTAAATAACCGCCGTTGCAGGGCTTTTCCTCGAACAGAATTTACAATTTTAAATGTAATATCCAAAACATCTTTTGTGTTTAATCTTTTACTACACAGTACTTGTTGGTGAATAATACAGTGGTACGTTAAAAAATCTGGATATTTGTCATCGTTTTTACATAATGAAATCAAGCCTGATTTATTACTTATCATTGCAGGAGCACCATCAGTAGTAATAGACACAAGTTTAAAAAGCGGAAGTTGTGTTGTTTCACAAATTCATCAAATGCTGAAAAAATGTCTTCTTCTGTAGTGCTTCCCAATAATGGTATAATTTTCAAAAGTTCTTCTTTACTTGAATAATCTTAAAATACCATGCGAATAAATACAATGAACTGAGCAATATCAGTGAAGTCATTTGATTCATCAAATTGTAATGAAAACGCAACACACTGGTGAATGTCTGACATTAACTGAGTATTCAAATCAGCACTTAAAATTTCAACTCTTCTCATAACTGTTGTTCTGGAAAGTTGTAAATCTTTAATATTTGAAATGATTTCATTTTTATTTTTAAAATCAGAAAATAAAGATTCTGCTGCTGCAAGAAACGATTCTTTTATTAACTCTCCATCAGTAAAAGTATTTTTTGCTTTTGCTAATAAATGACACACTTTCAAAGATGCAATAGTGACTGATATTGGTTTATTTATTACTTTTGAAATCATATTTTGTTGTCTAGAAAGTCCTGTCTTTAAATTTATAATTTTTGATTTACGTATTTCAGAATTTTTGAGAAAATCTTCATCATATTTTGCATGTAGCGTTTTCGTTTAATTTGAATCCTCAAATTAAACGAAACGCATATAATGTGCTTTTGTTATACGTCTACTTTTGCTATCCAGTAATTACTGTGACATTGTAAACTTTTATTATTATTTGACTTTGTATACTTGTAATTTCTATTAATTACTTGTGTCTTTTACTGTATACTTTATTCTCTGTTATTCTAATTTGCTATGCGCGCTTTCTCTCTCTCAGAATCTCTCTTGTTTATCTTATTACGTGCTGTGCTTATCTACCTTTCGCATTACGAGTCTTATGCCTAAGATATTAGAAAATTTATTTAAAATGAGACTGCGCCGCTAATATCTTTGATTAACAAAAAGAACTCAAATATATGGCAGAGAGAGATTTCTCTCTCTCTTTCTCTAACACAAATTCTTACATTAAAACTCACGAACAGCCGTGGTCTATTCTTTTTCTTAATTTCACTCTTTGGCCAACTCACTTAGATTCCCGCTCAACAAGTCTGATTTATTTTAGAAACAGTGCAGTTGTAAATAAACAAACAGGCAGCACTTTTAACAAGAAAGTCAAATGACAATTATTTACATTGCTATGAAATATACACAATTTTAATGTTAGGGAGATTGCTTTCTCTATCTATCTATAAAAACTCTTTAGCAAAAATTAGACCCTTCTTTCTTCAACATTAAATACCTTCTTTAACACATAAGGTTACCTACTCTCAGTTTACAAATTTTTACTTATTAATCTCTAAGCTTACTCGTAAAGAGGTTACCTAAATCTGTGTTATCTTTACAAGTTTGATATCAACCTCTAACATGCCAATTGATTCTCTTATGAACATTTCTTAACACTATTAAACATATCTCTTAAAAGTCTTTCTTGTATCAACTATAACAGGAATTACATAAACGTTTTGAACTTACAAAGGCTCTGTGAGATACATTCATTCATTCATTCACTCACATTCAGTCAAAAGTCTTTCACTAAAAGTTCTATGGTAATTCTTTAGTCTCAGATCTTCTTCAGGAAATTCAGGGAACGTAGTGGGCTGTGAGCTCATTCAGCTCCTGCAAAAGGTTACTCTCCCTCGGCGAAAAGAAAAACTTACGATCGAAGGTGCTTCAGGCAATTTGCCTTGCCTTTTCTCCTCTGCTTGGGCTCGCCAAAAATGCCTGGACGACTGCCTTCTTTTTTGCCGTTTCAACAACTAGAACTGCTGTTAACTGGATCCCTCTCTGGCCTGGAAACTTTTCTCCGACAATTAGAATTCTTCCTTTCGGCAATTTTAAACCTTGTCTGCGGTGTTGTGTCCTGAATAAACTAAGAAAAAGTTTTAACATGAATTATTCAGGACACAACTTTATTTAAACATAGGCAGAGAATGTGGCATGTTGGCAATAGATTAGGAAGATAAGTTTATGTATATAAATCAAAATTAAGAGTGAGAAATTGTACAAAAATGTGTAAAAATGTTTGTAAGACCTAACCTGTAATGCATGTGGGTCAGATATAAAAATTAATTAAAGCTGTTAATTCTATTTAAGAACCCCATTTCATGTATTATAAAGTAGCAAATATAACGTAAACCCAAGTGATCGCATTGCCAGGTGTCGCAATAACCGAGAAACACTGAGAAGAGAACGAAAACAAAAAGGGCAAGCAAACTCCATTCGAGGCTTTTTTTGGGGTTCCTGTTTCCTGACCTCTCTCGGATGTAGGGTCCAGTCCACTCCGACGGAGATGTTCCTGGCTGGCCGTGGAAGGCATTGGTTCATCTGTCGCAGCGTTTGAGAACGGCCTAGCTACCTCCTAAGACTAGGATAGCTGTGTGATGTCGTGCAACGGAGGAACCAGGCAGATGCCGTTCGTTCTGGCTATGCTCCCAAGCCATATCCCCTTTCCTGCCAAGGTTCTGATCGTATAGTTGATCAAAGGTGATCAGATGGAAGACAAAGTGAAGAAGCCTTAATGACCAGACAAGGCAAGAAGAAAGACATAGCATCAATACAGAGACGGTAAAGTAGACTTTAGTATTGTGATTTCCAGTTAAGAAAGTGTGTGTGTTTCCCTAAGAAATTTTGTGAAGTGGACTAATTTTATGGAACTTTAAGAACTATCTACAACTTGGCCCAGGCCCATTTGTTTGAGAATTATCTACCTAACAAGGCCATGTTTATTCTGCAGGAATTAATAGTAAATGTATAGAATGATATAACCGATGACCACGTGAATGAAAAAGGTGTATTAGATATTAATGAGATAATGTTAAGATACTTATACTGGTGGTCTATACAAGTTTATTTATATTAGTATTGAACCAAGGATCTTACTTGAGTATAATTCAGAATAATTAGTAATAATGCTTGCTTGTATGATTTCTCTATTTTATTAAACATGTTTCTTAGCATCTGCCTGACCTGTTGTTAATATATGAATTCAAACAGCCGCTCATAAAAATATTGACGAACTTAGCGGGAAGAGCCCACGTGTATGATTAAACAAAGCGAGCTATGACTGCATGCAAGAATTTAGTGTACTGAACATAAGTTTTATTGTAGTTTAATCATTGTGTACCATTCTGAGAGAGCCATCCTGGGTAAGAGTCCCATCTATCCTCTGTATTGGTTGGCGCAGTTATAATATAATTTTGTCAATGCTCATCGGGTGGACTCTTTCAGAATGATGTGTAAATGGTCACGTCCCACACAAGGACAAAGCCCTAAACACTAAGTAACCCACACAAGGTTAAACTATAGAGAGGCCAATAGGACTGCTAATTAAAAAGGGGGAGATTTAAAGAAAGAATGGAATGAGTGTAGTATGTCTTATAATTGAAGATTATATACGGGAATAAGAGATAAGTTTAACAAGGAAGTAGTAAGAATAAACAGCATATAAAACCCAATAAACGAAAAAGCGACGTAACAAATGGCACAGTCAGTCGACAGGATGTGATTTGATCCTGAAAACAAAAGCTAGTAAATAGATCAATCACAGTGAGTTGGTCTTTGAATTCATATCAGGCAGGCGTAAGACTAGTGAGAAAATTAGTGTATTAGAATATTTCAGTAACATCTTATTGTGAGCCAAAATACCAACATGTCTCTGCCTACAAGTTCCAATATGGACAACGAAGAAATGTTTAGATCCATAAACCCTGCACAAGTATTCCCACAATTTTCTGGGGAAGACACTGATGATGTGGTATCTTTCTTTGAGTATATTGAAAATCTAAGAAAGATTAACCGCTGGAGTGATTTCCAGCTAATTCTACTAATACGCAGCAAATTAGTAGGGAAGGCCAAGGCCTATTTGCAATCATCACAAAGTAGCAAATGAATATAACTAGTATATCAATCAGAAAATCTGCAGTCGAAACTAATAGTTAAATTGATAATACATATAATTTAATATAGTTTTTATCCTGGCGCAAGCCGCACAAAATCATGTTACGGGTGGCATGTGTCCCACAGACCTGCTGTTGGCCACCTATGCTGTAAATGATTCCTCACTAATCTCTCCAAGATCTTAACAACTACTGATGAAACACAAACTGGTCTATACTTTCTTTTAAGGTTATGTGGTGGTCAGCATTCATGGTTAAGAATTTAAGGAGACAGAACAAACGTGTTAAAATAATTACTTTACTTAATATTAGGAAAGTAACATTTGAAGTTTTGACCTCTGTATTGAGGTCATCATCAGAATGATACATATGTATAAGAAGCAAGCTACATACTACTGCACTTGACAAAGATAAAATGAATCTAAGCTGCTTATTAATCTTTTATCTAGCCTGACCTCTAGTGGGAAAATAAAAAAAAATAAAAAAATAAAAATTACCACATATTATCGCATATAATGCAAAAAATTTTTGGTAAAAAATACTACTTAAAGTTGGGGGGTTTGCATTATATGTGGATCCTAAAAAAATATAACATCTTAATTAGACTTGCACACACACACAGTATATACTACCTAATGCCTATGCAACCAAATCTACTCACATTCGGCGACCGAGCGCGCATCGTATCTGCGCATAAAGCTACTTGCATTACGGGCATTATGCGCAGATACGATGTGCTCTCCGTCGCCGAATGATAGAGCACAGTGAGATAGATAGGGCACAGTTAGGTATATCGGTTTAACCACAGTTAATTTTAAATATTATTCATTAAACAAACCTAGCCTGAAAATGAGCCCACAGAAACGTAAACGTTCATCTTTTGAAGCAGGATTTAAATTGCGTGTCGTGCAGTTTGCAGAAGAACATAATAACAGTGTTGCTATGAGAGAATTTGGTGTAGCAGAGAGTAATATTAAACTTTGGTGTAAGCAAAAAGACAGTCTTGAAAAAATTCCCAAAACGAAACGTGCCTGTTGTGGAGATGTAGCATCCTTTCCAGAACTCGAAGAAGAGTTAATGAATGGATTTTGACGCAACAAGAAATGCAATTCGTTTTCGAGCTCTACAACTCAAGAATGGTAAATTCAAGGACACACCAGGTATTTCATCTTTTCTTGCTTTGCCTGGGTGGTGCAACAGAGTTATGGAACACAAAGCATTAACATTGCGACACTGAACAAAAATTCTGCAGAAGTTACCAGAGCAGCTTGAAGAAAAAGTGCAGTCCTTCCATAAATTTATCATAAAATTATGGAAGTGTCACGGATATGAACTTTCCCAAATTGGCAATATGGATGAGACGCCCATGTACTTTGATATGCCTGGGAATCGAACAGTAAACTCAGTTGGTGAAAAGGGTGTCTTCATAAAAACAACAGGATGTGAAAAAACGCATTTTACCGTTGTTCTAGCATGCATGGCAGACGGAACCAAATTAAAGCCAACAGTGGTATTTAAAAGGAAGAAAATTCCGAAGTATATGAAATTTCCACCAGGTGTAATTGTTCGCGCCAATCAGAAAGGTTGGATGGATGAAGAAGGTGTGCAGTTGTGGCTGGATCAAGTATGGAACATACGTCCAGGTAGCTTGTTACGTCAACAAAGCATGCTAGTCTGGGATATGTTCCAGGCGCATTTAACAGAGGCAAGCAAAGAGAAAGCACGTGAGCTACATACAGACCTAGCAGCCATACCCGGGTGGTCTAACTTCCATTTTGCAGCCGCTTGATGTTAGCTTGAATAAGCCATTTAAAGATAACTTACGTGAAAAATGGAGAGAATGGATGTCATCTGGTTTGTTGAAGATGACAAAGGGTGGGAATTTTCAGAAACCTGAGATCACCATAATCGCCAGCTGGGTTAAAGAAGCATGGGATTCGATACCATCTGAAATGATTCAACGCTCGTTTCTTAAATGTGGAATAAGTAATTCAGTGGATGGCTCCGAAGATTACGTCATATACGAAAGCGAGGATGACTCGCAACAAATTGGAAAGCATGAAGACGATGACGACAACTGCTACACTGATGATGCAATCCCTACAGATGAACTTATAAATGAAATGTTTGACTCAAAAATGAAGAAGAATTTAAAGGAGTTTGACATTTTGTTTTAAAATATTTCTTTTGTTAATTCGTATTGTATTATTTATAATGTTATGGAACAAGATTAACAGATCGCATTATACATGGACATGCCATTTTAGGGCTAGTTTTCAAACAAAATTTCTAGTTCGCATTATACGTGTATCACATTATACACGATAATATACGGTAATAATATTAAAAAATAATAATAATAAAAATTAAAATAAAATAAAGTTTAAAAAAATTAAATATAAAAATAATTTAAAAACAGAACTGTATTAAACATTTCTAAAGTCTTCTCGTATTGAGATTTCCTTCTGGGCTTGTTCCTGTTGCTATAAGGGTTGCAGATGGGTCCTTCACATTCTTGGAATGATCAGTCTGTCATTTTTGTTCAGGTTTGGATTGTGTTTTAGCATTTCACATGCTTCTTTAAATTTTATCTCAAACCAGGATTTGGTGCAGTGTAGGGACTTGGTGCCTTTCCAGTCAATTCTATAGTATGTTTGGAGTGTGTGGTCTGATAGGCCTGTTTTTCCATAGTGGAGTTATTTAATGTGTCATTTGTGTTCTCCTTTTTCTGATTGGGATGATGTGTCCTGTTTCCCCTGTGTAGGGTAGGTTACATGTACATTAGATTTTGTAAACCCCTAGGTGGGCCATGTGTGGAAGAGGATTTTTGGAAAAACTCTTTTTTTTCTCGAAATTCTTGTCACACGTCTTCCAGTCTCGGTCTACCACAAACCTACACACACACACACGAGCCAGTACATACACAAAAATTCATACCACCATCCAACACAAACACTAGGAGTCATAAGCACCCTCAAACACAGAGCACTATTTGCTCAAATGAACAAGCTCTAAACCAGGAATTCAAAATCATTAACCATATATTTGTAAAAAATGGCTATAATGAAAAAACACTTCACAAGATCCTCCATAAAATTACCACTGAAAACAAAAAAGATTATTTTATCTTGAGGCTTAGGTTAGTTAAAAAAAAAAGAAATGTAGCCTGACTCGTGTGCCCAAAAAGTAAATATTTTCGACAAACTTTCGACAATTTCTTAAATAAAAGCATTTCCTTTCCAAGGTCAAGGGTTGGATTCTTGTCTCTGGCATCATGCTTAACCCAGTCAACGGTTTGAGTATTTATTAACCAGCGAATTGAATTACAAAACTAAGGATTGACTATTTCACCTCGTACTGTTGTGTCGCCTTTTTCTTATTACAACTATTTTCAACCTTTGTGCTATATCTTCATTATACGCTCAATCAGGTAACACATGGTACCTCTGAGGGACAATGGAATTTCCTCGAGATCGAGGCAGTATCAGAGTGTCTGAGATTTACCTCTCGTAAAATGCCAAGAAATTTATTTGTTTCGCTGCACCACTTAGCACTATTAGATTATTAATATTAACAACCAAGAGGTAATCTCAGGACAGTACTTTATGATACCTATCAACTCTGCAGACGTGGCCAAAATTTACCCTTTCCTAATATCCTGCATAGGTTCGTAATATTTTATAAGAGGTGCATCGGATTCCAGAAATCACAGAAAGTCTTTGTTAGAATCAAAAGCAAGGTTTATTATATCTCAAAAGTTGGTACACTTAATAACATTAGTTTAAATTCCCATCTTAAGGAAGTTCCAGATAAAGTAAAAAATATTCAAATACTACTAATATACTTATAACATATTATGCAGTAGCCTTCTAAAGTAAGAATTATATTAACACTCTCTAATGCATTAGTCATGTAATATTATCACAGTCATTCTAAAACTCCATAGTTCTGTCAGACTACACAAGATAACATTCATATCTTTCACAATCTCTTTATAATTTATCAATTCTTTACTCTAAACATATCCGTAACTTCATTCAATATAAAAGCGAACTTTAACACAGCGACAGACAGTAAGGTTAAATTCAATAGCTTTCTAAAGTGATAGCAATACAATCTTATTCTGTATCAGTAATGTCCCTTTTCTATACATATCAACGTGGTACAAATCTTTCATTTATATTCAGTGAAACACAAAGTCTACTTATCTTCCCTTTTTTGTTCTTTATTGCATCATAGGTCCACAGGATACTGGCCTTCTGTGGACAGCCGGACTTGCTTTTTCCACGGAGAATGTGGCCGCCGAGACCCACAACTGCCTTAATCGGTATCCTCCGGTACGGAGGCACTGCCACCCTACGCCACCACGAGAGACGAACACACAGGAGATCCAGGAACAGAAAGCCTTGTTTCAGGGCTGCATGACCCTTATATTTCCCTCTTTTCTTCTCGGCGTTTCTCGCCCTTTTCGATGTCCAGCCAACTCTCACGTGCTCGTACATCACGGTGTCCAGTCTCTCCCCTGCTATCGCACGTACGTTGACATCACGTTGTTTGCTTGGGGCGAGCCGCTCCCTCGCATACGGCTCCGTGACCTTTGGACTTCACTCCCCCCAACAGTTGAATTTGTGCTTACATTTATAATTCTTTTATACATGTTATTTTATAATGCTCTGGTAATGTTTTACACTTTCAATATTAATTTAACCTCATTCGCGAATGGCACAAAATACATAATTATTTAACCTCTTATGCCAGACTATGCTTGATATACACACACACACACACACACACACACACACACACACACACACATACACACACACACACACATACACACACATAGTACTTATTTTACACTTAGAGGCAATTTACTGTATTTATCTCCCTTTTTTGTTTGGAAATGCATGTTAGATTGTGATAAGATAGGAGTTCATAAATTTCCACTCTATCACAATCCAACAGTAGCTATACAACATCTTAGAGGTATTTCAGAAAAAATAGACAGAACACTACATAGATACAGTTTCAAGACTACCTTCAAACCCCTGATAAAATTAAGAAATTTACTTAGTTCTTCGAAAGATCCTCTTCCACACCTCGCCCACTTAGGGATTTACAAAATCCAATGTACATGTAACCTACCCTACATAGGGCAAGCAAGATGCACCATCAAAATCAGAAAAAGATGAATACAAATGACACATTAAATACCTCCACTATGGAAAAACAGGCCTATCAGACCACGCACTCCAAACATACTATAGAATTGACTAGAAAGGCATGAAGTCCCTACACTGCACCGAAACCTGGTTTGAGAGAAAATTTAAAGAAGCATGTGAAATGCTAAAACACAATCCAAACCTGAACAAAAATGACAGACTAATCATTCCAAGAATGTGAAGAACCCATCTGCAACCCTTATAGCAACCGGAACAAACCCAGAAGGAAATCTCAATACGAGAGGTCTTTAGAAATGTTTAATGTAGTTCTGTTTTTAAATTATTTTTATATTTAATTTTTTTACTTTATTTTATAATTTTATATTATTATTATTAATTTTTATTTATTTATTTTTATTTTCCCACTAGAGGTCAGGCTAGATAAAAGATTAATAAGCAGCTTAGATTCAGTTAACCTTTGTCAAGTGCAGTAGCATGTAGCTTGCTTCTTACATATGTATTTTTCTGATGATAACTCAATACAGAGATCGAAACGTCAAATGTCACTTTCCTAATATTAAGTGAAGTAATTATTTTAACACGTTGTGTCTCCCTAAATTTTTAACCATGAAAACTGGTCTATAGTTTCACACTTCCCGTCTGCCTCCATCCTTATGTAATGGCACTATCTTACCCTCCTTTCACTCCTTGGGTAACTTTCTCTTGGCCATATTTTCACTGAAACCAGGTCAGGGAAGCTGTGAGTTGTTTGGCATTCTTTCACAACCAATGGCAAAATCCCATCCAGTGTCACTTCTTTATTGACATCCAGAGTTCTTGGTATTTGAAACACACCTGCATGTCTAAACCTCGAACCTGCCCTATCCCTTTAGTATTAAAACCTACTTCTCCAGGAATGAATACCTCAATAATGGGTTCATTGAACAACTCCACTATGTCCTTTGCATCAGTCACTCTATTCTCATTTTTATCCAACATTGTTATTCATCCACAATCATTTCTCCTCTGACTGATCACATAACTAAAAAAATTCCTTAGGATTTTTGGATCTGAAGGCCAGTCTCTTTTCATTTTCCAGTTTTGCCTTCCTCACCATACTAGTCACTCCCTTGGCCTGAGTCTTATATTATTCATGCCTCTTTTTTACCTACAATTCCTGTTTGATATCAGTTTTCATCCACATTACACCAAATTGTGTTCTCTTCTTCACTCATAGTATATAGCTTGCTATTGCTGCTAATAAATATTCCTTCATAAGTTCCCAAGCACTAATGATATCCTGTCCTTCCAATTCCTCTCTCCATGGAACTGCCCCAAGTTGATATCTAAGACTGTTATAATCACCTACCTTTTAATTTCACATCCATTCTTTTTTCTTTGATGCTACTGCATGTCTATTCACTTCCAAGTCAAAACCACATGGTCACTCTCACCAACTGGTGACAGAGATGCCATCTCAGTTATAATCATATCTTCTGATGCTGTGACCAAATCCAAAACTCTTGAACCTCGTGAATCTTCTACTACATGTAAGAGATTTGTCCCTCAAGAATTCCAGAAATTCCATTCTTTTATTATTACATGCAGTTTTGTCTTCTCCATTTATACTGCTGTAGTTAAAATCTCCTATAACAGTCATTCTTTCTCAACCACCTATGCTCTTTACCCTCTATGTTGCCTGGCTTATAGCAAAACTACCAAATATCCTGTCCTGCTCTTCTCTACTTCACACCATATGCTTTCAAAACCATTAGTGCCATTTCTATCCAAATCTTCCACTTTGAGATGACATAAGTAATCACTTATTATAAGCAGTACTCTATCATTGTGTTTTCCCTTTCTATCTTGTCTAAAAATTGTTCTTCCCTGGTATTTCTATTCCTGTTAGTATATCATCTTCTGTTAACCACATCTCAGTGATCCCAATAATCTTTGGACAGGCTGATGCTGTCAGCACCACATTCATTTCCTTTATTCTGGATACTTCTGGCATTAGTATAAAAAAAATCAAGACATTGTTACTGTTTCTATACTTATCATTATCCCTTCCAGACTCCACTGGATTCGGTATTACCCAAAGTATTTCCCCTTCTCCCAAGCACATATTCCCACAAGAGGCCACCCCTGCTACCATCCATCCTGATAATTCTAGTTTCCTTGCATTCATCACCGACTCATTTAGAGAACAGCATTCTCTCCAGATGCCTACATCCTTCTGCATTCAAATGCAAGCTGTCTCTCACACACAGTTCCTTTCTGTCTTCAAATGCCTTCCAAGTATCCACGTATTCCAAGCCTCTCTTTTGACCCAGTCTGGCTATTATACTATTCATTATTGATGCCCTTCTCTGAAGCTCTGAATTATTATACCTGAGCAGCACCCTCCCACCTCCACACACACACACACACACACACACGCATACTATCTTCTCTCTCTGTCTTCTTCTGTATAATCTCAAGCATAAACATCAGATCTCTTGCCATCTGATTCATACTACCTCTGAAATCATTTGTGCCCACCATCACAATCATTTCATCCACCCTTCCACCTCACTTAATTGCCATAGCCACACTTTCTATTATTCTTTCAGGTAAACACTCCTGAGGCATTCTGTCTTACACACTACAGATTGAGTCGCCATACATCACATCTCTTGCCACTGTGTTTCGTCTTTGCTCACCTGCATCTCTCTCTTCCCCCCTCCCTCCCTTTTAACACTTTCTTTGTTCATGCCCAGGTCTTTTGAACCTACTTACCTGTTGTCCTGGCATCTTCCATCCCTGGTTCAAGTTTTCCTATTGTCTCCTCTTCTATCATTCCCATAACTCTCTCTCACTCCTACTCTGATTTGCTTTGCATTCATCGTTTCCAGTCACTTAATCTCTTCTTTCATGCCTCTCAATTCATTTTGCAACATTCCACTTCCTCTTTCAGTGCATCTATCTCTCTCTGCAAGCTATGCAGAGAGATAGATGCACTCCTCATTCATCCTCCATTTAATGCCATCTTTGAAAACTTCACATTGATTCAAATTTACAGTACTCCCTACTTTTATTTTTTCATTTGTATTCTGCTCATTATCCTAACCATCAATCACGCTTCTCATCTCTCTTGGTTGGTATGCTCTCGTTTTTGACGTAATGCTGCTGAGGTGTTACACTAATCTCTTTCACACTTCTGAACTCATTCCTGAGACATTCCACTTTCTCTTTCAGGGCATCTCTCTCTCTCTCTGTCTGTAAGCTACCGCTCTTGATCGTGGTTAATCATTATATATCCTTTATCCATAAACTATCCTTAAAATATCCATATACACACATCCTAAATATCCTATCCTTATCCATAACCTTATCCATAACCTTATCCAATAACCTTATCCAATAACCTTATCCAATAACCTTATCCAATAACCTTATCCAATAACCTTATTAATATGGTGGTTAATCCTTATTTCCTTAGCAGCCTTAGTCTCTTTATTGATTCTCTTCTGGTTGTTTGTATAGCAGGATGAAAAACCTCAGTATCTGGGAGAAATATTGAGACTGGCTAACTTGCTTTCAAATGAAAAGCTCTGATAAAGGTTCTTTGCATCTTAAATGGGATTTGAACCCAGGTTTTTTACCAGAGGGCATAGTCAAAATTGAGTTATAGAGGAGATACGATAGACTTTCAAGTTAGTTAAGGAATTCTATCAGATTAATACTGAAAAATTATAAAAAGAGTGGATGTTAAGATGGGAAGAATGAGGGGCCATCCCTGGAAGTTGTATAGGAATGTGGTGAAGAACGGAGTGAGGAGTAGAATTTTTTATATGAAGAGTTGTTAGTGAGTGGAATGCATTGCCTGAGTGCGTCATGAGTACAGGTAGTGTGAATAACTTCAAAGTTGATTATGAGAGGCATGTTACTGGTTGAGTGGGCCTTCCACAATGAGTCTGTTGACTCCATGGAGGCTACCAAATAATAATAATAATAATAAACATATGGAGACTACATAAAGAAGTTAAAAGTCTTGAATTTGTTGACCTTGATTTTGTCAAGTTAACTATTTTTGTATCACCATCATCAAGTACGTTTAAGTTATTCAGGCATTCTTCTTGACATTTTAACTTGTCTGTGGTTGCAGTATGTCTATGAGATTAATATCTCATGGGCACATATTTTTGATGTAATAAGACCAATATCCATTTTCCAGTTATTGATTCTGTTCCATCTATAGAAATTTCACAACACAAAGACCAATCATTTTGGTTTTCTTCAAAATAAAAGTGAATTAAATTAAAAATGTCCTCACCAGTTGTATGCTTTGTTAAAGGATGACAAAATGGCATATTTTCTTCTACTTTGCCTTTGTTCAAGTAATGTGCAGATAATGGATAGATTGAAACATCAGTGGTTTTATCTAATTGCAAAGTATAAAATATTGTTTTTCTTTCACATTCTATAAAAATGGATTCAGCATTATAGGACATTCATGTATTTGGTATGACACTGTGCAAAGGGTATCATCTAATTTCTTTGCTAAATTGTAACTAAACTTTTCACATGGGAAAAAAAAAAATTTCTGTAATAGTATGGACTTCCTAAGCTTTTGCTATTTCATAACTTAGTAAGTATCCCTCAAGTGCTTTTCACTGTCTTGATTTTTGAGTGATATATGAATCTATTAGATGTTTTGAGTTTCTGCAATTTCCTCTTAAAAAAATCAATTGACCTTTTCTGCAGAGTTTCACGTTTTGTGTTGAAGTGATGAGATGAAGGAAGGTTTCAGATTACTATTGAAGAGCACTTCTCTGCAAATGGCACCTTGTGTGAATGAATAATGTCCTCATTTTCAAGACACGAAAAATTAAATTTAATATAATCTCCACTATATTTCCTCTTTTTAATGTTCATTTTTCATGCCAGTGTTTTGAACAGCATTATATGAGGTTTTATCTTGGATGAATATGAAGGATAATTTTCATTCTTCTCATTTTACTTGTATTACAGCGTTTTTTTTTTAGTTGAATGGTGCAGCACAGCTGCTGGCAACTAGCATTGTTTCTGGAGTTTAGGTTGCAATTGAATGGTGCAATAGGGGAATACATATCGACATTTATGTTCCCATTTCTCCTCCCATCTGCTAATATTCTATTATGCATGTTTTTATTATATATGGATATATGACTCGAATCAAGCTAAATACAGGGAAACCTCACTTGACGTGATTAATTAATCCATAAATTAATGCGCACTAAGTGAAATTGCATTAAGCGAATACAATAAATAATAAGAATAATTATAATTCATCCATCAATTAACACAAATTTGGAAAAAAAAATTGCAGTATAAAAGGATAAAATAATCAAAGTTAATAAAAATCAATTACTTAAATTTTTATTTAATATCTAAACATTTGATTGAGCTACTTTTTTTTTTACAAAAAAATTAAGTAAAGATGTTTGAATCATGTTCGACTTTTTCATCTGGTCATGCAATTTGCAATAGCTGGCGACTGCAGATTGGCAACAAATAATTTCGCATAGCGTAAAAAAATCGCCTTAACTGATTAATCACTCGCTTAAAGTGGGAAATAGTATCATTTCACTCAATTGTGCTAACTGATTATCACGCATATCGAATTTGCATTAAGCAAGGTTTTCCTGTATAAATTTTGAGCTGAACTACATAAATTAATATTAAGCTTGCTGTTTAGTTTACAGTAATATACCAATGCAAATCTAAGTAGCTGCCATTACAGAATTTTGTGAATTCAATAGAACAACATCTTTGTGAACCATTAGAATTTGTAAACCACAGATTGAGAACCAATGCTATATGAGAATGTATATGCAGATTGGCCTACAAAATAAAAGGATGATCATTATGTGTGATTTTAATTAGTCAGAGATGGCATTAGGCATGCAAAAATAAATAAATAAAATAAAATAAAAATTAATTTCTCATTTATATAATTTAAATATATATATATATATATATATATATATATATATATATATACACACAATTTTAACACACACAAACATACATTTCATCCTAATTGCACAGGATTTTTTCAAGTGTATACATACATTAATAGACAAAACAGTTAAGATAAATGTGACAACCATTATGTAGTTCTAGAAGAAACTGATGTTATTTTAAAATATTTCTAATTGTATGTTGCAGAGTTCAGTATGTTTTGTGTGCGTTTATGCATTCATGTGCATGTGTGATGGATAGGATGCATTTCAGACCAGTTGCATACTCATGAACCGGCAGAGTCTACATGCTTATATACACGCACGTCCTAATAAAGTAGAAATCTGTAGCAAAACCAGGAATAAACATCAATCAACATCCAACAGTAAACAGTGTTTTTTTGCAGATGGTTATGTAATTATACAGAAATCAGAAGAGGACCTTCAGAGATCTGTTAACCGTTTACAGCAGCTAAACCAGTGAACACTTGTACAATTTACAATATCTTTAAAGAAAACTAAAACTATGGCATTCTGGGGTAAATATCCTATATGAACTGAAACAGTAACTGGAAATGAAAACTCTTAAACAAGTAGCACACTTTTATTGTTTAGGATGTGATATAACATTTGATATAGATAATGATGTAGGTAATAAATTATACTACTTTCAAGCAGCCTGTGGTATTACCTAGTCTAGCCATAAATTCTGTTACAACTTGAAGAGTGCATGAACCTTTAATCTGTGAGTAAATCATTTACAGCTTTCAGCACATATCAACCACATATAACAGCACTCAGTATTCGAAATCCCTCTTTTGGCTTCATGCATCCTCGAAGTCTATGAGGCCATGTATCGATTGTGACACACACACAACAGCTAATGAAAACTCTGCCACTGCGTACTCCAAATCCACCTTCAGACTGGTTATACTGGGATGTTGTTTCTTGCAGGCTAATCTCTCAAGCTCCAACCATAATATGAAGCCTAGTGGATTCAGATCAGGACTTCCAGATGGCCAATCAGATGGTGATATGTGGTCAAGCACATTCACCTCCAACCAACCACTGTTGTGTGGTCCTTGCCTTGTGTACAAGGGCTGAGTCCTGTTGGAAGGTCCACTGCCTACTGTTAAACAAGGTTTTGTCCATGGGTTCCAACACGGTGTCTTGATACATTTTGGTGGAGGTTTTGACCCTTTTCTTGTGGAAATGCAACTTGGATCCCCCTTGATACCCCTCCCCCACCACCAAACCATCACTGACATGAGGTGATCTTTGAATCCTGGGTGCTGTGGTATGGTATGTGCTGTGCAGCCATCTGGGGCATATACTCAGTCATTTTGGTAGTTAAACAGCTCTTCAGTGGTGAAAATCTTCTCATCTGTGAAGAGAATATCTCTGTACCTGTTGTTCTACTGCCAGAGAAGTGCCTTTTGATTTTTTTCACTCTCTGCCATGTAAGTTGTAGTGCTAGGAAGTTTCCAGTAGAACGATGATAGGCTCTCACCCCCAGGTCATCAGTAGTACACGTGGCATTGTTCTCTGCAAAACGCTCATCTCTCACGACATCACTTTCTGTATTCTTGCAAAATTACAGCAGGGGCATGACTTAACAGTCCTCATAAGCTGTTTTATCTTAACACAGCATAGTCGACCTATTCTTTGATGGTTATGTACGTCTTCTTTTACATTATAATGGTTAATTGTCTGATATACAAGCATCCTACTGATCCTGAATGTTTTTTGCATGTTGTCTGAGGTTAGTAGTCTCCCCACTGCATGTCAACCCCTACAGCTAGACAACTCTCTACTGATGGCACGTGAATGTTGCTGCATACAGTGGCACTAACAGAATCAGACTTGCTCATTTATGTGGGCAGCGTGGGAGTGTGTGGAAGTTGTAACAGCATTTATGGCAAGACTGTGTATATAAGATGGACAACAAAAGGCAAAAGATGGAAGGAAACACAATTAAAATTTTATAAAGTATTGTCATTATCAACAATATCATGTTTCAGAAAGTTGAATATACAGAAAAAAAAAGATGAAAATATAATACAAGCAGCTGAAATGAGATTTTTTAGAGCAGTTAAAGGATGCACCAGAATGGATAGAATATATAAAATATGGAAGGAGGACACCTACAGCTAATGAAAGAAGGAAGGCTATTAAAATAAGTAATAAAATATAAAGGGAAGGAGATATAGGAAGTTAGAGGAAGAGAATGAAAGTATAGTCCTTTGCATGCCCAAACAAGCTTTTAGCTTATATCTTGAATGAAGAGGACTATGTTTAGTGAGTGGAATGCATCTAGCATTCCACTCACTAAACTTAGTAAACTGATGCTACCCACAGAATTAGTAAACTAAATCAGTGGATAGTATCTTTTTTTTCTCTCTCTCTCCAATATATTGCTGGGCATGTGTGGTGGGAGAGAAGGGATTTTGGATATATCTGCTGATTGTCAGTAGTTTTCTGCATATAGGTGGGAAAGTGAAGTATCATTAAAGTAGCTTGAAGTGCAGACTCTTGCCATTCTCTTTTTCTATAGTGAATTGATTTTTTTTTGTTATAATATGAATTGTTTACAAAAGGCGTGCAACTTTTATGCATGCAATTAGTAATATATGCTAAAGGTCAGCATGTTAGTGAGCTTAAAGGTCAGATAATTTAGAAGCTGCTCTAAAAATCAAATTCACTTATTTTTATTTAAAGCAGTTCAGGTCTCTAAATTTTTCTTTTGATTTGCCTATTTTTCAAGATGAAACATATGCATCAAAAGAAAAATCTTGCCACCTCTGGGACAGATAAATCACTTTTAAGCTTGAAAATAGTTCATAAAGATTCCCTGCAGTAAACCTTGATAAAATTAGGACTTGATTTTGAACTCAGATTTTTACAAAATGGGGACAAATGATTATTATTTTGTGACACCTCCAAGGAATCCAAAGGCTCATCAAGGGAGGGCACTTACTCTATAACTCTCCGTGTCTACCACTTAATTCGCCAACTACACCAAACCACTACTAACATCATCATCTACACCAATGCCATCTACTGCCCACCACCAGTATTTTTTGTCTATGAATTGCATGTGTTCTGAAGGCTGATTTGTCTGTATGTGGGTTGAAAAACCCGAGTTTCCAGGAGGAAAAAACCCTGCTACCTCCATATGAGATCAGCTAATTCGCCTTCAATTGAAAAAAACCATTTTAAGGTTACTGTCACAATGAGAATCAAACTTGGACTTTTTTCCAATTGAAGGGTGCAACGTACTGTCATTCTTCCAACTGCACTATGGCACTTAATCATTGTTAACTGTACTATGGATTGTCTGCATGTTCTGGGATGTTGACTCTTTGGAGTGGTTGATGAATGTGTGTAATCCGAGCTGTGTGGCTAAATTAATATTATGTGACTCCTCCAGGGAGTCCATAGACTCATCAAAGGAGGACACCTACTCTACATTTCTCTTTCTCCACCACTGAATCCACCAACTACAACCGCAACTACACCAACACCATCTACCTCCCTCCACCACCACTAACATTTCCACAGATGATGACAAACATCTATGCCCACGCTGGGATTCGAACCCACAGCCTTTTGGCTGGGGAACGGATACGCTAACTGCTCGGCCAACCAGGCCAGCAATATTAAATATTAAATAAGTATTAAAACATGTTATATTTTAACTAGATGGTGCACTTAAGAATAATTATTTTAAAAACAACATTTTCATTTGCTCCCTATAGAAGTTAGCGAAGGTGTGAAATATGGTGCTGCTGAAAGATAATATACAAACCACCACACATAATGGCCAGAACAGATAGCAAATCTGTAGAGAGATGCAAGTACCAAGGTGCCCTTAAAGGGATTTGTAAAAATGGATGTGATGTTGCAACTGACCATGATAATTTTTTTTTATTCTTATATATATATATATATATATATATATATATATATATAGTGCTGTCTCATTAATCCGAACTAATAAAAACCATGCTTGTTCGGATTAGCAAAAAGTTTGGATTAACGAATTTTTCCCCAAGAGACCACTAGCATTTAAGAAAAAATAATCGGATTCTGCTGGTACATCAATTTAATTCCATAAATAAATTAACTGATAGAAAAAAGCTACTGTACTGTAATATAAAACAAAAAAATGGTACACAAGTTTATTTTGGTAAAAAATTTAATTTGTATGTACCTGTATTGTTGAGGATTCTGATTTAATAAAATTGCATAGTTCAGTACGTAACTATGCAATTTCATTAGTTCAGTATGTAACTTAATTTGCTTAAAAAAAATCACTTTTTTGTACACAACACAAAAAAAAAGTTTTTTATTTCTTTATAAAAAAAAGTCACTGATTTTCTTTTGCTTCTTGGAAGCTAAACTTTTTTCGAATGCTTCTTCTCGGAGCTGCATTAGCAACAAAATTTTGTGGAATGGCGTATCATTCTGCTTAGCACATTCTATACACATATTAAAACTGTCAGCTGCCTCTTCATGTTTTACTTTTTCCTTTGAGTTCATCATGGTCATCATCATCTTCTAATTCATTCTGTAGTAGCGTCATATTTATAATTTCAGCATCTGATTTTATTTCTAATTCACTTTCGGTTCTACCCGTAAATCATTCTGTAACATCTGTTTGTGAAATATCAACATCTGGATTTATATTTTTAACCAAATTATGCACGTTCTGAATTTCCTCTTTTTGTGTATGTTTGTGATTCATGCCGACAATACAGTACGTATTGTACAGTATAAAAATGCAAATGTAAACATGCAATAAATCAAAATAGGCCTCCAGTATAACCGTGCAATTGACAGTATGAAAAAAATACTGTACTGTAATATTAATAAAATAAATAATAGTTAACATAATTATTAAATAAAAATAATACTACACAAAATAATAATACGTAATAAATAAAACTTTTTTAAAACTTTTTTTCTTTCAAACAGCAGTTCGGATTACTGGAGGGTTCGGACTAAAAAGGTTCAGATTAGTGAGATACCACTGTACTTGTATGTTGTGTTATTTTTTACACAGAGCAGAAAGAGACTATACATGGAATTTTTTCAAGCCACTTCAGGCTTCCAATAATAAGGCTATGATTTCACACCAGACAATGAAATTCACCTACCATCCAAGACATTCAGAATTCCATGCTCATAGTGGAATTCGAACTTGTGACCTGTTGGAAAGCAGATATGCTAACCACTCGGCCAACCAGGTTGATAAATATGTTGACATCTGTGCTATTTAGGATGGTTTCCTTTTTAACATAGGAGGAAAAATATGGCTTGTGTGTGCGGAGGGAAGAATATGGACTGGTTAGTTGTTTGGCTAGCCAAGTATGAAGGGAGAAATCAGTAGCATTCAGTATGAGCTAGAGTTGATTATTAATTTTTAATAAACATATATTTAAGGAGATAGGAATTAAATGGTTTGAACATTGATGTTAATTCTGAAGGCCATTCCCCCCCCCCCCCACACACATCCGTGGAATTGATCTTTTAACCCCTAGGTTAGGTAAGGCAGATTTTTAGGAGTAATGTTACTCATCATCCATACTATTATTAACTATTCTTCAGTAGATCTATGATGGCAACAGATAGTTTAGAGACTGTTAGCAGTTGCTGGTTGCAAATGCTTCATTTTAATATGAACCGTCAGCTCTAATGTTGAAATTCGTTTCGGTCTAACCATATATTTGTGGCTGAGGTTAAAGGCCCTAATGCTGTTTCATTCATGAAAAAGAGTTTAATAATGACTCTTCAAGGCTGTATTTGAGACTAGCACAATGATATTAAAATGAATTTACATTTCTCATAATTTCTGAGCCTTGCTGGTTTGTTAATGCACACAACTCTTATAGTAATAGTTCTTCCCCATTCCCCCCATCAGTCATTCAGTCATTGCTTATAAAAACTATAATTAATAGTTATTAATTTCTTGCATTATGATGTCTATATGAGATGAAATATTGGAAACGTAGAACAAACGTAATCTTGCTGTTCATTGTTCATGCTAAACTCATCTTGTAGATTAATTATTATTACAATGACTAAACATACACACGTGACCATAGGAATAAGATTTTTTACTGTGGTTACGTGTGTATGTTTAGTCATGAATGCTCCATAGGTTTCATTATACGACTTATTATTGCAATGTTTTCCACAGCGTATGTTAAGATTTAATTTAATGCATGTTGTAATTTAATGGAATAGAATGCTGTAAGCTTTCAACTCCCACATCTACCTAGCTGTCCTTATTCACTGTCCCAAGGATTCAGGTAGGAGTCTTTAGAATTCATATAAGTTTTCCTTTATGAGCACACTAGGAAAACAAGTCTATCCAAAGGGGAAAAAATACTTGCTTCCACAACAGTGGATAGTTGGATCTGAAAGTCTTGACCCCTTATATAATCTATTGAATCAAAGGAGAAGAAATAAGTGCTATACCTTTTAACACCAAGTTGAATTTTCTTTCTTTATTTTATCTTTGATCTGCAGCAGTTGCTTATAACATACTCTAATTTGAATATGGATTTATTTGGAGTTTCCCAAAATATGGGGATTAAAGATTTTAAGGCCTCCCGCCTAACAACTATTGCTGCCTGAAAACACCCATTGAGGACACACTCTCCTAGGGGTTAGGGTTCTATATGTGATGGGTTCCACTTTGTGTTGCCTGTGTGCTCATATTCTTGCATTGTATTTCTAATGATAGCTCTCTGATGAAATGAAATATTAGCAACATTAAACTGAAATGCTTTTTATTCTTCATTGTTGTGCATTATTTTTGTATGAAACTAGGTGATGTGAATTTTTTGCACATTATCTAGTTATCATAGCTTGGAAAGAAGCTCATACAACATATTCAGGGGAAAATAAAGTGAAAAAAAAAATCATTGATATTAAACTCATTTTGTTTTTAGTTAATTCCTTAACCTCTCTACTGGCCGTGGTGGATGAAATAGTGAGATCTAATTGCACTTCTTATCCATGTTATTCAATAGGTGTTATAGAATCGTATCCAGATTTTGCTGGATGTCTATAGACGTCCTGGCTGGTTGGGGTGTTAATGGAGACATGCTAAACAGATTGTTTTAGAATGGTAATTCTAGCAGCATAGGTGTGTGTGTGAGAGAGAGAGAAAAAGAACAGAAACAGACTACCACATAGGATTTCAGGTTTAAGGGACTGTGAAATCTTTAACTTTAATTTTGCTTTTTAAAATTGAAAAAATAAATTCCCTAAAATAGGACACCTCATAGTTTTTGTAAATGTCGTATTGGTGTCACTTGATTTCATTGATGTTACTGTATAAGGTAACTGGAATTATGTGAACATTAATGGTTAACAATTGTTATGAGAAAGTCTATGGAATGATGTATCCCTGTTTGTTGGCATGGATTTCGAAGTGAGATTAAGCAGTACTGTATACAATATATTGAAGAGGGAATACAGTATTAATGTATGATAGTCTAAATGTTAATTATTTGATAGTTATAGTTAACAGACTTTTTTTCCAAATTAGTATATTTGTCAGTTCAATGATTTGTTAAAATAACTATTGTCATTCTATTTTAACCTTTTTCTTATAGCTGGTACTTTGGACCTTTGACTCGTCAAGAAGCTACTGATATATTACTAGCTGAGAATGACACAGGTGTATTTCTAGTTCGAAACAGCATTACCATCCAGGGTGATTTAGTACTCTGTGTCAGGTAAAACAGTACAGTAATAGTTTCTTTATTTTGTTAACTCATTCTAAATTGAATTCAACCACAAAAACACTATTCTTGTCCCATGTCAGACATCATCATGGTGGTGTAAAAATAGTTATAAAATAATAATATAAAAATGTAAAAAATACTCTAATTTTACTAATTTTCTAGATATCTGATAGTTGTAATATTTTCAAAGTTCTTTATTCTATTTTACAAATATTAAGTGTTGTGATATCTACCATTCTTTGTAAAGGCATTCTGTTTTTTATAAAAACAACATGTCAGCCATTACTAACTTCTCACTTGCGGCTTAGTGGAATAAGTGTGCATACTCTGAGGGGGTAGATGGGTGGCTGACAGAGAGAGAGAGAATGTAAGTTTGAAAATGCAGACTAGAGAATTTTATTTTAGGAAGTTTTTTGGAAAACTTGACAGTCGAATTATGTCAATAGAAGATTCTGATAAAGGGAATGAATCTTAGCAAGGTGAACTCTTTGATGGAAAAGGGAGACTGCCAACAACTGAATAGTAAATAAAGGCAATATTAAATAGAGCCGCCTCCATAGCTCAGTTGGTATAGTTGAAACCCTTTAGTCGGAAAGACCTGAGTTCAATCCTGTCCATGATGTGAGAAACCTTTATCTGGTCTCTTTCGACTAGAGGTGAGTGGATTTTTTCACCCAGAATCTCAGGCTTTTCATCCCCCAGAACAGGCAAACCAGTGCTGTGAGCACACATGAATTTACAGCCATGATGCTTATGACAATGTGAAAGAGATAGGATCCTCATCACATGTTGTAATGCTCGTAGTTAACCATAAGTCACATCATGGTAGTCAATCTCCTAGATAGGAGACAGCACTTGACTTCTATTTCAGTGTTTGAAGAAACTCTAAATGAAAAGCTTCATCTTCTGTTTCAAGGATGCTAGCGATATTAATTATTTTATCAGAACAAGTGATGTAATTAGAGAAATCTGAAACTGCAAATGGCTTTAATGAAGAGGTTCTACTTTGATACAATGTTTATAAAGTAATAAAAGTAACTTTTTGACTGGTAGAGCATTTATACTCAGTTCAGTGTAGTGTCATGGTGTACACGACATTGAGCTCACTGCTACCTCTTCTCTGGATGAAGAAACTCAGGTGTATGAGGATGAGATATTCGAGCTGTTGCACAATCTGAATAAGAATTCAGCAATAGGGACTGATGGGATATCAGCACGTGTGCTAAAAGACTGTTCAGCTGAACTCGCTGTTCCTTTGGTTGATGGATGTGAAAAATATCGACAGTGCATGGGAAGCATTTAAACAATACTTAAATGATGCAATATCAGAATGTGTCCCGAGAATTCGAAGATTAAATTGGGTAGGAAGCAAATGGATGTGTAATCGTATAAAGCAGGAGATTTGTAAGAAAAGGATTATTGGAAGGAATACCACGTGCATAAGGATGATGTCTGTTATGAAAGTTTTAAGCAGCAGGCCAGAATAGTCACAACTGTTGTATGGAAATTCTTGTAGAGAGGCTTATACGCTGGTTAAACATGATAACTAATAATTAAGGAAGCTAACGTTTTCCTAAAGTCCTGATGGTTCTCCCTGGTGGGCTATATTGGTAGTTCTTGGCCTTTAAATGTTTCCCAAATTTGGGGCAGTCTCATGCATCCAAATTTGTTGAGGTTTGGCATGTTCCTAAGGGCTGAGGCTGATTCCATGAATAGTCTTTCATATTTGAACTTGCTGCGGTGTATTACTGTGGCTTTCTTCCATCTTATTCTGTGGTGAGTATCCAGAGCGTGGTCTGCAAGCCCAGAGTGGCTGTACTGGTGGAATCGGATGTAATCCTTGTGTTCTGAGATTTTGATATTTGCTGTCCTGCCTGTTTGGCCAAAGTAGGACAATTTACAGCTGTCTCCTCCTTATTCACGAATGTCCCCCTCAAAGAAACCTTTGAAATTTAGCTAATCCAAGCTAAATTTCCTCCCAGTATCTCAGCCCTATTTCAGTTTACAATGAACTCAGGCTATTTCGTTTGGCAGGAAAAATTCTACAAACAGATAGAGGGGACAGCCATGGGTTCACCACTTTCCCCACCCTTGGCTTCTTTATGGAGACTTTTGAAGAGAAAGCCTTAAACTCAGCCCCACAAAAACCTACCATATAGCTTCGCTACGTTGATGATGCGTTCGCTATTTGGCCACATGGCCCGGATTCACTCCTCTCCTTCCTAACACATTTAAACAACCAACACCCTAGAATCAAGTTCACCCTGAAAAAAGAGGAAAACAATAACCTCCCCTTCCTAGACACACTAGTCACCTTCCAACCTGATGGAACCTTGGTTTTCTCAGTTTATAGAAAAAACACCCATACAGGCAGATACATTTACCAACAATCCCATCACCCCCCCCCCTCACAACAATATGGAGTTATTAAGACACTATTCAACAGGGCAAAAATAATCTGTTCTAATGATCAAGCCCTAACCACTGAACTAAATCACATCCATGACACTTTCTCAGCCAATGGCTACCCCCTCCCCAAAAGAATCCAAAAAATACTTAAACCAGTTATCCACAACCCACCTTCCCACCCACCCCTTCACAAAAAAGATTACTCTAAATCCATCACCATTTCCTACGTCCGAGGCACCTTGGAAAAAATCAACAAAATCTTAAAAAAAACATGACTTGACCACTTGTTACAGATCACACAGAAAATTGGCATCCCTTATCTGCTCCACTAAAGACCAACCACTTCTCCTAGACCTACCTGGTGTATACTAGGTCCCTTGCAGCTGTAAATTGTCCTACTTTGGCCAAACAGCAGGACAGCAAATATCAGAATCTCAGAACACAAGGATTACACCCGATTCCACCAGTACAGCCACTCTGGGCTTGCAGACCACACTCTGGATACTCGCCACAGAATAAGATGAAAGAAAGCCGCAGTAATACACTGCAGCAAGTTCAAACATGAAAGACTATTCATGGAATCAGCCTCAGCCCTTAGGAATATGCCAAACCTCAACAAATTTGGATGCATGAGACTGCCCCAAATTTGGGAAACATTTATCAGAAGAACTTCAGCCCAGAGGCCAAGAACTACCAATATAGCCCACCAGGGGGCACCATCAGGACTTTAGCTTCCTAGCTTTGGTTCTCATTTGCTGTTATGTAGTACTTGTGTGCACGTGTCTTTGTATTAAGTTCCCAAGAAGATGGCAACGTGATGTTTGCCGAAATATCGGAAAGTATATATTAAAGTTTATTTAATTTATATTTCTAGTGTATGCTGTCAATTCCTTAATTATTAGTTATGATGTTGTATGGAAAGCAAAGTCTGAGTATGAAAAGAAACTGGCTGTGCATGCTAAAGACAACCCACAAGAATTTTATTGATATGCTGCAATGCTGCAAGTAAAAGAAAGAATGAACATGAAAGAATAACTCTACTGAATGCAGATGGCATGAGGGTTACAGACAGAAGAGGTTGTTCAACTAATGAGTACCCAGTTTGTTAAAAGCTATCAATCTGGTGTACACAACAGTGATCTCACTGCTGCCTCTTCACTGGATGAGGTATTAGAGCTGTTGCACAATCTGAATAAGAATTCAGCAATAGGAACTGATGGGATATCAGCACGTGTGCTAAAAGAGTGTTCAGCAACTGGCTATTCCTTTGACTAGGCTGTTTAATATGAGTCTCAGAACAGGAAAGATTCAGCAGGAATGGAAAGATTGTATGGTAATTCCATTGCACAGGTGTGGTGCAAAGACTGATTGACCCAACCAATTAGTATCTCAGGGGTTGGTGGTGAAGATTTTTGAAAAAATTGGTTAGGGCTCGCATTCAGAAATGGGTTGACAGTGAATCTCTACTTTGCAATGAGTAACATGGGTTTACTAAGGGAAGGTCTTTTTTTAGCAACTTGCTCACATTCTATAACAATGTTACCATTGAACTAGACAAAAGGGAAATGGATACACCATGATATTTTTGGATTTTGCTAAGGCTTTTGACAGAATACAGCATGGTAGACTGTTGCATAAATTGGAGAATATGGGCTTGGGTTATGGATAAGAGGATGGCTGACTGACAGATATCAAAGAGTCGTATACGGGGGGGGGATATTACTCTACAAGGTTTAAGGTAACAGTGGTGTACCACAAGGATCAGTGCTTGGTCCACTGTTATTCAATGTATACATTAATGATATTGGGAAGGATTTGACAAACAACATACAGCTATTTGCTGATGATACAAAGATAGGTAGGGTAATCAGGAATGCTGCTGATATGCAGTACTTGCAGAATGATTTGAATAGGCTGGAACTGTGGACTTGGGAAAATGGATGTCAATTCAATGTCAGTAAATATAAAGTCATTCACTTCAGCGTGGATAGATATTCAATGTAGTGTTATATTGCTGTAATTATTCTAGAAGAAACTGCTGAGACTAGGGATCTTGGAGTTTTAGTAGATAGAAGATGAAGTTCAGGGGCGGCCAGATAGCAAAGATTGCAAATACAACTCAAAAGATAATTGCAATGCTGAAATGAACATTCACATGTAAAGATAAGGAGGTCATTTTGCCTCTTTACAAGGCCTTGATAAGACCTCACTTGGACTATTGTGCACAGGTGTAGTCTCTTGGCTTCTATTGTGATTCTGATATACTGGAGAGAGTGCAAAGGAGTGTGTTAAAAATGATATCAGGATTGTGGAATACTGATTATGAAGACAAATTGAGAATTTGTAGATTGCAGACACTAGCAAATAGGAGAAAGAGGGGTGATATGATTTAGACTTACAAACTTCTGAAAGGGTCATACAGGATTTCAATTGATGGAATTTTTCAAATTATGGAGGTTGGGGAAAGGACAAGAGGGCATCCTTGGAAGATAAGAATGAATGCTGCTAAGAAGGGTGTGAGGGCTAGATTTTTCTGCCATAGGATGGTATGTGATTGGAATAGATTGCCATTGAATGTTGTGAGTGCAAGCAGTGTGAATGAATTCAAGAATAAGTACGATAGCTGGTGCGTGTAGTATGTGGCCTCCCTCGATGATTCCCTGACTCCCTGGAGGTCTCTCTTAATACTACTACTACTAATAATAATAACTTGTGCTTCTTATAATCAAATTGCCTGAAGTAACAATATTTATGCTCCATTGAAACAGTGAGAATGAATGAAATAATGTATGCTGCTAAATAAGGAAACTGCATAGTTCCAAGGAAGTTAATAAGAAGTTTTATATTTTGAGAAAAGGCCTGATAAATAACTGACTTTAATGAACATTTATTGTTTTTGTAGGAATTTGTTGTGAAAACAAAATGTTCAGTCTGATAGACTGATTAAGTATGCGTGAAGCAAGCCATTAACAGAATGAGTCAGAGAGAGAATGAATTTACCCACTAAAGATAAAGGAGGTCTCAAAGTATAGTTTTTATTTAGAAGGCCTTGGATCCAAATGGTTTCATAGTTATTAATTTTATTTTATTTACAATGTACATAGTTTGTAGTTTCATTAAATATATAATTTTTTTTATTTTGTCTTGAGTCACTCATTTCTTGGATTCTTAATATAGTGGTTAAAAGTCATTGCATCAGTTGGATTGAACTCTTGTATATTTACCTAATGCTCAGTGTAAAAAATAATCTCTTTACAGAGATAACAATTGTTGCAGCCAGTATAACCATCTTCCGATAGTTATAGGATTTATTATTATTATTAGATTCACTGTTAATTATCATATCAATTGTGCCAGTTATATTAAAATTCTTACTTCATCTTCATCTTCCTTATACCCTCTTTTACCTTGCGGTGTCGAGGGTCCATTGATCATCAGACCTCACTCCATTTACAGGATAAGGTGGTCAGCCTTATGCCCCGGTGTATCCTATGGCCTGTAGTGTTGAGTTCTCAAGGCCAGTTTGCCTGCTTTGCGGGATGAAAACCCCCAGAATAAACTGGGGGAAAAACCCTGCTGTCCACGCCCAAGACTGGCCAGCAGGGTTTTTTCCCCAGTTTATTCTGGGGTTTTTCATCCCACAAAGCAGGCAAACTGGCCTTGAGAACTCAACACTACAGGCCATAGGATACACCGGGGCATAAGGCTGACCACCTTATCCTGTAAACGGATTGAGGTCCGATGATCAATGGACCCTCGACACCGCAAGGTAAAAGAGGGTATAAGGAAGATGAAGATGAAGTAAGAATTTTAATATAACTGGCACAATTGATATGATAATTAACAGTGAATCTAATAATAATAATAAATCCTATAACTATCGGAAGATGGTTATATTATTATTAACCATCTTTCAATTATCAGACCTCTGTAGTTCAAACTCATTCTGGGCGGTCTCTCTCTTTCACAAACACACTCACTCACTCACATTCACTGTTTCTTCTCCACAATCACTGCATTCTCAACTAATGCTTCTGGATATCACCCACTGTTCATGCAAAAATCTTCTGACCACTTGCTGACACTTATACAGTTTTCAGAAATAGCCTGTTCTCTTAGGTGTGGAGTGATAAAAGATTGCTGCTGGTTACTCTTCTTTTTTAGGAACACTTCTTCCTCTGTACACAACATGGTGACATTTTACAGACATTCTTTTATTCATTTGACAAATCTGTAAAATGTGTAAAATGCCTATAATAGCCACTTAGAATGTGCGAAGCATAACAACAAAGGAATTAGAATTAGTAAAACAACTAAAAATATTAATATAGTTGTGATAACAGAAACAAAAGAAATTTAAGGGAACAAAAGATATAGATGGTTTTACTATGCTGTTAGCAAAGTGGACCAACATATCAGAGCTTCTAGTGGTGTAGCTATTTTAATCAATAATAAATGAAAAAATAGAATACAAAAGTACAATTTTGTAAATGATCGAATTATAAAGTTAAAATTAAAAACAAATAAATAGACGCTACTTAAATATCATAGGAGTATATGCCCCTGAAGAAGGTAGAATAGAGGATTATGAACAGTTTTATGAGGAACTATAAAAATAGTTGAATAAATGTAATAAAAATGTCTATATATTAATAGCAGGTACTCTTAATGCTAGAGCTGGAAATAATCCAATCCCAAATATCTTAGGAAAATATGGAGAAATTTGCATGAATAACAGTGGTAAAGAACTATTAGACTTCTGTACTTTTAATAATTTTAAAATAACCAATACTTTTTTTTTTTTCCAAAAAAAAAGAATATAATAAATATACTTGGAACAAGATGTATAATTGATTATATCATTACTAATCAGAAACTAGCTTCATGTTTGAAAGATGTACATGTTTACAGAGGAAGTGTAATTTTTTCAGATCTTTATTAGTCTCTAAAATAAAAATATTAGCAAAATGAAGAAAGGAAGTAAATAAGAAATATAACACGTATACAAATCATATCTATTACAAGAAGAAAGCATTAAAATGCTATATCAATCATGATTAAGCTACTACCTAAAAGAAGTCCAAATTAGTGAAGATATAGAAGAAGAATGGAAAACTTTAATAAAGATAATCCATAAAGCAGCCTCTGAAGTACTCGGAAAGAAAAATAAAACATTAAAAAGAAAAACATGAAAGAAACCTAAAGGAAAAAAGAAACAACTAATTATTATATCATATATAGTGGAGTAGACAAACACGTGCAAAAGCTGGTGTAATGATATGGATCCATAAATCAATTAAAGCAAAAATAGCTCATTATACATACTGGAATAAAAGGTCTGATTAAAATTAAATAAAGCAAATATAGCAGTTGTTGGAGTCTATGCCCCCAAAGAAGGAAAAGAACTAAAAAATGATGACTTTTACAAACAGTTGCAAGGAATATATGAAAAATTAAATGAAACAGGCAATATAATTATAGCTGGAGATCTTAATCCCAGAATAGGAATGAAAAAAATTAATAATATAAAAAAATTGGAGAACCAACAGTAAACAAAAATGGAAAGTGACTTGATTGTATAATATATAATAATTTAAAAATAATGAATACGTTCTAAAAACATCAAAAATATACATGGTGTGCAAGTGGACAAAAATCAGTAATAGACTATTTTATAGAAAATGAAGAGTAGCAAACCTCTTCCTAGATGTTAAAGTCAGAAAAGGCTAGAAATAGATACAGATTATTATTTAGTGCAGGCAAAATTAAGGTTTCCATCAAATTGGTCAAAAAAAAAATAAACGAACTAGAGAAACAAAATCTAATTACAAAGTAAGACTATTAAATTATTGAAGTATAAGAAATTTGTACCAACAGAGGATTAATAACAATTTTAAAAAAAATACACGAGAAATAATGGAATAATATAAAAGAAATTATTACATCAGCAGCATTTGGAAGTCTAGGAATATTAAAAAAATAAAAAAATGGCATATATATTGGACAATGAAATAAAAAACAATAATTGAAAATGAAAAGCTGGGCTTTAAAATATGGTTAAGTAGCAAAAAAAACAAGATGAAATTGAATATAAAACAAGACGAGCAATAGCCAAAAGAGAAACCAGAAAGAGATAGAGAAAGCTGGGAAAAATTTGCATCATATCTAGAAAATGATATATGCAAAATAAGACTCAATGCATATAAAATACTAAAGCACATGAATGCAGATATAAAAAAAATTGCAAATATTAATTTCAAAATAGATTTAAAAGAATTCTTGGATTACTTTATAGATCTTTGGACAGATAATACACCAAAAACTTACAAAATGCTTCAAATGATATAATAACAAAGAAAGAATTAAAGAACAACCTAAGTAACATAAAAATATGCTAAATCAGCAGAAGATGGAATGAAATAAATTTGTTGGAAAAAAAGTTTCATCAGATTATTAAAATTTTTAAATAAAATATATACAAATGGACAGACACCAATAGAATGGAATAGTATAGTAATATTTATATTTAAAAAAGGGGATCAAACAAAACCTGCTAATTACAGCTGTATTAGTTTATTGAATATATGGTACATAATATATTATTATTATTATTATTATTACGGGCAGTTCCAGGTAGTCATTAGACTCATCGAGGTAGGCCGCAAATCATATTCATCACAACCATTCGACATTCATGCAGTATCTGTCATACCTCGCTTTAAACTCATTCACTGTCACAGCATCCACCACAGACTCTGGCAGCCCATTCCACTCATTCACCACTCTAAAAGTAAAGAACCCAGCTCTAACACCTTTACTAATCACACTTTTGCCCAGTTTCCATGTAAGTTTCCTGCAAGTAACAATCAACGTTTTGATTGTTACTTGCAGTGAAAATAATAGAATTTAATTTAGAAAGTCATCTTCTGTTTATAAATTATGAAAAAGCATTTGACAAAGTAAAAAGATATATCTTCTTCTTCTTCTACGTGTTATTCCCGCTTCCTATGCAGGGTCCACGTGTTACTTTAGATGTGACTTCTGGTTAGTACTACTTCCAACTGACCCGTTGCCTGGTCTGCCGCTGGTGGGGGGGGAGATATATTTTTGACTGTAGAGGCATATGTTCATGGGGCCAGTTTGCCTGTTTGCAGGATGAAAAACGCCAGATAGACTGGCAGAAAAAACCCTACTGACCGTGCCCAAGACGGGCTAACTTGGCTATGCCTGAGGAAGATCCTCAAATTCCTCACGTCTACAACGGGAATCGAAACTGGGACACTCCTTCCCCAGGCATATGGTTGCGAAGCGCAAAGCCACTAGGCTAACCGCGTGGTAGTAAAAAGATATATACTGTTTGATATATTACAAAGAATAAATATACCTAGTATTTTAATATATGCAATATTGAATATATACAAAGATAATGAAATAAAAATAAATGAAAAAATGTCTGAAAAACTAACTAAACCCAAAGAATAAGATAAGGATGCCACCTGTCTCCAATATCTTTTCAATATTTATATTAATGAAATATTAATACAGTGACACACCTTAAATAATTTAGGTATAGAAATTTCCTGGAATAACAAAATAAATATGATATTATTTATTTGCAGATGATCAGGTAATATCAGATAACGAAGACAATTTACAAAGAGCAACATATAATTTAAACATTTAGTAGAACAGTTTGGAATGAAAATATCCATAGATAAAACTAAAACAATATCATTTTGTGAACAAACTCCAGTTAGAAGTAAAACAGTTATTAATAATAAAATAATAGAAGAGAAATACTTTCAGTTATCTTGGATATGACATATCATATGAAGGAGAAAAAAGACAAAATTAAAAATTTCAGAATATTTACAGATCATAGGCCTGATAAATAGAACACTCAATTCAAATATTGTGCAAAAAGAAACGCACTTGAAAATATACAATACCTTAGCATTGTCCACATTATTGTATGGTATCAAAATTAAAATCAAAGAATAAGAACAAGTTTAATGAGATTCATGAGAAGAACTGCAAAATACACATTATTAGACAAAAAAAAACAAACAATGAAGATATTTTAAAAGAACAAAATAAAATCATTGGAAGAAAAAAACTAAACAATTACAAACAAAATTGGATGACCATATGTAAACCGAATGGTCAACACCCGATATCCTTAACAAATAATAAAATATAACCCATTTGGAAAGAGAAGGCTGAACAGACATCAAATGAGGATATTAGATGGATAATGAGACTGGAACAGACAAATATGGTCTGTATCTGTAATTAGCATTATGATGATGAAAAGAAAAACATTAAAAATTTGGAACACAGATATAGAAAATGCAATGAAAGAAAAGCAAATGCATACAAATCATTCCTTCAAAAACATACAAAGGAAACAGAAGAAATATAGCTAAAACTATAGTACAGGAAGCTCACCAAGATTCTTTGGTCAGATTTATTAATAAAATAGGAGACATACAAGACAAGATGTAACCTACAAAATATTAAGGAAATTAAACAATGAAGAAAGAGATATAGCATAAATCAACATAATACAAGAGAAACAATGGATAGAAAATAAGAATGTATGGTATGACCCAAATTTAATAACAGAAAATAATAATGAAGAAGTCAGGACTGATATAATACAAGAGAAACAATGGATAGAAAATAAGAATGTATGGTATGACCCAAATTTAATAACAGAAAATAATAATGAAGAAGTCAGGACTGATATAGAACCAATAAAATTGGAAGAACTACAAAAAGCAATAAAGGTATCAAAAAATAGAAAATCAACTAGAGTAAATGGCATAAATACAGAGCTTTGGAAATATGGCAGAGAATATTTGCACCAGAGATTCTTAAAATTAATAACTGTTGGAGGAAATCTAAGGATCCATCATATTGGTTAAAAGCTAAGGTTATATCTATATATATCTATATTTAAGAAAGGAGACAGAGATGATTGTAGAAATTACAGAGGAATAAGTTTATTAAATACAGGTTACAAAATTTACAGTAAAATCCTGAATAAAAATACTTATATAGAAATATTGCTGACAATCTACTCTCAGAAGAGCAAAATGGTTTCAAACATGGAAGATCATGTACAGACAGTATTTAAGTGTTAAAACAAATTATTGAAAAAAGACTAATTTAATATAGAGACTCATATGTCCTTGACTACAAGCATCATCATCAAATTCCTGCCATGTACCCTCAAGGGATGCACAGGATATGATAGTACTACATGAAAAATTTACATCATTACTAACTTCCTATCTACAATTTTCCTCTAAATCAGTCTGTTACTTGTCAAGACTCCAACATTATCAGATCTCACATTTCTATCATCTAAGGCACTTTGTACCGTATCAATCCACCTATTTCTTGTTCTTCCTCTGGATCGTTTTCCTGCCAACCTGGCAGAGAACACTTGTTTTGCTAATCTTTCTTCTCTATTCTATTTAAGTGACCATATCACCTGGGATTAGCTCTACTAACACATTCCTGAATGCTAACAATGGTAAATTATTTCCTATTATCCTCATTTTTAATGTGATACTGCCATTGATTTCATCTGTTTATGCCACCAATCTTTCTCAGAACTCTCATATCAGAGGTTGCCAGTATTTGATCAAGTGTTTTATTTCTAACCCAGCTCTCACATCCATAAGTTAAAATTGGCCTGTGCACTGTCTTATATATTGCTAATTTAGTGTTTTAACCAATTTCTTTCTTATTCTATATAAAGTTATTCAGTTGACTTCCCACCATACCAACTTGACTAATTCTGTTGTCTATTTTCATATTTAATTTGCCATTTTCACTAAAAATTGTGCACAAATAGCAAATGTATTACTTGTTCTATAGGTTCACTATTCAGGATAAAGTAGAGGTTTTCAATGTTTCTGCCTGTTTCCATTGTCTTTATCTTTTTATTGCTGATTTTCATACCCAATTTATTACAACAATTATTCAATTTAGTCAGGGAATCTTGAAGACTTGTGCTGGATTTATTCAGAAATATAACATTATCTGCATAAAGTAAAGAGGTAAGATTAACATTGCCAATTTTGATGTCAGATTTAATATCACTTTTCTTCATGAAGTGATCCATATAAATAATGAATAACAATGGAGATAATGTGCATCCTTGTCGCACACCTGATTTAACATCAAACCATCTTCCACTACCTCCTTTAATTCTAACTACTGACTTACAGTATGTATTGTTTGATATGTTATATTTACATCATATAGCGGTAGTGTTTTGATGAGATTTCCTCTTGGCACCTTTTCCAGATCAACAAAACTTAAAATACAAACCTTGTTATATTCCCTAGATTTCTCAACTGTCTTAAAGCAAAAATCTGATCCTGACAACCTCTATTTGGCCTGAATTCAGCTTGTTCTTCACCAAGCTTCCCTTCCACAATTTTTCTTAAGTCCTTTCTCAGGTATACTTGTGTAAATCTTATTAAAAACACTTACTAAGGAAATGCTTCTGTAATTCTGGCAAGCCTGGTTGGCCAAGTGGTTAGCGTATCTGCTCTCCAGCCAAAAAGGCTGTGTGTTTGAATCCTGTCGTGGGCATGGATGTTTGTGATTGTCTGTGAAAAATACTAGTGGTGATGGTCGGCGGTAGATGGTGTTGGTGTAGATGATGAATGTAGTTGAGTGGTGGAGACGGAGAGTTGTGGAGTAGGTGCCCTCACTCGATGAGCCCTTGGAGGTGTTATGTAATAATAATAATAATTCTCACATTCAATTTTATTTCTCTTTTTTATAGATGAACACTATGAAAGCTCTGCTAAAATCATCTGGAATTTGACCCTCTGCTTGCGCTTTCTGAATAATGCAAATACTGCCACTGTAAAACTTTTATACTTTCATATTTGGGCATTTCTGGTTGAATTTCATCTACCCCAGCTGCCATTCCACAGTTCAAGTTTTCGATGACTTTTTCTACTTCAAGTATGGATATGTATTCCTATCAACTACCATCATTTGTATTTTGGTTTAAGCCAATAAGAATGCAATTTGGTCGGCTAAATCCCAAATTTCCAGCCCATCCTCGTTCGTTCAGTATCCAGGTAGATACCCAACAGGTGCACCACGAGAAGGTGAGGATTGGACATTAGGTCAGAAGCCCTGGTCGGTTCTCTGCATTCCTTTAAAGGCTATGTGGAGGTCTCCTCTCAGTTATACAGCTTTGATCCTTAAGCACCCCTTGCTATCAACTATAACATGGTTAATGAGAGTTTTCTTATTTCTTGCATCTTCTCTCCATATCAGTTTGAGCGCATTTTTATGTTGGAACATGGTGTTAGTAATAACTTATTCATTTCCTGAATAGATTTCCAGCAGGCATTTATCATTGTTATTAGCTTTGCACTTTTCTCCAAATTTTTCCAAAATATTTCGATGTCTGGTAATCATTTCCTACTCTGCTGTTAAGATCTCCAACAGGGACCAACTTTTCCTTTTTTGTTGTGTCAGCTGCCTTCACTAATGCCTCAAAAAAAATCCTCCATTTCTCCTTTGGTAGAACCTTCTGTGGGTCTACAAGCACAAATAAGTCTCACTGTCCAGTTCCCCATTCTGATATTTACCCACATCACTCTATCGATATTGCCTGATATTGATATTGCCTGCCATTCAAGAAGATTATTCTCATTTAGTGTCAAATACCAAAGCTACTCCCTGTTTTCCCTGATTGTTATTGCCCAAATATAACATTTTGTATTTATTGCTTAGAAAGATTGCACCTGTTTTTTTTTTTTTTTTGTTTTTGTTCTTTGTTTTAGAAATGCCTGTTATGTCGATCTGGTACTTATCCAATTTCATTACTTATATCTGGGAAATATATGACTTCTTCATTTCTTCAACTTTGGTATCTCTTCTGGATCTGGCTTACATTGATGAGACATTAATAAAAGTCAAAACCAGTCTGGGTAATGATCCTTCCCATAATGCATAGTACTATACATGTCTGTAAGGATATGTGCTTTGCATTATGGGATACTAAGGCAAGTAATGTGAAGTCATTGGCTTCTGTATACCAGTAGCCTAGTCGTGAAGATACTTCACATGCTAACTTTGTTTGCTTTCACTTGGATAAAGGATTAAACAAGAATATAATTTCGTGGCATCTTTAATTATTATTATCATTATCATTAGTCACCTCCAGGGAGTCGAAAGACTCATTGAGGGAGAGCATCAACAACTCTGCTTCCACCATTCACAATCCACCAACTGACCGCAACGCCTGGCTGGCCATTATAGCTAAGTGAAAAAACTTTCAAGAAAGACATACACCCCTCTACAAACCTATGTTGATTGTTATAGAGAAGGAGTGGTGTCCAATCTTTTTCCCATATTTGCTTCAGTACTTTTGGGCATGTGTATTCACCACATGTAATGAAATATCAGATTATTTATTTATTTTTTTTAAAAAGTGTAATTTTTATATAGGTGTGTAATAGTTGCAACAAAAAAATGTATACATAAATATAAAAACTAAATATTTATATTAATTTGCAATATTTTTCATTCTATTTTTTTTTAACAAAGAAAATCATACATATACTTAATGCTATTGTCATTAATGTGATAATTGGCATTGTTTTTCTGAAATCTCCACTTCCATGGTGTTGCTTAAGGGTCATAGCCAATCACTGAGAGTTGACTTCCATGCATCAAATTATGGAAGCCTTGAACTGACTACCTCTGACATAATGTCCATTCCTGATCTGGTGATGCACTTATAAGTAGGTATCTACCTGGATACTGAATGAATGAGGATGGACTGTCAAATTGGGATTTAGCTGACCAAATTGTATTCTTAATGGCTTAAACCAAAATAAAAGAAATGAGGGTACAACATGATGGAATTTCATGCTTGCTGAGCATTGCTTAATCAAGGGCCCCCTGCTGCTGTTTTCATCAGGGAACAAGGGCAGACTGAAAAATCAGCTAGTGGAACAAACCCCAGCTCAATATCAGCAAAGTTCAAGATTGGCATCACCATAAGAAGCGTCAATGGAAAAGAAATGGCACTTGTCGAAGAATTGGATAAGTACCAGATTGACATAATCAGTGTAACTGAAACTGAAGACAAAATCAGGTGAGGAAGAGAAGAGATGGTTGAGATGTTTAAAGGTTATTTGGTTAATGTGGAAGAAATTTTTCATGGAATGGCAGAATGGAATAGTACAAGGGGACATCCTTCTAAGCTGCTGCATAAGGAGAGTGTGAGCAGAGACATAAGGAGCAGGTTCTTTGCATGGAGAGTGGTTGCTGAGTACAATGCATTGCCTGAAATTATGGTGAATGCAGATATTGAATGAGTCAAAAGAACATGAAGTCACTTCGTGGCTGTGTATTGCATTATGGAATACTAAGGCGATTGACTGTTTATACATTTATACAGTCATTAATCTCTTTATACAAATAACCCAGTCGTGAAGTGACTTCACATGCAAACTTTGTTCGCTTACACTTGGATAAAGGATGAACTGAAAATATAATTTCATGGCAACTTTAATTTATAATAAAACCAAGGAAAAAAAAAAACTTTCAACAGCTATTTGAGAAAGCTTATAAATGGAAGAAAAAGATGAAGATGAAGATAGTTTAGATGTTGAGTAATTATTTTTGAAAGATTGTTAAATTAAACTAGCAATGACAGCACAGTTGTAGAAAACATTCAAGAGCAATGCAGCAGGTGTGTGTGTGTATCAATACTTGAAGTGGAGAAAGTCATCAGAAAAAGAAATGTGGAAAAGTAGCTGGACTAGATGCTAGTTGACCAGAAATGCTTGATTATGGCTTTATAAAAGTTTCAGTTGGTGTGCTTCGTATTTCAGAAGCCCTCAGAATAGGGTTGAATTCTAGATGATTGTAGTAGAGCTCGTCACATAGTATCTATCTATTAAAAAAAAAAAAAAAAGAAAGATGGTGGGGGGGAATAAAAACTGAATGTGGGAATTAGAAGAATTTCTTCAAGATATCCCACCCACTTAAGAAAGCTGACAGCTTCAAGTACTTGTGCTCAGTCCTCACTAAGTATGGCAGCATTAATAACAGAAGTGGAACACAACATGAACATTGGCAGGATGAAATGGACAGGGCTCTCCAGAGTATTATTTGACAAAAGGATGCCAGTATGAGTGAAGGGGAATATATATAAAATGGCATTATGACCTACCATTATATATAGTGTAGAATGTTGGCATATTAAGAAATAACAAGAACAAAATCTACATGTCATTGAGATGAAGATGCTGATGTGGACTGGGCGAGTTACCATACTGGATAAAGTGCATAACAAACACATCTACCGGAGCTTCAAAGTTAGATCTGTTGCTTATAAAATAAAATATCATTGCTTATAAAATAATATAAAATATCACATTTTCATCCAAGATATAGGAATAATATTTAGATTTCATCATAGACATATTTGAAAACATTTTCTTGGGAGCCATAGCTGCTATGGGCAGCATTCAAAATAATGTAGTGCACAACCCACAACAATGGTAGAGCTATAAATAACAAAATTACATGACAACCACAGTAATAAACTTTAATTAAAGTATGTATTAGTGTGGTTAAGTTTGTTTTATAGTTATGCCACAGATGCCTCTAAAGATTAGAATGGTAGAGCTGTGTATACAAGACATAAAATAAAACTATTATTTTTATTAAGGTGTTTTGAAAATTTTTAATGCCAAATTTTGATTTTTTTGAATGTATATTTATAAATGGACATTTGTGATGCTAGAAGTGTCAGTTAGCCACAAACCCACAGCCTTTTCATCATATGTGGCCAATGACAATTAGGTTGGACACCAGAGACTTAAAGAATATTATGCTTATCAAGTCACTCCTGTATTCTGTTCCTAACTACAACAAACAGATGTAGTTAGTAACTATAGTTGTAATAATTGCCAAAAATTGGATGATTGCTATCTTAAGATCAACCCTATGTAGCTGTAATACTTCTTTTTTACAACATAAGAGGATGCCAAAGCATGACAGTTCAGTATTGAAACTGAAATTGGCCAGACAATTGAACAGGGTAGCCTTCCTCAAATGATGCCATGATGCCGATATTATTGATGTAAGTGAGGCTATTAGAGCACAAAAGTGTAGCGTGAAAGAAATGATTGTAGTGGATGGAACGAACGATTTAAAAGGAGAAAAGTATGGCATGAGAGAGGAATTGAAAGAATTGCTGGAAGTAGCAAAAGAAAAGAGTGAGAGAGTCAAGACAGTGAGGCTGTTGCTGCGGTAAGACAGAGTAGAGTTGAGAAGGAGGGCCATAATAGTGAATAACTCGATGTGTAGGTTATTGCAGGAGGAGTGGTGTCGTGTGAGTTTGATGGACGAAAGGACTTATACAAGAACGATGGTTTGCATCTGAATGGATTTAGTGTTTGGAGACTGGAAAAATTGTTTTTGAATTTTCGAATGAAGTGAAAGTGGATGTGCAGAATCAGGGAAACTAGAACTTTTAAGGAATGGGGGAGCTGTTGACTGGATATGCAGACATCAGTGAGGCAGTTGTGTGTAAGAATAAGAATGTGCATAATATGCCCAATAGGCATTGGGCATATTATACACGTTCTGGCCAAAAGTTATTGGCATTAGTGAGATATGGCTAACAGAAGGATATATAGTGGGAAAGAATGTGAAGGGTATAGTGTGTTCAGGAAGGATAGAGAAAAGAATGGTGGTGGTGGGGAGTGTTGTTGATGATAGCTGATGAACTGAAAATGAGAATAGAAGTTTGACTGCAAGACAGTGAAAATAGCACATTTGAGGCTATCTAGTGTGACCAGCAGAATGAAATATGCAGTTGAGTGCTGCTATAGACCAGGAGATGGAATAGATGATGGAGATAGCATGCATCGGCAAATAGACTCGATGAGTGGAGGACAGGTAATTATTATGGGGATTTCAACTATGGTAACATTGATTGGAAGGAAATTGATTTTATGCAGTTACAAAGGAATAATTACCTGAGACAGCATGTAATGGAATATACAAGGGGTTCGAGAATGTCGATCTTGTAATGGCATCCGAGAATTTGTCTATAATGAATATGACCACGTTGCCACCATTTGGTGAGAGTGATCATATGGTCTTGATCTGGGAGGTAGCTAAATGTGTGGAATTTTCAATTGAGACAGGGTATATGTGGAATTACTGGGCTGGTAAGTATGACAAGCTTAGGAGATTGCTTGGATCAGTGCCATGGCATGTAAAACTGCAAGGGCTGGATGTTGATAGTGCATGGGAAGTGGTAAAGGAATGTTTGAGGGAGGCAATGGCTGACTGCATACCTATATTCTCGTAGAAAGGCTTATATGCTGGTTATACATAATTATTAATCGACTTAAGGAATTCACAATATACAATAGAATATAAATTAAATTAAACTTGAATATATATTTCCAATATTTCGGCAACGTCACGTTGCCATTTTCAAAGGAACTTACAATAAAGATACGTGCACGCAGGTGCTACATACAGTAAATGAGGACGAAGCAGGACGCTATCGTTTCTCCTAAAAGTCCTGATGGTGCCCCTTAGTGGGCTATGTAGGTATTCTTGGCCATTGGGCTGAAGGTCTCCTGATGTATGTCTCCCAAATTTGGGGCAGTCTCATGCAACCATGCAATCATTTGTTGAGGTTTGGCATGTTTCTTAGGGTTGAGGCTGATTCCATGAAAAGTCTTTCAAATTTGAACTTGCTACTTGCTAGACACCACAGAATACGGTGGAAGAAAGTCACAATAATACATCATAGCAAGTTCAAATTTGAAAGACTTTTCATGGAATCAGCCTCAACCCTAAGAAACATGTCAAACCTCAACAAATTTGGTTGCATGAGATTACCCCAAATTTGGGAGATATACATCAGGAGACCTTCAGCCTAACAGCCAAGAATACTACATAGCCTGCTAGGAGGCACCATCATAAGTTTTAGGAGAAACGATAGCTTCCTGCTTTGTCCTCATTTACTGTATGTAGTGCTTGCGTGCACGTATCTTTATTGTAAGTTCCTTTGAAAATGGAAATGTGACGTTGCCGAAATATTGGAAATATATATTCAAGTTTAATTTAATTTATATTCTATTGTACGTTATGAATTCCTTAAGTCGATTAATAATTATGCATATCTATAGTCAGGAGAGTAAATCAAGTAGGAGTGAAATGGATGAATAACACCATTAAGCTGTAGATGCAAAAAAGAAACAATTGTGGAGAGAATTTAAGGAGAAAGGTGACCTGCAGGCACACGAACAGTACAAGGCACAGGCCAGAAGGGTAATTAGTGTGGTACGAAAAGCAAATGCAGATTATTTAAGGAAATTAGCAAAACAGGCGAAAGAGAATCCCAAATGGTTCTTTTGATATGCTTCAAGTAAAAGAAAAAATGTATATAGAAGAATGATTTTAAGGAATGCCGATGGTAGGAAGGTATCTGAATCAGTCGAAATATTAGTAATAACGCTTTGCAAGAGTATATCATCCAGGAGGTGATATTGCAGAAATGAGGGAACCAATGGCTTATACGGGAACTGAGGTGAATGAAATGGAGGTGAATAGTATATTACAGAACCTTAATGTAAATACAGCTGTGGAATTGGATGGTATACTAGCTCACGTTTTATGTGATGCTGCGAGAAAATTGTCAGTGCTCTTGACCATATTGTTTAATCTAAGTGTCAACTATGGGTTAGTCCTGAGGGGATGAAAAGAGAAGAAAATAGTTCCATTGCATAAAGGAGGCTCTGAGACTGATGCAAATTACTGGGCGATCAGCATATCAGGAGTTGTCAAAGTATTGGAGAAGTTGGTCAAGAGCAAAATACAGGAATGGATAGATGGAAATGTGATACTGTATGGGGGGGGGCAGCATAGTTTTGTGATGGGTAGATCATGCCTCAGTAACTTGCTCACATTTTATATTACAGTGATGGCTGAACTGGATAAGGGTAATGGGTTTACAGTAATGCTGCTGGACTTTGCAAAAGCCTTTGACAGGATACTGCATGGAATTCTAATCATTAAACTGCAGCACATGGGGAGGATATAGGGTTGGTGAGATGGATAGGAGAGTGGTTCATGGAGAGATATCAGAGAATAGTTTATTCAGTAGTAGAGTTCAAAAGAAAGACTGTGACTAGTGGTGTGTGCTACAGGGTTCTGTTCTTGGACCACTGCTATTTAATTTGTTCATTAATGATATAGGAAAGGATCTGAGAGGAAATGTTCAGTTATTTGCCAATGATGAAAAATTGGGTAGAGCAATAGTGAATACACATGATTTTGCAGGATGATTTGGATAAATTGGCAGACTGGGCTAAGGAGAATCGATGTCAGTTTAATGTGGCAAAGTGTAAGGTTATGCATTTTGTGGTGAAAATATTATCAGCATGTACCACATTGGTGGAACCATACTCCAGGAAATTGAAAGCCAGAGACTTTGGGGAGTTAAAGTTTAGGGGCACATAGCAAAAGTGGCTAAATCAGCTCATCAGATCACTTGGTTACTGAAGAATACTTTGATGAGCAGAGACAAGCAGGTTATTGTTCCTCTTTATTGAGCCTTGATAAGACCCCATCTTGATTACTATGCACAGTTCTGGGCACCAGGGTTTCTGTGTGATGGGAAGGAGGTAGAAAGGATCCAGAGGCGAGTGATCAAGATGGTAGCTGGTCTATGGAATGAACCTTATGAGAACATGTTGAAGATTTGTGGGTTACAGAAACTAGTTGATGGGTGGAAAAGTGGTGATATTATTGAGACGTTCAAATTACTGAGGGGTTTTTACAAGATTAATTCAGAGGAAATTTTTCAGAAAAGGTGTGGTTGTGGGAGAACTAGTGGCCATCCATGGAAACTGAGCAAGAGTGTAGTTAGCAAGGGTGTTAGAATTAGGTTTTTTACTTGGAGAGTGGTGAATGAGTGGAATAAACTTCAAGAGTTGTGGGTGCCATGATCATGAATGAGTTCAAAGAAAAGCATGATTGATACTGTGCAAATGCTGAATAGTTCTTGACATGATGTTTAGGGCCTCCCTCGATGAGTCTAAGTGTTTGTTTCTGGGCACAATTTTTTAACACAATAGGTGAGATACCATCGAGACCAGATGCCTTGTTTGTTCTCAGATTATTGAGGTTCTTCATATTTCTTTTTGTCGGAAGACTATAGGTGAAGGGAACCATTTTTGGTAGTGTGGAGGAAACTTTGTCCAAGTCATCAGTGCAGCAATTTGTAGAGAAGGGTGATGCCAGTAAGTTGGCTTGTCTTTGGGGTAACTACAGTATCATCCATCCAGATGGTACTGTAGTTACCTGCCATTTGGGCAGGAGGCAAGTTTGCAACATTTGGTCCTTTCAAAGTCTGATTTGACTTAGTGATGATTCTTTTAGAATGCTTAAGCTGCAGAGTGAACAACTGGAGTTTTGGTCTTGAGCCATTCATGGTAAGCATGGATTTTTCTTTTACAGCATTAGCACACACTTTTTTTTGACAACCATAGCTTGGATGGTGTCTGAGAATTTGGACTGGAATGAGGGACAAGCCTTCATTCCTTTGAGGATGATTTCTGGTATTCGGTCTGAGTGGGTGTTTGGATCAGAAGACTTGAAGCAATAGTCACTGTGGAAAGGAGCAGTAGAAGTCCTCCCATGGAGGTCCTCCCAATTGGCACTGTTGTAGTGCCATAGGACACAAGACTGTGAACTGGTGGGGAAAGATTGTTCTGTGCAAAAGAGACTTGTATGAGGTTGTGGTTCAAGTTACTAACAAGAGAACCAACAACCACAGTATATCTGGACTGGGAGCTTGTTAAGAAGAGGTCAAGTGTGTTGGCAAATTGGAGAGGGTTGTCAGGTATTCTTGTAAGAAGATTGATGATCTAAGATTGGTCATTGCTGATGACAAACACCTCAGCATCCCTACCTGCTTGGCTGGTGAAAGAAGGAGAGCCAATGTGAGTTGTGGACATTGAAGTTTCCAGGAAGGATGACCTCACTATTGGGATATTTCGACTGCAGAAAATTGAGCTTTAGAGAGGTAGTTGAAGAGGTCGGAGTGGTTGACAGAGTTTGCAGAGCGATATAGAGAGAGCATATAAAAACAGCAGGTTGTCAGTTCTGATGAATGCACAAGTTGCTGCCATTGTGGCAGAAAGAGATGTGTAATGTGTAGTTTGGGCAGTTGAGGTGAACAAAGGCTGTTGAGCTTGTATTTGGGGTTCTGATAGGAATAGTACTTCTTGTTTAGATGACTGTAGGTGGGGGTGTACATCATTTATATTGCTGTTTAGACACCAGATGTTGGTGAAATGGATTTTTTGGTAATAATTAATGTTGGTGGGTTGTTTGATTGGATTTTTGGTGTGGGTGTATTATTATTATTATTATTATTATTTTTTTGAGACCCCAGTAAAATGAAATAGTACTTCTTTGGATTGTGGTTCATTGTATTTTGTGAGGAAGAGATAAAGAGGAAGTGGGTCATGCAGTGGGAGGTGGCAGACTTGCAAACATACCACCCACACAGAGGGAACTTGGTCCCTTGTTAATATGGTAGCCTTGACAGTTCCCCTTGCAGCCACAGTATTTGGTCTCTCTCTAGTCCCAAACTGGCAAAATATGTGGCTACAGGATTTAACACTGACTGATTGGAAAGTCTCCAGATTCATTACTAACTGGTTTGGTCCCATGTACTATTTAGCAGTTGGCCTGCTGAACTGTTTTATTGATGTCCCCTTGGGTGGAGGGTCCTGTCCCCCTACAGTGAGATTAGTGTCATTGAGGGTATCACTCTCACTGCATGTGGGAAGAATGAGGGGGGGGGGAGAAACCGGAACCCTTGGTCTAGCAACCAAATATGGCAGAAGCCACTTCAGGTCTCTAATAAGCAAGGTGGTGGTACTTCATCAGGTGATGAAAGACATCTATCAACTAGAGATCTAGTTGGCATTTCCTCCAACTAGGGAAGATATACTTTTTTGGCAACAATACTCACCAGGTTTGCCAGAACCCCGTTTGTGGAAACAGGGTTCTGAAAGTTAGGGATGACTTGACTGCAAGAGGTTATAAATTTTGCCATCGGCAGCCCTTTAGTAGTAGATTAAACTCAGCAAATAAAGAGGTAAGTGTTAAAATATTTATTTAATTCGTTTATTTTTTGCAGTGTTAGGCAAGAGATAAAGGATTATTTAATAGTTGAAGGTAATTCGATGTAGCTTGTAAGGATTGCAAAGATATTCGGTGTCCAGTCTTCATCATCTCTGTGAACACACTGTATTAGAATACTGAATGAATGAATAAGAATGGGCTAGCAATTTGGGACTTGCTTACCAAATTATATTTAGTTTTGGCCTAAACTCAGTACACAAATAATGGTACAACATAATGAAATGTCATATTTGGACCCTATTAAAAAAAGGTCCTGCTGTTTTTCTCAGGTAACTAACAAACAGTGAAAAGTCAATTACTCAAACAAACTCAGTATGAGTGGAATTAAAGATAGGCACTCTCAGTGTAAGAAGCATTTATTGTAAAAAAGTCAATCTGGCAGAAGAGTTACAGGTTCCATGGTGCCATACCCAGTATTACCAAGATGAAGAGAATTAAACTAGGTGAGATACTGCTAAATTATAACTTTAAGATGTTATATTTTGGTAGTAATTATTAGGGAAAGGAAGGAGCAGTTATATTCAACAGTAAACATGAAGATAATCCTTTTAGTAAGGGAATACCGTGAGTAGACATATAAATACAAAATTAATGACGGAAAATCTCACGTAAAAAGATTTTTTTAATAGTATAGTTTTCGCCTATGTGTCACAGGCATCTTCAGCATGTTAAGCTTAAATTAAACAATAACTGACAGTTCCAGAAAAGCGCCACCTAAGTAGCTAGTGTAAGATAACTCCTGTCCTGTCAGGTGTCTTCTCCCTCCAGGAGATTGACTACCATGTGTCTCCACCATGTCCTATTCTGCGCCTCTCTGCTGCATTCCTCATATGAGAGATAGGTCCAGTCTTCTATATTTTTCATTCACTCCAGTCTTTGTCTTTCTCTCTTTCTCTTTCCTTCAACAGTTCCTTCGAGAAGTGTCCTTTGTAGGCAGTTATGTCTCAGAATATGTCCAAAATATCTGACTTTTCTGTTTTTAATTTCTTTCATCAGGCTCCTGTTTATGCCTGCCATCTCTAGAAACATGGACACACTCTCAGATTGGAGAGTGTGTCCATGTTTCTACTCCATATAATAATGTAGACCAGGGGTTCTCAACCTTTTCCAGTGGCATACCACTATATTTAATTCAAGATATTAGATGTACCAGTAAGGCAGTTACTGGTACATCTTGTTGGCTCATGTACCAACAGTGGTATGCGTACTATAGATTTAGAATCCCTGATGTAGACCATATGTAGCATTTGGAGATTCTTAGTCTTGTTTTCAGATTTAATTCTCTAGATGTTAGTAGATTTTTCATACTGTTGAAAGTTGACCTTGCAATTTCAATCCTTTTTCTAATTTCATCTTCTGTCCTACCATTCTCTGTGATCAAGTGTCCGAGGTATATGTATTTTTGCACCTGTTCTAACTTATTTCCTTTTATATTATGCATATTTTTGGTATTTTCTTTTCTCTTGAAATTATCATGCTTTTTGTCTTTTTAAAGTTGAAACTGAGGCCATACTGTTCACTATACATGAGGGTTTCATCTATAAGAGTTTTGAGGTCATATTTGTTTTCAGCTAGAAGAACCGTGTCATCTGCATATCTTAGGTTATTAATATTTCTGTCCCCTACAGTGATTCCTTTGAGGTTACTAATTTTATTAAATATTTCTTCTGTGTACAGGTTAAAGAGAATCGGAGAAAAGACAGCCTTGTCTCACACTTTTCTGAACTGGGAATTCTTCTGAGGTCTCTCTATTTATTCTCAAAGATGCAGTCTTTTCCCAGTAAAGATTAGTTAATACCTAATGTCTTTTCCATCCATGCCTGTTTTTGAAAGGATTTCAATTAATTGTTCATGTTGGACATTGTCGAATGCCTTTTTGTAATCTATGAAGCAGAGGTACACATTTTTTGTTTTTCTAGATATCTTTCTATGATGGTTCTGACGTTGAAAATACCTTCTCTTGTATCTACATTTTCCTTGAAGCCACTTTGTGTATCATTTATTTCTATGTTTATTTTTCTTTTATTTCTTTCAATAATAATATATAGGAGGGCTTTTGATACTTGACTGATGAGGCTGATTGTCCTGAACTCTTCACATCTTGTAGCTTTCATTTTTTTTTGGGAATTGGAACGAAAATTAAGTGATTAATATCTTTGGGTAGAAATCCAGTTTCATATATTTTATTGCATAATTTTGTTAGAAATTTCAGTCCTCCTTCATCGAGAGCCCTCAACCATTTCTGCCAAGATGTTATCTATTCCTGCAGCTTTATGTGGTTTTAGTTTTCTGATGGCATTTTCAGCTTCACAGAGTAAAATGGATGGTCCTTCTAAATCAATCTGTTCAGGAATATCATTTCTTTGTTGTTCATATAATTTCCTTGTGTATTCAATCCATCTTTCCATGATTTCTTTTCTATCCATTAGAATATGGTCTCTTAAGTCTCTAATGACACTTGCATGGTTTGCTGTATTTGTCCTGCTTGTCATTTCTCTGATCTTTTCATGCATTTCTCTGCTTCTGTGTTTTCTATCAAGGTTTTTTATATCTATACATTTATATTTAATCCATTCCTCTTTGGCTTTCCTGCATTATTTTTTTTTTTCTTTATTCATGCTTTTATATTCAGGTTTGTTCTTTAACTTTTTTTCTTTGTTCCATTAACATCAGTATTTTTTCATTCATCCAAGGTTTATTCCTTTTCCTTTTTAATTGTGGGAGTGTATTTTTGGCTGCTTCATTGATGCTATTCTTGAATGTTTGCCAGTTCATGTTAATTTCATTAATTGGTGGTCTATTTTCTGTGTGAGTTGTGGTGTCAGACTTGTTAAAGGATTTTGTGACTTCTTTTATAAAGCAGTCTTTAACTTCTTGGTTGTTAAGCGAGTCTGAATTATAAGTTTCTCTTATGAATGGTTGGCTCGGTATCTTAAGTTTTATTTTGATTTTTGCAATTACTGGGTTGTGGTCTGATCCTATGTTTGTTCCAGGATACGTTTTTGTTTGTGTTATTGCATTTCGGAATCTTTTGCTTATTATTATATAGTCAGTTTGGTTTCTATAGATGTCCCCAGGGCTTTTTTCCAGGTATATAGTCTTCTGGGAGGATGTTTAAACAGTGTGTTGGCAATTATTAGGTCATTGGTTTCACAGAATTGAATTAATCTTTCACCTCTTTCATTTCTGATTCCAAGACCTTGGTTTACCATGCAAAATGAGATTTTTTCTGAGCCCACTTTTGTATTTAGGTCGCCCATCATTATAATAACATCATCTGACTTAGCACTGGAGATTGCAGTTTGGATGTCTTCATAAAATTATTCCAACTCTTCATTTGGGTGATCTTGGGTTGGCACATATGCTTGGATAATATACAGGTTGAATGGTTGTGCAGTTATTTTGGCTGTTATGATTCTGTCATTTATGGGCCAATATCCCTGTAGAGATTTTGCAATTCTATTACTTAGGACAAGTGCTACTCCATTAAGGTGTAAGTCACTGCCAGAGTAGATTATAGTGTGATTTTTTCTTCTTATTATGCCTGTATCTGTCCCTCACTTCACTGATACCTGCAATATATTCCTTCATCACTTCTAATTCCTGGAGTAGATAACTAAAGAGTTACACTAACTACTAGTGTAAGCTAACTAAAAAAAGGTCAATAAAATTAGTAGAGCAAAACTCATAATATTTTATTGACCTTTTTAGTTATCTTACACTAGCTACTTAAGTGGCGCTTTTTGGAATTGTCAGTTATTGTTTAATTTGAGCTTAACATGTACTGAAGATGCCTATGATACACAGGCAAAAATTATACTATTAAAAAAATCTTTTTATGTACGATTTTCCATCATTAATTTTGTATTTAAGGTAATCCTTAATGTCTGGCAATTTCAAGTGGAGTAATGTGAACAAAATCAAATAGAAAAATTAAGTATGAGACTTATTTGTTCCTATGGTCTCTCTCTACTTAGGAAGAAGATAAAGGAGTTTTTAGTCATTAGGAGATAGCTGATATAAAGGTAAAGCTGATTCTAGTTAGAGATAGCAACAGAAGAGCAGAAAATGATTACTAGACATATAGAAATGTTTTGGGAAAATTAGCAGAGCAAAACTCATAATAATGGTTCATTTTACACTCATTTTACAAAAAAAAAGTAAAGTGAAAAAGGATCATAATAATGGTAGCTGCAGGATTTCTGTTCAGGAAATGGACTAGTGGTTCCTAACAATACATTGATAAAAAATAAATTTTGCATTTAAAAAAAGATTTGAAATGAAGTTTTAAAAAGAATCAGTCAAGGAGCTTTTAAAGTTGATATTTGATTTCAGATATCAGCTTTTAAAGTTGATATTTGATTTCACTGATATCAGAGGGATTATCATCCCTCTGATATATGTGAAAGGGACACTTATGGTGGAGGTAGTGTGATGGTTTCAGAAGGTATCTCATTGGGCAGACACAGTGACATGTTTGTTCTTCCTGGTGGAACCGTAAATGCTGCAACTAATAATAGACTAGGTCTTGAATCCATGTGTTCATCTATATGTGGGTGCAGTAAGGGAGACATTTATCCTATAAGAGCTAATGCTCTCTCCTCATTGAGTGATACTCATTGTCCAATATCTTCTTGATGAGACTATTGTATGGACTGGCTGAAAAGCCATGTATGTCATCCCAGATATTCAGCATATCCGGGATGCTCTATATAGATGTGTTACTGTTCTGAATCCTTCCTCCCCCCCCTTCAAAAAAAACCTTTGTATCAGCAATGGTTCTTATTACCAACTAAGCACCTGGACACCAGTATAAACAGTATGAAACATCGTTGTTAGCGCTGTGTTGCTGTGAGGGATATCCACATTCATTATTGAGGCACTTTGACAATCTCATTTTGACCTCTCATTTTCTGACCATTGTCTTCATGTACTCATTTGTTACTGAATTAAGCTATTCATTTACAGTTTTTTTAGGTGTTTATTTCACATGCCATATTATACTGCTTTTCGCTGAATTGCATAAAAATTCATCGTACAGTTTTTGAGTTATGATTTTTTTTCTTTGTTACTTAATTTATGAAAACCAATGTATTATTTGAGGGGGGGAGGGGGATGTGAAGGAGATTGAAAACACAAAATGAATTTTGAAAACTCATTGACATAATCCATTTATTCAGCCAGAATTAATCAATGTTTACTTTGGTGAAGCTGTCTGCAAGGATAGAAAAATCGAGACTTTGATTTTTCATACTTGAAAAATCAAAGTTTGTAAGAAAAAATTGTAGAAACCGGTGTATTATTGGTAAAAAAAAAAAAAGAAACAGATTGAAAATACATGCACCTGAATCCCTGTCTGAAAATATATGAATCTGACCCCTCTTTGACTTGAAAAGAACAGGCTGGTTTCAAGTCAAATAGAATCAGATTTTCAATCTAAGACAAATAATTCAGAAGTCTAGCGCAATTGGAAGAACGACAGTATGTTGTGCTCTTTGATTAGAAAAGGCCTAAGTTCGATTCTCGTCATGACGGGAGGAATCTTTATATGGACTTTTTCAATTGAAGATGAGTTAGCCGATCTCATACGGAGGTGGAAGGGTTTGTTCTCCCAGAAACTCGGATTTTTCATCCCGCATACAGACAAATCGGCTTCAGAACATATGCAATTTACAGACATAAAATACTAGCAGTGGTGGGTGTGGGCACTAGATGGTGTTGATGTAGGTGATTGGTAGTAGAGGTTCTGTGTGTAGTAGTGGAGATGAAGAGTTGTACAGTAGGTGTCCTCCCACGATGAGTCTTCGGACTCCTTGGAGGTGTCACGAATAGTAATAATAATAATATTACAAAGATATGAATTTAAGTTTTGCAGAGCTGGAAAAGGCATATGACAGTGTGCTAAGAGAAAAGCTGTTCAGAACACTTCAATTATGTTGTGTAAATGAGGCCTATCAAGCAATATATAGTCTGTATTTAATTCAAATTGAAAGATGTGCAGGAAGATAGTTTGATGTGAAATCAGGTGTAAGACAAGGGTACACACTATCTATCTGCTTATTCATTATTTATATGGATCATGTGCAAAAAGGTGCTATTAGGCCTGGTATCAAAATTGGAATGTAGAGAGTATTATAGTCTTAAATAAATCCAGTACCCATCTGCGTATTCCAAAACTAAATTGAACACTAACAAATTTGGAATGAAAATCAGCAATAAAAAGACAGACTGTGAAAATAGACAGTAACATTTAAAATATCACTTGCATCGTGAATGCAGAATCTGTAGAACAATTAATCATTTCACCTATATAGGCTCAATGTTTCCATGAAGATGGCTAAATGAATATGGAAATTGCAAATAGACAACAGAATAAGCAGAACTGTTATGATGGGGTCAGCTGAATAAATTTATATGGAATAAGAGAGAAATTAGTAAAATAACTAAACTAACTGTATGCAAGATGTATTCAGATTTATTTTAACGTATGGTGAGAGTTGGGTTAAAAGTGAAGTTAATTAATGGCTATAAGTTATGAAAACAAATTAGGAGAGCGAAGATGACATCAGTGATAGAATCACTTTGAAAATGAAGATATTAGGAAGGAACTTGACATGGTTAGCATTCAAGAATGTGTGAGCAGAGCTAATCTAAGGTGGTATGGCAACTAAAATGGAATGGGAGAGGAAAGGTTAGCAAAGCATGTCTTTGATGGTAGGAAGAAGACACTCCTGCAGACTTTGATCCAAGCTGAGTGATTCAGTTAGAAGTATCTTAGAAGAGCAAAATGTAAGCTCTGATAATATTGGACTGCTGACAGATAACAGACTAATTTGGAGGAAAATTGTCATAGGAAGTTAATAATAATATAAACTTTTCATGTAATGCTATCATATTTTATATAGCCTTTGAGGATACATATTAGGACTTTGAGGATTCTTCATCTTACTTTGACTCTTTTGACTTGACTTACCTATCGCTACATTTCAAATTTTCAATTGAAGTGCCAATGCTCTTGTGTTTATCTCGTGGGTCCATCTGGGAATTCCACATCTCCATTTCTAAGTGAACCATTTGAAAAGCATTTACTAATTGAATTTCAGGATTGTATAATGTTTTTTCTTCCGGGCACACTGGCCTAGAAAAGAAATTTAATCTTCTCTTTGTTCTTCAGTGCCTACTAATTTGTTTCTGATTAGCATTTCCACTTCACTTTATGATTTTGAACTTTGTAGTAATCTGTTCTTTTGCATTTTTTTCTCCATGGATGTAAAGGTCTTAAAATTTTATAAAATCATGCCTGATTAAGACATCTGTGATGCATCACAAAATTTAACAAATTAATGCACTACTTTTACTGTATTACAATTTAAATCGCAGCTTGTTAACATATAATTCCCATCCCAGCTGCCCACGTTTTGCGAAGGAAAGGGAGATTCAGCAGAAATGTAAGTTATTAAGTGTGACTGGTCAAAAGTGCAAGTAAATGGAGCAGTTTTGGAACAGAACATGTTCTTTCCTCTAAATTTTTTCACCCAATCAGCATTGAAATTCTTATTGTCGTTCTTAGGTGTTTGTAAAAAAAAGATTGTCACATTGTTCTCTGCAGAAGTGTATAAATACTGAGATTCTCTACATATGAATTGCCATCTTGTTTCCTCCTTCTTATTCTGCATGTTTGGGCACTATGTTTTGTTTTGTGTTGTTTTCTCATTTGGTTGTTAAGACATTGTCATAATAGTTGTAAATGATGAAAAACACTTATGATAATATAACAAAACATTCTCATTACAGTTTAAAAAGTTTTCCTATATTTTATTGACAATCCACATAGAAATGCTGATTGCATTTTTTGACCAAGAGGGCATACTATTTATATTAAGTGAATACATGTAATAATACTACATAAATTTTTTAAACCTTGCACAAATGATACCCAGGAAGGTCAAACACACGTTGTGACTAGCTGCCACCATAGGGCTGAATGATAACGCTAACTAGACATCAGGTTCTGAGATGTGTGTTACTGTATTGCAATATTATGACTTTGCAGAGATTTCTGTTTATTGTGTATTAAGTTTCATGGTAGTATAATTAATGGTACTTTCTAATTTTTCAGAGAAGATAGTAAAGTTAGTCACTACATTATTAATAGGATCAAGCAAGGTGATCAAACTAGATTTCGAATTGGAGATCAGATGTTTCCTGATATTCCATCTCTTTTAAATTTTTATAAACTTCATTATTTGGAAAGTACACCATTAATCAGGCCTGTAAGTACGTTTGCTATAGCACTTCAATATGTTTTTAGGAGAAAGTTAGTAGCTGTCAGTTATTGTTGTCAAAATTGTTTATACTTATTTCCAGTACTTTTTTTTTTTAAATCAAATATAAAAAATAAAATAAAATGGCACTATTCAAAACAAAAGTTATCCATATTAAATGAATTCTTAGGAAGAAGAAATTTACAGAAAATTCAAAGTATCAGATTTGCATTTTTTTTAAATTCTTTTCTACATTTTTTTTTTTTTTAATTTGAAAAAGTCCAGCACTAAAATTTACATTTTTTAAAAATAAATTTGAAAATTTTGATGTAAGAAGAAGCCATTAGAATAACAATGAATAAATATGGATGTCACTTATGTTAATTTATTATTTATTTTTGTAGAATTTTCAGCTATGTTTCATAGCCATTTTCAATACAGTAGGAAGAGATAAACATTAAAACAAACAATACTTAAATTTAAAGTGTGTGACATTACGTATACACTATCAACTACTGGAAGATAACGCCTGCAGTTCATTGCAATTGCTCATTGTAATTCTAGTTCATTGTGTATGTTAATGGTATTTTTATAATCTGATCTCATGACATGAAAGCAATGTCAGATTTGTCTTCTACTTGAAGCAGGAATCTTGATATCTAAAAATCAAGCTACCCACATAGTTTGAAGAAGATAGCATATACTTACCTAGATGTTTGGACATTAAAACATCAGATGGCATCTTTCCTTTTGGATGGCACCTGAATGGTAATGGATATTTGTATCAGAAAGTTTAGGCATTGTTGATTATTCATATTAGTGCTTCATGGTATAAACAACAGCAAGAGATGGGGAAAAAAATCAATTTATTAAACTTCCAATATTTTGCTTGCTTTTTACCCAGCACCATCAGAGCACAGATTATAGCCTGTGACAAGCACACAAGCACTAAACATTACATTTTGTTTTAGCGCAGTGCGACTGTGACTGACATTGAACTAATTTCCTAACAAGATGCCATCTGTGGTTCACCATAAAGTTAATTTGGAGAAGTCACTTTAGTTCTGTGTGAGTTACAAATTGAATTTTTTTCTAATATTTTAGTGTAGTGCTTGTTACAGTTATAATTTGTGCTCCGATGATGATGAGTAAAAAAACCAGCATATTAATAAGTTCAGTAAATTAATTAATTTGTTTAATCTGTTGATGTTATTTATACTGCAAAGCACTAATAAATATATGAGTTGCTGAGTCCTGAAATTACTTCAGCTGCAAACTTTGTTTGCTTACACTTGGAAAAGGATTAAACCAAGAACATATTTTCTTGGCATCTTCAATTTGTAGTACAACCAAGTGGAAAACCTTCCAACATCTATCTCTAATCCAGAGTATTTTAATAATAAGATGTGAAACCTTGTGGCTACTTGTATATGAAAATATGACTTCCGCATTACTTCAACCTTGGTATCACTTCTAGGCCTGGCTCCCACTGATGATATTTAATGTCTGTCTGTCTTTGGGCTTGATTCCAGGGAGTAGAGCAGTTCTGTTTAGTGGCAGGTTTTTGCCTGTCACTCAGTAGATACGATGATGAGAGTTTAATTGAGTTTAGTAGTGATCCTTTTGGGTTACTCAGTGAGATTTAGAATGATCTTGTGGATCATTCAGAGTTTTTGGAGAGGTATTTCCCACACTTAAACATACCTCAATAAAGATCGAAACCAGTATGGGTAGTGACGCTTCCCATAATGCATAGTATTATGCATGTCTGTAAGAATGTGTGCTTTGCATTATGGGATACTGAGGCAAGTGATGTGAAGTTATTAGCTCCTATATACGTGTTGCCCAGTCCTGAAATTACTTCAGGTGCAAACTTTATTTGCTTACACTTGGATAAAGGATTAAACCAAAAATATAACTTCTTGGCATCTTTAATTTAAAGCACTAATATGAATAAGAAGAATATTGTTTGAAAACCACATCATGCCAGGATTAATGAACAAAGATTATTGTATAGTCTCTAATTTTGATTTGCCAAAATACTTAAAGAATATGTAGTCATCATTTATCTGATGACAAAGTAAGTTGTGGTTATTACCAAAAGACATCCTATTTGAAAAATATCTCGGTATCCACAATACACTGTAACTGCTGAGAGGTATACAGCAGGGGAGCGGCAGTAGTGTCCGGCGCCTGTGTGCAAAACTTTAGTTGGTGCCCCCCTCCCCCTTTTTAAATCACTTTAAAAAAATATTTTTTTAAAGTATTTCCTCCTCTTTGGCGCCTTTACTATCCTGGCACCTGTGTGTGCATTGCACACATTGCACATATGGCCGGCGCACCCCTGTATACAGGACAAAACTAGCTGGTCTATAAATATTCATATGAAACAGCACAGCAGTTATGTTATACACCATTATATTGGCAAAACATACAAAAATTATTGTATAGTCAACACATGTCTACAGGATACGAAGTACACTGGAAACATATCTGCATTCCATTCAGAATAACTTATTCTGAGGGTTTTCAAAGAATCTATATAGGTCATCTTGTTACATGGTCCTTTGAATCATCTTGCCCACACTTGACAATGGTATGTTATAGATTTTGCAACTTTTGAGTGTTCAACTGATATATAAAATTCTGTAGTTGCCAAGTAACTTGACTTCTTTGAAATCTTATTAATAAAACCTCCATAGCTCCTTAAGTTTGAATTGGGTTCAAATCTCAAGTTCAAAGTTCAGAACCTCTGTCATATTACCACTCTTTCTCCTGTACACCAGTGTCTGCAGCCCAGTACTCTCAATTTATTTTTGTAATCTGCATTCTATAATCCTCATGTCATTTTTGTAACTCTTTGGTGCACCCTTTCCACAGCTTTTTGTTCCCCTCTGAACCCAAGAGACCAAGTCTCTGCATAGTAGCTCACCCATTTGTATCAAGGCCTTCTGAAGAGGCCAAATGATTTCCATATCTTTATATATCATTTCTCAGTGACAAAACTTTCAAGTTTTGTCATGATTGGAATGTGGTTTCAAAGAATAACTACTCATTGTGGATCTGCAGGTATGTTCAACATCAGTATTCTCGTTATTTATGTTCTTCTGTTAAAATTTAATCCACGTGTACAAAAGAATTAGATATTTCTGAACTAGTGAGTGAACAAACTATCCACACAATCTATCATATCTCTCCTCGAATCCATTAACAGACAAATCACTAATAACTGACTCTGGCAACCCATTCCATTCATTTACAAACTCTCCAAGCTAAAAATATGGTTCTCACACCCCTACTAACCACACCTTTACTCAACTTCTAGGGATGACCTCCTGTTCTTCACTCTTCAGCCAAGTGCTAAAATTCCCCTCCATCAGGACAATAATATAGATGTGAGCATATCAATGCCTTATAAAGAGGAATAACAACTTCCTTATCTCTACTTGTTAGTGTGCTCATTAGTAGCCAAGTAATCTTATGAGCTACCTTAGCAGTATGTCCTCTAAACTTCAATTCTCTGTCTATCACCACCCTAAATCCATCGCTTCATGTATTTTCTGTATTACACTTCCATCAGTGTGCTACACAGCTTTTAATCTGTTTATCCCAAAATGCATGTCTTTATATTTTACCACATTAAACTGACATTCATTATCTTTTGCCTATACTGAGTACCTATTTAAATCATCTTGCAAGCCCTCCATGTCATTACTCTAATCTAATTTTTCATCATCAGCAAATAACTGAATATTTCCTTTCAGGTTATTTCTTATATAATTTATGTATAAATAAAAGTAGTGGGCCTAGCATTCAACCTTGTAGCATGCCACTACTTAACAGCTTTCACTTGGATTCTGTTCCTCTGTCTACCACTTTTTCATTTCTGTCCAGCAGCCATCCTCTTATCCACATAACCACCCCCGAGTCTTAATCAAGAGGACTTGCGGGTGGTGGTGCATAAATAATTACTGTCTCAAGTAATTATCTCTCAGTTGTCACATAAATTTCATGTCCTTACTGCAATGTGATCTCTCTTCCTTCCAATCTATATCTCCATAATTGAAGTTGAATAATCACTAGACCTGCACTAAATTATCTTCAGGAAGCTGAGGTACTATGTGATCAAATTATTATTATTTTTTTTTTTGTTATTCTCCAATAAAAGGTAATTCAGAATCTTCTGATAAATTTTCATTACATTCTTTATTAGAATTAGAAAGTTTAACTTTCTAATCTTTATAACTGAGAGGAGACCTCCACATAGCCTATAAAGGAATGCGGAGAACCGACCAGGGCTTCTGACCTAATGTCCAATCCTCACCTTCTCGTGGTGCCCTGTTGGGTATCTACTTTGATACTGAACGAACGAGGATGGGCTGGCAATTTGGGATTTAGCCGACCAAATTGTATTCTTATTGGTTAAACCAAAATAAAAAATGATGGTACAACATGACAAAATTTCATGCCGGCTGGGGCGTCGCCCGGTTAAACAAGGCCCCCGTTGTTTTCGCCAGGGAACCAGGGCGAACAGCGAAAAGTCAGCTACTGGAACAAATCTGAAAACAAACCCCAACTCAACATCACCAGAGTTAAAGATCGGTACTATCAACGTAAGAAGCCTGAATGGCAAAGAAATGGAGCTAGCTGAGGAATTAGATAAGTACCAGATCAACATAATAGGGGTGTAATAGATTTAGTTTAATCCTTTATCCCAGTGAGAGCAAACAAAGTTTGTGCCTGAAAATATCTTCAGGACTAAATATATAGTGTTGTACTATCTTATCCAGTAAGTAGTGCAACACCAAGGCAACTCGTGGCAAAGGTGGAGCAAGCTACCAGGCACTTCTAACCCAGTATCTCCCATAATGCAAAACACATTTCCTATGTGGATATGTATACTGTTATGCATTAAAGGGATTGGCCATCTACCCAGACTAGTTTCGACCTTTATTGAGGTCTCTTCAGTGGGAGCCAGGCCCAGAGCTGGAGATACCAGGCAGAAGCAGTAGCAAGTCATCTGTGCCTATGGGAGTTGCCAAAAGGTTTATCACCTTTTTTAAAAATTACTCTGGATTTAGAGAAAGATGTTGAAAATTTATTTATCACTAGGTTAGACTATAATAGATTTAGTTTAATCCTTTATCCCAGTGAGAGCAAACAAAGTTTGTGCCTGAAAATATCTTCAGGACTAAATATATAGTGTTGTACTATCTTATCCAGTAAGTAGTGCAACACCAAGGCAACTCGTGGCAAAGGTGGAGCAAGCTACCAGGCACTTCTAACCCAGTATCTCCCATAATGCAAAACACATTTCCTATGTGGATATGTATACTGTTATGCATTAAAGGGATTGGCCATCTACCCAGACTAGTTTCAACATCTTTCTCTAAATCCAGAGTAATTTTTAAAAAAGGTGATAAACCTTTTGGCAACTCCCATAGGCACAGATGACTTGCTACTGCTTCTGCCTGGTATCTCCAGCTCTGGGCCTGGCTCCCACTGAAGAGACCTCAATAAAGGTCGAAACTAGTCTGGGTAGATGGCCAATCCCTTTAATGCATAACAGTATACATATCCACATAGGAAATGTGTTTTGCATTATGGGAGATACTGGGTTAGAAGTGCCTGGTAGCTTGCTCCACCTTTGCCACGAGTTGCCTTGGTGTTGCACTACTTACTGGATAAGATAGTACAACACTATATATTTAGTCCTGAAGATATTTTCAGGCACAAACTTTGTTTGCTCTCACTGGGATAAAGGATTAAACTAAATCTATTATAGTCTAACCTAGTGATAAATAAATTTTCAACATCTTTCTCTAAATCCAGAGTAATTTTTAAAAAAGGTGATAAACCTTTTGGCAACTCCCATAGGCACAGATGACTTGCTACTGCTTCTGCCTGGTATCTCCAGCTCTGGGCCTGGCTCCCACTGAAGAGACCTCAATAAAGGTCGAAACTAGTCTGGGTAGATGGCCAATCCCTTTAATGCATAACAGTATACATATCCACATAGGAAATGTGTTTTGCATTATGGGAGATACTGGGTTAGAAGTGCCTGGTAGCTTGCTCCACCTTTGCCACGAGTTGCCTTGGTGTTGCACTACTTACTGGATAAGATAGTACAACACTATATATTTAGTCCTGAAGATATTTTCAGGCACAAACTTTGTTTGCTCTCACTGGGATAAAGGATTAAACTAAATCTATTATAGTCTAACCTAGTGATAAATAAATTTTCAACATAATAGGGGTGACTGAAACAAAAAAGACCAAAACTGGTGAGATCTTTCTGAGCAATAAATACAAAATGTTATATTCAGGCAATAACAATCAAGGAAAAGAAGGAGTAGCCATAGTATTCAACACAAAATATGAGGCTAATCTTCTTGAATGGCAGTCAGTCTCAAGTAGAGTAATGTGGGCAAATATGAGAATGGAGAACTGGACAATGAGACTTATTTGTGCCTATGGTCCCACAGAAGGTTCTACTAAGGTAGAAGTGCGGGAATTTTTTGAGGCTTTAGAAAAAGCAACTGACACAATGAAAAAGGAAAAGTTGGTCCTTGTTGGGGATCTAAATAGTAGAGTAGGAAATGATTGTGAGACATACAAAAATATTTTGGGAAAATTTGGAGAAAAGAGCAAAGCTAATAATAATGGCAAATATCTGTTGGATTTCTGCTCAGGACATGGACTGGTTATTACTAACACCATGTTCCAACATAAAAATGTGCACAAATTCACATGGAGAGAAGAGGCTAGGAATAAGAAAAGTCTCATTGACTATGTTATTGTTGATAGTGATGTTTTCTCCCTGGTGCAGGACACCAGAGTGTACAGAGGATTTGAAATTGGAAGTGATCACTATTTAGTCTTGAGCAGGATAAAATTGAATTTCATATTGAAAAGAATAACATGTAAGAAAGTTTTAAAGCGAATAAAAGTTGAGCAACTCTCAGATGTGAACTGTAGACTAAAATACAGAAATATTATTGAAAAGAAAATGAAAGAGTTTGAGAACAATTATCAAACCTTGGAGATTCAGTGGCAAACTCTGAAGGAAACATTGATTGATTCTGCCAGAGAGGCATGTGGTGAGGTTGTGTGCAAAGATAAAAAAATCAGAACTCCCTGGTGGACACAGGAAGTTAAAGAGGCAGTGAAGGAAAAGAAGAAAGCATATCAAAAGTTCCTGGCAAATAAGTCAGCTTTTACTCCTGCAGAATACAGAGACAAATGTAAGAAAGCTAAACAGTGTGTAAAACTAGCTAAACAAAAGTCATGGGAGGACTTTGGCAAGAATATAGAAAATAAATATCAAGAAGGTGGCAAAATATTCTGGAGGTTGTTGAAGAAGCTTAGGAATGGAGGAAAGAGTGCTGTAAAAGGAATTAGAGATGATAAAGGTGAAATGAAAACAGGAGAAAAAGATATCCTTGAAGTATGGAGTAATTACTTTGAAAAACTGCTAAATGAAACAAGCAGTGATGACAGCACAGTGATAAAAAACACTGACCAGGCATGCAGTCAGGAATACATATCCATACTTGAAGTAGAAAAAGCCATCAAAGGCTTGAAATGTGGAAAGGCAGCAGGAGTAGATGATATTCAGCCAGAAATGCTGAAGTATGGTGGTATAAGAGTCTTACAGTGGCTGCACTGCATAGTTCAGAAAGCCTGGACAGAGGGACGAATTCCCGATGATTGGAGTAGAGCTCTCATAGTACCCATATATAAAAAGGGAAATAAAACTGAATGTGAGAATTACAGAGGTATTTCCCTACTGAGTGTTCCTGGCAAGATCTATGCAAGTATACTTGAGAAACGGTTGAGAAGAATTGTGGAAGAAAAGCTTGGTGAAGAACAAGCTGGATTCAGGCCAAATAGAGGCTGTCAGGATCAGATCTTCACTTTACGACAAATAGTCGAGAAAGCATGGGAATATAACAACGATCTGTATTTAAGTTTTGTCGATTTGGAAAGGGCATATGACAAGGTGCCAAGAGAGAAGCTATTCAATACGCTGCAGTTATATGGTGTCAATGGGGCATTATATCAAGCAATACTTAGTCTTTATTTGAGTTGTGAGTCAGCAGTTAGAATTGAAGGAAGTACAGGAAGATGGTTTAATGTTAAATCTGGTGTGAGACAAGGATGTACATTATCCCCTCTGTTATTCATTATCTATATGGATCACATTATGAAGGAATGTGGTATTAAACCTGATATCAAAATTGGAGATGTTAATGTCAGCTCTTTGCTTTATGCGGATGATGTTATACTTCTAAATAAATCCGCTACAAGTCTGCAAGATTCTCTGACTAAATTGAATAGCTGTTGTGATAGATATGGTATGAAGGTCAGCAATAAAAAGACAAAGACAATGAAAATAGGCAGAATCATTGAAAATGTCAACTGTGTTGTGAATGGAGAACCTGTGGAACAAGTAAAACATTTCAGCTACTTAGGCACAATTTTTACTGAAGATGGTAAACTAAATATAGAAATAGACAACAGAATCAGCAAAGCTGGTATCGTGGGAAGTCAATTGAATAAATTCATATGGAATAAGAAAGAAATTAGTCGGAACACTAAATTAGCTGTATACAAGACTGTGTTCAAACCAATTTTAACTTATGGATCTGAGAGCTGAGTCAGAAGTAAAACACTTGACCAAAGACTAGAGACCGCAGATATGAGAGTCCTAAGAAAGATTAGAGGCGTGAACAGATGGCATCAATGGCAATATCATATTAAAAATGAGGATATTAGGAAAGAACTTGACATTGTCAGCATCCAGGAATGCGTTAGCAGAGCTAATCTCAGATGGTATGGTCACTTAAATAGAATGGGTGAGGAAAGATTAGCAAAACAAGTGTTCTCTGCCAGGTTGGCAGGAAAACGACCCAGAGGAAGACCAAGATATAGGTGGATTGATACGGTACAAAGTGCCTTAGACGATAGAAATATAAGATCTGATAATGTTGGAGTCTTGACAAGTAACAGACTGATTTGGAGGAAAATTGTAGATAGGAAGTTAGTAATGATGTAATTTTTTTCATGTAGTACTGTCATATCCTGTACACCCCTTGAGGGTACATGGCAGGAATTTGATGATGATGGTGATGATGAACTTTCTTTTTTAGAAGGAATAGATGTTTTAATTTAACTTTCATCAGTAATACATTTTCACAAGTATTTCTTTAATCTGCAACTATGTGCTATTATGTATCTACTAGGGCAGTGGTGGTGAACCTTTTTATGTCGTCCGCATGCCAAAAGTTTACAAATAGAGTTGCTGACATGCTTGCGCATGCCAAAAATTTTATTAATTATTAGCTGACTAATATACTTTATATCAGCAACTAATTAATACAACACTAAATAATTAACATTAATTAATACAAAATTAATTGCAGAATTTTATTGGGACAAGTTTAAAAATTAAAATAGAATTTCATAAAAATGAACTCATAACTTGACATACACATTGTCATATACAAATCAGTATCAACCTATTATCAATTTATTAATTTATCAATATCAGTATATCAATTTATTAATGAGATTTTTGCTGTTGTACATTAGATGCCAAATACTTTATATCAGGTTCATATTTTGTCACTTTTAGTAATATACACGCAGAACAAGATTCATCAGTCATTCTATTTCTTAAACTGTCTTTTATAAAATTCATTTCAAAAAATAATGACTCACAAGCATATGTAGAGGCGAAAATTGATAATATAGCCATCGCTAGTTTTTTTAAACAACAAAAGGTTTCAGGAATGGCATTTCAAGTTCTCAATATTTCCTCTTCTGCATTCTTTTTAATTGCACCCAATAATCGATCATTTTCCATTATTTCCAAGTCATTTCTCAAATTGACAAACTTATTTCCATATAGAACTAGATAGAAAATCGATTAGTTGCATTTCTATATCTTCCAAATTCAGCCACTCGAAAATTTCCAAATTGAGTTTATCTGTTGATGTTGTATCCGGATGGAAAATAAATTTTGATGTCTCTGCAAATTGCCTGAACTGCATAAATCTTGAAGAAAATTCATTGATTATCGACTGAATAACTGTAGAAAACTCTTTTGTCAATTTAACTTGATCTGTTTTTTCATGGGATTCTAGATCTGCAAGGAATTTTTTTGTATTTGGAAAATATTGAAGGTATTGGAAATAACATCACGATTAGAAATTGGTAATTTAGCTTTGAATGCTTTGATTAAATCAAACATGACAATAATTGTCTTGTTAACATCTTGCAGTTTAACATTTAATTCATTTAAATGTAAACAGAAATCAGTAAAAAACATTAATTTCGAAAGCCATTTGACGTTCATTAATTGATTGTATTTTTCAATGATTTTCTCGTTATGTAAAAAAAGTCTGACTTCATCTAAACACTCAACAAATCTTTGAAGAACTTTCCCACGACTTAACCATTGGACGTTCTTGTACATAAGTAAACCATTGTACACTGAGTTTACCTCACTTAATAATTCTATAAATTTTCATTTATTTAAAGCACGTGCCGATATAAAAATTGACCAATTTTGTTACAGTGCTCATAATATCTTCCAGTGGCTTGAAACTAGCCTTTGCGCATCGAACATGCTGATGTATAATACAATGAAAACCCAGAACTGAATGTCCAATCTGATCTGATCCTGTAGCTTCCTCTCTTTGAGAGGGTGTGTTCACGGGTCGGACTTGCCTGCTTGCGGCAAACACATTTTCCTCTCCAGTCATACTGCGAGCACCATCAGTAGTTACTGATACAATTTTGGAGGGATCTATATCTCTTTCAGCAAGTGCATTTACAACTGCATTGCAAATATCTATTCCTTTTGTTGTTGCTAATGATGTCAGACTTATCACTTCTTCTTTGATGTTATTTCCAACACAATAATGAATAAAAATTGCTAAACAAGCTGATCCAGTTATGTCAGTGCTCTCATCAAGACAAAGAAAAATTAAACCAGAAGATTTTATATCTGTTTTTTGCTGATGAGTTATATTTTTAGCCATTTCTATGATTCTATCTTTCACTGTGTTTCTAGCACAAAGGCATATCTTTTATTCTTTGAATAATTTTTTCCTAGTTTTCAAAATCTTAACCATGCTTCTTTTATATATTCCCCATCACTAAAAGGTTTCCTGTGTTTGGCAATTACATTTGAGGCAAAAAACTAGCAGCAGTTACATTTGAACGACTGCTGATAAATTTCATTAGGGTTTTTGACTGGATATTCCTATTTTTAATTGCCCGAGCAATAAATTCTTTCTGTTCGTCCTTGCTTTTCTCAAGGAACGATTTATGGTTTGTCTCATAATGCCGCTTTACTGACGACGTTCTGCACACAACTGTCCCGGATCATAAAATGCATATTGCTTTATTGTCTTTATTAATCATGCCATACTCTTCAGTCCACCAGCTTTGGAACTCTCTACTGCTTCACTGTGATAATTTTCGTTTTTTATTTTCGGCAGCCATGTTCAGTAGAACTGTAACAAAATAATTCACAACTTAAATCAAATGCATTTTTTATAGTTTCAAAAAAATCAACATTTTATTATATGCCTAAATTAAATTATCTTTATAATTCCTATTTACAGTAGCAAAAACAAAACAATGCACATACGCGACAATAATGCACTTGCCGCTGCTTATTTATGCCTACTGGCGGATGCATGATATGAATTGCATAATGAACGCATGTGCAATTAGAAAAAGGTAAAGTCAGGGAATCCTAAGGATCAGTCATTCTCAATTCTTTTCTATAAGGCTGTATTTTTATTTATTCTTACTGTATAAACTTACTCATAAATACTGTTCCCATTTTTTTAAAGTTCATACATTAAACTAATATAAGTATTAATATTATATAAATTAAGTGGATATTAAATCCAGCATTTTTTTCAAAGCCGACTACAGTAACTATAGAATTTTCGTGGGAAATTTGACCAGCGAACTTATGAGAATACACTTGCCACCATTTGAAAAAGTTGCTCTAGCTGCTAGAACAACTTGTAGTATGGCAGCGAGTGTATTCCCATAAGATCTCTGGTCGAATTTCGCATGAAACGTCTATAGTGTCTGTAGTCGACTTTGAAATAATGTTGGATTTAATATCCACTTAAGTTATATAATTTTGTATCGTCGATGTGAAGCCGTTTGGCTATTTATTTTAGTAAATAAGTATTAATAATTAATTATGGTATAATCATAAAGAGTATTAATACATTTAATATATACGGTGTAGCATGATGACAAATATAAAAGTATGCATTTAAATTAGTTATCAATCACAGGACTAATGCTACACTATTGTAGTTTCCTCAGGCCAACATCATTAAATTAACTTCTAGTAAGTTTCATTGATCACCAAAAATTTATAATATTATTCAGTATCTTCTTCTTCTTCTTCTTCTTCTGCAGCTTCTCCCACTTAAGTGGGGTCACTGTTTATTATGAGTCTCCTCCACACCTTCCTGTCTTGGGCTATCACCACATCCAAGTTCTTCATCTTCAAGTCCTCTTCTACCAGCTCCCTCCATCTCTTCTTTGGCCGCCCACGCTTCTGCCTTCCTTGCACATCCATCTGCATGACCCTTCTTCCCACATATTCATCCTCCCTCCTCATCACATGACCAAACCATCTCAACCTTGCCTCCTGTATTTTCGCTCCTAAGTTCGTAACTTTCACTGTTCCCCTGACATAGTCATTTCTCAGATGATCCTTTCTGGTCACACCGCACATCCACCTAAGCATTCTCATCTCTGCTACTTCCATCCTGCTAATGTTATTTTTCCTCAGGGCCACAGTTTCTATAGCATATGTCATAGCTGGCCTCACTACTGTCCTATAAATTTTGCCTTTCAGATTGATCGGCACCCTCTTATCACATAACACTCCAGCCATCTCCCTCCAGTTCCTCCAACCTGCTTGTATCCTGCATCCCACTTCCTTCTCACCTCCTCCATCTTCTTCCACTGTCGAACCTAAGTATCTAAAGTCTCTCACCTTCCTGATGACATTTCCTTCCAGCTCCAGGTCTGTCTCCTGGCCACCGCCCACTGCGCAACACATATACTCTGTCTTATTTCTGCTCAGTCTCATACCTCTCTCTTCCAGTACTTTTCTCCATCTTTCCAGTTTAGTTTCCGCTTCTTCTCTTGAATCTACACACAGCAAGATGTCATCTGCATACAGCATTGTCCAAGGTGCATCTTCTCTCACCTCCTCTGTTACCACCTCCATCACAATATTAAACAGAAACGGACTTAATGCTGACCCTTGATGCAAGCCAACTGTTACTTGAAAACTTTCTGTCTGTCCCAAATAGGTCCGAACACTTGTCTTCACATTTCTGTACATTTCCTGCACCAACCTGACATATTTCTCCGGCACCTTCTTCTCTCTCAAACACCTCCAGACTTCTTGCCTTGGCACTCTATCGTATGCTTTCTCCAGATCAGTAAATACCAGATGTAGCTCCCTTTGTTTCTCTCGATATTTTTCCATCATCTGTCGTAACCCAAAGATAGCATCTGTTGTTGATCTATCAGGCATGAATCCTATAATATTATTCAGTATAAAATTGATTATTGTATTATTAAATTGATTTTAATGATGTTGGTTTGAAAAGAAAAAAAAAATAACGGTAATGAGAAAAATATTTATGCATTGTAACTCACCACAGAAGTCAGCAGAGCAGGGGAAGCAGCAGAAGGATGTTGACTTGTTGACGAATGCTTACCGTTGAATATAACTTGCCCTCACATATAACTGGCACCCCTGATTTCACTTGACGAAAAAAGACATTAAAAGGTTTTGCATATATACCTACCACATGAAAAACAACGCGCCCTCTCCAACGGCCATTATATACTGTAGATGCAAGGAAAAAAAATAGTTTTATTGTATCCCTAAATAAGGTGCAGAGGCTTTTGCAGTCTGTGTAATATATTTCTCAACAAATAGTGCAATTAGAGACAACTGGAATAAAAACAGAGCTAACTAATGAATCACATGTACCCCTCTCACAGAAACTTCGCTGTATAGGCAGCAAAACCATATGTTGCACCGGAAACAAATTATCTAACTAAAACTATTGTCCAATTTTTCAATTACATGAAATAAGTGTTTGTTTGATTGAATTTGAAATTCTCGATCTTATTATGACAGATCACAAAGGCTAACTTCAAATAAAATTCTACCACGAATTGAAATATGCCATATAATGCTTGTGTGAGTTCCCCTTCCAGCTCAAACACAAACAAGCAGCATTAAAAATCAGCCAAGAGTTGAAACTTTGTGTGAGTTGAGCCCTCCGGTAATGACAAGTTCTGTCGGAACGATAAACGACACCCCGTCGTGAATGTCTTAAAACTAAGAAATATATAGTAAACGTTGTTATGACAGTTGCAGATGATATGGAATTCAGTTGTAGAGAATTAACATTTCAACTCAAAAATTGTCTGTTTCATTTGTCTTTGGGTCGCGTGATCTTTTGTTAATACCACACCAATCAAATTCATGTCTTCATAGCTGCTCTCTCCTGTAAAACAAAATTTAACTCGTATGTATTGTAACAATTAAAAAAAAAAAAGGTGGAATAATTTATAAGCGTATAAAAGGATATCATATGTAAATCGTTGACGTGCCAGCAAAATTCTCGGGCATGCCATAGGTTTGCCACCACTGTAGTAGAGTATTTAATGTCTACTATTTTATATGTCATGGGAGAATTTTTTTTCGAAATCCTTTATGGACCTAAAGCTCATCACCCAGCTCACCTTTTTTCTTTAAATTTCTTTCGTCTTTGAGTAAAGCAAGGTTGCCAGGGTCATTTATATCATCATCATCATCAAATTCCTGACATGTACCCTCAAGGGATGTACAGGATATGATAGTACTACATGAAAATTTTACATCATTACTAACTTCCTATCTACAATTTTCTTCCAAATCAGTCTATTACTTGTCAAGAATCCAATATTATCATTTTCAAATCTTATATTTCTATCGTCTAAGGCACATTGTACCGTATCAATCCACCTACATCTTGGTCTTCCTCTGGGTCGTTTTCCTGCCAGCCTGGCAGAGTACACTTGATTTGCTAATCTTTCCTCGCTCATTCTGTTTAAGTTTCCATACCACCTGAGATTAGCTCTGCTAATGCACTCCTGGATGCTGACAATGTCAAGTTCTTTCCTAATATCCTCATTTTTAATATGATATTGCCATTGATGCGATCTGTTCACGCCTCTAATCTTTTTCAGGACTCTCATATCTGCAGTCCCTAGTCTTTGGTCAAGTGTTTTACTTCTGACCCAGCTCTCAGATCCATATGTTAAAACTGGTTTGAACACTGTCTTGTATATAGCTAATTTAGTGTTCTGACTAATTTCTCTCTTATTCCTTATGAATTTATTCAATTGACTTCCTACCATACCAGCTTTGTTGATTCTGTTGTCTATTTCCATATTTAATTTACATTTTCACTAAAAATCGTGACTAAGTAGCTGAAACGTTTTACTTGTTCCACAGGTTCCCGTTCACAACACAGTTGACATTTTCAACAATTCTACCTATTTTCATTGTCTTTGTCTTTTTAATGCTGACCTTCATAGCATATCTATTACAACAGTTGTTCAATTTAGTCGGGGAATCTTGCAAACTAGTAGCGGATTTATTTAGAAGTATAACATCGTCCGAATAAAGCAAAGAGCTGACATTAACATCTCCAATTCTGATATCATGTTTAATACCACTTTCCTTCATAATGTGATCCGTATAGATAATGAATAACAGAGGGGATAATGTACATCCTTGTCTCCCACCAGATTTAACATTAAACCATCTTCCTGTACATCCTTCAGTTCTAACTGCTGACTTACAACTCAAATAAAGACTAAGTATTGCTTGATATAATGCCCCGTTGACACCATATAACTGTAGCATATTGAATAGCTTCTCTCTTGTCACCTTGTCATATGCCTTTTCCAAATCAATAAAACTTAAATACAGATCTTTGTTATATTCCCACGCTTTCTCGACTGTTTGTTGTAAAGTGAAGATCTGATCTTGACAGCCTCTATTTGGCCTGAATCCAGCTTGTTCTTCACCAAGCTTTTCTTCCACAATTCTTCTCAACCATACTTGCATAGATCTTGCCAGGAACACTCAGTAGGGAAATACCTCTGTAATTCTCGAATTCAGTTTTATTTCTCTTTTTATATATGGGCACTATTAGAGCTCTACTCCAATCATCGGGAATTCATCCCTCCGTCCAGGCTTTCTGAACTATGCAATGCAGCCACTGTAAGACTTTTATACTACCATACTTCAGCATTTCTGGTCGAATATCATCTACTCCTGCTGCCTTTCCACATTTCAAGCCTTTGATGGCTTTTTCTACTTCAAGTATGGATATGTATTCCTGACTATATGCCTATTGAGTGTTTTTTACCACTGTGCTATCACTGCTTGTTTCATTTAGCAATTTTTCGAAGTTATTACTCCATACTTCTAGGATATCTTTTTCTCCTGTTTTCATGTCACCTTTATCATCTCTAACTCCTTTTACGGTACTCTTTCCTCCATTTCTAAGCTTCTTCAACAACCTCCAGAATATCTTGCCACCTTCTTGATATTTATTTTCTGTGTTCTTGCCAAAGTCCTCCCATGACTAAAGCTAGTTTTACACAGTGTTTAGCTTTCTTACATTTGTCCCTGTATTCTCTAAGAGCACAAGCTGACTTGTTTGCTAGGAACTTTTGATATGCTTTTTTCTTTTCCTTCATTGCCTCTTTAACTTTCTGTGTCCACCATGTAGTTCTGATTTTTGTATTCTTGCAGACAACCTCATCACATGCCTCACTGGCTGAATCAATCAGTGTTTTCTTCAAGGCTTGCCACTGAATCTCCAAAGTTTGGTAGCTGTTTTCAAACTTTTTAATTTTTTTTTTCAATAATCTTTGTGTATTTTAGTCTACAGTTCACATCCAAGAGCTGCTCAACTTTTATTCGGTTTAAAACTTTCTTACATGTTATTCTTTTCAATATGAAATTCAATTTTATCCTGCGCAAGACTAAATAGTGATCACTTCCAATTTCAATTCCTCTGTATACTCTGGTGTCCTGCACCAGGGAGAAAACATCACTATCAACAATAACATAGTCAATGAGACCTTTCTTATTCCTTGCCTCTTCTCTCCATGTGAATTTGTGCACATTTTTATGTTTGAACATGGTGTTAGTAATAACCAGTCCATGTCCTGAGCATAAATCCAAGAGGTATTTGCCATTATTATTAGATTTGCTCTTTTCTCCAAATTTTCCCAAAATATTTTTGTATGTCTGACAATCATTTCCTACTCTACTAATGATTTCCCCAAAAAGGACCAGCTTTTCCTTTTTCATTGTGTCAGTTACTTTTTCTAAAGTATGAAAAAATTCCCGCACTTCTACCTTAGTAGAACCTTCTGTGGGACCATAGGCACAAATAAGTCTCATTGTCCAGTTCTCCATTCTCATATTTGCCCACATTACTCTACTTGAGACTGCCTGCCATTCAAGAAGATTAGCATCGTATTTAGTGTTGAATACTATGGCTACTGCTTCTTTTCCTCATTGCTATTGCCTATATATAACATTGTATTTATTGCTCAGAAAGATCTCACCAGTTTTTGGCTTTTTTGTTTCAGTCACCCCTATTATGTCGATCTGGTACTTATCTAATTCCTCAGCTAGCTCCATTTCTTTGCTATTCAGCCTTCTTATGTTGATAATACTGATCTTTAACTCTGGTGAAGTTGAGTTGGGGTGTGTTTTCAGATTTGTTCCAGTAGCTGACTTTTCACTGTTCACCCTGGTTCCTTGGCAAAAACAATGGGGGCCTTGTTCAACCGTTCGACTCACCAGCCGGCATGAAATTTTGTTATGTTGTACCATCATTTTGTATTTTGGTTTAAGCCAGTAAGAATACAATTTGGTCGGCTAAATCCCAAATTGCGAGCCCATCCTCGTTTGTTCAGTATCCAGGTAGATACCCAACAGGGTGCACCTCGAGAAGGTGAGGACTGGACATTAGGTCAGAACTCTGCATTAGGTCAGAACTTTAAAGGAATGCAGAGAACCGACCAGGTTCTCTGCATTCCTTTAAAGGCTATGTGGAGGTCTCTTCTCGGTTATATAGCTTTGATCCTTGTACCCCCTCTTAGAATTATGGTATGTATATTTGAACTCGCAACATAGCCACAAAAATATCTGAAGCTTAAGTTTAATAGTGTTTGTGCATAACTGTTGTTCATTACTACATACTTTTGTTTAAAAACTAAGATTACTGTGGCATGACAGCCAGCCAGCCTAGTTGGCTGAATACATAGTACCTCTCTTTCCAATCAGTAGGTTGTAGGTTTAAATCCCAATGTAGAATTCATGTTTGTAGATTGGCTTTCGTGGTAGACAAATTTCATTGCATTGTGAATTACATAATCTTCATTCTCTCCTCCCAGTACTAATGTACAGTGCATTTACGTTTTGTGAATAGGATTATTTAAAAAAAAAAAAAAATCCAAATAAAAAAAACTACTAATAAGAGTGAACAGTTGTGAAGAAATCTCTACTTGTCTGAATGTACAGTGCTAAGGAAATATTTTTTGTTTAGAAACAAGATATCATGTTCCTGTACGGTAAAAGATCTGAATATTCTAAATTATCTGAAATACAACATTAAAAATGTGCATAACAGCCACTCACTATAGTTGTCTATTATGCATATGCTGTAGCTACTGAGAACTCCTAGCCTAAGTCCCATAGAACTAGTGCTGTTTTAAGTTGACTATTATAAACTGTAAAAGCTAAAACTTCATGATACTGAAATGAATTTCCTTGTAAATGGCATAACAGTCATTGAACAAAAGGAAAGGCAGTAAATTATACACTGATAACATGAACACAAAGGATTGGTAGAACAGCACATAAACAAGGGAATATAAACATAAACAAAATAATGAAAAATAGAACAAAGGAAAATGACAGGAAATTGTATATTGACACAATTCAAAGAATTTAGAGGAACTATACATAAAACACTCGATGGGACATCATGTAAAGTGCAAATGCAAGATAGTAATTGGAAACATAAGGAAGAACTAGGAGAGTACGAAATTAAAATTCTTTAAAAAGTCATAGTGAACTAAATAGGTGCACAGAATTTACTATTAAAATTAAAATAAAATATATATTATTGTTGTTATTATTATTATCCAGGCCTCCATGGAGTCAAAAGACTCATCGTGGGAGGTCGTTTTTAGGAAACACAAAGTTCTTCATACCACTCCTTGAACCCATTGACCGTTCCTGCTCTAACCACTCTCTCAGGCAATGCATTCCATGGTTCAACCACCCTCCACACAAAGAAACCACTCCTTACCCTCTTGCTCACAGTTTCCTTTCATAACTTCCAGGGATGGCCTCTTGTCATCACTCCTTCCTGCTGTTCAACCAAGCGAAAGAACTCCCCAGTGTCAACCCTTAAACCACCTCTCAACAGTTTAAAAGTCTCAATCATATCACCTCTCCTTCTTCTATCCACCAAACTCTGCAGTCCACATTCCCTTAGACGATCCTCATAACTGACATTGTACAGTCCTGAAACCATCTTTATTATCTGCCTCTGTACCCTTACCACAGTTAATTTATCCCCTTCAAATCCTGGGGACTAAATCTGTGAACAATAGTCTAAGTGTGGTCTGATCAGAGTCTTATACAACGGAATGATACCTCTTTTATCTCTGCTGGTCAGTGTCCTTCTCATTATTGCAGCAATCCTCTGTGTTACCTTCACCATCTTTGCAATATGTCTCCTAAATTTCAGATTTCTATCAATCATCAACCCCCAGATCTCTTGTCTCCCCTACTTCCTCCAGTATAGCTCCTCCAATAGAGGAGCTATACTGGAGGGAGCTATACTAATATGTACAAACTAATGTACATATGTACAAATTTAGGAAGCTATACTAAATATGTACAAACTGCACACATTTAGTTTTGAATATTTCGGTTAAGTGATATTAATTTAAGCTGCTGTAACGGATGAGAGTTGCCAATTTGACATAAGGTTTAAACACAATGTGTAACTGATGTTTATTGAACACTCTAGATACCTTTTCAGATGTGCCTTAAATGTTATGGGATGGTGACAATTTTGCTGTAGTCTTCTGTGGTAGACAATTGGGGAGGGGGGTTTCTGGGGAGCATTTAGTATTTTTTCTATCCTGTGGGGATTATAGCCATTGGCTAAGAATCTACGTACTGGATTTAAACCTTACGTCAAATTGGCAACTCTCATCCATTCATCCAAGGACAGAATCACTTCTTTATTACATCCAGGAGTCTATGAAGTGTGATCAAGCTTACTATGGACAGACAGGAACTGTGGACATCCGCCTCAGTGAACATAAAAAATACATCTGGCACTGTCGCTGTGGCAAGTCCCAAGTCTAGCAGACTATGCTGTAGATACCCCTGCACACAGGATCATTTGGAAAAAAGCAAAAGTACTACACAGAAATTGTTATAAGTCAGAAAGAGAGATTACTTTTGGAATCAACAGAAACCTTGAAATATTCTCCAAACCTCAATAAGTATGGCTGTATAAATTTACTAAAAATTTGTGAGGCAGTCATCTTAAGACCTAATTAATACCAGCTTTCTCTCTCTGTTTTTTTTTTTTATTTTTTCTCCCAACATAGATGCCATTTAATTAGGACTTGAATGTTTGTGTTGTCCATTGCAGTTGTTTAAACTTGTTCCATTGTTATACCAGATTGTTGTTGTTTCCCATACTGTGACAAACTGTTTTTGTGCTCTGAAGATGCTGGATATAATATCAGTGAAATATCAGCAAATAAGTTAATAAATAGTAATGATTTTCTTATGTGTTCTCATCAATACTGTTAATAACAAATTAATATATATGGCAAACACATAAGCCTTTCCATGCATATATCTAGTCTGGCTACCACACAAAAGCACTATTATACAAATCTACACAATATAATTTAGGAAAAAAAATTTTTTTTTGAAACACTGTTCAAATACACCACTACTTTTTGTCACGACACTTGTATTTGCACTTTTTTTATGTTATTTTTCTTTAGTTCCTGACAATCTTTTTTGCTTGTTCATTATTGTATGAATTCATGCCTCTTTTTTTTTTTTTTTTTTTGTTTGTTTGTTCTGTTTCCTGCTATTTTCACTGTTTTTTTTACCCAACATTTTCTTTTATTTTGTTTCAAAGGAATCTAAGGACTTTTTTTTTTTTTTTTTACTGTATAAAGACTTGCACTAGAACAAAGTATTTCTGCAGTCTTAGTGGTTTGCTACAGCAGTCATCTACTGTAGTTTGGTTAAAGAATTGGTGACCATGAAGTATGAAATTAATAGAAAGTAAAAGGCAGGTAAGCAAGATGGGTAAAAATTTCAAGTTAATTTTGGAATTTCCTTTATTTTGAATTGATTGTAATATTCTGAAATTCTAATTGGGGATCATCAACTTTTTTTTTAAGATATACAATAATTACAAAATTTCCAGTTATAGATATTTCCTTAGATATATTTTTGAACCTGATTACAGTCATCTAATAATGTCATGTAATAATAATAATAATCATCTCTGACTATAGCAAACAGTGCTTTATCAAACTTGCTTACTGTGGTATACTACCAAAAATCCCCAACCAAAGCTTTATAGTTACAGTGCTATACTAAACAAAATTCACCATAACATACTATCCACTATTGCAAACTGCTCTTGTGGTCTCTCTGATTTTGCTGAGCAAGAGTTGACTGTACTTTTTTTTTTTTGTTTAGCCAATGTAACACTAGTTGTTTCACTGTGTATTAAATTTCTTTAATTCTCAAAATATAGTTAAATCCTAATACATATATATTTCTCTGTTTCAGGCCCCAAAGAAGGAAAAAGTACGAGCTAAATATGATTTTGAAGGAAGTGTATGTTGAAATTTTTATTTGAAAATGTAAATTAATTTAATAACAAATTTTGAACTGAGCTAAATAAAATTTGTTGAAGTTATTTTATGATTCCACCATTTAAGTAGTTTTATACTTATGTATATTTAGGCTCCTTAAACTCAAACATGATATTATTCTGACATAAATGATAAAGTTTTCATACACTTTCCTCCTCTGGCTCAAGATTTCCTTGTCCATTGAAGTAATATTCATGCTGCATTTATTGTTCTCCAAACTCTAATGACCACTCAGACCTCTTCACATTCCTTTTCATTAAACTCAACCATCAGCAGTCCGGTCATCTAGATAGTGAGGTCATCTTCATAGGCGAGCTCATTGTCCAAAATTCCACCTGGTTCCCCTTTTCTAACACCACTAACCAAACTTGATGAGAGGTGGCAATCTTTTTTTGTAAGCAATTATATAATGCAAATCATACATCTAGCTACACATGGATTCCTGATAACCCTCTTCATTCTTCCAATACTCTGGATCTCTTTTAAACCATTTCTCCTTCCAGATACACTACAGAAGTCATCTCTGCCACTCAGCCTTGTGCAAATCTCCTCTATAGAATTACCTTCCTCAAACCACTCCTGACCTCTCATCTTCTGGCATTACAAATGTGCCAAATAGGATGTGCTCTGAAAATTTTACTCTTCCTTTTTATGATCTGACTACTGTGTCTAACAAATCTGGCCCTAACACCTACTCCAAATGAGTCACAGAAATTGTCCTCACTGTCATAAAGGCCTCCATTCTACTTAAAATCCTCTTCTGCTTTCCAAGGCCTCGTTCAGTAGAAAGTTTATTAAAACAGTCGATGATCGATGAAAAAAATTCAGCTTGCTGTAGGTGGCTCACATCAAAAACTCCAGCTTCATATTCAGCCTATACCAAAGTATGAAATATATGCAGAATAGTTGTCAGCAGATCAAAATCTGATTTCATAAAAGACAACAGCATTGCTTGTCTTCTGGTCCCTTGCTAAACCCATTGGATGCAACTTCTTCTCACCTACACTTCCACCTCTCTCTCTCTCTCTCTCTCTCACATTTTGTTGGCATTACTGTTACTTTATCCAAAGACAAAACTGACCTCTCAGCATCACTCTTTTTCTCAAACTCCTACATAGATGACCAAGGAAGATGGCCTCCTACCGTACTGGAATCTGAGTACCGTATGCCTACGGGAGGCATACGGTGCTCAGATTCGACAAAAAGACATAAGAAAATTACTAAATAACTGGAACACTAAAAACAAAAAGTCCTGATGGCATCTCCCAATGTTCTCAAACATTGTGCTCCAGAGCTAACACCTGTCCTGTATCATTTCTGCAATCTATTATGCATAGCTGGTACTTATCCCGCTAATGGAACCAGTCACATATCCGGCCTATTTCAGAAAAGGAGGTAGAGGTCTACCGACCTATTGTCAACTACAAGTACTGACCAATTGCGATAACCTCAGTTGTCTCCAAAATAATGGAGAAAGTCATCAGTAGCCAACTTCTTCACCTGCCAGTTAATTAGTGGCCACTAGTGTAGATTCCACCATTCAGCATCCACAGCTGACCTCTTAGCTTACATCACCCATCACTGGACATTCCATGAAAAGGTTTGGAGAAGCTTGTGCTGCCACTCTTAACATTTCAGGAATATACAGCATACTTCCTTACAGACGTTATATTGCTGTGCAATATGGGAAGAGTCGCTTTCCTGAGGCATTCCAACTTTTATTGAGATCTCATTGGTGGGAGCTGGACTGAGGAAGATACAATACTGAGGTTAAATCAATGCAGAAGTCATATTTTCCATATACTGGTAGTGCAGTGGTGATATATTATTCAGACTGTAACTGGACAGGTGATGATGCTTCTCATAATACATAGCATTATGGAATACTAATGCAATTGATCTGAAGTTGAGAACTTCTATGTATTAGCAGCTTAATCATGAAAATACTTCACATGCAGACTTTGTTTGCTTATGATTCAAATAGGAATATAATTTCTTGTCTAGGATAACAATATTAGTGAAAGGAATGGTAGTAGAGGTGGTGAGAGCATCGTGTACATTTAAGGAAAAGTTATGGGTGTTGTGTTGAGCTGAGAGTGAACTTTCACCAGTCAGTTCTTAGGCCCTGTAGATTTCCTTAATAGTGTACATCAGGGTTTCTCAAACTTTTTCTACGACGGAACACTTCACAAATCCTGAAATGTTCACAGAACACCTTGGTTATTTTGGAATGTATTAATTAATAATTAATTGGTAATTTAGCTTATTTTATTGTTAATTAATGATTGATAATTAATTATTAATCAATAATTAATTATTAATCAATAATTAATTAAACATCAATTAAACCATCGTTAAATTAATTTGTGTTGATTTTCATTGATATATCCCATTCTGATCACCAAAAATTGATATTATTATTATTATAAGTACTTACGATTGAATGCAGACTTTTTCTCCTGTCTGGTTTTGTAGGGTAGGTAAATATAAATAAAATAAATGAGTAAATCTAAGCGTTAAGAAAAAACAATCATTTATTGTCAAATGTTAATTAGTAAAAATAAAACACATAAAAATAGTAAAACATATATTGCAAATTAAGTTCTTAATGACTCCGATGTTTTTGGGTCTTTGAATTACAAATTCTTTTGATATCAGGCACAATATTAGAACGTTGAATTCTCATATTTGGTGTAGCGTCGGGTCTGTTCCTGGAATTTGATTTGGTTGCAGCATAATATGAAAATCCTGCCTCGCATAAATATGTCATTGTAAAAGGAAGTAAAACAAGAATAGCTAGTTTTGACACGCTTGTCCAGAAATCATTTATTGGCAATTCCTTGTATTTTTGTTTTAAATCAGAGTCACTAATTAAGTCAATTAGATTTTCATAGTCACTTGTGCTGAAGCCTGTTGGCATAGTTGTCACTGTAAATGGATTTAGAACCCAGGAATTGTCCTCACTAGATTTTGGAAATTATTGCAAAAGGGTTGATTGCAAGTCAATCAAGTGTTCTAAAATTACATTAGATACTTCTTCATTTACTTTAGAATTTATTTCAGTCAAAAATGCATGCAAGGTGGAAAAACAATCAAAATTATTCTGTTTAATTGTAGAAATCCAGAATTGCAACTCCCTATCAAAAGATGCAATTTTATCTCTTGTATTAAAAATTGTAATATTCTCTCCTTGTAATGATAAGTTAATTTCATTGCACTTTCTAAAAGTATCTGCCAGATACGCAAGACTCATCAACCATGAAGAATTTCTTAATAATTCAATAATTGATTGATAATTTAAAATCGAAAATTTTATCTCCTAAATTATGTGACATCAAGAAGACCTTTAACTCACTACGAAGTTCAAAAAGCCTCAATAATGCTTTACCTCTGGATAGCCATCTCACTTCAGTATATAATAAAAGTGCGTTATGTGCACTACCCATTTCATCGCACAAAATTTTAATAATCTTGCTTGAAGTGGTCGAGATTTTACATTGTTGATCATTTTTACAGCTTCATCCAAAATAATTTTTAAATATGTAGGAATTCTTTTTGTTACTAGTGCTTGTCTGTGCAAAACACAATGACTTTTGGTGGCTCTTGTAGCTACTCTTGCAGGATACATGTTAAAACTCCCTTCATCTTTCCTACCATTGCTTGGGTACCATCTGTACAAATATCAATATGCTTCTCCCAACCGATTTCCTGTTTTGTAATATAATTGTTAATACAGTTGAATATATCTTCTCCGGTAGTTTTTTCTTGTAGATATTCGCACATGAGTAAATCTTCTTCAATACTTTTATCAAATATGTAACGAACAAACACTAGTAATACAGAGAGTCCTGCGACATCTGTAGATTCATCCATTTGCAATGAATATTCACTGCAAAGTCTAAGTCGATGAATTAGCTCTTTTTCTATGTCAGCAGAAAGATTTTTGATGCGGCATGAAACAGTATCATTTGATAATTGTACTGTATCTATTTTTTTAGCAACTTGCTCATTTAACATGCATGATACAGTGTCTTTCACACAAGACTTAATGAGCGTCTCGCCAATTATATGAACTTCACCTTGAAGTGCAATGCGGTAACTCACGTGAAAAGACGCCTCTGTTGCATTTTCAGTTGTAGCAATTGTAGCCATTTGAAGTTTAGATTTTTCTAGTGAGTCATGTCGTCTCTTAAAAAAATGTATATCTTTTCCTTTGTAATCAGTGTGTTTCGTTTCAAAGTGCTTACGAAGTTTAGTGGGAGCCAAAGAACTGTTTACTAGTATTTTATTACATAAAGCATACATTGCATCAGGAGCATGTGTATTGCCAATACACGTAAATCCATAATTTAAATAACTTTTATGGTACTTCCGTTTGGTGTGTTCTTAGATGACTCTTGTTCTTTAATATTAGCTGTTGAAGAAACCACAGTTTGCAATTCCATATCTTCTCCAATCATACGAGTAGATGTGTCAGCAGAAGTACTTGCTCCTCCTTGTGTTAAAGTTCCTGTCTTTAAACAAGAATCCATGGGTATTTTTTCAATAATATTCAAATTCCAATATTTGTCAGAGCTATAATAAAAACAAATAGAATTGTGTTGTAAAGGTAACTTTAGTATGAAAAACAATAAGATTATAAATAAGAAATGTCGAATAATATAAAAGTAAATGAATAATGCAAAATAGTAAAAAAAGACTGCAACACAATATGAATTGTAACAATACTTGTAAGAAAAGTACTAAACTATCAAATAATGTAAAAACAGTTCTAATAAGAATGATTTGATAAAATGTTCAGTAAGAAAAATTAAACAGTCTGAAATAAATCACATATTAATTATTAAATTAGTTGAAAGAGTAAGAAGAATTATTTTTTTTAAAAGCTGCCTCTCCTACTTCCTGAATACGGGAATAAAAAGGCATTAGCTGATTTTTTTTTCCGAGAGCCCGGTCCCAACAAATTTACTCGTAAATACCTTTCCAAAATTTTTTAAAGTTCATACATTAACATAAGTATTAATAATTAATTACGACATAATCATAAAGTGTATTAGTACACTTATGTATACGGTGTGTCATGTTGACAAATGTAAATTACATTTAAATTAGTTATCAATCACTGGACTAATGAAATCTTGTAGTATGTCGTAATTTCTTCAGGCAAACATCATTAAATTAATTTGTGCTGATTTTCATTGACATATCCCATTCTGATCACCAAATATATTTATAATATTATTATAAGTACTTATGAGTGAATGCAGACTTTTCCTCCTGTGTGCTGTTAGTTTTCTCCTCCTTTTGTACATCCTGGAGATCTTTGTAGGCTTGAAGTGGATGACTCACTATCTGTTCCATCACAAACACCTTCAATAAGATATTTCTTAATACCAAAATTAAACCAAGTGCCTTGTCTCTTATTCATATTAGATTTTAACTCTGTATTCTTATTACTTTTAAAAAAATCACGGCACTCCGGTTTCAGAACAAGCACTTACATCTGTAATACGAACTTGCGAAGAAAGTATTCAGTAGTAGTAGATTTGAGAACCGAATACAGACTACCTTGATCTTCAATTTCAGTGGAAAAATTTTCTTTCTACTTCCTGGCTGATTGGTCACTGACATTTGCAACGCAGATGTTATTTCGTTCAGTTTTGAGAACACGCCGCCATTTGTTGTAATCGGCTTGCAGGCAATTTTTATGATCGGTCATAAATGGTGGTATTCTCTTTCCCGATTGTTGAAAGATTTCGATGTGTGAAAATTTACGATAATTCATGAATATTTCTATGTTTAAAAATATGCTTCTTGGTCACTGACATTTGCTACACAGATGTCATTTCCTTCAGTTTTGAGAACAGAGGATATGACACCAATTGTTGTAATGGGCTTGCAGGCAATTTTTATGACCCATCAAAAACAGCGGCATTCCCTTTCCCAAATGTTGAAAGGTTTCGATGTGTGAAAATTAACGATACACAGATGTTATTAGGTGTTCTGGTCTGAGCTTTTTGACATATTCACGAATATTATTCTCCTCAGAGTATTTTTACTATAAAATATTTATTCATGAAAAAATGCTTAGAAAACTAAAATGACAAATTCCAGAACTTCTCGCGGAACACTAGTGTTCCGCAGAACACAGTTTGAGAAACGCTGGTGTACATGATCATGCCGTGTGCATTGATGTTATTTTCACAGTGTCTGTTCTGATGGATATTCACATTCATGATAATGTTTAACATATGATGAATAGTACTTTTCAGAGTGAAATATAAAATTTATATAGTTATTATTTTAATATATTTAAGAGTGCAATTTTTTTTTTTTTTTAAAGTAAATATTTTTTTGTTTTCATGGTTTTAAGTAATAATTAAATCAACTTTTGTAGGGTGATTCTGATGACCTGCCATTCAAAAAAGGTGAAATATTGACAGTGATATCGAAAGATGAGGAACAATGGTGGACTGCCAAAAATAGTATGGGGCAGACAGGTTCTATTCCTGTACCATATGTTGAAAAGGTAAATTCTCTGATAGTGTAGCAACTGATAATTCTCGTTTAATATATGTGCTGCTTCCATTTAGCTTACATTATTTGATACAAGTGCTATCTTCTACTCTTTTCTTGGACTCTTCAGTCCAATCCAGGATTCCCATCATATCTGTGATAGGAATCTCGGATGTTGCTGCGGTCTTCATCTAGATTGGTTTCCATCGTTCCTTATCTAGTAAGCTTGTTTAGCCGTTCTCTCTTCCCCATTCCTTCTCAATGTCTCGTTCATCTCAGTTCACATGCTCTGGTTTCATCAGTCAGTAGTTTTGATTGGTAGAATTAGTATAGTTCTTGGTTATATCTTCTCCATTCACCTATTGTTCTCTTGCAGGTCCAAAAACTTTTAAGGATTTTATTTTCAAAGATCTGCAAGGGAAAAAAAAAATGTCTTGTATGTTGCTATTTTAGCTCTACTTGAAAGAATTTTGGAAGATAATAAATGTTGTAGTAAATGACATTGGAGGAATATAACCTAGCTTGCATTTTTGTACTAATTATCTTAAATAATCATTGTTCCAAGATATTTGAAGGAAGTTTCATTTTAAAATTTTTAAACTGTAATATTCCCCTAGGTTGCTGTTTCAACATATTTGTAAATATTCTGTTTTATTATTATTCTGATTTTTAACTGTAGTTTCTAAGTAGCAGTTTTCTGAATGTCATTCTAATGTCTTCAGTATTTTCTTCGCTGTTAGAACTACTCTTGCCAGATAACTTTGGTGTGATGTAATATTGGAAAAAAGCTATGCATTTTGGTGAAATTTATTTATTAGTGCTAATTGGGATTGAATGCACAATAATTATCAAGGTTATTTTGTACCAAATTTTATGTAACGTGGCTTACAGCAGAGATAACAAGATCAACCAAACATGCAGTGTGAAAATCTAATGTTTTGAGCTGTCTGGATTTTTTGAAAGTGGTTCATTATTGTATGTTGGGAATGTTGTATGTATGCATGGAGATATATACGGAAGATATATCAAGAGAAGTGACATTATGTGCAAATGCATTAAGTGTGATATTTTAATTGACTACTAGGAGTTAAATGAGAGTTGAGAATGAGGAGTGAATGTTAGGTGTAAGGCAGCTAGAAGGATTAGTGAGAGAATTTAAGTGCAGAGAATATGGTTGTGAATACAGAAGAGACTGAAAAAACAAGAAACAAAAGAAGAGACTGGAAAGCAGGCATCGTTGTAGAATGCAAAAAGGCATGACTGATGGAGTGATTGCTGATGTGAAAGAGCACAGCCGCTCAAATCAAGAGTTGAAGAAGGAGATGATTAAGATGAAAAAGATGAGACATATACAAAATAAAGTTAAACATTTGGTGGATATGAATGGAAGAATAAAATGAAAGATAGTGCAGGTAAAAAAAAAACTGAATAATTCAAGAACAGTCTGTTATGTAGATTTTATTAAAGTGTAGTGGATGAGAGTGTGCATAAGGTCTGTTTTACAGGGGAAGGATTAACAAGGTGATAGATGCCTTGAATATGAGAACTACTTGTTCCTTTGAGCACTTGAGCACTTTGAGAAACAGAAAAGTAAAAGAGAACAAGTAGTTCTCTTTTACTTTTCTGTTTCTTAATTGCATTCATCACATTCTTATATTTTGCTCCTTGGAAGCTTTAAGAAGTGACTCTGTCATTATCTTTTACAGTTTATTTATTGCATGTTTTTAAAGCCAAAATAAATAGGATGGGTAAAAAGGCATTTCCTTACTTCAATCCTGTCTTAATGGCAAATTTTTGTTCAGATTTAATTCTGTTATTATTATTTTTACATTTCACTCATTCACAACTTTTCAAGCAAAAAATCTAGTCCTCACACTCCTACTAACCACATCTTTATTCAACTTCCAGGGATGACCCCCTTGTTCTGGCCCCTCTAGTCAAGTGCTGAAACATTTCCCTTACATCTATCCTATAAAATCCTTTAAGCAACTATATCATGCTTAAGTTTGAGTTATTCCAGGTTCATTTAATGTTCCCAAAATATACAGACAATGCTAACTTTCCCTACTTTAATTTATCCAAACAATTCGCTAAATCTCAAATTCCACTTACTGGTCATATTGAAGTATGACCACTAAGTGGAATTTGAGATTTAGCATTTTGGGAACATCATTTAATGTTCCCAAAATATACAGTCAATACTAACTTTCCCTACTTTAATTTATCCAAACAATTTGCTAAATCTCAAATTCCACTTACTGGTCATACTTCATATTATATAAAAAAATTTCACACATTTAAAATCCTTAAACCAAAATTAAGTTTTAAGCAGTAATGATATCATGATGAACTTTGCTGTCACTTCCTTATTCACAAATATTCCCCTTTCTGGCCTGTAAATTTACTGAAAAATATTCCTCCTCCCCAACATTATCGATTTCTTTAATTTTGCTATCCATACTGGTAGTTACTTCTTTTGGAAGCACACTTATAGAGGGCGATCCAAAAGTCGCACACATCAGAGGTGAAGTCGAGCTGCATCAAAGTATTTCAATTTTAATTATTGTTTCGCCTAGGACTATTGGCCACTATTCTGTAATCTATCCACCACATGTAGGGTATTGGGCATCCATTGCATAGTTTTGTTTATGAGGAAAGTGAAATGGTTCTTTCTCAGGAGCAATGAATGAGTGTTATTTTGATGTTCTGTTAACCTGTTGTTCTTATGCAAATGTTGTGCAGGAGTTTTGTTAGAAGTATCTTGAGTGTTGTTCCTCAAAATTTAACAATTATGAGATTAATTAAATGCTTTCAGGAAACTGGACTAGTTGCAGACAAACAGCGACATAGAAGACCTTAAATTTTCACTGGGGCTAAAGTGACTGTGGTACACGTGTTGCAACATTCACCTTCAAAGAGTCTTAGAAAACTCTCTGCACAGACAGCTATGTCAGAGCCACTACACAATTAAAGCTTCATCCATGCCATGTTCGCTCAATTCAGGAATTGAAGACATCGGATAATGAAAAATATGTTGTATACTGTAGGTAGTTTTGATGATTTGTTGAAAAAATGGAGTTCATGAGCTGGACAGTGTTTTCTTTGGTGGTGATGAAGTGTGGTTCCATCTAACTGGGTACATCAGTATTCAAAATAACAGAATTTGGTCATTGGAAAATCCTCATGTTTTTGGAAAATCCATAAATGTCCTTGCATGGTATGCATATCACAGTGTCACATTGTCAGACCCATTTTCTTTGAGACAAAATTGAACAGTGCACTGTACCAAGACTTGTGAACAAGTTCATGATTCTCCTTAAGTTCGAAGAATATGATTGTTATTTTCAGCAAGACAGTGCCACTTGCCATACATCGAATGAAACTGCAATTTTTGCAAAATTGATGCAATTGATTTCTAAAGGATTTTGACCCCCCCCCCCCAAGGTCTCCAGATTTTTTCTTATGGGGTTACCCGAAATATAAGGTGTATAAAAATCAATAAACCTCACACAATTCATGAATTGAAGATGAACATCATTGAAGTAATCAGAGCAGTCAGTAGTTCCATACTTGTAAGTTTTGCTTCCAATTTGGTAAAAAGGTCATGTGCCTGTATTCAAGAATCAGGTGGCTATTTTGAACATACATTTACTTTAGTAATGTTATTTATTTTTGCCTTTGTAAAAATACGGTTATAAACTTTATTTGTAGCAATTTATTCTATAAAGTTTGTCAATAATATTGAAAAATTCAAGTTTATTTTATGATGTGTGTGTGACTTTTGGATCACCTGTGCAAACAAAAGGTACTTCTATCCCCCTCCCCAGACCAATATCAGTGGAATATTTTGAAAAACATTCTCTTGATACTGCCATTCTCAAACCTTCTATTTGGTTAAAATATCTGGATGATGTGTTCTCTATTTGACCTTATGGTTGAGATACATTAGACTCTTTCTTCCTCCACCTCAACATTCAGCACCCCAGAATCTAGTTCACTATAGAAAAAGAAAATAACAACACTGCCTTTTTTAGATACTTGAAACACATCTACTGAATGGCACCCTTTCTCTTGCAGTTTATAGTTGGCATTGTAACCAAAGTGTACTTTGGTTACAATAGCCAGAACTTTAAAGAAATATATCTTCACTGCTTTCAAGCAGTGCAGATATTATATTTCTTTAGAAGGGAAGTCAGCTTCAAATGAGCCTTTCAAGCCTCATTTGAAGCTGACCTTCTCTGCTCGCCTAAAGAACCACTACCTCCCCACTCTTTTCCAGGTGTTTACAAGGTTCCTTGTTCTGTAACTTATGATATTATGGTCAGACTGAGAGATCTGCATAGAACACTAGATGAACACAAAATATACATCTGCTGCCACAACTGTGGTCAGTCAGGTCTTAGCTGACCATGCCTTTGCACACCTTGCAGAAAATCAGATGGAAGAAAGCTGTTATGATCAATCACAGTAAATACAAACTTGAAATACTCCTTTTGGAATCAGTAGCAGATTTAAAAAACAAAACCAGCCAAATCTTAATAAATATGATTGTGTTAAACTTTCCAAGATTTAGGAAACTTGAATTCTTAGGCCTCCCACCCAACAACAAACATAGAAGACACTCCTCATAAGACTTTAGTCTTTATATAGTCTACTATACACTGAAGATGTATCTGTGAAAGAGACGAAATATTAAAACAATTAAACCTGCTGTTTAATTATTTCTCTTTGTTCTGTAGTTATTTCATTAAATTGTATTGTGAGTAAATTAAATACAAGAACTCACTCCAACACATCAGATGTATTAAACAGTTTTCTAGAGACAGAAATGGACACTGACCATTCATACTTGCCTAATAAATGAATTGATAAACTCAATTCTGACAAAGGTAAACCCTCAACCTCTTGGCAATTGGTTAATTAGAATTAACCAAAGGGAGGGAAAAAAAAGTGGAACTACATTGATTCCTTAGAATATCAAGAATATCAGTGTTCCTCTGCAGAAACATAAACTTGTCTGTTTGTGTTATATATAAAACCCAGTGGGGATTCCAGCTTAAGGCATTTCACCATTATCCATAATGACAGAACTGAAGATGGACTGTCTCCATAGAGGAGTCGCTATATTGGTGAACAGCCATACTCATTTTCAGTGTATCCAGCTTAACACTATGAAGAAAGCTATTATGCTCAATCACAGTAAATTCAAACTTGAAAGACTAGTTCTGAAATCAGTAGCAGATTTAAAAAAATACTAGCCAAATCTTAATAAAAATGTCTGTTTTAAACTTCCCAAGATTTAGGAAACTTTAATTTTTAAGCCTCACACCCAATAGAAGATGCCCTTCATAAGATTTTAGTCTATATAGTCTAATTTCATTTTTATCAGTTATTGTTTCTCATGCCTTTTTGTGTGTGTTATTGCAATTTTAACATCGTATTTCTAAAAATGTCTTGGTGACAGAGATGAAGCATTGTAACAAACCTGCTGTTTAATTATTTCTCTTTATTCTGTAATTATTCCAATAAATGTTATCAGGTGTGTAAACCATAATAACATTTGGAAGTGAACCTAATGGAGTGCGCCTAAGCCTAAATATGCACAAACCTTTATCATAATGACTGCCTTTGACTATCCCTAAAGTTTGAGAATTTGTTATCATCATCATAATCAATTTCCTGTTATGTACCCACAAGGGATGTTCAGGTTACTATGACAGCACTACATCATTAAGTTTACATTATTATTAATCTCCTATCAACAACAGTTTTCCTCAAAATCAGTCTATTACATAATGTGAGCACTCCAATATTGTCATATCTAATATTCTGTGCTTCTAAGGCACTTCTGACTGAATCAATTCACCTAAACCTTGCTCTTCCTGAACCTCTATTTAAGTGGCCATACCACCTTAAGTTAGCTCTTCTGATACATTCGTGAATGTAAACGATGTCAAGTTCCTTTCTACTATCTTTGTTTTTAACATGATTATGCCATTGATGCCATTGGTTCACTCCCCTAATTTTTCTCAAAACCATCATATCTCTGGTCTCTAGTCTTTGATCAAGTTCTTTATTTCTAACCCAACTCTCAGATCCATAATGTAAAATAGTTTTGAACACTGTCTTGTATACTGCTAGTTTGGCGTTTTGGCCAATTTCTCTCTTATTCCATATAAATTTGTTCAGCCTGCTACCCACTATATACCACCTTTGATTATTCTGTTGTCTATTTCCAGATTTAACCTGCCATCTTCACTAAAAACTCTGCCTAAATAGCTGAAATATTTTACTTGTTCTATAGGATCTCCATTCAGAATGCAGCTGAAGTTTTCTATGCTCCTGCTTATTTTCATAGTTTTGGTCTTTTTATTGCTGATTTTCATGCAAAATTTGTTACAGCTGTTATTCAATTTAGTTAGAGAATTCTGGAGACGTGTACTAGATGTGTTTAGGAGTATGACATTATCTTCATAAAGCAAAGAGCTGTGTTTGACACCTCCAATTCTAATATCAGGCCTAATGCCACATTCTTTCATAATGTGACCCATATAGATGATGAATAAGAGTGGAGATAGTGAGCATCCTTGTCTTGCCTTTGATTTTACATCAAATAATCTTCCTGTATTTCCTTCAATTCTAACTGCTCACTTGCAACTTAAATATAGACTATATATTGCTCTGTGTAATGTTCCATTCACTCCATATAATTGTATGTTTTGAAAAGCTTTTCTCTGGGCACCTTGTCGTATGCCTTTTCCAGATTTATCAAAAACTTAAGTACAGATCGAAGTATATCAAATATTTAAGTACAGTCATATTCTCAAGATTTCTCAACTATTTCTCTTAAAGTCAAAATCTTATCTTGACAACCTCTGATTGACCTGAATTCAGCTTGTTCTTCTCCAAGTTCATTTTCCACAATCTTTCTCAACCCCTTTTCAAGTATGCTTGCATAAATCTTACCTGGAACACTTAGTAGAGAAATTCCTCTGTAATTCCCACTTTCAGTTTTACTCTCTTTTTTTATAGATAGGTTATGAGAGCTCTACTCTGATCATTAGGAATATGACCTTCTGACCTGGCCCTCTGAATCATGCAGTGTAGCCACTGCAAAACTTTTATACTTCTATACTTAAGCATTTCTGGTCAAATACTATCTATTCCAGTTGCTTCTCCATATTTCAAGTTTTTGATGGCTTTTTCTACCTCAAGTATTGATATGAACTCCTCTTTGCATTTCTCTTGAAAATTATCTACTATGGTTCTCTCACTTCTTGCTTCATTTAACGGTCTTCCAATGTAATTACTCCAGACATCTAAGATATCCTTATATTGAGTTTTCATGTCACCTTTATAATCTTTGATTCCTTCTACAGTACTTTTTCCTCCATTTTCAAACTTTTTCAATAGCCTCCAGAACATATTTGCCACCTTTCTGATATTTATTTTACATACTCTTACTGAAGTCTTCCCAAGGCTTTTGTTTAGCTACTTTTACACATAGCTTAGTTCTCTTATATTTTTTTATGTATTCTTTCAGGACATCTGAAACTTCTTTTCCTTGACTGCTTCTTTAATTTCTTGTGTCCATCATGGTGTTCTTATTTTTCTATCCTTGCAGACGACTTTACTGCATACCTCCCTGAATTAATCAATGTCTTCTTCAGAGTTTGCCACTGAGATTCCAAGGTTTGGTTCTTGTTTTCAATTTGTTTCCTTTTTTTTCTTCAATTATGTTTGTAAAATTGAGTCTACAATTTACCTGTAAAAGCTGCTCAACTTGAATTTTTTTAAAAACTTTCTTATATGTTGTTCTTTTCAATGTGATGTTCATTTTATCCTGCTTAGTACTAAGTAATGGTCTCTTCCAATTTCATATCCTCTGTACACTCTTGTATCCTGAACCAGCATGATATCACTGTCAACAATGGCATAGTCAGTGAGTTTTTCCTAATTCTTGTGTCTTCTCTCCATGTGAATTTGTGCACATCTTTATGTTGAAATATGGTGTTAGTAATGACTAGTCCATGTTCTGAACAGAAGTCCAGTAAATACTTACCATTATTATTAGCTTTGCACTTTTTTCCACATTTTCTTTACGTGGTGGTATCTACTTGGTACTGAACAAATGAAGATGGGTTGACAATTTGGACAATTGGAACTTAACTGACCAAATTGTGTTCTCTATTGGCTTAAACCACAAATGCAAATGATAGAACAACATAATGAGATTTCATAAGCTTCTTGATTGGAGGTAGTTTCAAGTAATGTAGGCAAACTTTATTTGTGCCTATGGTCCACATAAGGTTATACTAAGGAAGACCCTTCTTCAATTGAAGAAGTGGAGGAGTTTTTTACATCATTAGAACAGGCAGCTGACATAAAGAAATGTTCCTAATATGACTGGTGGGATTCATTTCCTTCTTTGCTGTTCAGATCTCCAGCAAAGAACCACTTTTCCATTTTCTTTATCTTTATGTCAGCTGCCTGTTCTAATGACTCAAATTCTTCCAACTTCTTCAATTGAGTCTACCTCAATTGAAGAAGGTTCTTCCTTAGTATAATCTTCTGTGGGAACATAGGCACAAATAAATTTCATTGTCCATTTCCCCATTTTGAAGTTTGTCCACGTTACTCTACTTGAAACTGCCTCCAATCAAGCAGTTTATCTTCATGTTTGTGTTGAAAGCTATCACTATTATTTTCTTTCCTTGATCATTATTGCCTGAAAATAACATCTTATACTTATTATTTAGTAAGATCTCACCTGTCTTCTTTGTCTCAGTAATGCCAATTATGTCCACGTGGTACTTTTCCAATTCTTCTGCAAGTTTGATTTCCTTTCCATTTATACTCCTTATATTGATGATTCCTATTTTCAGTTCTTCTGATGTTGGGTTTATTCTTCTTTGTCTTAATGTTGAGTTGATCTTGTTCTGGTAGCTGACTGTTCATCCTGGTTCCCTGACGAAAACAGTAGGGGGAGGGTTTGCTTGTTTAACTGGGCAACACCCCCAGCTGGTATGAAATCTCATTATGTTGTTCTATCATTTGCATTTATGGTTTAAGCCAATAGAGAACACAATTTGGTCGTTAAGTTCCATCCAAATTGCCAGTCCATCCTTGTTTGTTCAGTACCAAGTAGATACCTACTAATGGTGCGCAGTACATGAAGGTGGTGAGGATTGGACATTAGGTTAGAAGCTCCAGTCTTCTCTGCATTCCTAAGGCAATGTGGAGGTCTCCTCCCAGTTATTTGACTGTGATCCTTAAGCAACCCTTTCATTGTTATCCTGAACTGTGTTAAATAAGTTGTATTTAATTTTATTTTCAGCCTGATATTAGTGTTTTTATCTTGATAAACGTGCAACTGTATATATAGAGGAATTCTAATATAATGCATATGCTCTACTGTTTCTTTTCCTCAAATTCCTCATTTTTGTCTTTCACTTGCATTGATATCTTACAGTATATAAGATGAAATAATTATCCAATAAATAATTTTTACTGTGATACACATGTGATTTTATAATTATAGAAACTCCAAAGGTCTGATTATACAAGGAAATTTGTTGTATGCACTACTATGAGAAGTACTATGAAGATTGTTATTACATCAATATAAAATAGTACCAAAAGCATGCACTGTTTTTTACAGATAGAAGACAATTTGATAATGGATGGCCAGCAGCAGCAGCCACAACAACAACAGCAGCCACAACAACAACAACAACAGCAGCCACAACAACAACAACAACAACAGGATCCTCAGTCTTCTGTAGCTAGTCAAAACAGATCCTCTACAGGTCCTACAAGATATAAAACACCATCTAATATTCAGGTAAAAGGCAGTTATCTTATATTATTCCACTGTTTGTGATCTGTTCTGTAAACATTGAGAATTTTGAATTAACTTTCCATGAAGACATAATAAAATATGAAAGGAGGCAAATAAGATGATTATTTTGAGGAAGAAAATAGGTCTGATTTGGTATCATTAAAAATTAGCATTTGTCCTCATCTCACAGTAGAATGGCAGGGAAATAATTGTTATGGAAGATTTTGAAGCTTGGGATGGTCAAGCATCACAAAATTTGGGCAAATGACAGGAAGAATGCAATGGAAGTCATCCATAACACTGTGGAAAGGATTTAAGGTCAGTGAGAGATCATTTATCTATAGGAGTAAGATAGTAAGTGAAGGTATGGCATGTCGGTCATTAATAAGTACATTTGAAGAAGTGACATCAAGGCAGACAACTTTTTCAAAATAAAGTTAAAATAATTGACAATGTCGTCAACCTTCTACCTAGCGTCCTGTGAATTCTGATGATGAAATTGCAGCTCAAAGGAAAGAGATTTGAGCATATTATTGACATTTAGGCCAATGCACAGGCAGTGCTTAATATGATCTTAATGTAACTACAACAGTATTTTCACCAGTAGCAAAAATGTTAGACTCAGTGTATAAATTCTCAGTGGGATCTTTGAAATGAACTGTGATTAAATTAGGTCTGCACTTTATTTTTAAGCCAGTCTGGGAACTTCTGGGTAGTACCTTATTTGTCATAAGTATCTTAACAGAAATTATAGGAGGGATTTGAGAAGAAGATTAAAAAATAAAAATGTTGATATAGAAACTCAGATGATATATTAGAAAGCTTAGAAATGAAAGGCAACAGTACATAAATTTGATAGCAATGTTACAAAGAGTTAAGTTAATTTAAGCTTAAAGGATAACACTTTGTACTAAATATCCAGTGTTATCTAAAATATTCTCCCATATTTGATTTAGGTCTTTCCTGCTGTCAGTATACTGTCTTTTTCTAATCATAAGAAACTGTAAATGTACCGAAGATGTGAAGATATTATATAAACATTTGAACATTTTTTTTTGTTTTAATGTAATGTGTTCCCCATTTAATTCACCATTCTTTAATTTCACAAAGACTGAATAAATAAAAAGTCCCTTATCGACAGTTTGTGTTCATTTTATGACCCTGAATTGCCTATTATACTGAAATTTTCATTGTGATTTGAAATTTTAAATGTCAAAACTTGACAAACCTATGAATAGAAGTTACTATATTATATTTTTTTAAAGTAATATTATAGTATGTGGTAAAGTCAGATTTCTCACTACAGCAAACACTATAACAAACTCGTTCTGCATAACAGTTGACTATAAAAAGTTACAAAAATGGCAACAGTGGCAGTAAAGAAGCGTACACCAGCAGAGTGGAAGGTCTCAACTTGAAGATAAAGTTTTTCTCTGGACTTTTTGGAGTGGACAAAATGTGACAATTGTTTCATGTATGCATCCAAAAATGTTAAGATTTATTGAGTGTTAGATGGAATGATAAAAAGGAACATATTATAGTATGTGAGAAGTGCAATGAAAGACTAGGCCATTCCAAAAATGAGAACAGTGTTACTGGGAATAATCAAGAAATGGATGGGAGTGCTTGTGAGGTCAATAATAGAAGTGATGTGGAAGAGCTTAGGCAAGAGTTACTGAAAATGAAGAGTCAAGTTAAATGTATGGAGGAGGAAATTAAGAATTTAAAGAAGAGCGTAACTGCTGTTAATGACAAGGAAGTTAATAGGAAGAAACAAATATCTACAGATGATAGGGATGCTTTATATGATGACTCAATCATTAAAGGTGTGGTAAAAGATATAGTGCACAAGAAGTGTTACAGGTGGTATAATAAAATGAATGTCAAATGATTTAATAGAAGGAAAGAACGGGCATCAGAATTAGTGGTAGTGGCTGACACAAATGACTTGAATAGTAGGACAAAGAATATGGAAAGGGATTTGATGAAGTTTTTGCAGGAAGTGAATAATAATAGTGCCATTAGGAAAGTGGTTAGTTTGTTGCCCAGATATGACAGTAGTGAACTGAGGAGAGCAATGATACTGAATGACAAAATGGCTGAATTGTGCCAGATGGAGTGTGTTCAATTTGTGAACGTATGGAATGAATTTGAAGGGAACTTAGAATGGTTCAAAGCTGATGTAATGCATTTGAATGGGCTTGGTGTTGGTCATTTGGAGCGATTGTTGTTTAATAAGAGTGCACAGGGTCCATAAGAAATTAGAAACACTAAGAGTCAGAGAGAGGTTGAAAAGCAGGTTGTGGAAGAATAGGAAGAGGATGGATACAAAGGAGAGGAAGTAATTATAGCAGAGCAAAATGATGCAGTGTAAAATGGTGGGGGATCATAAGAATATAAATGAAATTCAGAGTCAGTATCAGGGAAACAGGAATGGTCAGAATGAAGAGAGAAGTGCACTATAGCAGAACCTAAGAGTGATTGTGTTGATGGGATGGCCTCAAAGAGTGGAGAATTGTTATGCTTGTATACTAGTGTATGGGAGTATTAGAAATGAAGGGGCTGATTTTGTAGCACTGATTGAATCAGTATGCTCAAAGATAATTGGCATAAGTGAAACTTGGTTGACTGAGGATGATATACTGACAGGACCTGAAATGGTAGGGTATAGAATTTTCCAAGAGGATAGGAAGATCAAGAGAAGAGGGAGGAGTATTGTTAATGGTAGCAGAGGAGTTGTGTCCTTCAAGAGTCAAAGTGGAAAATAGTAGTACTTGAAGATTTTGAAGCCATTTGGTGTGAAGTGGGGATCAATAGAATACACCTCCGAATCAAAAAATTAGAATAATCAAAGAAAATGTGTTGAATGATTTGCAATTCTAATTTATTGCATAGAAAATAATTATTATCAAATATGAATTAGCATAATCTAAATTTACATACTTTGTAGATTATATAACCATGTAAACATGAAAATGTAATATAAGTTATATGAAAACTGTTATTTGCAAACATTCACAAAAGTAGAATAATTTTTAACGTGGTTCAAAATATTAGAATAGTGGGAAAATAAATACACAGAAATTACAGTCGAAGGGAAACAACATGATAATTAGTACTTTGTTGCATCTCCCCTTAGCTTTTATGACCGTTCATAAACAGTTGGATATATTATTTACTAGTGTTTCACAGCCTTTTTTTTTTTTTTATCAAAACATGGTCATATGGTCTGCAGACTAGAAACAAGTTCATTTTTATCTCTTGGAGCAACTTCTTGAAGTCATTTCTTCATAATTGCCCACAAATTCTCAGTGGGGTTTAAATTTGGTGAGTTTGCTGGCCAAGAAATTACATTGCCTTTCTTTGAACCATCTAGTAGTGGTTTTGGAAGTGTGACAAGAATCTGAATCTTGCTGAAAAAGGAAATTGCCATCACATAAATCTTCTGATGCTGGTAACATAATGTGCTCAAGAATTTCTTAGTACACTTTGAAATTGACTCTTTTGTACACAATACACAGCCTACCTGGACCCTCTGCAGTCATACAAGCCCATACCATGACAGAGGTTGCAAATTTCACCAAACGTTTTATCCATTTTTTATCAAATGCTTCTTGCTTAAGATGTCAAATACCTATCCCTTGATTACCGTGGGACACACAAAACATATTTTCATCCCCCAAAATTACCTTTTTCCAATCCACTTGACCCCAACAACAGTCTTTGCTTACGCCATCACACTCTAGCTGCCTTTTGATTGGATGTCATAAGTGACTTCATCTTAGGCACATGTGATTTAAAACCCAATTTGTGAATTCATCTCAATGTCATGGATTTAGACACATTCACACCTAGTTCTTTCCTTCTCTGGTGAAAATACCTTACACTTCCTAAGTGATTTTTCTTCATGATATTATTCAATCTCCTCTCATATCTTAATCTAGTTATTATCTTTTGACCATTATTGCAGCAGTTATTTTGAAAACTCCGGTTATTAGAATACTGTCTCAATACTCTACTCATGCTTGCTTGAGAACATTTAAATTCCTTAGCTATAAACTGTTAAGTTTGGCCCTCATGTGTAGAGCCACTGTATGAAACTTCGTAGCTTCCGATATGTCAACTCATTCAACCATGTTTAGCAAATGATTAATTGAAATCCACATACACATGATTCCTCACACGAGTCAGTCCCGCAGCTACTGAAATATATGCTATTTCTATGATCTCCTCAAAACCAATAAAAAAAAATTGAAATATTTTAATATTTTGAACCACGGTAAGAATTATTCTAATTTTGTGAATATTTTCACAAATAAGTTTTCTTATAATTTAATTACATTTTTATGTGTTTACATGATTATATAATCTACAAAGATATGTAGATTTAGATGATGTTAATTTATATTTGGTAATAATTATTTTCTATGGAATAAATTAGAATTGCAAATCATTCAATACATTTTCTTTGATTATTCTAATTTTTTCATTTGGAGGTTTAGTATATCTAATAGGATACTGCTATAGGCCAGGGAATTTGGAGAATATTGATTATGAAATGTTTAGACAAATTAGTTAGGCATTTAAAAGGAAGATGATCATAATGGGAGATTTTAATTATAGGAAGAATTTTAATTATAGACATCGGAAGATTTATGTGATGATGATTTCCTTTTTCACCAAGATTCAGATTCTTGTCACATTTCCAATGAATTATAGGAAAATTATAGGATCAGAAAGTAGAGAATAGTGTATAGTAAAAGGAGAGGAAATTGGTTGAGTTTCTGTGGGATAACTATCTAAAGCAGCATGTGGTGGAAGCAAAATGAGGTTTATCAGTGTTAGCTTTGGTGATATCCTCACAGTTTGTGGTTGTGAATGAGATATCAACATTGACACCTGTTGGTGAAAGTGATCATGAGGTATTGGTTTGGAAGGCATTATATCAAGCAATACTTAGTCTTTATTTGAGTTGTAAGTCAGCAGTTAGAATTGAAGGAAGTACAGGAAGGTGGTTTAATGTTAAATCTGTTGTCAGGCAGGGATGTACATTATATCCCCTCATCTATATGTTATTCATCATCTATATGAATCACATTATGAAGGAAAGTGGTATTAATCCTGATATCAAAATTGGAGACGTTAATCTCAGCTCTTTGCTTTATGCGGATGATGTTATACTTCTAAATAAATCCACTACAAGTCTGCAAGATTTCCTCACTAAATTGAATAACTGTTGTAATAGATATTGCATGAAAGTCATCATTAAAAAGACAAAGACAATGAAAATAGGCAGAAACATTGAAAATATCAACTGCATTGTGAATGGAGAACCTATAGAACAAGTAAAACATTTCAGCTACTTAGGCACGATTTTTAACGAAGATGGTAAATTAAATATGGAAATAGACAACAGAATCAACAACGCTTATATGGTAGGAAGTGAACTGAATAAATTTATATGGAATAACAGAGAAATTAGCCAAAACACTAAATTAGCTGTGTACAAGACAGTGTTTAAACCAATTTTAACTTATGGATCTGTGAGCTGGGTCAGAAGTAAAACACTTGACCAAACACTAGAGGCAACAGATATGAGAGTCCTGAGAAAGATTGGGGGCATGAACAGATGGCATCAATGGCAATATCATATTAAAAACGAGGATATTAGGAAATAGCTTACATTGTCAGCATCCAGGAATGCATTAGTAGAGCTAATCTCAGATGGTATGGTCACTTAAACAGAATGGGGGAGGAAAGATTAGCAAAACGAGTGTTCTCTCCCAGGTTGGCAGGAAAAAGACCACGATTTAGGTGGATTGATACAGTAAAAAGTGCTTTAAAAAACAGAAATCTAAGATCTTATAATATTGGAGTCTTGACAGGTAACAGACTGATTTGGAGGAAAATTGTAGATAGGAAGTTAGTAATAATATAAATTTTTCATGTGGTACTATCATATCCTGTACACCCCTTGAGGGTATATACCTGGAATTTGATGATGATGGTTTGGAAGGTAGTGAAACAGGAAAAAGTAGTTATCAAGAAGATCTATATGTGAAACTGCAAGGTGGGTGATTATCAGAAGCTCTGTATTCAGCTAGCATCAATACATTGGGTTGATGAACTGTGTAAAAAAAAATGTTGACAGTGCATGGGAAATGATAAGGTAGCATCTGCCACAAGCAATGCATAACTGCATACCAAGTGTTCAATGAATAAATGGAAGTGAGAAGTAGTAGAAGTGAGATGGATGAATGGTGAAATTAAACAAGCTGTGGTACAAAAGAAATTGTTATGGAGCAAGTACAAGACAGTTTGCAGGAAACTGATGCATGAAGAATATGAAGTGCAGGCCAGAAAAGTGACAAGCATGGTTGAAAAAGAAAAACTAGAATGAGAGTGGAGATTGGCCAATCAGGTCAATCTAATCCATGGGACTTTTTCTGCCATGTGGCATGCAAAAGGGAAAATAATTATTGCAGATTGATGCTGATAGATAGCTGTGGTAGCAGAGTAACCATAGCAAATGATATAGTAGCATTATTTAACGAACACTTCATCAGTATATATCATGTTGGTATGAATGATGCTGTGTAACATGTATAAGGGAGGAAAGAATTAGGAAAATTAAAAATGAAAGAATTGGAGGTGTAACAAGTTTAAAGAATATGCAAAAGAGCTAGCCATGTCCTTATCTTAGTTATTTAATGAGAGTGTTTCAGTGAGTAAGAAAACATCTTAAGGTTGTGACAAATTGTAAAGTAATTCCAACAGATCAAGTAGCACAACAACACCGACTGCTGTGCGCAGACTTTAAAATAAGATCGAAGATAAGAACTTCTGGTTGCCATGGGATTAAGACAATTAGGTAGTTTTGCTTAAAAGAAGAGAGCGTGAGGAATCGTTTTAGGGAGAGAGTGTTAGAGAGGATTTCGGATGGACTGGAAAGTGTACAAGATTGGTGGAAACATAATTCAAAAGTAATCCTGAGCTGTGCAATCGAGATGCTTGGTGAGACATCTGGAAAGATTAGAGAGCAGAAGGAGGGTTGGTGGTGGAATAATGATGTACAAGTGGCAGTGACAGCTAAGAGGAAGGCAAAGCAGAAGTGGGATGAGTCAAGAGTGGAAGAGGACAGAGAGGTGTACATAGAGAGAAAGCAAGAAGCCAAGAGAGTTGTGGCACAGGCGAAGGCCATGGCATATCAAGATCTGTATGATCAATTAGAAACAAAGGAAGGACAGAGAAAAATTTACCAACTAGCGAAATGTAGAAATAAAGCAGTTAAGGACATCTTACATGTGAGGCAGATCAAAGATGCTGAAAGAGTATTATGGAGGGATGTGGACATAAGAAACAGATGGAAAATATACTTTGAGGGACTTTTGAATGAGGAAAATGCAAGGACTCACAGAGGAGATGGGCAGCCTTCTGAGGGGATGGTGCAGAACATCAGTAGAATGGAAGTGACGGAGGCCATGAAGAGGATGAGGAATGGAAAAGTGGTGGGCCCCGACAGAATTCCAGTGGAGGCATGGAAGGCACTGGGGGAAGAGGGAATTGACCTGCTGTGGAACCTGTTCATGAAAGTTTGCCAACAGGAAAATATACCCGAGGAATGGAGGGAGAGTACTCTTGTTCCCATCTACAAGGGTAAAGGGGATGCACAAGACTGTAAAAATTACAGAGGAATAAAGTTGATGTCCCACATAATGAAGATCCTAGAAAGGGTTCTTGATGGTAGATTGAGGGAGGAGGTGGAGATTGCAAAGGAACAATTTGGCTTCATGCCTGGTAGATCAACAACAGATGCTATCTTTGGGTTACGACAGATGTTGGAAAAATATCGAGAGAAACAAAGGGAGTTTCATCTGGTATTTATTGATCTGGAGAAAGCATACGATAGAGTGCCAAGGCAAGAAGTCTGGAGGTGTCTGAGGGAGAAGAAGGTGCTGGAGAAATATGTCAAGTTGGTGCAGGAAATGTACAGGAATGTGAAGACAAGTGTTCGGACCTGTTTGGGACAGACAGAAAGTTTTCAAGTAACAGTTGGCTTGCATCAAGGGTCAGCATTAAGTCCGTTTCTGTTTAATATTGTGATGGAGGTGGTAACAGAGGAGGTGAGAGAAGATGCACCTTGGACAGCATTGTATGCAGATGACATCTTGCTGTGTGTAGATTCAAGAGAAGAAGTGGAAACTAAACTGGGAAGATGGAGAAAAGTACTGGAAGAGAGAGGTATGAGACTGAGCAGAAGTAAGACAGAGTATATGTGTTGCGCAGTGGGCGGTGGCCAGGAGACAGATCTGGAGCTGGAAAGAAATGTCATCAGGAAGGTGAGAGACTTTAGATACTTAGGTTCAACAGTGGAAGAAGATGGAGGAGCTGAGAAGGAAGTGGGATGCAGGATACAAGCAGGTTGGAGGAACTGGAGGGAGATGGCTGGAGTGTTATGCGATAAGAGGGTGCCGATCAATCTGAAAGGCAAAATTTATAGGACAGTAGTGAGGCCAACTATGACATATGCTATAGAAACTGTGGCCCTGAGGAAAAATAACATTAGCACGATGGAAGTAGCAGAGATGAGAATGCTTAGGTGGATGTGCGGTTTGACCAGAAAGGATCATCTGAGAAATGACTATGTCAGGGGAACAGTGAAAGTTACGAACTTAGGAGCGAAAATACAGGAGGCAAAGTTGAGATGGTTTGGTCATGTGATGAGGAGGGAGGACGAATATGTGGGAAGAAGGGTCATGCAGATGGATGTGCAAGGAAGGCGGAAGCGTTGGCGGCCAAAGAAGAGATAGAGGGAGCTGGTAGAAGAGGACTTGAAGATGAAGAACTTGGATGTGGTGACAGCCCAAGACAGGAAGGTGTGGAGGAGACTCATAACAAACAGTGACCCCACTTAAGTGGGAGAAGCTGCAGAAGAAGAAGAGTTTCAGTGAGTAAGGTTCCTAAAGTGTGGAAAGAAGGCACAATGATACATGATTTTCTGAACTTGTGATCAATGTGTTAGAAATATTGGTTAGAAATAGAATACAGGATTGGATTGATGAACTAGGATTCTCTATGATGTTCAGTATGGGTTTGTGAAGGGCAGATCTTGTTTTAGCAATCTGCTTTATGTTTTATGATAAGGTGATGAATGTGTTGGATAAGGAAGAATCATATACAGTGATATTGTTGGACTTTGCAAAAGCATTCGATAGATAGTCTTCCACACGATAAGCCTGCCTGGTTGGCGCCGAGTGGATAGTGTATCCACTCTCCAGCCAAAAGGCTGCAGGTTCGAATCTCGCTCTGGACATGGATGTTTGTGATTGTCTGTGGAAATACCAGTGGTGGTCGGTGGCAGATGGCGTTGGTGTAGTTGCAGTCAGTTGGTGATTGAATGGTGGAGACAGAGTCGTAGAGCAGGTGCCCTACCTCGATGAGTCCCTGGACTCAATGGAGGTGTTAAATAATAATAATAATAAGTTGGTGTACAAGCTGCAGAGGACAAGAAAAGATATTATTATCATTCGTGACACCTGTAAGGAGTCCGAAGACTCATCGTGGGAGGACACCTACTGTACAACTCTTTGTCTCCACCACTACACCGAACCTCTACTACCAATCATCTACATCAGGGGTCTCAAACTCAAATGCAGCAAAGGGCCAGTCAATTAAATGTATATCAGATGTGGGCTTTATTCAATATTATTCTAGGAACCAAAACATAAACTAAAAAAAGAAAGGCTCTAACAAAGGCCCTGTTGTTGCAAGGCCTTTACGACTTACGTAAACAGTTACACCACCATTTAAATTATAACCATTTTTATTTTTAAATTTTAAAAATATAGCAAGTTTAGAAAATATAAGTTCAATTACGTTTTATTCATACTTTAAGAAAATTATTTAAATATATAATCGGGACTTACAAAAATAAAGATTTTTTATCTACGAGTCCTTTTTTTAATTTGATTTCGATCCTGAAATCTGACATCTTTTTCTCTGTACTAACAGTCAATACCTGCTTTTTCATTTCATGTTGTAATATGAAAGCATTGCATTTAATCTAGAATCTTTCATATGTGAACGGAACTTTGACTTAATAAGTTTCATAATTGAAAATAATTGTTCACATGCATAGGTGCTTCCAAAGATTGACAACATTTTTACACAATAAATTTTATATTTGGGATATTTACCTGCCAAGGTATTTATAAAAATTTGGTATGCCAACTTTGTTATAGTTATTTTTTAGTTCAGTATTGCACTGGAGTTCAGTTACTTCCATTTGTAATTCTTCATCAACATTTTCAATATTAATTAAAAAGGGTGAACTGAAGAATAATAATTCATTTTCAAACTGGTTGAAATCAGAAAATCGTTTTTCAAGTTAAATTTTCTTCTTCAATTTAGGAATGTACTTTTCAACACCATTGTTATTTTCAGAAATCAATTTAAGTGTAAGAAAGTGGGCTAAATTATTCTTTGCAACCTGGGTTTGCCAAAGATAGAGTTTTGCCAGAAATGACTTAATTGAATCATACATATGTCATATCAATTGTTCATGTCCTTGCAGAGTAGTATTCAAAGTGTTTAAGTAGTTTGTTATGTCAACTAAAAAGGCCAAGTCTTTGTACCAATCTTCATCTTTGAGCTGAGGAATCAATTTTCCTTTGGATGAAGTAAACATGTCAATTTCTTTTAAGAGTTCAAAAAATCTTTTTAAAACAATGCCGTGACTAACCTCCATATAGTATAGCAAACCTGTATTGTGAATCCAATTCATCCAACAAAGCATTGAATTGTTGATGATTCAAGGCGTGAGAGCATATCCAGTTTACTGTTTTAATTACTACACTCATGATGTGTTCCATCTTTAGTTTTTTAGCACAAAGTGACTCCTGGTGTATTATGCAATGAAACGATTTAAGTTTGTCCTTGCACAACATTTCCTTTTTCATTTGAAGTTTTGTAACAAGTCCGACGTCAACACCAACATAGCAGGTGCCCCATCTGTAGTCACACTTACTAATTTTGACCTGTCCACGTGAGCATTTTCAAGACTTTTCTCAATACACAAATATAAGTCATTTCCTGTCATTGTTCTTGACATAGGCACTATATCCAATAGTTCTTCAGTCACATTCATATCGTCATCAATGCCACGAATAAATATTGCTAACTGGGAAGTATTAATAATGTCTGTACATTCGTCAACTGCAATGGAAAACGCTACAAAACTCTTTATTTTTTCACGCAATATATCTTGGAAGTTCTCTGCTGTATCTTCAACATGCTCTGCAATTGTATTTCCTGATAGGCTTATACTTTGAAATGCTTGCTTTTTTCCCAGACATGATTTCGACTGCTTAAAATACAATTTTTAATAAATTCTCCATCGGTAAAAGGTTTCGAAGCCCGAGCAATTTTTTTCACTTATGACGTAACTACATTTAACAGCAGCATCATTTGTTGTGATAACATTTGAAAATATCCTCTGTTGAAATTCTGTGTCATCCCTCATCTTTTCTGAATATTTATCACTTATGGTTTGTTTCATAATGGCGTTTTAGGTTATATTCTTTCACCATGGCGACACTTTGTCTACATATCAAACATGTTGTAATATTTTTTACTTCCACAAAGAAATATGGCTTCTCCCATTTTCCTTGAAAAGTTCTGCTTTCTTGATCTATTTTTCTTTTTTTAACTTTAAATTCAGACATTGTTATGGGCAAATAAAATATAAGTTATTGATGTAACTATATTTGTGGTATTCTGTAATTCTTTATAAAATATATTACTGTCTTCTTTTTTCCCCTCTTCTGGTGCATATGCACCAATTATTGTTATGTGGCCTCTTAATTATGTGGCTTCTTAATATCTTTAGTCTAATTTCTATTAGTCTTTCGTTCAAATAGTTATAATATACAATAATACTGTTCTTTAGAGATTTATGTACCAAAATCATTATACCTGCTTTTGCTCTTTTTTTACCCCACCGTAGATTTTTATATAGTTATTTCTTTCTTTTGTACCTTTATGTGATTTCTTTGTTTCTGTTACTATACATATCTTTAGGTTAACTTGGTTTAGTTGTTTATCAAGTTCCTCTTCTTTGTATGTGATGCTTCTCACATTACATGTTGCAATCTTCATTATGTGTTGCTTTTTCCAATTTCGTATACCTTTTCCGGAATTGTGGTCTTTTCCCTGATAATCCATCCAGCTTTTCTTTGGATGAAACTTGAAAATATATTGAATTTCCCCAGGGTAGGTTACTAGCCTGTCGCTGGGTGAGTCCAGTGGTAGGGATGCTACCTAATGCCTTTAGTAAATGCAGATATAACAGCATTTACTCTATTAGGATACCGAATAAGCAAAATAATAAATAGAATGAAATAAAAAAATAAATAAATAAAATAGAATAAGTAAAATTGTTTAATATGTAAGTACAGAAGAACAGTTCATATAGTGTTGAGTGACTAATATTTTTTCAGATTAATATTTCAGTAGAAATTAAGTTAAGGAGGTGGGGATTACTAGTTACTCATGCAGCTGAGTTAATTTTATGTTTAAATCTGTAGAGGAAACTGCCAGCATTTGCAAAAGTTAAACAGGCACGTGTACCAAATGCTTATGATAGAACGGCATTGAGATTAGAGGTAAGTTGCTTCTAATATCTCTTTCTGAATTCAAGAAAATTATCCTTTATGAGCAAATTAGTAGTCATGAAATGTTTTCTATAAATGACTTCATAAATCATATCTGTATAATTATGTATGATAACCACACATAAGGTTACTACAAATAAGTCAAAGTTTTAATTTTATGACAGTATACTTGTACATCACTTTAGACTATCAATATCTTACAGATGTCTTATGTTGTTTTATTTAATTTAGTGTACATTTAACTTTTGTTTATAAGTTTCTATTTCTTTTGATGATATAATTATACCAATGAAAAATTGCAGTTAACTACCTTATAAAAAGCACATTGAGTTTATTCACATGATTTTTGGACTGAGTGAATGCTACAAGCACTTAATTAACTGATGGATATTTTGTTAGAAATGAATATCCTAAGTTTAGACCTTACAATTATAGTTTTGAAATATTAACTTTTGAATTTTAATGTATTACTTATATAAGATGAAACCTTAACTGTTCTATTCATAATGTGTGAGTTCCCATTTTCAAGAAAAATTCTTTAACAGTTAATCATATATGTGAATTACTGCTGTTTCTTCATGACTTACATGGAAACAAAGTATGACAAATAGTGGATAATGTGTAATGTAAAATATGGTAACTAGCATAATAGCTGTTGGTGAAAAATATTGAAGTTTTGTTTCTCAGTGGTGGTTTACTTATTTTATTTCTTTGTTTGTTTTATTTTTTCCCAAGAAGTTTCACATAGAAATTAAAACGTTGAAAACTATGTTTAACAGAATTTATGAAAGAAGATAAATTTTCATATTATGTCAGTCAGAAGAAATCTGAAAGTTAGTTTTTCAGATTCTTTGTGTGATTATTATTGTAACACACTCATTGTTCTTTTAAGGATTAAATTACTGAATTTGCTATTTGAATTTGTGGGGATGAATTAGAAAAAGTTTATTTTTGGAAGAAAGAGTAATACATATTTATAATTCTATTTCATTCATGCCAAAAAAAAAAAAAAAAAAAGAATTTAAATCATAAAAAAAAATTAAAGAGGATAAAGGTCATTCATACACTTTGAGCAGAACAGTTAAGGCATCCTTCTTATTAGATATGAATAGATTCAAATTGAAAAGTTAATATTTCAAACCATAATCAAATATAACTTTAAGTCCTTTAATTAGGTCTCTTTGCATTAATTCAGTTAAGACATTTTTTTTCAGTCTACTTCTAAGCATACCAAAAGTGAAAGGATGAAAAAGAAATGCAAATAAAAACTGAACATAAGCTCATATCAGGATGCAAAGAAGCAAGCCACCACAACATCTGTCCTGAAATCCTCTTGTACTGAGAAGGTGACAGTTAAAATATGAAAAGCAACAGAAGCACATTTATTCTTCTATCTGATAATTTCAGCATGTGTACCTGATCTTTATGATCGTGCGTGCTTATTGGAGAGCATTAGTTACCTGACATCTCATTTCTGAAATAACTAAAATAATCCCACTCAATAAGAACTGACTTGTCAAGAAAATTGTGGTATGACTGAAAGAAAAACCGCCAAACTTGTCTACAGGCAAAATAGACACTGAATGTAAATTAAAAAAGTATTTAGGCTTAGGGACTAGACACTCATAATACAATTTAATGGAATAACTAAAGCACCAAGAGAAATAATTAAACAGCAGGTTTTATTGTTTCAGTATTTCATTTCTGTCACAGAGACATCTTCAGGAATACAATGTTAAAATTGTATTCCTGGAACTGGAACAGAGGGGGGGGGTGGATCCTTTAGAGAGCAGAGAAGAGGAGGCAACTTCTAATGAGGCTTGAAAGCAGTGCAGGGATTATATTTCTTTAAAGTTTTGGCATTTGTTTAAGAAATGACCAGGATATAGGGAATAGTAATGGCATTACTATAGTCTTTATGATGTGAAGAGGTGGGACAGGTAATTTCACGATCTTTTTGGCATTTCTTGAAAATGCTTGATGGGTGGGAGGGAATACTTTCCCCTGACGTTATTGATCTCTTTGATTTTGCTATCTATACTGGTTTCTTCTCTTGGAAGGACACTGTATATAAACAGATGGAAGGTACTTCCATGGGCATTGGCCAACATCAGGTCCCCAGAATAAAGTTCACTAAAGAAGAAGCAAATAACAATAACTTGTCTTTTTATAAAAAAAAAATATTCTAATCATAGTTCTACCCAAATTGAACCCTTTCTTTTATAGTTTACAGAAATCCCACCCACCCACACAGGTAGATACACACATCAACTTTCCCATCATCCACTTCTCAACAATATAGTGTCATCAAACCCCTTATCAACAGGCTCTGTAAGACTCTATAGACTGTGTTCATCCTGAGCTTCCCTTAGAGCCAGACTCATCTTAATTCATCAAGTCAGTCTTTTCAATGGTTATAGTTCCTAAAAGATCTTCAAATTATCTATCTCTTCAACCTCATCATATCCCTCGTAACATAAAGATTGCAGTAATGCCATTACTATTCCCTCTATCTGGAGCACTTTAGAAAAAAATAGAACTTTAAAGAAATATAATCTCTGCACTACTTTTAAACCTCATTTGAAGCTGACATCCCTTCTCTGCTTTCTCCTAAAGATCCACTACTTTCTCTCCCCCCCCCCCCCCAGGTGTTTGCAAGGTCCTTGTTCTTACAACATATGATATTATTGTCAGACTGAGAGATCTGCTGACATCTGTGTAGATGAACACAAAAAATACATCTGCTGCCAAAACGATGGAAAGTCGGATCTTAGCTGACCATGCCTTGTATACCTTGCAGAAAATCAGATGGAAGAAAACTGTTATGATCTAGCACAGTAAATACAAACTTGAAAGACTCCTTTTGGAACCAGTAGCAGATTTTTTTTTTTGAAAAAAACAGCCAAATCTTAATAAATATGGTTGTGTTAAACTTCCTGAAATTTAGGAAACTTTAATTCTTAGGCCTCCCACCCAACAAAAATAAGACTGGCCAACAACACCCATAGAAGACATTCCTCATAAGACTTTAGTCTTTATGTAGTCTGCTTTCCTTTCTTTCACTTATTGTTTATGTGTTTTTGTGTGTTACAATTTTAATGTATTTCCAAAGACGTGTCTGTGACAGAGAAGAAATATTGAAACAATTAAACCTGCTGTTTAATTATTTCTCTTTGTTTTGTAGCTATTCCATTAAGTTGTATTGTGAGTGAATTAAATACAACAACTCACCCAAATATATCAGATGTATTAAACATTTTATTAGAGACAGAAATGGACACTGACCATCTATATTTCTCTAATAAATGAATTGAGAAACTCAATTCAGACAAAGGTAACCTCTCAACCTCTTGGAAATTGGTTAATTAGGATTAACCAAAGGAGAGAAGAGAAAAAAAAGGAAATCCTTACAGTAGAACTACACTGATTCCACCAGAATATCGAGGATATCAGTGTTCCTCTTAAGAAACAACTTGTCTGTTTCTGTTATATATAAAACCCAGTGAGGATTTCAGCTTAAGGCATTTACCATTATTCATAGTGACAGAACTGAAGATGGATTTTTCCATAGAGGAGTTGCTATTCTAGCAACTCCTCTATGGAAATCTATGGAAAAAAAGGAGTATGAATAACCATACTCCTTTTCAGTGTGTCCAGCTTAACACTATGAAAGTGGTCCATTCGGCTGTCAGTGAGATTTATTATTGGAATTTTATTTACCACTGGGTTCTAAGTTAAATAAGATCAAACTTGATCTTATATTGCAACTGCCCTAGCCACATAGCTTATGAGTGACTTAATAGGTGCAAGACTCTGTGGGGTAGTTAACAACATGAATGGATATGGCTGTATTGTTGAGCATATGCTTGAAAATGATGACTGCCTACCCCCACCCACAAATGATGGGCACAATACCTTCTTATGCCTAGCTACTCATATTCTGCAATACCGTATTTACTTAAATATAACTCGCACAGTAAATACAAACTTTATTTTACTTTATGAAAAAAAAATTAAAAAGTTTTGCATATACCTCGCTCACACAAAAAAAGTTTAAACATATTCACGTCCAGTGATAGTAACTCGCTCGCTGTGGTAAACAACACACCTTCCCCAACAGCAACTATACTGCAGACGGATAAAAAAACAAGTAGTTTTATTGCATCACTGAATAAGGTACAGCGACATTTTCAGTCTGCGTAATATATTTGTCAACAAATGATGCATTTAGACACGACTAGGATAAAAATGGCACTAACTAATGAATCACATGTCCCCTCCCACAGAAACTGTGCTGTATAGATTCAAGCAAAACTGTGTTTAGTGGTACAGCAAAAATGTTGTACCACTAAACACAGTATCTAACTAAAAACTTTTGCCAAACTTTTGTCCAAATATTCAATTACATGAAATAAGTGCTTGTTCGATTGCATTTAAAATTTTCAATGTCATTAAAACATATCAGAAAGGTTAACTTCAAATAAAATTCTACTGGTGGATTGAAACTAGCATGCCATATAATGTGTGTGTGTGAGTCCACCCGCCAGCCCAATGCAGAAGTGGCACACAAACAAGCAGCAATAAAATTCAACCAAAGGGTTGAAACTTTGTGTCAGTTGAGCCTGCCTGCTCAGCTCAGAAGTGGTACATAAATGGTAATAAGAAGTCCCGTTGGAACAATAAATGGGTGAAACACCACCCCGATATGAACTTATTAAAATTAAAAAATATATAGTGAATGTTATTATGCCACTTTCAGATATTTTGGAATTAGGTTGAAGAGAATCAGCATGCATTTCAACTTAAGAATTATCAGCTTGCCTTTCTTATTGAGTCATGAAATTCACGCGATCTTTTGTTAAAATCGCACCAATCATATGTATGACTTAATAGCTTCTCTATCTCTACCAGCCTACAATTGCTGTCTATTTTGCGCTGTGCTTTCACGTCTCATTACCCATTCATGAAGGATTGTTCATTACATATCTCAAGTCTTGTAAATTACTGGTAATTTTTGCTTGAAATGTGGAGAAATGTTCAAGTTACAGTGCTTGTTTTAAAACTAAGATTGAAACCACTCTTGAGGCAGGAAGTAGTAATAGCGAATAGGAGATTCTTGGTAAGTCATACCCATTTTCAGTTTTTTTCCTGAAAACGTTTGTTTCAGAAAATCCCCGCATATATCTTGCACCACAATTTTTTTACTTTAAATTAAACATATTTGGTCGTTTGAAAATTAAAAAAACAAACTTATTATTTTAATACTGACCATATTGTAATGCGTACAAACATCTTACATTCTTTGCCTACCAGTTTCGCTAGCAAACTGTCTAGCTTTTTCAAGGCGTTAATGGAAAAGCATAAAAAAATAGTAAATGCAAATTGAAAGGAACAAAAAAACATTGTAAACAATCTAGTAGCTAAGGTTACACGTTTGCATGACAGAGACTGAGAGGACTTATTGTTCTTATTCATTATCACGCATGCGTGTTTGTTGTAAACACATAATGTGATTAGTGGCTAGTTGTAGTTCAAATGGATTTAGAGAGAAGATCAGGTTTTTCCACGAACTATTTTCAGAATAGTACCCTGATTTCTATTTAGGTTTTCACCGGTTATTAACACTATTGTGGCTTCCTTGAATAAATGATGTCTGTAGTCGTCATCCATATATGGCATGGAGCTGTTTTGCCACTCTATCGTGTGGTTAGATGTACAGAAATGATGTGCTAAGCTGGAAGAAATACTTCTGTTGTGGTTTACATCACCAATATGTTCTTTTTGTCTGATCTCTAAATTCCGTGAAGTTTGTCTGATGTAGGCAAGACCACAGGAGCAAGGAATGTAATATACACCTGGATATTTGTAGAATGGCACCTTATCTTTTGGGGATCCTAAAACCTGTCTCATGCTGGTGGTTAGTTTGAAGACCGCTCTGATGTTGCTGGCTCTTAGTATTCTGGCTATTCGATAAGAAATTGACCTGATGAAAGGGATCACTACAGTAGAAATGTGCTGGGAGCTTGATTCTTCTTGTCTGGTGTTGTCACCGTATAGATATTTTTTGATGATGTTCGGAGGATATTCATTTTGTGATAATGTGTTGGCTATTAGTGAGAGTTCAGTCTGTGTATCCCCCTCTTCTGATATAAACCTTCGGGCTCTATTTTTTCAACATGTGGATAATGCTCAGTTTGTGTGTCCTGTGATGGTTTGAAGTATAATGAAGATGTCTTCCAGTGTCTGTAGGCTGACTGAAAATAGATAATTTGACACTATTTGATTGTCTCTTTATCAAGATGTCTAAAAAATACAGTTGACTGTTGTTTTCCACTTCCAGAGTGAATGTAATCTTGTCATGTATTGAGTTGATTTTATTCACAAACGATTTTAGGTTTTCTAAGCTGTCTTGCCATATAATGAAAATATCATCTACATATCTCCACCATATAGATGGTCTAGGGGGGATTGTGGAGAGAATTTCTTTTTCAAGTTTTTCCATGAAAAGGTCTGCACAAGATGGTGATAGCGGGCTTCCCATTGCTAGGCCTTCTAATTGTTGGTATATAGTGTTGTTAACCTTGAAGAAATTAGACTGAAGGCAGTGTCTAAACATCTGTGTGATGTCTAGAGGAAAGAGGTCTTGAATGATGTTTATTACCTCTTCTACTGGTACATTGGTGAAGAGGGATACAACATCTAGATTGGCTAGCATGTCTGTTGGTGTAATCTTAATGGCTTGGAGTTTATTTACAAAGTGCTGACTATTCTTGATATAGGATTCTGTTGATCTTATTTTATTATTTAATAAGTTTGCAAGATGCTTGGACAAAAGGTAAGTTGGGGATGACCTTCCATCAACGATTGGATGAAAAGGCATATCCTTTTTATGTATTTTAGGTGTTCCATATAGTCTGGGAGTGATGGGATGTGAGGATTTTAGTGTTCTCTTCACTTCTTCTGGCCAAATGTTACAATTTCTGATTAGTTGGTTTGTTTCATTATGATTTTTTATTGTGGGGTCTCTGTCTAGGATCTTATAGAGTTGTCTGATAGTAATACATTTAACTTATCATGATAGTCTTTAGTTAAGGATAACTGTTGAATTCCCTTGGTAATGATGATATCTTTGTTTTTCTTCAAGTTGAGGATTGACTTTCTATCATATAAGGAGACGTGTTGAGAACAGGTTGTTTGGCTTTGGCTAGGATCATGATACTTTTGAATCTAATAGTGTTCGCTACGTTTTGCGGTAGTGGATATAGTCGAATCATAGTCTCACAAAAAATGAATCCAACATTCTCAAAAAAGGTTTTAACTTCGTGATTATGCCCAAATACATTCCTAAAATGGATTTCATGTGTAGAATTGAAAAAGGCCTATATCCGCAAAACGTAGCCAACACTATTAGATTCAAAAGTACCATAATCCTAGCCAAAGCCAAACAACCTATTCTCAGCACGTCTCCTTATGATAAAAAAAAAATTCCTCAACTTGAAGAAAATCAAAGATATCATCATTACCAAGGCTGATAAGGGAATCAGACAACTCTACCTATAAGATCCTAGACAGAGACCCCACCATAAAAAATCATAATGAAACAAACCAACTAATCAGAAATTGTAACATTTGGTCAGAAGAAGTGAAGAGAACACTAAAATCCTCACATCCCATCACTCCCAGACTATATGGAACACCTAAAATACATAAAAAGGATATGCCTTTTCATCCAATCGTTGATGGAAGGTCATCCCCAACTTACCTTTTGGCCAAGCATCTTGCAAACTTATTAAATAATAAAATAAGATCAACAGAATCCTATATCAAGAATAGTCAGCACTTTGTAAATAAACTCCAAGCCATTAAGATTACACCAACAGACATGCTAGCCAATCTAGATGTTGTATCCCTCTTCACCAATGTACCAGTAGAAGAGGTAATAAACATCATTCAAGACCTCTTTCCTCTAGACATCACACAGATGTTTAGACACTGCCTTCAAATTAATTTCTTCAAGGTTAACAACACCTATACCAACAAGTAGAAGGCCTAGCAATGGGAAGCCCACTATCACCATCTTGTGCAGACCTTTTCATGGAAAAACTTGTAAAAGAAATTCTCTCCTCAATCTCCCCTAGACCATCTACATGGTGGAAATATGTTGCTGATATTTTCATTATATGACGAGACAGCTTAGAAAACCTAAAATCATTTGTGAATAAAATCAACTCAATACATGACAAGATAACATTCACTCTTGAAGTGGAAAACAACAGCCAACTGTATTTGTTAAACATCTTGATAAAGAGACAATCAAATAGTGTCAAATTATCTATTTTCAGTCAGCCTACAGACACTGGAAGACATCTTCATTATACTTCAAACCATCACAGGACACACAAACTGAGCATTATCCACATGTTGAAAAATAGAGCCTGAAAGTTTATATCAGAAGAGGAGGATGCACAGACTGAACTCTCACTAATAGCCAACACATTATCACAAAATGGATATCCTCCGAACATCATAAATTATCTATACGGTGACAACCCCCAGACAAGAAGAATCAAGCTCCCAGCACATTTCTACTGTAGTGATCCCTTTCATCAGTTCAATTTCTTATCAAATAGCCAGAATACTAAGAGCCTACAACATCAGAGTGGTCTTCAAACCAACCACCAGCATCAGACAGGTTTTAGGATCCCCAAATGATAAGGTGCCATTCTACAAATATCCAGGTGTATATTACATTCCTTGCTCCTGTGGTCTTGCCTACATCAGACAAACTTCACGGAGTTTAGAGATCAGACAAAAAGAACATGTTGGTGATGTAAACCACAACAGAAGTATTTCTTCTGGCTTAGCACATCATTTCTGTATTACCCAACCCAGCATGCAGTGTCATCTTCAGTGGTGCAAATCCACATCCCACATCTTCAGTGTGGGATGTGGAAGCATGCAATACTGTGTTATGGAGGGACAAATCATGCTATACCTTCTACAAAGCGGATGGATGGGTGTGTGGCATATGTCCAGTGAATGCACTGTTACAGAAATGCGTAACTCCACCTATGAAATTCGGAGGTGCCAGTGTGATGATATGGTCCTGTTTTACCTGGTTTTGGCCTCGGACATCTGTGGTGCAATGAACCTTGAACTATGAGAGGTATCTGAACATTCTGGACAATGTAATGTTTCCTCCTTTGTGACATTTCTACAGAACTGACCATGGTCTCTTTCAGCAAGACAATGTACTGTGCCATAAGGCTCCTGCTGTAACCTAATGTGCGCTTTGTAGATATTTATGTCACGACACTTGGCTGATCTCTACAGATCACTGATCTCTACTCTGTTGAACATCTTTGGAATGAATTGGAGTGTCGGATGAGGTCACAACAGTCCAGGATCTCATTACATGCCTACAGTAAGAATGGTTCAAAATTCCCATTGATCGCTATCATATGCTTGTGGAAAGTATACTCTATAGGATTGCTGCAGTTATCATCGCAAAAGGAGATTCTACATCTTATTAAGGTAGGTGCCATGGCCATTTGCTCCTCACACTATAGTGTTTATTGATTTTTTTTCCAAGCAATGTATATAAGGAATTGCTCACTGACTGGTAATCCTATCCATAATTTTGCTGATGATAGCGTTCTCCATTCCTCCTGGTTGATTAAAAACCTTGCCTTGCACACACACTTCCCAATCTTCAATATCTTCTACAAAAAAGCAGTGCATTAAACACTAATCTCCATACCATTCTTTATTAGGGTAAGGATAACTTACAATTGTTGCTACCAAAATGTAGCCTTCTTTCTTGCACTGATTTTTACTTCTATCATTTCCTTGCTTCCTCACCATCTTTTAAAAAACCAAGCATTCTTTTCCACTCAAGTTGCTACTTTTCCCTCACCTAGCTGCTTCTTATACAAATCCTAAATTTGACTAGTTTTAGAATACTGTTCGCATATTTGGATGGTGCACAAAAACCCTCCGAGAGAAATTCTTAATGCACTCTGGAAGGACTGAATTTATCCATAAGCTAGACAAGCTACAACTTAGGTCCTCACATTACAAGGGATATCTGCATCAGTAGAGATAATCCATTAAAACGTACGGCTACAGGAACCTGAAATCCAGCCAAGTTCAGGGGAAGGCAGTTTAGCTGATAAATGATCTCCCTGGTCACCTCATTTGCTATTTCTCATAGAATGAGATAGTGTTTGAAGTTGTTTTAGCTCTCTCATTTCTGTAAGTACTTCTATGGACTTCCCCCCCCCCCCTCCCTTTCTCCACTGAACTGGCATTCATAATTTATATGTTTGCCATTTGTGTCTGTTAAAACAAGCAGCAATTGTCCAGCATCCTATTACAGCTCAGTTGCAGTGACACTAAAACTGACTTTCTTCTTCTCTTTTGTTTCCATGGAATAGCCTTCGCTGCGGTGTTCGCTACAAACTACAGTCGCTTGCTTTTCAAGAAAAACGTCAGTAGGTTCATTCCTTCTCTAAACTACACCTTTCTTACACGTGATATTCATGTTCTACAGGTTCTGCTACTTGTGGGATTGATATTACAAAAAAAAAAAATAAATAAAAAAATAAAATAAAATAAATTTAAAACTAAAAAATTGTGAAGGATAAACTCTTATCTCTATCTGTCATTTATCAAGTTCTTTTCATGTGAACATCATATCTCTATATTTTGGCCTCTTAGTGGTAGTGAACACTATTAAAAAGTAGTGAAGAAAAAGAAGACTTTTAAAGTCCTTTTTAAATAAATTATATAATATATTTTAGATAAGTTATTGTCTATATAGATCAGGAATATAGATCAGGAAAAGGAGAAGTAACTATAACTATTTAACATCAAGTATGCAGGTTAATTTGCATACATGCAAATTCAGATTTAATTCTGCAGGTCAAAACAAGCAGCTTGGTGTGCTGTACTTATAAGGCAGTATCTATGAGTTATGCTGAGGTTGTGTGTTCAGGCCTTAATTGGAGAAGAGATGTTTCTTTTTAGGATGAAAAATATCACAATGAATGTCAAACGAGTGGCCGTTGAAATAAAGAAGAACAAAATGAAGATAAATAAAGAAATAGCAGGCTTGAATGTTATTCTTCACAGGACAAAGCACGAAATTGAAAAATTGCAGAAGCGGCAAGAGATCAGCAGGGCTGAGAAGAGGAAGAAGGTGGTCCAAAGTAGTAATAAAGACCGAGTGGGGGGGAAAAAAAAAAACGTTAAGGAGAAAGTTATGTATGGAGAGTCAATGATTAGGGGAGTATGTAATGAAAGTGTGACAAAATCATTTTTCACTGGCACACAAATTCACAGACTAGTCATGCCATCAGGATGCAAAAAGGTAAGCCGAAGGAACTGATACAAATGATTTGAGAGGTGAGAAGTATTCATGAGGGAGGATGTAAATGAGTTGTTAGTAGAGGCAAACTGAGGAGGAAGGTGCTGATAGCTAATTAATCAATATGTAGGTTGTGCAGAAGGAATGATGTAGGATTTGTGGATCCATGGTCTGTGTTTGATGGTAAGAAGGATTTCTATAATGCTGATGGGCTGAATCTAATTGGTTTTGGTGTTAGGTGTCTAGAGAGAGAGAGACAGACAGCTTAGTTGAAGCATGCTGAAGTGCAAATTCAGGAAAACATAAGCAATTAAGGTGGAAGCAGGTGAGTTTGTGTGAAGGCACCCATGAGGTGAGTGAGTGTGAGAATGACCAAGTGCAGAATCTAGTCTCTTGAGCAAACATAATGAGTAGGGTAGTCAATGCAGGAAATAAAGATGAGTGAGGGGCCTAAAGGGACGCTGCAGTTTCTATATACTAATGCCAGAAGTATCAGGAACAAGAGGAAGGAGTTTTTTGGCATTGGTTATCGCAACCTTGCAAAAAAGTTATAGGCATTAGTGAGACTTGACTAACAGCATATGATGTAGTTACAGGGATAGACTATGAAGGGTGTACTATTTTCAGTGAAGATAGAATGGAAGGATGAGTACTGCTGATAATAGCAGATGAATTCCAGCCAAAAAGAATAAGAGATAGGCAGGATGGTGGCTGTTCATTTGAAGCAGTCTGGTATGAGATTAAGGCAAAATATATAGTTGGTTGTTGCTATAGGCCAAGTAGTTCCATGGATGATCTGGAAGACATCCATCACCAAATTAGTACGAGTACAGGTTGAATGATTATTACGGGAGACTTCAGGTATGAAGATATGGACTGGAAGGAAGAAAAATGACATTTCAGGAAGGAAATGGAATTTAAACACTTACTAAGAGATGATTACTTGAGGCAGCTTGTGATGGAGGGGACTAGTGGTGTGTTAGAATTGGATCTGGTTGAAGGATCAGAAGAGCTATCCACACCAAGGTAGCTACCATGCTAATACCTAATAATGGTAATGGTTTGTCAGCCCCAGTCTTAAGTGCCAAATTATTGTATGGACAGGAATATTTATGAATATCTTTAGGTGACGGATAAATTTCTTTGCCAAGCATGAAACTACTACCACCTTATTGGAGGTTTGAAGTGACCTGAAAAAAGTTCCACATTTTGTCTCTGTATTGGAATTTCTATAATGTCTGATGCTTAGCCCATAAAATACTAATGTACGATTGATTACAATCTTTTGTAGGTGAGATTCACATAAAAACCTGGCCTAATTCTATTTAAAATACAAACTTGTCATTACCTTTACCATAGCAAAATGTTCAGATGCCCATAAAGTCACAGGAAGAGAACACACAAGAAGCAAGAATTGTGTTATTGATTGTTATTTGATAGTAATATTTTGAGATTGGTTCAGGATATAAACATATACAGGGAATTAAAGGATTTAATTTTTTTGGGGGGGTGGTTAGTTAGAGTGATAAAAATGAGTATCACATTGAAAAATGTATGGAACTTTTAAAAAAGAATAATTGAACAACTTTCAGAGGTGAACTCACTGAGATATAAAAATTATTGATGAAGAAGTGAAAGACGTGTAAAATAAGAACCAAATGTTAAAGACTGAGTGTGAAAATCTGAATAAAATTTAATTGGACCAACCAAGTATGTGGTGAAGTTGTCTGCAAGGATTAAAAAAATCACATTACCAAGAAATTATATAGATAGTTTGTGGCATGAAAATTATGTGACCTTAGAGAATATAGAAAGAAATATAAGGAAGCTAAATTAGTGTAAAAGTATCTGACTAAAGTTTCATAGGAAGATTTTAAGAAGCATATGGAAGGTAAATATTACAGATGCAAAATGTTCTGGAGACTGTCGAGAAAGTTTAAAAATGGAGAACCATTCTTAAGATGATATGGTCACGTAAAGCAGAATGGGAGAGGAAAAGCTAGCAAAACAGGTATTTGGTCCTGGGATGGAAGAAGAGGACAATCAAGATCTGGGTGGATTGTTGCAGTAAAAAATGCCTTAGAAGACCGAAACATTAAATGTGACCACATTGGAGACTTGAAAATTAACAGATTAATTTGGAAGAAATTGTTAATATAAATCTAGTAATAATGCAAATAACAATCTTCTTTCTATCCCTTGAGGATACATATCATGAATTTGATGTAGGAAAGAGGCTCACAAAAGGAATATGTGAAAACTTAAGGATATTTCAGTTTGAAATAATTTGAACAATTATTCCAAACTGAAAACTATCCAGCAGTCAGGTCTCCATATTTGCAAGGGTTGCATGTTAACACTTCCTACAAAACATGAAATTCTGCAAAAATCCTTCCTTAATAACCCCCAAATATTTTCTCTTTATGCCTAAACGCTTATGCAACCATTTAGAGAAAAAGTTTTAATTGTTTCACAGTATTAAGTAACATTGTAGACCCATGTTTCGAAAATGCTGTTAAAATTTTCTTACATAGTTAAGAACAAGGCATGCGCCAGGGTATTCACCACAGGATTCAATACTCGTCAGTAATAGGGGTCTCAGAGGCTGGAGAAAAAAGCAGGATTGGCTGACATCAAGACTTCTGGTTCGGCCTTCTTCTGTTTGTTTACTATGTTGGTCCACTGAGGCATCTTCCAGAAATGCAGTCTCATCAGCATTTAAAAACATGTTCAGGTTTATATCCCTTTTCTGCAATGAGCTTCTTGAGTTGTGCAGGGTAGGCTGTAGCAACCTCTTGATCAGCTGAAGCAGACTTGCTCGTAATCATGGGCATTGCTCCTCTGAATTGACTGCTACTTTTCCTCCACTTTCTTCTAATCATAGAAAAACTGCACAATTTTGATACAGCATACAACACCCATACACTGTCCAGCTTCGAAAACACTCAACTAACATCTCATTAGCTTCATTCATTCTGTCCACCCCTCTATTCTTTGGAACAATCTCTCCCATACTGTTTTTCCCACTGAGTACAACCTCCCACTCTTTAAGAAACATATCAACAGGCTACATTTTCTCCATAATCCACACACGGTACTGTAGTATTTATAGGTCTTGTGATCTTTCATGTGCAGGGTCAAAATAAATCTTTACATTACAGAGTGAACAATTCCTCTTCAGTTACTAGAACCAACCTTCACTGGCAGTGAAAGTGGTTTCTGCAGTGCTTCTGGTACAGGGGTTTGCTGCTTAAATCTTTTGTAAAGAACGAAAGGCCTTACCAGAAATCATATCATTGTTCACAGGAACTTTTTCTTATGCTGGTCTCCAATCCAAATTAGCAGTGTATTCTCCATATTTAACATCACTTTATCACATAGATAAGCTACATATTTCCACCAGTTTGCTCTGCCTCTCTGAACTCAGTTTCTTGTTTTCTTATATATCATGCTTTCATTGATACTAAATATGCGGCCTATGGTTGCATGTGTCTTTTTTCACATTTATCTAGAATCTGCACTTTCTCATTTAAAATCTTCACTTTCTTGGCCCTTTTACACTTTTATCCATTGCTAGATTTATTTCATTTATAACCCATAGGTATTCGTATAAGCACAGTAATAATTGATATTTTTATATTCATTATTTTAATATTTCTGCTAACACAAAAATACGAATCCACTAATACAGATCCCACAAACATGGAGACCCACCTATAATAAAAATAAAAAGTTAGAAATCTAAATTGTAGAAGGATATTTGGAATAAATATTTGACTAGAAATGAACAAATATGGAGATATAATGATTTTACAGTTGCTGCATTACATATTTCTGAAAGCTTGGTCAAAAGAATAAATTCCAGATTATATGGAACTCTTACATTTTAGTTTTATTTCTCATTTCATAGTACATCTCTATAAAAATGGAAATGTTGAAATTTGATAAATTTCCTAGCTCATTCCAAATAAGCTTTATGGAAACATTACTTGAGAAGGGGCTAAGAAAAATTTATGAAGAATAGTCTAGTTCTTGAGGAAGAATAAACTGGTCCAGATTTTTATGTTAAGAAATGGGACATCATGGTCTAAATAGACATTTATAGTCTTTAGTTAGAATTGAAATATACAAGAAAGTGGTTTGATGTCGAATCAAGTGTTTAGACAAGGATGAAGTTTATCTTCATTGTTTTCATCCTTTATGTGGATCACATTATGCAGAAAACCGGTATTCGGCTTAATGTCAAAATTGGTAATATTGAACTCAGTTCTGCTTTTTTTTTGTAGATGATGTTATATTCCTAAATAAAGAATAAAAATTATCGTGCTGTGTTTGAGAAGCATCCCTTAGCTACAAATAGTATATACCACACTGGAGGTCTTAATGATCTGTTGACCTGCGAACAAGTTCAATCATTCAATCAACACCTAGTTGGTTATTTTTACTTTTCAGATATGTTTGATATCCAGCTGTGTGCAGTAGCTGTAGCCAAAGGACTGAAAAAATGGTTGATTTTCTGTTGATTACACTGGTTCAGCAGAAAATTAATCAATTTTTGGTCATTCTGTCTTACATCTAGGTGCACCTATCTTGGCCACATCTTGTGATAAAGACTACTTTTACAACATAGGCAAGTGACTTTGGTTTTGGAGTAGAACGGCCAGTAGTGTGAACTTTGACTTCAAATTAGCATGTTCCTTTTCACTCATGGTCACATTTGTGCACTCTGTAATTATATGGTGATTACATCTAACCCGGGAAGCAACTTTGTTTTTTTTTAATCACCCAGTATATTTTCACATGCTTTTTATTATTATTTTTACCATTTTTAATAATTTGTAGTTTTAACATTTTATTCATTACCATTTTTTTTCTTTTTTAGGTAGGTGATATCATTAAAGTAACTAAAATGAACATTAATGGACAGTGGGAGGGAGAACTTAGGGGTAAGATTGGCCATTTTCCTTTTACTCATGTTGAATTTATTGACTCAGAAAATCCAGAAGAAGAGGAAGAAGAGCCTTAACTAGATAAGTGACTCCTTGAAAACTTGGATCTGACTCCCAATATCCCTGTGTAAATATGTGTGCTGTGTACAGAAGTTGCCATATGTAGGCTAGATGCACCTGACATCCTCACTGTCCATCTTCAAAAAGCATGAAGACAATCTGCCCCGTTTGTCTTCCTGTTGTGAAAAACTTCTTGTTTTGTGTGTATATGTTTTACCTGGTGCCATGATCAGGTCCTAGTCCTATATTAAAGAAATGGTGTTTTCATTTTGTGATTGGAGTTCTAGATTTTGCTTGATATCACAGACTTGTGCCATAGCCTGTTTTTCAAGTCCTATGGAACTGGCAGTGGGCATTCAGAGAACTAAATCTAGAACTATTTGAAAATCATTAGAATCGGGATTTTGTATTTAATGAGTGTGCAACCGTTTGGCATAATTTCCAAGACACACATAAGGCTCAATTCTAACAGTGATACTGTTTTTTTTGTTTGTTTGTTTTTGTTTGTTGGTAAGTTGTACTGATGCAGTAGACATGATAAAGGTGCTTATTTAGGAAAATAAATCTGTCACATTGCTAAAAGTGTATATTGCTTATAAATAAATGCTAAAGTTTAAAAAAAAAAAAAAAGCTATCTATCTTTACATGTATAGCTGTTTATAACAGTGATCTCAACCAAATAATTTAAATGACACCTTGAGTTTGATTTTTCTTGATATTTTGCGTTGAAATCTCAGGAATATATATACTGATTATTTGATAAATGAGACACAGCTTTTTTCCATTCCTTTCCTTAAATATAAATTCTCTGTCCAAAAAGAAATTGAACTTTTCGAAAATAGAAGAAACAAGTGGCACACCGTGTTGTATCTTTTTTGTTGTCGAAAGCGGCAACCTTCATTAGTGTTGTGTCAAATGTTTATGACATTTGTTTCATTAGAAGCCGAGTTATAGTGCCAAGAGTGATAGTGTGTTTTGATGAATGGTCAGAAAATGAGATTCAAACATAGAGTTGCGATCGACTTTTATGTTAAACTTGGTAAAGGTTTAACCGAAACGCATCAATGCTTCAAAAAGCATCAGTGATGAATGCTTATCCCGTACTCATATTTACAAGTAGTTTAAGCAATTTCCAAGTGGTCATGAGATGCTTGAGGATGACAAAAAGCCGGGCTGTTCAAAAACTGGACCGAGCGAAGTTAACATCCAAAAAAGTGCATGATTTCATCAAAGAAAACCCAAAATCATCTGTGAGATTATTATTACTATTATTACGGGCAACTCCAGGGAGTCATTAGACTCATCGAGGGAGGCCCCAAATCATATTCATCACAACTATTCGACATTCATACAGTATCTATCATACCTTGCCTTAAACTCATTCACTGTCACAGCATCCACCACACACTCAGGGAGCGCATTCCACTCATTCACTACTCTAAAAGTAAAGAACCCAGCTCTAACACCTTTACTAACCACACTTTTGCCCAATTTCCATGGATGTCCCCTAGTCCTCCTACAACCAGCCCTGTTCTCAAAAATATCTTCTGAATTAATTTTATAGAAACCCTTCAGTAATTTGAATGTCTCAATCATATCTCCCCTCCTCCGCCTATCAACCAATTTTTGCAACCCACAAATCCTCAACCTGTTCTCATACGGTTCATTCCACAAGACCTGCTATCATCTTGGTCACTCGCCTCTGGATCCTCTCCACCTCCTCCCCATCAAGAAGAAATCTAGGTGACCAAATCTGAGCACAGTAGTCGAGATGAGGTCTTATCAAGGCTCGATACAGAGGAACAATAACCTGCTTGTCTCTGCTTGTCAACGTATTCTTCAGCAACCAAGTGATTTGATGAGCTGATTTGGCCACTTTCGCAATGTGTCCCCTAAATTTCAATTCCTTATCCACCAACACTCCTAAATCTCGTGCCTCATCAATTTCCTGGAGCACGGTTCCACCAATGCAGTAAACTGCCGCCAATCTTTTCACCCCAAAAGATTGATTGAAGATGAATTGGGGATTCCAAAATGACCGAGAGTTTGGACCTTCGTAAATTGAATTCGCGATTTGTTCCCCACAAGTTCACCAACGACCAAAAAATGTATTGAATTGAGCTCTGTAAAGACCTCATTAAAACCGCTCACACTTCCTTGAAACAATCGTTAATGATGATGAAACATGGTGTTTTGAGTATGAGCCCGAAACAAAGCACTAGAGTGCTGAGTGGAGGCCACCATAAGAGGGCATCCGAAAAAAAGTCGCTTGGAGAAGTCAAAAGTAAAGACAATGCTGATTTGTTTCTGATTCCAAGGGCGTTATCCAAAAAAATTCTTTCCACCTGGCCAAACGGTCAATGGTGAGTTTTATCTCGAAGTTTTGAAGCGATTGATAGCGAGAATTAGCCGCGTACGACATGAATATCATGATGCAGGCAGCTGGCTGCTTTTGCATGATAATGCACCATTTCATTGTTCGAACACTGTGAAACAGTTTTTGAGCAAAAACCAAGTTTGTGTGTTGGATCACTCACTGTATTCACATGATTTAGCACCCTGTGACTTCTTTCACTTTCCCCAACTTCATTTACCAATGAAAGGAATGCGATAGACACCATTGAAACATTCAAGAGGCAGTATCCCAAAAACCTATATAAAAAACTCATTTAACGAATTAATTGACCATACCAAATGCTCTATCGAAGCTGAGGGAGAGTATATTGATTGAAATAAATTATTTGAATAATTATAATTGGCCTGTGTTTTATTTTCTATTAAAAGTTCAGTTTCTTTTTGGACAGAGGATGTATACTATCCTGTAACATATGTTGAGCAACTGAGAGAAGTCTCATTAGTATATAAATCCAAATTAATGATGAAGGAGACAATTGGACTTGTTTTGGATCTGTTTCATAAACATATGCTGCCCTCCAACATGTTTTGGAACATAGAGAAACACATTATGTTCTAAAAAGAGAAAAACTTTTTTGAATGGAATTATTATAAAAAAAATTGCAAAGTGCCTTCACCATAATGCAACATTTTACTGTTGGTGTAATGCTACAATCATCAGACATCACTATGACAAAAATGCAGTCATCCTACACTCATATTGACACAGAAAACCAATAACAGTTCATCAGATGTATGTGCTGCAGCATGTATTCTTTAACAGGTGCAGTATGCACCATAACAGTAATTGTATGAAGAGAAGTTTTGATGGAAGGTAATTTTATCTTGTTACCTGTATGACCTTCCACAAATCCTGTCTTTGAGCATATTTTTAATGGGCATTGTCCAGTTACTTTCTGCACACATCCTCCCACATGATTTTTACAAGGATCTGTACAGATTATGGAATACAATCTATGTATTCCATAATCTAATTGACAGGCTTAAGTATTGGACATTATTCATAACTTATTTTAACGGTATTACAACACCAAACAAACTAAATTATAAAAAGATGTTTATTAACTGGCTTGTATTTTGCCAGATTTCAAACCTGCATGTTCAGAACAAACATTATAATTTACGTGTGATAATGAATAAGTGTAAAAATTCAAATTGTAACAGACAACCTGAAGTCCTAATGTGACCCCTTTAATGCCATGAAAAAGAAGTATTATGGTCGTGTAGAAGAAGTTGATCTTAGGATAACATTCTCCGATTATATTTGGCAAATTAATGCATTTCTGTATTATAGACTTCATTAGTGGGTCTACTGGGATTTGGATGTTTGATAACATTATTACCTTCTATATGCCTGCTGTATGCTGTTAGGTGGCATATTGTGTGGTTATTAGTGCTCCTGTAGGATAAGTAATTTTTTCATATTTTAATAGATAACATTAGGTTAACTTACTGTAGTTTTTGTTTTAAATGGGTGTGTGATTGACTGAGTTATTTAGTTTATAAGTAAACCTTGTATTTCTTGTTTAACTAGGATTTGTCAGTATGGCACCAACGTATGGTAGAACGATACCAATAAAGATTATGTTTTTGGGTAATTTGAATTTGTGGGAGTTTGTGCAGTGCAGCGTGTGTGAGGTATATTTGTCATGAAAATTAAAGGATATGTGGAAGGAAATTGGAGAGAGAGAGAGAGAGAGAGTATTAAATGTTTCAAAAGTGAGTGCTTATTAGGTGATGAGAACACAGCAAATGTTAGTAGAGTGGACAGTATTGATGGTAGGATGGAACATGTTGGAATTAATGTTGAATGTGCAGCCGTGAAATAAAGGAGAATGAAATGGACATAAATAATGAAATAGTGTGCTTGAATGGTTATCCTTCACAGAACAAAGTATGAAATTGAAAAATTGCAGACATGACAAGAGATTAATAGGGCTGAGAAGAGAAAGAAACTGGTGGTACAAAGTAATAATAAAGACCGAGTGAACAAACAAGAAAAACAAGTTAAGGAGAAATTATGCACAATGAAAGTGTAACAAAATCGTGTTTCCATGGTGCAAAAATTCATCATATTAGTCACTCCATCCGGATGCCAAAAAGTAAGGCGAAAGAACTAATTGTGTTGGTTGGCACAAATGATTTGAGAGGTGAGAAATATTCTATGAGGAAAGATATAAAGGAGTTGTTAGAAGAAGCAAAACTGAAGAGTGAGAAGGTGAAGATTGTAAGTCTGGTGCCATGCTATGATAGAGATGAACTGAGATGGAGGGCATTGGTAGCAAATGAATCAATATGCAGGTTGTGCAGAAGGAATAATGTATGATTTATGGATCTGTGGTTTGTGTTTGACAGAAAGAATTGTATAATGCTGATGTACTGCATCTAAATGGTTCGGTGCTTTCATCAATCATTGTTCCTGATTGATGAAAGTGTCTACAGAGAAAGAGAAAAAGAGAGAACTTTATTCACTGAGCATGCTGAAGCGCAAATTCAGGAAAACTTAAGCAATTAGGGTGGAAGTAAGTGAGTTTCTGTGAAGGCACCCATGAGTGTGGTTTGAGTTTGACAGAAAGAAGGATTATATAATGCTGATGAACTGTATCTAAATAGTTTTGGTGTTAGGTGTCTAGAAAGAGCTTTATTGACCAAGCATGCTGAAGCACAAATTCAGGAAAACTTAAGCAATTAGAGTGGAAGCAGGTGAGTTGGTATGAAGGTACCTATGTGGTGAGTGAGTGTGAGAATGACCAAGTGCAGAAGGTAGTCTGTTGAGCAAAATTAATGAATATGGTCATCAATTCAGGAAGTAAAAATGAGTGAGGGGCTTAAGGGATGCTGCATTTTCTATGTACTAATGCCAGAAGTATTAGGAACAAGAGGAATGAGTTTTTGGCATTGGTTATTGCAACCTCGCAAAAAGTTATTAGCATTAGTGAGACTTGACCAACAGCATATGATGTAGTTACAGGGATAGAATATGAAGAGTGTACTATTTTCAGGGAAGATAGAATGGAAGGATGGGTACTGCTGATGATAGTGGATGAATTGCAGTCAAAAAGAACAGGAGATAGGTGGGAGGATGACTGTTTATTTGAAGTGGTCTGGTGTGAGATTAAGGTGAGTAAAGTAAAATATACAGTTGGTTGTTGTTATAGGCCAGGGAGTTCCATGGATGATCTGGAAGACATGCATTGGGAAGTTAGTACAGTGAGGTCGAGTGATTATTATGGGGGACTTCAACTATGGAGATATAAACTGGAAGGAAGAAAGATCACATGGCAGGAAGGAAATGGAATTTATAGACCTACTGAGAGATAATTACTTGTGCCAGTATATGATGGAGGGGACTAGATGTGTGAGAGTATTGGATCTGGTCTTAGGATCAGAAGAGTTATCCATAACCAAGATGGCAACATTGTCCCTGATTGATGAAAGTGACCATGCAGTCTTGACTTGGGCGTTTGTAAAACACGAAGAATGTTCTGTTAAGAAGGGGGTATATGTGAAACTATAAGGCAGGTGATTATGACGCGCTTAGGAGGAAGCTTAAATCTGTGCCTTGGCATAAAAACACTCCATTGAAAATGTTAGTAGTCCATGGGAGATAGTTAAGGGTTACCTAGAGGAAGCAATATTAAATTGTATACACTTGTATAAAATAAGGAGAGTTAATCAGATAGGAGTTAGATGGATGATTAATATCATTAAGCATTAGCTGCAGAAAAAGAAAATGCTGTTGAGGGCATATAAGGAGAAAGGTAATTAGCAAACTCAGAAAGCCAAAGAAACCCGAAAGAGATTATGTGACAAATAAAAGATGGAATGATTATGAAAGATTAACCTTAATGAGTGATGATGGTCATGAGGTGACGACGCAGATAAGATGGTTTAGTTATTGAATGACACTTTGCAACGGTATATTATCCTAGTGAGGTTACTGCTATAACACATGTGACACACTGATGTAGGACACAGAGGTGGATGAGTTGGTGGTTCTTAGGATATTACAGAATCGCAATGGAAATACAGCTGTGGGATGAGATGAATATCAGCTCAGGATTTGTGAGAATTTTGCAAGGGAACTGGCTATTCCTCTGACTAGGCTCTTTAAGTTTCAGCTGTGGTAGAGTTCCAAGGGAGTGGAAAAAGGGTAAGATAATTTCCTAGCATAAGGGAGGTTCTAAGACTGCAGTTGCAAATTATAGACCCATCAGTATCTCAGGTGTAGTGGTAAAAGGACTGGAAAAATTGGTCAAAAAAATAATTCAAAAATGGGTAGATAAAAATATGATACTGTATGAGGGGCAGCATGGCTTTGTGAAGCCATGTCTTAGTAATTTACTAACTTTTTGTAATAGAGTAACAGCTGAGTTGGAAATTGCTACACGATGATTCTGCTGGATGTCGCAAAGGCATTTGACAGAATACCACATGGAATTCTGTTATGCAAATTAGAACAAATGGGGATGGTTATGTAGATAAGCGGGTGGCGGCCTGACAAATATCAAAAAAGTGGTATATGGAGTGGCAGAATCAAGGCAATAGTGGTCTAATTTTGTTTAATTTAACTACTGCTTAATTTGTACATAAATAATATAGGAAATAACCTGAAAGGATGTATTCAGTTGTTTGCTTATGATTCAAAATGAGGTAGAGTAATAGTTAAGGCGATGTGGAAAGCTTGCGGGACGATTTAAACAGGCTGTCAGTAATGTCATTTTAATGTGGAGAAATGTAAAGTTATGCATTTTGGGATAAATAGATCACAAGCTGTGTATCACATTGATGGAACTGTACTCCATGAAATAGATGAAGCTAGAGATTTAGGAGTGGTTGGTAGACAGAGAGTTAAAGTTTAGAGGACATATTGCTGAGGTAAGTCATAAGATTACTTGGCTATTGAACAGTACACTAACAAGTGGAGATAAGGAAGTTGTTATTCTGCTTTATAAGGCCTTGATACATTCACTTCCTGATTACTGTGCTCAGGTCTGTTCTCCTGGGTTTCTTGGGTATGAGTAAGTGGTGGAGAAGATTCAGAGACGAGTGAACAAAATGAGGATATATTGCGGGTATGTGGATTGCAGAAGTTGGTTGATAGGTTAATAGAAGAGGGAATATGATAGAAACAATTAAATTGTTTTAACGATCTTATAGGACTGATACAGTGGAAAGGTTTCAGCATTGGCTAGATGCAGCAGGAACAAGAGGTTATCCCTGAAAGTTGAATAAAGGTGTGGTCAGTAGTGGTGTGATGACTAGATTCTTTGCTTGGAGAGTTGTGGATGAGTGGAATGGGTGCCTGATTTACTTGTGAGTGATTTGTCTGTTAATGGGTTAAAGGAGAGGTATGATAGTTTGGGTCTCCTGAGATGAGTCATGAGTGTTCAGAGTCCATGGAGGTGCCCGTACAATAATAATAATAATATACAAAATTTCCAGTGACTGCTCACCAAAATGCCTGCACTGCAATCAGAGGTGAATAGATGTACATATAGTGTGGCATCCTATTATAACACCATTTTGGAAAATGGATCTACTTCATTGGTATGTTCATCTTTCTTCGATTTTTCTGGTTCTGTGGAACAGAAGATTTTTATTTTATTTATTTCTTACTACCATCTGCTTGGCATATAACACATAACCTCTTACTTTCAATACCTCCTTTTCTCTTAGATATAATTATTTGACCACATGTGGAATTGTTCTCATATGTCGTCATAATTATATGACCATGAATAGCAAAATGTGTGATGGGTCATATTTACCATTTACTGCTATGTTCTTATCCTTCAAAGCCTGCATGGTTTATTACTGTTTTTATTCTTTTATGCATTTCAAGGTAATTGAATAAACTGTTTGTTTTATGAAATTTTTGTAATAAACACGTTTTCTATGTTCTGCATCAATACCCTAGCATTGCTTTTTTTATCCTGATAGATAATGTAGCATGCCTGTTTTGATATTCCTAAGGTCTCTCTCTCACACACACACACACACATATATATATATATATATATATATATATATATGTAGAAAGTATTACATACATACATACACACGAGGGTGGTCAAAAGTTCTCGGCCTCGACCATAGATGGCAACACTATTGGCAAGATTTTTTTTTCTAAGTTGGTGCATCTGTCATAAGCATCATCAAATTCCTGCCGTGTACAGGATATGATAGTACTACATGAAAAAAATTACATCATTATTAATTTCCTGTCTACAATTTTCCTCCAAATTAGTCTGTTACTCATCAAGACTCCAACATTATCAGATCTTATATTTCTATCGTCTAAGGCACTTTGTACCGTATCAATCCACCTATATCTTGGTCTTCCTTTGGGTCGTTTTGCTGCCAACCTGGCAGAGAACACTTGTTTTGCTAATCTTTCTTCACCCGTTCTGTTTAAGTGACCATACCACCTGAGATTAGCTCTCCTAACGCATTCCTGGATGCTGACAATGTCAAGTTCTTTCCTAATATCCTCATTTTTAATATGATATTGCCATTAATGCCATCTGTTCACGCCTATAATCTTTCTCAGGACTCTCATATCTGTGGTCTCTAGTCTTTGGTCAAGTGTTTTACTTCTGATCCAGCTCTCAGATCAATAAGTTAAAACTGGTTTGAACACTCTTGTATACAGCTAATTTAGTGTTCCGACTAATTTCTCTCTTATTCCATATGAATTTATTCAATTGACTTCCCACCATACCAGCTTTGCTGATTCTGTTGTCTATTTCCATATTTAATTTACCATCTTCAGTAAAAATCGTGCCTAAATAGCTGAAATGTTTTACTTGTTCCACAGGTTCTCCATTCACAACACAGTTGACATTTTCAGTGATTCTGCCTATTTTCATCATCTTTGTCTTTTTATTGCTAACCTTCATACCATATTTATTACAACAGTTATTCAATTTAGTCAGGGAATCTTGCAGACTTGTAGCAGATTTATTTAGAAGCATAACATCATCCGCATAAAGCAAAGAGCTGACATTAACATCTCCAATTTTGATATCATGTTTAATATCACTTTCCTTCATAATGCGATCCATATAGATAATGAATAACAGAGGGGATAATGTACATCCTTGTCTCACACCAGATTTAACATTAAACCAACTTCCTGTACTTCAATTCTAATTGCTGACTTACAACTCAAATAAAGACTAAGTATTGCTTGATATAATGCCCATTGACACCATATAACTGCAGCGAATTGAATAGGTTCTCTCTTGTCACCTTGTCATATGCCTTTTCCAAATCGACAAAACTCAAATACAGATCTTTGTTATATTCCCATGCTTTCTCCACTATTTGTCGTAAAGTGAAGATCTGATCCTGACAGCCTCTATTTAGCCTGAATCCAGCTTGTTCTTCACCAAGCTTTTCTTCCACAATTCTTCTCAACCATTTCTCAAGTATACTTGCATAGATCCTGCCAGGAGCACTCAGTAGGGAAATACCTCTGTAATTCTCACATGCAGTTTTATTTCCCTTTTTATCTATGGGTACTATGAGAGCTCTACTCCATTCATCAGGAATTCGTCCCTCTGTCCAGGCTTTCTGAACTATGCAGTGCAGCGACTGTAAGACTCTTAAACCACCATACTTCAGCATTTCTGGTCGAATATCATCTACTCCTGCTGCCTTTCCACATTTCAAGCCTTTAATGGCTTTTTCTACTTCAAGTATGGATATGTATTCCTGTCTGCATGCCTGGTTAGTGTTTTTTATCACTGTGCTGCCATCACTGCTTGTTTCATTTAGCAGTTTTTCAAAGTAATTACTCCATACTTCAAGGATATCTTTTTCTCCCGTTTTCATGTCACCTTTATCATCTCTAACTCCTTTTACAGCACTCTTTCCTCCATTCCTAAGCTTCTTCAACAACCTCCAGAATATTTTGCCATCTTCTTGATATTTATTTTCTATATTCTTGCCAAACACCTCCCATGACTTTTGTTTAGCTAGTTTTACATAGTGTTTAGCATTCTTGCATTTGTCTCTATATTCTAAGAGCACAAGCTGACTTATTTGACAGGAACTTTTGATATGCTTTCTTCTTTTCCTTCACTGCCTCTTTAACTTCCTGTGTCCACCAGGGAGGTCTGATTTTTTTATCCTTACAGACAACCTCACCAAATGCCTCTCTGGCAGAATCAATCAATGTTTTCTTCAGAGTTTGCCACTGAATTTCCAAGGTTTGATTCCTGTTCTCAAACTCTTTCATTTTTTCTTCAATAATCTTTGTGTATTTTAGTCTACAGTTCACATCTGAGAGCTGCTCAACTTTTATTCGCTTTAAAACTTTCTTACATGTTATTCTTTTCAGTATGAAATTCAATTTTATCTTGCTCAAGACTAAATAGTGATCACTTCCAATTTCAAATCCTCTGTACACTCTGATGTCCTGCACCAGGGAGAAAACATCACTATTAACAATAACATAGTCAATGAGACTTTCCTTATTCCTAACCTCTTCTCTTCATGTGAATTTGTGCACATTTTTATGTTGGAACATGGTGTTAGTAATAACCAGTCCATGTCCTGAGCAGAAATCCAACAGATATTTGCCATTATTTATTAGCTTTGCTCTTTTCTCCAAATTTTCCCAAAATATTTTTATATGTCTGACAATCATTTCCTACTCTGCTATTTAGATCCCCAACAAGGACCAACTTTTCCTTTTTCATTTTGTCAGATGCTTTTTCTAAAGCGTCAAAAAATTCCTCCACTTCTACCTTAGTAGAACCTTCTGTGGCACCATAGGCACAAATAAGTCTCATTGTCCAGTTCCCCATTCTCATATTTGCCCACATTACTCTACTTGAGACTGACTACCATTCAAGAAGATTAGCCTCATATTTTGTGTTGAATACTATGGCTACTCCTTCTTTTCCTTGATTGTTATTGCCTGAATATAACATTTTGTATTTATTGCTCAGAAAGATCTCACCGGTTTTGGTCTTTTTTGTTTCAGTCACCCCTATTATGTCGATCTGGTACTTATCTAATTCCTCAGCTAGCTCCATTTCTTTGCCATTCAGGCTTCTTATGTTGATAGTACCGATCTTTAACTTTGGTCATGTTGAGTTGGGGTTTGTTTTCAGATTTGTTCCAGTAGCTGCCTTTTTGCTGTTCGCACTGGTTCCCTGGCAAAAACAACGGAGGCCTTGTTTAACCGGGCGACGCCCCAGCCGGCATGAAATTTTGTTATGTTGTACCATCATTTTTTATTTTGGTTTAACCAATAAGAATACAAGTTGGTCTGCTAAATCCCAAATTGCCAGCCCATCCTCGTTCGTTCAGTATCCAAGTAGATGCCCATTAGGGTGCACCACGAGAAGGTGAGGATTGGACATTAGGTCAGAAGCCGTGGTTGGTTCTCCGCATTCCTTTAAAGGCTATGTGGAGGTCTCCTATTCATAAGCATCCATGTGAAATTGCAAGTCATTCTATCAAGTAGAGTGTTTTATACAGCTGTCTGAAGCAAAAGTGTTGTCTGTATCCCTTGAAATGGATAAAATTGAGTATCGTGTGGTTATAAATTCTTTGTAAAAGAAGGTTCAACGACAAAAGAAATTCATTTGAAGTTTATAGAAGTTTATGGGCACTCTTCTTCTTCATTTTCGACAATTAAGAAATGAACAGCTGAGTTTAAACATGGCCGTACCAACCTTGAAGATCATCCACTTGAAGGACGTCCAAAAAGTGTAACAGCACCAGAAATCATTAATTAAATGCATGATATGGTATTGGATGACCGGTGAGTGAAAGTACGTGAAATTGCTGAGACTATAGGCATTTCAAAAGAACGTGTAGGATATATTTTGCATGAAGAATTGCATATGAAAAAGCTTTTCGCAAGATGGATGCCACGCTTGCTCGTGAAACGCACTCGCATGAAAATCTCTGAACAGTGCTTGGAGCATATTAACAAGAATAAAACTGATTTTGTGCTTCGATTTTTTTACTATGGATGAGACTTAGATTCACCATTACACACCAAAATCCAAACACCAGTCAAAACAATGGACAGAAGCCAGTTGTTTAGTGCCAAAGAAGACAAAGTCTGTTCAATCAGCAGGAAAGGTCATGGCATTTTGTTTATTAATTATCTTGAAAAGGGTAAAACAAAAACTTTGGAATATTATTCCAATCTTTTAACCAGACTAGACGGAAACATTCGCGAGAAAAGACCTGGTTTGCAGAAGAAAAAAATCATCTTTTATCAGGACAATGCCACAAAAGTGTTTTGCCAATGGGAAAATTAAGGGATCTGCACTATGAATTGTTGGAACATCCACCCTATTCCCTAGATTTGGCTCCCTCTGACTTCTATCTCTTCCGAAAACTAAAACTCTTCCTTGCGTCAGCGTTTTTCTTCGCATCGAGTGTTGATTGCAGCTGTAGCGGGGTGTATTGCAGATCTTACCGTGAACCACTACAGGGCGAGAGATAATGGCGCTGGAGCATCGCTGGAATAGATGTTGAAAGTTTATTTTTCACTTGGTTAGACTATAATAAATTTAGTTTAATCCTTTATCCAAGTGTGAGCAAACAAAGTTTGCGCCAGAAAGTATCTTCAGGAGTGAGGTAAGGTGGTACAACACCGGGCAACTCATTGCAAAGGTGGAGAGCTCACTTCTATTTCAGTATTTACCGTAATGCAAAACATATACTCAGGAGTGGGGGTAAGGTGGTACAACACTGGGAAACTCTTTACTTCCCCCCCTCTTACTGGGGTAAGAGGGGGGGGGGGAGTAAAGGTCCTTACTGAGGACTCCTACCTCAGTATCTCCCTTAATGCAAAACACATCTCCTTGAGGGTTACAAGTGGGGTTCCACTTGTAACCCTCAAGTTATGTATAATGTTATGCATAATGTTAGACTATATTTATTATAGTCTAACCAAGTGAAAAATAAACTTTCAACATCTTTCTCTAAATCCAGAGTAATTTAATAAAAAGGTGGCACACCTTTTGGCAACTCCTATAGGTAAAGATGACCTTGCTGTTGCTTCTGCCTGGTATCTCCACTTCTAGGCCTGGCTCCCGCTGAAGAGACCCCAATAGAGGTCGAAACTAGTCTGGGTAGTGGCCCTTCCCTTAATGCATAACATTATACATATCTGCAAGGAGATGTGTTTTTCATTATGGGAGATACTGAGGTAGGAGTGATGTTAGCTTGGTGCAGCTTTGCTATGAATTGCTCGGTGTTGTACTACCTTACTCCAGTCCTGATGATATTTTCAGGTGCAAACTTTGTTTCCTCACACTTGGATAAAGGAATAAACTAAATTTACTATAGTCTAACCAAGTGAAAAATAAACTTTCAACTATATTGATTAACCTTTATATCAGTGACATTGTCAGTGGAATATTCAGTTGCTTGCAGATGATGCAAAGTTGGGAAGGGTTATTAGTAATAGTGCAGATGTGGTAGCCCTGCAAGAAGATTTGAATAAGCTAGAGAGATGGGCAAATGAATGGGGGTATCGGTTTAATGCATCAAAATGTAAGGTCTTGAGGTTTGGGACACATCGATGGGATGCTGCATACTCTATGGGAGGAGCTATATGGAGGAAGTAGGGCAGACAATAGATCTGTTGTTGATGATTGATAGAAACCTGTGTTACCTTCTAATTCACCTTCACCACCTTATTACAAAGATAGTGAAGGTAACACAGAGGATTGCTGCAATAATGAGAAGGACACTGACCAGCAGAGATAAAAGAGTTATCATTACGTTGTATAAGACTCTGATCAGACCACACTTAAACTAATGTTCTCAGATTTGTTTCCTGGGATTTGAAGGGAATAAATTAACTGTGGAAAGGGTACAAAGACATAACAAAGATGGTTTCAGGACTGTACAATGTTAGGTATGAGGATTGGCTGCGGAAATGTGAACTGCAGCATTTGTGGATAGGAGAGGTGATATCATTGAGACTTTTAAGCTGTTGAGAGGTGGTTACAGGGGTGACACTGGGGAGTTCTTTCGCTTGGTTGGCCAGCAGGAAGGAGTGATGACAAGGGGCCATCCCTGGAAGTTGCGGAAGAAAACTGTGAGCAAGAGGTTGAGGAGTGATTTCTTTGCATGGAGGGTGGTTGAACCATGGAATGCATTGCCTGATAGAGTGGCGAGAGCAAGAACAGTCAATGAGTTTAAGGAGTGATATGACTTTGCGTTTCCTAGGAGGGACCTCCCACGATGAGTCTTGATAGGCTTTGTGTTTCTTAGGAAGGACCTCTCGCAATGAGTTCTTTGACTCCATGGAGGCCTGAATGATAATAATATAAAAGAAGTGGAGTAAGATCAGGAGAATGATGAGGCAGCTGTAATGAGAGACATTACTATGCTTAAGCAGTGTTTTTCATAGGATAGTGTGGTTTTAAGAGGGCTTGACCAATTTTTCTCAAGCATTTTTTTTGTTCATAGAGTATTCTTTGCCATGAGGATTGTGATACACTGAACATTTCATTTGGTAGTACCATGGGAATGTCAGGAGATGATGTGCACAGTTCTCTTGAAGAGCAGCCACTAAAAGTTCAAGATCCAACATGTTGTGTGGTCAACTATGCAAAATGGGCAAGTGTGGATTACTTTGATTAAATTTTTTCAGTAATATTTTAAAATTGATTAAAAGGATTAAGTTTAATATAGATAAGGTTTTGATTAAATGGGAAAAAGGTGAATGATCAGTGGCTGACAGTAAGCCTCTGTAACAAAAGCATTAGTAAACAGTTTGCATGTATATAATCTGTTTGTGTTAATTCATTACATAAGATCTGTACAGGGCAGTCTCTTGGCAGAGTTTAAGTATAAGGTAGTTATTTAAATTTGGATTTTACAAGGTCCTGAGGAAATCCTCCTATTCCTAATATGTGGTGTGTGAAGAACAACTTAGTAGTGAGCATATGGTTCTCAGACTGAAAAGACATTTGAATACTAAACATGACCATTTGTCAGGTAAAGGTAAGAATTGTTTTAGCTGTTTGCTGTCATGTCATTGGAAGAACAACAACAGAAAAAAAAAAAATGGAAATGAGCAACTATTGCTGCAAAGTAAAAATAGGCAAACTACACTGGTGTCAAAAACCTAAGGGCAAACACTGTTTCTGAAAATTATAACTGCAAATTCAGACAATAATTCAGAAATTCAGAAATAATTCAGAGGTTTTTTGGCGCCAACAAATGTAAAGAGCAAGAATAGGAAATGTGTTTGTTGTCTGTTTATGAATGGAACTTATCTAAGAAATGATACGCATGCGTTACGCATTAATTTCTCAAATCTCTGATTGTAAACTATTTAATTTTCCATTTACACCATTAAAAATAAATATAAAACATTGAAAATTTTCCTATTATTTAAAAACTAATCGGCAGGTACATCTATGGTACTCATCCAGCAGGAAAGCATAATTTCCTACAGAGATACCTAAATAAACATATCCAAGTAACTAAAAAGTGGTTCTTTGGACATTGAGGACATTAAAACAGAGGATGAGTTGTGTATAACATACCTGTACTATGTGTGCTGAGTAAGTAAAATGTATATTAAACAAAATTTTGTAGCACACCTTTTGGCTACAGCAGAGGGGTGGGGGAAGGTAAGTGAGATTATGAAGAGAGAGAAAGAGGAGTAAGTAGTAAATAGAGTATATTGTTACCTTTTTTTTATATTTTTTTATTAATTAAGGATTTTAATGAATGTCTACCGTGCCATTGTAATATTTTTCTTATTTATTTTATATCGTAGTTGCTTGAGCTAGTTCAAACTGTCTATAGACTTTAATTTCTAATTCATGCATAAAACTTGCAATTAATCTTAATCCTTTAGTCCTTAACTTAGTTTTACCCCCCCCCCTCAAGGCCATAAATATGATGTTCGAGATATAGTAGGCCTCATTCAGGGCCTCCGAATGAGGCCTACAGATGATGAACTTATTGAAGAGTCAGTATGGTCATTTTGACATTCTTCGTTATTTCTCTCAGTCTGTTCAGTAAGCTTGACCTTATTGTCACTCTTTTGTTCTCTCTACCTGATTCTTTTAAACATTGTTCCCCTTTCCTGAATGTTTGTTACCCATTAGAAAAATCTCATTTCTAGAAATGAGATTTCATTTCTAAAAATCACAGGAGAATTTGTATTTCTTTAGCAGTCATTCCCTAAAATTATTTGCACGCTCAGGCAAGCGTGAAATAATTTTAGAGACTGACTGATGGAATCATTTTCATGGTGCAGAGATTAGGTACTATTTATTTATATAGGGTTACCCCTTTTCTCCTCTATCCCTTTTGGGGGGACAGGACAGGCCCTCCTAATGAGAGATTAGGTATATATATATATATATATATATATATATATATATATATATATATATATATATATATATATTTATGACTGTAAATCCATGTGTTTTCATGGGGCCTGTTTTGCCTGTTCTGAGGGACGAAAAACCCGAGTTTCAGTTGAAACCTAGACAGGATTCAAATCCAGGTCTTTCCAACCAAAGGGCTTCATCTGTACTGACTTAGCTACAGAGGCTCAGTGATGCTATTAGAATGCATAGATGGAAAAGGGAAGAATTGATTGTTTTGGTAGGTAGAATGATTTAAAAGGTGACAAGTATAGAATGAGAAGTGAAGGAGTTACTGGCAGATGCAAAAAAAAAAAAAAAAGAAGTGAGAAAGTAATGATTTTTATGTTGATATGATATTATAGGAGTGAATAAAGAAGGGACATGATCACACATTAGTCAGTGTGTTGAAATGGAGTACAGTTTTTTGATGTATGTGAATTCCTTGGATGAAAGGACTTAGTATGTGAAGAATGGATTGCGCTGGAATGGATTTGAAATTAAATTCTTAAATTAACCATTCAATGAGAGTGGAAATACACAAAAATAAAATAAATGCATATAGAGCTGTTGGGGAAATGCAGCTGAACATGTGCAGGTGACCATGAGGTGAGTGAGAAAAATCAAATGATGTTGAATGTAATTTGTTTGGTCTTGAATCTGAATGGGAGCATCGCAAGATACAAGGGTCATTGTGGACTTAAGGGAGAGATAGCAGTTTGTGTTGATGAATACTAAGAGCATCAGGAATAAGGGAGGTTTGGAATGTTAATTCAACTTGATGAGATTTATCAGTATTAGTGAGATGTGGTTGACAAAGCATGTTATAGGCATAGAAAGGCTTGATCAGAAGTTTGAATTCCCATTGATTCCATTTCATAGTATTCGTCTGTAAAAAGAAAAATAAAATTGAATGTGAGAATTAAGAATTTCACTTTTGTGTTGATTTATGCAAGCATACTTAGGAATAAGAATCATTGTGGAAGAGAAGCTTGGGATGAACAAGCTGAGCTCAGGCTAAATAGGAATTGTCAGGACAAGAATTTTACTTTAAGCCAGATAGTTAAAAATCATGCAATATAGCAAGATTGGTTTTTAATTTTAGTAAATCTGGAGGGGAAAAGGAAAGGGACCAGAGAGAAAAGCTCTTCAAATTATATGATTGTGAGTGGGAGAGTTGGAAGTCGGTACATAGAGTTGAAAGATCTATAGAAAAATGGTTTGAAAAATCAGATGCAAGACAAGGTACACACCCTCCCCACTGTCATTATCTGTATGCATCACATTATCAAGGAAAGGAATTAAACTTGACATTAAAACAGGTAATATTCATTGTTCTTTATTTTATGCAGATGATGTCTTACTTCTAAATTAATCTGCTCCAGATCATCAGGTATCTTTAACTAAAACAAACTGAATAACTGTTGTAACAAATTTGGTATGACAATCAGCAATAAGAAGAACAAATGCCATGTAAATAGATGGAAAATATAAAGTATTCTCTAATAAATTTAGTTTAATCCAAGTATGAGCAAACAAAGTTTGCGCCTGAAAGTATCTTCAGGACTGGGGTAAGGTGGTACAATACCGGGAAACTCATTGCAAATGTGGAGCAAGCTAACATCACTCCTATCTCAGTATCTCCCATAATGCAAAACACATCTCCTTGCGGATATGTATAATGTTGTGCATTAAGGGAAGGCCACTACCCAGACAGTTTCGACCTTTATTGAGGTCTCTTCAGTGGGAGTCAGGCCCAAGTGGAGATACTAGGCAGAAGAAATTACCAGGGTCATCTCTACCTATAGGAGTTGCCAAACGGTGTGCCACCTTTTTATTAAATTACTCTGGATTTAGAGAAAGATGTTGAAAGTTTATTTTTCACTTGGTTAGACTATAATAAATTTAGTTTAATCCTTTATCCAAGTGTGAGCAAACAAAGTTTGCACCTGAAAGTATCTTCAGGACTGGGATAAGGTGGTACAACACTGGGAAACTCGTTGCAAAGGTGGAGCAAGCTAACATCACTCCTAAACTTTCAATAAACTTTGAAAAGTATTCTCAGTTTAGAAGTGTAAAACATTTCAACTGTTCAGGCACAATTTTTAGTGCCTAAATAGCTGACACAGCCAATTAAATATGGAAATAGATAACAGAATAAGCAAAGTGGGTATAGTGTGGAGCCAAGTGAATAAATTTATATAGAATAAGAGAGAAATTAGCCCAAAGATCAACTATAAAATATAGCGTTCAAACCAATTTTTACATATGGGTTAAAAATAAAACTGCTGATCGAAAACTGGATACCAGACATATAAGATTTGGAAGAACATTGGAGTAAAAGAGAAACTGATGGTATTAATGGCTGAATCATATTAAAAACGAAGATATAGAGTTGGTATTATTAGCATTTAAGAATGCATGAGCAGAACTAATGGGTCAATTTCCTGATATATACTCTCAAGGGGTGTTCAGGCTACAATGACAGCACTACATGATTAAGTTTACATTATTATTAATCTCCTATCAGTCTTATTACTTGTTAGCACTCCAATATCATCATTGTCATTTTCAGTAATAATCATCATGCTTTTCAAGGATTTAGGCCTAGAGTGGCCTGTTCTGGCCTTAGAAGTCATTGTTGAATCTTGAATCCAATATTGTCATATCTTGCCATTTTGGCATCAAACATCTGTTCTGCACCAATTCTGTTTAAGTGGTCATACCATCTTAGATTAGCTCTGCTCACACATTCTTCAATGCTAATAATGTCAAGTTACTTTCTAATACCTATATTTAATATGATTCTTCCATTGATGTCATCTGTTCGACCTCCTAATAACTCTCATATCTGTGATTTCCAGTCTTTGATCAAGTGCATTATTTGTAACTCAGCTCTCATATCCATAACTTAAAACTGGTTTGAACACTGTCTTTGTATACTGCTAGTTTGGTGTTTTGGCTAATTTCTCTCTTAATCCATATCAATTTATTCAACTGGCTCTCCAACCTTACCAGTTTTGCTTATTCTGTTGTCTATTTCCAGATTTAACTTGCCATCTTCACTAAAAACTGTGTCTAAATATCTAAAGTATTTTACTTGTTCTATAGGATCTCCATTCAGAATGCAGCTGAAGTTTTCTGTGTTTCTGTCCATATAATTATTACTTTGATCTTTTTATTGCTGATTTTTCATGTCAGTTTTGTTATAGCTGTTATTCAAGTTAGTTAGAGAAGCCTGGAGACTTGCACTGGATGTGTTTAGGATTCAGGATCTGCATAAATCAAACAGCTAAATTTTATATCTCCAATTCTAATATTAGGTTTGATGCCACTTTCTTTCATAATGCGGTCCATTTAGATGAATGAATAAGAGTGGAAATAATGTGAATCCTTGTCTTCCTGTATTCTCTTCAGTTCTAATTGCTGACTTACAACTTAAATATAGACTTTGTTGCTCTGTATAATGTTTCATATATCATATCACTGTAGTGTCTTGAGAAGCTTTTCCCTTGGACACCTTGTTATATGCCTTTTCCATGTCTATTAGACTTAATAACATGTCCTTGTCATACGCTCATGATTTCTTAATTATTTGTTGTCAAGTGAAAATCTGATCCTGACAACCCCTATTTGTCCTGAATCCAGCTTGTTTTTCTCCCCAGTTTCTCTTCCATAATGTTTTTCAGTCATTTCAAGTATGCTTGCATAACTTACCCAGACCACTAAGTAGAAAAATTCTTCTGTAATTCTCACATTCAACTTTATTTCCTTTCTTATAGATGGGAATTATAAGAGGTCTTCTCCAATCATCTGAAATTTGACCTTCTGACCAGGTTCTCTGAATTATGCAGTGTAGCCACTGCAAACTTTTTTACCACTGTATTTGAGCATTTTTGGTTGAATGTCATCTACTCCAGATGGGTTTCCATATTTCAAATTTTTGATAGATTTTTTCTGCCTCAAGTATTGATATGTACTCCTGTTTGCATTCCTCTTGAAAATTTTATGCTATTGTTCTGTCATTGCTTGTTTCATTTAACAGTCTTTCAAAATAATTACTCCTGACATCCAGGATAACCTTATCTTCACTTTTTATGTCACCTAAGTGGTATGATCACTTAAAGAGAATGTTACAGAAATAGGTGTTTGATGGCAGAAAAAAAGACCCATGCGATGACTAAGATCTAGCCAAGTTCATGTAATCAGTATTGCCTTAGAAGACTGACCTGTAAGACCTGACAAGATGACAAGTCTCTGGGTTTTTTGTTTGTTTGTTTGTTTCATATATGTATGTGCCAAATTACTTTAATTCAAAGCTTTTCTTCTATGAAAAAAATTCTCTGAGTTAACAAAAAATTAAAAATACTTGATTTTGAAGCCCAAAAAAAAGTTGTGGAGGACGAAATAAAATTTTGAAATTTTTATGAGAGATACTGTTGATAGGTGGCTATGAAATTTTAATCCTTTGAGCATAGACAACCTTTTGAAAAAAGAAAACTTCAAATTTTAGAAGAAAATTGTTGGGGTTTTTAATGGTAATCCAAGTAAATTTAGTACTGTGGATCACAAGAAAGTTAAGAAAATGTGATAGGAAGTCGTACTTGACAAGAGGCCATCCCTGGAAGTCATGAAAGGAAACTGTGAGCAAGAGGGCAAGGAGTGGTTTCTTTGCATGGAGGGTAGTTGAACCATGGAATGCATTGCCTGATGGAGTGGTGAGAGCAAGAACGGTCAATGAGTTCAAGGAGTGGTATGATAGACTTTGTTTCTTAGGGGGGGGGGACCTCCCCTTGATGAGTCTTGGTAGACTTTGTGTTTCTTAGGAAGGACCTCCCATTATGAGTCTTTTGACTCCATGGAGGCCTGAATAAAAATAATAATTAATGTAAATTTATTCTATAGTATCATCATAACATCCTGTTAACACGTTCGCTGCCATGCTACTTTGGCATGGTCTGTTCCCCTATGCCGAGCAGTTTTACTTCTCCAAGGTCAGTACGATAATCTCGTTACCGGAGGTAAACGTCCTACGAGTATACTCGTAGTTGGCTTGTACAGAGCATATACGGTCTATGAGAATACACAGTTTTGATGCTAGCCCCACAAGCCAAGCATTTTCACTTCTTCAAGGTCACTACAATAATCTCGTTCCCGGCGGTAAGCGTCATACGAGTATACTCGTAGCTGGCTTGTGAAGCAGGTTTACCCACTACGAGTATACTCGTAGTTGGCAGCGGACGTGTTAAGGATACTCATCAGTAAATGATGATTTTCACATTCTGTTTATTTTTTTTCTTATAAATTGATATATTGAGAGCAGTACTCCAGTCATCTGAGATTTAACATTGTGACCAAGCCTTCTGGATTATATAGCATAGCCACTGCAGAATTTTGAAATGCCGTATTTAGCATGTTGGTCATGTCATCTAGCTGTTTCTGATGGCTTTTTACTACCTCATGTAGAAAATATTAAAGATGTCATTCCATACAAAATCACCAAATTAAAAATTAAATTTTAAAACTCTGACATTTTAAAACTCTGAAAATTCTATGGATGTACTAAATAAAAATAATTCATAATAAGATGCTGGGAAAATTTTGATGGGGAGGGGGAAATATCCTTAAAGGATAGTGTGACATAATTTGCTTTCATCAATCTCACAAAATAACTAACATGCTTTCTACAGCCCTAGTTTGAATACTCAAGTCTGCTTGTTTTTGTTTCACATACCTGTAGTGGCATATGTATGCTCCAAATTACCTTCATTTGAGGCCTTTCTTCTATGAAAAAAAAAATGATCTTAGAGCAAAAAATTAAAAATGGCTTGATTTTAAAGCCCCAAAAAGTTATATTCTTCTACTTCTGCAGCTTCTCCCACTTAAGTAGGGTCACTGTTGATGATGAGTCTCCTCCACATCCTCCTGTCTTGGGCTGTCATCACATCCAAGTTCTTCATCCTCAAGCCCTCTTGTTATCCTGCATCCCACTTCCTTCTCAACTCCTCCTTCTTCCACTGTTGAACCTAAGTATCTAAAGTCCCTCACCTTTCTGATGACGTTTCCTTCCAGCTCCAGATCTGTCTCCTGGCCGCTGCCCACTGTGCAACACATATACTCTGTCTTACTTCTGCTCAGTCTCATACCTCTCTCTTCCAGTACTTTTCTCCATCTTTCCAGTTTAGTCCGCGCTTCTTCTCTTGAATCTGCACACAGCAAGATGTCATCTGCATACAACATTGTCCAAGGCGCATCTTCTCTCACCTCCTCCATCACAATGTTAAACAGAAACGGACTTAATGCTGACCCTTGATGCAAGCCAACTGTTACTTGAAAACTTTCTGTCTGTCCCAGACAGGTCCGACCACTTGTCTTCACATTTCTGTACATCTCCCGCACCAACCTGGCATATTTCTCCAGAACCTTCTTCTTCCTCAGACACCTCCAGACTTCTTGCCTTGGCACTCTATTGTACGCTTTCTCTACATCTGGCAATAAATGCCAGATGTAGCTCCCATTGTTTCTCTCGAAACTTTTCCATCATCTGCCGTAACCCAAAGATAGCATCTGTTGTTGATCTACCAGGCATGAAGCCAAATTGTTCCTTTGCAATCTCCACCTCCTTCCTCAATCTTCCATCAAGAACCCTTTCTAGGATTTTCATTGTGTGGGACATCAACTTTATTCCTCTGTAATTTTTACAGTCTTGTGCATCCCCTTTACCCTTGTAGATGGGAACAAGAGTACTCTCCCTCCATTCCTCAGGTATATTTTCCTGTTGGCAAACTTTCATGAACAGGTCCCACAGCAGGTCAATTCCCTCTTCCCCCAGTGCCTTCCATGCCTACACTGGAATCCTGTCGGGGCCCACCGATTTTCCATTCCTCATCCTCTTCATGGCCTCCGTCACTTCCACTCTACTGATACTGATGTTCTGCACCATCCTCTCAGAAGGCTGCTCATCTTCTCTGTGAGTGCTTGCATTTTCCTCATTCAAAAGTCACTCAAAGTATATTCTCCATCTGTTTCTTATGTCCACATCCCTCCATAACACTCTTCCTTCAGCGTCTTTGATCTGCCTCACATGTAGGATGTCCTTTGCTGCTTTATTTCTACATTTTGCTAGTTGGTAAATTTTTCTCTGTCCTTCCTTTGTTTCTAATTGATCATACAGAGATTGATATGCCATGGCCTTTGCCTGTGCCACAACTCTCTTGACTTCTTGCTTTCTCTCTCTGTACACCTCTCTGTCCTTTTCCACTCTTGACTCATCCCACTTCTGCTGTGTCTTCCTCTTAGCTGTCACTGCCACTTGTACAAAAAAAGTTATATGGAGAACCAAATAAAATTTTTATGAGAGACACTGTCGATACTGTTGATAGGTGGCTGCAAAGTAAACTTGGTTCCAATCTGTTATTTTCATCCTTTCAGCATAGATAACTTTTTGAAAAAAGAAAACTTCAATTTTTGTTGTGTCTTTCAGTGTTATTTAGCACATCTACCTATCAGTACAATTTTTTTTTAGCATTTCCTGAGTTGTGTGAAGTAAGCAAATCACATGTTGAGAGTTTTAGTTGTCATCAGCACTAATTTTTAAAACTGGAATAAAACAAAAAAAAATTTTTTTTTTTTTTTTGTTACTTTTATTCCAGTAACTTAGCTATGTGGGCAATATCATTTAATATCACTAGGATTTGCAAAGAACAGGTGCACTGTACTTTGAATAGTGCTTATAAAAGTTGTTCTAATCAATTTGTTTTATCCAGTTAAGGAAAATTGGTTAAAACAGTTTTCCTTATAAAGCATATAGAAGAGCACTTGAACACTTAAGGCTACCTATCATCTTGAAAAATATTTTGCTGAAAATGCAACTAAGTAATTGCACGATCTGAAAATAAGCTATGATTAATTTTAAAACCCTCTGAAATTGTGAAAATTCTATAGATCTTGCAAATAAAAAATGGCCACTATTGATTAATAGGATGCTGGGAAAAATCTAAAAAAACAAACAAAACATTTTCTCCATCAAACGGATAGGGTAACCAAATTATTCAGCTTTGGCTCCTGACAATATCATTTGGAATGACCGAGATATTCTACTTCAGTATTGATTGTGATCTGATTGCATTCTTCATAGATATTTTATACAGCATTTCTACTGTCATAAAATAACTACTGGCCCATTTTACATTAATCAATGTAAAATGGGTCAGAAAGTGTGCATAGTTAACAGACATATGATTGTCATATGTTCATAATTACTTAAGCATACTCTTAGCACATTCATGCTGGACACCAAATTGTATTGCATTGTATTTGCACATGGGGACGGGACAGGACGAGTTGTCTCATGCTTATGTGTGTGTATTGGGAAGGCATGCAACAAATTCTTACATGTGCTTGTCATATTTATTTATTTTCTCTACAATAATTCTCATGCCATGTTGCACAGAAAAACAAAAGTAATTTTATTGTAGTCCAAAGTACGGTACAATGTCCTAACATCCTGTTTTAAAAATAACTGTTTTAAAAAAAAAAACTAATCCTACCACCTGAATATCCTTGTGAATGAAATATGTATCAATCATCTTGAACTTTGTTTCCACATTATTTCAATGGTACATCAATTGTATTGCAATTTTTGGGCACTTTGCATCCTTGGCAGCCTTGATGTATATGCTCATCAAGGCAGGTTGGTGGGTTATTATTATTTGACACCTCCAGGGAGTCCAAAGACTCATCGAGGGAGAGTGTGCCAACAGCATAGAAAGATTGGTCCCTTTCCAACTACTAACCGCGCTCAAACTTACTTAAGTGAGCCATTAGTAGCAGAGGCTCTACCAATCGACCCAACCTTTGTTAATCTCCTCTTATTTTCTGGAAATCACCTGCGATAAAAATGTGGAAATAAGCCATGAAGTTCTTGCAGTAATTGAAATCAGTGATTATTTTATAAAAATGTTTTACATTAACTGTGGTGTGTGTATGCATGTTTTATGTAATGCTTGATTGTATTTTCGGTGACTGTGTTTTATACGAGCCCAGAAACTCTACTCAGTTTGACTTTTGCATTCGCCACCTGTTATATAAAATCATTGCAAGTACAGTAAACTGATAATTAGAACAAACATGCAAATTTTTCTGTTGAGTTTATATCCTGTTTCCTCTTTTCCCAAAGAAACATTTAATTAAATTTTAAAAAAAATCTTCCATTGTAGAAAATAAGATGGTCACACTGATTCACAATTAAATCAATGCTACATTGACAATGCTAGAGTTAAGTGTGTGTGTGGGGGGGGGATTACAGATTGTAATCCCCCACACATTTGCAGCTTGGTGTGTCTATTAAGCATAATGCCTTCCCATTTCACAAATTAGTTAATAGTGAGAAACAGTTTAAAATTATATTGAACAATAAAGGGTCTTACTTGAAGCGGCTAAAGAATTATCAGTGCCCTTGACCGTGTTGTTTAATCTGAGTCTCGGGTCTGGTTTAGTCCCGAAGGTGTGGAAAGAGGAGAAAATAGTTCCACTGCATAAAGGAGGATCCAAGACTACTGTTGCAAATTACTGACCGATCAGCATATCAGGAGTCATTGTCAAGGTCATGGAGAAAGTAGTCAAGGGAAAAATACAGGAATGGATTGATGAAAATGAGATACTGTATGGGGGAACAGCATGGCTTTGTGAAGGGTAGATCATGCTTCAGTAACTTGCTCAAGTTTTATAACACAGTGACGGCTGAACTGGATAAGGGTAATGGGTTTACAGTGATACTGCTGGACCTGGCTAAGGCTTTTGACACGATACCACATGGAATTCTAATCCGTAAACTGCAACATATCGGAATGGATATAGGGTTGGTGAGAAGGATAGGTGGGTGGTTGATGGAGAGATATCAGAAAGTAGTTTATTCAGGAGTAGAGTCCGAAAGATGGCCTGTGACTAGTGGTGTGCCACAGGGTTCTGTTTTTGGACCACTGCTGTTTAATTTGTTCATTAACGATATAGGGAAAGATCTAGGAGGAACAGTTCATTTGTTTGCTGATGATGCAAAGTTGGGTAGGGCAATAGTGAATGCAGAAGATGTCAAACAGGATGATTTGGTTAGATTGGAGTTCTGGGCTAAGGAGAATGGATGTCAGTTTAATGTGACAAAATGTAAGGTTATGCATTTTGGGGTGAAAAGATTAGCAGGAGTATACCACATTGGTGGAACTGTACTCCAGGAGATTGATGAGGCCAGGGACTTGGGAGTGTTGGTGGATAGGGAGATGAAGTTTAGAGAACACATTGCAACAGTAACTAAATCAGCTCATCAAATCACTTGGTTGCTGAAAAATACTTTGACGAGCAGAGACAAGCAAGTTATTGTTCCTCTGTACTGAGCCTTGATAAGACCTCATCTCGACTACTGTGCCCAGATTTGGTCACCTAGGTTTCTTCTTGATGGGGAGGAGGTGGAGAGGATCCAGAGGAGAGTGACCAAGATGATAGCAGGTCTATGGAATGAGCCTTATGAGAACAAGTTGAAGAATTGTGGGTTGCAGAAATTGGTTGATAGGCGGGAAAGGGGAAATATGATTGAGACATTCAAATTGCTGAAGGATTTCTATAGGATTAATTCAGAGGATATTTTTGAGATCAGGACTGGTGTGGGAGAACTAGGGGACTCTATGGAAGCTGGGCAAGAGTGTGGTTAGCAAGGGTGTTAGAACTGGGTTCTTTACTTTTAGAGTGGTGAATGAATGGAATAAGCTGCCAGAGTCTGTTGTGGGTGCTATGACAATGAGTGAGTTCAAGGCAAGGTATGATAGATACTGTGAGAATGTCGAATAGTTGTGTGGACATGATGTTTAGGGCCTCCCTCGATGAGTCTAAGGACTCCCTGGAGTCGCCAGTAATAATAATAACATGAACTAATTTCTAATTGCATCTATTGTTGGATGCAGAGAGTGGTTGTCAAGTATTAATTTGATGTTAAAACATTATAAAAAAAATTCAACAAGAAAAAGAAACTTGAGTGCCATATATGTATATGCCAGTTTATAAAATGTATTTGGGAGGGATAAAATGTTCTGGAGGGATATACAATCAGGTGAGTTCCTGTCCTTATGCACAAGACACAGGCTAGTATTGGATAAACAATCATATCTGTCTTCTGGTTGATATGCGAAACTTTTTTTAGTGACACTTTGAACCCTGGTGAAACTTGTGTTCAAGTGTCACTTCTTTTGTCAAGGAGCAACAGAACAAAACTAACATTTCCTTTTATGTTCTAAATAGATTTCATATTTTCTGGCTCTGTAATAGTCTCCTGAAATAGCTTTCTCTTTGTTAGAAATGTAATTGAGTTGATTACTTCCAGATTTTTGATGGGTATATACAATGGGTGTCTGCTTACAGTGATTAGTTGGAACTAGAATAATGTTGTGATAAGGAAATTCCATAATTGGCAAGCAGTGGGAACCATGACATCACACTGCATGCAAATTTTTCACAAAAATTAATGAAATTGTTGCTTTGTTATTATAATGATGTATAGATGGTGCTCTAATAAAGAATATGTAACAAAATGTGTATGGCCTTTCCTTTTTCAATAAAAGTGTATGTACTTAAATTAAACAACTGTGAATCATACTTTAATAAAATTAAATAATTTATATTGAAATCAGTTAATGCATTTTAATTAATACTGCAATTTTCATAAATTTAAATAAAGTTATTGGATATGAACATATGGTTCATCTCTTAGTGATAAATTCACTGTCATTTATTCAATTTTTGTGAATGCATCATAACTAGGAAAACAGTTTACCATTTCATAAAATTATAGTGAACCACAAAAAGTTTATGTGAATAATAAAAATTGTTCAGATTTTCTGAAGTATCAAACATGTATTGTATGTACTCATGAGTACTACTTATTGATGTCTGACCATAAAATGTTTTCTTGCATCTCATTTTCATAATTCCATAATTAAATTTTTTTTTAATGTGTGTACAGCAGGGCCCCCACATCCTGAAGCAGGCCTCCAGGCCAGGATTTTTGGCAGGCCCCCTAACTGTCGCTCAGGTTAAGGACAACACATTGCTCTACAGGGTTTAGGATCAATTAGTTTAAATGATAACACAAAAGCTTAGCCAAATCATTTTCAATGTACAAAATTGCTAGGGGATTAAGTCATTCTTGGCTATATCTAATATACCTAAGAAATTCCCATTATGAACATCTCTAATATTTGTGTTCTCTCCTTGAAATGCTAAACCTCTGGATGATAAAAATAACATTACATCTACAATCCATTGCAGAAGTGCTCTCCACTTATTTGTTTCATATTGAATTTGTAGTTGTAAGGCTTTATCGATTCCATGTCCTTTCAATGACTGCAAAAGGGATTTCCAAGTCAGATGTTGTTTTCTGTGTTCGGCACTATTTTCGTGAAGAGGCAACATACCATACAACTTTTTCCAATGCTTATTTTTAGGCGAAAATCCTTCTTGGGCTAAACTGCTTAAGTTTTTGTTATTAGAGTCACAAAAAAATACGACATGGTAGACAATAAAGATTTTCTTTCGATACACAATGCTAACCATTCTCTTGGAAAATGTTCTCTTGTTCTTTCATCTTTTGTTTTCGTATAGAGCAAAAAATCTTGAAATTTCATACCATTAAGATTTCTTGGCAATTCCTTATAAGCTTTTGGAATTCTTGAAAGCTGATAGTTCGTACTGTCTCTTGTCACATGTTGTTTGAGATTACTCTAAGCCAAATACTAGGGTCATATTTTATATCAGATTTTTTAACAGGGCCTGCAACTGAAGCATCAACTGTATCATATTCTTCCATAGTCACTCCCCCTGCAGGTTTTTCACTTGCGGCCTTTTCTTCCGTTACAAGAGGTTCACATGTAACAGTCACTTGGCTGTTGACTGCTGACTGCTTTATGAGTTTCGATTTGACACTGATATTCTGTTTGGATTTCAATGTCACAAACATCACCACCTTCACTATGATCAGTACTGGAAACTATGTCCTTTTCATCTTCAGATTTTAAAAATTTGGTTCTGAATTGACGACCTCGTGATGCTTTCGATTCTCTCTCTCGGATTTAAGTTTCCTCTTCTGAGCTCCGGACTTATGTTTGTACTTTGAATCAGACATTGGGATTTTATTTATTTTAACTAGAACGTCTTTACTTGCTTGAAAGCAATTTATTTAAATATTTTTAATATCTCAAATTTTTTGTATGATCTGGAAAAAAAATTAAGTTTGTTTCATACAAAAATATAACTAAAAAAGCTTTATATTTTCTTTTACTTACTAACTAGCAAAATTTTAATTCAAATAAGACAAATTCTTCACAAATAAAGAATTTTGTAGAGAATTTTCAGTTTCTTGAGATCAACTTAGCCAACTAAAACTATCAAATAAAGCTTTCTCTTTTATGAATAAAATAAAATTCTCTCAGCATCCGTAGCATACACACCGGTAGGGTGGTGTGCTGGTAATATCGGGGAAACGTCAGCATTGAAACGACGGGCGTGCATAGAAAGTGATACGGGCGGACGAAAACTAAAGTAAATCCTTTCGAATGGGAAGTTCAGAAGCGTAACCATAAGTCTGAAAAGATGGATAATTGGTTGGAAACGATTGCAAAATCTAGTAGTCCCTCTCAATACATATTTATTCTTATTTTATATAAAGTTTCTTTTTGTCTTTTGTTAGTCTCACTTAACTGGCTGACCCAACAAGACAGGCCCCCAGGCTAGAGCCCTGTCAGTCCTACCCTTGTGAGGGCCATGGTGTACAGTACCATAGTGAAACATTGAAGCTTTGTGATTCCTGAGTGACTGGAAACAAAAATCAAACTAATACACACATATGTGCAAAAAAAAAAAAAAGATCAACATTTGGTGGACTTGAAAACATTCGTTGAGTGCAAGTTCTATTTAATATCTATTCTCTGTTGCCATGCCTTGTGGATTCAGTGCTTTACTCCCAAGTGTAAATTTGTTCTAGTACAAGCATTGAAAATCACAGTCAAGTGGATTGGGCCAAGATTTATTTTTATTTATTTTAATGCATTTTGAAAGAAATGCAAGTGTCATAGTAAGCAGTATTAAGATGTGCAGACTCCCAGATTACTTTCAGTGTTCATTTTTGGATTGACAACATCTTTTTGTTATAGGGGTTTCAAATTCAAATTGGTAATCATAATGCACTTAGAGTAGACATGCTGCAATTTCACTAGGCATCAAACTGGAAGCTGATTGATTTAAATTAATAAAAATTAATTTAAAACTGTTGGATTATGCCCACCCCACTTTTCTTTCTCACACCCCACCAGATGTGAGAAAGCTTGTATCTACCATTGAACATGCTGCTGATAGATAAATAATCCATTTGATATCTCCTTTATTTCATCTATCACTGAGATATTGTCAGGGAAACAATATTAAAATTGCAAAAACACAAACTTGCATAAACCAAAAAATAGGAAAGATTAGACTGAAAGCTTAAAGTCCTGTGGGCCCTCTATGGGTACTGTTGGCTAATCTTAGCTGTGTTGAGTGGGAGGCCTAATAATTAAAGTTTCCCAAATCTTGGGAAGTTTGATAACCATATTCATTAAGATTAGGTTGGTTTTTACAAATGTGAAGGACTTTTTTTAGAATCAACAGTAGAATTAAAAAATTGACATAATCTTAATAAATATGGTTGTAATAAACTTCCCAAGATTTGAGAAACTTAGGCCTTCCACCCAGCACAGCTAAGGATAGCCAACAGTACCCATAGAGGGTGCCCATCATTGGACTTTAGGCTTTTTCATCTAACTTTTTCCATTTATTGTTTGTGCAAATTTGTGTGCTTTTGCAATTTTAATAGTTTACCTGATGATGTCTCAGTGATTGAGATGAAACATAGAAGTAATTAAACATGTGGTTTAATTATATTTGCTGTATTTATTCCATTAAACCCTATAATGAGATGTTAATAGAGAGTAGTTTCTTGTTGATTTGATATATCTGTGCAGTTCTCATCTTATGATAAGGACAACATTTTTTCATTTCTCATTATTTCCATATAGTGGAACGAATGTTTACTTCATCTACCACTTGTAAATATGTTCATTTGGTAAGTAGACCTGTGTACCAGATATGATCAAATACCCTGGAAATGTCTGGAGTGAGTGCATGGGTTTCACTAAAGCTTTTCATATCTTGCCATAGATGGCTGATGTTGGCAAGAAGATTCACAATGCATCAAGGGTGGCAGAACAGTAGTAGTCATGGATTAAACATTGGTCTTCCAGGTGGTAAGGGGATTGTTATTCATTTTCTAATTTTGATACATCTGAGGTGAGTGCAATAGAATAATAGTTTGATAGCAGGCTTTTATCTCTCCTTTCTTTGAAATAAATTGAATATGGACTTGCTTCTTGCTTTCATGTATATTCCAGATTAGACTGAAAAAATGGTGCAATTTTTAGCATACCATTTCTGGGATACCATCAGGACTAGAAGCTATGTTATCTTAGCTTTCAAGGATTCCTGTGATATTTTCTTGGTGAAAGACTAGAAGGCATGCAGGGGACAATTCTTAAATGATTGTGGGTCGGTAGAGAAGAATGATGCTGGTAGGTCATCTTGTTTTCACAGGTGCTAATAAAGCACCATCTGGATGGGCTGAAGCTGGGTCTAGTGGTTTTGACAATAGACCAGAGAGCTTGAATGGTTTTTGAGCAGTAGATAAATTTTCTGCACTAGGCCCTTTCAAAGACATTTTGATTTGCTAATGCTCTTTTTTCAGTTGTGTATTGCAGTGCAGGATGCTGAAATTTTGGTTCCAAGATACTTGTAGCATGCAGATTCTCTTGTACTGCCACACATCATTGCTAGAAAACAAGTTTGGACAGTGGTATGTGTTTAGATTTTTCTATCAGAAGAGTGAAAGTAGTAGTCACGCTGTGGAGAAATGATAAGGTCATTCCATTTGGAACTATTGTGATGCCAAAGGCAAGACAATGGGAGTGGCTGTGTAAAGGGCATTTTGCAGGAAAAAGCCTTGGACAAGGTTATGGACAAAGTTACCAAGAGGAGCTGCCATGTACAGTATATTTATCAGGAGAATTAGTTAAGAAGAGAGCGAGTGTTAAGGGAATTGAAAGGATTATCAGATATTCTAGTGGACACATTGAGTGTCCACTAGAATGGAAGAAATATTTGCTGTAAGTGGACACACAGCAAGTATCTCTTCCATTTTGGTCAGTGGAATGGGTGGAAGGAGGGTGATTATTATGGGAGATTTCAACTATGGTCGCATTGATTGGAGTGAGGAGAGGACACACGGAAGGAAGGAACTGGATTTTATGCGGTTATTAAGGGATAACTATCTGCGACAGCATGTAATGGAAAATACTAGGGGTCAGAGAGTGCTTGACCTAGTAATTACATCTGGGGATTTGGCTGTAACAAATATGACCACATTGCCACCAATCGGTGAGAGTGATCATAGGGTCTTAACTTGGGAGGTGGCTAAAGGTGTAGAATTTTCAATTAAGACAGGGTACATGTGGAATTATCGGGCTGGAAAGTATGACAAGCTTAGGAGTTTGATTGGTTCAGTGCCATGGCATGTACAACTGCAAGGACTAGAAGTTGATAGTGCATGGGAGGTAGTTAAGAAGTGCTTGCATGAAGCAATGGCTGACTGTATACCTAGAATCCGAATAATAAATCAAGTAGGGGTTAAATGGATGAATAACACCATTAAGCTTGAGCTGGAAAAAAAGAAACAACTATGGAGGGAATTTAAGGAGAATGGTGACCGGCAGGCACATGAACGGTATAAAGCACAGGCCAGAAGGGTGACGAGTGTGGTAAGAAAAGCAAAAAAGGATTACGAAAGAACATTGGCCATGCAGGCTAAAGAGAATCCTAAACAGTTTTTTAGATATGTAGCAAGTAAAAGGAAAAATGTACATGGCAGATTGATTTTAAAGAATGCCGATGGTAGGGAGGTAACTGAATCAGTTGAGATAGTTGAGTTACTGAGTGAGCACTTTGCAAGAGTATATCATCCAGGTGGTGAAATTGCAGAAACGAATAAACCAGTAGATTATACGGGAATTGTGGTTAATGAAGTGGAGGTGAGTAGTCTATTGCATAACCCCAATGTCAATACATCTGTGGGATTGGATGGTATACCAGCTCGTGTTGTACGAGAAGCAGCTAAAGAATTGTCAGTACCCTTGACCATTTTGTTTAATTTGAGTCTCGGGTCTGGGTTAGTCCCGAGCGGGTGGAAAGAGGGGAAAATAGTTCCACTGCATAAAGGTGGTTCCAAGACTGCTGTTGTAAATTACCGACCGATTAGCATATCAGGAATCATTGTCAAGGTCTTAGAGAAATTAGTCAAGAAAAGAATACAGGATTGGATAGATGAAAATGGGATATTGTATGGGGGACAACATGGTTTTGTGAAGGGTAGATCATGCCTCAGTAACTTGCTCACGTTTTATAACACAGTGACGGCTGAACTGGATAGGGGTAATGGGTTTACAGTGATACTACTGGACCTTGCCAAGGCCTTTGATAGGATACCACATGGAACCCTAATCAGTAAACTGGAGCAGATGAGTATAGATATAGGGTTGGTGAGATATCAAAGAGTGGTTTATTCAGGAGTGGAGTCTAAAAGACGTCTTGTGACTAGTGGAGTGCCACAGGGCTCTGTTCTTGGACCACTGCTTTTCAATTTGTTCATCAATGATATTGGAAAGGATCTGAGAGGAAGTGTTCACTTGTTTGCTGATGATGCAAAGTTGGGTAGAGCAATTGTGAGTGCACAGGATGTCAAAATTTTACAGGATGATTTGGATAGTTTGGAGGACGGCTGGGAAAAATGGATGTCGATTTAATGTGGCAAAGTGTAAGGTTATGCACTTTGGGGTGAAAAGAATAGCAGCAGTATATCGCATTGGTGGAACCATACTCCAGGAGATTGATGAGGCCAGGGATTTGGGAGTGTTGGTGGATAGGGAGTTGAAGTTTAGGGGGCACATTGCAAAAGTAACTAAAACAGCTCACCAAATCACTTGGCTTCTGAAAAATACTTTAACATGCAGAGACGAACAAGTTGTTGTTCCTCTGTATCGAGCCTTGATAAGAACCCATCTGGACTTCTGTGCCCAGTTATGGGCACCAGGGTTTCTTTGTGATGGGGAGGAAGTGGAGAGGGTCCAGAGACGAGTGACCAAGATGATAGCAGGTCTGTGGAATGAACCTTATGAGAATAGGTTGAAGATTTGTGGGTTGCAGAAATTGGACGATAGGCGAAGGAGGGGTGATATGATTGAGACATTCAAATTACTGAAGGGTTTTTATAAGATTGATCCAGAAGATATTTTTGAAAATATGACTGGTGGTGGGAGGACTAGGGGCCATGCATGGAAGCTGGGCAAGAGCGTGGTTGACAAGGGTGTTAGAGCTAGGTTCTTTACTTGGAAAGTGGTAAATGAGTGGAATAAGCTTCCAGAGTCTGTTGTGGGTGCTTCGACCGTGAATGAGTTCAAGGCAAGGTATGATAGATACTGTGTGAATGTTGAATAGTTGTTCTTGACATGATGTTAGGGCCTCCCTCGATGAGTCTGTCGACTCCTTGGAGTTTCCCGGAACAATAACAACAATAATAATAATAATAATAAAAGTGTAATCCATCACGATAAAATATGAATAATGTTTAAAACCTACACTGCGAAAAGCTCTTGCACCTTTACTTTTAATCTGGTCATGTATTTGGATATCAGCCTCATTATTCGATTTATATTTAAGTTGATATCTGAACATGTCTCACTCGTCTATCGAAATTTTGTATCTCGCAATTTCTTTCTATAAAATATCTAAAACTAATAGACTAAGAGGCATACGTGTACTTCAAAGTTAAACAGATTCTGTTGTGGGCGAGTGATACTTGCGTAATTTATATTTACGTCAGGTTATTGTCGATCCAAGTTTGAATAGGTTATAATTAGCATCATGAGTTGCAGAATCCTTTCTAGTGATGTTTATGTTGCCAAAATTGTTCACTGACATTATTACTGAAATAGGTTTTCTCACTTATCTATTTTCAAATAAGCGTAATTTCTCCAATAACTTCTTTTAATACTTTCATTAAGATTCTTTGAAAAGAGCACGGTGTCTTTATCACACTCCCTAATTATCATTTTAATGTCATATTTGTCATAATAATTTGGTGATACTTTTCTATATTCATTACCGAATTTTCAAAAAAAAAGTAACTGAAATTATTTTTTTAAATCACAGATTAGAACGAAGAACACCTCCGTAGTGCAATTGGAAGAAGGATGGTACTTGCGTCCTTTTGTTGGAAAATGTTTAAGTTCGATTCTCGTGACGATAGCAATCTTTATATGGATTTTTTTAAATTGAAGGTGAGTTAGCCGATCTCAGGTAGCAGGGTTTTTCCCTTCCAGAAACTGGGGTTTTTAATCCCGTGAACAGGCAAATTGGTCTTGAAAACACAAAGCAATTAACAGAGAACAATATTAGTGCAAGTGGTGTTGTTGGTGGTGGCGTATATGGCATTGTGATGATGATGGTAATAGCGGTTCTGTGTAGTTTTTTTTATATATTTTTTTTATTCCTGACACCTCCAAGGAGTCCGAAGATTCATCGCGGGAGGACACCTACAGCTGTCTCAACCACTACACCGAACCTCTACTACGAATCATCTCCATCAACGCCATCTACCCGTCACCACAACTAGTATTTTTTGTCTGTAAATTGCGTGTGTTCTGTAGGGCCGATTTGTCTGTATGCGGGATGAAAAACCCGTGTTTCCGGGAGAAAAAATCCTGCTACCTCTGTATGAGATCGGTTAACTCACCTTCGATTGAAATCGTGCAGATAAAGATTCCTCCCGTCGCGACGTATTTGGTGGATTTAAATGACGGAGATAGAATTAGGGAGTAGAGTGCTCTCCCTCGATTAGTCTTTGGACTCCTTGGAGGTGTCATGTAATAATAATAAAAAGATGTGAAATAATTAATTTTCTAATAATGTTCATCAGTTGGAAGAATTTTCATCATCAATTATCGTACGTGATGATGATCTTCGTTATCATTTATGGTATATTATCACTGCATTTAAATTTTCTCATAATCATTCTGGATTTATTTTCCTCATTATGTGATTATAACTTTGGTGCAGATAAACATCTTGTGATTTACATACAAATCTCCTCCGCAACACACACACACACACGCGCAAAGTGTTAGACCCTAAGCGGCCGTACTATTGCATAGTAAACAGCCGGATTACCAAATAGGCAGAGTAGGCACCGACCTATAGGCCCCACGCCGTTTAAGGGCCCCGCGACAATGGATTAAAATACTGATTTGATCTTGAATGAAAATTACAATCAACTTTCTTAAATTGTTCCCAAAAGATCAAAGATAATTATTGTTTATTAGCGTAATTTGTTTATTTGTTCAATAACATTAATAATTGTTAGTTTTGCGTAATAAAATTGGTTTATTAAAATTGTTGCTTGGTAAAATTAAAAACGTATTAGGAGGTAATTTGTGAGGGGGTGGATTTCGACTGCCTAGGGGCAGTCGAAATCCATCCCCTGAGTCCGGCACTGAGTGTATGTATTCGTTGGTTGTGCTTCTATGCATAAAGTCCCACCACACCACCACCACTTTTAATGTCAATGAAACTGGACGTTGACATTTAGGAATACCTCAGAGGAAATTAATTCGATTTATATAGCATCCTGAACATGTACATGTAATTTTAAATGATAATACGCTTTCTTCTGTTGCACTTAACTGTGTTGAATCCTTTCATTTTTCTCTATGCTTTATCACTTTTACATCTTTATACTATATCACTGTGTACGTCTTTATTAAATTGGAACCTTATTTTTAGATGACTCTGCAGCATTGAAATATACACAAGGATTTCATACACTATCCACTGAACTGTTTCTGAAAGGTATTAGTAAATTTGTCATCCGGAGAATCATCGAGGATATGAGAGTGTCCTAGTTTTCAGTTTTGTGTCATGTGGTTCCGCTACTTACACAAGGATGGCAAACATAAGCCTTCTCTCTAGTTTTTGAATGAACGGCCTTGGTGTTGGCAATTCGCCAACATCAGCACTATTGAGGACCTTCCTATTTTCTACTAATCTCAGAATACAAAGAGCTAGGACACAAATTTAAGCTTACGGATTGTTTTCATAGTTTCTTATACTAAACATTACTACATACCTGTTCTGGTGCATTATCTTCAGGATTTACTACTGACAATAAACACAGGTTTATTATTAGTACGAGCATTCCTGCTAGCCATTCGCGCTCTCATCAAGGCTTACCGATAGTTCTTTTTTTTTTATTTCTTAACAGGTTTTTATTATTAATAAAATCCGTCTTAGCTCTTAACGGATTTACTATTTATTTGGTGGCTTTTCATTGATGTTTTCGTCATCTTTCTTTTCTTCATTAGTTTGTAATTTCAGCTCTTAGTAGACATTTTATTTTTTTATTTTTATTTTTGTTGTTTGGCACTAATTCTCACAGTCTGCTTATCTGTACTATAATGGTGTACCACTGAATCATTCTTCTGTTCCGGTTGAAAAACAATAACATCACAAAATAAAAGAACTATTTAAAAGCTGTTCAACAGCAAATTGATGCACGCATTGTTCATCACTAAATATACACCAGGTTAAGAGAAATGCAGTCACAGGAAGCCAATTTCTTAGCGTGGAAGAAATCTGATAATTTGGATGAATCACTCAATGGAATAAGTTAGAATCTTGTCTAGGGTGCAAATAACTTTTAATAAGGGCTTTTTAGTTGAAGCCGAGTTAGTCGTTTTCATACGGATATGGCAGGGCATTTCCTCCCGGTAGCTCTGGTTCTGCAGACTGAAAAAAAGACAACCGGTTAGAAGAACATATGAAATTTTCGAATACAGTATATTGGCTTTATGCCTCAGATGCTTCAGTCGTACATCTAAACAGATATTCAACTGAATAATTATTGCTTTCTTAATACCGTTTTTTTCCCCCCCCGAAGAATTGGAATAATTAGAAACAGCTTCTGGTACTCTCTGCTTTATCAGTTATGTAGCTCTCTCTTCGGGAGCATTTGTTATTATTGACTTCTGAGTAAGGCACAAAAGAAAAAAAAATTCTATTATTTCTTCTGAAGGTACTATGACATTATGTGTGTGTGTGTGTGTGTGTAAGCAGAAATAACTATGTGCTTCTGTGACACCCTATATTAACTGCAGTTTTACAAAATGTGTTAATAATTTTTTCCAGACTCATCGACATTAATTGAAAAATGAATGAACTTCGACTAATGACTGTGTCCGCTGACGAGCCAAACATGTGGCCTAAATCTAATAAACACACACACACACACACACACACACACACACACACACACACACACACCGCCACCGCTATTTACGACAAAGTTGAGTGCTGAAGATTGCCTTATCGATCCTAAGCAATCGTTCTGCTCGCTGTTTTGCACCATTGACTCCAAACGGCATTGTGATATCTGATTTGATTTGTTACTCCCCCCCCCCCCCCAATCTAAAACTCAAATCGACTTGAAGAGAAATAGATCTGATAACATCATCACGTCCGGCTGAAACAGTCACCGGCTACATTTGCCGAGTTCAAGGTTGGCTTATTGAATTAAATCGCAAGGCATGGGACGGCATGAAACAGCCGATGTTAGAGAAAATTGATCACACGTCAGATACAGTTTAGCACTCAGAATTGGCTCATTAATTTATTTTTTTACACATAAATCATGTTATCTTCCAATTTAAAGGGTTTATTATGTTGTGTTGAATCATTGCAGGTTTTGAAGATGTTTATTTGTGTGGAAATTGAATTATCACTTTTCATTAGAATTCTCAGTACGTATATTTGTGAATAAGTCGCACTGAACTGAATCCTTATAGATAAAGCCAGAACGCTCACATATATAAATATTTAGGCATTTCTCAATTTTATGGGACATGAAAAATATCGTGGCGTTTGCACACCACCGCGCTTGGCCGCACGAAGGAAGACTTGGTTTCGAGTCTAGTCGGCGACTAGAGGAAATTTTTCTAAGCCTTTTTTCGACCGGTTCCCGAGTTAGTCGATCTCTGGCACGGACAAGCAGGTTTTTCCTCCCGGAAACTCGGGTTTTTCGTCCTGTAAACTCAAGAAAATCGACCGTAGAACCCACATTATTTCAGACATTAAATATATTGTGTTAGGGTTAGGGACCACGAGATGGCGGCACATTTGAGCTGTCTCTCTTCACTGCGTACCGCTTAATTAGTGATAGCCTTGGGCCATCTGTCTCTGATTGGGTACCAGTGGAGATTGAACTGCCCACTCAGTCTCCAAAGTTAGACAGGGCTAAATGGCCTCGCCTACTCCCGTATACGGGAATAAAAAGGCGTTAGCTGATTTTTTTTTTTTTATTTGAAAAATATCGTACTAATTAACTCCTGAACTATATGATTGCACCATATTTCAGTGTTTCCGTCTTATCTGCTCATAGTTTTGGAAGATTTTTACAGGTGTCATTTCCAGAACTGGGTAAGAAAAGCCATAGGACACTTTTCACATTACCTTAAGATTTCACCCAAAAACTTAAGAAAAAAAAAACAAAACTAAAAATAACTGATTAGGCTTTCTGTATCCGAAGGAGACGAATTCCGTATCAAAATATCATTTAGTTGAATTCCTTAGGCCTCCGTTCCGGAGTCGTGGCGCATGCCCTGTTTTAAAATTTTTAAATTTAAAACAAAATAATCATAAAGCAAAAAAAAAAAAAAAAAAAATCACATTTTTTTTGTCAAAACTGTTTTTTTGTTTGTATAGCGAAGGTGAAAAGAATAAAATGGGACTGGCTGAAATTATAGATAAGGAAAATAAGGCCATGGGACCAGTACATTATGCCCATTAAATGTAGATTTTGTACTTATATGTTTATCTGTTTCGCAGAAGTAAAAATCCAAATTTCCTGGAAGGAGGGTGAAAATCCTTACCCCTCATCATAAGACAGGATCATAAGATCTTTCATCATAAGACATAAAACCTCATCATACGACATGAAACATCATAAGATCTTTCTAACCAAAGATCCGATGTCGCGACTGCGCAATAGAGGCCCAAGGAATTAAATTAATATTGTATTTTGATGCATGTAAGTTCTTGCTTTGAATGGAGAAAATCTTGAATACTCACCACTACAAAATTTTAGTCTATTTAGAAACAGGATTGGGTGTAATTGATTTTCTATCAATTGGGATATTCTAATTATTAATTATATTTTTCATTAATTTTAGTTTAGATTTTTTTCTTCTACACTGCATACACACTGTGTTGCCAAATTTATAGAAATAGCTGAGTGTTTTACAGTTTCTTTATTTTCACTAACTTCAGTATGTGCCGTTCTCACGGCTTTAGAGACATGGTTATAGATAGCACGTCCTAAGTAGAATCTGCACACAATTTTGATAAACGGATAAGTATGTTTTGCTCATTTCTCCATCACAATGGCTGCCGGTTCCTTTCGTAGTTGGGCTCGTTGAACTTCATCTCAGTTGTAACTCTTCCAAAAGATGCTCTATCAGGTTGACAGGTGACAGTGCTTCCTGCAGTGTGGCCTGTTTTCAAAAAATCTCACACTTAGGTGAGAATTTCTGCTGCCTTACATTTCTTACCTAGTTGGAAAAATACCAAGTAGACCCTTGGGTGTCGGATGACTCACTACCCTGTGAAAACAATCATCGTACTTATTTGAGACTTAACGCTACTACTATGTTTGATCGCCAGAGTAAGGCTTGCGGTTTTTGTTTCTCTTCGATCCTTTACACATTTGGTGCGCTTAACATTTCTCACGGGTATGTTCAGTAAACTGTAGTTAATCAGGATCTCCCCTATTTAGACTATACAAGTAAAAGCCAGCATCTCCCCTATTTAGACTATACAAGTAAAGGCAGACTGGCTGCTAAATATTGGAGTAAACATGATAATTTACTGGAGTGAATTGCTAAATATCGGAGTAAACATGTAAGAAGGATTCTCGACCAGTAAGCGTACAATCGAACCGCCACTTACCGCACCGAATACTGTTTCTGGGTATAGTAGTATGCAATGGGCACTGCCGAAACATGCACGGACAGGAGATGGGCACACCCTTTATGAAGGCATGCTCATACACCAGGGGTTCCCAACCTTTTTGTTTCCTAGAGCACATTCTAAAATACCGATAGGGCGACGGGCGCCATCTATTTTTTCAAGCAAATTTTTTGAATTCTTTTGTTAAATGAATACATACAAAGTTTACATTATAATCAGATGTTTTATTACTTAAAAGTTTACATTATATAAAAATTTAAATATATATTTGTAAGTTAGTGCGATCTTTGACATTGCATTTCATTGGCCAGTGCTTCATAATTAGGAGAATATGATGATATTCCAGTTCTTAAACTGGAATGAACAACTTCGAATGCGCGTCTACTTTACATTGTATGCGTTTAATACTCGTCATGTGTCATTAACGCATGCGTCATATAGCATGCCATGAATTGTTGCGTGATTATTTCAAACTATACGGCACACGGTTGAACAGCGGCGAGCACACACAAATTGGTCGACGGGCGCCATTGTGCCCACGGGCATAGGGTTGGGAATCCCTGGTGTACATCTTATCATACTCCATGCTTCTATTCTGTTTGTTTTTAAAATCACTGACCATCAAAAATCATATATCATACTATCAAAAATAACTGCGGATCAGAAAAAAATCTTACAACAAAAAACAGAACAACAGAACGCTTCAAAGACCAATAAATCTGTATAAAAATCTTTCGCTATCATTTGTGGCTTAAATAATGTGTACTGGAAGTTATCCTAGTCCATAAGTCATAACTTTTAAGAAGCCTCCTCTATTGAGTAGGGGGGGGGGGGCTTCTTAAATAGATAAGCTACAGCCCTAAGCTGTAGCTTATCTAGCTTATGTGTAAATACGGCCCTGACCAGTACATGCATCAAAATAAGATTCGATGTTTGTTCACCGAATCTTAACTGCAGCCTCAACTGCTCTTACTCACCTAAATCCAAACTACGTTCTGTATAATTGCTTCTATAAGAAGTGCAGTGCATGTGCATTTGTCAAGCGTAACATTCCATGCCAAAGATTTCACATTTCATGCTAAGAATTCCCCATCTTCCCTTTTTATTATTTGCGCTGGCTCAAAATTTTTTCATTATACTTTGTTGCTTTCGTTAGCTGCTTTTACGCTTTCCTAATTCAGAGATAATCAGTTGAGTGATTTTGTGCAAGATGAAACACGGCATCTGTCTACCAATAGAATAGAATATTAGATAATCCTCATTATTCTCTCAACACCTTAGATCTTTTCTTAACTAGCTTTTCCTCTAAATATACTGTAGATGTAGGTCTGCTTTTGATTTCTCGGATCATGACATTGTCCACGTTTTCTTTACTAAAGAATGGCCTTTCTGAACGACTCTCAGCCTAATGTCCTTTAGCACTGCATCGGTTCCAAATAGGATGACCTCCCCGCTATTTCTGCGACTTTTTTTCCCATGGTGTGATTATTGATATCACACGGTTTTTCAATTCAAAAACACAGCATTGCATTCGGCCTCCATTAAAGCCCGCAACAGTGCCTTAAAAACTTAATATCCAAACCAGGCCTTTGAAAGGGCTATATGCACAAAACTTTCCTCTTGCTTAAATAACGATTGTGCTTATTGGTCCCTTGCTAACATTATAGCAAGTTCTTCCCTTCTTCTCTCTCTCTCTCTCTCTCTCTGCCCCCCCCCCCCCCCCCCCATGAACAGTACTATATGCCTTCCCTGATCATTTGTAGAAGGCATAAAAATCGTCATTAGTCTGGATGTCATTAAATCTCCTGGACTAGATGACATCCAACTCCCCTTCCGATTACTCTCAAATTTAGGGCTCCAGTATTAACACAAATCCTATGTTGCCCTTAAGTTATCATACTCATCTGGCATCTACTCAACAACACTGAAGTGAGTGCATATATATGTCCAATTCTGACAAAAGCAGCCATCAAAACATCTTACTGCCCTCTCTAAATCCTCTCAATTAATGGAGAAGTTATGAACATGCAGGTTCTTCACCACCTGGAGGTATACCAATTAATTAATGATACTACTATGGATTCTGCTACTCTTCTAGCAGAATCCTTTCATCTGATCTTTTAGCTTACTTATCTACTGAACACAATCCATGGAGAGATTTGGAGAAACTCATGCAGATATTATATATTCAACTGGTTTGCATAGCGCTTATTATCAAGTTACCGTCTTACAGTCTGACTTCTGCTCTTTGTGATTGAGTTACCACTTTCTCCTCTGGTCGTTCAATGGGTGTCATTATGGATGGTTAGATTTCTCTTCTCTTCGATTTTCCCTGAATAGCGGATTTATAGGAATCCATGCTTTTACTCACAATCTTCCTCATATACATTAATAATGCGTCATTGATCATGAATCCTATCCATAGAGATGGATAGGATTCATCCATAGGGGAACGGAGTGTGTGCTAATGACAGCACACACACTCCGTTCCCCATCTTCTTCATTGGACAAACTTTGCAGTGTTTAAATGGATTTAAAAGGTTCGGTGGATTGAGCGTTGAATTTCAGTTCTACCAAAACACAATTCTGTCTTATTTCTAGTAAAAAATATCTCGCCTCACGCCTTTTACTTTTGATAACATTCAGATCTCTAGTTATGATCTGATTCCATTCTAACTGGCTTACAATATTTATTTTCCGGACAAAAACGCATCATTGATCTCATTAATATTAATCATCATAGCCTCCTCAGCATATATAAACATGATAAACATGGTGTGCTGTCTTTCTTTTGAGACTAGTTACCTGTACATCTCTTAACGTTATGTCAATCCATTAGAATACTGTACTGATATCTGGAATGTAGCACTAAGACTCTCCCTAAGAATGACTTATACTATCCAGTTGATCATCTCCCTGATCTCTTCAGTTAGTTTCACATAGATGCTTGGTCTGTATCGACAATGCTTTTTGGATAGAAAGACCGAGGTTCGGTTCATGTCTGGGAAGCGACGTTTCAGAAAGACCTTTCAGATGGAGATAGATAGCAAAGTTTTTCTTTCCAGAAACTTTTTTTAATATCCTCCATTTGGAATGGTGAATGAAAATACTTCCCAAGAATTCTTAAAGCTCCAAACCTGGGTTTTTTGTCACTCAGATAAGTTTTATGAATTCACATGTCTACAGACACACATTTCTTAACCTTAGAAGGATTGCAGCAGAAGAATGACAAGCCAATTTCATTAAATTACCTTAACTGCAATCAGGAGTATTACCGCAATGAAGGACTGTCGATGCTCGCTATATAGCCTCTCTCAGTCAAGTCATCCCCACATTTCTAGCGATATAGCCTGTTTCCACAAACGGGGCTCTGATGAACCTGATGCTAGAGATTAGATGTCTTTCATCACCCCCCAGTTAAACATGGGGGTGATGAAAGAGGCTTTCATCTATTTTGCTTATTAGAGCTCTGAAGTGGCTGCAGTCATGTTTGGTCGCTATTCCGGTTTCTGTCCCCCACTCTTTCCACATGTAGTGCCAGTGATACCCTCAAAGACATACCAATCTCACTGTAGGAGACTCGACCACGATCAGAGACCTGAATTCAGATCTCCTAGCTATATTCCAGTGGGGCAAGGACAACCTTGTAAATTTCAATGCCACCAGAACTCAGTTCTGTCTGATTCTCTTGCAAGAAAGAGCCCACATCTTTCCTCTTACCTTCAGTTATACTGAGATATCCAAACACAATGATATTTCTCTTCTTCGGCGGACTTGCAGCTTCGATCTTTAGTTGCACAACCATATTTCAACTATAGCTTCTGCAGCCGACAAAAACGTGGTGCACTTTTTCGCACAAGACACTATACACAAAAAAAGCCCAAATCCACCCAGTCATGGAACGTTGCTCCCATATTTAGGATAATACACCAAAATCCTCTCTAAGTTTACTCGATTCTATCCAGAAGAGGGCAATCCGGCTAATTAATGATTTTTCTGTCACAGACCCACTTCAATCCCTCTCTCTCTCTCTCATAGACGTTCAGATTCTGCCATGTACCTTTTCTATAGATACTACAGATACAGGTCACTATTATTCCTCCACTCTCCTCCAAAATCATTAAAACCAGAGACACTGCTGACCAACATTCATTTACAGTCCATCTTGAAACTCACCGAACCAACTTCACTGCCTCCTCTTTCATTCCATCCAACCTTCAGCTCTTCAAGCAAAGTGTGAACAAACTCCTCCATTCTTCTGTTCCTCTTGCCCACACAATATATATATATATATATATATATATATATATATATATATATATATATATATAAAGCCATAAATTCTCTTAAAATATTTGAGTGAATGCGTTTTTATCATTCTGTGGATGAGGTGATTAATGATCTTTTTTTTTCCCTGTAATATTCCACTCAATGCACAAGTACCGTTGAAACTTTATTAAACGGAAATCGGAACCACTGACCTGAAATAAGGCAGGAGGTCAGACCGTTACTGTCGATCAAGCAGAGAAGGTATTTTTTGTGGCTCAAATAATGAAGTTTAATATTCTTGTTATGATGTAATTGTGACCCAAAGCACTCGTCGCTAGTTTCCATGAGGCATTATTGGAAAGGGAATGAATGAGAGAGAGAGAGAGAGAAAGAGAGAGAGAGAGAGAAATCCCACATGGCCGCTTGGGATCAGTGATCAATGACCCCGATCCAGCACCCCATCCCAGGTCCTGACCGCGTCATTTTGATATACTTTTACAACCCTTGAAGTAAGCATTCTAAATGTTGTAGGGCAGGTGAAGAAAAATTAATGACGACTCAAATACCACTGGTCTGTATGCTTGGTGGTTATGTATAAAACTCGTGCGTGCTAGTGAAAAGAGTGGGCGGAACCATTTCTTTACATATTTCCGGTTTTCTGTGGAGTAGTTTCGATGAATGGACATTAATTGCGGAAGTTTCGTTAGGCGTTACATATTCCATTGGAGGCCGTGGCTAAAGCTTTCATATTGCTTGACAATATTAATGTACATGGAGGACAGAACTTTTTTCCACCCTGAATATTAGTTATTATTTGCTATGTACACTGTATAATGACAGTACTTTTATGGGAGACATTAACAGTTTGTCGATTACTTAATTTTATTTATTTAACGGACAGTGTTTATTTATTTATTTATTTATTTATTTTTTTAATGTGGTTTCCCACTCACGAAAGTTTATTAGTAAACCTATATTACACTTGTACTGGGGGTGAGCTAATGAGTTTATCCGAATATATATATATATATAGAACGTTTTTTAACTTGGGTATATTATGTATTCAAGATACCAAGTAATTTTATATAAACTTGGTTTTGAATCCTATTTCCCAAATAAGCAATACTCAAGTTAAAAAACTTTCTACATCTATCTCTCATGCTGAGATTTTATTTAGTAAGGTCAAAGCACCTTGTGGCAACTTGTTTAGGTAAAATTCATAAGCTCTGCATTAGTTCAACCTTAGCATTGTCAGGTCTGGCTCCCACTGACGAGACTTCAATAAAGGTCGAAACCGGTATGGGTAGTGACCATTGACTTTAATGCATAGCATCATACATCTCCGCAAGGGGGCGTGCTTTACTTTAAGGGAAAACTACTAAGGAAAGTGATCAGAGCGTAATCCACCTTTACCACGAGTTGCCTTAGACTTGCACTACGTGCAGGCACAGACTTGACTTACTTGTCTGTTTACTTATTTGGGAAATAGGATTAAAACCAAGTTTATATAAAATTACTTGGAATCTTGAATATATATATATATATATATATATATATATATATATATATATATATATATATATATATATATATATATATATAATCTATTTTTTACATAGTCGGGAAACCCTGCACTAGAGACCAAACATTGAACTTTTTAATGCTTCAGGCCTCTAGTAAGCGAGGTCACATCGGGTGATGAAATTCATCTCCCACCTGAAGACAATCGCAAACATCCATGCCCACAGTGGAATTCGAACCCACTATCTGTTGTTGGAGAACGAATACGCTAACCACTCAGCCAACTAGGCCAGCTGTTCTTTCTTTGCCTTCAATGTGCTATGATTGAAGATTTGAAATTAAATTTTGTCATGCTTTTTTTTTTTAATAATTCGAATTCTAATTACTAAGTATTTTAATAGTACCTTTCATTTCACTGTCAAAAGGAGGAGTTTGAATTTGAAATTAATGCCTTTTATTTAGGATTTTAAATTTTCTGATGTTCATCTCGAGCCTTTTGAGTTAATCCTCAGAAATTTGAAATTTCATCTCAGGTTTTAGAGAGTAAAAACACTAATTCATGCAGTGACTCCATTTCCCTTTGTATCCTTTAGGGAATTTCAGTGTTTTTCGGGGCATATTTCGTTGTTCTAAGTTTTAACCAGAAGCTAACGTAAAATGTGAGATTATTATTACAACTGCATCCCGGTGTTCAATCAAAAGAAATGCAGGATGTCCACACTGAGTACAATATATGCCTCACCACACATTAAATTCATTTACATTGCTATCTTCTGGAAGAAACAAAGCTAACGAAGAAACAAACAAAAAATAATAATAAAAATCTCACATGAGTTAAGAGTAGTGTTGCCAATTTAGTTCTTTTAAAGCTAAATCTAGCCCTTTTTTTTCTTCCGTAGCTGGAAAAATTTTAATCTAGCACCTAGCTCCAAATCTTGCTCCTTCAGAACTAGTTTCAGCTCTTTTTAGTTGTTTTTATAACTCACGGTTAAAGAAAGAAATTGTTTTAAAAGTTTTCCAGATGTTCGCATTTGATAAGGAATTGTATTGTGCGTTTGGTACGAGCATCGTACACGTTTCAAATGCACGATGACGTCAGTCAGTCACTTGGCCCAACAGTCTCCCATTTTGTCGTTTTAAAGTTGATAGCACCTCTATAAGTTAGTCTTTGCACAGTGTTCAGGTTGGTAGTTACGATTACGAGTGGGAAGTTTTCAAAGACTGATCGTAATTCGTTGCAGTAAAGAGTTATATACTCTTCTTCAAAAATGAGCAAAGAGAAAAATAAAGCTTACAAGCAAAAAATTAGGAGGGAGTGGTTGCAAATGGGAATGTTTAGTAAATGGTTGTGTGAAGTTCCTGGTGACGCTACAAAAGGCCACTGTAAGTTTTGCAGATGTGATATAGCTGCTATATATTGTCAGCTTGTAAAGCATAGCGAAACTAAGAAACATCTTGCTGCAGTTCCATATAAGTCTGTTCCTATTACAAATATGCTTGTGAAAATGTCTGATGAGACCGCGAACTTTGAAGGTAGGTTAGCATTATTTCTTTGTTGTTATTCATCATTCAACAGTTGCGATCATCTTCTAGATCTTTGCAAAAATATCACCCCAAACAGTCAAATTATGCGAAAGGTAAAAATGCACCGAACTAAGTGTTCTGCAATTGTAAAGAATATTCTAAGTGAGCATTTTGAAGAAGATCTAATTGCGGACATTGGAGATGAAAATTTCAGCTTGCTAATAGACGAATCGAATGATATCGCAGTGAATAAAATTTGGGAAGCAGAGATGGGATGTAAAGTACACAATCGGTGCGAATATTTTGGAAGAGGTAGAGGAAATGAGAGATCTGGGAGTGATTGTAGACAAGGACCTAAAATTTCGGGGACATGTTACTAAAATAGTGAAGACAACACAGCGGATACTGGGAATGATGCGGAGGACATTGACTTGTAGAAGTAAGGATGTTATGGTTCCTTTGTATAAGGCTTTGATCAGGCCACATATGGATTACTGAGCACAGATCTAGTCACCTGGTTTTCAAAAAGATGAAATTGCGTTGGAAAAAGTTCAGAGGCGATTGACTAAGGTGGTTTCTGGTCTCTGGAATGTAGAGTATGAAGACAGATTGACAAAATGCAATTTGCAGAAATTGGTGGATAGAAGGAGGAGTGGGGGATATGATTGAGACATATAAGCTATTGAGTGGTTATTACCAGATTAACGTCGGGGAGGTTTTGCACAGAATAAGTGAGGATAGCAGGAGAACAAGAGGTCATTCCTGGAAGCTGTATAAGGAGGGTGTGAGCAAGGGAGTGAGGAGCAGGTTTTTCGCATGGAGAGTGGTGAGTGAGTGGAATGCTTTGCCCGAGAGTGTGGTGTGTGCAGAGACAGTGAATATATTTAAGGCACAGTATGATAAACTGTATGTATAACAGTGGACCTCCCACGATGAGTCTTTGACTCCATGGAGGTTTTATAATAATAATAATAATAATAATAATAATAATAATAATAATAATAATAATAATAATAATAATAATAATAATAATAATAAGAGTTTAGGAATGGCCATCATTTATTATAGCAGAAAATTCAACAAAACTATGCATGCATTTCTGAGCATGGTGGATCTAGAAAAGTGTGACGCTAGTGGTATTGTGGCTGCACTGAAAAAAGAGCTCTTGACCAAGAAACTAGACATTAAAAATCTCATTGCAATCGGCACAGACAATGCCAGTGTTATGGTTGGTGTCAATAATGGAGTTTATGAACAACTTAAGGCATATATTCCCTCCTTAATTTTAATTAGATGTGTATGCCATTCATTACAACTGGCAATGTCTCACACTTGTGCAGAATCTCTCCCAAGAAAATTAGAATATTTAGTTGCCGAAACGTATAAGCGGTTTTTACATTCTTCTTTAAGACAAGCAGCATACAAAGAGCTGTATCAAACTATCAACGAAAATGATGCTCGTCTGAAAATTGTAAGCAATTGTGCAACAAGGTGGCTCTCTATTGAATTTGCAGTAGACAGAATTTTCAGCCAGTTGTTGGAATTGAAAATTCACTTCGAAGTCGTGAGTGTGACTGAGAAATGTTACAAAGCTCAAATTTTGTGGGAGATGTGCAAAGATGAAAGGAATCTATTGTACCTTTTATTTTTGCATCCTATTCTAGTTCAAGTTCAGCAAGTTAACAAAATTTTTGCATCTAACAGTGTGGATAAGATAAGATTGTTTGAAGACCTTTCTCGTTTGATTCGCTCTATTGCAAATATGTTAGTGCTACCATCATCCGCAGTCGACCTTCTAGAGTCAGAGATTGATGGTTATTTGGATCTCAGTCCAAATCTTGGTTACATATTTGAAAGAAAAATTTCAGAGTTGAAGATACAAAAGAAAATAACGCAAAATGATGAGCGAAATCTTAGAAGTTGAGCAAGACAGTTTCTTCTTAGCTCTTCAAACAGCTTAAGAAGGTTGCCTGTAAAGTTGAATATTTTAAGAATGATGTCTTCTTTTTCTTTTGACAATATCCTAAAACATATAAAAGAACCTGCTACTCCCATCTTAGAAATAATGCTGAAAACAGAAAAAGATGTTGCTGCTGCTGAATACCAGTACAATACTATCCACTTAAATAAATGGACAAATACAGAAAACACTGAGCTATTCTGGACTGAAGTACGAGAATATAAATATGCATCTGGAATGAATCCAATTGAAGAAATTGCTCAGTGTGCAATAAATTTATTAATACTGCCAAATTCTAATGCGGAAATTGAACGAATTTTTAGTTCCATGAATGTAGTTAAAACTAAATTAAGAAACAAGATGGAATTGCCAATGCTGACAGTTATTTTGTCAGTCAAGTATGGCCTCAGGCGTAACAACAAGTGCTGTACAGACTATCATTTACCAGCATTAACACTGAGTAATATTGGAACGATGGCCACATATAATAAAGCTGAAAATCTAACTGAAAACGTGGGTGAATTAAGCGCAGAAGACAACATGGAAGATGTATTTAGCCACTTATACGCAAGTATCACTACAACTTGAATACACTAAGTAACTTAAAAGTATCAGCTACTACTTTTAAAATTTTAGCTTAAAATTTGCATTTTTAACTCCTTTCTAGCTCTTTTTTTTAAGATTTAGCTGTCTTTAGTAATTTTCATTTGGCAACACTAGTTAAAAGATGTTTAAAAAAGCCTGTGCTTTTCTTTATTATATTTTATTCACCTCTGAATAGTTTTGTATAAGCTGCATCATACAATTTGAAATGTTATAAATTTAAGAGTATTATTGTTAAATATTTATAATCATAAGATATTAAGATTCGAAACAGTTTTTGTTTGCTCCTAAAATTTTTCCATAAAGTATTTAAAACAAGTTGTGTATGTATATGTCTTCTTACCACCAAAGCTTGCATGCAGTCTAAAAAAGGAAGCCCACGTGTTATTATTATTATTATTATTATTATTATTATTATTATTATTATTATTAATTAATTAATTACAGAAATAACTACAGAAAACCTCAGAGACGTAGTTTTAAAATTAGGCCATGCAACTGACATCCCCTACAGCTTAACGACATTCAGACATTTTTCCTAGGAATCCGACCTTAAATTGGATTCCTAGGAAGAGCAAAAAACAAGGCTTGCCACAAACTGCACCAGTCATAGTTCGTCTTACAAGCAAATCCACAAGAGACAATCTCATAAAAGCCAGCAGAGAGAAAAAAAACCAGTTGCCAAGGACTTGATCGCATTGCAAGACAATACACCAATCTTCCTATCCGAATATTTAACACCATTCAACCAGAATCTGTTGTACCAAGCAAGAAAAGCAAAAACAGAAAACAATTACCAATTTTTGTGGATCAGAAATGCCAAGATATTCTTGAGAAAGTCACAAACTTCAAAACCGATACAAATTAAAAGCTCAGAAGACATAGAAAGGCTACCACAGTGAAAAAAAAAAAAAAACATGAAGTCTTAAAGGGATAAAAATCCTATGTTGTTATATAGCCAGTAAGTGAAGCTCAAGATCGAGAACTACGATCTATGAGTTTCAGTGGCGATTAACTATCGGCGAAGGCAATTCGAAGCAAAGGTGGAGCAAGCTCCCTCACTATTCTTGATATTCTCTCATAATGTAAAACACAGCTCCTAGGAGATGTAATAATGTCATTACATTATGAGGAGAAGTCACTACCCAGACCGGTTTCAACCTTTTTTGAGGTCTCATCAGTGAGTAGGTAGACCTCGAAAATATCAAAGCTTAGTTAAAAGAACTTACATACCTTCACTATACGAATGCCATAAAGGTGTGCTTATATTTTGTAATTAAAATGAAAAGCCAAACGGCTAGTTTTCTGGGTAGTGCCCTCTCCTCATAATGTAATGACAGCATTACATCTCCTAGGAGCTGTGTTTTACATTATGAAAGAATATCAAGAATAGTGAGGGAGCTTGCTCCACCTTTGCTTCGAATTGCCTTCGCCAATAGTTTTTCGGCATTGAAACTCATAGATCGTAATTCTCGATCTTGAGTTTCACTTACTGGCTATATAACAACATAGGATTTTTATCCCTTTAATATCTATTAAGTTGCCAGAAAACTAGCCGTTTGGCTTTTCATTTTAATTGAAAAAGAAGTCTACTAATTAGTTCAAAAAGAAGACCACAATAGAAATGGAAGTGAACCACCAAGACAGATGCAATAACACCAGAATATATCGGCAATTTCACTTTGATCAGACCTTTCATATCATTCATTTGATCTCCCAAACATCAGCCTACTTCCAACACAGCAATCAAATCAATAATAATAAAAAAAATCATATATCTAACCGATGTTATCCTCAGATAAGCTCATTAAAAAGCTTCGAGGATGCAAGCAGAGACATTATATCTCAAAAAAAAATCAGCTAATGCCTTTTATTCCCATATAGAGGAAGTAGGCGAGGCCATTTTGCCCTATCTAACTTTTGGAGTTAGATAGGGCTAAATGGCCCTATCTAACTCCAACATTAAGCGGTACACAGTGAAGAGAGACCGCTGAAATGTGCCGCCATCTCGTGGTCCCTAACCCTAACACAATATATTTAATGTCTGAAATAATGTGGGTTCTACGGTCGATTTTCTTAAGTTTACGGGACGAAAAACCCGCTTGCCCGTGCCATAGATCGACTAACTCGGGAACCGGTCGAAAAAAGGCTTAGAAAAATTTCCTCTAGTCGCCCGACTAAACTCGAAACTAAGTCTTCCTTCGTGCGGCCAAGCGCGGTGGTGTGCAAACGCCACATCCACTGAGCTACACAGGCTCTCTCAACCGAGATTAAAAAAAAAAAAAATACATTGAAGTGCTGTAGTTACAGCGGTTAAAAACATTAAAAAGCAAAAATTGTAAAATATATATAAGTTACTGTTATAATATAAATGCCGTTGCAAAAATTTAACCTTATCTAATTGAAAACTATAAATTACCATCTAGTAATTATTATTAACACATTTTAGAATACAAAAAACGGGAAATTTTGTATGAAATTCACTGTAAAAAATATATGTAATATGTAAATGCTCTGTAAGATGATAAATAAAATGTTATTACAAAAAAAATTAAATAAAATAAAAAAAATAAAAAAAATTATTATTATTTTTTAAATACACGTATGTTCAGATTTTAATTGCTCACCCTGATAAAGATGTATAATAATAACAGCTGTTCAAATGATTATATAAACAACATGAATCGAAGAATAATTTTATAGTATTAATTGATACTCCTCTCTGGAGAGAGAGAGAGAAGCACGAGTTCTGCTTAAACAAGTGCTTTGTAGTTCAGAAATAGTCTTTCTTTCTTTCACTAATGCAGTCTGACTTGCTGATCCGTGAGGTCTGTTATTATAGTTCTCATTTATTAATTCTACAACTTTTTCCCTTTAAATTACACCTCGTTAGCGTGAGATATCCCACTTCGTGGTCACCGAAACGTATCAAAATGATGTTTCTGTGCCAACAGGTGTCATCCGACCAGTATTTTACCTTTCCCACCCCACTCTCTTGGCACGCGCTCCCGGAAATTACCTTCTGGATAGAGTTGGAAGCCTACAGGAAATGGCGTAGTAACAATTTGAATATCCGTAGCATCAAGTAAATATGTTGACGAATTCATTGGGGAACGAAAGCAGTATCGGAACTCTATCGGACAGTGTGTTACGATAAATGCACAAAGAAATATGATTTTATGATATCTCAGAGTTCCCCATTTAGGGACAGCGATGGTCTGCGGCATGGTTCGCACAAGGATATTTGAATCACTCTAGGTAAATTCGAATTTCATATTTATTAATAAGTAGATCGGTCTTACCTTTCTGTGTATATTTTCAATTAATTCAGTTTAAATCTAATTTAATAATCTTGTGAGATACCAACGTTAAGTACGTTAAACTTCAGTCTGTATCTCTTTCCTTTCCCCAAGCTTACGTACGTCTTATGAGTTGTAGAATGATTTTGATGCAAACATCACATCTACGTTTCAATAAGGCGTTTATGTATGCATTTACTTATTTTTTGCATTTTCTTCTCGGCGCTGTTTCATAGAATAACTCACAATCATCATCATCATCATCTTATCATCCACGTTTTTTTTTTCTTTTTCTTAAACAGGTAAATGCATATACTAATTTTATCTAGAGATTTACTCACTGAATGAAGCCTTTCACATTTCATATAAGCGAGCCATATGTTTTATATAAACGGATTCAACTATTTTCAGTAATTAACAGTTGACCCACGTAAAAATGTACCTTTTTTATTTCACACTTTTCAGAGAGACATTCAAACGTAATCGTCTATTATGTTCTATGTGTATATTTACGACTCTACAAACTCAAAAACCTAATCCTATAAATTTGTATTTATAGAATTCAGATATAATACTGTTATGCAAAAAATCTTAAGTTAGTTATGCTTGTTTATAAACTTACGATGTGTTTTGCTATAACTTTCTCCGATTACAAATGCAAGTCACTCGATAACACAAGTATTTTTGGATGGTCGGTGCAATATTTTATTTTACCATCAGCAAATCATTGATTTCGAGGTGTATTTCAGTTTACGAAGATATTAGTGACCAATAGTCACAGATATTTAATACATTGAAGTTTCTAAACAAATAAATGCTGTCTGAAATAAAGAACATTTATAAGGGCAATACTTAGAAAACTGAGTTAGCCAGTCTCATGCACAGCTGGAGTGTTTTCTCTTTGATGCTCAATTTTTTTTCTACCGCAAAACCTGACCGAAAAATACACCTGATTAACAAACAGAATAAATTTGCATCATAGCCTTAGCTGCTTGCATAATTATACACATCTTACTGCGATGATCTCATACGGAGCTGACTAGATTTTATCTTCTGAATTTTCAGCCCGCGAAACATGCAGTCGTCAGAAGAACACACATATACACAGAAATGGAAAAAAAAAAACAAATTGCAGGCATAATACACTTGCATCCACATCTGTAATTACAGTGACTTAATTTCAACAACGAACGAATTCATCTAATTGGAAAAACTTGTATTCCAATAACTTTGGAATATAAGTTTTTAATATTACAAGATGTCATTATATAATAAAAATATTGCAAGATGTCATTCTCCCCCTCATTTGGAGGGGGGAGAATGACATCTTGACCCTGTGCATGATATCGAAATTCATTTCACATTCATTCACGTACTGACTAGTCAGTACGTGAATTAATTAATTATTATTATTATATATATATTTACTATCGAAAGATTGTCCTTTCTTACATTTTTAACAACTTAAATTAAAATTGACTTTGCTAGTAAATTTCCTGAGTGATTCAAATGAATTCAATATGCATTTTCTCTTTAGGTACTTTAACGACATTAGGCTCTTAAATATATAATTAATGTCCCGTATTGTAGTTATTCAAATTTCGTGTATAATTTTGCTATCATTGTTCTGCCCGGCTATCGTGAACGAGACTTTAGTTATTTTGATTTATCTATCAGCAGACTTGAATAACACCTTTTTTATGATTTTTTTTTCAGGACTTTTGAGCTTCACTCAAAATTATTATTAAGTTATTTATTAAGAAATATTAAGTTAATATATAATTGGATTCTGTTTTTTCTCAGTGTTCAACAAAAAATGGATTTTGAAATAGGTTCTTGTTTGTTTGATCTGAACAATTCAGTTATACCTTCTTTATTGGTAAACAGACTTCGTGAAGCAATATTATAGATGCGGCATCATCATTAGGACGATCTAAGTGCTTCTTAATATATTAATATATTAATTTTTTTATTACCTTGCAAATCAAATTTTTAAGTTGATTTTTCAAGATTTGATTTATGAAATTATCCTGATTTATCTAGAATGTGCTCTGGATAATTTGATACACTACTTTTAATATCCAGATTTTCATTTATATCATCATGTATTTCCACTAAATGCTTTAACATCTGTTGAAGTACGAGCCATTATAAAAGTCATTCGTTTTAATAATTAAGGATTTAAATAAGTTCCGATGTTATGAGTGTGAAGGATAAAATTTTACAACACTACGGTTTTTCAATTATCCAAATTAATCTAATGCTCGCTTTAACACACAATTGTACTTGGATATTTTGTTACAGCAGTCACATTCGAAAAGTTGAGAAAGTATAAAGTTATAAACCGCTAGAGGAAGGGGGCAGGAAAACAAGACTTAAATAAGCCAGGGATTTATCATACTACTGTGAAAACGTTCTGTCCACTTATGTTTATATATATATTTTTAATGGCATGCATAAATTTTTAAAGCGGAACGTTTTACAAACAAATATCCATGGTGAGATTGAAACTGCTTCACCTGTCGGTGATGAAGCAGAAACGTTTCGCGTATTTTTCTATTTAGGCCAGCACTTCGTGCTTCATTTCATCGATGATAATGAGTACATGTGATTGTAAAGCTTTGTATAGCTTGAAAGGATTTGTGCATGATTAATTATGGTACGGTAAAATAATTTATTAGAAGAGGATTTAGTAGTGCAAGTTTATTTTAACTGTATTATAACGGTGGCGCTTCTATGAATCCAGTTGCGTCTTAAAATATCTAAAATAAAGAATAATTTGCAGATGGAAGGAGAATTAAATCCTTGTCCCAGGAGACCAATATTACAAATTCCTAGGAATTCTTGAGGTCTACTTCATTTTGTATTCACAAATCAAAAACAAGTTCTGAATATCTGAGAAGGATTAGAAAAGCTGTGAAGTCCAAACTCGATGGAGGCAAAACTGTAAGAGCAATCAATATGGACCATTCATATAGTTAGATACAAGGTAGAAATAAATGACTGGGCACAAGCGAGTTGGACGTACCTGTTTGTAAAACACGAAAACTAATGACAATGAATCATGCCTTGCATCCACGCAGCGATGTAAATAGATTGTACCAATCCAGAAATGGTGGGGGACTGACTCTTACAATTCACGGAAACAGTAGAAGAAACGTGTTGAATGATTAAACCAAGATAAGCAAAAAGATGCTAATGCTCACGAAGAAAAAATAACGCATATATTAGATTTAAAAAACAAACAAACATAATAACGAGAAAGAAATGGTAAAAAGATCGGAAGTTGGATTTATGGACATTAAAGAGAATGCTGATTGATTTAAGTAATTGTTTTAGAAGACACCATCCAGAAAGAGAGGATCTGATACTCGTTGCTCTAAGCATTGCGAATGAATGCAATAAAGGCGAAGACTGAAAAGATCAGTAATGCGACTGTGCGCGATAAAGAGGAACCAGTGAATCGCCTGACTAGTTCTTGCAGCAAAAGTTTTCATAAGCACCATTAGGGTTGCTAATACTATACAGTACACTGGAACTCTTGCAGAAAATATGGTTCCTATCTGTTAAAACCCCTTGGGAACACACCTTTGAAAAAAGTTGACTTTATTTTTTTCAGTTGAGTTGAAAAACGTTGTGTTGTTTGTTCATTCATTCATTCATTTGGTGATTCAACGCCTGTGAGCCCGTTTTACGGGGAGGTACGGCACCACCTCAATCCTCCCCCCCTATTTTTATCCGGGCTCGGGACCAGCATAGCTGACAATTCAGACCTATGGCTGGAGAGATTGTCTTAAGTATTCCTGACTGTATCTGTGTGTGTTCACGGGGCCGGTTTACCTACTTACGGGATGAAAAACCCCAGATAAACTAAGAGGAAACCCTGCTGTCCACGCCCAAGACCGGATAACTTGGCTATGGCTGACCAAAATCCTTAAGCTCCTCACGTCGTCGATGGGAATCGAACCTAGGACACTCATTTCCCAGGCACATGGTTGCGAAGCACAAAGCCACAAAGCTAACGGACGTGTTGTTGAATAAAGTCAATAACTTTTTTCAACAACATAATATATGTGGTATAGCTGACCTGGGAAGTACATATTGAGCAAATATGTAGATCTCTAGATTGTCGTAGGAGCAGTATCAAGAGAATTCATGAAACTCCTGGTAAAGCTGAGCCTCTAAGATGCGACACCATCTCACCTCCATAAAATAGCAGTATTATTATTATTATTAGCATTATCATGATCTCATATTTTACTACGATATAGAGTCATTCCAAGACTTTTGGATGAAACTTCAAGCAGAGGTAGATGACTGTTTCTTAAATGGAAGGTTTTTATGCTTAGCTTTGATGAAGAATTAGTTGCAGATAAAATTGAAGTATAATGGAGTATTATTCCCCGAGTGTAAACATCCCCAAATGAGATTTGCCGATTACTATGATAAACAGTTATTAATTTATTTTTATTATTTTTTTACAAGGCATTCAAGGTACTGTAAGTATACAAAAAAGATTCTGTGGCAGAAGAGACAATCTTTGTTAATTTGGAGTTGAATCTGTGTAGCACTGAAGGAATAGGAAACCATTATGCTACATTGTATATCATCTTCAGATTTGAACGTTACAACGGTGGAATAGATCCCAAGAACAATGTTTGCTGGATGGAAAGTACTCCCTGATGCAGTTGCTTCTTTCGCCTGCTGGATCAGAGTTCTATATCAACGTAAATTTCACCCACTCATTACCTAACTGTAAGGAAAAGATGGGAATTGGTGCTTCTAGCATGGCGGGATCGAAGTCTGACATAAACATTTGATTGTCTATCGGTTGGACCTTCCAACAGATAGATAATCCACCCACAAATTCCAAGGTTATAAGTAATTTGGGGACTTTTGCTCTTTTCCTGCAAATGGGAAGGTATGAATGCCCTCCCCAAGACTCGCGCACGTTTGCACTTTCTCACTGTCTCTGTCAGTGAGCAGGATGGATTCCATAAAGATCTCAGGAAGTGAAGCCTCTGACACAAATACTTTAGATTTACTTTTTTCATCCCTCAACAGATTTATTATCTGTTAAGCTGTTGTCATTCCTGAAATTGTAGGGAACGGAGACAGAGGAAAAGATATATTAGGTGGTTTATTTAGGCGTCTATTCGTGGTGTCGAGGAAGAAAAGAGTACTTAACATCGTTTATCCTGTTGTCAGTGATTATCAGATTTAAGCCACTTTATTGAAGAGATAGACAGGAGTCATTTGTTTTGTTCCATATAGTGCGCCATGAGGTTGAGAATCTAGTTTATGCATGCCAGAGATTACTGGTATTGTTTAATGCACAATTGTTTCCCTCCCTTTAATGAATGTAGAAACTCTAACTGCAGCCCTTTCTAGTGCTGTACTTGTTTAACGCGTTGGATTAGTATGTCCTAGCGGTATTCACACAAAATGCCATTTTTCTTGGGGGAATTCTTAAATTTCTTTCTTCCTCAGCGTACTATGTCTAGGTATAGGTGTCAACTTTGTCTTCCCTGTTGACAGAGTTGACACCTATCGTCAACGTCATCAACATAGGCTCTCAAGGTAAGATTAGAAAGATTGCTCTGAGTAACTTGGGATCGCAATCGCCATTGAAATTAGGCGAGTGGAATCCCGAACCACGCGATTATAGCGCCCCTATTATATTGTCCCCTGGTGGCAGAATATTGTACTATTATTTATCTTCTGTAAATAAAAATCCCATGTTCCAGAGTGTACTTACGCCAAGTTTGGTTGAATTTCGTCCAATACATTTTTCGCTACAGGGCTCTCTCTGAACACCTTCTCTTTAATTATGGTCACCCTGTATTTTATATATATATATATATATATATATATATATATATATATATATATATAGAGAGAGAGAGAGAGAGAGAGAGAGAGAGAGAGAGAGAGAGAGAGAGAGAGAGAGAGAGAGAGTAATTAACACGGTTAAATGACATGTTTATAATTATTAACTGACTTAAACACCGAGAAAAAATATAAGAGATTTAATAAGGTTTCACAACTAGTTTCATCGGAAATGCCGACTTCATCAGGTGAATACAATACCATGGAGAAAACAACATCTTAAAATATATTGTACTTGAACAAACAATGTTTAGAACAAGTAGCAGTTGTGTTTGAAGTTGAGTCCGAGCGTTAATTCTTGCGTGAAGCACTGTGTGTTTGTGTGTGTGTGTGTGTGTGTGTGTGTGTGTGTGTGTGTGTGTGTGTGTGTGTGTGTGTGTGTGTGTGTGTGTGTGTGTGTGTGCGTGTGTGTGTGTGTGTGTGTGTGTGTGTGTGTGTGTGTGTGAATGATATCATGAGTACGCGAAAACTGGATTATAGCGCTACGTGAATCGGGCAGGCTGTAACTGAGATTGCTGTTTAGATGGGTAGGGTCGAGAGCTATTTCTTTCAATTCCAAGATGCGTCTTTCTAATTCATCGGAGCATTTATGGATGTCTGAAGTTAAGTTCCAGTCTATATGATATTGTCGTCCTTCAACATTGAGTTGAAAGCAGAGATTAAAACGTGGCTGGATAGGGCACTAGTTCTATTGTAAGAAATGACACGTTGGTGTTCTTCTAGGCGGAAAGAGAGAGAGAGAGAGAGAGAGAGAGAGAGAGAGAGAGAGAGAGAGATGGAATTTTCTGTCTGACCATAATATGCTTTGCCGCAACTGCAAATGATTTTGTATACTCCTGGGAACTGAAGAAGGTTCTGTTTTACTTTAGGTTGACTGAGGCAAAATCGGAGTTTTGAAAAGATGAAGAAATATGTTTGAACATTAAATTTAAATTTAATATCGAATGCCAATGTTAAAGAAGGTCGTCCAGTAAAGCAGCAACCATTTTCGAAAAAATGAGTTGTGTAAGATCACGATTCCAGAAATTTCTGACTGTTTAAGACGTTTCACAGGCTGTGTATGCACAGCTTAGGACTGGCTAAGGGTTAGATAATCTGAGAATCTTTTTCTAGATACGCAGTTATTTTATAACTAGTTAATTCGTTTGGTTATAGACTCAAGCTCTTTATCTATATACGACAAGATACGAATGATTATAATAATCACTGTTGTTGTGTATGATTTGTTATTTATACATTGCGTGGACGGTATTTGTATGCTGGATCCACTGGTACATTCCTACTCTCTGAGACTAAATATTATGCGCAATATTTACATTTTTACCAAGTTAACATTTGAACCCAGGGAAAAAACCACGCACTCCTAAATTGGTTTAAAATCCCTTTTGGTTTAGGAATTTTTTTAAATCTAACTAAATCTCAGCGAAAAGATCACTGGTAATCTTTAATATTGCTGTACGCCAGGATTTCGAACATTTAGAGATCAAATGAAAATGCTTTAATAATAAAACTTTTAATGTTGAAATCAGTCTTTCGTGAAAAAGCTTGGCACAATACTATTAAAGATACTTCCACTGCAGTATGATTCAGAAAAATTCCCCCGAAGTAATGACGTTTTAACTTATCGCGAAACGATAATCTCCCAACAGTCATTTATTATTGTCATGTGCTTTAAATACAGGTTTTCCGAGAAACACCAATGAAGGATGAATACAAGAAATGAAGTTGCATTTCAGATGATCATGCTGAATAACGTGTGGAAAATTTGAAGTACTGTACAGTAATAATTATCAGAAAATTAAACGTATTTTCCTCAGCATTGTCATTTTCCGACCATGCTTCGGGGGATTAAGACAAAACGAGATGTGATTGTTGGGTTGTCTAAGTAGATGCGATTATCGAATTCTTATCTTTCTTTCTTTCTTTCATGAAGATATTCGTGAGTGCATGAATTCATCTGTTTCTTTTCTTCTGTGTATCTTCATACATTTTTTATACTCTGTAAATTTGAACATTTGAACAAAACGTGTGATAACTGCAATTATTATTTTTGCTCAAAGAAGCGTGCATAAAGTTACACCATCTGCATAGCAACATCATATTACCACCTTTCCAATCTCAAAATTTTGCACTAAACCATCTAAGTTTTCCTGTTTATAAATTTCAACTATAATATATGTAACTTTCAATTGCTGTAGAATGAACAGCTTTAATATTTATTATATATAGTTTTGGCACAATATTTTACCATGAGATCTACCTTAATTAAAAAAAAAATTTTTTTTTAACATTTTATTATTTCTCAGATAAATTACATTATATGAACACAATTATGCATAACAAATACTTTCTCGTACATAAAGTGTTTTTGAATAATAATAAAAACAATAACTGTTTACAACGTATATTATTATTATATTCATAATGATGATTATTACAGATGTTTCTTTGCAATTTTACACGACTATATACAATATCAATGGATATAATCACTCTATATTGCATACTTTTGTTACAGTTATTACATACATTGCATACATTTGATTACATATGATACATTATGTACATTGGTTTACATATAATACATACATTACATACATTGGTTTACATGTGATACGTACATTACATGCATTTGGTTACATATGATACATCTTGGATGAGAACTAATTTCTCTGCTTTCATCCTCGAAGCTTATATGTAAGCTTATCTGAGGATGACACCAGTTGGTTATTATTTATTGTTTTTTATGCTGTGTTAGGAAGCTACGAAATGTATTATTATTATTATTCGTGACACCTCCAAGGAGTCCGAAGACTCATCGCGGGAGGACACCTACAACTGTCTCAACCACTACACCGAACCTCTACTACGAATCATCTCCATCAACGCCATGATTGAGAAATTCGCGCGCGCCCACAATAGCTTGGAATGTATTGATGCGTCGCTGAACTGGAAACCTGAACGAATATATTGTGTTTCGTTAAGTTTCTATGATATTTTGGGTGCGTGTTTCTTGTTCGTAGTATGTCCTTAGAGCTCTTTTCAGGCTATTGTAGTTTGTAAGGTTTCTGTATTCAAAAGGTAATTTGTTTATCATGTCTGCGATATAGAAGTTTCGCGTGGCCTTTCCGTAGTGATTATTGTATTTATATGTGATATAATTAGTTGTCTAAGGTCTTGTTATACGGTATGTATTTCTAACTGTCCTGTAGTTGGCATCGAAATAATGTTTTAGCAAAGCTGCATAGTGACATAAATGTTTTGCTGTCATTTTTTTGTGTTCTGCCATTGCAATGTTTATATGGTCGTGATTTTCTCTTTGTTCCCAAAAGATCAGTTTTGTCATTTTGTACTGTAGCGACGTTAATCTATTTAATTTGTAGGGTGCACAGAAAGCATACGTTGTTATAGCATATCTTAGTATATTTTGGCATAGTGCTTTGTATATTAGTGTTTTTAGGCCTATGGGAACTATGTCTTTTAACTTGCAGAGTTTGCCACTTATTGTTCGGAGTTTGTTGTATGTTTATGTGGCTATTCCAGTTCATATCTGCATCGAAGTAAATTCCAAGGTATCGTATTGTTTCATCCTGAGTGATTGTAGTGGTTTTGCTGTTCTGTGTGTTTTTTATGTTGGAACGTGGATGTTGGATGGTTATATATTTGTTATCAACTGATCGAGTCAGTGGATTTCTGAATATCATTAATTTTGTCTTTTCTGAGTTTAGGTGTATGGAGTTTTTTGTGAGCCAGTCCATGATCAGATTTATGTCATGTTGCGTATTTGTTTGGGCTATGCTTGCGTTATTATGGACGGATATTATTATTATTATTATTGTTGTTCCGGGAAACTCCAAGGAGTCGAGAGACTCATCGAGGGAGGCCCTAACATCATGTCAAGAACAACTATTCAACATTCACACAGTATCTATCATACCTTGCCTTGAACTCATTCACGGTCGTAGCACCCACAACAGACTCTGGAAGCTTATTCCACTCATTTACCACTCTCCAAGTAAAAAAACTAGCTCTAACACCCTTGTCAACCACACTCTTGCCCAGCTTCCATGCATGGCCCCTAGTCCTCCCACCACCAGTCATATTTTCAAAAACATCTTCTGGATCAATCTTATAAAAACCCTTCAGTAATTTGAATGTCTCAATCATATCACCCCTCCTTCGCCTATCGTCCAATTTCTGCAACCCACAAATCTTCAACCTATTCTCATAAGGTTCATTCCACAGACCTGCTATCATCTTGGTCACTCGTCTCTGGACCCTCTCCACTTCCTCCCCATCACGAAGAAACCCTGGTGCCCATAGCTGGGCACAGAAGTCCAGATGGGGTCTTATCAAGGCTCGATACAGAGGAACAACAATTTGTTCGTCTCTGCATGTTAAAGTATTTTTCAGAAGCCAAGTGATTTGGTGAGCTGTTTTAGTTACTTTTGCAATGTGCCCCCTAAACTTCAACTCCCTATCCACCAACACTCCCAAATCCCTGGCCTCATCAATCTCCTGGAGTATGATTCCACCAATGCGATATACTGCTGCTATTCGTTTCACCCCAAAGTGCATAACCTTACACTTTGCCACATTAAATTGACATCCATTTTTCCTAGCCCAGTCCTCCAAACTATCCAAATCATCCTGTAAAATTTTGACATCTTGTGCACTCACAATTGCTCTACCCAACTTTGCATCATCAGCAAACAAGTGAACACTTTCTCTCAGATCCTTTCCAATATCATTGATGAACAAATTGAAAAGCAGTGGTCCAAGAACAGAGCCCTGTGGCACTCCACTAGTCACAAGACGTCTTTTAGACTCCACTCCTGAATAAACCACTCTTTGATATCTCTCCTTCAACCACCCTCTTATCCATCTCACCAACCCTATATCTATACCCATCTGCTCCAGTTTACTGATTAGGGTTCCATGTGGTATCCTATCAAAGGCCTTGGCAAGGTCCAGTAGTATCACTGTAAACCCATTACCCCAGTTCAGCCGTCACTGTGTTATAAAACGTGAGCAAGTTACTGAGGCATGATCTACCCTTCAAAAAACCATGTTGTCCCGCCATACAATATCCCATTTTCATCTATCCAATCCTGTATTCTTTTCTTGCTAATTTCTCTAAGACCTTGACAATGATTCCTGATATGCTAATCGGTCGGTAATTTACAACAGCAGTCTTGGAACCACCTTTATGCAGTGGAACTATTTTCCCCTCTTTCCACCCCCTCGGGACTAACCCAGACCCGAGACTCAAATTAAACAAAATGCTCAAGGGTACTGACAATTCTTTAGCTGCTTCTCGTACAACACGAGCTGGTATACCATCCAATCCCACAGATGTATTGACATTGAGGTTATGCAATAGACTACTCACCTCCACTTCATTAACCACAATTCCCGTATAATCTACTGGTTTATTCGTTTCTGCAATGTCACCACCTGGATGATATACTTTTGCAAAGTGCTCACTCAGTAACTCAACTATCTCAACTGATTCAGTTACCTCCCTACCATCGGCATTCTTTAAAATCAATCTGCCATGTACATTTTCCCTTTTACTTGCTACATATCTAAAAAACTGTTTAGGATTCTCTTTAGCCTGCATGGCCAATGTTCTTTCGTAATCCTTTTTTGCTTTTCTTACCACACTCGTCACCCTTCTGGCCTGCGCTTTATACCGTTCATGTGCTTGCCGGTCACCCTTCTCCTTAAATTCCCTCCATAGTTGTTTCTTTTTTTGCAACTCAAGCTTAATGGTGTTATTCATCTATTTAACCCCTACTTGATTTATTATTCGGACTCTAGGTATACTGTCAGCCATTGCTTCATGCAAGCACTTCTTAACTACCTCCCATGCACTATCAACTTCTAGTCCTTGCAGTTGTACATGCCATGGCACTGAACCAATCAAACTCCTAAGCTTGTCATACTTTCCAGCCCGATAATTCCACATGTACCCTGTCTTAATTGAAAATTCTACACCTTTAGCCACCTCCCAAGTTAAGACCCTATGATCACTCTCACCGATTGGTGGCAATGTGGTCATATTTGTTACAGCCAAATCCTCAGATGTAATTACTAGGTCAAGCACTCTGACCCCTAGTATTTTCCATTACATGCTGCCGCAGATAGTTATCCCTTAATAACCGCATAAAATCCAGTTCCTTCCTCCCGTGTGTCCTCTCCTCACTCCAATCAATGCGACCATAGTTGAAATCTCCCATAATAATCACCCTCCTTCCACCCATTTCTTCTATTTGCTTGTGCATACTGTCACCACCATCTTTTCCATCACCTGGTCTATAGCAGCACCCAATTGTATATTTAGTTCTGCTAGCTACAATCTCACACCAAATGGCCTCAAATGTTCTCTTTTCTCTATCCTGCAATTCAACTTCTATTCTCCTTGGCTGGAGCTCATCAGCTATCATCAACAATACTCCTCCCCCCATTTTATTCTCTCTGTCATTCCTGAACACACTATACCCATCACATTCAATCCCACTAGTTATATCATCTACAGTCAGCCATGTTTCACTAATACCTATAACCTGTGGTCTGGAAGTGCCAACCATAGCCAAAAACTCTTCCTTCTTGTTCCTAATACTCCTAGTATTAGTGTACATGAATTGCTGTATCGTCTGCGTATTGGAATATCTTACCTTTGAATGGTAGCTGATTAATATCGTGCGTGTAAATGTTGAATAGAGTTGGGGAGAGTACAGTTCCCTGTGGTACTCCACAGGTTACTGGTAGCTCTCTGCTTCCGTTTGACTGATACGTGTGATATGCTTTCTATTTTAAAGGTAGTTTGTAAACCACCTGTGAAGAGGCCCGTCTATTCCAACATGCCTCAGCTTTTCTAACAAGGTTTGATGTGTAATGTATCGAATGCTTTGGTTAGATCAATAAAGACTACCATGGCAATTTTGTTTTTGTCTAAGGTGTCTGTAAAGTCTTCCAAGAGAGATGTTGTTCCCTTATTTTTCTGAAAACCATATTGTGTTTTGGGGATAATATGAAAGGTCTCTGTGTATACTGTGAGTTTCTTCAGTATGATCCGCTCCATAATTTGATTGATTATTGGTAATGTTGCTATGGGTCTGTAATTGCTGATTAAATTTCTTTTTCCATGTTTGTATATGGGTGTGATTATGACTATCTTTAGCATACTTGGTATCTGCCCTGTTTTAAATATTTTATTTATTAATTTTAGTAGGATAGGGCTTAAGCTAGTTGCATGTTGCTTTATATCTTTAGGTCTTATACCATCAATCCCTGGGCCTTTGTTTAGTTTGGTTTGATGTATTGCAGAGAGAAGTTCTGCTTCTTTTATGGTTGGGAACCATAGTGTCTGTTTTGATTGAGGTCCAAGTGAAGGGTTACGTTTTGTGATTGGGGGAATATTTCTGTGCAGTTCTTGGATGGATATATATATATATATATATATATATATATATATATATATATATATATATATATTGGTAGCTTCTCACACTTCATCAGATGCACAAACCCACTGAATCCTTAAAGTATTATTATTTATTAATTTTTATTATCAATTCTAAAACAGACTTGATGTTTATTGAAAATATGAAATTATTGATTTCTAAAGTGAGAGTAAGGTTCTGTATTTGCAATAAATAAGTATTTTATATTAAATAACATTTTATATGAAACTATTTAAGTTTCTTTTTCGGCTGTGAAACAATATGGGATGTAATATCCCATAATTTAAATAACATTTTTAAGTTTATGAAAGATAGTTATAGCAAATTTTTCTCTTAGTCGGAAAATTTTTGACATCATGTTTGTGTATAGGATTTAAAACAAGATTATAATTTCTCATCAAGTGAATTTATAACAGAAAATGGTCCGTCTCAAAAACTATTTCCTAGTTAGTAACTTTCAATGGTTTTAGAAGGTAACAAATAATGTTTCGTTCTTTACAAATGAGCAAATGACGTTTTAGGGATTATGTCGCCTTCATCTATAAAAATACACGTTTGATTTCTGCTAACAGTTTGAAAAGTCTGATTAGAATTGAACGATACTAAATGTTTAAGCATCTTTAAATTATAGTTCACTTTAATTTGGAAGATGATATTGTTTAATCCTTATTAGACTAAACCATCGATTTAATCATTATCGTTTATTATTATTATTATTATTATTATTATTATTATTATTATTATTAACATTCGATATTCTCTAGTTCCATTTCAAATTTACTGCTATAAATCATTGCAACTAGGAATCAGTTTTGAGCTCTGCTGGAGAATCGGCATAAGTATTAAAAATTGAGAGCCAGGTGTGAGATCATTGCCCCGCTTACTGGAGGGCTGAAGTGGATTGAAAAAGTTCCATGTTTGGTCTCTAGAGCAGGGTTTTCAGACCTGGTAAAAAATAAAGAAAACAATACAAAAATATATGAAATCAATAAAAAATAGAAAAAATCTTTAACCCACCCACTATAAGAATGCACTATAGTTTTTATAGAAACCTTTAGTGGGTAGGAGCCACATAAAAAAACAACAGACTACTCACTAAATATTAAAAATATTAAGGATAGTGACGGATCTTGCTCTACCTTTGCAACGAGTTGCCCTAGTGTTGTACTACCCAGGTGATCACTTACGCCTGGACTCGCCGATAGTTCTTCGGCATGAAACTCTTAGATTTCAATCTCCAAGTTTCGTATCCGGCTTTAAAATCATGAGGGATTTATTATCCCCTTAACTTAATTTAGACTACTCACTAATTATCATCATCATCATCATCCGTATCAAGGATTTAGGCCTAGCGTGGCCTGTACCGGCTTTAGAAGTCATCGTTGAATCGTTTAAGAGGACGTCCTGGTTTTCTTTTTCCTAATGGCTTGTACTTGAAGGCTTGTTTCGGTAATCTTTCTGTTTTCATTCTTTGAACGTGTTCCATCCATTTGTGTTTATATTTTTTAATTTTTTCTATTACTGATTCTTGGTCTAATTTTATCATAATTTCTTCGTTTCTTTTGTGATCAAATAGGGTATACTTTGCAGTTTTTCTCATAAACTTCATTTCTGCTGTCATTAATCTTTGTCTTTTTGTTTTATTGTCCAGATTTCACTTCCATACATTAAGACTGGTAGGGCTAATGTATTGTATACTTTTAGCCTCGTTTGTTTTTGAAGTAGGTTTGGTTTAAATATAGAGTTAATTACACCTGTTATTTTTAAATATTTTACAATTTTTACGTTTATATCTTTTTCATTTTCATATGTGATCATACATCCTAGGTAGTTAAATGAATTCACCTGTTCTAAGATCTTGTTATCTATTACTATTTTAGTTCTTGCTGGATCTTGTCCTTTAAAGGCTATAGTTTTTGATTTTTCCGTTAATATTATCATACCACAATCTTTGGATATCTCATTTAGATCTAAAATAGCTTTCTGTAAGTTAGCTTCAGAATTTGTAATTATTATTTGGTCGTCGGCAAAGAGGAGAATGTTTAAGTTTACTGTAGGAGAAAGTTTAATTCCTTGATGTAAATTTTTAGTCCATTTTATTATTATTTCATTTAAGTAGATATTAAAAAGCGTTGCTGAGAGTGGACATCCCTGTCGGACACCCCTTGGTTTATCTCTCTTGTATATGATGACTAGTGATTTAATGCTATTTGTATTTGATTATTTTCATATATACTTGTGATAGCTTTTAGGATATTATTTGGTATTTGTCTTTCTTTTAATATGCTAAATAAAATGCTTCTTTTAACTTTGTCAAATGCTTTTTCAAAGTCAATAAATGCAATATGTGTTTCTAAATTGTATTCTCTTCTTTTCTCTATTATTAATTTACTAATAATTATTATCTAATTATCTTAACTGCATAATTGGTATGGATATGTGTCAATAGTACACCGAGAGATTTCGTCAGGTGGACACCTCCGCCTCGCTTATTCTTAGAGGCTTGAAGTGGCTTGAGAAAATTCATATTTGATCTCTAGAGAAGCTCTTTTTTTTTCTTTTTTTTTATGTAGCTTCTACTTTCGAAAGGATTTTCTGTAAACATATAGTACATTCGTACCATGGGTGAGCTCTAGATTTTTTCTAATTTTTTTTATTAATTTTATATATATTATTTATATAAACGCTACATATTTATTATATGTATAAACGCTACATATAATAAATCCTTGACCACCCATGATACTACTAATATAATCCAGGTTTATAACCTTTCGAGTATAGGAGTCATATAAATAAAAAAGAATGATTTAATAGTAGTTATCATGTTATCGATACCAACCAACATATTGAAATATCCTAATTACTTATATTAACCATCCTTTGTAACTAGATCAATATCGTACTAAATTATCAATTACAGTATTATAACTAGGATTCCAGTCTACCTTTTATAAGACAATTTAAGCTTTTTCTGTTCAATTAGTGTGAGGAATCGCTCTGATTATACTAACTGCGATGAAATTTGGGATTCGTCAGGTTTAGATAATACAGATTTAGGAAATTTAGGTATTAAGGATATTACCTGTATGAAATTTAACTGAAGTGCACTTGCTTTTTGTTAAATAACATAGCATTTAAAAGAAACCACGAAATTCAGTATTTTTTTTAAATTTCGTTTAAACTTTGACGAAATTAGTATAATGAGTTTATCAAAATTTCAAATCGCTTTCCAAAAATCACCCTTCACAACTTCCCCTAACAATATATTCCAAACAAACCAAACAACATGCGGAACTCAATGTTGTAAATAATATTTTAATGAATATTCTGAGTATTTCAAAGCACATTTCATGACTTCCAACTAATTTATGAAATCAATTGATTGTCAGCATTCTCTGAAATGTGGTAAAGGTCATACAGTATTGTTTATTTTGTTATAGTTTTTTTTTTTTTAAATTATACTGTTATTTGCAGTCTCATACACTAGACCAGTAGTTCTCAACCGGTGTTCCCAGGAACACTTATGTTCCGCGAACAGGGTACAGGTGTTCCGCCTGTGGAAGATGTCACACGATACAGTTCTGAGTGTAATTGGCCACTCTGATCCTAACAACTGAAGACTGCTTTATGAAATTTTAAAATTTCAATGGGAGCTGTGCGTAGGAATTTGTACGGACGGTGCTCCATCAATGGTAGGCTCTGTTAAAGAATTCGTTACATTTGCAAAGAAAATAAACCCAAATACTATACTACGAACTGTGTTTTGCACAGAGAATTCCTAGTTTCAAAAATATTACCGGAAATATTAAAACTTGTACTAGACAAGTTGTAAATATGGTAAATTACATAAAGTCAAGATCTTTAAAATCACGCCTTTTTTTTTTAAAAAAAAATTTTGCATTTCCGTGGAAGCCAAGTGCGAATCTTCGCGTTTGCACACTGAAATAAGAAAAGGGTATCCAGGGGTAAAGTGCTATTCCAAATTTTATAACTTTAGAATGAATTATTGCCCTTTTTCAAAATGTGAGCTTGGTTTCTTAATATTAACCAATATAAAAACTAAAAAGCGTGAACGACTTACTAATATAGACAAAGAGATGAGGGTATCACATATTGATATTGCTGCAAAAGCCAACAATTTCAAGTATCGTATTAAAATAAGTTCCATTTTTATAAAAGGCAAGTCCATGCATATTTTTATTGTTAGTTTTATGACCCGAATGCTTTTGCTGTTCCCCAAATATTTCTTATAATCCTAAGCGTTGCGTGACTTCGAAAAGGTTAAAGAACCACTGCACTAGACATAAATAGCAGTGCATTTTCAATTTATCATTCACGGCAAAAATTAAGGAATCGTTTTCTTATTAAGAATTATAATTCAATGTTCTTTTGTTATTAATTTAATGATTTTCAAACTTTGAAATGAAACCCTTTCATGCATGTTTTGGATATTATCTTTCTTGTCTTATTTTATCTCTTTTTTTGTCAACAGAAAGCAAAAGTTGCGACTCAAAGCATTCAAATTCTCGTAACAAAAACGAAACAAGCAAAACTGTGTAACCTTAACTAAAATCACGATAGGAAATCTTGTAACGTGCGATAAAAATGCAAACAAATTTTGTTTGGAAACCGAATTATATGAAATTACTTTAATATTTTAATGGATTTATGGCCAGATTAAGGCAATTGTACACGTCATCCTTCTGAATTCGCAAATCTCACTATTCATGCTGCCCTGTATTTCCTGTTAAAATATGATCTCTCCGTCATTAATGCCCTACTGCACTGCTTTTATTCTATCCAATACCATAGCTGTCCCTACGTGTTTCTGTGACCTCATTCTGCTTTTTCCATAACTGTTGATATTAATAATAATAGCATTTGTCTGATTTTACAAGAACGACACGCCAGGGACATACATTGTACAACAATAGTTGTCTGACTTACCGGAAAGAGATTGCGTGATAGGTGTGGTTTTTAAATACAGAAGAGAGACAGTGTTCTTTTCTGATTTTCCCCCTAACACAATATGCCTTTCGACGAAGGCTTTCAAATCGACACTTACATGCACTAACATAAACAATCAAACCAACCTTTATCCAAGACTTTTTTCAACAGCTGGTTTGAGTACTCATAATCAATGTGATCCAAAGAGTTTCAAATTACAGTGAAAACGTTATCTCTACATTAACAATTTCCTTCCTAGAATCGGAATGTAAGAATTCTCATTACGTAGATTAACGTTAACACTGTTAAACGAAGAGTTTACAAGAAAACTTCTAGCTTAGAAGGGAATGGTGATACAATTGCAGGCCACGATGTTCGACACTTAACAAAATATGTGACACTTAACTTTACAGTTACAGAGACAATATAAAGACTTATAACTGCACGCGCGATACGGGCAGACGCAAATTTAACGAAGATAAAATTTGATTTTTAAGTCGCGCGTTGAAAAAGATATGAAAAGATAAAGGGTTACTACAGTTTGTAGACCGTCTTATATTGAAACTGCGTTGTATAAGTACCGCGTTCAACAAGGGTTACTACAATTTGTAGACAGCGTTGTATAAGTACCGCGTTATACGAGGGTTACCTGTATAGCATATGTCGTCAGTAAATATAAAGTTACAAATATATTTTCGTTCCCAAGTTAATCAATGAACAAGAGAGAGATTTCTATACTTTAAAAAGAGGTGATGTTGAAAGACGAGTACTTTGCTCATTCTCTCTGCCTCCACTCCTAGCGTTACCATGGTTGCTACAGTCTAACTTATAAGTTCCTGCATTATTATTATTAGATGTTTTAACAAATTCCGCCGAAAGTGGGAGAGATGCCAATTTGTTGAACAATGGCCATTGAAATATCTATTCTAAAAATGCAAGCAGCACAAACCGAACATTTTTGTGAGCCTGTGGCTTTACGTCTTAAAAAAAAAAAAAAATCGAACGGCTTCGAGAACAATGACATAAATACTGGAGAAGATACAGAAAAATACAGGCTACCCTTTTCTTTTTACTAAGGCTTGCTACATGTTTTATTTCGCAAACAATTCTTAATGCACTTCTAGAACTGACTGCACGTATACCAGGGCCTTTACAAGCCGCCAAGACAAAACACATCTATGTGGAAGAAAACTTAAATGGTGACACCGAGGCATTAAAAATTAGCAACTCATCAGAAATTCTCTTTCTCCGGAGAGGTCGAGGAATGAAGTAAACAGTAACACACCGCTTAGTGATTACAGATACTTGAGGTATAATAAAATCGCAAATTTACCTTGTAGCTCTTAATTAGAACTTCAGAAGGCAATTTATGTGATAACCGAGCCAACAAAGGATAGCTGCTAGGATATTATGAATTATTAACCTTTAATGTAAGTAAAGGAGAATATTTTCTCCTCAAACATACATACATGCATCTTCAAGGCCCACCTTTCCTAATTGGGTTGTGGGGACAACAGCTGCAAGAGGAACTTCCAATGGTCACTATCCTCTGCCACCAAGCTCAGGTGTTCTGTTGGGATTCTCAAACGTGTCCACCCAAGGTTTTGGATATAACCTATCCAGCGAATCCTTGGCCTTCCACGTGGCCTCCCACCCTCTGGCTTGGCAAAGAGGGCCTGCTGAGGGACCCTCTCTTGTGGCATTCTGACCAGGTGCCGGTATCAATGTAACTGCGATCTCTCAACACGGAGAAGCAGTATTGAGGGTTTCCCTAATTGCAGAGCTTCTGACTCTTTCAAGTCTTGTCAGCTCCGCATCCCCTCGAAGGAACCTCATTTCAGCCACTTGGATTCGTGTCCGCATTCTTTCGGTCATTACCCAACTCTCATGACCATAGGTGAGGATGGGGACATAGACTGTATTGAAGACAGCCAGCTTTGCCTTCTGGCTTAACTCCCACTTCAATACTACGGAAAGGCCAAGTTCCCACAATATTGAGCTTGCTAAGCCAATTCGAGTATCTAGCTCTACGTCCCACTTTCCATCACTTGTGAATATGGACCCAAGGTATTTAAACTTCTCCACCTGCCTCATTGGGACTCCACTTACATGTAGAGTGAACTGGGATGATTGTCTTGAGACCATAAATGTTTCAGTTTTGGCCACACTGATCTTCATTCTGGCATCTGCACAAACACCTACAAACCTATCCAGGGTCCGCTGGAGGTCATCTGTGAAAGAGCTAAGCAGAACTAGGTCATCTGCAAAAAGCAGACGTCCAATGCAACATCTTCCAATTCTGACACACTCACTGCCTCGGCTGTGCCTATCAATCCAGTCCATAAATATTATGAAAAGGAGGGGTGACAGAACACACCCTTGGTGGAGGCCAACAGAGACTGTGAAAGGTTCAGACTTTATGCTGTTTACCCTGACACAAAATTCTGGGCATTCATACAGGGACTTGGTGGCAGCTAATAGTTGCCCATTCACTCCATACTCCTGTACTACTTGCCAAAGTTTATCCCGAGGAACCCGGTCATATTCCTTCTCTAAGTCCACAAAACATGTGTAGACATTCTTGGCATATTCCCAAGATTTCTCAAAGACTTGCGTTAAAGTGAAGATTTGGTCAGTTGTGCTTCTACCAGGACGAAAGCCACAATGTTCTTCCTGGAACTTTGACTTAACTATGCTCCTGCACCGTCTTTTCAAGCACCTAGCATACACTTTCCCAAGCAGGCTGAGCAGAGAGATGTCACGATAGTTACTGCAATCATACTGGTCTCCCTTCTTGAAGACTGGTATTATTATGCCTGTCTGCCATTGCTTTGGTGCTCGCCCAGATATCCAAGCAGCCTGACATTCGAGTTAGCCCGAGAACACCGTCTCGATTTAAGGCTTTTAGCATTTCGGGCCGAATTTCATCATCGCCAGCAGCCTTGCCCAATTTTAGCGATTTTATTGCTAAATGGACCTCTTCTGCTGTGAGACTAGTCACTGCCCCGATCTGCACCTCTTGGATGTCCACAATTGCTGGGCCATCCGGGTTAAGAAGGCTCTCAAAGTATTCCCTCCATCTGTGGAGGATATCCTTCTCGGTTGTTAAAAGTGCACAATCAGAGACCTTAACTGCTCTTGCTGTACACAATTTCCTCCCTCAAAGGCGGCGGATGGTCTGCCAGAATACTTTGTTTGCATTTGCATAGGATGAGCCTAAACTTTCTCCAAAGGATTCCCAAGCCTTCTGCTTTGCTGTATTTACTGCCTCAGCATACCTCAAACGCATCTCAGGTGACCTGACCCTAAACCATGTTAGGTAGGACTCCTTTTTTGTCCGGACAGTTTTTTTGGACTTCTTGGTTCCACCAAGGTGTCCTTTTCTCACTGCCCGTTGCCACGACGATCCGCTTTCTGCCACAGCATGAGAGTGCAGAGGCAGCGACAGCAGTTCTGAACAGCTTCCACTCTTCCTTAACATCTGCAGTATGCTTGGGAATCTCTTTGAACGTGGAGGAAATGTCATCTGCAAAATTCTTCCTCACAGCCTCATTTTCCAATGCCTCCCATTTCACGCGTATAGCTGCTTAGGCCTACCAGCGTCGATGGTAGCATCTGGTTTCTGAAGCCATAGAGTGCACACAACAAGGTGGTGGTCAGTTGTCAGATCTGCCCGTCTTCTCACACGAACGCCCAACACTGAGGAAAATAAGTCTGCTGAGACTATAAAGAAGTCAACCAGAGAGCTTTGTTCTAGTGTATCCCTGTACCAGGTATAGTTATGGACTTCTAGGTGCTGGAAGAAGGTATTCATTATGGACAAGCTGTTAGTACAGCAGAAGGCCAATAATTTCAACCCATTCGCGTTAAGATCAGGGGCGCCATTCCTCCCAACCACACCCCTCCATGTCTGGTCATCTGTTCCAACATGTGCATTGAAGTCACCCATTAGCAGGACTAATTCCATGTCTGCCACCCTGTCAAAAGCAGCATCTACTTCCTCTAGGAAGGCAGAGTATTCTAACTCCAGATTAGGTGCATAGGCTTGCACCACAGCCAAATCATGGTTTTTCATCTGAAGCCTTAACACACACATACTCGTCCCCCCAATGGGATCCACTCAGCAACACAGTCTGACAGCTGGGGGCTTGTGAGTATCCCCACACCCGCCTGAGCAGACATTGTCGAGCTCACACCAGAGTAGTAGAGCTTCCACGCCTTATCCTGGTCGATAGTTCCAGAGCCTCTCCTCTTGTTTGAAGAAAGCCCGACCAAGTCTAGCCTGTAGTGCTTGGCTTCCTCGACCAGTTCCAACTCCTTCCCTGTCAGAGAGAAGATGTTCCAGTTGCCTAAAGCCATAGTCTGGTGGCAATGTCGTTGCCATTTTCACCCTCTTGCAGAACCATTTCCTTGCGCTGCCTCTAAACACCTCCCCAAACGAGTAGCGAGCCCATTGATGGAGTTTCCTCTAGCAGAGTGTTGAGGAGTGGTGGCTAAGGGAGACTGCGACATATTTTTCGAACGGGTCCGTCTGCTCTAAAACCCGAACGCGTCCCTTGGTAACCCGCGCGACGGACGATGCGGTATGAACATTTTGTGATGGCCTGATCATGTTACAGTGTTTGATAATGTCCTGTTAGCACAAGACGAAATGACACAGCAAAATAGGAAAGATTCCCCTCGAATACTCTAATAGCAATCGGAGGAAGGAGCAAGAAGAGAAGAAAGAAAGAAGCAAGGGAAGAAGAGGAGGGACCAGTCTATAGATAATATAATAGATGTATATTACATGAAGTAAGGCATGGTCCAGCCTCAAGTACCTCGGGTTTGCCACGCCCGCACTCACTAAAGTGAGCCCCTGAGGCTTTCTCCTCAAAACAGCCTCAAAATTTACTTTCTTTATAGGAAACATAAGAGATCAATACGAAATGTATTCGACTACATTTCACCAGTATTAAGTCCACATTGTCAAATATTCGTTGACGAAAAATAAAAGCTATAATGTCCTGCTTTAAAAATAATTGATTAAAGACTTCAGTGTTAACAGGAAATTATTTGTAGCAAACGTGTCAGAGCTGAGAACAGCAAACTTTTCATAATCAACGACCATATTATCGTTATTAAGGTTTCTCACGTTCCATGCTGTTAACACATTCTTCTAAGAAACTGTGGGCCATTAAAATAACTTTCTAAAATTTTAAAGGATTATTTAAAATATTCAAGAACATCGTTAAAGCTTAAAGGGAAATCGTTTTTAATTTAAGTATAGTATTGTTTATTTGAATAAAACAGAACGCTATTTAATTTGCATCTAGGTCTCGAGACTTCCTGGTAGTGGTCTGATTCAATAAAATTTCACAACGTTAAAGTACCACAGAGTTTCTAATTATTTCTAACTTTAAAATGCGTGTCTTTCCAAGAATTTATTCTAGAATTTTATGTCTTTCCAAACTATTCTCCGTAACAGTTTTTAAAATAACTGATTTGATCAATGTTTTTGTTTTTCCAGGTTGCCCAGCAATGAAACGAAGGACTTCTACAAATGTTTGGGAAATAAAGCGAACATTGGTACTTTTTCTAGTCATCTTCTGGTTTTTCTGTGTCAAGGTTGGTATATTTTCTAATAAATATTTACAAAGCACATAAAATGCCTGTAATGCACTTAAGAAACTATTGTTTTAGTGATTTAGTGGCGGAGTTCAGCTAAAGAAACTAAAGTTGTTTTGGGGGAGCTCCATTACTGGAATAGAACGTGAAAAAAAAAATAAAAGGCACGGCCATCCTAGAAGAAAGTGTGGCATTAGTTTGTATTTCTCGTTGTCTGTAGGTTTTTAGATCTTTCTATTTTTTTGTCTCTTACCAGTTATGGTAAGAGACAAAAAAATAGAAAAAAAAGTATTTTCAGGACTGGGGCAATTCATGGTAAAGGAGAAATAAGTTCTGATCGCTTGCCTTGGTATCTCCCATAATACGTGTTTGGATAAAATATCAAAATTATGGTAAAATTTAAAAAAAAAAATAAACATGAAAAAATATTGTTTATTATCGATAAAATTATACAGTTTGGTATAATTCAAAATTACTTAAAAATAAAATCCATTCTTCTTGTTTTGTTTCGATCGAAAATGTGAATAACATTTTCCTTGATGTTTGTGAAAATAATAAAAATCCATCTTGTAGCACTTAAAGGTTGCATTTCTGAGGTCATAATTGTCAATAACCCAATAATGTTCTAAAATATAAACTATAACAAACGTTATGTCTTTTAATTGTAATATTTAAAGAGACGGAGTAAACACGATAAGCACTACGAACACTCTACTACTGGCGCAAACTGCATATAAACAACGGTGGAACTGCGCGACGGACAGTGCCGCATTACGATAATAGCTCGCATCTCACTATGACGTGCATATGCTTGCGCGCGTAGCAATATGACACTGTGGTAAACACAGTACTGCTAGCGTCCTTCGCCCTCCTAAGTGCTACAAGATGGATTTTTATTATATTTTATACAAAATAAGAGAATTGTATAGGATTGTTGATGATAAAATTAAATACTACAAGAAAATATTAATAAATATATTTATATATCGAGAAAAATTGGAGGTGCTGCAGTTCCGCAGTGTCTATGCACGAGCCGCCCCTGATTGTCCCATTTGGGGTTACTATCCTTCACAATGATTTCGTCTGCAGAGATATAAACCACGTAGTCCTAAAAAAAAAAACATCAACTACGATAGTTCACCAATTAATATTTATTTGAAGTTCTTTAGCGACAATTTTCTAAAGAACGATCACTAAGTTACTCGGCCCTTATTATGATCAAATTTTAATTTTGTCTCTCATAAATCGCTTCTAAGTGCATCAACCCAACAGCGTTAAGGTAGATGGGCTGATGCCATTATGGTAATACATGAGTATAAAAGAGGTACGCGAAAAAAATACCTGAGAGTCCTTTTCTGCTTTTTTGCATCAAACCCTTATTATGTATATAGAGGGGTTCAAAATTCCACGTACAAACTTTCAGGGGAGGTAGAGAACATCAAAATCAACCCTATTCACATTAGAAAGCATGACCGGAAAAGTCACCTGAAAGTGACAGGTGGCGCTGTTCGCCAGCGCTCCAGATGTGCAATTGGGGCTTCCTCGTTCAAGCTTTCGACGTTGTACGAAGAACATGCGTCGTTTTACGAACGCTGAGATGGCAGACATGCACCTCGTTTACCATATTATGCATCCAACTACTATTGAACTGTTCAGTTACGCCTAATAAAGTTTTTTTTTTTTTTACACTACTTACTGCCTTGTGTTATTTCTGTATCTTTGTGTCCCTGTTAGTACCTTCCGGTGGCGTTTCCGGTCATACTTTCCTATGTGAATATTGCTGATTTTGATGTTCTCTACCGCCCTTCAAAGTTTGTACGTGGAATTTTTAGGTCATGTTTTCTTTATAACTGGAAGTAACTTTTGATACGACAGTAGAGTTTTATTCCGATATTTATTTATTTTTTCTGTTCTATAGGTCCACGCACTGAGGATACACTTTATTTTGATTCTCTCCTCCTTTTTTGTTTTCCTGTCAGTTTTCTCTTTTTTTTTTAGTTTTATATGAATTCCAGCTATAGCACGTTAGAACAGCAAGGAAGTTGACTGAGATTATCTGGAAACGTTGCTCAAGAGAACAAACCTGAATATTTTCCATGTACAACTCCAGTAACAGGCTTGTAGTCTCACACCAGGCAATGGTTATCATCTTCCATTTTTAAGTGGCAGGTTGTTCACGAACAAGCATCCTACAACCTGTTAGGAGTGGAAAATAGGACTAGATTTATTGGCGATTTCATGTCAGGTTTTTAACAGTTTGGTTGAAGTTAGTTGTAATTAGGCTTAGTCAACAAGGGCAAGAGGCCAGTATGTTAAGTCGGTTAATGGGTGTGTATGTTCTTTTCATAGTTTGTCTTTTATGGGATCACTGTATATATTTCTGTGAATCCCACCCACAGGAGGTTGTGAAGTTATCAGAAATTGGCACTGTATAACTAAGGATTAGATTATGGAAATCCTACCTTGGAGATCAAACGTGGTAATTTTTACGCCACTTCCGGCTTCTTATAAGTAAGATGGTGGTCTAAAACCAGGAAACGAAAACATTCTACCATCTAAATACAGCAATCCCTCGATTAATGCGCCCCCGATTAGTGCTTTTCCATTAGTGCATCATTTTTTTTCGATACCCAAATTCGATTAATGCGCCTATACACATCTTAAAAATAAATGTTACAAATTTAAAAAATTTTCTATTTATACATTTTTATGGCTAACTATTAAAAAAAAGCACTCACCAGAAGGAAACATTTACAAAGTTATTTTTAATGGCATAATACACTACTTCCATGTACACTATGTATACTAGGTTCCAAATTTTTACCGCCAAAATTTATGTCGTCTGCTGACTGCTATAGTACGCCTACAGATTCGAGACCGTTCGACACTTCTGCGCATGTCACAAAAAGGAGAATCCATTCCGATAATAGGATAATCAATTCGTCTTCTGGGATGAGTTGTTTTTTATTACACCTCGGAAAATTAACTTCTCTTTTATGATCATTGTAGCTTTTAAAGTGGTAACTGTTTTGTTTGTATAACAGTTGGGAAATTTTATCTATAAAGCACGTGATTTCGCATGTTGGCGACCAATTTGTAAGTCCTTCATTTCTTTCTTCCCTTCAATGATAACGTCCAAGAGTTAATTAAATCTAATTCTGAAGAATTGAGTGATTCCTACCTGCTAAATTTAGATGCACAGCTGGAAGATCCCGAAGAATATGAAGAAAATTTAACCACTGATAGTCAGCCAAAAGAGATTTCACAGAAACAATTTGAAAATATTTTTCGTACAATCGAAGTTTTTAAGCAGCAATGCTCAGAGGCTGACCCTGGTGAAGAGAGAACCAGTAAAACTTGCAGAAGAGGCAATAGGGCCATACCATCGGTTGAATGAATAAAAGAAACAAAATGCCGCCAAACTACGTTAGCTCAATTCTCTGTTAAGAAGTAGAATAATAAATTTATATTCTGAATATGTTTTATTGTCTTTCAGCTTCATGATCTTCCTTTAACTAGATCCCGAGACATACCTTAATTCTTTTATAAAAAAAAAAAATTAAGGGTCATAAAAGAAATCTGAGGAACGAATTATCCAGTCTCAACATAGGCGGAAGAGTCCTCGCATCTAAAAAAAACATCTCGCGAAACAAACAAATCGACTGCTAGACACGCGTAGTTAAGAAACACAATGCACTGTCTGAGTCTTAGTTGCTTTGGCCACAATATCAACCAAAATGCAACCAAACAGAATCAGGCTTAATGGGAAGCAGTTCATATGCTATGGAAACACTTATTTCCCATTCTACTTTAAATTATTTAAAGTGAAGTGAGAAATTCTCTAAATTCTGCAGTTATCTTGGGGAACTACAGAATTCAAAATGAGACAGCCCTGTTTATTTGAGACCTGACGTGGGTTGATAAAAAGTTCCATGTTTTGTCTGAGGAGAGCATGGTTGTGGATTATTCTGATTCTTGTCCATCCATGGCTAATACTGATAAATTTATTACATTTCATGAGTATGAGTCACGAAAATATGTATTAAAGCTCGAAATGATTGCCATCTATAATAGCATATGGACAAGATTTTTAAAGAGGAAAGGCAGGAAATTTTATCGTATCTAAATACTCGAACAACTATCTTGGCCGGATTGGCTGATTGTACAGGTCTCAGCTCTCTGCCAACGAGACGATGGATTTGAATTCCGTTGTGACAATGGATATTTATGAAAATCTTTAGGGATAGATGGACTTCATCATTCAGTATGTGAAACCACCATCCTGCTTATTTGATCCCTGAAATGTTTTGAAAAATCCCATGTTTGATCTCGTGATCAGGATGGTTTACAACTTATCTAAATTGGTACTTAACTAAGATACTGCATGAGATTCATAACCTTTTCTGATTAGGATTGTTAAAAATTATCGTCCTTTCTGGTACTTTTGCCTAGGCTATTGACCTTAAATCATCCTCAATAATTGTGTTTCCATCTCTTTGCACTGAGATGGTTCATTGCCCGTGCTAATGATCTAGATAATGTCATATGTTCATTCCAAATCTACAAAGTTCAATGTCCAGCTTAATTTTTCTCTAGAAAGAGATCAAAAGAATCTTGGCTATTCTGACTCCAAAATAATGTCCTAGTCCCAAATGGAATTTCCCAGAGGGTTCAGACGGTTTGTTATCCTTAGATGTATTCTGTTTTTATTGTTTTTCCATATATATATATATATATATATATATATATATATTTTACTGTTACTCATCCTGAACCTTGGAAGTTAGCCAACACGCAAATGATTCCTAAGAATTGAGACAATATATCATCAGATCATCGCCTTAATTTTCTTACTTCAAAAATCCTTTAACAAACAACTTTTACATCACTTGAAACCTTTCAGCTAATAAATAATAACTGCATTATGGAGTCCGTCACTATTGATCGACAGGAAATTTTCTTATTTATTTGACTTGCCGTTAAATAAATGCCATGGAGGAATTGAACGAGATTGCAGTGATTGTCCTTGCCAACTTCCACAGTCATTTCATTTGGTTTGGCATGAATTTCTTAAATTTAGGTGTCTTTTACAGGTAGGTTGCCATAATTTTTCTATCAGCGTGAAATAACGAATAGTTTCTGTTTACAACGGATATTATCTTATATTCTAATTTAGAATTGCACTAGAATTCTGGATAAGAAACCTTTAGAACAATCGGAGAACTTCCATTTAGTAGACTGGGAGACTATTTTGGAGTCAGACCGGACAAGATTCTTTTGATCTCTTTCTAGCGAAAAATCAAAGCGAGGCATCGAACTTTGTCTAGAATGTCTTGAAAAAAGACGTTTTAATGCTACGATAAAAACTAATCCCGCACTCCAATCTTTCAGCATCGTCTCCATCTTACTGTAGAAGATTTAATGCTCGAATAATTTCAAGCATGACATCATAACCAAATACTGAGAATGAAGATCGAATATTTTCTGAAAAATCGTCAGACAGCAGAGGAATAGAAGTCAGATTTTTAAAAAAAAATTACAACGTTGTAAATTAACATTGCAAAATGTTGAACTGATTCAGAATACGCTTTGTAAAGCTTGTTTAATGAAAGCAAAAGATGTTAGTAAATAATTTAGCAAATAAATAGTGAACATGACACATATATCGTATGTTTTATCGTTTCAGGTTGCCACTGTCGTTAGGCGTCCCGGTAAGTCTTTCTAAATAATCCAATAATTCAGTGTATCGAATACTATTTTTATAATAAGTAAAAACTTTCTATTTTAATTAAAATCTAGTTTAATGTAAAACAGTATTCTGAATTTGTTTTTAGTGTGTTATTATTCATTCTCATTTCTCCCCTTCACTTCTAAAACGTTATTCATGATTCTGTTTACCGTAGTTTCTGCCGATCCCATTGGACCATGTTACTTTACTAACAGTTCCGGAGTTTTAGATCCGTGCTTTTTTGATTTTGCGCTGCCAGAAGAGAATTACAGCATTTTCAGTTGGGAATTGAGTTGCGGATTGGATGCCTACTGGGTAGGAGGCCCAGCTGCTGATCAAAATGGCAATAAATCAGGTATGATATGCCTGTTGATTTTCAAGTAGTTTTATGAGGTAATTTGATGATTCATAATTATAATTAAGAAAATAATGCGAAATAAGTATTTGAAATATAATTAAAATTTATGTGAAAAATCAATTATACTCAAATAATCAGTTATTGTTGTTCAATGATTAATGAATGAACTTTAGCGTGCATATTAGCAGGGGCGAATTCTCCATGCTTGCTATGCTTGCTGCGCAAGCTCATTCATTGAGAAAGAAGTAATATTTATTTGTTAATAAAGGCATGCATTTATAAGTATTCCATTTAGGCTTTTATTTTTGTAGACAGAAGACGTCTTAAGATTGCGCGGCAATAATTCAGCTTTGCGTTGTGTATCTTTATAAACAAAATCAAAAACATAACACTCGACAAAGACGACTTATTAGTCAGTTTTGACGTTTCTGCCCTTTTCACTAATTTCCCCATCAATGACACAATTCTCCTACTACAGAACAAATTTCCGCCCGACATTACGGCCCTCTTTGCCCACGTACTAAAGTCCGGTTACTTCGTGTGGCAAAACAAATTCTACCTACAAAGGAAGGTACAGCCATGGGCTCACCATTATCCCCCCAATCGCGAACTTCTACATGGAAACCTTTGAGCAAAGGGCTCTTGATTCCGCCACGCTTCGACCGACAATCTGGCTCAGATACGTTGACGACGTGTTCGCGATCTGGCCGCACAGGCGACAAACGCTAAACACATTCCTCAGCCACCTAAACAAACAACACGAACGCATACAATTCACCATCGAAATCGAAAACCAAAATTCGCTCCCGTTCCTAGACACACTAGTTACACGTCTTCCTTCAGGCAGTCTATCCTTCACGGTCTACCGAAAACCGACACACACGGGCCAATACATATATGCGAATTCATACCACCACCCAGCACAAAAATATGGAATCATTAACACCCTTAAAAACAGAGCCACAACTATTTGCTCTAACCAGCAAGCCCTGAAACAAGAACTAAAAATCATTAGTGACACATTCATAAATAATGGCTATAACAAAAATACTGTCAATAAAATACTCTATAAAACCACAACAAAAACGAATCTAGACTACAGTAAAACCATAGCCATCCCATACATTAAAGGGTTATCAGAAAAAATCAACAGAATCCTACAACATTATAACCTCAATGCTACCTTTAAACCACCCACAAAACTTTAAACCATATTCAGCTCCTCTAAGGATCCTCTCCTCCCATTAGCACATCCTGGAGTCTATTGCATCCGCTGCACCTGTAACTTACCGTACATTGGTGAAACAGGACGAACAATCCCTATACGCAAGAAAGAACACATTAGACACATTAAATATAACCATTATTGTGAAGCAGGCCTCTCAGACCACGCACTTAACACCTTACACCAAATCAACTGGAAAAGCACCTGCTCCTTACACCGCACAAAAACATGGTACGAAAGAAAATTTAAAGAATCCTGCGAAATCCTGATAAACCACCCAAATATCAACAATAAAGATGGTGTGAAAATTCCAAGGATCTGGATGGCACACATTCAGCCAACCTAATATGAAAGATTCAACATAAGTCAGGACTCTAGCCAATCCGCTAGTATTGGAAACCATTCCACTCCAACTGGCTGGAATGATGTTAATATATGTATATAGTAGACAACACAAATAATAGGACTCTAGCGTTAATGTATAATTTTTTATTTTATTTTATTTTTTATTTTATTTTATTATTATTATTATTTTTTTCACCAGAGGTCAGGCCAACAATTGTGGTAGCGGTTGGTCAGTGTCTTTAACGAACCAGTCTGATTGTAGTATAGCTTGTTTCTTGTGTATATTTGTACGCTCCTGAAGATGACCTTGACATAAAGGTCGAAACGTCGAATTGTAAATTTTAGTAATATTAAACTAAAGTTTTTATTCAAACACGGTAGTTGTCTCCATAATTTCCAAAAATGCATTCGGATCACCGTGCAAGCCTAACAGAAAGGATTAACTTATTAACTTTAATAATTATCACCAGTTAATAAAATTAATTATTAACTGGTGATAATATCTGATAACACGCCATGTCTTGTAGATCCTTCAATTATTTATTTTCGTTTTAGTTAATTTTCGAAGAGATCATATCATCTGCAGAACATTGGACTGTAATGGTAATCCCAATTTAGTAAACCATGTGAATCGATCGTACAGTTACATTTTTACGAGATAAATACGAATTCTACGAGTGCAACAGTTAATGCATGTTATAATGAAGGAAAAACTCGTTTTCTCTCTTTAGCAGTCACTTTCCTGATGGATATTCCACCAAATAATCAATAGTTTTATTACCATCGTAACACCATATTAGGTTTGAAGTTGCAGAACAGCACCGCTATTCATTTCTTGAAGTACATCTCACTATATTCCAACATCAACATCATTATATTTTTACTTGGTGCTTTGAACGTGAGTTTATTAATGTGCTATCATTGATTTATTTAAAATATCTGCTTAAGTGTGTATTAAAGTATATATTTAAATATCTACCTTAATTGGGTTTGTACCAGTGGCAGCCTGTACGTAAGCATTGCGACACTGCAGCACCCCCAAGGAAAAAATGAAAAAAATTAAATTTTGTTTGTGTTTATAAATAATAATAATGCTTACAACATTATATAAATGCAATGCAACATGTTAAAGGTTACAGCTTATGTTTCGACAGTGATTGAATAGTTAATAATTGGAATTGTTCCATTAAAGCTTTAGATTATTACGAAACAAATACTCTACACTGCGATCTAACGCAGTGTCGGGATTATCACATTCGACCAATTGCCGCCAAACTCGCCGATATTCGTTTGCGCTTGTGATTGCACGTTTGGGCAGTGTATCGTATGCTTGCGCGTGTTATTTCTGTGAGATACGAAGCTTTTATCATAGGTGGTGTTCGTGGTGAGGGTGAACTATTTTTTGTAAATATTATTTTATTTTGTTAAAATAGCATATAATTATTTATTTATTATAGATACAAGGCTGAATTATGACGCGTGTCACTGTTGAAAATATGAAAAGAATATTATTTTTTCAATTATCGTTACACGAAACAAATGCACTGCGATCTAACGCCGATATTCGTTTGCGCTTGTCATTGCTGTTGATACGAAACTTTTATTATTGGTGTTTGTTCGTGGTGAGGATGAAATATGTTTAATAAAGCAGTTTTTAATATGTAATTTATTTATTAATAAATTGGCCACTGATTAGGAAAAAAAGATTATTTATTTATTTATTATTATTATTTTATTTTGTATATGCAGCACCCCCACTTAAAATTTTCACCGGCCGCCACTGGTTTGTACGAAAAAAAAGTATTGAAATTTGTTATGAACCTGTGCTGCAAATTGACAATGTTAATTAACAAGTTATCCACAGTTAAAATGTGAAAACAATCAGATTTAAGTTCTTAAATAAAATAGAAAAAGGATCTCTTTTCTTAAAGTTAGCCTGTGTTTTTCTTTCCACAGGAGGATATGCTTTCGTTGATCTCTCCGTCATACATGATGAGCAGCTTGAAGAATTTCGAAGAAAGGCTTGGCTGCCTACTGATATTTTGAACGCGACTCTTGGAGGCGGGAAATGTTTAAGTTTCAGTTACAATTTTGTTGGCCTTTCCGTAGGGGGACTTCGGGTAATTGTAAACACTTCTGATATTAGTTACAGCATCTGGGAGAGCCACGACTTCACAGATGGGCAGTGGAAGCGCGCAAAAATATCCTTTACATGTGAAGCTCCACACAGGGTAAGTATTTCTTAGATCTAAATTTCTTTCAAAAGAGACGTGATCAAACTTTTTCTTGATTGTTTCCCCGAAGAAATCCTATGTGTGATGAACATGCGAGTTTTGCTGTTTATGAATCATGACTTATGATATCAATAAAGCAGGCCGCAGCTTTCAAATCCGTGAAAAGATATTAACCACTGTATTGCATTCTAGCAATGAAACTTTCAGCCAACTGCAGTAGTGTCATCTGGCGGTCAGTCTGGAAAAACGTCGATCATGCTTTTTACATCTTATGCTTTGAAACAAGACGAGAGTATGCTGAAAAGTTGTGATAATCACCATGAAAAATTCAGGTAGAACTTACACACGATTCTTACACAAGGTGACAAATAATAATAATAATAATAATAATAATAATAATAATAATAATAATAATAATAATAATAATTCTACATATTCCCACGAAGTGTTATACACTCGATACAACGCTGCAACCACATATCTTGCGGTTATACAGTTGGTTTAATATCCTTATCCTTATAAGGACTGGCTTAAAGGGGCGAAGCAAGAATGCTTTTCATCTTCCCCGTTATCTGTAGAGGACAGTGTAGGAATAAGGTGGTATTGAGCTATTAAAGCTCTGATCATGGCAGGAGGGTAACAGCAATAGCCGAGCCTCAGTTAGAACTTCATTGGCTACAGCATTGCCATCCATTACCCTCCAAGGGTATTGGATTGAATGAATCAACCACCGCATTTCACGGTCGATTGATCCACCAATCATGGTTTAATATCATTTTTGTTCTAGGTATTTATCAGAACTTTTCAGCTCCCTCATACGGTGTTATGCTCGTTTATATATCATACTTAAGAGAATGATTAGTTACTTAGCCAGTATTTTAAATTTTATTACTATTTAAGTACTTCGTGTATTACGATGAACTTGTGCTTTAACATTATCTTCTGAAAAACTGTTAATTTCGATTTCTATGCAGATATGTTCATATTAAAATAAAAATAAACATGCAGTTAAATTATACAGGAAGAAATTTTACACCCCAAATATTTTCAAATAAGTGTCTCAGTGTAAAAGTAATTAGAATCATATTAAAAAAAAGGGAAATAAAATCGAAGTTTATTGGTCAACTAAATGAACAATGCCATCCAATATTTTATTCAATTATAAAACTTGTCATATTTCGATTTATACCTTAGTGCTTACTGACTGACGTATTGCAGTGTAATTAATTTGCAACTTATTTCCTCTGAATATGGCTTAATATTTATGCTAACCAGCTTATTGTTCTGTATTGCATGTGTAATTTGGCGCAGTAACAGAATATATTATGCGATATTACCATGTACATACTCTGAATTCAAAGTATGTAGATTTAGCATTTATTATTTCTAAACTTTCTTTGTTCTTTCTAATAGCTTATATTTGAAGCCTTTCCTCAAATAACGCAGGTCAGCCGAAGAGGATTCGTTGCTTTAGACAATGTGGAAATTTTGGATGGGCCATGTCCCGGTAAACATTCTTCTTAAAAATTTCTTCGAATATTTTATTGCATAAATTTTTAGAGCAATGAATTGTTGCTGTTGAAAATCTGATCGAAAACTATCCCCCAATAGAAAATATTCATTGATTTTATCCGTTCGATAATATCTTCTTCTGGTGTGCATTTACTACAGAATATACATCCCAAAAGACGCTGATATCTCAGGGTACTTTTTTTTTTTAAACTATAATCTACGCTATATATATAAAATGATAAGCGTTTTTATGTAACGTTTTTTGAAACGTTTTGAAACTCAGGGGCTACCCTGAGTGTCGAGTCTTCAAAATTCGAGTCATTAGAATTCAAGGAGAACCGGCCTACCAGCCCGGAACACGGGGCCCCTTAGTTTAAAATAAAAACACAGCATATAATCTGAGTCTCCCACCGCTGTTAGATCAGTAAAATACCTAAAAATCAGAAGTAAAACCTGCCATTCTGTCTTGATCGAATTTATATCTATAAATCGAGGCAACTTGACAAACAAAGCGCTGTGGCCTTTCATAATGTTATCAATTTCTATTGAAAAAAATGTGGATAGCTGATTTGCTTTTTCTCATAGGCAGGTGAAAGGGTTTTTCATCTCATAAAAACACACAAAACAGCTTATGTAAGAACAAGCATATTATTAATTCGGCGGCCTTTTTAAAGTTCTTCTGTCAATCCCTTAAAGGTCCTATAAAAGGTCAGTCCAAGAATCCAAACGAGCATTACATCTAAAGATATATGTTTTTTGTTCCTTTCTGAAATCCCCTAATATAAGTCTCTGACTGACAGAGCACAGATAACTCTCCTTGAGAAGGCTGATTACCACGTTAAAGAATCTCTGTTTTGGAGATGAAAGCAATCCACAACCACAATAAAAATGGGATCTGTAGACCGACAAGTGACGCTGTGCCGGTCTGAAGAGCGTATTTGGGTATGCCCGAAGAAGGCATTTTACACGACTGTGCTGTCCTAACGATGGAGTTGGGAGACAGCAGTGTGGATGCCGAATTGTATTGAATGCATTCGGTCACTGATGATACTGCATGTAATCTAATCAAGGCGGCAAAGTCCTACACAGATGCTAAAATATGAGCTGGAGCGCAGAATTAGAAAACTTCTTCATTAGTAGAACTTACTATCGCATTCAAAGAGGAGTGGAGCAACTTTCTTTCTATCTGAAATCAGTAAATTGAAATCGCTTCATCGTGGCATATGAAAGTTCCAGTTGAAGGGGAAAAACACTTCAAAATTTCTCTCAATAAAACTTTTTTCTAAAATGTCTGTATGTGTTAAGTGATTTTTGTTGATAGGACTGTGTGTGTGTGTGTGTGTGTGTGTGTGTGTGTGTGTGTGTGTGTGTGTGTGTGTGTGTGTGTGTGTGTGTGTGTGTGTGTGTTGGAATCTACATCATTAGTGTCACTGTTTGATCTGTTATTTTGATGTTTTGATTCCAGTAATTATTATTATTATTATTATTTCGGGCAACTCCAGGGAGTCCTTAGACTCATCGAGGGAGGCCCTAAACATTATGTCCACACAACTATTCGACATTCTCACAGTATCTATCATACCTTGCCTTGAACTCACTCACTGTCATAGCACCCACAACACCCACAACAGACTCTGGTAGCTTATTCCACTCATTTACCACTCTAAAAGTAAAGAACCCAGTTCTAACACCCTTGCTAACCGCACTCTTGCCCAGCTTCTATAGATGTCCCCTAGTTCTCCCCCACACCAGTCCTGATCTCAAAAATATCCTCTGAATTAATCCTAGAGAATCCCTTTAGCAATTTGAATGTTTCAATCACATCTCCCCTTTTCCGCCTATCAACTAGTTTCTGCAACCCACAAATCTTCAACCTGTTCTCATATGGTTCATTCCATAGACCTGCTATCATCTTAGTCACTCGCCTCTGGATCCTCTCCACCTCCTCCCCATTAAGAAGGAACCGAAGTGACCAAATATGGGCACAGTAGTGGAGATGAGGTCTTATCAAGGATCGGTACAGAGGTACAATAACTTGCTTGTCTCTGCTCGTCAAGGTATTTTTCAACAACCAAGTGAGTGATGAGCTGATTTAGCTACTTTTGCAATGTGCCCCCTAAACTTCATCTCTCTATTCACCAACACTCCCAAGTCCGTGGCCTCATCAATCTCCTGGAGTACAGTTCCATCAATGTGGTATACTCTGCTAATCTTTTCACCGCAAAATTCATAACCTTACATTTTGTCACATTAAATTGACATCCATTCTCCTTAGCCCAGAACTCCAATCTATCCAAGTCATCCTGCAAGATTTTGACATCTTCTGCATTCACTATCGCCCTACCCCAATGAAGTTCTTAATGCTGCTTTCGTGAAGTGATTGATAAGAAGCAGACATTGATAAGTCGAAGCTGTACTTAATATTACATTAATTTCCTCCAAATAGGGGACTGTACATTCGATCAGGATTTCTGTAACTGGACAAATGCCAATGGCAGTGACGAATTTGATTGGCAAATGGGCAGAGGAAGCCAGAATTCGTTAACGGGACCCGAGAGAGACCATGGGAGCAGCATCATTAGTAGAAGAACAGGTAACTATATTTCTTATGATACTAAAAGATTTATTGTACTAAAAAGCTGAATACATAAGAATTTGTGATTAAACTTTTACGTGAAGAAACAAGGCATTTAACGTATTGTGACCCCCCCCCCCATTCCACTCTTCGTTCTATGAGACCAAACAACAGTTTCTTCACTTACAGGGTAGCTTAAACTTCCTATATATATATATATCAGTGGCGTCGCGTGCCCATTTCGGTTGGGTGTGCTGTCGTGTGGGTTATGCAACCCGCGCTACAAATTTCACGTTAATTTGACCGTATTCATGGGCGTCCGCAGAAGATTTTTCAGGGGGGGGGGGGGAAGCTTGGAGACAAATAATTATATCAATGAATTTTTATAATTATTGATGTAATTAAATAATTACATCAATAAATGTCTTTTAGCATTTTTTTATGTAATTATGTATCGATGTAAACTATAAATACAGTACATTATTTTCATTTTACATCGCTTTTAATGATCTTTAATTCTTGGAAGAAAAAAATATTAGGAATTAATACAGTTTCTAGCACAATTTCATATATAAAAAAATTTAACGGCATATTTTATTAAAATCAACTAATTAATTAATCCCCAAATCCTAAATCAAATTATTTCAGTTTAAAAGCAAAAAAAAAAAAAAGTCATAAAACCAACAAATAAAATAATATTAAATTACATACACTTACCTTTTAAAAATGTATTTTTCTTTTTAAATTCGTTTCACTATAAATTTACAATTCACACTTCATTCACTGACTCACTAGACACAGAGGGCAAACGAACACCGGTCGCTGTTCACAACAGTAATGAATTTTTTTCACAAATCAGAAAAATATGAATCAAAAACAGGAACACGTGATTTATTGCTCCAATAAAACACGTGTTCTATGGCCACCCCGTCCTGGGCCGAAACAGATCAACCCATAATAAAATTTTAAGTCAAACAAAGCGTCCCGTGGTCGAGGGTGTAAGGTTACATATCTCAATCACTTTTACGATTATAATTTATGGAATTTTTTACTCAATCCCGGGGGGGAAGTTCCCTCCCCCTTCTGCGGACGCACATGACTGTATGATTGCATTTTTATCGATGTATGAAAGTTTTAAGAGTGCAAAGAGCATCAGCGCTCATCTTATTAGGTCCAATGCAATTAATTGCAGGATAGCTTTGAATACTTCTGCATAGAATGGGGGAACAATCAGTTTGTTTTAAGATTTATTAGAAAACACCAATGAAGGAGAATGCTATATTTGGTTGGTATATTTGAAATACTCAAAGATGAAAATATGTGAATCATCGTTTCTGAGACATGTTAGAATAGGAAATGAAAAGAAAGAATAAGTGTGAGTAGAAATACTTTGTAAATGGTCAGTAATAAATAATTTTCTATTTTAATTATAAAACGACCAAATATGTTTGGTTTAAACAGTTTAATGAAACACAAAGTTCGATGCATGGAAAGAGAAAAATGCAGAAAGGCCAAACTTTTGAACCACCTAAAGTTCCTTAAACGTTGCAGGGAATTATCCATCATTCCAAAGTTCCTCATAGTTAGATTTCATATCAACTCTATATCAGCTAACAAAATTTATCTACGCACTTCATTGGCGCTTGTAAGAGAAAGGATTCAACACACGAGATACGAACTAAATAAAAGTGATATTAATTGCCGCAAGTTATTTGATGACATTTCTAACAATTTAGAATATACCATATGGAATCAATTAGATCAAATGAAACAACGCAGTTATGAAAAAACTTTATAAGGACAAAGCAATTAGGAAATTCAATGAACTTTACAAGAAAAAATATCGGACACAAAACAACTTTCCGGACGACAAAGTGATTTTTAATTTGTCAAATCATAGTCTCACAAAAAATGAATCTGACATTCTCAAATTCTTTTAACTTTTAACCTTTTAACTTTGCGATTACGCCCAAACACATTCCTAAAATGGATTTCACGTGTGGAATTGAAAAAGGCCTATATCCACTACCGCCAAACGTAGCCAACACTATTAGATTCAAAAGTACCATAATCCTAGCCAAAGCCAAACAACATATTCTCAACACGTCTCCTTATGATAGAAAGGCAATTCTCAACTTGAAGAAAAACAAAGATATCATTATTACAAAGGCTGATAAGGGAAATTCTACAGTTATCCTTAACACTAAAGATTATTATGATAAGTTAAACGTATTACTATAAGACAACTCCACCTATAAGATCCCAGATAGAGACCCCGCAATAAAAAAATCATAAGGAAACAAACCGACTAATCATAAATTGTAACATTTGGCCAGAAGAAGTGAAGAGAACACTAAAATCCTCACATCCTATCACTCCAAGACTATATGGGACACCTAAAATACATAAACAGGTATACCTGGACGGAGAGGATTGGACGGAGAGGGTACACCTCTCCGTCCAATCGTTGATGGAAGATCATCACCAACCTACCTTTTGGCAAAGCATCTTGCAAACTTATTAAATAATAAAATAAGATCAACAGAATCCTATATCAAGAATAGTCAACATTTTGTAAATAAAATCCAAGCCATTAAGATTGCACCAACAGACATGCTAGCCAGTCTAGATGTTGTATCCCTTTTCACCAATGTACCAGTAGAAGAGGTAATAAACATCATCCAAGATCTCTTTCCTCTAGACATCACACAGATGTTTAGACACTGCCTTCAAATTAATTTCTTCAAGGTTAACAACACCTATACCAACAAGTAGAAGGCCTAGCAATGGGAAGCCCACTATCACCATCTTGTGCAGACCTTTTCATGGAAAAACTTGAAAAAGAAATTCTCTCCTCAATCTCCCCTAGACCATCTACATGGTGGAAATATGTTGCTGATATCTTCATTATATGGCAAGACAGCTTAGAAAACCTAAAATCGTTTGTGGATAAAATCAACTCAATACATAACAAGATAAAATTCACTCTGGAAGTGGAAAACAACATCCCACTGCATTTTTTAGACATCTTGATAAAGAAACAATCAAACAGTGTTAAATTTTCTATTTACAGAAAGTCCACAGATACTGGAAGATATCTTCATTATACTTCAAACCATCACAAGACACACAAACTGAGCATTATCTACATGTTGAAAAATAGAGCCCGAAAGTTTATCAGAAGAGGAGGATACACAGACTGAACTCTCACTAATAGCCAACACTTTATCACAAAATGGATATCCTCAAAACATCATCAAAAATATCTATACGGTGACAACCCCAGACAAGAAGAATCACGCTCCCAGCACATTTCTACTGTAGTGATCCTTTTCATCAAGTCAATTTCTTATCAAATAGCCAGAATACTAAGAGCCTACAACATCAGAGTGGTCTTCAAACCAACCACCAGCATCAGACAAGTTTTAGGATCCCCAAAAGATAAGTTGCCTTTCTTTTTCCACCACATTTCTACTGTAGCGATCCCTTTCATCAAGTCAATTTCTTATCAAATAGCCAGAATACTAAGAGCCTACAACATCAGAGTGGTCTTCGAACCAACCACCAGCATCAGACAAGTTTTAGGATCCCCAAAAAATAAAGTGCCTTTCTACAAATATCCAGGAGTATAGTACATTCCCTACTCCTGTGGTCTTGCCTACATCGGACAAACTTCACGAAGTTTAGAAATCAGACAAAAAGAACATGTTGGTGATGTAAACCACAACAGATATATCTCTTCCGGCTTAGCACATCATTTCTGTACATCTAACCACACGATAGAGTGGCAAAACAGTTCCATGCAATATATCTGGATGACGACTACAGACATCGTTTATTCAAAGGAGCCACAATAGTGTTAATAACCGGTGGAGACCTCAACAGAAATCAGGGTGCAATCCTAAACAGCTCGTGGAAAAACCTGATCCTCTCTCTCTCTCTAAATCAATCTGAACTACAGCAAGCCAGTAATCACATTACACGTTTACAACAAACACGCATGCTAGATAATGAATAAGGACAATAAGTCCTCTCTGTCACGCGAACGTGTAACCTTAGCTACTAGTTGGTTTACAACGTTTTTTTTTATGTTCCTTTCAGTTTGCATTCACTAGTTTTTATGTCTCTGTAAACGCCTTGAAAAAGCCAGACAGTTTGTTGGCAAAACTGGTAGGCTCTAATGCAAGTTTGTTTTGTAAATGGTCAGTAAAATAAATAAGTTTGTATTTTAGAAATACTTTCATTAATGCTAAAAGAATTATTAATAATTGATATTTGTGATGTGTGTGTGTGTGTGTGTGTGTGTGTGTGTGTGTGTGTGTGTGTGTGTGTGTGTGTGTGTGTGTGTGTGTGTGTGTGTGTGTGTGTGTGTGTGTGTGTGTCCTGTAAGTTGCTTGGTAAAGCGAATAGCACGAGTCTATAAAGTCTAGACATGAATAAGTGAATTTATGATGGCATAATTAAAAAAAAAACTTATGAGGAGACAGAGAATGGCAGGAATAAATATCGTTTGATGGAGCAGCAAATCATCTCGTAAAATTTGTTGCCCATGTTATATGTGTATTTCGCTCCATTTTCCAACGGAGCAAACAATAAACAAAACAAGAATTTTGTTTTGTTTACTGAGACTCAGTATACATAACATCCGATCATTATCGGAATTATCCACACTTTCGGGAATCCTACATTCAATAGTTTTTAGTATCAGCAGTTCGTCCATCTTATCAATCTCACATATGCTGGTATTCTTTTGTAGATTAACAACGCCTTATGATACACAGGATATTCATTTTTATTGAGGAATAGATTTTTTTACTGTCTGTTTCCGAAGACTAGAATAAAAATATCTCTATAAAGTTAAAAAAACATTTAAATTTTTTCTCCTAACATCCACTTTCAAATTTCCAGTTCCAGAAAACATGTGTAACAGCTGTTTGTAATACAGACATCGGATACAGAAATCGCTCAACTCGTGACAAGTGACAATTTGATTGGCTGACACAGCCACTAGGTTCTGGGTGAGCTCTAAATGTGAACTTACTCAGCCTCGCCTTCTCTGCGGTTTAAAAATAATAGAACACTAAGAATTTGACCTGCTGCGCCCACTTTACATCTTTTCAAAGGGAATTTCAATTTTCAAATTAGAATTTCACTGTTGATTAATTTGAAAGCATTCGTTAATATTCGAGTTCTCTCTCTGATGAGAAAGACTTATGAAAGCTATATTTGTGGGAAACATATATATATATATATATATATACTTAAATCATAATTTTACTGACTAGGAACACCGAGATAAGGTAAGATAAAAGCTTTCATTAAAACACAACCAGTTTCGTCGGAATGCCGACTTCTTCAGGTGTACAAATTATCACAAACTGGAAAATAGCAAGATAAAACATGGACTTCCCATAAAAAAGTTAGGAATAACAACAGTCAAATTTGAACCTCCGTTCGCATGGCAGGTCTAGCGTGAGGTGTTAATGAATGGGAACTATCTCGAGAGCGCCAGAACTGAATTTCTGCACAGTGTGAGTCAGGTAAGCTATAACTTAAATTGCTGTTAATGTGTGAGGGGTCCAGAACTATTTCCTTTGATTCTAAGATGCGCCTTTCTAGTTCCTCAGCGCATTTATGGATAATAGTAGTAAGATTCCAGTCTATCTGGTGTTGACGCTCTTCTAAATTAGAGTTGGCAGAGAAAAGGACATGACCGGAGAGGGCGCTTGCACGGGTTCCGTTGTAAGAGATATCACATTGATGCTCTTCGAGACGTAGTGAGCCCGACTTATCGGTTTGCCCTTATAATATGGTTTTCCGCAACTGCAGATGATTTTATAAAACCCTGGGAACTGAAGTTGGTTATGTTTTGCTTGGGTTGACTTAGGAAAGAACGAAGTTTTGGTAGGGTTGTGAAGTAAGTTCTAATGTTAAATTTCTTCATAATTTTCGCCAAATTTGGTGATAGAGAACTTACGTACGGTAATTGAATGTGTGCAATAGGATTGGAGTTATCTTCTTGCCGAGTTGGCATATGTGGGTCTAGACGGTTTGCAATGCTTTGAGGTGGGTATCCGTCCTTTAGGAAGGTGCCTTGAGGTGGTTGTTCTATTTGAAGATCTTCTTCTTCTGAAATTAGAGATCTCGCTCGATGGGCCAGAGTGGAAATAATATCGAGTTTCTGCGGAGGGAAGTGATGAGAGGAGGCATGTAAGTATTTATCTCCATCAGGTGTTTTTCGAAAAATCCAAAAATTTGAGACAATCAGGCATCCTAGTGATCTTTAAATCTAAAAAGGCGAGGACGTCGTTCACCTCGAGTTCCGATGTGAATTTGATGTTATGGTGACGATTGTTCAAATGATCTGAGAAGGTTTGTAAATTCTCTTGACTATATTCCCAGATGAGGAAGATATCATCTATGTATCGCAATCACAGTTCGGGTTTTAATGTAGCGCTTGAAATAGCTCTTTCTTCAATGTCTTCGAGAAATATGTTGGCTAACACTGGAGAACAATGCATTAATACGACGAAACGTTTTTTTGGAGACTTTGTTTTTTAGTAGATTGAGGACTTCTGTGGGAACATTTGTAAAGAGAGAGACAATATCAAAACCAACCATTCTGTCAGATTCTTGAGTTGTAAATTTTTTACCTTAGATATAAAATCTCCAGAGTTTTTGGTATATGAGGAGGAATTACCAGTGAGATGTTTTAAGGAAGAGGCAAGGTATTTGGACAGGTTGTAAGTAGGTGAGTCAATGCCTTCAGCTATCGGTCTTAAAGGTGTGTCTGCTTTGTGAATATTATGAAGACCGTAAAAACGGGGAATTAGGGGATGAAGAGAACGGAGAGATAGCCTGGTGTGTCTTGTAAGTTCCGAAGTTGATTTGAGAAGGTTGTTGGTTCGTTCGGTTATGAAATTCCCTCTTAGGGTCATTTTGTAAAAGAGAGTAAGCATCAGGTATTAATATGTCGTTGATCTTGGAACGATCATGAGATCTGTCTAGGACGACTGTTGCATTACTTTTGTCTGCTGGCAGGATAATAATGTTGTTGTTATTACGAAGATGGTGGATAGCTTTTCTTTCAGCACGAAATAAATTATCTGCAGGCCAACGACTGTTGTTTGTTTGTAAAAATAGCTTCAATTCAGAGTAGGTTCCCTACTTGTTTTGGGAGATGTGAGGCAGCCTTTTCTACTTTGGTTAGAAAGAGTTCCTTTGGAATAGAGGTAGGAGACAGGACGAACGTGAGCCCTTAAGACAGTACGCTTATTTCTGCTGAAGAAAGGGTTTGTGAGGATTTGTTTATGACAACATTTTTGAGGTCTTGTAAATTATTATCTATTGTAAACTTGTATTATTCTTGTAAACAATTATCCATAAATGCGTTGACGAACTAGAAAGACGCATCTTAGAATAAAAAAAAAATAGTTCAGGACCCCTCACACATGAATAGCAATTTAAGTTATAGCTTACCTGACTCACACAGCGCAGTAATTCAGTCCTGGCGCTCTCGAGATAGTTCCCACTCACTAAAGCCTCACGCTAGACCTGACACGCGGACGCCAGTTCAAATTTGACTGTGGTTATTCCTAAATTTGTTTGAGAAGTCCATGTTTTATCTTACTATTTTCCAGTTTGTGATAATTTTTACACCTGAAGAAGTCGACATTGCGACGAATTTAGTTGTGTTTTAATTAAAGTTTTTATCTTACCTTATCTCGATGTTCCTAGTCAGTAAAATTATGATTATATATATATAATTATATATTAATTATATATATATAATTATATATATTATCTTAATTATATATATATGTATATGTTTTGGTAATTTTTCTGTTTTCATTCTTTGAACGTGTTCCATCCATCTATGTTTATATTTTTTAATTTTTTCAATTACTGGTTCTTGGTTTAATTCTTTCATAATATCTTCGTTTCTTTTGTGATCAAATAGGTTATACTTTGCAGTTTTTCTCATAAACTTCATTTCTGCTGTTCACTTCCATACATTAAGACCGGTATGGCTAATGTATTGTATACTTTTAGCCTGGTTTGTTTTTGAACTAGGTTTGGTTTAAATATAGAGTTAATTACTCCTGTTATTTTTAAATATTTTGCAATTTTTATGTTTATATCTTTTTCATTTTCATAAGTGATCATACATCCTAGGTAGTTAAATGAATTCACCTGTTCTAAGATCTTGTTATCTAATACTATTTTAGTTCTTGCTGGATCTTGTCCTTTGAAGGCCATAGTTTTTGATTTTTCCGTTGATATTATCATACCATAATCTTTGGATATCTTATTTAGATTTAAAATAGCTTTCTGTAAGTTATCTTCAGAATTTGTAATTATTATTTGGTCGTCTGCAAAGAGGAGAGTGTTTAAGTTTACTGTAGGTGAAAGTTTAATTCCTTGATGTAAATTTTTACTCCATTTTATTATTATTTCATTTAAGTAGATATTAAAAAGAGTTGCTGAGAGGGGATATCCCTGTCGGACCCCTTGGTTTATATGATAGCTTATGATTTAATCTTATTTGTATTTTATTATTTTCATATATACTTGTGACAGCTTTTAGGATATTATTTGGTATTTGTATTTCTTTTAATATGCTAAATAATATGTTTCTTTTAACTTTGTCAAAGTTAAAAGAAACATATGTGTTTCTTTTAATAAATGCAATATGTGTTTCTAAATTATATTCTCTTCTTTTCTCTATTATTAATTTTAGGCAGAAGGCTGGGTCTATACATGATCGTCCTTTTCTAAATCCATTTTGTACCTCTAGAATAAAGTTTTCGGAATGTTTCATTAGTTTGTTATTTAAGATTCTGCTGTATACTTTGTAACATGAATTTAGTATACTGATACCTCTATAGTTTTTAGGGTCATCTCTATTACCTTTCTTAAAGATAGGAGTCAGAATTGCTTTTTTCCATTCTATTGGGGGGACACCAGTTGAGTAAATTTTATTTAAAAATAATAAGAGTCTTCCTTTGAATCTTGTTCATGCGTATTTATATAATTATGAACCTAGCTTATCTTCTCCAGGTGATTTTCCGTTTCTTGTTTCTTTCAGGCTGATTTCTAATTCTTCTTCAGTTATTTCCTTTTCATTTTCGTTAATTGTTTGCCAGTTGTCTTTTTTAAAATATTTGTCTGTCCACAGTTCTGTGTAGTAATTTAGAAATTCTTCTAATTTCAATTCAGTGTTTAATTTTATGTTTTCTTTGGTATCTGCATTTAGGTGTTTCAAAATCTTATATACATTGGGTCTTATTTTATATAAATCATGTTCTAAATTAGAATCAAATTTATTCCATGATTCTCTATGTCTTTTTCTGACTTCTTTTTTAGCTATGACTCTTATTCTTTTATATTCTATTTCATCTTCTAATCTTTTACTGCTTAACCATTTGTGATAGGCTTCTTTTTTCTTTTTGATTATTTCTTCGATTGTATCATCCCAGATCTTCAGTTTTTTTCTTTTATTGAATTTTTTGGTCTTTCCTAAGCTTTCATTTGCTGCTGCATTTAGTATCGTTTTTGTATTAAGCCATTCTATTTCTATTTCTTCATTTTGTTTTATTTTATCTAGATACTGGTTAATTCTTTGTTCATATAGCCATTGTACATTTGTGTCATCCAATAGTCTAGTTTTATAAACGAATGTTTCAATTTTTCTTTCTGTTCTTGTTACTTGTAGCCATTTAGGTGGTAATCTTAATTTTATTTTAACAAGGAAGTGGTCACTGCTTATTTCATATCCTCTGTGAACGCTAACATCTATTGAAAATTTTGATGTCTTTTCATTTAATATGAAGTAATCTAATATTGATTTCCATCGTCTTGCTGCCCAAGTATATTTATGTATGTTCTTCATGTTTATAGAAGGAATTCATTATTTTTAGGTTATTATAAACTACAAAGTCAATCAATTTTTTACCATTTCTGTTTAGAGCGTGTTCTCCATGTATTCCTATATTATTATTAATTTTCGTGTTTCCAATTCTTGCATTTAAGTCTCCTGCTAAAATTATGTAATTATTTTTATTTATTTTATTATATATGTTTTGTAGCTGATTATAAAAATCAATATTATCCTGTTCTCTTCCTTCTTCTGGGGCATATAAACCAATTATTGTTAAATAGCCTCTATATATTTTTATTCTAGCTTCTATTATTGTTTCATTCCATAATTTATAATGTTTTAACTGTTTTGAAAGGGAGTTATGAATCTAAATCATGACTCCTGCTTGTGCTCTTTGGTCTCTGTCGACTCCACTGTATATCAGATTAAAATTTTCAGTTCTCATAGTTCCTTTTAATTTCTTTTTTGTTTCAGTGATTACTGCTATTTTAAAATTTCTTTCATTTAATAACTGGTCTAATTCTATTTCTTTATATGCTATTCCTCTTACATTCCAGTTTGCTATGTGTATTATATTTTGTCGTTTCCATTTTCGTTTTCCCTTTTCCATTCCAGGGTCGTTTTCCATAGATTCAATCCGATTATCTTTTTCTGTCAGCTTACAAGTATGGTTATATTCTCCATGTCAGGGGACTAGCCTGACGATGGAATAGTTCAGTGGTAGGGCTGCTACCTTAAGGCTTCTGAACTCGCCTTCTTCCGAATTTAAACCCATAGGAGGAATAGGGTATATTAAAGGGGAAGGGTAGATTATAGAAGAAATATAGTAAGGTTTATAGAGAGGACATAGTTGTAAGGCCAGAAATGAAAAGACCCCATGGCCCTCGAGTACTCTAATAGCACAAGGGTCATAAAGTAAGAAGAGTTGGCTGATAAGGCCTTATAGGAAAGATTAAAGTAAGTGGGTCTTCCTCAAAGTAGAAGAAGGAGAGGATAAATCCAGCTAGGGATCCATGGGAGTGCCGCTTCCCTTACAATCAAGATGATTGCCCCTTATGGCCCTGTTGGTCCACGAGTCCTTATTCAGTATATTCGGACCACCCCACCATATATATATATATATATATACACACACACACACACACGCACGCGCATGTACACACACACACATGGTGGGCTCCCCTATCCGCCACCCAGGGGACGCGCTCTCTAGGGGTTACAGGGTCCCCTGAGATATATATATATATATATTTATATATATGTATATATTTATTTATGTTAAGAATACCAAGCAATTTTTAAACCTGGTTTTACTCCATTTCCCAAGTAAGCAACCAGACAAATAAGTCAAGTTTGCGCCTGCAAGTTATGCAAGTCTAGCTGATCCTACAGGTAGTGCAAAACTTGACTTATTTGTCTGTTTGCTTACTTGGGAAATGGAGTAAAACCAGGTTTAAAAATTGCTTGGTATTCTTAACATTTATTATACCCAAGGTAAAATACTTTCTACATATTTATATATATATATATATATATATATATATATATATATATATATATATATATATATATATATATATATATATATATATATATATATATATATATATATATATATATATATATATATATATATATATATATATATATATAACAGATATAAAAAAATACAAACATAAATTGGAGAAATATTTCGGGAAAAATATTGCGAAGCCGAAGTATAAATACCGCCCAAATGCCATAGCTACACATGCAGAAACTGACGGATAATTTCCAACTCCCCGCCCAATCCCTTAACTAAAAACTGTTCTTTAGTTTAATCTTACATTTTCAGCACAGAAAAAAAGAAATCATCCCTGTTCTATTTCTATTTCTGCTAGGGGGTTATGCGTACATCGACTCGTCTTTTCCGCAAAAGCCTGGAGACCGTGCACAACTGTGGAGTCCCCTTCTAAACCCTGAAGGTAAGCACCGCTGGAAAACTTTATTTTCTCTGTTATCGCTAATTTTGCAGTTATCACTACAAGAAAACACTTAAAAATTCCATCCCATTTCCTATCATGTATTTTGGGCTCAAGCGACCTCTCATTGGCCAAGTAACTTGGCTGCTTTGAAAACTACTTCTTGCTTTTGATATGCAGTTAATCCTATCTACATAGTTTATTACGGCTGTCATTTGCGTGTGTTCTTCTGGATGGTTTTTGTTTTGCGGGATGATAAACGCTGCCACATTCCTAAAGATTTCAAAGAGTAAAAATATCCGAACTCTTTAGATTCTTAATATACTTCGTTCTTAAGAATCTTAATGAAGATTTCTCTCATAAAAAGCACCGAAAATCAGAAGGTCAAGTAATTTATAATATAATTAGATAAATATCTATTCCTATATATCTATAAACAGATAAATAGAAAAAACTATTTATCCACTTAGTGAGTAAATTCGGATCGGGATTATAATCGAAACTCATCTAAAAATATCTTTCCAAAACGGTTTTCAGTTATGTTTTTTATTCGCGATCATGTTAGGTAGAATAATTTATAATTTCGTTTGGCTCTCTATTTCTATAATTATCACTGATTAATGGCTAAACTCGTTTTCACCTTCTAATTTATAAAATATACGAAGAAATGTTAAACTTTAAAGCCTTTAAGTCAGTGCCGTAACGAGGGCGTAGCGAAAGAGGCGCCCGACACGGGCGCAACTAAGTTTGGGGCGGAAAACGTTAAAAATAAATAATAAATAGATGTAAAAGTCCGATATTTTATATTGTATTTTTAAATTTCGGCAATACGCCGCTTTAGACACACAAAATCTACAACTCATTTTGATGGGGTTAATAGTAAGTATTTAACATATTGCATTTAGTAAAATTTAACTTGTTACATTTAAATTTTTCAAACTTTTTGTCATTTCTGGGTTAGGGAGCGCAAGTTAGACACTTGCCACAGGCGCTTCATACCCTCGTTACTGTACTGCTTTAAGAAATCTGCATTTAATCCGTGATTACTCTTGACAAATCCAGTGATTATGACTATTTTGAACCACTGTTTAATAACCAGTTTCCAAATCATGTTGGGTTAAGAGTGACACTTTAATTGTGTAAACACGAAAATTCAGAAACATATTTCAAACACCTTTAAACGCTTAGGTGTCTTAAATGAAGTCTTAATTTGTAAGGCAGCTTCATTTACTCCAGCTTACTCTTATTATAATATTTTCACTTATTACAAAAGACAATGTTAATCACTGTCTCGGGTCTTTTATATTTTATTTGAAATTTTAGGCACCTTGATCTGAGCTGAGATCTGAAACTCCATAGAAATAAAAGACAATCGTTTAGTTACAAAACCACAACCCCTAAATTTCGTATAACAGAGACATCTATTGATTAAAAAAATTATCCGTATGCCTTTTTTCATAGAGCCTCAGTAGATATAGACGAAGCCTTTTAGTTGGAAAGATCGGGGTTCGAATCCCATCTAGGAAATAAAGAACTTTTATCGGGGATTTTCAACTGGAGGAAGGTTGTCGGTCTCATACGGAGGTGGATGGTTTTCCCTCACGGAAACTCGGGTTTTTCGTTACACAAAAACTGGCCAGTAGAAAACACGCAATTTGCCCACAAAACGATACTTATAGGCATCGGACTAACCACCTCATACTCAAATTAGGGTTTCGAAATCCATGGTTACTTGGAAGCTCTTGGGGACTCAAATGCCTCTTAGAGCCACTGACGATGAAAATGATACCGTGTTCTTATCTTAAGTTTGAGGGTATGCTTCTAAGTTTTTCCTCCTCAAATGTTTGAGCACAGATGTTCTTGAACCAGAGAAAGAGGGCAACCCATGGTTGGTACTGAAGCCTCTTTGAATGCGGTATTATCGTATTTCAAGTAACCTGATGTAACGCATTATTTAAGAATGATCACGAATACTGTCCTATCAGAACTTTAACATTTTGGTTGGAAAGATTACACGTTGGGAAATCTGTCTTTAACAACTTTTGAATTCATTTATTAAAACTGTTAGAGAAGAATTTTAAGTTTATCTTTCGACTGAAGTCAAAACACTTCGCGATACGATGAAACCAGTAACCATCAATACTGAACAGCGTTGTTTGAATCGGAATTTATGTTACGATTTGTCTATCTGATCTGCTGCTTTGAATAATATATTTCATTTTATAATATGATTCAGAATGTGTATTTTTTATTATTTTTTTTGTCTCGTTTGTGTCAAGGCACATCCGGTCCGGTATGTTTAAGTTTCTGGACGTCACTATTTGGAGCAGGAATTGGTTCCCTCAGAGTCCTCGTCAATAGTAACCAAACAAACGGAACTGTATGGGAGATATTTACAAGTACTCCAACACCAAACCAGTGGTATCAGGGAGAAATTACACTTTCTCTACCGGTTCCCTTCCAGGTAAGATGCGCAATCATACTATGCTAATTGGATTTCTTTCTTTAAAGCTAATTTAGCCGAAGAGTTCGCTAAACTTAAACTTAGCTGGACATCACCGAAAGTGTGATAGGTCGTATTCTTATTTTATTGATCTCTGCATTTCTAAATTCACTAGCATAATCATCTTTCTTCCATTCGTATCATAATATAGACCTACAACCAGCATTTGGCTCATAATTTTTCCGTGTTTTTTAAACTTTAGTTGTAAATGTATTCCCCTTGCTGGTGTTCATCGAGATATTTCTTGAATGAAAGAGAGAACACGTTAAAATAAGGTCATAGAGAATACCAAACATAATCCATGATATTGGAATAGAAGATCGAAGAATAAAATAGAAGATAAAAATACATTATGAAGGAAAGCATGATATTACAAAATGAAGATAATAAGTTACTAAACATTGAAAGATGTGAGGAAGATTAAGAAAAGATTCTGAAATAAATAAATACTTATCTCATTAATATTGATATCCGGACATAATAAGGAAAAAGAGTGTATTTGAGAAGGGAAAAAAGGGAAGAAGATTGTAAAATTCCTTGAATTATATGAAAAGTTGAAAGAGAAATACACATTTAGAATAACTAAATAGGGAATAAAACTAAAAAGTACAACACACGATCCTTCGATGAAAACAGAAATATTATAAATAGCAGAAATAAATGAAAAATAGTTGGATATCTCGTAAAACTATGAAATGTGGAGATGAAAAATATTTTTTGTCCAAACATTTAGTGTGAAGTACTGCTAATAAATAACAGACAAAAGAAACACAACAGCCTCAACTTCGTGGGTGTTTAACGTTGGATGGGTCCAGTTTGATCACTTAAAGAAATTAATCTTAGATTGTGGCACATTTTTGTAAACACAAAGTTCTCAGTTTGACAGCAAATAATTATGGCAGCAAATTATTACAGAGAAAAAAATATTATTTTTTTCTTTCTAGAAATGAATATGCCCATATTAATATGACTTTAATTTTAATACCTATGAAATAGACAGAAATGTTCCTCTAAAAAGATTTAGTGCATTGTATTTGGATAGTTTGATAAGTAATATCATTTTGGGATTTATACGTGTGAGCTGTCATTAAAATTCTGTAAGCTAATTGAGAATCTGGTTCACATTTATTGAACAAAAAAGCAGTGCCCTTTGGATCAGTTGTTTATTCTGATTGAATTTCTCAATGTGAAAGACTGAATAAAATATAGTAGTATCAGGATAAACAATCAATGACATTATGAGGCTCATTTAGTTATAAACTCCTAATGCTACCGCTAGGTGTGGCCTTGTGCAAAGAAACAAGTTTTACCGCTGTATTGCAGAGGAAGCTAGGTGTAGTCAGTATGCCCAGTGCAATAGAAGTTGGAGTGAGAGAGAGAAAAAAAAAGTATGAGAGGCAAAAAAATCCGATAGATAATAGCATAGAATTCAGTTAGCGTATACAGCAGATATTCTGAAATCATAGATTTTGATTGTTTTAATGAAAGTTACAAGACTTGAAAGCTTTTGAGAGAGAGACTTTATTGAAACTAATAGAAGTTATTCCTATCGGTGCATTTATTTATTTATATTTCTATTATCAGGTTATTTTTGAAGCAGAAGTCAGCATTCCAGGTGAAGGAGACATAGCTATTGACGACATTGCATTAAACAATGGAACCTGTCCGAGTATGTTGATCTACCCTTTTAAAGTATTAATGTTACATTATATTTCATAATATCATAAATATATTACTAGATTTATAATCATTTTCATTGAATAGCAAAAGCTGCAAAGATGTAATCATTTTATGTAGCATTGCCCGTTGATAAAAACTACAAACAACATAAAAAAAAACGAATCTTTCGTTTTTTTTCAACCTTTAACGAAATATTGTAAATGATGACATTTTGGCATTCGTTATGTACACATACCCGTCACTGAATTAGAAACTTTTACAGTATTTAAAATTTTTAACTTAAAATTGTCCTTGTTTAAATACATGAAAATTGTAATAATTCAAAATATCCAATAGTTATACGTAATTTTGATCTTTGCAGGTATACCAAAAGAAGCCAGCAATTCAGGTAACTGGAAACATTTCTTCTCATATAGTAAAGTCATTTATTTTTCCTTGTGTAACCCAATATCGTTCCCTTCTTGTATTGCTGTTGTAGACAGGGCTGTGCAAAGCAAGCCAATCTTCCCAATAATATACTATGAAATACACTACTGCACACATTATTCCAAAACGTTAAATATCTAGGCAGTCCCTTATAGAGTCTCTTATCTAAGAGTTTGCACATTTGTCTTAAAATGATATGCTCAGAACTAATCAAACGTCATAGCCAACAACTGAGCTGTTTTACATCAGAACACCGGCAGATAGAACACTCGCTTCTTGATTTGAATGTTTTAAATTGATTCAGCATAGTGATGACCGGTCTGTGGCATAAGATAACTGTTTTAAAGCTGTGTTCTGGAAAAGCAGAGATGTTGATGTGAGTAGTACCTTCGTGATCATGAGAGTATCATTCTAGGGACGACATTTAGCATTAATTAATATCCCCTTCTTAACAAATCAAGCTTACTAAATACTCTAGGCCAGGGGTCGGCAACAGGCGGACCGCATGGGGCCCATAAAAGGTTAGCCATACTTACATGGCATGTGGCCTGTATGTTGAATTATTTAAATAATACATTTTATAAGATGAATAATAAATTTAAAAATTGTATACCTATACTTCGTGATATCGTCGTGCAACTTGGCGCGAGCCAACCATGTGAGTCATCATGAGTGGGGATAACAAATGCGACTTCATCCGATGACAATCGAGATTTTGTCGCACTTTTGCAGTGGCGTTCCCTGGCCCGTCTTTTAATATAATTCAATAACATCAGCTCTACTATTATTTTCAGATATATAGTTGTTAATAATAATTTCAAAAATGTGTCCAAGAAAATTTAAAATTACTGATGAAGGAAGAAGGTTTAATGATGCTGTTATGAGAACATAACTTTTGATGTTATGAAAGAATATAATATCAGACGTCATTACAAGAATCAACATGAAAGCCAATACAAAGATTTCAACTTTGAACTTTGAAAAAATCAAATTAATAAATTAAAAGCTTCTTTGACTGCTGAGCAAAACGTATTTAAGATGCAAAGTATTCATAATTAATCTTGTTCGTGCTACGCTTGCGGCCCGATTATTAAAAATAGAAGTTGAATGTGGCCCGTGAATCTGAAAAGGTTGCCGACCCCTGCTCTAGGCGAACCCATTTTTATGAGCACAATCTAGAACAAAGAAATGGACACGTACTGGAATCTTTTGGTAGTTGCGACCAATTCTTGGTACATGTCCATCCACTCCTTCGTAAAGAAATAAAAATACTGTACATCTTACCCTTCATTTAGTAAGTATTTATGCGAATGGAAACCTGGTTATACTAGTTAGTTATCTGGTTTGAGAAATGGAAAAAGAAACTGGCATATAACTGAAAAAATTCGAAATGGCAGAAGGAGGGAGGGAAGGAACTTTAGCTATTCCCCTCAACAGAGCTAATGACTACAATTTGTTTTTCTCACAGAGCATGTGCATAACCGAGTGAAGTCCCCCAAGTCTAAAACGTTAGTAGAATGAACGTTCAGGCGAACTTCAAATGCCGCCAATATTAGTTCTGTTTATTGTAACCAATATACATCAATTTACTATGTATTAATTTTATTGTAAAATTATTTTTTTTCCTTCATATAAAGCAAATCATCGTAAATAAACAACGACGTTGTGTTTAATGTTTTGAAAATTCTTTTCTTTTTTTTTCCCCTGTTACAGGCGACTGCACTTTCATGGTTGATATGTGTGATTGGAAGCAAAGAGACATGAAGACTAGAAACGAAAGTCCACCGATGTGGTCGAGAGTGGTAGGCGACGGAACCTACTTTAGTCCAATAGGACACACTAGGAGGTTCGGTGATTTCCGTGACGGTAAGTTCAAATTTACTGTGTGATTTTTTTCTTAAATTTTTAATTTACATACAAATTTTCGAAGCGAGATTAGTGTTCCTGTGAAAGTTCGAGGCTTAAATATAAGCGCTGTTGTTAGCAATTGATACCGAAGCAACGAGGTGTGTCGTTAATTGATTCGGTACTCTGGCTGGTTGGTTTTTTCAGGAATGAAAAAATCAATGAGTTTGCAGAAGAAAATCATTGTTGGTTCTCAATTAAATGCAGGAAAAAGAAATTCTTCTATTACAATGCTGAAAACTTTTGTCGTGGTTTCCATTATAATTTTCACATAAGTATACAAGGATATATTTTGAAATACATCCACTCTTTCATACCCGAAGCGATATGCCAGAGTCAAATGAACTCTCCATTTTATCCACTCCCCGAACAGATTTTGTATAACTCTAGTTACTTAGATTAAGGAATCATGAGTAAATGCAGACAGAATCCTATTTTTATTTGTGAATGAAGTATGATTCCCCCCTATTTGAAAATGTAACTTGAATGTTCAGGAGATTCTGAATCTTGAGGTTCATGATAACCACTTACACAAAAATAGAAAGATTATTCTGGAAGTTTATTTTCCACTTGGTGAGACTATAATAAATTTAGTTTAATCCTTTATCCAATGTAGACAAACAAAGTTTGCGCCTGAAGTATCTTCAGGACTGAGGCAACTCGTAGTAAAGGTGGACCAAGATCTCATCACTACTTGTCTTAGTATCTCCCATAATGCAAAGCATCTCCTTGCGGACATGTATAATACTATGCATTAAGGGAAGGGCCACTACCCAGACCGCTTTCGACTTTCATTGAGGTCTCATCAGTGGGAGGCAGACCCAGAAGTGGTGATACTAAAGCAGAAGCAATGGAGAGTACTTATACTGATACACCTTTTGGAAACTCGTATAAGTACTCTCTATTACTTCTGCTTTAGTATCAGTACTTCTGGGTCTGCCTCCCACTGACGAGACCTCAGTGAAGGTCGAAACCGGTCTGGGTAGTGACCCTTCCCTTAATGCATAGCATTATATATGTCCGCAAGGAGATGTGCATTGCATTATGGGAGATACTGAGACAAGGAGTGATACGAGCTTGGTCCACCTTTACTACGAGTTGCCTCAGCCCTGATACTTCAGGCACAAACTTTGTTTGCCTACACTTGGATAATGGATTAAACTAAATTTATTATAGAAAGATTATTATTATTATTCTAGTAACAGCAGCAGTAGTATTTAAGCTTATATTTTTATTTTGCTATTGTAAATGGGATGCGCTCTAAAATTTTTCAGAACTGCAAATATATTTTTATTGCTTATTTCATAAGGCAAAAATATGCGTATATATACCCTCTGTCCAAAAGGAAACCGAACTTTTCGAAAATAGAAGAAACTAGTGGCGCCACCTGTTGTATCTTTTTGTTGTCAAAATCGGCGATCTTCATTATTGTTGTGTCAACTGTTTATGACATTTGTTTCATTAGAAGCCGAGTTATAGTGCCAAGAGTGACAGTGTGTTTGGGCGAACGGTCGGAAAATGAGTTTCAAACAGAGAGCGATTGACTTTTGCGTTAAACTTGGTACAAGTTTTACCGAAACGCATCAAATGCTTCAAAAAGCATACCGGGATGAATGCTTATCCCGTACTCAAGTTTACGAGTGGTTTAAGCGATTTCAAAGTGGTCGTGAGACGCTGAGGGGAGGGCGAAAAGACGGACCGTCCAAAAACTGGACTGAGCTAAGTTAACGTCCAAAAAGTGCGTGATTTCATCAAAGAAAACCCGAAATCGTCCGTGAGATTGATTGAAGATGAATTGGGGTTCCAAAATCAACTGTGCACGAAATTTTGATCGAGAGTTTGGGCCTTCGTAAATTGAATTCGCGATTTGTTCCCCACAAGTTGACCGACGAACAAAAAAGGTATCGAATTGAACACTGCAAGGACCTCATTAAAACCTTTAAGGACTCAAACTTCCTTGAAACGATCGTTACTATTGATGAAACGTGGTGTTTTGAGTATGAGCCCGAAACAAAGCTTCTGAGTGCTGAGTGGAGACCACCAGAAGAGGGGCATCCGAAAAAAAGTTGCTTGGAGAATCAAAAGTAAAGACAATGCTGATTTGTTTCTACGATTCCAAGGGCATTATCCACAAAGAATTCATTCCGCCTGGCCAAACGGTCAATGGTGAGTTTTATCTCGAAGTTTTGAAGCGATTGATAGTGACAATTCGTTGCGTACGGCATGAATATCGTGACGACCGACCGTTCGTCAGAACACACTGTCACTCTTGGCACTATAACTCGGCTTCTAATGAAACAAATGTCATAAACAGTTGACATAACACTAATGAAGGTTGCCGCTTTCTACCACAAAAAGATGCAACAGGTGGCGCCACTAGTTTCTCCTATTTTAGAAAAGTTCGGTTTCTGTTTTGACAGAGGGTATATGAATACACACAGACATGCCGTGATTGGTGGAAAAGTGTAATTTAAGTCAAAGGAGAGGGGACACGCAAACGTTTTGGGTATGTGCAATATTAGGTTTTTCTGAAATATAGTAGCGTCTCATATTTATTCACCCTAGTATGTGTAATCTGAAATGTTGTTCCGTTGTCCACTTTCTAAACAGAATTTTAAACCTTTACGGATTATTTGTTCATGCTGTGTAATGTAGCTATTAAATCCAGACAAGACATCTAATCCCGCTTGATTATTCTATAATGAATATGAAGTGACAATGTTTGCAATTTCTGCATTTCATTTCTGTTATACACGATGTTCCAAAATTAAACAAACAACCCTACCCTTTTGGAATGCAGAGTATTAGGGACAAACCACTTCAGTAAGTTATAAAAATAAGGAATAAGTTAGAGTTTATTTCAACAGAAGGTTCCTCAGTCGATGTAGCATGGGGAATGGGATTTCTTCCTTCCGACAATTGGTGTTTCTCATCCTATACAAGACAGGCAAACCGGCAAAAGAACACAACAGACAATATACCGGATCTCACAGAGTCAATTTGTCCGTAATTACAATCAGCACATTCCAACTGCAAGAATTGTAGAGACAGTTTTTTTTTTTGTAAATGGGAATGTAGAGGGTAAAGATAGAATGGGAGTTCATATCTCTCATCATTGACCTCTTTAGAGAAAACAAAGTTGTGCTGAGAGCCAGCTTGATAATAAAAGAGGAGAAGGAAAGGTAGAGATGATAGTAGTAGGTAGTAAAAGAGGCCTCAGTCGATCTACTTGGCCTCACTCAATAGCAAGAAACCAAGCGGATCTCTGATTTCCTCCCTCCATCCGTTCTTTTTCAGCTTGCCCCGGTCAGTCACCTCTTCAGGTATCTGTCCGCGGAAAGTGGGGAAAAAACAAATGGGAGAAGACTCATACATCTACTTTCACACATATACACTTTCACACATACATTTACACGTTAAAAGCTAGGTAATACAAATTTGGAATTTGGAACAGGGAGGGCGAGCCTGGCCCGAGTGATGCAGCCCACAAGGAGCTGCACCGCCTCGATGTAAGCCTTCGCCGCTCAGGTTCACAGGTCCGCCACCCCTTACTACTAAAGATTCTAAAGATTTTTTTTTTTCCTCATTTCTTCTTTGAAAGTTTTCTGGCATATTCCATTAGGATTTGTGGGTGTTGAGTCTTTATCTCAGTGCGTGAGAGTGACTTTATCATTTCGCAGAGCGAGGTACCCTGCCCTTCGTTCAGTCTTAGTTGATGTTGTACTTGATCAAATTCAATCCTAGTTTTGTCTTCAAAGTAGAGTTCCCCCATTTGAATCCCGTGCTGTTCTTGAAGAATATAAACTATGGTTCCCCACATGTAGTCATTATTTTAAACAGTTTGTCCTTTATGTACTGGGGTTGCTTACAATGTTTCAAGATTACAGAACCGTTCGTGACCGACTCTACGGTAGATTCTGTTTCCTGCACGTTGTTTGATTCCTCTTCTGATGAGGATTCCTCTTCTGATGTGGTTTCTTCTATAATTGCGGTAGGAGTATCTGTTGTTGTCTGAGATTGTGGCGCCTCTAAGTTAGCAGCGGCAACTTCTCTTTCTGCTGTCGAGGTTTGCTGGGTGGGTTTTGAGACTTTGGCTGTCTTATTTATCGTTTCTTCCCGTGGGCTCAGAGGTCTTTTGGTGGAGTAGGAGTTAGCCTCCATCTCCTCTATTTCATTTCCTTTATCTTCTGGATGTAGGGAGGTAGTTTCAACTTCTGTTGTCATAGTAGCGGCATTTTTCCTGTAGAGTTGGAAACCGTTCTTGTTGTATATTTTTCCCTGATGGTGGCTGTGCATTTGGCGTGATGGTGCCTCCCATCTTTTCCGCGTAGGTTGTCGATGGGCAGGCGTTGATTTTGTGCTCTTTTGTGCCGCATTTGAGACATGCTGATTGGCACTGTTCAAGGGTGTGGCCTGCTGATAAACAATCTCTGCATTTCGATCTGGGGCAGTTTGCTCCTAGATGATCGAAAGCTCCACATCTGAAGCACTGTTTCTTCACCCCGGGATAGTTGATCATAACCCGAGCAGATCCAATGAAAACGAAATTCGGAACTTCGGACTTCATCTCGAGAGAGATGGTCACCTCTCCCGACTTCCATCCGGGATTGTCGGCATCGTTGTGTATTTGGATCTCTCTTACTGTTCCCCACTTGGAGAAGATGCTGCGGATGATGTCGTCTTTCTCCGCGTACTCTAGCGGGAATCTCTGTATTTTCAGAGTTTTCAAAATGCTCCCAACCATGAAGGGAGATACTTTGGTTTTTTTCGCAGTCAAAACCTAGGAGTAGCTTTTCCCTGGTTTCCGTATTCTTTACCACTACTTGGTATCTTCCTCCACCGTAAGGTGTGAAACCGAAGATGTTTTCCGCGCCAACATGGTTTGCGATGGCTTTAGCTATCGCCCTTGCCGGTATCGTGGCGTCGACCTCAAAAGCAAGGGTCCGCACACGCGGCAAAATTCAAAAAAGCATGATTCAAAAAAGCAAGGGGGGGCCTAACTAGTCCCACCACCAAGTGTTTGGTATTGCCCCGGTCCGGGGTTTCGATATCTGTTGCCCGACGCTTAGGTATCACGTGACCCTTCGGGACTCGTATCGATATCAAGCGTCAACTAACAGATACTACAATTTGACAGTAGCCTGTGACGTCAGAATTGTACTTTGCACTTTGAGCTTAGCCAAAAGGCGAGAAGCTTGTGAAACCTTTAAGAAGCATGAACATCCGTGTTAAACCGAAACATTAAACATCACTACAAAAACTATTGTCCTTTTGGTGGAGGAATGGGCCAAAATAGCTCCATCTGTTTATTGACATTTAGTGGGAAGTCTACCTATTGTAGTGTTATTGGGATCCGAAGCAGGAAAACGCTGTACTAATGTCCATGAAAATATAGGATTAGTGAAATCTTAGGATCTTTGAATAATTTTTCGCAATTAATATATACTTTAGACAGTCTGCGTATGTCCGTTTATAAAGAAATCTTACTAAGTGGAAAGATTTATGACCACCAAACGAAATTCAGTATATAATGTTTACTGTTATTTAAAGTAGAAGTGTGCTTATTTCGGCCCTCCAGACCGTCCCTAGGGTCCTCTTGTTTGCACCATCATCGTTATGTAAGTTGGCTTCATGGAAACCTAATTAATATTATACTCGTATTAAGGCAATTCATCCTATCTGCCTACTCTGCTATGTCTATCATTGAGCTTATTGTATATTTCCTGGCCAGTTTGTCTGTCTTGTAGTTGAAACTTTAAAGTTTTTAAAAACTACTTCGATCAAACTAGTATACACCAGTTGAAGAATACAACTGTTAGGATTTATTTTATTTTTAATACAATTTTTACTTCTACAGATTCCTATATGCAGTTTACTACATCAAACTTCCAGCATGCACCATTAGATTCTGGACTTCTACTGAGCCCGCCACTAATACCCATCAATGGTTCCTACTGTATGTCGTTTTGGACTTTTATGTTTGCTCCGACTCCGGGGGAGCGTATTGGAGGCTTGAGCGTGAAAGTGATCACAGTGAATGGCTCCACAACAACTTTATGGCGTCTAAACAATCACCAAGCTTCTCACTGGTTCTATTCTCAACTGCTGTTGCCAGAAAATATGACTTCAACAGACACGGTTAGTACTTTGGTATTAATAATAATACTTAGTTATTAATAAAGGGCTGTACATCCGATTATGATAATCTATCAAAGGAGCTTTTTGTAATTTCTTTTAATTCACAAATTATATTTACAGTTCATTTTTTTGTTATCAGTAGGGAATACTGAATGCTTCATTTCACTTTTTAACATTGCTATTTTTTGAATCGGTGATATATTTCTTCCTTCCCTCCTCTTTTACCTTGCTGTGTCGAGGATTTTTCTACATTTAACCGCTACCCTATTAAGGAATAAGGGGGTTAACCGTATGTCTCCCCGTGTGTCCTATGTCTGTAGATGCGTGTGTGTTCACGGGCGTGTTTGCCTGTTCTGGAGGATGAAAAACTCGAGTTTCCGGGTGAAAAAAACCCTACCTCCGTATGAGAGCGGCTAATTAGTTGAAAGAGACCGAATAAAGGTTCCTCAAGTCACTGACGGGAATCGAACCAACAAATCGAACAAGGTCCTTCCGATCAAAGGGCTTAGATTATACTGTTTTTACTATAATCAAAATCAAAGGGCTTCGATTATAGTAAATCAAAATATACTTTTACAGTTTATTTTGATTCACATTATCTGTTTCTTTTCTGTTAACATGCAATAGGAATTCATTTCTCTTTTTCACAATGCTATTTTTAACTCGATAATTGTTTTTGAATAATAATTTTTTTTATTATCATACAGAGTATTTATATATATACAATTAAAACATATTATATTTTCTGCTCAGTGCAAATTTCTGTACAAAGATTAGAGTACCTTAATTAATTTTTAATATTTTTTCTTTGAATATAAATACACAATTTTTTTCATCTGAATATCATCATTTATTCGCAGTAAATGAATGATGAACATGTTTCGGTTCCACTTTGGATGATACGGAGGGGGGGGGGGTATATGGTTTGTTGTCGAATTTGGGTTCATAATTTTCTTTTGTATCTTTTTGGTAAAAGGATATCCTTTTCAGTTGTGTGTTGCTTGGAGGCATAACTGAATGGTTCTGCGAATTCCTTTTGGTTCATCCCCTGACCGAAGTTTTCGGTGATAAATTCTTGCGGTGAAGATTCTGCTTTCGAGTCAGTAGTTCGTTAAAATAGCAACATTTTAGAGTCGTCAACTGTTCCATTCATCATAACAGCAAAGCCTTTGAAAATTTTTGCTAAACTGTCATGGGAGTTGCGCATTGTTTGTTGTTTAACAACTTTATTCAGCAGTTTTATAAAATTGCTTCACATGACCTTTAAACTATGTTATCGACAATTTATTGTAGGGAAAACATCTGTTTTTCAAACAAAGTGCTGTCAGCTGAAGCAAAAACATTGATTTTTAAAGAGGGTTTTGTGCTTCTGGTCGGTTTTGTTTTCGACTCATCTGCCTAGAAATAAGCCATTTTAATTCGTTCAGGAATTATTAAATGCAAATTTATTTTTTTATTTTTCTCTTCAGGTTGTGATCGAAGGAGTGAAAGGTGAAAACACGAGAGCAGTCATCGCTGTGGATGATATAACGTTTACAACCACTGCTAATTGTTCACGTAAGTGTCTTTTATTATTATTCCTTGACCACTACTACATTGGAAATCAAGAGACATTTAAACATTTTGTATTAATTATACATAAGGAATTATTAAATACAGAATAATCAAACTTCCTGAACTGAAATCCGGTGTTACTGACCATGCATCACATTATTTTCCAAAGCATTTTTCCAAATTTTTTGGAGAAAAAAAAAAAATCGATCTGTCTAATAAACAATGCACCCAGTGAAACAGTCAATAATTACAGGGTGGCTTCCTGTATCCAGTTAAAATGTATCCTGTATCCATGTTCTAGTTAAAATTAGCTGGATTAACTCCAAATTACCTAGACAAGGCCGATATTCGTGTACATGTAGATAAACTTATACGTTGGTGAAACATAAAAAAATCTCCCCAAACCTCAATAAATTTGGATGCATGAGACTGCACCAAATATGGGAAGCTTGCATTCTAGAACATTAGCCCAACAGCCAAGACCCAATTTAGCCCACTAGGTGGCACCTTTTAGGGCTCTAGGACCCACTTCAGTTGTTATCTTCAACCATATTTGTTTAGTGTTAATGCCTGCGTGCACATATCGTTATTTTTATATTCCCTGAAGTTGGTAATGTAACATTATCGAATCTGACAGTTACATTTATGTATAGTTCTCAAGTCAGTTATGTCTATTTGACGAAAAATGGCTTGTATTTTTGGGACAAAAGAACACGCATATATTGACTAGTGTAAAATTCATATAACTGCTCTAAAACATTTGTTAATAATGCTTTTCTTCAAAAAACATGATAAATTAAGTACAAAGGAAGAGAGAATGGGCATGAAGGTCTACTTCTATAAGGGCATTTTCGAAATATTGTTAATGATTTATGAGCGTAGTATAAAAATTGTTTCCGTTGCACTCTAAGATTGCTTATCATACGTGCAAGAAATTCATGGAACGCATATGGCAACACACCCATTCCAATTTAAAGCTCTGTTTGCTGACTGGTCCATCCGCTAGAAATATATAATTTAGTTTTTTTTAAAAATTGTTTTTTTGTTAGTTCATTACAGTATTATAAGAGTCTATGTTAACTGTCTGGTAATACAGACTGAAAAACAGGCTGCTGGTGAAATGGCATTGCATCTCACCACCAGATAATATAAAATTCTGTGAAGACACCTCTGTTACTCCCATAAGAGATCGACTGGCTTACCTTCATTTGAAAAGTCCTTATCTTGTTAAGCAATAGTTTTTCTTTCCGCTGCTACAGAGAATAAATGACTTGAAACTGACACCAGTGCAGTGTTCTGATGTAAACAAATCTTTACTGATATAAAATAATTATTATTAAAATTAATCTCGGTGTATATAAATTCATAGGGATAGTTAATAATTTTGGATCATGCAATTTAAAATAAAATGAAATAACTGTATAACTTTCGAAAGTTCTTTGCTGTTTTAGCATGTACCAAAATTATAAATGTCTTTTACGCATTGTGTTCATTTTTTTCTGAATTATTATTATTTCATCCAATATGCAATAAGAGAGGTATTTGTTCACCACAGTTTTTTGAACATTTCATGTTTTATTCAGCAATTAAAACATATTTCCTTGTCGAGTATATTAAAACTTCTTCCTGTTTTTGCAGTGTTACCTCCTGGTGCTGCCTCGACTGCCGGTGAGTGATGAAAATCAGGGTAGTAAGTTTTCGATTAATACATAAAATGTGAATTTTGTTTAGCTGATGAGCCGATAATAATCGGCGCCCATTTATCCATAATTCCATCCCTCTTAATCTCATTTTAATGTTATCCTGCAAGACGTTTCCCTAACAAACTAAAATGTGACTCGTTTGACATCTTTTGATAAATTAAAAAGGAATGTAATGACGTACATGGCTAGTAAGTTTTGTTATTTTTAATGTTCTGAATTTTAAATCATTCCCTATCATTTTGTATAAAGAGGTGACTGATCCACGAGTTATAAAGATTGCTAATTGATCCAATTAGCAATCTTTATAACTCGTGAGCAACGAAAGCAGGGTTTTCGGAAATACAGTACCAAATCCTGTTTTGTTTTTTGTTTTATCGAGAATAAAGATAAAAACGAAGATTCAGATGCTTTTATACCTTCAGTTCGCAAGATAATCTATCTGCACAAATTAGTCAGGGATATTCAACCTCAGAAATTCCACTTAAATGAAAAGTTTTCTTAATGATTTGCGTATCTCGTATTATGTTACATAAATAGCCAATAGATCGGCCCTAGTTTTGAGAGCGACATGCAAATATGGTCAGCGAAAAAGATTGCCTTCCGTAGCTCTACAATCTAATTGAAGTGCTCGATGATAGTGCTTATATTTCTAGGAGGCATGCACTATTTGTATGATTAATTGTACCTAAAGGGTACTTTTATTCTACTTAAGACACTGGTCTGAGGTATCGTCATACGTTTCATATTTCTATCCTAATTTGAAAAAGCTCACTGCAGGTGGGTGGCTGATTAGGGATTGTAAAACAGCGACCGTGGACACTGTTACTCATTAATTTTATAACTATCACATATGAATAGTAGGGATGGCGGTCACGTCTGTATCACATAACTTATTTATGGTTATTTAACTGGCATCTATGGATTGCTAAATGTATAACGGACTTTGTCCATTATCCACTTGGGCAACCAACAGGCTCGGGTGCGGATCCTACCGTGGACATGGATATTTGTGAATATGCATAGGAGGTAGATAAATTTCATTCGCTTGTGAGGCCACAGTATGTCGAAGGCCTAAAATGGCTTGAAATGTTCCGTGTAGATTACGGTAAACTAGCTCCAGTGTAATTGAATATTTACTGTTTGAATAAAATCATCTTAAATTACGAGGGGGACTGAAAAGTTCGAATTTCTTAAAAACTTCTGACATATCTTCTTATGTATCCTAAAATAAAAAGAACAAATGAAACATGGGAGTTAAGGGTTGTAAGATATGTTCTTTCTTGTGGTTATATCAATTGGTTTATCAGAACGTTTCATGTGAATATATGAAATCCAAGCTGTAAATGTCACAAAATTAAAATATTTAAAATTACCATAAAAGTATACTAATATAAATGTGCCCAAGATTAAAATATATTAATTTCTAAAAATACATTTCAATTCGAAAGATACTCATCATTAATGATAAGCAGATTTTAGTAATATAGGACCACTGACTATATAGGATTTTAGAAGGATTTTCCTGGAACCAAACCTTTTTGTAACGGTGTAAGAAGTCTATTTTGGGGTAGTGAAGACTCAATGAAACGCAAGGTTTTGATTAACAAACGTTATTTTGACTTTTGCAGCAGAGAGATGGAGACTAGCAAATAGAGACATTAATAGAATACAAGCAATGGAAATGAAAGATTTGAGGGTTCAATGCTGGCAAAAGTAAAGAAAGATAGAATAATAAACGTCGACATCAAGAAAGTTATGAGAATAGAAAGTGTTGAGGAAATGCTTGCTAACGTCCACTTACTGTAGTTTGAACATACGATGAGAATGAATTTAGAACGATTACAAAGAAGGATTAAATTAAAATTAAGCAGAAAAACCCAAGAGGAAAACTATGGAAAAGGTGGAGAGACCAGTTAAGAGAAGATTTAGAAGAAAAAAAAAGAAACCTGAACTGGCACAGTGGTCATGAAAAAAGAATTTGCGAGGATAGTAAGAAATGGAAAGTCTGATCTACCTCACCTGACCACAGTTTGTTGGAGCAGTTATTGATTAAGAAGCGGAAGAATTCCGCTAGAAAACAAACCCCGAGTTTTACTAAAAGTCAATAGGCATCAATATTTCATACGGCATGTTTTGGTCTGATACCAAACCATTATGCGCTGGGGAGCCTAACTATAATCACAAAAAGGCTGAACGAATTTTATGGAGCGACTTCTGCCGTGATTTTTTTTTGATAACTTTAGTTTTTAATCCCAACTTCACCATTTCGATGAATCGCATTCAATCATTAAGCGTAATAAATTTCAGAGTATAGCTCATAAGAGACAGATGGTAATTCACTTGTCATGCACAAGTTCTTGGACTACTTTAAAAGTCGGAAAATGGGAAATATTCGTTGAAAATATCCCTTGGTTTTGCTCCATACATCTGCGACGCTGTGTTGATATACGAAGATGTAAAATAAAATTATTGCTATGCATTTCGTCTTTCGTAAAACTATACTCATTCATTATGCTCTCATAAGCCTTTTCGCAAATTTCTTATATCTTCAGGTTCGATATCAAAAGAAGAACATTATAGATTCAGTTCTAGTCACTGATGAAAGAAAAATTTTTTCTAGGACCTTTTTTTCGTTATTTCCCGAATTAGTCGATCTCTGGCACCGACTAAACTTTTATCACCAGGAAGATCGGATTTTAGCCAGGTATTTCAGAAGCATTGAGAGTTGTAAGCACTACTTTCGGCACGACACTTCTGAAATCATTGGCAACCACGGGGTTAGCTTTCGGTGATGGCAGTGAGCGGAGGCTGGATGCTCTTTAGATTTCTCCAAGTAAGGACGAAAACACTTCTGCTACTCTCTTTGGCGAATAAAAGATATTGGAGTATTTTTATTTTATAAATATAGACGCGTGATTTCTTAAGGGTAATCGGAATTAGCTACCGTTTTCTAATCCGTGTTTTTTTTTTAATGTGCATAAAATCCAAGGTTATTTGCTAACTAACTAAGATATTCATAATTAAACTGACGTTTATTTTTCAGGGGATTGTTATTTTGATCGAGACGTGTGTATGTGGTCTGTAAACGTGACCTCTCTCACTGCTCCAAAATGGCGCCTGCCGACTGGTAACAATCGTCCTGGATCTCTAAAGGATCACACGTTTCACATACTTGGAGGTAAGAAAGAGTTCGTTACAAACTGGCATTTTGTTTCCCAGAGTAATGTTAACAATAACCAAGAACATATTTTCCAATATGGAAGTGTTCCTCTTTATAGCGAAACAGAAAGAATGGCCGCGTCCTTGAAAACAATGGATTCGAATCTCATCTAAGACATGAGAAACACGCAGAAGGATTTTTCTATTTAACGTGAGTTACCTCTTTTATGTAGAGGTAGAAGGGTTCCTTTCTCTGAAAGTGTGTTTTCTGGCCTGAGAATATAATTAACTGATATGGCAGATAGTGAAAGGGGGGGGGGGATAACATAATCAAAATTAGATTTATAAGAAATAAATTCTTCGTCTATAGTAGACCCAATGTCAACTGAATTTCTCATTTTCGTACATATTTTGTAACGGATAATAATAATTATTATTATTATCAAACCTTCATGGAGTCAATAAGCTCATTGCGGGAGGTCCCACTGTTACACACACAGTTTATCATACCGCGCCCTCAATATGTTCGTCTCCGCACTCATCATGCACTCGGGCAATGCATTCCAATCACTAACCACTCTTCATGCAAAAAATCTACTCACACTCTTCTTATACAGCTTCCAGTGATGACCTCTTGTCTTTAGCCATTCTATGCAAAACCTTCTCCACATTATTCTGGTAATGAACGCGTATAACTTAAATGCTTCAATCATATTCCCCTCCTTCTCCTCCTATCCACCAGTTTCTGCGAATTGCATTTTCTCAATCTGTGTTTATACCACATTTCACAAACCACCATAATCAATCGTCTCTGGATCTTTTCCAATATATCTTCATGTTTTTGAAAACCAGGTGACCAAATTTCTGCATAGTAATGTACAATTAAATAATGAGATTTTTTTTTCTAAAAAAATATAATTTTCTGTGTTTTAAAAAATTTGCCTTTAGAAAATTTTCATTTTGCTGGTTCTTGAAGATGTTTTCCAGATTATTACGTTACTACGTCAGGCTGATTTAATCATAATATTAAATTCTGTTTTAAAATAATTGATATGAATTTTTGTTTATGATTTTAACTATTACTAAACACACCAGTCTTAGTATTTTGTTTTGTTTACGTGCATTTATTTTATTTCTATTCGAAGCTAAAACCAAAAACTTGAATATCTTTGTAGTGCAGAAAGCAGAAAAGGCACATTTATTTAATTTGTATTCACTCCAATATATGTTGGCACAATGAAACAGAGAGAATTTTATACCCATAAAAGAATTATCAGAAGAGAAAATGTTGACTTGTGAAGAAGTCGCTTAGACCCAATTACACAAAGCATTAATTATTACCTAGCAATTTGCACGCTAGGCAATGTTTATGGGAACACAACTTAACATTCTAAATCTCAAGAAGGACCTCCGTTTATTCATTAAGTTTCTCATTCGAGTGTCATCGTCTATCTAGGCGGTTGACTACCATGATTTGACTCATGATTAACTACAGGCGTTACGACATGTGGTGAGGACCCTCTGTCTTCCACATGGTAAGTATTCATGGCTGTAATTATTCTTCGGGCCGGTTTGCCTGTTTGGGGAAGTGAAACCCCGGTTTCCGCGTGAAAAAAACTATCTTTGTATCAGACCGTCAACTCACCTTTAGTTGAAGGAGACCAGATAAAGGTTCCTCTTTACAACCAAAGGGCTCCGTCTATACCGACTGAGCTACGGAAGCTCTCCGAGTTAAGTTTAGTATATGAAAAAAACTTTTCAGTAAAGTTACTAGAAGGCATCAGGATTTCTTCCTAAACATCTTTCGTCCCACAAGCAAGAAGAATAGCCAGAAACAGAGAAATGGCAAGCCAGCTGCCATATGCTAAATGTAAAAAATACATAAAAATAGCAAAAATATAAATTCATAAAAAATATAAAAAAATTCTTACATCACCCACGACAATGTACTGTAAGTTTACAACCTTTCCTTAGTGGTAGTTACACATAAATTCCCAACCAGGGACTAATTATACCTCTTTCTAGAATGGAAGGTTGAGAGAGAGAGAGAGAAAGAGAGAGAGAGCGATGGGGGTCATCTCAACATGGTTTGTTATTGAGAAGCTACCGAGATTTTTTTTTATGTACTTTATATAGTTTTTTTGTTATTTGTTCCGGTATTTTTCTATGTTTTATAAACCAATTCATGTTTTTCAATAAGTTTTCTATTCCCTCCCCTAGACGGATTTATATATCTGGACGTCTTCTCACTGCCTGTTCCGATAAGTAGCGCCATAATAAGCCCAGCTCTAGCATCGAACTCCACCTACTGCCTATCGTTCTGGTACGCACTTCTAGAAAAGGAGAAGGATGCTAGCCTCACTGTGAGAATTACAAGCAACTCTACGTCTCAAGATGTTTGGAAACTGGCAAGGAAAGATAGACCCATGAATTACGAGGCCTATCACTATTACTACGGCCAAGTCAACGTTTCTGCAGCACACACATACACAGTAAGTAGACACCTCTTCGATTTGTTTTAATCATTTTAAATTACATAAAATATTTATTGCCTAAAGTTTTGTAAGCCAATTCTCTACCGAACAGCGCAAAAATGCGTATTTTTGTACTTCATGTTGGCAAAACAGTCAATCTCAAAAGCTATTATTAGATATTATCTAAATTTGGAACATCAGTGCTAAACGTAAAACTAACAAAGGTGTATTAAAATGCAGGCAGCATTAGAAAAGATCATGGTAAGAAGGTATGACTAAAGAAAAATTAGCTTCACTATATTTACAGTATCTGTGATTCACTTATGTATAGCAACTTCACGGGGCGAATCCGCTACGTAGTGACTATGTAGCATGGAATGTGTGAGTAGTTCAATACTTCATCAATGCATTGATATATTTATCTGTAGTGTTCACAGAGTTGTAGAAGAGCATCAGTAAATAACTCTTGGTCGTTAATGAGACAAATCTTTTCCCACTTCCAAAACTGGATAGATTTCGAAATAATCAAAGGGAATATTTCATTCTTTGGACTATTTCCCAGAGAAATTTGAAATACAAGGCAAGAAATACTCTTTTACATAAATTTCATTGAAGAAAAGTAAGAACCTACCCGAGACCAACTCCTTCTGGGCAATCAGAAGCAGGCATTTATGCAATACTGTTTATTATTTAGTAATTCCATTTGGTATAGGCAATACGACTGAGGGGTTTATGATATCTAATATTTGCGTTTGGCAGTTATATATTAAGACGGAAGTGTTGGAAGTCATTTCGTTTACAGTTAACTATCTCTCATCCGGAGACAGGAAGGACAACTTTTCATCTTACCAATTGGTTTAATTATTGCCATTTTCATATTATAAGCAGCATGAAATGCTCTTGTATAAATTGGATTGGGATTTAATATACGAAAAAACTCTTAATAAAAGAAATTTGAAATCTTAGAGTAGCGGATGCAAAGCAACATTTATTAAAATATATTTTGTTTCACGATTAACTTGTATTAAGCCTTTACTGTAGCTTTGGCTTAGTCGGAGTTTAGTGCAACCATTTTAATTCTCAGTCACATTCGCTCATTGATTAGTGTTTAAATAATCACTATTTTCCTTTTAAAAAATAAATAATTAATATATATTTTTAAATTAAATTACTTTATTTTAATTAAAACGATTTGAATGTTTGGTCTTAGGTAGCCTTCGTGGGGACGGTACAACAATCTGGATTTAGCTTAGATGACATAAAGTTCTACACTGTGTTTTCCTCATGTCCAAGTAAGTATGAGCTTTTGCAGAAACAGGAATTGCTATGTTCTTGATTTGCCTGTAGTCTATAAAAACAGTTATTCAATTTATTCAGGGAATCTTACAGACTTGTAGCGGATTTATTTAGAAGTATAACATCATCTGCATAAAGTAAAGAGCTGAGATTAACATTTCTAATTATTATATCAGTTTTAGTACTACTTTCCTTCATAATCTAATCCATATAGATAATGAAAAACAGAAGGGATAATGTACATCCTTATCGCATACCTGATTTAACAACAAACTATCTTCCTGTACCTCCTTCAAGTTTAAACTGCTGACTTACAGCTTAAATGGAGATTATGTATTGCTTGATATAATGTCTCATTTACACCATATAACTTTGAATAGCTTCTCTCGTTTTGAATAGCTTCTCTCTTGCACTTTGTCATATACTTTTCCAGATCTACAAAACTTAAAATAGATCCTTGTTATATTTCAAGATTTCTCATCTATTTGTCTTAAAGTAAAAATCTGTTGCTGACAACTTTTATTTGGCCCGAATCCAACTTATTTCTTCACCAAGCTTTACTTCCACAATTTTTTATTAGCCGTTTCTCAAGTTAACTTGCATAAATATTACCAGGAACACTCAGTAGGGAAATAACTTTGTAATTATCATATTCAGTTTTATTTCCCTTTTTATAGATGGATACTATGAAAGATCGGCTCCAATCATCGGAAACATTAAAAACTTGTGCAAGTAATAATTCAAGCCGCGAACACACACACACACACAGCTGTCTGCTCGGCCGTGAAGTATGAGAATTTTTTGTTGAAGTAAAAAATTGGAACAGGAATTTTTGGTTTAATCGCCAGTTTTATTTACGTAATGTTGATTATGTTTCATGACGTGAACTGTATAGATGTTTATGATACATACATCTTCAAGGCCCAACTTTCCTAATTGGGTTGTGGGGACAACAGCTGCAAGAGTAACTTCCAATGGTCACGATCCTCTGCCACCAAGCTCAGGTGTTCTGGTGGGATTCCCAATGTCCATCCAAGGTTTTGGATATAATCTATCCAGCGAGTCGTTGGCCTTCCACGTGGCCTCCCACCCTCTGTCTTGGTAAAGAGGGCCTGCTGAGGGAGCCTCTCTTGTGGCATTCTGACCAGGTGCCCGTACCAATATAACTGTGATCTCTCAACATGGAGAAGCAGCGGTTGAGTATTGAGAGTTTCCCGAATTGCAGAGCTTCTGAGTCTGTCGAGTCTTGTCAGTGTCCGCATTCTTTCGGTCATTACCCAACTCTCATGACCACAGGTGAGGATGGGGACACAGACTGTATTGAAGACAGCCAGCTTTGCCTTGTGGCTGAACTCCTTCTTCAATACTACCGAACGGCCAAGCTCCCACAATATTGAGCTTTCTAAGCCAATTTGAGTATCGAATATTGGAGTATTCGAGTAATGGATATTTGTGATTGTCTATGAAAATACTAGTGGTGGCCAGTAGATGGCATTGGTGTAGTTGGTGGATGAGTGGTGCAGATGGAGAGTTGTAGAGGTGATGCTCTCCCCCGAGTCTTTGGACTCGCTGGGGGTATCCCCTAATAGAAGTACTAATAATAATATTGACACTTGCCATTTAAGTGACGACCTAGAAAACTATTGAAAAGCTTGGAGAATCGAACTATGCTGGGGATGGGGTCCCATTTTCATTTTTGTTTTCAATCTATATACGTGGCTTTTTTTGTATCTATCATTCACATACCATCTATACATGATATGTGAATGATAATAAATAACAATTTATCATTTTTCATGAATGTATGTATCATTCGCACTATATGCGAATGATAAGAAGCGATAATTTAATGTTTAAGGATTTAATAATAATAATTATTTTTTTAAATTTTCCAGTCCGACCAGCCGAAGCCAAACCGTGATCCACTGATGTTTACTGAACATAGGAAGCCACAATCTGAAACTTCTCAGTAAAAGATAATCCTTCTCTCTATCATAATCTGTGTTGATGAAGAAAGTTAACCAAAAGACAATTTTACTGACCAGCATATCGATAAAGCGTCTGCGTGATATGAGCCATCGACTCAAGTTAAGAGGGAGAAGAATTACTGGTAAACATTCAGTGGAAATTTATTAAGAATGCAAAACTTTCTGTTCACTGCCGATTGATCACTGCCACTTTGTAATACAATGTTATACTTTATTTAAAAAATAAACTCTTAACTATTTTTATGTAACGTGTAATTCGCTTAAGTGCCTGCTGTGAGATGCTCAAGTGATTAATAACCAATAAAGGATAATAATTTTCAACTAATAAAATATACGCAATTCGTATAATGCACTGTACAAGTTACATTTTATTAGTTGAAAATAAATAACGTTATGCATTGGAACAAAATATCGAATGTATATTTAACATTTTCTATCTGAATAACGCATAATTTTGTAGCTGTAAAAAAAAAAGAAGCACAAAATTAGCATTAAAATAGATGTGGCGTTATGCTGTTACATTTGGGTAATCGAAATTGCTCTGAAATTTGGTACATTAGTGATTTATTAAAGTAATTGATTCAAGAAGAATTCTTTTCTGAATTTTGTAACCAACATTTTTCTTATTAACCAACTTGTGTCGAAGGTGGAGCAAGATCTCTACGCAAGTAGAATATTATCGCCTTCACGAACTTTGATTTGTGACAGTGATGACGTTATAAATCACGATAAATTTCTCACAAAATAAGGACTGCCAACTTTAAGATAAAGTACGTTATATTACCAGGAACATTGAACATCCAAACAGAAGCGTACTATGTAATGAATATGCACGTAGAGGCTATGCAAATGATGTAATTGATGTCAGCACTCATTGATTTTGAACTAAAATGACACGCATAGCAAATCTTAACAATTTTGAAAACGCGGATAGGTTGTTAGATGTCATATTGTAGGGATGAACACGGGGAATCTGAAGCAACGAATTTCTATAATCTATGAAAGTCACGGGACTCTACGAGAAGGACTGCATTGTTCGCCGATGCAACGTAGTGGAAGGAGTTTTCGTTTTTTGTTTAGGGGGAGATATGCTATTAGTCCCCCGATTTTTACTTTTTGAAATCTACAGTGAAAAGGCTGTTCCTGTTCTACTCGTAGCAGCACGATGTCTCCTGTCATTTTGCGAGGTGTACTTTGACTTGGCTTGAAGATGACAGTTTGACCCTAACGGACTGACAGGCCAAGAATCTCAAAGTAAACTCGATGTGAGATGAAGTGGAATTAGATTTGAGGAATCATGACTGGTGAGACCAACATCACTGGCTGAGCTCAAGCCAATCTTGCGCAAAGAATGGAAATCGGTTTCCCACGTCGAACTTACGAGGTGTTTATCACGAACCCCAATGGAATGAAAAGTATATATAAATTCAAAAAAAAGGATTAGCATTGAAGCCCTGGCTACTGGAATATCGTTCAGTTTTCCAGAATCATGAAAACTGAACAGTTTTCATGTCTTCGTATTTGTCCGTTGCAATTCGATTTGAATATTTATCAGCAACATGTTTTAAGTGTTTTCCATTATTGTATCACGTTTTTTCCTCTGTGGTTAAATAAATATTTAATAAAATTAGAGTGGTTTAATCACCCGCAGAATTAAATACGTTAGCTGTTGGCAGTTCACTGTCATTAATAGCTTTTAGATGGTTGTTTTCATAATATAGTAACATATGCTACATGATCGTACGAGGATTTTCTGTAAGCTAAGGCCTTGGCTCCTATTATGATTGCGTTATTTAAAGTATTTTTAGAAACGCAGTCGATGATGAGATGTTGCTGAAATGTTTTGAAATTTCAATTTTTAGCCATGTGATTTTCTGTCGATTCTATAAACCTTCATTTTAGCTTGCGCATTTGATCCCGATCATTTAAATTTTAATTTATTCCGTCTTCATCTCGTGTTCTAACCAAATCAGTTCCTTTACTGCGAACGTTCCTCCAAGAAGCAACATTAACATCATATTATTGACTTACTTCACGAACATAATAGAAATCTTTCTCTTTGGGAAAAACTGGAAGAAGACGCATTGTAGAATATGCTTTTCCTATTAAAGAAAGCATTGTGCATCATTTCCTTTACACTGGTAGAATTAATTCCAGCGTATTAAACAAAACAAACAAATCGTTAGATAGCAACACGTAGTTCAGGCTATTGAGTGGATGAATAGTCTTCAAGGCTTGAACATTCTTCAGATTGTTGTTGTAATCGATGTAGGACATAAGGGGAATTGAGAAATCGGTGATCAGTTGACAGACTACCTTTAAACCAGAAGTGTTTATACTGGACTCAATCAAAAAAAAAATCAGCTAACGCCTTTTATTCCCGTATAGAGAGTAGGCGAGGCCTTTATACCTTATTTAGCTTTTAGAGAATGATTGGGCAGTTCAAGGTAACCAATCAGAGATAGCTGACCCATGTCTATCACTAATTATAGCAGCCACCGATGAAGAGGCTGGCAAACAAGTGCTGCCATCTCTTGGTAACAGGATATGTTACTGTACAACCCTAACAGGATATGTTACTGTCTGAAATAATGTGGGTACTACGGTCGATTTTCTCGAGTTTCCAGGATAAAAAACTCGAGTTTACGGGAGGAAAAACCCACTTGCCTGTGCCAGAGATCGACTAACTCGAAATCAGTCGACGAAAGGTTAGAAAAAGTTCCTCCAGTCGGCGACTAGACTTGAACGTAAGTCTGACTTCAAGCGACCAAGCCCAGAGGACGCAAGCGCCACTTCCACTGAGCTACACAGGACTCAACGTGTCTTTATATCCGAGATATAAATTCCCTCTCATGCCTTCAATTTCTCGTTTTAGTGCAGCTTTGTGAAGTATGTGATCTGTCTTGTTAATAAAATTTCTAATAAGACAGATCACATACTTCAGAAATTTTTAAATCAGTAGATATTAACTTAATTCAGTAATCCAAAATCTTTTTTTACCTTGGTTAAATGTACATCGTCTTTTACCTGTGTCAAGTCACTGATGATTTCTGTTGTTTTCAGCAAGGTTTAAATTATAAGTTAAAAAACAAATGACTTAAAACGCATTCCATGCCTTTTAAGCGATTTTATATTTCTCCAATTTATTTATTATCATTTCATTTCACTGTTATATTTTACACGATTTCTCTGTTATTATTATATTTTGTCGTTTGAAACTTTGATCAAAGTTTGTATATTAAAATACCTTTTAATTTCTTGATAGGCTCTCTTACGTCTGCACTTTATGAAATTAAAGTGCAGACGTTTATGGTGAAAGCTTCTTGACTCATTCAGTGATTTTAATTGCTGTTTGAAATGTGTCTTATATAAATTATAACTAGGCAGATCACTTTTTTCCTCAACTAACATATTCCTGGAAAGTGTGATCAACCTTAGCTAATACAAAGTAACGGGAGTAGGAATGCGACGCCATTATGTTCGAAGGCTGTACTTCACTGCCGAAGCAAGTACATTGTCTTTTTTTTCGGATTACTGTTTTTGTGGAATTAATATATAATTCATGAAGGGAGATACTTCTTTCTTAGACTTTGTGCTGTGCGAAGTATTAAAGATTCTTTTAATGACTTTCGGTGTGAAAAAAATATTCTTATTTTAAACAAGAGACTAGTATCGTCTTGTATTCCTTGAAACTGATTCCCTTTTTCGTTAATAGTAAACAGGAAAGCACAAACAAAACACTGTCAAAACATTCCCCGATAGAGGGCTCTTTACTACTGCATGCAAGAACGCACATTATGAACTTATCAGTCTCGTATTTGAGGTTGCGTGAGAGGATATTTGAAAATATTAAGTAATATCTCTAAAATATAAACAATCGAGACATCACTTGATATTCCCCCCCCCCCCCCCCCCCAATAAGCGGCATTCCATACTTCTCATAAGAAATCTAAGTTACGTATTCTGTTGGGCAAAACGGTTAGATATTAAGAACTTCTGAAATATTTTTTTTCATTCAAATGTAGCATTTAGTTCTTGAGGAAGGTTCTTCATCGCAACGCTAGGGGAGTAGCACTAGAAATTTAAGGATAAAAATAGGAATGCATGATTCTACATACTAATATCATTTTCGTTGTGAAACAAATTGTTACACAAACAACATACGCTTTATTAGGAGTAGAACGACATTTTTCTGTACAAGTGTATCAATCTAAATAAGAATAGAAACAGTTCACAACATAACTTTAGATGCGTTTCTAGTCGTTTCCGACACATCGAGCATTCAAAACCCAGTCGATGGATTACCGACGAAGACAGCTTCCAGGGTATTGCACTTGAGCCTAGTGGTCTTTAGCCTTCCTTTTGATTTCGTCCAGCAGGCGTTTTGGGATTCCTTCTTCAGGTAGTGAGCAGTCCAGCAAGTGGAAGACAATGGAATGGAACAGTTATGGTGACAATACGGGTCTCTTCACAGCCAGGGACACACACACGGGCAAGGCTTCCCTTGAGAAGCACACCTACTGCATTTGACCCTTAAGGATATTTACTCGGCGGTTTCGGAGTTGCGTGCAGCCTTCTATTCCCGTTCATCCTTCTCCGCCTGGAATCAATAATTATAACTGACTCAATCTCATAGGGCAATTACACAAATGCAAGATTTTTTTCAGCATGAATTAAAATACTTGTACTTGAAACGTAATATTATTAACGGAGATCAAAATCTTAACCGAAATAATCTTTTTTTTTTTTTTTTTTTTTAGTTCATTTCTTAGTGCGTCATTCCATCTAATCTGTTAAAATAGACTGTGAGAACATATGAATTCACATCTTTATCGTGATTGCATCAGTTTTTAGGTAATATCAGAATGACCAAATAAAAGTGCACATGGTATGCTTGCTTCGAAGTCTGCTAATTAAACTCAAATATACTTTGCTTTTTTTTTAAAATTTTTTTTTAACATGCCAAGAAACTGTCATGGAAATTTAATCCTAAGTAGATTACTGTTCTAGAGAACAATACTTCAGGCGTTCATTTTTAAATTAAGTACGTAGTGTTTTTTTAAAAGTGATTCAATGTTTTTTACGTTATCTAGTACAGAACTCTAAATTACCAATCGCTGAAACAATACTCATGAAAAGATCTAATTTTTTAAAAGGCGTGGTACTGAATCATTAATGATGCACAATTAGTATTTAAAGTGAAAAATATGTGCCATTATAATAAGCAAAGAGATCTTAAATATTTAGGATCTTAAATTCTATCGGTTGGGAAAAATATTTACGTAGACTTCAAAGGCCACAAGGAAGTCACTTTGTTCTATCGTTATTTGTCTTCTGGATGCAGTACTCTTTGTAACCTTCGTTCTGTCTCTGAAAAGCAGCCTGTTACGCATAAAAATACTCACGTTTCTGTGAAACTGGCTGTTTCTGTCTCATGAAGTGTGAGATAAGCTGCATTTGCGACCTGGGTATATCACAGCCTTGTTCAGGAATGGTGTAACTGTATGCAAAGCGTTCGGTGTCTTGGTAGACACGATCTTGGGGACCACGGAGTTCATCTTCCGTTGGACCGTTGCAATCTCCGCAAAGACCACACATTTTTCCTTGGTAGTAAGATGATACCTGAAGTTATAAAGGCAAAGGAAGATGGAGGTTATATGAAAAAATAAAACTTCTATGCTAGAATATTAGCATATTTTACGATCGAGTTAAATATTTTCAGTCATTTAAGCAACATGCAGTGGATCAAGGATTCATTTAATTCACAATTTTAAGAATGAATTGCATATCATTTAGCAAGACATCTGCAGCAATCCCGAAATTGCCATTGATATATTCATAGAGACTTATGACCCTTTTACATCGAAGTTAACATTATTTAAACGAATGCGTTTAGCTTTAGTGGATTTTAAATTCTACGTGAAAGATTTAAGTATTACTAATAAAATTCACCTTCACTATGATAGCCTTTCCGTCAAAGTAAACTGTAACACCACACACATCGGAGTCCACTGTGTAATAGAGTCTGTTGTAATCGACAGTGAATTTTTCATGCTGAAGGTCATCTTGTGGCTGATCGTGGTAATAGGAATCAACTTCAGTAACTGGTACCCTCTGACCGTCCACCTTGACGATGAGATCTTCCTCTTGGGCAGGAAGGATTTCAATCTTTGTGTCACCAAGGTATATCTTGATAGTCTGAAAATAGAATTTGATAATCAGCGCGGTTGTAATCAGGTAAACGCAAGAAAACTGAAATCAGGTTAACTTATCAATTATTTGATTCACATTAGGAGCAAAACTTAGGTTTAAATAAGTTATAATTAGTAGATAACTCTTGCATTTAAAATGGAAGTTAAGTTCCAAAATATAATTCGGGACCAGTCACTGAAGGAAAGGATTTAGTGATAAAATTTCTGTTAATGTTTCTCAGCGAGTATAAAATCCAAGAAGGATTAGCAGCAGTTACTACATGCATTTGAACAAGCCATTAATGATATGGTTTATTTGAATACCTTTTCGTATTTAGGATGAGAAATCTTCTCTCCTATAACTGTGAACTGTTCATCAGGTGAGCAATCCTTGCCGATCACTTTGCTGCATCGGATGAGGGGAAGATTGTAGGTAACAATGTCAAAGGTATTGACAATACCACTTTCTACGGAACAGTCAGCTGAAAGGGATAACACCAATTAGATGAGCGAGACTTAAATTAGACAGGCAGATGATTAAAAATTACACATTTCCTGATTTTGGACAGCAAGTGTTCAAAATGTGTATTTTGAGCTGAAATAAATACAGTGTGTAAACGTGTCTTGTTTATCCCTTGATGCTTGCTGCGGTTTAAGAAAAAGTAGGATATGAAGTGACATATTCTGGTTACATGAAAATTCATCGAAAGACAATTCACCGAAAAGGCAATTCATCGAATGAACAATTTACCGAAAATGTTAAATTTTCGATAATGTTATGATAAAAGTGATCCATTTAGAACCAAAAACTTAACCATGCAGACTACTTCCTGTACTGGCAAGTTCTACTAATTCCGCTAAGTCAGAGTTATTGTAACAGATAATTTGGACACGTTATTTCTTTGTCACCCCGAATATAGCTAAACTGAAAACTGAAACGGTTCGACATTTTTATGTAAAAGTTTCAAATAGCGAATCTGAGTAAAATTTGTCCCATAATAATTGCTGTATTGAAGCCGCATATTACTACTAGCAACAGCTTTTCCTACCGGAAACAGGAAACAAATCAGTCCCGTGAACAGATATGAAACAGTTATCGGACAAGAAAGACTATAAGAAACCATATTCTTCTATAATTTTTCCCTATGAAAGTAGCATTGCTATCTCACTCTGCACGGTTCGGTTTTTATTCTAAATGGATCAATTTTCTCATAACATTTTTGAAAGTTTAAAATTTTCGGTGAATTGTATTTTCGACGAATTGTCGTTCGATGACAATTGCCTTTTCTATGACTTGCCTTTTCTATGAACTCTCCGGATACCCATATTCGTAGATAATTATTTGAAAAAGCTTATTAATTAAATGACTGCTGTCAATGGAGTGATTCGGAGAGTAACTGCATTATTAACCAGAACATGAAGGAGGAAAGGTGTTGGTGGTTGTTCAGATTACCAAAACATTTGTACGATGTCTGGAAATTACGTTTTATTTGAAGATAAATCTTGTCACCACTGTATGGGACCGAATAACTCATTCTTAGTTGAAAAATACATCGTAAATTTCGTATGCGAGTGCGTGTTGTAGGCCTCAAGTGGGTTCCAAAAGTTCTGTTTGATCTTTTGAACAGAATTCCTGGATATCTAACCTTCGGCTTGCCCAAACTGTAGGTAACAGCCTTTTGTGAGTGGGATTCACATAATATACAGTAGATAGATTCGTAACAAACATTTCGATTTAGAGCAAGGTAAAAGTAATGTAATGCCACAAGTTACCATTTTCGTAGAGGGGGGAAGCAGTTCATCCAGAATGGAGTAGTCAAGCATGGTGGTGATGGGCTGCCAGTGCAGTCCAGGGACATGAGTGTAGTAGGTTTTTTTCGTAGGGTTTGTACACTCGGATGTCTAAAATGGGATCTGAGCAGAGAAGTTGGCTTCGATGCGGATTTTGTTTCCAGAAACTTCGGTGTCGAAGACATTGTTGTCCATGTATGGGAAGAGGTAGTATTTCAAGAGTTCGCTTGCCTTTAGTCAAGTTCTTTACGTATTGTGGGATCTAAAAAATAGTATGTATGCAACATGAGGATATGTTCACACGCGTATCAAAAAAGAAATTAAAATTAGATTTTGGATGTTTATCCTTAAAAATATAATTTATTTGATTTTTAATGCATACTTGATGTACTCGAGACAGTAGGGACTGTATGTGAGGTAATTTTCCTTACGCTCTTCCTGACATTTCTGGTAGTAGTATGCGTATGGGTTGAAGTCTTCCAGTGTCACTGGTTCTTGACGTTCACTTTCAAAGTCTTCCTGTTCTTCAGTCCTTTCAAAGGTACCTTGAACTGTGATCTGCAAGCAGGAAAAACTATTATTACTTGAGAGTTTTGTTATTAAGCGGTTGTCATGACACCTTTTCACAAGCAATAGTATACCAGTTTGCTAAACTGCGATAAGTGCATTATAATAATCGACATAGTCATATTTGTTAATGACGCTTCTGCTAATTGAATTCTTCGCAATATCTAAGTCATGGGAATTATATGCCATTGAGGCAAGTCCTTCAGAATATCATAGAATCCTCTCTCTCTACTCACCATGTTTATTTTAGACAACAGTTAGGTTTTATATTAATTTTAAAACAAGGAGAATATTCTTCCATGTACAGTAATATTTTCCCATACACTGAAGTGCGTGTGTAGATAAATAGGTAAATTTTATTTATTTATTATTATTTTTGGTGCATTAAATACTTTATTCTAGAAAAAAGTAATCAATAATTAAGGAAGAAGGTATAAAGTAAAATCTTTTAATGTATTAGGGGATGTTTAGTAGTCTTCAATGTATTCACAATATTTTATAAACTCAGAAATGAAACTTGATTGAATGAGCATAATTTGAATTGGAATTGCTATAAGATGTAAATAATTTCCTATTTAAATTTATCTTAAATTTAAAGAATATGGATAATATTTCTCCATGTAAAGCCCGTGTAGTATTTGTCCATACACTGAAGTTGTGGGCAAATTTATTTAGTAAACTTTGAAAGATTCTGATTTCGTACCTTTCTGCCTTGTTTGCAATCCTTTCCGAATCGGATCTTTACCTCAGCTTGGACTTCGTGGTCAAGATTCTTGGTATTGAGGTCTATGAATTTCTGGTAATCATAGTCTGGGTATTTGACTTCTCTTAAGTAGATCTATAAGTAAAGTTTTAATGAAAAGAAGGCATTTATTTATTTTATTAGTTCTAGATGAACATAATGAAAAAATTAATTTAAGTTTTATGGGACTATTCTATTTTACTGGATTTGTTTAAGCACTAGTTTTAGTGATATGATATATAAAGAATAGTTGAGAACAATTACCGTATTCTCACACTAGGTGGAGTAAGTGGTTACGAAGGCATGGAAGAAGGAAATAACTGCGTATGTATATATTATTATTATTATTATTATTATTCCTGATACCTCCAAGGAGTCCGAAGACTCATCGCGGGAGGACATCTTCAACTGTCTCTACACCTTACCTCTACTACGAATCAACGCCATCTACCGCCCACCTCCAACACCACCACAACTAGTAATTTTTGTCTGTAAATTGCGTGTGTTCTGAAGGACCGATTTGTATGTATGCGGGATGAAAAACCCGAGTTTCCGAGTTTCAAATTATATATATAATTTGAATATTACGTGTAAAGTTAGGAAAACGTTATAAAGGAAAATTATTACAAAAACGGAAGGACAAGGGCTGTTGAAAGAAGATGATGCATTATGGAACTTTCTTATTTATCCCGTTTATCTTAAAATCAGTTTTCAAAATGTACAAACACTACACTTATTAAAGAAGTTGATCAAGTACTAGCATCTTCATTAAGCTGTATCATATGAGAAATAATCAACTATTTGGAAATCTCCAGCAACTATAGTTCTTTCTCTGAGTTGACTCGATTTATAGGGCAGACTTTTCTTGCGACTAAATAGCAACAAATCCACTGTTTAAAATAGTTGCATGCTTGCTCATCAAAAAATCCTGTGTTTTGAACTAAGTAATACGGATTGTGTTTTTTCGCTAGAAATTTCTACATAAACAAATAAGAGTGATCGGAAAATTCATTTAGGTGAAGAAATCGATTTCTTGAGTGGCTTTTGCTAAACATCTTTTCATAGACACTGCAAAATATCTGAATACCGTTCGCATTTAAACCGTTGGGAACGAATTATCACTGACATCATTCTACTTTATAATCATAAAGAAGTCAAATATTCCTGTTAATTCCTGTCATAGAGAAAGTTAATATCACCAGGTTTTTATGCCAATTCCAAGTTTGAATTAGAACTTGATGCACACTCTCTCACTGTCCTTTGGATGCCTGTCTTTTTTTGATAATGCAGAAATAGTAAGCGGCATATTGTAATCTGTGTAAGTTTTTAGTGCAGTAACACATGCCACAACTTTATGATAGTATATTATAATCCGCTAGTTTATAATCTAGAGGATTTTAGCTACCTACAAGTAGTCATTTAGCGGAAGAGTTTTTTATTGACTACAGTAGCGTTCTCTGACGGTGAGCCAAGAATATTTTGATCATATTTCTTTAACGTACTGTCGCTTGCATCATGAAGTTAAAATAAGGGAATATCTACTGCAAAGAACACCTTCTAGCCATCAAGGTATCAGAAAACCGCTAAAGTTGAGGTTCAAGAATATATATTTGTCCTTTGGGTTTCCGTTGTACAGTAAATACATGATATTTTATTATATTAAAAAAAAATCCTATACACATTTTATTCACAAAGATTAGACAGTACGCAATGGGTCCAACTTTTAGAATCAGTTGGGAACGGGCTTGTATGTTGTCAGAAGGTTAGTGCAGTCTCTAGCCAGCGTAGAAGAAAGGTAACCCAATAACACTGCAGAGATACTTGTTACTATATCGAGTTCCTAATCTTACCAGTATATTATTGTGCGTAATACAGGATATATTCTACGATTGATTACTGTTGAGCTCTAGGAAGAGAATCGCCTATTCGTCAGAGAGAGACTAACTAGAAAAATTGCCGAAGAAATGCCTAGAAAAAGTTCCTTTGTGTCTTTCTTCTGCCATCTAACGTCGTGCGTATAGACATTAGCTTTATATCAGGGACGAATGCTGGTCTTGAAATTCACGCTTGCTCTTGTTATCATTCAGGGAGTGAGAGGTGTGATTGAAGTCTGATTAGCGGAATAATGAATTACTGACCATTTAAAACTATATATTTAGAAATTTATGTACATTTAATCATACATTTATTTTACAAATGATATTCTATATTTTTCAATTTAGCTACTTAAATACAAATTCTACCCTACGGTTCTTCTTTATGAACTGGTCAATAACATCGTCATAAAAAGTTGGTTGTATCTTAATTTTCCTAAGCAACACGCACCCTTGTAAAGGCTGGCTGAAGCTCACTGGCTAGAGCTACGTTGACTGCGTATGGCCTGTGTTTAAGCAACAGAGTGAGACGACATGAAATGGCTATGCGCACATGAAATCACAGTGCTGCTGCGAGGACCTGGAAACTCCTACAACCGAGTAAGCCAAGGTAGCTTTGACTAGACGAGCAAGCATCGGCCTTCGATACACAACACAAAGCTCAATTATTGCCGCGCAAGCTTAAGACGTATTCTGTCTACAAACATAAAAGCCTAAATGGAATACTTATAAATGCATGCATTTATTAAGAAATAAATATTACTTCTTTCTCAATTAATGAGCTTGCGCAGCAAGCCTAGCAAGCATGGAGAATTCGCTCCTGCTTTATATTGCTGTTGTATCACGAAATGCATGATATATATATATAAAATATATATACACGGAAAATTAAATATCTGCTATATACGTATTCTTCAATATTGTAAGATATTCGTACTCTGAGACAAGTGAATTATTCCCATTTCAAATTTTAAGAGACTAACCTTGAAGCTTTCCTGATCTGAAGAGGCAAGTGAACTCTTTTAGTAAAGCAAATCCAATTTGTGTATGAGTTCATCTTCGCTGTACTTGTAGACGATGTGCCCTTCAACTTTCCTTTCTTTTTCTCCCCTACCTACAATTTCACCCCTCACTACGTGGCGATGGAACTCGTTGCCTGTCAGTGAACTGCGACTACTTTCACCACTGCCACTTGTTGAACGAAGGAGACTTTTCTCGTCCTTTGAAGAGCGTCTTCGTTCATTTTTCGAAGAACCTGAACGCCTTATTTGCTCTCTCAATGACCCCCAATCATCACTCTCGTTATTTACAGATGAGTGCTAACCACTTCTTGTATTGTAAGATGAAGAACTACTGTTACTGTCTTCCTCTTCGTCATCAAAAACGGAAGACGATGGTCCAGTGTTCTTCTCGTTAATGCCCTCGTATTGATATTGGAAGGTAGCTTCAACCTGTCAAAATCAAAATGAACAAGTTAGTTTTTAAAGTCATCAGAAACAAAGTGCCAACATGACATAATATTTTGTTATCTGGTTTTAATTTAATCACAGCAGAACTCACATTTTTTGTGGAGTCATTGCTAGCAGGAATAAGAGCAACATCGATACTGTAAGGATGGGCATAGGGGTTGGTGATCCAGTAGTAGAGTTGTTAACGGAGGTCGGTCTCCTGGAGAAAATTCTTCCAGGATCCAGCGTCGTTCCAGATGTCAGTGTATTGGGCTTTGACCTCAACACCGAGACCAAGCATGTAACGCAGGTGTTCATCTTCGAACTGTAAAAGAGAAAGAGAAAAGGTGATTAGCATAAATAAACACATGAGCTTGGGGAGATATTTTGGTAATACAGTACTGTGATTAACGTTAAAAAGGCATACGAAATCTGTTCCCAGCGGCTCCATATTTTCAATATATTATTTTAGGTGCATTTTGCTGAACGACTGTTCTTGCTATGATGTTTATAATTCGCACCGGTGTTTATAATGCAGCTACTGGGGGCCAAAATAGTTTAAGCTTAAATGGCTAAGTGTTTTCCCAATCAAGTTTTATGATAAATTATATCGGTAATAACCAATTGTTTAGCTACTGAACATTATTAATATAATTCCTCATAAAAACTCGTTGCATTTACTTTGTATTTTAATATGCATTGCTTCGGGTGCTTTTATCATAAACAAAAGTTCGGGATAAAACTTGGAAATGCTTACTTCTCTGTATTTGGAAGGTTAACCATCTCTAAACGGAATTATACAAATGAATATTGAAAGAAGATATTTACGTTCGACATCCTGTTAATATTATCACATGATGGCGATTTCGATTATGATTTTTTGTTAAATATGTAGTGTTTCAAAATCGAATTATGATAGCGTTTCATACCATGGTAAAATTAAGTCTAATATAATTTTAAACCTTGGTATTTAATTATCTTAAAATATTACTTTCAATTTCTTACCTCTTTTAGCTCCTCATTTTTGTGAAGCGTGATATAATCTTCGCTTTCTTCCCTTGTGACTGGTGGTTAGTTGTCATATTATTATTATTATTACGGGCAACTCCAGGGAGTCATTAGACTCATCGAGGGAGGCCCCAAATCATATTCATCATAACTATTCGACATTCATACAGTATCTATCATACCTCGCCTTAAACTAATTCACTGTCACAGCATCCACCACAGACTCTGGCAGCTTATTCCACTCATTCACCACTCTAAAAGTAAAGACCCAGCTCTAACACCTTTACTAACCACACTTTTGCCCAGTTTCCATGTGACATAATATATGACATAACAGAGGTGAATGCTTCTGTGTGGCGGTGATAGATGTCACCGCTCAAGTTCAGGTGTGAACTTGAGTGACACCTTGGGTTTAGCTAGGTTGACTTTAAGATCTGCGTTGATTGATAAGGTAAGGATAGAGTGACTGTGTACTCCTGCAGAGACAACGGTTTTAATACTTGGTATAATCACTTTCAAGGTTCTGAACACCTCCTTATCTACGCTGTTAAACAAATTTTAACATTGTAATTCCAAATGAAGATGAATAATGGATCTTCTAATTTGTAAATAGTTATGTTTTGTTATTATTTTGAAGCATTAGTTTAAGATTAATTTATGATTTGTTTCATTTTGACAAGTAATGACGCTTTCTCTTTCAACCAGTAACACATTACTTTAAACTCTATTGATTCGAAAAGTTAAATGCCAATTAAATAAATCCAGTCTTTATTATTCTTTGAAATACATAAAAGGCGCTCGCTAGCTTATATTTCATGCTGTAACTCTTAGAACATTGAATTAGTTACTCACACAAGTTGGCCTTCAACTTTGACCTGGACGTCAACAGGAACCTGGCCAGAAGGCCCTTCTCCTCTTGTGGAGGTTGCAGAAATGTCGATTTTCATTTCCTGATTTTTGTAGTGAACATACATGGCAATTTTAATGGAGCAGACTAACGGGATGCTGATTTCGTTACAAATAACTTTAACCTTGTCTGCTGCTAGAGTGAATCGCTTGCAGTCCTGTGGTTGCTCACCCAAGAACGACTGCGGTAGGCGCCAGAGATCTATGAGCAGGATAATTTTATTTTAGCAAAGAATTAATTCAATATTTTATAATTCACTCTCAAATTATAATTCAGTAATGATTATATAATTAGATGTTCATAATAACAACGGAGAATGGAAAGTTTGAGTTTTTATTACTGGAAAAGTATAGACACAGGGAAAATATTTTAGTAAATATTTTCAGCAGCATATTTAAAATATATCTGGAAACCTTCCCTCTGTAGTTCTCATTGTCGAATTAAGTGGATGTATTTTAAAATCTTCTTCCAGTAAATTACCCAAGGAATTTTTATATAATGTTGTTTACAACAATAATACTCTCATATTATTAATCTTTATGCTAATTCAAAGCAACCTTAACGCTTTTTAGAATGCGAACCTCACCTCCTTCTAGGATTAGACTGTCAATTTTCGACTCATTAAAAGGCAAATAAACAACATCATATCCCATGACTTTAACGAATATGTTTCCTTCTATAGGCTCGTAATCTCTTGTACGGATGCCCAGCTGTTGAATAAAACAGAGGGTTATTTTTAATTGGCTTTCTCTTTTTTCACAAAATTAGATTTTCATATTGTTATGCTATGAGAACTACACTGAAATAATAAAGTAATGCATTACATATCTTGTATTCTATCAAATTGACATGGCTCATACAAATAAGAAGAAATAAATGAAGTGACTCAAGGATTATCATAAGTCCTTCAATGTATATAAATAGGCATGTATGGGCTACTCGAAAAACTAAAAGTGTTTCCCACAAGTCGTTAGCTCGTATTACTAATAATCCTTTTAATAAATGACTATAGTTCTATGGAGAGGCTTATTTTCTTTATATTCTTTCAGTCTGATGGAAGTGTTTGGACTTCTTTGAGAACGAACAGTTTCTACAGAAAAGTTGCATTTTTAAAGATTAATAAAGGACCTACTGCTTGGTACTCTTTATGAGATGTGTTGGTCCAACATCAAGAAAATTGACTTTATTCCATGTGACATTCTGGATAGTTTAGAACGCACCATGACATAAGTTTTATTTCGGTTTTCAAAATCAGTTCCTCCTTTTACATCATAAAGATATAAGCCAAGTCTTGCAGAATAAATACCGACCCAAATAAATATCATCTGGCTACGGTTTAATGAAGAGTATCAAGATCCAGCCTAATCTGATCATTGACCATGTTGATTATTTTGCAGAAAGTATTAAAATTAGTTTTTAATCTGAATGGATTAATGGTGCTTATATCTTAAAAGCGCCATCATTTATAATTGCACAAGTAAACTACCAAAACTTTTAGGTGTACAGTAGGTATGCTTTTTGTGATCTGTTGCTAATCTTGGAGCTCTGGTTGAAGTAACTTAGTAGGATAGAATACATAAGCAGCACTATTTTATATACTTGTGTATAAATCTAGAATATTTACGAAACTAACCTTTTCGTTGATTTCTTGTATTTCCTCCTCAACTGTGTTCAGGCTTCTTGAAGATTTGCGACCACCTCGCATGGTTGGAGATTTCTTGTAGAGCAAGCCGTCAGGTCCGAAAATTTTGTAGCCGATTACCAACAGCATTGTAACAGATGACGAACATGTCGTAAGACTGACCTAACAAGAAATCATTCAACCTGAGTCTGGCAGAACGAGGTACGTAGCTCGTGTTGCTGGCAATGACGGAAATCTGAGTGAGACCACCATAATCAAAGTCATCTAGAGAGAGAGAGAGAGAGAGAGAGATCAGTAATTAGAATAAATTAATACTTGCTTCACATGAAAGTGTTTTGAGATCATAGCACAAAATGTCACATATTACTTCAACTTACCATCGTATCCAGTATTGTAGTAATTGATGGAGAAGTCGGTGGCATCCATGTTCATCCAGTCGTCATAGTAATCCTCTAGGATCAAGGACAAGTCTTTGATTCGGTTGGAGCTGACATGGGATAAGAATGAATTAGACACTGGAGTAATAATGTGCTTACTGACAGTACTTTTATTTAATATATCATATAAGAAGATTCATTAAATGTTTGGTTCACTTACATCAGTTTGTGGAAGGGATGTGTGGAGTTGGCCAAGTAGAAGAAAGTGCTGTACACGTAAGCTGCTACCTGTTGATCATCTTCGTCATCTAGAGATCGTGCAATAGTTTCCAGCTCGTAAAGTTCTGGTTAGTGGACATAATAACGGGAAAGACAGCAATTCTGACTTCATGATCCTCTGACTCGTCAAAGTAGATGGAACCAATTCTTGCTTGACCTGAGGAAATAAAAAAAAACACTTAAGAAATATTCTATAAAAATAACAAAACTCTTTTTGTAATAAAATTTCTTTTGAGATAAATTTTTGATATTGCATTTGATACTATATATCTCATTTTAATAGCTGTTTTTTGTAACGACGTCTTAAATGATTCAGAATGATTCGATTCATTTTCCAAATGATTGAATGTGTAGAAATACACACGTAAATAGATTTCAGTTCGAAATGAATTTGAAAAGTTTAAACATATGTTATTGCCATATTATTATCAGTAATACTAATCAGTTCTGGTTTTCTTTGAGCCAAACGGCGGAGAGCCCAAATGGCAGCCATTCTCTTGTTCACAGGGAATTCTTCATCGTCATTGAGATAGGGGAGCAGGTACTCGAGGGACTCCTTGACGCCAAAGTTGCCTGCAAACTTGATGTTGGGGATGTCGTTGCGTTCATGCTTACTCATTTCTCCCTGCTGTTACAGTTTCTGAAATTTAAATAATAAAATTTTAAATATTTATAATATAATTATAAAATATATTTGTACATGTCTAATATATTAATACTTACAAATATATTAACATAGTAATGTGCATTTTGTGGTGCAATGATATTTTAAAATCTTTATAATTATAAAGAATTTTTATATTAAAATCTCTTTTGTATTAGAGTGGGTGGTTAACATATAGTTTTTGAATAATGCTACAATATCACTTTGTAATGAGATAAGTTTACTCTATGTATAACTTTAGCAGTTAAGTTACTACATATGACTTTGTGTTGCTGTTTTTTAAATATTGTATTAATTTCCGAAGAGTCTGGCTATTCATTTACTGTAGACATAAGAGTGTCTATTCTTATGTACTGATTTCGGAAAAATAACGGACAAAGTTTTTTGGTTCCAAAATTTTAGTCTGTAATGGTAATATATGAAATTAGACTCATGACGGTTAGAGAAGGGACTGGTTAGAGAAAAATAACTGGAAGAAAATCTGATTAAGAAGATGAACACTATAAACAATGTGTTGTTTGTGCATCTTCCCGATCAGGACATAATACAGAATTATTTCTAGACAAAGGGAAACTTACTTTCAAATATTTAGTAGCTGTTTTAGTAGTGCAACGTAGGTCTTCATCTTCTTTAGTTACGTGTTCGTCATGTGATTCGTTGTATTTTACACAGGAATGATAAACCAAGTTGCTGAAGGAAAGGTAGCAAGTTGAGAGGAGGTCTTCGTCTTGCTTTACACTGGAGTCTTCGCACAAGTCCTGCAACAACCAATACACCATTCGTTTTTTTCTGTCTATTTTGAAATTAAAGTTTTTAGATTGAAAGCAAGCATCTTATGATACTTTGGCATTTTATGCTTAACGTTTCTGACATATGAAACTATGTACAGTACGAATGGACGAGATTATTATCTGAAGTTATGTAGAAAATCGAACAGCGCGTGTCCTTACTGAAGGGAAATTATAACATACTTTAAACGACTTTTAATAGAAATTATGACTAAGATATGTATACTTACAAAAACTTCGTCTATCAATTGTTCCGATAGTTCTTTGATGTGCAACGGAGTGGTCCGCATCAAATACTTTGCTTCATCCTTTGAAACACGTTTTGACTGAATCATATCTTTAACAATTAGAACGGCAGGGTTGGTTCCAGCATCAGAGAGAGCATCCAAGAAGATTTGCCTAAAACTATAATTGAAATAAGTTGAATGGATGTGTTTTATAATGTATATTGGATTAACATGCCTGACACTGTTTGAAGTCTCGGGGTCCTGTTATGATGAAAAAAAGCTTTATTTCAAACTTAAGTGGTCATTTTGTGATAATAAAAATTGGTTTTCATCATGATTTTCTAGAATATAACTATCGCATAAAAAATATTCATTCTGCACAAATACGAAATCCAATCTGTCATAGTTTATTGTCGGCGCATTTAGGTGTTCATGTTTAAAATTATCAGCTCTGTTTAGAAAATAGCATTTTGATTAATTAATACACTTCTTTCCTGCATATAATGCAATTTCTTATACAAATATTGTCACAGCAGTTGTCCATTAGCTGACAGTAATGAATGTTCTCATTTCTTTTAGATGTGTAATAGTGCTATACAAACAAAATAGTCTAATAAATAGACAATCTTGCACAACCTTCGCATGTTCAAATTACTATCCGAAATGTTGATAACGTTTTTTTTTTTTTTGTTATTTTCGTTATTGGTCTCACTCCATTTGAAAAATAAGGTTTAACGTGGTTTAAAGATAGACATCTTGAAACCACGCTAAAATCGCTCTTTTCCTTAATTTGTTTGAATTTAAATTTAAATAAAAATAATTTTCAAAGAATATCATCATATTTACTATTTTTACCTTTTTCTATCTTCTTCATCATCAGGGTCTTTTGAAAGCACCTGTGGAGAGTCAACGACTTCTCTTCCCGCTTCTTTCAATACTTCCAAATACTTTCTCGGAAGTTTGTCTTTCTGTAGAGCTTCGATGAACGATTCTTTTTCAGTCATTTCTGCAAGTTCCTTGATGAAATTCTTCACCTAAAATCAGCATTAGTGCGAAGAATACCAAAAGAAATGATCATCTAAATTGAAAGGAACTAACATCAGTAAACATTAAATCTGATTATTTAGAGACTAAAAACGTAATGAGCTGTTAATTAATTCGACTTATATTTCATAGTCTGAAGATCCATAAGCTTGATTCACCATTTAATACCTGCAATTATTGTACGATCACAAAAGTTTTTCCATTAACAGCGCACGTTTTATGGTTTCAGTCACGTGAAACAACTAATATCTATGTTAAGTACTTGCAACGCAATTTGAAGTTCAAGCATTGCCCAGAATACGAGAACTAACCTCTCTGGGAGAAGAAGAGTATCCATAAAGGTTGTTGAGGATATGGGGCTCCTTACGACCATCTCTACCATTCTTTCCGAGATCTCTTTCATCTTCTACTTGGAAAATTAATGAATCGTAGGTTTCGAGGTCGCTGTCAACGGAGAGCTGGCGATCAATTGGTCGTTCATCAAGTAGCTCCAATGATCGACTGCAGAAAGAAGAACAAAAAATTTGTGTAATTGATTTCAAAACATCAACGTATTACGCAGAATAATAAAGGTTGAAAAATGCCATAAAGACTTCTGATTATATTCGTAGGAATCATTTTTATTACAGAAGTAATTCAGATCATATATATTCCTTTTAATCCTGATATGGAAATGATTGGCAACAACCATTAAAAAAGACGGGTTTTCTAATATCATCTTTGTATGATGACATCCTTCGTTATCAAAACAATTGAATGTTGAGCAAATTCAACCGCCATTGATATTGTTTTGCCTATTTTTTTTCCTGTGTAATAGTCCTATTGAAATGAAAATTGCGTACCGAGACAAAATCTCTTCTTGATACTTACGTACATTGCTCCCAAAATGGTAAAATTACTAAAATAATAACGATAATTAAAAATAAACTAATTATATTTAATATAAGTTAAACTGCACTGCTAGTATCATTTATAACTATTTGACAAAATGCTTCATTCTAATGTGTTAAGCAACAATGTTTAACTTAATATACTTTACTGATATGTTTTTAAGAACCTAAACTACTGTTTCATTCATGTATTTTTGAAACAATGAGATAATTTTTAAAGCCCAGTGCAAACAACAATTGAACGTTAGTTTCACACGAAATCTTTGTGATGTGATCTCTCAGGATCTATCATATACAGTGGCGCACTCAGGATTTAATCTTGGAGGGGGGGGGGGGGAGTTGAGTAGATTATTTGAGAATACACGCTACACATTGAATACGACCTATGACTGAGCATCTGAAGTGATCGCCAATACATGATACCCGTGATCTCCTCTGGTCCGCCTCGGGCAAACGAAGTAGCGCTCGGTCCGCAAGGGCACTACTTCGTTCGCCTCGCGTTCATAGTGGCCGTGATTCCCGAGAGCTATAGGGTATTCCCACCTTACGTGACCGCTAATTCATAAGTAGTATAAAAATAGAAGACACGACAAAATGTAAATTAAAAAAAAATGAATTTTAATTAGGAAAAGATTTTCGGAAAATTTTCGAGTATATTTTCCCTTTTTCTTTTGGAGGGGACCAGGGCCCCCTTATCCCCACACCCCCTGGGTGTGCCACTGCTCATATAACTAGTAATTTTAACAAACAAAAAAAGTAGCCCGAACTGTTCCAGAACTTCATATCTCCCGACGTTTCTGTATTTTTAATAAATGGTTTGTGTTTGGTATGTTTTATCATTAATTTAAAAAGGGACAGATAAGAAGATTAAAATGATTGTTATGAAGTCCTTACTTTACAAATATCTGGATTTCCTGGCCTTCGTCACCAAAGAAATTTTGGACAGTGTCGGCTTGATTTTCTACGTATTCAATGACGAAGTCATTACGATCTCGTCGGAGGTCATAGGTGTAAATTGCAATGGAGGTGAAGTGGTTCCTAAGAAGATAATTAGAAGCACTTAAAATATTTTGACATATTCATACATATTAATGCGGATAATCAATAACCGTAAATCTCAAATGGATAAATAACAGTATAGTTTCGTACCGATTGATCTGCTTCTCACAGTCGTCACCATAAAGATTAGGCACTGCCCAGTAGGCTCTGTCTTTACAGTTTTTGTAATTAATGGTCTTGGTTACGTTGAGAACATTTTCATCTTCTGTTCCTTCGTCTGGTTCGCTTGTGATGACGTAAGCTGTCTCACATTTTCCACCGATGCTGTCCTGAAATACATGATAATGGATACTGTTCACAATTTAATTGTTTAAATGGTTATTCTGTGATGTTTGTTTGCTTCCATATCAATAAAATAACATAATCGAATTTTGATAACTTTCTGTCATTAAATTGCATTTGATTCTTACAATTACATCAAAGAAGCAAACCAGTGAAGTGTAATAAATCATTTTAGAGCTTATCTTAAGAGTTCCCAGAAGAAATTCAGAACACTATTGTAATTACCTCCATCACTTTGTAAAAATCAGCGTCTTCGTTCAGCCTGCTGGCGAGATCTTCCTGAGACATCTTCCAGTGGATTTTGCTTTTGGAGGTTAAGCTGGAAGAAGCTCAACAGACCACGTTTGATATTGACAGCCCGTTCGGGTTCATCCTTTGATACTTTTTCACCTGGAAATAAATCGGAATTGTGTGTCAGGTTAAGCTTTTATATGGAAATCAGTCTAGAATGATTACGTATATACAAAAATGAATTAAGTTTTAAGTGTGTAATATTTCTTTTAATTCTGTTTTAGTCACATATTAGGAAACAATTTTTTGTTTCTTAACTTTCCTACGCAAATTTAAATTTCTTAAATTATTGTTTAAAATCCATAATTTAAGGGAATAGAATTTTGTCTGCGTGTTGTGCATGCATATTTCGAACTTTAGCCATATTTATTATTATGACCGGAAGACAAGTTAGTTAAAATTTAAATAATTCGGCGTTGTTGAAGATATCGATATAGTTACTTGTATAAATATAAATGAAAGAAATAAAAAATGATAGGTACAAAAATTAAAGATGACAGAATGTATGATATTGAATGATGATATGATATGATAATGAACGAGAAGATAAACAGAGTGAATTTGCTTAAGCCATCCTTGTATGCCGGTGGTGAAATTCACGATACCCGTGTTGTTGGTGATTCATCAGTTTGGGGTCAACCACTGTTCATTTTTTCGTATCCTACAGTCTCACACTGTGACTGTCCAGTTTTCTATTCCAAACAGAAAACGAATTTTTAACATATTTGTTTTTGGTCACGTCGGTATCCTATTTATATCCGGATATAAATATGAAAAAGTTTGGTTTTTGTGCTGTTTCTGTTGCACATGGATATGCCTCTCTTGGCGAAAACCGATAATGATCAACAATTTATGCAACGTATGGGAAAATATATTAAACTCACATTTCAGTCAATTATTTTCCTTTATCGATACTATTATATCCTTTTATGATCTTTCATGTATTATATGTTTTATTTTATTTTTTCGCTGGTTAGTTTTGCTTCAGATGATGCAATGCATCAGGCATAAGTTATCGACACATTTAAAAACTACTGAACTATTAAAAGATAAGCAATTCGCTCACTAATTTATTTATAATTAGTTTTGTAAATTTATACTCGATTTTGTACACAAAAATCTATAGAAACCAAGCTCGCCTTATTTTATTTGTTTTATGAAATCTGATGCCATTTTGACAACCTAGTTTGTGCTTTTTTCTTTATCTTTTAACATAGATTTTAATGAATATTTATAATAAATAAATAAAATACCTAGAATAAAATAAATCTCAAGTAAAGTTGAAATATTCACGCTTCTATCTTGTTATATCAATTATGAACGCTTCAAAACACACACACTATTTTATACACTGAGATTTCTACATTGAAGCATTGTTTCACCTTTTTTGATTGCTTCCTTTCTGAGTTTCAGCAAGAAAGGAATAGTTGGTTATCAGCAATTGCTTTTGCCACCCGAACGTCAACACTTTAAGAATTTTGTGATATCTCCCGTTGACAAGGGCACCGTTATCTTCAATGTTATGTAACTGGCGCGTACTGAAAAAACGATATCGCTTATTCTCACATCATTGGCTTCATGCTTTTTCAGCTATTTTTAATCTTCCAGAGTTAAAAAGAGTTAAAATAGTTAATCCAAGTTAATTGTATACAGAGTACTCAGCTTGTCTATTGTGCATTTATTTTTGTCGAACGTGATGCTTTTTTTTCACCAGGGGGCGATCAGTCGGAATTTGTTTAAGCCTATCGGTCATTATAGCTTCCATTAAGAGGCGTCTGATCATATGCTGGTATTTAAGTTTTGATTTAGATATCATCGTTCGTTCTTGAGCTAAATCACCGATATGAATAATATTTCGATATCTGCAATTAAGGTGAAGTAGTCATTAAATTGCTTTAGGAAACTATAATATATATACTGTATATATATAATTTTATTTTACACAAAAACGAAGATAGAAAAGTACAGTCCATTTCAGCCTCGTCTGCGAATGAATTTAAGAAGTATGACAGGTATTGTGTAAATAATGGTTAGTGTTTCAATGTAAGGTCTCCCGCGATGAGTCTTTTGAATAATAATAGTTAATATATAAATTATTGATATTAAGCCTATACTGTGAAAGCTGTGTTTATCACTGCATTGATAACGAGATTATGAGAATACTACGACATTAACCGAAAACCAACTATTGATGTTTACATAGCATATATTTATTACTGTTTTAATACTTGGTGAGTATTTTGTTATCGGAAAACAGTTAATCATGCAACGGTGATTTGCTATCATTTGGCAAAAGAGATTATCAAGCCATATTTGATTAAATGCGGCCATTTGTGCTAACGGAAGTAATTTAAAGTTGTCGGTCACGGCTTTTGTTACAGGTTACAGTTTTGAACAATTTTTATCGTAACACGATAAAAATCTAAAATGCATTTTTTTCTTTTCTATGAAATTTCCGTCAGGCGTTGTGAGATATTTCGAAAGTGGCAGCGCTTGTTATGTTATCATATTAATCCTTGATGCCTGAGTGATTTTATCCGTTAGAGCAAGTTTGTTCAACCTGCCTTTGAGGGCAAAATGTATCATTAGTTGTTTTTAAATGATATATTTATTAACACAATTATGTTCACATTTTATAACTTCTCTGCTTCCTTTTGTTGGGCATGTGCCTGAATAAGATTATCGCGTAAGAAAGAGAATTACTCATTGTAATCAAATTTCAAGTTTTTCCTTTCATAAATAAGAGTGAAACTACATTGTTTTGAATTTATGCGTTTAAAATCTTTGAATCACATCTTTAGATTATATGAATACAGTTTTCCTTGAACTTCCACACCTAAAATCAGTACGATGTTTACGCCAGAACTAAAATCTATTGTCGTTGATTCTTAAATGTTAAAAATTATAACGAATCCGTAGTTAATTCATTTAGAAATTAATACTTTTAAGTGGAGAGTTCATGGACAAGATAGTCCATGTCTCCATTCAGAGTCTCTGAAGTCCAAACTAGTGTGCACATCTTTTAGTAAGAGATTACATTCGACTACAGAGAAATATACACCATTGTCATATAAAAGAATAGAAATATTAAATTTAAATAAAATTATCTTAAAAGTGGACGACTTGGTGTGGACTACTTATGTAGGAATGCATTTGCTTCTCATAATATGAATTAATTCCCATCTTGTAATATCATTAATAATATGCGATTTTCAAATGCGAATGCAATGTCAGTATGGATAGTTTAATTAAATTAGACGTTCTGACATTGTTTCAAGTTTTTAACGATTGCAATTTCAATTAGCGATTCGAACATTTAAACTATTTGCCATTGAGGTAGTGAGAATTTTCGTTTCCCGAGGTAAAACGGAATGTATTAATTTTTATTGGTATTTTAGATAAGAATAAACTGCATTTCCTTATTACTGTTTATATTTCATTGAAAACTGAATGCATGCAAATAATTTACTTATCTATACAAATCAAAAGTTTTCTTTGCTGACAAAGACTGATGAGACGTAATGTTTCTGAAACCGTAGGTTCTGCTTTCAGTAATCGAGTAGTAAACTACACCCACTATTGCCGACAATCAAATGTTTTCTGCGCTCTATTTCACAAATTATTTTAACTGAAAAAAAAATGAAATTGGAGATATTTCATTTCTCAAGCGTTAGTCGAATTCTTTGTAATTATGTCCGGAGCAACCGAAGCTTTGAGGCCAGCTTTGTGTGTTTTGGCTGGTTTGCCCAGCTGAGTTTTTTTGATGAAATCCTGTTCCTTATAAGCAGGCCCGGCTGGTGGCGTGTGCGAAGTGTGCAATATACACAGGCGCCGCAGAAGAAAGGCACCTAAAAGATGTCAAAAAATATGAGATAAGAGTTTAAGCGAACAACGAATGGTACATGTACGTCATCTTCCGTTCGGGCCCCTTCAAATCTTCCCGGAAAAGAACAAAAAAATTTTGAAATTGTATCCTGGACCCAGTTATATCACTGTAATTTTTTTTATTAAAATTTACATTCCTTATTTTTTGATGCATCATAAATCAACTTATGATTAATTGTTGAGTTCCGTATCCTAATTTTAATCGGATCGGATGCATGTAGTCCGGCCTTAAAAGTCGGCTTACTATTGATAACTCATTCTTCTCGACATTCGAGCCTGTTATATTAGGTTATATATCGCTGATGGGCGGCGTCAGCGACACAAAATAACCGGCGATTATTTTGTGTCGAATCCGAAACATTCTTGTAAAATTCTCTTATCTATTTTCGTTGAATCTTTCTGAGAGAACTAAGTAGGCTAATATTCTGTAACATTTACAGAGAGAGAGAGAGAGAGAGAGAGAACATTTTTTAAATTACAATTAATAAAGAACTACCTGCGATCAAGCATGAGTCAAGAAAAACTAAATGGTTTGGCACTAATTTCAATAGAAAATAATATTGCTCAGTCTATCAACATTGATGTACTGCGACAGGATTTCGCTAAAATGAAAGCCAGACGAGTCCCGTTTAGCAAAATTAATGTAAAGAATATTTGAATAAATCTCTTAACTAATTACTAATTACTAATTTATATTACTAATTAACTATTACTAATTTATATTATTCTGAAAATGTATACAACTTGAAAAAAATTGTATAAGCAGGACTAATCCGTAGGTAACATTATAATGTAAAGCGGTTTGCATTTGTTTTTCATTTCCTGTTCGTTTTATTCGCACTTTATTCAAAAAATACTTCTTTTTTTTTTTTTTTTTTGGAAAGGCGCCGAACATTAATCGCACACACAAGAAAAATACTGTGCGCCGATCCTTCTTATAAGGATTTGTTTTTCGTTCAACCAATGGGCACCATTAAAACTGAGCGAGAGCCAGTAATTAGTAATAGATAAAGGATTTCTATTTATTATTAAATTCAGAAATGGTTTCCCACTCTTCATTCCAACAGGAAAAATATCTCTAGCTTATCATTATTATATCCTCACATAGAAACACATGAGAAATATTTTGATTCAATTTCCATTAAGCAATTTAGTAAATAAATGCATGAATGATTAGCACTTTTTAAAAGTTATAATAAATAGGACAAAAATTCTGTTAATGTGTGCTATCACGTTTCTTAATAATTTGGTAAAAATGATCTGTGCCTTCCTCAGCATTGGAGCACAGTTTATGCATGGAACGGGGAGAAGAGAACGCTTAAAGACTAGTAAATTTCATTTGGTCAAATATTTTCGTACCTGAGAAAAAATATTCATAGAAATCATTAAATTAAAGCTATTTAAAGAAAATATACTCACCAGTTCCAGAAACGCTGGCTGAAATAAAAGAAGGAAAAAAAGTATTAGTTGTTTAATATACAACATAATAAAATAATTAAATAATAATTAATCACCATTTCATTAAACTTTACAAGTAAGTAATGATATTAAAGTTTATAGATCCATCTGTTTTGATTTTAATTCAGTCACACTTGGCTTAATGGCAAATTAAGGCAAGCTATATTACATCTTAAATATGCCAAAACCAGCTTTAAGTGTTGCGATAAGTACTGTACGCCCACAGATGCGAGACCCTTCGACACTTATGCGCATGTCACAAAAAGGAGAATCCATTCCGATTATAGGTTAATCAATCCGTCTTGTGGAATGAGTTGCTTATTATTACACGCTATTACAGAAAGTTGTTTCTATTATTACAGAAAATTAACTTTTCTGTTATGAACATTGTAGTTTTTAATGTGGTAACTATTTTGCTTATAACAGTCGGAAAATTTTACGTATAAAGCACGTGATTTCGCGTGTTGGTGACCAATTCGTACATCCTTCATTTCTTTCTCCTCTTCAGCATGAATTGACTTTTCTTTGCACGTTGCCAGACCAGGGTCTCGGATATATGGTCGGACAGCATGACTTTACAAGAATGCCATTACGAAATACACCTTATTATGAATGTCTTCAATTTTCTTATTCTTCAGACTAAAGTGTTTACTTTTCGCTGATTAATGCAGGTACTTCATATAAAATGCAATCGTCCAAAAATTATTATGGAATTATTTTAAAATAATTTAATTTTAATTAATTAAAATTAAATTGGTTTAATAATTGAAAATATGACAATTCATAAATGAATTTGGAAGGAAACTGTTTATAGGATATCAGTAATAATGAAAATTTGTGTTATTATATCAATAGAAGCAGATAATGATGACGATAATGTTTGTTTTGAAATAAAAAAAATCTTAAGAGCATTTTATTTTCGTAAAATACACATTTTTTTCTAGATGAATGTTTTACTGCCGGCAACCAAATGAGCCATCTCGAAGGTGAACAAATATTTATACATATTAAATTCTAAATATTTTACGACTTCTATCTTTATGTAATTTTATAATTATATACAATTTCATTTTATGTGAAAATTGCTAGATCCCTTAATAGGAATATTTAAAAAAAAACACGTAACAAATTTAAAAAATCTTTATTGCCAAACCACGTTATGTGTTTGCTTAATCTTTGAGAAACTGTTACGAAATGATCTTAGAAATAAGCAAACATCTTACAGTATCGCACTATCTCCTAATGAAAATTAGAAATTAAAATAGTAAGGAATGTTCATCATGTTTATTATTTATATTATTCATAAGCGCAAATTCGTCATAGTTAACATTCTGGAACCAATAATAATTTTTTTTCCGCTTCCAGGCAGAAAAAAAAGAGCCAAATACTGTCTGTTTACTGCAAAGTTTCACCTGCTGCTTCCACAAATATGAAATTCAGCTTTTCATTTTCTCTAAACACTTTAGCCTTATAACAATTTCCATAAGAATATGGTATCCTCATGTGGATGATTTAAAAAGAACAAAAATACAGATTTTGTGAACATCCTGTCTATATTAGCTGTTTCCAATATCAAATAGAAATTAGCAACGGTAAACAGTTCGGTATACCAGTAATGCTACGTGTTCTGCGAAGAGGGGAGTTATAGTAACAGAACTCGCATAACGTGCTGACCACAGTGTAAAGTTGGGACCTTAATAAAACTGCACGACTTGTTAATTGTGAGTCGGTCAGCATGATAATGAAATTAATACCAAATACGTTATAACTGAAAGCGCTAAGAAAATGACTGACAATGTGGTGACTGGCAGTTTCGAAGTGGAATCGGACTCCCCCTCCTGGAGCATTGAAAATCGTATGATCTCTGAAGCTTCATATCGCCAAAAAATTGTGACAAGTACCGAAATAATATGCATGGTGATTAACGAATTTCCAAATAACATTAATTTAACATTTAGAAATAACCCGTGTAATTAGTAATTAATGGCATTTTGATAAATTCCAGTCTTCAACTTTATAACTCAATGACTTATAAATTTTTATTGAGTTGGGGATTAAAGCCTGATATGTTGTGGTAAATGTAATTTTTGTCTCATAAGCTCATAAAATTTTTATTATTTTTATTCCTATAATTGGTTATAATTTCGTGTCTCACACTCAATATTATTACAATAATATTAAAAATATACTCGTATTATTATATATTATTCCTGTAGTCTTGTGGATATGGCGTTTGTATTCATAGTGCTAGGTTGCATGAAGAAAGGTTATTTTAATTTCGTTTCTAGTTGCCAACTGCAGGAACTTTTTCTTAGGCCGTTTCTCAGTTAGTAGGTCTTTGGCAAGTAAGGTTTCCCCTCCAAAAACTCGGGTTTTTAACTTCGAATATGAAAAATTTAACCATTGAACTCAAACTGTTACCGACAATGATGCGGCTGTTAAAGATAAGGACCAAAGGATGACGACTATTATTAATTAAAAATAGTTAATTAATAATTAGTTCTGTTAATTATCCATCGGTTTGCTTCCCAGTGGTACCTCATATGCTCGATAAAGACCCGATCATTCAGAACCCAGTTCCATACTTAACACTGACAATTTGAAAGAAAAAAAACACGAAAGGCATAGTCTTTAAACAGAATAAATGAATCCTTTTGATTTAAACAATTTTAATATCCTAGTCTAAGATTATGTTTATTAATGTCATTCATCTAGTCGTCTGAGTAGGCTGAAGATGAATAATGAATAGGAAATAACAAAAAATAAGAAATATAGGGAATTATTGACGAGGAAAAACAGAAGGTTAATTATCAAGTTTGTTTATAAAGGAGAAATGTCAACACGATAAAAATTCGATAATTTCACTTAAAATTATTAGATTTTAAGTGAAAATCGAATTGGAAAGTAACTAGTTTTTCACTCACCTGCTAAGGCCGTTATACAAAGGAGGAAGACGACCATCTTTGCTGCCGTGTTGGTATCACAACAGCTGATCCTCGAAGGTATCCTCCACATTTATATATAGCTTCATTGTGCTACATCACACGAGTTTAAGAGGGCTTCCGTATAGCTGAGGGGACCGTGTAAATTATCACAGTGTAGTTATTATATTTAATTAGCCTAAGACGTGTGGATAGACCTTTACCAGTACTTCAAGAATTGCTTGATTTATTTAAGTGATTTATCCAGATTATAAAAAAAATTCTCAAAGTTCAAAGATCAAGTCTGAACAGAAGTGTTCAAAATGGATTGAGCTATCATCAAATATAAATGCAATCACTGGTATCTGAATGTGCCTATCCTCCGTTTCTGTCTACACTCTCGTGTGATTAGCCATGCTTGACTTTTGATAATTTTTAAGACGGCTAAAACAGGTTTAAAGCAGTGTTCTCACTACTTTATCTGATAGTATTTTTAATTAAAGTGAAGTTCTTGTTTTATTTAATGTGTTTTATTGAAAATAATTTAAATCCATATTCATTAATGAATATGGGTTTAAAGAGTGTTTACTTTAAGTATTTTTATATAGAAGCCTTTGCATTCGTAACCCATAACATATATAAAATACTCTAAAATGCGCTAAATAAATGAATAAACGATTTGTAGCAAATATGCACGATCGTTGTCCATCTAGACGAAAAGAGCATCATTAAATAAAAACTGCTGATTCGAAATATTGTTCTGAAAAGGCTACAGTCACGTGGTTGAGGGAATAGAATAGAAAAGAAATATTAGTTATTGTTTTAAAGTTTATTTTTTTAATTAATTAATATATAATTGTGTCTATAGAACTTTTTTTTTTAGCAATGTTAATGATTAAATTGGTAGAACTAGACTTGCAATACCAATGACAAACTAGAGGAACCAGCTATTTCGTAGGTTAATTGATCTTTTGTGCTAGGTTGGATTGTTTTCGAATTATGTAGGATCAACTGCGATGTCTGTAAATTGCGTATATTTTTCTGATCGGTTTTCCATTTTTTCGTAATGAATAATAAACAACAGGAGATCGGCTAACTCACTTGATTTGAAAGCCCTTGCAATTTGATGCTGATAAGTAGAATTTTTTCCCTTCCGGGTTTTTAACTCCACAACTCAGAAAAATCTAATATTGAACTCGTTCGGACAACATTCATATAATAATAATGCTAGGGACGTCCAGAAAGTAAGTTCCGATGGGCTGTCAGAGAAACAAAAATATACTTATAAAAAAATAACTTTATTGGAAATTAAAGTAGACATCTTTCACTACTTTTCTACATAATTTCCCCCATTGTTCAGGCACTTATCATAACGGCACCAAGAGTTGTATACCTTCGTCGTAGAAGGTTGCCGCTTGTGACGTAAACAGGTGTTAATTTTTAAGTAAGGCCTCTGCTGACAATGACACTGCATCGGTCATAACAAACATAACACTGGATGGAACTGGTTTTACAAGTTACGCATGTGACTGCTATTTGCATATACAAGTGACTGCGCATTCGTTAATCTGTGAATGGGACTTCGCAATTGTATGGAAGCTGCACTGTACGCTGAATACGACTATGAGTTTACAAAATAAAAATAATAGTAAATAAGTGCGTTTATTAAGCGAAATATGTGGCTTTGCATGTAAGCAACTGGCATTCTTTAGGGGGACTGAAGGAACAACATATAGAATTGAGCATCAGATCGACAATATTGAGTGCAACAATAGGATGCGCTCGGTGTGCTAAATTTTAAAGCATCTCTTATGTAGTGAAAAGGGCACATGTACTGATTAGTATATTAAAATGTTAATCGAAAGTTGTTAACCACATTAAATGATACGACTCTTTTCTCATGTTTTCTCGTTAACAATTATTCATAGTTTAATTTCCCGATAAATTTATTCACTGATTCTCACGCCTTCACTCCCCCCCTCTGAATGTAATTCTCTCAGAAAATTTGTGCTTCCTCATGATTAAAATGATGGTTCGTTAGTGCCAAGCATCTTTAAGAGACATTATCCCAATAATTCATATTCCATTAAGAGTGAAGACCATTTTTATACCGGATTATATTCAAGGTATTTTACAACATTATATTACAAATATCTGAACAAAATTTTTGATCTTACTTTTTATCCATCAAAGCATTTGAGCAGTAATGGATAAATAACACAAAATGATTATTCAATTGTAGAAACGGAAAATTAATGATTATATCTAAAATTCTGAAAGTGTTATATGTGTATAAAAAGTTTTAGGATAATGCGAAGACTTCACTGCTTCACTATTCTTAATTTTGAGTACTTTCTTCTATGACGAATATCTTAGTTCACATTTCAGATTCGTTATCTTCGAAATAAGGATTTTAAGAAATATTTATTTCATGTTTAAATCAGAAATACATATGCAAGAAACACGTTAAGGGCAATTTATATGAGGATTATCTCAAAGGTTCTGCACACTAATCTCCTATTGTTAAACCAAAATTTTATTTAGTAAAATACAATACATTTATAGACTTTCAGTATACTCTATGCTGCCTTATTGCTGTAACCCAAGTTTTCGAAGTCTTGCATTCATATTAATGTAAGTAAGTTGTTGCGTTCATTAAATCGTATACTGCTTCACTAAAAAATTCTGAAGCTAATGTAAATGTCATTTAGATTAGCTTCAGAATGTCATGGCTGTATCAAAGATCAGAAAAACGTCCCACCTATGTTTTATCATATTACATACTTTACCTGGATCAAGTGGCTTTGTATTTTCATGGAAAATGAGGTTTTGAGCATTAACGGTCTTTTCGAATTTTTTGCTGAAAATGTTTGACAAGAACTTTCTTTAGTATGCTGCTGTTCCAGATGTCCTTGAAGGGTACACACTTGGTTTCACTTCATTCTTGTTGTAAGCTATCGCTATTGTTAGCTTAACCTTCGATTATTCACTGAGTAACGTTTTTTGGAGGAAGATTGTATGCTTCCACTGTAAGGACTGACTTGTCAGTTTTTGATCAATATGTTTTATTTGTTTCATCTAGGCAACAAATCTGTTCAAAAACTTTGTATTCGATCCAATAACAATAAGCATTTTTTGGCAATCGTATTGCAAGCTGCCTGCTGGTTTTCTGTCAGTTGGTGGTGCGAATGCTATTGGCAGCAACGTTTCCCATCAAAATTTAAGTCATTATTTTCAGAGTTGGTTGAGATCTCTGCTTCATATGCAAAATTATCATGTTTCGCGCCCATTTTCTAATAGCTTATTGAATATAACCATTATCGATGGTTTCACACTTCTTGGATACCCTTTAATTCTTGTTCGACATTCACGGAAGTAATATAGTACTTTGACTGTGCAGCGATCCACTGCACCACCTCCACTAACTTCACCCAAACCATTATGAATTTTGTTTTAATCTGTATTTACTAAAATAAAGTGCCAAAAGGCTTTAGTTCGGCGATTCAAAATTATATGAATCCCGTGGATATTAAATCCAGCATTACTTCAACGCCGAATGTAGAAACTATAAAAGTTTCGTACGAAATTTGATCAGAGAACTTATGGGGATACACTTGCCGGTATTTACGAGTTGTCCTAGCACGAACCCTATAGAAGACATGATCGCTTGCCCAAACATCCATATATTCAGCTTCTATTGGTCCAGTTTGATAAGGTATTCCTGGCCTGACAGCTCTTTCGAACTGGTTGGTTCTCCTCAGAGAGAAGGCAAAACCTTAAGAGAGCAAAACTTCTAGTTCGGTACTAAGGAACTCAAAGTGTCGGAGGGTTTTATTTTTCGTAAACGAGCTCTCGGTCAGTGCTTAAAGTATTTATTAAAATAAAGAGCCAAAAAGGCTTCAGTTCGGCGATGCAAAATTATGTAAATCAAGTGGATAATAAACTTTCATAGTTTCTACGTTCAGCTTTGAAATAATGCTGGATTTAATATCTACTGGATTTATATATCTTTATTGGATTTGAGGTTTTTCAATTTTCATGTACAAATGCTGGTTATGCGCCATATCTGATCTTAATGCGATTGTTGCTCTATCATGAAGTTTTATTATATCATAGAAAAAGAACCTTTTAAAAAAACTGAGAGTCTGGCTTATAACTGATGTGAAGGTGGACATTACATTGGCGAAGTACGTGTGGTGTGAAGAACCTTTGAAATAACCTTCGTATGAGACCATATACATTTTCTCTCTCTTTCTCTTATTTCTACAAAAGTAAAGTTTATAAATATTCTGTAGACGAATTAAACGGTTTACACGGTTTTGGCGAAGCCTTTTCATCCTGATGTTTCATGCAAACTGATTACTGACTAAGGCGAGTTCAAATATAACACACGCGCCTCACGGTACTCTGGCATAATCGTGAACAGAATTTAATGTAAATATTCAAGTTTCATTTTAAAATTTAACACGTTGAAAGAAATCTGTCATTTACATTTATTTCAATTTTGAAAGAGTTTTGTTTTTCAATTAGTTTAGTTTTCTTTCTCCAATTGTGTGAAAGTAGGAGAAACATTTATTGTGATTTTAATTATTTCAGTAACTGCAGAGAAGTTTAATATTTTTTCCATATTAAATAAAATCTCCGAAAAGCACCTCGAGTTTGAGTGATTACGAGTTCCTCAAACGCGTCAGCATTAATGACAGTAAAAGTGGTTAACTTCACTCATATTTAATCATTGGGAGAAAAGTAATTTACAATTTTGTTTTTGTTTTAACGAGGATCCATTATTATGTGAATTACTTGGACCGCTTCTCGATGAGTTAATATTTTAGAATTATGTAACCACTCTAATTTTCTCAACACTCAGAGACCCCGAGTGATAATCACACTCCATACTCATCACCATATCGGTTAGCTTTAAAGAACATTTTGGTAACTGCTGTTCATTAGAAAATAATCTTAAGGAAAAACAACACATCTTTGAATAACTTGTAACAGTGTCTTATGTGTTGGCTTAGAAAAACATACAAAATATGTAAGAATTAGCTTTATTATTAGTAAAACCGATTTCTATACAAAATCAGAAGCAAATAGAGAAGAGAGAAATAAAGAAAGGAAGAGAGGTGAAATTTACACATTACTATGAAGTAGAAAAGGGAAAAGTAAAGAATTTAAGGCAGTATAAGACAGCACAGAAAGCCTGCTTCTGATCGGGTGGGGACATTTGGTGTTTAGTAATTTGGACGATGACAGCTTTCGGGGAATTGAACTTGAGCGTAGTGGTCTTCGGACTTCCTCTTGATTTCATCCAAGACGCGCTTCTCAGATTCCTTCTTGAGGTATTGGGCAGTGCTGTCGGTGATTGGAAGACAGTGGAAGGGAACAGTTTTGGTGACAAGCCGGGTCTCTTCACAGCCAGGGGCACACACGGGCAATGGCTCCTTGGAAAAGCAAATGTGCTTCATTCGGCTCTGAAGGATCTGTACACGGCGGTTTCGGAGTTTGGTGCAGCCTTCTCTTCCTTCTTTTTTCCATTCTTCTCTTACTTTCCATTGATCTTTTCTTTCCCATTTTTCTTCTGTTCCTTTCCATTCATCTTTTCCTTCCCATTCTTCTCTTCCTTCCCATTTGTCTCCTCCTTTCCTTCCTATCCATTTTCCTCCGCCTACAAATACAAAAAAAGCTATTTAGTTACAACGAAGAACCATATAATTATATTCTAAAGAAAATTACATCATATTTATTCCTTGGTATAAGACAACTAGGTTGAGTTCTGAGTGCGTAAAGAAATTTAAAACACGCTTTTCGGATTATCAAACTCATAGATAGAAGTACTGATGATGATGTTCGCACCTTTTTTTTATAGGTTATGTAAAATAGAGAAATAAACAGAATGAATGAATATGTAAAATAGCAAACTGATAGTGCAGTATTTTCATAGTATGTCTTTGAATTTTAAAGGAAAGCTGAAATATATTGATTAATAATTTTAATGGAAATTACCTTTAGGATGAATTTTACTCTTTATTTTCATTGAAGCTACACACGAACTCTATCATTTAGCTTCTTGTTGATAAATTACGTACATTCGGATAAAGTTGAAGTTTTGATGCTGTGTTTATGATAATTAGTGTTATACTCTAAAAGATGCTTGTTAGGAGGGGACTGGAAAGCTCTGATAAAATCCTAGAACAAAAATGTGATATTAAAGCATCTGATAAAACCACAAGAAAGAACAAAGTTATGAAGGTAACTTATGTAATTATATTCTGAGATTCTCGTAATTTCTTTCTTGTGGTTATATCAATTGCTTTAATATAATTTTGGTTCTAGGTGCTTATCCTAACTTCGCAGACTCATCTGTTATAACATGTTTGCAGAAATAATTTGTACTTTATTGTTTTCAAGTGTAGACTTCAAAAACAATCCTACGCTCTGAACATGTCAGTAGCAATTTAATTCGAATTAAAGATAACAGAAATTAATTCGCTTTGCAGCCAGTTAAGAACGGATCAAATAAGGCTACTCACTTTTCTGGTGAGAGTAAGGCTTTCTCTGATGGGGCACCTCACAGCCTTCTTCTGGGATTGTGTAACTGTATGCGAACTCATCGGTTTCCTCCTCACTATAAACCTCGTCTTGTGGACCGCGAAGGTCATCTTCGGTCTGGCCATTGTAGTCTCCGCACAAACCACACATTTTCCCTTGGTAGTAAGTGGATACCTGCGGTGAAGTAATAATAGCATGGAAGTTTGACATAGCAAATGGCATTACGCTAACATGACATTTAAGAAATATTCGCTAAAATGACTTATTTGTTTATTCGCTGTTTATTTATAAAGTTACATTATGATAAAATATATATTTGGAATAAAAAAAATCGCATGGTTATTGTAAGGTTCGGTTTATGATATGATTTTCAAGGAAGATGAATGATATTTGTCATTGCACATGCAGATGACGTGACTTAACAGATTTAAAATTTCTTCATAACTTCGAGTTTAAGATCTCATTTTTCTAAATTGATTACGGATAATTGATCAGATTTTTTTTTTCAGTTGCTTACCTCTACTTTAAATTTTATTAAAACTCAGCCAAAAATTCTAAATTATTTTCCATTTTATTGTTTGAGACATAATTGTTTTATTTTTTTGGTAACTTGAGTTATTTTTAATAAGACACCGCTGTTGAAAGTTTTATCTCACGGAATTAAGATATTTATAGATATAAAACCATCTACTTTCTAATAAATTGTTAATTTCCTTTTACCAGTGTGTCACTTTTTAAATGAGGTATCTAGACGTTACATTTAATGTTTGACTGCTACCACTACTTGATTCTAACATTTAGCAAATGAGCAGCAGTAAAACTTCGTTACACCACTCTTACAGCATGCCTCTAAACCTAGATGAAACAATTTGCGATGCTATTTTGTTCAGAAACGGTGAATCTGATTTCAACTGCTAAATTCTACATCACGCTCGTACTTTAATTTTTTTTTTTTTAAATGACCATAAGGTACACCACTCACCTTGACGATGATGGCTTTGCCGTCGTAGTAAACAGTCACACCATACACGTCGGAGTCCACTGTGTAATAGAGACCGTTGAAGTCGACACTGAATTTCTCTTGTACGAGTTCATCTGAGGGATCGTCGTGGTAATAGGTTTTGTCTTCAGTGACGTGAACTTTCTCACCGTCGACTAATACGACGAGGCCTGATTCTTCACGTGCTGGAAGGATCTCTATTTTGGTGTCTCCAAGGAATATCTTGACAATCTGCAAAAAGAAATCAAGTTTAGTGAGCGAATAAAAAGGAAAGAACATCTCTAAATAATACAGAATATTTTTTCTTTCTGTATAGTTGCAATGTAATTACGATAAATTTAATTCACATCCCACTTTGAGATTGATATTGTCAGTTTGTAGTTCTTATACCAGAAACGTGCACTACACTTCGGTACCGAAGTGTTTCATAAATCCTGAATTTTCACTCCACTCCATAGGTGGGTTGGCCCTAGCTTTGACCTAAGTTACAAGCAAACCACCTATGAGGTTCTCTTCCCTAAATGCTTGTAAATTGAAAATGTTGCATGGGTCATTCTACTCTAAAATAGCATACTCAGATTTCACTTCCAACTCATCTTAAAAGTGGTGTATAGGTTTGTGATTACAACTGTATTTTAACCAGCAAACCAGTAATCTCATTTGTATTCACCTGTTACTTCACCCGTTCCAGTAAGACCTCCTTGGATCATAATATCAGCGGAGTCATTTCATAGAGTAGACTGCTAAAATATAAATACATCTTTTGTATTCTAATAGTTCCAAATTGCTGAAGGTTTACTTCATGCCAATAAACGTTCTGCTTTCGCCCAAAAAAGTAACTGATTTTCATTTGGAAAGCAAATGTTTTTCACATCCAGGCATTATTCTAATCGAAGTCTCTCTGACCGACAGCAGTCGACACTTCTGTTCGCGCTGCAGATTGTAATATTGTCTTCAGACCGAAAATATAAATTAAATATAAACAGATTATGGTACGAACAGTTAGAGGTGTTGTATGATTTATTTATTTAGTTACGTTCTCGAAGATGTTAATTATTCTTTAAACACATAACCATTGCCAAAATTATTTTAAATTTTATTTCCTTTAATCGAATTCACAAATTATTTGCAGTCTAATGAGATTTAATTAATAATAAATGTAATTATTGCACACTATCTCTCTCTCTCTCTCTCTCTCTCTACTCGATGCTGTTCAATTTAACATGCTTCATGTGCGATTATTACAAAAATAAATAACAGTCAGATGTTTAAGAGAAAAGCAATGAAAATATTTTTACCTTTTCATATTTTGGATGAGAGATCTTCTTTCCTATAACTGTGAATTGTTCGTCAGGAGAGCAGTCTTTAGCGATCACTTTGCTGCATCGGATGGGTGGAAGGGTGTAGGTCACGTTGTCGAAGGTGTTCACAGTGTCGCTCTCCACAGTGCAGTCAGCTGAAACAGGAAAAAGAGCTTACAGTAGAATCAGTTTAATCTTCATGAATTATTCCGCAAGAATAAGAGACAATGTTCACTGACCGAAATAATCGCTTATGTTATTTCAAAATGTCAGCTTAATTAATATTTTCTAAGTACCATCCTGTATTTAACTAATAAAAATATTCTTTATCTAGTAATTAATTTTTTTTAGATCTCCTTAGTTATTATCACAAGTATCAGATTTTACATAGTAACAGAGACTTTTGGTTCACAGATAATTTTATTTACTGTTTTACGGATCAATCGACAGCAATTATTTACCATTTTCGTAGAAAGGAAGAATCTCATCAAGAATAGAGTAATCCAACATAGGGGTGGTGGTGATGGGTTGCCAGTCTAATACAGGGACATGAGTGTAGTAGGTGGTTTCGTAGGGTTTGTACACTCGGATGTCTACAATGGGATCCTGAGCAGAGAAGTTGGCTTCGATGCGGATTTTGTTTCCAGAAACTTCGGTGTCGAAGACGTTGTTGTCCATGTATGGGAAGAGGTTGTATTTCAAGAGTTCGCTTGCCTTTATGGTCAAGTTCTTTACGTATTGTGGGATCTGAAAATAAAACATTCACATGAAGTTTACAATCTAAGAATCAGTTAAATAATATCTTATACATTTTTGTTGCTAAAAGTGAAATACTCAACACTTGAAATTATGCAGAATTTAAGGTACTTTGAATAATTCAACATGAGGGGAGATAATTTGTTTTAAGGAAGACGTAAATTTGAGTATCTGTAAGTTGTAGATAATGTACACATAACGTTCGGTTATTTGAGTAATGAAAGAAGATATTTGAGGCTCAGAAGGAAGTGGAATTTGATATGCCATTATGATAAAAGCTATGAAAATATCTCCACAAATTGTTTCTGAAATGTTTGTTCTCCATTACGAGTATATCGAAGTGGGAATAAATCGGCGAACGAGAGCGCGTTTGTCAAATAAACTTAATTTGTCTGTTTTGCATAGACATAATTTTTAGAGACTAAAGTCATGAAATTTGAAGATACAACTATACTAGAATTTATTTAAATATAGTTCAGAAGAATATAGTGGTCCTGTGGAAAGAGAAAATACAGATTTTCGATGCTAAAGAAATCCGGTGATTAATATATATGCAAACACTTTTGGAGATTCATATTATACAAAGAAGAGATAAGAAATAAAAAGTTTTTCGTTTTTAACTTACGTTTTCATACTGGATGTCCAAGGTGTACTGGTGCAGTTGTGTGATTGCCTTGATGTATTCGAGACAGTAAGGACTGTAGAGGAGGTCATCTTCCTTGCGATCCTCCTGACATTTCTGGAAGTAGTATGCGTAGGGGTTGAAATCTTCCAGGGTCACAGGTTCTTTACGTTCGCTCTCGAGATCGTCTTGTTCTTCGGTCCTCTCAAATATCCCTTGGATTGTGATCTGCTCAACGAAATTTGGTAAGAACATCGTTATCAATTGCAGTGTGTTGTTTCACTATTAATTTGTATTAAGCAGTGGAACGAGAAATTATTAAAATAGATATTATTTACATGAACCTACCTTTTTACCTTCTTGGCAATCCCTTCCGAACAAGATTTTGGCTTCGGCTTCGACTTTGTGGTCGAGATTCTTAGTGTCGAGGTCGATAAGTTTTTGGACGTCGTAGTCTGGATATCTGACTTCCCCAGTTGCGCAGACCTGTGCGTAAGGGATAAACGTTCATTAATATCTTTTAATATATTTGTAGTTTAATTAATTTCTGAAGCTGATTATTGGAGAATAATATTATGGGGAATATTTTGTAGAATGCAGAAAGATATTACCTTTATAATTTAATATTTAATAGCAAAAACTGTCCAAAACAGGAAGTGAATTAAATTTTTGGTTAATATTTCGACGTACACTGCTATAACGTGCTTTTTTACATTGCTAACACGTTCTGATTTCGAGCTAACGAACCCAGTGTAGTTCATTTTAAATACAGCTAGATATGAATTAGACAAACTTAACATGTATATTACTCATTTCTCGGACTTACAAGTAATATATGTAATTAAATTAGCAGAATATAACCAATGATATCAATAAAAAAATCATTGCGGTTTTAAACACAATGAATCTATAATATATATAAATCAATTTTTGTTGTATGTGCAAAACCAAAAAAAATTATTTCGGAGATATTAAAATTTGAATGGTGCATTACCTTAAAGCCTTCCCGATCAGAGGAAGCGAGTGGACTCTTTTTGTACTGCATATTCAGCTTGTGAACCAGTTCGTCTTCGCTGTATTTGTAGACGATGTGTCCTTCAACTTTCCTCTCTTTTTGTCCGCGTCCTACAATTTTGCCTTTCACGATGTGACGGTGGAATTCACTGTCAGTTGGAGTACCATGGCTGCTTCTTCGGTATTCACCAGAACGGTGGCCTCTTCCTTCATACTGATCTTTATTGTCCCATGAGTGCCAGTCATATTTTCCTTCTTTAGATGGAGTGTGGCGACTGCTTCTCTCTGGGTTCCATGTTGTGTGTCGGCCGGGTCTTTCATACTCCTCATCGTCTTGATCAGCTGAACCCCAACTCCACTTTCCTCCTTTACGAGACATGTGGCGACCACTGTTGACTTCATCTACAAAACTGTGGCGACTGCTTCTCTTGTCATCAAAACGTGAAGAACTCCAGTCACGTCTCCAATCCTTGGTTGAAGTATGGCGACCGCTCTTACCGTAGTCTTTTGAATAACGGCTGCCTAATCTTTCGTATTCGTCCTCCTCATCGTCAGGTGAAGAACGCCAATCTCGTCTCCATTCTTTGCCTGAAGTACGACGACTGTCTGTTTCATCATGGGAAGAACGCCAGCTACTTCCGCTATACTCTTCATCTTCATCCTCATCCAAGATACTGAAAGAAGTTTCTGGTTCATCGATGCCCTTGTATTCATATTGGAAGACAGCTTCTACCTGTTAACGGAAAATCAAAATGTAAGACAATTTGTTGAAATACGTGTGTTTATTTTGTTAATATTTTTGTATGTTTGCTGTTGAAGAAATTTGAAGGATTTTTTTTAGTAAAGCCTACCTCACTTGTTGAGCCAATGCGAGCAGGAGTAAGAGCTACATCGACGCTGTATGGATGGGCGTAAGGGTTAGTGATCCAGTAGTAGAATTGCTGGCGCATGTCAGTCTCCTGTAGGAAACTCATCCAGGATCCAGCGTCGTTCCAGATGTCGGTATACTGGGCTTTGACCTCTACACCGAGACCAAGTTTATCGTGAAGATATTCGTCTTCGAACTATAAAACGGAGAATGAAAATATTATATCAGTAACGCGTACCCTTGGCTGTAATGATAATATAATACTTAGGAAATTACATCAATTCAACATAGAAGAACACCAAGTGTAAAAGATTTTTAGAATCAGAGGTGTTCAGGCCTATCTTTTTAAGGCATCCACACGAGGCGCAGAGTTATTTGAATCATACGAAAATGTTACTCTACGGTAGATTTAAAGTTGTTCGTCTATTACTTGAAACGTGATAAACTCTATATCAATATCATCACCCTAATCTTAGTCGAACAGGCTGCATGCCTATCTCTTCGATTTGGAAGTAATCGTCATACATTGGTGATAATTGTTTTAATTTTTTTATTAATTTTTAATTAATTTTGAATTGCACAATTATATCTGGTTCCCTTGAACTTCAACAGTATTTTCTTCCGTTCACTCAGCTGTGACCTTGACACATTGAAGCGCGATTCTGCTGTTTTGACTTACTCTATAATTATTGGTTTAGTATTTAAAGGAATCTAAGTTTTCGAAATAATACGGAATTTCGAAATTCAGCGTTGGGATCATTTGGATGAATTGGAGGTTCTTAGGATATTGCAGAATCTCAATATAAATACAGCTGTTGGATTAGATGGGATATCAGCTAGGATTTTGCGAGAAGGTGTAAGGAAAATGGCAATGCCTTTGACTAGGCTCTGGTTTAAGTCTCAACTCTGGTAGAGTTCCAAGGGAATGGAAAGAGGGAAAAATAATTTCTTTGCATAAGGTTCTAAGACAACAGAAGCAAATTATAGACCAATCAGTATCTCAGGCATGTTGGTAAAAGTATTAGAAAAATTGGTAAAAAAAAAAAAAGTATTCAAGAATGAATGTATAAAAATATGACACTATGTGAGGGTGTCGACATGGCTTTGTAAAGGATCGGTCATGTCTTAGTAATTTACTTTTTATAATAGAGTAACAGCTAGTTGGATAAAGGAAATGGATTCATAATGATTTTGCTGGACTTTGCAAAGGCATTTGACAGAATACCACATGGAACTTTGTTATGCAAGTTACAAAACGGGTAAGGATATGACACTGGATAAGATGGTTGCTGCTGGACAGATATCAAAAAAGTATTGGAGGGGCAGAATCGAGGCGAAAACAGGAGACTAATGGTGTGTAGCTATGTTCAGTGCTGGGGGAACTGCTGTTTAATTTGTACATATATGTTATAGGAAATCACCTGAAAGGAAATATTCAGTTGATTTCCGATGATACGAAATTAGGTAGAGTAATAGTTAATCAACGCGATGTGCAGAGCTTGCATGATGATTTAAACAGGCTGTCAAGCATCAGCGAAAGTTAATGGGTAATTGGTATCAGTTTAATGTGGTGAAATGTAGAGTTATGTATTTTGGGATATATAGATTACAAGTCGTGTGTATCACGTTGATGGCGCTGCACTCCAGGAAGTAGATAAAGCCAGAGATTTATTAGTGATGGTAGACAGCGAGTTAAAAATTTAGAGGATATATTTCTAAGGTTTCTAGAGTAACCCATAAGATTACTTGGCTATTGAAGAGCACGTTTACAAATAGAGATAAGGAAGTTGTCATTCTTTTTATAAGGCCTTGAAAAACCACATCTGGATTCCGGTGCTCAAGTCTGGTCTCCTGGATTTCGTTTGGATGAGGAAACGATGGAGTAGATTCAGTGGCGAATTACCAAAATGCTGAGTGGCCGTTGGAATGTTCCCCATGGGTATAGATTGAAGCTGTGTGGATTGCAAACGTTGGTTGATAAGAGAAAAAGCGGGGATATGATAGAAACATTTAAGTTGTTTAAAGAGTTTAATAGAGTCAGATTCAGGGGAAATGTTTCAGCACTTGGCTAGAAGGACAAGAACAAGTGATTATCCCTGGAAGTTGAATAAAGGCGTGGTTATTAGGGATATGAGGACTAGATTTTTTGCTTAGAGAGTTGGGAATGAGTGGAATGGGTTATCAGTCATTTGTGAGTGCTTTGTCTGTTAATGCCAAGAAGAGGTGTGATAGATTGCGTGGATAGATTAGGTCTCCCACGATCAGTCTTCGTACTCCATGAGGGTCCCCCTTATAATAATATTAAGCTTAGTTGGAAAGAATTTATATCAGTTTTTAATATTACATTATAAGCAGCATCTAAAGTTATTTTTATCTTTTCACCTTTATGTTTCAAGAAAACCAAAGCTTTGTGTTCGTTTCCTTCTGTTTTACTATAATCATATTACAATGTTTTGTTTTCGTTTGAACCCTGTTGCTTAATTAGATTTTCCTATTTGATATGAAAAAATGCCCTTAAATAAGAACTATTTTAATTATTTTAGCATATTGTAACATGCAAATAAGAATTTGCTTTAGTTTAAAATAACTGTTTTGTGAGTATCAAGAAAATGTCTTAAAGATTTTATGACTTTTCGCGAACAAATGATTATAATGACGCGGATTGTCGCTCTACAATGCTTATTTTTCGACTCTGTACGATTTTTCATTACTTACCTCTTCCAGTTCCTCATCCTTGTGAAGCGGGATGTAATCTTTGCTTTCTTCCCTTGGGACTGGAGGCAGTTTGTCAAATGACTCGAGGTAGGTGAATGGTTCGGAATGGTGGTGGTAGATGTCTTGGGGAACTTCAGGGGTGAGCTTGAGCGACACCTTTGGTTTAGCTAAGTTGACCTTAAGGTCAGCTTTGATTGGCAAGGAAAGAATAGTATGGCTGTGGACTCCTGCACCCATAACTTTTTGTACTGCTGGTAGAACAACTTTCAAAGTTCTGAACACTTCTTTGTCGACACTAGAAAAGAGTTTTAATAGATTAGTTTTAACAGTGATATTAAACATTATACTGCCGCAATCTATAAATTTATGTAATCCGTTTTTGTTATAGCATTTAGGTATTTGTAATTTGAAACGTTAAAGGTAAAAGAAGATAGCAAGATAGATACTCCATATCCATTCATATAAAACTAAAATTGTTTCTTTGGGCTATGATTATGTCGAAAATACGAAAACTTTGGCTTAAATATTTTTAACAAATAATAATAATTTTTATTGACTACGTTTTGCAACATGCGTCCGAGTCTTAGATTCCTAGTTAATCGCTGGACAGATGACTGTAAAATAAACATGTCTTCAGTTTCACTGCTCATAAAAATTCCTAGCCTGCAAATGCTACGACATTATGCCCGTCGTATAATCACAATATGCATTTTGATATTAAAATGAAATCATCAAGAACCTTTAGTAAAAATTTAGTTTATCTCGGATTTCCAATAATCTTTACTTAAATAAAGTTGAAGTTTCATTGTGTACCTACAATAATAGTTCAGTGTAAAACTGTTAAGGTAATTAGAATTACCTTCAGTAAACTAAATAATGAATAATTAGAATTCTGTGATTACTTACACCAGTTGTCCTTCAACTTTAACCTGGACGTCAACGGGAATAGGGCCAGAACGTCCTCCTCTTGCAGAGCTTGGTGTAATATCGACCTTGAATTCCTCGTTGTTGTAGTGTACGTAGACGGGTATTTTGAGATGGCTTACGACTGGAAGTCCAGCTTCGTTAGGAATAACTTTAATCTTGTCTGCTGCTAGAGTGAAACGCTTGTAATCTTTCTGCAATTGTTCGCCTAACTTGGAATGTGGGAAGCCAAGAAGATCTATAAAAGAAAAAAAAATTCAGCTAGCTATACTCGTATCATTTTAAATTGAGTTATGAATAGCAAACCTAGTTCGAATCAGTTCTGGACTACGGATAACTTTAAAAGTATTTTGTCCATTAAAATTTATGAATGAAACTAAAGGCTACCCATTCGGAATTGCAATTATACTTAATTTCATGAGCGATGAATTCAAATACATAATGCAAGTATTCTACAAACTGAAGAAAATCACACAATATTTTCTATAAAAAAAGCAGCTTTACGATTTAAAGATTCGTTTACTGTGGCCTAATGCAGCCTGTTAAGTGCTTGTCTGATCAGAACCCTCAATTGAAAAGATGTATTTTTGTGATTATATGTTATGCTGAAAAAATAATATACATCTACTTAGGTATATGCAGAAGCTTTTCTAATATTACCTTTAGGCAGATAATAGCGTAAATTTAGAGCCTGAATACAAATACAGCTTGGGACGTATGCTGATAAGCCTTCAACTGGTCTATTCAAAAGTTTGAAAATTAGATGTATTACGTAAAATTAGATCTATGACGTAAATTATCTTAACGTCGTAGATCACGGAGTAATAGTAGTTTATTTTATTAGAATGAATTATTTTAATTTTTGGTTAGATTTGTGCTAACCGTTTTAGAAAGTTCCCAATATTCAATTGATTTCTCACCTTCCTTGATCATACTTTCGATAGTTGATTCGTCGAATGGCCAATGAACGATGTCATGTCCCATGACCTTGACAAATACATTTCCTTCGATAGGCTCGTATTCCCGGGTGCTGATGTCCAGCTGTTGAAAAGAACACAATTGCACTCTTAATTGGGTACATTTATTAAATGCTATTATGAAAACGTGCAAGTGAATATACTTGAGTTAAGATTTACTTGTTTTGGTATGCCGTTTAGTAATGGAGACTGCAAATATAACGATACCTTTTGGCTGATCTCTCTCAGTTCCCTCTCAACTGTGTTGGGACCTCCGGAAGATTTGCCACTACCGAATATGCCGAATGAAGATTTCTTGTAGAGCAGGCCGTCAGGTCCAAAAACCTTGTCGAGATATTTCTCAAGACCAACAGCGTTGTAGCCGATGACGAGGGTGTCGTAAGACTGACCATACAAGTAATCATTCAGCCTGAGTCTAGCAGAACGAGGTACGTAGCTCGTGTTGCTGGCAATGATGGAAATCTGTGTGAGGCCACCATAATCGAAATCATCTACAAAGATAAAATCAAAGCGAGCGAGAATTAGCTATTAGAATAAACCAAATCCTTTTTCAGCTGAATGTGTTTTGAGATGACAGAATGCCTGGCGTTATTTCAACTTACCATCGTATCCTGAGTCGAAGTAGTTGATGGAGTCGGTGGCATCCATATCCATCCAATCATCGTAGTAATCCTCCAGAATGAATGACATGTCGTTGATTCGGCTGGAGCTGAAATGTCATGAGAGGAATGAATAAGATATTGGAGTAACAGTTTACTTATTAACAGTATTTTTTATTTAATATAGCCTGTGAGAGGAACCTTGCTTCACTTACATCAGTTTGTGGCAGGGATGTGTGGAGTTGGCCAAGTAGAAGAAGGTGCTGTACACGTAAGCTGCTACCTGTTGATCATCTTCGTCATCGAGAGATCGTGCAATGGTTTCCAGCTCGTAAAGTTCGGGCTCGGTGGACATAATGACAGAGAAGGCAGCAATCCTAACTTCGTGATCTTCGGACTCGTCAGCATAGATGGGAACCAACTGTTGCTTGACCTATTTTATGGAAATAGATAATCCAGAGTTCATTAAGTCAAATTCTGAACGCTATTTGAGGGAGTTTGTTCATTGAGTTCAAGAAAATCACTATGTTTTTCAGATATCAGTAAAGAAAACGCATAAAGATGTGTAACTTTATGTTTACTTTATTAATATGTAATAAGGTATAATGCTTGTAATTTTATTTTCGACCACTGATTATATACAAAACACATATAAACTGGGTTTGACTGGTCGCTCCATACGTTTGATGTAGCGTTTTAGTTGAATTTAGATAATATTAACATTCGTTCATTTTTAAACCAGATATCCTTATCTTGTTTATGATCTTTTTTAAGCTGTTTTGTCACCTTGTATGCCCAGGCGAAGCCAACAGTGAAGTCGGCGAAACTAGTAGGCTATTACTTTACAATGAATAAAACCTTCGACTAGTTAAAACCAGTTTATATGTGTTTAGTAAGGTATAATGCTATTTAAACGATAGTAGCCTGGAATATTTTTCCATCAAGCACTGCGTGATTGTTTTTGATTGCAAGAATGGCGACGTGTTTTTGTTTTGAAGTGTTTCTCATAACATACTATCAAATAATTCGACAAGAAATATTAGGGGTGTATTACAGCAAACGGTTAATGTGTATACGGCGGTTTTAACCTCGTAGTTAGCATATGAACGCACTCTGTAGTGAAAGTAGGAAAAGTTTAGTAGAGGAGCATATTTTTTAACTGACGATCCGTCGACATCCTGTGATTTAAAGAAACTGACAAATAAAATCTAGGTTCACGTTATAATAATAAATCAAGCTTCTGAGTAATATTAACTGTATTACGCATTTAACTGAGAATTAACGAAAAAGAAGAAATTTATTCACCAAACTCAAACACAGATCTTTTGTTCTCATTAATACTAACCAGTTCTGGTTTTCTTTGAGCCAAACGACGGAGAGCCCAGATGGCAGCCACTCTCTTGTTTACAGGGAATTCCTCATCTTCAGTCAGATAGGGAAGCAAGTATGCGAGGGACTCCTTGACACCGAAGTTGCCAGCAATCTTAATATTGGGAATGTCATTGCGTTCATGCTTGCTCATTTCTCTCTGCTGTTCCAGTTGCTGAAATTAAAATATCGTAATATTTTTTTTTATATCGAAACATCCTAAAATTATACAGTGAATAAAAAACGTTGTTAGTTATAAATTAAGACAATATATGATTGTAGATTATATTAGTTTTAATTTTATATATATATATAAACACAGTTATTAGTGGTTTATGGAGTAGGGTTTAACTCACTTTCAAATATTTTGCAGCTGTTTTAGGAGTGCAACTTTCCTCTTCGTCTTCAGTAGTTACGTGTTGATCATCTGATTCGTTGTATTTCACGCAGGAATGATACACCAAGTTACTGAAGGCGAGGTAGCAAGTTGAGAGGATGTCTTCGTCTTGCTTTACGCTGGGGTCTTGACACAGGTCCTGTAATAACAAAAGCACCAGTCTTTTGTCCTAGTGTTTGCAACCATTTCATTTTCAAACATTGCAATTTTAAATATGACAGCCGTTTCTTTTTGGAATTGTTAACAATATTATTTTAATGTAAGCAATCATAGCGTGATGCTGACACGTAATTGAATTACTTGTTTCTGAAACCTAAGATATAAGTATTAATCATATTTGTTGATTGCTAAAATTTATTTATTTTTATAGTGGAAACAAATCGCAGATCTTTCATAATTTGTAGATGATGATGCTTACCAGGAATTCATCCAACAATTCTTCAGATGGTTCCTTGATGTGAATTGGAGTGGTCTGTATCAAATATTTTGCTTCTTCATCAGTGACACTCTTTGACTGAATCATATCCTTAACAAGCAGAACAGCAGGGTTGGTTCCGGCATCAGATAAAGCATCCAAAAAGACTTGCCTATAGAATACAAAGTAATTTAGAATTTATGTTATAATTAAGAAAAATATTTGATTATTATTTTCAATGACTTTTCGAACAGCCAAATTAATTTTAGAGAAAGAATGAATGATTAATTTCATATCATTATTTACAAACAAATTAATGGCTAGATTGCGTTCTGCTGTACACCAATGACCAAATAACTAAATCGCTAAGTTACGATGATGATTATTCAAAATAACACACTATTGAGTAATATCGTAAGTTGATGTTATAGATATTAATGCTTGCGTGAGTTTCCTTATAGAACAGCGTTTTAGGCAAAATCGAATTGTCTGTCTGTTGCAACAGTTCCTCATTGAAATTGAGGTTTTCAGTGTTGTAAAATACTCAGTTTGACTGGAAAATATTTAGGTATTATCAAATCCCCCCCCCCCATTAGATATGATTTGAAAAGTGTGGGGCCTGAAAAACGGGTTTTATTCTCATCAGAGTTTATCAACATGTCGACCAAAGTTTTCATTACATCCTACCAGGTTCCTAATTCATATCTTAAACATGATGAAGTATATTTACTTAATGATCATCTTGAATTATTACATACCGTCTGTGGATTCAGTCCATACAATGAATCTGTGAAGACTTCAAAATGCAACTTCCTGTCATTTGTTTTTATGATTTTCATTGGTAGTATAACATGGACTATTTGGTATGTAAAATTAATCTATTTCCTCTTTTTTATATAGATGATTAATCAGTGACCAGTCGATGATTGGTCAATCTTTATGCAATTTCAGAATTTCCCATTTAATTGATTACTGCATTTATCAAGATTGGTTTTTCAAATCACTGAGATGTTAAAATAAATTGAAGACTTCCAACAGAAAACGTTTACAAAAATAGGGATGCTGTTTACTAAGAAAAGGGTATATCAGCGCCATTACGTCAAACATTGCAATTTTTGTTGATTACATGCACAACAAAAATTGCGATTGCTGTTTATTAATTTTTAAGTGTTTAAATGAAACCTTTTATGGCAGTTCTTTCGCTTTGGCGATATTGTTTAATAGTATAAAAAATTCATTCTTTCTCCTTTGACACTGGAATGACAGAATTCGCCTATCGGAAAGGCATCCGGCTGCTTCCTGTTATTTAAATGCATTATTATTTCTCATAACTAAATTTTAGTTATACAGCAGAATAAGGAGTTAAGCATCTTAGTGTATTATGCCGTCAAAATACTTGAAGTAGACGACAGAATAATAATATAAACATTACAAGTATATAACATTCACCTTATTGGGTCTTCATCCTCGCTGTATTGGTTGTATTTCTTCTGAGAAGAATCAACGACATCCCTTTCTACCTCTTTAAGTTCTGGATAGGACAAGGTTGACAAAGCCTTCACCAATTCCAAATATTTCCTTGGTAGGTTGTCCTTCTGTAAAGCTTCAATCGAAGATACCTTTTCCCGTTGAATAGTCTTCTCGGCAATCTCACTGATCAAATTCTTCACCTAAAATCATTGGTAATTTAGTTAAGTGGAAAAGTCGAGAATTTTTTTTTTAAATTAAATCAGTAAGAACTAATATGACAAAAGTACAGTATGATGTTCTAACACTGGTTAATAGAAATCGAAAATTCTTTCCTGAATCATTCTACAAAGTACAATGTAATAATTTTGGAATATTTAATAATACCGTTGAAAAACGTGCTTCAGAGGGCGCTGCGATTTGTTGCAGTTAAACGTATTATGTGAGTATAACGGAGAGTTTATTGAGATAATATGAAAATTATGCCTGCTTAGTAAATAATTTAAATCACTTTATAATATAATGGTATGTTTTTAGGGTGTTTGTTTGTACACACACATGGTGAAGTAATTTTAATTTATTAATTTTCTTTAAAAATAAATCAGTTTGCTTTATGGATGCTATTATGATGATCGTGTTCATTCTTCATTCCATTACAATGGCGTCACAACTGTTAATTGTTCTGAAATAAATTAAAACCTGTAACAGCTTTTCAAATTCTGTAATCCTACTTTGGTTGCAGCTGACTTCTGTTAGCTGATAGGGATAGTGTGTGATTAAATTGAATTAACCGATTGGGAAAAAAAAAACAACTTTCTAACAGAGTAGAAACAAAACAGAGCATCCATTTAAATTTAGTGAACAGAAAGTCGATCAAAGATGTCTCTCGAGCGTGAATAACGTCTGCACTCTTAATCGCACTTGGGCATTGATCTTAGTATATATGTAAAACACTTCATCTACAAGGTAGATGAAGTATTTTACATATATAGATGAAGTGACTTTCAATAAGCTGTACTAATGTTGTTTAGGTTTACTACGTTTTATGATTGGCTCAAATAAAAAAAAATGAAATTAATCCTGCAGATACTTCAGCGTAAAAAATTATTTACTCTGGAAGTTATTTATTGAAGAACTATAAGATGTATTTAATAAAGCTAAAGTAATTAAACTAGAACTTTTTAGATTCAAAAATTCTAATGTGGGCTTTTAATATTTTTATATGCACATGTATAGAGTTACGGGATTCTAGACTTTGGAGAAATTTTATAAAACGCTATATTCTCATATCTGTGAAATTCAGTAAATAAAAAATAAGCTCTAACTACTCATGCTAGTATGTAGGAAGTGTGCTTTCTAATAGCATTTTCTTCAAATTCTGTTAATATATCATAACAAGTTATAGGTGGAGCATTATTAATTTCTATATGTAATTTGCTTCAAATGCATGCAGTTATGTGAATGTTTACTTTGTCTGTATAGAAAAACGTTTACCTTATGTCGACTAATTATTTTTATTACAAATGAAATATTTTTATCGTGTTTTTAATTTAATCACAAAAATTACATCAATGAGTAGAGCAAAATGTCTCTGTACTTTTACTTTAAAATTTATGATAATTTTTTTGTTTAATTACTGGCGTATAATTATTAAAGTTATTAAAGTAGATATAAATACCTCATTAGGTGATGAAGAATATCCGTAGAGGTTGTACAAATGGTGGGGTTTCTTCAGTTCCTCTTGTTTTCCACCCTTGCCGAGTTCCTCCCTTTCATCCTCAACTTGGAATGCAAGAGAGTCGTGAGTCTCAATGCTGCCTTCAACAGAAAATAGACGGTCCAGTGGTCGTTCGTCAATTAGTTCCAGAGTACGGCTGTGGTAAGTAAAAATAGAAAAGTTTAAATTTTAAATCGGTTATGCATCAACGTAACTAATTAATTTATTAATAAAGGAATCATATGATTAATTTTCGAAGTGTGGGCTACTTCCAGTACAGAACTTTCGAAATACCAAATGTAATGTATAAAGAGAGTTATTGAGAGAGAAAATTCAGATATAAATTATAAAAAAACAGAGTTAACTGCAGTTTCTACTTGCTTATTGAAGTTTAATAATGTACACAAAACTGCACGCTTATTCTAGAGCGTGTTGCTTAACCGATATCAAATAATATCAAAAATATCAAATATATACATTTCATATTCTTACATAAATACAAATATCGACTACGGTATATTCTATAGACCACAAAATTTACACTGAACCAAAGATCCTACTCACTACTATGTGAAACTCAAGAAACGACGAGGTAAGATATTTGAAACGTATCTTTTGAGAAAATATTATTTTATCGATATTTATAAGTTTTTCATCAAATAGCGCATTTTGTGAAATTTAATTATTTTTCTTAAAATGAACAATTTAGAAAATTTCTTGAAATGCATCCGTTTCGAAAACAATGTTTTCATGTTATGGGAGTTTCATCGAGAAATCGTATATGTTACCAACCCCAACTTCGATCTAAACATAATGTCATCAGAGATACTGATTTCTGAGCTATCACGGCGATTTTGAATTTTTCTTTTCATCCTTATGAGGAATATTAAGAAACGAACTTACTTCAGGAAGACCTGAATTTCCTGACCCTCATCGCCAAAGGCATTGTGTACAGCATCAGCTTGGCTCTCTGCATATTCAATCACGAAGTTGTTACGATCTCCACGAAGGTCATAGGAGTAAATGGCGTTGGCGTGAAGTGGTTCCTAAGAATATTAATACAGAGAAACGCAGTCAGAAAGGCAATGTGAACATCTTATGTAGTTAATAGTTATAAAGTGAGAGAAAGAGAGATCAGATTAAATCAGTGACACGTACGGATTGATCAGCTTCGCATTCCACACAGTCGTCACCATAGAGACTAGACACTGCCCAGTACACTCTGTCTTCACAGTTTTTGTAGTTGATGGTCTTGGTTACGTTGAGGACATTTTCGTCTTCGGTTTCGTCGTCTGGTTGACTAGTGATGACGTAAGCTGTCTCGCATTCCCCACCGATGCTGTCCTGAAAGATGAAATAATTGATATTCGTATGGGTAGTCGTAATGGCTGTGGTCAGTTGTCTGATATCAAGAGTTTAATTTTTCACAGAGAACTGAAACCACTATTTTACTTACCTCCATTACTTTGTAATAGTCAGCGTCTTCATCAGCTTGCTGGCGGTAGCTTTTCTTGTCTTCCATGAGAGAATTTTGCTCTTGAAGATTCAGCTGGAAGAAACTGAGCAGACCTCGTTTAATGTTGACTGACCATTCGGGCTCATCTTCGGATACTTGATACTTTTTCACCTGCAAAAATATTAGATATTAATTGTGATATGCTCACTAACTATTCATTTTTAAAGGATAATTTAAAAGTGCACCTTTAAATATTGAATACAATGCATACTGAATCGGAGTGTTTGGAAAATGAACTATATTAAATCAAATTGTTAATTATATTAATATAGTTATATCAATTAATGATAGTTATATTAATGGAGAACAAAAACGTTTTGTGGAAAAATTCAGTGATTCTTTTGGGGTGTGAACAAGCTTCAATGCTTTAATACCACTAAGCAATGAAACAAGTAAAATACCCAATTTTTGAGTTGATTCCAACCCATGTGTTGTCTACTGAATAATTCAACCTGCACATCTTATCAGTAATTTTTCCTACAACCCTAGTTGCGCCTTAACTATTAAACTTTACACTTTGTTCGTTTATTCTGGTTATCCCGATAAACAAATAATCATAAACAAAAGCACACTCTCACTTAAGACAATCTGCACGCTCGTGTTATAATTTTTACTGTTCTTTTTTCTCGATTCTATTTATTTCTTCTATCTGAGTTTGCATGCAAAGTGACTGAGATATATTATGTTTTCCCAACTTTCTCTGAGACCCAAGCTAAAATGTTTCATGGAGACGACGTTTAATGTGCAGTCGATGTGAAATATTCCGAAATTTTTGTATTTATACTTACGTTGTTCAAGTAATATTTTTAATAATTCACAATTAGGTAACGGTCGTTAACTACCATTACAGAAGTGTACGATTATTATTGCATCATGAGTGAAAACATGCATGACATATTGAGCAACAGTAGCAGGAACGAAAACTATCAATCTCAATGGTTCTCCTGAATGTTTTACTGTTTATGTACATTAACGTCTATGTTTCTAGACTATTAGTATGCTTTCAACCTGAATGAAGTCAAATACAATGAGAAGTAATGATTTACTTGGGAAATGTCCAGTTAGTGGTTAATAAACAGCGTCAATTGTAATAACAAAGGAATTCTTTAACATGCTTTGATTTTAGTTTTTTTTCGCGCTTAATATTTAAACATCACCTATGACTAAGCAGTTGATAACTTTTGCTTCCAGAATTCGTAGTTATTTCTTTCAAGGTGCAGCAACAGATAATTATTGATTAGATTATAGAAAGACGGTTTACTTACCAGGCCGTTTTGCATCTGAGCCCTGATGGGTTTTTCAAGGACCTTCATTTGAGGGTGCTGCGTCATTTGGAATTGGTACTCATCGACATCTTCGATCAGGTCATTTTGCTGGTCGGATTTACCGTTATCAATCTATGGAATAATGAATACATTTTTATCGCATCCATATTTTATTATCTTTGCTGCAAAAATTTAAAACAATGACTTCAAATTGCAAAACTAGTAATTGAACGTTCATGTTACTTTTTAAAATGTAAATATGTTTTTACATTTTAAAAATGTAAAAACATATATTTACAAATCACGCTTTCTGATTCAGCAAGATCTAGACGCATAATTCTTTGTCTATTTTAAACGATGTTTTTTATTTCTCTTTGAAATGGAAGGTAAAATCTGTAGACTGCGATTTCAACATTTGCTGAAATTTAGAAACTGTCCATTTCATACTTCTCTCTTACGAATGAATTACCTTTTCGTGGGTCTTGTAAAACTCTTAAAATCATGTTACCAGAAAGGTTCATTCTTTTCTTTTAAAACGCAGTGATTCTTTATTCACCTTAGTTCATATAAAACCGAAACAACTAGATGAAAATAGTTAAATAGTCCATTCGTCTTTTAAAATTGTGTGATAATATTATTGAATCTGATTTTAAAATAATTTACAAAAGGTGAAGATTGCTTTATTTATTTATTTATTTTTTGTTTGTTTAAGATAAACAACTTGTAATCTTGTCATAACTGCATTTGTTCAATTTCAATTCCTGTTCTAGAAAATAACATGAATAACCGAGTGGTATTTTAAATATGGTAAAATTTTATAAAGTTTCTGAACCGATAAGTTTCGAAATTGCTTTAATTTGTAAATCTGCATATAATAATAATATTTTTAATCCAGTCCAAATCATTATTATTTTTATTTGCAAAAGCGGAAAGAACCTGAAAGAAACACGATGAATGCTCTCATTTGCATATCTAAAATACAGATGCAAGACATCCGGCGGAAATATTAGTGCGCATGGCATTTGTAAAGTTGAACTCACCTTTAGTACCAATTCTCCTTGACGAGTCTGAACGATGACATCGCTTTCAAAGATAGCAACAGAATATTGAGGTTTGAGTCCAGGGAATCCGGCTTGAACATAACAGCGATACCGATAAACGTATTGCCTGTCAGGTGCATAGCCTACAATAGAAATGAAACATTGCTTATTCGGTTCCCCAATCCTTTTCATATAACATTCTACGGAACATTCGGTATGGCATCGTTAAGCTTAAGTCACATAACGGTGTTTTATTAAAATATTCAACCGCAATTGGAGCACAAGATGATTGGGAGCCGCTGGTTCATTTTAATTTTAGAGGTACTTTCCAGTTCAACAAGGCGAGATCGCAATCTCGCCTTGTTAAACTGGAAATTTTAGATTAAACAAGAAATACAAAGAAGTGAGAATTTTGAGATTAAATATGATATAGACTTTTGTGAAATAAATATCGGAAATTTTTTTAATTGCATTTGTAATTTTCTACTTCAATTTGTTACTTGAAGTGGTGATAAACACCCTCGCGGTGATTTTTTGTACTGAAAAGTAATACGTCACCAAACTGAACTTCGGATCTAATTTCTTACAGTAGTGCACGCATGTTTCTATTTCATTCTCTGGCACAAAAGAAATTGAATGTTTAAATTTAACATTTAAGTTTAAACATAATAAAATAAGACCTAAGGGAAGGTCGAAAATGCGTAGTGTGCCCTTTAAGAAATATGTTGCAAATAACGTTTCATATAAGGCGAATAGAACTGAATGTATCCTGTCATTAACAAATGTCATTTTTTTGCTTTAACATTACGAGTTGAAAACGTTTCGACATATGGTGTAATGGATTGATTTCTGGTGGTATTTTATCGCATTAGTGTCATCACTACAAACTATTGAATAAAACCCATTTATCGGATGAATTGAATCTGTTATAATATAGCACTAACATTAGCTTTTCAACATTCGCTTCTGTAGTTATCAATGTCGTTTACTTTTTAAAATTAATTAATAAGTGTCTGTTAAATTTAAAAATAACTTAGAATGCTGAACTGAAAAGTTAATTTTGAAATGGATAATAACATTTTGGAGATGAGTGAAAGAAATTAAAATTGTTTCATTTACTATGAAATATTTAATTTTTAATTTATATTAGTGATTGTGTTTCTTCGTTCAACTCAAACTTAGTTGCATTTGTCGGCATACAACTATCACTCTAGTTAACAAACAAATGTTTTTGTTTAATTAATTTAATTTCATTGACAGGAAAAAAACTTCTTAAATCTTAAATGTTGAAAGCGTGTATATATAAGCTAAATATCTGGCGACATCATTCACTATTTAATTTAATTTAATTCAATAAATCTTAAGCATTTCAGATTTATTTGAGTTAATCACGTTCTTTAAAATTTAGTTAAATTTTATTGAGAGTTTTAGGATATTTTCGGTAAGTTTCAAAATCATTCAGAATACATTATCACCCACAAGAATTCAGTAACTTGTCTTAATAAAATGTTGTTATGCAAATAACTTAAATCCCGAGAGAAAAATATAAATATCATACTCACCAGTTCCAGAAACGCCCGCTGAAATAAAATAAAGAAAAATTAATTTTAAAATAGGACGAATACGTGATTTTGTTAAAGCAAATATAAATACAATTACATTATCTTAAATTAATAAAGGCATCCCACATTGGCCAAAATACATAGCGCACACATAAAAGCTTAACATAAAATTTAAATGCATTTAAGCAATATTGAACAAACGAAATTTTCTCCCTCCCTCTGTTGGAATGGTTGGGCATAAGTGAATAAAATATACTCTAAACAAGAAATACTGAAAAAGTTTGGATGAAGTGAATTAGAGAATAAAATATTAGATACTGCATTTTTTGTTATTATTTTTACGTATTAAACAATCATTTTTGTCTTTCAAACTGATTCCTGTGCAGCATTTCTGTGAGATAGTTTTGAGTAATCAATTATTTGTCTGTACGAAACAAGAGAACCAGCTACAGATTGCTCACACAGGGCTGCACTCTGCTGATAAAGGTTTGGCTATCACTCGTATGTAGGGCTGAGATGTATTTTCTAGGAATGGGTTTATCATAAAAAGTCACTCGCAATGCCTGAGTATGAACCCAAAGATTTCTGTCGCGGTCTAGATTGTACTTTTTTACTAAAGGTAAAAAAATTATAAAGAATAGAAAGAAAAAAAAAATAATTGCGTTTCATTTTGGAGAAAGCGAGAGAGCTTGGACTCTATATCCGAGTCAGTGAATCAAGACAGAAGACAAAGACAAAATACATTAAGGCAGCGGTGGAGAAATGGAAGTGAAAGTGCGTACTGGGAACAATGATAGACAAATGCGGCATCGTGGATTAATCTCTAGAATCGTTCGTGAGTAAACCGAAATGGAATTTTGGTTAATGTCGACCACGAAAAGGTAAAGAAAAATGAAGAGAGGCTCCTTTTTTCGGGGGGATGGGAAGAGTTCAGACGGTATTATTCGAAATGAATCATTGGAAGTTACCACCATTTAAGCCAATCAGGAAAAATATAGACACTAGCTTGAGAACAAGCAGATAAGAGTTTATGACAAGACGTGAGAAATGTTAGCTAATCGACCTACCCGGAAATTCGTAATAGTAATTAATTGAAATGAAGCTTAATAATGTAGCTTTTTTTTAGTTAGAACTAGAAAATAAGAGAGAATCAGTTTGAGAAAAAGGGAGCTCTGTGGTCTTAAGTTGTATTAACTTAAGACGTTTTTACACGTTTCGTTACATAAATGAGGATTTTTCCTTACAATATCTGATGTTAATGTTAGTTACCTTCTCGTATAAACTGTTATCGAGTTACTGTACACGTCCATATATTCGTGTATACACCTCTATACACGGAATATATTATTTTAAATCATGTTTTCAGATAATCAAGTGTATTTGATTTTTGTATTGTTTTCCCCCGTCCGTTTTTTTAACTGTTAGACGTTTCTGAATTGTTGAATTAATAGGAAGGATATACGAGTAATAGGTACATGTGGATAGAATTATGTGTAATAAAGTAGTCACGTTGTATGTGCGTAGTTTACTGAGTTAGGTGCTGAATTCAGTCATGAACAACATTACCACATTTTGATCTTAATTACTTATTGAATCAGATTTTGATCCCCCATTTTCACAAGAATGTTTACAATATCTGCTTATTTGAGAAATAGAGCGAAGATGCACCACTGAAATGTTTTCGTGTACATATAAGAGTTGTGTGAATGGATAGCGCTTCAGCTCGCGAACACACGTGGCTGTGGGTTCGAATTATCAGAACTTGTTGTGCTTATTGAAGGCCTGAAGTAGCTTGAAAGAGTTCAGCGTTTGGTTTCTAGAGTAGGTTTTCAGGATTATCTAATCTTTACGGACCTACAATTGTTTATCATTTTATGTGAAGGAGGTCTCATACAATTATATATGCACATATTTATTTCTTTTGTTTGATTTGAAGAATCACTTCGTCATGGATACAAATAAAAAAAATGGATTATCTTAATATATTTAAAATTTCATAGCTGATCTAAATAATAAATATATGCGTTCTTAAGTCATAGAAGAAGTCTTTGAAAGGAATGAAATTCCTTGAAATGAAATTTCAAAGAATTTCATGTCTTTGAAAGTCTTCTATGAAAACATTTGAGCAAACATTCAATATAAGAACTGCTAGAATGTTTCTTTGCTAGACATTTGCAGAAACCGAAGTCGTCAATCATTTGTGATGCTTTAGTGGGATTCATTCTTTGGAGGTACAGCCAAAAACATCCAGGATTATTGATATTAATAATATAGCGAATAAATGCTATTATCCGATTTCATTGGATTCACTCGACTCTTTATGAATTTAACATTTCATAAGCGTTTAAATGATCATATAGTTGAATGACGTTGTGCCATTAATACCACTGCAATACAACTAACGTTATATATTTTCGTAAAAAATAAATACAAATATTCTGAAGCGTTTTTCGCTTCAAGAGTTCTTTCCAGCAATTTCTGCCAAGAGTCTAAATTCTGGATAATTTGCTCACACGACTCAGGAAGTTGGGTTTAATAATGAACCAATATTGATGCATATATGGGCGTTATATATTCTCAAAAAATAAAATATTGGAAATGAAAAGTGAAATATAGAGAAATATGAAGTTTTCTAAGTTCTAAGTTAGGTTATTAACACACGTGAAATACGTTCAGTCAGTCGGCTGCAATTGGGTAAGAATTCTTCGACAGTTCAGATTAATCAAATTTCATCGTTCCAGTAACACAATATGATGCTTTCGAACTCTTTACTGTTGAAAATAATTAGGTGATTTCGTTTTATGACGATTTGTTACTTTGCTATCGCGAATAAACTGAATATTAAATCATCAGAACTAAAGAGTTTACAGCTTTCAACTATAGCTGGCACTAATCCTGTTTCATTATAATTTATAAAATATTATTTCGGACAAGCAATTTACTAAAAATTAGTAAAGGTTTCAAATTTTAAATTCCAAAATATTGCGAGCTACAGCTGCTGAAAAGCAGCTAGAATTCTTACTACTGTGATCTATAAATATTCGAAAAAGTTTAGATGAAAAACGGAAGAAGGCATTGCTAACTTAACGAATATTCCCGAGAATTATCCAGAGCAGCAGAAACAATACTCACCAGCGATGGCCGCTACACAAAGTAGGAAGACGAACATCCTTGCTGCCGTGTCGGAGTCACAACAGCTGATCTTCGAAGGCCTTCGCTAGACTTTTATAGTTGGCTTCTTACATCAGACAAGTTCAAGAGGGCTGTCATGCAACTGCGGAGTCCTTGTACTTATCAGCGATAATATAATGGTCATCAGTCCAAGTCTCTCGGTTTCTCTATTTTTTTTCACTGATACTTCACCATATTTCTCACCTATTGGTCAATTAGACTTATACAAATTAAGAAGAGTTTTGTAAAAACAAAGTTCAAGGATTAAGTCTGCTCAGAAGTGCTTAGAATTGGATTGTTACTAAATATACAGGATCACGTCACGTAAGCGGATATATGATTATATCTGCCGTTTAATATTTTATTTTCTTTTTGCAGTCTCCAGTAACCTGGTTGCACTTGACCTTTGATCTTTAAATTGGGATAAGATAGATCATCCAGACTTCTCTGTCTCTCTCTCCCTTCCCTCATTTATCTGGTAACAGATTCAATTACTCGTAAAATAACTATTTTGACGTTTCTAGTGGCTGCGATAACTTTCTCAATGTCAGGGCAATTCTACCGCCAAGCTACTGCACAGAAGTGTTCATTACTTAACCATATGATTACTGCAACACTGTTTTTTTTTTAATTATTACTCCATGACAAACAGATTTGCAAATGATCCTAGAACTAATGAAACTTTCGTAAAAAAAGTTTTAATTCTTCTATTTCGAAACATCATCTTCTTGCCATTATTAGAAAATATGCAAATACCTTTAATGTACTTTTTTTTCCTAAATTTTTATGTCGAATCTATATACGATACGTTGATTGATCAACCTATAATACATTAGTACAATATATGGTTAGTGTTGGGAAGTAAAACCTTCTTTACGTTTGATTTAAAAGCCTGTATATTGTATTCCTTGTTGGGAATCACATAAGGCAAAGACTGTTCCACACTACAGCCGCAGCAGGGATGAAGAGGAGGAAAAGAAACTTGTTCTGTTGGTTTCAAGATGTACTGTGAAGGGATGTTGGGTGGCAGCTACACGTGTTCCAACGGACTTAGTACTGAGTGGGGGATTTATTGATGCTATTTCAGTGAACATTTGCAATGGAAATATTTATTGAACACACATAATTCAGAAACCAAACAGCTCTGTGCGAAAATGAGAGGAGTGAGTTGGTAAAATATGGGTTATTAATCATTCTAATTACTCTCCTCTGCACTGAATAAAGCATTTTGAGGGAGCCCTCAGGAGCCCCACCTCAAATGTAACAACAGTATTTTGTTAATGTTACATTTATATCCGTTTACACAACACAAAGTTGTGGAATCAGTAGTATAAAGTAAATTAAAGCAGGCGAAAATATGTAACGCATAGAATTTTCATAAAGGCGTTTTCAGCTGGAGGTAAGTTGTCTGTTGTGCCTGGAGTTGTTTTGTTTCTTTCCGAAAGGAGGGTTTTGCTTGATTCAGTCAGAGTACGCAAATAGTGTGTACGAGATGGGGGAGGGTCTGGAAAGTTCTGATAAACACCTAGAACAAAATGATATTAAGCAACTGATATAACCAGAACTGAGACATAGTTATATCAGCTGCTTTAATATTATTTTTGTCCTAGGTGTTTATCAGAACTTTCCAGATCCCCTCGTAATACACCGACCTGATCTGAAAGTTTTAATTTCTTCCTCAGTTCAGATAAAGGAACAACAAAAAATGATTTGTTGATATCCTGTTTGAATGATTGTAGTTTGTGTATGCCTTGGAGAAGAAAAAAGTATATCGGTAGTGTGTAGAGGACGAAAGGGGATACATTAGTAATACTGGAGATGGAGGGCGTGTAGATTGTCTAGTTGCCTCTCGTATTTTTGTACGTTTGAAAAAAAATTGGGAGGGTTTACAGATGCAACACTATTGAACACCGCCCTTAGCAGCATCATTAGAAAAGGGTAGAATGAAAAATTCACTTGTCGCTTGTAACCGATACATCTCAAGAATTATGATGCATTGAATAGACAATCAATGATTTTTATGATGGTTTAGGTGTTTCAATCCAAATATGGGAACAGTAATGTAAAGTAAGGATTTCGGATTATTTTTAATAGCCGAGGGGGGGGGGACAATCCCTAATAACAAAAAAAGCAGATTAAAATTTCTCTTAAGTTCAATTAATCTATCAATATGTTGTATCTACTCTGAGAACGGATGTGTACGGATATTATAAACAGCTAGAGGGGATTTTGACACTCGTGCCCGGCAACTTTTCATTATAGTGAGAGTAAAGAGCAACCGAAGACTGCATTTAAGTTATCTGCCGTAGAAGTTCAGTTTGAATTTTCATTGTTTCCGTGATATGTGATTTGCGGAATAAGTGTTCTTAACAAGTTTAAATGTAAAGTCGTAAATGGTCAGGTCGTGGTGCATAGATTGAAACGGGTGAGAGAAAGAACAGGGGGACTGCGATAGTCCTGTATCAGCAGGGAATAAATGCTTCTCAATTGCTAATAAATAAAAGGCGGGTGGAATACTTCCCAACATGTATTGTACCGTTGAGAAACGGAATGGCCAAATATTTTATACCATCTAATACCTGCAAAACTCAAACATAGTCCTATTTCATTATACGATGGATGGAGAATTCCTTTCATGAAACGATATTACAGTCTGCTGAGGAAAAAAAGCGAATGTAATTAGTCGATTACACTTTTTACTCTTTTCGGTGTTAATAAAATGAAATCTGCTGAGCCAGCAGAAATACTGCTGGTTATCAGTGTACATACTAGACATAAAGCAAAATAAACAACTTGATGGTTCAAATATCCCCGTTTGTTTAGGACTGAATTTCCAAATATACAATACAGTTCATCTACTCTGACCCTTCGTAGTACAAACTAATCATCCGAAAGTAGTTGAGTTTCTCAGAAGCGCTACGCGGGGAAGATAAGAATGCCCAAACCAAAGTTCCGAATGCTTCCCCAGAGCAAAAAAAGTAGCGCAGCTTGTTGGCGTAACGTCAAGAAAAAACACACATGTGAGATCTCTCTGTTGCGATAAACATGGTTCAAAAATATAGCGACTGCAAAATTAGCGTGTGTCTGAAAATTTACATAGATTGGGAAAAATTGTTTTCAGACAAGTATATAAGATGAAGGGGAGAGCTCATTCGATCTAAAAAGACAAGAATAGGGCCAAATAATTGCCATTTCACTATGAAAACGAGGACTTTAACAGACCTTTGGAGCACTGTTTTATTAGGAAGGCAAAACCACATTTTTATACATCTCAAAAATTACACATTATACAATCCTGCACGAATATAAGCACTTATTATCTAATTAAGAATCTAATCGTGTAACACTAGACTTGCACCAGAGCTGAATCCACTGCATAATAACAGCAATAGAATTCTACAGTCATTCCCACTCTGTATGACCAAAGAATAATCACACTTCGTTCAGCACACACAGATATGGTTAAGAGAAATAAATATTTTTAAAGTTAAATTAACAAATTTATTTTCATGAATATAGCCATTTATTATAACTAAATAAACCCTAATTTTAACAAATTAGCCATTTATATAGCCATTTATTATAACTAAATAAACCCTAATTTTAAGCTGATATCACTTCATTTTTATAAATAAATTAAAGATTAACAAATTAACGTTATGCAAGATATCCGTACTATGACAATATATTCTAAAACCATTCCTCAGCAAAAAAGTGGTAAACAGTTTATCCGGATTGGCAAATTTAAGTAAATATTTTCGTAGGGAAGTACGTACACAAGAAAACATTCAGGCATTGTACAGGAATGAGCAAATAATATCAATTGCATCCATCTTCTGATTTAATACTACTTGTTACGTAATATCAAATCTCCATTCTTCACAGATATATGCTTAAATAAATTCTATTTGTTATAGATCATGGTGTGCACTTTTTTTACCCATGCTGTATTATACTAACTAATAGGAACGTCATTTTTATATCTTTGACCTTACATTTCTATATCTGTATTACATAGAATCTACTTAACACATTTTAGGATATTGTTGCCTGCCATGTGTTAATAATTTAACTTTACTGTCGAACTGGGGGTGGACAAGTATAGCTTCCTAGAGTATAGCTCAATTTCAAATATTTGTTCAGTTAGTTCACTGCATTGCAGGGTGGTCTCATATCCCCCGAGTTTTAAAGATTTAATATTATGTTGTATTAAACATCTGATTACTTATTATTAGTAGTTTCACAATAAGCAACACTGGGCTGGTCATTTATTTACAATAATTTAATGCAAGAACACATCAGCGGAATCTTATTCGGGTTTTCTACTTCTAATATCTCTCCCTTCCCAAACTAGTTCGTATTATATTATGCAAAAACTCAAAATTAAATGGAATATGGGAGGGAACTGTATAACTAAAAGTGAAAAAAAAATCATCCATGCCTTCCTCAGCACAGCGAATAAGTCAGAATTGTCTGGCATGATAGTGTGAATCATTGTGAACAAGGAAGCGTACGGATTTTAATGCATAATAAAATGGTTCGCAGTTTTTTTTTATTTTTCACAAATACTAAAGAATGAATGATCAGTAATGTTCTCACAATCTGCAGGACCGAACTTCACGGATTTCCCCTGTGGATTCACAACAGCAGTTTCCATTACCAAGGCGATTGGTTATCGTTTCCGGAATAATGAGAAATTGTCACTCGAATCATGTTTGAGTGACCAATAAATCGCGTAACATGCTTCTGGTCGAATATTTAATTCTGAGCCTAGAGAATATTTTCAAATGAAAACCGAACCGCTTCTGGAGCGACGTTAAAAGAAGGTCATTGGTATGATTCCGATAATAGTGTTCCAGAGTCATGCTTTCTGATTACTTTGATTGAGATATTATCATGGTTTTATAGTGATTATACCCTGATGAAAATTACAGGAAAAGCTATGTGTAAGGATCCCAGACGTCCCGTAAAATACGGGATCGTCCCGTATTTTATGGACGTTTTACGAAATTCATTCTTCAGAAAAGTATTGCAAGAGTGAGCAAGACTGATTGATTAATAAGAATATTGTCAGGTGAGAAGAGCACTGTATTAACAATCTATTTTGTGTCTATAATAGTAAGTAAAAAACCATTTGAAGGCAACTTAAAGTGGCTTAATGAAAATATGCAGCCTAACAATTGGATTTACTATTTGTTTACTTATACTTAGTAAAGTGTGTGCATAGTAAACCTTACCACGCACACACTTGGAAAGTTAGAATCATTTTGTAAGACTGGCATATGTGATGAATGCGCATACTAAACTTTCGCCCTCAGTCATAAGTGTTCCGTATTTTTTTCCCAATGTCTCTGGGATCCCTAGCTATGTGTGATATAATTACATACGATTCATATTTGAATGCGCTCGTCCGCTCATGCTCGATGATTTTAAATTTATATAAATATTTTGAGCTGATTTCTCCATACATTTCTAAAGTCGGATTAAAATTGTTAGCTGTCCACCGTAGGGCATGTTATGGTAGATACTCCCAAATGCATCTTATGCCTTAGATGAGCCACTAACGCAGCAGGGAGTAGCTGCAAATACTTGTTTGGGGATATGGCCGCGGCAGGTAAACCTATGAAGCCAGCACGTTAACAGCTATTTGGATGGCATTACCATTAAAATTAGTGGCAAGAGGAGAAAAGAAACTACCCCCCCTTTTTTTTTTGTTATGCAGAGCTTTCTGTTGAGTACATATTGGATCAATGGTATTCAACTTAGAACTGAAATCCTAGAAAAAATTAGTATTTCATCCAGAAACTTGAAGCGAAAAGGTGATTAGTGGACTGTCCTATTTAGAACAAGCTATTGGCTTGTTATTTGGTCTGTATCGATTACTGTTGGGATGACTTTTTCTCGTTCCGCCAAATTTGAATGGAACTTCTGTCGTTCTTATTCATGAGCAAAAGTCTACATTGGACACCATGTCAATCATATTTTCCCCATTCGACTGCAACAAGGGAATTCCGCAAGGGACAAATGATTTGTGAACGTGTTTTGGACTTGTACTTGTTCCGAATTAGTCGGTCTAAGAAGAGATAAGCATTTCCTCATGGAAGCTCAGAGTTTTCATCCAACGAAGCATGCATAGCTTTTACGTTGTTTAGGCCGTAATTTTCCAAACTACTTAGACTCTGAAGCCAATAGCGCTTGTGCACACACTTCACAGTAATATAATGTATTGATCTATGGATAGTAGAAAAGTATGCATCGTATTCATAAATAAAAGAACTCTTTTGTTATATATTTATATATAACATTCTTATTGTGTTTTCTCATGCAATAATAAGAATAAGTAGCCCAGAAAAGCACCAACCTTAAAAATCGAATGCCTTTCTGAAGTGTTGCACATATTAAGTTCCGAGTTCGGTTGAGTGCTGCTGCTAAGATACAGATTTGATCACTCGGCAATCTTTCAGCAAAACTAAATTATGAAACTTCTTTTATTCTCTATTATTAGAATACGCTGCGTTTTATCAAGTATAAATTAGCCCTCTATTCACATATTCCTTGACATGAAGTAAGTTACTTTTAAACATCAATGTTTAGCTTCCGCATACTGATCTAACTATTCAAACATTTTGCTTGTTGATTCAGCAGTTTTAACATCCGTATCGTGTTCTGGAATTTCATGATTCAAGAGTAATTTCTTATCGCTAAATTTACTGCTTATAATGCAGATGATGAAAGTTTTGAAGAGGTTTTCTGATAATCACTGCTACGTCAATTTATTTATTTTTTTGGTTATGATAAATGATTTGGGAACTTTTTAATCCACAATGTTTATTAAATAAATACTATCGTGCTTTATTTGTTTAAATGGCACAACCTCATAATTAATGTTCTTTCATCTTAATGTTTAAGATAAGTCCTAGCTTGTGATTTCCATTTTATGAATAGAGTGTGTGTGCATGTATGGGTGCAAACATTAGACTTTTTTCTAACGGTGATCGATCAAGTATAATAGCTTTCATTGCTTCAACCATAACTCAACAGCAAAGCCTGTTTCGAAAGATTATTTATTCATACTATCCGTTTACTTTTGTTGAGAATATTTCCCTTGTGTTGTATTTTGGAGACGATAGTTTAAATTTAGCTGTGTCACTTTTATGACAAACCATTCACAAAAGTGGACGAATTTCCTTCTTCATTCATGCAAGACTTGAATGACAGAATGATACCAAGAGATCACCCTTGTGTTGATGGTAATGTCATCGATGTGGAAAAACATAATCGGGAAAAAGTTGCGATAGTGCCTTTATTCAGTGGTAAGATGGTTTGGTTTCCCTTTTCTGCCTTTAATCGTTTTTGTCTGATTCTCATTTGCTGATGGCTACTAATGTGCATATTTCCTAGCTCAACTATTCCTTTCTTTTATCCTGTGATTTCCTAGTTAGTTATTAAGAATGACTACGCTGACTGACATACAGCTTTCTACAAAAACGGTGTTTTAGAAGTTTACATATTTTAAAAATCAGCTAACGCCTTTTTATTACCGTATACAGGGAGTAGGCGAGGCCATTTAGCCCAATCTAACTTTTGGAGACTGAGTGGGCAGTTCAATCTCCACTGGTACCCAATCAGAGACAGATGGCCCAAGGCTATCACTAATTAAGCGGTACACAGTGAAGAGAGACGGCTCAAATGTGCCGCCATCTCGTGGTCCCTAACCCTAACACAATATATTTGATGTCTGAAATAATGTGGGTTCTACGGTCGATTTTCTTGAGTTTACGGGACGAAAAACCCTCTTGTCCGTGCCAGAGATCGACTAACTCGGGAACCGGTCGAAAAAAGGCTTAGAAAAATTTCCTCTAGTCGCCGACTAGACTCGAAACCAGTCTTCCTTCGTGCGGCCAAGCGCCGTGGTATGCAAACGCCACATCCACTGAGCTACACAGGCTCTACGTTTACATATTTATTGAAAAAAATTAAAAATGCAACAGCGATAGAACTCCAAAGAAAAAAAAAATACCGTGCGTGTGTAATTTTTATTTGGGAGGAACAAATTTGACGAGTTCAGTGTATATAGCTTAACATACGAGGGGGCGGTCTGGAAAGTTCAACTGATATAACCACAAGAAAGAATATACATACAAGAATATAAGAACATAAGTTACCCTCATAACTATACTAGTATGTTTTCTTGTGGTTACATCAGTTGCTTTAATATCATTTTTGTTCTAGGTTTTTATCAGAACTTTCTAGATCCCCCGTATAACCAACCTGAAAGGCACCTCTTGTCATGCACATTCCAACATTTCGGGAGTAACTATAGCTAATGAATTTCCAATTTATTTTTGATTTCTTATAGTGAAATCTCTTTCTTTTAACGATATAAACTGTGTAAGTTGCATATTCATCCATGTAACTGAGACCGACAGATAAGCCTGTTTTGAATTCGTTGAAATTGTGTGTGGAAACACAGAATCGGAGAGAATGTTACAATCACCAAGTGATTCGAGTAACAGTCGAATTTGGTTGTAAATACATTAGTGGTGTTCAGTGAAGACAACGGTATTGTTTTCACGCTTTGTTAGTATACTATGCTGTTTCATAACTCGGAAATTGGGGGAAGGGACTTCCTGATATTATTTTCCAAATGCATGAACATCCGCTTTCTGAAAATACTGGGCAAAAATATTTCTGATGCTATTTCTACGAATTAGTTGAAATCGTATTCAAATAGCACAAGCTAACCCTTATGTTCCAGATTTTATGTCCATAGATTTCTTTCTGTGGGGTTACATAAAGTATGCATATCAAAAGACATTTCACTATAAGAGGTAATACATTTGGTTGTTGGTGATTATAACATTCTTTCCGATTCTCTTTCCACACACATTTCAACGAATTCAAAACAGGCTTATCTGTCGGTCTCAGTTATATGGATGGATATGCAACTTACACAGCTTATATCGTAATCTGTTTGGAACTCTCCAATCTAATCTATAAAACCCAAGTACAATGATAGGATGTATTCTCTACATTTTTTTCTTAGTTGATTTCAGTATCTGCAGATGGTCGATTAAACTCAAGCCCTTCCTGAATCTAAGATTGTTCATTAAGCTGAGCTTCATCTAATAATCTAGGGATTGTATTTATTATTTTTATAAGTAGTTTAAACTTGTAACAGCAAGCTTATAGGTATAATATTCTGTTTTTTCATATTCCCGTTTTTGAACAAGGGTATCATGATAGCATTGTCCCGGATGTTTGGTACATATTTCTCTTTTAGGAATTTATTAAATAGATTTATTAGTTCTGTTAATATTTCTCCTGCTGCTTTCAGCATTTCTGTTGTACTTCTATCTTTTCCTGGTATTTCATTATTTTTTATATATTTTATTGCTTGCTGTATTTCAATTTTTTGTATTTCCGGGGTTCCTTTTTTGCTTTCTGTTATTCTCGCTTTCATGTAATCGCGTTTTCATCAGTGTTTATGGTATTATCCAATTCAGAAAATCACTATCTAGCCATTTCTACTGTGCCTGTTTTATCTTTGATATGTTATTCATTTTCAAGAATTATTTCTTTTCTCAGTGCGATATTGTTTCGTAGTACTTTAAATGTTTGTTATAAATTGTTTCTTGTATCACTTAATCTTTTTTATTTTTATTTTCTTTAATAATTTTCTGATTGTTCTGTTGTTTGTTTTTTCCTTTTACAATTAGTTACATTCTTTTTTCCAAGAGATTTTGTTTTCTTTGAGCTTTTTTCTTTTAATTTTTGTAATCTTTTGCAGTCTTATTTGTGCATTCTATATTAATTACGTTAAGATTTTCCTGTATATTATCCATTTGTAGATTTCTGTTTACATTCATGTTATTTCTTTGACTGCATAATTTTTTTTAGCAATTTCTTCTTGGTATTTGTTTTGTTGGCTACTAATGTATCATTATTTATCCTTACATATTTTGTTACCCTTTTGTTCTGTCCACTAATACGTATACATTCTCAGCCTCATCAATTTCTAGCCGAGTACAACAATACTATAGTTTAGCCATTTCCTTTATCCAACTCATCGGTAGCGCTATTGTAGAAGCAGAATAATTTGGTACAGCAAGATCTCCGCTTCACTTCAAGTCTTACTGTCGCTAGTATAGCATTATATTTCTATTTAAACTCATTTCGGAATTTTGTTCTTCACTCAGAGAACGATGGCTTCCTCTCGCATCAATCACTGCATTATCCGCACCTGAATGATATATTCTTGCAGAATTATGACTCAGTAATTCAAATATTCATCTAATTCTTCTTCGTTCACTCTCATACCATTTGCATTTATTAGTTATAGTTCCATAATCATTCTATGGATAGAGCAAATGAAGAAGAAAGATTACGATATAAAATGATTGATAAGAAAATCAAACAATTATGCAGGAGATTGAAAGAAGAATGGTTAAAAAAACCAATGGGGCGAGATAGAAGTATTACAAAAAAAGAACAAAACCAGGAAAACATTCTTGAAAGTGAAAGAACTTAATGGAAAGTAAAATGAATACAATCTAACAACATCAGGGACAAAGAGAGAAACATAATCGTTGATAATGAAAAGATAAATGAGAGATGGGTGGAATATTTATCAAACCACTATGTTGATGAGAACATGAGCGACGATTTACAACACCTTAGGTTATGTGCAGCAACATATACTACCTACAAGTAATGAGATACAACACATAATCAAGAATCTTCCTAATAATAAATCCCCTGAGTGTGATAGCATCCCTACATAATGAAAGCTTTGGTTGTTTACGATAACACCTACTTTGTGGACACCATTCAGCACATAAAACAATAGAATTACCTGAATCTTTTACAACATTGCTTTGCATAACAATTCGAAGAAAAACAGTGCCCGAACTTGAGGATTACAGAACTGTTAGCCTAATCTCTCATGCAGCTAAAATTATTTTAACCACTGTTAACAAAGAAATTGAAATGACCTTAACTGGTGAAATAAGTGAGCAACAGAACGGCTTCAGAAGATGAATGGGAACCATTAATTCTATTCTGGAACTTAAAATATTACTGGAAATATCACTTGAAAGGAACATAAACATGTGCTTCATAGACTTTCAGAAAGCGTTGGATCAAGTAAAACACAATAAACTGTTTAATATTCTAGAAAAAGTAGACTTAGAAAACCATGTGAATAAACTTATAAAAATGATTACTCCAAGCAGGAAATGCAGCTGTTTAACTCTGAGACTTCTGAAGTGAAAATAAAAAGAGGGTTAGGGCTGCATCCTTTAACCAGATCTATTTAATATTTACAGTGAGACGGTGATGGAAAAGATTGAAAATATGAAATACAACAATCTTAGATATGCGGATGATACAATTCTTATTGCAGAAACAGAAACAAATTAATTAATTTACTGCACATACTAATTGAAGGTAAAGAATCTCAAAATAAAAGAGATCCGAGTTAGAAATATTCATAAACAATATAAAAATTAAGCATACAACAGAATTTTTAGATACGACAAATATTTAGGTACCGACTTTACTTCAGATGGAAAACAAGATAAAGAAATAAAAATAAAAACCGCCATAGCTAAAGATAAAGATACCTTCTGGAAAAATAAAGATCTGTTCAGAAGTTCTGTGGGTGTAGAGACAAAGAGGAGAATGATAAGAACACTAGTTAGACTAGTTTCATCTATGGAAGTGAAACCTGGGTATTCAAGAAGCGAGTAAGACAACAGATAGAGACGTTGGAAATGTGGTGCTACAGAAGAGCCCTGAAAATCTCATGGACAGAGCAGGTGACAAATACAGAAGTACCACAAAGAATGAAAACGCAGACATCTTCATTGCAGGAAATAATCCAGAGAAAGATGAAACTGGCAGGACATGTAATGAGGGGATCAGCCGGACAGACGACACTAACTGTTTTAGAAGGAAAGATTACGGGAAGAGGATCATCAGGTAAAAACGGACATGGTTTGATTATATAAGATCATGGACAGGATCATGTGACTATGCTGAAACATAGCCAACAGAGAGGACGGGAAGGCTTGGTGCTGCACCATCGCATTGAGGAAGCTACATGAAGAATCATTCTATGTAAGATAGGTATGCTTGGGTAATTTCCTCTCAATCTGATTTTGGCTTATTTTTAAGCTACCATTTCTTAACTGTGCATTATACCCTTCATGAACTTGCTGATCGCATTTCTCTTGCTGCTTCACAGCATTTAATTTCCACCAGATTTTATCATGCAGATCCTGATATTCAACCTCCTACTACCTCGATACTTCTGATGCAGAGCTGACATCTTATCTTTAGTTTCTTATGCCACGGCATTGCTTCAAGCTTCCCTCTGACTTTGTCAAAATTATTTATTTTGTAGTTCCACATAATGCCCCTTAACTGAAAATTCTACATTGGTACCCTTTCAATACTGCATGATAACCCTCAATAAGAGGCAAAATACTGCCCCGATTTTTGGAAAAATCTTCTGATTTTGCAATTAAATTCAACGCTGGAACTCCAAATCCCCTTTGTCATATGATGTTTCAGATAGTTATTTCTCAGTATCTACTAAATTTCATTTTCTCCACCCTGAGTGTTCTTTTCTCATACCAATCTATATCTCTATAATCCTAAAGAACGTTTTATGAATTCAAATATGGCGAATTTGATGGCCATGATAACATCTGGAAGTCCCTATCGTGTTTGGCAAACCATTCTCGAACGATACCGACAAGGTAGCTCAGTGTATTGTCGTACTGGGACACACCTGTGTGGTCTGGGAAATGCTTACCATGAAGGGATGTACCTATCAACCACAGTGAAAAGACACTTTGTAACGTTTATAGTATGGTATGTGGATATCGGAGCTCTAGTAGATTCTCAGGAAACATCATCCTTCCCCATACCATAACTCTGCCTCCTTCTGTTTGACCATGACAAAGTAATTTGTCATGGTCAAACAGATTTACTATTTCAATTACAGAAAATAGTAAATCCCTTACTGGGATTTACTATTTCCTGTAATTGAAAATAAAATTCTCGGATATACATAAAATATTCGTTTATGAAAACTCACAGTATTTCACAAGATATTCAGTTCCTAACTGCTACACCTTTCTAATAAAAAAAAAAAATCCATAAAATCCATAAAATAGTATCCTGAGTCTACATATTGCTATATGTAGTATCCAGAGTCTAGACTAATTTCTCTATAATTTGAGCGGTTTTATTCATCCTAGCCACTAGATTTCTTCCAATTGTCTGGATTTGTTTCTAATTAACACATTTTATTTAGTAGATTTTATAATTATTATGTTGTTCCAATCTAATATATTTAAACAATTCCATATTTTGACCATCGTTTTGAACGGTTTTTGTTTTCTTAGAATAAGTTAATTCGTCTACTGTTATAGTCGATACTACGTCGTTACTGTCATTTATTACATTATGAATGTACAAATTAATTTATTTCTATAATTTTTCATACTTTTTCCATGTTTTTGTTTATAATATCCATAATACGCTGTCCCTGTAATTTCTTTATTCAGGTAATTTAGAATTTTATATGTTAATGTTAAGAAACATGTTATGTTAAGAAATGCATTTTGTCATAGTTATTCCAGTTTCTCTACTAAGGTTCTAATTTTCTTTTTAGCTTTGGAATTTTTTCTTTTATAATTTAGTTCATTTTCTGTTGTATCAGAAAATAACCAATTTCTGTATGCTTCATTTTTTCTTTATTTTTGTTTCAGTTACACCATTTTAATTGACTATAGCTTGAATGCGTTCTTGATTATGTTATGCACATTCTTTAGATGTTTAGATTTAGATGTTTTCATTGGCCTATACGATATTTCTAAAATAATTATAATTTTCTTTGCTACACTTTCTTTTCTAACGTCTCTTCCTGGAATATTATTTTGAGTAAACTTTGCCTTTTTATTTGTCTTTATCTTCATTTTTAAGTTCGTAGTGATCCATGTCTTTTTGCTGATGTCTGTTAACTCTGACATCTGTTATTAGGGTTGCTATTTTTTATTTCCTCTGCTATAATCAGCGACAGTTTTACGACTCTTGCTTCCCACGTGTATTTTTGTATATCTTTATACCCATTAAAGGAATTTAAATTTACTATTTTGAGATTATTAAACAGAGCAAAGTCATTTCAACATAGTTCTTTTTTATTTTGGTGTGTAACTGTTTTTTGTTTTACCTATTAATACATTTAGATCACCTATATAAGTATGTAGTCATTCATATCTATGTTATAAAATATTATTGAAGCTGTTTATAAAATTCTCATATTTTTCTGTTTAATCTGGAACAATGATACTGAAAGTTGTCATCTTTCCCGTCTTTGTATTTTTAATCTTTTGTTATTCTTTTGCTCCAGTCTTTAGAGTGAAATTTTTCTATCACAGGATATCACAGCCTGGTTCCTACTTTTGTCGTTTCAAAGTTATTCACTATATATTTGAACACAATCAGTTATTTAATCCGTTTTCGATCATGACAACCATTTGTACGTTATATTGCTTTAATACTTTCTCTGTCTTCATTTCTGTTCATTATTCTGACATTTCTTGTAAAACCTCTGTTTCTGACAGTGAGTTTTCTCATTTGTATATCATATCCTTATTCAGTACAGGATTCATTTCCAAATTATCAGCTTTTCTACCTTACACGAGAGACTTACGAGCAGCAAATCATCCTCTGATGTGGTTACTAGCTGTATGGGAGAGTTTGATAGGACTGCTGACCTTAGATAGGGCTTGTATTTAGCATTTTCACCGACTGTTGGATCATTTATCCTGTTGAGACTCGGTAGTCATATTCCCGTTTGTAAAAACAAACTACTGCGAGAATTTGAGTTAATGAAATACTAATGAAATACTTGTGTTTCGTTAGTCCTTATATGACACGTGATGAACATTATTTTTTGTAGAATTTGAAAATTCCTCCTCAGCGCGACATCCTTGATCGCAACAGGAAAGTGGCGATGGCGACCTATTGCATTTCATTGACGCAAATAAACAGATGTGTTCTTCATTCTACTATTGCAGGATAACCCTACATAGGTTCTAGGAAAATTTGCCGTAAAACATTTTCGCCGTAAGATATTTTGCATCATTATTAAATAATCAATGGATGATAAAAGGTATTAAAATCATTAAAAAGGAAAATCTTTATTAAGGTGAATGTCAGTGATACATAATGAAATCATTTAAAAGTTGTGCAAATTAAAAGAGATGCTGCGTAAATAATTAACTTTTTGCTGCGGATCATCAATTCAACAAATCTATCAGTAACATCGCTCACTGGAAGAAATGCTAATGCTGTGAAGCATTTAATTTTCTGTTGAATTTAGCATCTGTTTGATAGCGTAACTTCAAACCAATGGCAACAATTTTGCGATAAAGATTTTGTGCCATATGAAATAAACAACCTGTTATAGTTGTTGATGGAAATATGTTAGAAAAAACGTTGATAGTTGCTTTCTCGAAATGAACCATTAATGTTTCGAGATCTAATGATGAACGTAAGCCCTTTAACGCACTGAATAATATGCTGTAAGTTAATTCTGATTTGCTAGGAAGCAAAGCAAAAAGCCGACATGGAATCCTTATGGGTCTCATGCCAGTCTCAAGCCTGGATAAAGGAGGAGAGTCGATGCTCTGACCGTAAAGAAAAAACACGATTGTTATCTGATGCCTATACGATCAACAGCTATAACATGCCGGCTCGGATATCGCCCAGATCAACAAGATCCGCGATACCAATCGAGCGATCGGGGTTGGATCGAAAAGTGGGATACCGAAAGAAAACAGAAACTGACCCTATCAGAACTATTATCAGTAGAAACATGGAATGTACGGACACTTTGGATGTCAGGAAAACTAGAATTACTTCGTGAGGACATGGAGAGATATTGGTGTGATATACTAGGACTGGCGGAGATGCGATGGACATCATCAGGAGAGATAAATGGATGCGAAGTCATATGGTCAGGGCATGATACCAAGCACGAAGAAGGAGTTGGATTCTTTCTTAACCAAAGAGCTAGAGAGGCACTGTTAGGCTGCAAACCAGTCAATGAACGAACCATAGCAGCAAGATTTCAAACAAAACCATTTAACATATCAACAGCCCAGATATATGCACCCATATCTGACAGCACAGATGAGGACATTGACTTATTTTACAAAGATCAGACAGAGACTATAGAAACAATACCAAAGCAAGATATATTAATTATTGAAGGAGATTGGAATTCCAAAGTCGGAATGGATAATGATGGTTGGGAAAGAGTCGTGGGAAAATATGGTTTGAGAGAAAGAAATGAACGAGGTGAAAAAATGTTAGAATTTGCTTTGGACCACGAGATGATGATCTGTAACATGAGATTCCACCAAAAGAAGTGTAGAAAAGGCCATGGCTATCAAATGATGGGAAAACCAAGAAAATGATTGATATGATTACGATTAAAGGAAGATAGATAACATCTGTACAGCAGTGTTGAACTTTTCAAGGAGCGGATATAGACTCGGATCATAGTTTCGTGATTGCAAATCAAGTTGAAATTTTTAAAAAATATAAACCCTATCATCAGAAACGAAGAGATACAGCAAGAATAAGTGAAGTAAAAATAGGAAGAAGGTAAGAACAATGTTAAAGGAGAAACTTAAAAGTGTGGACAAAGAAACAAATTCGAATCTAAGAGTGAAAGGAGTAATTAAGGCGATAGAAGATGCAATTGAAGAAACAGTACCAGAAGAAGAGAAGATCAAGAAGAAATGAATTAGACAAGAAACATTGAAGAAATTAGTACAGGAGAAAAGAATGTTGAAGATGAGAAGGAATACATCAGAACAAATATTGCAAATAGAGGTGTAATGAGGTGAAAAAAGCAGTTAGAATGGTTAGAAGCCCAATGCAATAATACAGAACAGTACTATAGAGAGCATAAAACTAGAGAGGTGTACAAAATTATTAGAACCATTAATGGAAGGTGGGAACCAAAAACGACCATAGTTGAAGATGAAAAAGGCAAAGTATTGATGAATAAAGATGAAATTGTACAGCGATGGACAAGATACTGTAGTGAGTTAAATAAAGAAAAACTAGATTTAGGTAGCGTTGGGAAACTGACTGGAGAATTGAAGCAGATATCACTACCAGGTAATGAGTATGATATGGACATTTTAAGAGGAGAGGTAGAAAGAGCAATAGGACGGCTAAAACACAAGAAGAGTCCTGGTAACGATAACATCCCTGGAGAAATTATTAAATATGGTGACTTGTGTTGGTAAAATACTTATATCCTGAGATTTTTATTTAATAAGGTCAAAGCACCTTATGGTAACTTGTGTTGGTAAAATACTTATAAGCTATATATTACTTAACCTTAGTATTTCTAAGCCTGGCTCCCACTGATGAGACCTCAATAAAGGTCGAAACCGGACTGGGTAGTGGCCCTGCCTTTAATGTATAGCATCATACATCTTCTCAAGGAGATGTGCTTTGCATTAAGGGTAAATATTAAGAATAGTGATCAGAGCTTATTCCACCTTTACCACAAGTTGCCTAGACTTGCACTACGTGCAGGCGCAAACTTGACATTTTTGTCTGTTTGCTTACTTGGGGAATGGAGTAAAACTAGATTTAAAATAGCTTGGCATCTTTAACATATATATATATATATATATATATATATATATATATATATATATATATATATATATATATATATATATATATATATATATATATATATATATATATAGACTGTCAGTTAGAAAGCTTAATTTTAAAGAAATTACTTTCCTCTAACTAATTGGTTGATAAGGTCACTCAAATTGTTAGTTTAAATTTTTACGGCGAATTTTACGGCCACGTTCTTTATCAGTTGATAGTCACGGATTGGTTAGTGTGGTTATGCGAAATATTCATCATTACTAGACTTACTTAATGTTTATTATTCAGAATAAGGCCACTGTGTGTTACTTGTGCGTGTGTACGTGACTGTGTTTTCGTCGGTTTCCATATTTTGCGGGATGAAAAATCCTTCCACCTCAATATCACATCGGCGTACTCGCCTTCAGATGGAAAATCCCTTGTAAAAGTTCTTTGGTCCGTTTCAAACTTGAGTCATTCTAACCGAAGGGCATCATGCATACTCACCGAAATACAAAGTTCTCTTACTAAAACATATTTCCTAATACATCAGAAATAACTCGTAATTGTTTTAGTTGACCCCCCCCCCCCTCACACACACACACGATGCTTCAGAGATCAATTTCTCCCCTCACTAATGTTTAATATCCTTCCCTCTAATAAAAATACATTCCCTTCTTCGTTTTATCATAGCTTGCTATTTCTTGTTGTGATATCCGATATTCCATTGTCGTATTCTAAAACATCTCTAACCTCGAACATATGTCACTGAGCTGTGTGTTCCCACCCACTCAGTTTTATTTATTTATTTATTTTTCGGTATTACAAGAAAGTGAAGATCCCACACTTGTTGCTAAAGATAATCCTTTAGCAACAAGTGTGCTAAAGGATTATTCAGATCATTTCATGATAATTTTTGTCTAAGTTGCTCTGTATTAACCAGTTAGATTAAGTGTATAAAATAATTATTACTATAGAATGTAAAAGACGAATAATAATATTAAATTCTGGATGAGTGAATTCTTATGCTAGAGAGGAGAAATTTAGCATAAATAGAAATTAATTTACTTTCTTCCCCTTTGCTGCCCGTTATTTATGAGTATAGCATTTTACTTTTCGTGCCAGATTCCTTTGGTTAGTTATCTTCGACAGTAAGGATTCGTCCTGATTAATCTTCTAATTTCAGTTGCTTCCAAATTAAGACTACATTTATCCATGGCAGAAAGTTTCTACTGCAGTGCGTGTCCATATATCAAGAAACACTTCGAAGGCGATATGAGCTCTCTTACCAGAAGTTATGAGATTAATAAAACATTCATTTCATTAAAATAATAACAATAATGCTTTTTTAAATAACGAAACCTGTGGTGAGATCATAATTAAAAGAAACACGTATTAACCACAGTGAAAATTATTTGATGTAAATATTTCATCCTAAGTATCTTATGATATCATCAGTACAGTAGTTTAAATAATAATAGGATTTTTTTGTTACTTCTGTAACACTTGACGCACGTTTAATGACATTCTATTGTAATCATGCGCCCTAACTGCATGTTACTGATGATGTTCCACGATACTTAGGATGAAATATTTACATTAAATAACTTTCACTGTGGTTAATACCTGTGTTTCTTATAATTATTAATAATAATTCTTTTCTGCTGGTTTTCAGCTGTTAGCCAAAAGCAATACGTTATGAAAGACTTACTACTAAGTTCGCATAGAAATGTAGTGGTAATTTCCTCCACTACTTGAAATTATTTAGCAATTGTACAAATTGAGACAGTAATTAATTCAACGTCCTTGTGTGCATTCTGTTTATGCCGCTTGTCACTGAAATGGTCAAAGCACGTGTTTAAAGAGTAATATATGGCCATTGCCATGTGAAATTTACTTTAATTAGGAATCTACAGTTGATTTCCTTGATCTGAGCTATATAAATGCTATAATAGGCATCCTTCATAACAAGCACATCCATCAGATCGGAGGAATTTCTTGTTGTTCCAATGGGCTTTTTCTACGGTTGGTGTTGTATGTGTATGGCCCATGCAATTATTTTTTTTTTTTTTTTATTAACAAAGTCTTAAGGAGCGCTAATGGTCTATGTGATTGTGTCTAGAGCTAATTGTCAATGACTTAAAGATTCTGTCTGTAAACTCCCATATCTTCAGAGTGTTACACCAGTATGATCGTAACTGCTAATGCAGATATTTTCTTCCAAATGACATCTGGGTTTCGTTTCCACCTATGAAATGCTATGCAGTTCAATTTTTCTTCTTTTTTTTTGAATTATGACAAAATCCGCCTAATTCAAAAGTAATAATTTTCAGTTCAAAAAGCTATGGACAGCAACCACTGAACATACAGGAGTTAACTTTCCATCTATTCATTTGCTCGCCATAAAAGATCGGGTGAATTTCCGTGAGTGAAGTGCCGAATCTCTTCTCTCCCGCTCATTGGCTCCTGCTGTGGAATTATACGAAATGACCAACATAATCTACCTAATTTGTTTAGAGTTCAGTATTTTATGAACATTAGTCTCTTATCCCATTAAAGGAAATTGGGGGTGGGGGGGGGGGGGGGTGGGGGGGGGGGGGGGTGGGGGGGGGGGGGGGTGGGGGGGGGGGGGGGTGGGGGGGGGGGGGGGTGGGGGGGGGGGGGGGTGGGGGGGGGGGGGGGTGGGGGGGGGGGGGGGTGGGGGGGGGGGGGGGTGGGGGGGGGGGGGGGTGGGGGGGGGGGGGGGTGGGGGGGGGGGGGGGTGGGGGGGGGGGGGGGTGGGGGGGGGGGGGGGTGGGGGGGGGGGGGGGTGGGGGGGGGGGGGGGTGGGGGGGGGGGGGGGTGGGGGGGGGGGGGGGTGGGGGGGGGGGGGGGTGGGGGGGGGGGGGGGTGGGGGGGGGGGGGGGTGGGGGGGGGGGGGGGTGGGGGGGGGGGGGGGTGGGGGGGGGGGGGGGTGGGGGGGGGGGGGGGTGGGGGGGGGGGGGGGTGGGGGGGGGGGGGGGTGGGGGGGGGGGGGGGTGGGGGGGGGGGGGGGTGGGGGGGGGGGGGGGTGGGGGGGGGGGGGGAATGTTTGAAGGAAGCTATAAGTGGCTGCATTCTCAGACTCGGAAGGATTAATTGGAGAGGTGTGTGAAATGGATGAATGAAGTTTTGATGCATGAACTAAATAGAAAATGTTATGGAACTTATATCTTGTGAAACGTGATCATGTGAGAAGTACAAAGAGCGCACTAAGCGAGTTATAACTATGGAAAGAAGTTGCCTGAAGAGGTTAAAAGAAATTCGAGGAATTTCTTTTGCAATGTGGCCAGCAAAACGAAGAATACTCATAGTAGAATAATCTTAGTAAATTCAGAATGTATCGAATGTGCCTGAAATGGCGAAGTTATTAAGTATATATTTTGCTAACATATACGATCTTAACAGATCCATTAGTTCTTTGGAATCTAAGATGTATATGGATGAAATGATATATTTGGAAGAGGTAGAGGTGTTAAAATATTACAGGAACTTGATACCAAATGCAGTACGTTCGGATGAGATATCAGTATCTGAGTTATAGGAATATACTAGAGAATTAGCTGTGCCTCCCCCTCCCACCTTTCACCAGTGTTAGCCCGACACCCGATTTATTGAAAGCTTAAAAGTTGCCCGGAAAAGTTACATGTTTGATCTTTAGGAAGGAATAAAAAAAACAGGAAAAAATCCTTAGCACACCACGGTACTAATGGATTATAGGCTTACAAGTTAAAGTCACGTACAAAAAAAAACTTGGTTGTTTAACGTGAGTCTCAATATTTGTATCAATTCTTGATGAGGTAAATGAGAGCAAGACAATTCCACCACAAGAGGGAGGAACCAGAACTGATGCATCTAATTCTACGCCAATCAGTATCTCTGGAGTAGCATTAGGGTATTGTAGATCTGGTGAGGAATAGCATCCAGAAGTAGGTAGATAAAACTTTGATCTTTTATAGAGAACGGCATAGCTTTGTGAAGGATAGGACTTGTTTTACCAGCCACATGCACAGTTTGCAATCGAGATAGGTAAGGGTAATGGACTCTTTAGAGTTTGCCAAGACATCATGACAGAATTCCAGATACCAGGTTATCATAGAAACTTAGAAGGATGGGTATGCGAATTAGGCTTATAGCATGGATTGGAGCACAGGTATCAAAGAGTGATTTATGGAAATATTGAATTTAAGAGAAAGAGGGTAACCAGTGGAGGTAGCACAGGATTATGCGATTAGACCACCGCTGTATAACCTGTATATTAATGACACTGGGGTTAGTCTGGAGGGAAACATTCGGATTATGCTAGTTGGATCTGGTGATAATGGGCATTCCAGATACAGTATCCTTGCAGGTTGACCTAAACAGACTAATTGTATGGGTAAATATTGATAAGTGTTAATGTTAAGTGCAAAGGTATGAATTTCGGAGATTGCAGCCTGAATATTATTTATATGAATAGCAATTTCTTGTAAGTAGTTAAGTTAGAAACTTGATTGCAGTAATACTCCGTGAGTTAGAGGCCGCTTTGCCAAGGTAGTTATGACATGATACATCGGATAACTCGATTTTGAAAACACTACTAGCTTCTAGAGATAAGAAAGTTATTCTCCTTCTTTACAAGGCCTTGATATGTCACCTGTGTTCCATGGAGATGAAAAAGCACTACAAAAGGTCCCGCTAAGTAAGCATAATATCAAAATACAGATTCTAGAATGCTAAGTATGGCAAGATAGGTAATGAGGTATTAAATATCCGTATATTGTATAGTGGAAATATTTTAGAATAAAATGGCCGGGTAAGGGTCAGGAAGGATGTAAAGGTCAGTTGTTTTTCATGGCTTCTACTGAGTGATTGGGAAAGTCCCTAATTTATCTAATTCACCCTAGGGAGTCAGAAACTCCCTGAAATTATCTACATATGCTCTCCGACTTCTACTACTAATTTAGTATTAGAAATTTGTGAAATATTATTATCGTTTAGTGATTCAATTCTTTATGAAAATAGATCACATATCCAATTTAACTGAAAAGTTAACTTTTATCAAAGACTGATCTTAAAAATCATTAGTTATCAAAATTATTTTGATTATAATGAGCTGCTAATTTATTTATAATTTAACGGTAGTTTAAATTACCAAAGTTTAATTCGGAAACGTTTTCCCCAAGGCATGCCGGAATGTTCAAATATTATTTTTGCAATGTCGGTCTCATTTATACGTTTGAAAACTGTTATCTCTTCCGCACCAGTGGGCGAAGTTGTGCATATTTTAAGAAGTCCCTTTTGAAGACGTAACCAAATTGCACAGTTTTAGGATTACGAGTTTTATGTGAACTCACACACGAAGGGATATAAACCTATCCTATTTTAGTTTTCTTGGATATATATAATCCTATTTTAGTATTCTTGGTTGGCTAGTTAACATTTCATTTTCCTTGCTCTAGTGACTAAACATCTTGCATTTGCACGGCACGTCAAGCCCCCAGTAAAGAGGACAGTGGTTGTTCTCGCCACAGCAGATAAATCTCTGCCAGAGTTGATTTTACCCCACAGCCTGCTTGCTAATTGGAGATCCGAGACACTACCCACTCGTGTAACAGACCGGAAGTGGATATAAAATAAGCAATTTTCAATAGGGTAAAGGTAGTTGATAATTTACTGCAGAAATTAGCAGTTTCAATCAATTGAGATCATTCAAATTTTAAATTAAAGTTTCATCCGAAGTGCACTAGGATATCGAACTTTTTATTTGTATTAAAATTAGATATTTCAAAGCATTATTAAATGCTTCATACTTTTATCCTTTACTGTTTAGTCTCGTATCACTGGTTTTCTTGGGAATGAGGAAGCAGTGGAGAAGATTCAACGTGACCAAGTGGTATGTGGAATGCTCCCTATGAGGATAGATTGAGGATTTGTAGATTACGAAATTAGTTGATAGGCAAAAAGGAGGTGATATCATAGAAATATTTATGTTATTTAAAGGATTTTATAGGATTGATGCAGGGGAAATGTTTCAGCACGTGGTTAGAGCAGGTAGAACAACAGGTCATCCCTGAAAGGCAAGAGAGTGGTTAGCAAAGGCGTGAGGACTAGATTTTTCACTTTGAAGTGGTGTAGATGAATGAAAGGGGTTACCAGAGTCACTTGTAAGTGCTTTGTCTGTTAATGGGTTCAAAGAGATATATAATAGATATTGTGGATAGTTTGGATCTCTCCTGATGTGTCTTCGATTCCATGAAGATGCCTGTACAATACTACTAAAAATAATAGTATTAAGAGGAACTGTTATTTAGTTAGATAATGCTGAATAGTCTGCTGAACTGTTTTATTTTTCTTTTCTTTTCCTCCTCAAAATTTCATTAAAATATATTTAGAAAAAAAAAGCTATAGTAACGAAACTATACAATGATGCGCTTCGTATAATAGCATTAAATTGCACACAGAAATAATATCTGTAGAAAACGTTTTGTGTGTACATCAAAACCACACGGCTCATAGAAAGCGGTGGTACTTCGTTGACATTTGTGCAAATTACGAATTTAGAGATTGTGGCAAACTTAGAATTAATATTATTTGCAACTTAATCCACGTTGTCTTAAAATGCGATATTATTGCCTTTAGTAACAAAATATAACAGTAACCTACAACCGTAGCAAATAGTAATACGGATTAATATATTCGATACCATTTAGCATAACTTTATAAAACGAAATAGCAAATACAGGTAATAAAAAATTTGTTATCCATTTTAAATAAAAAAACACTGAAACATTGAAAAAATATAAATATCTCAGAATATAACTTTGAATCCGAATACCTAGCAAGAGCGATTCTGTACCGACAAGAAAATAGACCAACGATGCACTAATAAGTCTGGTAACATTATTGAAGCGCATCCAAAATTCTTTCTACTTCAGTCTATTGTAGGACTATTGCGGTAAGTGAAGAATAAGAAAAAGAAGACATTGCTAGCGGAAAGATTTTCCGAACTTTACAGAAACACTAAAAATTATACTCACCAGCAATAGCTGCTACACAAAGTAGGAAGACGAACATCCTTGCTGCCGTGTAGGAGTCACAACAGCTGATCTTCAAAGGTCTTCGCTGGGCTTTTATAGCTGGAGACTTCGCTTCTTACATCAGACAAGTTCAAGAGGATCATGCAACTGAGAGTCCTTGTAGTTTATCAGTGATCACGTAATGCCCATTATGGTGTCATTATCCTGAGGTCCTTTGATATGTACTGGTCAATTGCGACTTTTTCAAATTAAGAAGAGTTTTGTAAAAACAAAGTCCAAAGTTAAGTCTCCGTCGAAGGGTTTGAAATGAGCTTATTGCTAAATATACATTTAACCGAACATTAAAGTACTTTTTTTTTAATAACCTTCTATTTTCTCTCTGCAGAGCGCAGTAACTGTGGCTACACTTGACCTTTGACCTCTTAAGGTAGATAAGATAGAACTGAAACCTCTTTCTCTCACACATACAGTTATCTAGTAACACTTTGAATTAAATTAATTACGTGATGATGTTGTAGTGGCTGCTGATATGTTTCCATATTCTTTGTGCTTCCAACTTGAATCTCATGCGCACAGAATTTATCACTGGAATGTTACAATAAGGTTACTGTAATGCAGTTCTTGGAAAGGTTTAATTACCCACTTCATATGGGCAGTTTGGCATCTTTGATAAGAATTAAAATAGATTTCACACTGTTATTAGTGCAATGGAATTTTATATCCATCACATATACTTGAAAAGCTGAAGAATCTAAATTCTATAATACACAATTGGTTTTATGGAGTGTTAAAAAACGAATTTATTGATATTTGTTTGAGGAGTTTGGATTTGTATTCTTTCGGAAAAACTAAAGCTGAAGATCATTACAATGCGTATATGTAAAAGGGAGGAAAGGATTGGAGAAGTTAGCGGAACTGAGACATTACGACTAGGCCTGCATCGTTCGTGTTGTTACAGCTTTCGAAGAATATTGGATGACAATTCATTTAAACAGGCATAACAGACCTTTTGTGTGACACAGTGAATCGCACTGGTTTGAAACGGTTGCCTGGTTGCTGAATTGTCTTCTTTTAGATAGATTTTCAGGATATTTTCGATGCTCCAGCTTTGATGTAGCAACAATATTAAAAAGTAGGACAGTTTTTGATTTTGCATGCTTTTTGCAGTGTCTCTGAAAACAAAATAGCTCCTAGAGCACCAAACAGAATGTCATGGTTTTTAGATTCCACATTGAGTTATGTTTGTGTCAGGAAATTCTGGATGTGAAATGCCAAACTGAGAAACGAGACTGTATTGAAACGTGAATTACCTGCACAGAATTCATTGCTTTGTATCGACACTTTGTAGGTTGTATTCTCCCCAAGAAGGATACAGCATGGTGATCCCAGTTAAGGTACTATGAATTACGGGATTAAGGTAAATCATGACGTTTCAATTGTCTGTATATGATTTATGCAATGAGCAGGAGGAATGGAGGATGCTGCCATCAGCAAAGAAACGAATAGAATTTGAGATGAGTAAGAAACCGTGGAACACTCCTGAATAGGAAAGGTATATATTATCAATTTATTGATAAATCAATAAAGTAAAGAAAGATGAGATAACTGTCCAGAAATTTCATTTTGATAATCCTTTTTTAAGGATTTCCCTTTAAAATAATGTGTCCCGTAATGTTTATTAATTCACGATTTAGTTTAATTTGGATTAAATAAACAATGAATAAAGAGTGCCATATTTTTCTGAGATGGATCTATTTAATTATGAACTGCGGGCAGTTTACATTGTAATTTTATAATGACATCTTGGTGGCTGCGAATTGACTCGATGAAAGTATTTATCGTGGCCTTGGATTTAAGCTATTTGTTGTGAGGCATCGCCTGCCGAAGTGCAGCCATAAAGTCTATCAATGCGACCAGCATTTTCCGTATCAAACATTATTATTACCTCATAGTTAAACTATTCCGTATGAAACACATCTATTTATTCATTTGTGAAAATAGGTTAGGAACTTGTAAATGCAAGAAGTGAGCACGAAAGTTGTCTTAATGGCAAATTCAAAATTAAACTCTCTAGGCACTTTTCCAGTGATGCAAGCGGACGCATGCTAGAACATCATTCAAGGATTATCTCATCCGTATCCCATCCACTAAAATAAAATCTTTCGTGGGGGGGGGGATTGTCGTAAATCACCATTAGTATGGTTAGATGGAAATAACACTCACTCCTTCACTTATTTGAATGCTTATAGCTGAGACCTAACAACAAATTAAAAAGTATGGAAATGACTCCCAAAATCATAAAAAAAATGTTTTCATGCTAGATTAGGTTTATTTTATTCAGACGCATACAATTCCTATTGCAGTATAAAATTAAAAGAATTTACTGAGATGCGAATCACAGTCTGGAGGAGAGAGAGAGAGAGAGAATGAGGGGGGGGTCTGGGTTAGGATAGGTAACTGATATTGCCTAAAATATCACAATACACAACAAGGATCGTAACCGTCCCATCTATATTTACGAACATTTATTATCGGATTGTATTATTTATACTTTCTGTGAATGTAGTCGTCGAAGCGTTCAAAAATATATAATGAATATTATAATAAGAAAATAATGATCTTATTAGTCCAGTTTGTAGGTAGGCAACGTCTGCTAAACCAGGTAACATTAGCCAGAGAAGTTTTTTAAACTTTAATTTTAACCATAAAGGTCTATAATAAGCGAGTTAGTATTATAACGGATGTTGAAATTCATCTCCCACTTAGGTCTTTCTCAAATACCATTGTTGAAGTGGAATTCGTTCTCACAGTTATTTGGCGAAAGCACTTTATTCGCTCCAGTTTTCTTTCATTTAAATGACAGCAATATACTATATCGTGTGTTATATTTTAATCATCGTATTTCAAATTCATCAGGATGGTTTGAATTAACACCTACTTTGAAATACTACTATTGTTCGTGTTTCAAAGTGTATGTTCCTGAGTGGTTTGTTCTCTGCGATCGCTATAGCGATGCTGAATTCACAAAGCAGTTAAATTTAAAAATATCAGTTTATTTTATTCGTGTGGAGCTCCCCCCCCGTTCCTGAACCGCCCTTAGGACTGGTTAAGCTCTTCTAATGAGGGATTAAGTATGCATTTTTTGACTGCAGCAGCGTGTGTTACGGGGCCGGTTTGCTTGTTCTGAGGGAAGAAAAATCCGAGTTTCCGGGAGAAAGAAACCCTCTATCTCCGACTCTGAGACCGGCCAACTCATCTTTAATCGAAAGAGACCAGATAAAACCTCCTCACGTCATGGACCAGAATCGAACCCAGGTCTTTCCGACCAAAGGGCTTTGTCTATACCAACAACAACAAAAAAATCAGTGAATTAGAGAAAAAAAAAAACAATGGTATAAAACTTATTCCTTAACTGCAGTTTTTCTATTTTGTCGAAAAAAATATTTGCATGGATATTGTTCTCATTGTAATCCCACTAAAATGCTCTCCAGGTTGCAGATTTAATGAGAGACTGAACTAAAAATAGTTCAGTCTGTCATTAAATTCTGAATTCACAATTTATTATACGAGTAGATACATCCTGTTTCTTTCTATCAGCTGTACTATACAGTACTATTAAAAAAAGAGGAGGCACGAATATTTTACCAATCACTAATATGTGCAAAATTTGAGTCTCTATTTATTATCCTGTTTATTTCATTGTACTTTATTCCAGGAAGGATTTAGAAATTTATACTCTAATGCAAAATGCAGGCGGTAGCAAATTTTTGTATAGCAGAGTGATTACTATAGTAGCTGAGGTAGGTCACTGATAATTCGCAACTAGTTTTTTCAGTGTTGACGAAACAATCTGCAAAGGCAGCAAAAAATAAATCAGGATACGTAACAATACATAATACAAAATAAACAGTCGGTTTAAATGGAGCATGGAGCGATATTACGAGTGTGCTTATTTTGAAAAATTAAAGTACCCAAATATTCAATAAACTTGTACTATGACTCCTTGTACGTAAACATGAATCATCTCAAACATTAAATATTTATTGGTTTAGGTTCAACAAAACCATTTAATGAAGTTGATAGTTGCATAACATCTATAAAAGAACTATAGATTCAGTTTGAACTCTTGAATTACAAATGGAGTTAGACTATATATTGCTCTCTATAAGTACTGTTTATGCCATACCATTTGGAGATTTCAACATTTTGTTTTTATTTCCACCTTGTCATATGCCTTTTTATAGAACTTCAAAGCTTAAATAAAGATTCCTATTTTATTCTCTTCATTTATCAACTAATTGTCTTGCAATAAACTCGAATCTTGACAATCCTTATCTTGACTGAATCCACCTTGTTCCTCCAAAGATTTCTCTTCAGCAGTTACTCTTCTCTTGAATATTGTCTAAAACACTCAGCAGGGGTGAGTTTTATTTCCAGTTTTATAAATTGGTGCTACAAGGGCTCTATTCCAATCATACGGAATTCGATTTTCTTAAAATAGGCTTTTTTTGGCCATATTTTTTAGTATAATGCTTATTTTTATTCTGTTCAAAGCTAGACGACATCCTATTTGAAATTCTCCATATATATTCTTATATTAAACCAGCATGAATATATCGCTATCAACAGTTGCATCAATGACACTTTTCTTATTTCTTGTTATCTTGTTCTTTCCACGTGAATTTGTGCATCATTCTGTTGGAGGAACATGGTGTCAAGAATGACTAGTTTATGTCCTTGAACAGAAATTCATCGGAAAAATACATTTTCTTAATTAGCTTTGCTCATTTTTCTATGTCTTGGAGTTATTACTTTGATGTTTAAATTTCTAACAACAGTGAGCTGTTTTTTTAGTTGTCTTCTGTACTGACTCAAATTCTCCCTTTTCCCTACTAGGACCTTTAGTGTGAGGACAGCACAAATCTCTCATTGTCCAATTTCTCGGTTTGGGATATGCTCACATAACTACTTAAAATTGCCAGGCTATTCAAGAAGTTTTTCATGTGTGATGTTCATTTCTACAGTTACCTTCGTTTCCTGCTTACTACTGTCTGAATATAATATATTTATTATATCGTGGTATTCTTGTTTATTCTACTAAGCAAGATTTTGCCATGTTTTTTGGATAAATAATGGAAAAATAAAACACTTAATGGCGATCCAAGATATACCTGGCACTCATACATCATACTCATACACCGCTGCATGTTGTTTTGGTAACCTGCGACAGTATTTTACAAACAAAACGAAGGATATCTTTAAAAGGCATTTTTCACCGCATAAAGGTTTTCATCAGTAGCGGCGCGTGGCTTTAAATCGTGGGGGTGCTGCAACTTTCGAAATATACATACACACTGTAAGTACAGTGTATACGTGTTTGGATAAAATATCAAAATTATGGTAAAAATTTAAAAAAAAAATTTAAACACGAAAAAATATTGTTTATTATTGATAAAATTATACAGTTTGGTATAATTCAAAATTACTTAAAAATAAAATATATTCTTCTTGTTTTGTTTCATGAAAAAATAATATTGTTTATTATCGATAAAATTATACAGTTTAGTATAATTCAAAATTACTTAAAAATAAAATTCATTCCTTTAATTGTAATTAAAGGAATGGATTTACAATTTTTGGACATCCTTTAATTGTAATGTCCAAATATTTAAAGAGACGGAGTAAACACGATAAGCATTACGAACACTCTATTACTGGCGCAAACTGCATATAAACAACAGTGAAACTGCGCAACGGACAGTGCCGCATTACGCTAATAGCTCGCATCTCACTATGACGTGCATATGCTTGCGCTCATAGCAATATGACACTGTGGTAAACACAGTGCTGCCAGCGTCATCCGCCCTCCTAAGTGCTACAAGATGGATTTTTATTATTTTTTATACAAAATAAGAGAATTGTATAGGATTGTTGACGATAAAATTAAATATTTCAAGCAATTATTAATAAATATATTTATATATCGAGAAAAATTGGGCGCTGCAGGTTCCTTAGTGCCTATGCACGAGTCGCCCCTGGTTTTCATGGATGACCTTGTAATGATATTCCCTTGAAGGCTGTTCAAGTGCAAGACACGAGGACTTGTGGTGACCGTGGCCATGGCCATGAAACGCGTTTTATTTCAGGGCCAGGGCCATTGAGTGTATCTGATTTCTTTCTTGACACTGCTAAACACTGAGATATGATCTTATCTCACTTTTCACGCTACTGGCAGCGACGCCGTCTGCTGAAGCTTATATTTTAAATGATCACTCTTATAGAGCTCTATTTAAATGTTTAGTTCAAGAAAATCCGCTAACGTAAGAATAAAAATGTAAAGAAGTGGGAAAACTCTCTGCAGAAAATAATTGCATCTTCCATAATTTTTATCTGCTTTTCTTCCTGAACTCGACTGTTCTTAGCGTGTTTTGTTTTCTATAAAAAAAAGCAATAGAAAGATTTTTAAAATCTCTATAAATTGAAGTCAGTTTTGGTGATTACATTCGTGTGTTAGCTTATCAGTTTAAAATGCTTCTCGTTTGGTACGCCTTTTTTTTTATGTTTTGTAGTTTCCACGGGTATTTTTTTTATTTGAATCTTCACAAATGCTTACTAGATTCCGATTTAACTGCTAAATAGCAAATCATTTTCTCCATTTATTACTTCTGTCAGTTGTCGTAGAGAGATACATCAGGTGACCTGTTCTCGTTTGTATATACAATCGCTCCAAGCAACTGCTTGGTATCTTATCAGTTTCTTGTGCCGGCAGACATCTCATTTCCATCGTCACTTGATGAAACCCTGGACGTTGATTAATAGCTCTGCATTTCGATTTATTTGTAACCAACCCAAACTTATTCGTTGATATTTGCAATATCATCGGCTGAGTTACGAAATTCCTCCTTCCCTAATAATAAAAGTACTTCACAAAACGGTATTTCGATGGTCCAGTATCGTTATTTTAATATGATCACCACATTTCGCCTGTAACTCTTAATTGTAAAATAGTAGTTTTACATTTTCTAACACATTTAATAACAATTAAATGCTTTTTATCTAAAACATGTTTATTTTTTTTCAAATTCAACTTCAGAAAATTTCACTTTTCATATTTTTATTTATTGAAGTTGATTCCCCACGTAAATACCAGCGTCGGATCTACAAAAAATCCGAGGGATAGAGTTCAGTTTCTGCCGCCTCTAAACTAATATTTCAAAATCTTCACTTTATTTTTAAAAGCATAAGCATTTTGCACTTCGGTCAAAAATGTGCAAAGAACTATATAGCATTTTATTTTCTATAAAATGTCAAAAATGCACAAATTCAATATATATATAAGAAGCAAAGGCTCTTTGTAATTTTACTTTGAGGGATTTCTGCTCTGTAACTAAATATGGTTTGATCGTAATTTATTTTATGTGCTGTTTCATTTTCGATGATAAGGATTACTAGGCTCGGTAATCATTCTCGACTCTTAGACCGTAAATAATTTTTGATCAGGCTCATTTTGCTGAAGTTTTAATCGCAACTTGCGGATGTTGGTAGCGTCGAGTAAATTCTAAATGAAATGAAAAGATATGGGCGATTGTAGAAACGAATAACTTACCCTTCGTAATCAGTTCTCCCGATAAATGATAATAGAATTACCAACTCCACACTACGTAATAAAAAAAACTATAATTCTGTAACACCTGCTTTCTTATTTAAGAGATGGCGTGAATGCTGACATTTATACTATTCAGTTAGAAAACCCCAGAATATTTACGAACGTTCTAACTTATTTTTCAATAAAACAAAATCAAAACTTCTAGATGAGAGCGCACATGTACTACTGTTCCAAAAATTATAAAATAACGTGTACATTTTATCTCGGTAAGCAAGATTTCTGGTTTGGTTTCAGTTTGATATATAATTTTGATTCTTGTTTCGATTTGCCCCCCCCCCCTCACCCACAATTAAGTAGCCGTTTGGGACAAGTTTTCTGCTTGTTCCCCCCCCCCTTTTCCCTAGATCCTCTCCATATAAATACGGTGTAACGTGTATGTATCTGTTTACCCAAGTCGCACTTACGTAAAGTATATGCTATAAGGTCATCTGTGTCCATCTTACAACTAATAACTTGCACCGTCTTATGTACAACGAACGCATACTTTAAAACATATCTTAAACAACTTGTCTTATGTTAACTGTGTTATGACAATCAAGGGAGGACTAAACCTCTAGAGAACAAGGCTAGAAATCTGTCGCAAAATGAAATATCAAAGTAGTATGGAATGTTCCAATCGCCCAATGTCGCAAATCGGTTTTCTTGTACTATAGTTATTGGAAAATATTTGCCGTTTTTGTGTTTGCTTCTTCAAAAAATTAAAAAAATCTTAATTTTTGTAATACGTTTCATATATATCTAACAAATCGCTGTGTTCATGTTACATTGGAATATATTCATACTGACAACATGATAATACCAGGGGGCGAATGCTGGTCTTGAAACTCACGCCTGCTCTTGTTATCATTCAGGGAGTGAGAGGTGTGATTGAAGTCTGATTAGCGGAATAATGAATTACTAACCATTTAAAACTATATATTTAGAAATGTATGTACATTTAATCATACAAATACAACATTTATTTTACAAATGATATTCTATCTTTTTCAATTTAGCTACTTGAATACAAATTCTTCCCTATGATTCTTTATGAACTGGTCAATAACATCGTCATAAAAAGTTGGTTGTAAGTTAATTTTCCCAAGCAACACGCACACTTGTGAAGGCTGGCTGAAGCTCACTGGCTGGAGCTACTTTGACTGCGTAAGGCCTGAGTTTAAGATGACGTGAAGGCAGCGGAAATGGCTATGCACGCGCATGAAATCACAGTGCTATAGCGAGGACCTGGAAGCTCACACAACCGAGCAAGCATCGGTCTTCGATACACAAAGCTCAATTATTACCGCGCAAGCTTAAAACGTCTTCTGTCTACAAAAATAAAAGCCTAAATGGAATGCTTATAAATGTATGCATTTATTAACAAATAAATATTACTTATTTCTCAAGTAATGAGCTTGCGCAGCAAGCATGGGGAATTCGCCCATGGACAATACAGTTAAGCGATATCAGTATAACTTTTAACTGTATTAACTGAGCACGCTTAAGTTCAGCCAGTTGTGTTCTTTAGAATCTGTACAGGCACGAATTCGAAAATGGAACACATTTATCGATATTATCAGTATTAAAAATTAGAGTTGAGAGTTGGTCGGTTATGCCATTGATTTCAAACTATATGCCTGTGAACTCCTTTTTTGTGATAATGACAAATGTCGTCATTATCACCTTCCGAATATTGTTTTGTTTTGTCTTAAGCTTTCCACGAACCATTGAGGTTCTTTAGCTGTAGACTTCACAACTGCAACTGTCTCCAGGATAAATTGGTTAGCTCTGTGTGTCCTGTCTGTAGATGCGTTTTGGGGGACGAAAAACCCCAGTTTCCGAGGGGGAAAATCCCCTACCTCCTTATGAGACCGACTAACTCACTTTTAGTCGAAAGAGACCAAATAAAGATTCCTTACGTCTTGGACGGGGATCGAACCCCATCGTCTATACCGATTGAGCTACGGAGGCTCTCCGAATATTGTAGTTTCCCTTATTTACTTCCATACGTAGATCTCCTGTGCACAGAGAGAACACACCATGCACATGACTGGTCCAGTTTAGTACAAATCAAAACTTAAATCTTAAGGTATCAGGGATTTTTTTCGTTGTCTTGAATTTTCTTAATTATGCTTGATTAATCCATTATTTTTTTACCATTTCTTCCGCTGTTATGAATTTTTTGTCCTCTCAGGATTTAGGGTCAAAGCCACTAAAGCTGACAGACCGGTGTCACTTTAAATTGAATTTCTTAGGTCGGGAAACTATTACGGAGAAACTGTTTCTGTTATTTTCTTATGAGAGACTGTCTGCCTAACCTTTAGTAGGAAATCTGTTATAAATCAATGTTCTATCAGGATGTGTGATGAAATAAGGACTTCTTTCAGCCCGAAAGAAATTGTCGTTATCGACTGTGCTTCAAATTATTTAATTTCACTATAAAATAAATAAATACTAATACGTAATTAATTAGCAGGAGAATGCAACTTTGATCCCAGAAATATCGTCAAATGCCATCGTTTCGGACCCGTAAACAAAAGAAAGGACGAAACGAACTTTCCACGTCTCGTGAAAGTGACCAAAGACAACTAGAAGGAAACCGCCAAAATGAAGATAACAAAAGTTGGATGATAGACCATAAACAAACCAAATTAGTGCAAAAATCAAGTGACGCCACTAGTAGTCACCAAGGAGACCAGTATGCAAGTACTGCATAGGAAACGTGCAAGACCCTTGGTATCAAATCCATGCCTCACAGAACCTTACATATCCACTTCACCAACATCCGCGGCCTCAACTCCAACCTTAATAGTGTCCACTACCATCTGCAGTCCACCAAACCCCACCTACTCTTTAACAGAAACTCAAATCTCACCTTCTCCCAGCATTATCCATCTCAGCCTTCCTATCTATACACTGTTTAACTCCTTGCGACCCAAGGGTGGCATCTGTGCATATATCCGCTCTGACATACTGCCAGAGAGCACCTAACCTAGAGTCGCCCAACTTCGACCTTCTTTGGCTGAAGTTGGGTCGCCCAACTTCAGCCGAAGAAGCTCCCCCACCCAGTCAATTTCATCTGTTGTCTCTATCGCTCACCTAATACCACTAATCGCTCTGAGCTCTTTCGTTTCCTCTCCTTAAAAGTTGATTTTCTCCAATCTCACTCTTCTAACAGCGAAATCATCCTCCTGGGTGATTTTAACGTCCATAACACCTATTGGCTTTCCTCTTCCAGTTGTACGGATCCTGCAGGCAGAGATGCTGAAACATTTGCCATCACTAACGACCTTACACAAATTGTTCAAAAGCCAAACAGAATACCAGATAACCCGAACCACTCCCCAAATACTCTAGATCTCTTCCTTACCAATGACCCCCTCAACATATGCAATGAATGTAGTGATCCCCCTGGGTAATTCTGACCACAACCTAGTGCTCATCTCCTCCCCCATGCAACAACGCTTACACAGTCACTCCCACACAAGAGGAGTTTGGCATTATAACAGTGCCAATTGGGATAGTCTCCGAGATTACTGTGCTTCATTCCATGGTTGGATTATGTTTCCTGGCTTCCAGTCCAAATATATGCACCCAACGTATCACCAAAGTAATCCTCACTGGCATGGAAACATACATTCCCCATTCTCTTAACTGCCGTCCCCTATCTAAACGCTGGTTCTCCAAAATATGTGCCAAGGCTGTACAAATGAAAATTGGCTCAAATCAAGAACCCAATCCTCCTTCAATGCCTATACTGAAGCCCGAAACAGATGCAAGAAAATTATCAATGCTTCTAAAACAGAATTTGAACGAACAATATGCAGGAAGCTTGCAGCCTGTCCAAATGGCAGCCATGCCTTTTGGTCTCTCGCCAAGGCAATTGCTCGTAACTTTTGTCCTACACTATTCCCACCCCTATCATACTCAGATGGCTCAATTGCAACATAACCCACAGAAAAAGCTAACCTCCTGGTTTCACACTTTGTCTATAATGCACACATAGCCGACAATGGCAAATGTCTTCCAGTTATTCCAACTGCCCAACATACAATGCGCCCCCCCGTATCCTTTTTCCAAAAAGAGATCATAAACCTGTTGTCTAAATTAGACACAAAAAGTCTCCTGGCCGTGTTGGCATTCTTCCAATTGTCCTGAAGGTTCTGAAATTCAGTTCTTAAAGCACCAGAAATAACTCCAATTCTATGCTGTCTGTACATACTCTCTTACTCCACTGGTATATATATCCCAAAGCCTGGAAACTGGCCTATATTCAAGCCATTCCTAAAAAGGGTGACAAATCACTGCCATCCAACTACCGTCCTATCTCACTCACTTCAGTTCTATCCAAAGTGATGAAGAAAGCCATCAATTCTCAACACCTATTTTACCTTGAAGGTACCCAGCTATTAAACGACCACCAGTATGGATTCCTTCGATGCCGATCAATAGGAGATCTACTCTCATACATCACCTATCGCTGGACAAATGCCATGGAGAAATTTGGTGAAACCCAAGTAGTTGCACTTGATATCTCTAAAGCCTTCACCCGGGTCTGGCACAAAGGCTTACTAAGCAAAGTTCCATCATTTGTACTGTCTCAGGACTTCTGCAGATGGATTGCCAGCTTTCTGTCTGGATGCACACTATGTGTGATGGTAGACGGTTCCCTATCTTCTCACCATCCTATGATGCTGGGGTCCCACAAGGTTCAGTTCTCTCACCAACCCTCTTCCTTCTATATATCAATGACCTACTTCAGTTGACCTCCAACCCAATACACAGTTTTGCAGACGCACATTGCATTCCCCCTTTCATTTGACAAACCCTACTCTACACAGCTCACTTCAACCCACAGAGCGTCAACCATCACTGCCCTTAATTCTGACCTCCAAGCCATCTTCCAATGGGGCTCAGATAACCTCGTCAACTTCAATGCTAGTAAAACCCAATTATGTCTTATTTCCCACAAAAAAGAACCATTTTCCCAATCATTGTTTTTGATAACACTCAAATCCCCAGACAAGATGAGATTTCTCTTGTCGGAATTACCTTGACATCAAGCTTCTCCAGGCATAAACATCACAACCATTACGTCCTCAGCTTCTAAACAACTAGGATTTCTCTTTCGCTGAAGACTTTACTTCACTCTGAACAGCTGTTAACCTTAAATAAATCATAAATCCACCCAGCTATCGAATACTGCTCTCACATTTGGAGTGGGGCTCCTAAAAGCTTCCTCAAAGTGCTTGACTCAATACAGAGGAGAGCAATTAGACTGATAAATGACCCATCTCTTACCAACTCACTTCCTCACTTTCACACAGACGTTTAGTCTCTGCATTTTGTATATTCTATAAATATTTCCATGGAAAATGTTCATCTGAAACAGCATCAATAAATCCCTCACTCTGCACTAAGACACATACAGCCCAAGTGCCGCCCAACATCCTTTCACAGTATACCTTGAAAAAAACCCCACAGAACAAGTTTCTTTTCCTCCTCCTCCATCCCTGCTACTGCTGTATTGTGGAAAGGTCTTCCCCTGTTGTGTTTCCCAAAGAATACAATATACAGTCGTTTACATTTGATTTAAAAAATGTTTCTCCTTTCCCAACCCACTACCCATATACGGTAATAACGTACTATAGGTTGACCAGCCAACCTCTCGTATATGGGTTCAAAATAAAAAATAAAAAAATAGGAAAAAGAACTAGCGAGGTTGAGCACGATAGTATTGTAGCTTTGAACAACGATGCTTCAAGAATTTTATAAATTAACTTTCACAGTTTACAATGTGTTCAGACGTCAAATACAAAACCAGTAACCGCTTTACTTTTCATAATAAAAGTTTCGCGAGACCTCCATAAGAGACGCGCACGTCAGTGAATGATTTTGTTTGTTGATCGAATACTCGTAGTTTGTTTTCTGCTATTTGCACTAAACAGAATCCAGATACCAACTGTTGTTGCCTCTCAAAAATAACAATCATATCTGTATAATAATCAAATTATATAATACTACGGATATTATTAAACATTGGGTGTATAGAACGCATAGCTTTCGTTGTCTGATACCTTTTTTGATATTCTTAGTCATCGTAAAGCATAATATCTGGTAAGATGATTTTTATGAACATATAATTAGCATTCCTCAAAGTTATATTCCTCAAAGTTAGACTAAAAGGCGTGGAAAGGTCAAGCATTTGATGCTAGATGATAAAGTAAAAAAAAAAACGTAATTACGCTTATAATTTATGAAGCTTTATAATTTGCATGTACTGAACAATTTTTACCATTGTTCAGTACATGGAAATATGCAAACAAGAAAACATGATATACAGCCTAATTAAAAGCGGATATAAGGACGAATAACGAAGAATTGTTGCAATTATTGAAAACCGATAAAAGGTTTTTTTTTTCCATTCCAAAGTCATGCACTTTGTAGGACCGGTTGGCCAAGTGGATAGCCCTTCTTCTCCCGAACAACAGACCATGAGTTCGAATCCTTTTACACAGATGTTTGGGAATATATTTATGTGGTAGATGAATTTCATCTTCCGATGTGAGACTTCCAGTAATTCCACTTAGTGGAAGTCTGAAGTTGCTTGTTTGCTTTCTCGAAGGTTTCTACACCTTAGACCGCTCTTGAGACTGATGTTCGATAGGTCAGCAACTTTTCGTGAGTGGATTTTCGATGAAATAAAACTTTCATATAATCCGTGTGCAAGTATCGACCAAAGGACAATACAAGGCATTCCCGACAATTTCATTTAAAACGTATTGAAAAATATATTTACAGGATTAATCAGTTTACAAATTAAAAAGTGAAGGGGGATGGGGTCGATATAAGCAATAAGCATTACTAGTGGTGAACGTTCTTTTTCGGTTTTAAAAAGAATAAAAAATTATTTAAGAAATAGTTTAGGGCAGACTCATTTAAATGATATATCTGTAATGTTTATAGAAAATGATATATTTAATACGTTTAATTATGATGACATTATCGATCAATTTGCAGAATTAAAAGCACGAAAGGTAACATAAGTTGTAATACAAAGTAGACAAATTAAATAAATAACTATAAATAAAGAAAAAAAAACTTGTTATTATTTAAGGATTTTATTGTTTTTAATATAAAAAACACTTTTACATAAGGGGACATATAACTTGCGCCTAGGACCTCAAAGGAACGTAATCCGCTACTGTCCATTTATCTATCGCCAACTCTGACCGCACAGCACACCAGTCTCTGACTAATTTGAAATATAGACTTTCCTTTGATTATGGATTTTTTTTTAAATTTTAGTATAACTTTGTTAATCAGATGAAATTAGAACTCCAGAAATGTCATTTCCCATTCTTGAGGAAGAATGAGGAAGAATGTGTGTGAAAGTTCAGCTATGGCATGCAAATGATAAAAGATATGAATGTCTTCGAACGTGGTTATGTATGTGGCGAAGGGGTGGAAAAATATGCTTTGGGTTTGGACTTTTTGAGTATGTCTGGGGAGGAAAAGAGAGAATTCTAGAACAAGACCAAATGGATTGCATATCTAATTGCAAGAATAGGCTAGGTGGTAATTTATTATGTCTATATACAAATAATAGGAGCATTAGAAACAAAGGAGTTGAGTTCGCTGTTTTATTGAATACGATGTGGACTAAGATTGTCGGCCTTAGTGAAACTTGGCTATCAGAATCAGATGAGGTAAGTGGGACGAGTGTAATGGGTGTATTATTTTTAGGAATGACAGAAGATATAGACGGGGAGGAGGAATACTACTAATGACATCAGATGACTTAAGTCCAGCTAGGGTAGAAACAAAAGAAAACGATGGTGGTAATAATATCCCAAATAGCTGTGAGTTTGAGTCTATCTGGTGTGACGTGGAGGTTAACAGAATGAAATATATGGTGGGGGTGTTGCTACAGATCTGCAGGCTCAGTTGCAGGGACGAAGAAATGCATCGCCATTTAGCCTTATTGGTACCAAACGAATGACCATCGTGGGTGACTAATTTTCCAAACACTGATTAGGTAGAAGAGAATCTCACGATAAAAAAGAAGAAGAATTTATTGAATTGTTGGAAGACAACTTTCTCAAGCGGTATATGAAAGAAGGAACTCGAGGTCAAAGAGTGTTGGATTTGCTTATATCGTCAGAAGGGATCTTCTTTCTTGCCAACTCTTGATGACAGTGATCATGTTGTGCTTTCTTGGGAAGTATCTAATTCTGTTGATGTTCCGATTAAAACAGGTTACATGCTGAACTACAAAGCTGGAAATTATGATCAACTTAGGAGAATACTGTCTTTGGTCCCATGGTATCAGTTATTGAATGGGGGAAAATGTCAGCAATGCATGGGAATCTTTGAAAAAGTGCTTAAATGAGACGGTATCTGAATGTCGAAGAATAAATAGCTTGGGAGTGAAAGATGTGCAACCATATTAAGAAATGAGATCCACAAGAAGATGACGTGGAAAGAATATCGTGAGAATAAGAATGAGAGGAGTTATGAAATATATAAAGAGCTCAAGCCATGCAAGCTGAAATCAGTCCAAAAGAAGTTTATAGTTATGCCGCAAGCAAAAGAAAGAATGAATGTGTAAGAATAACTTTATTGAATGCAGATGGTACTTGAGTGTGGGAAGCTAATGAGATTGTTCAGCTAATGAGTGCTCACTTTGCTAAGATAAATCAACCAGGTGTACGTAACATGGTGCACAGTGCTAGTGCTACACTGGATGAAGAGTTAGCGGTTCATGAAAATGAGGTTGACGAGCTGTCGCTAAATAATAAGTTTTCTATAGGGACAGATGGAATATCAGCCCGTTTGCTAAAGGAATATTCTGCCAAATTGGCTAGGCCTTTCAAGTGTTTGTGTAACTTTAGTCTTAGTTCAGGAATGGAAGGAATGTATGACCTATTGTACAAGGGTGTTGCAAAAATTGATGTGTCTAACTACCGACCTATTAATATCTCTTGTATGGTAGCGAAGATTTTAGAGAAATTGGTAAGAATTCTCATACAGAAATGGGTAGACACAGAAGGTATATTCTGCATGGAGCAGCATGAGTTTACTAAAGAAAGGTCATGTTTTAGCAATTTTCTCATGTTTCCTAACAATTCTTTGGAGTATATGGGATTGGAATATAAACTATCAGGGGATGGTTGATATACTGATATAAAAAGTGGTATATAGTGGATGGGAACTCCAAGATTTAAGATTACCTCAGGTAATCTTAAATCCATAAATTAATGACATCAGATGTGCAATTGTTTACAGATGATGCGAAGATAGGCAGGGAAATCAGGGATGCAACTGATATTCAACAATTTTGAAATTATTTGAATAGACTGAAATTTGGGCAAAGGAAAATGGCTGTCGGTTTAACGTTAGTAAGTCTAAATTTATGCACTTTGGCGTGATTTGAGTTGCGGAATATTATAATAGCGGGATTTTGCTAAAAGCAACTAAAGAGGAAGGGACCTTAGCGTACTGGTGGCTTACGTAACATGTAAGAATAAGGAAGTCATTTTGCCTCTTTATAAAGCTTTGATAACACCAGATCTGGATTATTGTGCACAGATTTGGTCTCCTGGAGTCCAATTGGATAAAGAATCTGTAGAAAATGTCCGAAGAAGAGTTACAAAGATTATATCCGGATTATGGGATTTAGATTATGAGGACATATTGCGAATATGTGGATTACAAACACTGGTTAACAGGAGAAAGAGAGGTGATATGAATGCAGAAGTTCAATGTTTTTCAATTCAGTAACTTTGCTTTTATCAGCTGTGACCCTCTTCGAAACTAAATCATTAAATAATCTTTCCATATTGCTAAATAATCAAAATTTGAGGACAAAATTTTATCAGAAAATTTTTCGTTATATGGAAGATAGGGAGAGAACAAGGGGACATCAATGGAAGTTATATTTGTTCATTCAAGAAAGGGGTAAGAGCTAGGTGTTTCTCTGACAGCAGTAAGTGATTGAAACAGTTTGCGTTTAGGGGTAGTGATGGCATCTGGTTTGAGTTTATCTTTTTGGTAGTAAATCTGTTTTCCGCGAAAAAAAAGATTTACTACCAAAAGTCGCCGATAGGGGAAAGTTTGGTGCTGGCGGAGCCGAAAGCAGTCAAATATTTGCAGTAAACGCCGGCAAAAAGGATTATGCAAATTTTACTGTGTGTACTTGACAGCAACGCTACCAATTCCACTTAAAAAGGGATTGGGAACGTTCAGGCAGTTATTCGAATGACTCTCGGGTTATCAGTCAGTTCTTTTCAACGGCATGGCCGCTTCGATCCCCGGACATCACTCCATGTGACTTTGGCTGTGGGGGTATTTGAAATATGTTGTGTATGTGTGGCGTTCCCAACTTGCATGTCTTGAAAGAGGACATAAAACGGGCTGTTATGAACATCTAATCCAACTCCTTACGCTCAGCCGTAGAGAGCATGTCGCACACTGGATGCAATTTGTTGTACACAAGAAAGGTCAGCACATTGAAAATCGTGTATGTGGTCCAGGGGACCCTGATTCTGATGAATAAAACATTATTTCCTGTGAGTTCAATCACTACACTGTATCTCTCGCAAGTTGCTGTTTTAGTTTAATTATTATTATTATTATTATTATTATTATTATTATTATTATTATTATTATTATTATTATCATTGTAATGCGGCACATATCCAGCGGATTGAGTGACGCGGCTATCGCTTACACCGTCGATATGTTATTATTCCATTTTATCTGCGTTTAATGTAATTATCCTCTTGTTTTCGGCTCCGCCAGCGCCAAAGTTTCCCCTATCGGCGACTTTTGGTACTAAATCTTTTTTTTTTCGCAGAAATCATCTTCCCATGCCTTCAAACGTCTCAATATAAAATTTGGTCTCATTCCGTTTATTGGTTTTAGCTACAGATTCCTCCAAAGAGGGAAAGTTATTTTATGGCCGCCCTGTCGAATATACATGAAAACAAATTACGTTTCGGATAGTCACGTTTTTGGTAAGATGGGGTCTGGTGGACCCGAGCACACTTTACACCTCTGCGCACTAAACTTGCTTGCGCGCAACAGCCTGTCGTCTCTGGCGTCGAGTAGCGGGTTACGGGAGGAGAAGCTGTACCGAGGCATGACTCACTGCCACGCGTTGTTAAAAAGTTATAGTCAATTTAAAATCTTTGGCGTCTGTGACACCCCCACCTTACTAACGCCGGGTTAAGGGAATGTATGACAGATGGTTTTGATGATTTATAGCCTCTCTCTCTCGATGAGTCCTTGACTCCCTTGAGGCCTTAGATCAGGGATCGGGAACCTTTTTGAACCGAAGAGCCATTCCACCAAAAAAATTAATTGAAACAAAATTTTGGGAGCCGCAACTTCAATTCGATTTTTCCTGGTGACTCAAAGTTGCAGTTAGTTCAAACTTAGGTAAATTTGTTTTTAATTCAGTACTTCCAGATATCAAATACTACTTTTTTGTTTGCATATAAATTTTTACATGTTCAATAAATAAAATAACATTAAGTTTGATCAAGTTTTTAATCACAGAACATGTTTATGTAAGTATAATATTGCAAAAAGTCAGAATTTGTATATTGCAAAAAGAATTAGTCTGAACAAAAATACAATATTATGTAATTAAATAGATATTCGATTGTTTTAATTTAAAATTCACTAATGAGACTTTTGATTTTGCATCTTCTCATCCAATTTACTTAAATCTGAATTGTATGTCGTGCAAGAGTAATTTGGCTTTCAAACTTTCACCAGTCAATTTGTTCCTATACATATTTTTAATGTAATTAATTTTAATGTAATTTGCATTGAAGAGAAAAATTGTTCGCAATTGTAAGTTGAACTGAAAAGAGTCAAAACCCCAAAAGCAAGTCGCCTGACATTTGAATAATTAGTTGAGAAAGAATTCCAACATTTAAATATAATTTCTTGTGGTGTTTCTTCCATAGTTTCCTCATTTTCTCCAATTTGTGCTACCATTTCCTGAAGTTTTTTATCCAGATGCTGTTATTCTGAATTTCCAGAAGCTCCATTTGTAGTTCTACAATTGATATTCCTGGAAAAGTTTCAATATCTATTAATTTTAAATTGCAATTTAACGGATGTAATATAAATTTCATCATCTCCTGATGTTTTTTTAAAATCCTGAAATCTGCTTGTAAATGAATCTAAAATTACAGTAATCATTTCAGGCGAATATTTTGCAATCAACTTTTTCTTGATTTAAATTCAATCTATAATTTTTTATATTTTCAAAATATATAATTTTTTTTTCAGTAACATCTTCGAAAAATAATCTTAGTTTCTGTTCAAAGGTAAGGACTTCCTCTAGTAATTGTAAGGCTGTGTTTCCCTTCCCTTGCAACTTCAAATTTAGCTTATTAAAATGTTCTGTCATATCAAGCAAAAAACAAAACTTTTGTATGCATTCGGGATTACTGAGAAGTTCCACATGATTTACGTTATAATTTTTAGTGGTTAAGAAAAGTGTTACTTTTTTTAAGCGGAAAAAATGTTTTAATGTTTTTCCTCTTGATAACCATCGTACAGATGTGAATGTCACTAAATCTTTATGTTGATTACCTAATTCCTCTAAAAATGTGTCAAAACGTCTGTGATTCAACGTCCGAAATCGGATGAAATTGATTATTGGCAAAACAACATCCATCACTCTTTTCAGTTTTGGTAATAATCCCAAAGAATTTGCAACTGAAGCTTGTTGATGCAAAATTCAATGAAATGAAATAACTCCATGTGGAATATGAGTGGAGAATAATTTAACAAACCCCTTATTTTACGCAATCATAGAAGGTGCGCCATCGGTCGCAATGCATACTATGTTACTAATATTTATATTTTTATTCTGTAAACTTGTTAGAAGGTTTTCTGAAATATCTTGGCCTGTACTGTGTCCTTTAAGTGTTAGCAGATCAAGAAGTTCTTCTCGAATACCGGAAGATGTGATATATTTAACCATCACGCAGCATTGTACCATATCGGAAATATCATTTGATTCATCAACCGCAATAGATAATATAAAATCGGCAGAATTAATATCCATAATTTGCATGTTTGAAACTTCTGCAGAAATTGTTACAAACTTCCTTGACAGTTCTAACCGAAAGAGGTAAATCTTTAATTTTGTTTACGTATCTCGTCCTTATTTTTCATATCCTTAAATAGAATTTCAGAGACATTATACAGTACATGCAATTTTTTAGAAATTCATCATCGGTAAAAGATTTTACTGATTTTGCTATTTCAAGGGCTAACAAAAAACTTGCTTCAGTAGTATTCGACGAAGATTTCGTCCAAGTTGATAAATATCTTTGCTGAAACAATGTTTTCTTTTGTAATTCTTCAATAGCTTTTTTTCTATTATCATCCTCAGGATATTTTTACTGAAGTCTAAATGTTTTCGTCGAAAATGTCATTCGACATTACTTAATTTATTATTTTTAAGTGGTAGATGGCAAATTAAACATTGCGTATTTCCATTTACTTCTATAAATGCAAATTTCTCTATCCACATTTTATTGAATCCTCTGTTTTCTTCGATTATTTTTCTTTTCTTGAACTCATATTAGGAGGGTTATTATCACAAATTCACCTGCAAGTAAAACCACAAATTCAACATAATCGCATAATAGAAATTAATTTGTGCATAACATTACCTGACACTAAATTAAACACCAGTTAACACCACAATAAATAAGTTAACTAACAGAATATTTATTTTGAAAGTTAAAATTCGTATGTATCTAAAAACCGTGGTGTTTCACAAGACAACTGAACAATTAGTTCAAATTTTCGCCGTGGCGCAAGTCACCTTAGGCATGCGTAACAAATTTCATGCGTAACACACGTTACATGCATAGTATCTAGCGCCACGAACAGGCCGTATCAAAAAACTATATTTAGTTGTTTGTATTAATTATGTATCTTTTAATTCAATATAAAAGAGCCACAGTTAGTTCAGCCAAGAGCCGCATGCGGCTCCGGAGCCACCGGTTCCCGACCCCTGCCTTAGATGATAATAATAACTGAGAAGTATACGTTTTTTATACGCATCTTGCGTTTGGAACTTTTGTCCTTCTGTATTTCGTTTTTTTTTCAGTCGTTATATTCACTGATGTTTTCTCTTTCGATTTATTTTCCGCGTCTTAATTGAATCAGCAGTCACTTAATACGGTGTTAGAACAGCGCTCCTGATATTCTAATCTCGCTTGTATGTGAGATTAGAATATTGACATCGCTTCCTTTCACTTTTTTGTTTAAACCCGTCACTTACACAGATAGTCACAAAGAAATTTCTTGGTTTAATCTGGTGGCTAATTTCTTCCTGAAGGAAATTAAAATTCTCCATAAGGTCCCAATTAGTGTTGTTATCCAAACAAACTTGAAGAAACTGCCACATTACTACTTTACCTGCTTTACTCCTCTGCTGGATATTGCTGTACACGCAAATTTGCTGCGTTGGATTCACTTAAAATGTATTTTAGACTAGTACCAAGTCTCTAAAGTAATAACTATTAATATTTCCGCAACACTAAAGTAAACCTTTTTTCATTAATTTTCGCTTTGAGCCTATACTCTAAATTATTATTTTGGGGTTCGAGATTATATGGAAATAATTGGGTGCAGGATTATTTGAAACCAGTGAATTTCTTATTACAGACCCATAAGCACATTTCCTTCGAAACCAAATAAATCGGAAATGCTAAAATACGCAATTAAAATCTATGAAAAAATCAACATCTGAGAGCATGAATCCAATGTAAAATGCTTTTTATTTTTAAGTATAAAAACTTCATTCCCCCTCTCTCAAGCTAAGAAGCCTTTTCTGAAGTAAATTGTAATTGCTTTGAATAAAACGAACAACAGTAATACAAAAACGAAAAAACAACACCCACTAGCTTTATACGAAATTGGTTAACATCCATGGATATAAAAATATTCAAGATTAATGCACTAAAATAAGTATAATCAATTTCGTAGGCGTATTATATTAAGTAACTCATTACTTCTATATTACTAGCTATTTCTGTGCCTCATATGGAGATGACAGAATTTTTCCTCTTTTTTTTTCATTGATCAAACAGGAAAACCGGCCAGTCGCTGTTAAACTTTTTCAACATTTGCTTCAGTTTGTACTAATACGCTATTTATTTGTAATAAGAGCGGAAATAATGGTTTTTCAAAGGCATATTTAAGTAAAATGGATTCATAGAAGCTGGAATATAAGAGACCAAAATAAAATACTACAACTAGCTGTCAGGTTACTACACCATTCAAAGAATATGAAAAGATTTGTTGAGTTCAATGAATTTAATATTTGTTTTATTTTGATTTATTTTCCTGTTAATATCAGCGTTTATATTGATATTGAATCAGTGAGCCAAAACTTCTTAAATTTTTCCTTATGTTTCATTGATGGGCGATTTTAGCCTTTTTATTGTTTATTTATACATCTCTTAAATCTACAAGATTTCCTGATAAAACTGATTAATAGCTGTAACAAATCTGGAATAAAAATCTGCAATAAAAAAAACCTATAAAAATGGACACAAACATTCAATCCATTAACTGCATTGTGAATGGAGAACGTATAGAACAAGTTAAACATTTCACTTATTTAGGCACAATTTTATTGAAGATGGCAAATTAAATATTGAAATAGACAAAAGAATTAGTAAAAATGGTATGGTAGGAAGTCGACTGAATAAATGTATATGGAATAAGTGAGAAATCAGTCAAAACGCCAAATTAGCTGTATACAAGACAGTGTTCAAACCAATTTTAACTTATGGATCTGAGAGCTGGGTCAGAAGTAAAACACTTGATCAAGGACTAGCAGATGGCATCAATAGCAATATCATATTAAAAACGAGGATATTAGGAAAGATCTTGATATTATTGTCAGAACTAATTGCCGATTGGGCACTTACACAGAATGGAAGAGGAAAGGTTAGAAAAACGAGAGGTTTTTTTTTTTTTTTTTTCATAGCAGAAAAAAGGTTTAGAGGAAGACAAAGATCTAAGTGGATTGATATAATAAAAGGTGCCTTAGAAGGAAGACATATAAGATCTGATAATACTCGTGTCCTGGTAAATAAGAGGTTAGTCTGGAGGGAAAGCGTCAATAGGAAGCTAGTAACGATGTGACATTTTCATATAGTATTATCATAATATCCCAAACACCCGCTGAGGGAACACGTCAGGAATTTCACGATGGTGATGATTATATCGCTTAGATAATTTTTGCTTAGCATGCATATTGGTTTTTGTGTTCAACCTTAGCGACCATCACTGTCCGATTCTTGTAGTATAATTACCAGTAATAAAATGCAGAAGTTCAATATTTTTCATTTCAGTAACTTTGCTTTTATCTGCTGTGACGCTCTTCGAAACTAAATCATTAAATAATCTTTCCATATCGATAAATAACTGTAGTTTGATGCTATCAGCTATATTAATAATACGAAAACAGTTTTAGAGGTATTTTCTACCAGTGACAAGACTAGTGCATCAGCTGAGAACTTTGGCCCTTTCGTTATATTAATTTCAATATTGAGTGAAAAATTATAAAAACAAATGACAAGCATTGATTATCGATTAGTGAGAATGTCAAACATTGATAGTCTCTTTTTAGCAACGCCCTAAGATGAAAAGTTTTTGAAATTGAAATCTGTTTTAAAGAATATGTTCAGGAAACGTGAATTACAAATACTGATTTTTGCAAAGAGTATGTGAATCGACATTATACGAAGTTCATTCTTTAATGCTGTGAGTTCTTCCGATACTTTTTTTACTTCAAAAGTAAATTTTGAAATTATTTCGCACTTTTATTTAATAAATTTTCTTAAACGATGACTAAAGGTAGAGAATGGCAGCAAACCGATTTCCAAATTAGTTATGGCAAAAGGGGGGGGGGGAGAGACGTTACAGAATGTTTTATTATTATTTATTCTACTCATTTACTATGGCGCTTCATTTAGTTTGTCTCTTTCTCTGGACAATGGAAAAGTGAAGTAATGCATCACAAACGTTTCCTAGCTACAGTTTTGAAGAGCCTAGTTTGTTTGAATTCTCCAGTGATGCTAACTAGGAAAGTGCTGTTGTGGTGCTCTTCCACAGATAATTTCAACCGACATCATTGATTTTGAAGGGTGCATCGGATGGTATTCTTCGCAATTCTTGTTTTGCAGAAATTTGTTCCGCATATTCCCAACGTTATTCCCCTCAATGGATTATTGCCCATAGGATTATGAAACCAAATGAATCTAATTGCACTACTGTCAATACTATCTACAAGCTTAAACTTTTATTAGCAATTTATTTATAATTAAAATGATGCTGGTAGCTTTTTCTTTTCTTTTTGATAAAATCAACTAAAAAAAAAGTAAAAAAAAACGGAAAAAAAACCGTTTTCTTTACATGAAAACGGTTTTTTTTTGTTTCTTATAAAGTGCTTTTAAAGTTTTTAAATCGGATAATTGATTAGTAGTTCACTACGAGTTCACTCTCGTAGTAGTAGACTACGAGACTAATATGGCACTGAGGTGATCTTGCACTATTTTCGTAAACAACCGTGAACCACTTAGATCAACGATATGCACAAGGGTTATCTCTTTCAGAGCTCGATGGCAGACATATCCGTCATCACTTCGAATTCGATAATGTTGATTCTATTGCATTCAGAGTTTCAATTAGAAATATTTGCCTTTTATCACTCAGTATAAAATCGGTAAAAAAATATGGAACGATGTTTTACTTGTGGCTAATATTATATCACTCATCATGCTATTTATACACATGTTTTTTTTTTCTTTAATCTTATCGCCATTTTCTGCCTTCTAACCCCCTTTAGGCATTATTTTTATCGTTAACGCTATATTATCAGAGCTGTAGAATAGTATTCAGTTGCGTGGCACAGTAGGATGCATTACCAGGAAGGATGAATATGAGATAGTTTCGCTTAAATAAATTTACAGATTTCCAAGCATTTGTGGATGATCTACCACTTGCAGCATAGTCTGAAATGAGCAATGATAAAGGAGACTGGGTGATTCACATTGTTAGTTTCTATTCTCTCAAAGTCCGCACTTTGAGAGAATAGCTTGGTCAAAAACAAATTACTTTCACGATAGTCTTTCTGTACGTTACCTTTCTTTTATGTGAAAGAGGAGAACTAGTTGCATTTCTCACATTGGAAAGGTAGCTTACAAGAGAAGCGAAGGGAGTATTTACCCTTTTTGCATTACCCAAGTATGATGCACGGTAATTCAGTAAATTAGTGTAGGTTGAGTAATACTAATTACGTCATATCCAAATTGCGGTTTTTGTGTTCCATTATCTCGAGTATCTTTAATGAGATACAGCTTTTTTTTAAAAAAATAAAGTAACCAAAATATTTGTGTTAAGTTTTTGCGATATTGCTTACTGTTGTATTGTATTCCTTAGGAATACAATACAACAGTAAGTAATATCGTATTCCTTGGGAAATATTGTATTCCCTGGGAAATACATCAGGGTAAGGCTGTTCCACAGTATACAGCAGTAGCAGGGATGAAGGAGGAGGAAAAGAAACTTCTGTGGGTTTCAAGATGTACTGTGAAAGGATGTTGGGCGGCAGCTGTACGTGTTCCAATGGACTTAGTGCAGAGTGGGGGAATTATTGATGCTGTTTAAGATGAACATTTTCCATGGAAATATTTATAGAATATACAAAATGCAGATACTAAACGTCTGTGTGAAAGTTAGGAAGTGAGTTGGTAAGAGATGGGTGTCATTTATCAGTCTAATTGCTTTCCTCTGTATTGAGTCAAGCATTTTGAGGGAGCTTTTAGGAGCCCCACTCGAAATGTGAGAATAGCTGGGTGGATTTGTGGTTAGTTTAAGGTTAACGGCTGTTTAGACGTGAAGTAACGTCTTGAGCAAAAGAGAAAGCCTGATTTTTTGGAAGCTGAGGATGCAATGGTTGTGATGTGGTTATGTAAGGAGAGGCCTGATGTCAAGGTAATTCCGGGAAGAGAAATCTCATCTTGTCTGGGAATTTGAGTATTATCAAAAATAATACTGGGGGATAATGGTTCCTTTTTTGTGGGAAATAAGGCAGAACTGGGTATTACTAGCGTTGAAGTTGACGAGGTTATCTGAGCCCCATTGGAGGATGGCTTGGAGGTCAGAATTAAAAGAGTGGTTGATGTTCTTTGAATTGAAGTGAAAGGGAGGAGTGCAATGTCTGTCATCTGCAAAACTGTATATTGGGTTTGAGGTCAACTGAAGTAGTTCATTGATGTACAGAAGGAAGAGGGTCGGTGAGAGAACTGAACTTGTGGGACCCCAGCATTAGTTGAATGGTGAGAGGATAGGGAGCCGTCTATGTGATCGCTTACTGTGATAAAACAGTAAACGATAAAACAATATTGGTAAGATTGCAAAATTTATGAGTATGGTACGTTATATCCACTCTGTATGTGTGTCTGTGTGTTGTGTGTGCGTGGGTACGTGCACACACCAATCGGCGTTAGTATAGCACTTTATACAAAATAAAACTAATTGGCCATTGTATATTTTAATTAGCTTGTGTTTAATCTTGAATTTGGTAAATGCTGATATAGAAGGGGGTCATCTATGCTTAATAGATGACCCCCTTCTCACAGATTTTCCGATCAATCACTTTCTTAGAGACGTTCTGTTTCTACCTTATGCCTTTCGTATAGGTATTCTCAGTGGGTGATCTGCCATTGAATCGCTTTCCATCATTCTATTCCTCTAAGCATAACCACCCTCACACTGCTTTCTTGAAGGATTACAGCTTCGAACTTTTCACGAAAACTCAGATTTGTGTAAGTATTTTAATGTTGACAGCAAAACTCTTTTGTGGATTTGTTAAGGCCAGTGACTTCAGCAGAAATATCATCAGTGATAGTGAACCATTTCCCTCGGAGCAGTTCTTTATGAATCTTACCGTGAAAAATATTTTCACACGAAAATCGTTATGAATATCTTAGTTGGGTTTTGTCACATAAGATTACATTATGCAGATGCCGGTCATTGTACGATATTCAATTTGAGTGAGATTCGTCCACAATTTTTATACCAAAAATTGTGGACGAATTTTATCACACACACACACACACACACACACACACACACACACACACACACACACACACACACACACACACACACACACACACACACACACACACACACACACACACACACACACACACACACACACACACACACACACACACACACACACACACACACACACACACACACACACACACACAGTTTTTAGTTAGTCTAGTTATCTCGCTTAAAACTAAGAGAAGTGGTTTAGCATAACTTCTGAAATCATGCTCATATAGCTAAATAAGATTAGTCTATCAAACCGCTTATATTTGTGTTGCTCTTACCCACGAAAGGTTAATTGCTAGTTAATAGTACAATTTCCAACGTGCATGCGCTAAGTTTTTTAATCAATTTTGTATAAGTCCAGAAACTCTGCTCTTGAAGCCACTTCAGACCTCTGATAAGAGGGACAGTGGTCTAACACCGGGCGATGAAATTCATCTCTCACCTAAAGACAATCGCAAACATCTATGCCCATCACGGGATTCGAAGCCTATTGGTTGGACAGTGAGTACGCTAACCACTTGGCCAACCAGGTCAGATGGTTGGTCGAGTTACAATGTTTCATTGCATTGTTGGCATTTTCTCTAATTTGATGATAGTACTTTTAATATGTCATTATCTTGAACCTTATTAAATTTTAATGAAATAATTCAGATTTTATTATGCAGAACAATATAGCACGAGAGGAGGGGAAACTTACAATATTGTGCACAGCTCAACATGTATAACTGCCTTTTCAGTAGCGTATGTTTTAGTTGTAGAATGTTCATTTGTCGTGGAAATATTCACCGAATTTTACTAAAAGCACATCTCACTGCTTTATATTATGGTTTTCCTATGTGTCTGTTTTCTATAATCTTTGTATCGAATACCGGTTTTGCTAACCGTTCCTCTATCATTCTGTTTCTGTGTTCATCCCACTACAGACTAGTCTGCTCGCACATTACTGTTAACAATAATATCATGCTAACAATGTTTTATTTCTTACGCAGGTCCATTTGTTAAAACTGTGATTTGAACAATGTTTTGTATCCAGCTGGTTTAGTGTTATGACTAATTGAAGGCAAGAAGGAACCTGTTCATATTTGATTTGAAGAGCTGTGGTTTTGTGTACCTGGGAAGATGAGATGAGAGAGGGCAGCATAGTAATGATGATTGAAGGGGGAGAGGATTTTATTCCTTAGGTTTGGACTAGGTTGTGAAACAGTGTTGAACTTCTGCACATGTTTCAATGGATTTAACGCAGGATGGGGGAATTATTGATGCAGTGCAGGTGAACTGTGACCTTGGAAATGTTTATAAAACAAACAGAGAACACGTGTGTGTGTGTGTGTGTGTATGTGTGTGTGTGTGTGTGTGTGTGTGTGTGTGTGTGTGTGTGTGTGTGTGTGTGTGTGTGTGTGTGTGTGTGTGTGTGTGTGTGTGTGTGTGTGTGTGACAGAGAGAGAGAGAGGATGGAGTGAAATTGTGAAAGACGTGTCATTGACGAACCTAATTGCTCTCTTCTGTAAAGAATCGAGTAATTTTAGGAAGCTCTTTCGGACGCTACGCCAATTATGATCGGTACTCGATGGCTGGATGAATTTGTATAAGGTTAAAGCATAAAGCAGTGGTTCTTAACCGGTGTTCCCTGGAACACTTGTGTTCCGCGAACTGGTTACAAGCGTTCCGCCGGTGAAAGATGTCACGTGACACAGTTCTGAGTGTAATTGGCTACTCTAATCCTAACAACTGAAGACTGCTGTGCGCATTGACTTCTAAACCAATAGAATATCGTTTATATGTATGCTATTTTTAATGTGTAATAACTTAACAATATTGGAAGAAAAGATTTCATGTTTCTTTCCTTCCTTAAATACACACAGTTATGACTGGCTACGAAATCCATTTGGCACAGGTAATACATCGAGTTGTGAATTTTCGCTATAAGAAGAAGAACAATTAGTTACCTTGCCAACGAATCGTACTCTAAAAATGAAATTCTCTGAAATAACTTTTGAGGAAGTTTGGATTTTTGTCCAAGCCAAATACCCCCAACTCTTTCACAAGGGCACTGAAAATTTTGTTACAATTTTCAACATCATATTTGTGTGAGCGTGGTTTCTCATTATTAACCAATATTAAAACTAAAAAGCTTGAAAGAGATACTAATATAGAGAAAGAGGTGAGGATAGCTATATCACATATTAGACCTGATATTGCTGAAATCTGCAAAAGCCAACAATTTCAAGTATCGCATTAAAATAAGTTCCATTTTTATAAAATGATTCCAAGCATATTTTTATTGTTAGCTTTATAAACTAATGCTTCTGGTGTTCCCCAAATTTTTCTTATAATCAAAAGTGTTCCGTGACATCGAAAAGGTTAAGAACCACTGGCATAAAGCAATGTCGTCAGGGGAAGAACAAGTGCTAGCTTGGTTGTCCGAGTAGATAACATACTGGCTTTTCAACCAATAGGTTGTGGGTTCAGTCCCACATTGGGTATGGATGTTTGTAAAAGCCTACTCTAGATGAGCATGTATATCTCTTCAATTTTATAAACTTTATCTTTTATTTAAAAAAAAATCTTAATTGTTTTCATTTGTCTAGTAACGCTTGCGAATATCAGATAAATTAATGACTGCCTGCTTGTTTTTTAGCTGCCGTCACATTTTTAGAATGATAAATCCCTTTCCCTTAGTTTCTGCTCTCTAACCTTTGACGTCAACGAGGGTTTTCACGTGTTTCTCGATTTTGTAGGTAGCACTCTTTCAAGAACTGAAACTACACAAACTGAACATCCAAAATCGCAGTCAGAATTGTTTAATTTCCTTCTCAGTTTTAGGAACTGATAAAGGTCATTTAATGTATCTTGTATTTTTATGGACATCCGTGTTCTAAAAACGTTCTAGCCCAAGTTGGATATTCAACTTGGGCTAGAACCACAAGAATGATATTCTAGAAACTTCTACCCGACAGCAATCAACTACATATTGATCTATTTCCAAGGGAAGGATTTCTCAAATATATCGAAAATACAAACACTATAGTTAGATAAGTAAGTAGTTGAATCAAAAATCATAGGTATGCTATGCTACATTCTCCGATATCTAAGCTTTTAAACACATTCAAATTTTTTTAGAAATGCATTTGTGGCAAACAAGGATTTCGTAACTTTTTTTATTTATTTTTATTTTTATTTTTGGAAGACATTTTGTGAAAGCAATATTTCAAATCAGTCTTGAAATATAGCAAAATAGTACTTCAAAAGTAGTCTTAAAACACATTTTCCGGCAAAACCAGCATTTCAAAAACTTCAAGACTAGTTTTTCCGCAGATTAAATGACGATACAAAAACTGATTGTTACAGATAACATATTAAGAAAAAAAGTAATGTATGCCACCTTTTAAAGGAAACCGAATTTATTCACTTTCTTCACCTTTTTAGATGATTTCTGCAAAATTCACAATACTTATTCTTTTGTTCGTAGCTTGTTTGCATTTAATTTTTTACTGAAGTCTGACGAATTTTATTGAAATTCAGAGGCATTCAACTACAATTTACCAAGTGATATCTGTTTTGCTCTACACTCAAATTTTTAATGCAAAATTTATCAAAACGTTTCGAATACAGGAAATCACAAGTACTCTGTATCGATGAAATTTAATTACATTTGTAATTTAGTATTTCTTCAAAAATGCATCGAGTAATTGTAAATTGGGTTTCAACTGAGACCATTTTAGTAGCAGATTCAAATGAAAGTCTAGAAAATTATGTTACAAATGAATATAAACTACTGTAGAATTAACGGCATTGGATTCAGTTTCCTCTGATAATGAACGGTGTCGTTGTATTAAGATTATTGCTAAAAGGGGCTTGTATGATTATCGTCAATTATTTTCATTATTAATTTTTAGGTGAATTTCATCATATTTTGTTTTTTATCCAGAACTGAATAATATAGTTAAGAACGTAATGAACATAATTTCTTCGAATCATGCCAATTTTAGCGATTCTCCTCATTTATATTTCCTCATTAGTTTATGGTGAAAATGAGCACAAACCACCAGCAACAGAACTTTTATTATAGTTCGGATTTCCAAGAAAATACTGTTAGAGTTTATGGTCGAGGGGGAAAAAAGTTCTTTCGGCTGTGCTGAAACCCATCTCTCAAATAAGGCTAAGGGTAAAACTAATAGGGGTGCATCGGAGATACAACTTACAAGTGAGTGACCTTGTGTTATATCTCCACAAGGCCATACATTCTAAGTGCCAAACGCAGTGATCGCAGTAGTACGACGTTAGTTTTATTTCAGAGGAGAGAACGTTATATCTCACTCCTATCCTTGATGAAATACGAGAAGGGAGCAGAGTATCTGATATTCTAGTTAACTTCGGCACTGTTAATAGTTCAACAGGTACTTAATGTAGACGTGATGATGTTTATATATTGATATATTTTATTCGACGGAGGCAAGAAGTGATGTAAATTATAGCAAACTCGTTCTAGCAATATCTTTGTTGCTAGCAAAGCTGGATTACTTGATGCAGCCATTTTTTATTTGATTTTAATGATGCTAAGCATGTTTTATTTAAATAGTTTTATGTATTATTGGGAAAAGATTTCACGTCAAGAATTAAACCCACTGTGTTGCTGCCCTCACGGTAACAGAATTATGCAGTCTAGACAGCCAATCTTTCGCTAATGAGACTCATATTTCTGTCCAAAGCAATTCTTTCTCGAGTTAATGCTTTGTTCATTGTTATTGTAAAATAACAATAAACAAAGCAGTACTACAGACTGGTAAGGATGAATGATAATCTGCTGATATCAGAGGCAAATGTAGTCCCACGTGTTGATTTCGAGATATGAGAAACCCAAACCAACTTTAGCTGACGGTGATTTAAGTTATGATAAGAAAAGAACTGAGATGAAATTGTAATAGTGCGGAATATTATAAATCGGATAAATAATCCTGCTATAACACGAAATCTACAATATGGCCCGAAATCCTGCAGCCTCACCAAAACTGACGGAATTCATTTAAATGTTTGTTACCTTTACTAATGATAGGGAAGGGATACACGAAATTTGATTTTGTGCGTCTTTCGTTAAGGATGAGTTCTTAATCAGGTTCTCTCTCATTCCCTAAATTATATTCTAAATATCTGTCAGAGTGATGGATTTGAGATATTTTTCATAACTTCGTGTGTTAGCATTGTGATTGGTTGCTAACTTAGTTACTAACCGAGAGCCTGATAATCCTATAAGATAATAAACTGAGAGATGTCAACATCACTTACATGCATATCAGATATGACGGAATGGCCCTCATCATCTCTTCTGTTTAGCTAAAACACAGAACTCCAGGCTGAAATCTAATGATTACGATTCAGAATGCTGATATTTTAAGTAAGTAAACAAAATATCAGGAGTGCACCACTAGAATTAAAAAATGACTGCTGTAATTGGAATTCCTGATTCTGATCAGTCCCAATTGTGAAATGTATTGTTTGTAAGCCCGAAATAAGTATTATTCATCAAGGGACAGTACTAGATCACCGCAGCGTCACTTTACAATCCATAATTTGGTGAATACACGGAAACATGGTTCTGTGAAAATTCATTGAAAACAGTTTTGAATGCATCTCTTCGATTAATTCCTTCTCATAATTCATCGAAACAGTTATTTTCTTGCGAAATAACTGTTTTGAAGTTTTCATTAAAATTACCTAAGACGCAAACAATATGAATGAGTAGTCAGCACCATCTTAGCAGATTATTTTCCAGCAATAGGTACGAGGTTGGTCTGAAAAGTTCTCGGCTTAACAATGAATAAACGAATTTATAATTTCAAAATTATTTTTATTTTTCAACATAATCTCTCTTAAGACTAATACATTTATTCCAGCGATGCTCGCCATTATCCCATCCCTTTAGTGGTTCTCAGTAAGATCTGCAAAACACCCCTCTACAGCTGCAATTATCTCTTGATTCGAAGAAAAACGCTGACCAGCGAGGAAGAGTTTTAGTTTGGGGAAGAGATAGAAGTCAGAGGGAGCCAAATCTGGGGAAAAGGGTGCATGTTCCAACAATTGATAGTGCAGATCCCTTAATTTTTCCATTGCCAAAACACCTTTGTGGGCAGGTGCATTGTCCTGATGAAAGATGATTTTTTCTTCTGCAAACCAGGTATTTTCTCACGAATTTTTTCTTCTAGTCTGGTTAAAATATCAGAATAATATTCTTTCTCGGTTACTGTTTTACCCTTTCAAGATAATTAATAAACAAAATGTCTTTAGCATCCCAAAACACCAATGCCATGACCTTTCCTGCTGATGGAACCGCCCTTGTCTTCTTTGGCACTGAATAACCGGCTTCTGTCCACTGTTTTGACTGATGTTTGGATTTTGGTGTGTAATGGTGAATCCAAGTCTCATCCTTAATAATAAATCGACGCACAAAATCAGTTTTATTTTTGTTAAAACGCTCCAAGCACTGTTCAGATTTTTTCATGCGAGTGCGTTTTTGATCTGCTGTGAGCAAGGGCGGCTCCCATCTCGCGCAAAGCTTTTTCATTTACAATTCTTCATGCAAAATATATCTTAAACGTTCTTTTGAGATGCCTATAGTCTCAGCAATTTCACGCACTTTCACTCGCCGGTCAAAGTCCATATCTAATTATGGCCGTACCATTTAAACGTGTACCATTTAAACTCGGCAGCCCATTTCGTAATTGTCGAAAACGAAGGAGAAGAGTGCCCATAAACATTTATGAACTTCGAATGAATTTCTTTTGTGTTAAGCCTTCTTTTACGAAGAATTTTATAACCGCGCGATACTCAATTTTATCCATTTCCAATTTCAAGGGATACAGACAACACTTTTGCTTCAGACAGCTGTAGAAAACAAACTACTTGATATAGTGACGGTTAGGTTATTACGTAATAGGTTGTTAATCATCCTAAAAGCAGACAAAGGCAACTCGACGGTCATCTTGAACACCAAAGACTACATAACAAAGATCACAGAGTTAATTTCAGACACGTCAACCTATCGCTTATTAGATTTTGATCCAACTATAAAAAATCAAAAAGAGACTAATAACCTATTACGGAATATGACAAGTTGGTCTTTAGACTTATAACGAAGTCTGAAATCTCTACACCCACTGATGCCACGCTTATATGGTGCTCCAAAAGTGCACAAAATTGACGGTAGAAATTCTCCTACATACAGGGTGTTCGGGATAAATTTGACATATTTATAATTAATTATATTTTTCCGTAAGTTACATGTATTAACACACACTTCTCTTCATTTAAAAGTTTGGACCCTTCTTCATTCATATACAAGATGTCAGAAAGGATGGATAGCTGGAACCCACCTGAATCATGGAAGAGAATAACTTGTATCATGATGATTCGTGCCCGCCATCAAAATAAGGATATTACGACTGCTGCCCAATGCTCCCTGAATACAGTAAAAACAATCAGGCATGAACTAGAGACTTGCAATGGTGACTACGAGGATGTAGCAAGAAGAAAGATCCCTAGCAGACGATCTGATTGCGTTCGTACAGCAGAATTCCTCGCAAATCTGCAGGAACAGGTGTTGAAGAACCCTGGCATTGGAATTCGGGCTTTGTTCGTGGAGTTGCTAACTGTAGTCAAGCCCTGGATAACAAGGGTAGGCAATGGTAGGCCGTATGTATGGCAGCAGGATTCGGCCCCTTGCCACACCTCTGGGAAAAGTCAAAAATGGTTGTCTGAAAATTTCTACGACTTCACCAGTCCAAATGTTTGGCCTCCAAACTCCCCAGACCTTAACCCCATGGATTATTTTGTATGGGGCGCAGTTGAAAAAGACACCAATCGCACTTCCAGTAATACAAAAGCCCAGTTAATGGATAAAATTAAAACAGTTTTTGCGGCCCTTCCCAGGGAGACTGTAGCATCAGCTTGTTCGAGGTTCCGAAGCAGAATTGAAGCTGTGATCGATGCTAATGGTGGTTATTTTGAGTAAATCTTGTTGATAGTATTGTAATTAACTCTGCCTGTAATGTTTTTTTGTCAATTCATTAAATTTAATAGATACAAAGAAGATTTTCTTTTTCCTTACGAAACTGTCAAATTTATCCCGAACACCCTGTATCTATTTGCTAAACATCCTGCCCGTCTATTGAAAGAAAACATAAAGAAATCAGATTCCTTCATAAAGAATTCTAAGCATTTCACCGAAAAATTAAAAGGCATCTCCATCTTAAAAACAGACATCCTCGCAAGCTTAGACGTAGTTTCTTTATTTACCAACGTACCAGTTGAAGAAATTATCAATATCCTGTACAATCTCTATCCACAGCTGAGCTTTTTCGTCATTGCCTCGAATCGAATTATTTCAAAGTGAATAACACAATATATGAACAATTTGCTGGCTTAGCCATGGGCAAGCTTAGACGTAGTTTCTTTATTTACCAACGTACCAGTTGAAGAAATTATCAATATCCTGTACAATCTCTATCCACAGCTGAGCTTTTTCGTCATTGCCTCGAATCGAATTATTTCAAAGTGAATAACACAATATATGAACAATTTGCTGGCTTAGCCATGGGCAGTCCCGTATCACCTCTCTCCGTTGATCTGTTCATGGAAAAATTAGAAGCTGACATCCTTTCCAAATTAAACCCAAAGCTGTTGGTTTGGTGGAGATATGTATTGTAGATGATGTTTCCATAATTTGGAGAGGCACAGAAACAACTCTGTTTGAATTTCTTACAAAAATAAATTCCTTCCACCAAAAAATACAGTTCACGTTAGAGCTTGTAAAAAATAGTCAGTTATCTTTTCTAGATGCACTAATCCAGAAACAAGAGGACGGACAAATCCAGCTTACAATCTACCGCACACTGGACGTTATCTGCACTTCAAATCGACTTATCACATTGCACAGAAACTCAGCATAATACATATGCTTAAGAATAGAGCAAGAACCATTATCTCAAAAGAAAAAGATCTCCTTGATGAACTCCCTCTCATATCACCTTCTGTAACGCAATATACATCTTCCGTCATCCCTTATGCAAGCTCAGTGACAACAAAAATTTCAAAACTCCTTAAGTCCTTCAACGTCAGAGTTGCTCTTAAACCGGTCATCAAGCCAATACGCCAGATTTTAAGATCACCAAAGGACATTAATGTCTTCTTCAAATACGCAGGTGTGTACAACATTCCATGTTCCTGTGGATTAAATTACATAGGGAAAACATCGAGAAGCCTGGAAATTCGAAAAAAAGAACATATAGGAGACGTGAACAACAACAGAACAGATACTTCAGGATTAGCCCATCACTTATCGATCACTAACCACACCATCGATTGGGATAAAAGCTCCATGCCCTATATAGAAGAGGATTTTCGATGTAGAAACTTTAAAGAAGCTGCTGTGGTACTCCGATCTGGAGAAAATCTAAGCAAAAATCAAGGAATGATGCTGAAAGACATCTGAAAAAGACTAAGAAGTTCGCTCAGCTTACCATAATTTCATTTCGCTAAAAACTATATAATTAGCTCAAAAAACAATGACTGACACACCACGTTCCATGCTTATGATGTATGCGTCGGTTTAATTTATTTCATAGTGTTACTCCATTCTTTTTTAATAGCAAACGTTGAGTTCCATGTACCGCTACACATGTCGTGAAGAATCCAGACAGAACCGCTGGTGAAACTTATCGACAATTGTATATATTTTTCAAAAAAATCTCTGGTCAACTAATAAAGCAATATAAAGTTCAAGTTTAATATTTAATAAATAACCAAATACAGCATTAGAGATTAACTGGACTTTCTTAATTTATTTGTTACAGTAAGATTAGTTATTAAACGCTTATATTTTCAATTCCTTGCCAGTCTCGTACTTTTAGTTAGCGACGTTGCTTTTTTCTTTGGAAACATCTGTTTCCAAAAAAAAAATGTCTCGTATGATGGTCTCATGCGAAAACGATAGGATTTTTCCTCAAAGAAGCTCGATTTTTTCATCACAAGGGACTGAATTGTTGGCCAGAAAATATACACAATTTACAGATAAAATTACATTTCAATCAATAGCAATATATCTGTTTAATTGGAAAACGCCATACCTCCCTATGAGCCTCATGATGGTTTTGATCATCGTACGCAAAATAACTTAATTCCTTTTCAATTTTAAAGGATTTCTGGGACGTAACCTCAAACGATATGGAGATTTACCAGAAAAAGGTTCAAAGTTGTAGTGCATAACAGATTTGTAAAATAAAGGAATTTATTCTTTCGATATGACTATCTCAAACTCCGAGGAATACTTTGAGACTTCTTAAAATTATAAAAAGCGAAAATAAGAGACTGCACTTATTATTTTCACTGAAACTGCTGATTGTCGTATAGTTCCCTTTCCTTCTATAGATTTTCATCTCCCCCCTTTTTTTTATCTGACTCCCACCCACGAAAAGTTGTAAGCCTATATAATAATTCAGTATACACCATATATAATTCAGTATAGGGAGAGTTAGTTCCAGTTTTGATATGTTAAGGATGCTTTTAGTCTCCTCGTTTAAACCTGCGCTTATTACTGTTTTAACTGCGATAAGTGTTTTACAAGTAAAAAAAGAAAGTAATGATAAAAATTAAGTAATTCTCAAAAGCAGCAAAGAAAGTGTGAATCATTTTTTGCTTGGATACAAACACTGTACAATGAAAAGCAAACCAATGAAGTAAACAAAGGAATTGTAAGATGAGTAATGTCATGTCGTATTAGTGCTTAAAATGTGTAAATATGAACGTAACGTATGATTAATCTTATATCCTTCGTGCAGTGACAGCCCAAGACAGAGTGGTTCATTATACTTCGGAAGACCAACTGACTTTCCTCCCAGGTTTGCAATGCAGTAAGGACAGAAAACAAAAATTATGTGATATTAAAATCAACGCAATGTCGATTCGTTTTCTTGGAATCTTGCAACCGTTCATCTCCCACGAAATCCATCATTTTGTTCGCTGATCTTATATGGTCCTACAAATGATCTTCTGGATGGCATCTCTGAAGTGCAGTCCGAGAAATATACCTATCCTACTTAAGGTGTGGTAGTTGCGAGAAACTCCGGTTTATTTCTCCCTGAAACACACGAACCAGCGGACTAAAAACACAATTATCAGACAATAATACAAGCTGCTTGCGGCTTCAGCTGGCCGGACATGAACAATAACAGTTCTTTCAGCATTTTTTAAGGAATGAAGATGCGTCTGAAACACCTATGCAAAAGAAGCTATTGTTGCACGTGATATGAGAATTATGCGAAGTCTTAGTTGTTCGAGAAAACTGGAAGAGAAAGATCCAAAAAAAAAAAAATAGAAAAATAAGATGAAGAAAATTCGGCTCGCTGTGTAGGAATTTGAAATTACCTCGGCGTTTTTCCATTGCTGTTTTCCCTTAGGTTTAGTAGAAAAGTAATGCCAGTTTGCTCAAACACTATTAGTCCAAATACAGTAAAGGCTTAAGGAAGAAGATAAGCATCTTGTAGCACAGAGTCAGGAGACGGGGGGGGAGAAAAGTAGGGAGGATATGTATTAATTATATATTTTGGCTTCATCAAACTCGAATAAGTTGTTATTATACGTGACAACTCCGTGTCAATTTAAAATTGACATCGAGTTCAGCTTTTCAACACCTTCTGAAGTGGAGTTTTTTGAAGTAATTGCTGTATGAGCAGTGTATAGTTTGGGAAATGAGAAGTGAAATATTTTATCATTGGCAAAACTATGAATAGTGTTTAGTCACTGATAAATCAATAATATGTAAGAGAAAAATAGGTTTGTAGGATATCTGCTGTTTAGCATCAGTTAATCTTACTAGCGACCGCCGGTTTTAAATAAATAATAAATTTAAAACAAAAATCAGCTAACTCCTTTTTATTCCCGTATATAGGGAGTAGGTGAGGCCATTTTCAGCCATATCTAACTTTTGGAGACTGAATGGGCAGTTCAATCTCCACTGGTACCCCATCAGGATAGCTGGCCCAAGGCTATCACTAATTAAGCGCACGCAGTGAAGAGAGACAACTCAACAAGTGCCGCCATCTCGTGGTCCCTAACCCTGACACTCGTATTTAATGTCTGAAATAATGTGGGTTCTAAGGTCGATTTTTTTGAGTTTACGGGACGAAAAACCCGAGTTTCCGGGAGGAAAACCCGCTTGCCCGTGCCAGAGATCGACTAACTCGGGAACCGGTCGAAAAAAGGCTTAGAAAAATTTCCTCTAGTCGACGACTAGATTCGAAACAAAGTCTTCCTTCGTGCGGTCAAGCGCCGTGTTGTGCAAACGCCATATCCACTGAGCTACACAGGCTGTGTAGCTCAGTGGATGTAAATAATAAATGAAAAGGGAATACTAACTTTGTTTCATAGTTCCTAAATGGATTACAAATATGCATTGTTTCTTGAATCAGAAATTTCTTTACTAATGTGACATACAAGAGAAATCTTTGAATAGTTAAGGCCAGTCGCAATTAAACAGTTTCTCAAACTGTTTAATTGCGATATTTATTTGTAAAAAGGTTTTAGTTTATTTCTGTGATGTAAACTTGAGAGAAGAAAATATTGATCTTTCCAACGACGTTTTAACGCCATCAAATAACTATAGTCTTCTTTACAACAACCGACTTGCATCTCGCCTCCATGTTGGCTGCGCTATGTTTGTACTTCCGAAGAGGAACTTGAATGGGTTAGAGAGAATCATAGAACATTAGAACCGAGGTGACGTTTAGAAATGTTGGAAGTTGAGGGGAGAAATAAAGTTTAAAGGAATTCTTAAGCCGAAAAGAACGTTATGAAGGAAACAAACAGTTATCCCAAAATTAACAGATAAATTTCTTTGAAAGGAAGCTAAGTTGTAGTTGCATAAAAGTAATATATAGTTTCTCCCGAAGTACAGTTCCTTTTGATACGTTATGCTGCAAATGCATTCTATTTAAGTGCTGTGAACCCGAAAGAGATGAATTCTTTTTGTGTTCAAGGATAAGGAAGTTCTCACAAGGGAAAAAAGGAACTTTAAAATTATCTTAATATTCAAACGAAATAGAAAACACATCGATATTGCAGAGAAAATAGGAAAGAAAAAGCTTTTTTTCTTAAGAAAAGTTGCGCACATATTATACTTCTCTGGTATATAATGACATACAGGTTAAATAACAAAACCTGGAATTTCTATGGAGATCTCTGGTGATAGAGCTATCTAACTTAGGTACAGTGATTGGAAAGGGAGGTAGCAAGCACCCATCTTCAGAAGGCTGAAGAAATACTGTACAATGGTAATTGATGTATGAGAACCAGGCAAATGCTTTCGGTATTTCAAAACGATGGATATTTTTCCCAAAATAGCTCACAGAAACAGAGAGAAATGCATGCGTCTAGGCAAAGTAGGAATGGCAATCCTGTCTTGTTATGGAATTAGAGAATATTTCGCTGTTGAAATTTTCTCTTATTCCAAGTTGTCGATTTCGGGTTGCCATCATACGCAATTGTCCATTTGTAGAACGTATGGTAGAGGAGCACTTTAGGACCTTATCATTCCTTCACTGCTCGCCTGTTCTTTTCTTAAACACACTGCATCACCGAAGCCCCAAACGGTGTTGATCCTTTTGGTGCAGAGCACAAAACATTCAAATCTCAGTTTATGTATGCTGCTCATTCATTTTTGCTCCCGAATGTTGTTACTGTTCGCTAAAAATCTTTTCTTCTTTTTCTCAAGCCGAATCGTCTGCATAGCAGTTTTTCGTGACACGCTACAGATGTTTTTTTTTTTCAATGAAGTCTTTCGAATATGCCTACCAACAGTTTAATCTTTAAACACACTGGACACAATGCCCACTGACTGCATATATATAACAACATGACTGACTGTAATAAGTCACTTCAATGTTTCCATTCCTGTACCTTAAGCTGTCCAAATGTACGAGTAGGTCAACATAAACGCGTTTTTTTAAGATTAATTTCTTTATCAGTTTGTATTATATCATTTTTGAAAGTACTAAGGCAATTGATGAAGTCATTAGCCTCTATATACAAGTAATCCAGTCGTGATGTGCCTTCACGCGCAAAGTTTGTTTGCTTACACTTGGATAAAGGATGAAACCGAGAATATAATGTCTTGGCATCTTTAATTTATTTTATCCTTTTGTTTTTAAATCTGAATGCACTTTATGCATATTCAGTAGAGAACACGACTCTATTTGGGGGTATGGTCACGGAGAGAAGATTCCAGATCATCCTATAAATCGATTCTTAATTTTCGTTCTTTAACTTTGAATAAAAGTCTAGAAAAAAGTCTAGATAATCTGTACGGTAGTAGCTATTCATTCACTGCTATTATTTCATTTTAAATCGCTGTAATTCATCGATATTGCAACGGTAAAACAGTCTTTATTAACAGATTAATAACTGACTCCATGCAATACAAATTCCTTTACAGTCATACCTCTAAATTCCTTTACACTCCCACTGGAGTGTATTTACTTAAAACATAAGCAATTAAAGAAGCACTTATTTTTTTATGCATTTTTACGCATTTTTATGATAATCCCTTCTAAAAAGGGTTCTAACCATAGCATGGTTAGAACCCTTTTAGATGGTATACCCTCTAACCAAGGTATACCATCGTTTGGCATACCTTGGTTCAAAAACCCGTTTTGGAAGGGATTATCATAAAAAATGCGCTATCAAGATGATTGCTATGAATTTGCTAACAACAAGCACATTTAACTCCGTGACCATCGTTCTAAGATATTTGCAGCCCTTCGTAACTTAGTTGCGAAGACGACTCAGCCTTTGATATTAATTGGTTTTAAGTTAAGTTGAAAACACTCGGTTTCGAGTCCGTCTAGGACACGAGGAATTTCTATAAATGGAAGAATTCTTATACGAAGTTGGCAGGATTTTTCGTCGAAAAGATACAAGTAATTAATACATCATATGAGGCTATAATTGATCTCAGATATTTGCCTGGAGTTTTGCTGTAAATACGAAATCATTTCTGGTGTGATTTCGTTTGTATGAAATTAGTCATGTATTTGTACTTTGGATATAGTAAATGTAATATAGATGAGTGTCAGTTATTTCTTCAATAAATATTTTACTGGTTCTGAGAATTCTAAAAAATTTCAATGAACGTAGAATATTTTGTGAGATTAGGCCTTTACTAATCCTTTTCCTTTTAATCAAGGAAGGCCTCTTTTGCTGAAATAATACAAACATATGATAAAATAAACTTTATTTGAGTTGGAAAAACGGATTTCTGTACAAAGATATCAGATAGGTACAAACGGAAGGAAAAGATCAAAGATTAACACTATCAAAAATTAAGAGAGTAGAAAGAAAATTGAAACATGACAAAGTCACATAAACAGAATGTTTCTGGTGGAATGGAGCACGTTAGGTGTTCAGTACTTGGGACGATGGCAGCCTTCTGGGTATTGCACTACATTGTGGTGGTCATCAGATTTGTCCTTTATTTCGTCCAATGGTCGGATCAAAGATTCCTTCTTGAGGTATTCGGCAGTGCTCTCAGTGACAGGAATGCAGTGGAAGGTAACAGTCTTGGTAATAAGACGATTCTCTTCACAGCCAGGGGCACACACGGGCAAGGCCTCCTTGGAGATGCATAGCTGTTGAACTCCGTTCTTTATGACGTTTAAACGACGGTTTCTACGTTTGGTGCAGCCTTCTCCTCCTTTTATACCTCCTTTTCCTCCTTTTATACCTCCTTCTCCTTTATCTAAAAATACAAAATAGGTTAAGAACCTTAAACATTGAAGGTTACATTTTCTTTAGGAAATATTTAATGCCGGTGCATCATAAAATTTACTTTCAATTAAATATTCTATATTTGAACTGCTGAAAAAACCCCCAAAATAATGCAATTAGGTAATATTTATCATTTGGTAAAAAAGACTCCTTGATAATTGGCCATATACGTTTTCAGTGCTATTGTTACGTGTTAGTACATAGAACCAGCGCTTTCAGTTTAATTTCCTCTGTCAGGAATTGCTAGCAAGAATAGTGATCTAGCTATTAATTTTGATAGAAATACATGCATTCGTGTTTAACACCTGTCACTGAAAAGTAATTTCACTTCACATATATTCCTAATAATGCCTCCGTAGCTCAGTCGGTTTCGACGAAGCCCCTTGTATGATAATCCCTCTGTTTGAATCCCGAGTAGAATGTGAATAAGCGTTTTCTGAGCTTCATATTATAGTACAACATTTTGAATAATCATATGTTTGACCTGTGCAGGGATTTTCAATTGATTGTGTTAATTGGTCTCATACGGAGGTGGCAGGGTTTTCTTCCCTCGAAACAGGTAAATTGGCAAGACGAACTCAAGAAATTGATAGCATATGAGATTAACTACTCTATTAGAGCATAAAGTAGGTTTCTTTGTTTAAGTTACTTTGCAGTGATGGGCCATCGGGCCTAAGACGGAAAAGAATGGAAATGGGACAAATACCTAATTATGACAGGACTGTTAATCCTATCTATGCAATTTGCAACAACTCTCAGTTGGGAGAATTTCTTGTTTGTTGATGAAAAATGCAAGTGTTTGGGAGGAAAATCTGCCACTTTCGGCTAACTCACTTTGAGTTAAAATGTACTTAAAGTTCTTCGGGTCTTAGATCTGAATGCGAATCCAGATATTTCCAATCTGAGGGTTTGTTGATATAGATCTGTAAATGCTCCTGACGTTTGATAATGTTTAACATTAATGTTTATATCATTCTATACTGATTCTAGTAGTCGTATGATGACCTTTCTTTGTCGGCAATATTCCTGGCATGCAAAGAATGAGTGTTCTACAACAACTTTCATCAAACTTGAAACACCGTTTTAGTTTTTAAATAGTGATGTATTAAGGCGTAACTTCGTTTACTTTATTACTCAATTTTAATGAAAAATTGCATTATTAAGTTATCAGTTATAAAAATTTCATTCGATTGTTTTTATCACACAACTCGACTGGAGTGGCAGAGAAATCCAATTAAGTTACAACTGAATTATCTTCTATATTACGCAATGACGTTATTTTATCTCAACTTCCCATTAGGTGTTAAGCTGAATTGCCTTCACATCCCGATAAAGTAGCTTTATAGAAACTTAATTAATGTTATAATAGGGAGAATAAAAGCGTTTAATATAGGACCGATGGGTCAGTCTTTCGGGATGAAAAATCAGAGGAAAAAACACACAGGAAAATCCCTGCTTAATCCCATGTGAGACCAGTTAATTCACTTTCACGTACTAGATGAGATTCGAACCGAGGTTTTCAGAACTGAGAGGCAGTATCGTTTCCAACTTAGTAGGGGAGGTCATCACTTGGTTTTACTTCATGTTAAATATAAAAAAAAACATTATGATATTCTTATCTGGATTAAAGATAGGGCAACATCTTACCGGTTTAAATTATATGATATGAAAACTATAATATTGATTTAATTATAAAGCACTTTGTATGGTTTTTTTGTATTCAAAGAGAAAAACGTGAAACTGAAATAACTCATTTCGACTCTACCCCCCTCCCCCCTGTTGAAATGATAAAGCTTCTGATCACGCTCCTGTGATTCGGTTTGAAGATTTTTATGAATTTCATTCGTTCTCTTATTTATTTCTTGTGCTAATTTGATGACGCTATTTCAGGTTTGTGTATTTCTTTGTACAAATTTTCATACAAAAGGTTTTCACTCAAAATGGGTTCATATTCTCATTTTAAGTGTACATTAAATTCCTTAGTGCATAATATTTGATTGAGTTCTTTCCAGATAAATCAGTTATACGCGTAGTATACACTTCAGATTTTCGCGTACATATTTACTGTGGCTGCTCAATATTTAAACCATAAATATGCACATCCAATGTTATTTAATTATTCTGTGATTTTTCATGGTAACTTATGAAAATGTAAAGCCTCAAATGCATTAGTGTCATTTAGTGTTGAGACGATCTCATGTTTCTTGTCACTTCGTATCCCCCACTCAACATCTAAGCATTGTAAGTGGGCTGGTATCACACGAGTCACTGAAAATTATTCCCCCCTCCCATCACACACACACACACACACACACACACACACACACACACACACACACACACACACACACACACACACACACACACACACACACACACACACACACACATTAATAATCATTTGCGATAGTGCGATGAAAACTCTGCTCATTAGGGTTTATAAGGGACTATTTTTGTCCTGTATAGTTTCATATATTTTTATTCTTAGTTTTAATCCAGATAGGGATGCATTGGCATTGTCTTATTTGCATGTCTACAACGAACAGTTTATCCAAAAAATCAATTTGTTATAGCGTTGGTAATTGACATAAAAATAAAATATAAAATTAGCCAATTGAATTGTAACTTCCTTGCCTTATATTGCTAAATTATTTGGCTAAAATTAAACATAAGATACTCACTTGTCTTATATGTGGATGGTATTTTGTGCTGAGGTATATTACAGCCTTCTTCGGGAATAGCGTAGCTATAGGCGAAGGCATCTGTGTCTTGGTATACCCGATCGTGAGGGCCTCGGAGGTCATCTTCTGTTTGGCCGTTAAAGTTTCCACACAGACCACACATTTTGCCCTGGTAATAATCTGATATCTGCGATAGAAATTAATGAGGATTAAATCTTTACAACCGCATAGCCTTCTATTCTTCGCTGTAAATATGAATAAAATTATATTCTCAAATCCATTTGGCATTTTTACTATTGCCTAACATTAACTGCAGTTAAAATTGTTTTCTGACAATTATATGTTCGTTGTTAATTTACTTTACTCACCTTGACAATGATGGCTTTGCCGTCATAGTACACAGTCACACCATACACATCGGAATCCACTGTATAGTAGAGCCCGTTGAAATCGACACTGAATTTCTCTTGTACGAGGTCATCTGAGGGATCGTCGTGGTAGTAGGTTTTATCTTCAGTTACCGTAACCTTCTGACCATTAACTCTGACGATGAGATCTGACTGTTCGTTGACTGGAAGGATCTCTACTTTTGTGTCTCCAAGGAATATCTTGACAATCTGCAAGCAGACAAATCGATAATGCATGGCAAAGATTCACCAATATAAAAACTATTTTTATATCACATGACAGTCTCTATTTTAATTTTCTGTAGGGCATAACGTAATCATTGCAACTTATTACATTTGGGAACTTTGGGGAAATGCTAATGTAGTTTAGTAATATAAGCTTCAAAATGCTCGTGGGTATTATTTAGGGGTTAACCATAATATGATATTTGTCGCTGTGAGATAATAGCTATTTCTAATCCTTATATAAGAGAGTGATTTTCTGTTTCTGTCATAAGCAAACTCGTCTATTTTTACTGAAGGGTCACCTTAATTCCATTTCTCAGAAATGAATTGAAATCTGAAACTGACAGTAATCGTTATGATTTTAAATTATATGTCGAACGTCATTCGATTCGATCTATCAGAATAGGACTGCGCTGTTATTTCTGGGCTCTTTAATAATTTCATCTATCTTAACATAATTAACAGTAACCTACTCGGATTTGAATTAACTAGAACATTTAATCTCATGGTCTTCGGATAGTAAATCTTTTAACGAAATGGAAGTGTTTTTACCTTTTCGTATTTCGGATGAGAGATTTTCTTTCCTATAATCATAAACTGTTCGTCAGGAGAACAATCTTTGGCGATCACCTTGCTGCACTGGATTGGTGGAAGGGTGTAGGTGACGTTGTCGAAGGTATTGACGGTGTTACTCTCCACCATGCAGTCAGCTAGAAGAAATTACAGGTAATTATAGAATCGAATTAAATCTTCACCTTTCCACTCTTTAAATAGCATCTTAAAATTATCATTGAGAAAATATGAAGGATATTAAATACAAGCGACTGCAAAAATATTTCTGGGGAAATATTTTCCCCGGAATATCATCCTTAGATTGTGATATTCCTATTGAAATATTAATTAGTTGTATAACTGAATTCTGGAAAAAAAAGATGATTTCTCACGTAAGTATCATTTTATTAAACTAACACTTCTGTGAGTTAAATAGAATTGATCCTTTAATTCAAATGGAATTAAAAAAAAAACTAAATCAAAAAAGAACTAAATCCTCTTCCATCCCACCTATTTTAAAGTGGAACGGAAGAGGATTTTAAAGTTGTGATATCGATGTACTTAATGTAGGCCATAAATGGTATAAAAGCAGCGTTAGTTCTCCAAATGGATAAACTTATCCAAAAGAACATGAACCGATAGGATATGGAAATGTTATGAAATAAATAGCATGCTTACGGAAAGGCGACGGAGTCAAACGCTATCATAACCTTTAACTCCGCTATAAAAGCTATGATAGCGTTAAACGCTATCATACCGTTTTATGATAGCGTTTAAATAAATCGAAATAACTGAATCATTGGCATAGAATGACGGGGAAATTACTGTTGGTGGGCATCAAGAGTAACAATCACATTAGAATCCTTAGCGAACGACAATAAGGAAGGAAAAATTCCATTCAATCCCATCATTTCAATGTTACAGATTAAAAAAACATTGAATAATTCATTCAAAAGCTTAGGCGGTTCCTAAAAAAAGAATATGCACTTACCGTTTTCGTACATGGGAAGCAGTTCATCCAGGATGGAGTAGTCGAACATGGGGGTGGTGGTGATGGGTTGCCAGTCCAGTGCAGGGACATGAGTGTAGTGAGTAGTTTCGTAAGGTTTGTACACTCTAATATCTACAATGGGATCCTGAGCAGAGAAGTTGGCTTCGATACGGATCTTGTTGCCAGTGACTTCAGTTTCAAAGACGTCGTTGTCCATGTAAGGGAACAGGTTGTATTTCACCCATTCGCTTACCTTTGTGGTTATGTTCTTCACGACTTTTGGGATCTGAAAATATAAACGACATGCATTCATTTTATAAATGCGTTAATCATATTCTCTCTCAAAAGTTACTGGGAATGAATTGTCGCAAATTAACTGCAGTCGTAGTTTTTAAAATTGTAATTTTAAACAAAATATTGCTAGTCAATTCCGTACGTTTTCATACTCGATGTCCAATGAGTACTTGTGCATTTGTGTGATTGCCTTCAAGTATTCCAAACAGTAGGGACTGTATTTGAGGTCATCGTCCTTACGATCTTCCATACATTTCTGGTAATAGTAGGCGTAAGGGTTGAAGTCCTCGAGGGGCACAGGTTTCTGGCGTTCACTTTCCATCTCTTCCTGTTCCTCTGTTCTTTCAAAGACACCTTGGATAGCGATCTGTAAGACAGACAAATGAATCAGTGTGATTCATTGAAACATAATCAAATGAAATCAAAAACAAATGAAAAATAATCCGTATTATTTTTATGATTTGTATACTGCTCAACCGTATTCACTTAAAGTGCATTAATTCAACATACATACGTAATATCATTGTGGGCTCTCGATTAAAGATCCCTCTAAGTTCATTTACCTTTCTTCCCTCCTTGCAGTCTTTCCCGAAATGAATCTTCATATGAGCTTCAACTTTGTGGTCAAGATTCTTGGTGTCTAAGTTGATCATTTTCTCTAAATCGTAATCTGGATATTTCACTTCACCTTTTGCGCATACCTATGAAAGAAAAAAATACTAATGCTCAAGGATTGACTGACGTTTAATGTAACACTATAACTGAAAAGTACAGTTTGCTTGCATTTTGCTATTCTGATTGTTGCTTATGGAAGTCAAAATGTAATTAAGTATCACGATGAAGAAAATTGTATATGAACTTTGTGAGGAGAGTTTCTTACTGTTATTATACTTCGTAGAGGATAATATTTATTTACCTTCAAATTTTCATCAGATGAAGAGAGTGGGCTCTTTTCGAAAAGCATGTCCAATTTATGGATGAGTTCGTCTTCATCGTACTTGTAGACCATTTTTCCTTCGACCTTCCTTTCTTTTTGGCCACGACCTGTGATTTCGCCCTTCACTATATGGCGATGGAATTCATCATTGGAATCTTTTTTGTCCTTATCTTCATCTTCTTCATCTCCATAGGAAGATTGGCTCGTGCTCTTTTCATTAATACCCTTGTATTCGTATTTCAGAGTTGCTTCCACCTGTGAAAGCAAGGAACAGGAGAATTAAACTAAAGCTAAGACATTTCTGGTTTCATTTCAACTACAATGAAAGTGATAGATCAATCCTTTACCTCTTTTGTGGATCCCGTGTTAGCAGGCGTCATGGCAATGTCCACAGAGTAAGGATGCATGTAAGGGTTGGTGAGCCAGTAGTAGAATTGCTGACGCATGTCATTCTCCTCGAGGAAACTCTGCCAGGATCCAGCGTCATTCCAGATGTCGGTGTACTGGGTTTTAACTTCTAAACCAAGACCTAGCATGTCGTGAAGATATTCATCTTCGAACTGTGGAATAGAGAAGAAAGGTAGTTATAATTAGTGTTTCATTAATTACTAGTTATAAAGTTATAAATAGACTAGTTATAAATCACTTTTTGATAAGACGTAACTTATAAAAAATATAAATTAATAATTTTCAAACGCATCCGCAAAAGCTGTCTCTTGTATGTATGTCTCTATTATAACAATAAACCAAGGCCTACCATGCTACTTGACTTTGCAACAAAGTTAGAAACTTTATTTTATCCGTTTAATTAGTTTATTTATTTGGATATATTCAGCCATTTAATTTAGTCGATTAAAATTAATTAGCTAGCCTTGTTATGAAGATGGGAGCCATGTTTCCGAGAGAAACTCCTGTTTCTTAATTTTTGCAGATCCACCTTCTATCACACCACATTTGATATAGGAGATGGAGGCTTGTTGGCATGAATCTCATATTAGCCGAGTTAGAGACTAATGTGACTGACACATGTCAGCGATATTATCTCTTTTTGATTATTCTGGCTAAACAAATTGGTACCTATTCATAGTTTTCTAACCCAGCAACACGGTCGCATAAACGATAATAAACCATCTGGTATTTAATATTTCTAAACAAGAATTGCTGCTAAATTAGCATTCTCACATCTTTATTTATTAACACTGATAGGATATGGATTTTGTTTTCGGATATGTTCGTTCTTGATGTTGGCCTTATTTCAGCCTCCATGGAATAAGGAACCTGGTCTAAAATTCTGCATTGCCTTAAGAACAACCATCTTATCAGCAGAAAACGGGCTTGCCGAGATGCAATAAATCTAGCTAAAAGAACTCGCTTTCAATTTTGGAATTTACAAAGATTTCTTCAGTTATACTATATGTAAACGATTCTTATTCACCCACTTTAACCATAATTATCCATATTTTAGAAAGAATAAGAATGGGAAACCCATTCGAAAATGGGAAACAGAATTCTAAAACTTGTAATGTGCAATGTATAGTACAAATGAACAGCAAATAATGTGTTGAAAGTTTCTCCTTAATTAATGAAGAGAGCCATATGGATTGTTAGCTTGCATTATAAAGACTGTTTACTTACCTCTTCGAATTCCTCTTCCTTGTGGAGTGTTTTGTAGTCTTTGCTTTCTTCTCTAGGGACTGGCGCTTGTTTTTCGTAGGATTCAATGTAGGTGAATGCTTCCGTATGGTGATGATAGACGTCTCGTGGAACATCAGGGGTGAGTTTCAGTGACACCTTGGGTTTAGCTAGGTTAACTTTAAGATCAGCATCGATGGGCAAGGAGAGGATTGTGTGACCGTGTATCCCTACACCAACAACGGTTTTCATACTTGGTGCAATAATTTTCAAAGTGCTGAATACCTCCTTGTCGACACTGTGAAACATAAATAAATTAAATATAATTTTTATCTTATATATATGTATAATACTATTTAGAACATTAATTATGAGTCTCTTTATATCTAAATAGTAAATGAGCATTCCTATACGAATCGGATATTATTCTGTTTAATTTTACATTAATTTTAGCTGTTCACATAAAACTGTATTAAAAATTTCATAAATATTATTATGTTATAGTATTAATATTAATCAACTTCGTAATATTTATTTGGTTTGATCACGATTTTGCATGTAAATCATTATCTATTTACTGATGAATAAACTCGTCTAATTTGGCCAATTTCTCAGAATTGTTTCTTACTAATTGCCAATAATCGCTAGTTCCGTTATTGCTTTTGATTTTTAACTTTGTGGTGATTATTTAATGACACTTTTATATAAATATCATTCGAAACAAAAATTGCACTGTTGAATTCGAAATTATCCACTTTACATGTAGGCTCAGTTTTGCGTTTACAATATCGCTAAAACAGCGTTTGAAATGTGTAATATGTTTATCGAAAATTGATCGAGAAGAACCATCTGGTTTATATTTAACTGTAAATATATTATGCTGCACATGATTACAAATTAATCAACCAACTTTGAACAAACAAATCGAAAAACTTTCACTCAGAATTTGAAATTCCAGAAAATAACAAATTACAGTTTAAAAGTTAGGATTAATAGCAAATCAGTCAACCAGAATTCAATCAAAGTGAATATTACTAATATTTTTTTCGTTTGCAACACTCATATCAGTAAAGCATAAGAAATGTTTTTTTTTTCTAAATGTTGAAAAATCAGTAAAAGTTTCTTAGTAATAAAGGAGTTTCTAAAACAACCACTAAATAGCATCTAAAGCCAAATTTTTTGAGAAAATGATTTTAGAAATAGTGTGTGAAGCACTTACATCAACTCGCCCTCAACTTTAACCTGGATGTCGATTGGAATCTGCTCAGAACCTCCTTTAGTAGAGCCTGGAGAAATATCCACCTTGAGGTCCTCGTTCTTGTAATGCACGTACATGGGGATTTTAAAATCGGTCATTACTGGCAGACCCAACTCGTTAGGGATTACATGAATCTTGTCAGCTGCTAGAGTGAAATGCTTGTAATCCTCTTGCAATAGTTCACTCAATTTGGTTGGCATGGTCATCATATCTGTCAAAAAAAGTGTATAGAGAATGAGCTGTACTGAAATTAAACGCAGAAGAGCGAAGAAAATTATTTAGAGATTAAATATACTATGAACCCCTTTTCATCCTCAAACACTCCTCTCTCTCTCTCTCTCTCTCTCTCTCTCTCTCTCTCTCACTCCTCTCTCTCTCTCACACACACACACACACGCACACACACACGCACACACGCACGCACGCACGCACACACACACACACACACACACACACACACACACACACACACACACACACACACACACACACACACACACACGCACGCACGCACGCACGCACGCACGCACGCACGCACGCACGCACGCACGCACGCACGCACGCACACACACACACACACACACACACACACACACACACACACACACACACACACACACACACACACACACACTTTGTTCCAATATATTAAGGAACCCATTTTTCCCTGTCTTTCAAATACCCCGTCCCCCACACATACATTATTGATATTTTATTCCTCAATGCAGTTTCGCATGTGTTTTATAAAATTATAAGGCTATGCATTTACAATCTTTAGATATGTATAACAAAAATTATTTTTATTTTTTCTTTATTTTCGTTGTGACTTTTTAAACAAAATCGAACTTTATATAAAACGTCATCATCCATAACTTACCTTCTTTGATGAGGCTGTCGATTGTTGATTCATCAAATGGCCAGTAAATAATATCGTGTCCCATTACTTTAACAAATACGTGACCGTGAATAGGTTCGTATTCTCGTGTGCTGATATCGAGCTATAAAAAAATAAATAAAAAATTAGATTCTGCTCTATATCATAGCTGATATTAAGTTGTTGCATATAGAACATAATCTGAACCAAAAGGAGAAATGCAGTCAGTAGTATTTATTTTAATTATCACTTATATTGCTAAAAATAATGCTAAAAGGTAAAAAAAGTACCTTTTGTTCAATTTCTTTTAGTTCTTTTTCAACTGTATTCATACCACCCGAAGTTTTGTGACCATCCCGCATGCTAGGTGTTGATTTCTTGTACAGAGGTCCGTCAGGGCCGAAAATTTTATCGAAAATTTTCTCAAGGCCCACAGCGTGATACCCCATGCTCAGAGTGTTGTACGCCTGACTCAGCATGTAAGTATTGGTCTTGAGGTGTACAGAACGTGGTACGTAGCTCATGTTATTGGAAATCATCGATATCTGAGTGAAGCCGCCATAATCGAAATCATCTAAAAAAAGAGCCAGACAGACGGACAGAATGAATATTAAAAACAAAATAGTGCAAACTTCTCATGACATTATTAAGATATTACAAAATGCCACATTATTTTTACCCACCATCATAGCCTGTGTTGTAGTAGTTGATGGAATCGGTGGAATCCATGTCCATCCAGTCGTCATAGTAATCCTCAAGGATGAAGGACATATCATTAATTCGGTTGGAGCTGAAATGTAATGAACATTAATTAAATAAAGGATTAACAGCATATTCATGACCATTATTTTCATACAGGTTGATTGAAAGTCATTACATCTTCGTCCACTTACATCAGTTTGTGGCAGGGATGTGTGGAGTTGGCCAAGTAGTAGAAGGTGCTGTACACGTAAGCTGCTACCTGTTGATCATCTTCGTCATCCAGAGATCGTGCAATGGTTTCCAGCTCGTAAAGTTCGGGCTCTGTGGATATAATAACAGAGAATGCAGCAATCCTAATTTCATGATCTTCTGAATCGTCGAAATAGATTGGCATCAAAAGATTTAGAACCTGTTAAGAAAATATACACATTGTCAATATGATTTTTTAATTTGAAATCTGAAAGCATTTGTGTATTTCACTCTACATATACATGTATATTGCAAATATTAGATTTGTTATTCTTGTACAGGTAATGCTTTTAAAATAATCTGAGTATATATATTATACCATATTTTTCTTTAAAATGTGTTTACCTTTTCGGGATGTCTCTGAGCAACACGGCGAAGAGCCCAAACTGCTGCCACTCTCTCGTGCACTGAAAACTCTTTCTCGTTTGTCAGATATGGTTTCAAGTACTGAAGAGTTTCCTTGATACCGAAGTTGCCAGCAATCTTGATATTGGGAATGTTATTGCTTGCATGTTTACTCATCGCTTGCTGTTCTTCCATACGCTAAAATACAAACACACATTTCAAATAAATTCAACCTCCAATGAGAAAAAAAAGTACAAAATATATCAACTCTGTTTTGTTTTTACAGACAGAGAACAAAATTAAATTTTATATATCTTAAGCATGCAAACATGTAGTTGTAAAAAATACTTTGATTATTGAATTATTTATTCGGAATCATCACAGGGAAAAACAGAGTTTCCCCTATTATGTGTAAACAAGATCTAATTTAAAATAATTTATCGGATTGATGTTGTATTATCTGACCATTGATGTTGGATATTTTAAGTTACGTGTAAGTAAGATGGAAAGTGTTATTACCTTCAGATATTTAGCAGCTGTTTTAGGAGTGCAGCTTTCGTCTTCTAGAGTAACATGCTCATCATCTGATTCGTTGTATTTCACACATGAATGATAAACCAAGTTGCTCATGGCGAGGTAGCAGGTTGAGACAAGCTCATCGTCTTCCTTGATGATAGGTTCTTCGCACAGTTCCTGCAATAATGAACACAACATACGGTTAATATCCATAGCGTTTTTTTTAATTTGAAATGGACAAATCTTTAAGATAAATGCAGTGTATTAGCATAAAAGACTAATTTAAAAATTGACAATATTATTTAATATGTTAAAATTAAGAAACAAAATACAAAACTTTTGAATTAGTGTAAAAATAGCACAACTGATAATTGAATAAGAGAAAAATGATGACAAATCTGTACTTACCATTATTTCGTCCATAAGCTGTTCACTTGGCTCCTTGATACTCATTGGCGCACTTTGGATCAAATATTTTGCTTCCTCCTCTGAAACACTTTTAGATTTGATCATATCTTTGATCATTAGGATAGCAGGGTTTGTTCCGACATCAGATAAAGCATCCAAAAAGATTTTTCTAAAAATAAAATTGACATCCTCTAATTTCTCGATAAACACAGGTACATATTATGAATAATTTAAATTTTTCAACGAGAGTACAAAATATTAAGCATTAAATTATTCAAAATAATTATGAGTGGATCCAACGAAGTAATTCTATATCGAATTATGAATATAAGTTTCGATATTACAGTAATATTAATAATATTAAAGTACTGTTCGTTTCTTGTCTACAGCTGACATGCTTACAAATAAGGTGTACTGATTTAAACAGCGAAAAATTATATTCCCTTGGAAGTTGTCTTTAGATTTATTTTGAATTCATAGTTTAAAGTAATAATAACTATATTTTATTATTAAACAATTCTTAGAGATACAGGTATGTTTGTAAGCATAGTTTCACAGCAACATTATATTAAATATAATTTATGAGAACTATATATGCTTTCGCATATGTTGCAATCTTTGATTAACAATATCACGCATGTATTTATGTCTATGTTTATTGACGGCTTCGTAGCAGAGGCGCAGTTAACATCAACATCGCGTTTAGATTCAAATAACCTTGTTTCGAATGCAGTCTAGAAGTTAATGAGAATATTTAGGCCGAAGGTGAGTTAGATGAAGTAATACAGAAGTGGTCGGGTTCTTCTTCGTAAACAGGTTTATCATTCCACACAAAAAATCTCTTTCAATTAACAGATATAATGCATTAGTGCCATGCCCATAGTTGCTTCTGCAGTAATTCAAAATAACTAAACCGTACTAAATAACCTTGCGATGTGTTTCATATTGTAAGAGAATTGCGTTATGGTCCTCGTTTTGATAAAGCCTACGGTTACGTTGATAGGTTGTCACCTAAGCTGTTGGTGCAGTTGTATGTGTTTTCCACCTGTTCTCAAGAGGCACGACAAATAGTTACTTTGCTGGTTGGTGAATATGTGATGTCTTAGTCATTAGTTGACTACGATTTTCTTCGCTTACTAAGAGGAAAGTTATAATTGAAGCATGCTATTTATATATGGTATTAAAAGTGAGAAATCGGCTCATGGTTTTATCACTAAACAGGGGATGATGATGCAAAGTCTGTTTAAAATGTTCAACTTCTTACCTTTCCATATTCTCGATATTCCCAGAGCGTGCCTGTGGAGAACCAGGGATGGTGTCTTTCACTTCCTTTATCTCCTCATAAGACAGAGCTGACATAGTTTTCACTAGCCTCAAATATTTTCTTGGGATGTTGTTCTTCTTCCTACTCTCGATAGGAGATTTGCTTTCATCGCGTTCTGCAAGCTCCTTGATCAGTCCTTTGACCTGAAATAATGATATTATTGATGATTAAAATAAACCGAAAATAATCGAGGACACATAAGTTAACTATACATATTTTCACTGTGTAAACCTAAACGAATGGTTATTTTTATGCACGTATATGTTAAGGATTTTTAATGACTAGGTTATGTATGGGATCAAATATGTAGACAAACATGAATAACATCACACCTCGCTTGGAGAAGAAGATAATCCGTATAGGTTGTATAAGTAATGGGGTTTCTTCAGTTCCTCGTTTCCTCCTTTTTCAATATTTCTTTCATCTTCCACTTCGAAAATCAGGGAATCGTACGTTTCGGCATCGCCGTCCATTGTGAGTTGCTGATCAATTGGTTTTTCTTCTATTAACTCCATTGTACGACTAAGGAAAGAAAACAAAATTCTCAGTAATCAGGCTAAAATACCCTAATAAAAGAATTATGTTAATTGTAAATGCACTGAAAATTTATTGTACGTTCAATTTGTTTTGCCTTTATAATTACTTTATAGGTAAATATATTTTCCTTGGCATACAGAAATTATATACCGTACTTTGCATAGAATTTCAGAATGTTTAGGAAATTTTATTCACCATAACCATGTCGTAATGCCTAATCGTATTACAATCTGATCATCATCTGAGGTTGAAACATTTCTTTCTGTTGATATATGAAAGCAACATTCTCTCTCTCTCTCTCTTACACACTATATGTATGTAAGAGCTGTCACACAAATTTTCGCATATATAAGTGCTTACTTCAAGTAGATGTGGAGTTCCTGTCCCTCATCCCCAAAAGGATTGTACACTATATCGGCTTCATTTTCTATATACTCGATTACGAAGTTGTTACGATCACCTCGGATGTCGTAATTGTAAATAGCATTGGCATGGAACAGCTCCTAGAAGAGTAAGAAATTAAAGCAAATTATGAACCTATTTTTGCATGATTCACAATGATATGATAGCGCAAATCAATAACAGAAGTAAAAGTGCCTGGTAATTTTTTTGCGTATTTTGCTTATGTAAATAAAATATTTTAACCAAAATGCTAATAAATTCGAATATTGCATTGAAAAATAGCCAATCCTCACCAGTTGATCTGATTCGCATTCTACACAGTCGTCACCATAGAGACTAGACACTGCCCAGTAGGGTCTGTTCTCACAGTTTTTGTAGTTGATGGTCTTGGTTACGTTGAGTACATTTTCTTCTTCTGTCTCTTCGTCTGGTTCGCTTGTAATGACGTAAGCGGTCTCGCATTCTCCACCGATGCTGTCCTGCAATGTTAAAATCTTCGTTTAAGCAAATCAATTATCTATGCAAGATTAAGGCTGCATCTGCAATTCTAGATGGCTAAATTATAGTTACTAAATAATATAATGGAACTATTAGGCTATCATGTTTCATTTCTATAAGTGTAATGCAACTGTCAAGATAAAAAGTTGATAATGAGATGAACATTTATAGATTCATACCTCCATTACTTTAAAGTAGTCGGCATTCTCATCCTGCTGACGTTTGGAACTTTCCATATGCTCCTTAATGGAATTTTTACCCTGAAGATTAAGCTGGAACATGCTAAGCAGACCTTTCCTCAAGTTTACTGACCATTGCGGGTCATCCTTCGAAACCTGCATACGTTTTACCTAAAAGTAGAAAACAATATTAATTAGAAATAATAAAGAAAAATAAATCTTGGTATTCGATATTGAAATATTGATGGTAAATATTGATTATAGAAAATTTTCGCATACCATTCCATTTTCCATTTCAACCTTGAATGGGTTGGTGACATATTTTTCATCAGGTACCTTCTCCATTTTAAACTCATAATTATCGATATCATCGATAATGTCATTTTCCAAACCAACCTTCGGGTCATCGATCTGCAAAAAGAAACCGATGTGCGTTTATCAATAAATCATTAAAGATGAAACTTTTGGATTTTAATTATAGACACCTGTTAAGATTGATAGGACAGAAAACTACTCATTAATATATGTACAGTATATTTTTGCAGATACTTATATATTTCTTCCCATGTGTATGACTTTTGTGTGCTTTTATATATGCTGATGATTCGGAAAGATGTAAAACAGAAATCTGATCTCCATTAACGGAGACAAGAATAGAATAAGCGAAGCGATAGGATGACGAGCAAGTTTGTGGATACTTTTATACGAAATAAGAGAAATTAGCCGACATATTAAACCATCAGTACACAAGACAGTATTCAAACGAAGTTTAGCATGCCATTCTGAGCTTTTAGAAATAAAACAGTTCATAAAAGATTGGACACAACTGCAGATTTTAAGTTGTATAAAAATTATGAAAATAAACAGATGGCATCAATGACAGAATCATATTAAAAATAAAAATATTAGAAGGGAGCCTGACATTATTAGCATTCAGAAATGTGTGAGCAGAGCTAACTTCGGTGGTATGAGCACTTACACAGAATGGGATGGGAAAGGTACAAAAGAGATGCTTTGCGGAGAAAAAGAACCTGAGGAAGACCACGATCTAGGTAGTTTGATCCAGTTAGAAAACAGAAATACAAGATCTGAGTATTTTATTTCTGAGATAACAGATTAATTTGAACGCCAACTTATTTAGAGGAAGTTAGTGATAATAAGGTGAGTTAACCTACAGGAAATCAGAAATTCTCACATTTGGCGATAGATATTTATAATAGTGGCAAAATGCAACAATATTGAAATGAGAACAGATGAAACAGCACACGAATTCTTCATTAGAACTGCGCCGCTTATCAGGTTATTAAACACACCATATGTTTAAGAATCCGATGGGAGTGGGAAATTCTGCTCCCTGATAAGAACGGCTACCTCCCTATTAGTTTTTTTTTTTTTTAATTCTTATAAAGGTTCTTCTCTGCCTATATCGAATTCAAAGTCTCACATTCTTCCAACCTAAGTGTCATATTGATAATGACTTGATACTGTCACTTATGAAGCGACCGGATATAGAGATGAATAAACCTTGATTACCAACAATGATAAAAGTTCGTTTCATGTGGTGTTATACTCGAGTCCTTAAAGTATGTGATATGGAGGAAACCAACCCTTATTGTTATGTGAAATATATTGCAGATGATGTTAAAATAAGCGACATGGCAAGATTTACGATTTATTCTATATTTTAACAGCCTGCATTCACCAACTGCTACATTCTGATATTTAATATAAAAATAAATTAGAATCCTTGATTTGAAGTCCATGGTATTAAATATAAACAGTGTTGAGGTGTTTAATATGGTTCTCCAAAACATGTTGCGTTACTTTTGAAAGTCGACAAGTACTTTTTCCGATAACTGATGTAGTTGTGCAATTCCCTTTCTTTAATTTGATGCTTGATGTGATTGGCTTGGTATTAGAAATAAATAATAAACAGCTAAAGCTTTGAGGCTAGATTAACTGATTCAGTATGATCATTTTCAGAACATTTTTGGATGCTAACAGATGCAACATAAGGATCCAAAGCTTCCTTGCTGTAGTTTCAACTTGTGATGAGCATGTCGTCGTATTTCTCATGGCCTGCTGTGGACACCCGACATGTTCCCTTCTACATAACAAGCATTTTGCCACTAAAAATATAAATAACTTATGTACTATTTTTGTATGTAGCGCGTACTATAATGCCTTCCAAATAGCTACTTTCTATAATAATGATAATCACTTTAAATTGGCCATGGACGTGCATTCTAATTCTAGAAATGCTAATTATCCTGAGTTCCATTACGATGTTTGCTAGTTATGAATAAACGAAATCATTTCAGTATCTACAGTGAAATAATTCTGAATAACATGCATTTTTGAAAATGGTAATCTTGATACTTACCTTCATCATCAGCTGATTTTGAGTGGCTTGGACGATCACCTCTTTATCAAAAGCAAGAACAGCATATTGGGGTTTGAGTCCAGGGAATCCAGCCTTAATATATCCTTGATAACGGTAAACATACTGCCGATTCTGAACAAAACCTGTAGAAAATGTGATATTTTACATCATTCAATCTTGGTGTTAACAATATTAACAACATTAACAATATAATCTGATTTTTGTAATGAATTATAAGCAATTATTTAAGAACTTAATTAACATAAATTTAATATCGCAGTTTCTTCTTCGAGGCAACTGAGAAGAATGCAAACGATTTATTGGTGAAAACGCAACTTTCATGCTATTAAGATAATGTTGCTTGAAGAACATCTCTTAAATTTGAATTAAAGAGATGAATTTAAGTATTCGCTGGAACATTCGTTGAAGTAGACAGTGACTAGACGATACTTCGAACAGTTTTCAGATTTTGTTAATGATGGGAAGACTGAAATAAAGAGCCATGAGGATTCACTTCGGCGATGCAAAATTATACAAATTAAGTGGATATTGAATCCAACATTATTTCAAAGCCGAATATATATAGAAACTACAAGCGCTTCGTGCCGAATATAGAAACTTTACTCCACTTTACGTTTTTACTCCACCTTTGTTGCCCATGTCTCCTGAAAGGTTGCTTATACTTGGATCCGCCGAAACTTTTATAGTTTTCTATATTCGGCACGAAACTCTTCTATTTTCTTATATATATATATATATATATATATATATATATATATATATATATATATATATATATATATATATATATATATATATATATATATATATATATATATATATATATATATATATATATATATATATATATATATATATATATATATATATATATATATTCTTATATTATATATATATTCGGCTTCGAAATAATGTTGGATTCAATATACACATAATTTGTATAATAATGGGAAAATAATAATATGTAAATATTTAGTGATGCATCGTTGGGTAGGAAGAAAAAATTTGAAATGTGGAAAGGTCAACGAACAAACTAAAATTTGAAGATGTTTACGGTTGAATCATCCGAAGTTTCGACTAGTGCAAGACATTTCTGTGTAAAAGTTATGCGTTAACAACCTTGCATGCTTCTCCTATTTTACCAGATTTCATTATTGGCAACACTTCTACCTACCCGTAATAATATAAAGAATGCAGTTACAAGTATATAATTACATTTACGATTCAAATGATTTTTTGTTTGAAAATTGGTATCGAAGAGACTTTAATCCCTTCGCTCATGGTTATTTTTCTTGTGGTCAAAATTTCCATTTACTTCACACTTATTTACACTTTTCAATTCACTGTGATAGTTTTAGTAATTATAATTTTTTTTTAAAAAAACGTTTACTAATTTTGATGTTTTATTTTTGGGAACCACTGAATTTGAGAATATACTTCCAGCTTCCCATTCGGTCTCTTGCAAATATTTGATCGCGCCTCATCGTGTTTGCGTTATGTATCGAATGACTATGAACGGATTTGTCAAGATCTTAAGAGTGAGTTGATTTTTTACGTATTTAAAATGCTCCATTTTGTTTTTATTTTCATCCTTCTAATCATAGGTTTGGTTTAAGTGTGCCCTCTTGTTTAACAAAGCTTTGCTTATTTAGTAACCTATAATTAACAATATGTAGAACAATGTGCAGAATAATCGTATAATGTGTACATAATTACAAAACAAAATAGCTAGTAACAGCTGATCGCCCAGTCAAAACATCCATTCTAAGTGAGTGAATGCCTTCATACTGCTCGATGTATATGTTGTGATTTATTTCACTTGCTGTAGTTAAAGTTATTTTTAGTCATCAGTTTACTGTTAAGTTAAATGAACGTGTTTCTAAAGTGCTTTTAAAGATGAATAAATGGATAATTAAGAAGGAAAGTAACGTGGAGCCGATTGCTTCTACATCTACGACTACGTCATCATTCCATGTGAGTAAAGAGGTGAATTGAGCAGTAACTAAAAGAACATTAAATGTCAAACAATCAAGTGATAAAAAAAAAATTTAAAAAAAAACGTAAATACCATGATCATATTCATGATATTTACGTTGGCTTTACATCGACAGGAAATTTAGTAGAACCAAATCCACAATGCGTTGTTTACTCTGAAGTCCTGTCACAAAATTCTATGAAACTGTCTCTTTTACGCGACACTTTTAAACAAAACATGAGCATTTAAAAAATGAGCCCTTAAGCAATATTGAACGTGTTTTGGAAGACTGTAGCAGACTTTTTTTTTTTTTCACATTTGACGACTTATGGTCACTCCCGTACCGCGCAGTGTTTTGGGAGTAAATATCATGAATCATATTGTAGTCTTCTGCTAGAATAAGTGGTAGGATTCCAGATTCCCTTAACACACTAGAGTTTGTAAGACAATAACAAGCATCCATGCCCATGGCGGGATTCGAGCCCGTAGCCTTTTGACTGGAGAGCAGATACTCTAACCACTCGGCCATCCAGGCCAGCAAGTAGAAAAAGCAGTTGAGTAGCAGATAATCCGTAATTAAGCATTTTTTGGTGTAGAGAAAATTGCACTTAAAGCCTTAAGCCTTGAAATTGCCAAAGCAGGAAAGGCTCACACAATAGGCGAGTTCCTCATTCTTCCAGCAGCGGAAGAATGAGTCAAAAGGAGGTAAACCTTGTAAAAACCATTCCTTTGTCAAACGACACAGTTTCTAGGAGAATTAAAGATTTGGCCTGTAATATTAAGGAGACCAACAAGCTATTCAATGTATCCGGTGGTTTGCTACACAAGTGGATGAGTCGACAGACATAGCTGGGCTAGTTCAATTACTTGTTTTTATGGATGGAAAATTCCACGATGCAGTATATGAAGATAGTTTACTTAGTAAGCCTCTCAAAACTTCTAGTACATGTGAGGATATTTTTAATATGATTAATTTTTGCATAAAACAAACTTGAATGTAAAAATTGTATTTCTGTATGTACTGACGGAGCAAAAGCAATGATTGGTTATATCACAGGACTAGCAGGTGGTATAAAACATGTTGCACCAGAATGTAAGTTCTAATTTAACTATCAGCGCTTCACTGTGAAGCGCTGATAGTTAAATTTTTCTCTGATGATTTAAAAAAGAGTTCTCGATGAAGGTATACAAATGGTTAATTTCATCATAACTCAATCATTGAAGTCTCGACTTTTTTTTCAGTTATCTGTGAAGAAATGGATAGACTGTATAAGAGATTGCTGCTTCACACAGAAGTACGTTGGTTGTCACTAGAAAAATGTTCTTTGTCGTTTATTTAATTCCACAACGATATAGGCCTTATTTTTTTCATGAACCACGAGTTTCGACTTTCTTTGATACTACAAGACTTCGATTGGCTTTTACAGTTAGCATATTTAGCTGATATTTTTTTGGGGGAAATGAATATTTGGAACGTATCATTGCAAGGAGACAATGTTGACGTTGTGTTCTATGTTGAGAAGAAAACAGAGGCCATGGTAAAAAAAATATCTCTGGTAGAACGGAATTAAAAAGAACAGCTGTGACCAATTTCAGCGACTAGATTCATTTCTTAAAGAAAATGAGCAAACGATTGCAGATTTTGAAGACAGACAACAAATAATCGTTCACTTAAGCATTCTTATAAGGCAGTATTTTCCACCCCCTGATGAAACGCAAGAATGGATTCGAGACCCCTTCACATTTGATTTGGAAAACTGTAAGCTTCCTTGTCCAGTAAAGTAGAGTTTATTGAGATATCTTGTGTCAATTCTTTAAAAAAGCATTCATTCGAAAAAGCCATTGATTAGTTTATGGATTGGAATGAAGAAGGAATATCAGCCTTTGTCAAAAGTTGCAGTCATTTATATTTGTTACTTTTCACAAAAACTTGTCTATGTGAAACTGGTTTTTCATATTGAACTGCTTTAAAAAAATAAATATATGAACAGGCTGATATTATTATTATTATTATTATTATTATTATTATTATTATTATTATTATTATTAGAACGGATAACTCCAAGGAGTCCTTAGACTCATCGAGGGAGGCCCTAACATCATGTCAAGAACAACTATTCAACATTCACACAGTATCTATCATACTTCGCCTTGAACTCATTTACAGTCATGACACCCACAACAGACTCTGGCAGCTTATTCCACTCATTCACCAATCATTCTTACCCAGCTTCCATGGATCTCCCCTAGTCCTACCGCCACCACCAGTCCTATTCTCAAAAATATCTTCGGTCTTATAGAAACCCTTCAGTAATTTAAATGTCTCAATCATATCGCCCCTTTTCCGCCTATCAGCCAATTTCTGCAACCCACAAATCTTCAATCTGTTCTCATAAGGTTCATTCCATAGACCTGCTATCATCTTGGTCACTCGTTTCTGGATCCTCTCCACCTCCTCCCCATCAAGAAGAAACTCTATGCGCAAAAATCTGGGCACCGTAGTCTAGATAGGGTCTTATCAAGGCTCGATACAGAGGAACAATAACCTGTTTGTTCTCTGCTCGTCAAAGTATTTTTCAGCAACCAAGTGATTTGATGAGCTGATTTAGCTATTTTTGCGATGTGCTCCCCCTAAACTTCAGCTCCCTATCCACCAACACTCCCAAATCCCTGGCCTCTTCAATCTCCTGGAGTACAGTTCCAACAATGTGGTATGCTGCTGCTAATCTTTTCACCCCAAATTGCATAACTTTACATTTTGCCACATTAAATTGACATCCATTCTCCTTAGCCCAGCCCTCCAAGCTATCCAAATCATCCTGTAAGATTTTGACATCTGCATTCACTATTGCCCTATCCAACTTTGCATCATCAGCAAACAAATGAACACTTCCTCTCAGATCCTTTCTATCGTTAATTAACAAATTAAACAGTAGTGGTCCAAGATCAGAACCCTGTGGCACACCATTAGTCACAGGCCGTCTTGTGGACTCTACTCCCGAGTAAACCACTCTCTGATATCTCTCCGTCAACCACCCTCCTATCCATCCCACCAACCCTATATCCATCCCCATATGCTGCAGTTTACTAATTAGAATTCCATGTGGTATCCTGTCAAAGGCCTTAGCAAGGTCCAGTAGAATCACTGTAAACGTAAACCCATTACCCTTATTCAGTTCAGTCGTAACTGTGTTATGAAACTTGAGCAAGTTACTGAGGCATGAGCTGCCCTTCACAAAACCATGCTGTCCCTCACACAGTATCCCATTTTCATCTGTCCATTCCTGTATTGTCCTCTTGACTATTTTCTCCAAGACCTTGACAACGTTTCCTGATATGCTAATCGGTCGGTAATTTACAAACATCAATCTTGGAACCCCCTTTATGCAGTGGAACTATTTTCCCCTCTTTCCACCCCCTCGTGACTAACCCAGACCCGAGACTCAAATCAAACAAAAGGGTCAAGGGCACTGACAATTCTTTAGCCGCTTCACGTACGACACGAGCTGGTATACCATCCATCCAATTCACATTAAGGTTTTATAATAGACTATTCACCTCAATTCCCATATAAGCTATTGGTTCCTTCATTCCTGCAATGTCACCGTCTGGATGATATACTCTTGCAAAGTGCTCGCTCAGTAATTCCACTATATCAACTGATTCGGTTACCTCCCTACCATCAGCATTCTTTAAAATCATTCTGCCATATACATTTTTTCTTTTACTTGCTACATATCGAAAAAGCTGTTTGTGATTCTCTTTAGCTTGCATGGCTAATTTTCTTTCATAATCCGCTTTTGTTTTTCTTACCACACTCGTTACCCTTCTGGCCTGCGCTTTATACCATTCATGTGCCTGCAGGTCACCTTTCTCCTTAATAATGATTGTGGAGTGAATGTGTGCAGAAAGTGAGGATTCAAAGTGTGTTTCAGGTCGCGAGAGTGATATCGTTGTTGAAATATCGATGATGACTTGCGACTCTATCTTAGCAAGATAACCCCTACCATTGATGAACTGTGCAAGCGTAAACATTTTCTATTCTTAAAGTGGTGAATAGAACAGTGAGAATAGCAAAGTGGAAATAAACCATCTAAGATGTTATGCGTAAAAGAAAACAAATAGTTCTAAAATTCTAATAGAAAAAATATCCACCAGAATGGAGTTATTGAAGATATAATGACAATGAAATTTGTAGCTAAATTTTCTTATGTAAATCTACTCATGCACCGTTACTAAACATATAACACTACATTACCGTATGTGTGAAATAGCCTACTGCGAGAGAAAATAGTTTGGATGGAATTCGACTGTTTACTGCATTTTAAGATTTTCGAAATAGTAACGTGAAAGTGCAAGCAGTTTGAATCACTTTGTTTTACTCATTCACACTGTTCCAGAGATCTCCATAAAACTTTGTAGACAGAACTGGTGTACGACCAACCGAGCTTTCTTGAGATGCTCGAGTTTCTGCATACCACGAAAGCTAGGCGGGTTGCATATCAGCATATGATGCATTCTTTGACCCATTCGTTCTTGCTGTCAAACTACCAACCAGTAATATTGCTATAGCGGTCTCGGAGAAGACTTTCGACAAAAATGATCAGAATGTTGGCGCACCCAGAACGGCTTCAACATGCCGGGCATATTGCGTTTCTGCACAATATTTTGCTTAAGAACAAGCTGCTGTCCAGACTCAATATCTATCTCCATATGCTTTTTTTTTAGTTCCTCGCCATAAAATTACCGCATAAAGAAGACGCACTTGAATTGCGGGCAGCATTAATCTCAAAGGAAGACTTCCAGTGAACGGAAACTCAGCGAATAAATTAGCACTATTCTGAAGTAAATAGCAATTATCTATAACTCCATTAAGTCTATATATTGGGTATGAGCCAGTCTACGAACTTCCCAATGGGTTATTACTAGATTTCTTTGCTTCTTATGTTCACCTTGTTTAGCTACTTATTATAACCATTTCCCCTCCCCTACCACGGTTTACACTGTTGATGTCTAACTGGGTGATATCACCCAATTAAACTAATTAAAACATTTTATATGAATTTTATGAAAGGTTTCTGTTAATCTTCCAACGTTTTACGGATATCTTCGTTTTGATTTGTTTTCTCCTTCCGATTTTTATGTTTTTAATCATTACTAAATTTGACGCTTACATTTACGCTGATGTATTTGAGTGCGTTGGTGTCGATTCTCAAGTCGTTACCCCTTTCCCCCCAATGACCAAGCGAGTTCCTTGCTATTCTCTCTCTCTCTCTCTCTCTCTCTCTCTCTCTCTATCGTCCCCCATATCCCAGAGAGGTTCTGTAGGGCTCATACTCGGAAGAGTCAACACTTTGATAACACCTGAAAGAAAGTTGACTTGGTGTTCGGCGAACCCCTCTCATATAAGATGTTGCTTCTCGAGACATCTGAGGAGTCTCGGTACATGAAAGGGTGTACCTTATCAACCACAGCGGATAGGTACTACTTTGAGATTTATAGAAAACATTGCCGATACCATAATGTTACTGCCTCTTGCCTGTATCTACATCGGAGCGATTCCTAAGGTTTTTGCCGAAATTTTTACCGGCCAACTAGAGAAGTAGCTGGAAATAAGATTCATCCACATAGGCAATTTTTTCCAGTCTTTAATCGTCCAATGTCAGGCACCGTAATTCGAAACCCACTTCGGAGGCAAGCGAAGATTGCGGTCTGCGAAACGCCAGCATTCATCCTCTGGTTAATTAAATTCTGCGGTCAGTCTATAGTTTTTTTTCTTCTGTCAATGGGTTTGGACAATACTGAAAAACCTGTGTTTGTCGTGAGCATCGGTGAGGCGTTAATGCCAACAGGTCTGGTGACTGCTGTTCTCCTTAGTGTCCTACTACTCTTGGCCTACCTTAATTATCGCCCTCCTCCACGGGTTACAGTTTATAGCTTCCTGATTATAGTCATCTTTCAACTGGTATCCTAGATTCAGACCTCTTTGAATCTTTGTCACATTGCTTGTGATGTTACTTGGCAATCTAAAACGAACAGTACCTCACATACCTACTGTAAGATGTGATACTCCTATTACAGCTGTCACCGCGAGAGGAGTACGATTTAGCTAGGTGAAATGGCCGATTGTGAAACAACAAGGGTATCATAATATTTTGAGTTATCTCCGAATAATTGATGTAATGTCGCTAGTATATTGTTTATGCAGGGCTGAATGAAGTGACTTTGGGTCAAAAATATTATATGAAAAATTTGCCAATATTAATAAAAGTGGAGCCACTGTTCTACTTGTATATTAAGTCAATGCTTTTCTGTAGTTTGTATCAATCATCAGCTAACGCCTTTTATTTCCGTATAGGAAGTAGGCGAAGCCGTTTTATCTCTATTTAACTTTTTTGGAGACTGAGTGGGCAGCGTAATCTCTACTGCTAGCCAATCAGAGATAACTGGCCCAAGATTATTACTAATTAAACGGCACTCAGTGAAGAGACGCCATCTCGTGGTCCCTAACACAATATATTTAATATCTGAAATAGCGTGGGTTCTAAGGTCGATTTTTTTTAGTTTACGGGACGAAACACACGAGTTTCCGGGAAAACAAAACCCGCTTGCCCGTTCCAGAGATCGACTAACTCTGGAACCGGTCGAAAAAAGGCCTAGAAAAATTTCCCCTAGTCGCCAACTAGACTCGAAAGTTAAGTCTTCCTTCGTGCGGTCAAGCGTAGTCGTGTGCAAACGCCACATCCACTGAGCTACACAAACTGTAGTTTGTGTTAAGTCGGTATACCTAACCTAGAAATTTCTCAACCAGCATGAGTACACCATATCGCGTAATACACGTTCTTACGATCCAACAACAACAAAATAAGACAGAACACTTCTGTTTTTTAATATCTTTTCGAAATGGAAGGAAAAGTAATACCAAAGTATGTATGGGTTAAACACGCATATACTAAACAACACCTTCTCACCCAGTTTACACTGATAAAAATCCCGCACTAGCCATCGTTTTAGTAGGAATCAGTGCTAAGAAATTTCCGAAATTTGGTGATATAGAAGATATTAGGCATATCACATTACTAGAAAACCCGTAAAGAAAATGGATATAATAATATGGTGATTCTTCCTTCACCGATTTACATCCCCATCCCTCAAAAGTCATCCCAAACTGATAGCGAGTATAAAGGAGATATCACGCTTTTTTATCGAAGAAATACACTATCATTCTGAAATTCACCGAAATACTATAAATCATTCTTAGTCACAATCAGTTAACTAAACAATCACATGTGTGCATAGGTAAGACGAACTATTTTCCAAATAGTTCGTCTTACCTGGCTTAAGACATGTAGATGTATTTGCGCATTTGTTTAATTAAACTATTGGGCTTAAAATGACAGTTAAATTAGGTAAACGTTTTGGATGGTAACTCCGTCATTACTATTATGGTTTGGTTGAAGAAGTAGAGCTTCAGTACTTTCTTTGAATAGCCGTTTATATCTTCACATAGTTCTGTGCAAACCTTTTGTGTTATTATTAACACACCGAATGTTAACTAACTCTAAGGCTCAAAGTTTCCAGTTATTGAAGCCTTTTCGGTTATTCAAATCTATTTTACTGTTAGTTTATTAAGAAACAGATTACTGTTCATTACTGGAATTAATTTCTTGTAAATTCTACTGGAATTAAATTCTGACAATTTTGTTTTAAATGAAATATAAACCAATATACTCACCAGTTCCTGAAACGCTTGCTAGAATAAAAGCAAAGAAAAGGAAAATGTTAAATATCACCTTTAGAACGATCATCATATGATGCATTATATTCAAATAATGAAATGCAAGATATTACTTTTATTCTTAGAATTCTTTTAGTTATTTAGTCAAAAGGGATATGCATTATTAATGACAATATTTAATATCTTAATATTGACTTAAAATATTGGAAAATATGCCTTTTCCCTGTTACGCCCGGATTGGCAAGAGAGAACTAAATAAATATTCACACTTTTACCACAGTAATTAAATGTTAATAATATGTAGATAATTCGTCTTACGTATCTTAAGACATCATCAGTACAGTTATTGCAAACAATACTAGGAATTACATTCAAAGGAACAGTTAGTGCGCATGCTTACACTGGAACCCCTGCGAACAGTAGCGTGTTTGAAGACTAAAAATATTCGGCTGTAATTAAAATTAAATTAAAATATATATGATAAATTTATTTTATACAATTGAGGATAATAATTTCTCAGACCTTTGGGATTGCTAGACAGCCAAGAGAGGAGAGAGAGAAGGATGCAGATTCTCTTATCGATGCTAAGGAGTTTGTTTACGCTATTTCAAGGAAGCTTGAACTAGCTAGACCCGAAATTGATAGTTAGGTTTTCTTTTTCATTTAAGTTAAAAATCTCCAGCTTCATAATCCACACAACAGATAAGCCGATCTGAGAATTATTCATGAATGGCGATGGTTAATATTAGAATACTCTCAAGTCAGGTTTTTAGCATCCTGTTCTAAAAATTTCGCAACCCTTTTTTTTCAGGCAAACATAATTTACTCGGCATTAGTAGAGTATAATAGCATTTTGTTTTCTTCTGATAGCTTGGGTTTTTCCTTTAGAAACTTTAGAAAAGTTAGTAGTCTCCGGCTTAACAATATAATTATATCATATATAGATGGCATAAAACGCCAGTTAAAATGAAAAACCACTAAGCTTCACACTGATCATGAGTGCGTAAGAAATATGATTAAAACTACCAAAACAATTTAGTTTCAAAGGACGTTTTTCAAAAAATATGCAATCATTGCTTCAATAAAAGTGAAGAAGCATTTAAACCATCTAAAAGAGATGCTAGGGTCTTCTTGTGACTTTATTGACCAACTGACAATTATATAAATTATAGTGGTGGGGGGAGGGTAGAATGAACGTGCGTTAAAGATGTAAGACGAACTCACCGGCTAAGGCCGCTACGCAGAACAAGAGGGAGAACATCCTTTCAGCTGCGCGAAGACACAACAGCCGATCTTTTCAGGTGTTCGCTGAATTTATATAGTCGAGTGTCCTGTCGTATTAACCAGGAGACCTTGTAATTTATCAGAGGTCGCATTTTGATCTCTCTCTCTCTCTCTCTGCATTAGCTATTGACTACACGTGGATTTCTTCTTTGCTGCTATATTTAACATTAATACATGTTCACAAAATCCTTACAACAAAGTTCAAGTGGACTTCCTACGATGGTCTTCAGGTGTTGTGAAATACACAAGAGGACGCTGATGTGCACCTACTTCGGTATCTTGTTTCTTTTTCCGCTATCATCAAACGGTAACGAATTTCGGATCCTACTTGACTTTCGCTCTCCGCGCAGCTATTAGGACATATTTGGGTATTTTCCGACACCGCTTCTTAATACATCTATATCGTTCAATTATAATGGGGTTCAAGGACTTACCATCTTTCTTACCGCGATTAAATTAAGAATCTGTTTCTCCACAGTATATGCCAACCAGCTGAAAATTTAATTGAAAAAATATATATTATTTATTTCATTTTGAAACTAATGAGCGAATCTTTGCAAGGAAATTGCTATAAAAATTTAGAGAAGAATTGAGTTCAGGGCTTTTGATTTCTTAATAAAGAAAATATGAACTATTTCTAACTCTCAGCTTTTCGTTTGAAATTGTAATATATCAGAATTAATTTTTAACAACTCGAAATTAAAATCTGAGTATTAAATGAAAGCATTTAATTTCTCTATCCAAGGCACTCGTCAAAGTTTGATGAAACAATTCTACTGTGTTAACATTATTGCAGAATTTGACTTAGTTTTGGCATATTTATTTAAAAGATAGAATGATATGATCATAGAATTAAATTTTTCATAATCAGTCATTATTCACTTAAAATATTAATATTCCTTTTCTTCTAATATTAATCTTTACAATCAGTTCCGGAATACTTATCGTTAGTTAATTATCTGAATATATTCTGAAAGTCAACAATATCCCATATCTCGGTTTCATATTTAAATATTCCTTGCATAATAATTGTGTTGTTATAATGTTATAGAACCGATCACTTTTATTTATTTCATATAAAAATCTTCAGTTCTAATTTCCATCATTACACCGTATTTTTTGGTTGAAGAGATGCAGTGCAATATAACATTTTATTGGAATTCTCAGAAATAAATTTCATGTAATTAGGTGTGGATCTCGTTCAGGTATTTTTCACTTATTTGGAAAATACTAAACAAACTTATAATCAAAATAATTTCTTCAGAAATTACATTATCAAGAATGTACTTTACTTTTTTTATTAGTTTAAAAAACTAATAAATTTTTTTTTATTGTGGTTGTAATTCGATACATGAGAAGCTGTTCAGCCTAAGAAACAGATTAATTATATAAAAATCACAGATCCGTTCAACTGTTGAATACTGTTCTCACATTCGCGGTGCACCAATAAGTGCTCCTTGTAAATCTTTTACCTGCGGGAGAGAGCAGTTAAGACTGGTGAAGAGCTCTCCACAGAGATTAAAAAGTGTGTACCGCAATAAAAAGGGGGTGGAGGCAGAGCCGTCGCCAGATTAGATCGCGCCCTGAGTCAAACAATTAAATATCTCCCCTGATGTATAAGACAAAAATATAAGAAATTCTCCAATTGATATTTTGATTTTATTACAAGAGAAACATTAATGCAAAACGATTACATAATAATATTAATTAAATGTTTGATCTACGGCAGCGATTTTCAACCGGTGTGCCGCAAGAGGTCTTCAGGTGTGCTACGAGATTTGGGAAAACAAATTAATTAAAAGAAATAATGTCGTAATTTGCGCATTTCTTTATTAGTGTCTGGTCTTCATCCGCACTTGAAGCTCCCTTATTTATATTTACGAAACTTACGGTTGGTGAATCGGTTTAAAATTGTGTGTTAATTGGCGTTAATCTTTTGATAAGTGTGTTCCCAAATAACTTCATTTAATTCTCTTATTTTTAAGGTAACTGGTAAGAGTTCTTTTATTATTTTTTTCATGCAGTTAATTTTATTCAATAGTATTCCTTTAACATGGATATTATATATTCATTTAAAAAATCAATAAATTAAAAAAAAAATAATTTTGAGTATTGTTTTTCTTACTCAAAATGTCAAAAACATAGTTTACATTTTTTTCGGAGCAAAAAGGATAAGTAATTACTATTATTAATATCTTGTGTGTGTAAATCAATCAAAATAATGCCTATTTTTTGCCAGATCGTCAAAAAAATTAAAAGAATATATTTAAATGTGCTGCAGAATTTTAATAAATAGTCTAGGTGTGCCATGTTATGAAAAATGTTAGTAGTATGGTAGGCACTTTGAACCAAATAGGGGTAGAGTAAATGGTGGGGGAAGTGACAGTGGAAACGTGACGTCACTGCCATTTGACGTCATTGTGTGTGACGTCATGAGTTTGGAATGTTTGGAACTTCCCTGGGGGTATATGGGTATATGGCTTCAGTTCTTGTGTTTTGGTTCGCGTATGGAATTATGGATGATGGTAGAGATAAGGATTTGTATTGTGATTGGTGGGGCACTTCTGACCAGATCAAGATCAAGATAAGATAAGGAATCGTGTCGTGTGTGTGTTGTTTTCAGATGTAGATAAGTGATGTCATTTGTCGTTGTCAATAAGTGACGTAATTTGTTAGTTGTAAATAACTGACGTTATTGTTTTGAATAGAAAGGAAGATATATTAGTAGATAAGGAATCGTGTCGTGATTGGTGGGGCACTTCTGACCAGATCAAGATCAAGATAGGATAAGGAATCGTGACGTGGATGTGTTGTTATCAGATGAATATAAGTGATGTAATTTGTTAGTTGTAAATAAGTGACGTTATTGTTTTGAATCAAAAAGGAAGATATTAGTGGATAAGCATTCGTGTCGTGATTGGTGGGATACTATGAACCAAATAGGGGTAGGGTGAAAGGGGAAGCGATGTCAGTGTCCTGAATATGTGTTATTATGAGTTGTAGATAACTAAATGGTTTGCATATGGTATTATGGGTGATGGATAATATAAGATAAAGTTTGGAAATGTTTGGAATTTCACTGGGGGTCCTCATCTGTCAGGGACATCACGTAGCGTGTTTGGTTCACTTAGAGCATTATGTGTGTTGTTTAGAGATAAGGAATCGTGACGTTTTATGTTTGGAAATTTCTGGGAACATATGTCTCTCTGTGATATCACATAATGTTTTGGTTTGCCTATGGAATTGTGGGTGATGTTTTTGAGATAAGATATCTTGGAATTTTCCTAGGGTGACGGACATCTGTCATTGTCATCATGTTTTGTCTTTGGTTATCTATAGATAGCTGTACTAATTTTCCAATACATTTTGAGGTATTTCTTTCCTATTAAAGGGTGGAATTCTTAGAGTATAGTCGTGATGGCGGCAGTGATTAGGCTTTTCTGAATAATTTAATTATATGATGGTGTCCCTCAAACACACACACACACGTTAGACATGAAAGTCGCTAATGTATCCATGTTGAATGTACCCTATGATTATTCTTATGGAAAAAAAACTATTCAGTATTAGAATTACACTAACCAAAACATACGAGCAGTGATTATTGAAATTACAATTATCAATTGTTATGTTTAAGTTAAAAAAAATTAACTTACATTTCTTTCCAGAATGGGAACATATTGGTACTATCTAGGTTTTCTGAATATTCCAAATTGTTGATTTTTAACATATATTCACAAAACAGAACACAAACACAAGTCTGAAAATGCATTTGAATTTTTCATTATAGGTTACTGGGACTAACCATATATTCACACCACAAAAACACACAAAACATAGGAGTTGAAAGATATTTCTGTAAATAACCAGAAAAGCTAGTTGACTACTTAACCCCTTAATATACAAAGAGGTGTGTGACACGTCTTTTGTTTATTGCACCAAAATTGATTTTGAATTTTGGTTTCATATATAAATACAACCGAATATAGATGCTAGACAACCTTGTGCCTATTTACTTTCAGCCAAGAAAAGTTACCAACGGCTATTTCGTTTGCATTTGCACAAATTTGATCCAGCAAATCACCCTTACCCAAAACATTGGCAGAAAAACGACCGCTTTCTGATTTGTAATTGGTACATTAGGAGATTAATTTAGATTACTATCCAATTGGTTCTCTATATTAATTCTTTCCCACAGTTGCTCATGCTGTGTTCCCAAGCTTGGTGGGAAAGTCTATGTGCAGTTTTGTTTAGAGTAAGTGTTATTTCCGGTTTCGAATAACAGCATTTGATTTTCGAATGCTGTTAGCATATGGAATTCTGACAAGTGAAATGATTGTTTGTTTTTTTTTCAAATTATTTGTTATTTTCTCTATTTTACTTTTAAAATTCAGTTTAACTACATATTCAAACAGAATAACTCAGCAAAATTAATAAATAAATAAAATGTATGTGAATTTATTTTCCAACACTGTAGATTTCTCATTAAGTCTTATCTTAAAGATGTCTCTCTTATTGGTTGCCAAATTGTTGTATGTAGGTGAGAAACCGTGTGTTTAGTTTGGAACTCTTGGTTCCCATGGGAAATTATTGCTGTAGTAAATTAATGCTTACATTTATTTTTCTAAAAACCAATATGACTATTAATATTACCTTCGATTCCTTGTGCTCATAACCTATTTCTGTAACTGGAATTTTTTTATTTATTTATTTTTCTTTATCATTAGTAATTTTAAGTAACGGATATGGGACAAACAAAGTTTTGAACTCTCCACAGTGTTTTAGTTTAGAAACGTCTTTTGCCAGCACAACAAATAAATAGTTATTTCTTATTATTTGAAATGAATATTAGCTCTGTAATATATACTTTGTTAATTTCTACGTTACCTTTTATTTGACTGTAATATTATTAACAAATTGTATTTACTAAATCTAACATACAGAAATTAAATAAAGTGAAAAAGACAGTATATTTTTTCTAACACTTCTGATTTAACATTTGTGCTGATGTTCATAGCGTATGATTTGCCACTGGTGCTTACGTGTAATTCATGTGTTTTTTTCTCCATGTGACATTTCAAAACAAGTTGAAGTATGATTTTTACATAGTTCAAATATGTAAAACTCATTTCCGTTAGTCCCAATTGACTGTTGTCCTCTCAGCCCAACATTTATTTTCCAGTAGGGTTATTTATATATATATTTTAACACAATTATTATATTAGATATTCTTTCCAATACAAATAAATAATTATTTATTCTTATTTCAAATGAAAATTAGCTCAGAAAGAAAGAAAAAAAGAAAGAAAAATTGTAAAGAAAAAAAAATGTTTACCTTCAAATAAATATTTATCATCACAGCAAACAAGAAATTCATCAGCTTTTTCAAAGTTTTGAAATTCATCCATATATTGTTTTCATCATTTGGTATCATCTAAATGAAGAACGGGTCTGGCTAGTTTATTAATGTTTTTTGATTTTTCTCTTCCAATGGCGAGTATTTTTTGATATATGCATGTTGATTCTCTTGTTATCTGCATGCTACGATACCTTTTTATTTTTTTGTCACTTTTCAGGTGAAATATTCTCCACAAAAAAGCTGCATATTAATTTAATACCCATTTCCTTTTGCTTTCAAGAGTTGATAGAGTTTCACTGAGTGGATTTTCAAAAAAAATAAATAAAAGTCGCTAGTTAGTTTGTGGCATGAAATTTCAGAAGGAAAAAAAATAAATGTTATGGTCTTACTTAAATTTGTATAACACATCAACGACACCCGATTTGTTCATTTAAATTTACACATTTTATTTGAATGAAATATTATTTATAAATTGTATTTACTGAATCTAACGTACAGAAAATAAATAAAGTGAAAAATACAATATATTTTTTGTTCCTTAATCTTCTTATTGTTAAATTTGCACTGTTGTTCAAAGGTTCTTCCCATGCTTGTGGAATTGCCATCATGTGGTTTTTGACAATGTGACTCTCATCTGAAAGTTAATTTTCATCTGGTGATCGTTGGGAATTTATTACTGTAGTAAAATTAAGGGTTGCATATTTATGTTTTTCAAACCAATACATGTATTTCTGAGAATTATTAAAAGCACAGAATCTTTCTTTATGTTTCCAAAAGCATTTAAAAGTATGTGGTATGTTTTCACATTTTAGGCATCCAATTTCATTTTAATCAAGAACAGGCCTCCCTATTAAACTCGTTAATATTTTTATTTTTCTGTTCCTTTGGTGAGTAATATTTGATACTTGCATGTTGATTCTATCATTCAAGTTCTTAGTTTGTTCAGAGATAGTGAACCAATTTCCCACTTCAGCTGATGGTTATATTTTATTAACCAAGAATGCTGTTTTTTACTCTTTCAGGTAATTCTTTCCAACTACAAGGTGATTAATGGGTAATGGGTAATATTAATGGGTAATTAATAAATGATTAATCAAAAATGAGACACGTGCCTAGGGGGCCTCAAGCTTTTGGGATCCCCTAAGCCATGACATTTTCCTATAATGTTTTAAAATAGATTAATGTTTTCAGTAAACATCATAAAAATCTTGATTATTTTAAGCAAAAATTTTTCAAAACAATTATTATTACGTTTTAATACATATTTTGAACACCGCGCAATATTTACGCTTTAAATAATGCCGCAATACCAATGTCGGCATTAGTTGACAAGCTTTGTATTTTGTATTTTGAACAGCGCGCGCTATCTATGCTTTAAATTAAACCGCATTACCACTGGCGGTGCACGGCGCTGTTGACAGCTTCGAGGTCACGAAAACGAATTGCATTGCCGAGATAGGAAGTTTCGCCTGGTTGATCCGTAATTTCATTTGTTATTGAATGGTATAAGAACGAGGTGTTTGTTTCAAAAATTACTTTTTAGTATGACTTTTCATGTTTTCATTATTTGAGTGTAGTGCAAGTAAAAAAAACTTTGTAAAATTGTAAAAAAAACTGATAAAAATTTAAAAAGAAAATAAAAAGAAAATAAAAGTTTTATTATTTATCATCCTTTAACCCTTTAACAGGCAGAAAAATCCAGAAGTTCAAAAAATTCAAAAGTACAACATTTCATTTATTTGCTGCCTAACTTTTATTTTTTTTATTCTTTTTATTATTATTATTTTTATGGCGGCCTCCAAACATAATTTGCCTAGGGGCCTCAACTATCCTTAATCCGCCACTGGGAAGAACTTCTTTCCGCACTTGCTTTGCTAACAGGAATTGTTAGTGTAGTGACAGCGCTTACCGCAATATGGCTGAACGAGCACCCTTATTAAGCCGCGCCTTGAGGCAGGCTGCCTCTATGCTATACCCTATCGACGGTACTGGGTGGGGGGTGCTAACAGTGGTTAGAAGATAACCTTGGAAATGGTAAACATTAGAAGATACATAAGGAGGAAGGAAGATGCAAACTATGAACAACTGTTGAATTTTGATGTATTAAGAGATTCACAAAGAATGCGAAAATATCGATGATAGTTATTATGAACGGTGATCAAGAATATTGATAGAAAACGAAGGCAACAGAAACTTTACCTCTCTTTAAGAGATAGGAGTGGATTGGTCAATGGCGAGTTCTTCACAAGTCTTAATTGTTCTCTCCAGCAGGTCAAGGATTCACAGGAAGCACCTAAGGTGCACCGCGAATGTGAGAATTAAGTTGAACGACCAATTATTTAATCTGTTTACGAAATTAATTCCTGAAGCGAAATAAAAACATAATTTCTTAAATACTTATGACATGTTTGACAAATGAGATCGAGCTTACAGATATAAAACCTACAAAATTCTTTTTTGAGGGGGAATTAAGGGTGGATATGTTTTGCTAACAATGAAGTTAACACGATATCAGAACTTCTTCTGATGGTTGTAGAAGTGCATATGCTACAAACATTTGTGTAATCCAGAGTTGATAAATTTCAAAAGAGAAGTGCAGTATACTATTATCTGCTGAAAATCCATGTCAGGTTCATCGACGGGAAAGTCGAAGTAGAGTTTTGGTTTCTGCTGACTGATTGAACTTCTCGAAAGTTCAGGGCACACTCACATTATGGTGGTATGAACTTTACTACTTCCATCAGCGTTTTTTTACCTGAAGTTGCTTGAAAAAAAATTTAGTACAGTAGGGTTCCCGGAGATCAGATTATCTCCATCCTCGGGTCCACGTAATGCACTTGGATAGCATTGATTCTTTACTTGGACGTGAGAACTTCCTCTCGGAATAAATTGTGTTTTCAACCAATGACGAATTGCTTGTCTCATACGGAGGGTAAAGGCACGTTTCTCTTTGTTAAGTGTAGTTTCATGCAGATAGAACGTGGTTGTATTTCGTTGTTAAAAATCTGGAGCTAATTTCATCAGTTCTGATTACCAAGGGAAGGGTCACATTTGAGTACCTCACTGACTTTTTATAATAAAAATGTGGTTGAGTTGGACAAGGGGGGGGGACTGATACTATGATATTACTGTACTTGACTAAGGCATTGGACAGGATACAGCATGGAAGACTGTTGCATAATGTTAGAGGATATGGGAAGGGATTATGAACTATTAGCGTTGATAAGAGAATAGATAACTGACAGATATCAAAAAGTGATGTATGGAGAGGGGAGGAGTAAGTCTGCAAGATTTAACGTAACCAGGGAGATCAGTCCTTGGACCACTGTTATTCGAGCTATACATTAATAGCACTGGGAAAGATTTGACAGGAGACATACATCTGTTTGTTATTATCGGCAGGATAATCAGGAATGTGACTGACATTACTACACTTGCAGAATTATATGAATAGATTAAACTTGTTTGAAAGTGAAAACGGATGACAGATCAATGTTTGTAAATGTAAAGCGATGCATCTGATGTGGTTAGATTTCCTTCAGTTACTTCTCGTTAAATATGAAGTAATTAAATTAGTATTTCAATTCGGTACTAGTTTTCAATATGTCTTACAGTTAAATTTTTAGGTGAATTCTCCCTTGATTTTGATTTCGATGAATTGTTTTTTGATTAAATGTTTATTCTATTATTTGTATCCCGGTAAATTGCCTTCGGCGAATTTTCTACATACCAGTAGTAATTTGTAGAAGCGTATACGGTGTGTTATCGACCTCATAAATATGTCGTGTTTGAATTGGGTCTGTAAAAACGGGTTTGCTTCCGCTTCCAGCGCAGTAGACGAATCGATCAAATAGCACATCTCACAACATTACTCTGATCTCTCTCTCTCTCTCTCCATTAACTTTGTCGCTGATAATAGAACCATTTATAAGAAATATTTCAGTCCATTGAAGACACTTGGAACACTTAAATCCAAGTATGAAAAAATAAATGTATTTAAGAGAGGAGATGAACTATTCCTTTTTATATCTATATTCGTATTCCACGCAGCAAGGGAATGTGCGTTTTAAAGTAGCTCTCTCTACTTTGAGAGCCTTATTGCATTATGTTTTTAACCACTTTCCTAGAAAACAGTTTTTACTCTACCCGTATCTTTTTAACCGTTCTTTTTTGTTTAGTAGTTTTCGATAAATATTACTTAGCAACAACTAAAACTATACAACCATCTTTAGTAATTCATATCAGTGTAGCGTCTAGTTTCTGCAGACATCTCTCTGTCCTGTCATCAGTGGCGGTTATATAAACAGATCAGCGATCTCTCATAATTCTAATCTCACACATTACACCATAACTGAATAGTTGCTATTTATGTTACCAACCAGCTGGTAAACTGACAAACGAAGACGATTAGAATGTATTCAACATTTTCGAGGCACCTTTTTGGAACTCGCCTTTTTTAAACTTTTAGATTCTTTTGTGGTTTTAACAATTCTAGTAAGGTTTAGTTTAGCTGTATTTGTCGATTAATTATATATGTTAAAAAAGTATAGGAGATAAAGGAAATTCAATCACATCGTGATTGAAGTTTCTAATTTTGTGTTCTTTCGAAAATCGCAAGCTACATACAAAGAAAGTGTGCTGAGAAGTTGTGATAATCACTATGAAGGAAGTGAGATAGAACCATAACTTATACATTATTCTACACCTTTGTTTCGAGTTGCCTTGGTGTTGTACTACCAAGTGGTTATTTACACTTGGATTCGCCGATAGTTTTTCGGTATATATATGAAACTCATAGATTGGTAGTTCTCGATCTTAGAGTTTTGCTTACTGGCAGTTGAACAACAAGGGATTTGTATCCCCTTAATTAATTCTTTCCCTCGTTGCACAAAGCAGTCATTTTTGTTGTAGGTGTTTATCAGAACTTTTCAGTTCCCCCATATAAGTTTTTGATCTCTAAATAATGCGATAAGACACTCGATAAGTAAAATAAATAAAGCTATTCTTTATTCTTCTGGTATTATACCTATAGAGTTCAGGGTGTGCAATCTCAACGTGCTAATCAATTTGTCATCTAGATACCCAGTTTTCAATTTCTGAGATAAAAAAGAAGTCAGTATTAAACTACTGTTCCTCTGTTATTATTTTATGCGAAACTCGCCATCAAAAGGTATTTAGACTATATAGGATATTGGAATTACTATCGTAGCTTGGCTAAGGGACATATAATGCAGAATCCAAAATTAGAAATGTGTCAAATGATAATGGCTCATAAAATATGATCATTATTATGAGCACTGAAAATTCAAATATCTGCACGAGCCAATACTTCTGAAGCCCCCAATGACACGTGACATCTTAATATTGTCAGCAGTTTTTAAGGAAAAACTTTGATATTTGAAACTGCTTTAATATTTTATTCCATTTCTTTTTAATACGTTTTCTGCTCATGGATTGTTGCTAAAATTGCATCGTCTACCTCGATAGTAATTTAAAATGTATTTGTAGTAGCTTCGCCTTCCACTTCAAATTAAAATGTGCAAAACATATAAAGCATTCACGTAGAAAAAAGTGCTGAGAGAAAAAAGTTTATTAATAAATTGGTAATTATTACTAATTACCAATTTATTAATAAACAAATAACGTGCGCGTGCATACAATTTATATGTAAGCGACACTACCCAAACGAACAGTGTTGGAATCACTTGTAACGTGCAATTGGCCGAACGCGATAATTCTGACACTATGAGTCTATGAGTTTCGTGTAACGATAATTGAAAAAATATAATTCTGTTCAGATTTTCAACAGTGACGCTCGTCATGATTCAGCCTTGTATCTATAATAAATAAATAATTATATGTTATTTTAACAGAATAAAATAAGATTGACAGAAAATAGTTCACCCTCACCACGAACACGCACCAATAATAAAAGTTTCGTATCTCTGAGAAATAACGTGCTCAAGCATACGATTTATCTGTAAGCGACACTGCCCAGACGAGCAGTGTCGGAATCACTTACAACGTGCAATCACAAACGCAAACGAATATCGGCGAGTCTAGCTGCAATTGGCCGAACGTGATAATTCTGACACTGTGTTAGATCGCAGTGCATTTGTTTCGTAATCTAAAGCGTTAATGGAGCAATTCCAATTATTAACTATTCAATCAATGTCAAAACGTAAGCTGTAACCTTTAACATGTTGTATTGCATTTATATAATGTTGTAAGCATTGTTATTATTTATAAACACAAACAGAATTTACTTTTTTAATTTTTTCCTTGGGGGTGCTGCAGTATCACAGTGCTTATGTACAAGCCGCCACTGGTAACAAATGAATTACAAAATGCTTAAATTTGCTAATTTAGTACTTTTGCTTATATTCAATATTTTAAAAGGAAATCATATACTCCTAATCTGCAGAGAAGTTAAAAATCTTTAGTTTGAAAGTACCGAGATCAGTACGGTAATTCAAATAAATTTCTGCTATTTATATAAATGCTTGTTCCAGACCACAGGAATCATGTTTCTTATGTCAAGTGTTGGTTTTTTATTTATTTATTTATTTTTTAATTTAAGCTAAGATGAGCTATTCTACTAGCCCGTAACTACGAGTATGTTCTTCATTACTGACACATCACCGGTAGAAATTTAGGCGATATTTCCAAGTTAATACGACGAGTAGGTTCAAAATTAATAGTTGGATTGACTATTGTTGAATACTGTCGCTAAAGCATAACCTTCGTTCATCGTGTTGTCAAGGCTGCCATCACCTTCGTCTATTTATATACTAAAATGGAGGCGGGGGGTGGGGGGGGGGAGTGTCATGATGATTTCTAGGAAAGGATAGAAGAGGAAATGCACTAACTTTTCTTTTTTTTTTTTTCTTATTTATGAGTAATTTTGTCAAATAAGAGTTCTCCTCTGCTCGAACCTGACTTATGGTTTCTTTTCTGCTTTTTATTTTAACTTGGTGATGGATAAAACTGTATTGCTCGATAAATAACCATGCTTGCATTATTATGGAGGTGAGGGGGGGGGGTCAGTGAAAGCTAAAGCGCACCCTTTTGTTTTATAATGGAATAATTAACGATTCGATTTTCAGTTAAGAGAAAGAGAGAGGAATAAAGTAGGTAAAAGCACCACTCTTTTAGCCGATTTCAGCAGTATTTTTAATTAACAGAATGCGTCCTGAAGCTTCTCATGCTAATCATCACTCACTTAAGAATTCAAAAAAAGAAAGAAAGTCTCTTGGAAGATATTGATACTTTTAATCGATATCTTTAGTTCCAAACTTCCTCTTTATAGAAATTATAGACATTTACGTTATGCCCATTGTAGACGAATTTTTTCTCTTAAAAGTATGTAGCAAGAGTTAACTTAATAATTTAAATTAACTGCAAGAGTTAGTGAAACCTTTCAGTTTATCATTATCTCAGAGCAAATTACTTCGATCAAGCAGTTTTGGATAAGCATGGCTATTTTTTATCTCTCTGTGGTAAAACGATGATAATAACAGCACGATCATACTTATGTCGCTTGCTGAGGAAACTCACACAATATCAGTATAATGAGCATCAGACAACTTTCTTTTATGGTACCTCCCCCATTAAGACAAATATACACACACCCGCTTTTCATTAGTTTCAAATATTTTTCATTTCATTTATAACGTTTACTATTTACAGTAAGCCATAATGGAATACCTAAATAAAGAAATCCCTTCATCAGTATAGATTGTCAAACGGAATTCAACCAATATTAATTTGGAAGAATTTTCGCATTAAATTTTGTTTAAATATTCGTATGACAAGCTCATAATCATTCATAGCTAAAGTAACTCACAGTTTCTATTTCCTTATAATAACATTTTTCGAAGTAAATGTAAATTACTCTATATAACATTATGCAGAAGGTGGAAACGTATAGTGGGATAAAGCTTATCAGAATGTCTCTGTTTCTTTACCTCTCTTTTACTTGTGCTTCCTGGCATGCGAATGCGACGCATTCTACTTTATTGAAGGAAATTCATTCCTCATCATCAGCTGATACAATATATCTTTAACTTGATTTGCATGTGTTTTTATTGTTGCAATGGTTCTTTACGTCGTAGGAATTTAAGGAATTTAATCGTTAGCATTTTGAATTTGTTTACACTTGTGTTGTATTTATTTTTTCAATTTTAGAAAATTTTAATGAAGCAAATATTGCTCCTCTAAAGGATCAACTTCCCTATTTATCACCAAGGCTAGGCAGCAACAGTCCTTGTTTAGACTATACCTTAATTTGTTATTGCTGTTCCTGACAATCTTTGAGCTATTTTAATTAATATTTTGAAATGTTAATTGAGATGTTGTTCGTAAAATGTTTCATTTACCATTTTATACACTCCTTTAATCTCATGTTAAAATGTATCCATTGTATCAGAGCACTTGGGCGAGAATACATTGAAATTGTGTCAGTTACGTTGAATTAATTGCTATGCAAATTATCCCGGTAATCTTGGTTTCAGAGTGAGGTTGTGAAGATGATAGTACCATTAGCACCTTTGATGAGCTAAGTATTTTTGATTTTATTATTATTATTATTTTTGTATTTTCTCAAATTCATTTTTACCCGGTCCGTAAACTCTACTTCACAGGCGAAACATGAAATTTCGTCCGGTGCCCCAAATAAGCGGGGCAATAATCTCCTACCTAAATATAATCTCAAACATCATGTCCACTGCGGGATTCGAACCCACTTGTTGGTTAGAGAGCGGATGCACTAACCACTCGGCCAATAAAACCAATTTTCTAATTTAGAAGGATGCCTTGGCAACCGGAAAATCTATTTTCTCCCTTTCCTATCCCGAATTCGTCTCTTAACCGCAGATAATTATTGTGTAACTTCCTAAGGAAATGTAAAAACTCGGTTCAACAACTTTTAACCAGGCAAACAGAAGCAACCAATACTTATCTCTGCTTCAGTTTGAAGTTCAAAACTCAAGTGCGCTCATACTTGATAGCTGGATTATTTTTGTGCTACATTCAAATATTTCGCATAGCTATATGTCATCAGTCATATGAAATAAAAAAGGGAAAAAAACATACGCTTAGTTTTATTATGTATTTGTTTAAAGTGCTCTAAGTGAAAAATAGAGATTCTGTAAACCGATGGCCATGCCCCATAGCTCTCCTGTATGCTGCACACATTCGTTTAACGGCTTTTCATGGACCCTATAAAAAGGATGACTTTTGTTTGGAAAGACCTGGTTTCGAACGCCATCTAGAATTCAAAACAAATCTTTATAAGGGCTTTTCATTTGAAAGTGAGTTTGTCTCATATGTTGCAGGTTTTTTTTTCTCTCGGATGTTGCGTTTTAGTTTTCTTTTTTTCATCCAGCCAACCATGTAAAAATCCTAGATGAATACACGCATTAATGGCATAATACAGGGTGTCAACAAATGTCTACCCCGATTTCAACTGGTTATAATATTTTAAATGAAACTAACTGAATAAATTTTGTTGCAGGTAAACTTGGGCACTCATAAAGTTTCCATACTGGTATCTTCAGTATACTGATTTTGCCACCAGGAGCGCTGCTGCTGATTTTCTTTAAAAATGGCTTCAGTACAGGAAAAAGCCCAATGTGTTCTGTGGCTAGCAGAAACAAAATCTCCAGTTACAGTGCAGTGAATGTTTAGTACATAGTATGGAAAGAACCCATCTGATGTCAATCTCATTAAGTCATGGAAGACAAAGATTTTAGAAACAGGTTCAATTCATAAGGGTGCAAGCAGTGGCAGACCATCGGTTTCCGAGGAGACACTTGAGGCAGTTCAAACTGCCTTCACCCGGTCACCGCAGAAGTCAATCAGAAGAGCTTCACTAGAACTTCAAACTCCAAGGTGTACAGTTCACAAAGTGTGACGCAAACGTTTGAAATTGTTTGCGTACAAACTCCAAATTGTCCAGGAGGTAATGTTGGGGGCTCATGAATACTGTAAACTTACTAGAAGAGTTTAAAGCAACATAGAAAGAGGAAAACGTTGTGATGTCAGTGAATATGCATTTATTGCGTTTATTTGCGTTTGAAATGTTTCCAGTAATACTTTGCCTTCCCTTTTCCACTCATGAGGAAACCGAATTCCATTGTAATTTCTAATAGTAAAGCCAGATGATCCAAGGCGTGAAGAATTTGCTAACCTCATTTTGAACCGCATCGATAAGGATAATGATTTTTTGCAGTGTTTGTTTCTCTGATGTGGCTACATTTCACGTGAGTGGAGTAGTCAACAGACATAATATAAGGATCTGGGGATCTGAAAACCCACAAGAGAACACATTCGAGCTAGTCCAAAACTCAATGTGTGGTGCGGACTAATGCATGATCGAGTGATTGGCCTTTTCTTCTTTCTTGAAAAAGAAATTAATGGAAATGTGTACTTAGACATGCTCAATAATTATGCCATTCCCCAGCTACAGGAGATGCAACCAAATGTTATCTTTCAACAGGACAGAGCCCCCACCCATCATTGGTCTCGTGATGTTCGCAGTCGTCTTAATCGAGATTCCCGAATCGCTCGGTTGGCAGAGATAGTCCAATCCCATGACCCCCGAGGTCAACGGACAGTACACTCCTAGACGTGTTACCGGCGGTGCACATGTTGAAGTTGTTCATTGACTTTTTGTTTCTATATATTATGCATTGAAGTCTAACTTTGCGTTCCATTTCAAGTATCCACTGAAGAGTTATAATATATTATATTTGTGAACACGCTGCACAATGGTCTCATAACCGTAGTTGATTCGGCGCAATCCTTACTCCATTTAGAAGTACCTCTCTCTCTCTCTCTCTCTCTCTCTCTCTGAACTATTTTTCAAAACTGATAATATATTATGTTAAAAGTGTACGGGCAGTTATCTGCTGTATTCATTTTCTAAACCCAATTGCACTTATCTTTGTGCCTAAGAAACTATATCAATTGTGGTTGGTGTGAAACTATGTAACTGGTAGCGCCTGCCCTTTAAGTTATATTAGCAGCATTTCGGGGCTAGAATTTTATTGGTCGATTTCAGTATAGTCCTTGAAAGAATCTATCGGCTTTGTTAATGCAACATTTATTTGTATTCCAACAGTGGGGACTATTGTCTTCTTGCCGGCAGACCACAGCGCGATCTCGTAGAACCGTAGAACACGTCACTCTGAGAAATATAACTGGAAAACGCACGGGCATTCAACCCGCATACCCCCTCCCCTCAAGAACCTTCCCACGAATCGAGTATACATATATATTGAGGACTTGAGCCCCTAAATAGTCTTATGAACCCTGGTTATATCGGGGAAATTATTTTCACATATTTACTACCCATCGTGAATTAGAGGTGCGAACAGCAGTAGCCACTAATACTGCAACGACTGTCTAGAACAGTAATTCAGCATCTCGCCTTGCTCGAAAAAGATTACTTATTGACTTCATCCTCGGGGGCTCATGTTGGCACAACAGTGTCATTGGGTAATGAATACTGTAAACTTACTAGAAGAGTTTAAAGCAACATAGAAAGAGGAAAACGTTGTGATGTCAGTGAATATGCATTTATTGCGTTTATTTGCGTTTGAAATGTTTCCAGTAATACTTTGCCTTCCCTTTTCCACTCATGAGGAAACCGAATTCCATTGTAATTTCTAATAGTAACGTAATTTTCCTAATAAACTATTATAAGAAAGAACTAAATTAACGTAGTTAATTAAAAAAAAAACTTAGTATTTTATAAATAAGAGTTGAGGTAATTGCGTTAGCGTATTTTTCGGTCATTTATTATGTGCGTATATATGCGTGCACCTCGTTTGTTAAATAAAGTGAAATTGCAAAACTTTGAAGTAACAGAAATTCAATAGCCCATTTTACGTCGCAATAATACTAACGGATGTTCAAGTAGAACGAGATTTAGCCAACAATTTTAGGATCCAATGGTCAGCCGCCATGTCATTACTGTAAAATATTAGTCGCTTTCAGGTGTGCGGATGAATTATCAAGAATCGAATCCGCATAAAACTGAATAACCTCCTCTAATTCCCTCCTGCAATTTCCAACTCTGTTAGACACAGAGTTGGAAATTGTTTTATCTATCACTTGAAATTTGATTCCCTACAAAAAAAATAATAAAATAAAAAAAACGACTGGGAGAGAGGGTCGTCTTAAGGCATGGGCACACTGGGTAGTTGCCCAGGGACACCATGCTGCCATATTGTTCATGAGAGATCTCTTGGCAAAGTGTATAAACTAGTGCATATAGGTAGGAGTCCGTGCATTGCTTTGCCCAGGGGTCTGCAATGCTGTTAAGACAGTACTGCGGGAGGGGGGGGGTGCACCAGATGCAATTGTTAAAAGAATTTCGATTTCCAAAATAAGTATGGTCATTTAATACGGTCATGTGCGTGCATATTCAAATGCATCTGTACATTCAAAAGTGAATTTTTTTGTGCTAATTACTCTGTTTTGCTAATCAGAGCCATAAAATGGAAAATCATTTTTAAAACCAACATCAAAAATATTTACTTCGTTTTTCCTTTCCTGCAGAAAATGGCAAAGTTTTATAGAATTTCTGTAGACCTTTTTCATTTTAGCAAGGTGATATTTTGCTTGCACTTTTCCCCTTAGCCTACGAAGTAGCAATTGTTCATTCTGCCAAGTATTTCTGTGTATTCGATTTCATTTCTGGAAGTACAAAAAAAAAAAAAAATATATATATATATATATATACTGTATATATATATATATTTTTTTTTTTTTTTTCAAAATTCATTTTTACTCGGTTGGAATATTATAAAAAAGGTTTATTAACTATTACCGAGAGAAAAGATGACAAGATATATTTAAAAAAGATACTACTAGTTTACTAGTTTCGTTACATGAACATCCTCAGGTATCACAATCAAAGAAGTATATAAAAAATTACAGAGACTTAAAATTGTGCTAACAGAACAAGTATAAAAAACAGTAGCGTGTTTGAAAAAAATGCAAGTAAGTATGAGTTCCAAACAAACGAATACTACGCGCTGTCGCGAGTGCGCCAGTACTGAATAGAAGCAACGTGTGCGTCAGAGAGATTGTAACTCAGGCTGTTGTTGATATGAGAGGAATCTAGAGAAATTTCCCTAGATTCAACAATCTTTCTTTCGAGTTCATCGTAGCACACATGGATGTTAGCAGTTTGAGACCAGTTTACAATGTGCTGGCGGCCTTCGTCTGAGTTAGCTGAAAAGAGAACGTGGCTAGAGAGAGCGCTAGCTCTAGTCCTGCTATAGGAGATATCTCTACGATGTTCATCCAAACGTAGAAGGATGGATTTAGCAGTCTGTCCATAGTATGGCTTTCCGCAATCACATAAAATCTTGTACACTCCTGGAAACTGAGTAGGAAGATGTTTCTGTTTATGTTTGCTAAGTAATGAACGAAGTTTTGGAAGCGTAGTGAAGCACGTTTTGAAGTTGAATTTACTTATAGAAGAAACAGAAATTGAAAATGAACTCCGTTTTCTTAAAAAAACGTTTATTAACAATGGTTTCTCTCCAAAGAAAATTGACAAATTTCTTTCCCCCAGGCACTCAACTACTTCTGAAGATCCCTCTTCCCCAAGAGCCTTCATCTCCTTGCCTTACATCAGCTCTCTTTCACCAAAACTGGCAAAGATTCTCAAGAAATTTAACTTCAAAACTTGCTTCACTACGCTTCCATCTACTGAAATAACTTTGGGATATACACGACGAAGGGCGTAAATCGCTTCCACCTTATATTGAACTAGATATTATTCGTTATCGGTCAGATAAGATCTCAAATAGAAGGAAGATTATTTGGTACAGTGGCGGCTCGTAGCTTGAAATCGTGGGGGTGCTGCAACTTTCGAAATATACATACACAGTGTAAGTACAGTGTATACGTGTTTGGATAAAATATCAAAATTATGGTACAAATTTAAAAAAAATTAAACATGAAACAATATTGTTTATTATCGATAAAATTATACAGTTTAGTATAATTCAAAGTTATTTAAAAATAAAAGCCATTATCATAACAACAATAATGTTCTAAAATAAAACTATAACAAATGTTGTCTTTAATCGTAATGTCCAAATATTTAAAGAGACGGAGTTAACACAATAAGCACTACGAATATTCTACTACTGGCGTAAACTGCATATAAACAACAGTGGAACTGCGCGTCGGACAGTGCCGCATTACGCTAATAGCTCGCATCTCACTATGACGTGCATATGCTTGCGCGCGTAGCAAGCTGAACATATGACACTGTGGTAAACACAGTACTGTTTGCTTCCTTCGCCCTCCCTAAGTGCTACAAGATGGATTTTTATTATTTTTTTATACAAAACAAGAGAATTCTATAGAATTGTGATGATAAAATTAAATATTACAAGCAAATATGAATAAATTAATAAATATATTTATATATCGAGAAAAATTGGGGATGTTGCAGTGCCAGTGCACCAGCCGCCCTTGAGTTGGTGTTAAATTTTCCAGCAACCTGTATAAAACTTTTGTTGCTCCGTAGATGAACATCTGGTGGTGTCGATAGTAAAGTGAAAAAACAAACCAAAAAATATTATATTTGCATTGTATGTAAGCACTAAAAGCTTATAAATAGAAAAATGCAGTTCTTGAGACTTCTAGCGAAATGCGGCATTAAAAATTTTTTAAAAAGCTCAGAAAAGTTAACCATCATATAACACAATCATCCGAAATTACATTTCATGTAATTGAGGATAATTTTCCGTCATCAGTATCATCAGCATCAACTTCCTGATATGTATCCTCAGGAGATGTACCGGATAATACGATAGTGCTACCTGATAAAGTTACACCATTACTAACTTTTTCAATCAACACTTTTCCTCCAAATTAATCTGTTATCTGTCAAGACTCCAATTATTATCTTGCTCTTGCCTCTGGGTCTTTTTCTTGCCAACCTGGCAATCTCGCTTCGCCTGATCCCTATAAGGAAATAAAAGGCAACATTCATCATCATCATCATCATCATCATACGTATCAAGGATTTAGGCCTAGCATGGCCTGTTCCGGCCTTAGAAGTCATCGTTGAATCGTTTAAGAGGACGTCCTGGTTTTCTTTTTCCTAATGGCTTGTACTTTAAGGCTTGTTTTGGTAATCTTTCTGTTTTCATTCTTTGAACGTGTTCCATCCATTTATGTTTATATTTTTTAATTTTTTCTATTACTGGTTCTTGGTTTAATTCTTTCATAATATCTTCGTTTCTTTTGTGATCAAATGGGGTATACTTTGCAGTTTTTCTCATAAACTTCATTTCTGCTGTTGTTAATCTTTGTTCGTCTTTTTGTTTTATTGTCCAGATTTCGCTTCCATACATTAAGACCGGTAGGGCTAATGTATTGTATACTTTTAGCCTGGTTTGTTTTTGAACTAGGTTTGGTTTAAATACAGAGTTAATTACTCCTGTTATTTTTAAATATTTTGCAATTTTTACGTTTGTATCTTTTTCATTTTCATATGTGATCATACATCGAAGGTAGTTAAATGAATTCACCTGTTCTAAGATCTTGTTATCTATTACTATTTTAGTTCTTGCTGGATCTTGTCCTTTAAAGGCCATAGTTTTTGATTTTTCCGTTGATATTATCATACCACAATCTTTGGATATCTCATTTAGATCTAAAATAGCTTTCTGTAAGTTATCTTCAGAATTTGTAATTATCATTTGGTCGTCTGCAAAGAGGAGAGTGTTTAAGTTAACTGTAGGTGAAAGTTTAAATCCTTGGTGTAAATGTTTACTCCATTTTATTATTATTTCATTTAAGTAGATATCAAAAAGCGTTGCTGAGAGGGGATATCCCTGTCGGACCCCTTGGTTTATCTCTCTTGTATATGATAGCTCGTGATTTAATCTTATTTGTATTTCATTATTTTCATATATACTTGTGATAGCTTTCAGGATATTATTTGGTATTTGTCTTACTTTTAATATGTTAAATAATATGTTTCTTTTAACTTTGTCAAATGCTTTTTCAAAGTCAATAAATGCAATATGTGTTTCTAAATTATAATCTCTTCTTTTCTCTACTATTAATTTTAGGCAAAAGGCTGGGACTATACATGATCGTCCTTTTCTAAATCCATTCTGTACCTCTTAAATAAAGTTTTCGGAATATTTCATTAGTTTGTTATTTAAGATTCTGCTATATATTTTGTAACAGGAATTTAGTATACTGACACCTCTATAGTTTTTAGGGTCAGCTCTATTACCTTTCTTAAAGATAGGAATCACAATTGCTTTTTTCCATTCTATTGGGGGGGATACCAGTCGAGTAAATTTTATTTAAAAATAGTAAGAGTCTTTTTTTGAATCTTGTTCCTGCGTATTTATATAGTTCTGAACCTAGCTTATCTTCTCCAGGTGATTTTCCGTTTCTTGTTTCTTTCAGGCTGATTTCTAATTCTTCTTCAGTTATTTTCTTTTCATTTTCGTTAATTGTTTGCCTTTTGTCTTTTTTAAAATATTTGTCTGTCCACAGTTCTGTGTAGTAATTTAGAAATTCTTCTAATTTTCATTCAGTGTTTAATTTTATGTTTTCTTTGGTATCTGCATTTAGGTGTTTCAAAATCTTATATACATTTGGTCTTATTTTATATAAATCATGTTCTAAATTAGAAACAAATTTATTCCATGATTCTCTATGTCTTTTTCTGACTTCTCTTTTAGCTATGGCTCTTATTCTTTTATATTCTATTTCATCTTCTAATCTTTTACTGCTTAACCATTTGTGATAGGCTTCTTTTTTCTTTTTAATTATTTCTTTGATTGTATCATCCCAGATCTTCAGTTTTTTTCTTTTATTGAATTTTTTGGTCTTTCTTAAGCTTTCATTTGCTTCTGCATTTAGTATCGTTTTTATATTAAGCCATTCTATTTCTATTTTCTTCATTTTGTTTTATTTTATCTAGATATTGGTTAATTCTTTGTTCATATAGCCATTGTACATTTGTGTCATTCAGTAGTCTAATTTTATAAACAAGTGTTTAAATTTTTCTTTCTGTTCTTGTTACTTGTAGCCATTTAGGTGGTAATCTTAATTTTATTTTAACAAGGAAGTGGTCACTGCTTATTTCATATCCTCTGTGAACTCTAACATCTAGTGAAAATTTTGATGTCTTTTAATCTAATATGAAGTAATCTAATATTGAATTCCATCCTCTTGCTGTCCAAGTATATTTATGTATGTCTTTATGTTTATAGAAGGAATTCATTATTTTTAGGTTATTATAAACTACAAAGTCAATCAATTTTTTACCATTTCTGTTTAGAGTGTGTTCTCCATGCATTCTTATATTATTATTAATTTTCGTGTTTCCAATTCTTGCATTTAAGTCTCCTGCTAAAATTATGTAGTCATTTTTATTTATTTTTTTATATATGTTTTGTAGTTGATTATAAAAATCAATATTATCCTGTTCTCTTCCTTCTTCTGGGGCATATAAACCAATTATTGTTAAATAGCCTCTATCTATTTTTATTCTAGCTTCTATTATTCTTTCATTCCATAATTTATAATGTTTTAACTGTTTTGAAAGGGAGTTATGAATCCAAATCATGACTCCTGCTTGTGCTCTTTGGTCTGTCTCTGTCGACTCCACTGTATATCACATTAAAATTTTCTGTTCTCATAGTTCCTTTTAATTTCTTTTTTGTTTCAGTGATTACTGCTATTTTAAAATTTCTTTCATTTAGTAACTGGTCTAATTCTCTTTCTTTATATGCTATTCCTCTTACATTCCAGTTTGCTATGTGTATTATATTTTGTCGTTTCCATTTTCGTTTTCCCTTTTCCATTCCAGGGTCGCAAAAGGCAACATGCAACATGATAACATGACCGCGTTAGCTGATGAATTGAAAAATATCAGTCGCAGTATTTTATCCTGGTAAGAAGAATGAAGAGAATTCAGATTTCCTGTAACTCGTCATCTCATATGCATATGTATTTTCAAGTATCAAATCTTAATTAATTATAGTTAATAAATGATTTTTATCACCAGGTATGAGAACATCACCCTATTTATTAATGGAAGCTTAAATTCGCTTGACAAAACACCGCCTTGGTCACTACAGACTTCGCATGATTGACCTCGTAACTCATCCATGGCACTTGACAAGAAAGAAACTGCTACGAAGGTTTTTTATATCTAATTTGATATAAATTGAGATATTTTTAGTTTTCTAATTGCCCTTTGGAAAGACCTGTATCGAATCCTGTCTAGGATGCGAAAAACTTTTATATACTTTAATTTGAAGGCTAGTTAGCCAGTGCGATCAGGAATAGTAAGGTTTAACCTCCTACAAAACACGCAAATTTCCTTACATGATAACCACAAACTCAAGTAATCAGACTATTGCTAAAGTAGTTTGGTCTTTTAAGATGATTTGAAAAGAATACCTAATGATAATTTGTTTATCCATTTTTGTATCGTTTTGTTTATAGAAATGTTTATAGAAATTCACTCTGTGCGTTCAATAGTGAAGATCACTCGAATGGGGGAAAATAAAGTTCTAGGGGAGAAAATGTTCAGGACATCATATAAATTCAGCATTGATTTCTTTCTTTAATATTTTAAAATAGAACTGCAGAAAATTGTTCTAACCGTGCTATTTATTCTGATTGCAGAATAACTGAAGACAGAGAGAGAGAGAGAGAGAGAGAGAGAGAGAGAGAGTATCGACCACAGACTCCTGTTAACAGCAGAAAAAAAAGTGACATGATTGAGGTTTATTAACTTCTGAATGGGCGTTACAATATCAATTAATGAAATATTTCATTGTATGGACGGTAGGGAGAGAATGGGGGTTTCCATAGAACTTAATTCTGCGGCTAAGAAAGGGATAAGAGCTGGATTTTTTTCTCTCACAGAGTGAGTGAGTAACGCAGCTTGACAATTGAAGAAGCGAGTGCATCCAGTGTGAATGAATTTAAGAGAAAGTACGGCAGCTAGTATGGGTGATGTATAGCATCCCTCGATGAGTCCTTCGCTCGCTTGAGGTCTCAGATAATAACTTCTGTAATGGATGAATTCCTATGCAAAGCTGGCTGGATTCTTCATCCAAAGAGTTGACCACTTAGAACATAATACAAGGCTATAAATAAATCATTTTTGTATGACTTATTTGTATAATTTCCTCTTGAATGAAATTAGCACACTTTGGATATAGTTAGTATAATATATGAGGTCATTTGTTTCTTTAATAAATGTTTTAGTGGTTTTCGGAATGCCTCATTTGGAAGGATATTTATGAAAAGAAACGTCAGTGAATATAAAGTAATTTGTATTGCTCTTTCTCCTTTTATTCAAGGATGGGCTTGTTTGCTGAAATAATACAAACTTATATGGCAAAACAAACTTTATTAGATTAGGAAATAAAGGATTTCTATACAAAGATTTCAGATATATACAAACAGAGTATACAGTATACTTTGGAGCTGAACACGTTGGATGGTCGGTACTCGAGACAATGGCACTACATTGTAGAAGTCATCAGACTTCTTCATTTCGTTCAATGGTCGGATCAAAGCTTCCTTCTTGAGGTATTGGGCAATGCTCTCAGTGACAGGAATGCAGCAGTAAGGGACGGTCTTGGTGACAAGACAATTCTCTTCACAGCCAGGGGCACACACGGGAAAGCCTCCTTGGATATGCATAGGTGTTGAACTCCGTTCTTTATGACGATTAAACGAGTTTCTACGTTTGGTATAGCCGCCTCCTCCTTTTATATCTCCTCCTTCATCTGAAAATGCATAATACGTTAAGCACCTTAAACATGGAATGTTGGATTTTCTACATGAAGAATGTAAGCAGTGCATCATAAACTTCACATTCAGTTAAACATGTTATGTTTGAAGAACGATAACGCGCATAGACAATACTTATCTCATATACAGTATGCGCGCGTATGCGTGATTTCTTGATAATTTTTCATAAATGACGTTGTAATAGCCTGCATTACATCTTAGTGTATGAAATCAGCGATTTTGAGTTTATTTTCTTCTAAAGGAATTGTTAGTGAATTAGCTATTGTGATTTTACTAGAAATATATGCATTAATTTAACACCTTTTATGGAAACGTAATTTTGCTTTACACAAATCTAATTAATACTATGATATCCATACAATATTCAACGATACTCAATTGGGAGTATTTTTATAGTAGTATTTACTGATCTGTTTGTCGATGAAAAACTCGAGCTTTTGGAAGAAAAACAGCACTTCCAGCAGAGTCGTCATCAGTTGAAATGTCCTTAAAAAGTTCTTCGGGTTCTAGACCGGGATTCTAAACCAGATATTTCATTATGAGGATGTTGTCGATGAATGTTTATTTTGTGGCTGAGTCTGAAAATGAAAATGGGTATGTTATCAGAATCTATTTCAGAACCTGTGCAGGTCATACAAAATTGTTCTATTTAAATATTCTGAAAGGTGAATTTTTGTTGATTTTATTATAAAAAAACTTCTGATTTTGTTTTACCAATTTTTTTTCATGATATTTAAAACTACATTTTTAACTTCCTAAAATTTCAATCACCAAAGAAGCAACATTACTTTTTACTTATACAGTCGAGTATTAGTAGATATTTGTTTTTCCACCCACTACACCCATGTCCCTGTACTGGACTGGCAACCCATCACTACCACCCTCATGTTCAACTACTCCATCCCGGATGAAATTATTTCCATGTACGGAAACGATTTTCGTACATGGAATGTACTATGCATTCCGTGCTATGCATTTTGCTTTTCCTAAAGCAAAATGCATAGCACTTAGTTTTAGGAAAAATATTAACCGGAAAACGTTTTTCAAAGAAATATTCAATATTGTTTAATCTGAAAGTTTCTGCTTCTTCCTTATTGTCTTTCGCTACGAATCATGCTGAATATTACTTTTCATGTTCCCCTTGACACTAAAGAATAGAAATATTCTATGATCCTGTGTAACTTATTCGGTTACTTCAAATAATGATTATCTGAGGACTCATCGAGGGAGGCTGTAATTTACCCAAACAGCTCTCATTCCTTCACTTAAATTGATTCACACTAAATGCAGTCACTACCCCTAAGTGCAAATTATTCCACACACACACACACCTGCCTCTCTGTGAGAAAAACCTAGCTGTTACCCCTTTCTTAACTGTGAACAACTTTAACTTCCATGGATGCTTCTGTGTTCTCTCCCCACCTTCCACATAACGAAAAATTTCATTTATACTGTCGAGTGTTAGTATGTATTTGTTTTTCTAACCACTACACCCATGTCCCTGGCCTGAACTAGGTTATATCTTATATCACCCATTCAAAGGTTTACAGACCACTGTAAACCCGTCTTTCTTCTGTTAACCAGAGTCTGCAATCCACATACTCGCAATCTGGCATCATAATCTAAATCCCATAATTCGGATATAATCTTTGTAACTCTTCTTTGTACCCTTTCCACAGCTACGTTATCCCCTTGGATCCTGGATGCCAAATCTGCGCACAATAATCCAAGTGTGATCTTATCAAAGCCTTACAAAGAGGCAAAATTACTTCATTATCCTTACAAGTCAAGGTTGCTTTCAACATCGCAATTATCCCCTGAGTTTGTAACTTTTGCTATGTGACTTTTGAACTTAAAATTCCTATCTGCCAAGATCCCTTGCCTCTTCAGTTTCTTGTAGCATAACCCCGCTAATATAATATGCCGCTGGATCTATAATCACGGCAAAGCGCATAACTTTACACTTACTAACGTTAAACTTATAGCCATTTTCGTTTGTCCAAATTTCCAGTCTATTCAAATCATTTTGTAATTGCTGAATATCAGTAGCATCCCTGATTGCCCTGCTTTTCTTTGCATCATCGGCATACATCTGCACATCTGATATTAGATCCTGCCTAATGTCATCAATGTATAGATTGAACAATAATAGCCCACGGATTGAACCCTGAGGTACACCACTGGTGTCACCTTAAAAAGATTCAGATCCGCTGTATACCACTTTTTGATATTCTGTCTGTCAGCCATTCCCTGATACAAATCAAGAGTTTATATTCCAATCCCATATTCTCTTATGCAACAGCGTTTCGTATGGTATCCTATCAAATGCCTTAGAAAAATCCACCATTATCATTGGGTATCCATTCCCTTTATCCTACTCGGCTCATAGAATATTGTTATAAAATATTCTATGAGCAAATTGCTAAAACAAGACAATCCTTTAGTAAACCTAAGCTGCTCCTTGCAGAGTATAGCATGTTTGTCTATCCACTTCTGTATGCTAATTTTTACCAACTTCTCTAAAATATTCACTACCACACCAGAGATACTGATAGGTCGGTAGTTAGGCACATCAGTTTTTGCACCGCCTTTCTACAATGGAACTATCATACTTTCCTTCCATTCCTGTGGTATCTTCCATCCCTGAGTTGAGACTCAAGTTATACAAACATGTGAAAGGCGTAGCCAATTCTGTTGAAATTCCTTTAATAAACGGACTGATATTCCATCTGTCCCTATAGACAAATTCTAATTTAGGTTATACAACAGCTCTTCAACCTCATTTTCATGAACCTCTAACTCTTCATCCAATGTAGCAGTAGCACTGTTCACCATGTTACATACCCCTGGTTGATATATTTTAGCAAAGTAAGCACTCATTAACTGAACAATCTCATTAGCTTTCGACACTCAAGTACTATCTGCATTCAATAAAGTTATTCTTCCACTTTCATTCTTTCTTTTGCTTGCGGCATAAAGATAAAATTCTTTTGGATTGCATTTCGCTTGCATGGCCAATTTCTTTTCATTTAGCACTCCTCACAATACTCTTTACTTTTCTGGCCTGAGCTTTATATATTTCATAAATCCTCTCACTCTTATTCTCACGATATTCTTTCTACATCATGTTCTTCTTGTGGATCTCTTCTTTAATAAGGTTGCACATCCATTTCACTCCCAACCTATTTATTCTTCGAACACTAGGGATACATACAGATACCACTCATTTGAGCACTTTTTCAATTCCCATGCATTGCTGACGTTTTTGCCATTCAGTAACTGAGTATTCTTCTAAATTTATCATAATTTCCAGCTTTGTAGTTCAGCATGTAACCTGTCTTAATCGGAGCATCAGTACAATTAGATACTTCCCAAGAAAGTAACTGATACAATATGATCACTATCACCATTTGGTGGTAAAATAGCCATATTCTTAACAGAGACCCCTTATGACGCTATGAGCAAATTCGACACTCTTTGACCTCGAGTTCATTCTTTCACATGCTGCTTGAGAAAGTTGTACTGCAATAATTCAATAAATTCCTCTTTTTTCTTATCACGAGATTTCTCTTTTACCCAATTTGTGTTTGGAAAATTAAAGTCACTCACAATGATCATTCGTTTGGTACCCATAAGGCTTAATTTGCAATGCCTTTCTGCGTCCCCTGAAACTGAGCCGCCAGGTCTGTAGCTACATCTCACCATATATTTCATTCTTTTAACCTCCACTTCACACCAGATAGACTCAAATTCGCTGCATGAGACATGTTACTATCATTGTTTTCTTGTGTGTCTACCATAACCGAACTTAAATCATCTGATATCATTAGCAGCACTTCTCCTCCTCTCCTATCTGTTCTGTCATTCCTAAAAATAGTATACCCATTACCTACCCGATCCCACTTACTATATCTGTTTGTGATAGCCAGGTTTTACTAATGCCAACAATCTTAGGCAACATCGTATTCAATAAAGCAATGAACTCAACCCCTTTGTTTCTAATGCTACTGGCATTTGTGTATAGACATAATAAATTACCACCTAGCCTATTCTTATAATTAGATATGCAATCTTTTGGTCTTGTTCTAGAATTTTCTCTTTTCCCTCCACATGGTCCCGAACCCAAATCATATTTTCTCAACCCTTCACCACATAGATAACCATGTTCAAAGACATTCATATCTTTATCACGTTTACATACCATAGTTGAACTTTCACACACATTTTTCCCATTCCTCTCTTGATGATTTAGTTTCCCTGACTCTCTGCATTAGGTCTCATACCAGGAAGTAATTTCTCGAGGCTTCTAATGCCCACTGAATTCAACTTTTTTTATATTTATAATGAATTGAGAGCCTGTGTAGCTCAGTGGATGTGGCGTTTGCATACCACGGCGCTTGGCCGCACGAAGGAAGATTTGATTTCGAGTCTAGTTGGCTCGGCGACTAGAGGAAACTTTCTAAGCCTTTTTTCGACCGGTTTCCGAGTTAATCGATCTCTGGCACGGGCAAGCGGATTTTTTCTCCCGAAAACTCAGGTTTTTCGTCCCGTAAACTCAAGAAAATCGACCGTAGAACCCACACTATTTCAGACATTAACTATATTGTGTTAGGGTTAGGGATCACGAGAAGGCACTTGTTGAGCCCCATTCTCTTCACTGCATCCCGCTTAATTAGTGATAGCCTTGGGCCAGCTATCACTAATTAATCTTTACAGGCAATTTTTTATAATAATAGGTGCTCTGGCCATTAGACGGGAAATTAAATGCGAAGGGTATGGTCGCTATGCATAGTGAACGAATTGTCTTAAATGTGATTTAGTACATGATTACGAGCAATTTTTCGTCCATTACGTGCAATTTTGCCATTGTCTTGATGAAAGAGCACTTGTGCTCCAAGATTGTGCCCCAATCTTGGCCGTTGTTTCTTCAGTTCTTCTTTTAAACGGTCCAACAATGTCGCATAATAGACTCCGGTTATTGTCTTACCTTTTCCAAATAGTCTATCATGATAATTCCTTAGGAATCCCAAAAAACAGTGACTATCACCTTACCAGCTGACAAAACTGTCTTCGCTTTTTCGGTATTCTTTTGCACTGCACATAACTCGTTTTTCTACATTCTTATGAAAATTGTGAAGACGGTCATTTCAAGTGTTTGCCAAATGAGAACTACTCGTCGCAAGTTACTAAACTTTTGTCAGGGGTCATGAAAAAGATACGTGTCGACACTGGTATGAATGAATGAAATGTGTCGCCGTCTATTGGAAATTTACCAAACTTTTCAAACAACTCTCGTATATTATTATTGTTTTGGAAAACACATTAGGTATTAAATCTAGAACAGTAAACCCCATATAATACAAGCATACAATGTTTGCATTATATGTTACACTAACGCTGTGATTACAAAAAAAAAAAAATCATTATGCACTAAATGGAATATGCTTCTGATTTAGTTTTTGGATGACTGCCAAAAGTGGGATATTTTGTTCCTGCACGTGTGAATAATTAGGTGAATGTGCTTGTCTCATTTTAATAAAAGTTTGTTGTTCTTTCTTTCGCTTATGGTCTAATGGCTATGAATTCTGGATGAGATGGGTTCAACTTCTGCATGTGGGTTTAACCTGTCATGTTCTTAGTTAATTAATGAAGAAAACATTATGATTCCTGCTTATACTTGTGCAACTATTAAGCAGGATAGAGTGGAGGAACAAAATATTCCACTTTTGGCAGTCATCCAAAAACTAAATCAGAAGCATGTTCTATTTAGTGGGTAATCGTATTTTTTTTTATCACAGCGATAATGTGAGGATCTAATCGTCATAATAACATAGCCGCTTGAAAAATTATGAGGCTAATAAGTCAAATGTTTTCGTGTCTGTGTCATATCCCCCTGTATTGTTTGAAAAACGAATAGTCTGTTTTGATTGTTTTTCAGTGAACGAGGAATAGAGCCTCTTGAAGCTACTGTATCGTATGCTTGTATTATATGGCGTTTGCTGTTCTTGACTTAATATCTGCCGTGTTTTCAAAAACAATAATAATAGAATTCATGTACTATAGAACATTTAAGACAATTTTGTTCATTATGCATAGGGATAAGATAAAAAATAGTGACCATACCGTTCGCGTTTAATTTCTAGTCTAATGGCCAGAGAACCCACTATCGTAAAGAATCGTCTCTAAAGATTTTCGTCACAAATACAGGTATCCCTCGATTAACGCGGTTAATCCCTCGATGTTACCACGTATATCAAAATCGCGCTAATCAAATCTAATAATCAGTAGTAAAAATTACAATTCGTCCATGATCGATTACTGTATTAATAATTCGTTTTATATGGTACTCTTTTAGGAAAGATAAAAAATGAATGCAAAGTAAATGCAAAGACACTTCCAAACCACAGGTTGTTGGCATTAGTGAATCATGGCTAACTGTAGATGACATAGCTAGTGGGATTGAACGTGATGGGTATATTGTGTTCAGGAATGACAGGGAGAATAAAATCGGGGAGGAGTATTGTTGATGATAGCTGATGAGCTGCAGACAAGGAGTATAGAAGTTGAATTGCAGGATAGAGAAAAGAGCACATTTGAGGCCATTTGGTGTGAGATTGTGGCTAGCAGAACAAAATATACAATTGGGTGCTGCTATAGACCAGGTGATAGAAAAGATGATGGAGATTGTATGCACAAGCAAATAGAAGAAATGAGTGGAAGGATGGTAATTATTATGAAAGATTGCAACTATGGTTGCATTGACTGGAGTGAGGAGACGACACATGTGAGGAAGGAATTGGATTTTATGCGGTTATTAAGGGATAACTATCAGCGACAGCATGTAATGGAAAATACTAGGGGTCAGAGAGTGCTTGACCTAGTAATTGCGTCTGAGGATTTGGCTGTAACAAATATGACCACATTGCCACCAATTGGTGAGAGTGATCATAGGGTCTTGCAAGGTGGCTAAAGGTGTGGAATTTACAATTAAGACAGGGTACATGTGGAATTATCGGGCAGGTAAGTATGACAAGCTTAGGAGTTTGATTGGTTCAGTGCCATGGCATGTTGGCATGTACACCTGCAAGGGCTAGAAGTTGATAGTGCATGGGAGGCAGTTAAGAAGTGTTTGCATGAAGCAATGGCTGACTGTATACCTAGAGTCCGAATAATAAATCAAGTAGGGGTTAAATGGATGAATAACACCATTAAGCTTGAGCTGCAAAAAATGAAACAACTATGGAGGGAATTTAAGGAGAAAGGTGACCGGCAGGCACATGAACGGTATAAAGCGCAGGCCAGAAGGGTAACGAGTGTGGTAAGAAAAGCAAAAAACGATTACGAAAGAATGCAGGCTAAAGAGAATCCTAAACAGTTTTTTCGATATGTTGCAAGTAAAAGAAAAAATGTATATGGGAATGATTTTAAAGAATGCCGATGGTAGGGAGGTAACTGAATCAGTTGATATAGTGGAATTACTGAGTAAGCACTTTGCAAGAGTATATCATTCAGGTAGTGACATTGCGAATAAAGGAACCAATAGCTTATACGGCAATTGAGGTGAATGAAATGGAGGTGAATAGTTTATTACAAAACGTTAATGTGAATACGTGGAATTGGACGGTATACCAGCTCGTGTCGTACGTGAAGCGGCTAAAGAATTGTCAGTGCCCTTGACCCTTTTGTTTGATTTGAGTCTCGGGTCTGGGTTAGTCCCGAGGGGGTGGAAAGAGGGGAAATAGTTCCACTGCATAAAGGGGGTTCCAAGATTGATGTTTGTAAATTACCGACCGATTAGCATATCAGAAATCAAGGTCTTAGAGAAATTAGTCAAGAAAAGAATACAGGATTTGACAGATGAAAATGGGATATTGTATGGGAGACAACATGGTTTTGCGAAGGGTAGATCATGCCTCAGTAACTTGCTCACGTTTTATAACACAATGACGGCTGTACTGGATAAGGGTAAAGGGTTTACAGTGATTCTACTGGACCTTGCCAAGGCCTTTGACAGGATACCACATGGAACTCTAATCAGTAAACTGGAGCAGATGGGGTTGGATATAGGGTTGGTGAGATGGATAGGAGGGTGGTTGATGGAGAGATACCAGAGTGGTTCATTCAGGAGTGGAGTCCAAAAGATGGCTTGTGACTAGTGGTGTGCCGCAAGGCTCTGTTCTTGGACCACTACTTTTCAATTTCTTCATCAATGATATAGGAAAGGATCTGAGAGGAAGTGTTCATTTGTTTGCTGATTATGCAAAGTTTGGTAGAGGAGAGGAATTGTGAGTGCACAGGATGTCAAAATTTTACAGGATGATTTGTATAGTTTGGAGGACTGGGCTAGAGAAAATGGATGTCAATTTAATCAACAAAAAATAAAATGGCAACGTATAAGGTTATGCATTTTTGGGTGAAAAAAATAGCAGGAGTATATCACATTGGTGGACCTGTACTCCAGGAGATTGATGAGGCCAGGGATTTGGGAGTGTTGGTGGATAGGGAATTGAAGTTTAGGGAGCACATTGCAAAAGTAGCTAAATCAGCTCATCAAATCACTTGGCTTCTGAAAAATACTTGAACAAGCAGAGACAAACCAGTTATTGTTCCTCTGTATCGAGCCTTGATAAGACCCCATCTAGACTACTGTGGCCAGATATGGGAGCCAGGGTTTCTTCTTGATGGGGAGGAGGTGGAGAGGATCCAGACACGAGTGACCAAGATTATAGCAGGTCTGTGGAATGAACCTTATGAGAACAGTTTGAAGATTTGTGGGTTGCAAAAATTGGTCGATAGGCGGAAAAGGGGTGATATGATTGAGACATTAAAATTACTGAAGGGTTTCTATAAGATTAATTCAAAAGATATTTTTGAGAATAGGACTGGTGGTGGGAGGACTAGGGCCATACATGGAAGCTGGGCAAGAATGTTGTTAGCAGGGGTGTTAGAGCTAGGTTTTTTACTTGGAGAGTGGTGGATGAGTGGAATAAGCTGCGAGTGTCTGTTGTGGGTGCTAGGACCGTGAATGAGTTCAAGGCGAGGTATGACAGATACTGTGCGAATGTCGAATAGTTGTTCTTGACATGATGCTAGGGCCTCCCTCGATGAGTCCAAGGACTCCTTGGAGTTTCCCGGAATAATAATAATAATAATAAATGTTTAATAAATGCTTGTTCCTACATTATTTACTGTAATTTTTTTATCAAAAGAAGTTATCAAGAGTCGTTTGAACAGTTTTAGTTTTTTTCTTATCGGAATAAATTCTACGATAACAAGCAAAGTGACTCTCCATACCTCGGCAAAAAGCAATGAAGCATAAAGAAAAAACACTGCAAATATAACACATGATGGTACAAATTAAGTGGATATTCAAAGCAACATTATTTCATCGCCGAATATGGAAACTACAAGAGTTTCGTGTCGAATATATAGAAACTAAACGTTCCGGTGGATGCAAGCATAAGTAGTTCCTTATGGGAAACTCGTAGTAAAGGTGGAGGAAGCTCCAGAGCACTGTCCTCAGTATTTTCCATAAATGTAAAGCACATCTTCTAGAGGACATGTATGACAAAAATGAGCCTTTGGCTCTCTATTTCAGATAAAACAGTGTGGAATATCACTCGTAACGTATGAATGCACAGCTACTCATGACCTCCAAGCTATACACTGAATTGTGTAAGAATATTTATATTAAACATTTTGCATGTATCTGTCAGATCAGCTACGAGCTCCGCAGGGTTAAAGGCGCGTTAATCAAAACTCTTGCTGCGTATATCAAGGGATTGTCGCAATTAATTTCGCCGCGTTAATCAAATCCCGCGTTAAGCAAAATCACGTTAAGCAAGGGATACCCGTATATCCATTGTTGGTATGATGGATATTTGTGAAAGCCTTTAAGTAGTAACTAAAAGTAACTTAAGTAACTTACTTAAAGCCTATCGGAGGAGACGGAACGTGGATTGTAAAAGTTCCATGTTTACTCTAGTAGGATTATTGCATAATTTAATTCTTAGTTCACTTAATCACGTTAAAATGTACTGTTGATTATTTAGAAGTGTGGTCGGCATTGACATAACGGTTGTGGAGGTTCTTAAAAATATTTTCATTTATATTCAGCACGATTCGTAGCGAAAGGCAATAAGGAAGAAGCAGAAACGTTCAGATTAAACAATATTGAATATTTCTTTGAAAACGTTGTCCAGTTAATCTTTTTCTGGACATTTTGCATTAGGAAAATTTCATTCAGGATGGAGTAGTTGAACATGGGGTTGGTGGTGATGGGTTGCCAGTCCAGTGCAGGCAACCCATCACCACTAACTTTTCTACCCACTACATGAGTGTAGTGGGTGGAAAAACAAATACTTAATAATACTCGATGTAGTAGGTAGAAAAACAAATACATATTAATACTCGACTGCATAAATAAAAAAATAATTTTGCTTCCTTTTGCAATTGAGATTGTCATTTTTGGAAGTGAAAAAATAATTCTTAAATATCATGGGAAAAAAATAGGCAACACTTAAATTCATAACGTTTTTTATAATAAAATCAACAAAAATTAACATTTCAGAATGTTTAAAAAGAACAATGTTATCTAACCTATATGAAGAATATTTATTATTATACTTTATAGAGCATTAATCCTTTTTTACCTAAAACTTTCATCAGGCGAAGCGAGTGGACTGTTTTCGAACAGCACATCTAATTTGTGGATGAGTTCATCTTCATCGTACTTGTAGACGATTTTTATTTCGACCTTCCTTTCTTTTTTAGCCACGACCTGTGATTTCGCCCTTCACTATATGGCGATGGAATTTATCGTTGATTCTTTTTTGTCCTTATCTTCATCTTCTTCATCTCCAAAGGATGACTGGCTGGTGCTCTTTTCATTAATACCCTTGTATTCGTATTTCAGAGTGGCTTCCATCTATGAAAGCAAGGAACAGGAGAATTAAAATAAAGTTAGGGCAATTTTTTATTGCATTTCAACAAGTATGAAAGTGATAGATGAATCTCCTTTACCTCTTTTGTGGATCCCGTGTTAGCAGGCGTCATGGCAATGTCCACAGCGTAAGAATGCATGTAAGGGTTAGTAATCCAGTAGTAGAGGTGCTGGCGCATGTTATTCTCCTGGAAGAAACTCTGCCAGGATCCAGCATCGTTTTAGATGTCGGTGTATTGGTTTTTACTTCTAAACCAAACCAAGCATGTCGTAAAGATATTTATCTTCGAACTATGGAGAGTAAATCTAATTATAATTAGTTTCTCATTAATTGCTGTTACTTATCTAAATTAATAGTGAATCCAGAGTGGATCAAATTCAAGTATTAAATAATAGTATAATTTATATTATAATATACATTAAATTATATTATTTTTACATCCCTACAACGATAGTCAATCTATTAAAAAATATCGTGTTTAATTTTCTGAAGGCTTAGTCTACTTAGGAATACAATAGTTTGTTGTGACCTGTAGATGCATGCCTAGGAATTTCACTAAATGAAGAGATTTCTTCCTAACTGCATCCCAATGATGGACGATTTGAGGGAATGGGGAAACTTCAAAATTAATGATTACTTTTTTATAGGGAATGGTCGGCCTCTTTGCTCATTCTAAAACGTAAAGCATGCATTTTAGACTCATCCTGTTAGTTTTGCAAGCGAATTTTTTGCTTGCATGTATAATTTGCTCAATCGCCTTTGTAACTTCCTGTAGTTTCATATTGAGGAGTTTACTCCAATAAACCTTTCTACGATAAACTTTCCGATTGTATGCAGTGTTACTTGTTCGGTCCATTTCCATCTTCTTACGCGAATCGTTTCATCTATTGACTTAGAGAAGGTTTTCTTTAAACGTTTCTCGTTAGTAATTGTATTTAGCCAGAAGATTTTTAAAATTCTTCTTAAGCACTTGTTTTGGAATTAACTTGGAGAAGAATGATGGAATCCAAAATGAAGGAGGCAAGATGAGCGAGTCGGGCAGAAGCAAGAGCAGCTGCGAGGGACAGGGGCAGATGGAAAACCAGCATTGCAGTCTTATGTGCCAGTAGGCACGGAAAGACTTGATGATGATGATGATTCAGTGTAACTTGTAATCGCATAAATGAATAATTTTCAAAGAAATTTTGAGAGTGTTATCTCTTTAATAAATTCTCCTCAAGAGACGAGTATATTTTCAAAAACATACAGGACCCTTTTGCTATGAATCTTCTTTGAGCCTACTTAGAAACGTAATGAGTCTAATTATAAGTCAAAGCTATTGCTTTGTTTTGGTTGTGTGCTGACTAATAAAAACTAGAAATTAAATACATAATCATGGTTTTTCTCGCCAAGCAATACGTATGGTTTTAATTAGAATAGGCCATCTGGCATTCGCTATGCATTTATGAACAAAAATTACTGGCTAGATTTGTTATTTTTACACCTTTTGTTTATTAGCAGTGACAAAAAGATGAATTTTGTTTTCGACTGTATTTGTTCTTGATGTTGACCATATTTAAGTCACTATTTGAAAAAAAGAAAAAAAACTTTAACCTACTCGTATATGAAAGTTTACAAAACGATTGTTTTTTTTCCTCATTTATAACTGAAGTTTAACATCAGCTGACAAAATGCGCCGTAAAAATTATTGAAAAACGTGTATTTATGTGCTAATGCAAGAGAACAACCACTTTAGCCTATTCGCTAGTAAATGATGTGCGCTCAGTTCCAAAAATCCCAGATTTCATCCTACTTGTAAATGACTGTTTTTCTCGCATCATGTCTACAGTTTATCCATAATTTAGAAAGGATAACACACCCAAAATGCCAATGCCAGTCAAATAATATAAATCAATTTGGATTGAAAGTTAAGCTTCTCGTTAATTAACAGAAAAACAGATCAATGTTAACTTGTATTATAAATGATGAATATGTAGAATTTTCGAGAAAAAAAAAGTGATTTTAGATAACTGACACTGGGTTTTATTACCCCGACTAGTTTTTCCACGTATGTGACGAAATTAGTCGGTATAGTCATGTATAATATTACGGCCTAATGAAACCGAATGTCAGTTATCTAAAATCACATTGTATTTTGAATGCTTTTGTTTACCTCTTCGAGTTCCTCTTCCTTGTGGAGTGTTTTTTAATCTTTGCGTTCTTCACTAGGGCGTGGCACCTGATTTTCGTAGGGTGAAAGATGAATGTTTCCGTACGGTGGTAGTGGTGGTGGTAGATTCTTGAGGAACGTCATGGGTGAATTTCAGTGACGCTTTGGGCTTATAAGGTTAATTTTAAGGTCTCTGAATTAATGGGTAAAGAAAGAATATAGTGACTATGTACTCCTACACCACAAACGGTTTTACTATTTGCCACATTAATTTGAAAGTTTTGAATATCTCCTTGTCCACACTGTGTTAAAATATATATTTTATATATTTATAGCTTAAATATTTATAATTATATCTAAGACATTAGTCATGAATGTCTCTTTATAAATAAATGAACCTTTCAATGTGAGTAGAATATTGTTCACATTAATTTCACAAGAATTGTATCCAATTTTGCTTAAAACTGCACTCAAGATTAAAACTTTTAATGCAACTTACTTTACTGAACAAGTTGTAAAATATTCTTTTATGAATAACGGAAGCAGTTCTTTCGATTTTTATTTGGTTAATGCGTGCTTTAATAATGACCATTGTTAATTTTATGGTTTCTTGTCTTTATCTAATTTATTTATTTAATGAGGAATTGCACTGGATTTGTCGTTTTGAAATAGCCTAAATTTGTGGCGCTTCCTCAGTTGTCCTGTTTGGTACAAATATATGCTGATCACTTCGATTCGATTCCCAAAAGGGAACAACATATAATTTCATTTTATTAGTAGTAACAGTACACTGTGAACATAAGTATTTTTAAATGATCAGTTGACCGATTTTCTTCGCTTACTGGCGGTCGTGCTAAATAATTGAAGCATGATGTGTTTATATAGCTTATTAAAAATGAGCAATCTTACATTGACTCATGATTTTATCGTTGAACTCGTGATGATGATAAAATTAATTTTGTGTTCCTCTGTTTACCTTAACATATTTTCGTGATCGCCAGAGGTTCCCTACGGAGAGCAGGCAATCGTCTCTTTCACTTCATTTCCTGATAATTTCATCAGCCTAAAATATTGTCTTGGGATGTTGTGCTTCTTCCCAATCTCAATAGTTTATATTAAACTTGTAATTTATAATCATTTAAATGAAATATTTACATTTATTTTATTTTATAACATTCGAATTCATAAATAATTTTAATATGTAATTAATAATAATAGTATTAAGCATACAAACTAAAGTGCATCTAGTATAAAATAATTAATAGTCTAATTATATACTCTAATGACACTTAAAGCATTTTCATAGCCAAACATTGGCTTCGAAAGATTAAAAAAAAATTATAAAAGCACTACTACGATTATTGTACCTACTATAGGTATATGAATATAATGTCAATATATATGGATGTATATGTACTTGTATGCAGATATATTATTATTATTAGTTAAACGTTGTTTGCGTACGTGTATATATAATTTCATATGTATATATAAATATTATATAATTAATGAAGTTTAATTCATTGATTGAAAACTTAACATTAATATCAACAAAGACACACGAATTGGCTATCCACCTTTCCAGTTTGCAAACCTGAGCGAATCTTTATAAAGGTATATATGCTATGTGTATTAAACAATTGGGTCATTTATGTTATCAGATATTGTAATAAAACATGAATAACATCACACTTCGCTTGGGAAGGAAGAGCGAGAGTTGCTGATCAGTTGGTTTTTATTCTATTAACTCCAGTGTACTACGACTAATTAAAGAAAAAATTGTTTGTGCATGATGCTAATAAATAAATGTTGCTCATTTGGATAACATTGAAAATTTATTATATAAAGTATTTTTGTCTTTACTGTTATACACTTAATAATTTTTACCTTTTGAATATAGAAATTATTTCTTTCACTTGCCATTTTTGGAAATCTTTGCAATTTGAGGAAATATAGTTCATGAATTTCTAAAAGCTGTGTCATCCTTAACTAAATGTAGGTTAAAATCAAGTTGCCTTCATAACACTTTAATGCAGTCAAAACTTTCACCGTAATGCACGAATGCCAACCTTTGAAAAACCAATTTAAAATTTAAACTTTTAACATTTCTTTTCTGTTAATATAGATAGTAGCAATAGGTTATTGATATACTAAGACGTTGTGCTTACTTGTGATAGATGTGAAGTTTCTGTCCCTCATCCCCAAATTCACTGTATACAATATCGGCTTCATTCTCTGCGTACTCAGTCACGAAGTTGTTGCGATCAGCTCTGATGTCATAACTGGAAATAGCATTTGTATGGAAGAGTTCCTGGAAAGTAACATTAAAATAAATAATGAACACATTTTTCTACGACTCTCATAATAATGCTACTACAAATGAATAACATAAATCAACTTTGATTTGATTGTAATATTTTGTTCAACGAATTTATACTCACGAAAAAATTATAAAAAAAAACGTTTATATTTATACTAAGCGTTTTGGTATCCAAACTCTTATTATAAATTCGAATATTGCTTCGAGAAATATCTAATTCTTACCAGTTGATCTGCTTAAACATTCTACGCAATCATCACCATAGAGACTGGACACTGCCTAGTATGCTCTGTCTTCACGGTTTTTATAGTTGATGGTCTTGGTTACATTGAAGATACATTCATCTTGTTTTTCTTCATCTGGGTCGCTTGTGATGACGTGAGCAGTCTCGCATACCCCACGGATACTCATGTAATGTTAAAATCATAAGCTGCAATTCTGGATGATGTGCAATAACATTACAGTGTGATAAGTATTAGATGGCATCGTTTATTTAAGTGTAATAAAGCTGCAAAAAAAGAGCGAAATGATAAGATGAACAGTTAGAAATTCACACCTCCGTGACTTTGAAGTAGTTATCTTCTCCATCGTCTCGACTCTTGAAATTTCTTTTACGCTCATAAGTTGAATTTTTTCTCTTAAGATTAAGTTGGAACATGCTAAGCAGACCTTTTTCTGCGTTTACTGCCCGTCCTTGGAGATTCATCGAAATCTTTCAAGTAAAATCGTTGAAAGTATTGCTTGACTGGCACCATATTTCTATGTACGAGTTCTTATCAAATTCTCTAAAATCTTTACAACCACTCAGGAGATTCTGATAGGTCGATAGTAATACACACGTCTTTGAACCATACTTGTGCAATGGAATTAACATACATTATTTCCCGTCCAAAGGGACCTTTCCTGAGCTGACGCAAATTATACAAACATGTCAAGGGCCGAGCTAGTCCAGTTATTCCATTAGCATACGGGCGTATATATCCCATCTGTCTCCCTACTGCTGAATTCTTATTCTTATCCAGGATATGCGACAGCTGAAGAACTCCCTTTACATGCACATCTGTCTCTTAATCCAATATAGTGGTAACACTATGTTACCAATATATTGGATGTACACCAAGCCGATAGATCTTAGCGAAATGGACATCCACATTATTTGAACAATCGCATCTGCTTCTATCGAAAGAGAACGTTATGCATTTAGTAAAGTTGTTCTTTTGCATTCATTCTTTCACTTGCAGCATAAAATTCTTTTGGATCACCTTTAGTCTATACAGCCAGCTTTATTTACTTCAATTTAGATTTCTGTACAAAACTCCTAGTTTGTATGGCCTCCATAACTCCTCTGACTCTTATTCTCATGTTCAGTTTTCCACATCATCTGCTTCTTATGGATCTCTTGCATAATAAGATTACACATAATTTCACTTCCTGCCCATTTGTTCTTCGAGTTCTAGGTACACATTTAGATACCTTATTGTTTAAACATCTTTTTAAAGTTCCCTATCCACCGCTGATGTTCTTTCCATTCAGCAACTGCTACAAAAGAACCAAAGATAGTATTCTATTGAGCTGACCATAACTATAGTCAGTACAGCATAATCACTCTCAACAACTGGTAGCAAAACAGTCGCATCCTGAACTGCAATCTTCCTGACACTATGATCAAATCTAACACTCTTTAGCCTCTAGTTATTTCATGTGTTTAAGAATGTTGTCTTGTAACAGCTCAATAAATTTTTATTGTTGAGTTTTTTCTGCTATCCAAATCAATGTTCAGATAATTTAAGTTGCTCATAATGATTACTGATTTGTACCCATCAGGGTAATTTTGTGCTGCATTTCATTATCTCCTCCCCCCCAGCAACTGAACCGCTAGGTCTGCAGCAATACTTCACCATGCATTTCATCCTGCTGGCTGCGTGACAACAGATAGTCCCGAACACATTGCTACCATTATTGCTTTCATGAGTTTCTAACATAACTGGACTCAAATCAGATGTTATTAATAGTAGTACTCCCATTTCCCATCTCTTCAGTCATTCTTTAACTTATTGTATCCCTTTACACTCTAAGTTATTAAATCTAACTTTGAGAGATAGGTTTCACTGATGCCAAAATTTAAGCCACAGCGTATTAACCAAAACAACAAACTCAACCACTTTGTTTATAATGTTCCTGGAATTTGCGAATATACACAAGATACTTCCTTGCTTTTTCCTATACTTACATCTGCAGTCTTCTTGCCTCGGTTAGGCAAATTTTTCTTTTCTGTTCCCATGCTCGTTGACATTCGAAGCACTATTGCTTTTGCACACCCATTCTAAGCGTTCCTCCGATGATGATCTAGTATCCCTGACTCTCTGCATTAGGTCTCACTTCAATAAAAATTTCCTCTAGTCACCTAATGCCAAATCCATTGAAGTTGAAACCAATTACTTTAATATAGAGAGTGAAATAGGATATAACTTTAGTATATGCATACGAATTCGGTAATATTTAAATGCTTGAAGATTACCAAACTTATCTAATAGCAGTGATTTTAGTATGCTCTGGACACAATATTGTGTCTAAACTGTCTCATTGTGTTGACATATCACCAAGCCCTGAATCCATATAAGGATCATAATCAATTAGTGATATTCATTTGTAGTAATTAGTGGTTGCAAAGCATTAATTTCTACTAGTTTCTTAAAACAAAGAGCAACAGGAAAAATCTAAATGAAGTTTTAATATAATCTGGAAAATACTTCACATGACAATGAATATTGGGTTTCTTCCACATCATAGGAGGGACTCGCACAGGAATCGCCGTTTCATCAAATGGAATTAATCAAAGCTATTCGGTCGAAAATCCCTAGTAGTTTTCTTAGGCTCAGGTTGGTATTAAGACAACACTTTTGTCTGGAAGAATCTGGATTCGAATCCTATCTTCAACTGCAGGTAAGTAAGCCAGTTTAGCACAAAAGATGACGGGATATTTCCTCCCACAATACTAATAAAGCATGTGAAGATTATAATATATAATCTTCACATAATCGTCATACATATATACGTATTATAATGCTCAAAACTAAATTAACTATTACCTAAAATAAATTAGACATTTATGAAAAGTTTTCTATCGCATAGATCTTAAACGAGCATTTCTTAACGAATATTCAAATGTTTTCTATATTCAGCGATTTACTGATAAACCAATCATTGCTTCTCTTTGCAGATCAATAACACTAAAGTTGATCTGGAGAATAACATCATCGACGATATCGATAATTATGAGTTTATCAAAATTCCGCTTCTTTAAGCGGAATTTTGCTTAACCAAATCTTAACCAAACCAAATCTTTGCTTAACCAAATCGTTTAAACTGATTAATGAAAAGATGTGGACATTTTCTATATTTTCCTGGCACTAAACATCGGCATAAATAATTCGAGTGAAATGTTTATAAAAAGATGGTTATATACAAGGAACTGCATTGGTTTACTAAATGGCAGATCATGTTTAGCAATTTGCTCATATTTTATAACAAGGTTATGGCTGAGTTAGATAAAGGGAATGGATACACTATGGTATTGTGGAAATTTGCTAAGGCATTTCATTGGATGTTAAATGAAAGTCTAAAGAAAATTGGATTGCAATATTAGCTACTGTCTTGGATAAATGGGTGATTGACGGAGGGGTATCAGAAAGCGGTATGTATGGGGTGAACCCTTCAGATTCATGGTGGCTAGTGGTGTTTTCAAATAACCAATTCCGGACCATTTTTGTTTAATCTATATATTAGTAATATTGGGAAAGACCTGCAGAAAGTCGGAAGAAAATGCAGAAGGCCCAACATCAGCAATTTGTTCCGACTTTCTTCATCATTTGGTCTTCCCGCCTTAAGGCTGGTCTTCCAGGTTTCCTTTTGGTATCTCTCGGATACCAGTTTGTAACTCTGATTGTCCATCTGTTGTCTCTCATTTTGGCTCTCATGTCTCTCATGTCCTGCCCATCTTCGTTTGCTGTTGTAGATTGATTTCATTACATCTGTGAGTCCAGATTTCTTCCTGATGTCTTACGTCGTCTATTTTGTTTATATTGCACATTCTTCTTTCTATCGCACGTTGAGTTGTTATAAAGCTTTGTTCTTCTTTTAAAGATGTGTTCCATGTTTCACTGCCATAAGTTAATGCTGGTAAGATGTGACTATTGATAAAATGGGCTCTTATTTCTATATCTATGTTTTGGTTGGTAATTGTTGATTTTATTTTGTTGTAGGCTATCCAAGAAACTCTTTTTCTCCTTGCTGTTTCATTCGTTATGTCAGTATTCATTTTTATGGACTAGCCGAGATAGATGTAATCTTGAAATTTTTCAATGGTGTGGAATTCTAGAATGCTTGTATAATCTTTACGGTATTTGTTTTTCATCCATCTTGTTTTGTCAGGATGTATTTCCAATCCAATATTTTGACAGTTTTGGCTTATGTTATTCAGCGTTGATTCTAAGAGTTTGGGTAAGTGAGATATTAATACCACATCATCGGCGAATAGTAGGATATTTAACATTTCACCGTCAATGTTTATTCCACCTTTCATGTCAGTTTTTCGAATGATGCTGTCCAGAGTATATGTAAAGAGATTAGGTGATAAGACATCACCCTTACGTACTCCTCTACTTAAGTTAATTTTAATCGGGTGATTGTAAAGGGTGATATTTGTTGTGCCTTGTTTGTAGCTATCTTTTATGAGTTGAGTGTATGCTTTTTCTACACCTCCTTCTATTAAAGCTTGGAATACTGCGTTATGTTCGTGCCTTTTTAAGATCTATAAAAAGAAGACAAAGTGGGATCTGGTATTCTCTGCATCTTTCTGTTAGCTGAGTAATAGTTTGAATGTGATCTATTGTTGAAAAGCCTGTTTTGAAACGTGCCTGTTCTTTGCAGCTATTTTCGTTGGTGGAGGTTTGTATTCTGTTTAGGATGACTGGATGCTAATAGACAGATGGGTCTGTAGTTACTGATGTCTTCTTTATTACCTTTTTTATGCAGAATTATGGTCTTTGATGTTTTCCATTCAGCAGGTACTTTCCTTAATTGTATATATCGGGAAATCTTTCTGCTAGAACTTTAAAGTGTATTTGTCCACCCATTTTTAATTCATCAGATCTTATACCGTCAATTCCTGGTGATCGGTCATTTTTCATATGGTATATAGCCATTTTTACTTCTTCAGGTAGGACAGATGGTATTTCCAAATTTTCGTCTGGAACTGGAGCTGTGATTACTTGTTTAGATGAGTAAAGGTTCTCATAAAACGATTTTACTATTTTTTCCATTTCACCTCTGTTTGTGTGGCTGTCTCCTTGATTGTCTATGAAGGCTGACGGTAGCGGTTGATTTAGATTTATTTCTTTTTCTACTTTTTTAGGCTACTGCATAGCCTAGCTGCTTCTGCCAATTTTGTTGTTCTATATATGTTATTGTTGTCTTTAATATTAATAAGATAATTTAATAAGATAATTTTATATTCTAAGCGGTCTTTTCCTGTATCTTTCAGTATTTTTCTTTTCTTCAATAGTTCTATCGTTCTTGCTGATAGGCGTTCCCTGGTCTTAGGAGGAAGTTCATACGAGGGTCTCTCTTTGCAGTTCATTAATTGATTGTTAAAGTTTGTTAAATCTTCGTCGATGTCATTTTATAATTTCCAGTCGGTTTCTTTCACCTTTTTTTCTAAATTCTTCTGGGTTTATCTGTGTTGAGCATTTTTATGGTTGGACTTTGCTCGTATGCGGTCTTTAGTTTTTCTTCATATTTTGAGGGTGGATCTTATTGAACGGTGGTCAAAATGAATGTTGCAGTAGGTTTTCCCAATGAGTTCGACATTTTTTATTATTCTTTTGCAATCTGTTAGGATGAAATCAATTTCATTTCTTGTCTCTCCATTTGGATATTGCCAAGTCCATCTTTTTCCGGTTCTCTTTAAAAAAAAACTATTCATAATGCCTTTCTGCTTCTACAAATTCTGCCAGGAGTTCGCCTCGTTCATTTCTTTCCCCTTTTCCCCGCGGTTTAATGTAATTTTCTTCAATAAATCCTGTACCAATCTTTGCATTGAATTCCCCACACTATTGTGTGTGTTGTTTTTTTTCTGTAAAGTTTCTCGAAGGTGTTCATAGACGTTTTCTATTTCTTCTTTGTCAGCTGTTGATTTGTTTTATTGTTACTGATTCTCCTATTTTTAATTTTAGTGTTCCTAGTCGTTCGGAATGGATTGTGCATTTTAGTTAGCTTTCATTTATGATGAAGCCAACTCCTACAACCTTTGTAGCGTTATCTGAGGCTCCCAGGAAAATCTGGTTTGCCACTGTTCCATTTTGCTGTTAATTCAGAGTTCTTCTTCGGGTTTTACAAATAGCAAGGACATCAATCTTTACATTTTGCAGTCTTGAAACAGGAAATCAATATGGGAGTCGGAAGACAGAATTCGACTGTTGAAAGAACCAATAAATAGGTTCGAATTTCCAGATGGTGGTCTACCTTCCTCTGTAAGATTCTTAGTGCCCCCTGCTCTTGTAGATTTCTCATCACCACCTTAGTGGGATTGCAAAGATTGTGGGCCTTTTTTCCCCTTCTACTTGCTGACATCTTTACGGTGGTTTACAACACTTCTCTTGACCACGGTTCTGAAGTGCACCTTTGGTCCACGGCTCCTTATTCGTTATTCGGAGCTGCCCACTTGGGCTTCCCTCATCCGCCACCCGAGGGACGCGCTTGGTAAGGGTGAGGTCCTCCCCCCAAGAGATGTTACTGACAAACAACATTTACAGAGTGATTTGAATAGATTGGAAGTGTTGACAAATAATAATGGGCTTAATTTAACGTTAGTAAAGTTATGCCCTTTGGTATGATGATATTTCAAACGGCATGTTACATTGGAGGGGTTATACTTGGAGAATACTGATGAGTCCAGAGGTGTTGGAGTTATGGTGGCCCGTAAGTTGAAGTTCATATGTCACATTGCAAATATACAACTCATAGGTTAATTGCGAAGTTGAAGTAAACCTTTTTTAAGGATATTCGGAAGCCATTTATCCTTTTTACAGGGCCTCGATACGACCGCAATTGGATTACTCTTTGCAGATTTGGACTTATGGGTTCGGAGGGGATAAAGAAGCCGTAGAAAGGGTGTAACACAGACAAAGATATCTACGAAGGTATATTAAAGATAGATTATAGTCATATTCCGGTTTAAGTCCATGGAATCCAACCTTAATACATCCTCGATGACGAAAAATCTACTGCGTAACCTGTGGACCAGCGGCGTAACTTGTGGAGAATGTTTGTTATTTTTACATTCCTGAATCTATCCTGACAATAGTAATGCTGCATTAAGAATCAACTTCATAATGAATATGCCATTATTTAATTAAAATGTTTTCGCATAATTTTCTTTTTCGAGGTTCGTGAGATGTGAGTGCATAGGAATTAACCTTCCAAACACTTTTATGGAGTTTCTATTACGATATTTTGAGAAGTATTTCAGGTTTAAATCTCGATTTTATTAGTTCAAAATAGAACTTCGGTTAAATTTAATAGTATTGTTCTATTCACTTTGTTCTGTCTCGAAGGCAAAGTTGATTTCGAAATACAACAAAGCGAACTGTGTATTCTGTTATGTGAGCGCACGGTTCTTATGCCATAAGTATTTAACACCAGAATTTGTAACAATGGAAAGATAAGCAAGGAAATGGTGGCAATTAGGAATGGCCCTTTAGGACCAAGTAGGTGACATAAATATGGTTGTATTTCATAAAATATTCAGTAAATATGGTTGGAGAACGATAAATTATTGTTAATGGAATAGCAAACTTACGAATTAATAATTAAGGTTTTTACTGTTGAATCAATAAATTCATGATTGATAAATTTGAAAACTAACAAATTTTCAAATGCGATACAAGTTTTGAAATTGAGCGTTTTAAAACTTTTAAATCAATTAAACTTCTGTTTTAGCTGCTTCTCCTATTGCTTACATTTCTCCTTACACACATGGTAGTACAATGCGTGCAACTACAAAAATACAACTATAATTACGACTTAATTGATTTTTTTAAAAATTGTTCTGGAAGAGATTTTTATCCCTTAAGCCATGATTATTTCTCGATCTTTTCATATTTAAATTTTTTTGCTAATTATATATATATATATATATATATATAAGCTGGTGAGGGAATCCTCTAGAAAGACAGTTTCTTAAAGTAAAGTGCTAGATTGGAGAGTGACAATAACAAACCGAAAAATAAAACTCCCTCTGAACTGTTACAGGTAAACACAACACGCTTCTTAAGAAGTCGAAAAAAATATTGGTGACGTGGCCAGAATGGATATTTCTTTCATAGATGATAGTGAGGTTTGCAGCTAAACTTGTCTTATGTCTGTCCACTCTATTTCTCTCCACACACGCATTTTACTAAACATGTGACACGTGTGCTGTATGTGTAAATTAGCTGTAAGATGGAAAGAACTCGAAATCTGAGATGAATGTAGTCATTATAACTTGGAGTGTTTTCGTATATGTGCGAATTTTAATTAGTGAACCCACGATTTTCGAAATTGTGATGTGAAAGAGCATATATTTGCATCGTTTTGATTTACGCTAATTGAAATTGCTCCACAAATCTTGAAATTTTGCAAGTGAGAACTCCATCACCGATTCCCAAGTAAACTGAGCAGATCATACTCCGAAGGCATGATGAATTCTCTCGTTGGGGAAGGAGAAGCGTCAGATATTCGTTCTTCCCCGTAAAACTGCGAACCAATAGTGTTGCCAAGTTATCTCCAGGAGGACATTCGTCAAAGGTGATCCTAAAAATGGCTTACTAAAACTGACTGCTTCAATATGTCGGAGCATATTGCCCACCTGCGTAACAATTTATAGCCAAGAACAGGAAGCTCCGGTCTTCCCTCTCAATATCTTGTTCTCTGTGACTTTTTTTAGCTATCCAAGATTTAAAAAATAAAAGACCACGTATCGAAGACAGATTTAAATCTCATGCGACGTTGAATACGATCCCTCTGCTAAACTCCGCGAATACATTAGTACTACTTCGACAAGAATAGCAATTATCTGTAAAATTATGACGATATCCTTCTTCCCATTACACGAGACGTAGTCAAATTCATGTGATCCTGTGGACGGATACTTTTTTATTTGATTCGTTTCTGGTTATATTTACAGGTTGTTTTTTTTTCTATATTTTCATTTTTTAAAGTGCACTCTTGTAATGTTGTTATTTTGTTCTTGTTTGTAGTTGTTATGGTATATTTATTTTCTTGATTTTCCTTTTTTCAACAGTTTACATGTGCATGCTTTATTGGGAAATTGAGTTTATTTTTTATTATTTTATTTATTTATTTATTTTTGATGAATGTCGTGTTACATTGGTGTATTTTTGAGGTGGGGAAGATTTGGGGAAAGATTTTTTTTGGCTGAAATCTACGTTGGGACATGGGTATGATTGTGTGTGTTTTTGAAGTGGGGAAGGGTGGGTGTGTTTTTTTAATTGGTAGACAGGTTGAATGGGAGTACGTTTTGAGGCAGCGAGTAGACTTGGTGGGTGTGGTTTCTGAACTGGCCAGCGGGGTGAGTAGTGGCGTTTTTTGAGGTGGCATTCGATGTGTTTTTGAAATAGAAATACTGGGTATACATTAGGTTAACATTTAAGAGCAGGAGATGTTTGTTCTTGGTGCCTGCGGTTTCGCTATTGGATTTTTCATGTTTTGGGTTTAGCTCGAAGTCTGGAGTCTCTCAGAAGGTAACTTGGTCATTTATGGTATCCAAAAACATGAAAACACTAATACCAAAAACGCAGAGACTAAGAACCAAATACCCCCTGACCCTGCTTACCACCTAAAAAAAACACCCTGTCTGCCACCTCAAAAAACACACCTAACCACCCTGTCCATGATTCAAAAAAACACATCTATCCTTCTCCAGTGTGTGGCATTTTTCTATTGTTTTTACTTGGTGTCTTTTCGTTTTGAAATTTCATATTTACAAAATTTGCCACGCGGTAGTTTCATTCTTCATCCATGCACGCCGGTCTGCATGAGTGACGTCAATTCTGATGACTTTATCAACGTGCTGCCAGCTAGGTCACGTGGATTCTGTATGTCTCAGCTATCGGCAAGCATGCTATCGCCGTCTACTTCTACGAATATTTTAACTTTGAAACAAATCAAAAGTTGTATTTGTTGCATTATGTCGTAAGAATTATCCCTGTAGATTTGGACGTGTTCGGGAGGGAGGATATTCAAATACCAGATCTCTTTCCCTCTCCCCCCCCCCTTCCTCCACATACTCGCAAAGATACTCTATCCGATAATTCTTGTATAAAAAGGCCATGATAACATCCTAAAGAAAGTCAGAGTTGTGTTTGTCGAACCATAAAGAGAGCCCCATGAGGTGTATCTGACCAGGTCTAAGGAGTGTGTATCTGATCAGCCACCATGGATAAGTTTTTTGTTGCATTTATTATACTGTCTGTGTATTAGGGCTCCAATAGATTCCCAAGTCAGACATCTCCTCCATAACATAACGCTACGACCACTTGTTTGGTTCTGCTGAACCATCACATCAGGGGTGATTCTTCTCTTCTGAATTTAGCATAACCTTTTATCTTGACTCAACGGCACAGCTGGAAATGAGAACCATCCGAAAAGGCAACTGCTTTCTAGTCTTCGGTGATCCAATAATGTCGCTTAGATGTAAAGTGTAGACGGAGTCGTCGATGATAAGCTATTTCAAACCTACAATAGTAGGTTCGAAATAGCCAATAATAATTGAAATAGCTTGAAAAAATGTCATGTTTATCTCGGAAGCAGGGTTCTGCATTTAGCCACGAATGGTACTGAACTGTACTATAAGTATACAACCTTTATTCGTCCGAGACTATATACAGTCTATTCCTAAGTCAATCACTTCCTTCTCGTTCTTCTCCTGAGTAAAGCTCCAGGTTCAGAAACTTCTTGAAAATAATCATTATTTGTAAACGTAAAATTAATATAAAATATTATAAATCATATTATCATTATAAATTATAATTTTAATTACTACTAAATCATCCGAATGACCATCTGTTTGAAGCATATGTCTCCAATAATTGACCCCGCCATCTTTGGAATCATGGTATCATTAAATCAAATTAAGAAATTTATACAAGAGATATTATGTATCAAAAGAAATCTTTATGAAAGCCAGCTTGAGAAAAGGCTAATAAAACTGTAGAAGGAAAATTCAGAGAAGGGAATTGCGAATAGAGGCTGTCATCATCAGATCTTCACAGCATATGACAATATGCCAAGAGAAAGGCTTTTGAAATACTACAAATTTACTACAGTCTGTATTTGAGTTGCAAATCATCAGTTAGAAATGAGGTACAGGAAAAATAGATGTAAATTTAGAAGTGAAACAATTATGCTATTATTCATCATCCATAGATGATTACATTGTGAAGGAATGTGGCATCAAATCTTATATCAAATTTATTGCATGAAGAGTATACTTCAAAATAAACCTAGTGGACGCCTTCAGCATTCTTTGACTACATTGAATAAATGCTGTAATAAATTTGGTATGAAAATAGGCAGAAACATTGACAACGTCAACTGCATCCTGAATGGAGAACCTATAGAACAAGTGAAAGCCTATTTAGGCAATTTTAGGGAAGATGGCAAATTAAATATGAAAATAGACAACAGAATAATCAAAGCCAGTACTGTAGGAATCAAATTTATAAGAGAAAAATTATGGAAAACACTAAACTAGCGGAATAACCAGACAGAGTTCTAAGCAATACACGTATGATCTGGGAGTTTTGTTAGAAATAAACCAGTTAATCGAAGACTAGAAATCACATATATTGAATCTGACAAAAATTATGGGAGTAAACCCATGGCATTGATTACCCAATCGTATTAAAATTCATATACAGGTACGCAGCCGATTTTCTTGCAACCTTGATTCGAGAACCTTGTGGATTAGCCGTTTTGACTGACTAACGGGGGTCAAGTAATAATTCAACAGTATACCTCTGACCCATGAAATGAAGCCCTCGCATTTCTCTAAATCACCATGGACGGCCTAGAAACTTAATTCTTAAGTGTAACTTAAGTGGTTAAATTATACATTAGTATAAATTATACAATGCAAGTGGATATGGATTTGTTCTTATGCTTCACATCGTCACCACTGTGAATTGGCCTTTGTTTAGAAGCCCTAGCTAGGTTTAAATATAAGCAAAATCATTTTTGCTTACATTTCAGTGTGATGTTTCTTTTATTTTTTTTTTCCTGCTAAGAATCACTCATAATCAAGAGATCACTATCAAGTTTAAATGTAAATAATTAAGCGAGTGTACTCACGCACAACGCTGTCCATGACAGCCCACTTAACTAGTGGGGTAGTCGCGAGAATTTAAGTGAGCTTTCGTAATTTTGTTTGGACCACCCTTTGCCGAAAATCAGTGATGTCCGTTGTTAGCATTGCGGAATGTATGAACAGATCTTTGGTCTTCCCAGAGGGAAACAAGATTTAGGCGGAGTGATGCAGTTGTTAAGAAATGCTTTACAAGCTTGAGTTGCAACATCTAACAATATCGGTGTTCAGACAAATGACAGATTCATTTGGATGAAAATTGTCAATAGGAAGTTAGCCACAACGTAATTTTCATGTAGTCATGTCATAGGTGTAAATTACTATTCATTACTGTAACTAAATAATGACGATTTTGTTTTAAGAATAAAATATGAAAGAATATACTCACCTGTTCCTGAAACGCTTGCTATGAAAAGAAAAAAATCTAAATTCTTTGAGGACCATCAGCTAATATATTATTCCCCAATAATAAAATGCAAGCGATTTCTTTACTTAGAATTATTTAAGCATTTATTTAAAATGGATAAGCGCCATTGATTACTTAATGTTGTTCATAAATATCTCTCCGGATCCTGATTACAAAATATGATTTTTCTTTTATAGCTTACGCATCCCGATTTCAAACAAACAGAAGATTGAGAATTCTATTATCGACACCAGGGATGTTTTGGTGTATGCTGTTCCAAGGAATCCTGCAAAACTTGACGATCCACCCAGTGGGCAGTCTCGTCTGAGAATGGTGTTCGCTGTTTCCGGTCAACACCTTCAACTCCATAAGCATCACACTGTATACATGTATCGATTAATACTTTAACTGCATTAGTATCACAGCTTGTTAATATCCTGTTTTAAAATTTTACATCGTTCTCGGGTAAGACTAATCTACTGTAGTTAATGAAGACTATCGTTTTATAATGCAAGCTTTTTTCCCCTTCTGCAAAACAGGAAGACAAGTTCGTTAACATGCACATTAGAACTTTTGCAAAAGTTAACGTGGCTCGCTTTGTGTTCACTATGAATACTTGCCAGTTAAAATATTGGTAAATATTTGAAGTACTTTTAAAATGAATGCATTTGATGAATACTAATATGTTACAAATAGAACAGTACGAGGAGATACTAAATAATTTGTGACTTTGTGCAACGCATGGTGAATTTTTTAGCGTTAGCATGTAATACAGATGTAATTAGATAAACTAACCGGCTAAGGCCGCTACGCAGAACATCCTTTCAGCATCATGGGCACGCACAACAGCCAATCTTTCGCTGAATTTTAAGTGAGCGACCTCTTATAATTTACCAAAAGACCTTGTAAATTATCAAGGGGCACAGGTTGGTCTTTCTCTATCTCCTTATGCATTACCCATTTATTACACGTGGATTTCATCTTTGTTGCTATATATAATGTTAATACATGTTCCTACAACAAAGTTCAAGTGGACTTTCTACGGTAGTCGACACTTTGGCCGTTATGAAATATACGTGAGGACGCTTACGTGCTTCCACTTCGGCGTCTTGTTTCTTTTCCCCACTGTCATCGGATGTTAACCAATTTCGAATCCTACTTGACTTTCGTTCTCCGCACAGCCATCCGGACATGGTTTAGCATTTTTTCAACAGTTTGAATACGTGTGGTTCAAATATTATCGATGTTAAATAGGTGCCATCTTTCATAATTTCAGCGTTAATTCATTTAACATAATATAGATGTACTTGCCAGCGAATGAGAAATCTTGAAGTACCATCAATTTTATTTCAGAACTAATGAGAAAACATTAAGTAAAATTTAGATAAAAGCGGAATTGAGTAATTTTGGTTTTCGTTATTGTGATATGTCAGAATCAGCCTTTTAACAACTCAAAATTAAAATCAGTATTAAAGGGAAACATTTTTTTTTTCTATATTAAAGAACAAGTCAACTTTTGAAGTAATTTAATTGCACTGTCTTCGCATTTTGAAGAATTTTACTTTATATTGTGTGTTTGGTGGGGAATATGTTATCGTAACCAAATATCCAGGAATATCATCCGGAATACTGAAAGTTTGCTGATTAATTTTCATTGTAAACAGCTTTATGTGACACTTCCCTCTTTGCGGAAGATAAGGGATAATGACAACCTGCCTGTTCATTTATGAAACATAAAGGGCATGAGTGGCGCCACTGAACTGTAATTCAACGCCACTGATTGAATTACTTCGCTTAGAACCCCTATATTAGACAAAATGCAGATTTTAAAATATTAGTATTGTTATTCTCATATGCCCACGTGTCCCGAGGGCACAGAAATCTGACATGCGTCAGTTTACAGGCCGAAGTTAACCCAGTGAGAACGGCCAGTCCTCAGTAGAGTGAAAGCAGCATCGAACGATTGAACCCTTCCAACTACTAACTGCACTCAGACTTGCTTAACTTTTTGTGTGAGCCATTAGTAGCAGAGACTCTGCCAATCGACCAACCTTTGCTGACAAAATATTAGTATACGTTTGTATACCAATAATTTTTCAAATTTTAAAGATTATTCAAAATCTTTAATTCAAATACTTGGGAATTATAATCTCGCAATACAATACTGATTCACAATTGGAAGCAAGAGTACAAATTTACAATAGAATGAATGGCATAATTAAAAGAAATTTTGGAAAACGAATGACTAAAGAAACTTAATTAAGATTACATAATATCAACTGTAAACCATCTCTCAAATTTGTAAGTGAAACCTGGATTCTAAAACAAAAAAAAACAAAGACTAGAAGCAGCATAGATGAAGTTTCTAAGACCTCTCCTGGTACTCACTAGGTTAGATAAAAAGAAAAACATCGAAATAAGAGAACGACTAGATACAAAAAACATCATAGAAGAAGATCAGCAAAATTGGCTACACCACATAGAAAGGATGAATAACAATAGATTCCCAAACTAGCATATAAATACAAACCTACACGAAGAAGAGACAGTGGACGCCCAAGATTAAGGTGGAAAGATCAACTTCATCTGCAGAGCAGGAACAGGACATAAAAAGCCTGTACTTGAATTGCTCAGACGACGACGACGTTTGTATAATGTTAGAGAGGGATTTGTTTCCTTTTCCTTGAGTCACTCTTCTCCTTCTTCCCTAGTTTCTAAAGTAGGTCTTCTACCAGAGAAGACAAGACGGAATGATACATCTTGCAACCAGATTACTGTAATTTCTCTCGCCATTCAGAATGAACGTTTGGATTTAAAAAATCATTGCATTTCTAATGCCCTGCTAAAATCTTGATTACTTACATACCTTATAAATATGTTTAAGTAAGGATGAAATCCCATTTTATACTTGTATTCATCTTCTCTGTGGAAGAGAATGCGAAGTGAAGAGAGTCTTTTTTTACATTAGTTTTTTTTTAATGCCTATCCTAGAAAATCGCTTCTACTCTAACACGTGTCTTCCTTAATCGTCCTCTTCCGTGTAGTTTTCCACATATATTACTTGGCAACAACTAAAACCATACACCAAGCTGTAGTAATTTATATCTTAACAGTAAGTGTCTGGTTTCTACAGACATCTCTCCCTCTCCATCCTGTCATCAGCAGCGATTACTTAAACAGATGACGTCGTACCACGTACTTCTCACATTTCACTCCGTTACTTAATCGCTCTATTTTTGTTACCAGCTGGCAAAGTGACAATTCAAAGTCAACCACAATGGCATCTATTCATATCTTCGAGGAAGCGTTTCTGAACGCGCCTTTTCACTTTTGGATGCTTTTGCATTTGATAATCAGAATAAATATTTCAGTAGAGTATTCGGTAAGTAAAATGACAAACTAGAAAGATTCCTAATAACTTCTCAAATCATACCAAGAGTTTAGAGAATGCAATTTCAACGCAACTGAGTTGTATGCCATCTAAATATCCAGATCTCGATTTTTGAGGAAATAAAGAACTATATGTTCAATCACTGCTCTTCGGAGCTTATTATATTTGAAACCCCCAACGAAAGGTGTTTAAACTACAGTATATTGATCTTAGTACCATGGCATAGCTGAAGGCTGTATAACCGGGAACTCCAAACGCCATTAAAAAAAATTATTCGCAGTTATCAAACTTTTTGATAGAGTATATTCAGCTTGGTATTTCTTTAGAAGTACCGGGCTTCGGTGAACAAAACATGTTACTGGTAGATAACTGAAATATCCGCATAGCTCATAGTTTAAGTCCTTAATGTCACTTGCTTAAAGATATGTCAGCAATTTTAGTCGTTTTTAACTTTGAGTAAAAATAGAACTCCAAGTGTTATGGGGGTGATTTTATAAATTCTTGTTGTACAGAATATTTGATCTGCCTTAATGTTTTATGATATTTCTTCTCTCTACGTTTCTTCTCATGGCTTGTTGCTAAATGAATTATTTGCTTTAACGGTAGCTTAAAATTTATTTGTAGTTCCATCTTCCACTTGACTGCTAGATCTTCGCCATATCTAGCATTCATGAGAAGGTAAAACATTCACGTATAAGGAAGTATCCTCTTACTGCTGCTTTGTCTACATTTTTAAAGATTCTTCCAAAAAAAATTGCTATTCATTTTTATCATATATTTTGAGATAAACGATTTTAGAAGGAAATCGTATTCCTCATCTACAAATAGAAAACGTTATTAGTGCCAACTACATCATTTATAATATTCGATTTAAAGATTAGAAACTCGTAATTATAATAAAATTTATATAAATATGTCCAAGTCATAGGAATAACATTTATTTATTTATTTATTTATTTAATTTTTTTAAGATTTTTTAAAAAAATAAGCAAGAATGTGTGTTATGATGCCACATCATTGACGCAACAACAGAAAAAATTTAGGTGATATTTATAAGTTCATACGACCATGTTAAAAGTAATGGTTTCATTCATTTAAATTCTGCACTTCCTCTCACCAAACACAACCTTCGTCATCTTGCCAACATTGTCGTATTATTTATACTCCAAAAGGGAAAGTACCATAACGGCTCATCCTAGCCATAAAATTCCAACACCCAGCATAGGAAATGCACAACTTGCAAAACATTTTTCTTATGTTTCAAACATTTTGTCAAATAAACGAGTTCTTTCATCAACGAAAATTTACAGAACACCGTATAATTAGCACAGTCTTGCTAAACGTTACTTTATTATATGAATCTGGCGTCGTGATCGTGAAATTGCTTATTAACCACACATTAGTTTTTCAAGATGGGATGGGAGGGAATCTCATGAATTCCGCAAGCTTATGTTCTAGCGAAAGATTAACATTTAACGATCTGATGTCCACTTGAGAGGGAGAAATAAAGTAGGTAAGAATGAAACAGTCTTCTCTTCAGTAAATTTTTATTAAACAGAATGTGACTTGAAGATTCTCGCGCCAATTATTATTAATCAGATTTCAGAATTTCAAGTAATATTGTAAATCCTTAGATTTGCGATATTTACAATAATTAGCCAAGTTAGCCGGTCTTGGGTGCGGTCAGTAGGGTTTTTTCCGCCAGTTTATCTGGCGTTTTTCATCCCGCAAACAGGCAAACCGGCCCCATGAACATACGCCTCTACAGTCAAAAATATACCCCCCCCCCCCACAGCGGCAGACCGGTTGGGAGTAGTACTAACAAGAAGTCGCATCTAAGTAACACGCGGACCCTGCATAGGAAGCGGGAATAACGCGTAGAAGAAGAAGATTGTAAATCCTTAGATATTGATAGTACCACTTATCAATAAGTGACACTTTTCCAAAAAGAGGAATTGTAATTTACAAAAGTAACTTAAACTTTAATTTAAACCCCTCTTTTTTTTTTTTTTTTTTTTTTTTTTTTTTAGGAATCTTCAATTCTTAAACATTTTAAGCGTCGAGTTGGAAATTTATTTTTAGATAAATCCATTCTGTAGACGCAGCAATTTGCTTCAATGAAATAGTGATATATTTAAAATTTGTAAAATTTTAATTTGTGTTCAAGATGTTTATTTAATATTTTAATTTGCTAATAGTTAAAACTTTTCAGTTTAGTATTATTGGAGCTTCTATATACCAATACATTGTATGACCAAACAAAGATGTCTTTAACCAATGACAACACTTTCATACTAATGTCATATGCTAAGGAATTCTCGTACCACATTCATATTAGGAGCATCTGACTACCTGTCTATGCTACATGTACTCCTACATCCTCATTTCTCTTCATTAGGTTTTTAAAACATTTCTCATTTATAACGTTTATTAAATGTAAGTCATAATGAAATCCAAGTACCACAATTGAGTTTTTTTCGCCCTTGATGATCAAGTGCGAAGCAAGCTATGGACATTCAACCCATATTAATATTTAGATCTTTCGCGTTAAATTATTATTTGAATGTGTTAGTCTATAGCAAGCTTAACACCTCTTATAACTGAAATATAAAACATATTTTCCGTCTGCTTTTCTGGAGCAAGCCAGAGTCTCTGCCACGAATAAAATTATTGGAGTGAGGTTCGCTGGTTCAAATATGCTTCAAGTCAAAAACATTTGAGGTTTCCGATTATTCGAACACTTTCAATGGGAAAGACCAGAGTTCGAATCCCGGTCTTCAGAGGTAAGGGACACTCCTTTAACGGCTTTACAACCGGAAGTGAATTAGCCAGTCTAATACGCTTGTGGCTCTGACACATGCCATTAACGAATAACGAATCCATTCCATACATTCTCGTATTAAGTTTACCATGGAGATTGAAAAATACAAGTTATCCTTTTTAGACATCCTCCTGATCCGCTCACCTTCAGGTATTCTGACAACAACAGTTTACAGAAAACCTACTTTTACTGGACGTTACATTCTCAAACAATCTGCCCATCATCCTTATCAAAAAAAACAGGAATCATAAAATGTTTGATTCGACGAGCTGGAATTAATTGCTCAACTCTTCATGAATTACAGAAAGAACTTTCAACTATCAAATACCACATGAAATTAAATGGCTTCTACGAAAAGAGTACACAACATCTGTTCGCTTTCTACAATCCAATCCAGAACAACAAAGAATCAATACGTACAGTTCCAATTCCATATATTTCCGGGATTTCAGAATCAATTTCTAGAATTCTGAAGAAAAATGATTTAATGGCCACTTATATCACTATTAACAAAATACCTACCTATTTCCCCTCTTCGAAAGATAAACGCTCAAGTTCCTTGTAATTGCAATCTGTCGTACTTTGGACAAACCGGACGCTGTATAGAAAAAATAATTCAAGAACATCAGTAATACATTCTTCACAACCAATCTGAAATGTGGATTGGCGTAGAACGGGATAGAGACAAGCCATAACATTCTTTGATCCAAGACTCTCCTTCTACACAGATGTCGCTATAAATTCGAACGCCCATTCTAAGAGAGTGCTGAGGCCTTACCTCATCGCCCTAACTTGAATCGAAATGACTGTATATTCTTGTCAAAAATATGGGAAAGTTTAATCCGGATAACACACTAAAAAAAAAAAAAAAATTAATTGACGAATTTAAAAAAAAAAATCGTCAATGAAATTTACCTCTCTTTAATGCTTAGCAATGTAACATCACGCGGCTCGTTCTACTTTTGAATGATCAGGTGTTTGTGTTCCACCTCGTAAAAACTGTTTCTATCCAGCCACTAATAGTTTGAGACTGAAATATTTAGCAAACATTAAAATATTCTTGTATTAACGTGTTTATAATTCTTAAATACTGTAGTTCGCTACATTTCTTTACGTCGTAAAGAAATTAATCATCAGTATTGTAGTTTTGTGCACAAAATCTCTACATTTGTGTTATTATGCTTAGTTTTTACACATTTGTATCGTCATTGATATAATACAACTAATTTACTTTTAGGCCAAGTACTTTAGTCCCTTATGAGAGGATCATTGTCTATAGACGGAAAATAAATCTTTCCCAACAATTCAGGTAAGTAATTTTTCATTCTTGTTGGAATGTTAAAAGCAGTGACCAAGCTAAAACATACCGTGTGATATTTTATGTTGTATTGCAAAAATACGGAATTGATTAGCCCTATTCTTGACTAAATTTGAGTTAACAAAGTTTATTTAAATATACATATGTCATATTGTTTCAGCGGAGTTGTGTATTTCACGATTATTTCTGTGAAGGTGGTATTATCTTGTCAGGGTTGATCCCATTTCCATTGTTTTATTTTTAGTGTACTATTTTATATTTTCCTTTAGTCATGTAATACAGGTTTACAGCTTTTCGTTGGTGATAAGTTTCTCATTATAATGCTGCAAGTGGGAGGGAATACATTGAACGTGTGTCGATTGTTTATTTTACTGAGGTGCAAATTTCCCTAACGATTTTTGTTTCAAAGCGAAAAAAAAGTTCGCCAATCTCTTAAGTATAGAATTTATTTACTTCACTTTCGATAAATACAGAGCTCAAAACATTTCAGATAATTCTAATTCAATTTCAGAACATTTCTTGTTCTAATTTGGAAAGGTGACTGGTGAATTAAAATACTTTTCACTCTCTTCCTGTATTTACCCGCAGAAAATAGTTGTCCAATTTCCAAAGGAAATGCATTCCATGAAGTCCGTTAAGCACATTTTAGCCAGGCAAGAGAGAAGTAGCTAACCACTTATCCCTGCGTCTAGTAGTTGGTTCTCAGTTTTCCATTGCGTGTTAGGCACTATGGCCTGTCGCTGCTGAGTAATAACTTGGCATCTTTCAACTCTGATCTTTATCTCAGTTGAAGCAGCTCTGATAATATTTGTGTACTAGACTGGATTCGAACTCTTTCCAACCAAAAGGAATGGTCGAAACCGAGTGAGCCATGCTGACTTTTGAAAGTTTAAAGTTTTGCGTGTACTCGCTGTAGATCGGTGTTTTTGTGCTTTAATAATTTACTAGGGGGGCTACTCCCCTCTGGCGCCTACGGCGCCCAATCCCCCCCCCCCGAAGTTCCGGAATGGTAGGCCGGTTTTCCTTGAATTCTGATGACTCGAAGTTGGAAGACTCGACACTCAGGGTAGCCCCCTGAGTTTCAAAACGTGACGTAAAAAGGCTTATCATTTTATATATATATAGGGTAGATATATTTCACCTAGCAGTCTGTCGTAAGTCATTTGAAATATAAAAATCCATTTAGTTTTAAATAGTTAGTCAAATTGACAAAGGTGCATTTTAATGACAAATAATGTTCGAAGTAAAAAAAAAAAAAAAAAGTAGATCGCTGCGGACTGTCTCACGTCAAATATCTCTGCGTATTTGTGCCTCGTAGCTCTAAGGACGATGAACTTTGTTGGAAAGACTTGGTTTCGAACCCAGTCTGGAATAGAATTAACGTTCAAGGACTTTTCGATTACGATGTAGCCTCGTACAAAGGTGACAGCGTTTTTCTGCAGAATTTATTTATCTTTTTTTTTTTGCATACCTCAAAATTTGGCAAATCTCTCAGAAGACCACTCGCAGTAACAGATATTATACTGGTCTCCACCTTTGCCGTTTCTCATAATTCCAAACAAAGTAAAACTTATCGTGTGGCATTTACTCCAGATTATTAGTACCTTTGCGCTTAACATTTATTTAACAGCACCGATCTCCAGCGATTTTTCACTGATATATAACGTTAAAAACATAGACAGTTACGTTTGTATTAATATTTGCTTAATCAAATTATTACACTGCGAATTGTGTACTGGAAATTACAGAACTAAATCATTTATGCATTAGGTCAACTGCCTACGGGGCGTTACCGGTTACTTTGACTGCACTTCGGTGTTGGGATGCTATTTCCAGCCTTTGGTCGTTTTCAGTGCATATTTTTTTTTTGTTTTTGTTGTATTCAGAATAAAAGCTTTGTTAATACCGCCCACTAGGAACCATTTTTTCTCCTTGCGACAGATCATAGCACAAACTCCCAATTATAAATGTAGATAGAAAAATCAGACACGAACACTAAATAATGAAACTGTAGGTACTGTCTCAAATGATAGAGGTGGTATTAGACAATGAGAACCTGTAAACATGTGGAAAGGTTTATGTATTCGTCGTACATGTTGATTAATTTTAACGGTGTGGATGAGAACATAGCCCGATAAGAAAATAACTATTTATTAACGTATTGCTGATATTTCGTTGGTATTCTATCCAGTATATTCAGAGCACAAAAGCAGTTTGTCACAGTACTCGAGATAACAACAATCCGGTATAACAAGGGGACTTTTGAACAATTCTAACGTACACCACCATGGTGAGAGACATATATAGTACAACAGAACCAGGTATCATTGGATGAGGAGTAAGACAAGGCTGTTCTCTATCACCAATTTGGTTAACATGTATTCCGAAGCAATGTTAAAAGAAGCACTGGAGAATTTAGAAGAAAGAATAAAGATTGGAGGTAGACAGATATTTGTAATACATTATGCAAGTGACAAGGCATTATTATCAAATACTGAAACAGGACCACATCATCTGTTGAACAGATTACTGGAGCCCTGTATCAATTACGGAATGAAAATTAACATCAGAAAAACAAAGGTAATGAAAATAGCAAGGAAAGAGGCAAATATGGATATCAGAATAAATGGGGAAAATTGAATCAAGTAAAGACATTTAAATATCTAGGGAGTGTGATTAGCAGTGATGGAAGATGTAAATTGACATAAAAGCAAGAATAGCGATGGGAAAAGATGCCTTTAATAGAAAATGGGATTTATTCAGAAGTAAAATGGATAGAAACCTAAAGAAAAGACTAATAAAATGTTATGTGTGGAGTGTTGTCTATGCAGCTGAAACTTGGATATTGAAGAAAGAAGAAATTAAGATTTTGGAAAGCTTTGCAATGTGGATTTGGAGAAGGATGGAAAAAAAATGAAATGGACAGATAAAATAACTAATGAAAAGGTTTTAAAAAGAGTAGAAGAAGAAAGAGGAGAAAACGAAGAAAGGGAAACTGGATCCGACATATTCTGAGAAGGAATGGAATCACCAGAGAAGCCATCGAAGGAAAAACAGACGGAAAAAGGCTCAGAGGAAGAGTAAGGAAAACAATGCTAGATGATATGCTCAATGGAGACAGGTACACAACCTTGAAAGAGAAGGCTCAGAACAGAAGAGAGTGGAAGGAAAGTTTTCGCTACTAAGAAAAGAACCTGCTCATTTGCAGAATACTTAAGAAGAGAAGAACGTACAACACAAAGACTAAAGTCCTAATCAGGCGCCATCTACTTTGAGAGAGAAAAAATAAAGCATGGCTGTATAAATTTGCCAAAGATTTTGGGAGATAGTCATCTTAAGACCGAATTAATACCTGCTTTCTCTCTCAACGTAGATGGCGTAAAGTCCTAATTAGGACTTTAGTCTTTGTGTTGTACGTTACAATTGTTCAAACTAGCCTCATTTTTATACCAGATTGTTGTTGTCTCGCGTACTGTGACGAACTGTTTTTATGCTCTAAAGATGCTGGATGGATGGGTCGTGTGAGACGCTTTTTTAAAACTTTTGGTAGCTGTTTGCCTAAATTTTAACTAATTTGTCTGTTCATTTTCTCTCTGTTAGTCTTGCAAGATAAACTTTGGTGCTTTCAGAAAGCAAACACTTATGCAGTGAAGAGAAAATACTGAAGAAAACTTCAACCCGAGAAAACAACTAAAGATAGCGAGTGCTTCTGACAGAGTTCATTCCATTTCCCTAGTTATCTGCTGATATGGAGCAAATCACAATGGAATGCCCATGTAGGAATGAACAGTAAAGACTTGCAAAAAAGGTAAAATTCATTAACTGTCGATTATTAAAGAATATGTCCTGATACGCATTTGTCTTGTATATTTGTAGAGAATTACTGTTATAAGTCTATGAGTATAGTGATCCTTGTAGCTTTAATATAACCTAATTAAATTTTATTTATTCGTGGAGTTTCCTCCCTTTAGGACGAGTTAAGACCCCTCATGGGGGATTAAGTATTTATGACTGTAGATCCGTGTGTATGTGTGTTCACTGGGGCCGGTTTTGCATGTTCTGAGGGACTAAAAACTCCAGTTTCCAGGCGAAGAACCTTCTATTGAGAACACACAGTGAAAATCGCGAATCAAAAGCCGTTTTTTCGATTTTTTTTTAAAATCTCGATAAACAGCGAATTAGCATTATGAGTTTAGGAAAAGGGACAGAGTACATTTTCATTAACCTTAAAATAAGATAGTCGAAATATAAATACCAGAAAATACCACATTTCACGTAATGAGAAGGAAAATGTTCAACTGTTTGAATTATATTAAATAAACATTCAACTATCGGCTATTAGTACAGTTTACTGTATACGAGGAGAATAGACTATCAGTATGACCTAATATAAATAAATACAAAAACATCTGTCCACCTAATTGAAATAAACAGTTTATTTTAATGTGTTAATTTTAATTTCTAATTTAACGTTGTATTTTAGGCGTGCTTTATGATACCGTAATAACACTTCAATATGCGAATATTAGTGGTGATGAATCCATAATATGGTGAAATAAGAATATTTTCGAGCTGAGCATTACAGATGATTCCCAACAACTCCTCTTTACTGCTCCAAATATCCAATAAAAGCTAATCTTCACCGCCACAGTATCAGGTATCTTAATGATGAGTTAGTTAATATCAATGATAAGTTATTATATATTGGAGAGCGACTAAATAGTCGTGTGGCACATTAATGAGTAACCATTATATAAATAGCTTAATTTTTGCAGATAATGCTACGACAATTGTCTAAAATAGTGATTCATGTATTTGCGCTAAAGTGACATTAGAAGCTGAATAAACACGATAAACTTTCTAGATCTCAAAGCAACATAGAGCAAGGGAGTTCCGTTCTATATTTGAATTCCATTATCGAATATGCATTTATTCTTGCTTTTGAAATAATACATGATCTCCCTTTTCCACTTATGAGAAGCAGAATTCAACTGTATATTTCTAATAATGATTTATTACATAAGTAACGCAGTTGATTTAGAACAAACAACTTAGTATTTTATGAAGGAAGGTCAAGGTAATTGTTTTTCTGTTTATTTCAGTCATTTATCAGGTGCGTATGAATGCATGCGTCCAGTTTGTTAACCAATAACTTGTTGTTCTCGGCAAGTACTAAACAGAATCGTTAAAGTAGAACGAGATATAACAGATCATTTTAGTATCCAATGGTCGACCATCAGTGTAAACGTATTACTTGTTCTTTGGTGTGCCGTCAAGGAATTATCAAGAACAAAGGTTTGTACAAAACTGCTTAACCACCCCTCTCTAACTTGGAAATTGTTGAGGCATGCTTCATGATTCACATCAGTGAGGGTTAGTGTCTGCCCACTAATCCTCACTGGTTCTGGCAAAAATAAATGCAACCGTCACTCATCCTTAGTGCGTGTCCGATCTGGTATTCTCGGAGAAAAACAAAAATTGGGTTTAACGATATAGATGAGTCAAAATGAATTCATTAGAATGGTAATATCCCGCAGTCTGTTCCGTTTATTATTCTTTATCTGTAGATTGTAAAGACTACAGATTAGATTGTTTTCTTTTGCTGTAGAATGCATGCAGTGAATCAACACTGATGTGATTTGAAAGATGTGCGAGTATGTGACTGCTATTGTGCATTTTCGATAATCAACAAAATAACTAAATCAAAACATTGAGAGAAGGAAAGAGAGTTTATTGAAATGGACGGCAAGCATACTTTTGTACAGACTGATCAAAGACGATCAAAGCAAAATTACACATTTGGTTACAGCGTAACTGGACGGAAATTAAAAGCTACGAAGAAACTAGAGAGCCACGACTGCCATTCCAGCTCAACGATTTCAGTGAGTGCTACGGCAGTCTTCGGGATACTCCACTTCCGCGTAGTGATTCTCGGGCTTCATCTTCAGCTCATCCAAGACGCGGTAGGAGCTTTCCTTCTTCAGGTAGTTGGCGGTAGTGTCGGTTTCGGGCACGCAGTAGAAGGGGACAGTTTTGGTGACACGATTGGTTTCTACACAACCGGAGGAGCATACTGGTAGCGGGATCTTGGAGAAGCACACGTATGACATTCGGCTCTGCTTCATGTAAACATGGTAATTGCCAAGATCGGTGCACGTACCTTTCTCTTCATCTAAAAGAAGAAGAAAAAATCTTAGTTATCAAAGAGCAATCCATTCACAGATTTTAACTGTAGTAATTAGGAAATATGTCTTCGAATTTGTATTTTTTAATGAGCGAGAGAAATTGATGTAATTGTGTACTATTCGTTTGTTGTATATTATTAGACTCGCCTCGGGTGACAACGGTATAAACTTCACGAATTACCCAAAATTTGCTTTAATCTTTACTGCATGGGATACCACTTCAGATTATAAAGTAACGCTTTTTTCTAAGGGTGAAAGTACTCATAATATTGCTACTTTAATTAGAAAAGTTGGTACGACACGGAATTTTTAATCAATAAAGAGCTCAATAGAAATGAGCAACACCAAATCAGTTAATACAATAAAAATAACAAAACAGTCTTAATATTTTAAAGTATGTTTGTTTAGAAATTACTCTCAAAATTTAGTTTTTGGTAAAAGCAACTCATTTATTTCACCGAAACAACTACTGCAGAAGCAGTTTTTTCTTAATAAATGGAGAAACAATAAACAAATCATTCCTTTTAAATAGTTTTTATATTGGATTATAATTATGGATTATTTTTAGTTTAAACAACTAAAATGTACTATAGTAATATTTTTAAAATGCTTTTCGTAGTAACCAGTTGCTAAGGAGTTTCGCTTTGTTACTGTTGCAATATTCTGATGTTAAAACATAATTAACTTTATGATTATTTCTTATTCAATTTCAATTAACTTGCATATTTCATCGAAACACTTATCATGAAACACGACAGTTTAATTAAAAGTCACTTACACTGATGTTCCCATTTTCCTTGCTGTGGCTGAAAGTACTCAGGATATTGCTCTGAAGGATAGGACTGGTGCTTTTTCTCGGAGTGAAAGTACTCAGGATATTTCTCTGAAGGATAGGACTGGTGCTTTTTCTCGGAGTGAAAGTACTCAGGATATTTCTCTGAAGGATAGGACTGGTGCTTTTTCTCGGAGTGAAAGTGCTCAGGATATTGCTCTGAAGGATAGGACTGGTGCTTTTTCTCGGAGTGAAAGTACTCAGGATATTGTTCTGAAGGATAGGACTGGTGCTTTTTCTCGGAGTGAAAGTACTCAGGATATTGCTCTGAAGGATAGGACTGGTGCTTTTTCTCGGAGTGAAAGTACTCAGGATATTTCTCTGAAGGATAGGACTGGTGCTTTTTCTCGGAGTGAAAGTACTCATGATATTGCTCTGAAGGATAGGACTGATGCTTTTTCTCGGAGTGAAAGTACTCAGGATATTGCTCTGAAGGATAGGACTGGTGCTTTTTCTCGGAGTGAAAGTACTCAGGATATTGCTCTGAAGGATAGTACTGATGCTTTTGCTGATAGTATTGATGACGGCGAGTATCGCACCTATCAAAACGAGGTACATCACAACCTTGTTCAGGAATCATGTAACTGTAAGCGAAGTTTTCGGGGTCTTGGTATACGCATCCCTTTGGACCTTCAAATTCATCCTCAGTTTGACCGTCATAGTTTCCGCACAGACCACACATCTTGCCTTGGTAGTAGGTCGACACCTGATTAAAAACAAAATGGTTATATACAGTATAGATCTCAGGGAAATGTATTCTTATGCTCGAAAATTTGCTTAATTCTTATTTATTTTATCGTTTTAGTGCAGTGAAGAAGTATTGTAGTCTATTACAAATCACCTCTTTTATTATCTGTTTAATTTAGTTGCGAAAGTAGTATCATTCTAGGCATAGGAAAAATTATTTTTAGATAAAGTTCTAGTTGAGAAAGTGCAATAGCATTTTATCTTTTTAGGATATGCAGATTTTGCATCTGTTCTAAACTGAAAGTTTACGAGATAACTTAGGAGAATTATAAATCTACAATACTTAGGAGAATTATAAATACTAAAGCTTGATCGGCTTACATACTTTAAACTGTGCATGGATGGAAACATAAAAAGAATGCATAACTTTATTACAGTGAAATTTTTATTACTTGCCAATTTATAGAAAATGTATTAACAGAGATCACTCCAAACAATATTAGACGGGATAATGAAGAACGTAGGAAACTTTAATAAGTAGATTTGGACTCGAACTATGAACAAATGATAGTTTCTTACTTCAATAAGCACAGTTAGGGATGCTTGATGCCAGTTCGAAGAATCGATGGCCAAGAAAATGGCACAATGAGGAAGGGGAAGTGGCACGTGTTATTAAAGCATCTGCATGAACGGACTTGCCTGAATAAGTATCATTGATTCACTGTACTGGTTGGAAAACTACTTATATAGTATCTCTACGAATGCGTATCATTAAAAGTCATAAAATTCTTTGTTGCTCACCTTGACGATGATAGCCCTTCCGTCATAGTAAACAGTAACTCCGTACATATCGGAATCTACCGTGTAGTAGAGACCGTTGTAGTCGATAGTGAAAACTGCCTCATCACCACGAATTTCTGGATCATCATGATAATAGGTGTGTGTTTCTGTCACTGGAACTTTCTGACCATTTACGATGACGACAAGACCTGACTCTTCGTGTCCAGGATGGATTTCGATCTTGGAATCTCCAAGGAACACCTTAACAGCCTGGATTGAAAAAATAATAATACTAAATGGAGCAGTTAATTATTAAAATATTCAAAATTTTGTTTTTTGTCTAATTATTAATTTTTGTTTAATTATATACGAATTTTCCCAATAATTGAAATAGAGTTGGATAGTGCGTTATATGGTGTCTTTTATCATCTAATGACTGCAGCGATGTGTAAAAGTGGAATGAACAAATAGACTTAAAGATAAGAACATAATAAAGTAAACTTGACGCGCACGCACTTCAACTCTAAATATTCTAAGTAACGTTAAATTATTAAAACTAGTAATTAATATTAGTAATAGTATGACAAATTCGTAAACTTTTCTACTTGCAGCCTTTAAATGTTGACGTTAGTTACGTGAGTGTGTTGAAGTAGGGTGATAATTAAAGTCTATAAAATTGTTCATCCAATATCACATATTGGGGGTCGAAAGTTTCAAAATTATATTATTGAATTATTACTATCTCGTGTTACGCGATTATAAATTTCTCATTTCCCTAGCCACTTTTTTTTGTTCAAACCTTAAGAGAAAAAAAATAAAGCTAAAAGGTTTAATTTACCTTTTCATATCTTGGATGAGAGATCTTCTTTCCCATTACTGTGAAGTGTTCCAGAGGAGAGCAGTCTTTGGCAATCACTTTTCTGCACTGAGTTGAGGGGAGTTCGTAGGTCACGTTGTCAAAGGTGTTGACGGTATTGTGCTCAACAAAACAGTCAGCTGGAAAAATAATGCAAATGATGTAGTGCGTTGTCTTAATTAGCACGACTAAGTGAGACACTGATAGTCAGCGTGTCCTTAAACAAATACAAAAGCAAGCAAGATCATCATAGCCTTAAATAGAGCATAAAATGCACTCGAAAGGAGCAGATTAAGGTAATTTGATATTGAAGGTTTTCGTGGGGAATTAAGGAGAATGTTTGTCATTTAAGTAGTCCCCACCCCCATCCGAGGTGTCGGAACACTGTTTTTGGCACCAAAAATAACTTCGCAAAAAGGTTCTTGCTGTCGCCACACTCTTACGTTTTTTAATCCGTGATATAATCTTTAACTTCTGGAAATAACCATTTGTAGTCGATTATAGTTATCATGCAGAGGAAAGGATGTCTAGACGTCGAGTAATGATGTGCGGGCCCATGAAATCTATTCCATCCAGTAGGTTTAAAGACTAATCACACCGAAATTAACCTATCGCAAATATCTGAAGAAATTCTGCAATCAAAATTTCTGCTTGCAATTAATAAACGAGCTATCTACTCATGCGGTGCTAACTCTCTAATGAGCCAGGGAAGAATATATGAGCTATTCTTCGGACCTTCCTCGCCTCAATTAGTATGGAAAGAAACTTTGAATTCCTCCTATAAAGCAAAACACTAACTGTTTTTCTTGAACACGTGCAAGCAAGACAATATACTGATTTCAGTGCTTTAATTTCTTCGGCCTTAATTCACAATACCTTGAGTATTCAGCCAATTAATACAATGCTCCTGGGTGATGTGTGCATGTCCTAGACTTTGAGGCACAGAACTTAACATGATAATCCTGACTAATAGCTGGGGATAAGTCAATTGTTTCCGCTTCAACCCTACATCACTTCTCAGTTACATTGGCAATTAGCATTAATAGCGAACTCATTAGGATAATGGCGAACCACTGTGCATGTATTTGCCTTTTTGTTTTCTTCTTTTGTGTCTGATTGTCTTAATTTATAAAAACCTTTGATTAAATTTGCAAAAATCATATTTGGAGATGCGACACCAAGCGAAGTTGTAGAGAAACAGTTAATGTAAGTGTAGTCATAAATTTCTTGTTACAGAAATGAGAAAGAAAAGTTGTTATGCGACTTTGAACTTCCAGTAAACATTAGTTCACTCTGAATAGCTTTAGAACTTCAAGACTGGTGTGCTCATTTTTACATAAGTGGAACGTAGTTTCTATTCAGTCTGTGCCTTGAACTGAAAGAAATGGTCTACTCTTCAAATTGACCGAAGTTTGTGATTTCTATATTAAATTGGACTGTTGTCCATTAACTGCAGTAACTCTCGGCACTTGGGAGTTGACTGTGTACCAATGTGATTAAATGAAGAATCCAAATGCTCCCGTTTTCTTGGAAGTGGAAAACGGGAGTATTTGTGAGAGGTACTGTGTGCGCATTCCTTGACGTTTAGCATTAAACGTTTATTACCCCGAATAATCCGTTTTCATTTAGATTTATTCTGAATAGATATACTACCCGTGATCTTTGATATAAAGAAATACATGTTTTAATTATTATTTTAAGAATAACCTGGAAAGGCAGGCATCTCATCTTGAGTACTGATGCTTACCATTTTCGTACATGGGAAGAAGTTCATCAAGAATGGAGTAGTCGAACATGGGGGTGGTGGTGATTGGCTGCCAGTCTAGTGCTGGAACGTGGGTGTAGTAGGTGGTTTCGTAGGGTTTGTACACTCTGATGTCTAAAATAGGATCCTGGACAGAGTAGTTGGCTTCGATTCGGATTCTGTTTCCAGACACTTCGGTTTCATAAACATTGTTATCCATGTAGGGGAACCAATAGTATTTCATAAGTTCGCTTGCTCTCAGGGTGTAATTCTTCACAGCCATGGGGACCTGGAACATTAAGATCAGATTTTATAAAGCTACTGTTTTATAGGAATGTAAACATATTTTGTTTAAATAATGTAACTTATCGAACTTAATATCATATGGATTCGATCTTGTTTTTTCGTCGAATTTCTATGGTAAAAAAGGAATAAGATGAAATAATGCTTATTTTATTAAGGATTGAGTAAATTACATACTTTTGAACTTAAGTTCATAGACATTAGGAACTGTAGATTCGTATTGTTTCGTTGATTTTTTTCCATGTTAGCACTTGCTAACATGGAAAAAAATATTTGAACATACAGTAAATTTCATCATCAGTTTGTAATATTCAGAATCGAGTTTAGTTTAGAGTTGTTACAGGAATTAATTATTCTAAATTCCCTGTAATTTGCAAGATACTACTTACATTTTCATATTCAATGTCGAAGGTGTACTGGTGAAGTTGTGTGACTGCCTTCAGATATTCCAGACAGTAGGGACTGTAATAGAGGTCATCTTCCTTACGGTCTTCCATGCACTTCTGGTAGTAGTAGGCATAGGGGTTGAAGTCCTCAAAGGTAACAGGTTGCTGGCGTTCACTCTCAAGTTCTTCCTGTTCTTCGGTTCTTTCGAAGATGCCTTGGATGATGATCTACATATCAAATTAATTATTACAGTTAGTTGCAATTTAACACTAAGTGAATACTACATATTTGGAGCAAAACGTATTACTGTTATATTGGGTATCATAAGTAGTATTCAGTTTAATGCACATACCTTCTTATCTGCACTGCCCTCTTGTCCAAAACGGATCATAATATCTGCATCAACCTTGTGCTCCATGTTCCTGGTGTCCAGGTCATAAAGTTTCTGGAAGTCGTAGTCTGGGTATCTGAAGTTAGCAGTTGCATGAACCTGTCAATGGATAAATGAATCTATAAACGCCGGCCATTTACTAGAAAGTATTGATTATTCGATAATTAATACTATTTATTTAGGCTAATTAATTATCAGTAGTTATGATTCTCTCAGATTCACTTAATATCCAAAGTTATTCAATTAATATAATCATGCGAAGTTACAGATGTATTTTACAAATTAATGTATAAAAGTGGATATTTAGAAATAGATCACTACAGGAACAAATTAATTACGGTTTTAAAGAATCTTTATCTGAAATAAATTGCAAACAAATATTACCTTGTAACCGTCTCTCTCCGAAGAATAGAAAGGAGTCCTCTTGTAGTAAACATCGAATTTGTGATGAAGGTCGTCCTCACTATAAAGATAGGCGATGTGTCCTTCCATCTTTCGTTCTCGCTGTCCGTGGCCGATAACTTGGCCTTTCAATATGTAGGCAGAGAATTTCTGGTTGGTTGGTGCACGAATATATTTGTCTTCATACTTGTTGTATTGCTCGTATCTGGAACCGTGCGAAAGAGGTGTTTTCTCATATTCATGATCCCACATACCGAAACCATGGGAAGAAACATCGCTTTCCTTATTCCAGTATTTGGAGCCATACGAAGGGAGGTGACTCTGGCCTTCATAATCCCAGAAGCTATGAGAACGATCCTTGTGATCCTTGTTACTCATCTTTCCAAAGCTATGGAAGCGGTCATATTTCTGGTCTTCTTTTCCCGAATATCTGGAACCATAGTAAGGAGCATAACTTTTTTCTCCGTAATACCCAACGCCATGGGAACGACTATCTTTGTGACCTTTCTTACTCCAACTTCCAAAACTATGGGGACCGTATGAAGGAGCATAACTCTTCATTTCATCACCCCAGTATTTGGAACCGTATGAACCAACCTTGCTCTTGTGTTTATCACCCCAGTATTTGGAATATTGGCCGCTCCTGTCTTCATCCCAGTATTTGGAATATGGACCAGTCTTGTCTTCTGCCCAATATTTAGAACCGTGTGAACCAGTCTTGCCCTTGTGTTTGTCACCCCAATATTTGGAATATGGACCGCTCTTGTCTTCACCCCAATATTTGGAATATGGACCGCTCTTGTCTTCATCCCAGTATTTGGAATATGGACCAGTCTTGTCTTCTGCCCAATATTTAGAACCGTGTGAACCAGTCTTGCTCTTGTGTTTATCACCCCAATATTTGGAATATGGACCGCTCTTGTCTTCATCCCAGTATTTGGAACCATATGAACCAGCCTTGCTGTTATGTTTATCATGCCAGTATTTGGGATCATATGAATAAGCAGAGCTCTTGTCTTCATCACTCCAGTATTTGGAACCATAGGAATGAGCATCTCTTTTCTCTCTATAATAATCGCCTAAACCATGGTAACGACTGTTCTTGTAGTCTTTCTTATTCCAACCTTCGAAACCATGGGACCCGTGGAACCGAGAATCACTCTCGCCTTTGTAACCGCCTGAGCTATGGAAACGACCTTCTCTCTGACCTACCTTGTTCCAACCTCTAAAACCATGGGAATAACCACTGCCTGATTTACCTTTACTCCAGTAGCTAGGACCATATGAGTAATCGTCGCTGTCCTCATTCTCTCCGAAACCATAAGTATGGCTATTCTTGTAGCCTTTATTGCCCCATCCTCCGAACACATGGGAATAAATATTACTCTGGTCTCTGCTCTTCAAAACTCCAAAACCTGGGGTACGACCACCTTTTAGGCCTTTTCCATAACCATAGGAAGGAATATCATATTGCTCTTCATTTCCCCAGTATTTGGAATTGTACGAATGAGCGTTCTTCTGGTTTTTACTTCCCCAGGCTCCAGATCCGTGTGGGTAAGCTCCAATTTCACTAGCGTCGTCCTTATATTCGAATTGCCAAGCAAGTTCTATCTGCAGAACAAAACAAAAAAGTAGATCAGTATGAACTCTTGTCAAAGAACAAGAAAAGAAAGTTTTCAAGTTTCAGAAAAAGATAAACTAAAACTGCTTCCATACCTCCTCTGTCATTTCTTGATGTGGATGAGTCAATGCAACATCAATACTATAGGGATGGAAATATGGGTTTGCTAAAAAGTAGTAGAACTGTTGACGGAGGTCATTGTCCTCAAAGAACTTCCACCAGGATCCATCGTCATTCCAGATATCGGTATACTGAGTCTTAACATCAAAACCAATTCCAAGGAGATCATGAAGATACTGTTCTTCATTCTGTAAGAGAAGAATGCACCAATGAGTGAATTGATCGTGGAATAGTTGTTAACAAGCAATCAATAACCAAATTTCGTATAAGGTAAATCTTAAATCGATTATTACCTCTTCCAGTTCTTCCTCTTTGTGAAGTGGGATGTAATTGTTGCTTTCTTCCCGTGGAACTGGTGCTTTGTCACTGTAAGACTCGATGTAAGTGAAAGCTTCTGCATGGTGGTGGAATATATCTTGAGGAACTTCAGGTATGTACTTAAATGACATCTTTGGTTCAGCAAAGCTAACCTTTATTTCGGCCTTTACAGGCAAGGAAAGTATGCCTTGTCGGTGGACTCCAGCACCAAGAATAACTTCTTCGTGTGGTAGAATAACGTTCAAGGTGTGGAAAATCTCCTTGTGTACGCTGTTAAAACAAAATGTTATCGTAAATCAATTACATTAATCTCATATCAATTGTTTTCATTATAACACCCTAATACTAAGAAATAATACATATTTGAATTACATCAAGATCAAATACGAAATCTCTGTAGAGTTGGGCATTCAAATCAAGTTTCTAGAGTGTGCACTGTAGATGTCTGCGAGATTCACCACAGTAATATACATTAAGCTTCAGCTCCTGATGCCCTAGCATATACTATTCGTGAGTATTGATAATGTGTGCTTTCGTACTCATATTATGATAAATGCAGCTATTACTCTATGGAAACATCGAAAAATTCTTTAGATTTGCATTAAATCGTTATATAAAATACGGTCAACTGTTACATAGTTTGAAGAACTCTACAGAATTTTATTTTTAGATTGTAAGACGCATTTTTCAGGTACTTACACTAGATGGCCATCAACTTGTACTTTGACATCATAAGGACCATGCTCGGAGTATTGTGCTCCTTTAGTATAGCCGGGGAAAAGATCAATCTTGAAATCCTTGTTCTTGTAGAACATATGGACTGGGACTTTTAGACTAGAAACTACTGGTAAGCCAAATTCATTGGGGACGATGTACATCTTGGCAGCTGCGAGAGTGTATCGGTTGTAATCGTTTTGGAAAAACTCACTCCAAGCGGATGGATATTGAGGTAGGCTGCTCCAGTCTGCGGAAATTAAAAAAAGGATATTGATTGATATTTAGTTTATGTAAATATCAACATAAGCAAAACCGTTGCATATACGCATTTTCAGAAGAAATTTTCTTTATTATTATATGAAACTAACCTTCGCTTAGGAGACTATCAATAGTTGATTCATCAAATTGCCACAGAATGAGCTGGTGTCCCATGACCTTCACGTATATTTCACCTTCGGTACGATCGTATTCCCGAGTATTTATGTCGAGCTATAGAAATAATAACATGGACTAAGTCACTATTGATTATCATAAAGGAATTACGTAATTATATCGATATTATTTCAAATAATATTTTTATTACTGCACTTAATATTGAGATCGATCCTCCTTCAAATGCCTTACCTTCTCATTGATCTCATTTATTTCCCTTTCAACTGTGCTGTAATCACGAGAAGACTTGCCGTGGAAGCCTCCATAGCCAGATTTCTTATATATCAGTCCCTCTGGTCCGAAAACCTTATCAAGGATCTTTTCGAGACCCATTGCATGGTATCCAACAGTCAAAGTATCATATGATTGACCCAATATGTAGTCGTTCATCCTCAGCTTGGCGGATCGGGGTACGTAACTTGTGTTACTGGCGATATAAGAAAACTGAGTATAACCACCGTAGTCGAATTGTTCTGTAAATAAAATTGAACGGTTTGATTACAATAAAATATATTTTAAGTATTATTGTTAGTTTAAAATCAATTAAAAATGTTAGTTTATCCTAATAGCCAGGTGTAATTTATTTGCTTTTGAGATTCTTTAAATTTAATTGATTTGAATTTTCATACATAATGACGTATAAGGAGACGATGCTTCTATTCTACCTACCATCGTATCCTGTATCATAGAAGTTGGTAGAGTCGGTGGAATCCATGTCAGTCCAGTCGTCATAGTATTCCTCTAGGATATAGGACATGTCATTCAAATGGTTGGATCTAAATATTAGAAAAAACATTTTAGAAATGTCAATTTTAGACCGTTGACATTATAAATACGCCAGTTTACTTAGATTATAGGCTGTTAATATTTTTGTTGAATTTTTTTTTACTAATTAACGATTCTTACATGTTCTTGTGGCAGGGATGCGTTGAGTTAGCCAGGTAGTAGAAAGTGCTGTACACATAGGCGGCCACTTGCTGGTCAGGTTCATCGTCCAAAGAACGGGCAATTGCCTCCAACTCGTAGCGTTCTGGCTCGGTTGACATCATAACAGAGAAAGCAGCGATTCTCACTTCATGGTCCTCTGTGGTGTCATAGTAGATGGGAACCAAGTAGCGGAGTACCTGCAAAGTTAGATAGGTAAGCTTCCCATTTGTCTTAAAACCTTCAGTGCTATTTTAATCTTGAACACGACACAGTTATGGCCTTAGCAACATTGAAACTTAAAGCAGACCATGAATTTTTCAAAATGATTAATTAGTTTTACTACTTGTCCGTCGTATTGTAACGGGTGATGACATAGAAATAGGGATATTTTATTGATTTTAATAATCGTCTGCTTGCAAATGGCAGAACAACTTAACCGAATTTTATTCAAATTCAAAAAGTTGGTCAGGGCTAACGGCCTCTCCCTACTTCATTTGGGGGAATAACAGAAATGAGCGGATTTTATTTTTAAGCTTTATAAATTTGAAATACATTTATAGTATAGTGTAGCAAAAACGAGAAATATATATAGGAGCAGCTTAGTTGATTTATCGTCTGTGATATAATTTTGTTTATTTTAAGTCAGAAGTGGTTTGAAATATTTCCATTTTAGTTTAGAGAGTAGTTTTTTTTTAAAAAAAACGTTATTATTGTGTAAACCCTTACCCCAACCACATTATTGTAGGGTGATAGAGATTTCCATTTTTCCTCAGTGTTAATGAAAAACAAATCTGATAGATATTTGCTTGACCATAGCGAAGTGGTGGTAAGAACAGCTGTATTCTTGGGTTAGAAAGACTCGGGTTTGGATCGAACGTTTAAAGGTTTTCAGTCTGTTTTAGCAGGACACATAAGGAGATTGACATTGTTTTAGCTATCTTTTGACTGGAAATTTTGATTCTCTACAAAACAGAAAAACCGACGAATGACACACCATGAAAATATTAAAAGAAATCCACTTATGGCCATAGTTCTTCCGATGCAATCGCACATAACAATGCGACTCCCAACCTTTCTTATCAGGGTTCCATATTTTCAAGTAATAAGGTTTTCCAGATCTCGGCGATAGAATAGGTTTACTTACGTATAGATGACATAAAACATTGAGCAAAAATAGGATGAGTTATCCTTCCAACCTCTTTCTCCCATGAGAATCTCATAATCTTAAATAAAGCTTAGAAAAACTCGAATAATGAAGTAGGGATACTTGGAGTCTCTGGCAGATCATGTTGTGCTGAAAGTGGATCCGCAGTATGTATGGAAAAATGTGCTTAAATGGATGTACATTGAAGTGGCTGCTGTGATGTTTATATTTCAAGCGGAAGGTCTTATGGATTTATCCCCGTTCATATACATGAAGTATAAAACACTGAGTCGATAGTTTTCCTTGTAAACCAAACAGTCTTTGGCGACAAACAAATATTTTCTTACATTTCCAATTGAGTGGCTCTGGAGACATCTTCTGGATAAGTACATTATTAATAATGTCAGTGTGCCAGAAGCGATCCACTGGCAACTGAGGCGGACAAGAGTTGAGGCGTATAGCCCAAAAATTCTCGAGCGCAAGGAATAAAGAAGTAGAAATAAAGAATTACCCTCTTAATCGAATCCTAAAATGTAAAAAATCATTTTGAAAAATCTTCATTTTTCCTTTCCTGCACAAAATGGGAACAAGTTTCGGAGTTTTGTAGAACGTTTCGCAATCCAGCAAGCCGAAATGATCTGTTGGTAATACTTTCTCTTCATATCTCATATTAGACGACAAAGTAGCAGTTGTTCCTTGTAATAGATTGTCAATATGTTCGAATAGTTAAGTTCGGGATACTTATAATACACTGGGATAACGATATCTTATTTTCTGTCCATTTGAATGCTTTACAAGAATGGAAAACTCAAAAGGATTATTGTGTCTATTCTAGATCTTCTTCTTGGAAGAAAAAGAAGTTTTATAATCTACTGGAATACTGACCTCTTCGGGATATTTATCGGCTACCCGACGAAGGGACCAAATAGCAACCACTCTGTGCTGAACTGGATAGTCTTCGTCATCAGTCAGATAAGGTTTCAGATAGTAGAGGGATTCCTTAACACCAAAGTTTCCAGCAACTCGGATAAACGTTTTGGAGCCACGAGGATGAACACCGGCTTCCTTCTGATGGAAGAGATTCTACAGAGGAGAAATAAAGAGAAGACGAGAATTAGGACTTGCATTGTAGGTACACGCTAAAAGGTTGTAAATATCATAAAGTGAAAAAATATCTTGTCGACATATTTATGGCGCCTAATTATTTTGAATACTTACTGTGAAATATTTTGAGGCGATCCTTGGAGAGCATTGCTTCTCTTCTAAGGTCACGTGTTCTTCGTCATCGTCGTAATATTTAACGCAGGAATGGTATACCATGTTGCTGAAGGCCAAGTAGCAGGTCTTGTAGAGATCTCTCTCTTGTTTGATGCTGGAGGAGTCACATAGTTCCTGTAAATATAAAAATACATAAGACATGCATTTCCTTTAATAATTTAACGAACCAATTTGTTAAATCCTTAAAATGAACGACCTAAATAAAAACTTACGTATATTTCATCCAAGAGTTCCTCAGATGGCTCCTTAACATGGAAAGCTACAGACTGAATCAAGTATTTTGCTTCCTGTGTAGAAACTAGTTTGGATTCAATGAGCTCTTTGATAAACATAATGGCAGGGTTGGTGCCGGTAACAGCAAGCGCATCCAAAAATATTTGGCTGAAACAGAAGAATGTAAACATATATACGTATGGAAAATAGCATTCTGCTTTGTATAAAGATGAATAAATGACTTAAGTAAAAGGGCACTTTAAATATTTCGCTAGAAAACTATGCATAGTAAGTAATTCAAAATCCCTCTCTGAATAAATAGTTGGGGCATAGTTTTCGATGGTAAATCTATGACCTTAAAATTTATTTCGCTTTGACCTAATTCAAAGGGATTTTCCAAACTTGTATTTACTAGCAACTCGAAAGTATTTTGACAAATCATTTAGGTCCGCACCTCTGTGTTATCACAATGAAATCTTCAGACTTAAACACTGAATATTTTAAATAGTGTAAATACTTTAATTTTAATCGGAAATGCAATTTTAAAATTTCATTACATATATTTAGTGCCGCTACTGAGGCACTTCAAGTGTTGTTTCTTGGAGTCAATGTCAAGTTGATCTTTCAGCATAACCCACAGAATGAAACTCAGGTTGCAATACAAATATTTCATTTGTGTTGATAAAACCATATAGCATGAAAAATGGCACTGCTTAGCGTGTTATCTAATGACTGTTCGGGTTAGATTGTTTATAATTTCAAATGCAAGTAATGTGGTGAACTATCAGTTTTTTTATTATCATTTGTTGTTGCCTTTAGGTCAAGTTTTTTGAAACAAAAATCCCAGTGTATTCTCGTAAGAAGAAATATAAAGAGTTAAAATTTAGTCTTAAGTTTTCGAAATTTTAGATTTCATGGGTGGAAACTCGTTGGTAGGAGATCTTAATTAACAAAAATAATAAATGATTTTTATCGTGTGGTAGTAAACTATCACCATGCTTATTGGAGGCCTGAAAGGAGCTTGACAAAACAGTCTTTGGGGATTACAGACTTCCAATTACTGAACTTTTAGCTCACCCATGACACCAAATGTTTTAGAGGTTTCCGACCTTTCTTGGGTGAAACTGATATTAAAATTCCTGAAGTCCCTAGAAAGAAATGGCCAAGACGAAGTTATATCCTGTTGAACGCGTTAATTTGGCCTTCGGTTGGAAAGATCTGGCTTTGAATACCTTTCGGGAGGCGAAGACCTTCATAATGGATTTCATAAAAAGGCTGAGTTATAGCCCATCTGATACATGGATGGTAAAGTTATCATACTGTTACGTAAATGTTAGTTCTTTCGGTATTATTTGGAAAGTATACCCGATGATGAGATCCTATCTTGTATTATCGCGTATTAAAATATGCATGTACTTCTCAATTTCTGAATAGTTTTTTCGTGATACTGAGGACAAGAAAATTAATTAAATGAATTATAAGTAAAAGATACTTCAATGCAATTTTAAGATTCTCACCGTTCCAGTCCCTCCTTTCCTGTGATGCGTTTCTCGTGATAGTCACCGAAGGTTCGATACACCTCTTCCAGTTGTTGATAGGAGAGAGACGAAAGAGCCTTCACTAGAGCCAGATATTTCCTTGGTGCGTTGTGTTTATCCAAGGTTTCTGTGGAAAAGTCTTCCATTTCTTGTACGGCAACAAGTTCATTAAACAAGCTCTTGATCTGCAAGTATATATTCGTATATTAAGAAAATGTGTTCAGATTTTTTGATTATTTAAGAGTAAATAGTAATACATTCAAATTATTTTGATTTTTGAACGCGCTTAATCAAAGGATTTAATTAAGTCCAAATGTCGTTAATTTCTTCAACATCTTATTCGCGTCGGCTGAAGTTATCTGATCCTCATAAGGACAAGCAGCAGATTTTTCCATTATAAAATAAGAAAACATTAATTAGGATTAACATGAGGTCGGTTTTTTAAAAACGTTACTTGGCCATAACAGGTCATCATTCGGTCATTTTTCATGCAGGAGAACCAGACGCACAGAGTATTATTATTATTATTAATACGTAACAATAATATTGACACTTAATTTAAAAATGTCCTTTACTCATAAAAGCGAAGTATTAAATGCACGTTAAAAGCAGAATAATATTTAATTTTTATCATTTATGTTTATTATTGCATTCTTTAAGTGACAATCGTGTACACCACTTTAGAAATTAGTACAAATAATTGAAAGCAGTAGTATCATCATGTCACCATCAGCATATTTCCGAATTTTCAATTGCAAGAGTTCCGTATCTAAAATTGCAAAGTAAACGAAACTCAAAAATGTAGTGTCTTTCTGGTCTGTGTAAAAATATATCTTATCAAAAGTGGACATGACTTTCACCTATTGCAGAACAAATTTGTTACCAACACGTTGAAAGCAACTAATTTCGTTAGAATCTTCTCTCTGAATGAGGGTATTACTGGTATAATTTTCTATTTTGCACTGACCTCATTGATTGAAGCGGAATATCCCATGATATTGTATAAGTAGTGAGGCTCTTTCAGCATTTCTTGCCTGCCATTTTCTCTTTCGTCTTCGATTTGGAACATCAAGGAAGTGTAGGTTTCACCGTAATCTTCCACCATGTATTCGTGGTCCAGTGGACGTTCGTCAACAAGTTCAAGAGTACGACTGTAAAGAGAAACAATGCGTGTATTAATTGAACCATTATAAAATGTTAAATCTATTTAGATACTTTTAAAGAGTGACAACTTAATGCATACGAAATCCACCGATAGAAAGTGGGATCAAAATGTTTTTAATTGTATCCCCCCCACGTAAGTTAAAAGGTATTTTTATGTGCTATCCCACACATCTTTCGAAGTAGGGTCCTCTAGATTTGATGCAAGTGTATTTATATTATTGTTTGAACACTTTACATAATTAGTTAATTTGGACTCGACAAGCATTAGTTTGCAATTTTTAAATCGCGATGATATGAAATGAGCAAAAACTGTTTAAAATGATACATGGGGAAATGGTTTCATGTTTAATTTTCCGTAAAAAATGCTAAATGTAACATGTAGAATACTCGTTTTTCAAGAAGCAAAAACAATGAATAATAAACGAATTACTAAAACAAACATTAATATTGAAAATAAGCCCATTGGATTTATTACTGCTCTTAATTGCTTTAACTGCCACAACAATAAAATATAAGAATGGATGAAACTTGAATATTTTAGTTCTTAATCATGGTCTCTAAGTGTGCAGTTATCAAGAAGTTACTTAACAAACATCAAGTTCAATTTTCATTGAAATGATGGGCAAACGTTTTACAGAGCAAATTAGTTAGCAGTTGTTTTCCTAGCTAATAATACTTACTTTAGATGGATCTGAAATTCCTGGCCTTCATCTCCGAAAGGGTTGTAAACAGTATCGGCTTCAGTGTATGCATACTCGATGACGTAATCTTTAAGATCACCCCTGATGTCATAGTTGTAGATGGCATTACCGTGAAGGGGATTCTAAAAGGGGGTAAAATATAATATTGCAATGCATACATACAAGAAACATGTCAGACAAAACTTGCATACATTTAGCAGTAGAATAGTTCGTAAAATTTTGCTTTCTGATTTCGTTTTTAATTTTAAAAGCTAGGAGAAATCCAACTGAATACGAATACTGTAATTATTGCTTTGTAAGTGAAATACGTTTTGAAAAAATGCCTAAAATTAAAGGAACAGTTTGAGCAATTAAAACTTTCAGAACCAGTGGTTAGTTAGGCTTCTGATAAATATCCTATCTTTATAAATTCGGAAATATTCCTCGTTCGATAATAAGGAGAATTGTAATGGCTGATCATTCAGATTCTTTTTAAAATAAAACTAAAACTGCATTGAATTCTGACACAGCATTCGTAACCAATATTGGGATATAAAATATTTAATACTTCAAATTCAAGGAGTGGCATCTTGCAACTTACCGATTCGTCAGATTCGCATTCCACGCAGTCGTCTCCATACCAGCTGGAAATTGCCCAATAAGGTTTTTCTACGCAGTTACCGAAGTTGCGGGTCTTGGTTACGTTCAAGACATTGCTGTAGTACGGTGTCAACTCGTTTGGTTGACTTGTGATCACGTACACGGTCTCACACTCCCCTCCGATGCCATCCTGAAAGAAATCAACACAAACGTGACGCACTGGAAACATTTTCATTAAAAATGAAGCGCTGAACCAAATGCCATTGCTAGAATGTTCAAGGGAACATTTTTTTCATTGTTGTTCTTAGCTTAAAGTTATGAAAACGAAAAATTACCTCCATAACTTTGTAGTAGTCAGTATCAGAGTCTGATTTACGGAAGTAATTTTGTTTGGTCTCTTTTACTGGATTGATCTTATCGAAATTCAACTGGAAGAAGTTCAACAGGCCTCGTTTCATGTTGACTGACCATTCTGGCTCATCTTTGGACACCTGGTATTTCTGCACCTGCAAAACAATATTTGTTTGATGTAAATGTGCTGTTGTAGGTTCAACTTTCTAATTGCTTCTAATTTTTATTTACTTTTTAGCTATGCATAAACTGAGGAGAGGGGAATAAGAAATGTGTTTTTACTCTTCTGTATTTGTAGCGTTGGTAGAGGAACAAGATTATCCGAGGGAAGCATGAATTTTATCTCTACTGAAATATCCATAATTCAGTAGAGATTTAAAAACGTTAATAAACGCAAAACATAGAGTAAGGGGTAATGTAGAGAGCCAGCGGCTCCAAGCATACTAAAACATGTCTTCCATTTCGAAGGTTGAGTAAAAACAGAGCAAAAAAAAAACATCAAATATTTCCTCTCCAATATTGATTATTATCACTTGCGCTTAATGCCTTTGTGAATATAGTATAAGAATAAAGACATTCTTTCATGATGCGGGTTTTTGATTCATGTTAAAATTATAAAACAGCAAATATATCTCAATGCAAGAGAAGTGCCACGAGACATGTGAATATTTTGTTAAAAAACAGACCTTCATGTACGCACCCAGTTACTAGTGTAAGGGCACATTGTATTACAATATTTATCAGTATAATTGCAGAGGAGACTGAAGTTTGTGTCAAAAGCTATTATTAAATATCTGTTCTAGTTCAAAACAAATAAGAAAATCTCGTCCATTATGTTTAAAATCTTACACTGAATACTTTCTACTAGTCCAAACATTTCCATATACTAAATCTATCCACTATTCATTCAAGCTGCTGTTTCAAAAATTAACTGTCCCATAAGAAATAAAAACTTGGTTTTTTAAAAAAAAAATTTTTTTTTTATCAAGAGTAAATACTATAGTTATTAATAACAAGCAATTATTGAAACTGTCCTTTGTATTGAATAATCCACTCTATAAATCACTACGTGTCCTGTTCTAGTCAGTTATTTAAAGAATTCGTACTGAATTAAAGTCTTTGCCTTCCGATACTTCACTTCATGATAATAGAGGTAAGAATGAAGTTTTCTAAACATCTCTTCTGGGTTTGGTAACTTAGAAGAATGATTACGAAGTGGTTTTACAAATTGAAATCTCGAAAACGGATGTCAGATAGGAAAGAAAAATAATATTGTTGAACGTTTCACAAACGAAAAATTCCTTGGTCTTTTGTATGTGTGATTGAGATTGCATTGAAGCATTTTTTAACTTATAAATCGAGATGTGTCAGCATATTTTAGGTTAACATAGAGATCAGAATGGTTAGATTTTAATTAAAGCTTTCAGAGTCATGTGTTTAATGATTCTTCACTCCCCCCCCCATCTAATGTTTGGATATCCCTGCGGGATAAAGGCCTCCCTCCTATTTCTGCATCATGTCACGTAGCTTATTGTGGTTTAGAGATATGAGATCGTTCTTAATGCGATATTATCTGCCGAATAATATTATTTATTTAATGCTAACATAAATACTAAAATCACAAAAATGATCGTGGTGACTTACCAGACCATTTTCAAAGTGGACCTTGAATGGCTTCGTGAGGAACCCCTGCTGGAAATTGTCCTTCAAGTTAAAATCGTATTCTTCAATGTTATCAATGACATCGTTCTCTTTTCCGAACTTTATGTCATTTATCTGAAAGGAAATAACAATAGGTAATTTTAATTGGTGTTATTAACGACTTTTAATATAGATGAAAATTAATATATGTGCATTTATGTTGCATAAACAGCTATGTATTAATTAGACGAATATAATACGAACTCTTCCTTTAGTAAAATAAAATTCAAATACATTGGAAAATTATTTCTATAAGAAAACACTTTTTATCAAATGTAAATTATTGAGAATATATACAGTAGACAACAGCGTTACTAATATCAGTGCCAGTTATGAATTGCGAAATTCAAAAGTACGTCACATTAATAACGATTTTTTATTTTTTCAAGGCATTTTCGATTGTTAGAGTTCTAAGAAAGAAAGTATTCATTTTTATTTTGGTGACAGAAGCTTAATGAGACTAATGAACATCGGAAAGATTCTGTTGATGAGAAATTTAAACAGAAGATAAGCTGCCTGTGATGGGATAGTATTAGAGCAACAGCAATTGATTTTATACGCACCTTTTTACATTTAGGATGTGTTGTGTTATCCAAATAAATATTACGAATATTAAAATAAAGAAATACGATATATGCATATATATTTTTTACTTCATCGTCGTTTAAAAGTGGAATATTGGTGTATGGTTTCCATTTGTGAACTTATAAATTGTTTTATGGGGATGGACTATAGACAATTAACAGCCCCGTAGTTATTGCATTCAATTTCGGTTGGAAACTTTTGGTTTAGACAGATTTTACCATTACAGATTTGATCTACAAACTTTGAAAATAGCAGTTATCTATTACGATATTTTATTGCAACTGAAAATCGTCTTTATGAATTCTTGGCCCATATATTGCTCGTCTAATCCTTAACTAATTTTGCAATTCAAACTTTAGCATGCAATACAAGTAGAATTAGGTGTAAGTAATACCTTGAAGATCCAGTAGTCTTGTCGAGGTTGAACAATTACGTCACTTTCAAAAGCAACAACCGAATACTGAGGTTTGAGTCCAGGAAATCCGGCCTGAATGTAGCCATAGTACTGGTAAACGTACTGATGGCCAAACGTATAGCCTGCAATGCAAAATATCACTCGACATGAGGATTAACCAACAAACACAATTGCTCTATTTACTCTTTAAAATTTGATATACGTATCATTCCATTAAGTTATTACTATTACTTTCATGTTATTTGTATCATAACTGCTTGAAGTCGCCGGGGATCGTGCTATCTATAAGTTTCTTGAAAAGATTATATCTGAATCCATTCGGGCCCACTGCACGAAGTTTGTGTTGGTAGGACAAAATAATGGAGATTTTTCTTTCTGAATAAATTCCAGTGTATCCTATCAATTTTAAACTGGGGAAACTACTAGATACATTCTTACTTTATTTATATGGAGTTTCCTCCCTTTTTCTTCCCCGTCCCTATTGGGGCGAGTTGAGCCCCCCCCTCATGGGGGGTTAAGTATTTATGGCTGTAGATCCATGTGTTCAAGGATTGCCTGCTTGCGGGATGAAAAACGCCAGATACATTGGCGGAAAAACCCCTACTGCCCTCGCCCAAGACCGGCTAACTTGGCTATGGAGGAGGAAGAACCTCAAATTTCTCGCGTCTTCGACGGGAATCGAACCTGGGACACTCCTTCCCCAGTCATATGATTGCGAAGCGCACAGCCACTAGGCTAACCGCGCGGACACATGCTTACTAAGCTACAGTTAACCAAAATCGGGTCTATGCAAAGCTAAATGCTCATAAATATAGCAGTATGTTGGCAAGAAACAGTTTCATGACTCACATATATTACTTCGAAATTATGGGGGACACAGGAGGAATCATTGTTATGTATTACAAATTACTAATATAATACGCATCGTTATAATAATTTTATGAATATTTGGGTATAGAATATTCTAATATGTTATAAAAGAAGATGACAGGAAAACTGTTTCCAAATTCTTTAAAGAAATATGTCATTACTTTACTTCCTCATTCATTCTTTATTTTTCTTAGAGGTGCACAAAACAGAGAGAGGTTATTTTACAGAGGTTCAAGTCATGGCACTGTCCATGACTTGAACCATGAAAATGTATATTTTAATAATCGTTAGTTAACGATGAGTCTGGAAATGTACGTTTGCTTTTCGCCTTCTTAAAAAAAAAAAAAAAAAAAAAAAAAAAGAAGAAAATCAGGAAGACGAAAGTGCTATACTACGTGCAAAACCACAGGAAGATTAATTTACGATAGTTCTGCACTGTGTAATCAAATTATTGATGAACCAATTTCAAGAACTCAAATCTAAGAAGATTCGTAAAATATTTTACAGAAGCCAAAAGGTTCGAATTCCACATAATGATTGGATGTTTTCAAGACTAATGTGGGCAAATTCAAATATCATTAGTTCTTAGGAAGGCTTCTAAAATAATTCCGAATTGCTATTACAAATTAAAAGCGTTTGCAAGAATACGAGTAACAAAATATCAGTTGTCGTCTATCAGGACTAATGCTAACATTCTATGAGCTTTTCTAACTCTTAAGAAATGCCATCTTTAATACATCATTTAGAGAGAAAACAATCATTGAATAATTAACTTTACTAGCAAAGATACATCCGTTTAAGCCAAGAGTTGAACTAAAGTCATTGAATACTTAAGATACTTATTTCATGTGCATCAAATAAGTATCTTAAGTATTCAATGTCTTGTGCTGGTCAAAGTGATTGCGTAGAATGTGAGAAATTATTTTCATACTCGGGTGTGAGGCCACCGCAATTCTGCTTATTAAAGCAATAAAGGGCCTTGAGAAAAGTACCGCGTTTGGTCTATAAAACAGGATTTCTAGAATATTAGCCCACTCATGGTACTCGTGTACTTTACGTTGCGTAGCCTTTCGTGGGAAAGATTCACATTTGAAAAAAATACTTATCCCCTGAAGCTATTCTGTTTTGAATTTTAAATTAATGGTATGTACATATATCTAATTGATAAAATTGCATTTATAAACTTTAGTAAAAAGCTATGATAGAGGTATCTTTCTAACATCATAACCTCCCACTTCCACAAAAAAAGAAAAAAACTATCATAACGTCGAATTCACAGCTAAGTCTAACACAGTCCCTTATGCATTATGTTTAACTTTTTTTAAAGTAATAGACATATTTAAAGTAAGTAATCTGAGAAACACACACACGAGATAATTTACTTAATTGCTGTTAATTATATCTAATAATGACAATATGCTTACCACTTCCAGAGACGCATGCTGAAAGAAAAAAGTAAAACTAATATTAGCATTTTATAATGCACGATCTTTAATAATATGCAAAAACACTATTGAAATACGATGATTGTTAGTCTTTGATTGTTAGTTTTAATTACATTTTAGACTGGTAAAATTTTTACTTGTTGATGACGTCTAAACATTAACTGTCGGAGTTAACGGTTTTAAATCTTTCGGTTTGTATAATTTATATCGTTCCCAAACATCTGTTATAAATTTAATATATCCATTTCGTTCTCGACATATAACAGCCATGTAATTTTAGAGAAAAAAATCGAATTTTAAATTAATAAATTCATCTTAATGCATTTCCACGTATTTTCTAAACTTCAATAAAATACAGTAGCCTTCGTATTGAGACATGAAAAATTGTATTAAATTTTGTTTCCATAATTTAAAATGGCTTTATTATGATTTAGAAAAAATACATTTTATTAAAATTAATTTTAAATTTCGTTAAGATATTTCGTTTATTTCCCCACCAATACAAGCATTGGCATTACCCAACATTAAGATGACAAAACATAATCACAACATACTTACCAGCTAAAGCCGCACAAAGTAGGAAGACAAACATCGTAGCTGGAGCGTTGAAGACACAACAGCTGACTTTAGGAGGTCCTCCAGTAGCTTTTATAGTTTGGATGGCCATCTTCAGTTTAGCATATCGCGTATTCGATCAAGAGTTGATTGACAAATATTTCAGCAATCTTTAAACAGTATCGTACGTTTGGGTAATGTCCTTCACTGTGTGGCAACTATGTCTAACTCATCCTCAGAGGCACTTAATGTGGAAACAGATTGTTTCCACATTAAGATGGTGATAAGATGTTCACATGGTGAAGGTCAAGTAGTCTGCTTCTACCTGGGGCGTCTATACTTGAATTATTATGAAACATGTTTGCGTGTATATGTGTCTTGGTGTAATCTTAAATATCCGCTTTAATTTCTTATTTCTGTCTTGAAATACAAGCGTGACCTATGCTTGATCTTTGCTCTGGTCGCTCTAAATATGTCTTTAGGATGGAAGAATACCATGAATGTATACGCATTTTCTTGATGTTTTTGAACATAACAAAAAAAAATTCCACTGACAAAAAATTTCCGTGGGTCCTTTAGATCCCTTAGGTTTTTTTCAATAGTGGAAAAGTTGCTCCTAGAGGCATGCGTTTCTGTCATAGCATAGAAACAAGATAGAATAAATAATACACGACACCAATTATTAAAATTAATAATTGACAATTAGTACCCAGGGTGACCACCAAGCAAAAATATTTAGTACTAACTTATGCGGGAAAAAGTACTAAAAAAAAAGGTACTAAATTTTTATTTGCTTTCGTTTCACTATTTGGGGCGTTTTACGATATATCTTATTTTGCTAAATTAATTAAATCTTCAGAAATAATAAAATCTGTAGCTGATGAATGTTTCAATTTTTCTTTTGTCAAAAGGAGTCCATTCATCGAAGGAGTTTGTAGTTGGTTTCTTTTTTATTCTTATTTAGTCACTGCTGAAAATGTTCTTTCAGTTGCTTTTAGAATTTAGAATTAGAAACTGTTTCTTGCTTGTCCGTAAAGTACTGAACAAGTTTTTGTTAATAAAATTAATAAAAGCACTGGACTTCAAACCCCCTGTACTGAACAGACAAAAAAAAAATCAAACTGCGACTGCGAGCAATAAATTGAAATTCTTACATCGATTATACCTCATTGTTAAAGTCTGAAATATTTTACTGTTTAAATATCCCAACAATTCTATTGTTCTGTGCTAAATGTGGAGTTTTAATTTTAAAATTTAAGTTTTAAATGTGGAGCCAAGTTTTTACATACTGGTGTCCATATTACGCTGTTCATCAATAAAAGATGGTTACTCATATTAAAATATTTATTTTTCCCACTTGTTTTCATTGTTGTAATGATCTTATAACATGCCAGAAGTGTTTGAATAGCGAAGAATATTTTTTCATTGGCTAATACCAGTCAGACTGCGTGAGTAATTGTGTCGCTGAATATGACATATGGAAAGGTGGGAGAAGAGAAAAATATTAACCCCTATGTCTAACTCTCATGTTATTATTATTATTCGGAAGAAAGAAAGTACTAGATCTGTTGGTGAACGTACTAGTCACTAAAAATTTATAAAAAGTACTAGATCTAGTACGAAAGTATTAGTGGTGGTCACACTGTTAGTACCTCTATAAAATGTCAATGGTATTGGTACCCATATTTTAGGAATATAGTAATTCTTTGAGTACACATAAAGTAAAAAATAAATTTCTGACAGAATCACTTGAGTATTATTTTGTAACTAAACCTCGTTTTAATTCTCCTAATAATACACTGAATAGATTTCGTATTATTTTGTAATTAGTTGTATATTGCACAATTCTCCGTTTTTTTAATGTCAGTCCCACCTATGAGTGACTGCTTAACCTTTAGCACATTTGTATTGTAGGTGAATTATGAATTAAATAATCCCTCGCCAGACATTAAACGCTTACGTTTTTCAAGTCGCTTCCAATGATCAAAATGGTATTGGTAGCATATCTAGCCTACACTATAAATACTGTTCCACTTACCTCTCCTTAAATCTGTTTTTTAATTCATAAAGCATCTTTGTCAGTTATAATCAGAAAAGGATAGCAGTCTGTTTAATAAACATTTGGATATTATCAAGTCTTGTTGTGTAGATTGCTTTCCACGTTATACGAGAAATTATTTATTTCATGGTGGTAATATTTGACAACACGGTACCGATAACTACTCTCTTCTCAGATGGTCATTGTTAGACCATATTCACTAAACCAAAAAAAGCGTTCTTACTATTTGTAATGATTATAAACTCATGATATTCTTAATTTACATTGCAATAATACTTATATTGTAAGTGAGTAGCTGTTTAAATGAATTAAACGATCCAGTTAGTGGTTCAGAAAATTTAACGAAACATTTGGACACTTTTCTATATAAACACCACTCACAGAAGGTTGTACAAACTGTAGCGCATTAGGTAGCAGCCGAAAATTGTAATCCTTGGAACACTTGGCGTAGAAACTTAATTCATCTCCGAAAGAAATGTTCTCCCTCCATGAGAATACTTTTCGTTTAGGCTTCATACTTTTAGTTTCTTTCGCTATAATTAAAACCAAATCGAAAGCAATGTCTCTAGCAGAAAGATCACATTTTCTAGTTTTTTGAAAGCTAAGAAAGTTACGAATATTATGTGTTTCTGTTAGGAATGGATAAAGGTGTATTTGAGCGCAGGAAGAGGTTTATCTTGTCTGTGGATCTTTGAAACCAGCGGGAATGATGTATGGCTGATATCTTTAAAATTTGCTAGACTATTGTCTTCCCATTGGTGATCGAATGGATATCTGTGTTCAAGGTATGGGTTGTAGATCTACAAGCTTGGGATGGTTGAGCACACACACGTTATTCAAACAAACAGGAGGAATGGAGTGTACTGTCGCCATCGTCGTCAAACTTATAGATAGCTTCTTAGTGCAGTGTTATTTGTGCATAAAAGGCGTATTGTGTAACGAACCGAACATTGGCAGGGAAATCTGCACATTGGAATCCGTGTGACATGACACAATGAAGAGCTAGTTTCCTGGGGTTCGTTGGATTCAGTATTCGAAATATTATCCTTTCGAATTTGCAATGTAGTTCTGTAAAACGCCATTGTTCGTTGAATCCTATTGGAAGATAATAGCGAGAAAAAAGTTAATTTAAATATCCCCTACTAGGCAAAATAAATTAGGACGTATTTTATTTTTTATGATCTATTTGCCAACAAGACGTTGCCTTGTGTGTACACAGTAAGAACAAATCTCAGCAAAGCATTAATCGTAAACTGATTAAAAATAATAAAATTAGATTGGCTTTACGATGACTATCAGCATTTCATTCATCAGCTGTATTGAACGAAGTAAATTAAGCGATAAGCCGAATTCTGATACACGAAAATGCAGGACATTTCCTTTTAAATGAATACCGCTTAATCAGCACTAAAATGCTTCCCGGAAGATAAACATCAGCATTTAAAAATAACTTGCTGTTGAAGAATTGATAAGTCGAGGACTGTTTTATATTTGATAAAATTCCGCACATCCAGATAGTACAGAACAAAAATAAAACTTCGTAATTTTATTCGCTGAAATGCTGCCAAGTAAGTAAATCTGAATGCTTTTGTAGCAGTACAAGAACAGTGTACTGATATTTAATTATTGTAATAATAATATCGATAGAATTCGACACCAAACATGAAGATAAATTGCTTGATTTGGAAGGCAGCTTCAAGTAGTTATGTGGGCAAACTTCAAAATGAAATATTTGTGCTTATAGTCCCACAGAAGGATCTTCTAAGGAAGAAGTGGAGGAATTTTTCAGAATCATTAGAACAGGCAGCTGATATAAAGAAAATGGAAAAAGTGGTCCTTTCTGGAGATCTGAACAGCAGTGTACGAAGTGAATCCCACCAGACATATAGTAATGTTCTGGAAAAAGGGCAAAGATAGTAATAATAATGGTAAGTATTTAGTGACGTCTGCTCAGAACACGGACTGGTCATTACTAACACCATGTTTCAATAAAGATGTGCACCAGTTCACATGGAGAGAAGACACGAGAAATAAAAGTCTCATTGGCTACGTCATTGTTCATAGCGATGTCGTCATGGTAGTTCAGGATACAAGAGTGTACAGAGGATTCGAAATTGAAAGTGACAATTACTTAGTACTACTAAACAAGATAAAAATGGATATGACATTGAAAAGAACAGTATGTAAGAAAGTTTTAAAGGGAATTAAAGTTGAGCAGCTTTTGCAGGTAAACTGTAGACTCGACTATACAAAACATTATTGAATAAAAAATGACACAAATTGAAAACAAGAACCAAACCTTGGAGTTTCAGTGGCAAACTCGGAAGAAAACGTTGATTGATTCAGCTAGCGGGAGTATGTGGTGAAGTTGTCTGTAAGGATAGAAGGATAAGAACATCATAGTGGACACAAGAAGATAGAGAAACAGTTCTGGAAAAGAAGAAAGCTTACCTACCAAACGTTCCTACCATATAAGTCAGCAGATGCCCTAAACGAATACAGAAGAAAATGTAAGAGAGCTAAGCTGTGTGTATAAATAGCTAAACAAACGCCATGGGAAGACTTTAATAAGAATATAGAAACTAAATATCAGGAGAATGGCAAAATGTTCTGAAGGCAATTGAAGAAGCTTAGAAATGGAAGAAAGAGTATTGTAAAAAGGAATCAAAGATGATAAAGGTGACAAGAAAAATGAAGATAATGATACCCTAGATGTCTGGAGTAATTACTTTAAAATACATTAAATGAACCAAGTAGTGATAGAACCATACTAGGAAATTTTCAAGAGGAAATGTAGAAAGGCAGCTGGAGTAGATGACATTCGACCAGAAATGCTTAAGTAAGGAGGTATAAAAGTTTTACAGCGGCTACACTGAATAATTCAGAGGGCCAGGTCAGAAGGTGGAATTCTCAATAATTGGAGTAGAGCTCTCATAGTACCCATCTATAAAAAGGGAAGTAAAACTGAATGTGAGAATTACAGAGGTATTCTCTACTAAGTGTTCCAGGAAAGATTTATGTAAGAATACTTGAAAAGAGGTTGAGAAAGATTGCGGAAGAGAAACTTCGAGAAGAACAAACTGGGTTCAGACAAATAGAGGTGTCAAGATCAGATTTTCACTTTAAGACAAATAGTTGAGAAATCGTAGGTATATGGCAAATATCTGTATTTCAGGTTTGTAGATCTGGAAAAGACATACGATATGGTGTCCAGAGAAAATCTTTTCAAAACAGTACAATTATATGGAGTGAATGGAATATTATACAGAGTAATACTTAATCTATATTTAAGTTGTCAGTCAGCAGTTAGAATTGAAGGAAATACGGGAAGATGGGTTGATACAAAATCAAGGGTAAGACAAGGATGCTCATTATCTCCACTCTTTTTTATCATCTGTATGGATCACATTATGAAAGAAAGTAGTTATGACCGATATTAGAATTGGAGATGTCACACTTAGCTCTGTGCTTTATGCAAATGATGGTGTACTCCTAAAGACACATCTAGTGCAACTCTCCAGGATTTTGTAACTAAATTGAATAATAGCTGCAACAAATTTGGCATGGAAATCAGCAATAAAAAGAATAAAACTATGAAAATTGGCAGGACCATAGAAAATTTCAGCTGTATTCTGAATGGAGATCCTACAAAACAAGTAAAATATTTCAGCTATTTAGGCACAGTTTTAGTGAAGATGGCTGGCTAAATCAACAGACTAAGCAAAGTTAGTATGGTAGGTAGGTAGCGTGCTGAATAAATTTATATGATATAAGAGAGAAATGAGCCAAAATGCTAAACTAACAGTATACAAAACAGTGTTTAAACCAGCGAACACCAGTTGGGTTAGAAATAAAGCACTTGATCAGAGACTAGAAACCAGAGATATGAGGGTTCTGAGAAAAATTAGGGGGGTTAATCGATGGCATCAATGGTAGAATCACATTAAAAATGTAAGAACCTTGACATTATTAGCACTCAAGAATGTGTGAGCATAGTTAACCTAAAGTGTTATGGCCACTTAAACAGAATTTGAGAAGAAAGGTTAGTAAAACAGATGTTTGATTCCAAGATGGCAGGAAAGTGACCCAGAGGAAGACCAAGATCTATGTGGATTGATTCGGTCAGAAGTGCCTTAGAAGCACGAAATGTTAAATATATCAAGAAATTGATGATGGATGAGATAATCCACTCGTCCTGAGCGGATAAACTGCAGGGACAGGAAGTAATCAGTGTATGGCGCATCGTGAATTTGTTTTATAATAGAAAATGTACGGTAGTTTTCTACTTTGCCAGTAGATGGCCCATCAATTGTATCCACCATGTATTATATTTTCGTTATCATATATATCAGAAATTATTTTTCTTTGCTCTCCATATTTCTTTTAATTAAACACATCTCTTGAATAATCTAATACGCATTTGAAGCATCATATCGCAGTAATGTAATCCCTGGAGCTTGTTCAAGGGTGCATAATCCAAACATTTTAATAATTAATCATATTCAGTTGGCATTATCATCTACTTTGAATGCTGTGAGTCTCTCAACAGTATCGATAACCTTGAAAAGTCTTCTACATGTAAATTTATTCAAGTCTGATAGCTTATCATGGAGCAGTTTTTCCTCCTTGGCAGTCATTTCTGATAACCACACTCCGAATTCGTTTCCTTGTGTAGAATGTCAGGTCTAATTTAATTTGTTGATGAATTAGTTTATATCTCTGTCTTTTCGCATTGGTTACGGTTCACCAAGTACATAGATATATCTTAAATTTGTGTTATCTGTACGTCAGTACTCAAATTATTTATGGACTCTGGTCGGACTGATTTTTATTGAAATTTGGTATTTATAATTCTTACAAAACTTTGTAGAGGTAGTTCAGATTTTATTTTAATCGGAAAAACTGCAGAGACAAAAATGCATCATATTTAGATATTGCATTAACTTCACTCAGGGTGGATAGAATTTAATAAAATTCTATTAAGAATAGACATGGATGTAGTTCAGTTTGGATTAAATAAAATATTTTTTTGGGGAAGGTTTCGAACCAACACTTATAATTCGACACCGACTTACAGGATAGGATTCAATGAAGTATGCTTAGGATTCCTGCAGAACTGTGTCGAGACCTTTTAATTTTCATTTCAATCATTTGCAGTGAAAAATTATGCCAAAAAACATTTCTCAAGTGTAAACCAAAAACACCCTTCAACCCCTCGAGTTCAATTTATGATAATGCTGTCATCACTACAGCGAAATGCTATTATGAAACGCATTTTCATATATTTTGAACTTTTGGTGTCTTATTTCATTATGTTTTATATTCTTATGAAACATTTACTGTTACATTTATGTGAACAAAATGTTGTTTTCTTTCATTTGTTGATGCGGCAAATTATAGAGCACGCAATTCTGGAATAGTTCATTCAAGAAATCATGTATTTTTTTTTAATTTATACCATAATCTCCCTAACAGATTAAAGTTAATTATGATATTCTAATGATATAAAAGTTCGAGATAATAAAACCTGCTGGAACAAGTTAATAAATATGTTTATCTTGGCAGTCTTTTATATCTAGTAACCTCAACAATATGGAAACAGTAAAACACAGGCTAAACCTAGGTTGGACCAACATGAATAAACTAAACAAAATATGGAAAAATAAAAAAATCCCAACGAGTCTAAAATTAAAATTATATAAAACAATTATTATCCCATAGGCTACTTATGCTTCAGAAGCCTGGAGATTAACTCAACAACCAACCAAGAAACTTCAAGCATTTGAAATGAAATGCCTCAGAAAAATTAATAACACCCACTGGATGCAACACAAGACTAATGATCAAGTCATAAGAGATTTAAGCTTCCCGGATGATATAATAGACACAATCATTAAGCATCAACTGAGATGGTTTGGCCATATTCAGAGAATGGCCCCTCATAGACTCCCATATTTATCTCTGAATGGATATATAGGAAGAAAAAGACCTAGAGGCAGACCAAGAAGTACTTGGATAAAGTTGCTGAAAGAACGTTCCCATCTACCCAGCTATAGAGTCATGATTGAGATGACTAAAGATCGCGATAAGTGGAGAACCTTTCTTCTTAGTGGACTCAACCCTTATCAAGCGGATGAGATGAGATGATGAATAAAATCGGATGAAAAAAATAAATCCTGTGAACAGCCGCCTCCAGGTTTTATTACCCCTGTCTTTCAATATTTCACATATTACATTGCACTTTTGGAGATTGTTGAGAAGGTGAGAGCTTGTTCCGAAAGGAAATGGGTTTTCTATCTCTTGAAAACAGGAGGCTGTCCAACAAAAGCTATTCCACCAAATTTAACACGGCGCTTTCCATTCACTGAACAGAGTTGTAACTTCAAACAACTATGCTGCTGTATGAGGGGGGGGGGGGGGCTCTACTAGCATTACCAGTTTAACACAAACTACATCCTGAAACGTTGATGCTGGCACAGCATTAAACTACATTTAAAGTGCATTAACTACTGACTAGCCATTTATAGTTAAAATCGTTAATATTAAAGTCTTTAATGTTATTGACTAAATTTCAGTATTTAGAATTCAGGAAAGGCGAAAGTCTGGCCAAACACTGCTCCAAATCCTTCCGCCATGTTCGAAATAGCAGTTCATATCTGTGATATACTTTTGCGTCGGCTCTGTTTTTATTCTTCGACTTCGAGAAATACCTTCATTCGAATTTTCCCTCTTAATTAAAATCTTTAATTTATCTTTTCAGCTCATCTTTTAAGTTTAAATGATCTATTCTTAGGAGTGACCAGGTGTTTTCAGAATTCGTTTAGCATCTATCCAGGATAGTAAATATGTTTAGGATTTTACCATCGTTTAGCCGGTTTGGGTTTTAAATTAATTAAAAAACTTAATTTGATATATCGTACAGATTGTATATATGCAAAAAGATTAAAAATTTAATATCTATTCCGGTTATGCCACCATTATTAGTTTCGTAATTATTCTTTCTGCTTTTATTATTGAAGTAAGGATTAGTCCACAAATATTTACTCGTACTAATAACTACAAATTCCATCCGCTGCTTTTTCTCATCACCCAATTAGTCACTGATCCTGACAGACTTAAGGACATCGTGTTTAACTAGTAATATAAGCAACTGTCATGAGACTTTCCAGGCACTCACCATTATTTTCCCATTATAAGAATTCAAGCAAAAAAAAAAACCTTGTAACTACTCTTCAGGCACTTTTCTATCCAATGGATACCTTTTGATAGAAAATATTTTTTAAAAATTGGTTAATTTGAAGTGTTTTTTAAATCATGCATGATTTCTAAAGGTAAAGTTTAATATATCTTCTGTCAAACGAAACTTCTCAAAAGTTTTATTGCAGAAAACTCCAGTTATTTGAGAGTCGGTTCATTTTGGAGTGTAATCTCCACTCTTCTGAGCTTCTAAATAAAAGCCATTCTTCAATAGAAATTGCCCGAATATTATCCTTCCAGTTTTCACTTTACCTCAAATCTTAGACGGGATTCTTCCCGTCTAAGATTTGAGGAACTTTTAGAATACAAATGGCGAGATTATCAATGTTTCTATTCCCACGAAACCAGTTATCAAAAAGAAAAAAAGAAGTCCGAGATTTCATGCGTGTCTTGTCTCGCTGGCAGGTGATCAGCCTTTGATTGCAAAGCGGAACAGCTATCCATTGTCTACCAAGCACACAGTTGTTTGGCTAGATTACAGGTGAAGAACTTGCCATACTATCGTCATCCTGCATATAAGCAATGCACAATATTCCTCACCAACAAATGGACACTGAACTTTATATGTATTTTTTTATCAAGAAATATTTAAGATGTTTTTAATTTTTTTACACACTTAGACTGCTGCAGGATCACTTTTGCAAGTCCGCCTATTCCCAGGCATTGAGAAAACTAACAATAAAGCTAGAAGAAATCTGTAAAACTAAGTTAAGTTAGTTTCACAGCTGCAATGCATTCTAAATCTATAGAAAATGGTTATGAGCAAAAACTAGCCACAGGAGCAGTCTTTGTAAACTTAACTGCAGCATATGATACCATAAACCATCTCACACTCAGAAATAAAATATACAAAATAACTAGAGACTATCGCCTTGTCCTCCTGATCCAATCACTCTCACTTGCCTTAAATATACTAGCAATCAACTAAAACCAAACCCCTTGAAAACCCAGACTGACCTTTTCCACCTTAACAATAAGGAAACCAACAGGATATAATATAGAACTTGGGAAGGCTCTACTATAGAACATTCCTGGAAACCAATCTACCTCGGTGTGACTCTCGATCGCACCTTCTCGTATAAAACCCGCATAGAAAAAACAATGGCAAAAGTGAATGCAAGAAACAATATACTAAGAAAGCTTACCTCCTCCCAATGGGATGCATACCCTAACACACTGAGATCTTCTGCTTTGGCCCTTTGCTATTCTTCTTCTGAATACGCCTGCCCAGTATGTCCAGATCCTGTCATGCTGAAAAACTAGATCCAGCATTGAATGAAAGCTGCCGCTTAATTACAGGATGCCTGAAACCAACACCACTAAAAGACCTGTATATTTTGGCTGGTATTGCACCCCTTTCAATTCGAAGATCTGCATCCTCAGCTGATGAAAGAAGCAGACAAATGAATGATGAACGCCACCCACTATTCGGCCAGACAGCAGTGTCCCAAAGACTAAGATCCCGACATAGCTTCCTGGCAACTGTTGAACCACCTAAAATCTTCCAGAGACAAGACTTCAACAATGGCTTGCACTATATCCAAAATAATACTGGTATTCCAACAGCCGAACATCTTCCACGTGGTACCCACTTGGAGTGGAATACTTGAAAAAGCCTCAACAGACTGCGAACGACAGGACGCTGCAAACTAAACCTTATCGAATGGGGGCTACTTCACTGGCCCAAACAATTGTGAGTGTGGGATAACTCAGTCCATAGAACACCTTCTTTCTTTCCCCTTTCTTCCATCACCTTGCACAAAAGATGACTTCATATTCTGCATAGAAAGAGCAGTTGATTGTGCAAGATACTGGAGGAACATCTGACCATATTTATTGTATATAAGTTATGTATAGTTTCCTTTTTTCATATTTAATTATTATTTCCCTGTATAATTCACCTACCAAATCTAAGCTGATCTCATTGTAATGTATCCTAATTTGTTGTAAATCATGTTGTACCACTTCTGTTTGGATACGAAATAAATAAATAAATGTGAAACTAAAACTGTACGTTTTCGAACGCATAATGTTCGAAAACGTACAGTTTAATGTAAAGGCTATCTATCAAATACAACGGCCATTTTTTTTGGAAAATTTGCGTGTTTTTTTTAATATGAATATTTTTACCGACTAGGATAATTGTGATAACATCTCCGCTTTCACCAATAGGTCGCGGATTGAATCCCGTTTTCGAGCACCACCACTACTCTGCTTGTGCCATGAGAAAGTTCCATTTATGTTCTCTAAAGCAAAATTTCTAAAGAGCGCAATTCTTAGTTCGCCCTCAGTACTTTTGTACTGTGATAGGATGAGTTTATCACCTTTAACCTTTTATGATCGAATTCACATCAAGACATGATTATTTTTATTAATAATGTTTTGAACTGTTTTATAATAAATAGTATTTTATTTTTTTACTCATTTTAAGTGTATCAAATACAGTAGGAAACTGTAGGTATCAAATTGGTGAATGTTTGTCTGAAAGTTTATTGCTTTGATTAGGTGTAGAATATTCTTTCCTCCGTTTTCATCTATGAAAATAATATCTATGCATATTCTAATCAATAAACTGCAGCACATGGGGATGGATATAGGTTGGTGAGAGGGATAAGAGGATGGTTGATGAAGAGTTCTCAGAGAGTCGTTTATTCAGGAGTAGAGTCCAGAAGGCTTGTGGCAAATTACTTGCCACAGGGCTCTGTTCTATGTAATTTGTGCATTAATGATATAGGAAAGGATCCGAGAGGAACCTGTTCAGATCTCCGATTATGCAAAATTGGGTAGAGCAATAGTTAATGCAGATGTTGTGTGGGCAAACGTGAATAGATATTAGTTTAATGTGACAAAGTGTAAGATTATGCATTTCGGAATGAAACGATTACCGGCTGTATACCACATTTATGAAACTGTACTCCAGGAAATTGATGAGGTCAGAGATATGGGAGTGTTAGCGGATAGGGAGTTGAAGTTTAGAGGGCACATCACAGAAGTGGCCAAGCAGCTCATCGGATTCCTTGGCTAGCAAAGAATACCCTGCATTAAGCAGGTTATTATACCTCTGTGACACCGCATCTTGACTATTGTGCACATATTTGGTAACCTGGGTGTCTTGGGAATGAGGAGGCGAGTGATCAAGATGATAGCAGGTCGATGGTCATCTTACGAGAACAGGGTGGAGATTTGTGGGTTACAGAAATTGATTGACACGAGGAAAAAGAGTGATATGATTGAGACAAATTACTGAAGGGTTTTTACAAGATTAATACAGAGGAAGTTTTTCGGAACAGGTCTGGTGATAGAGCTAGGGGCCATCCTTGGAAACTGAGTAAGAATGTAGTTAGCCAAGGGTCTTAAAACTAGGTTTGTTGCTTGGAGAGTGATGAATGAGTGGAATTGGTGACCAGAGTCCGTTTTGGATGCCATGACTGTGAATGAGTTAAAAGCAAATGTGATAGACTGCGAAAATGTTGGACAGTGCTTGACATTTTTAGGGCTTTCCTCGATGAGTCTAAGGACTTCATGGAGTAGCCCATAATAATAATAATGTAATTATTATGCATAACTCGAATTAAATGCCTTGAAATTGTGTTCGAAATGGGATGATGTACTGATCACCGGAATTATAAGCTTTGCTTTTCGTGGGATTTGATAGACTTCGATCGCTGTGTGCGACCCCCCCCCCCCACCTTCTTGTAGTTAAGAAGTCATTAAATTTGGATTTTGGACAAAATTGCTCACTCAAGATTCATAAGTGAAGATAATTCTCAAGTGAAAATTCAAGTTCTATACATATTCTAATAATCAATCACTGAACGAAGTGTAAATAGCAATGAGGAGTTATATAACCTATGGAAATATTTATCATTTCAGGTAAAATTTCAAACATACTTAGTCTGTTAGCCGGAGAAACAGAGTACCCTCTCTCCAACTACTTTCTGTGGGTTGAAATCTCACCATGAACATGGATGTTTGCGAAATGAATTTCGGTTGAGATGAACGTCATTGCCTGATGTGAGGCAACCGTTCCGATTTTTGAAGGTGTGATATGGCTTACACTCTCTATAAAGAGTTTCCAGAATATTTTAAAAAATATACAAAACGTCTTATCCCTTGTTTGTTCTTGTTAATGTGCCATCCAGTCGTTTTCAACTCTTGGTGATCCTGCGAACAAAGGCTCTTCATCCCACCCGGCCTCTTGTCCTTTCTTTCAGTAATTGTAAGTTCAAGTTGGTAAATTCCTTTGTTGTCGATCCCACTCTTTTGTGGTCGATCCCGCTTCTTCTCATTCCCTCAATCCTCCCCAACATAACTGTCTTCTCCAATGATTCATCAGCTCGCATAATATGACCAAAGTACACCAACTTCTGTTTAGCGATCATCGCCTCCAAGGAGCATTCTGTCTTTATATTCTCTAAAACCTTATTGGGCATTCTTGCAGTCCATAGGATTCTTAATAATCTCCTCCACACCAATAATTAAAATGAATCAATTCGCTTTCTGTCTCTGTTCTTAATAATCCAGCTTTCACATCCATACATCATTTCAGGAAATGTCATTGCTTTGACGATTCTAACTTTCGTGGCCTTACTCACACCTCTATCTTTCTTAATTTTTATCAGGTTTAACATCACGTTTTTCCCCATGAATATCTTTCTTTTAAGTTAATTTTCACATTTAGCATCATTTCTGATTCTGGATCCCAGCAAATCATAACTTGATTTTCTGGGATCCAGAAAATCATTTAAAGCATTCATTTAAATTTCCAGAAGCCATCACTTTTGTTTTGCTCATGTTTAAATTAAGCCCGGCTTTGTTACTGTCCATCTTAACTAATAGAATCAACTGCTCCAGATTTATGTTAGTTTCTGCTATGAGAGTTGTATCATCTGCACATCTTAAATTATTTATAATTTAAGCCACCAATCTTAATTCCATCTGTATCTTTGTCTAAATCAGCCATTCTCATAATATATTTAATATAAATATTAAAAAGGTAGGGCGATAGTATAAAACCCTGCTTCGCCCCCTTTTCCCATTCGAACACTGTTTCTTCGAAGACTTTACTGAAGCTTCTTGGTTGTCATACAGTTCTCTTATGAAGAGAATTAGATGTTCAGGTATCCCCAATGATGTCACTGCAATCGATAGTCTGTTGTGACCCACGCTATCAAACGTTTTCTTATAATCAATAAAATAGATGAATACTTCCTTCTGAAAGTACCTTGTTCTTTTCATAATCCATCTCATGTTTGCTATTTGAGCTCCAGTTCCACTATTCTCCTAAAGCTTGCCTGTTCTTGTGACATTTCTCTATTCATATATGGCTCCGGCTAGTGGCAGACTGGCCAGGGCGTCAGCTATCCCAGGGTGTCACATATGGCTCCAACCTTTTGTTGGATCACTTTCAGCATAACTTTACTTGCATGTGAAATTACAGCGATGTTCTATAATTCTCACTATCTATGAGATTTTATTTTTTGGATTTGGGATGAACACTGATGTTTTCCAGTCTCCAGGCCAGCATATTTCTTACAAACAAATTTCAGTCAACATATTCACTACTTCATCCCCGGCTGCTCTCAATAATTCCACTGATACTCCATCAGCTCCAACAGCTGTTTCTTTTGGAAGCTGGTCCATTGCTAATATCACTTCACTTTTCATTATCATGAATTCTTCAATAAATTATCTCCTTTCAAATTTTCAATATTATTATCTTTCTTGTATAAATCCTCTACATACTCTTTCCATCTTTGTTTTCACTGTTTCTTCTTCCACCAGATATTTTCTCGAATAACGTTTTACAACTCCTAATCTATAGAGACTTCCCTGTAATATCATTTATTTTTCTAAGCAGATCTCTTGTTCAATCCGTTATATTGTTTTCTTCAATTTCCTTGCACCTTTTGTTTGGATGTTTTTCCTTATCTTTCCTAGTCTGTCTTTGGAAATCTGCACTCGGTTGTCTAACCCTTTCTTTGTTTCTCTGAAGTTTCATTTTTTTTCTTCTTTCCTCTGCTATTTGAATATCTTCTTCTGACAATCATTTACAATCTTTCTTTCTTGTTGTTTCATTTAGTTTTCTTTGCTGCTTCTATGACCGTACATTTTGTTTCTTCCCACAGTTCTAATTCTCTTCCTGTCTTCTCCAAACGTTTTAATTTCTTTCCGACTTCTGCTTTAAATGCTTCATTTATAGGATTCTAAATCAAATCTGATACTGTTCTTTTGTTTCTTTTTAGCCCTTAATTTCAATTTAACTTCAGCTATTAATAATTCATAATCAATTCGACAGTCTGCACCAGTTAGTGTTTTTTGCAGCTTGGATAGCACTCCTCCACCTTCTGCTGGAAACAATATAATCAATCTGATTTCTGTATTCTTCTTTAGGTGAAGTACATGTGTATAATCTTTTATGTTATTTGAAGGCAAGTGTTTGCGATAAAGCAATTGTTCTCAAAACAACTCCAACATCCTTTCTCCTGCTTCATTCCTCGATCCTAAACCAAATTTTTCTGTCATGCGTCGTTATTCGTTTTACTCATTTTTGTATTCCAATCACCTAATATTAAGTGAAATCTTTTTTTATCAATACTGTATATTACTTCTTGCAAGTCGCTGTAAAATACCTCATCATCACTTGAATCTGTAGTTGGGTATATACACCTGTATGAGTGTAACATTCACTGGATATGCCTTTATTCTAATTGGGATTATTCTATCGGACACTGGGTTATAACCCAAAATATATTTTCTGTATTCTCTTCTAACTATGAATGCTACTCTATTTCTTCGAAGTTTTCATGCCAAGAGTAATGCCTCATGAAACCATTGTTATCAAAGTGACCTATCTCAGTTCACTGATTCCTAGCATCTTAACTCTCATTCTTCTCATTTCTTTCTTCGCCAGTTCTAGTCAGTTTTCTTAATACATACTTATTACATTCCATGTTCCTATTTTATGTAAATCAGTTAAGTGGAGGGCCGTCTTCTTCTGAGATTAACTCTATCAGAAGTTGAACTTCCAGCGGGCTTTCATCCAGCTTCATCATTCTTGTTAACATATTTGGAAGAATCTACCCTGCTCTCATGCTATATATTTCACATATCTAGTTTGATATTTTCCTATCCTGGTTAACTCCTTTCAAGGTAGGCGTGTCTTTCAAAAGATCGAAATTCTTATCCGAAAATCTTACCTTAGACAATCACTTTCATATATCAAATTTAACTCGAAATGATACACTCATTATTCCCAAAAAATTTGGAAATTTTCTTCTTCACCATTCAAACAATTTTCACTATTTGAATACTGTATAGAAAACGCAGTTATGTCTAATTCTTCTGCTAATAAATCCGAGGATATCGTCCTAGCAGTAACCTAGGAAGAGCAGCCTAGCGTCACATGCATTCCACTTCTATTGCATTAATGCAATAGAAATGGAATGCTACTAGTTCGTTATTTGTACTGAAGATATCACACAGGATGCATTGCGAGATATTTGTCTGAAGACTGTAATCATAATGAACCACATGAGATGAATTCCCAACCAGAATATGTTCACCAATGTGATTATCAGAGTTTGAATCAAACTGCAGAATTTGATTTAAAATTACAAACGCAAAATGTGTAGTGTAATATGTTCCCCAGGGGAAATGCATATTACACCTTTTTAAAATCTATTACGCATATATATATATATATATATATATATATATATATATTAGCAATAAATAGACGTTAGCAATCCTCATATAAACATGAGTGTTTCATCTGTCTGTTATCAAGTACAGACCAAGGTGAAAAAAAAAGGTCATTTATTAATTTACGCTACCAGTTGGCTATCTAAATATTAACATGAATAGATGGATTAAAGAGGAGTTGATTTGCATCCTATAGGTAGTTTTCCAAATATCAAATAAGAGATAACAATCTAGAGACGTAATCGTCTTTATTCGAAATTCTGTATCTGTTAATAATATTTGTAACAGAAAAATGACACGAGCTAAAAACGTCAACTTTATATTATCATAATTTATATTTAATTGCTATTTGTTACAGAGTTCAACTTTATACAAGAAATGTAGGACATTCAGACGAGATTAGATGTGGCATAAGTGTTGATATGCATATAGGCTTGATAAAACAGCTATTCTAAACAGAATAAAGAACACAATATAGAATAGAATAAAGGATCAAGGCTATAAAGCAGGCATGTCAAACTCGTTTACCTCCAAGGGCTAAATTAAGAATTATACATCAAGCCACGGGTCACAACGGAAAAAAAATCTCGAAATAAGGAGGAAACAGATTTTTTAATATTAAAATTAGACTATATAAGTACAAAATACAGCCATGTTACAAAACTACATATAAAATATAAAGTTTACATATCAAAATAAAATTATATATATCATTTTTTTAAAAAACTTGACAACGTTTTTCATTAACGAAATCTTAAAAAATTTGGTTGAATTTGTTGAGCTGTAGTTATATACAATATTGCTTGCACATTCTTATTTATTATTCTTTAAAGTTGAAAATAGTTGTTCGCATAAATATGTGCTACCGAACATAGATAAAATACGCCTAATTGCACATAACACATTGGGGTATCGATCGACTGATAAATAATTATAGAACTTTGGAATTCCAACATCCATATATTTTATTTCAATACGGAATCACGCTGAATTTTGATTAATTCCAACTGTAAATTGTCATCAACAGTTTTAACATCAATCGATAGAGGAGAAGTAAATAGGTGAAACTGATTTTCATATATCATCATCATCATCATGCGTTTCAAGGATTTAGGCCTAGCATGGCCTGTTCCGGCCTTAGAAGTCATTGTTGAATCGTTTAAGCGGACGTCCTGGTTTCCTTTTCCCAATGGCGTGTACTTGAAGGCTTTTTTCGGTAATCTTTCTGTTTTCATTCTTTGAACGTGTTCTATCCATTTATGTTTATATTTTTTAATTTTTTCTATCACTGGTTCTTGGTTTAATTCTTTCATTATTTCTTCGTTTCTTTTGTGATCAAATAGGGTATATTTTGCAGTTTTTCTCATCAACTTCATTTCTGCTTTTGTTAATCTCTGTTTGGCTTTTTGTTTTTGTTGTCCAGATTTCGCTTCCATACATTAAGACTGGTAGGGCTAATGTATTGTATATTGGTTTGTTTTTGAACTAGGTTTGGTTTAAATATAGAGTTAATTAGAGCTGTTAGTTTTAAATATTTTGCAATTTTTATGTTTATATCTTTTTCATTTTCATATGTGATCATATATCCTAGGTAGTTGAATGAATTCACCTTTTCTAAGATCTTGTTATCTATTACTATTTTAGTTCTTGCTGGATCTTGTCCTTTAAAGACCATAGTTTTTGATTTTTCTGTTGATATTATCATACCATAATCTTTGGCTATCTCATTTAGATCTAAAATAGCTTTCTGCAAGTTATCTTCAGAATTTGTAATTATTATTTGGTCGTCGGCAAAAGGTTCACGTAGTTACAGTGTTTAAGTTCACTGTAGGAAAAAGTTTAATTCCTTGATGTAAATTTTTATTCCATTTTATTATTATTCCATTTAGGTAAATATTAAAAAGAGTTGCTGAGAGGAGGCATCCCTGTCGGACCCCTTGGTTTATCTCTCTCGTATATGATAGCTCGTGATTTAATCTTATTTGTATTTGATTATTTTCATATATACTTGAGATAGCTTTTAGGATATTATTTGGTATTTGTCTTTCTTTTAATGTGTTAAATAATATGTTTCTTTTAACTTTGTCAAATGCTTTTTCAAAGTCAATAATTGCAATATGTGTTTCTAAATTGTATTCTCTTCTTTTCTCTATTATTAATTTTAGGCAAAAGGCCGGGTCTATACATGATCGTCCTTTTCTAAATCCATTTTGTACTTCTAAAATAAAGTTTTCGGAATATTTATTAGTTTTGCTATTTAAGATTCTGCTATATATTTTGTAACAGGAATTTAGTATACTGATACCTCTATAGTTTTAGGGTCATCTCTATTACCTTTTTTAAAGATAGGATCACAATTGCTTTTTTCCATTATATTGGGGGATACCAGTTGAATAGATTTTATTTAAAAATAACAAGAGGCTTCCTTTGAATCTTGTTCCTGCGTATTTATATAGTTCTGAACCTAGCTTATCTTCTCCAGGTGATTTTCCGTTTCTTGTTTCTTTCAGGCTGATTTCTAATTCTTCTTTAGTTATTTCCTTTTCATTTTCGTTAATTGTTAGCCGATTGTCTTTTTTAAAATATTTGTCTGTCCACAATTCTGCGTAGTAATTTAGACATTCTTCTCATTTCAATTCGCTTCTCTTAATTTTATGTTTTCTTTGGTATCTACATTTAAGTGTTTCAAAATCGTATATACATTGAGTCTTATTTTATATAAATCATGTTCTAAATTAGAAACAAATTTGTTCCATGATTGTCTTTGTTTTTCTGACTTCTCTTTTAGCTAAGGCTCTTATTCTTTTATATTCTATTTCATCTTCTAATCTTTTACTGCTTAACCATTTAATGATAGGCTTCTTTTTTCATTTTGATTACTTCTTTGATTGTATCATCCCAGATCTTCAATTTTTTCCTTTTATTGAATTTTTTGGTCTTTCCTAATATTTCATTTGCTGCTGCATTTAGTATCTTTTTTATATTAAGCTATTCTATTTCTATTTCTCCATTTTGTTTTGTTTTATCAAGATATTGGTTAATTCTTTGTTCATATAGCTATTGTACATTTGGGTCATTCAGTAGTCTAGTTTTATAAACAAATGTTTCAACTTTTCTTTCTGTTCTTGTTACTTGTAGCCATTTAGGTGGTAATCTTAATTTTATTTTAACAAGGAAGTGGTCACTGCTTATTTCATATCCTCTGTGAACTCTAATATCTAGTGAAAATTTTGATGTCTTTTCACTTAACATAAAATAATCTAATATTGATTTCCATCCTCTTGCTGGCCAAGTATATTTATGTATGTCTTTATGTTTATAGAAGGAATTCATTATTTTTAGGTTATTATAAACTAAAAAGTCAATCAATTTTTTACCATTCCTGTTTAGAGTATGTTCTCCATGTATTCCTATATTATTATTAATTTTCGTGTTTCCAATTCTTGCATTTAAATCTCCTGCTAAAATTACGTAATCATTTTTATTTATTTTATTATATATGTTTTGTAGCTGATTATAAAAATCAATATTATCTTGTTCTCTTCCCTCTTCTGGGGCATATAAACCAATTATTGTTAAATAGCCTCTATCTGTTTTTATTCTAGCTTCTATTATTCTTTCATTCCATAAGTTATAATGTTTTAAATGTTTTGAAAGGGAGTTATGAATCCAAATCATGACTCTTGCTTGTGCTCTTTGGTCTCTGTCAACGCCATTGTATATCACATTAAAATTTTCGGTTCTCATAGTTCCTTTTAATTTCTTTTTTGTTTCAGTGATTACTGCTATTTTAAAATTTCTTTCATTTAATCGTTGGTCTAATTCTATTCTATGCTATTCCACTAACATTCCAGTTTGCTATATGTATTATATTTTTTCGTTTCCATTTTTGTTTTACCTTTTCCATTCCAGGGTCGTTTTCCATAGATTCAATCCGATTATATTTTTCTCTCAGCTTACAAGTAGAATTATGTTCTCCATGCCAGGGGACTAGCCTGACGATGGAATAGTTCAGTGGTAGGGCTGCTACCGTAAGGCTTCTGAACTAGCCTTCTTCCAAATTTAAACCCATAGGAGGAATAGGGTGTATTGAAGGGGGGAAGAGCAAATTGTAGAAGAATTATAGTAAGGTTTATAGACAGGGTATAGTTGTAAGGCCAGAAATGAAAAGACCCCATGGCCCTCGAGTACTCTAATAGCATGAGGGTCATAAAATAAGAAGAGTTGGCTGATAAGGTCTTATAGGAAAGATTAAAGTAGGTGGGTCTTCCTCAGAGTAGATTAAGAAGAGGATAGATCCAGCTAGGGATCCATGTGAGTTTCCACATATTTCTTAAAATATAAAAATGTTCTTTCCAATTCATTTTCTAATAACTTAATTTGATTGGCATATTCGGATTTTTTCAATTTCGGTGATTTTTGTAATAATGATTGGCAACATTCAAAATGGGATAAATTTTCTTGGTGAATTTGTATTTGCCAAAGTAATAATTTGTTTTAAAATGTTAATATTGTCAAATAACATGGTAACTACTTTATGTTTGCCTTGTAGCTTAAGATTAAGTTGACTTGTAATATCAATTGAAAAAGCCAGGTCCTTTATCCATTGATCATTTTCTAATATTTCACAGTCATAATTTTCGATTCTAAAAAAATGATAATTTCGTCCAGAAATTCGAAGAATCGCGTTAAACCTATGACTGGAAAGCCATCTAATTTCTGTATAATAAAGTAGATCGGTCCACGCGATTAGTCTAGTGGCTATGCGCTTCGCAACCATATGCCTGGGGAAGGAGTGTCCTAGGTTCGATTCCCGTCGACGACGTGAGGAGCTTAAGGATTTTCCACAGCCATAGCCAAGTTAGCCGGTCTTGGAGTGAAGAGCAGAGTTTTTTCTACCAGTTTATCTGGGATTTTTCATCCCACAAGCAAGCAAACCGGCCCCGTGAACACACAAGGATAAAGTACGGCAAGGAAGGCAATGGGGAAACCACCTTCCACATAATCAATTCCCTAGTATGATAGCATATAGCTAACCCCACCAGCCATATGTCTGAGGGAATAGAATAAAGGTAGATCGCTATATTCATTTTCTATAGCTTCTAGAAAGTTACTAAATTGGCGATGATTAAGCCCTCGTACACGAATGTAATTTACAATTTGACTGATATTTAAATATAGGACATGTCCAATATTTAAATCTTTGGAGCATAGTGTTTGCTGATGAATAATGCAATAAAAATGTTGAAAAGTATTATTACCTTGTTCTTTGCATTTTTATTTTAAATTTGTAACAACTTTAACAACACCAGTCATGAAGTAAAAGATGCATTTATAAATATTGTTAGTTATATTTTCAAATATGCTCAGTAGGTTTGCTCAGTATTTCCTCCAACCTACAAAAAAAGTATCTCTCTGTATTCGACTGAGCATAGTATATTAGGATTAACATTGGCAATTTTCCCCATGTTTCTAGACTTATGTTAATGTCCCGACAATGATAAAATGCCGCGTGTAAATCGTGCATTTGCTAGACTGCAAGTACAAACAAAATTCAAGACAGTTATAAATTAACATCTTACACATATTTTACTCTCTTTGGAACCCGAAGAGAGTGGAGTGTGTATTACTGCCACTATAAAACAGGAAAATAATCACCCAAATCTTCCTCCACAATCACATCTTCATTACCTTCCCTGTGACGATCAGGCTGTGGCTCTTCTGGTGTAATCTTTGTTTTATTGATGAAAATGTCCAATGTGCTTTGCTTATTCCTCTTCTTCTTTTCATCATAAATTTGTTCAGAGAAAGCAAACGCATCATGTACTTTCCTTTCTACTAATAAGTAGCGTTCAACATTGGGGTCCATGTCTTCAACCATTTTGAGAACATCTCTAACTGCAGAGAACATTTCTGTAAGGCCCTTCACTGTGAATTGTTTAATTACCTCTCCTTGCTTCTCTTTTCCCTCTTCCTTTTCTCGTTCTTCCTCTTCTGCAACACGTTGTTCCTTCAGTTCGACCAATTCTTCGTTGGTCAACTCTTCAGGGACACTTTCTATGAGTTGAACTACGTTGTCATCATTGACTTCGAAATTCAGATTGTTTGCTGTGGGCACTATTTCTTCACTCAATTTACAAAGGTCTTCATTTTTTTTAAAAACTTCCAAAATCGTGCACAAACCTTTTTAATGTATTTCCCCATATGCCACTCATACATTGAGAGATCATTCCGTCCCAAACTACATCGGTTGGATCAATGAAGTAGTGTTTGGAGGGAAAAACATGACGTTGAACTTAGTGTAGATCACCGATATAAGACGGATGATCTGGAGCATTATCTAGAATTAATGAAATTTTAAATTCTACATTTTCTTTCACAAAATAGCTTTCCGTTTCACTCGTATTACAGTTGATGATTAAGGCATCCGCAAACAATTTTTGAGTCATCCACAGCTTCTTATATCTCCGATAGTGAACTGGAAGAGTATGCTTCCTAATGTTTTTGAAGGCTCGTGGATTCTCAGTGTTCATTATCACAAATGGTTTCAGTTTATATCCAGCCACATTACCCCCCCCCAACAGAATCATAACACGGTCTTTAAGAGCTTTGAAACCAGGCATAGATTTTAGCTTTTTGTGGATGAATTGTCCACTCGGGCATTTTTTTCCGAAACGAGGTCTCGTTCATATTAAATATTTGCTGTGGCAAATAATATTCCTCAGTAATAATTTTATCCAATTTCTCCACAAACTCCTTGGTAGCCTTCTCATCGGCACTTGCAAATTCGCCATACATTTTCACATTATGCAGTGCAAATTGCTGCTTAAATCTCATGAACCAACCAGAAGAAGCGTTGAATTCGTTCTCGTAATCAGATCCTGCTTTCTCCTTCAACATGGTGAAGAGACTTAGTGCCTTAGCGGTTATGGTGCTAAGAGGTATGCGCTTTTGGTTCAGGTCCTCTATGCATGATGCAAGTAACTTTTCCAATCACCTATAGGACCTTGTCGTTACTTCATCACCATCGTTGAATTTGCAACTTCGTTTCAAGATCAATTGCTCGCCTCATTTTCTGTGATTCTTCACTAGGTTTTTTAATTAGGCGTGTAGGGCATTTTGAACAAAGCATCGCGAAATATTTAACGATAAATACACAAATAACCTATTTTTAAACACAAAATCAACAGAGGAACTGTTGAAGCCAAGTGCCGACTGCCGAGGGAGGTTGCCGCTGAATGCGCTGTTGCCCCTAAATTACTGCTAAATAAAAACCTTTTTACTTTACGCTCGCTTGGGTCTTCTTCGAAAGTATAGTTTAAAATTATGAACACAGTTTAAAGGATTACAGAGATGAAATACACTATAAACTAAAAGAAAGCGAAAATGAATATTACATAAAAGAATTCCTAAAATGCCAATGCAATTCCTGAAAACAGATATTTGTGAATAAATTAATCGGTCAAGATGTGAGTCAGAAAACAATATGGTATTTGTGCGTTTATAGGTTATAATTTGCAAAACAAAACATAATGAATATTATATAAGATTTTCTTTGATAGACAGTAAGAAAAAATACCCTCCACAAAAAGAAATAAAATAAAAACCCCAAAATTAATCAGTATCCAATATTTATCGAAAAGAAATAAAATTACCAAACACATGAATCTGGTCAGATTTATTTTTCCAAAGAAATGAGAAAATTTCATTCTGTATAAATTAGCCAATTATAACAATGATCCAAATAGTTAAATGATTAAGGATCCTGTGTATGTGTAAAATCTAAACAATACTATTTGATACTGCTGTTGTTTCCTGTATATGCAATTTGTATTACACATGATTTTCCAAAATGTTGCGCTATATAAAAGAGAATAACTGGCTGGCATTTAACTGGTTTAGAGACAGCAGTGCGCCAGATGTAAGTGCTTTTAAGTATATATGCTTCACCTACAAGCAAGCCATTCCAATCATGCACCACTTTGAGAGAAAAAATCTAAATCTCATTCGTTTCTTGACCTGCAATTCATTCTCAATGTCATAGATGCCTTCTCTTTCCATACTCCATAAAATGAAAAATCCCATATACCGATATCTGATGATCTTTTCAGAATTTTGAAGGTCTCTGTTATCCCACCCCTCTTTCTCTTGCTAGTGACTTCAGTCCACAAATCAACATTCCTCAATCCCAATATCATCTTTAACACAGTTCTTTTCGCACTCTTCACTGTATGTGCATCACTTCGGAGGCCTTATCAAGAAGAAAAATGAGTTCCTTATTCTTATATATCAATCGCTACATTAGTAAACATTATTAGTATATTTCGAAATCCTTCCCTTCTTCTTCTTCTTCCTATCATGGAATATAGGCCATGTGGCCTGTTCCGGTCTCATGCCATCTCTTTCTTGGTCTTCCAATTCTTCTTTTTCCACTTATTTTGTATCTTTATAATATTTTTGGTAGTCTGCTGTTGTCCATTCGATTTAAATGTTCTAGCCATTTTTGTTTATACTGTCTTATGTAGTAATTAATTGGTTTGATTTTTAGGGATTGTAAGATTTCTTCATTTGTTTTGTGGTCCCACTTGGTATATCCAGCTGTTTTTCTGAGGAACTTCATTTCTGCTGTTTGAATTCGTTTTTCATCTTTCCTTTTCATGGTCCATGTTTCGCTTCCGTATAGTAGAGTTGGTTTTGACAAGACATTATATAGTCTGATTCTAGTGTGTTTTTGTACCAGGGATGGCTTAAATATACTATTTATTATGCCATTTACTTTGACAAAGTTTGATATTTTAGTGTCTATGTCTTTTTCTTCTTCGTATGATAGATCACATCCCAAGTATCTGAAAGTGTTTACTTGTTCTAGTATTGTATTATCTATTACTATTTTACTTCTTATTGGGTTTTCTCCTTTGAATGCCATTATTTTTGTTTTTTCTTTGGATATTGTCATATTATATTGCTTTGAGATATCGTTTAATGATTTTAATGATCTTTGTAAGTCATCTTCTGATGTAGCTAATACTATTTGATCATCTGCAAATAGTAGTGTATCTATCTTCATTTGCGGGGTCATTTGTATACCAAACGGGTTATGCTGTTTCCAGATTTTTAATATTTCATTTATATATATATTGAAAAGCAGAGGTGAGAGGGTACATCCTTGTCGTACTCCTCTTGATATATCTTTCCATTCTGAGGTGTGTTCTAATTTAACTGCTATTTTATTTCCTGTATATATTTCTTGAATAGATTGTAAAAGTTGGTTTGGTATGTTTAAATTGGTTAATATTTTAAACAATTTTTGTCGACTAATTTTGTCAAATGCTTTTTCATAATCAATAAACGCCTCATGTGTTTCTTTTTGAAATTCTCTTCTCTTTTCTATTAATAATTTGAAAGTAAAAATTGGATCTCTGCAGGATCGGGCTTTTCGGAAGCCATTTTGTTCTTCTAGTAATTTGTTTTCTACAATGCTGCTTAGTTTCTCTTTTAATATTCCTGCATATATTTTATATCCTGTATTCAGCAGGCTAATTCCCCTATAATTATTGCAATTGTCTTTATTTCCTTTTTTATAGATTTATGGATCATTTTATAGATCAAGAAGAAAAATGAGTTCCTTATTCTTATATATCAATCGCTACATTAATAAACATTATTAGTATATTTCGAAATCCTTCCCAATATCATTAATGTACAGATTGAATAACAACGGACCAAAGAATGATCCTTAAGGCACACCACTGACTACGTTAAATCTTGCAGACTCACGTACCCCATACACCACTCTTTGATATTTTAGTCAGCCATCCTCTTATCCACGGTAATATTTTATACTCAAATCCCACATTTTACAATTTATGCAACAGACTTCCATACTGTATCCTAGTAAAAGCTGTGCCAAAGTTTAAAACCTTTTACTCTTGAGAGACACTTGTGACATTATTATTAGGAATTATAGACATTAACACAAAAATATTTTAATATTTGCCAAATAGTTCAGTCTTAAACTAACAGACTATCTTCAGTGGCTACATAGGAACAGTTTTTAACAAGGTGGAATACCAACAATTGATCATTCAAAAGTAGAACGAGCCGCGTGATGTTACATTGCTAAATATTAAAGAGAGGAAACATTTCATCAGAGTGATGATTAAATTATAGTTATTAATTCACAATTTCATATAATAATCTTAATTTATAAATAATATTTGACTAATGTAGGAATGAAAAGTCTCAATTAAAAAAAAATTTAATGTGTTATCCTGATTAAACTTTCCCATATTTTTGACAAGGATATACAATTATTTCGATTCAAGTTAGGGCGTTGAAGTAAGGCCTCCACACTCTCTTTCAATAGACGTTCGAATTTATAGCGACATCTGTGTACAAGGCGAGTCTTGGACCAAAGAATGTTGTGGCTTGTCTCTATCCCGTGCTGCGCAGATCCATACTTATTAGATTTGTTGTGAAGAATGTATGATTGATGTTCTTGTATTCTTTTTTCTATACAGCGTCCGGTTTGTCCAAAGTACGAGAGATTGCAGTTCCAAGGAACTTGATATACACCAGGCAGCGACATAATTGAGCGTTTATCTTTAGAAGAGGGGAAATAGTGGATATTTCGTTAATAGGGATATAAGTGGTCATTAAATCATATTTCTTCAGAATTCTAGAAATTGATTCTGAAATCCCGGAAATATATGGAATTGGAACTCGACGTATTGATTCTTTGTTGTTCTGGATTGGATTGTAGGAATCGAACAGATGTTGTGTATTTTTTTCAGAGAAGCCATTTAATTTCATGCAATGAACAATTAGTTCTAGCTCGTCGGATTAATCATTTTATGATTCCTGTTTTTTGATAAGAATGATGAGCAGATTGTTTGAGAGTATAACATCCAGTGAAAGTGGGTTTTCTGTAAACTGTTGTTGTCAGAATACCTGAAGGTAAACGGATGAGGAGGATGTCTAAAAAGGATAACTTGTTGTCTTTTTTAATCTCCATGGTAAACTTAATAAGAGGATGTAAGGAATTGATTCTGGTTAAAACGGAAGGTAAGGAATCTCTGTTATGAGGCCACACTGAAAAGATGTCGTCTATATATCTCACCCAAAAGGATGGTTGAGGGAATATAAATGAAAACAGGACGTCTTCTAGATGTTCCAAATAAAAGTGGCTAAAGCAGGTGAAAATTGACTTCCCATAGCCGTTCCTTCCACTTGGTTGTGGAATTTGTTTTGACACAAAAAATATCCAGAATGCATCACGAAATCAAATAATTTTATAATATCTTGTGGGAAGATGTTAGCAAGTAACTGTAAAGTCTCTTTGAGAGGTACATTTGTATATAGAGATTCTACATCGAAGCTCACCATAAGATCAGTAGGTTGTAATGAGATATTTTTTAATTTATTTAAGAAATCCGAAGAGTTTTTCAAAAAGGAGCGTGATTTGCCTATATGTGATTTCAATAATTTCGCTAAATATTTGGCTATGCGATAAGTAGGTGAATCAATAAAGTCCACAATAGGACGAAGAGGAATATCTCTCTCTTGGAATTTAGGTAGACCATAAAATCTAGGAGGTCTTGCGAAATTGTTTTTAGCCTTTCTATCGTGTCTGAATCCAAAATTATCACATCATCTAGAAGGGAATTTAATTTCTTCAGTTGCCTTTTGGTGGGATCGTGATCACTTTCTTGGTATGTTGAGCGATCTCGAAGTAAAAGAGAAATTTTTCTTCTATACTTTGAAGAATCCATAATTACTGTTTTACTGTTCGCTTGTCCTTTGTCTGCTTTAGTGATAACAAGGTGACTGTTGATTCTTAAGGAATGTAACGCTTTCTTTTCAGAAGGAGATATGTTGGAAGGAGAAAGCTTGGTTTTAAATTGCGTAAAAGCAACTTCTAGGCGCGGAGAATTAGCCTTTTCACTGGAGAGATGACTAAGGTTCCGTTCGATGTTAACCAGGAAATCTAGATACGGAATCTTTTTAGGGACTATAGCAAAATCATGTCCTTTTGAGAGGATGAGTGTTTCACTACTCGTTAAAGGGCGACCGGACACGTTGACGACCCAAGTATCTGGAACTTGGAAACTATGTCTCTGCTTGGTGTGTATCAAATTCTTTGTAACTGCAATCTGTCCTACTTTGGACAAACAGGACGCTCGCTCTATAGAAAAAGAATTCAAGAACATCAATCATACATTCTGCACAACAAATCCGATAAGTCTAGATTGGCGCAGCACGGGATAGAGACGAGCCATCACATCCTCTGGTCCAAGACTGGTCTTATGCACAGATGTCGCTATAAATTCGAACGCCTATTCAAAGAGAGTGCTGAGGCCTTACTTCAATGCCCTCACTTGAATCGAAATAATTGTATATCCTTATCAAAAATATGGGAAAGTTTAATCCGGATAACACATGAAATGTTTTTTTTAATGGAGACTTTTCATTCCTACATTAGTCTGTTATTTATAAATTAAGATTATTATATGAAATCGTGAATTAATACCTATAATTTATTCATCACTCTGGATAGTGATGAATCTGAAGTCACTGAGGATAGTCTGTTAGTTTCAGATTGAAATATTTGGCAAATATTAAAATATTCTTGTTTTCACTTGTCTATAATTCATAAAGTTTAAAACTAGCGTGGTGTATCCATTCACCTTGTCTAATTCAACGATAAAATTATGATAAAATATAAGCAAGTTGCTCAAACATGACCTTCCCTTAGTAAATCCATCTGTTCATTGCAAAGAATAGATTCTCTGTTGACCTATGGTGTGTACGACATCTTGTTTAACTTTACTAAAACCTTTCATTACAACTCACACATTGATAAGTCGATAGTCGGATCCACCATTCCTTGCACCACCTTGTGCAATTGGATTATCATACATTCCTTCCACTCTTGAATCTTTCCTGTTCTGAGGCTCAAATTGTATAATCTGGTTAAGGAAGAGCCAGTTCAGCTGAACACTCTTTTAGTACACGTGCTGATATCCCATTATTATTCAGTTAATGCCGTAGCTCTATTCGCCTCTTCATACACCTAAGTTTCTTCAAACAGACAATCTTATATAATTCTTTTCAAAAAAAAAAAAAAAATGGATTTTATGATTTTTTTTTCGACTTCCGGAATTTCCAATTCTAGTTGAGTAATATTCAACTAATACCGAGGCAACTCAGTCACTGAGACAGTATATTCTTTTTAAGCGTTGTATGTGTTCACAAGCAAGTTCTTATATAACTCCTCGAACTGAATTCATTTACTAACGCTTGGATTAAGAAATCCGAAAATGATTATAGTGTAATTACAGGTAAGTGGGACAGTCACCTATCTCTTAGGACTGCTAAGCCTATTCAGGAAGTGGCCGCCAACCAAAGATGATAAGTTGTGTTTGATCCTAAGTAAACAAACATTTCAGCACATCGAATAATTCTTGCTACTATTATTCAGTTACCGTAGTAACAGCAAGGGAAAACAACTGTCCTTGCTGTGTACTTATCATATTTTTAAGCACTGTTTTCGTAGGGTATTCATTTTTTTTACTAACATCAAAATACTAAAGCACCCACTATATCAGTACTTTTTTGTTGAAAAAAGTAACTTCACAAACTGTTAGCGTTTCGTTACGTTTTTATTTTCCCAGTCTCACCGAGAAAACACAAATTATCAGAAAAACAGTAGAACAGCTTAAATGCGTAGACTTGTTATTTATTTGTGAACGTTTTTCAAACCGGTCTATAACTGAACCATCAATATGTGCTGCTTGATTTAATTGTTTCCTTTTCAGTTGTTTATCCTACTCGTATTGTAAGTTTTAGCTTATAGCATTCTTTCAGAGCTTCAGACGTTGTAATTCCATCCCTGGTTCTGATTCAGAGTGCAATGCGATAACCTCTGTAGATAAAGGGTGTCCCAAAATTCACGCAAGAAGTAATTTTGATAGAAAACACAGGTTTTTAATTAAAAATTGTAATTTCGTATTGATTCATAAAGTATACAGTATAGGGTTATGCATGGAATAGCATATCGGGTAAATGGCCTCCATGGCTTTGCTGGCACATACGCACTCTTTTGTCGAAATTTTCATGACCGTTTTGCATAAATGTGGCTGAATTTCGTGGATACAGCGCTCAATTTCCTCCTTCAAGGCGTGGGTCGTGGGCTTGTTGGCATAAACCTTAGACTTCAAAAAACCCCAAAGGAAAAAGTCCAACGGTGTTAAGTCACATGATCTGGGCGGCCAATTCTGATCACCAAAACGGTAAATTACACGACCAGGAAATGACTCGTGCAGTAATTGAATTGTTTCTCGGGCTGTATGGCATGTGGCACCGTCTTGTTGAAACCACATGTCGTCCACATTCATATCTTGCAATTTAGGCACAAAAAACTGGATTATCATGTCGCGATAGCGAGCACCATTAACTGTTATTGCCTTACCAGCCGCATCGAAGAAGAATGGACCGATGATGTCTCCAACCCAAAATCCGCACCAAACAGTGACACGTTGTGGATGCATTTGTTTCTCAACAATCACTCGTGGATTTTCTGAACCCCCAAATGCGACAATTTTGTCGATTAACGAAGCCATCAAGATGAAAATGAGCCTCATCGCTGAAGATGATTTTGTTCGAAAAATAAGCATCCACTTGTTGTTGTTCCATAATCCATTCAACGAACTCTCTTCGCTGTGTGTGGTCACTTTTAATAACCCTGAACTGTCAGCTGTCACGCTGTCTTTTTTTTTTTCTCGTTGGCAACACTTTACTGCACAAATGGCGCTAAATTTAAATCTTGCGTGAATTTTAGGACACCCTGTATTTCTTTAAAACAGCATAGACGCATGTGCTTTACGTTTCTGTTCGCGTTAGTATGACTAACACATCACTTATATGTTGGCTTATACGGATTTCCCGTTAGCATGGAAAGAAAGTAGGCAGTTACGAATGATGAAATATTCAAAATATCCTCATTCTTTATTTTGGTCAGTAAGTTGTAGACAAATCCCTTGCAGTTAATTATAGTACCTGATTTAATAATTACTACTTTAATATGAACATTCTGTTTAGTACTTAAAAATGCTGATTGGTTCAAATCAGGTCGTGATCATATTTATTCAGTTTTACATGTGGTGCCTTCATTATATAAAGACAAGCATGACTATCTGCAATGATATTAGCATAATAAAAGATATTAGGTCATAATTTCCTAATTATTATTACCAGACTGATTTATATGCAACAATACTAACCTGTGTTGAGAAAGGAACGGAACCATAGCCTCAATGTTACTGCTAACATTAGCTTAACACACTGCTTGGCTGTAGAACGAGAAAAATGGTCAGCAGTTAAAAATAGGGACAAATTCAGTGTCTGAGCCATTATGCATAACGCGAATTTAGCACCTTGGGTGATATGCATTGATACCAACCACCGATGTCCTATTGATTTGGCAACATTTCGTATGTGTGTGTGTGTGTGTGTTGGGGGGGGGGGGGGCTGATATATATGGTGGTTCACAATTTCACGTACAAACTTTCAGGGGAGGTTGAGAACATCAAAATCAATCATATTCACATAGGAAAGCCCCAATTGCTCACCTGGAACGCTGGCGTACAACGCCAGCGTTCCAGGTGAGCAATTGGGGCTTCCTCATACAAGGTTTCGACGTCGTACGAAGAACTTGCGTCGTTTTACGAACGCTGAGATGGCAGACATGCACCTCGTTTACCATGTTATATATCTAACTACCATTGAACTGTTGAGTTATGCCTAATAAAGTTTTTTACACTACTTATTGCCTTATGTTATTTCTGTTTCTTTGTGTCCCTGTTAGTACCTTCGGGTGGCGTTTCCGTTCATGCTTTCCTATGTGAATATGATTGATTTTGATGTTCTCTACCTCCCTTCAAAGTTTTTACGTGGAATTTTGAACCACCCTGTATATAAAATTCTCCTTCCTCTTCTCTCTCATTTTCACAATCGTTTTTGTATTGCTAATATTTTTGTTTTGCGCAAAAAACCGACATGCTAACTTTCTCGTGTACTTATTATTTTTCGGTTAATATTAATTTGCTAACATTCCAACTCATAAGCTATGTAACTGTATATTAATTCAAGCACAGTAGGTTGCAAACTTTAGAGCACATTAGTTTCATGTATAGGCTAGAGATTGGGAAACTTATCCTTATCTTAAAAAAGAACGGTAAACATTAAGTGTGAAGATTGTTTCAGAGAATAGACGATGATGAAATCAAAATGTAAGAAGAGTAAATGGATGTGGAACAGCAGCGGTTGGAGTTTTCATAGGCCTAGAGAAAAGCATGGACAGGAGATAAATGCCAGTTCATTACAGTGCGCTACTGAATTTTAATCTATCCGTTGACAAACTATAGAGGAAGGCAGAAACACTTTCGGTGAAACAGCAGTTGGATGAGCCAATGAGAAGGGAGGTTGTCATCAATCAGTTGAATTTCGCATTACTGACAGCAAGTATTTCAAGATTTTCCTACCTTTTCAAAATCTGCTTCAGCTCACAGCATTAAAATTTTACTGCATCTATCTATAAAATTGCCATACTTAATTTATAAACTTCAGCGGACTTCTTTCGTCAGCCATAAGAGACATTCATGATATAGTCCTTCCCCGAATTTTGTGAATCATTAAATAACTTCGATTCTCTCGACATGGCGAGCTAAACAATTCGCTAATTAAAGCCATGCAAGTCGCAATCCGATAGCTGCATGACCAGCAACGTATATAAAAGGGGCATATTTCCTATATCTTCAAGAAGGAAGGACGTTATGACGTCTTCTTCATTTTGAATGTTAGTTAAGCACCAGTAGATCGGGAATATTCTAAGGCTACATATTCTAAATCTTCCTTACCCAACATGATTCCCGAATTTAAATTTCTTTCCGACCAAAATCCTTCTATTCATTAATTCTTTCGAAATCTGCCGATCCAAATCATTATTATTAATATCCTTGTAAATAGATTAGTTTAAGAAATATCCAATGTTTGATCCCCGCAGTAGCCGTGGATATTCTTCACCAGTGCTCTTCAAACAGAACTATACGTTAAAATGGACACACAACATAGCAAATTTTAGAAAGTTGTTTATTAATAAGAAAATACCTCTCACTGAGTGATCAATGAGTAATGTCTCCGCTTTGACATTGAAGGATGACGGACATTTTATCAAAATGTCCGTTGTCTTTTACCAGTTTTGTGCGGAAAATAGCAGTGAGAAAAAATAAAACAAAAACAAGTAGGTGAAAATCTCCAAAGTGCGCAGGCTAATACTTTCCTATGATACAGTTATTCTTTAGTTATCCCTTCCACAATCTGCTCAGAAGAAACTTGGCATCGTGTTAATCGACAGAAAAGATTAAATACCAATAAAGATACTTGACAACTTAGGTGCACGGATGTAAATAAATTATAGTATATTATTAGTGTACTTGTAAATATAATTGTTATTTAAATATAAAGAGCCAACAGGTTTCATTTCGGCGATATAAACATTAATTAAATTAAGGAGATATTAGATCCCACATTGTTTTAAAACCGAATAAGAAACTGAAAGATTGGAATCAGAGAGTTTCATGCCGAAAAGTAACTTAATGGGTGCACCTTTTTTGGACAACTCGTATAGCAGAGTATATAAGTTATTTTCGCTATATCCTTTGGTATTAATAATTTGGTCTAGCTACTCACTGACGAAGCCTCAATATAAAGGCTGAAACCGGTCTGGGTAGTGACCTCCCTACCATAATGTAAGAACAGCATACATTTCCTAGGAAGTGTGTTTTAACATTGTGGTAAATACCAAAGAATAGTGATCAGAACTTTCCCCACCTTTGCAACGAGTTGCCCGTGTTTGTACTACGTTTCTAGGACTTGCATTCAGCTCACGCTAGTATTCTCCGATACTTTTATTTTTTATACTATATTCGGCATGAAACTCTCTGATTCCAATCTTTGAGTTTCTTATTCGGTTTTAAAACAATGTGGGATCTAATATCCCCTTAATTTAATTAATAATTGTTATATTTACAAGTACAAAAGCAGTTTTTCAGCGATTAATGGAACATGATCCAAGTTGTTAAAGAGGATAGCAGGAAGAATCAACACCTACCCTGTTCCCACCCTGCCAGAAACCTGCCTTAACAACAGTTTAAAGCAGATCGAAGTAATTCAGATAACTCGGACTATAACTACTTTTCATATGATGAATAGAAATTACAGAACGTCACAAGATTTGAGGTGAATTGGTTTAGTACGAATAGAAACTAATGAAGAATACACTGAAACTTGATCATAATAGCAATTGATATGAGAAAAAGCATTTTATCAGCTGTACTGATGATAGTTTTCCACTACGTTAATTGCTGACCAAAATAATCAAAGACAATTCATCGCCACAGTATCTTCCGAGTTTGGTTAGTATAGCAATACAAAAAGTGCAGAGGAAATATTAATGAAGCTGATGCTTATTTTCTTTTGAGCAGACTGAGAAATGGATAACTAAGGAATACGTGCATCATAGGAAATTATTAGCTTGCACGCACAATTTGTTTGGAGATTCCCACCTACTCGTTTCTACCTTAGAAAGTATGCCATAACGAATGTCTCTCATATTTCTGGAATCTTTCTGCAGGTAAGTTTATAGCCTAAAGCATATCTTATGTAAACTAGTCCACCACTCAGACCCTAAGCTAATAAAAATTCGATTCCACATAATCTTAAACAGCATTGTGAAGCAATACTTGCACGCATGTTATAACAAAGTTGCATATAAATCAACAAATGAAACTCCTTCAAAAACTGGCACAAAGGAAACTGTTTGCTGCAGTTTTGAAGGAATGAAAGGGAAAATAATCCTTTCATTGGATTGTTTTGCTCGTCTTGCTGCTTTCTTGCCTCAGACTTGAATATGTTCTGCTTTCCTCTCCCTACAATATGAATGGCCATATACGAGGGGGGGGGGGCGAAAAGTTCTGATAAACACCTAGAACATGGGTCTACCTTAATTCCTTCTGGCGATAAAGATTTTAAAACATTTTTAAAATACTACGGGTGAGAAAACATCTATGGATGTTTTCTCACCCATTTATTTTATGCATGCAAATAGACTATTGCGACTCATAATTAAAAGGGCGGATGGAAAGCGATAAAGGGGTGGATAAAATATGAAGTAAAATCGAATATTTTTAGGAAACAAGCGAGGTGAAAGAGTAAAAACGTTTAATAACAATAAAATGGCAAAGGGGTCTTTTGAATATTACTTCGGCCTGTGCTTTACAATATCAGGAAAAGGAATAAGATACTGTTGAGTTCATTAGCTAGATGCGTAGCAATAAAGAAACTCTTATAGTAACGGCCTATGTAGTCTACTAAATTGTGGTTTGAAGAAGCGTATAAGGAATCTGTGCATAATAACCTGCTCAATATAGATACGGTTTTATTAGGCGGCATCCATATAAAAATTAATTGAGAAAGAAGTAATATTTATTTGTTAATAAATGCATGCATTTATACATTCCATTTAGGCTTTTATTTTTGTAGACAGAAGACGTCTTAAGCTTGCGCGACAATAATTGAGCTTTGCGTTGTGTATCGAAGGCCGACGTTTGCTCGTCTAGTCAAAGCTACCTTGGGTTGCTCGGTTGTAGGAGCTTCCAGGTTCTCGCAGCAGCACTGTGATTTCATGTGCGCGCATAGCCCTTTCACGTCGTCTCACTCTGTTGCTTAAACACAGGCCATACGCAGTCAACGTAGCTCTAGCCAGTGAGCTTCAGCCAGCCTTTACAAGTGTGCGTGTTGCTTGGGAAAATTAAGTTACAACCAACTTTTTTTATGACGATGTTATTGACCAGTTCATAAAGAAGAACAGTTATTCCTGTTTGAATTTCTTTTTACCTTCCCTTACTTTAATTTTCTTTATTTTATAGATAAAGACAGGCATAAGAATCGTATTGTTTCGTATGTTTTATCCAGTCTAAGTATACCAATCACAGCCAAATAGTTTGCTAAAATCAAATTTTATAAGAAACCAATGATAAAACAGAGAACACATAAAATTCACTAGCTATGCTGGTAAATTTTATCTGTTAGCTGACAGCGTTATCTTAATAGGCATAAAAAACCTGCGAGGAAACAGTGTTTTTTTCAGTATGAGTTTAGAAGCTCTTATAAAGGTTTCAAGACAGAAGTTCAAAACTAGAACATCGATGCAACCAACTGCATCACCATCGTGTTTTGTTTTTACTTCTGAAAGTACACATCCTTTACAAACTTGTTTGTCGTGTTAAATAAGGCCAAAGTGGAAGGACAGTTATTTCATCTACTGTGGTATCTGAATTGTTTTTCAGAGTTCTACCTACCACATTTACTTCTTTCGATATTTGTTATGATAATTACGCTCAAGAAATGTTTACACGCCTGAGAATACCAGCTGGAAAGAAGTCAGTCTGTGTTGTATACACCAAGTACGACTCTTAGTCATGATATTTCAGGCCTAGAAATATGCAAACTTCCTAACATTAATTTTAGAAAAGCATTATATTTTAGCAAAGTTTCATTATATTTCTTCTATTACTTCCACACACGTTTTATCAGGGAAATTGCGAAATAAGTTTACAGAGCGATTAGCAAAAAACAATTTTTTATGAATAAACTATTGTAATATTTAAGATTGTTCATTCGAAGAAAAGTTCTTAGGTCTAGTATTTTTTCCCCAAATATTCCACGAGATAAATTACGGAAGCAGAGGAATTATATGCATCTCGTTTACTGTTGACATTGTACAACTAGGACAACAAACAACGAAGTGTCAAACAACAAATTGCGTGATGCTATTTTTAGTGTAAAAGACAGACTGGGGAAATTTCCCCACCGTATGGATCTTGAGAAGTTATACATTCCAAACTCCGAACTCTTCATAACTCTCGAACACTTTGGGAAGTTTCCAATTTGAAAATAATCTGATATCAGTATTGCGCTGGTATTAGCGAAATGCTTTTAATTGTAAAGTTCCATGCCACCAACAAACAACATTCCTCAGATAAGTCAATTTTCCTCTTTAACATCTTGGGTTCGAATCTCATTTATGATGCCAGAACCCTTCTCAGCGGAAGGTAAGTTAGCCAATCTCATATAGAGATCGTGCAGTTTTTGCTCTCGAAAATTTTCATTCTGGAAAACAGACATACCAACAAGAGAACACACAGTTCCTTCATAAAACGCTGTCTCCTTAGGCTTAATTACCTTGACCGCAATTCCAACCAGTTATGATTTGGAAACGGTCGATGACTAAGGGTGAGAAAAAGCAGGAATCCTTCTTTATTTATTCGTTGTCTGGTTTGTTGAATGATGCAGATCAGTCTCTTCTGATCTCCATTATTCAACAGACAAGACAATCAAAATTATTCATTTGCTACCATGGGAATAAGTAATTTATTGGCAAAGCAATGATTTTATTCACTCGTGAACTAAGGGACGCCATACGTTTGGGAAAGAAATAATGCACTAGAGCCCCATCAGATTAAACTTCTTAAAGTTTCTTAAAAAACAAATGTTCTTAAATTTTCCTTTTAGGGCATTTATAAACCTCTGCGGTAGGAGAATTTTAACAACACGAGTTGTTTTAAACTGGGTTTAGGGGATATGATGATGATTAGTTTCCTTTCATCCATACGGATGTTAGGGGTAGCTATGCTACCATACTAGGGAAGTGACTATGAGTAAGTTGGTTTCCTGTTGCCTTCCTTGCTGTACTATATCCTATGGCTGTATCCTGTGTGTTCACGAGTCCGGTTTGCGGGATGAAAAACCCCAGGATAAACTGGGGAAAAAACCCTGCTGTCCACGCCCAAGACCGGCTAACTTGGCTAAGGAAGATCCTTCAGCTCCTCACGTCACCGACGGGACTCGAACCTGGGACACTCCTTCCCCAGGCATATGGTTGCGAAGCGCACAGCCACTAGGCTAACCGCGCGGACTTACTGGATATAAAGGAATGTAATTTATTATTTTATAATAACATTACATCTTTTCCATAGTCCTTAGACTTTCTGTTTTATTCTCAACGAATAGCTGTGGTTTTGGATCAGTCAGAAACAACCTGACGTTTAAATGTAATCTCGATTTATTATCATAGAAATAGAAAAATACGCATTTGGAATTACTTGTGCTTTCATTCGATAAATAACTTTCTCATCGAAAGTTAAGTGGCTGAAAGGTGGTAAAAATCCAAGATTTCGAATGTGCGGAAGCTTTAGGCTTAATGTAGTTTACGGCATTCAATCACTTTTGTTTGCTCCGCGCGGAGCGATATTCCGCTAGAACAGTACTGTTAAAAATTACTTGATATTTCTGACAAATGGACTCTTGTAGGCAGTAGTCTGCTCTAAATATTCATAACAGAAATTGGATTAATTCGCGACATACTAATCATTGCATGATTTGATTTTCAGAGAAACTGTTTTGCATGCATGCATAATTAGTTTACGTTACGGAGCCTGTATTTACTCGCCTTAAAATCCAGTGGGAGCTTGAAATGCCAGTGGTGTAATTTGTAGGTCTGCAAAATAACACAAGATCACTCTTATTTTTGAAGGAAAAGAAGTTTATTGGGGAGCGATACACGGAGTTCTGTACAAGTGAATCACAAGCAAACAAACACGTTAGCAGCAGGTGAAAATTGACGGAAATTAGAAGTCACACAAAGCTGTAGAGAGACATAATCTTGTTCCGAGTGCAGTGGATTCAATAACGAGGGCGGAGGCAGTTCTCGGGATACTCGACTTTGGCGTAGTGATCCTCGGCCTTCCTCTTAATTTCCTCCAAGACGCGGTAGGTACTCTCCCTCTTCAGGTAAGTGGCAGTGCTGTCAGAGGCTGGGAGACAGTGGAAAGGTACGGTCTTGGTGATGATGCGAGTAGCTTCGCACGTGGGAGAGCATACAGGAAGGGGATATATGGAGAAGCAGACGTATTTCATTCGGTTCTGAGTCAAGTACTCCCGGTAGTTACGGAGATGAGTGCAGCCTCCTTCGGTACCACCTGCAGTAAAGAAATGGCAATAGCATCTTAATATTTGTCATCAAACTGCATTCAAATTACGAAGTGTGTCACAACTGGCATAATTCAGTTCATATGTAAGGATAGCATTTAAGCATTGGTAAGTAAATTCAACATCGGTCATTGAATACTTACGTTGTGATTGTTGGTATGGATACTGATGACGTTGCTCGTATGGATACTGAAGCTGGGATGGATACTGATGACGTTGCTCGTATGGATACTGACGCTGGGATGGATACTGATGACGTTGCTCGTATGGATACTGACGCTGGGATGGATATTGATGTTTGTATTGATGCTTCTGAGACTGGCACTGTCTTCCGTGTCGAGGTACATCACAACCTTCTTCGGGAATTGCATAGCTGTAAGCGAAATCTTCGGCATCGTCGTATACACACTGCTGTGGACCTTCGAATTCATCTTCCGTCTGACCGTCATAGTTTCCGCACAGACCACAGAGTTTGCCTTGGTAGTATGGCGATACCTATTAATAACAAACAGTAATCTTTTCAATCTTGATGTTAATATTTATAAAATGCGGAAAATGTGAAATCTTAAATGTGGAAAATGCACATTAGTTCGATATTTCGTTTAAAAATATAAATACTTAAGTGTTAGGTTATTAATGGATGAGAATGTTAAGTTCCTTAGCATAAATATGACATCGTAACTTACCTTGACGATGATGGCCCTTCCGTCGTAGTAAACTGTAACTCCGTACGTGTCAGAATCTATTGTGTAATAGAGACCGTTGTAATCGACACTGAATACTTCCTCATCTCGATCGTCTTCTGGATCGTCGTGGTAATAAGTGTCCCTTTCAGTGACTGGAACCCTCTGGCCGTTCACCTTGACGACAAGACCGGATTCCTCTCGGATAGGCAGAATTTCAACCTTTGAATCTCCAAGGAATACCTTTACGATCTATAGAAGACAGGTAGCAAACATCATTATAATCTCAAATGACTTGCTGGTATTTACAATGAATTATTAATATTGAAGTTATTCTTCAATTTTAAATTTCAGCACTATTTCGGACCAAAGAAATTGACATTCGAATTAAAACATTTCAATGTTGACGAATGTGACAGTAAATTATATAAAAAAATCACTTGCATTTTTGTGAAAATCTTTTAACAAAGATGGTACTACTAATCAGGAAGAATGTAAATAAGTATATTTTCTGTGAAATCAAAGCGACTTGGTTTTAAGATACAACTTACCTTTTCGTATTTCGGGTGTGAAATCTTCTTTCCAACAACAGTAAAGTGTTCGAGTGGGGAGCAGTCCTTGGCGATTATTTTGCTGCATTGAATAGGAGGAAGAGTGTAAGTGACGTTGTCGAATGTGTTGACAGTGTCATGCTCCACGGAACAGTCAGCTGAAATAAAATAAATTAATTAAACGACATTTTGAATGGTTTAGTGTTTCGTTATAATTATACGAAAATGGGTTTATGTTCGTTTTGAATTTCTTTTTCAGAAAATGAGTATTAGTATTTTTTACTCCCGAATGAGTATTACTTTAGCAAAATTTGGTTGATTGGTAGAGCCTCTGCTACTAATGGCTGACGCAAAAAGTTAAGCAAGTTTGAGCGCGGTTAGTAGTTGGAAGGCGTTCCATCGTTCGATGCTTCAACAACACTCTCCCTCGATGAGTCTTTGGACTCCTTGGAGGTGTTACATAATAATAATAATAATAATAATAATAATAATAATAATATCTCTGTTTCTCCATTTTAATTCGTAACACGTGTTCTTCCTTGATAAATGTTACACTCAATTCTCTATTCAAAATATGTTGTAAGATTTATGTGTATTAGTTTGCCAACAGTTCGACTACACTATAGATTTATATTGTGAATAAGGTCAAACATTCCATATTTTGTAACAGAATTAGAAAAAAACATGACTGGGAACGTTTTAAGTCAATTTTCTCAAGCATCCTTTGGCGTTTAAAAATTAGGCCCAAGATACACATAGCTCACTTTGAGAAATGCCAATGTAAGAAACTAATTAAAAAAAATACGCATGACCAGTTACTAAGCAACAGAACAATGATACACAATGAACTATAATATAAAGATAAAATTTTTCTGAATTACTTTCTGAGCTATTGAAAAAAGCTTAGAAAAGGAGGAAATAATACTGTAAAGTACTGTAAAAGGAATTAAAAATAATAAAGATGACAAAAACTGAAAATAAAGATATCCTAGATGTCTGCAGTAATTACTTTGAAAGATTGATAAATGAAACAAGATACGATAGAACAGCGAAAAAATGTTTAAAATTCTTAGTACATATCAATAATAGAGGTAGAAAAATCCATCAAAAACCTGGAATGTGGAAAGGCAGCTGAGGTAGGTGATATTCGACCAACCAGACATACTCAAGTATGGAGTTATCAAAGTTTTGCACTGACTATACGCTGCGTAATTCAAAAATCTTGTCAGAGTGTTGCAGTCCAGATGATTGGAATATATTGTATCCATAAATTAGAAAGAAAATAAAATAATGTCAGAATTACAGAGGAATTTCCCATAATAGTCCATGCAAAAATGTAAGCATGCATATAGTTGTCAGGATCAATTTTTCACTTTCCGACAAACAGTTGAGAAATCATCAGAATATAATAACTTTAATACTATTATATTGAATTATTTAGATCTGAAAAAAATAGGTATGTAACAAGGTGCCAAGAAAAGTTGTTTAAAACGACACATTATATGGTATAAACAGAATGTTACTGTATACAGAGCAATACATAGTCACTATCTGAGTTGTAAATGACCAGTTAGAATTCGAGTGTGAGATAAGGGCACATTATCTCCTCTATTATTCATCATCCATATGGATTACATTATGAAAAGTGGAGCTAATCCTGATATCAGAATTGGAGATGATAATCTTACTTCATTGTACAAATGATGTTATACTCTTACGTTAGAGCATAACATAACATTCCTTATTTTGGAGGATAGTTAAATACTCCAAAAACCGGAGTTTTTAACTAAATCGGACAAATAATGTAATAAATTTAATATGAAAATAATCAATAAAAATACACTATGAAAATGGGCTGAGTGTAGAAAACCTCAGCTGAATCCTGAATGAGAACTATGTAGAACAATTAAAACATTTCAGATAGTATATGGAAGTTCTGATAGCGAACAGATGGCATCAGTGGCAGAATCATATTATAAATAAGGATAGAAGCAGCTTGACATTATTAACATTCGAGAATGTGTGAGTACAGCTAATCTCAGTTGGGACGGTCACTCAAACAGAATGGGATGACATCAAAACGGATGCTTGAAGGCAGGAAAAAGATCTAGAGGGAAAACCAAGATGTACTTGGATTAGCGCAGCGAGAAATGCCTTAGAAGACAAATAAAAGCATTGACTACTGATGTCCTGACATCTAAAACTAATTTTAGAAAAACTCTATATAGGAAGTTACTGATGATGTAAACTTTTCATTATCACAGAATCCTGTACACTTTGGGGAGTTTTCTTTAATTTTTGCATTAGATACTTCAACAAATATTATTGATGTTTTATTATATACAACAAAAATCTATGAACTGCAGAAGAAGAAAACGTCATGCCTTACGGCGAATACTTAGATATGACATTAATCTACTACCGTGGCCTAATTTAAGATTGATACTTACAGTAGTCATAGAAGGGAACCAGCTCTTCAAGAATGGAGTAGTCGAACATAGGAGTGGTGGTGATTGGCTGCCAGTCCAATACGGGAACGTGAGTGTAGTAAGTAGTTTCATAGGGTTTGTACACTCGGATGTCTGCAATAGGATCCTGAGCCGAGAAGTTGACTTCGATGCGAATTCTGTTGCCACTGACTTCGGTGTCAAAAACGTTGTTATCCATATAGGGGAACAGATAATATTTCAAGAGTTCGCTTGCTCTCTGGGTGTAGTTCTTTACAACCATTGGAATCTAAAGAATGAGACAAAATATAACTTAATATGCATGTTCAAAAGAACATTAAGTAAATATTCTGTGGTTCTCTATTTTTGGATTAGTAGACAAGTCTTGAAGCGTGTGCATACTAGAGATAAGTCTTTGCTAATATCGTTAACTGTTTGCGTTATATCAGTTTAAATATTAGCTACTCTTGGTTTAGAAACTTCTAGACTTAGTTTCTTTGCCTGGGTTTGATTTGAATTTATTTTTACCCACAGAAACTAGAAGTACGAAAATCTCATAACTCCAGCTTTAACCTGGAGAAATACTTCAATTACTTGTTAAATTATCAACGCTAATATTTTATTAATAAAGTTCATAGACTGGTGTAAGTCAACACGGAAGTAATAGCTAATGATTTCCTTTATTTAATACTTACGTTTTCGTACTGGATGTCGAAAGTGTACTGGTGCAACTGTGTGACTGCCTTCAGATATTCCAGACAGTAAGGGCTGTAGTAGAGATCGTCTTCCTTGCGGTCCTCCTGGCATTTCTGATAGTAGTAAGCGTAGGGGTTGAAGTCCTCAAGGGTTACGGGTTTCTGCCTTTCACTCTCCAGTTCTTCCTGTTCCTCTGTCCTTTCGAAAGTGCCTTCGATGACGATCTGGACATTAACGGTTTACTGATGTCAGTTGTTTTTCACGTTTATAGTTAAGGAATTGAAATATTAATTACTTGAAATATTAAAACAATGCATTTAGGAACCCTTACCTTCCTGTCTTCACCGCCCTCTCGTCCAAAGCGAATCTTAATATCGGCATCCACCTTGTGTTCCATGTTCCTGGTGTCCAGGTCATACAATTTCTGGTAGTCGTAGTCTGGGTATCTGAAGTTAGCTGTTGCAAGAACCTGTGATTATAAAGATTGTTGAAATCAGGCCTAGCATTGACTGAAGCAGTTCTGCATGTTATAACAACTTTAAAGATATCAACAGTGTATCTTAAATAGCTAACCAGAACACCAACGAATAATGTAATGTTATTACACTCAGTATCTAAGATGTAGATTTTTATTGGGCTTTCTCCTTAATAAAGAAAGCAAGTGCAGAATTTACTTAATTTTCTGTCTCTTAATGGGCTACGAAAAACAAAAATATAAAACTAACTTTGCAAGATACTATTCAGAATGCAAAGATGTCTTACCTTGTAACCTTCGCTTTCAGATGAGTACAGAGGAGTCCTCTTGTAGTGAACGTCGAATTTGTGGTGTAGTTCGTCCTCGCTGTAAAGGTAGGCAAAGTTTCCTTCCATCAGTCGTTCTCGCTGTCCATGGCCAATGATTTTACCCTTCAGTACATGGGCGGAGAACTTCTTATCGGTTGGTACATGGAAATCGGTATCATCTTCATTTTGGTTCCAGTACTTGGAGGAATAAGACTGAGTATCCCTCTCTTCATCACCCCAACCTCTGGATCCACGGAAACGGAAAGGACGTTGTTGTTGTTCTTTATCCCAAACTCCGAATTCACGAGATGGCACATCTCTCTGATATTCTTCATCTTTAAAGAGAGAGTCGTAGGAACGGACATTCTTTTCTTCGACATCCCTGTAATCGTATTGCAAAACGACTTCGACCTGCAAAATAAGAACGATTTGTAATACCTCTGGTTGATAAACAATCCTTCAGATAAATGGAAATATATTTAAAATCATGAATAACTCGTACCTCTTCAGTGTTGTCACGGTTTGGACGAGTAAGGGCAATGTCAACGCTGTATGGATGGATGTATGGGTTGTACATGAAGTAATAGAGCTGCTGACGGAGATCAGTCTCCTCAAAGAAATTCCACCAGGATCCATCATCATTCCAGATATCTGTGTACTGAGTCTTGACATCGAAACCAAGTCCAAGGAGATCGTGGAAGTATTCATTTTCGTCCTGCAAGAGAAAACAGAAGTTTAATTTAGAGATGAATCAGTCAGATTAATCGCAAAAATTGATTTAAAATGTTATAGTAGTGTAGCTTGTTTACAAAGCGGATGATAAATATTACCTCTTCTAGTTCTTCTTCCTTGTGAAGCGTCAGGTATTTCTGGCTTTCTTCCTTTGGTACTGGTGCCTCATTCTCATAGGATGCAATATAAGTGAAAGCTTCAGTATGGTGGTGGTATATGTCGTGGGGAACTTCGGGAATAACTTTCACAGCCAGTTTGGGTTGGGAGAAATCAACGTTAACTTCAGCTTTCACTGGTATGGAGAGAATGGACTGGTGGTACACGCCTGCGCCGACAAGAGCTTCTTCCTGTGGCACGACTACTTTAAAGGTTCTGAAAACTTCCTTCTCCACTCTGGTAACAAAGAAAATATTCGAATATAATATTGGCATAAAATGAATGCTAAATATAATAACTAAACGTTATCATTGATATAAGATTTAAGGAAAAATAAATAGGATGAAAATGGATTTTTACCAGTTTTCTGCCTGACTGATTTCTACTCCTGCATTAACAGTTATTGTTAAGTTAATGTATAGTTATTGTTAAATATCTTACATCTGAAACCACGGATTCTATCATTTCCCATATCATTAGCTATTTCGACGACAGGGAGGGGAAAACAATTTCCTTTTAAGCCAAATGCGGAAGTTAAATTTCTAACTTCCGCTTTAAACTTTGTCCTTGCAAAGTTTTCATGTTTCATTTTTAAAACGGTATCAGTCTATAATTGTAAGATTACTGTTTGCTTTGCTAACCAGGGTTATCGGAACTGCTTCGTATCTTTCTACTACCATGTTTACAGCGGCGTGTTCTCAAAATTGAATATAAAAAAAAGTACGAAATAAAACCTCACTTACATCAAGTGGCCATCGACCTTAACCTTGACATCGAATGGGGAGATATCAGCTTTCAGATCGTTGTTCTTGTAATGAATATAGACGGGAACTTTCACCTCTGACACTACAGGGAAGCCGAATTCGTTGGGGAAAACGTACAACCTTTCACTGGCGATAGTAAAATGCTTGAAGTCATCCTTCAGATATTTTCCCCATTTAGATTGGTATTTAGGCATGTCGAACATATCTACAAAACGGAGGTGAAAAAAGTTTAAATTTAGACCTAAATTTATGATTGCAACTTTTAAATTCTGTATTTAATAGTTAAATACACGCACACGTATTGTCCTAAATCATCTATTTATATATACACTTAATTTAAAGCAGTTGAACAATAAATTTAAAGCCTCTCATTTGCAATTATCAACAGCATTGGTATGCTAATTTTACATTAAAATTGTTTTATAGAAACGGTCCCAAGTCGCACTGTTTTACGCTTAGTTTTTGTTAATTCACATAAAATAGAGTATGTAATCAACGTATAATAAACTTTTCAACTAATATTAAGGAATTCGTCAAGACTTACATCCACTGGTGAGACTTTCAATGGTAGATTCGTCGAATTGGAAGAGAACAACTTCATGTCCCATGACCTTCACAAAGAAATTTCCTTCGAGTGGTTCGTACTCCCTGATGTCGAGGTTAATCTATTGTGGAAGAGACAGGAATATTACTTCCAGTATTCTATAATAGTGAATAGGTCATTTAATGCAACTAATATCAATCCCCAAGTTGGACGGGGGGGGGGAGATTTTAGCATAGTTTGCCCCATTTTAATTCTAAATACCAAAACATTACTAATTACCTGCACTGTAAATTCAAAAAATATTATAGATCCTTTTTTGAAACTATCTTGATAGACAATATTATAACTAAACTTTCTCTACAAACGTATTCAATACCTGAACTATTTATTATGAAATATTTACTGAATTTTAATACTATTTGATATATTTTGTAAAAGTACGCATTGTTAGCTAAAAGATGAGTCTGATACTTGGAAATCCATTCTTCAACTTTTTTGTGGGGGGAGGGATATATCTGCGTCATATAAAATTATATTTGGCACTCAAGTTTAATGAACTATAAAGTACCAAAAACACTTCTTTGTATTTCTTTTTATTAGCCTTACATGAATATCTTAATCCCTAGACGATTTTCTTACCTTTTCGTTGATCTCTTTCACTTCTTTCTCGACTGTGTAAAAATCACGAGGAGATTTGCGGTTATAAGCACCAGATGTGGGTTTCTTGTAGATGAATCCTTCTGGTCCGAATACCTGATCAAGGAATTTCTCAAGACCCACTGCATGGTATCCGATGGTCAAGGTGTCGTAAGACTGACCGAACAAGTAGTCGTTCAGCCTGAGCCTGGCGGCACGAGGTACGTAACTTGTGTTACTAGCGATGTAGGAGAACTGTGTAAAGCCACCGTATTCGAAGTCATCTGGAACGAAATTATTATAATCATTTAGAAAGGAAGCAAGTAAATATGCTTTATCTTAATTTAAACATTGATTTGAAATGGTTTTATTTGCTTCTGCGCACAACTAAATATGAAGAAACTCAGAAAGCCATTTGAATGAACCTACCGTCGTATCCTGTGTTGTAATAGTTCGTAGAATCGCTGGAATCCATGTCCATCCAGTCATCATAATACTCTTCCAAGATATAGGATATGTCGTTGAGGTGGTTGGAGCTAAAATACAGAAGATATTCCTTAAAATATATTGCACTTTGAACGTCAAAGATACTTTAATTATATTATTGCAAATAAGTATTGTTTCTTGCTGTACTCATTGTTCGCTATATCGATCTTTAAGCAAAATTTATTTTTAATTATAAATGGAAAGAACAAATAGATCCTAATTGAGGAAGGAATACAATACATCTACATCTACATCTTCATAAGCAGTCAATAGCTGAGCCACCCTTTGGTCGAAAAGGCAAATTAGAGCACGAGTAACGTTTATAACGACTTTTCGACTGAAGGTGAAGTATACAAAACAGCTAGGAAATGTCCACTCACACAAGGAAGATTACTTAAATAGGATTTCTGTCCTAAAAAACGCGTGTTGGGAGGAAATGAATGTCATGTTCGGGCATTATAATTAGAATCGAATAAGAAAAGGATTAATATTTTCTTTTGTAAGTGTCTTTCGAAAATTTTCGACACCAATAGATCGAGTAATAAATCACAGTATGCTTACACACAACTCAACGCCTCGATTTTAAATTAGAAATTAAAACGCACAAGGATCACTCTTTGAACATAAAGAAACGTAAGGGAAATGTCACGCTTCTTTAATGAAATAAATTTCGAATATTAATTAATTTAAAACCGAAATTATCATTAGGATTAGTGAACAAGTTCTGATAAACACTTAGAACAAAAATGATATTAAAGCAACCGATATAAGAACAGAGTGAATTACTTTCGTGACTCTGCTACTAGTGTGTTCTTTCTAATGGTTTTATTAGTTGATTTAATATCACATTTTTTGTTCTAGGTGTATCAGAACATTTCAGCCCCCACCCCCACTTCGTAGGATGCCATCAATAGAATTTCAATTAAATTATGATTACTAGAATTAGAAAATGTCCTTTTGTGTAAGGAATACTTACATGTTCTTGTGGCAGGGATGCGTTGAGTTAGCTAGGTAGTAGAAGGTGCTGTACACATAGGCAGCCACTTGCTGGTCGGGTTCATCGTCCAAAGAACGAGCAATGGTCTCCAACTCGTAGCGTTCTGGCTCGGTTGACATCATAACAGAGAAAGCAGCGATTCTCACTTCGTGATCCTCTGTGGTATCATAGTAGATGGGAACAATGTAGCGCAACACCTGTTGGACAGTATCAAATAAGAATCAGTATGCTGCTTGAATGGCTTCAACTGCATATCAGATTAGTTTTAAAGAACTTAATGATACGATAACTTTTTGAGCGGGTATCTTAGATGAGTAAGCATCAGAATTTGATCTGTGAACCATATTACTCACCTCCTCAGGATACTGGTCTGCTACACGGCGAAGAGCCCAAATAGCAGCCACTTTGATGTCAGTTGGGTACTCCTGTTCCTCTTCAGTGAGGTAGGGTTTCAAATAATGGAACGATTCCTTCAAACCGAAGTTGCCAGCTACACGAATGTGAGTTTTGATCAGGCGTTTGCTCCTTTCCATTGTCGTCTGATGGTTCAAGTACTAAACAGAAAAATTATGTGCCTTAGTTTAAGTGAACAAAATAATTATGTAAATGTTTAAGCCGTCATAATGAAAAAGGATTTTAGTGCATTAATTATTAGGTAATCGTTTACAATTTAGGAATTAATTAATAGTTTATACTTAGAATAGCAAGTGTTTGATCAAAGTTGACTTACCGAGAAATATTTAGATGCGATCTGTGGAGTGCAACGACTTTCTTCTGGATTTTCGTGTTCCACTTCATCGTCTTCATACTTAACGCATGAATCATAGACCAAGTTACTGAAGGCGAGATAGCAGGTTTTGTGCAATTCTTCGTCTCCTTGAATGCTGGAGTCGTCACAAATACGCTGCAATGCAATTGAGAGCAATATAATAACAAATAGGAATCTTAAGAATTCATGAAATTTGAAATTTGCAAGATTATTGAAGAGAAATGAAGGTCACTTACGTAAAACACGTCCAGAAGGGGTTCTGAAGGCTCCTTGATGTGCATGACAATTTTCTGGATCAAGTATTTAGCTTCATCTTCTGATACACGTTTCGTTTCAATGAGCTCCTTAACAAGAAGAACTGCAGGATTGGTTCCGGTTACAACAAGAGCATCCAAGAATATGTCCCTAAAAAGATGTTACCAGACGTTAAGATCTCAGTAAAGTAAAAAGGAAAGTATGTGTTTTTCTTAAATAGGCGCAACACATGTATCTTTAATAGGTACGTTTCACAGTTCCCATGTTTTTAGTTCCAAAGTTATCTAATGTAGTTTTATTCAGAACATTAAGGAAGGAGAATGTTAAATAGTACGTGTGTTAAGTGTTGAAGTAAAAATAAATGATTTCGAAAAAGAATTCTTATTTTCTGGACTTTAATCTTACCGATGCATTTGCTCCTTGTCGCTTGAACGTTCTTCAGGATAATCAGCAAGGGTTCTATACACTTCCTCAAGTTGGTTGTATGAAAGGGTGGATAGGGCTTTCACTAGTGACAAAAACTTCCTTGCTGGTTTCTCTTGCTTCAAAGTTTCGACAGGTGAAGATTCATCAGTCACATCGATATTCACAAGTTCCTGGAATTTGCTCTTGATCTGAAACCAATAAGCATTTGTTAGACTTGTTCTAAAATGCGCGATAAATTCTACGTATACGTATGTTTGCCATAAATAGAAAGCTGTCACAATGGAAATAATAACACACACAAACCTCGTTGAGAGAAGCGGAATATCCGTAAAGATTGTAGAGATAATGGGGCTTCCTCAAGTCCTCTGGTCTGCCGGTTTCCCTATCATCATCCACTTGGAACATCAAGGAAGTGTAAGTCTCGGTATCTTCGACCATTCGATATTCATATTGGGATGGAAGTTCTTCAACGAGCTCAAGAGTACGGCTAATTATGAAAGTAAAGACTTCTTAGAATCACAGCAGAAAAAAATTGTCATTTTCGGAGAAATTTAATGTTTTAAAATTGGTAAGTTTAACTCTTAAGTTTCAAAATAAGCATACTTTTTTTCCACTTTATACACATGTGTATGTAACGAGTGAAAATGCTTATGTGCTGGCAGTACATGTTAGTTTACTTTTAACAGTATCGATTACAACACAGAATGATAAGAAAATAATTAATATTTATTAACTTATTAGCTGATATTTTGCTGGTGTCATATCCAGCGTCTTCAAAGGACAAGAGCAGTGTATCACAGTACACAAAACAATTTGGTATAACAGTGGGGCAAGTTAAAAAAAAAAAAATTGACGAACAACACAAGGAACTAAAGTCCTAATTAGCGCCATCTATGTTGGAAAAAGAGAGATAACAAATATTAATTAGATTTTAAAATGACTATCCCCAAAATTTTTGGTAAATTTATACAGCCATACTTGAAGTTTAAAGTATGTTTTAAAGCTGCTGCTAATTCCAAAAACGTAACAATTTTGCTTTCTGCCATTTGATCTTGTGTTTATCCAAGGCATGGTCTGCTAGATCCGACTTGCCATAACGATAATGCCAGATGTATTTTTATATATTCTCCAATGTGGTGTCAACAGTTCTTCCTGTCTGTCAATAGAAAACAAGGTCACAAGAACAGGGCACTTCATATACTCCTGGATGTGATAAAGAAGAGTTCGTCCTCAGGTGAACGGATGAGAATTGCCAGTTTGACATAAGGTTTAAAGATGGTGCGTAGCTGATATTTATTAAGTACTCTAGATATCTTTCAGATGTGCCTTGAATGTATGGGATGGGGATCCGTTTGCTGTGGTCTTGTGTGATAAGCAATGGGGACGGATTTCTGGGGAGCATTTTTTTTTCTATCTTATGGGGATTATAGTCATTGACTAAGAAAGTGTGAGAAATGACAATGCTCTTACCATTGTCACTGAAATAGATAGCACTAGTTCTGTGAACTGGTGTTTTAGGATACCATACTGTGGAGATGGTGTGACTGTGTAAGTACCTTCGTGTGGGTTTTCTATAAACAGAAAAGGAACTATCTGGAAGTCGTGATTGGTATATCCAGGAAGGGCAGACAGTCACTAGTTTCCTGTTCCATTGTAAAGTGGATTTTAGGGTGTTGGCTGTTTAAATGCACTAAAAATGTATCTAATGTGTTTGAACTATGTAGCCAAATAGCAAGCACATCGTCAACTTAGCGTAGCCAAAGTGTTGGTTTGAGAGTGGGTGTATTCATAGCTAGTTTTTCCAGGTGTTCTATGTAGAAGTTGGCTAAGGGGGAGAAAGGGGGAATCCCATAACTGTCCCATCTTGTTTATATATTTTCCCTTTCCATGTGAAATATCCTGCATGTACTGTAAATTAAAAGTAATTAATACCTCAAATAATATATTTGAGGTATTTAAATTTAAATACCTCAAATATATCTAGGGGAAAATGTGACTTTAGAGAATCAAGGGTTTCTATTAACGCTGCATTGGTTAATAGTGAAGTAATATCAAATTAATCATTACGGCTGAACTTTTTAAGATTTTCTAATATACTTTTTTAGGAACAGATTTTTTAACAACGGGGAGAGAATTATTTGCGGCAGGGGGAAGGGCTATAATATGTGTGTATGTAAAAATATTGTTGTCTTTCTCGAAAATTTCATTGGAATATACGACTATGTTTTAATTTTAAAAAATTCTGAATTAATTTTTAAGTAAAATTTTGTCATTTTAATAGACCAAATGGAAGCGATAGTTCTTCGTCAGCAAATGAGATTTCATTAAGCCTAACATAGACTATGACGTATGTTGTGTCCTAAGAACTAGTAAATGAAATTCGGGATTTCAAAATAAAACGGTGCATGCTTACTTCAAGTGGATCTGGATTTCCTGTCCTTCGTTGCCGTAAGGATCAAACACGGAATCGGCTTCGGTGTAAGCGAACTCGATTACATAGTTGTTGCGATCACCTCTGATGTCGTATTGATAGATGGCGTTGAAATGAAGAGGAGTCTGCAAAAGTAACGTCAGGCATGTCAGTTATACTACAAATGGATGAATTGCTTAGTGCAACAGCTATTCTACACTAATCAGAAACCATTTATGAATTAACGACTGTTCTGTATGAAAAATGGAGTATCAAAGAAATGCAAAACAAATGCGACTTACTGATTCATCGGATTCACATTCGTCGCAGTCTTCGCCAAACTTGTTAGAGATTGCCCAGTACGGTCTGTTAACGCAGTTACGGTAGTTGCGAGTCTTAGTCACATTCAATACGTTGTTGTGGTATGGTGTCAGCTCATTTGGTTCGCTTGTGATCACATAGCCCGTCTCACACTCCCCACCGATGCCGTCCTGAAATGATCAAAAACAGAAATGAGCAGAAATCGAGAAAATAATGTCGTTGGATGTAAAAATACTGTAGTTGTTACTCGAATAGTCACAAGGGTTGCTTTTAAACAATGTATAAGGGCAAGATTATTTATCGCATACTGTTTTGTACCTCACAGAGAACAGAGTTAACTATTTAAATATTGTCCAATTATGGGAATAATATGGATGGTTTTCTTTGTTTGTTTATTAAAAAGTTCTTCCCACTCCTTACAAAGTATGGAGTGGGAAGAACAGCATTTATTCCTCACATTCTTGGAATAAATGCTTGTTCTCACTCCAAACAATTTTGTATGAATTCTTGATATTAAGTTTCAATATTTTCAGTAACAGCTTTGCTTACCTCCATAACTTTGTAGTAGTCGGTTTCAGGATCTGGTTTACGGAGGTAGTTTTCCTTACGGTCGTGGACTGGATTAACTTGGTCCAAGTTCAGTTGGAAGAAGCTGAGCAGTCCTCGTTTCAGGTTGACTGACCATTCTGGCTCTTCCTTGGATACCTCATACTTCTTTACCTGGAAAGTAAAATGGTTGAGCGTCAATGAAACTATTTGCATTTCTTTATTTTGATACGATTAAGATTATTGGTAAGAAATCGGGATAGCAAGGATAATTACTTACCAGACCGTTTTCAAAGTGAACCTTGAAAGGTTTGGTGAGATGCTCTTCTTTGAAATGGTCCTTCAGGTCAAAGTCGTAATCTTCGATGCCTTCAATGACGTCATTTTCTTTACCGAATTTGACGTTATCCAGCTGTAAAAAGTTTCGAATTATTCTTAAAGATTCAAAATGAATTATGAAAAACAAATATTGAATCATTGAACGAATTTAATTAATATTTGGATATTTAATCCCAGCGAAATAATTTCTCCACTTTTTTATCTCTTTAATTTAACCCTATTATTTGTTAAATAGGATATAAGATAATTATGATACTGATGGAAACTTACCTTGAAGATCCACCCGTCTTGCTGAGGCTGAAGGATGACATCGCTTTCAAAAGCAACTACGGAGTATTGGGGTTTAAGTCCAGGGAATCCGGCTTGAACATATCCGTAGTACCGATAAATGTACTGACGATCATGAGCGAAGCCTATAAAAAATATCGACTTTTAGTTATTTTAGGAAAGATTAAATAAGCTAAAATATTAATTTCGTTAATTAACCTATGATTCGTGCTGCTTTAGACAGAAATTCTATGCGAGCTATAAATTCTTGAACTGTATGTAGCAAGGGAAACTTTACGAATCAGTTTTAATTGATAAGGCTAAATTAAAACACCGTTTTGTAAAATTGAATGTTATATGGAAGTGATCTGATGCATGGAACCATTATTTCACCTTTTACGTACCAAAATAGACTGTTAATAGAAGTGTTGAAAGTATATTTTAACGAAATGAATTGCCCACACCTTAATAATGTGTAGGCTCCGTGGGCGTTAGTTAAACTTTCCGCTCTTCCAGACATATTTTTCACTAGTTTATGTAATATGAGGCTTATGTTGATCATTTTTGCCCTTCAACGTGTTTTTCCCACCAATCTCTATATGCACCATTGTTGAACTCTGTGGTCCGCCTCAGACTCGATGTTACACATAATCCCAAACATGTGTTCACCTGGATTGAGATTAGAATTCTTGTGTAAAGCCAATCAATCTTTCCCATGGTTTGCCCAAACCATGCTGCAGTACTATCTACGGCATGAGTTAGTGCGTTGTCGTGTTGGTACATATTTGTGCAAACTGCCATAGTGTAGGAAACATGTCCCCCATAATGTACATCTGTATCAGGAGAAACAACTTCAGTGCATTATATTGCACTCTGCCATAAGGTATGCATCGCACTCCCCCATCCAATAGGAAAAGGATGTAGAATGGTCCGTTGTTCCATCGATCAGGCACGATGTTCTTTACGTCTGTGTAGGTTGTATTGCTCTTCTATGAACGAGGTTTGGCTTGTGCATCAGTCCTTCCCTCAGGAACCGTTTTTTTAACTGCTGCACGATATTTCCATATTGAACTGCTGAGATTGCCGTATTATATGAGTATTATTTCGTCCCTCTGTGTCGATGATCTTGGTCTTATGTGTTTCATGGCTCAGGTGCCATCCTCGCATATTCATCAGCTGCTAATGTTGCCTAAACTTCATTCTGACAATGCAGTCTCTTACCGATGTCATGTGCAATGCGAAGAATATACATATCAGTATGTTTCATTGTAAAGAAGGGTATTTGAATACATGTTCAGTACGCTGTATTTAGGTGTTGTCATTTTAGTGCTTGGTTTACTGTTCTGCTGTATTTGCAGAATTTCTCTTATAATTACACATTTAGTAAATATGTTCAATTTCAAAGTTAAGAGAAAAATTATAAAAAGGGAACATAATTTTTATGCTTATACAGGGTGTCCCAAAATTCACGCAAGAAGTAATTTTAATACAGGTTTTTAATTAAAAATTGTAATTTCTTATTGATTCATAAAGTATACAGTATAGGGTTATGCATGGAATAGCATATCGGGTAAATGGCCTCCACGGCTTTGCTGGCACATACGCACTCTTTTGTCGAAATTTTCCATGACCGTTTTGCATAAATGTGGCTGAATTTCGTGGATACAGCGCTCAATTTTCTCCTTCAAGGCGTGGGTGGTCGTGGGCTTGTTGGCATAAACCTTAGACTTCAAAAAACCCCAAAGAAAAAAGTCCAACGGCGTTAAGTCACATGATCTGGGCGGCCAATTCTGATCACCAAAACGGGAAATTACACGACCAGGAAATGAATCATTCAGTAATTGAATTGTTTCTCGGACTGTATGGCATGTGGCACCGTCTTGTTGAAACCACATGTCGTCCACATCCATATCTTGCAATTTAGGCACAAAAAACTGGATTATCATGTCGCGATAGCGAGCATCATTAACTGTTATTGCCTTACCAGCCGCATTTTCGAAGAAGAATGGACCGATGATGCCTCCAGTCCAAAACCCGCACCAAACAGTGACACGTTGTGGATGCATTTGTTTCTCAACAATCACTCGTGGATTTTCTGAACCCCAAATGCGACAATTTTGTTGATGAACGAAGCCATCAAGATGAAAATGAGCCTCATCGCTGAAGATGATTTTGTTCGAAAAATAAGCATCCACTTGTTGTTGTTCCATAATCCATTCAACGAACTCTCTTCGCTGTGTGTGGTCAGTAGGCTTCAGTTCTTGAGTCAATTGAACTTTGTAAGCATAAAGATTCAAATCCTTCGTGAGAATACGCTGTAGAGAGCTTCTCGAAATGCCCAATTCAAGACCACATGCCGAATTGATGTTCCTGGACTCTCAGCAACACTCTCACGAACTGCTTCGATGTTTTCTGTTGAAAGACTTGTTGAAGGACGGCCAGAGTGTATAAGATCACTAATTGATCCAGTTTTCTTGAATTTTATAATTAATCTTTCCACAGTTGATGAAGTTAAATCACTATTCCGACCATATTTTGTACGAAAATTGCGAACTGTAGCTACCAAACCTTCATTATTTTTAAAATATTGCTCAACAATGAAAATGCGTTGTTCTTTCGTGTAGCACTCCATTTTTAATAACCCTGAACTATCAGCTGTCTTTTTTTTCTCGTTGGCAACACTTTATCGCACAAATGGCGATAAATTTAAATCTTGCGTGAATTTTGGGACACCCTGTACTTATGTATTTAGCTATTCTGAAATTGCTGCTCGAAATCTATTATTATACGAAAGAAAATTTTATTGGAAACGTGTCTTGCGTATGCACAGTCGACGTCCTGAGCGTAATTTAATTTTTCCCATCAATGTTTTATCACATTATTTTAAATTAGACTACAAAAAATAAAAAAGTAATAATGCTTAAATGGTTTGATTATTAAATGAAATTTATTTATATAAGGATGTGACACGCAGTGAACCAATAATAGGATAAGTAGCAATGTAAAAAAACGGGGGATGGGAGAGAATCGCTGCTGTAGTAGTTCAGGAGGTTTTTGCAGGCTCCTGAGAATTTCAAGATATGGACTGGATGTGTGGTATTAATAATAAAAAAACGGCACAATATTTGAATAGATTGCTATTTTCAGATAATCAAGTTCAATGTTAAGGGATTTTCTTCCGACTTAATGGGAAGTTTTGTTCATATTTGGGGCAAATTCAGTTCATTGTATTGTACTCTTCTCATAGGATTGAATTCTGGGAAAATTGCTGAAAAGAGTTGAACATGCCTACGATGTTACGAACACATAGCTACGATAGAACTTCGCCTATCCGATAAAGAAAACAATTGTTCAAATTGGAGGCGCTTCAAAATCACGCTAGTAGACAAGAGACTTTTGTAAATAAGCTGATAGTATTAGTTCGCAATCGAGCCTTTTTAAAGATCTAGTTATAAATTATGTTTGGTATGCTAAATAATTCGTTGTTTCAAATATTACAATTGCTTCTGCGAAATTATTAAATGGTACGTTTTGAAAGAAAGTAAGTTTAGAATAGCGGTTATTCTTAATGGAGATGTTTCTACATAGGTTTGAATTATAGAAATTACGTTTCTATTTCAGTTTTAAAGATTGCAATACTTAGTCTGAGCTCGGCTATCTTAGATACTTAGACCAAAGTGTAGTATAACATTTATTATACTTATAGTATACATTATAGTAGTAGTGTAGTATACATTAGTTATACTTATCTTAGGTGTAGTATAACATTGGTTTACAGAGTAATTCATTATATATGGGTTACTATTTAAGTTCCGAATCTCCGCAAAGAAATTAAAATCCTAGTGGATATTTGCTTATTAAAAATGATGAGTAATGAATTGCATCCACTGTATTAATATCGTAAACAGTTTCAGCTGTGTTGATGGATGAGTTTAGTTCGATTGGGACTGTTTCGTGTGTGACATATTCAGAAGTCAATTGTGAAGTCTCGTTTATTTAATTCTGGCATGAATTATTCATATCTAATTCTTAGTATAAAAAGATGGTTCATCGGAATTCTAATAAGTAATTTATTAAATTAAAATTTACTCACCAGTTCCAGAAACGCTTGCTGAAAAAGAAAGAAAAAACATCAATATAATGATACATACGGAATTTTTAGTTACCTTCAATGTTAAATAATAAATCGTTATATTTTCTGTCTGCAGTATCTTTATACTACCTTCTATAATTGCATTAGATAAAATTCATTTCTGGTTATTGAATATTTTTCACATTGCGAGGAACAATAAAAAACAGTTAACGGTTGCCTGTCATCTACAATTATACAATTTGCTCGAAACACACTAAAAATTAAGAAAACCGAAAGATAGAAACTCGCCTACGCCAAGAAACAGCAGACTTTGGAGTGTATTTAGTAGTTTTGTAAGATCGCATTGTGTTAGTGACATGAGTTTCTTATTTTTTTGTGACGATATTCAATGTTTAGAGTTATTTGTGTTCTAATTTCCTTTAGGAAATTTAAGTATTGCGTTCACTCCATTTACATGGAAATAGTTGTGACAATGGACTAGTCCAAAAATGACGGTGAATGATTTTGAACCATCGAAATCACTCACTGTTTTCGAAATTAGGTTGTTTAAATTTGTTAGACTTGTAGTGGCGTCGTAGTTTATTTTAATTTTTTCCACAAAAAACTTGGGTTTTCACGTCCTAATTCAGAAAAATCGACGGTCCTACTATTTTAGACAATAATAGGAGTTAGCTGATGCCTGTTTATATTTTATTCTATCTCGTGTGACTCTGCAATGGTGGGTACAGGAGAACTTAATTATGGAAGACCATACCCATTCAGTATAATTTCTAAAAGTTAAGGGAGAGAAAATAAAAATGTTCCAAACAATGTACGGTTTCGTAAAAATTATGGCCGAAGCAACCAACGTCTTATATATTGCTTGTTATTGTTATCCTGTAAGGTTTAGCCTTTGTACCATTTGGGAAGACATACAACTGCTTATCATTTGTTGCAGACATATGTTGGAAACAAAAGAAGTTACATTCAAGCCGGTTTGAGAGAGCCTAATATTGAACTGTTCGATTTACATTTAATAAAGATTCAATGTGGGCATGGCTCAGTATAGTTTATTAGCACAGAAAATACCTTTTTCTATTGTCAAAAAAACTGATTGTATGTAAATGACAGATTTAATTTAACAAGTCGTAATTTATTAAGTTTGAGATAGTCGGTGAAATCTTATTTTTTCTTAATGAAATGTATGACATTTTATCTCTATTATTACATGTATAGCAAGCAGAAAGATGGATTTAAATGTTGGCGAGTGACGTCTTCAGTCTTATGAGAGTGAGGAGATAGAAATTCTGTAAAATGCAAGAAGATTCAGTCCAAAACAGGATCACATATTATTCCAAATAAAGGAAGTTGACCGGTGTCTGTTACATTTTATAAAGTAACTTGCTGTAAGAGATAAAAGACAGGTTTATATCGTGTGGGATAAGCCCTAGCATAAGTATCAGCTAATTTAATCAGGTACGAATATAATCAAGCGGAGACTTACTTTACTTACAATAGTAAATTTATCTTTTAAAAGGTGAGCAGAATCGAATGTTTAAAACTGGGAAAAACTTTAACGGTCCACGCGAAAGTTTCAAAAATCACTATGAGAAAGGTTTTAAAAACCAAAGTGAATAATCAGAAAAATACTTTCAAAAATCATTTATCTTATTCGAAATTTGTATGTGTACAATTATTATGAATTTGAAAATTTCTGAAATCCTAGAAAAATTACATTTCCTTCCAAAAGTTTTGTACACGTTGCAGTTATGTTGAAAGCGCCATCTGGTGTATTTGAAGATTTATATCAGATGTATTATTCACTCGAGTTTCGATTTGTTTTCTTTGGAACATTTTATAATTCACTGAATTGCCATTTATTCAATTTGACTTCTAAAGTAATTACTTTATTAATTATGTATTGCAATCTTGGTAGCATAGTTGCTATGAATTAAAAGTCAAAACACGCCATTGGTGATCTCAACTCGAGCTTTAATTTAAAATAAGAAATGCGTTTGTGTTCGATATTTAAATCTATTCTACTTCTACAAGAGGGGACTTATTCAAAACATATTAGTTTAGGATAGATTGTAAAGTACTTCAATTCAGAAAACAAAGTAGAAGAATGGCAACTGTAAAAGACGACAGCAGTGAAGTTTCATAAGTTCCAGCAGTACTACAAGTAATTTGAGTCAATACGTAATACATAAAATCGTAGATGATATTAATTAATGTTATACTGAATTAATATTTATTAGGTCCTAACAGGTATGAAAATTATCGCTGAACTATCTATATATTATAAAATATCGGCTTAGGTTCAGAAGATAGGCTGTAATGTGAGATTAAACGATATAAATATGTTACTATTTCAATCACATGTATTAACAATTTAATTTCAAAAATCGACGCTTTAAAATTAACTGAAAAATATTTCAAAGTAAGGAAAGCTTATTTTAATTAGGATAAAAACACTTCCTTCGAAGTTCCAGCAAAAGCAGAGTGACTTACCAGCCAAAGCCGCTACACAAAGCAGGAAGGCGAACATCACAGCTGGAGCGTTGAAGACCCAACAGCTGACGTCCTATCGCCTTCGAGAGACTTATATAGTCAGTCATCTTTACAGCTTAGCATATCGAGTACTTCAAATTAAGAGTGATTGACAGATAGTTGAGCAACCTTGAAGATTTATCATGGGGTCAGGTAGCGACCTTCGATATATTTCGGCCCACAGATTGCGTATTGGACTGTATATGTGCGTCTGGTCTGGCTTGATACTTAACTGACTGCGTAAATCGATTTTTTCCCCGGCTGCATGCGGTCTGTTTTGCAAAGGTTCAAGTGGAATCAGTGGACATACACACTTCAACAACGTATTGTGAAATCCATCAGGCCACGTTTTGGCGACACGTGTACATCTGCTCTTAGCTTCTGAAACCCACCATTGTTCTATTGTTATCTTGAACATTCATGTATAGTTGATTTAATATTAAAATAAGCAAAAGGCTTCCAGAGCAGGATTATCAGCAAGGTTAGATCAGATGTACTGTGATCAAAGTAGAGGTTGAAAACGTCCCTTATAATACGGGACGATTAACTCTAAATCCTGATTAGTCAAGTTGTTGATTGAAACATTTACTTGACGTTCATGAAACGGAATTTATATTGCCTGCTGTTTAATTGCATAAACTTTTGTATTACAAAATTCTAGCATATAAACAGCATTGTAGCACTTCTGTATTGACGACTCATTAGCACTGGGTCGCCAATGTATTTTTAGAGATCAGTCGTAGAATTTTCGAAACAAATGGCCGAATTTATGCAGTAACTCTTACAATTTGTTTTTCTGTGTTTGTGTGTTATTGCCTGCATTCCTAAACAACAAATATTTTTGATGTTATCGACTTAGTTCCACAGGTGAATGTTATTTTTTCAAACTTGTGGAAATGTTTCGAATGTAAGAAGTTCACAAATGTTCCACGTGATAAAAATAAAGTTCATTACAAACGTTGTATAACTTTTTGTCGTAAATCAAAATAACTTTAATCATCCCCTGTCTCTCACACACCGTACAATAATAATAGATCGATGCATCCTGTTATCATTATTATAAAGAATACGGTATAATATATTTTCTTTGTTTTAATTTCGCTCTTTCTGTAGTACCAGTTAAATCACGTATTTAATATATTCTGTTAACTCATTATTCATGTTTAATCTAACGCGAAGAAGCAAATTCTCCAATACCGACGTCATCATACAGGTAATTGTATATTCACTCCCAAAAATGCCCAAGTACTATGAAAATATTTACTTTCGTTACATTAATGTATATTTTTATTTTATTTAGTATGGGTTTCTTTCCATCCTTCCTTCTCCGTGCCTTAGGACTGGTTGAGCACTCCGAATGAGGGATTAAGTATGTTTTTTATAACTGTACTGTAGATCCCTGTGTGTGTGTGTGTGTGTGTGTGTGTGTGTGTGTGTGTGTGTGTGTGTGTGTGTGTGTGTGTGTGTGTGTGTGTGTGTGTGTGTGTGTGTGTGTGTGTGTGTGTGTGTGTGTGTGTGTGTGTGTGTGTGTGTGTGTGTGTGTGTGTGTGTGTGTGTGTGTGTGTGTGTGTGTGTGTGTGTGTGTGTGTGTGTGTGTGTGTGTTCACATTAACCCTACCTCGTAGACCAGCTAACTCATCTTTAGTCGAACACACACACACACAAAAAAAAACAAACTTTCCACAAATACGAATACCCCTCTACAGCTGCAATCACCTCTTGATTCGAAGAAAAGCGCTGACCAGCGAGTAAGAGTTTTAGTTTGGGGAAGAGATAGAAGTCAGAGGAAGCCAAATCTGGGGAATAAGATGGATGTTCCAACAATTCACAGTGCTGATCCCTTAATTTTCCCATTGCCAAAACACCTTTCTGGAAGGTGCATTGTCCTGATGAAAGATAATTTCTTTCTTCTGCAAACTGGGTCTTTTCTAATGAATTTATTCGTCTAGTCTGGTTAAAAGATCAGGATAATATTGCTCGGTTATTGTTTTACCCTTTTAGAGATAATTAATAAATAAAATGCCTTTAGCATCACAAAACACCGATGCCATGACCTTTCCTAATGATGGAACAGACTTTGTCTTCTTTGGCGACAATTAAGAAATGGGCTTCGGCAGCCCATTTCTTAATGGGCTGCCGAAGCCCTTTATGGGCACTCTTCTCCTTCGTCGACAACGAAGGAGAAGAGTGCCCATAAATTTTTATGAACTTCGAATGAATTTCTTTTGGCATTAAACCTTCTTTTACAAAGAATTTTATAACCACACGATACTCAATTTTATCCATTTCAAGGGATACAAACAACACTTTTGCTTCAGACAGCCGTATAAAACAAATTACTTGATAGAATTACTTGCAGTTTCGCATGAATGCTTATGACAGATGTACCAACATAGCAAAAAAAGTTTTCCTGATGGTGTTGTTATGTATAGTCGAGGCCAAGAACTTCTCGGACCACTCTCGTACTTTTTTAAAAAAAAGTGAGCTCACCCACGGTGCTAATAATAATAATAATTATTATAGGCTCCCAGACCTTTCGTAGGCGTAATTTATATTAAAATGTTAGCTAAAATTTTGGTTTTGAACATCCTGTTAATTTCTAATTGTCATTTTTCGGACCCAACATTATCTTATCTACAAAGAATGCATTCCTTAGTAAGAAAGACCTGGTTTGCATTCTGTCAAGCCTCCTCTTTGTTGTAAGTTCAGTTCAGCTGCTGTTGAACTGCAGTAGTAGGTTCTTCTCTCCTCCCGTAAACTCTGGCTCCTGTTTTCTGTTATCTTGGTTGACTTTTCGATAATTAAATGAGCTATACTATTTCTGTCATAATAAAAACATCTTCGACGGTTATTTTAAGTCCAACTTATAAACAGTTTCATTAAGAGGAAATGATGCTCTAGATAAATTTTAAGTTTAATCGACCTGTCACTTTTTATAGCAATGGAAACACTTCATGCGACAGCTATTCACCCATAAATTAAAAATCACACTCATAATTATTATTACTTTTTATCGAGGTTTTCTTTTATCATTCGATTCCCTGAGGTTCTGAGAAGCCCTTGCTATTTCTTTCATTTCTGTTTGGTTCTTCAACAGAACAGCGAAGGTTTGATCTTCGTCAGATACCTTCTGATATATTTGTGCGCTGCGTATGGAGTGGGAGAATGTAGATGAGAAATGTTTATATCAACTTCATTTGGTATTCGCGTAACACAACTTTGCGAGAGGGACTGTTCACTAGATCGCTGCATGATGGATATACTGATAAATCAAACTTTCTAACCAGATAAAATCTGGTTAGAAAGTTTGACAGTCCTATTTCCTATCTTTATTATATCAATCTTACAAAATCTATACCACATTAGCATCATGTTATTTTTATATTAACCCAACGCGCAAGTGACCACAAAAATTAAGGCCTAAGAGCGAGGTCGGTGGACCAAGGATGTGCATAAGCAGAATTTTTGACAATTAAAGCAGTCTACATTTGTATAGCAATCTGCAAACAGAAGGTTTCGCTGGGAACAGCGAAATGTCTAAGTTTATTGAAATATTTCATTGTTCCTGCTACTTAGTCCTGAAGCACTTTAATAGACAAAAGAATTACATACCCACAGTAGTGATTCGGCGTTAAAAGCATAGATGCTAAGGGCAGATTTTCTTCCTGCAGAATGATTTAAAAAAACAAAAGTTTAACGAAAGTCGAGGATAATTCCGTGGGAGAATTCTACGAGAAGCATGTTTAGTGGAAAAATCTCAAATTAGAAAATTTCTCCACGTTATAATTGAAATAAAACAAAAAAGGAAAAATTCCGAAGATGATCCAGCCCGACTGATGCAGTCAGAAGTGCTTAGAAGATGGAAATATAAAAGATTTGCCGAATGATAGCAAAAGTCCTAGTAACATATCACTTCGGCTGGTGTATGTTCGGGGAGGGGGTGGCATGTTCGTTGCCCCCGGGTGCTAGCCGGTTGTATGTGGTTAGTGGGGAAGTATCCGTGGGAGTCAGTAGGGAAAGAGGAAAAAAAACCACTAATGTAGAGAGTAAGCATTATTCTAAACTATTAATATAAATTGTTTAACAAGGATTATTGGTATGAGTATATGCTATTACCTAAACGAATTCTTTCTATATGATAAAAAAAGTAACAAAATGCTTACAATTCCTTGTCATCAATGTCTTGACATGTATCCTCAATAGGTTTTCAAGAACACAGTGAAAGTACTACATGAAAAAGTTGTATCATTGCTAAATTCCCAGCATCCATTTTCTTCCTGATAATCTGTTATCTTTCAAGAAGCCGACATCAAATTTTATATTTCTCTTTTCTATTTTACTCTTTCAATCCATGTAATAAAAAACAGCATCTATGTGTTGATTGCATGTTTTTTTCTAAAATTCCAATCGTGTTTTTTTTGTCTTCATGTTTTTGTGTGTGTTCACTTATTTGTGTATATTTTGATAAGTAAAAAGAATCGTGCTTTTTTCCAATAAAAATTTGATATTTCTGAGTACTAGCTTAACACATAATCGAACGGACTTTTATTTTCCTGAAAACATTTCTATGTGAAAAGAGTAAAACCTATCATTTTTATTTTTCAAATTTGACAGCATACAAAATCCATGTTCCACTTATTAAAAATAAAATACAAGCAGGAGTTAATTTTATAAACTACAAATACATTATTACGTTTAACACAAATGAATTCAAGGTATAACAGAACTAGTTTTCACTACTTATGCGATCATTCTCTCATTACCGTTTTTTACTTTTTCAAAACTATTTGGAGCTTTTAGAAAATCACCAGTCAGTCTTATTTTCTGACTAGAGTTTCTTAAATATTCAGTCATTCGTAGCATTCATTATGGTTACAAGAAGTTCATTGTGCATATTATTATGTAAATTTTAAAACAAGACTAATTTTTTTCTAACCTGCAGAAACATCTGTCTTTTCTTTTAATGTTCACTTATTTCTTGCAATAAGATAAGAAAGGATTAGCATTTTTAAAAATCAGAAACTCTTGACTAGAAAGTTGATATTTCACTCTCAATTTCTTAAAGCAGTTTTTTCTAAGGTAAGCATGTTTCTGATGGAAAGGAGGGAGGTGTACTGTCCAGATGTTTACTTATCCATTGCGTGGTTACTGCTTGTTTTCACAGTCGATTTTATTAGTCAACTGTATTATTATGAATCAACTTATTCAAAAAAAAAAAAAAAAGGAGAACACACCTATCCCTAAGAGGTTTTTACGTTTCAACCATGCAGATTCTCATCAAAGGGAATGCTGTGAACTGGTGACTTGTGCCACTGTGGCATGTTTTCTTGCAAGAGAGTCGTGTAAGTGTTTACTTGTTCTTTTAAAAAAAGGTTTTGAAGCAGAGGGTAATTTTTTTGTTACAACTGCATTGAATATTCTTAGATTACTATAGCTGGTAAATTCAAATAAGTCAGTAAGGGTTACATTAATGGAAAATTGATATTTCTACTTTACAAGCATTGTTATTCTACAACTACAAATATCTTATTGTGTTTTTTTAATACTGAATCTAGGATAACCTATACATAATAATAGGCATAGAATAAATTTCGTTTTGAATGCATAACTGTATTATGAATGAATGAATATTTAACAAACTCGTGTCAGAAAACCAGACCAACTGATTTTCTAAACTGAAAAAATATGTCATTTCTTTTTAATGTTCACTTATTTCTTGCTCTATGATAAATTTTTAATAATCCGAAAACCTTGACTAAAAAGTTTGATAATTCATCCTCTGGCTTAATATTTTTTTCTTTTCCTGAACACATTTCATTGCAAAGACCCAGAAAGAGGAGATGCGACAGAGAGGTATTTTAGTCTCTTTATGCCAACAGCTATGGAAACAAGAAATCCCACTTGGAAGAATATAAATAATCAACAAAGAAACGCATTTCATTTGTAGATGACTGAATTATTCTAGCTATGTCATAATGTGATTTACGAACATCAGCGACATCTCGAAACAGTACACTATGAAAATATTCAAAGTAGAAAATAGATTAAAAAATTTGTAGATAGTTCAGAGATGCCCTGGCATATGAAAATGCATTGAAATATTAAATGCTGTGCAAGTAGTAGCACAATTAATAATATATTTAATTATCAGTACGAAAACATATTATACTCGATTATATAATGTCCAGGCTAAAGCTTTTGTATAGTTTAATGCATGCAAACAAAATATGAACCATTAAGAAAGAAGAGTGACTAATAATCAATTCTGCATTAATATGATGTCTTTAAAAGCAGTAAATGCAAATCTTTTTAGAGGAGTAATCTGAATTAATATGAAACCAATAAATTACTGTATAAGTAAATATAATCGGAACTAGAAACAAAACAAAAGCAAAACAGACTGCGGCAGTTATTGTATACATATGAAATAGATGGAAAAATAAAAGTTGAAAGATTAAGTAAGCGATAGGCTTACTTAATCAGCAATCCTCATTCTCTTAATATTCTGAGATGCATTCCTTTAAACAAAACTTAATTTACATATAATTTGCTGAGTAATGCAGGTTTCTGGAGAAGAGATGTCAAGTGCTGCACAAGAGTCACAAACATTGAACTGTATGATGTATATGTAATATGTTTTACTATTCATTATCTCTTAATAGAAGGTCCAATTTTCAGGACCGCGTTTAAAGTAAACCATTGATAACCTCTGACAACACATGTCTGGCAGATAACACTGAAATTTAGATATGTTGTTGCAGGGAGCGTTGCAATAAAATTATAAATAATATTTGGAGCATTACCACATCTTAATGTTATGTCTGCAACACTTGCAAAATTGGCAGGGGAATGCTTTAGTTAATAATAGAATTAATATGTCATTATAATTCTATATATATTATGTCAACATCATTGGGGAATAGTATTACTTTTATCTCCTCGCAGATATTACCACACAGTACCTTTCTTGATGAATCTGAGTAAGTTATCTTTCTTATCGTTAATGATGAAAGACACCTGGCTTCTTTTGAGAATATGAATACTTGATATTTGAGTAATTTTCTTTATCTTTCTTGGGGTTATTAAACTTTTAGATGCTTACACAATCTTATCTGGAATAGGAAAGATATCAGTCGTTTTTCCTTAAAACTATTCCACAAAATTATTTTTATTATTATTACTGTCAACAAACCTCCATAGATTCCAGAGACTCATCGCGGGAGGACCCCCACTCTCACCTGCACAGTTTATCATACGTTTGACTTAATACCTTCGCTCTCTGCATTCACCACATTCTCAGGCAAGGCATTCCAATCAGCCACCACTCTCCACGCAAAAACTACTCCTCACTCCCTCTTATACAGATTCCAGGTATGACCTCTCGTCCCCCCCCCTCCCCCGCTCGGTTCCAACAGACATTCTATGAATAATTTCATCCACGTTAATCTGGTAATTACCCCTTAACAACTTATACGTCTCGACCATGTCTTCCCTCTTTCTTCTATCCCCTAGGCTTTGTAATTTGCATTCTCTCAGTTTGTCCTCATTACACATTTCGGAAACCAACTAAATTGTCTTTGCACCCTCTCCAACAACTCATCATCCTTTTGAAAACCAGGCCACCAAATATGTGCACAGTAATCCATATGGGACCTGATCCAAGCCTTATAGAATGTAATCATAACATTGTACTTCTACATGTGTGTTCCCCGCATCATTCTCATTATCCGCTGTATAACCTTCATAATTTTAGAAAACTGTCCACGAACTTTCAAACCCCCATCTATCATCACCCCCAGATCTTTCAACTCCTCCATCTCCTGTAAAATATCCCCACTAATTTTATATTCAACATCCCATCTTTGAAACATGAAATTATACATGAACCTGACATCCCCATTATTCGCCCATTCAGACACCCTATTTAGGTCCTTGCAAAGCAAAAAACATCTGCTCTACTTCTCATAACTCTCCCCAACTTTGCATCATCTACAGACAACTGTATATCACTATTTGAGCCCCGTTCAATGTCATTTACATAAAAATTAAACAATAAACCCAAAAGAGATCCCTCCCACCCACTAGTGATTTTCCTTTTCTGGGATATCACTTCCCATACACAACTTGCTGATCCTATCAGACTGCCAATCTTCAATCCAACGATAATCTACTATCCAACCCCATCTATATTACACTGTCCATAATGAGCATCCATTTTCTTATTAGCCAGACCAATTTGGCTAAACATGTCCATCTGTCTGCCTTCCACATTACCAGGTCTATTGTAACATCCTATTAAACATTTCAGCCTGTCCACCCCACTTTACAGCATACTGCTTAAAAACCACTGTCGGTATTTTGCTCTTTAAAAGACAGGATCTGAAATCAGCTTCTGGCCCGGCTGAATTCAGGAGTAAACAATACGCTTACCTGAATCAACATATAGCAATCCCACACCACATTACTCCCAATGTTGAGCGTACTTTCAATGCAGTCATTTATTCAATTAATAAAAATTAAGTAGGGAAATTGTATATGTATTCTTCCAGCACACATAATTAACAAATGTCATCACTGCATTATAGGCACCTTAAAATAAATTTTCTTTTGGACGTTCACATTTTAACAACGCTGATAGTTCTCACGGAAGTTCCCTTTACAACGAATATCTCCACAACCTGTTGACCCACAAATGAGGGTCAACTGGGATAGCTGAATGATGTTCGATATGAAAATCATTGTTAAAAGATTGTAATGAAATTCCTTTGCGATGTAGACTATCTGAAAATGGAATACAAGTATTCACATCTTAGTGATGAAATTTCTATGCATTTCAATGACGATTTCTTCACTTCGAGTAAAATCAAACTAAACGGATAAATTAAGGATCAGTTTAATTCCTGTTCTTTTCACATCAATTTCTCTGTAATTGTATCTCAGTAAGTGCATTTAAGAAACAACAGTTCATTGGTTTCTTCTTTGCTTTTGCAAATAATTATTTAATTCCTCTTCACTAATATATTCTTTGTTCGAGACTTGTTTTCCGATTGATAACGAATGTCCTTCAAAAGCTTCATTGAAGCATGACAACGAACCAGTTCTGTACGTTTCGAAATCACTTGTAGCATAAAGAGGATTACTTAACAATTAGGAACGATTCTCCAAAAGATGTTTTTATACTGCTAGGCTTTCTTCGTTCGCACCAAAGAAATCTGACAGAGTGCTTCTTTTGAGGAAGAAGTATAAACAGAATCAACCTTGATGATGTGCGAGAAATGAAGTACCACATCACAACTAGTATGTGCAAATATCTAAGAATGATTATTTGAACTTGGTATCTACATACAGTTCCCTTATGAAACGTTTATTTCATGATTATTGTAATACTAGTATGTGTGTAAGCTATTCTTTCGAAACGAGTACACTTTCCCTTCATAGTTCCGAGTCTGGTTAATACTTAAGATCGGTAATAGTAATGGCGAAGTGGATAGAAAGGCGAGTTTTGTAGTCGTTTGATTCAATCGCAGTGTAATCCTACTATTATTCTACAGAATGCCTAGTTATGTAGAGCAGTTATTTATTTGCAGATGATGGGTTGTGAATAGATGTAATGGAACATGAAAAATGCGTCAGATCAGACAGTAGGTCAGTGGGAAGATGGAAACGTTCGGAGTAGTTCATTCCTCAGGAATGGTGGTCACTGCGTCGACTCTCTTCGGGTAGTTCGTAAAATTGCTTGCTCCCAGAAGACAGTGGAAAGACCAGATTTCCGATGCTCCATATATTTAGAAGAACACCTCGGAAGATGGACAATGGAGAAGCACACTTTCTCTGATTAAGAACGCGTGCTGCATCCCAGTTTTGAAGCTCCAGTACAGCTAGCACCACTGAAAAACAAACACTTGCTCCTTGTTAACCCGAAAGGAAACTTCAGAGAGAATTGTTGTGAGCATTCACTGCAGAAACGATCTGAGAAGCAGTTAATGAAGGATTAGAAAAGTAAAGGGCATGGTAGTAAAATTTGTTGAATGCAGTGAAACCAGAGGGTGGGGATTAAAGGCCATTATCTTTCCATTATCTCGTGAAAATGGAAAGCAGTGGTAGGAGTTATGCAGACTAAAGACTTCAGCAAAAAATGCTGTCTGCGGTGTACAATAAAGGCAATTAAACGTTCATATAATACAAGAGTGTAAGCATGGCGTAGAAAAGGAGAATCGGAAAGGCAAAGAATAAGAAAAACAACTGAATATCTTTTTATTTCACTTTTAAAATTTTAGAACCGATTTAAACTAATAATTTTCTTTATTCTTAATTTAACATTTTAATAAATCAATGCTTATCCCTTGTAAATCCATGAGACATGCAGTGATTAATATGTATTTGAATGCAAGGATATTCGCAATGTGGTTCTGAAAATCGAAACCATATGCAAACACTGTAGTGTTGTAGAATATAGTTTTAAGCTCCTGAAGTCTATTAACGGATTTTTGGGTTATTATGAAAACATTGACGCAATTATTAATTGTATAATCAAACTTTATTTGGTTTAAAACGCAGTACAATAGCTATGCATTTATCTGTATGCTCTGCAGACAGATAGTTTGATCCATACATTTATACAATCGCTTCTCTGATAAAGTTAGAATTAAATTCAGTAATACATTCCAGATTCATGAAATAAAGACAATCAATTGCTTTTTTTAGACTGTCTACTACTTTAAAAATGCACATAATAATGTAACTTGTGAACAGATTTCTTTGTTGTAAGCTCATCTGAAATTTCTCAGTTATCGATTATGCTGAATTAATAATTCTTCTGCCAGTACCACGAAAGAATGATTAAATTTTTCTATCCATTTAAACCTCCGGAAAGCTGTTCATACGCTATCATTTTCTATTTATCCGATAATGTGTAACAACTGGTGCATTTCTCTTTGTAAAGATCGGGTAGAACTTGGAAATGAACGAATGCCAAAACCCGGCACTCATGGTTATAGACCCAACAGTTTGGAATAAAATTATAATTAAAGATATTAATTCCGCGGTTCGACATGTAAGGTCGTTCATCATAACGATTATACACATAAAATAAAGCTCAACTATAGCGTGTTGACTACGATAAAGTTTCACTAGATAATCTTGACTAGCCTACCCTTTCATGATTTAAGTTTTGAACGAACTTCTCGCAGCAATAAGTTGTTCCGAACGCAGACGCATATTTCAATGCATGTTTCCTCAAAGTGGTAAATTCATCATTGCTTATGTAACGTTTATAGAACTCAAGCAGTGAGAGGTTGTTGTACCTAGCTTTCAGCTCATCATCGCTTTGCAGCTGAATGATTTCGTGTTGTAGGTTATAAGGCACATCAGTTGGTTCCTTTGAACGGGGTAGCAAAGATGTTCAATTCCATTTGTTTACTTTTCACGTCCTTGAATTTTTCATTAAATGTTTCAATTAGTTTCGCATATTGAATCCAACATTATTTCATAGCCGAATATAGAAACTACAAGATTTTTGTGCTGAATATATAGAAACTAAAAGTTTCGGCGGATGCAAGCATAAGTAGTTCCTTATGGGCAACTCGCAGTGAAGGTGGAACAAGCTCCAGAGCGCTGTCCTCAGTAGTTTCCATAAATGTAAAGCACATCTCCTATGTATGATAAAAATAAGCCTTTGGCTCTCTATTTCAGTAATGCATGATGGTTTATTTATTTTCAGTTACAATCTAGAAATTATTGAAACAAAGAAATATAAAGAATAAAAATTTTGGTTACAAAATAACGCAAACATCGATAATGAAAGAAAATAAAACTGAACAAATGCATTTAACATTAATTAATCAGAATGTTCAATAGTTGGATTTACAAAACTGTCATAACAGTCCTCGTAAACAATATTGCTATGCTGAAAGCATAATACTCTTTACAATGCTTGCAAAAATATTTTGATAAGCGACTCGTTTTGGATGCATAGCACATAAAACTTCTTTTTCTGTTTGTCGAGGGAGCCGTATCAATGTCGTCATTAGAATTTCCTTCAAATTGTGTCTGAAATTGATGAAGTTTCAAGTGTAAAGGCATATTTACACCTGTAGAGATTTCTGAACGCCTTTTTATTTGTTCTGACACTAACTGTATTACGAGATTTCTAATAAATATTCTGCGCCGTATTTTCACATAGTTGTTCAGCATATGAATAATCTGAGCATTTATTCCTGCAATATTCAAAATTGTGTAGAATATAACCACAGGCCATCTTCTGGTGTTCCTGGCTACATTATATGCACCAATCATTTTGTCCACAATGTCAGCTCCTGTCTTAGTTTGATTGTAATATTCTATTATATCAGGCTTTTGAGAATCTAAATTCAGGCTTTTGAGAATCTAAATTCAAATTTAGATTCTCAAAATATTTAAATATTTCCTGTGTAAAATACTTTCGAATCGGCCATAGCAAAAGTTTTTATTCCGTATTGACAGTTCTTTGATGGAATATATTGTCTCAACTCGCATTTGCCTCTAAACCTAGGTAACATTTCGTCTATTGTTACATTCTGTCCCATAGAGTAGCATAATTTACAATTTTCTGCAAATGGTGAGAAAATGTCTCTCACAGCCGCTAATTTGTCAACTTTCAGGTGTTCTAAGCTGGTAAGTTTGTCATTAAACCTGGTACAATTTTGAATAAATCTAAATCTCTGCAAGGTCATCGTAAGTCTAAAAGGTTCAATCCCACTACCATCTGTAGCCCATAAATCCTGCAAATTTAGCCGATCGTTGCGATGTAAACCAGCTAGATATAAGAGGCCTAAAAATGCTTTGAATTCTATTTTGTCTATTCGTTTAGCATCTCTTTCTCTTGAATACTGGTTCTAAATAGAATCGATGTATTTATTTGTATATACTGTAATAAGATTAGATCTAAAAATCACCTGTGATAAAGGCAAAAATGTCTTCGCATTTTTTGCGTTTGGCCGAACTAACGGAAGCTGACGCAAAATATTCCAAGGCTGTCTTCTAATTTCTTTTCTTATTGGATTTTCCCTCCATTTTGATGCTTTATCCTTTCCAAGAAAATACTCTTCATTCGTGTTTAATTCATCTTCACTTTCTTCACTAGAAATATCTTGTTCGGTATCTGAATCTTCTGAACGAACTTTCACATAATCATCATCTTCTAAATCACTTTCACTTCTGCATTCGAATCTATCATTCTCATCATCTGACTCCAGTAACATTCGCTGAATCTCTTCAACATCTGATGGATTATCCAACTGATATACATGTATTTTGATAAACAAGATCACTGCACTGAGACTCAAGATCATTCAATAACTCCTTAAACTGGAGGCTGTAACCCTCTGCTTTTGACAAAATTTATGCATGACACTACTGTTGACATCATATGTAACGACTGTGCATAGAGACTTTCTTGGTGTATGATGCAGTGGCATATAATTAAATCACTCGGATCAAGACTGAGACGATTCAGTTGACAAATGCAATTAACCCTTTTTTCGAGCCAACTATGGCTGGAGCTCGATCTGTAGTAAGGCCACTTAACTTTTCAAATGTTAGCTCAAGTATTTTCATTGAGAAAACAAGTCTCTGAAACAAGTCCTCACCTCTTGTAGTGCCATGCATGGCTTCCAGTGACAGCAGTTCTTCTCGCGTGTCAAACTCTGTAGTTATCTCACGAACGAAAACGGCCAGTTGAGCAGTATTTGTTATGTCCGTTGTCTCATCACAAGCCAGAGAGAAAAATTGGAAATCTCCTGCAGAATCCTTCAACGTTTTTTTCAATATCTTGTGCTAAGTCAGTAATCCGATCTGATATGGTTCTCCGAGACAAACTAACTCTCTGAAACAATTTTTCTTTGCCTGGTGCTAACAACTCCTCAGCAGCCACCATGCACTCTTTCACACACTCTCCCTCTACATGAGGCCTTCTTCACGATTAGCTCGCTCATTGCATAACTAGTCTCACCAACGTTCTGTCACAACAAGGCCTAGTGAAAGCAGCTTGTGATTCCAAACTCCGCTGAAGAGAACTGATTTTATCCAGACGCATTTGGCCTCCCAATTCATTGAGTTTAGCATGTTTTGAGCTGTAATGACTCTCCAGATTGGCTTTTTTCATTACTGATAACGCATAGCCACAAACTAGGCACGCAGGTTTGCCTTTGACTTCACCAAAAAAATAATAATTTGTCCATTTCTCTTGGAAAGATCGACACTCTGCATCAAGTTTTCTTTTCTTTATAGTCGCCATCTGTAGAATGTCACACCACTTAAATTTTAATAACTCTCGTGTGTGTGTGTCGCCAGGGACGCGATTATTTTTGCTTTCATCGCTGTTCTAATCCTGCATCTTGGATTTGGAACACATCCAACGTTCGTACAACGACTCTCGAGGTTTTCTCGCCGACTAAGAAGCATACGTTTCTGTCTCATCATGTATTCGTATATGTCTTGTCTATCCCGTAATGGATGTTCCTTGCTTGTCCCTCAAACTTTACGTCATTATTGTGATTCACTTAATAAAAATTAATGTTGCTATGCAAAAAAAAAGCTCCTAGATTTATTGAATTTCGAGTCCCACCTGCGGTTGCTTTGGCAGGGCCAGACCAAATGATTTCGCGGACGTTTCCCACCCCTGATCTAAAACAATGTCTAAGATTAGTATTTACTAATATTACTAGTAAATTAAGTTCAAGTTTCCGTAGTGTCAGAAAAAAACCAACAAAAACAAAAAAAGAGACCATTGTATAGTAACAACTTTTTTCCATATGTAACGTGAATACTTCACCTATTATAGGCTAACAGGAGGGACTGAGGGTTAGATAATCCAGAACTACTGCTCTAGGGATAAAAACATGGAAGTGGCTTCAAGCCACTTCGGATTCCAAATACCAGACAGCACAGAGCTAAGCGATTTGTCTGTCAGATGTTAAAAAATGTTTTTTCTATTTAATGAGCAGATAAAGTATTGATTACTTACCATGTGTGAAATCTGGATATCGTATGAAGCATAGTGGTAAAAACAATTATAAAAATAAAATGATGCTGAGTTTTCCGATGAATCCATGTTTTAACTGCTTTGAGTTTGACATGCTGCTGTCTCATTTATTGAGGGTCAGGGTTAGCCTCTCAGACTGAGTTGACTAATGCAGGTTACACCGAACAGGCTTATAAGTGAAAGAAATAGTTTTGCTTATTTAAATAAACTTCTCCAACGTTTATACGTCTTGGTTGTTGTAAATATGTAACAAAAAATGCATTTTATAATGAAAGAAAAAATCATTTATGTATTACGAAGTGTGATTTTTTTTATTATTATAATCAGAGATTTTAAAAGCATCGCAAATCAAGAATTCATCCACCTCAGCTTTTTCAGATATACAGAATGTGTTGAATAAATAGAAGATTCTTTTAAGAAATAAAGAAAAAAGTATTCTACTCTGTTTGGATAATATATATCTGTGAAAAGTATTTTGTTTTTTTTTTCCTTTAATATTCGAGTTCTTGAAAACGTAGGATTAGAAGAGCCTGCTGAAGTTCCAGGTTATATACGTTGAAGAGATAGGAATTTGTTTAATATTAGAAGAACGTATCCGTCTACGATGGCATGAACATGAAATTTACATTTATACTTGGACGATATAACTACTGTCAAATGTGTCAGAGGTACGATGTCATTAGAAGTGTTACTCTAAAATGTATATAATGGTGTCAACTATTTTATGATGGTGCTTAGGTACAACAAACATTTCGTGTTTTTATTTATCATGTATATTTTTGTACACCAGTAGATGTACCGAAATAAAATAAGATAATTCTAAATTCCAATTTAAAAAATTTCAAGATTTTAACAATTGTGTTAATTGTGTGATTAACACAATATCCGGAGATCGTAGTCTGTTGCTTGGCCATGATTACAACTCCGCCGCTCAACTTTGTATTTTTTTCAAAGTCAGTGGTACTCCAAAATAACGAAGTAATTTTAAATGACTTGAATTATGAACTTGTAGCCATCGATATGTTCTATAGAAATTTGTTTAGTGTAAACTTAATATTCTGTTCTTAATGCAAGTATATTGGGTAGAAAAGCACAATTTTGTTTTATAATGGTGCTTTATTTTATGTTGGGCCCATACACGAGAGGTTGGTTGATCAACTTATAGTTCATTAGTACTGTATATGGGTAGTGCTATACATAATATGTAAACGATGTACGACTAACTAATTTTAGTGAATTTAGTCTGGCTAAAATTAGTAGTATAGTCAGAAAGAAATTTAAACTAGACGGAAACGATGGGAAAAGACCGCAAATTGGAAATGTTTAAACTTAGTAAAAAGAAGCACGTGGTTAAATATGCCACATGGAACATCAGAAGCACAGCACATGATTTTTCTACTTTAAGTAAAATTTTAAATAAGGAAGATATATAAATTGCATTTCTTAAAGGAACAAGAGCAACAATTAATTATCATGTATATAGTGGAGTAGACAAACGAATACGTACAAATCATAGAAAACAGGAGAGGGCTAGAAATAGATCATTATTAATATAGTGCAGGCAAAATTTATTTTTTTGTAACCTTAAGTAGAGAAAATCTAATTATAAAGTAAAACTACTAAACGATTTAAGAATAAGTAATTTATATCAACAGAGGATTAACAACTATTTAGAAAACATACAAGAGAATGGAATAATAGAAAAGAAATTATTACATTAGTAGCATATGAAAGTCAACGGGAACATAAAAAATACATATACTGTATACGGGACAATGAAATAACCATCTTTTAAAGGGCAGGTTTTTAATTTGCAAAAAAGTAGATGAAATTGAATATAAAACCAATAAGCAATAGCCAAAAAAGAGACAAAGAAAGCTGTGAAAAACATTTTCTATCATACCTGGAAATTGCTATGTACAAAATAAGACCAATGCATAAATACTAAAACACATGAATGTAGATATAAAAGAAACTGTAAATATAAATTGCGAAATAATTTAAAAGAATTTTTGGAGTACTTTACAGATCTTTGGACAGATAATACTAAAAAAAAAATCACTAACGCCTTTTTATTCCCGTATACTGGAGTAGGCGAGGCCATTTAGCCCTATCTAACTTTTGGAGACTGAGTGGGCAGTTCAATCTCCACTGGTACCAATCAGAGATAGATGGCCCAAGGCTATCACGAATTAAGCGGTACACAGTGAAGAGAAACGGCTCAAATGTGCCGCCATCTCGTGGTCCCTAACCCTAACACAATATATTTAATGTCTGAAATAATGTGGCTTCTACGGTCGATTTTCTTGAGTTTACGGGACGAAAAACCCGCTTGCCCGTGCCAGAGATCGACTAACTCGGGAACCGGTCGAAAAAAGGCTTAGAAAAATTTCCTCTAGTCGCCGACTAGACTCGAAACCAAGTCTTCCTTCGTGCGGCCAAGCGCCGTGGTGTGCAAATGCCTCATCCACTGAGCTACACAGGCTCTTTGGACAGATAATACTAACATACGAAAATTCTAGAAAATGAAAAAATTAAAGGACAACCTAAGTAAAATATAAAAAAATGGTAAATCAGCAAGAGAAGATGGGATAAACTCCGAACTGTATAAATTTGCAGGGAAAAAATACCAGATTATAAATTTTTTTAAGTATATACAAAAGCACAAAAACCAACAAAATAGAATGTAATCTAATACAAGAATAGTAATAACAGTATAATAAAACAAAATAATATATAGTGAATACATGCTGCAAAAAAAAAAAAAAAAAAAAAAAAAAAAAAAAATATATATATATATATATATATATATATATATATATATATATATATATATATATAGTAGAATACTTTAGCAGTTACTTTATTATTATATATATAGCAGCGAAATTTGGGAAATAAGTGAAAGAGATTTATGAGAACTTTAAAATGCACATCATTAGACAAAACAAAATTATTTTTAAATATCAAATATCGATATAAGAAAACTAAACAATTACAAACAAAACTGGATGGAACGTATAAACCGAATGGCCAACACGTGTTATCCTAAACAAATAATATAATAAAATACGACCACAATTCAGGAAACTGAAAGAAGGAACAAAATGAAAATTGCAACTTGGAATGTAAGGATCATCGCACTCAAAGAACAGGAACTTCATGAACAACTAAACCAGGCCAATGTAAAGTAACAGAACCAAAGAATCATAAATATAGTGGAGTAAAATCAGGTATATAATGATCATATGACAATATTGAACTGGACTGAAAGACTATAATTTCTATTATTCAAAACATTAGATGTCATCTAACAATAATCGGGGAATATGTACAAGAGGGAAAGAATAAGAATGAGAAGGTTTTACTAAGAAGTGAAAAAAGTCATGATAAAACAGATTTGTACTAACAGGAGATAAAAATGCCAGCACTTATTTACATAAAATAGAACATTGAATATAAGAAACACGTATTTAGTAAAAGTAGAGCTGGTAAAGAAAGAAATGAGAACTCAAGATTTTAGGAATCAGTAAATTGAGATGGACGATAATAGGTTACTTTGATACCGATGACAAAATAAACCTTCGACGAAATGGCAGAGAATACAGAAAATACATTTTGAGTTACAATCCAGTGTCTTACAGAATAAAGGCATATTCAATGAAGGTTACACGTATGCACTCACTATGGATGCAAGTGAAGTCGAATTTTACAGTAGATTGCAACGAGTAGCATACAGTATTGATAAAACAGAATTTCTCTTGATGTTAGGCGATTAGTGCAAGTGGGAGTAAAGAACGACGCACCAATGGAAAATTTGGTTTAGGACTGAGTAAGGATGTTGGAGTTTTATGTTGAGAACAATTTATTGCAAACGCTTTCGACAACATAAAAGAAGATTGTACACATGGATTTCATCTAATGTAGAATACAGAAATCTGATAGATTATATTGATGCCAGCAGAAGGTGGAGAAGTACTGTCCAAGCCTCAAATTGCAAAAGAAATTGAAATAGTTGGAAAGGACGGGAAGAAACAAAAAAAGATTGTAAATGGTTGGCTGCTAAAGGAGCTATTCGAATAGCAGTAGAAAAATGAAACTTTGAGGCAACAGAGTGTAGAGACAGGCTAAGAAAGATAAAGACATCTAACCAAAAGGTGCAAGGAATGTATATATATATATATATATATATATATATATATATATATATATATATATATGAATAGAGAAATGCCACAAGAACAGGCAGGATTTAGGAGAGGTAGAGGAACTAGAGACCAATAGCAAACATGAGATGAATTATGGAAAGAATAAGAGAATTTCAGAAGTAAGTATTCATCTGTTTTACTGATTATAAGAACGCTTTTGATTGCGTGGATCACAGCAGACTGGATTGTAATTGGATCAATGGGCACCTAAATGTCGAATTCTCCTGATATGAGAACCATATGACAGCTAAGAAGCTTCAGCAAAGCAGTCTTTGGAGAAATAGTGTTCAGGTGGAAAAGGGAGTTCGGCAGGGTTCAATACTGTCACCCTATCTCTTTATTGAATAGCTGTCCACGCGGTTAGTCTAGAGGGTATGCGCTTCGCAACCATATGCCTGGGGAAGGAGTGTCCTGGGTTTGATTCTCGTCGACGACGTGAGGAGCTTAAGGATCTTCCTCAGCCAGAGCCAAGTTAGCCGGTCTTGGGCGTGGACAGCAGGGTTTTTTCCCCCAGTTTATCTGGGGTTTTTCATCCCGCAAGCAGGCAAACCGGTCCAGTGAACACACACGAATTATAGTGAAGAAACTGACCCAGCCATAGGACTGATTCGTCAGTTATACCGATTCCGGAGCCCGGATAAAATTTGGGGGAATTGAGATGGTGCCGTACCTCCCCGTAAAGGAGACTCACGGCCGTATGTCATCATACGATTATTATTATTATTATTATTATTATTATTATTATTATTATTATTATTATTATTATTATTATTATTATTATTATTATTATTATTGAATAGCTAATTTAGACCAAGCTGGAATTAAGATTAGTAGAAAAATAAATAATGATTTAAGATATGGCGATAGTGTACAACTTATAGGTGAAACTAAGGAGGATCTGGAATGGTTGATTCTATTGGTTAAGAGAAAATAGCAAAACACAAGTGATGCCTTCTGGCAATCTAAATTAATTTATAATAGAAATTGTTGAAAGTTATGATTCACTGGGGGTCCAGAATCAGACATAATGGTAAATGTGAAGATGAAATTAAAAGGAGAATAGTAATGGGAAAAAAGCGATGTTAAACCTGACAAAAATTATGAAAGATGGATGTAAAAGCTGGATTATTAAGAACAAAGACAGAAAGCGAATTAATTCCTTTGAATTATGCGTGTGGGAGAGACTTATTAAGAATCCCACGGACTGCAAGAATGACCAAATAAGATGTTCCTTGGTGGTAATGATAGCTAAACAGAAGTTCGTGTACTTTGCACATGTCATCATGCGCAGAACGAATCGTTTTAAAAGGCAGTTATGTTAGGGAAGACTGAGGGCATCAGAAGGAGAGAAAGACCGCAAAAGAGTTGAATGGACAACATAAAAGAACTTTCAATTACTGAAAGACAGGACAAGAGGCCGAGTGGGATGGAGAGCCTTTGTTCACAGGATCACCAAGAGTCGAAAACGACTGGATGGCACATGGCAATAGTGTGTAATCAAAATGGACACGAACTGCAAGATGTTGTCATTTCTAATAATAAGAGAATAATGAACATAAAAAATACATATATATACATGCAGCCAGAGTGCGCAAGTCTATTATTGAGTTCATTATCGCAAAGTTTAAATTAGCCGAGTTAATCCTAGACACAAGAGCATGTGGAGGCTTTGAATTAAACTCTGATCATAACAGAAATGGAATCTGAAAAGGCTGATCTTGCACAGACTCAATATTTGCTCTAGAATTGTTAATCAACAAGAGAATTTGAAAACGAAACACACGTGGCCTTCATTAATTATGAAAACGCTTTTCATAGAATGAATAGACAAAAGCTATTTAAAGTATTAAACCGATCTAAACATACTAAACCAGCTCTTACAGTATATGCCGGAAATAAAAGCAGTGAAATTAGCTCGAATATCAGGATGAGCACGACAAGGATGCAGCCTATCACCTCTCTTCTTTCATTTAATATAATATATATAGAAACAGTTTACTCATTTAGTATACAATATTATTTGCCCATGTTCTACAGAGATTAGAACAATATAATTGTCGGCCTGGATGGCCGAGTGGTTAGCGTATCCGCTTTCCAGCCAAAAGGCAGCGAGTTCGAATCCCGCCGTGGGCATGGATGTTTGTGATTGTGAAAATACTAGTGGTGGTGGTAGATGGCGTTGGTGTATTGAGTGGTGGAGATGGAGTTGTAGAGTAGGTGTCCTTCCTCGATGAGTCTTTGGACTCCCTGGAGGTGTCAGGTAATAATATAAATAAAATGAGAATATCGAAAGTAAAGACAAAAATAATGGCTTTCAAACACGGAAACTCAATAAGAAGTAAAACAGTGATAGATAATAAAATATTAAAACAAGTAAATGTTTTCAAATGCTTGGGATGTAACCAATTATATGTGAAGATGAAAAAGATATAGACATTAAAATATCAAATTTGGTTAAAGCAAACAGCATAATAAATATTTAAGTCATCCCTTTTATAAAAACACTCCAGAATCAGACTATATATAACGTCCTGTCTGAACCAGCTTTATTATATGGAAGTGAAACATGGACCATGAAAAACAGCTGCATATATCAAGCGGGACCATAAAGAAAATGAAGAAATTTTCCAATCCTTGAATATAAAACCAATTAACCACAAAAATGGTTAGGCTATCTAAATCGAATGGACAAGAGTAGACTGCCAAAAATAGTATACAGATATAGATGAAAAAAGAAGAATTGGGATGACTGTTTTCTCTCTTAACTCACGTTCCTTAATTGTGCGACAGTGAAAGTTTACACAGCAAGTCTAGTGAAAGAATTCAGCATCACTCCATTACATGGCATTGTTATGATATAGATTTTAATCATGTAAAAACAAAGGGAAGTTATGGCTTCATGTTTATTTATTTTTTTTTTTTATTATTTACCTGGAAATTTTCGTTTTCTTCACCGTCTACTGCGGTCTATTCGAGGAGGAGGGTTGTAGTACACAATTTTGATGTAGGCCTTCCATTCTTCTCGTTATCTACGACCGCAAATTTCCCAATCTACACTGGCATTTGTAGAATATTATCATTCTTAGACTCCACAGGTAATGTCAGAAAAGATCTCTCGGTAGCTATTGAAGATTTGCAGGCTATTTATCTTCGATCTGTGAACATTGCAAAAGAAATGAGTTGAAAATCATTACATTTTCAAGACAGGATGTACACCCTCTATCCAAAACGAAACCGAACTTTTCGAAAATATAAAAACCTAGTGGCGCCACCTGATGTATCTTTTTGTTGTCGAAAGCGGCACTCTTCATTACTGTTGTGCCAACTGTTTACGACATTTTTTTCATTGGAAGCCGAGTTATAGTGCCAAGAGTGACAGGGTGTTTTGACGAACGGTCGGAAAATGAGTTTCAAACAGAGAGCTGCGATTGACTTTTATGTTAAACTTGGTAAACGTTTTACCCAAACGCAGAAAATGCTCTGAAAAGCATACGGTGGTGAATGCTTATCCCGTACTCAAGTTTACGAGTGGTTTAAGCGATTTCAAAGTGGTCGTGAGACACTCGAGGACGATGAAAAGCCGCGCAGTCCAAACACTGGACTGAGCGAAGTTAACAACCAAAAATTGCGTGATTTCATCAAACAAAACCAAAATCGTCCGTGAGATTGATTGAAGATGAATTTGGGATTCCAAAATCAACTGTGCACAACATTTTGACGGAGAGTTTGGGACTTCGTAAATTGAATTCGCGATTTGTTCCCCATAAGTTGATCGACGACCAAAACATGTATCGAATTGAACACTGCAAGGATCTCGTAAGGACTCAGACTTCCTTGAAACGATCATTACTGGTGACGAAGCGTGGTGTTTTGAGTGTGAGCCCGAAACAAAGCGCCAGAGTGCTGAGTGGAGACCACCAGAAGATGGACATCCGAAAAAAAAGTCGCTTGGAGAAGTCAAAAGTAAAGAAAATGCTGATTTGTCTCTACGATTCCAAGGACATTTTCCACAAAGAATTCGTTCCGCCTGGCCAACGGTCAATGGTGAGTTTTATCTCGAAGTTTTGAAGCGAGTGATAGCGAGAATTCGTCGCGTGTGGCATGAATATCGTGATGACCGACCGTTCGTCAAAACACAGTCACTCTTTGTACTATAACTCGGCTTCTAATGAAACAAATGTCATAAACAGTTGACAACACTAATGAAGGTTGCCGCTTTCGACAACAAAAAGATACAACAGGTGGCGCCACTAGTTTATTCTATTTTCGAAAAGTTCGGTTTCTTTTTGGACAGAAGGTGTATAAATGATCTAAAATGAATGAAATAACTTGTAGTTAAACCGAAGGTCCATATGAATTTATTCTTATCTCTATGACTACATATATCTGTGGGCGCGAGAACACACCGATACACAAACCAATACCCATTTTAGGTATTGGTTTGTGTATCGGTTATTTTAGGAGTTCAATAGAGGAATGTTTGCTGTAAATTGAACTGACAAGTCGTGTTTTATATTAGGTTTCTCTCGCTTGAGGCATATAAGTTCACTGCGAAATGTTTTCGAAGGAAGCAACATGTAACAAATAAATGGTTGTGAACCATCTCTGGATGGAGGAAGGGTAAATAATTAAATGAACGAAGGTTACAAATATGATTTTTTCCCCTCACTACCAATATCACTGGGAAAAATTTCAGTTACTTTGACTGCAGATATCTAACGAGATGCTAATTCACAGATATAGCGTTTTAAATTTTTATATTAACATACGAAAATTACATAACTCACCATTTGACCAACAGATGGAGCCACCTTTCCTGATAATCTTGGAAGAATTCTTCTATGAAGATTTGAAACGCTGCTCGTTGAGAAAAGAATTCTTAGACCGATATGAACACAAAATAATAATAATAATAATAATAATAATAATAATAATAATAATAATAATAATAATCGACAAGCCAACAGAAAGAAGTACAGCGTTCATAAAGCACAATTGCTATTTTTAGTAGGAAGTATGAATCGGATTTCTTTTAGATTCGTAAAGAATGCGAAGTCGAAATTTTCCTGTTTGAATATGGCGCCATCTATTGATTAAGCATTGGACTATTTATTGTCTACTTAACGTCAGTGGGTGCGAATTAAAGAATTATCAAACCCGATGATTAAAATTATATAATTAAAAAGTGTGAGCGCGGAAGGGGGGGGGGAGATCCCTTCAAAAATACTTCGAATGGAAATTTTAATGGATTATTTAAACTATATTTAAAATCAAAATTTATTTATTTTGACATTATTGGCGAATTAATATTTATACCTCGATGTTCCATATCCAGACTTAAATACTAATGGTTTACCGCTTGTTCTTACAATCGGTAAACTGACAGTAGGTGTAGTTCTTTTTAATCTGCACCACATCTACAAATAGTAGTAGTGCAGAGCGCTAATAAGCAAAAGTTGAACGAATGTTTGCAGAAGATTATATTAAGTTAGTTACTGAAAAGTCAATTACGGTATTCACATTAGTATTGGACTTGTTTATAACAGCACGAATGGAAAACCATATAAATAACGATATTAACACATTTGTTGGAAAAACGAAACGTACAACTTGTTATTTTGATAATTTTACTGAGACTCGTCTACTGATGCAATGACAACAGGTCCGTGTAGATGTCTATAAATTGCAAATATATATTGGCAATTTACAGACATAATACAAAGCTATCTAGCATGTGCTTTGTTTTTATAAATAATGGGTTTTAAATGAGGAATTACCTACACCGAAACGAAAATTTTATGAATTCATGGTAATACTGTAAGATTAAATGGCACTGTATCAACATTATCATTTTTTATAAATGAATATAAAAATTCATGCACGAGAGGGTTTAAGAACAGCGAATTCTTTTCAGTATTGAATAATGTCAAACTCGTCGTTAAAAATGTAGAAAAGGTCTTCCGCTTTGAGATATCACTTCATTAACTTCCGTGTAAACAATGTAAAGCAACGATAAGTCGAGTTTTGCTCACAATAACTAGGATTTGTATCCTCAACTAGAAACTCACAGCAAATACGTGTTAAGAGTTCAGAATCAAGGGGCTTCGCCATTGGTAATGGCTAAGCACCTGGAATAACAATTAGTAACCCCTAAAGGAGTTCGACCTGCCTTTCTGGGGAATAAATTGGCGTTAGAGAATTATTATATTTACTAATGTCTTAATTTATCCCAACGAAGTTCAGTTAGCTTCTTTTTTTTTATTCCACAGGTGGTCTTATAGTATGCGGTTCATTTTTGAAGAGTTGTGAGAAAGAAGTCCTTGTATCGCAACTCCCTTCCATTTTTTTTTCTATTATAAATCTGCCTTCCAAACTTCGTTAGATTTAGTAATAGTCGGAGAAATACTTGGACATGTTCTGTTCACACGAAATTATTTGTTTCCAAAGTATAGTCCTAATAAATGCTTCTTGACGTAGTAGAGAAAAAAATATTATATTTTGATTCGTATAAATGCGTAGTTGGCGAAGCTCTTGCAAAATCTATTTTGGACTGATAGTATGAACTACCCATATCCTTTTCTATACCCATCTGATATTATTTTGATAATAAATGAAAAATGTTTCAAGGCATTTTTCGTGAAGGTGAGAGCAATACGTTTTTTTGTAACTGTCGGTGATCTACGAACAAATGGCTACCGTTGTCATACGAAACCGATAAATATAACTGGGACCACCACACACCTAACTTTATTTATTCATATTCACACTAATTATCCATGGTTTTCTTTCTTGAGATATTCACACATTTTGATGTGGCCAGCAGATTTAATCTCACCTCCAGCCATCTAATTTTAATTATCTCATTCTTTTCTAGCTGGTCCAAATGGACAAAGGCAACGGCCACAGACGAGATGTCATCGTCTCAGTTGCCCTCATTTCAAATTACTCAGAATCAACTCACTTCATAAAGAAACTACCTTTAATTTCACATGTCTCAACAATTCTCTAAAGTACGTTGCATGCATATGATAATTCACAAATTAAGTGGATATTGAGTCCAACATTATTTCCAAGCAGAATACAGAAACTTTACGATAGAGACTCTAAGAGTTTCATGCCGAATATATGGAAACTATAAAAGTTTCGGCGGATCCAAGCGTAAGCCAACACCTCGTTTATGTTAGGGCGACTCGTCGGAAAGGTGGGGTAAGTTCTGATCACTATCCTTAATATTTTCCATAATGTAAAGCACATCTCCTTAAGGACATGTATGACGTTATACATTATTGAGGAGGGGGGTCACTAGACAGACCGGTTTCGACCTTAGTTGAATGTTCAAGTGCAGGTCAAACTTCAAAAATAACGCGTTGTTCCCCTCAGTAACAGTCTCACTCTGCCACTAAGAAGAACTCTCAGAACCGTTTGTCTGTACACCGTGGAAGGCTACCCCACCACCGAGCAGAGCCGCTCATTTGCTCATATCTCCAGGAGTAACAGCAACAGCCCGTGCCTCAGTTAATTTCACAGACCACAGCATTGCCATTCATTACCCCCACCCTGGATCTGGGTGACAGCAACAGCCAAGCCTCAATTAAAATTTCATGGGCTACAGCATTGCCATTCATCACCACTGCCCAGACCAGTTTCGACCCTTGTTGGGGTGTGTTTAAGTAAAGACCTCTCTAAAAATTGGGCGATTCCCCCAGACCACTCCCTATGAGTGAGCAGAGGACCGTCCAAATCAGCGTTGTTCCACTCAGTGACAGGCTCATCCCGTCACCAAGAAGAACTTCTCAGCGTTGGCTCTACCCGGTGTCAGGCTCACCCCACCACCAATCAGAGCCATAATCTCAGCGGTGGCCCCACTCAGACCAGCAAAAACCTACCTCACGCAGAGCCTCTCATACATCAAGGAAACGAACCACCTCTGTACAAAAGCACATCAGTGAGTAGGTAGACCCAGATGTAAATGTAACTACTGTGGTTGAAGTGATGCAGAAGTTGTTCTTTACCATACGAGTTGCCAAAAGGTGCACCAAGAATTATTGAGATAAAGAGCTAAAAAGGCTTCACTTCAGCGATGCAAAATTATACAAATTAAGTGGATATTGAATCCAACATTATTTTCAAGCCGAATATAGAAACTCTATATTCTAAAAGTTTCGGCGGATCCAAGCGTAAGCTAACACCTGGTTCATGTTAGAACGACTCGTAGTAAAGGTGGAGTAAGTTCTAATCACTGTCCTTAGTATTTTAAATAATGTAAAGCACATCTCCTTAAGGACATCTATGACGTAATACATTATGGAGGGGGGGGGTCACTATCCAGACCGGTTTCGACCTTCGTTGAGGTCTCATCATTGAGTAGGTAGACCCAGATGTAAATACTGAGGTTGAAGTGATGCAGAAGTTAACTCTTAGAGCCTCTATCTTAGAGTTTCTATATTCGGCTTGGAAATAATGTCGGATTCAATATCTACTTAATTTGTATAATTTTGTATCGCCGAAGTGAAGCTTTTTTGGCTCTTTATCTCAGTATATGATAATTCATTTTGTTTATCCATCCTCCAAACCAATTATGGGTGTGATACAGCAAAGTTTAATAGAATTCTTTAATTAATGCATGATATACATATTTAAGAAGAGAGAGGGGGGGGGGGGGAATGTATTCTTTACCGAGCTACGTTTCAAACAAAATGTTAGTGCAACAAACTGCGAGTACACATAACGTAAGTTAACTATTTTGTACTGAGCCTCGGTAGCGTAGAGGGGCGCGCTTGTTAAGCAGACGGTCTGGACTTGAATCTCCTCGTAAGATTTCTTCCTAGGTTTTTTTCTTAGTATCAAGTTAGTCGGCCTTGAATGAATGACGAACAGACTTCTGAAATAGCAGTTTCTTCCATTTAAGAAAGTGCCTAAGAATTTGAATTAAATGGGTTTGTTCCTTAGAGCTTACGAATGGTGATTGGGTCTTGTGAAATTAGATCGTTTTAATGAGTCACTAAAATCGCATCATGGGGGAGCATTTGAAGGAAAGTCAGAAAAACTGAACCAATTCTCTTAATTGGTAAAATATGCAAATGACAAAATATTTTTTGTATGAAATCTTAGATGCAAATACGAGTGTTCGAGTCGCTGTTCACTAGTTTTCTGATTTTCTCTTTCTGTCATTTCCGGTGACTTTGTAGGCTTTGTCCACAAAGTATTCTTGGTGAAATTTTTACAGGGTAGTTCACCATTGCTTTCCCCAACCCCCCAATTTTATCCGGGCTCAGGACCGGCATATGGCTGGGACGTATTCATGACTGTAATCCATGTGTGTTCACGGGGCTGGTTTGCCTGTTCTGGGGGAAAAAAAACCGAGTTTCTTTCAGGATGAAAACACTCCCCTACCTTCGTATGAGTCGGGCTAACTCACCTCTAGTCGAAAGAGATCAGATAAAGGTTTCTTAAGTCACTGACGGGAATCAAACCCAGGCCTTTCCGAACCAACGGCTTCGTCTATACTGATTGAGCTACGGAGGCTCGTTCATTAGTTAAAGTGTAAATTAAAATTCCCCAATATCAGATTTTATTTTCTTTATCATCGCAAGAGGATGTTTAATTACTAAACTATGGTTTTCATACATCGAAGTTCAGATATTCCTTCAAATCTGGAGAAAAAAATCAGATATTTCTCTTTCGAATTAACTTCATTCTGTGAGAATCAGGTAAAATTAATTTAACGCAAAAAATGCTCATTTATCCACTGTACGAAGCATTGAGTAAAATGCCGTTACCCTACTGGGACTCGATACACCGATGGTTTTTATTACTTACTAGTAATATGGCCTTCAGAAATTTGATGGCAGTTTTATACGACTCACGAAAATCTATTCTAGATCAAGCTACGTTTCAAACAATGTCAACCAGCGTCATCAGTTAGCGCCACACTCTGCGAGTACAAATAACTAACAATTTCGTGCCGATCCTTGGTAGCGTAGCGTCAAGGGTCGGCGCGGCAACGGTACGACATCGGCACGGTAGCGTCAATGCTCTTGCTTGCTAAGCAGACGTTCTGGATTTGAATCTCCTAAGATTGCTTCCCAGGTTTTTTCTTATTATCAAGTTAGTTGGTCTTGGACCGAGGCTATGAGGGGGATATTTCCTCTCCTCACTTTCAGACAAATCGACCAGCGAACACACACAGTTACATAGACCTCCACTTCCCATACTCACCACCAATATCATTGCTAATATTTTTAGTTGCTTTTCTACGTTTACGACTATTATATTTATAGATATCTGCAGTCAAACGAGATGGCTCACTGTAAGAGTGATTTATGAACAGGAAGTTGTATCTGATTCAACGGATAATTTACAAATAAAAAAAAATCCCAGATAGCATTTTCAATTTTATATTAACTGCAAAATTATATATAACTCACTATTTGGCTAACAGATGGAGCCGCCTTTCCTCAGACCGTATAATCTGGAGTGCCTTCTGTGAAAATTTGAAAAGCGGTTCTTTAAGAAAATTACTAGGACAATAGAAATCTAATATGATATGAACAGAAGTGCTGTGCTGATAAAGCAGAATTCCTCCTCTTTTTTTTTGTTGGATTCACAATATACGACGTCGCAATTTCCCTGCCTGAATGTTGCGCCATCTATTGATCAATCGATGGACTATTTTAATAATTTTCTACTTAATGTCAGTGGGTGGCGCGGTGCTAAACTAAAAAAAAAATATAGAAACCATATAAAATTAATTGAGTTTGTTCTTATTCATTATGGAATTTCCATATTTATGCGAATTTCTCCATAATTACTAGTTCTTTTTAAGCACTTCAATGGCATAGACTCCTGTATATTTATTAGCTTTTATTTGTTTTTTAACTGTTACAATTCGATCGTTTATAAAGTATATTTTTGTCTTTTATTTTCCCATCTTTTTTGCTTTAACTGCTATGTCAATATATGCTTTTCAGTTGTTTCCCTATTTCACCTTTGTTATTATACGTCTTACATTGCACGTGGCTACCTTTGTAAGGAGGCTCTTGAAGTCGTCGAAATTAAAGTATGTTTTCATAAAACTTAAGACTACTAATCATATTAGAATTTCATAATTCATATTAGAAAACAGGATTCAGACATTCGAAATTTAAATTTTGAGGATGTAAAAAATAAGCCCGCCGTGGATATGGATGTTTGCGATTGTCTGTGGAAATACTAGCGGCGGTGGTCGGCGGTAGATGGCGTTGGTGTAGTTGCGGTCAGTTGTGGATGAGTGGTGGAGACAGAGTTGTGGAGCAGGTGCCCTCTCTCATTGAGGTCCGTGAAAATTTTTAATTTTCGATTTCATTGTATTTTTTGAATTATTACTTTTCCTTAAATTTTCCTAATATAGCATAATCCAAAACGAATATAAAATTTACATTAAAAAATGCAAAATAAAAAAGTACATGTACTTCCAAGTACATGTTTTTAGATGTCGAAACTAAGGTCACTACTCCAATCATCCGACATGGTCCAGGACTATTTTATCTCTCATCACGGGTTTACTTCTCAATGTCTGAACACGTATTCCAGTAACTAAATAAGGCAATCGAGCCTGATAGCATGTGAAGTATTCTAAGAAAATTACTTATTTTAAAAGATAAACATAATTAACATATTCCATGGTACTCCTCTGTTTTTCTTTTACTCAAGAACATGCCATAAAAATTAAGGAATATGCGATGCTTGCATATTACTTTAAAAGGAATTTTAAAACTAGGCTAGTTTTAATTTTTCTGACTCGTCAGGAAGCTATACATTCCAATTCGATTATGTAATATCGCTTATTTCGTATTAAAAATTTGTGTTGCCATCTGGTGTCAAGAAAGAAAAGTTCTATTTCGACTTTGTCAGTATATTGTGGCGTGCTTCTACTAAATTTGAATAATTCAGTTTAAGAATTAAATTATTTTCGAAAGGGCGTACTTTTCTAATTTAATTAAATGTTTTTTTTTTTTAGTCAAACAGAATTTATACTTCATAGGGTGGCCCACAAGTCACGAAGCGAAACATGTAATTATTTTTTTTTATTATTATAATGAAATACAGAAACTGTAGATTTTTTATTAGTTATGAGAAACCACATCACTTAACTGCCTTCCATTTTCGGCTTCACAAAGTCGGGCCATTTCTGCGTCATATCCCATGACAACAATTAATGTTTCTGGCTGCAGTGCCTTAATTCTGCACAAATGTCAGCTGTTGGATTGTTTGGGACTTGTTCAAATACGCCTTTTCCTTTAGGGCAGAAGTCGGGAGCCGTCAGATCTGGAGAACGTGGGCCAATTATTTGCAGATCTCCGCAAAATAATACGCAAAATTGTGCCTTAGCAGTTCCACTGTGGCTCTAGCGGTGTGGCCCCATCTTGCTGAAACTTAACAACTGCAGAGCGTGCAAAATTTTCATTCATGACCCGATATCAGTTCCCAGTGATCATCACTGCATTATAGTCGTTATTTCGAAAAATGTAAGGCCAGAGGAAGAGGAAAACGTCAAATGTTTTCGTCTGTCCTGGCTGAACATCTCTCGTAAGCGTATGCGAATTATAGAAGAATCAAATGTTGATTTTCAAAATAAAATTGCACGATTTTGGTTGGTTGTTGTTGTGAATCTTTGTCAGTTATTAAGAAAAGGCATGATGAAAACAATACCGAACCTGCTTAAATTAAATAAGGAATTCCGCATATTCACTAGTTTACAAAGCAACTCTTATCTCTATTTCTTATTAATGTTGAAGAGTTAAAAAAAAGTTAAAGATTAAAAAAAAAGGTAAAAAATTAAGAAAATATGTTTCATTTTTTTTCAATACATCACAGGATGGAAGACAAACTTGTTCAACTTTTAAGTATTAAAGGTGAATCTTTGTCAGTGAATTATTTTAAGTAGTAAAAAAGTGATTATGAGCACAAACGCCAAAGATTATTGAAAATTTAGTACATTCATAAGTTAAGTGCACGGAAGAGTAGTAAAATTAAGCAACTTCCTGATCTTGGATTTATGGAAATGAAGTAATAACTCCAAAGTGGATATAGTACCGAAGTGTGTAGTTGGATTATGACATGATCAGTAGATGATTGCCGTAGTGGTTTAAAAACTGGATCAGTGTCGGAAAAACTGAGCAACAGAAACTGGCTGTCTACATTTAAATAAGATTTATAGAATCCCGAGGAGGATTACTGTTATCTTCCTCCCTTTGTGCGCAGAGAAAATTTTAAATAACTTTTACCGATGTTTCTTACCATCAGATGCAAAAAGTGCTCATGACCGGAAAGATTTTTGGATTAGATTAGTATACGGCTAATAAGAGTTTATTTGTGAAATAAAAACATCACTTTCCTGAATTCCGAGGATAACTCATCATCGTCATCATGCATATCAAGGATTTAGGCCTAGCATGGTGTATTCCGGCCTTAGAAGTCATCGTTGAATCGTTTAAGAGGACGTCCTGGTTTTCTTTTTCCTAATGGCTTGTACTTTAAGGCTTGTTTTGTTAATCTTTCTATTTTCAATCTCTTAACGTGTTCCATCCATTTATGTTTATATTTTTTAATTTTTTTTCTATTACTCATTCTTGGTTTATTTCTTTCATAATTTCTTCGTTTCTTTTGTGATCAAATAGGGTATACTTTGCAGTTTTTCTCATAAACTTCATTTCTGCTGTTGTTAATCTTTGTTTGTCTTTTTGTTTTATTGTCCAGATTTCGCTTCCATACATTAAGACCGGTAAGGCTAATGTATTGTATACTTTTAGCCTGGTTTGGTTTTGAACTAGGTGTGGTTTAAGTATAGAGTTAATTACATCTGTTATTTTTAAATATTTCGCAATTTTTACTTTTATATCTTTTTCATTTTCATATGTGATCATACATCCTAGGTAGTTAAATGAATTCACCTGTTCTAAGATCTTGTTATCTAATACTATTTTAGTTCTTGCTGTGGATATCCGAGGATGACTAATTTAAATAAATCCAACGAAATATGGACATATCTTTACTTTCTCAGTAAATAATTTATTTATAATTATACTAAATATAGACGAGATCTATTTTAAAGTTATTTCTGCTGCCATTTATCGTTTATTATAAATATACTACTAAGCAAGCGTATGACTTAACGAAGTCCAATTTAATAAACGGATTCTCTGTGTATTTATGACTTCATTTTATCTACCGAAAAACTCCCACTTACCAGCGAATACCACTCTAAATGAGAAAGGTCTTCCGCTTAACAGTCATACAGTGTCGCCGAAACAGTTGTTTAGCGTTCCGCCACCGATGAATTGTATCTCAAGTTCATCACGAAGTTCAGTCGTTGACCTTTCTTTGTAACAGAGCCGGCATGAGGATAACCTTTTCCTCACCATCATAATCCTTCATAGGTCACTGATATTCGTAAGACAAAGTCCAAGTGGTTAAATAGCTACCTGCACACTGCACTAAATAAGTAAAAAAAAAAAAAAAAAAGTGGCCGTGCTGAAACCGTGTGCAAAGTGTTTGTAAAAGAGATCCCCTGTCAGGCCCCAGTGACTGTCAGCACACTGGAATAGTCATCACTTGCTTATCGCAACTTAACATAGCTGCTCTTGACAGGGACTAGCATTTACGATAAAGTCGTATCATCATATGGAATATGTACAGAGATTGTAATTCTATGCGGAGCCTCAGACGGCTTCATCCAAAAAAAACGAGCACGCTAACTACATGGGATGGTAAAAATCAACGTATGTAGAAATACTCTCTCTTATTATTAAACCTTAACCAATTAAGATTAAACAAATCAGCAATCAATATGCCTTTTAGTAATGCTAATACTGGATACGACAATAACATGACATCGATTATTAATTATCAATATATCCTATCCCGCAAGTATACCTGTCTGAAAAAATTGGCCCTTAATTGCTAAATAACGAGTACTCATCATAAAGAAATTCAAATGGTGCATTATAATTTATTCCTTTAATATCTCCCATGGTCTGCTGGAAATGTCTGACTGGTTCATCATTATAGTTATCTTTCTGAAATACAAAGTTCTCAGGCAAAGGGCATCTGGAAAGATAGAGAGGTGTTTTACTTAGAGAAACCAGAGAAGAAAAGGCAGAGACCTTTAACACGTGCAGTTTACAAACACATGACACTCTTGGCTTTATGGGGCATTTATATTGCAGTTACCCGAATTCAGAATGATGAAGCATTTTTTACATCAAAAGGCTGAAATTGCGTCTTTAAGGAGTTTCTTTAAGGTATGTTGACAGTACACATTACTTAAATCCAGTAAAGTACTCCTGATTGTTCCTTTTCTTCATCTGATCCATACACGAAACGTGGCGAGACCTATAGAATAATAGTATCAGGCAATCTTACAGAGATTTCGGGCTACCACCTCAAATGTATCAGCAGTATTACATACTTAGGCTGATTTGGGACTTACACAGCGTTAGCAGAGTTGTACAAATGAAAAGTGTTGCTTGGATCGGAAAAATGCATCGAGTATTTTGGGTTTCAGAATCTATGGAACAACATGACAGAATTTCATGCTGATTGGGGCGTCTCCGATTAAACAAGTCCCTTGTTTTCGCCAGGGAACCAGGGCGAACTGCGAAAAGTCAGCTACTGGAACAAATCCTGAAACACCCACCAATTCAACATCACCAGAGTTCAAGATCGGTACTATCAACATAAGAAGCCTGAATGGCGAAGAAATGGAGCTTGTTGAGGAATTAGATAAGTTTCAGATCGACATAATAGGGGTGACTGAAACAAAAAAGATAAAAACTGGTGAGATCTTTCTGAGCAATAAATACAAAATTTTATATTCAGGAAATGACAATCAAGGAAAAGAAGGAGTAAGCATAGTATTCAACACAAAATATGAGGTTAATCTTCTTGAATAGCAGGCGATATCAAGTACAGTGATGTGAGCAAATATCAGAATGGGTAACTGGACAATGAGACTTATTTGTGCCTATGGTCCCACAGAAGGTTCTGCTAAGGTAGAAGTAGAAGAATTTTTAAGGCTTTAGCACTTGACACAATGAAAAATAAAAAGTTGAGCCTTGTTGGAATCTAAATAGCAGAGTACGAAATGATTGTGAGACATACAAAAATATTTTGGGAAAATTTGGAGAAAAGAGCAAAGCTAATAATAATGGCAAATACCTGTTGAATTTCTGCTCAGGACATGAACTAGTTATTACTAATACCATGTTCCAACATAAAAATGTGCACAAATTCACATGCACAGAAGAGGAAAGGAATAAGAAAAGTCTCATCGACTATGTTATTGTTGATAGGGATGTTTTCTCATTGGTGAAGGAATACTAGAGCGTACAGAGGATTTGAAATTCACCATTTAGTCTTGAGCAGGATAAAATTAAATTTCATATTGAAAAGAAGAACATGTAGGAAAGTTTTAAAGCAAATAAAAGTTGAGCAACTCTCAGATGTGAACTGTAGACTCTAAAGTACACACACAAACATTATTGAAGAAAAAATGAAAGAGTTTGAGACAGGAACCAAACCTTGGAGGTTCAGTGGAAAATCCTGAAGAAAACCCTGATTGATTCAGCCAGAGAGGCATGGGGTGAGGTTGTCTGCAAGGATAGAAAAATCAGAACTCCATGGTGGACACAGGAAGTTAAAGAGGAAATGAAGGAAAAGAAGAAAGTATATCAAAAGTTCCTGGAAAATAAGTCAGCTTGTGCTCTTAGAGAATACATAAACAAATGTAAGAAATCTAAACACTGTGTAAAACTAGCTAAAAAAAGTCATCGAAAGACTTTGGTAAGAACATAGAAAATAAATTTATATAAACTTGGTTTTTAATCCTATTTCCCTTGTAAGCAAACAGATAAAACATTCAAGTTTATATAAAATTACTTGGTATCTTGAATATATAATACACCCAACTTAAAAAAAACTTTCTACATAGAAAATAAATATGAAAAAGGTGGCAGGATATTCTTTAAATTTTTGAAAAAGCTCAGAAATGGAGGAAAGAGTGCTGTAAAAGGAATTAGAGATGATAATGGTGACATGAAAACTGGAGAAAAAAAGACATCCTTGATGTATGGAGTAATTACTTCGAAGGATTACTAAATGAAATAATCTGTAACACTACAGTGGTAAATAACACTCAACAGGCTGCAGTCAGGAATACATACTTGAAGTAAAAAATTATCCCCTCTGTTATTCATTATTAATTTTTACTGTATCAGAGAAGTGTTTCCTGCCAACCAGGCACAAAACACTTCTTTTGTTAATCTTTCCTCGCCCATTCTGTTTAAGTGATCATACCACCTGAGATTAACTCTGCTAATCTCAGGTGGTGTGATCACCCTCAAGTGCACCCTCAAGGGGTGCACTGGATATCATATCCTGTACACCCCTTGAGGGTACATGTCAGGAATTTGATGGTGATGATGAGAATCTATGTCTAAGATGGGTTTGTGTCAAGAAAGGCCATAGGTCTGCCCAAGAAGGGAAAAAAAACGAAAAAAATGAAAGTTGACATAATATCTTTCTTGTAAGAAATTAGGATTGAGTTTTGGTAGCATTGAAGTCTACAAGGTTACCCCCTCCACGTTAAAGTATAACAATGAGCTTAGAGTTTACGGCTTTGAGTACAATTCATCTTGAAGCTTCGAATAATTGGGCACTACAAGGGTTGTATCCCCCGTGTTGGGTCGGGTATTAGAATACCCCAACTTCACTCCTGCGTATCGTAAGAGGCGATAAATGGAGACTCAGTCCCCTTCGGAGGTTGGGCGAAGGGCTAATCACTCCTCCCTGTAAAAATTATCTGACTATGGAAACTGATAATCTGGATGAACAAATGTCTTTGCAGCCTTATGTGCCAGTAGGCACGGAAAGATTTGATGATGATGATGATGACAAGGCTTGTCCAGAGTAGATGATGAACTTTCATTCTAGAGGCTATGGATAGGATTTAAAGTCGGTGAGAGCAGGTCATAGGTAGAAGAGAGTGAATAGAGTACCCTCTTCACTCTCCAAATACTCTGGATCAATTATCTCCTTCCAGATACACCGTGGAGGTCACCTCTCCTTTTAGCAACTCACGCCACAATCTAGTACAAGTCTCCTCTCTCACAAAATGCCCCTCCTCTAGCCACCCCTTCCTTGCATTCTCTGGCATTATAAAGGAGCCACCTGAGATGACCTCCGTAATTTATATTCCTCATTTCCTTGTTCGGACTATTACTTTTACACATCTGCTGTGAACGAGTCACAAAAATCATTCTCACTGGTATGAAGGCCCATCCTCCACTTCATCCCCCAATCAATTCTTAATTCTCATCCGCTTTCCATGCTCTGGTTCAACCGAAAATATGTTAAAACCGTCAAAGAAAATATTTCAGCTTACCGCATGCGACTCGCATCAAGAACTCCAGCTTCATACTCTTCCAATATTAAAGCACCCAACATATGCAAACCAGTAACTGCAGATCCAAATCTGATTTCATAAAGATCACCAGCAGAAAACTCGCCTCCTGTCCAAGTGGAAGCCGTGCCTTCTGGTCCTTTGCTAAGCCGTTGGACGCAACTTCTGCACTTCCACTTCTCTCACATCCTGAGAGAGCTGGAGATACAGGAGCGGCACCACTGTTACTTCACTCAGTGATAAAGCTGGCATCCTGACATCACTCTTTTCCTCACGCTCCTACACACATGACCAAGAGAAATCATCTCCTACCATAGCTGAATCCAAGCATCGTATGGCACCTATAGTTTTACGGCAAAAAAGTCATCAGAAAACAACCACACTTGGATAGTAAAATTGTTATTCTTCTGGTCCTGCATCGTCTCTCATAATATCCTGTTCCAAAAAAGAGCGATATAAGTCTACCGTCAAACTTCCGACCAATTCCCATCACCACTGTCCTCTCCAAAATAACGAAGAAAGTTATCAATTGCCAACTACTCCACTACTTAAAGGTCAATTAATCAGTGACTGCCATTCAAGACCAACAATGAACTCTATGCTTACGTCACCCACCACTGGACACATACTATGGAAAGGTTTGAAGAAAACTTGTGCTGTCGTCCGTGACATTTCGAAAGCTTTCGACTATGTGTGGCATCAAATCCTACTAAATAAATGGCCATCCTTCCGTCTCACCCTCTGTAATTAGGTAGCCAGCTTTCTCTCTGGTCGTTCAAGGTTCTGTCCTATTTTTCTCCTGTACATAAATGACCTAATCACAATGACCGTTAATCCTATCCGCAACTTTGCATACGATAGTACTGTCCACACATCCGACGCATTTCACAAACCATCCCAGGCTACAAGAATTCTACAACTGGTGCCTTAAACATTGATCTATACAATTTGGCGAGGACAACCCTCTGTTCAAGTCTTGCCTTTTATCACGCAAAAGAGATCTCGGCTCACCCACCACATTACCTTCAGTAATGCACAAATCACGAGACAAAATCAGATCTCTTTTCTTGGACTAACGTTTACCTCCTGTCTTTCCTAGCATAAACAGATCACAACAGCAGCCTTCTCAACTTCCAAGAAACTTGGCATTCTCTTTCGTTCAAGAGCCTATTTTACATCGAGCCCGCTTCTGTTCATCCTCTTTCATTCTGTCCACTCTATCCTCTAAAACAGCCTTCCTCAAGAAGTATTCCCAAATTAAAATCTGCAATTCTACAAAAAAAAATAATAAATAAATAAAAATAAGAATAATAAACTTCTCAGTCCTCACTGCACCTCACAGACTGCACTGATGTGCTAATAGGTCCCTCGTCCTCTCATGTATCGGATCACATTTCGGAAGCCTGTAACTGGATAATTACTCAGGGGAACGATTTAATATTTAAAATGATGGTGAGTGCAGCAATGGAATTTTATTCGCACAAAAAACAACGTTAGTTCTAAAAGTTGCCACTAGGGCGATACATGGCGCTGCAATACCGTAGTGGGTAATCTAAACGTCACAAAACGTAGGGTACCGGCGTGTTGTGTGGATACGCAACAACAACAACAACAACATGTTCGATATGCAGTTCTCGGTTGTCGGCAATGTGGTAAAATCGTATGCTCAACCACAAAACGTAGAATTCATTCGAAATGTTATCATGTAATGCTGGTCTTGAGGTCCACTAGGTTGGCTATGGGTCCACGATAGGCAAATTCTTTGAAATGTCCCATAGCCCAAAGTCGGCGAAGTTCAGATTCAGCGAGCGCGCTAGCCACATTGTACAAAAAAACGGGTAGCTGATGATTCTGTCCTCGGTAAAATGTGTCTGAAACAACCGCTTGATTGACGGAGGTGGCAATGTAAGGAGGGTCACCATCCTGCATAAAAACTGTTGAATCCAGACACTGACACTGTTGAAGTTGGAATCACCTGATTGGCTAAGAGAATGCATATCGCTGGCCATTAACAGTGCAGTTAACGGGAAGACCAGCAGGACCGAATTCCTCGGGGGGGAAAAAAAACGATAATGAATTCCGCTAAATCACACCAAACGGTAGCTTTCAGGGAATGAAGCAGAATATCGCAGGACGAGTAGGTTTGCGGTTGCCCAAATTATGCAGTTGTGCGTATTCACAGCACCCACCAGATGGAAGTGAGCCAATCCGTCAATCCAGAAAATATTCCACGACCAGTCATTTTTCAGGTCAGGATTAAGCAATTGCTGCAAGTGGGAAATCTTGTAAGGATAACAGCACAGAATTTGCCTTACGACTTTGTGATCCATGCTTACGGATTTATCTCAAGACCATGCAATACGTGGTGCGCTGGTGCTTTCTACGACATTTGCCATCTTTTCCTCATGTAACGCTACTACTTCCTCCACTGTCTGCCGTTCGATGGGATTCCGTGCTCTGCCAGGTTTGACACCTAAGGAACTTGTCTCTTCATATTTCCGGATCATTTTACGTAAATCATTTGCAGTCATAGGACAACCCTTTAATGTTTTGAACTCTTTCGCAATGTTGTCAAAGCACAGCTGTTATTTTGATCAAACAACTTCACGAGAAGTGTGCGATACTTCGGTATTGGCGATATTATGCTTTAACACGTTGTCTGCTCACAGGCAATGAACTGACGCATTCCTCATCTACCTGCTTTTACAGAACTTTGTTCGAAGCATACGTCATTGAGGCTATTTCTCATTTGCATAAATAGTTATGTCGCAGCATTTCGATTCATACCAGGAGTATTATATTTAATTTACATATATTGCAGCGCCATTTATCGACCTAGTGGCAACTTTTAGAACCAACGTTGATTTTCGTGCAAAATAAAATTCCATTACTGCACTCATCACCATGCTAAATAAATCGTTCGCTGAGTAGTTATCCAGTTACAGCTTTTCAAAATGTAAACTTTAATTATAATCACGCTGTATATACGAATGCAAGTGAGAACTCTAACGGATGCGTCTGTTACAGAAATGACTCAAACATTCACGAACGCCCAAAAAATACTCTACTAAATATATGCTCTAATAAGCTTAGGCTTGACCTTTTCGAGGTCTTAGGGACTCCTAAGGGTTGTAGTTGTTACTGCTTGCTCTAATCTAATCTCAAGTAAACGACATCCAAAGGTTGCAATAATATGTAAGTGACTGGATGTCAACTGTACTCTCATAAGATACTTCACGTCCATTAGTATAATACGGTGCCTATTAGCATTGTCCTCTCGCCATCCCTTCGCAACACATAAAAATTCACGTAAAAGAACTCCAAAGTAAAAACTTATCAAATTTACTGATACCAAAGAATTATTCTTCGGAAATTCCCACCAATGGAAAGATTTTTCAGCTATTCTGTATGAATTAAGAGCGACAATATTTTTATTTAAACTTAGTTCACAAACGTTTTCTAAGTTTACCGATAATATAAGTATTAATTTGTTTTAAATTTATATCAGTAAATTAAATTAAAAATCACATTGATGTCAGTCATGTTAATCTAAGATTCCTAACTTATTCTCTAATACTTGAGTATTCGTAATGCTACTTGTTTTATAGTTTTTAATTTCTGACATAGATCCCGTTCGCCTCTCTTAAGAGAAGGCCAAAGAGCGTTGATAGTTGCTCCATGCGCCACATCATTGAGTGTCTACACGTACTGTTTAGTTTGACGCTCTGTTCGATGAGAAAACGTGTAGTACGAGATGCTCACTTATTCCCATTTTATATATGTAACCTTATCATACGTTCTACGCTTGATTTTCATTTGTCTGGTTTTCGTATATTTCTAGAATCTTCTGTTAGTTATGATAATCGTTGCCATATTTCAAGGCATTAGTTCGATCATTTCTATTGTGATTAGTCACCAAAAAAGCAGAATTGTTTACTTAAAAACTTTTAAAAAAATATATAACCTTTGACACGATAGCCACCATGGTTTTCACTACTTAAAAGACATGAACTCAGTCCACGAACCTATATATTCACCTTTTATTGGTGCATTAAGGTTTCATTGACTGTTTCAAGATGATTGGTTCTCATCAGAGACAAGGCAGAACGTTGCCATACAAGAATCCACTTGCAATATCATATTTTGTTATTAACTCCATTCTTTTCTTTGACACTGATATCGTGTTTTCCACTTACCGGAGACTGCATGTTCTTGTATGCTTTCAAATACTGAAATCGTTCACCCCGATTATTCCTTAAAATAGAAAGAAAAGGTGTGATAAAGATTGAGCATAAGAAAGACCAACTTTCACTTCTATCATCGGAGAGTCAATAACTTAAGTCGAAGCGATTTTTAAGGATTAAGATTCGGCACTTTCAGATTACAGGAAGGGAAAGTAGAAATAAATTTATTCAAATATAATCATCATATTCTTTATAGGTTGCGTTAGTGTGGAAAAGATATTATGATGGTGCTAAATAATGAAGTTTATGTTATTACTGTCTATCGACAATTTTCCTTCAAATAAGTTTGTTACAATACCAATATTGTCAGATGTTATGTTGCGGTTTTTAAAGTACTTTGCACTGTATCACTGCTCTTATATCTTGGTCTTCCTTTTGTGGGTTTGTTTTCTTTCCCCTGAACGCCTTTTTGCTAACCTTTCCTCTCCCACTGTGTTTAAATGACCTTCTGCCATTGACACCATCTGTTTATTCCCATAACTTTTTTCCCCTCTCTCATATCTGTGATCTCTAGTCTTTAATCGGGATGTAATGTAGACTGCCTCTTCGTGGTGCACCCTGAATAACAGCGACAGATGGGTCCGTACTCTCCTAGCAGGACTCATGGACACAGACTCTCAGATAACCGACACAAACCTACCGAGGATCTGAGAATCGAGAATATGGGCTCACTCTTAAAAATATGCCAATTAAACATTTCAATTACAATTACATCAAATAGATGTGATTGTAGTACAGGAAACTCACACCAAGGACGATGATCTAGATCTACTAACGAGAGGGAAAATATATGGTTACAATATGATTAACTGCATAAACCATCCCAAATATGTTGTGGTAACATATATAAAAAAATGACATTTCTAATTATAAAATCTGTGAACCAAGTACCAGCATGGACATATGTAGTGTATCTATTATAATATCTGGTTATACTGTAGCCAACGTGTATTAACCTCCCTTAGCTAAATGGCCTGATCAAGTACTGTCCCAGCAACAACATCCAAGCATAATCCTGGGAGATATTAATAGTCATCACTCCCTTTGGGGGTATTGCAAGGATGACCTAAATGGTACCCTACTAGTGAACTTCATGGAAAATCAGAACCTCTATCTGATCTTTGATGCCAAAGATAAACCGAGCTTTCTCTCCTCTAGATGGGAAGGAGGATATAACCCTGATTTGTGCTTGTGTACTGCAGACGATAATGGCGACAAAATCCCCATCTCTAGGAAAGTATTAGACAATTTTCCAAATAGTCAACATCGACCTATAATCTATAAAGTAGGCTTAAATATTTCAATCATAAGAACAGTATTAAAATCTAGGTAGAATTTTCAAAGCTGACTGGGATTCTTTTAAGAAACAGGTTGACACTTTTTGATATATATACAACGAAACCTGTGGTGAATTCATCAAAAAAACACCGGTATATGTATATATATATATATACTCCATAGTGTAACATTCATGCAGAATGTAGCACCTCCGCACATCACAGGTCCTGCCCAGCACCTGCTGCGATCGACATTTGGCGATGACCGTGTCCTCAGTCGCTCTTTCCCGCACGAATGGCCACCAAGATCTCCAGACCTTCCACCTTGTGACTTTTGGTTATGGGGCTACTTGAAGTCACAGGTGTACAGAGGTCGGCCGACGTCATTGGCCATATTGAAAGAAGCTATTCGCCATCATGTGACAGGAATTACAGCTGAAACCCTCTTCGATGCTGTGCAGGGTGTCGTGCCACGTCTGATGTCCATTGTCATGAATGATGGCCGTCACATTGAACATTTATAATTCTAGCTGCGTTGCGAACTGTGCCGCGCTACTGACACAACTGAAGTTCCAAATCTTTCGTTATTAAAGAAACATCTGTCTTTCTGTGCATTTTTACTTTTTCTGTTAGTTTTGGATCACCCTGTGTGTATGTGTGTGTGTATATATACAGTATATATATATATATATATATATATAAAGATTATTTTACACAATTTTATATTACAATTTCCCATACTTTAGGAATAGTAAGCACATCGTTGCGGTTTAAATTTGGTCTGTGTAGTAGGGCTTCAGAACTTTCTGAAGAGAGAGACCAGATTTGTGCGATTTGAAAAGACGAATGTGGTCTTGATGTTCCGAGATACGTTTCTGAAAAGACCTACCTGTCTGTCCAAAGTAAGACAATTTGCAGGCGCATGGGATCTCATAAACGCCAGGTAACATAAGAGGTGAAAGTTTGTCCTTAGGAGAAGGTAACAAGTTATAGATTTGGTTGATAGGTTTGTAAGTAGTGGCAGAATTGTATTTCTTCATAATTTTTTTCAGTTATATTTAATTTACCTCTATAATATGTTACTGAACGCATATTGAGATTCCATTGTAATCATGCGCCCTAACTGTATGTTATTCCTAGTATTGTTTTTGACTACTGTACTGATGATGTCCCAAGATACTTGGGATGAAATATTTATGAATTAAATAGTCATTATTGTGGTTATTACGTGTGTTTTTTAGGTTGACACTGTAATAAGATTTATAAAACCCACTGTAAACAATTACAATAGATTTATTGGCATTATTATTGGTGCTGCCAAACGAACCATTCCAAGAGGTTTTAGGAGAGATTATATCCCAGGCTGGAATAGTGACCGTGAAAAATGTATAAAGAATTCTCTACTAATAATAACCCTACAGTAGCCACTGAGCTACTGAAGTCTCTGACAATGCTAGAAAAGACAAATGGATTAAAACTATGAAAAATTTTAATTTTACTCATTCCAGTCAAAAAACTTGGTCCCTTGATTAGGAATCTTGACCCTAATACAAGGACTTCTGGTAAACTGCCCACCATAGATCAAAAACACATTGCAAAGCATATAGTCTCGATGACTAAATATCCTCAAGATAGAGTAGCTACGAGAGAGGTGAAACAAAAACTAAAAAATCTTAAAACAGATCTTCCACCATCATCACTATTCTGACTCTTTCACTTCCCAGGAACTTACCCAGGCAGTTAACTCACTGAGGACTGGGAAGGCAGCTGGACTCGATAACATCTACACTGAATTCATTAAGAACTGTGGACCAAAAACTATTAAATGGCTTACTGCTATATACAATAATATCCTGGTCTCTGGCATACTTCCATCAATTTTTAAAAGATCTAAAATCATTGCTTTTTTAAAACTTGTCAGAGACCCTACAATTGCTTCGAACTATCGTCTTATCGCCTTGTTAAGCATCTGCCTGAAACTTCTCGACAGAATGCTATACAACAGAATTTCTTCAAGTATACATAACAGAACTCCACAGGAACAGGCTGGCTTCAAACCTGACAGAAGTTGTTGCGATCAAGTACTGGCCTTCACAACCTGCTCTGCTGCCTATGACACAGTGTGGAGAGATAGGCTTATCTTAAAATTCCTAGAAACTATCCCATCACCAAAACTAGCCAACCTAATTAATCAAATGCTAGCAGACAGATGGATACAAGTATCTCTCAACGAATCCAAAAGTAAATTCTTTACGATTAAAAATGGCCTACCTCAGGGGTCAGTTCTTGCCCCATTGCTCTTTGACTTATACATTAGTGATATCCCAGCGACAGCATCACGGAGATTCATGTATGCTGACGATATTGCCATTGCAACTCAACATTCAACATTCCAAAAAGCAGAGAACACCTTAACTAAAAATCTGGCTGTACTAGATAAATACTTTAGACGATCGCGATTACAACCTCACCTGAACAAAAGTGAAGTAGCATCCTTTCATTTAAGTAATATCCAAGCCAACTATGTCCCAAAAGTTTACTTCAGAAATAAACAGGTGAAATTTAAAAATCATCAAAAATACCTAGGAGTTACAATTGACAGAAGTTTAACATTTAAATATCATCTAGAAAATATTGCTGGGAAATTAAAAACTCGTAATAATATAATACATAAACTTGCTGGTACTTCTTGGGGTGCTGATGCCACCACACTGCGTACTACGGCACTCTCTTTGGTCTATTCTACAGCAGAGTCTTTAATCAACCGTTTCATCTTTAACTTAATTCTTAGATCCACAAATTAAGATTGACTGATTTGTTTCTTATTGCATAGGTTATGGCTCAGTAATAGAAGCGCACCTGAATGTTCATATAAAAAAATCAAAATATTTCTTTATCAGTGATAAGCCCTTTCATTTTTAATATAAAATGTCTTTATATAAAATCTAGGTATTTCAAGTCGGCTTATGATAATGTAACTACAACACACACATAAAACAAAATAGTGACAGATACTCATTCTCATAGCAGTGGTTTCAAGGCCGGTTTTTATAAAAGCAAGGCGCAAAACCTAGCACTGATTACATTATCAGCTCATACTTCTACATACGTCTATTTCTTTCACATTATCATTTCAACTGACGTAAAGCAATTAGAGAATTCAGGGAACTTTGCTGATCCAGTGACTATCGCTCTTGGTTAAGTGTTAACTGAAGGTCAAAATATGAATTCATTAGCCAGAATACAGCTTGTTTCGTGGGCTCGTGCATAAATTACGTCACATCAACTTTGGTTGAAAGAAGGTCTGGAGTCCACTGTAGTATATACTACACCTAAGCCGCCGGCGATAACGTCGATGTAAAAATTTATTTTCGTTTTAGACTCTACACTATTTTAATTTCATTAGTATTCAAAAATTGTTAAAGAATTGCAACGTATTTTCTTGAAATGATCTAGGTTGCTGAGTAAACCTTACCTGTGTAAAAATGTTCCACGTTTTCTAATATTTGGTTTCTGTTAGCTTTAAAAAAATCTTTACAACTAATTCTTATTCTGAATTCATAATCAGAATTAATTTATCGCGCTAATCACTTAATTCTGATTAGCAAAAATAACAAGCAAATATTTATTCTGCTGATCTTAGACTCTGGTGGCGTTGATCAAGTCTAATCCACAAAACTCTAAATTACGACGAAAAAGATCGTTACGGCGATAATCCTTTAAAACACAGAATATGTCGCTTTGAAATGGAGAAAATAAAGAAAATATTAAAAAAATTCCAGAAATTAACAATAAGCTCCCAGGTCAACTTACGAAGCTTTCATAGTTTCTACAAACATTGAAATAATGCTTTTAAATAATGTTGGATCTAACACCCCAGAGGTAGTCCAACACCAGGGCAACTCGTTGCAAAGGTGGAGAAAGCTACACGCTTTTTTGCAGCCCTTCTGAAATCAGGAATTGCGCGCTGTTCTGAGTAGTTCTTAGTTATCAGATGTCGCGTTATCGCAGTGCTTGTATTAGTTATTCTTATTATAATTAATAATAGCCCCAAAGCGCAAGAATAGCGATGATGGCAATTCGGATATGCCAAAGAGAAGCCATAAAATGCTTCCTTTTAAGTGAAAAAAGCTGAAAGTTCTCGACTTCATAAAATAATAAATAAATTTAAAAAAAACGTGTGCTGAGATTGCTAAGATTTCATTCACATTCAGATGACTTTATTACAGTATGTTGTATAACTATTCTATTTTATTATTAGTTATTGTTGTTAATCTCTTACTGCCTAATTTATAAATTAAACTTTATCATAGGTATGTATGTATAGGAAAAACATAGTACATATAGGGTTCGGTTACTATCCACGGGGGGTATCTTGGAATCTCCTGCGGATAAAGGGGACTACTGTACCTCTAATGAGTGGACGATTGTACAGAATTCGGTACAATCGTCTCCACTCATTCGCATAGTAATTCATTACTGTGCGAAGGGTCTGTCAAAAGTATTGCTGCAGAGCTGATGGGATTTAACAACCATAATTTAGCTAGTTTGACCTTCATTTAGGCTTGCTAATGATTTACATCCTACTTGGCTCCTTGAGCAAGCGGTTCGCCTCACAACACAGGTGTGCTGCACGATAGCGCTGAGCGGTGTTTACAGACGATTATGTTTTGTTGCTCAGCATTTGATATCGATACAAAACATCACAACTTAAGAGGATTCTTGGGTAAAGTTTAATATCAGTTAGGCTTGCCTATTCAAAATGATATGTAATGCACCTAAAATAAATACTCGTTAATATGAAAAAATATATATTCAAATTATATTTCAAACGCCATTGTTGTTAGACAAGCTAAAACCGGGAAACTGAAATAAATCAAAATTGTCTAATTTGATAGTACATTGTGTACTATCAAATTAGATCTTGCATATTACATATATAAGCTTACAATATGATATAAATGAGACATGATATAGAGCAATACACAGTCAACAGTTTAGAATTGAAGCAAATATAGGAAGATTTAATGTTAATGCTTGATTTAATGTTAAGGTATGAGACAAGGATCCTCACTACCTCCACTCATTCATCGTCATCTATATTAATCACGTTATGAAGGAAAGTGGCATTAAACTTTAGATCAAAATTGGATGTGCTGATCTGAGCTCTTTACTTCACGGATGACACTATGCTCATAACGCAATGGATCCGAGACTAAGATTAGAAATAAAACAGTTAGGCAACAACTGGAGACTAGAAACATTAGGGACGTGAACATGTGGCATCAATTGCAGAAATGTTAAAATTGAAGATATCAGGAAGGAAGTGAGTTTTGCTAAATCTTCAGAGGAAGTAGTGGCTTAAAAGACCAAATGTAAGATATGTCATCATAATGTCTGATTAGTCATTTCCCAATGACTAATCAGACAGATGCTTTCGTTTTCCTATAAAGAAGAAATTTTAATATAAGATGGAAAGAATTCGTGTTTTTTTAGTGGTTTAACTCCTTTTAGGCAATAAAAGTAAAAACTGGAAATGCCCTCTAATTATTACTGCGATGTATGTTTCGGCATTGTATGGTTATGCACTGCTAAAGGATAATATACTGTAGCCTTTTTGAGGAAAAACATATGCTGAAACGTAAACTTCATGGCTTATCCACCCATTGTACATGTCCTCGGGAGAATGTAATTCATATTTTACATACGCCACAAAGAAATGAGACATCAAGACATTGGTTGTTGTGACAAAAAGCCACAAATTTATCTCTTTCATTGATGGCTAGGGTGATAATGTTGATCATTGATGATTTTATGCAATCACTAGATTTTTAATTGTTCTCCTCCACAATGCGTTTGGGATACCCCAGAGCAAAATTCGCAAATACTGACGCGGTATATAAAAATTTTGTTAAAGAGATAATCCTAGATGCGATGAATTGAATCTTGAAAGATCATGGCTATCAGCATATTCTAATACTGTTTTACCAGAGTTCGACAACTTCGGTCATTTAGCCCACTAGAGGTTTGAGGAAAACAATGTGGGGAAATCTCCCTGAAAGCTACGATCACAGCCTTAAAATATATTCCTAATGTTTTCGGTGAATCAAAGTCCAAGGCAACTCATGTTCTGCAAGGAAAATGACACAATAGTCCTGCGTCGGAATACAAAAATATCTTGAGGTCGATAGCAAATCCCTACAGAATTTTTGAAGACAGTGAAATCAGTGGTGACAGTAACACACGATCTATTTTTTTTTTTATTTACAGGGCGGTGGATGAAAACCGCCCTGTAAATTTTTAAACAATCTTTTGCAAGCAAGTGACATAATATTTAACGTTCATTTTTATTTTAAGTGAGTAACGCAATAATACAATTAGGGAAACTACACGTTCAGAGTTTTATATTTGAAAAGTTTACTCACTTATCAAAAATAGCTAATTTAAGTAAATTTGAATATTGAAGTACTTGAACGAATGTTTGACTGGAGAAATAAGGAAGCATTTGAATACTGGCAAATTTTCAATTTTTTTATATTTTGAATGTTGTTACAGAAAAGTTTTCAAACACATTAAGAAATTAAATTCGTTTGGAAGTTATCACTGTCTGCCTGTAAAATATTCGCCGTTCTTTTACACGTCTGTTCCATCATTTAAAAAAAAACGCTATCAAGTTCTTGCATGCTGCAAGAAGAAAAGGATGAAAAGTATTCCTATATCATGATTCATATCTATACTAGCCTTTATATAATAAACCAACTGTGTTGGATTTCGTATAATTCAAATAAATACTCATACATTCAACTTTACAATTAGCAAGCTGGAATTAATGACAAAACCTGTCACACCAGCTTCGTTAATCGAGGTTTAGAATTTTCTCATCACTGATACACTCTTCATATATTTTTTAATCTGATGACCCGTCCATCTACTTGTTATTTTCCCGAGAAACAGCACTAAAGCAATACAGGAGAAATGGCTTATCTATTCCGAAGATTAACGTCCTTCGCTTTGAAGGGCAGTTAGCATATAAACTGTGCACGAAATATTTCACCGTAGGTCAAAAAAGGTTTGTGTATTTATGGTATTGGTTGAGTACCTCAGACGACGAACTGTTTCTTATCATGTTGATAGAGCGCTCTGAATCTGGTGATGAATTTTTTTCCCTTAAAGGGAGTGAAGCAGAGGAACGTGTTTAGAAACACGTACCAACAGAACACTTCAGAAAAGTATTGACGGATGTTGTAAGTACGTCTAAAAAAATATGAATATATTTATAAGTCTTGGCTAGAATAGCAGTTGCAAGACCTCTCTTGCAAGGCCTCTCAACCCGTATGATAATAAACTTCGATCTAGATTGAATTATAATGACAGAAAGGAGAAGTTTTGATTCGGGGAATTACTTATAAATACGTGGACAAAATCTTATTGACGAGCATCGATTTTGAGCACTCTAATCAAGAAGCCAATAAATCATTTTCCTCACGTCAATAATTTAGGATGCACGAAGTGGTATTTAAATATATAACTCGTTAATCTAACTAGGAAGAGAACTTTGTACATAATTATTAAGTAAGCATACCAGTAGGATAAACTTCCACCGTAACCCTACTCTTCAGACCTCTGTTACATAAAGAAGAAGAATGTCCTAATTAACTGTTGCTAAACTTGACAAATCAATGGTTTGCTAGTATGGAATTTTACTATGATTATTATTATAACAGTGCTAAATACAGAAAGCTTATCTACAAAGAAAATTGCCAGTCTGGGAACCTTGTAATCGGTGTCTCTTGCTATCAACAACCTCGGCGACCTTATCACAAAATTATCTGGGCTCAGAAGACAGTAAGCATAAAGTTCAACTGTCACTACGTGCAAGGAATAACTTTTAGGAGGCCATGATGGAAATTTACTATCTTCTTCATGCTATGGGTCTATCGTGTCGACATAAGTGTTGAGTTTGAATATTTCTTAATTTGTTATTGACTCTCGTTTTCTGTATAAAAAAAAAACATCTGTTCTTGCATCACCTACAAGATTATTCAGTGAAAGGATTTACAAACATAGATATAATGAAGACTGTTTGATTATATGTTATGAGTCTTATTGGTTAGCCAGTAGGGATAGTATTGTAGAAAGATGAACTTATATGGCGTTTAAATTTAATTGTAAATACAAACGCTTATCAAGCAGTTACAAAACAACTCTTCCTCTGCTAAATATTGGATGCATTAAATCAAAATAGTACTTGTGTCTAAAGAAACACGTGGAGTTCTAAATAATCGGGTGAAAGATTTAGATTTTGGATGGAAAATAAGCAGACCAGCTCCACAGAGATCAATGTGCTATGAATTTGAATTTGAAGTTATAAACCAGTAAGATCATATCGCCGGTTTTGTCTTTTGGTAAATAAAATCTTAAACCACCACCACCATACGAATCCAAATAACTCTCCTTTAGACCTAGGTTTGAGTCCCATCTATGATGCGAGAAGAGCTCTTTTATAAGAGCTCTTTTGTCATACACGGTACCCGAATCTAAGTTTTTCTTTTTTTTTTACCCAAGTGTATTGTTCTTTCATACTTCGCTCAAGCCGTACATTAATAATCTATGAATGTTTGTTTCTCAGTGCATTTTTTTTTGTAAAATACTTTTTAAGACATTTTTCAATTTAATACTCGAATGTGCTGGTGTTTATGGTCGGATCAGACAACACAACATAATACGGTTTGATTATCAGAAATAAATTGAAACCCTTTTGGCCAATTTATTTATATTAGCTTCCCCAGTTGGTTCCAATTCTAATAAATTTCAAAATGATGACCCAGTCTTCGTTTCAATTACAATTTGTTGAAAATATAAAAAGGGTTTCCATAACCGTTCTTAAGAATGACAAAGAAACGCTTGGTTTTTTCCTCCTTAAAATATTTCATATGTATATAGGGTGGTTAAAAATTCCACGTACAAACTTTGAGAGGAGGTAGAGATCATCAAAATCAACCATATTCACACAGGAAAGCATGACAGGAAATGTTACCGGAAGGTACTAACAGGGACACAAAGATACAGAAATAACACAAGGCAGTAAGAAGTGTAAAAAACTTTATTAGGCGTAACTGAACAGTTCAATAGTAGTTGAATACATAATATGGTAAACGAGGTGCATGTCTGGCATCTCAGCGTTCGTAAAACGACGCATGTTCTTCGTACGACGTCGAAAGCTTGAATGAGGAAGCCCCAATTGCTCATCTGGAGCGCTGGCGAACAGCGCCACCTATCACTTTTGGGTTGCGTTTCCGGTCATGCTTTCCTATGTGAATATGATTGATTTTGATGTTCTCTACCTCCCCTCAAAGTTCGAACGTGGAATTTTGAACCACCCTATATATTAACAAGAAACAGAACTAAATCTTGGACGAATACATAACGTTGAACAAATATCCTTAAAAAATAAAATAATTTAATTCACACCAGATATACGATATATGATACAAAACTGAATTGGACAACAGAAATTCATAAAGATCAATCATCTCCTCCATTCGTTTGATCATCTCTTGAACAAAAGTTGATAAACGAAGCTATTTATTTTTGTATCCATCGACCAAAATAAAAGTCAGCTATTATAGGGTAGTTGGACTTGCTATTCGTTTTTACTCTTACCTTCCTAATGGTTCAAAATCGTGATGCACCCACTGTCCGAGCGTGGGCCATCTTTAAGGCAGTACATCATCATCTCTGTACTCAACCTTGTGGTCTTCCTTAGAAAGGCCACAATGTATGAAATATAAAACTTTCCACAATGTCAATGTACCCTTCAGTGTTCATTTTTCAGGACACAACAATAAAAGATGCTAAGAAATGAGACAGCCTCTGTCGCTTAGTAAGTAATGGACGTCTGGTAGGAAAGACGTATATTAGACTGATGACTAGAACACGAAGGATCTTTATGAAGTTTCTTCAACTGAAAGTGATCATCTACTTTCGGCTAAATTTCGGACGGTGAAGGGGGTTTTCAAAACCCCCTTCACCGTTCGTCTTTTTACCCTCAGCCATTACCAAAAGCTGAACTCATGGCTAAGAATGATTTTAAAAGATATTCTGGAAATGATAAGCCAGCCAACGTTCATCTCGTAATCTTAAACTAATTTAATATCATTATTTGAATCAATAAAAGTTCCCCTTCTGCAAACAGTGAAAAGAAATGCATTTACCTTCCTTTCAGATTTTTCTGTACAATGCATATTTTTTTCATCCATGACCATCTTCTCTCATGACAGGAAATGTATAAAAACAGCACTCTGTAATGAATAAATTTTCTTGTAGAAAAACGATCAATTTGATTTTTTATAAGATATGATTTTCAAATCGCGTATTTCGTGAACGCATATCCCTTAATAACACGGAAATAAAGTATTTTAGTATTGATATTTTCTAAGAATTATTTTCATTCCAAACCAGATCGGCTCTCTCTCAATTATTACACAGAAAAATGTTTTTAAATTTTTAAAAGGCAGCTTTTAGGGGAAAAAATTGATTTCACACATGAGGCTCCATTATTCACATCATATCCAAGTAAACCATTCTTCTTATTATACTGGCGCCTTCATGGAGTCGGAAGACTCATCGCAGGAGATCCAATCTCTCATACCTCTCCTTAAACCCATTAACAGACAAATCACTCACAAATGACTCTGGCAACCCATTTCACTCATTCACAACGCTCCAAGCAAAAAATCTAGTCCTCACACACCCCAATAACCACACCTTTGTTCAACTCCCAGGGATGATCCCTTGTTCTGGTCCCTCTAGCCAAGTGCTGAAACATTTCCCCTGCAATCCACACACTCTCAATCTATCCTCATAGGGAACATTCCACAGGTCACTCGCCTCTGAATTCTCTCCGCCGTTTCCTTATCCCCAGGGGACCTGACTTGAGCACAGTAATCCAGATGTGGGCGTATCAAAGCCTTATAAAGAGGAATGACAACTTTATCTCTACTTGCTAATATGTTCTCCAATAGCCAAGTGATCTTATGGGCTTCCTTAGCAACCGCAGCAATATGTCTTCTAAACTTTAACTCTCTATCCTCCACCACCCCTAAATCTCTAGCTTCATCTATTTTCTGGAGTACATTGTCATCAATATGACACACAGCTTGTGATCTGTTTATCTCGAAATGCATAACTTTACATTTCTGCACATTAAACTGATACCCATTAATTTTTGCCAATATTGACAGCCTATTTAAATCGGCCTGCAAACTCTTCACATCGCCTTGATTGACTATTAGTCTACCAAATTTCGCATCAATACCAAACAACTGAATATTTCCTTTCAGGTTTTTTCCTATATCATTTATGTACAAATGATCCCAGCAATGGTCCTAGCATTGAAGCTTGCGGCACACTTCTAGTCACCAGTTTTCGCCTCTATTCTGCACCTCCATATACCACATTTTGATATATATATATATATATATCAAAATGTGTTACCCTATTATCAACTCTTACTCTATTATAAAAAGTTAGTAAATTACTAAAGCATGACCAACCTTCACGAAGCCATGTTAACACTCATACGGTATCGTATTTTTATCTACCCAATCTTCAATTCTCTCTGTTTACCAATTTTTCCAGTACTTTTACCACCACTCTTGAGGGACTGCTCGGTCTATAATTTGCGAATGCAGTCTTAGAACCTTCGTTATGCAAGGGAGTTTTTTGCCTTCTTTCCACTCCCTTGGAACTCTACCAGAGCTAAGACTTAAATTAAAGAACCTAGTCAAAGACATTGCTAGTTCCCTTGCACATTCTCGCAAAATCCTTGCTGATATCCTATCTAATCCCACGGCTGTGCTTACATTGAGACTCCAATATCCTAAAAACATCCAATTCTGTTCCCACTTTAGAGTATGTCACATAGCTTTAAAGCAGTAACCTCACTAGGATGATATAGCCTCGCAAAGTGGCCACTCAGTAACTCAACTATTTTATCCACTTCTGTCTCCTCGTGACCATCATCACTCATTAAGGTTAATCTTCCATAGTCGTTATTCCTCTTACTTGCCACATAAAAGAACTCCTTGAAATTTCCTTTCTCCTACTTGGCTATCTCATAATCTGATTTTGCCTTCTTTTCCATGCGGTTCACCTTTTTTTGCCTGAGCATTGTAATATTCATGAGTTTGCTGGTCACCTTTCTCTTTATATAACCTCCACAACCATTTCTTCTACTGCAGCTCATGCTTAATGATATTACTCATCCATGTAACTCCTACCTGATTAATCTTCCTTAGCGTAGGTATATAATTTAATACTGCTTCCTCTAGATCAGGGGTTCTCAAACTTTTTAAATTTTGTACCACATAAATAAGAATCAAAAAATATATGTACACACCATAAAAACATTTCTCGATTAAAAATCAATACATCCCAAATGGAGCATTTATAATCAAAGAATAAAACATTTTAAATTTATATTATTTATTTATATAATAAATAATTATATATACGTATTAATATAATAAATTTATATATACGTCACAGATTCGTGAATAAAACTTTTACATTATAATGAAATATAGCAAATGGTGGGTAATAACAGATGAGAAAATATTAAGGAGATTTATTATTGGTGAGGATTAATGCGACGAATGAGCCTGCTTCATTGTAACCAATTTCGATATGTCGGGCTTTATCTTCATTAATTTCAAACGTAAGTCATTTTTAAGTTGCAACCATGTCCTATATTTATTTTTAATTAATAGCATGGCTGAAAACCCAGTTTCGCAAAGATATGATGTGTTGAAAGGTATTAAAAATTTTATCGCTTTGTTGGAAATATAGTAATATTCATTACTATAAATCCGTAAATTAATTAATATAAATATAAATATAAATATAAAAAATATAAATGTCGGAAGTATACTTATATTCATCTCTTCTTTTTAACCAAAAATTGCATAAGGTATCTTTTTTGAACTCATTCATGAGATTTCTGTCATATGAAATATCTATGAGTTGATCTCTTTCTTGAATTCAAAAATTATCTAGCACAGTATCCGAAAAAGAAAACGGATCTCTTATCCACCTTTCATTTTCTAAATTTTCAGGAAAGTAGGAATGAAAATTAGTAACAAGTCCTATGCAGCGTTTTTCTATATCTTCAATTAGTTGTTCATTCAGTGACAGATCATTTTCCTGGAGCTACTTTTCTAATGTTGGTAATGTAGCAATTTTCTTCCTTTTCACGTCCTTAATTATGTATTCTAGTTTTTTCACAGCTGCATTTATTTTGTCATATACAGTAAAGACAGTTATATTGGAACCTTGTGAACTAGAATTCAGTTCGTTCAGTTTTCCAAAAATATCGGCCAAATACGCTAAACGTGATAGCCAGAGTTCGTCAGTAAAACAATGGCGGAGTTCAAATTTGAATTCTGACAGGAATATTTGGACCTCTGAACGTAATTTGAAGAGTCGAGTTAAAACTTTTCCCCTTGACAACCACCGCACTTCTGTGTGTAAAAGGAGCTTATTGTGGTTACTGCCCATTTCATTGAACAAAATTGTAAACAGTCGTGAATTTAAGGCCTAAAACAGTCTTTAGTTCTGTGGGCATTGCTTTGGTAGCTTCACGATGTATGCTGCAACGTGTAAACTTGTCATCTGATTCAACTTCTTTAATTTTGGCGAAACACCACCACGATAACCTGTTATTGAACGTGCACCATCAGCACACACTCCTACACATTTTTTCCAATTTATTTCATGGCCAGTGATAAACTCATTAATTTTCTTAAAACCTCTTCCAAATCATGTGGTATGATTTGGAAGAGGCTCGCAATATAAGAATTCTTCATCTATGACTTGTTCTCTTTCGTATTGAATATAAGCGCCATCAACTGTGCAAAGTTGTTTACGTCTGTACTTTCATCGAACTGAATTGCAAAATATTTGCTTTCCTTAATATTTTCGATTAGTGTTTGTTTTACTTGAGCTGCCATTTCGTTAATTCTTCGCGAAACAGTGTCATCTGACAAAGAAACAACATTCAACTTGGCTGTTGCTGTAGGGCCAAGAATAGACATCACAATGTCTTTGGCTGCAGGTAATATTAAAGTTTCTCCAATAGTATGTGGTTTTGCAGTTTGACGAATTCTCAAACTAACCAAATATGATGCTTATTGAACGTTTCTTAGTTTTCATTTCAGTTCGTTTTCTTTTAAAAAAATTCGAGAGGGTTACCTTTTAAACAGGCGTGTTTGTTTTGAAAATGCTGTAGCAGAAGCGATGGTTTCATCGAGTGATTTGAAAATTGTTCGTAACAAATAACGCACTGGGGCCTGGGGTCGTTTTCATCCTCGTTCCAAAAAAATCCATATTCCAAATAATTTTCATTATACTTTCTTTTAGCAGTATCACTTCGTTTTCTAAATGCTTCGTGAGATTCAGAATTAATGTCTTAACAGCGGTGTCAGCATAAATCAAAAACGCCACTCCACATTCATACGAATATAAACATAATATTTATTTTTAATATCATTTATGTTAAATAATAACTTTCCTTTATTTTTTTAACGGAATATCACATAATTATCTTAATAAAATACATTTTCACGTAAAATAATATATTACTTTTAAACTTGCAACAATCTATTGCTTTTGTTTTTCATTGTGTACTTTGTTTATTATAATTTTTTTATATACAAAAATACTGTTTCAAAATAAATATTAAATATGAAACCCTTATGACACGCTAATCGAGACTTCGCATCCGAAAATTCACATAAAACTGCAATAAAATTTATTTGTTCCTTTTATTCGATTCGCCAAGCTAAATTCTTGGTCTACTCGTTACAATGTTAAAATACATTTTTCTGAACATTTATTTAAATATTTTGCGTAAAAATTGTACCACCAAAAATAACGTAATGTACCATTAGTGGTACATGTACCACAGTTTGAGAAACGATGCTCTAGATGATCCTTAACTATATCCCATGATCTACTGACATTCTTACCCCTCCGGTGTTTTATGCCATGGTACAGATTTAAGCTTCTTCCTAAGAAGCTTAAATCTGTACCATGTAGTTTTACATAAACCCCTTTCTTGATAGAATAATCCTCATGTTTTACAATCTCCCAAGTCAAGACTGCATGGTCACTTTCACCAATTGGTGACAATGTGGTTTATGGATAGCTCCTTCTGATCCTGTGTGACCAGGTCTAATACTCTCCCACTCCTAGTCCACTCCATCAGATACTGCCTTAAGTAATTATCTCGTAGCAGGTGTAAAAATTCCATTTGCTTCCTTCCATGTGATCTTTCTTCCTTCCAGTCTATACTCCATAGTTGGGGTCCCCCATAATAATTTGGCTATGCATATCTTCCAGATCTGTGGAACTCCCTAACCTATAGAAACAATCAACTGCATATTTTGTCTTATTGGCCTTAATCTAAACACCAGATTGTTTCAAATGAGAAACCATTCTCCCGCCTGTCTCCTTTTCGTTTTGGCTGCAATTCATCTGCTATTATCTGCAGTACTTCTCCCCAATCCTGTCTTCCATGAAAATATTGAACCCTTCACATTCAATCCCTGTAATTCCATCATCTGCTGTTATCCAAGCCTAACTAATGCCCATAACTTTTGGCGAGATTGCACTAACCAATGCCAAAAATCTCTCTCTGTTCCTGATATTTCTGGCATTAGTATATAGTATATATTAGTATATACTTGTCCGCGCGGTTAGCCTAGTGGCTATGCGCAACCATATGTCTGGGGAAGTAGTGTCCTAGGTTCGATTCCCGTCGAGGACGTGAGGAGCTCAAGGATATTCCTCAGCCATAGCCAAGTTAGCCGGTCTTGGGCGTGGACAGCAGGGTTCTCCCCCTCCCAGTTTATCTGGGGTTTTTCATCCCGCAAGCAAGCAAACCGGCCCGGTGAACATACGCGAATTACAGTCATGAATATCGTCCTTAGGGGATGTAGCAGAGGAGTGGCGACCCGGCTGCATTAATACGCCAGAAACCCCTCATTAGGAGGGGACTCAACCCGTCCTGGCCGGATGAGAAGGAGAGGAGAGAGAGAGGTATATACTTAGTATATAGAAACTGTAGCATCCCTTTAGTTCCTCGCCCACCTTTACTTCCTGAACTGACTACCTTATTCAATATTTTTGTTTGAGAGACTAGATTCCTCAGTTGGTCATTCTCACACTCCCTTACCTCATGAGTGCTTCACACAAACTCACTGGCTTCCAACCTAATTGCTTAAGTTTCCCTGAATGTGCACGTCAGCATGCTCGGTGAACAAAGCTCTCTCCAGACACCGAACACCAAAACCATTTAGATGCACTCCACCAACATTGTACACATCCCTCTTTCCGTCAAACACGGACCACAGATCAATAAATCCACATCATTGCTTCTGCACAACTCGTATAGGCTTACTGGCTATCAGCGCCCGCCCCATCCCCAGTTCTTCTATCATAGCGTGATAGAAGACTTACAATCTTCACCTTCTCGCTCTTCAATATTGCCTCTGCTAACAACTCCTCTCTCACAGAATACTTCTTGCCTCTAATATATGCAAGAATACCAAGAAGTACTCTTGCCCTTTCCCAATATTAGTTGCAGTGTGTGGTTAATATTGGGAAATTCTTCACCCGGGAAACAAGATTTTGTCACACCTTCGTTAAGTACTCCCCTGATCATTGAGTCTCCATACATAATTTTCTCCTTAACTTGTTTTTCTTGTTTATTCGGCCGGTCTTTATTATTTCTTCGGAAACCTGCTTCTTTGTTGCGTTCTCGTCATCTAATAGACACTCATCTTTGAAACACTTAATACATACTTTCTCTCAAGTTTTACTTTACCATCCGCATATTCATTAACTTTCTCGACGAATACATTTCTCTCTCTCTCTCTCTCACCACACCCATCCATCCACCCACCCACCCACACACACACACACACACACACACACACACACACACACACACAGCACAGACTAAAATATCGCAATTCAAATCGCCGGACAACGTGGTCGTTGCCACCAGTTCCACGCGGACAATATCAAAATAAATGTTATAAAGACAGTAAATACTTTAAAAACACAAAATCTACATTAATATACTAATGAAAAGAAAACACAATAAAACAGATAAACATCACCAGTTTTATAGAATGCTAAATTGCACGACCACTCACAATAACCTCGAACCCACTATCCTCTATGACTATACTCTCGACGGCAAGTAAACGAACCACTGAACTCATCTTAAGCAGAAATCTCAGCAGTTATGCAATGTTTTCACTATCTCATTCGCACTGAATACGGCATAAACTCATTTCTTCCTTCTTTCCAACCAAAAGGCTCATCTAAACCAATAGCTACGAAGGCTCTGACAACAGGAACTAAGAGCTATGAATCTGGCTCCATAGCAAAAGTTGCGTAGAAACTAGGTAAAATTTTGTGGCAGTGGTTTAGACAGATCTAACAAAAAAATAAGAAGGTTCGTGTGATTAAAAGAAACTTCAATAAATCCTTTCTTAAGAATTTAAGAAACCTTTTTCCTCTTGCGACGGCGCCTACTGCAATATGGCTGAACGAGCGCCCTTATTAAGCCCTACCGTGAGACAGGCTGCCTCTATGCTACACCCTGTCGACGGTACTGGAAACCATCGAATTGAAATGTTTCATTTAAGGTTCCTAAATGATTTCATGGATTATTATCCCTCCTCTCCGCGTATTTCAGCTAGAAATGTTATTCCGTAATATCGAGCTACAATAAATGGTCATGGAAATATTTCGAAGAATTTTCAGATCTATATACCGCCGCTGCCCAATTTACGTAGAATAATGAGGTGCTAAACTGCCAGTTCTGTTATCTATATTAAATAATAATAATAAAACTATATCTCGTAGTTGTTTATTCCAAAGATAAACGAAACCTAAAATTTTTATTTATAAAAAAATTATTCATCGAAAGAAAAATAACGTTTTCATTTTTTTTGAATTATTAATTTGCAAGGAAAAATTCCTAGTCTTCTGTTTGAGATTGTTTCAAAACAACAGGTAAACTTCGTTCACATTAATGTTTCTGTTTGTTTTATACATTGTATTGAAATATATGAAAATTGGCTGTAAGTCATGCGCAGAGCCCTTCAGACTGCTTGTTTGAAACGAACTTAATGTACGCTTGCGCTGATTACAAATAACAGAAGTTAATTTTCGTTGGGCTTAGGTAGAATAGCATCACTGACGCTAATCTGAGTGAATGGGAGGGGTTCGAGTTTTTGTTACTAAATCTTTTTAAAAAAAGATTTACTAACAAACGTTTAGTACCAAAATAGGCGAAATTTTAAACCTGGAGGAGCCGAAAACAAGCTGATAATTACATTAGGCAGATAAAATGGAATAATAATATTTCGACGGTGTAAGCGACAGCCGTCACTCATCCCAGCTGGATATATGGTGCGTTACAATGATAATAATAATAATAATAATAATTAAACTAAAACAACAACTTGCGAGAGACACAGAAATTAATGTTATGATTAAACCTACAGGAAATAATGTTTTATTGATCAAAATCAGGGTCCCCTGGACCACAGTGTATGTGGTCCAGGGGACCCTGATTTTCAATGTGCTGCCATTTCTTGTGTACAACAAATTGTATCCGGTGTGCGACATGCTCTCTACAGCTGAGCGTAAGGAGTCGGATTGGATGTTCATAACATCCTGTTTTATGTTCTCTTTCAAGACATGCAAGTTGGGAACGCAACCAACATACACAACGGATTCCAAATACCTCCCCCCCACAGCCAAACGTCACATGGAGTGATGTCCGGGGATCGAGGCGGCCATGCCGTCGGAAAGAACTGACTGATAACCCGCTCATTACTGAAATGCTGGCATAAAGGGTGCTGTACTGAACGTTCAATGTGTGGCCGTGCTCCATCCTGCATAAAAATTATGGAATCCAAACAATGTCTTCGCTGCAGTGCAGGAATGACAAAATTTTCCAGCATTCGTCGATAAACCTCTCCAGTAATGGAGCAGGTTACAGGACCTGTAGGGGTAATACGCTCAAAAAAGTATGGTCCTACTATGAAATCGGCTGTGAAGCCACACGGTTACTTTTGGAGAACGCAGTGGTATTTGCTGGATCGCTTGGGGATGTTCAGATGCCCAAATTCTGCAGTTGTGAGTGTTGACCGACCCATTCAGATAAAAATGAGCCTCATCACCCCACAATATTCTCCAAGGCCAGTCATTGTCGACCTCCATTTGAGCAAGAAACGTTAGCGCGAAGGTCATGCGCTTATCATAATTTGCGGTAGTTAGTGCTTGCACACGACTGAACTTATACGGATAGAAGTGAAGCATTTTCCGTAAGATTTTCTAGACTGTACCATAAGCCACATGAAGTTTGCGAGCTATGGCATGAGTACTTGGTCCAGTACTGGTCCCTGTGTCGTCGAATACCGCAGTAGCAACGTCTGTTACTTCTTGCACTGCTTTCCGTCCTCTACCAGGTCGAACTCCTAGTGATCCAGTTTCTTCAAACTTCTTAATCATAGCTCTCAGTGTTGCAGCTGACATAAGACCTGTACACAGGTTATGAAGCCTTCTAAATTCCCGAAGAGCCGCTACAGCATTGCACTATTTAAGGTAAAACAACTTAACAAATAAAGCACGCTGAGGCTAGGTAGGATTTTGTGATATATTGAACACAATTCGTCAGTCATTCGAATAACTGCCTGAACCTTCCCAATCCCGTTTTAAGTGGAATTGGCGGCGCTGCTTTCTTGTACGCACAGTAAAATTTGCATAATCCTTTTTACCTGCGATTACTGCAAATATTTGACTGCTTTCGGCTGCACCACCGCAAAAATTTCCCCTGTCGGCGACTTTTGGTACTAAATCTTTTTTGCGCGGAATTCATCTCCCCATGCCTTCGAAAGTCTCAATATAAAATGTGGTCTCATTCCGTGTATTAGTTTTAGCTACAGATACCTAAAAAAAAGGGAAAGTTAATTTATTGCCACCCTGTATAGGAATGAATTTAATCCGATTATCCATTATTTTGATTTTTTCCCACTAAACGCACTTTAATCAGTGTGTGAAAAATAGTTTTATATCATGCAAGACATGTTGACACAGATTCGCTCCCTACAACATTTGAAATATTTCAGAGAAAATTATTACAAAATAACAAAAGTAGCTATTTTTTGTATTCATTTTCTATCAATATTTCGAAGGGAAATTCAGGATTTTTTTTTCTGACTCTTAGTGAAGTGCGTCGAAACTTCTACATATGAAAGCAGATAATTATCAAAAAAAGCTTCACTAAATGTGTACATAATTTCGTATCTCGTTCTGGTAATTGACACCGTTTTAATTTGCAACGTCACTTTTGACATTGCATATTTGATATTCATATATCATGATTAAAACAGAGCAATGGACTCTTCCAGACTGCATCTTGAACTTAAAAAATAAAAAAATTAAATCTAATGCTGGCTTGAAATATCGATTAGTTCTGCGGCCTTGCAATGTGGCATAAAATCAGTTTATTACGGAACAGTATTTTCCCGTTATTATTTCTGCCAACGAATAGTTCCTTAAATATCAGTTTATCGGCTACTTCAGATTAAGATTTAATAAAATTAATTCCAATCCTGTTTTAAGCAAATCATTTAAGTTTTTTGGCTATATGGAATCCAAGATTAACTTATGCAAGGGCTAACGAAGGAAGTGCATGCCTGATTAAGTTTTTTTTTTTTTATTTCCATAGAAATTAAAGATATTTCTGTATCGGAATTACACCATCTATGGACAATTCAGCTATAATCGCACGTAATGTTCACGAGACCTCTGATGTCAAAAATATTCAGAGGTTAAGCTGAGGTTAGTACAGCTACCTCGAAAACGTGCAACAGATCACATTCGGATAACTATGTAGGTCTTTCACACCGCCAGACGTCTCCACTTGCATAAACATCGCACGTGCTGCTTGTTGTCAAGGTATCGGATGATGATCTAATTCTCCCCCTGCGCACCACCCACCCACGAAGTCTATTATGTAAGAAATCAGAGTCCACTTACTAAGTGGCTATATAAAGTTTTCAAAAATAACTGAAGTGAGCTCCGCATCTTCTGGCAGCAAGATGTTGTTCAGCTTCCTGTTCTCCGTGGCGGCAATTTCCGGTATGTTATAGCTGCTTTTTCCTCCTTTCTTGACTTTGAATTCGTTGAAATTTTGATGTAAAAGGAAAATATAGTAATCTACTCTTTCTAAAAGGGCAAAGATTTCAAGAATACTGCATATTTGTTCATAGAACTGCAAGGAAAATCTTTTTAGAAGGCTAAAATGTTTTAAAAGGAATGGATAGCTTACAAAGTTGTAAAAACCCTTCGGAATGACTTGCCTCTGTATTTCCTACATTACTTTCAGATTAGTGGGAACCTTTAAATCTCATTTTTATAGAAGAACGAGATATTATCTTAAGTAGTGCAATACTAAGGCGACTCATGAAAGGCGTGTAAGTGATCAGTGACTTTCGATGCTTTTAAAAGAGTGATTAATTTTAATTTAGCAAGTATTTAATTCATAAAAGCAAGCGAGTCGATGTATTTCTTAGCATATTAATTTAGAAACGTGAAAATGTCCAAGAAAATGTGTCCTATAACAAAAGAAAGTTGTGCTCACTTTAAAATATATATATAAAAAAAACGGAATCTTTTTAAAAGGAGACACACTTACCTAATTGCAATTAACCTCCACTCCCATTAAATTTCAGAATAACCTGAACTCTGAATGCGTTCTACAGAGTTTCTAGTCTATGCCGATCAGTCACGATATCTTATTGCCAACGTCCATTTGAGAGTTGGAGTTAGAATAAACTGTTCGACAACAAGTCCAGTGGCAGTCCAATCTCAGACAAATACGATATGATCCCACGCTATAACAGCTCTTTTCCACTGCTTATTTGGGCACAGAAACCTCGTGATGTTCCTGAGCTATTTCAGATTATTTGTGCTTTGTGATATGCACACTGTCCTGCAGAAAGTAATAACCAGATTAATAAGCTGCGGGCATGAGATTAAGCTTCTTCACTAGCTTACTAAAACTAGGATTCTTTGCTACAAGTACTAACTTTTTCTATTCTTTTCTATCTTGAGGGTTGCCAGTCCAGTATTCCCATCTCGGTTAGGTCTTTTAGGATGTTATCTTCCTTATTTTACGTTTGTTTGCCATCAAGTCAAGCTTCATCTTGAATGCTTGTTTTAGCCATTCTCTCCTCACCTATTCTTCTCCAATGTCCAGACCATCTCAATCTTCAAACTACAATTTCATCAGTGGGGATCTATAGAGGTTGTATAGTTCTTGATTATGTGTTCTTCTCCATTCGCCTATTTTGTTATCTTTTAAAGGTCCAAAGACTTTTTCTAAGGTTTTATTTTCAAGGATCTGCAACAATTTTGCATGTTGTTAGGCTCCAGTTTTCAGTTCCATATAAAACAACAGGTCTAATGATTGTATTTTATATTTTTAATGCTGTTTGAAAGAATTTTGGAAGAAATTAAATGATGTTATTATCTCGAGTAATTAATGTTTGAAGATATTTAAAAGAAGTAGCATTTTTAAAATTCAGTTTATCGATGATAAACTGGCCATTTTCCTCTTGATTGTGATTTCTGCATATTCCTAAATAATCGATTTTTTTTTGGTTGATTTGTTAGCCTACTTTTACAGCAGAAATTTTGGTTTTCGGAATTAGTCCTCAGCATTTCACCACACTAGGTAGAGATCATCTTCATATCTTAATATTTTATTTGTGTTATATTCTAGAGTTGCTCTAATACATTTTTCTAAAGCTAAATTAAATAGGATGGGTGAAAGGGCATCACCTTGCATCAATCTCGTCTTAGCAAAAGGTTTAGATCTAATTCCATTAGCTAGTACCATGCTTCGGGAGTCGGTGGTGCAAATTTTGGTTACATTCATTATCTTATGAAGTATTCCAAGTTCGTTTTATACTATCTCAAGTCCCCTATGAATGCTGAAAGAGGTTTTTCTGAACTCTCTTAATAAAATATGGAGATACTGATTATATTCCTACTTTTTCTCTAATGTCTGTCTAAGTGTAAATATCTGATCAACTGTGGATCTAATTCTTCGGAATCATACATGATATTCATTTATATTTTCTTCCGCATACGGTAAGATTCATTTTGACATATTGGATGAAATTTTGTTGACTAGACAGGATCTCTTTCTCTATCCTCTATGTGTGTAATTTCACATTCTTTTATTTTTATTTCCTTTTATATGCTTTTATAAAAATATCGCCAATTAGCGATTTTTTTCTCTATTGATATGCGACATTATCATGTTAAAAAATTTACCAGTTCATGTATTCCTGTAGTTAATTCATTACCAGAATTGCTTTATCCTCCCACTTTGGCTAATGAAAGTTTAAATATTTCTGGGTACCAACTATTTGTTCATAATTCTCAGCAGTTTCTCTATACCTTTTAGCTGTAAGTTCCTCTCTAGTAGCTCGTGTTTATCCATTACTATCGATAATTGATTATTGTTGTTTAGATAAAAGGAAAATATGCAGTAAGAAGAGTCAATTCATCAGGATATTTCCATGTTTATTTCTTTATATTCTTCCCGATAAACAGTGTTGCTATTAAATTTCTAGATGCCGCCAAATTATCAATTTTTTTCTCTATTGATATGTTTCTTCGTAAAGGCTTTGGCTTCTAATAATTTTATACATTTCATTTCAAAAATTTGCACTGATTCTCTTAATAGGATAAGTATGTGTGTGGAATTTCTTTGAGTGTTAGTTCCAATTTTTCTATAAAACTTATCTTTTGTTTCCTCTTCTGCAGCTTCTATGGATTCATATACATTAATGAAATTTATCTCGAACCATTATAAGCTTAGCCTGCTTATTTTTATTTTCTTTCATTAAAAGTCTCAAATTGAATCAAAGATGACCCAGTTTTTATCTGATAATGAAACCTGTTCCGAGCGCGTACTTATATGAGTTGTTTCCACCATAAAATAGTAAAAAGTTGTCTTCTTGAATTACTTCTCCCTCCATTCGTCTCTTGTATTACTGTCATATCCATTTCATATCTATTTAATTCAAGAGTAAGTTCCTGAAGTGCTCCAGAATTATATTTATACAACCCTCTCATGTTTTATTCGGAAGCCATTATTCCAATGCATAGATCGATATCTGTTTAAGTCTGTCCATTGAAGAATACTTAGTACTTGTTTTGTGAACAGTAGATTTTTTACTAGATGGAGTTGTCGGCCCCACGCTCAACCCTCAACTCTGAGGATCAAGGTGACTCTCTTCATTCGAACCCTCCACTTTGAACTGTCCGGGTTGAGAGCAATACTACCGCTGGTATAGTTCACGGGATCGGACATGCAAGCCTTTCCCCTCACGATGACAAGGTGGAGACTATCGCAGTTATGCATCTAGTAGTTAAAAATATTCAAGTAGGCTGCGATATTCGAAGCTCACACCATCATAATCAGAAGATCTAAGGGTTCCAAATACTCTTCACATCATCACCATAATCATGGAGCACCATGAAATTTGCCAACTGGCTGCCATTGATTCATGATTTTTTATCATATCCTGGCAATGCCATAATTGGAACCGGAATTTCTCCGACCTGAAGAGTTTGATATCGGCGTTCAACGTATCCGTTGTATACATAGGCAGTGTATTTTCTGCCGAGATATATATACTGTATATATATATATATATATATATATATATAAAATTGCCATTAAATTTCTTTAACTTACATTTTAATTACTTATTTTATATTTTTAAAAAATATCGTGTTTCTAATTGAATATTTTGTTTCTTTCCAGCCTGCGTTTCTGCATTTGGTAAGTAAATTCTGAATTCTCTAAATAAATGTGCCGTTTAGATGTTAATACGATCAGTAATTTTGCAAAGATTTCTTATAGTTTGCTTGAAGTTTAGCCATTAAGACAATAAAATAGCTAAGCATTTCTCTTAGTAGGAAAACAGATTACTATAAAATAATTCAAAAGCTAATGCATACCGAATTATGAATACTTCGCAGTCTTACGTGGATTCATTTATAACAAAATAAATTAAAAAGAAGCGAATAATCTACATATGATTATTATCTTCTATGGAAAGTTAACACTACTCAAATTCGTGGTGTACTTTTTATGTATCTCATACAGGAGAGGTCGAAGGACCTATTAATCACATCCGTGCAGTGTGGTGAGGGTAGGTGAAGATTGAGACAGAATAGATATTTGTAAACAATTTATGTTCACATATCAACATGAATGGTATTTGAACCGTTCATATTCTACGAATGGCCGTAAGGCATCAAAATATCGCCCATTTCAAACATCATGTATTTAAAGATCTTCGCAAGAGAATCTAGAAATAGAAGGCGCGTAGTCGTTCACTGGTTGATCGATAGATGGTGCTGGGCTTCATGGCGCTATTTTCACTACATTTTTGAAATATGTTAAAGAATGATACAGAATTATTAGTGCTGGCAAAAATAAAATGTTTGGAGGATAATATTTTGCAGACAACAATAATTTGTGCTCGGTTATGAACCATGCGCAAATGTAAACACAGGAAATATAATATAGTTAAAAACAAAATCAAAGCAATGGCCATATTACCATGCTTGGTAAACACGGATATCAATACAAAGATGATTCTTTTTTCTTTTTTTTTTCTAATTTTGATATCTTTAACATTTCATAAAATTACCATTAAAAATCATTACTCAACAAAATATAAGCCGAAATACTGTATGATCTTGATGATTTCCCTACAAGCAGTCGCGATCGCTCAAAGTGATCGATAAACTTTCAGGTTGTCCTTGACATGGAACAATCGTCCTGGAGACCAATTCAACACAGACATCGGTAGCATTTCAATTTGAGCTTGTATTAGGATCAAATTTGTAAGAAGTATTACAAAAATGTTTTCCACGCGGGCGAAGAAAAAGATAGCATAGTTTCGATTTCAGTGCTGAGTTTCGACCAACAGACTAACAGCTCGTGTCTTCAAATTAGTCTCGAATATTGGACGCAGTGTTGGAAACATATTTCTCAAATTGGCCTTGAAAATACTTGTCACGGCATTCTAACTTAGTAATAATGATATGAGTAATTTTGGTCTTTTGCTCTACTGATAATTTCTAAAAACCTCTTCTAAGATGATTTTAAGCATTTGTACTACATAATGAAAGCCTCAGTTAAAAACAAAATGTCTTCGTTTACCAAAGAGAATACGAGTTATTGTTTCTAATCCTAATTTCTTAAAATTGTCGTACAACTTGTCTGCATCTGCCCGCTTCCCTCAGTTTGTTGTACTTCTTGTAGACAAGGTGATAACGAAAATACTTCAGACAACTGTAGCCATATCGTGTTCCTAATTCTAACTAGTATTCACATGTATGTAATCGTATGTCAGATATTTTACCGTTGATGTTTCCAAACTGTGAGATTTAAAAAAAAAACAACTTAGAAACTATACTTGTTGTGTGCGAAAAACCAATTTTGAAATCGTCCTGTCGGCAATAAGTCCTGTTTAGATCTTATCAACTGGAATCGAACCTATAAGTCTTTCCCCGTGTAGGCTACAATCATTGAAATTCTCATGAGAAATGGCATTTCACGAATGCAGAACCACTTTATAAACAAACCATATATATTGTTTCCCTAGTAAGAACCAGCTCTTCAGTTGATATAAAGAAACTAGATTAATGCTTGTAAAAATAACATCAATCCTATAAAATCTCGTTTTGTATGTACCAACTGAAAATAGTAATAAATAAATAAACTCAATAATTGTAATCACATTCCTAAAAACAGTTTGAACATTGTTGTTTCACAGAACAGAGGCACAGGAATGAAGGAAAAAAACAAGAAGTTGGTTCAATAAGTTTGGAATGGAAATGTGAATGGAGGCTGATCAGTAGTTGTTCCAGTTCTTACATGATTAGAACAAAATGGAGGAAAGGAATGGCTTCCAGAAAATAGTTATAAAAAGACAATGCAGAACGTGTCTATGAGAAAGCAATTGGAGTAAATATTTGATGGATAGGAACCATCTGTTAAGTTGATTGCCTTCTTTATAGAATCGAGCATTGGGTATGCCGCTCTAAATGCGACAACAATGTTATAAGATCAGATGGTTTGGGGATTTATGAAGTATTAACAGTTGTGTAGACTAGAAATAGTGTTTTGAAAGAAACATGAAACCAAGTTTTTGGAGACTGAGGAGACAACGGTTGCGGTGCATTTGTCAGGATGCACGAAATAAAAGTAAGCCAAAAAAAAATGAAATCTGATCTTGGAGATCGAAACATTACCAGAAGTAGGACTTAGGGAACAAAGGTATTTTTTTCGAGGCAATAACAAAGTTGTGTTTTATAGAACTGAAATATATTGCAATTCTTATAACTCCACTTGAAAATAGTGAGCAGATTTGTGATTTTAAGAAATTTATGAAATATCTTAAAGCTTGAATCATTCGAGTACTGGAGCGTACTGTCCTTAGCCAAACTAAGGTTAATATTCGAAGATACTGAGAGAAGGTTGAATCTACAGGAGGAGATGAAAGTGCTGAGCAAATAAAGGGCAGGTGGGAGAGATAATGGGCTGGTAACAAGGCCTCAATGCTACGGATCAAAATCAGACGCCTTAGAAATGTCGAGCGACCATGAGTTTCTCCATAGATTATATCAAAAGCTAGTAAGTTGGCCAAGGAGGCATGCTTTGAAGCGAGAGCGGCGGAGTCAATATATTAAAATGATTAACTGCACTGGTGTTTACATTTTAATATATTGACTCCTGAATAGAGCACATGTGGACGATTGTATGAAAAGCTAAATAAAGTTGGTGTTCTGGCACTATTTCCAAGTCTTTTCCTTTTTATGTCTTTAGGTTATGACCGCAATCTGGAATACGTATACAAATACAAGGGGTATGTATTCTCAGGAGTACCGGAGCTTAAACCACAGTATGCCGCTGCAGCTTATGATGCGGAGGTCATCGTTCAGCCAAGAGAAACTTACTGGATTGTAAAAGTAAGTTACTGTCAATCGAAATCAGCTTTAATACTTTCAAAAAATTAACATTATCTATATATTAAGATAAATATGCTAATTAACAAAACTTAACAAAATTAACTGTAAATTATTAATTGTAGAGTCGTCTACACTCGGATGGCTGAACAGTAAACAAACATATTGCTTAGTTTGAGAACTGATATTACATTCACCTAATACAGTATTATAATTCTTCACGGAATTTGTGAATATTTCAAAGGATCTTTGTAAATATTTAACAGTTATAATAGGTCAATTATCATTATCATATCACAGTGTATCATTCATTAAATGGTTTATCTATAATTACATGCACAATCCAGTTCAAATGCTTATTTCAATGAACTTTTCTTTTTCTCGCCATTACTATAACCATTTTAAATAATATCCATTTTTTCCAGTTGCACGACGTTAAGTTTTCTCATCTGAATGATGTCGTTCCGGACTTCGAACACCATGTTTTCACGTACCAAGAGGCTCAAGGTACTCCCCTTGAGAAACCACTGAAGGTGTACTTCGAAAACGGACTGGTAAGATGAAAATATCCGTGGTTTATAGAGTAAATTCGTATTAAAACATGATTATTATCAAAAGACGTCTGAAGAGAAAAAAAACATTACGGTTAAAAACATTTTATGTATTTAATTGCTTTTGCTGTTCATGTTGTTGCCAGCTTCCTTCTGAGGAAAAGAATGACCAATTCCGAATGAATCTATCAGCTTAAACTTCAAGATCTGCCTCATAGTAGTGAGTTTTTGTTTCATTCTTACACACGAGAGGTTGCAGATCCTACACCAAATTGGTGCCATGGTGGGATTACCACATAGAAATCCGTCAAATTCCTTCTGTCTTAACTCTACTTCAGTATAAACAGATGAATAATCAGATGTTACATTCATAGCTTATTATATCTTGTGCTATCAGCAATCAATTACATTTCTCTATATACATCATATATAGAAAGTAATCGGGATTCAATGAATCGATGCTCATAGAGGGAGGTCATATATCACCCACACCAGCTGTCATACCTTTTCCTGAATTCATTCACACTGAAATATAAGTCATAATAGTTTAAAAGCTAGATTTTAAATCCTAAATGCAACTTCAGGTTTAACATAAAAAAGTCTACATAAGTTCCTAGATAAATAAATACAGGACAGCCGCGAACGACATGGTTAACAGTCTGTGCTAAATTGCCTCAATCGCAACATGGAGTATCTGTGTTTGTATCTCCCATGTCCTGTTTGTTCCGGTTAAGTATAGACCATAATTATCTTGGAAGATCAAACTCCTTTAGTGTAGATTTTAGACCAGGAATAATGACATGTAAAACTTACAAGTCAAGTTTCTAAGTTAATGTGATGTCAAAGACCCACGTGCAACATATGCATAGCAGTTCTCCAGGTTGGTCGTCTAAACATATCTCCGAGCTATGTGTAATATGCTTTCATAAACAGGCCAGTCACTGATCTCAAGAATTTTATTCATTTCACAGGTTGTCTAATCTTTTACTTCCACAATACTTACTTGAAATTTACTACATTTAAAATCTTAATTTATAAGGCTGATATAAAACTTTTACCCATTCAAAACATTTTTGGAATCCCAGAAGGTGGGTATCAAGACACACAGTTTGAAATCTTCTAAGTCATGTATGTAAAGTAGGATTCATGCCAGGAAAAGAAAACAATGGAGATCCATTCTAGAAAAAAAGTTTCCTACTAACTTTGTTTAAATAATTTTCGATATTCATAAAAATATTCGATAAACCTTGCATTTCTCATATATCCCTAACCGTTGAAAATATACTCTTCGTGCAAGATCTGATTTTTCATGGACTATGTTACCTTCTATCTTAGAATATTGTTTTGAAATAGGGGAAGTGCACCCCCAATTTTTTAATGCTTTACACTGCACAGAAGTAAAGGCGATTTGGTTAAGTGGTGTCTCTGCTCACAGACTGTCCCCCACCCACCCACGCACATCAGTATCTCATGTTTCCATTCTTCTGTTGATATTTTCATGGGCGCTGTTTCACTAAACTGGCTGACACAATTCCTCCACTTCCCCGCTGACCCATAAATACACAAGCAACTGCTATTCAACACCCATGCACTCTCCAGCTCCAAATATACTGAACGAATTTCTCAATCTTCTCTTTCATACTTTCTATCTCTGTGCTCTAAAACATTCTCCACACACTTTTTGCTAAGGACATCAAACTCCAGTTGTTCAATAAACATTCAGACTCCTTCTTGACCATTTGCCTACACATGGCATCGATGTGCTTGTAGGATTCGAAATCAATCTCATCTCTATTTAAGATGAGATTGATATAATAAAAAATTATAATGCATAGCCTAGAAATGAGCATCAAAACAAAATAAGTAAATTATGCACTAATTAATGACAAAATTAAATGATTTCATTTATATGTGAATATAGGTTAAGAAGTACCAGGTCCAGAAGGATGATCCGGAGTGGTCCGTAAACGTAAAAAGGGGATTTCTCAACTTTTTCCAACTGAATTTCGAGAAATTGAATCCTGTTATTGTTCGAAATAAAGAGCACGTGTACAAACCCGACCCATACTCCAATTACTACAGAGTGATAGAGGTATGTATACTACTTTAATGTATTATAACAGTAAGAAATTAAAAAAAATGAAAACTTTTCTTATAATCTAATACCAGACTTGCCTTTTAATGTGATTTAAAATATCTTGCGCTACCACGTCGCTGTTTTATGCACATTCCAATAGTGTACTTCTAAACATTATTATGCTTGGTCTGACCTATGTTCTCGTCATCCATAAGTCTACCCATCATTGGCAGAAATGAACTGCCGATGATGACAAAGGATAAGACAACTACCAAGATAACCACTTTACCAAAGTCAGAATAGTTCCATCTACTCCCTTTGGGAATAAAAAAAAGCGTTATTTTTTATTTCAAACTTTATAATGTCCACAAATAATTAATTCTCAAATACTTCTGGCTATGAGAATATCATTCATGCTACAATGAATACAAAATTATAAAGTTTGCTTAAAAATAGACACACGAACCATTAAGGGGAAAAAAAGTTACAAATAAGTATTGTCATCTTTCATAATCATAGTAAAACTACAAGAGCAAACCTGAAGAAAGACAGCAAAGAAATCATTTTTAGTATCCGAAGTCTACTACCGCATTCTCTTGTATAATGTAATAACCTAATCTGGAATTTGCATTTAATCATGTATTTAAATAACATCTTTATTTAGAAGCAAAAATGTATCTCTGCTATCTGCTGCCTGACCTTGTATTGATTATCAAAGAGCCATTGCAAGTGCAACCCGAGACGGCTGGCTGTCTCCACCTGATAAAGCAGTAGGCTTATGCTGTCCTTATCTACACACTATGTCCAAAAAGACACGGAAATGTTTTGGACAGAGGGTGTTCCAACATTCCGAAAATATAAGAAACTAGTGGCGCCACCTGTTGTATCTTTTTGTTGTAGAAAGCGGCAATCTTCAATAGTGTTGTGTCAACTGTTTATGACATTTGTGTTTCATTAGAAGCCGCGATATAGTGCAAAGAGTGACCGGGTGTTTTGAGGAACGGTCGGTCGTCACGATATTCATGGCGTATGTGACGAATTCTTGCTAACAATCGCTTCAAACTTCGAGATAACATCCACCATTGACCGTTTGGCCAGGCGGAACGAATTCTTTGTGGATAATACCCTTGGAATCGTAGAAACAAATCAGCATTGTCTTTACTTTTGACTTCTCCAAGCGACTTTTTTTCGGATGAAGGAAGTTTGAGTCCTTACGAGCAGTTTTCATGAGGTCCTTGCAGTGTTCGATTCGATACATTTTTTGGTCGTCGGTCAACTTGTGGGGAACAAATTGCAACTTCAATTTACGAACACCCAAACTCTCGGTCAAAATGTTGTGCACAGTTGATTTTGGAATCCCCAATTTATCTTCAATAAATCTCACGGACGATTTCTGGTTTTCTTTGATGAAATCACGTACTTTTTGGACGTTAACTTCGCTCAATCCAGTTTTTGGACGGCCCAGCTTTTCGTCGTCCTCAAGCGTTTGACGACCACTTTGAAATCGCTTAAACCACTCATAAACTTGAGTACGGGATAAGCATTCATCACCGTATGGTTTCTGAAGCATTTGATGCGTTTCCGTATACCTTTTACCAAGTTTAACACAAAGGTCAAACGCAGTTCTGTGTTTCAAACTCATTTTCCGACCGCTCGTCAAAACACACTGTCACTCTTGGCACTATAACTCGGCTTCTAATGAAACAAATGTCATAAACAGTTGACACAACACTAACGAAGGTTGCCGATTTCGACAACAAAAAGATACAACAGGTGGCACTACTAGTTTCTTCTATTATCGTAAAGTTCGGTTTCTTTTTGGACAGAGGGCGTAGAAAGGGTCATGATTTCTAAATAAGGTTTAAGATGAAACAAACTAATTTTGCAGTTGCGATCTCCTTTTGGTGTAAATGTAGTACTATAATATTCGTTATTTTTTAAATATTTATCGCAATTATATGCGATAAATAAATGCTTTTAACTATGCCGTTTTTGAAGTACATATTTATTATTTTTGAATCAGTAAATCCTCGAATCTTGCTTCTAAACACCTGAAAAACATTCGGGCGGCATATGTCTAAAACTTTCTCTCATTACCTTTAATTATAAACAAAAGGGACGAAATAATTCAGGACTGTTTTGTGTTACCGTCTTAAAGAGCGCTGACAAAGCTTCTCGTGAACGGTTTTCTGAGGAAGACAGAAAATAGTGCTGTTTTTGTGAAGTTCATTAATAAGATCCCAAAAAAAGTTGGAAATATATGATAAATATTGAGATACACACCTTTTAATTACCCTCAGTTCTTTACAATGTTATCTTTATAATGTTTTCTTAATATTCATCGTACATAGCTTCAGAGGTTTTCAAAGGCTTCTTTGAAAACCCAGAATTTAGAATCGCAAAGCACGAACGAGCTATCCTCAGCCTTTTCTCCAACTTTGTCTTAATCTAATAATGTCACATCTCTCTGTACTGGTTGCAATTATGGCCGAAGCGATTAAGGCTACGAGAAAAGCTTTGCCACTTTTGTATGTTATAAAGCAAACTCACTTTCAGTTGAAAAACCCATGAAAATATTGCTTGTATCTTAAATTAGATTCGAGACATCTCATTAACGCGTACTATTTACCATTTCATTCCCTCTTCTGAAAAAGTTGGTGGTCTGGTCTTTGTGAAACATAGAAAAATGGAGACATCAATTTTTCTCAGTATAGGTTGTGATTCGGGCTTTTAGAAAACATGTGACGTCTCCTGTCGAGGAGAGATGTCGGTCTCCCTTCCAAGCTGTCGTTTTCTCTCCATGTCAAACGTATTTACACTTTGCCACTGGTGGCAAAGTGTGAATACATCACGATATCAGGTTTTAAAAAAGTTGGTTTAGTTATCCGAACCATTTTTCCATACTGATGCGTTCAACTGTTTGGTAGCCCATATGCACTGTCTAAATCAAGTCTTGGAGAGGAGAGAGGAATAATTCGCAGTTTATTTCACAATTTATCGATAGTCTTCTCCATGATCGAGAATAAGCGCCTGGGCATTTTTATTGTTCTCATCAATCAGTCCTCGATGCAGATGGATGGCTCTAATAATTCATCTTTGACATTTCCTTAGTTGTTCCCAAACATGTAGATTCATTCTTTTTACACTTCGTTGCGACAAATCACTGTGGTTATATTGTACTGTTAGTGTTCAATAAATTCGTGCAATCAATGCATCTTCATTCCCCCCCCCCTAAAAAAAGTGTCGGATTACTGCATGCTTTTAGTCCAGTCCAGCAGAGTGTTTATAATAAACGGGGAAGTTTTCAACAAGACAACTATAATGCCAAATAGTTAACTGATGCTATTTGGCATTGATTATTCATGGATACAGCTAAAAGCATAAATGAACCGTTTGCGGATGCTTTCAAACATCAACTGCATATTTTGAATGGAACAATTATAAGAAATTATCCTTTATTAGGTTCAACCATTTTGAGTGCATACCATAGAGCGCTACCTTTTTATTGTAGTGATCAACCTAATCACTTAAATAAAGAATCCATCCCATAATTTCCACTTTTTTTATTATATTCCATCCATTAACTTTGGTGCAAAGAATAAATGAACAGATGAAGAAATATTCAGTAAAATTAAATAACCAACCAAAATACACTCATTTGAACGAATGCAACTATACTTTTGCTGTCCAACAATAAAAATGATTATGCTTTATTCTTGTGAATATGTGTGTCTAATAATATTTAATATGTCACAAGTGCCATTAAAAACTACACTTTAATTACATAAACCTACCAAAATGAATATAACATTAATAAAGCTTCAATTTTATCAGGATGGTATAGGAGGAGAGTGCGAAACAGAATATGTCCTTACTAGCGAACCTTATTATCTGACTCCGGAAAACAATGATGTCCTCAATGTCACCAAAACTCGTAATTACGACAATTGTCTGCACCGACCACACTTGGTTTACGAAAGAACACCTGGATACGAATGTGCTGACTGCGAAACTGACAAAGAGGTGAGTTATTGTTTGAACTGAATCAAAGCATTTAAACTGCCAAACATTTCTCTTTTACGTACTAGATATGCTCATGGATTCAATTGTGATATGCTGTTGTATTTCTTGTACAGCATCCAGTTCATTCTACTGCCACCTATCATTATCACATCCGAGGCAATCGTCACCATTACATCATAGAAAATGCATATTCTGAGGGAGAGACCATCTTAAAACCACACGGATACAAAGGAGGAACTGTCGTCGTACATTCCAAGTAAGACTTTATTTGTTTTCCAATTTTATTAATGCTTTACAAATTAAATAATTTTTCGTTTTTATTCCAAATTCCACCCATGAACGAAAATGAAAACGCCTTGTAATTATAATTCTAAATTTATTTCCAGCCGCTCGCTCGACCTGGTGGAAGAACGTCCAGCCCAACAAGAAATAACTATTCCCGTAGATGTTGTCTCACATCAGAGCCTTCAGTACCAACTACCAGCAAAACGCCAGTTCAAGGAACTAGCGGACTTAAAGGAGGCTCATTATCTACATGACCTCTACGGATATACATCCCAAATAGAAGAGGTGATGGGTTTTTTCTTTCTTTCCATCATCTCATGTAATACGCGAACTTAATTTTTTTATAGTTCTGTAGGACGTTAAATATATTTCTTAATATTCATTTCTAGGTTAAGAAACTGTTCGGCGAGTTGGTGGCTCTCTACAACAACGACGACATTGAGCAACTGAAATCTGAGGACGTTCCAAATCGATTCCTAACTCTTCTTAAAGCTGTCTCTACTCTTGGCTATGACGACATTGACGAACTCTATAAGAAGTTGGCTGATTATCCACCAACAGATACATCGGAGGAACACAGCAATTACAGGTATGTACACTGTTTTCATTGCTTCAACAGGTAAACTAAAGTCCACTATATTTCAGCTTCAGTCTCTCTCTTAAGCTGGCCCACTATAAAGGAAAACGTATGACTGCTTCATAGTCTTGCTTCCGCTTCTGCATTGTCGAATTATATGGTTAATGAGAGCCTTTTCTGATCTGATTAAATCTCATTGAAGTCTTAAGTGTTTGCACCTTTATTCTAAATATTACTTAACCAAAAAAGAAAAAACGCCTTTCTACACTCTATTCACAATGTACACACTGATTTAACACACTTTAACCTCGACGGACCAGTTCAAGCAAGATGTTTCATCAAAAAAGATTGTTAATGGTAACTTATCTACCTCACAGACAATAGAATGATGTTAATCAGACGCACGAGGAGGACAAATGATCTTGACAGTAAACCTCACTTTACACTGGGGCTAAAAGTTGGCGATGACAAATGAACTAACAGCCTCAAAAACACATAAACTACAATATCAGAAAATGTAAATAACTATTTTATAATTATTGATCAGCTTACTGTTTTTTTTCTAAATGCATTTAAAAATAGAACCTGCTGGGTTTTGTCCGTTAAATTCCAATAAAGATATCAAAAATTAAGTTTACTATTCAGCATTTATATGTGGCTCCACCCACGAAAGTTTCTTGTAAACCAACTGTGCATTTATAACATTGGTGGACCAAGAATTGTTTCTATTTTTATTAATTCCATCTCTTTTTTATTTATATTTTATTTAGTCTAGAATATCTGCTCTAGAGAAGCATGGGACTTTTTAAAGCCACTTCGGACCTCCATTAAGCTTGAAAGTAATCTCGCACTGGACGATGGAATTCATTTCTCACCTAAGAAAGTTACAAACATCCATGCGAACGTCGTTAATTGCGAAACCAACCAGTTCGGCCTTTCTTGAGTACTTTAATAACTAAGATGCACTCTACAAATCTTGGAGGAGGTATGTTCATAAAAAGATGGGGCTTAAGTTTCCTGATGCCATTAATCATCTTGATTTCCTGAAAGCAGTTAACAACCGGTTTTCTGCGATAATCTTTGATTAGCACAGAAAACCAGCATCTGTGAACGGGTTTTTGAATTCTGTGAAAAGCCTGTTAACTTCTGTGTTACTAAGCATTCTTTTTGACAGCTTCGGGGAGAACTTTTTTTAAAAAAATTCATCTGGTTTTGTACAGTCAGAATGAAGGATTTGAATCTGGATACAATGAAGAGTCCATAAAGTGTACAGTGGAACAAATTATTGTAATTGATTACATGGTTCCTCCCCAATTCCATAAATAAACCTATTGTGCTATCTGTTTATATTGCTGCAGATTAGCTGGATTTTTTTTTCAAAGAACAAGAACCTCAGAGAATTTGCGTCATTCCACGCGGATTAGTGCTTAAATGTTTGAAATTTTTTTTTTGATCACTTTTCAAAGAATTTAATAAATGCTGCTTACAGGGCAATTCTTTCCATTAGAACGATTCTATAATCCAAAGTAATAAAGAGGATGTTAAACAGAGAAGTCGATTTCCAAAAAAAAAAAGATTTTCGATCACTAATGAAAAGCTAAATAAATACATGATGCATTTATATAGTTTTAAATTTTGTTTTTAGTAGTCCCAAGTTTTCTAAAAATTCAAATGTGCCATAAAAGATATTGTAATGTGACATATAATTAAAAAGTATTTTACGAAAAAAAATCATTATTTTATTTACAGACAACTGTTCTTGGAATTGCTGTTGACGTCAGGAACAAACCCGTCGTTTTTGTACTTGAAACACCTGATTCACACCCGCCGTATCCCATTGCTGACAGTAGGAAATATCATCCGACATCTTCCTCACTACATTAAAGAACCCTCTGAAATCCTGCTCAGTGAATTTTTTGTAAACATATTCTTCTTGCTTTGGAGCTTATTAAATACTTCTACAATTATTATGAGAAGAAATATAAAAAAATAAATCTCTGACGAACTACACCCTCTGTCCAAGACGAAACCGAACTTTTCGAATATAGAAGAAACTAGTGGTGCCACCTGTTGTATCTTTTTGTTGTCGAAAGCTGCAACCTTCATTAGTGTTGTGTCCGCTGTTTACGACATTTGTTTCATTAGAAGCCAAGTTATAGTGCCAAGAGTGGCTGTGGGTTTTGACAAACGGTCGGCCGTCACGATACGCGACGAATTCTCGCCATCAATCGCTTCAAAACTTCGAGATAAAACTCATCATTGACTATTTGGCCAGGCGGAACGACTTCTTTGTGGATAATGTCCTTGGAATCGTAGAAAAAAATCAGCATTGTCTTTACTTTTGACTTCTCAAAGCGACTTTTTTTCGGATGTCCCTCTTCTGGTGATCTACACTCAGCACTGTGACGCTTTGTTTCGGGTTCAAACTCAAAACACTACGTTTAGTCACCAGTAACGATCGCTTGAATGATGTTTGAGTCCTTACGAGAAGTTTTAATGATGTCCTTGCAGTGTTCAATTCGATACATTTTTTAGTCGTCGGTCAACTTGTGAAGAACAAATCGCGAATTCAATTTACGAAGGTCCAAACTCTCGGTTACAATATTGTACACAGTTGATTTTGGAATCCCCAATTCATCTTCAATCAATCTCACGGACGATTTTGGGTTTTCTTTGATGAAATCACGCACTTTTTGGATGTTAACATCGCTCAGTCCAGTTTTTGGACGGCCCAGCTTTTCGTCGTTCTCAAGCGTCTCACGACTAATTTGAAATCGCTTAACCCACTCGTAAACTTGAGTACGGGATAAGCATTCATCACCGTATGCTTTTTCAAGCATTTGATGCGTTTCGTAAATCTTTTACCAAGTTTAACACAAAACTCATTTTCAGACCGTTCGTCAAAGCACACTGTCACTCTAGGCACTATAACTCGGCTTCTAATGAGACAAATGTCATACACAGTTGACACAAGACTACTGAAGGTTGCCGCTTTCGACAACAAAAAGATACAACAGGTGGCGTTAATACTTTCTTCTATTTTCGTAAAGTTCGGTTTCTTTTGGCACAGAAGGTGTAGTTCTAGCAACAAACGATTCAAGAACTAACATTTAGGAAGTTAGCCTGTTGTAATTTATGAAAAGAATTAAACTGTACTGAATTTAAACAATATTATTAGTGATTCGATCCAAACTCTTATCTAACGTTTTTCTTTTTTTATCAATCAGCAACTGTGCGAACACCCATACATCAAGGAAGACAAGAGCGTTCAGCGCAGCTGCTACTTGGCCTTCAGCATTTTAGTTCGGGAAACGTGTGTGGATCATCATGAAGGAGATCACGCAAAATGCTCCCATGAAGTGGCTACCAGATATGTAAAGGTGAGTTCCAGTAATTGCCTCTGCGCCATTTCATGGTAGTCCAAAATAAAACTCTTTTTAGTTAAAAGATTAATTTTAGTCATGTTAAAATGTTGTTTTTCTAGCAATTTATCAACCTGCATGAGGCCCACGGTGGTGAAGACGGGACACATCATGATAACATCTACATCCGAGCCTTGTCAAACATCGGCATCAGAGACACAATTCCCTTCCTGAGAGACTACGTCGAAGATGAAGCTAATGAACATTCTCTGTTCGACAGAGTCGACGCAATCTGGGCTTTACTAAAAGTTGGCACGCGGTATCCAGAAGAGGTAAGTTCGAAAACATAACACCGACACGTTCTACTTATTGTATCTGAAGAAAACAAAATCAGTTAACACATCCATTGCAAACTTCTGCAAAGTATCATTCGCATTTCACCACCGTAGTGTGATAAAATTACTGCTTTTAAAATATGAGCAACCACATAACCCACATCCGTACAAACATATTCTGAGGTTATTGTGTTTTTACCACTGAAGTGCATCCGTAACATTTTTTAATTCCATACCACGTTAATGACTCTTTCCCTACTGATCTGTAAATGTGTTTTCTTTCAGATTCTTTCTATTCTGGTGCCCATCTTTTTTAACACGTCAGAAGTACATGATATCAGGATCCCAGCATTTGTCGTTATGCTTGTCACTAATCCAAGTCGTACTCATATAGAATCAATAGCCCGTTCACTGAACCACGAAACTGATTTGCAGGTGGCATCATACGTGTACAGCACTTTCTCCAACCTCGTCAACTCCACCCATCCTTGCCACAAATCACTGTAAGAAAACGGTACTTTTTTTAGCATTTCTGCGAATATTTATTTTAAGATGAACCTCAACTTATTTCTGTTTATGTTTTTCCCTATAGGTCTAAGATACTTCGTGATGTCTGGTACATAATTGACGAACACCATGAACGTTGGGAACATCTAGATCACAGTTATTCTCACAACTTCATTTCCTCTGGTTACGAAGGTAAGACCAGGGTTTAATTAGTACGGTGAGCGTTAAGCCATACACTTAAGTTTGTGCTTAAGATTACATGCATCAATTCTTAAGAAAGAAAAGCACACACACAAATTTGGGTTTACTTTAATAAAACTCCGTTACTTTTATTTAGCAGAACTTGGCTGAGAGAAATTGCTGATTACCTAAATTTAATTAACAGAAATTGACTTAGTAAACATTTGAATGGAGCGTGGTTTACTCCGTTATATTTATAGAATGATATATGGGCCATGTACCATTTTCTCCCATAGATCAGTTGTCAAATTGTGCGAAAAGTCGAGCTGCCTAGTGCACTACGTTGATTTCCTGGTTATAAAAACAAAAATATCAATATAATAAATAAATATTTTACTAGGCACTGCTTATTTATAATGTTTCAATCACTCTTCATATGCCAGCTACTTCAAAATTTCTGTTGAATCATCACCCTGCGACCCCTGTACTTGTACCATAGAGATGGGTGGAAGTACATACGATCATAAATCATGGTATGTCAAATACGTCTGGAACAGATAATTTCTACCATAGTAACATTAATTTAGCCTGTAAGGTGCGATTAACAAATCAATAGGAGCAGCTATAATGAAGCATTAAGAAAAACAAAGGCTCTGAAAGGGTCATATAGGATTTCATTTGATGGAATTTTTCAATTTATGAGGGTGAGCAAAGGACAAGAGGACATCCTTGGAAGCTAAGAATGAATGCCGCTAAGAAGGGGAGTGAGGGCTAGATTGTTCTCTCAGAGGGTGGTGAATGATTGGAATGGATTGCTAGTGGAGGTTGTGAGTGCAAGTAGTGGGAATGAATTTAAGAATAAGTATGATAGCTGGCGTGTGTATATAGTATGTGGCCTCCCTGGCGGTCTCTCTTAATAATAATAATTTCAACATAGCAAAAGCCAAAATCGGGGTGGCATTTCATAATGCGATAACATGTGGGACAAACTCGTGTCAAAAGAATTTACATTATTCTTTGAATAATGCAAATTCTTAGGTATTATAATATATCTGTCCTTTTCGCTAGAACTATAGACAATCCAAAATTAATCTATAAAAAATCTCTCTATTTTACGCCACAATTATATGTTACTATGCCTAATGTTTATTTGGTCATCTTCATACTGCAGTGCATTAGGTTTCACTGTTTAAAGGAGTTCTCTGTTCATGACTAGTTGATGAAAGCGTGTATTGTTGTAGCTATGTTTTATAATACGTTTATGTTGTCGTAACCTATACCGACTATTTTTCCTCTTTTTTTCCCAGAGGAGTACGATCATGGAGGTCTCACACAATTTGCTTACATCGCCAGTAACGACAGCTACATCCCTCACAGTGCGTACTTGAGGATTAATGACTACATGTTCGGGAGGTCCCATGACACTTTTGCAATCGGATATCAAGCTATGGGTTTGGAAAAATACTTCGACAGAATATTTGGACCCGAAGGCATTTATGAAGGAAAGGAACCCCTGTTGGACGTTTTGAGAGCGTCTCCTGAAGATATCCATACCACAAGCAATGAGCTCAAGAGCCTTGATGAAAAGGTAGGTTTCTTTTCATATTGAAATAGTCTCAATTTAGGCAGTGGCAGACGAGGTTATGCATCGTGACACATTATTCTTCTCTGAAGACGTATCTGACACCACTCGACCCTTCTTGTATCACGAATACATACAGCCAAGTTATAATGCATTTTAAACTAGTGTACTAAGATCGTAAAGGGATGCAATATTTGAGATGGTTAAAACAATTCAGTATTGGCTTCTATCTGCGAAAGAGCGAGACCCCTTTAAGCAAGATTTCAAGGCGCTAAAATCTTTAGTAGTATAGACCTACTGGAATTGTTTTATTGTATAGAATATTTTACCTGTTTAATACTAATTTCTGCATGTACAATCCAAAGAATATGTTCGTTGGTAGTTTATTCCCTCTTTGATGGCTAATATATCACACTCAAAATATATTATTTTAATCATAACTTGCATATGTTGTTTTGGATAGTGAAGAGAAAATCTGCTCGCCCATCCACAGTTGGCTGAAATGGACACTCATTTCAACAATTTTGTTTAATTCGTTAAAGAACCCAGTGCACGATACTAATATGGAGACGCGGTTTTAATCCTTAAAGACTTAAAATTTAATCTTTATATTAAGCGCGTAGGCTAGTAGAAATAGATAATAGCAAATCAACTGAAGGCTTGCTATATTTTTCCGATGTAAAGAGATGATATCTGAATCACACAATCACCCGAAGTCCTAAGAAAATTATCTTTCTCATATATTATTTATTAAAAACGCTATAACATTTTAAGTTTAATGGAAATAAATAACTTAATACTCTCTTCAACCAAAGCATATTAACAATCTTGCATTAAATGTTTGCCTATTAATTTTACAATGCTAGGAAGGGACGCTTCCTTGAGACTCATTTTTTCGCAATTTTATTTACCTATTAGATTCTTGTTCCTGTTCCAATTTTCTGTTTCAGAGAAGAGAAACTGTGTACGAATTCCAAGATCTATACAGTTGTTTTCTATAAAAATCCTTAATATATTTTTTGAATTCAAAAATATTTAAAATTTTTAAACTTTTCAATATATTAACATTTGTTTATATTTTAATGTCTTGTTTAGTTACACATTCTTCCAAGAGAACATAAAAAACTTGAAGGAAATATATTCGTCAAATGCATGGGATTCCATGTTGCCTCTTTCGACTTCGATGACAGCAGTGTACAGAGCTTGCTCCAAGGAGGTAAGTTATCTACTAACAACGTACAATGATACGCCAGAACTGATATTCCCAAATAGGCTGTCGTGAATGTCTCTTGAAATATCTGAAAATGTTCATGTTAATTAAAAAGATAAAATGCTGAAATACTAAGAAATTAAAATCTATCATTTATTCTCAAATAACGTTTCTTTTAAAGAGCATTTGTTAGACACAGTTGAATAAAATACATGACTGTTATAGTAATACAGATAATTGGACACCCACCTTGCCATTATGGTTTAATTTTGTATGTAATCTACTGTGTAACTAGCAATTATAAAGGACATTGGTTATATTCGCAGTGAACTCAATTGTTTTCTATTATTTTTAGACGAAAAAAACCTCGGTGGCTTTGCTTCGAAACTACAACATTTAGGCAAATCCAGCTCAAACAAGCTAATACTAGGAGAAGACGAGTTATTGATTCTTCCCAGTGAAATAGGCTTGCCTGTGGTGCATGAATTCAAACAGTCAGTCTATCTTTCTTACAGGAACAAGGATTTCAACCTTGATGTTGGTCCAGAGATAAAAGTTAAAATTGACGGTCACCTTTTGTAAGTATTTTGCTATCACTTTATTGTTGTGTTCTATAACGTCTGGTTAGGGGGCGCTTTGACATGTTTATAATAAACTTGAATCTTCAACACCTTCAACGATTAATTTCATGTCACGTGATGAATTTTGATTTCAATCCAATAGTCGCTGAAAATTCGAAACTATGAACTTTAACAGCAATAATCCTTGGTTTATAAACGAAATGAAGTCATGTAGTATTACCCTTATACAGAAGGAATCAAAAAGAAATGAACTGCATCTAATATTTAAAATTGATTTTTGCATCTTTTTCGTTGTACACCCCTAGCAAAATAAAAGAAAAAATTGGAAAACGGATTAAGACCAGCACTCCTGGACTGCTTTTCAAACAGTCAGTCTATCTTTATATCTCTGCAGTTGACAGTTGTCGAACGTTGGGTTGGTTAGTTGGTAAGCTCTTAAGATTACACCATTGAACTAAGACTGTGATGTCAGTTTGTCATATATTACATCTGATTATATCTGTGTGCGTTCTCTGTCCGGTTTCACTTTTATTCGGGTTTTAAAATCCGAAATTCGATGAAGAAAGATCCTTCTTCTACTGCCATATGAGATCGGCAGTTAATTCGTCTTTAAGCGAAACGCATGAGGAAAAATGTTTGTCTTGTACTGCGACGAGAACCGAACCGCTTTTCAGAGGGTGGTATAACCACTACCGACTGGGCTGTGAAGGATTCCCAGAAGTAAAGCCGTCTCTTGCATGAAAAGATCAGAGATATCTGTAGTCATCTGTGTACATATGCAGCACTTATAAAGTTCATTTCTTTGAATAAAAAAAGTTGAAGTGATTATAGGATTTGTGTTGTTTAGATTCACGACAAAAGGAGTTAATGCTAAAAAGTAGGAAACTTTTATTACCGGTGTTTGTACAGTCGCTTTCTCTGCTAACAATTTCAAAAAAAAAAAAAATCGAATCTTACATACCTTGAAATTATTTGTGATAAAAGTCACAACCAGCATAATAAATTTCATAATGTAGTAACATTGGTAAAAATGCGAAAGGTACATTTCAAGAGTAGAGAAAACTTTTGTCCTAAAACAAAAATATTTGCCACGAAACTATCGTAACGTGTACATTAACATTACTGATATAACATCACTTCTTCCACAGGTTACTCTGGCATTGCACTTCCTGAAAATGTTCATCTGAGTCCCCAGTTTAATGATATGAGAAATGATTCGCGAGAAGTACCAGTGAGACAAAATATTACATTTTCAGTTATAAGATCGTTTCATAGCAACTTGGCGATAGAAGAATAAATGGCAAGTGAAATATTAGAATTATATTCTAAATATCAGAAATAATAAGAAATATTTGGTCACTGACGATATTTAAGGAAGCAGGATGATGGAACGGATATCTGTGGTCTTTGATCAAGAGTTTTATTCCTAAACCAACTCTCAGCTCCATAATTTATAACCGGTTCGAACACTATATTTTAATCTACTAGTTGCGGTTTCTCTAATTTCTCTCTTACTCCATATAAATTTATTACGTTGGCTTCCAACCATACAAATTTTGCTTATTTTGTAGTCAATTTCCATATTTAATTTGCCATCATAACTACAAACATACAAACATCGTAAGTAAAATATTTTACTTGTACATAGGATGTTTATTTAGAATGCAACTGAAGTTTTCTATCTTTGTGTTTCCAAACATTGTTATAGCTGTGATTCGATCTTTCAATTCTAACTGTGGACTTAAATATAGACTGTGCACTGCTCTGTATAATGCTTCATTTTCCCATATAATTGTAGAATTTCGAAACATTTTCTCTTGTCTTTACAGATCTACAAAAAAATTTGTCAACTGTTTGTCGTAAAGCGAAAATTTGATCTTGACAGCCTCTATTTGGCCTGAACCTGACTTGTTCTTTTCCAAGTTTCTTTTCGATACTTTTAGCCTCTTAATCAAGTCTGCCTGCATAAATCTTACCTGGAACACTTAGCATAGACATTCCTCTGTAACTATCATTTTCTTCCCCTTTTTATACATGGGAATCATGAGAGCTAGACTCCAATCATCTATCACTCGACCTTCTGGCCAAGTTTGCTTTATGATGCAGTGTAGGTAGTACAAAACATTTTTAACTTCGTATCTAAGCATTTCTGGTCTGTGCTTTCTTTCCACATTTCAGGATTTTTTCACTTCAAGTATTCATCTGTACTCCTGTTTACATTCCGCTTGAATATTTTCCACTACTGTTATGTCACAGCCTGCTTGCCACATCTAACAGTCTTTCAAAGTAATTATTCCAGACATCTAGAATATCTTTCGTTTTCATGTCACCTTTATTATCTCTCGTTCTTATTACAATACTCTTTCTTCCATTTCTAAGCTTCCTCGATAATCTCCAAAACATTTTGCAATCCTCGTGATATTTATCTTCTAAATTTTTACCGGTCGTCCGAGACTTGTATATAGCTACTTTTAAACAGCTCTGTCACAGATGGATAGCTTTCTTACATTTCTCTCCGTATTATTTTAAGGCTTCTGTAGACTTATCTGCTCGGAACTTTCTATATGCCTTATTTTTCAGATCTACTCCCTCACTTCCTGAGTCCACCATGAATTTTATTTTTCTATCCATGCAGACAACTTTACCTCAAACCTCCCTAGCTTCACAGTTTGCCATTGAGACTCCAAGATTTTTTTTTTTTGAACTGCTTCATTTTTTTTCTTCAATAATGTTTGTATAGTCGAGTCAACAGTCGATCTGTAAAAATCTGCTCAACTTTAATTCTTAAATGCTTATCTTTTCAATGTGATATTCATTTTACCCTACTTAAAACTACGTGATGATCACTTCCAATTTCAAATCCTCTTTTTTCTTGTATCCTGAACCAGTATGAAAATACTAGTATTAACAATTAAGCTTTTCCTCTGTCTTGTATCTTCTCTTCATGTGAACTTGTGCTCATGTTTATGCTGAAACATGGTGTTAGTAATGACTAGTCCGTATCCTCATCAGAAATCTAACAGGCATCCCACCAGGCATATATAATATGCCTGGTGGGATTCACTTCCTACTCCTAATTAGATCCTCAACAAGTGCCATTTTGTTTTATAACTGCCTGATCAAGTGACTCGAAGAATTCCTCCACTTCTTCCTTAGGATAACCTTCTGTGGGACCATAGGCACAAATAAGTTTCATTGTCCATTTCCCCATTTTGAAGTTTGCCCATATTACTCTACTTGAAATTACTTCGTATGAAAAGTTAATCTTCATGTCTGGTGTTGAATGCTATCACTCTACTCTTTCGTTTCCTTAATGTGGTTAGTTCCCGTGCATATAACATCCTATGCTTATTATTTAGTGAGTTTTAATCTTCTTTGTCTCAGTAATATCAATAAAATCCTAGTTAGTTCAATCCCCAGTGGATACCTACTAATGGAATTCACTACATGAAGATGAGGACTGGATATAAGGTTTGAAACCCCAGTCGGTCTTCTGTATTCCGTAAAGACGATGCGGAGCTCTCCTCCCCATCATCTGGCTTTGACCCTTAAGCGATATCCTGTTATAAGACCTCATATAAATAATTTTTAGACACTCAATGCAAACAATTTTGAAAATGTTTATTGTCAATAAGAATAATATGCAAACGTACAATGAATTAATAGTAGAAGAAGCAACTTTGGGTTACCTAAGGGGTAGATAATCCTGAGACCTGATCTGGAGAACAAACATGGACTTTTTTTTCAAGCCATTTCTGGCCAGCATATCCTTAATACAAGGTATTTTTAAATCTGTTTTCTTCAACATACATTACACGAAACTGAACCAAGTGTTTTAAGCTTGTACTAAAGGTGATCATCTTATTTTTGAATTTTGAAATATGTTTTTAGTTGCCCTTAGATACAAAACAATATATAAACCTCCTTCCTTGAATACCACTAAAGCACGTAAGTGTAATTTAAATGGCTTGTCTATTCAAAAGAAAATTTAACATTGCTGTAATGACCGACATGATTTTATATCTTTCACTTAGTGCTGACAAAGAGACCCAAGCAGGGTTGAACGTTCTCCTGCCCTTCACACGCCAGGCCATTACCGTAGGTGCTAAACGACGTCATACCCTTTCCTTGCCCCTAAAGGGTGAGCTTGAAGTTAGCTTATCTACTCCGAAAGTATCACTGAAATATGAGCCAATCCCACATCAACTCTATCATGTGCATTATGAACCATACACCTCTATTCATCATTATGCCAAAGACTCGGACGTAATTGAAAATTATCTTCCTCTTTTCCCCAAGGATCATCTACATGCGGTAAGTTGATAGAGATAATATTTTGCTCATTGTATTTCTTTATGTATTTAGTATTCAATTAAGTAGTTCTTTAAACATTAATTCATAATATTAAACTAAATAGCCCCTTTATTTCTTCTGATATGAACTGGCTCTTAGTGCAGAGTAAATTAAGATTGTTATATAGTAAGCACACTGTTTAGAAACATGCCTTTCCAGAAAGTAAAATAATATCCCCTTTAATTGATTAAATGCTGTGTATAATCCCAAAACTGAGTCCGTCATCAACAGTTTTGTTGCCTCTTTCTGAAATGAAGCTACTAATGAAGTGCAGTGCAGTATGAGTTTTCGACTGTTTTATTGGCGAAGAATATCGGAGTTTAATGAAATCAAAAACTCTTTCCCCTAATTCTAGCGAAATTAGCTACCTCAAAACTCGTGTTAAAAAGTCTAGAAAGTTTGCCTCATTTTCAAATAATGTTTTCATAATTGGCGTTTTTATAATCATATATTGACATTACATCTGTTCAGGAACCTTGTGTCTTGCAGTAACAAAACATGGAGTCTACAATAGCATCATGAAAGAAAGCCGTATGGTCTGATGACTAACCATTCCAAAATCCCTATTACTTTCATCTGCAGATGATATCTGTCGGAAGGACTTCACATTTTAAGCTGTTACATCCTTCAGACAGGTAGTGAAAAATCCAACAGTTATATACTGTTTCGTTAAACTCAAATTCGGTGGAAGATGAAAAGAACATAGGAATAAACAGCGCAGTGCACTATGAACTTTTCTAAATTAGACATTTTCTAAATTAGAAACAATATAGAAAGACAGCGGAAACTAGGACTGTAAACGAGATTATTTCATTAATTTTCAGAAACTTTGCTTGTGGACACAAAGATGTAGTTATTTCCTTATATACATGTAAATGGTTACGACTAATTTGAATACTTCATTAAAGTATGGACTCTATCTTGGAAAGGATATAGGTATGCTGAAGGAGAAACACACAGGAGAGCAACCATACCGATGAGTAGCTACTCTTATAAAAAAAACTTGTCTCTACTGTTCGGACCTTAGAGATAAGGTGAATAAGTGAAGAGAGGTTGATCAGTGTCAGAAAACTGTTAAGGGAATGAAGAAAATATTTTTACATATTCTCAGGAATCGACCACTAAAGTATATAATTCTAAACTGATGAGTGGTTTCTGCTCTAGGTTGAATTACTATTTTTATGAGAAAGTAATTAGTCAATCAATGTAACAGACCTCCTTAAAAGTGTTATAATAAGCAGATACATTACATAAATTTAAAGAGACCTTGGACAGAATTTGGAAAGAAAAAATACTAGTATACTTTCTTTCCAAATCTTATAGTTAGTTCGTTCTTAGAAACAATGGTTTTATTGCATATGGATCTGTTTACATAGATGTAGTAACTTTACTCGTATTCTTTATTATATATTTCACCGTTAACGGTTGCATGAGATGATCAAGAGCATTTTTCTTTTAAAAATTCTGTTTATGTTCTGACGTCGATGTTATATAAACTTCGGTTCCTTGCATCGGATTTTACACTAATTCTGCATGTCGTGGCGGGCACAATCCTCCCCACGAATCAATTTGAAAAAGTATATACTATAAGACAACTAACTGAGTAAATGCATTCGTTTATGTTAATTATTTTCCAATATACAAACTATTGCATAGTTCAAACCAGTGACTAATCCCCACTGATGTTTCTTTGTAGTATAAAAGGGAATATTTTCACGAATTTCTTGGGTCTGGATTCACCGTGGAAGGTCTTCACGACAACATCTGGAATGACTTTGCATCATGGAAAACCTTCTTCTTAGAGAACGACTTCAGACAGTTAATCTACTACTTCTACAACAATCCCCACTTCGAACCATATCACTACACCATCTCAAGGACTGCTGCAGATCATGATCCTACAACAGAGGTTACTACTCTTTTCCATGTTTTAATCTAAGTAAATAATTAAAACTTAAACCAGAAATACAACCACTTCGATGTCTTAATCACGATAAAAAAATAAGATACTTACTGCAGGAAACGTAGATGTTAAAATGAAATAAGCATAATATGGATAATATATTGAAATTGTTTTAAAAAGCTCAGCTAGACTTGAATGCTTTATCCTCAGGTCGAGGCCGTATTCACCTACAACGAGCAAGATACCGACTGCAACATTGCTGAGAGCTTGCATCTCGATAATCAAGATCTTGGCACCAGGTTCGCTTGCCATTCTGTGAAGGCTCAGCTATCTGGAAAAGGAACCAAAGAGCGCAAGATAGACGCAGAGGTCGACATCAGTTATACATTAGATCATCTTCACCACCTGTTTAAAGTCAACTACGACAGAACCCCCTTCCATTCAGCTGAGAAAGAACACGTCAAAGTAAGTTTAACGAACTCAAAATTCATTAGTTCTGTCCAGCTGAAATATCAAGAAATTTAAATGCTGAGAATGATACTGTTTTTACTATATTTAGATGTCGACTGCGATGAATTAATTGTTTGTCGTTTCTTTAATCAGATATGCGGCGCTGGTTACGTCAGTTATCCACACCACGATTTCCAAAAATTATACGATCTGGATGTTGATGAATTTAATCGTCCAGTTAAGACTCACTTCCACGTTAACTTCGGAAGTGACTGCAACCAGGGTAAAAAGGTAACATTTCATTAAATTATCAAATTATTAACCGATTATAGCTCTTAAATTTAAAGAACTTATTTCTAATTTAGGTTCACCCACCAGCTGTTGCTAGCGGTAGCATCGACTGGTATTTGTTTTTAAAGATTTTCTATTTTTATGCATGTTCGGATTCATAAATAATCTTACTATTTTTTATTTATTTTATATTTAATTATGATTTTTTTTTCAGATTCATTGACTAAATACTCATGTTCTCAAAAAACAATCTTCAATGACGTTGTTTTTTGAGAAATATTCGGCCTCTGATTATCTATCTTTATTCTATTTTATTATGCCCATAATTAGCCTTTAGTTATGACAGGAAAGAGACTGGTTAGACTAGCAGATTTCAAATTAGTCGTCCAACAGGGACCAATAACGAGATCACAAGCTTGAAAATTAAATAAATAATTAAAGAAATACAATACGTAGGTTAAAATTAAAAATACGAATTCAAAAGTATCAAATTTTTAACTTTTCCAAGTTTTATCGCGAGGACCTCCTTGCTCCGTCTGGATTTTTTGCTATTAATTTGCCTGGGTCTTGGTGTGCAGCCTTTCTTGATCATCCCTTTCAGTCCCCCTCAAAAAAAGAAGGGAAATAATTTTCTATATATTACCATCATAAAAAAGAAAACGTTGTGCTAATGAAAAAGGTCTTATCTGCCGATGCATATAAAATCGACAAAATCCAAAGCTAGATACTTCTACTTGTTACTGTTTGTTAAAAAATAAATTACTTGAATGATGTTTCTGTCTTTGCTTTCCATGTACAATTTCTTTTTCTCTTTCCCCCTCATGTTACAGAATTTTCTCTTTCCCCCTCATGTTTCCTTGGTCTTCCAAAAGATAATTTTCCCTGTTCGTTATCCATTCATTCACGGGTTGTAAGACAATATCCGCATATCTCTTCATTTCTGATCTTTGAAGTTTTGTTTTCCCCACAGTTTTCCTAAGTGTTTTCATTCATGTTAGTGTTGAACTGTTTGATGTCAACCGTTTCAACTCTTTCTGAGATGCACAAGTTAAGTGATCTTATTCCACTTTGACATACACACGCATCTTAATTACAAGATTTCAATTCATCTTGTTCCATTTTGTTCTTATTAAATAAACATCCAGAAATTTTGTCTGCCTTCTTATTTCATCTTCTCTTATTTCTTGAATTCTTGATTTTATTGTTTATTTCCAGGTCACACCCGATTGTCTCTCCACCAATCACAAGTGTTTTGTTCTGCTGATGTTTCATTATATTATTATCAATCATAATGTTAATTTGTATATTAATAATACTTAAAAAGAAAAAAGACCCCAAAACAACGAGTTGGTCAACATACAAACTCGTGATGCACATAACAATCAGCCAATTAAATGTCTGGAAATTTTCATTATATTTATTCTAACGAAAGCATTTCATGTTATTACAGATTACAGTTGATGGAGTCATCGAAAGGACAGAGGAACAGATAGAACTGGATAGAACACGAGAAGATAAACTTGATCTACACGATCCAGATCACCACAATCCGTACGCACACTACTATCAGGCCTGTAAGGAAGCCCGAGAACATGGCTTGTACTACGACTATAACTGCCTCCATTACATTCATATGGCAACAGACATGGAAAAATATACCTTCGATGTCCGTTATGAAAATGTAAGCTATTTTCTTTCTTCGCAGTTTTTCTAACATGAAACCCATTAACCTTTTAATCGCACCACACAACTTTAACCATGGGCAGAAACTTTAAAACGGGGCCGAGAAAAAGAGACCCAATTATAGCCAAAAGGGCTTTTCTCTTCATACAGGTCAACTTGTAACAAATATCTTCCCTTTCTCTGGTTAGCTATCGTATCGTCTTGAAGCGCCCTCTAAAAACACAGAATTATATCCAGACTTTCCGAAGAGAAGGAAATACTGCATAAATTCCACCTTAAAAACTCCCACCTCAGTTCTTCGTTCAGAGGCTCACCTAGTCATTTTGTTTTTGAGTAAGCCGTATGCCCTCCGGTTATAACAAAACTCATTTTAATTACTTGGTTAGAATGAGTGTGTTTGCGCTAATTTCTCTAGATATAATAAAAAAACGTTCACGTGCTAAAATTACATTTAAAACAGGAGAGTATCGACTTATTAGGCTTTTAAATGAATGTTTCGAAACTTATCTGTGCAAAGTGACCAAACATTCTGCTAAAGTGCAACAGCAGCACAAAACAGAGTCGGATGACCGTGATTTTTCGAAGGCTGCTACAAGATGTATACGAAAAGAAAGAATAAATTAAGAGAAAAAAAACGCATTTAGTGTTAATACACTTCTTTGAAAACAAGAATCATTTAAAAAATGAGGCCAATTATAATTATCTGTAAATAAAATACGATTAAATTAATTAACTATAACAACTAGAATTACTATTATGATAAACACTGAGTTATATGATTTGCAAAATTACAACAAAAGCTTTTGAATTTTTGATGTGAGATAGTGCTATCGTATTGTCTTGAAGCGCCCTCTAACAACACAGAATTATTTCAGGTTTTCGTAATATAAACTCATTTAAGAAGTTGAACAAACAGGGTAATTTACAAGTTTGCACCATATCCCAGTTATTTTTTTCTCTCTTTGAATTCTAACTGCATAGCAAAATTAAGCAAAAGTTCGTAAATATTCTAAAACATCACCTCTCCCCCCCCCCAAAAAAAAAACTTAATACAGTCAAAATTACATGATCTCGAGATTATAGAATCAAATATCATGTCGCTAATAGTATCTGATAATGCTGTAAAGCGCTTAGCCCAAATTTTTGTATAAATGATGTGCTGCCATCTTGTGACAGTATCTATAACTATAGAGGGAAATCTGAATTAATAAAGAAAATATTTGATTTACATTTTTATTTTAATAAATAATAATAAATATTATCCTATGTGAAGTAGATGAAATCAAAGCCTGTCACCCTCTTTTCTTCGCTAATTAAGATTAACAACGCCGATCTAAAGTTCTGCTGTATATAAAAAAATAAACGTTCAAATATGGACAAATAAGTGCTTTAGTTTCTGCACGTTCTCAGACACGAAGCAATTCGCTCAAGTTGTAACTGATAAATAATTTCTTTGCAGCTCCCTCTGACGATAAAAAATTACACCTACAGAGCTGGTACACTGCTCAGACACCTCTGGTTTCCTTACTTGGATATCAAAGCGTTTGATGTGAATAATCCCGAGGGTCAGATCCACATTGAAGCTAATATCTCGGCAGAACACCCCATCATGGACCTTCGCGTGAACAAACCTCACGAGATCTCTCATTACACGCACGTGCATATTCCAGACGTGGAACTCGTTAACACCTATCCACTTTTCGCATACGACGACGAAGAAGTGGAGCATTATGGCTATCACAAGCACGGTGAGTATGAATATTCGAAGTTGGTAAAATTTATTTTGTTCAGTTTCTCAAATGTTCTTCGTATTTTGTTAGTAAAGTCCAATAGCATTTCAATACGGAATGCTTAAAGATCGTGCCTATTAATTGGTGCCTTACTAAAACATCTAAAACAAATATCTGCCTTTTATTATCGACTTGCTAACAATTGCAATCCTCTCTGTGGTTGTTTTAGATGAGAAATATGAAATGGTTAAAGAAAACAGATTGCTACTAAGTCTACGTTCATTCTTCGGCATTAAACAGAATAGTTATATCTTTAGTTAATAATTAGCCAGTAATTAATAATAGCACAAAAGATGAGTGCTTGACGTGTCTGCTCGGCTCTTTTCAGCTTTCTGCTCCGTTGAAGCCGATGAGGTTTACACATTCGATGGTGCCAATTACACCCTCCCTCCTATCGACTGCTACAAACTAATTGCCAAAGACTGTTCCCCTCATGATCATTACGCTGTCTTGGGAAAGAAGATATCGCATCCACGGTATGCAAAGGTAAGCAATTATGGTTTATTTTTGTTTCATATCTAAGAGGATTTTTCAATACTTAAAAGACCTGAATATAAAGTTATATTTATGGGTATGATCTTACTTTTAAAGGAAGCTAAAGTCTACATAGGCAAAGAAATTGTCGAACTTTTCCCGGAGGGGGACCATCTCGTGGTTCGAGTTAACGGAGATAAAGTGGCGGAAACTCCCTTTGAACAATCCGTTTTCCATCGGCTTGATGAAGACCAAAGAGAAGTGTTTGAGCTCACTTACAACGGCCTGTATTATACTCTCAATTCTGACCGATATGGAGTAACTGTTTACTACGACGGCAAGGCAATCCGAGTAGAGGTGAGATGTTCAGAGATTAATGCATGTAATTGAATAACAAATTGTGTGTGTGCGTGCGTGTGGTCGTGTGTGTGTGTGCCATTGTAATCATATTTCCTTTGAAATAGAAAACAGCTTCGATTCTCAATGTTATTTTCATTTTGTCACCAGGTGTCGCCCTACTATATAGGAAAGCAATGTGGTTTGTGTGGAAACTACAACGGTCAGACTAATGACGAGTTCCGAGGTCCAGAGAATTGCGTATATCACGACTCTAAAGCATTTGCATACAGTTATGCGGTCCCTGACGACAACTGTCAAGTGCCGAGTTACAAGAATCAATGCATTCCAAAACGTAAGTTGGAGAGAAAATTTAAAAAAATAAGTAAATTTATAATTTAAAAATAAGTAAAATAAGTATATATGTGTGTGTGTGTGTGTGTGTGTGTGTGTGTGTGTGTGTGTGTGTGTGTGTGTGTGTGTGTGTGTGCATAATAAACGTATGCACCTTTAAGCGGTTTGAACAGACGTACAGATGGTCCAGCAGATCAAATACTTAGCGTTCCATTGCTTATAAACCGCCCAGAAAGTGAGCCAGGGTGAGGGCTGGGACAACAGCACCTAGAAATCAGTAGCTCTAATTGGTTATTGTGTCATCGTATCCAACTGAACGTTATCATTTCTCATAAGTTGCTGATTTTGTTTACTGACTCACATCTGTTTTATATGCATGAAGTGCTTAAAACACCGATATAGACAAGTCATTTTCTATAAATAATTTATAGCTGTTTTGTCCATATTTGTAATAGGAAACAATGTTGACGATCAGCTGAATGTCCCGTTTTCTGCCAGAGTTTTCGGGGATTGTATATATATATATATATATTGAAAAATAGATTTAATGACTAAAAACCGAGATAACTTATAAAGATTTTAATGAGAATAATACAATTAGTTTCGGCTTATAACAGCCTTCCTCAGGTATTCTTAAAGGAAAAGAATAGTAATAAACATTGAAGTATCAAAACAAACTGGAAATTACAGGTAAAAATTGACACACATTATTGATACATAAAAAAACGTTGTGACAACGTTTTTTATGTATTATGTATGGCAATTTTTGATACAATGTATGGCAATTTTTTGATATTATGTATGGCAATTTTTGATACAATGTATGGCAATTTTTTGATATTATGTATGGCAATTTTTACCTGTAATTTCCAGTTTGTTTTGATACTTCAACGTTTATTACTATTCTTGTCCTTTAAGAATACCTGAGGAAGGCTGTTATAAGCGAAACTAGTCGTATTGTTCTTATTAAAATCTTTATAAGTTATCTCGGTTTTTAGTCATTAAATCTATTTTTTAAAATGTATCACAACAACCGAGTAAAAGCCGATATATATATATATATATATATATATATATATATATATATATATATATATATATATATACACACACAATATGTAGAAAGTTTTTAACTTGGGTATACTATGTTAAAGATACCAAGCAAACAGACAAGTAAGACAAGTTTGCGCCTGGACGTAGTTCAAGTCTGAGGCAACTCGTGGTAAAGGTGGAGTAAGTTCCGATCACTTTGCTTAGTATTTCCCCCTAATGCAAAGCACATCCCCTTACGGAGATGTATGATGCTATGCATTAAAGGCAAGGGCCACTACCCAGACCGGTTTCGACCTTTATTGAGGTCTCGCCAGTGGGAGCCAGACCAAAAAAATGCCAAGATTGAAGTAATGCAGAGCTTATAAATTTTATCTAAACAAGTACCCAAGTTAAAAAATATGCTACATCTTACTCTCATCCGGAAAATTTTATTTAATAAGGTCAAAGCACCTTGTGGCAACTTGTTTAGGTAAAATTTATAAGCTCTACATTAGTTCAACCTTGGCATTTTTTTGGTCTATCTCCCACTGGCGAGTCCTCAATAAAGGTCGAAACCCGTCTGGGTAGTGGCCCTTGCCTTTAATGCATAGCATCATACATCTTCGTAAGGGGATGTGCTTTGCATTAGGAGGAAATACTAAGCAAAGTGATCGGATCTTACTCCACCTTTACAATGAGTTGCCTCAGACTTGAATTACGTTAAGGCGCAAACTTGACTTACTTGTCTGTTCACTTGCTTGGGAAAAAGGATTAAACCTAGCTTATAAAATTGCTTGGTATCTTTAATATACACAATATATATATATATATATATATATATCATCATCATCAGCAGCCATTGTCAATCCACTGCTGGATGAAGGCCTTTCCAAGATTACTCCAAAACTCTCTGTCCATGGCTCTCCTTTTCCATGTCGCCCCTGCAAATCTGATGATATCATCAGATGAGTTAGGTCGGAGTCGTGGTTGTTTTTCCTCTCGTGGAATCGAATCCAGTACTTCTTTTGTCCATCGCTGATCTTGTCTTCGAGGAATATGCCCAGCCCATTGTCACTTCAGATGTTACACTCTCCTATGATGTCAGAGACTTTGGTTTGATTTCTTATCCACGTATTCCTTTTGTGGTCCAATCTTGTGATACCAAACATACTTCTTTCCATACTAAATTGTGTTGTTCTTAATTTTTGAATTTCCTTTGCATTCAGTGTCCATGTTTCACAGCCATATAGTCATTGTCATATAGCCATATAGTCATGTCAGTATAGGAAGAATGCACTGGTTAAAAACTTTTCTCTTCAGGCATAATGGTAGTTGGCTTTTGAATATTGAATGTAATTTTCCAAATGCTTTCCACCCAAGCATCGTGCGCTTTTTAATTTCATCCATGATATTTTGTTCCATTGATATCTGTTGTCCTAAGTATATGTAATGATCTACTTGTTTTAATTTCCTCATTACTGATTTTTATTATTTCTGATTGGACATAGTTATTGAACATAACTTGGGTTTTCTTTAGGTTCATCTTTAGACCAGCTATTTTGCTAGCAATTTGGAGCTCATGGATACGAGTATGTAATTCATTGGCAGTTGAAGTAAAGATAACTATGTCATCTACAAAGCGTAAATGGCTTAAATATCTTCGATTTATCTTCAGAACTTTCCCTTCCCAATCAAAAAGTTTGAATATTTCTTTTAGGCACGCTGTGAATAATTTTGGAGATCCTTTTTTATACCTCTCTGTATTCCCACAGTATAGATGTTTCCATTGAAATGAATTTCTGCTGTGGCATTGTATGTTGATTGTATGTTGATTTGATGGTTCTGATGCAGGGCTCCTCCACTTGTTGGTTTCGTAATGCTTTAAGTATTGCACAAGTTTTAAGTGAATCAGAGGCTTTCTCATAGTCAATAAAACCAAGACATAGTGGTAATTGATATTCATTACACCGTTCAATATTCTGCTGTACAACTTGAATCTGGTCCATTGTACTAAAGCCCCTTCGAAAGCCTGTTTGTTCTTTTGGTTGTGCTAGGTCCAGAGTCGAACAAAGCCTACGAGCTAAGACTTTTGTAAACACTTTGTAGTCTACTATCAGATCGGTAGTTCGTCAAGTCTTCTATCTCACCTTTTTATGTATCAGAATTAGGGTAGCTTTCTTGCATGTTGTTGGTATACATCATTTTTCTCCAGGCATAAAGTAAATAGTTTTGCTAAGAGTTTGTAGATTATTTCTCCACCTGTTTTTAGAAGTTCAGCTATAATTCCATCCTCACCTGCAGCTTTCCCATTTTGCAGCTTTGGATGCTCTGCATAACTTCTTCTGGTACAATCTGTGGTACTTCAGCTGTGTCGTAGTTGTCTTCTTCTTCATTTAATTCATCATCCTGATATAATATTGAGTATAGCATATCTATCTCTGGTGATGGTCCCGTCTTGTAGTTTGACTGCAACCATCTGTGCTGTTCATCAATTGCTGTTTGGCTTTTTTGAGACTATGGTTGTTTTCAATTGTTTGTTGTATGAATTTACAATTGAATTTTCTTATTTTTTCTGTGATACGTTTTCTGATTTTTTTGCGCAATTCAGTGTATTCAATTTTATTTTGTAGGTTAAATGAATATTTCATTTCTCTTCGTTTCTTTATAAGCTGTTTTGTTTCTTCAGAGATTTTGTCTTGTTTCTGTTCTGTGGTACGCTATTTCAAGTGAACATTGTAAAATGTTTTGGGTGATGATGTCATTACTTTCTCATAGATCAGCATTGTCATCTATAATAAGATGTTTAAATCTATTGTTTAGTTCATGTTGGAATATATCTTTTTTAATGTTGAGTTTGTGTACATCTATATTTTGCTTTGATCTCCGAAACATTTTTCTTCTTTCTTTTTGGCATTTTATTTGGATTTTACTGCATACCATACGATGGTCACTTCCAACGTTGAAGGTGTTTATAACAGAAAAGTCATGAAAGATGTTTCTCTTATTGCTGAGGATAAAGTCAATTTCACTAGTTTTTCCATTTGGACTTTTCCATGTCCATTTCCTGTGTTTTTTTTCTGGAAAAAAGAAATTCATGATATACAGGTTTTCTTTTTCTGCAAATTCTATTACCCTTGCTCCTCTGCAATCTCTCATGCCGTATCCAAAATTTCCCATTGAGCTTTCATCTGAATGTTGAATACCAATTCTAGCATTAAAGTCTCCGATTAGAATTCTGAAATGATGTTTTCCTTTATTGTAGAGTTGGGATACATCATATAGAAGGCTTCAATTTCTTCGTCAGTATGATTTATTGTTGGTGCATAGACATGGATGATCTGAAGAGTGTATCTTTTCGAGATCTGAACAACAATACTTGCCATTCGATCGGATACAGTGTCAAATTCTATTATGTTGTTCTTCAGTTTTTAGTTGATCAAGAATCCAACTCCACTGATTCTTTTCTTATCTTGACCTCTGTAATATAATATGTCTCAATTTTTAATCGACGAATTTCTTCACCATTACGTCTAACTTCGCACAGTCCAAGAATGTCGCATTTTAGTCGCTTTAGCTCTTCAGTTAGTTCAATTAGCCATGCTTCACTGCTCAGAGTCTTATACTTTAATGTTCCAAGGTCTAGTTTCCAATGGTAGCATGATCTGGTTACCCGAGGATTCTTAGAACCCTCTGCCTTCATGTTTAACTGACTGCTGCCGTAGATAGTAATAATCCGGCCTCTGGGGAATGAGGGCCATTTTATTTCTGTTGGATTCAACTTGGAAGGTTAGGCCATAAATTCACCACGCTGGCCAAGTGCGGGTTGGTGAATGGCGATAATTTTACATGGGATCGCCAGTCCCAAAGCCACTTATCCCACGGCTCTTTATTCAATATATTCACAGCTGCCCTGATTGTAGTCAGGGTTTCCCCCATCCGCCACCTAGGGGACAGGCTCGGTAGCCCGACGAAGCCCCGAGATATTATATACTGTATATATATATATATATATATATATGCAATCAAATATATATATATATATATGATTAGCTGTTCAGTATCTCAATAGCTGAAGTTCAGTAACTGAGATACTTCTAAATAAGATAATCAGAGAAAGAATGGGAGATAGCTGTAGCATTCATAATAAATATAAAGAAACACTTATTCAGTGCGAGTCAATTTCAAGTAGAATAACATACAAAAGTTTCAAAATGGGAAATTTGATAAAGCTTATGCCTGCGGTTCGACAGAAGATTCTACTAAATAGTTTTTCTTAGTCTCTAAGAGAAGGCAAACAAATAAAAAAGTTGGTTTTTTAGTTGGAGATCTAATCAACAGAGTTGGAAATGAATACCAGATATAAACAAATGTTTTGGAGAAAATTTAGATAAAAAAGCAAAGCTAATAATAATTGTAAGCACTTGATGGATGGATTGCTATTCAGTTCATGAACATGATAATCCAACATAGACATGTGCATAATTTCACGTGAAGAGGGCAAATAGGAAATAAGTCTTATATTTCTTGATTCGTGGTCAGTCAGTCATCATGTGACCTGAGAGAATACGAAAAAGGTTAGAAAACTAAAATTTTGGGTAAATTTTAGTTTTCTTACATTTCTTACTTTCCACAAAAAGTCTTGGAAAGGATAGAATATTAATATCACGAAATTGGCAAAATATACTGTAGACCATTGAATAAAATCACAGAAACAGAATAAAAAATACTATAAAAGGGAATCAGAGAAAGAGGATAAAGGTTACTTAAAAGTCGAGTATTTTGGGGTTCTGACGCAATTACTTTCAAAAAAACTGTGAGCAAACAGTCTTAGAAAATATTCAAGCGGAATGCAGTCAGGGGTAAATATGAATACTTGAGCTATGAAAGCCATCAGAAATCCAAAATGCTGAAAGGCCACTTGAGTCCATGATATTCGACCAGAAATGTTCAGTTCTCTGTAGCTACACTGCATGACACACTGAACGGGCTCTTCAGAAGATTGAATTCCACATGAATATCCGAATATGAATACTGCATCCTGACTAAGAACTATCAGAATCAGATGTTTTAAGGCAAATAGTCCAGAACTCACAGAAATAAAGCATGGATCTGTATTTGGAGAACGAAATGGAAAAGAATATGACAAGGTGTCAAGAGAAAAGCTGTTCAAAGTGCTAGAATTATACGGAATATTACTTAATTCAATATATATTCTTTAAATATAACTTAAATATTTAAGTTATAAGCCAGAAGTTAGAATTGACGGATATGATATACAGGTGTAATGTAACTCCAGGTGTAAGAAAAAATGTATATGAGATCGCTGTTATGAAGTAAAGATTAAACCAAACCTTATATCAAAATTAAAGATAAAAACGGAGCAGTTCATTTTATGCAGATGGTTTAAATAAATCAAGTTGACGATTCCTTAGCCAGGTGTCACTAGGGCTAAAAACTTGCTTCATATGTAACGGAAAGCGCTGTAACAACTAAGCATTTGAACAATTTCTTGAATGAAAATAATTTCATGAATTCTTGTAGACTTTTTGTATTCTGCTACAGCACTCCTACAGTGTCCATTTAGGAAATCTTATGCTAATAGGTGAAGTTTCACACGATTGCATTCTATATTTGTAAATGCTTGAGGCATTTTCTGCTGCACTGCGCTTGTTTGCACACAAACCCCACCCACAGTGCCTAACTTTTTGTATTAACTTCTTATTTGGAAAAGGACCCATGGTTTTGAAGTCGGCTTTGCTTCGAATGACCTCTAGAAGATGCTCCTGAAAGTTGTTGAATTGTGAACGCCTTATATTTTATATAGAAACACAAAAGTACGCATGTTTTATGTACAAAACATATAATTAACGAAATGAAAAATATTTCGGCTTAACCTCAAAAACAGAAGAATTTAAGTTTATTCCATATTTTTATTTAATATTATTTTAAATATTAATGCTCTTGTCAAATAAAACGTATATAAGCAAATGTGTATACAATTTTATAATAAATTTATTAAAATAACTAATTCAAAAACATATTTCTCACCCAGATGGCGTTAGATGTACTGCTCTTCGTAACCAGGTGCTCCAGGTATCACGTCACGTTCCCCATGTTTGTTTCTCCATCCATCCGATACATGAATGTGCTCCAGGCTGCAAGGAAACCAAACGTATCACCAAGGAAATTCCTTTCCACTGTCTCGCCACAACCGACTCTTTCGCCACCTATCTCATAAAGCAGAGCAAGCACCGTGTGCTTCATGAAGTCGCAAGGAAGACTGAGGACCACCGTGCTCAAGTCAAATATCCCGAAAGCTGCGTCAGAATAGATGCGTAGGTCCAATCCAATCCACATAGCAAAATGCATCCCATCCACCTCGATATCTTCGTTTCTCTTGTAATATCCTATACAAGCACGTGTACAGATTTATCGCTGCATAATAAAAACTATTTTACCTAACATAAAGAAACTGTTGTTCTTTCTTGAGAAGATCCAACTGATCTGACTTCTGTACAGCAAGAAACAACTCCTAACTCACATTTAATGTATTGGTCGATCGCCATTGTCATAAAAACATTAACATACGGGTTTTTTGTATATTTGACACCTTAAGGATAACAAAACAATTAATCCTGGAGGGAAAAATGAGATGTACACAAGAAACTACCTAAAGATGTCTAATTCTCGTTGCTGCTATAATTATCAGTTTTTTGTTGGTTTAGAGGATTTTTGACCAGTATGTCTACAGATGAATTTCCTATAGGATTCTTCTATCTGCGTGATTTTCATTTGGCAACCAAATTTCTTCGTTTGATCTAAACAGATTTAAATTAATTAGCATACAACTTATCATTAGGAAACCGCGATCGTGTGCCGACGGATGCTTCATAAATATTAATTGTATTCCTAGTAATATCCTTCATTTTAATGGCTGATCTACTCAGTTTTCAGTATTTCTTTAATTTCATACAACGTGCATGTGTTTTACAGGTCTGTGTTGCATGGAAATATAAGATGTCGAGTGGAACTAATAAACCAGATTGCTGAAAATTGCTGATTTGATTTAGAATTCCGTTCAAAGCAACTGCGACTATGACGGAACTGTCTCTGTGAATGGACACTCAAAATAAACCGCAAAATAAAAAATATTTTTATGAGAATCCTACCGATAAAAAACTCTAAACCTAGAGTGGATTATTATCGCGCATTCGCAAGGGTTGGATTATTCAAAAACCCTGTCTCCAGAAAAACTAACATGGAACATTTTTAACCTACACTGTTCAAAATAATTAGTAAATATTTTGGTTTTCTTGTAAATTATAAAGCTATAAAAATAATTTACAAATGCAACACATTTATTTTAAAATATTCTTAATATACAACAGTGTAGAACACGCGATGTGCTACAAAATCATGTTAAGACTTGTCGAAACGATCGCTTCAAGAGCTCGAAATTGTTCTCACAGAAGAGTGGAGAAATATCCCACAAGAACTTTTGATCAGCTTATCCGGTCAATACAAGATACCACTGTTTTAGCTGTTAAAGGACTCTATACGCCCTATTAAAAATTACCTAAAGCGTTTTTGGCTATTCTTGTTAAAATTATTCATGCTAAAATGTCTATTTTGTTCATTTGTAATAAATATTGATTATTTAAACAATAATCATCAGTTACACCCTATCTATCATAAGTAAGAAATATTTATTCATGTATAAAGTACCCAATAGTTATAATTATTTGCAGAAATTTATAATTATCATGACAGAAACTAAAATATCCCCTAATTGCTATGAGCAGTGTACTTCGTTCCTCCAATAATCAGGGTTGTATTGGTAGTTTTTTTTTGTCTCTCACGTACGTATTATATATACACCAATATCCTGGTATATATTATTTACATCCAGTGTATTTTATATTACAATACACAGACTAGGGTCTACTACTACTTAAAGACTGCTTAAGCCAGTGGTTTTCAAGGCTTTTTACAGAACCCCTTTTTTGCAAAAAAAAAAGAAGAAGAAGCATCTCTAAAAAGTTTTCTTATCATACATTTTATTCTATTGGTCAAGAAAATTTTTGATAATACACAATTATGCTATTTATACTACACACCAAACCTATGTTTATTAGCATTAATGAGAATAAGAATATTTAATGAAATACCTGGGATTGATCTTCAGCAAATTATTGTAAACATGGAGTTGACGATTATAATTTAACTCGTAATTCCTTGAAATAAACTAATAGGAGAATTCTTTTGGAGAACTGCCCAAGTTTTACCTGCAACGAAACAATTCACAATATTTCAAATCTAATGAGACGATACATTCATAATAGATTTACGAATATATAATAGGATGTATTCGTAATTCTATGTTTTCTAGTTCACTAACAAAAACAGAATTACGATATACAACCCAGATGCACATAACTACTGCACAGCGAAAAATTTGATAACTACAATATAACAGGCGTTAAATGAAATAAAAGTCTAATGATGTAGTGCCTACATGGTAGTTATAACCACTCTGGTAACTTACAGTGTAATAACATTAACGAAATAAACATGGAATCAATAACTGTTTTAATTTATTTGCTATTGAAATAAGTGAATGGAATATCGAGTAGAAGTGGGAGTCGTACTTAACAACAAAAGTATTAACCATTTATTCCTTTTCCCTTCAAATGGCCCAATTTCCCGAGGGATAGTCCCCACGGTTTAAAAACTAGTGGCTTAAGTAATAGAATAAGACCTACTACAAACAAAATTAGTTGCATGTAGAGCTCTGAACATTTATTGGCTATTAATAGTATAAAACAGTAGGAAAATACTTTTAATTTTATTCAGGAAAGCAAGAAAAAAATATTAGTTCGTTTCAATAAAACATCCTGATATGATGGATTTGATACTACACATGGATTCTTGTATAAATAGACTTTGGTACGTAGCAGTTTTTCGGATCTGCCAAAGACATTTATGCATTTGTTCAATCTGACAGCGACGTATCTAACCCGGCATAAAAGAAACCTGAGGACACAGGGGCATTTGACACAGATAAGAAGGGGCCACTTGAAGCAGCACATCTTAAGCGATCGGTGGTTTGCGACTGCCAATTCTTAAGCGGTTTTAAAACCTTCCTGATCTTACTCCGTAGCCTAATTGTGAACCCGCATTAAGTTCTTTCGTTTCCAAAACAGCTTTAGAGTTGCATCAAGTCATCTAAAATAACAGCATCACCAGCGGAAAATTACCGTATGGAAAAAGTTTTCAAACTTGCAGAATGGGTAAAAGTGCAAAATATGCAAGAAAGAGATGGGGCAAAAGTCTAGTTATCTCGTAATACAGCTGTAATGCAAGATATATCGATTACAATCTTAGAGTAAATACGGAATGCTTCTCAAATGTTAAGAAGAAAATAAAATTTAACTATTTTAGCCCCCTTATTTTAACAGAAGCAATTTGGTCAGTTTTCTTTAAGAATACACACATTCCAATAATATTATATATTGTATTAGAATAATTTCTCAGGTGAAATTAATTTACAAGAATATCACCGGGGGGTGATTTACTTGAATATCAGAAACATCAGCTATTTGAATACAGTGACATTAGGTGAAATACAGGTTTGTTTTAATTTATACGAATATGGAAAAAAGCCGCGATTAAGGCCACAATGTGTATGTCTGTATGTTTGACAGAAGTTTTTATAGACCCGAATTCTTAATGCTATATCTCGAGTTTTTGAGACAGTGGATACTATTTTTATGCACCTTTCCTCGATATGCAAATACTCTAATTGTAAATATATTCATCACAAGTATATTCGTATAAATTAATAAATATATTCTTATATAAATATCAAGCTTCATTTGATAGTTATTAACTATTCGAGCTAGATTCAGAATTTGATTATTTAAGCATTTATAATTTAAATTATAAAATGTTAATTACATTTGATTAAATATTAAGGTATAATATTTCAAAACTGTTTAAAAGAAAATATAATTGACGCGTTTCTTAATGGTACGTTTTCGGATAACAAACATTCCAAATGCGTGTTAATCTGGAAAAATAATCATAATGAAAGAAAAAATAAATCAGCGAGCGCTACAGATACAATGAACATAGGAGAGGAAAAAATAAATAAGTATAAATCAATATAATCAAGTTTACGTGGGTCATGATATTTAAATCACAACTGTGTAAAAATCAAAAAGATTAAAACTTGGATTTAATTTCAGATGGCTAAGATTTAACATACTCTTCGTAGACGGATTAAGCAACCTTTGATATAGCGTTTGTTATTTCAGATCTGGAGCGTTATTTTGTTCATTTAAGATATGTCATTTATTTCATTTTTCGAAATGAAACTTCCATTTTATAGTTTTAAGTGTTCTGGCTCAATTCACTGAACTTAAGTCTAATATTTTTTATACTTTTTCTTTGCTGTTTTATATTCTTCCTGAGACATAATACTCTGTCAAAATCATCTTAATACGATATCTCGTCTACACTATCTCCATTCAAATAGCCTTGGAGCTTTCTTTAGCAGTTTATAGAAGAAATCTGAAACAGAATTTAAATTATTTTTTTAATTAAAACAACCGCAAGCTTTAGAGAACTAACAAGCAATTTCAGTATAACCCAATGGCCAGTTGGTGAAAGACAAATTGATGACACGACCGACTGAGAATATGCTATTATAAATACTATTCGCGGTAAGCGGTGGACAGTATTTCAACGAAAATATGAAATTTGCTTAATAAATAAAATAAAAATTTTGACAGCAACTCCCAGAAGGAAACGAAAACTGACATTGACTGCTCTGCCACCTGGAGAACTAGCGCAGAGCCAATATATTGCCACACAAAACATGGAAGCATTTCCATCACTTCATCAGATTGATGAAGTCATGGATATGCTTATCCATCCGAAAAAAAGTTGCTTAGAGAAGTCAAAAGTAGTAATGACAATGCTGATTTGTTTCTACGATTCCAAGAGCATTATCCACAAAGAATTCGTTCCGCCTAGCCAAAGGGTCAATGTTGAGTTTTATCTCGAAGTTTTGAAGCGATTGATAGCGAGAATCTGTTCGCGTACGGCATGAATATCGTAACGAACGACCGTTAGTCAAAACACACTGTCACTCTTGGCACTATAACTCGACTTCTAATTAAACAAATGTCGTAAACAGTTGCTAAAACACTAACGAAGGTTGCCGCTTTCGATAACAAAAAGATACAAAAGGTGGCGCCACTAGTTTCTTCTGTTTTTAAAAAGTTCGGTTTCTTTTTGGACAGATATTTTAATGTAGTTTCTGAACTTTTCTTTGAGTGCATGTTATAACATTTTAGTCTATTAAAAACTGTTTTAGCTTACATTTTTGTGTATATTGGCCCAGATATACTCAATATCTCTGGGACAATATACATAAGTGAAAATTTAGAGATTAAATTGTCTTAAAAATTAAACCTTCTTTAAGTTTCCTGTAACGCAAATTCTTTTCTTCCAAATGCGGGCACATTCTTTTTTTTATGTTCCCTGCCTTTGCTTTAAATATCAATACGTTTCATTTTTAGGAGAGGTAAACAGTGTTGTATCAGCAATACATATCACGTGTAAATGAAAAAAACAACACTGTCTGAATGCCTTGCCCTCTCCTTCAACCTAAAAATGAAATGTCAGCTGTTTTATTCGCCAACCCTTATGTCTGTGAGTTACAGATGAGCTGGCAATCTTGATTGTAGTAGTGGCAGCGCATGCTGCAAATGATCCTGCAGGAAATGTATTAAAATCAGATTAAATTTCAGAAAAAAAAATTCTTCTGAATATCTTTCTTGCCATTCAAAGTTGCAAAGTATATTCTAACGTTTCTACAGAAAAATAGTTCATATAAACATATTTAAGCATAAAATACTTAATATATTTTTGTATATTTTATACAAACATTTTATAGGCAAAAAATAATAATGATAAACTAAATACTAAAGACACTTGACTTGCAATTTAAAGCTTCTTTACTGACATTTAATAACTGTGGTATGTCTGCTGTTGATACTATTATGGTGTTGCTCAAATTCCAAAAGGGAATGTATAATCGCATGAACATTAATATCAGCCAAGGAACGGCTTTCAAAACGCATTTGAAAGCACGTTTTCAGAGGACCAAAATCTCAAGTCAGAATCAGCTATATTTTCAATTTCATCAAATTCGCTAGAACGATATAACGTGTAACGGGATCCGCGATGGATGCGAAACCTTCCCTGTTAATTTTATGCTGCTTAATAAATATTTTTTATGAGCTCGTATACAAAGTAAGATTAACTATGCCCCAACTGCAGTAAAAATTAGCTGAACGATGCGACCTACAAAAAGGTTCGTCTGCAAAAGAAGAATCACAGGCGATTCGTTGATTTTAACATTAACTTTCAACAACGTAAGAGACGACACTCCAAAATTAGTTTGAAATTAAGTGAATAATGAAATTGTGGCAGCATTCTGGTAGGAGGAGGAGAAAGAAGATAAATACGACACTTTCTCCATTTAATGCTTCAAATTTGGCGAGTTGTGCCTTGCTCAGTACAGCTGTTGAATAAAACCGCTAGATATTAATAATAATCTGTTTAGAACTGAAGTTACAACACGTAGAATTCCAGTTCCTGGTAATTATTATAGACCAATCAATTGCTTACCATAGCAGATTCATTATAGCAGGTCTTAATTTTCAAATCATTTTGCAAATAATAGCAACTTATGTTAAAAAAGATGAACAAAATTATATATTAATCTGATGATAAAACGGTTATTTTTGGCCACAAGAACTATAGGAGTATTCAGTTGATTTTATGGTTTTGGTGTAAACAGTTTTTAACGTTTAAGTGATCTTATTTTTTTATACTTCTTTTACCCTGATGAAGCTAACAGCCACAATTGGCGAAACCAATTGGTATAACTTAGTTTTAAAATAAATTTTAACCCAAATAGTAGTTATTCATTCTCCTATATATATTAATCTTTTTATTTTCTGCTTTATATCTGTTTCGATAAATGTACAAGATTGCTTTGGCGTCCATTCGCAACATCACGATTATGCTCTGGGCAGGCAGATTTTAAAGAAATTTGGTTACGCAGAATTATTTAAATTTTGAGTTATCTCAAATTCGGTTATACAAATCAGACCATTTGCAACAAAAACCGAACTTTTTAAAACTAAAAATATTGCACATGACGATAAATGGGATGTTTATAGTACATTTTTTCTATCACCCTCCATAAGAAGCCACGAATCCCATAAGACAAGAGTTGCATCTGCGAGCAGGTGATTAGAGGAAAGAATGAACCCACTGAAGTGTCTCTTGAAGCGATAGTGGTAGTAGTCCTTGAGAAATATTATGAACAAAGCTATTCTAAAGAACAGAGGTGGATGGAATGAAAGAGAAGGATAAGAAGCTAAACTGCATGATATTGACTATCAGCTCCATGTATTTTCTATATACGAAGAGTAACGTAAGGAAAGTGAACATGAAAATTACTATGCAAAATGCATAAGGGGAAAACAGGACATCTATACGAGGTGTTTATAGAGCATCTGTTAGAAAAAAATTGATTTACTAAGTGGGCTGCCCTCTTCTGAAGAGCATTCTTAGAAATATCTTGTGCACCTGTTTAATATCATGATGGTAGTGGACCACCATATAAATCAGTGGTTCGTAACCGGTATTCCGCCGGTAAAAGATGTCACATGACACAGTTCTGAGTGTAATTGGCTACTCTGAATAAAAATGTTGGAGTACAGCTCTAATATTACTCACATACAAAAAGGGAAATAAAACTAAATGTGATAATTACAAAGGTATTTCTCTATTGAGTGTTCCTGGTACGATTTATGACTTGAAAAACAGTTGAAAAGGATTGCGGAAGGGAAGTTTGATGACAAACAAGCTAGATCAAGGCCAGATAGAGGCTGACAAGATCAGATCTTCACTTTACGACAAACAGTTGAGAAATCCTGGGAATATAACAGATCTGTATTTCAGATTTGTAGATCTGGAAAAGGCATATGACAAGGTGCCAAGAGAGAAGCTATTCAATACGCTGCAGTTATATGGTGTCAATGGGGCATTATATCAAGCAATACTTAGTCTTTATTTGAGTTGTAAGTCAGCAGTTAGAATTGAAGGAAGAACAGGAAGATGGTTTATTGTTAACTCTGGGGTCGGACAAGGATGTACATTATCCCCTCTCTTATTCATTATCTATATGGATCACATTATGAAGGAAAGTGGTATTAAACCACATATCAAAATTGGAGATGTTAATCTTGGCTCTTTATTTTATGCAGATGATGTTATACTTCTTAATAAACCCACTACAAGTCTGCAAGATTCCCTGACTAAACTGAATAACTGTTGTTATAGATTTCATATGGTCAGCACTAACAAGACAAAGAAATTAGGCAGAAGCATTGATAATGTCAACTGTGTTGTGAATGGAGAACCTATGGAACAAGTTAAACATTTCAGCAACTACATACCATTCCATTCATGTGTCGTCTCCTATCTAGGAGGTTGACTGCCGTGGTTAACTTTGCTGTTTTAAGGATACTTGTGAAAGACTGAATGATAAATGCACGTAAACACAAGAAAGATATTTAATTAACCAAATATTTCGGTCTGGAAATAGCAGACCATCTTCAGTGGTATTACAAGAACAGTTTTAAAAAATACAAGCTAGAATACTAACAATAGATCGTTAAAATAGAACACGCCGCGTGATGTTATATCACTAAGTATTAAGTATAAAATCAGCATCTTTTGGTCCAGGATTCGCCTCTTACATAGATCCCGTTATAGGTTCGAACGTTTCTTCAAGGAAAGCGTGGAGGCCTTGCTCCATCGTCCCAACCTGAATCGTAATGACTGTATATCTATATCAAAAATCTGGGAAAGTCTAATCAAGATTACGCATTAATTTTTTTTTCAATCATGTCTCTACTTCAAAATGTTCCGTTTTATACTTAATACTTATTGATATAACATCATGCGGCGTGTTCTATTTTTAACGATCTATTGTTAGTATTCTAGCTTGTATTTTTTAAAACTGTTCTTCTAATACCACTGAAGATGGTCTGCTATTTCCAGACCGAAATATTTGGTTAATTAAATATCTTTCTTGTGTTTAGGTGCATTTATCAATTACCATGGTTAACCCCTTAACGTACCAATTAAAAATCAGAAAGCGGTCGTTTTTCTGCCAATATTTGGGCGAGAGTGATTTGCTGGATCAAATTCATCATTATTTTACAAATAATGATGAATTTGCGCAAACGCAAACGAAACAGCCGATACACGCCGTTAGCAACTTTTCTCGGCTGAAAGGAAATAGGCACAAAATTGTCTAGCGTCTATATTCGGTTGTATTTATATGTGAAACCAAAATTTAAAATCAATTTTGGTGCAATAAACAAAAGACATGTCGCAGACGTGTTAAGAGGTTAACTACGGGTGTAACGACATGTGGTGAGGACCCTAGCTCTTTCACATATTGTCGTACGAATTCATGACTGTAATCCGTGTATGTTCACGGAGCTGGTTTGCCTGTTCTGAGGGAGTAAAAATCCCAGTCTCCGGGTGAAAAAAAAACCCTCTACCTCCGTATGCAACCGGCTAACTCACCTTTAGTCAAAAGAGACCAAATAAAGGTTCCTCACGTCATAGACGGAAATCTAACCCAGGTCTTTCCAACCAAAGGGCTTCGTCTATACCGACTGAGCTACGAAGGCTCTATGGACATAGACAACAAATTCAATAAAGCTGGTATGGTAGGAAGTCAACTGAATTTATATGGAATAAGAGATAAATTAGTCAAAACACTAAATTAGCTGTATAGAAGACAGTGTTCAAACCAGTTTTAACTTATGGATCTGAGAGCTGATTCAGAAGTAAAACACTTGACCAAAGACTAGAAACCGCAGATATGAGAGTCCTGAGAAAGATTAGAGGCGTGAACAGATGGCATCAATGGCAATATCATATTAAAAACGAGAATATTAGTAAAGAACTTGACATTGTCGGCATTCAGGAATGCGTTAGCAGAGCTAATCTCAGGTGGTATGGTCACTTGAACAGAATGGGTGAGGAAAGATTAGCAAAACAAGTGTTCTCTGCCAGGTTGGCAGGAAAACGACCTAGAGGAAGACCAAGATATAGGTGGATTGATGCGGTACAAAGTGCCTTAGACGATAGAAATATAAGATCTGATAATGTTGGAGTCTTGACGAGTAACAGACTGTTTGGGAGGCAAATTGTAGATAGGAAGTTAGTAATGATGTAAATTTTTCATGTAGTACTATCATATCCTGTACACCCTCCCCTTTCCTTCAGCGTACATATCAGGAATTTGATGATGGTGATGATGAGTTTCGGACAGGCCACTTAAACCTTATCATTTCGCATATTGAGAAAATTCAACGTGCAATATTTGAAAATTAAATCGTAAATTATTAATTTTGTTCTAAAGAATTTCATTGAACTATAAATTATTAAAATTTTTCTACACATGTAATTTTAGGTACAAACACGCAAGCGAAGCTAATCGCCTGCGTGTTTGTCACTCGTTGACAAAATTTAATAATCTGAAACGGTTTGGAAAACTATTTTCCAAACCCATTGAATTCGAGTAAGTCCGGAATATTATAGAAGCGAAGTCCATCTGATGGGAGAATTTACTGATGAATACGTGAGTGACAAAACATTATCGACAAGGATTATAAGCAAGCATTAAGTAATGAAGTCGGCAAAACAGTCAAGACAGTATAGTAGGGGTAGCTTATTGCTGAGAAGGCCCATTCCCCTTAATTGGAAGAACTGGGTCGGGCTTATTTCTTCCATGATGACCCAGTCCATCTTGAGAGAATGCATTTATTTTACATATGAACGAATGGAGGACATTACAAACTGATTTTATGGCAGTCCTCCTCTCACGACATATTCAATATTTTTGTACTGTTAACGAACCAATAGATAAATCTCTAAAGATAGACGTAACAGAATTTTACTTCACTGGTTTTGGTTTGGTTTGATTACTAATTACGATCAAAGCAACTATCGCTATAAGACAAGTGTAAAATATCTGTTGATTGCACATGCTCTTTTGGCTAGTTTGCCTGTTTTGTACAGGAAGTAAAAAACTCTGCCACATTCTTAGAAGTCGCAAAGTTTTGTATAATTGCTCATCAGCTAAATAGCCCATATAATTATTAATTACATTCTAAACAAGACTAGCACCTATATCTTTCCCCAAAGGGCAATCATCATTTATGATTAAGTCAGACTTTGTATCACCTTGTATACTCTTAAGCATTGTGTCGGTGAGAAATTCGGACAAAAAGCATTTGTAACGTAGACGGAAGTGACTGTCTTGACACGAACCAGAGTAATTCAATATTGTTCGGCCGTCGTCATGATCTTTAACAGCTGAATTAATTTCTTAAGATGAAAAGAGAGAATTTTGTGAGGGTTTCTAATTAAGCTTTCAGTGAATGAATTTGAAAGTGAAAACCTCATTAGGCTTAGCCAAATTCATTGGTTAAATAAGAAAATGAATCTTTGTGTGTTAATGAAAAAGTAAGAGTAATTAATTTTAATCCTAATACTGATGTGATTTGTTAAGATTTTAGAAAAAACAGCAAATAATGTTCAGAGGAGAGTCTTCCAATATCCAATATCTACAATGCCGTTTGATTCATTTAAACTCATGATTAAAGACTTGCTACATACACACATGGAACAAATCAACAAAAACATTGAGGAGTATGAACGCTACATACAGTTCAATAACGTGACCTCTGAAGAAATTCTAGGAACCGTGCGAGAAATAAAGACAAAATTAACGGTAGCGATAGAAACACAAGAAACACTCAAGCGCGAAAATGAAGAACTGTAGAAAGAGGTAAACACACTCAAGTGTCAAATGGAGAACATGCTACAAAAAGAAAGAAAAAAGAACTTCAAATTGAGAGAATAACAAAGGAAAACACAGAATATTTAAGCAACATAATGCAACTGATTGGCAGCAAAATTGGCATTCAAGTCGCAACCACAGACATCGCCTCTATTAAGCGATGCCCACAAAAAAACAAAGAGAGACTGTCACCAATCTTCGTTCGTTTTACCAGCAGAAGTCTGCGAGACTCCATTCTTGCAGCAAGCAAGAACACAAAGCCAAAAACATCGATCCAAACTGACACTCCCAACATCAATCTCTATAACTGAACACTGGACTCCATACTTCAAAAATCTTTCATACCAACACAGGGAAAAATTACAAGTTCCTGTGGACTAGGGATTCACAGATATTTATGAGAAAGAATGAAAACACTCGAGTTTATATAATTACATGAGAATCCGACCTACACAGCCTACCAATATAAAACACTAACTGTTCACATCCTTAAGAACAAGATTACAAATCACTTAAAAACTATATAACGGATCTCAATCATAGGCGAACATATCCAGTCAGACAATATAAATGTCAAGGTCTTTGACTCTGAAGAAATGGTCAGACAACATTTCCAACAATACTAACTTCACTACCGTCAACACACAAACATAAGAAGTATAAAAAAAAACACTAGCTTACATTGATAACACTGCTCAACTACACCATGACAAACACAGATGCGCTAATATTGACCGAAGTTTGCAATAAACGACACAGAAATTTACGCATACAACATTAATAATGACCAAACCTACAACTTATGTAGACCAAACAAAAGAGGAGGTGGCCTCGTGGCATTTATCAAAGAAAAATACAATGTGACTGAAAAACAAACTCATTTGAAACATGCGGAAACACTAATTTTGGAAATCACAAATAGACACAAACATAGTATCAAATACAAATAATCACAATCTACAGATCCCCAGATAATAATCCACTCAACTTTCTTCATGAGTTAGAAGCATGGCTAAATACTCTTGACCACGGTTCCTCAACCACTAACACATATCTTGATATACTAAGTCAGTACAACATAAACCCTACCATTAACTCTCCAACAAGAGAAGAAATACTCAACAATATACTAACGCAATCATGCGTTGATCATATCAACATACGGGCTCCCATCCATACATGTACATCATCAGTAATTAACGTCAAAATTGCCGATCACTACTTTGTCTCAACTTCGTTTTACAACGTTACCGATCCCCCCCCCCCCCCCACCACCACCACAAAAGTCGACAAAACTCGATTATATTAAGGAGCATTGTCGATAATCATTCAAAAATAGACCGGAATTGCCTACTTAAAAGAAATGATCCTGTAACATTATACGAGAATTTTCAACTAAAGTTCACAGAAATATACAAAAAAGCAACAAAGCCGACACAATCGAAGACGACAAACAGACAACAATCCATGGATAAATGACGACATACTAAATAGCATTACTGTAAAAGAAAATCTATGGAAATAACTCAAAACGTCATCCAGTAACACACATTTACAAACCTTATACAAAAATACAAGAAATCAACTAACAACAAAAATTCTTAGGGCAAAAAGACACTACTACTTCGAAAAATTCATGGTATATAATGACAACATTAAGCAAACATGGGCTACACTCAACGAATTAGTAACTCGAAAAAATAAAACTTCAGCACAAGATTTTATTGCAAAAAGCTTCGGTCAGGACACAAACCAAGAGGAACTAGCAAACTCATTCAACCATGCTTTCACAAACAATATCACACAACTTAAAAAAGACAAACTACCAACGATCAACAAAAAAACTACCGACACAAAGTCAAAAACAAACTGTATTTTCCACCCATAACAAAACAGGAACTGAAAAAAGCAATCCTACAACTAAAACCAAAGACCACTCCAGGAATAGACAAACTAAGACTCACAGACCTTATAACATATTTTGAACAAATAAATCCAATACTTTTGAAACTCGTGAACATAATATTCGACACAGGCATTATTCCACAACAACTAAAAACTCTAATAATTACGCCAATTTGCAAACAAGTAAAAGAAACGATACTCAGAACTACAGACCAATAGCCCTACCAGTCATTTCAAAAATTCTAGAAAAAATAACACACTCCAGACTACAGAACTATTTACAGAAGTACAACATCATCTCACGAAACCAATACGGCTTTTAGAAAACAAAAGGCACCATCACTTTATTAGAAGACATCGCCGACGCAATAAACAAAGCCCTCAACAAAAACACTCCGTCCTTATACTGCTTGACTTGACCAAAGCATTTGATACACTTGAACATGACATACTACCACCAAACTAAAGAGGAACACTGCATACATGCTTCAGGAACTACCTCTCAACAGAATAAAAGTTACAAGAATAGGTACATGTCACAGGTGGGGTATATAAATAAAACACGGCGCTATATCATCACCCACTCTATTCAACATATACATTAACAATGTTCATAACATGGCCATAAGAAGTCAAATATTTCAATACGCAGATAACACCGCACTACTAGCAATCCACACAGACATCAACACGGCTCTCTTCAAAGCACAAGACCTAAATGAAATCGCAACATACTTCTACCAAAACGCAATTCTAATCAACGGCACCAAAACATAGATGTTGATAATACACAACCCAAGAATCATGCATCCTGCACAACTATATGATACACTGTCACACATACCGCTGCATTAACAACAAAAATACCTGCGAATGTCCGGAAATCAAACCTGTAACACACACGCAAAATACCTTGATCTCTACATAGATGCCGCCATAAATGGACAAAACATATAGAATACCTACATACCAAACTCCAGATCATCGCAGCAAAAACTCTTCCTTCCAAGTAAAAGACATTATTCCATCCAACATAAAACAAACTCCTATATCACGGTATCTGCGAATCCCTACTCAGATACGGTATAACAGTCTATGCAAACACATCAAACAGTCACCTAAAAAAATGAAATATTACATACAAGGAATTACTTCAACATCACCTATCGAAACAACAGACACATATCGTATAACACGATCAACAACAACTCTATACACCCTTCAACAACTCATACGGTTCTTTTGTGAGATCACATCAGATACCCAAGCAACTCAACAACCTACCAAGAAATTTAAAACACAGATAACTACAGAACATTAAAACACGAACTCTGGAAAATATACCAACAAAGGTATATTAATATATCAATACGACTAATATACACATCACAAATCACCAGTATCCAATGCAAGTGAATATTCAAACCATGGGAGGGTAATGGATGGCAATGCTGTAGCCAATGAAGTTCTAAATGAGGCTCGGCTATTGCTGTTACTCTCCTGCCATGATCAGAGGTTTAATAGCTCAATAACACCTTATCCCTACACTGCCCTCTACAGATAACGGGGAAGATGAAAAGCATTCTTGCTTCGCCTCTTTAAGCCAGTCTTTATAAGGATAAGGACAGTATCCAATGTCTACATCCCATACATAAACAGTAACAACAACACAGATAATGAAGGCTAAATCCCACTCTCTTCATAAAAGCTAACCCAAGATTCGAAGTAGGTGGGATTAATACGCCTCACTCATCTACACGTAATCCTTATAATCAAAGAATGCAGATTATTAACAATATAATGAAGATACTGATATTTAAAAAAAAAGTGTGTCTATGTAAATAGACTGTATAATAATAAGCTATGATATTGATATTGAAAAAAAAATTATGTACATTTATACTTTAAAAAATCACTATACTCTATATTTGTACTGAACATAAAATATAATAGTATACTTTATTGTATATATGTACATACTCCGTATGACGATAAATAAAACGTTATTACAGTTTTAAAAAATATTATTACTATTATTATTATTATTATACAAAAAAATCTGCATATAGAGGCAAAAAAGTATTATTAAAACTTTTAATTGAAATCCAATGTAGAAAATGCAGCACTTAGTGCTGAATTCTGTAAAATTGTAAGTTGCAATGTCACTCAAGATGTTTATTGTAAGTGTAAATATTTTAGCAACCAATAAATTATTATTATTATTAAAAAATATTATTACAGATTAGCTAAGTTCTGTATGCTATAGAAAAACAAATGATTATCATGACGAGATTGCTCTTAATCTTGCCTCCGCTTTTTAACATTAAATCAATGCAAGGTCCCTGCTAAGTATTCCAAGAAGGTGCAAGATCTTACCTAATGAATGAGTCAGGAAAAAAAAAAAAAAAAAAAAAACATCTCCACCCCAGCATTTCAAAATCGTTTACCATTTTTGTTGGTCACTTCTGTTGTTAACTTTACAATACTACAAGTCCTCAAAGCCTCAATTGATTTATTTGAAATTTCCAAACACTACACATCCTTATCATTCTAAAAGCCAATGAAAAAGGGCTTTTCATGAACATTTTGTGAAGAATTCCTTAGTTTAAAGTAGGATGCTTTAGAATAGGATGAACGAATTCTTCGTTTTCAAGGGATTAGCCATGAAGTCTAGTTTTTCAAGTTAAAATTCTTATTATCAAGATAATATATAAGAAATATAAAATAAAATAAAGCAACAGGTGCATATTATAAATTTGCTTCTTAGCAGAGTGATTAGAATATGACTCAAAAGAGCTTAAATATAGCAAAAGTGAACTTTTATCACATACAATCCAAGAGATTCTTGTACATTTATACATTTCAATATTCCTTTTTTATATTTTGGAAACAGTTTAATGATTTTAAGGGGGATAATTTGTGATAATAAAAATTTAGATCCCGACTGAGGCGGTGGATTTCTGATTTACTGGGTCTCACCATCCACATGAATTTTACATCATCTTATCAATCATAACCACCCTTCATAAAAACTGTCTGTTGCATCTGTTCGTGGTAATTATTTCATAAAGTTGTAGTTTAATAAGGCTAATGAAAAAAATTCAATGGATGAAAACCTATTCAGCACAAACACATTTCAAAGCGCTAGAGAATGAGATAAGCCTTACAATTAGTTAAATCATATGACGATGCAAAAACGCACATACACTAAATCTAAATTGTTTGAACCTTTTCTGGTCATCCTGACTTTTCATTAGACGCTTAAGAAATTTCAAATCGCTGGCAGCTGCATATTTTCTTTTGCTGTTGTGCTAGTAAGACACTTGACCTTTGTTAGAGATGCACCTCTCAGCTTTTCAAACACAGGGAGCTACAAAAAAAAATAACTCATCTAAGCAATAATGTACCAATCGTATTTTTTGGTGTTTTGCATCCACTACGTGAGAATCCAGCAACAACCTATTTAAGGACGAACGGACGCTAGTTTTTTTGTGCTGGACTGCCACGAAGTAGAATGTTCGTCTTCCTGCTTTGTGTAGCGGCATTAGCCGGTAAGTGGAACTTAGTTACTACTTGAAACTGAAATTGCATTGATTTCTTTTAATTAAATAAAAAAGGGGAGTATTGAAATTAATTTACAATTAGCAGTTTTTTTTTATAATTTTAACTAAATGGATTTCATTTTTAATTAATATTTTTCCGCTCTCAACTGTTACTTCAAATAATATTAGTATTTTCTTCTTTTCATAATTTGGATATGTTTTCTAAATCTCGCATATAACAAATCAATTATTATAGTAAACATAAGTTTCTACAGTCCTACTAGTATTAAGTGTCGATCGGCTTTGTATACTAAGTTGTCTAAGATCAAATAAAGCGAATGGTGTAGGATTGGACAAGTATATTATTATAAGCAGAGGATTATACATATATTTCTATTAAATATCTATCTCTATTTTTTTGTTTACATTTTAATACTGCTGCCATATCGCAAATTAATGATTCGTTTTGAGAATCTGCTCCAGAGCCAGTTGATTTTTTTTTATTATATTTTTCAAGATTTTCAAGAAACTTAACTCACTGGGTTTGTTTTGCATATTGGTGAACTCTCTCTCCAATGTGTGTATAGGAACCCGGATGTATTTTCCTCCAGAGGAAACCCCCCCCCTCTCCGTAAAATCGCTTACGGATCGAATGAACATCTGTTGAAGGGCGAGGTATCCATAGTTATCGCAGTTCCCTCATTAAGAATTCACAAGCATCATTACGTGCAGTTGTACTCATTTAAATTTTATCTTTCGTTCAATCTGAAATTTCTGTATTTATTCTATAAAAAATAAGATATCGCTTTAAAAAAAAAACTCTATTTCTAGGATTTCAATTAAAAATTATTTCTACGGCAAGCAATTATAGGCATTGGAAAATTTTTAATTTTTGATGATACATTCGGGATTATCCTTTTTAAAAAAGGCCACACGCATGGAGGGAGTTCAGCAGAAATACCAGATCTCGCGATACATCTGATCGGGTTGATCTATAACAATGTCATCCCCACAAAGAATCTAAAGGGATTATCATCATTTTTTTTTCAGTTTTAGTAAAAAAAAAAAAAAAAGTAGCATGGTTTGCTGCAAATATTTTAATGAACTAATTATAGAAAAACGTTATTTACATAAAATTTTCCTTTAACAAAAGAATAAACATATTAAGATATCAATTCCATATATGCAAGGTATAAACACTTATTTGATAGAACTCTGATGTTTTGAGGACAGTTTAAAATGACTTCGAACTATTCCATTGCAACTGGCTGTCATATCTATTCCGACATGGCACACGTGTGACACGATGCACCATTTCCGAAAAGAATCTGTAAATGAGCATCAATGATCTGTGCAAAGCAACAGCTAGATAACAGTGTATTATATGTGAAGTTCGTTTTCACAAATAAAAACTTTTCTTTATTACTATTAAATCTTTCTAGTTTAAATAATGCGAACTGCGTTTATACACGAGATTAAAAAAAAAACTATTTTTAAGTATAAATAGTCAAAAACGAAACCCGTCTTTTCAATTTTCAGCTAAGAGGATAATAAATTCATATTAAAACTAACTATTAAATACACCACATGTAATCGGAGTATTTTAATTTATGCTTTTGTCGTACATCAGACAGGAAAGTAGCTAAAGCAAAGTTAAAAAATCACGTACTGTGTGAGAGCAAAAGGATATTATCGAGATATTAAACTTTTGTTTTTAAAACAATGCTGGTGTGCTGAAATATATTAATTTAACATGAAGACACACAGTTGTATTTATATTTTATTTAATAAATCCTCACATTAAACCTGTTTATTGCTAATACATATTTTCTTTTCTTTTACAGTAACCGCCTCTGGAAAGGGTAAGTCTCTTTTTAATTTCTTTTAAAACTTTTAACTCACTAGATGTTGATTTCACATCCAACTAATTTTTAGAACAATTTCTTTGTAATTACGCGCTATTCCATAATAGGAATTTAAACTATTTCATAAATATTACTTTTTATTAATATATGACAATCAATATTATAACGAACTGATAATATTATTAAAATATTTTACCCAGTAAAATGTTTATTTAGTCACTATTGAATTAGGAATTAATTATTTTATTCATAACAAAGTAATAATAACTGTAGTCATAGCAATCTAAATAACCATAAGAGCCACATCCTTAAAATGACTCTAGTCATTACAGCGCCCTCCATGGGAGACAATTGACGCTGAACAAATACGTTTATTGAAATATTATTAGAAGTTGCATTTCTAACTTAAGACTTTCTGCACCTAAAATGTAAGAAATAAAAATAAATTTGAAAAGAACCCAATAAAAGTTTAATTCAGATAACGAAGAAAATACAATGAAGTTTGTAACTTCGTGAATTTTCTTTATTAAATAATATTGGCGTTTTTCTGTTCGACTTCTTTTTAAACTAATAATAAAGGTTATTATGATGCTATATTTTTCAAAGTTTAGTTCACTGTATATACTCCCCAAGCACACTTAAATCGTAGATCATGGTAGAATACGTATCCTAATACTGTATGCCCTGCGTGTTATGTATTAAATGCATAAGTCCGTACTATGAAACAGAAGCACGGGATTCAGAATTGCCCTAGATGTGGGACGCAATATAGATTTACTGAAAGCGTGATAAGAATTTCGGCATTAACTCTGAACAAAAACAATATGGATGCGATGTGCAGCTAAGTAATATGATTCGCAAAACTCTGCACATATTTACTTCATCCCGCAAGTACTTGATATCGCTTATTTAAAAATACAGTTACCATTTAGAATTGCTTCTCCATACCAACTGCGAAACTCGATGATATTTGATAAAGAACGCGAAGGAAAGAATGGAAGACATATTTGAAATAAGGGGGAGACAGGAAAACGAATACGGCAGAAAAACAATTAACAAAAACAGCTTGGGATCGATGACGCGAGATGGGGGAGGGTACAATTAATGGATACCTACTTTGCAATAACGAAGTCTCAAATGATTTTACTTTTCTTTAAGCAGGTTACGAGTCTGAGTACGAGTACAAATACAATTATACCGGACAAGTGTTTGCTAGTTATCCAGGAAAGAAACCTCAGTATGCTGCTCTACTTCTTCAAGCCAATGTAACTATTCAACTGAAAGACAGATACCTGGTTATAAGGGTAAGCGACTTGCCACTTTAATTGCAATTTTATATGAATCTTTTATCTTTGTCAGATAATCTAGGAACCCTACTACATGTAGAAACCAAACATGGGCCCTTTTCGAACCACTTCCCCAGTAAATGAGGGTGATCTCACATCGGGTAATAAATTTATCTATCACCCGATAGATACTCGCAAAATACATCCACTGCCTTTGGCTCGAAATCAGATGAGCTATCCATCTGATCTCGACCTAACTACTGGGGCAACCAATCCTGCAAGTTTAAAGCTTGATAACTTTCGGCTATCTGGACAATCAAATACTAAAATCTCTGATGAATAAACATCAGAATAGAAGTGACAATTAAGACCCCATGTCAAATAGTCATACAAATAATACAATCTTTTATTCATACTTGCAACTAGATCAAAATATAACTGTTGGGGGCTTCAGGTTTCAATACTGGATTCGAATCCCATCTGGGACACGAAAAGTCTTTATAACGGCTTTCAAGAGAAGGTGAGTCAAACCAAAGTAGCCAGGTTTTTAATCCCTGAAGCCAGAAAAACCGGCAAACTACGCACTTAATTATTGAAATAATTGATAAAAATAATAAATTTATAATAATCAACAAATCATTTAAATTGTTAACAATTAAGCACTTGATAATAAGGTTAATAATCATTCAAGGACAAGTCATTCGTTTCTTTCTTTTCAACTTAAAATTCTTCAAGATAAAGGAAAAGACCTATTAATTGCATTTCACAAGTTGCAATCAGTGTTTTATTCTAAAACTCTGTTTTCTTTGTTTTCAGTTCGAAGATCCGAAGTTCGATAAGCTAAATAAAGTCATATACGATACTGACAAATATAGTTACGACTACCGACAGTACCAGAATGCTACAGAGCAGCTCACCAAACCCTTCCGGGTTGAAGTGGAGAAAGGAATGGTAAGTTCTGTAATAAAATCAAAAATAATAACAATAACTAAAATGAATATATCCATCGTAAATAACGTAATTTAAAGATGGAGAAAATTAACACAATATTATAATTATTTTTTGTTCTGATAGAATTTTTCCATCGGAACAGAGAATGGATTGAGGGGTGAACAAAGATATTGCTATTCAAGAATTGTGTTTTCTAAGAGATCTATCCTTCAAAAAATCATTGTATGAAAATGTCTCGATCGCTTAATTTAGTTACAGATTTTTGTATGTTTGTAGGTCAAGAAATACGAAGTGTCCAAGAGCGAACCTGATTGGTCAGTCAACATTAAGAGAGGATTTTTGAGCATGTTGCAGCTGAATTTGGAACAAGTCAATGTTTCGAAAATATATGAGCAACATGCCAATCACTACAAAGTATTGGAGGTTAGTTTTCGTCTACTAATATATTTATCACAAATTTATAAATGGCTGTTGCTTCGTTAGTTTAAAACCTACTTTAATCAGTATGATATTTTGATAAAATAAAAGTACGGCACTAAATAAAATATTTATTTTTCAGGACGGCGTCACTGGCAAATGTGAAACCGAGTATGTGATCACACACGTTCCTGATGAACAGCTCCAGGATGCGGACGTCTTGAACGTGACCAAGATACGGAATTACTACAACTGCACAAACGCATCTTACTCATCCTATGGTACCTTTTATGGTCAAAAATGCGATGTTTGCGAAATCGACTATATGGTGAGTGGAGACTACACAATTCTATATGCAATGATTTTAGTTAAGCGATTTTATATACCAATAATCCCCCCCCCGGGTAATGGGCTGTTGTGAATGAATGCGTTAGGAAGTTGTTTATTGCCCCCCGAAACCGGTTTCGCCCTATAATAAGGTTAATAAGATTCATTATTGGAAGCTATATCATGAAATATTCCGAACACGATGACAGATGTTAGTTTACATAGAGAAATAGTGAGTTGGTTTCGAGCATGTCCACAAGTTAGTTTCTCGTTGATATTGTTTTTCAAGTGGCAGTCACTTTTCTGACTGGTTTCTGCTTGTATTCATATCTTGGTCTCTTCGTCTACTATGATATTGGGATCATTCTTATGTTGAAAAAATAAACTGGGAAACATTCTAAAAGTGAATGTTGTAAAACCTCATGTTCATGCTTTAGTGTACAGTGGTGTTTCCCAGTAGTGTATGAACTAGCAATCGATTTGAGTTGTGAAAGATGCTGGTGCAGGCTAAGAGGATTAAAAAGAATACACAATATAAAAGAAAAAAACTTTAACTGAATAGTCAACAAGGTAAATTACAATTAGTTTACCATTTAAAATTCAACATTCTTTGCAAGATCGCTTAAGAGAGAACCTTTCTTTTGCCAGTTGAAATAGGAAGAATTCCTAGCAGTAAGCTTTAAAAACAGTGTTTTGCTTTTCATAGTGCTGCATTAACACTATTCGTTATTCTTAACAATCAACAAAATATATTTGACAAATCTCAAGAATACTAGTTTTCATTACATGATAATTAAAATGTCACTTTTTCTTCAGTCAAAACAATTTGGTAATAGCAACAATTGCTTCCTTTGCGGTACATCATTAGAATTAGAACAAGATAATCCTCTGTTCAGGCAAACAGATGATAAAAAAGATGTAAATAAAGATCAATGCACCTACGTTGCTTGTTCAAAATTACGGTACACAAAAGGCCGGTATTATCTTTATTGCGTATATTCTTCTGGCCGGTTTCCTATTTTATGGAAGGGAAAGTTTTTGCCTGCGAAAGAGATCGGCTAACTCACCTTGAGATGAAAAAAAAATTATTTTTCTTCAAATCCTACGAAAGACTCGAACCTAAATCCACCGAGATATTTCGCTCTTTTTTCGTATTAGTATAAACTGAGCTTTCTGCATAAACCTATATGGTCGATTTGTAATTCAATATTTGAGTCTCCCTCCCAAGCCCTTATAAGAGAATGATCAGAACTCATTCACGACTAATTTTCTTTATTCGTGTTACTAATTCACAAGATCGTAATGTGACGTAATGTTTGTTTGTAGGATCCTTTCCACATGAGTGCTGTGACATGGTATGCCATTCGTGGGAATCGCCAAGAATACATAATCGAATACGCAGAAACGTCTTCAGAGATTCTTTATTATCCCCAGCAACCAAAAGGCCAAACTAGCAGTTTGTATTTGAAGTAAGTAATTTCTTAATCCCAGAGAATAAATGGAGTGGAAAATATTTTTCCTTGATAAAATAACATTAATTAATCTTGTTATTCATGCAGCCGTACACTGAAATTACTAGAGGAACACAGGAAAACAGAAGAAATTCGACTTCCCGATGACCTCGAACCACACCATATTCTCGTTTACAAGACCGAACAGAACCCAGCGGACTTTAAAGACATGTCAGACCTGAAGAAGCCGCACTACTTCTACAGAATTTATGGATATATGGCATCGGTGGAGAAGGTAGGTTACGCATTTTCTGCTTGATGCTATTTCTAAAAATGGAATGTAGTTGCTTATTCATTGGCAATTTAGCAGTAATTTTAAAAAGTGCATGCAAGATAAATATTTTTCTGTCGTTCAATTCAATTCCAGATTAAAGAGCTCTTCAATGAACTCGCTGAAACATACGAAAGGAAAGATTATATCGAAAACGCAAAGGATAAAAATATTCCAGCCAAGTTCTGGGAACTAATCAAAGCCTTCGGTACCCTGGGATACACCGAGACCACGGAGATTGCCAACTCCGTAACGGATATAGAACAAGCAACCGAAAGTAGTCCAAGAGACATAAAGAGGTAAACAGAACTTCGGGGTTTTATTTTTAAATGTTTTATTAGTAAAGTACAAATTAATAAAAGCTCACAGAATATTTGGTCAAGTCGAGATCCCTCGTAGCAATACCTGTTTTACATTCGTCAAGAATATGGAACAGGTATTGGTACCGGAGTCGGGTGTAATCATTCAGATTTCCTTTTTCAGCTTTCTATTTTGTTGCTTGAGCAAACTTCTCACAACAAACTTACTTGTTACAAATCTCTCAGCTTGTGAATGAAGTGCGGGTGGTTCTGGCATGCGTTCACACGTCAATCAATGCATTGAAGCCTTTCCCCTTCATCATTTCCTCTGCATTTCACTTGTTCATACTGAAATTAATAAGAAAGCCGTCATCGTCCAAATATGTTATTTGTTTGATGTTGCGCCCAAATATCAGTGACGTAGACAAACACTAATAAACTGAATGCTGTTTTTCCCCTTCGTGATGTGTTCTGATCATGAGGATAAAATGTAAGCGTTAATTTTACTAAGTTCAGGGATAGTGCTCTTTTTATATGTAATGTTATTATTTTGCAGTGAAAATATTAACATATTATTATTTTCGTTTCTCACCAGGAATCTTTTATTCGACGTGCTGGCCTACACTGGAACTAATCCTGCATTCATGTATATCAAGCACTTGATTCAGAACCGACGTGTTTCTCCAAGTATAGCAATGTACTTACTGCAGGGCATTCCCTACCACATTAAGGAGCCCAGCAAGATTTTATTGGACGAATTTATGGTAGGTAGATTGACAGATTAGGAACAGTGATTAATAAATAAGTTTGTATCATCATGCGACTAGGATATTAATGCAACCACAAAAATGACTGACTTAACCTTATTAGGGTAAAATAAATAAAATCACACGCCAATAATGCACACTGATCATAATTAAACATCCGCGTCATAATGAGTAAATTTCATACCTTAACTATTTTGTCATTGACTCGATTGCTAAATACGGTTGCGACAACGGTTTCATTATGCTATAGTAGTCTTTAATTAGGCCCTTCGATGACCAACAGCGAGATATTTTCTTATCACTACTCTTACGTGTTAGAATTTTAAGAAAACAAAACTTTTAAAAATAAAATAAAATTAACCTTCTGTAATTGGAGGATATTCCATACTAACATTCGTCTGTGGGCGACGACCATCAGAATGCATAACTGTTTTATGATAGACAACCAGTCCACGAAAGGTCGTAAAGCTGTAATATTTAAATTTTATTTTGAGCACGATTCTAGTGTTTAGATCCTTTATACAACACAAATGTCACCTCACAGGACATGCAATCTTCATAATTTATTTATTTAGTTACCAATTCATTGCATGTGTGTAAAGAAAGATTCAGAATAAACTACAGTAGAAAGTGAAGTAATTCGTTAAAATTTAATGAAAACAAAATTGTGTTCTCTGTATTTCTGTTAACTAATATGATGGAATTTTTGTTTTTCTTTTCACCTTAATTTTGTTTCCATTCCTTCCAGAGTCTGTGTGATCACGAAGCCGTTCAACAAAACCTCGAAATCTACTCCACTTGTGAACTGGCCTACACTACTTTGGTTTACGAGACCTGCGTGTTTAAGTATTATAAAATGGACTCTCATCACCGTGAAGAGAGAATGGACTCTGTTGTTGATGATAACAGAGAGAGCTTCCGTTGCACTCCTAGAGACGTAACCAAACATTTGCGTGTAAGTATTTTCAAAGATTAACTACATACTGACGCCTCGATAAATTAGATGTTTTATTTGAGAATCGTTATTAGCAAAGTTAGTTCACTGAAATTATATTTATTCTATTGCATGTAGTTGTTAGATGAAACTGATGAGCAAGTTTATAACAGTCTGTGTTTCATGTGTATGTGCTAGAATGTTTTATTCCATAAAAATGCACTCCTAAACCGGTTGGATCCCTGATGTTAGTTATAGGAGCTTCTCTAGCATGTTAATGTAGCTGATGGAATTCATGTACTTGCCTACTGTATTTGATCAACTAAATTGTATACCCAGAATGCTTTGCAATTTTGCATGATTTGAAGTGAAAATTCCTACTGGATACTTTACATATCCACAATTGATTTCTATCGAAAAAACACGTTTCTCTATTTTTATTTCTTAGTGCCCAATTCCGGATATAAGTTTACTTTTTTTTTACTAATCCCTCTATATATAAAGGGAGAACAATCAATTGTTATTTACAAAAGTTGTTAGCTAAAGAACATGACATCTTGACTCTTTCCAAAAATAATCTTCCAGCATACCTACAATTCCTTAAAGACTAAGAATGGTTTCGTATCAATAAGGAAACTTGGTATCAGACAATGCAATAGAAAAGTAGTACGCCGCTGGAAATTCATTTACCTCCACCATTATTTTTTCCATGGCGAAATCGTGGTGAACAGATTTTACCAGCGAATGGTTTTCACATGAAGGAAATGTTTACCAACCGATGCAGCAATTGTAATCGCTCGATTGGGAAATATATTTAAAAAAATGGGATCTTGAGCGAGTACTTTTTTTTTTGCGTGGCAAATAGGGTTTGCATAATCTGTCACTTGATCATAAGTAAGTACTTCATACTTTTGCTGACGAAAGTCATTAACCCTCTCATGCACGAATTTTTATGTTCATTTATAAAAACTTATAATGGCATGATGCAGTATTACCATGAATTCATTAAATTTGCGTCCAATATATGTAAAAAATGATGTCCTCATGCGAGGACATCATACACTTACGCCAACAGACTACAGACATATTTCTATGGAAATGACCTAGACTAAGGAATTTATTTTCATTGAAAGACATTACAAGTATGAAAAAACAATACTGCCTTACACGTGGATATTTTATGTATGTCATGACAAGTACAATTCCAAGGTACATTTTGAGTTCAGTCACAGTAAGTGCTAAATTATCTTTGCCTTTACGGCATGCATACAGATTAGTTTGTTTCACAATTTCATCCATCAATTCATCTGGAACAGCTGTGAAAAATAATCTACAGGGCTCTCCATGGCCCTTTACTTGGTGTTTTCCTCTAGACTGTGGTTCAGTACCAGCAAATGGATTATCTTTCTCACTAAACCACACTGGTTGTCTCTGCAATGGCATATGTCCAGCAAGAGTTGTATTTTGCACACTAGCTGAACTTTGAACGTTGTGAGTCTGACCAACATACGAAAGACACTAAACATCAGCCTTCACTTGAACTGTCGCTTTTTGTAGGATCATCATCATCAGAATCGCTCAGCTAAAAACCATCTTCAGATTCCTCCAACAGTTTTTCAATCTCCTCTTCAGTAAGTCTCTTGTGGTAATAGGCCTTTTTTTATGCCTGATGGACCTGGCTTTTGGTTATCCATCTGTAAAAGGGATGATAATGCCAATTAACACACTTACTATTCATGTATGTTTGCAAAAGTAAAATAATAAAATTATTGTACAAAAACTTTCTAACTTCAAACTATTTGCCGCATAGATTACCTTACAAAAATTGTCCTCATGTGAGGACAGGTTGTTTTCAAGTTCGTTTTATGAATATGGTAATAAACATGAACAATAAACATTCACACTTCATCTACAAGGTATAACAATATATAAAACCATACTAACCTTCCCAGAAGACTCATAAAATCCCCAAATTCAAATCAAGATAACAGCAGTTTTTCACTTCCTCCTTCATACCACCATGCACTGCAGAGAGATTGGTATTCCTGTAACTCTGTTGAAACTCCTGCCATCTGGTGTGGTTTCTAAGAACACTTTGGTCTCCCCAGATGAGGACTACATACATACAGTAGCACTAAATTACGAATGAATAATTATTATGAGAGAAAATATGTGTGTCCTCATATGAGGCCCTCCCTTATGCATGAGAGGGTTAAAAGTCTAAATTAATTAATTTTAAGAAAACATTTTTATTCTACTGGGTATATCAGTTTTCAGGGATATAACCTAATATATAATTACTTTTTTTTAGAATTTAAAATGTTTGAATGAAATTATTATGTAATAACTGAAGAAACTGTTTCCAGTTTCTAGTTGGGAAGACAGAATGGAAAAAGCAACACGACTACACCATGCTTTACATGAAAGCCATCGCTAACCTTGGCATTCCTGAGATCATTCCCCATCTGAAGCCATTTCTGATAAATGATGGAAATGAGTATCCAGTTAGTCTTCGAGTGCAAGCCATAAACTCTCTCTCCAAAGTATCAGCTCATGTTCCGGAAGAGGTAAGTGCACTACCGTGGGCAGGGCCGTCGCTAGATTAGATCGCACCCTGAGGCTAACAATTAAATATCTCCCCTGATGGATTATAAAACAAAAATATAAGAAAATCTCCCATTACTATTTTGTTTTTATTACAAGAGAAACATTAATGCAACACGATTACATAATAATATTAATTAAATGTTTGCTCTACAGGGATATCACATAATAAAAATATTTATAAGCTCTTTGAAATTTAAATTATAAGCTATATGTCCGCCTCTATCGGTCTAGTTGCTAGACCAACCAATCTTTCTTAGGTCAATGCTGTTCGCAAATAAGTTTTAATCAGTTTAAACTTGGAAAAACGTCTTTCCACACTTGCTACGCTTACTGGCTAACAGAAATTGTTAGCGTAGCGACAGCGCCTACCGCAATATGACTGAACGAGGGCCCTTATTAATCCGCGAGGAGAGGCAAGCTGCCTCTATGCTACGGTACTGACCGTGGTTCTTTCATTAACTGTGTTTTGATAGAAGCTTTTATTCGAGTTCATTTTGAAACAATGAATGAAAAAGGAGGTGGAAATTATGGGTTAAAATTGGATTCAGCATCTTTGCACCACAGAAATTATACCACTAGCTTTAAATAAACGGTGGTTTAGAATGACTATATAATGTTTACTCTAACAAGCAGAAGATTCCTAAATCCACATTTCTTTCTGTTTTTATAACTCCAAATTTCTTCCGTGTGCTAATCTCCGCTAAGTCATGAGCTTCTGTGAAAATATCATTTAGCGTCATGGAAACGCAAGTTATATTCCTGAGCCAGAAGCATATCCGTTTCACTTTAATTGGAATGAAAGTTACTTGTATTGAACTACAAATCCTATCACCCTTCTATGCAGTAACTTCTCTGGGATCGACATTTTACGCTGTTTCTTGAAATTCGTTTTGGAGTTTTAACAATTATTTTCCCATTGTTCTTCTTGTACTGTTTCATGTTAACGAAAGGGAATGAGTTCATGATTCCAATATTTCATTTTTTTTTCTTCTATTAGGAAGGATTGAACTTTATTTCTGACTCTTATCCCAAACATTTCAGCATTCAAAATACAGAAAAGTTTAGTATATGAAAGATTGAATATTCAGTATTGAATATTTCAGTACTTGTCACTTTTTGAATCACCTTCTTCCACGATTCTCGGCATCGTTATAATATTTGGTTTGTATAACTTGATTAAAAAGGAAACCAGAACTATATACAACGTATTAGACAACAGTTAAGTAATGTTTAGTGTTGGATAATCAAATTCATGTTCGATTACTAATTAAACTCTGCGTAACAAGTTCAATATAGAAGAAAACCAACGTTATTCGTGTTTGAGAATGGTGGTTTGACAATCGGATCAGTATTTATCAGCAATTTAAAACAACGTAACATTAATTTTCATAATCATTCTCAAAGTTCCATTTCGATCTTCGTTCTAGGTCAAGCTCTTCTGATAGTGGGAAAAAATGTCAGTTTGTGAGTACAAAAAAAAGTCACTTGATCTTGTGAGAGCCGGTCTTCTCACCAAATCGATTGAAATATCGCACACGTGAAGAACATGAACTAGGAACGATTCCTTGCAAGGAACGTGTTGGAAAAGCTCTGTTACACTCATTAACAATATCCTCGATTGCTACGAGGATATTGTTATTAGATGGAGAGTGCGTGCAAGTGCTTTAAGCTATCCAAGAATGCATTATCTTCACATATAGCCATTAACAGACACTGCTGTTTGAATTACCTTCATTAACTGCGATAGACCAAGATATGTTTCAAACGTACAGCGCTGATTTCGATATCAAAACACTGCAAATGCCGATTTCAAATTCACACATGCATTTGCATATGTATTAAAATATGCAAAACATTGCGTCATCAGGATAAAATACAAAATTCTCGCACGCTACAATAAAAAAGATGCGGATTATATTTAACTTTTCTTCCATAAACCAAGAGCTACAAATAATTTCTTTTAAATATTAATATCAAATATGTTTATTAAAGTTTATTACATGAACATTCATAGCATGTCGTGCACTCTCTGAGATTCTGAACGTTCCTTGTGTTGATTTACATTTCATTTTTCTTCTGTTTTTTGCCAGACATGCTGAACACCAAACTTGATGCATTTCATGTTCTTTTATTTTCTAACATATAATCATATAATTTTTATCCTTAAACAACTTCAACTCTTCTTACATTAACATTTATGAATGCTTTCTTTCGTAATTGTTTCGGTTATATTGTCTAAGAAGTTTTCACACGTCGTGTTCTATCTTACTTCCCCTCTCCATTTCTCTACTCCTCATCCTACAACCTTTAATCAATGCAATGATTCGATTTCACAAATAATAATCATCCCATTTCTATTTCCAGGTCATTTCGCTGCTGATGCCAGTATACTTCAATACCTCTGAAGATTACGAAGTTAGGATCACCGCTTTCACCATGCTCTCCGCTCTCAATCTAACTCTTGCTGAGATAGAAACCATAATTCGCTCTTTGAGTGAGGAAGATAACGTCCAAGTGGCTGCTTTCGTGTACAGCACTTTCTACTACTTGGAAAACTCCACATTCCCCTGTCATAAATCCATGTAAGTATGCCATTTCTTGTCATATTCCTTACTCCCTATAATAACTTATATTAAAGCTATCTTGAGTGTTTAAATAAATAACTATTTATAGAGAGGTATGAAGTGGCTTCATGACATTCTTATTTTTATGCTATTTGCAGAAGCTCAAACATCACCAAGATTTCTCACCTTCTGGATGAGTATTACCCAATTTGGAATGATATGGACAACAGTTACTCACTCAACTATTACAATACAGGATACGATGGTAAGGAACTTCAGCAATACTTCCATGGTCTTAATTATAAAATGAAATTCCTAACATTAATAAAAAAAAATAGTATATATATATATATATATATATATATATATATATATATATATATATATATATATATCCAATAATGGCTCAAAACACAAGTATTTTCTCAATTTTATTCAACCATAATGTGATGACAATTGCAGAATATTTGGATTAATTAAACTGTAATGAATATGTCCCGTCAATCTCATGCTATTTACATTTGTATTTCTTCTTATATGAGAGAACGAATGTTTTTCTTTTATTGCAGAGGATTACGACTTGGGAGGCTACACTCAGATAAGAGTCGTTGCTAACAACAACAGTTATATTCCTCGATCGATGCACATCAGGGTGGCTGACCATATTTACAGTCACTCATATAATGCATTAACGCTTGGTTATCGGGCTACAGGACTGGAGAAGATCGTTGACAAGATCATTGGGCCACAAGGACTTTACCGTGAATCCCAATTCGATATTCTTCGAAAACGTACTCGCCGGGATGCCAAACGGGACATACAAGAGATCAACCAAAAGGTATGTAAATAATGAAATTTTTGTTCAGTAAATGCACATTAGAAATGATCCTTTGATTAATAATATGCCATGAACTTGGTTATGCAGCACTAAACATTACTTAACTGTTGCTTAGTACGTTGTAGATAGTTCTAGGCGTCCTTTTTTAAAGTTTTTAATAATAATACCGAGGATAGTGAACGTGTAGATTAAAAAACGAACAAGTATTGACATATTCAATCTTTCATGTCCTAAAATTTCAGTATTCTGAAGTAAATGTTCCTTAAGTCAATCAATCAAAGTAAAATTTTAGGATAAAAGATAGAAATAAAGTTCAATCCGTGTTATTTAACAGAGTCAGAGGGAAATGTTGGAATTATAAATGAAGCGAAAAATAAGAATACTGTATTTTAGTTTTCGAAAGAAATATGGTAGGTTTATGCCAGGTGAAAATATTGAATAAATACAAAGCAGAAAGGAGGTTCATTTAAGTCAAAATTTAAATACTAAAGTACAAAAAAATTATTTACTAGCATACATTGCATTTTAAAAATTTTATTAGAAACTCTTCTCTCGCTCTGCTTCCCTTTGAGAAAATATGTGAACTTTCCAGATCCCGCCCTCGTATAACTTCTGATTCTGAGATGGTAAAACATACGAATAATTTTAAAAAATAATAACAGATGATTTCAGAACATAAATATGACTTTTATGTTCTAAAAATATATCTGACTGAATGTTCGTTGTTTTTCAGCTGCATCTGGTTACTCGGGAATACGAACCCATCGATGGTTATCTTTATGCCAGTGTCATGGGAAGCGATTTCTCGTTTTATCACTTCGACGAAAAAACCTTGGAAAGCTTATGGAAGGATGGTAAGCTGATGTTTTCTCTCTCTCTGTGCTAAGATAATTACAGTCTTAATGGCTTATTTGTAGAAAGATAATTTTTAGTGAACCCAATGTGTTCATCTGAGGATTACCAGGGGAAATGTAAATTTATTTAACTTAATAATCGTTGATGTTATGAGACAATGAGCACTAGGAAACACGTTGAGATATTTGTGCTTCTCTTTTGTATTATGAGTACACTTTCTGATATTCCTTATTTTGCTTTATAAGAAAATTTGTTTCCATTCACAATTCAACTGAAGTCTTGATTTGCAACAGCTAAACATGCCCTGTAAAAGTTTTTATTGAAAAAATGAAATTATATTCGATTTTAATTTCTTCAAAAGTGATGGACGGATGTCTCTAGCTTGTGAATTCATATCAAGTTGGAACTCGACCAACCCTATGCTGCTTCCAAAAAGGATCAATTTACTTACCTTTGCTAATTATTCCATACTTAAAGCTTTATTTATGCAGACATTAAAAAATTACATTGAAGAAAATAATTTTGACTTAATTTTAATCCCAAAACCTTCAATCTTTGGACTCTAGATTATTTTTGTTGCAAATGCGCATACGAGTAAGAAAAAATGTAAGTAATTTAAAAAGTTAAATGAAATAAAAGCCGGAACGTTTAAAATCATTCAACATCCAACATGTTGAATGTGAGGTAAATGTTTTCAACGAGTTACAATATCTGTTCATACTTAAACATACAATCCGTTTCTTAACTGTATCATCCTTTTCAGATGCTTTGGCCATTCCAGACATTCCATCTATGTTGAATGATCTCGGAAACCATTATAAACAGTTCTGGATAGTGGATGACCAGACATCTGTGGTGCCAAATGAACTCGGATTACTGTCTTTGTTCGAACGCAAACAACCTGTTTACACTTCCTACCAGAACAATGATCTGAAACTCGAAATGCAACCAGATTTATTTAGTGGAAACAAGGTTCAACCACCAACCGAAGTCCGTCTGAAAGTCGATGGTCACGCATTGTAAGTATTAAGTATTTTACATTACTTCATAAATTACCTAAAAGTAAATGAGAATATTTCCATTAAACAACTCTTGTATATTTTCCTTATCTGAACAGAATGGACAAGGAGATATACGAAACATTATCGGTCATACTGCCCTGGGAACAAGTCTCTCTTGGCATCGGTCTAAATCGCCGCAGCACCGTCTCCATTCCTGTGAAAGCTGAGCTGCACGTCGACCTTACCACACCAAAAGTAAACTTCAAGTTGGATCCAGAAGCACCTCATCATTTCTTCCATGAAAAATCGGATCCATTCACTTACATCGATGAATATACCAACTTGGTTCCCCTGCTCGAAGAGGAGAAAACTTTGGTACTTTACAAGGAAGACGTTGCAGAGAAGGTATTAAATTACTATCATGTATAAAAGAGTTTTGGTTGTTTAATATCATACACAAGCAACTATGGTCATGAATTATGGGCATTATGTTTATTATTATTTCATTTTCTACCGTTTTTTCGGCGCGGAATTTGAACACATGTCACTTCCACCCAAAACGCACGTTATTCTAGCTGCGCCAGTTTTATTTTGGAGATTCTACCTAACTATTAACGTTCATTTCGTTAATTTAACAGTAGCCGATGAACTAACAGAGTTTCTACATAATTTTATAACAGCATTTTGATTTCGGATTAAAATGGGAATCGTTTATCATAATCGAAAGAAGACAAACTATTTCTAAACAACTGAATTTATTCCTAAGCTTCTTTATCCGGATAAAATATGTTGAAACAAAGATTTAGAGCTTACGCAAATCCCTATTTCTCTCAAGTCTGTCTGTCTTCAAAGACAAATAGGCGTTCGATATGTTCCTATAAATTCAACAATCATTTGCTTAGACATAATTTGTCACCCACTGAAAGATAATTCAATTATGAAAATTAAGCTTTATTATTTAATTAGACTAGTTATTTAATTAAACAGCTTTGAGAAGAATTATAACTGCACAATGTTTTGTTATATTTGCAAGTTTTATCTATTATTTTTAGTACTGATTAGAAGCAGTTATTACAAGGAATGACATCTCACAATTGTGTTTATCAATTGCAGTGGGAAGAGGAATATTTACACGATTACTTGGGTCTTGGTCTGAAAGTAAAAAGTCGAGCCGAATCTGTGTGGAACGACTATGGCTCTTGGTGGAAGTTTGTCACCGAGAAACCCATCCGCGAGCAGCTGTACTACCACTATACCAACCCCAGAGCTGAATCCTTCCACGTGGATGTATGGTCGACTCCAGCAAGACAAGATGCAACAAAACAGGTGATATTTCATTTGTATACAAAAAGTGAAAGAAATTACGTTGTTCGATTTAATAAAAGTTTAAGTGTGTTCTAATGTTAGGCCTAAGCATAATGATTCTTTCTTCTCTGATCCTTAGATCGAAGCTGCGTACGTGTATGAATACAGAGAAGTGAGCGGACAGGAAGACCCAACTGCCATTCCAGGTTACGACGCTCCTGACGATTACTATCCACAGGCAGATTATCCGTTTTACGCACACGTGTTGAAAGGGGAGGTTGTCGGAAAGGGTGAACGGGAACGAAAAATTCAAGGAGAGACTGTGTATGCCTATAGCGAAGACGAGCTGCAGCACAGATTCAAAGTATACTACAAGAGAACTCCCTTCTCCAGAAAAGAGACAGAGGAAGTTAAAGTGAGTATACTCTCTCTCTCTCTCTCAATGAAAATAGCTGATTTTTTAATTACTAGTTTCCATTACCTTTGCACTATTTTGCCAACACGGCTATTACAACACCAATTATGGCTAAGCGATCTAGGAAGATCACCTTCACAATCTATAAAACAGATCAAGTGTCAGTTGCATTTTAATTCATATTCTTTATCCCAGTTTAATTTTTGAAATAACTTTAAATGTGTTTCAATAAAAACAATACAGGGCTTCCAAGAATGTGAAGTATCGTATCGTTTATGATGTTCACTTACTAAGAACCTTGCGTTACATTTATGAAATCAGTACTAATGAATAAAATTCTTTATCTCTGCAGATGTGTGCATCAGGTTACATGCGGTATCCAGATTATGACTTGAAGAAATTGTACGAGGATCTTGACACTCATGGCAATGCATCACTTAATGCTAGTGTCCATGTCCACTTTGGGAAGGATTGCAGATGTGGCAAAAAGGTAGGTGAAACCCTCTGAAAATGACGTACTTCTACACAGTTTTATTCCGAATATAACAAACATGTTCTATAGAAATGCGATACCGTTTTTTCATTTTCTTTCAACAGGAAAGCACTCCATTCCTCTACAAGTCGTATATTGCTTTATGAAAGGTTCGAATATTTTCTAATTAAAACAGATTGTACGAAATATAGGATTATGAGTTCAAAAATAAGAAACGATTGCTCGCTTTGGTTTCAAAAACTGCACGATTAAAAGATAGTTTATTAGTAGGATGTAACGCGTCGGACGCATATAGTGAATAAAGAAAGGATGTGCAGAAGTAAATTTTCATTATATCTTAAAGTGGATATTGACGTAGGTCTAGGTACTTTTTTATTACATTTGTAACAAATACGTCTGCAGGCACAATTGTCATTTAGCACCGCTCACGCGAAAAATTAATCATTTTTCGCGTGTACTTACTGCAGAACTCGCTAGTTGGATCGAGCAGGACAACCGAAAAATACTTAATTTTTCGGGTTTTTTTATATTCATTTTTATATTCACCGTTTTAAAACGTATATAACTTTATATGTTCCAGTTGTATGTTTTACAACATATACAACTAGAACATATCGATATGTAAATATAAGAATGAAAAATAGTTCACAAAATTATAAAATTAGTTTTGTAAAATAATTATCTTGAAGCAAATTACCAAAAAATAAATAACTGTTTGGTTAATATGGATTTAGAAAAGTGGGGAATAAACTTCAATGATTAAGTGTCGAATATAATTTCTCTGTTGATAATAAGATCTTGTTGATATGAATCTTTATAAACAAAGTTTTCATGCTTAAATATATTTCAGATCATAGTGGAGATAAGCGTGAACCAGACAGAAGAACAAGAAGAGTTAATAAAAAACCGAGAAAAGGAACTTACCCCTGATTCTGACAATATTTACGCCTACTATTACCAGAAATGCAAGGAGGATCGTGAAGAAAATCGATGGGCTAGTCCATACTGCCGCTATTACAGATATCTTATCACCAAATTGTACAATTTCACTGTTGACATCCAGTATGAACAGGTAAGTAGAATTCTGCGCATGACTCAAATTGCAGTGTTAGTTGATAATATCGTAATTTTCATTATATATGACACTAGCTTGAAATTATGTAAATATTTCACGATTCTTTTCATTTGAAAAAGAAGAGAATGTACGTAGGTATTTACATAAACATGAGTGCTTTTCATTTAACAAATGAGACACTTGGAGAATAATTTCGTAGGTTTCCAGTGCTGTTTTTGAAATATATGCCAAATACAACTATACATAGAGGTAATGCTCAGTACAATTACGCCATCTGCGTGGAAATGTTATCAATTGGATATTCGATTTCAAATTAGATAAATGATTTATAATTACCTTTATACTGTTATTTTTACGGCTATTTTGCTGCTTAGGAGTGTCCTTTTTGTTAATGCCATTGGCTTTTTACTCAGGAATTCTTAGGACATAGCAGATATATTTTAGAGACAAATATATATAGTATAATAGAAAAAAATTCGCACATACTTTTCTTGGATGATGTTGTTGCCTCTCTTCTATCTTTTATCTGCGGTGTGCATACTTCTTCTGTTATGATGTTAAGGGGGAATAGGGAGCTTAGGCAATGTGGAAGAATTAATTTGAAAAAAACGGGTTTTTTTATAGAATATATACATATTATTTTTAAGGGTGGGCAGAGCGTTTTTTTGTTAGGATGGGAAAAAGATGAAAAAAAAGGGCTGGAAATAGAAACAACCATGTTTTTAGAGGAGGGGGGAAAGGTTTATGGTAAAAGGGGGCCGGGGAGAGGGTTGACGGGGTGCGAGCCGTTTCGATTTGAAAAAACCCGGGTTTATTTTCAAATTAATTCTCCCACATTGCCTACGCCCCCCCCCCCTCCTTTCAACACCATAACAGAAGAAGTATGCATACCGCAGATAGAATACAAGCAACAACATCCAAGAAAAGGTATGTGCGAATTTTCTTTTATTATACTACATATATTTGTCTCTAAAATACATCTGTAATGCCCTAAGAATTCTTGAGTAAAAAGCTAAATTAATGACATTAAAAAATGGGCACTCTAAACAAAAGCAGGCAAAATAGTCCTGAAAATAATAGTTTTTAAGAGGAATAACATGGGAGTTTTCCCAGAAATAATACCTTTATACTGTAATTTCATGAAACGAAAAATTTCATCTATTGAATAAATATGAACTATATGTATTCCACATCCATTCTAAAATTGCTTTAAAATTTTATATTGTAAAAATCGAAATAACAGCACAATTACCATTCGCTTTGATAGTGTTCATATATAAAAAATTTCTTAAGGATGAGAGCAAACTACGTTTATTTTATTTTCAGATCCCTGAGTACGTACGAAACTACACGTACAGAGCCAGCCAGATCTGGAAACACAAACTTTTCCACCACCTGGAAGATAACGCGTACATCAAAGGCAACCCTGAGAATAAGATCCGCATCGCAGCCAATTTCTCTGTTGCAGATCCCTTGGTAGACGTTAGAGTCTATAAGCCATACGAAAACACTTATTATACTCATCTCTACACCCCACGCTGGATAGACTGGGTCCCTGTTTCCACGTATCCTTACCCCGATTACCCCGAAGTCCAGGAATATTTCCACTGGTTTAGCCATGGTAAGTATTCAAGTGGAACAGCAATTTCCTTACACTTTCTCTCACTTAAAAAAAAAATTGCTTTAAGACTGTTAAGACGATAAGTGCATTTAAATAATGCAAGTATTGAAAAGTAATTCAAAATAATCATAAAACTGAGTGGTTCGTGATCGCATTCTTCTAATGTCATCACAGTTGAACATAAAGCACTTTGCCTTAAACGAATATTGATTTTGTTATCATTTCATTATGTATTTTGCATCGCCTTAAATTTAAAATGGGGTCACTTTAAGCCAAAACTATGATTACTTATTAACTTTTCGACAAACCAAATGCTACATTTAATTAAATTACATTAAACCGCTGTATAGTTCACTGAAATGCTTACTAAACTATCAGACGCTAAAATTAACACCGCTTTTTTGGAAGTAAATCGAACCCATGCATGCTAATTATTTCAAATACATCGTTAATATTTTCAACAACTAATACATTCCAGTTGAGATACATAACTCCTTACTTTTAACAAGGAAAAAAACAAACTTTTGGCTTCCGAAATCTTAAATTGCAAACGTTGGTTCACATACTATACTATTTGAACAGGAACTTTTACAATTATTGTCATGTTTATGATTATTCTCGCATCTTCTAGAATGATGCAACTCATTCTCGAAGTGATCCTCGGATGAAACAGCTCTGTGTTGCCGAATTTTGTTTCCTAAGTGGCGTAGACGTTCTTCTATATATTGTGCATAATGTGGAAAATTAGATGCTGAGTTAACTTTAGAAAGAGAGTGGAATAGTAAGAAACTTCTGTTTGAACAATTAAGACGGGTGAAGTGAATTTTGCATAGTTTATTTCAAATAACAGCAAGTTAATGCAGTCGGTTTATATTAACTTTTAAAATGCCAATCATTTTTTCTGAATACTGTCTAAAAGTGATGTCATGTCATAAACTTTTGAAAAAGATTAATTTTGAAACGAAAACTAAATATCACTTCAAATGATAACATGACTGGGGTCTACTATCCGAAATCCTCTTTTGAATTAAATTTTTATCATACAGTAAATAATTGTATTTTTATTACTAGCATTCTGTACGGTTGGAAGTCATCACGTGAAAACATTCGACAATGTGACCTATCCTTTGCCACCCACGGATTGCTACAAGGTGATCTCTAAGGACTGCTCACCCTATCAACACTACCTCGTTTTGGAAAAGATAATCTCTCAACAGAATCCTCCACAAAAGGTGAACAAATACTAAATTATTTACTAGAGAACCTTTTTCCCTATTCACACAAGTTTTTTCTTGCATGTACAAAGATACTGAAAGCTGTTGTATTTGTTTGTTTTTAGGCTACTATTGTATACTTGGGTCCGTCTTACATTGAAATGACACCAACAGGTTCGGAGATTTCTGTTAAAGTCAATGGTAGCACGGTCACTGTAACTGAACACACTCCTTACACTTACAACGTTACTGTTGGCAGTCAAGAAGTTGAAGTATTCGAAATCAGCTATGATGGATTTTACTATAGTGTGAGGTCCGACCAGTACGGGGTGTATGTGTACACAGATGGCAGATCCATTACTATTGAGGTACGTAGAAGGTCGAAATAATTTGCTAAACCGTTAATGTTACCTGTTCCATATTATATGTATATCGGGTGTTTCCATTTAGACTAATTCAGTCAAATGACTGAATTTTTCTTTTGATATTAGTTGGAAATATAGAAATTATTCTAAGTTTCTTATCAAGATCCAAAATGGTGCTTTATCATTATTTTTAAAGTGGGGCTAAATTATTTATTGATTATAGAAATTTAAGGACGTTTAAGAAAACTGTATCGTCGTATATAAAAATAATTAGCGGTCACCGATGCAAAATGAGGTCCCATTTTCAAACGAATGAACTAGATTTAAACAAAGAAACAACAATAGAAATGATAAATCGGAATATATATCATACAAACATTATGGTAGCGCTGGGCTCAGCAAAATAGACCATGTGAATTTATGATTTGTTTCCCAGTAAAATGATAATTATTCCAATACCTGAATGTCCAATGTTCACAAGTTTAATTAAATCCATCCATCGTCAAGGCCAACCTTTCCTAATTGGGTTATGGGGACAGCAGCTGCAAGGGCAACTTCCAGTGGTCACGATCCTCCACCACCAAGCTCAGAGTTCTGGTGGGACTCCTAAACGTGTCCACCCAAGGTTTTGGATATAATCTATCCAGAGAGTCCTTGGCCTCCCACCCTCTTGGCAAAGAGGGTGGAAGGCCAACGTAACTGTGATCTCTCAACACGGAGAAGCAGCGGTTGAGTATTGAGCGTTTCCCGAATTGCAGAGCTTCTGAGTCGTCGATTCTTGTCAGCCCCGCAATCCCCCGAATTAACCTCATTTCACCCGCTTGGATTCGTGTCTGCATTCTTCCAGTCATTACTCAAATCTCATGACCATAGGTGAAAATGGGAAATAGACTGTATTGAAGACAGCAAGCTTTGCCTTCTAGCTTAACTCCCTCTTCAATACTACCGAACGGCCAAGATCCCGCAATATTGCACTTGCTAAGCCAATTCGAGTATCTAGTTCTATGTCCCACTTTCCATCACTTGTGAATATGGACTCAAGGTATTTAATCTTCTCCACCTGCCTCAGTGGGACTCCACTCACATATAATGTGCACTGGGATGGTTGTGTTGAGAACACAAATCTTTCAGTTTTGGCCACAAGATCTTCATCCTGGCTTCTGCACAAACAGCTATAAACCTATCCAGGGTCCGCTGGAGGTCATCTATGGAAGAGCTAAACAGAACTAGGTCATTTGCAAAAAGCAGATGTCCAATACTACATCTTCCAATTCGGACACACTGATATTGGATTGATATGCCAAGGATGTGCATATCAATCCAGTCCATAAATATTATGAAAAGGAGGGGTGACAGAACACACCCTTGACGGAGACCAACGGAGACTGTGAAAGGTAAGGACTTTGTGCTGTTTACCCTGACACAAAGCTGCAGGTATTCATACAGGGACTTGATGGCAGCTAATAGTTGGCCATCCACTCCATAATCCTGTACTAATTGCCAAAGCTTATCCCGAGGAACCCGGTCATATGCCTTCTCCAAGTCCACGAAACATGTGCAATGTGCAGACATTCTTGGCATATTCCCAAGATTTCTAAAAGACGTGCCTTAAAGTGAAGATTTGGTCAGTTCTGCTTCTACCAGGACGAAAGCCACATTGTTCTTCCTGGAACTTTGACTCAACTATGCTCCTGCACCTTCTTTCCAAACACTTAGCATATACTTTCCCCAGCAGGCTGAGCAGAGAGATGCCACGATAGTTGCTGCAATCTCTGGTCTCTCTTCTTGAAGACTGGTATTATTATGCTTGTCTGTCATTGCTTTGGTGCTCATCCAGATATCCAAGCAGCCTGACACACTCGAGTCAGCCAGAGAACACAGTCTCAATTTAAGGCTCTTAGCATTTCGGGCCGAATTTCATCATCACCAGCAGCCTTGCCTGATTTTAGCGATTTTCTTGCAAAATGGACCTCTTCTGCTGTGGGATTAGTCATCGCCTTGATCTGCACCTCTTGGATTTCCACAACTGCTGGGCCACCTAAGTTAAGAAAGTTCTAAAAGTATTCCCTCCATCTGTGGAGGACATCCTTCTCGGTTGTTAAAAGTGCACCATCAGGGGCCTTAATTACCCTAGCTGTACACGATTTCCTTCCTCGAAGGCGGCGGATGGTCTGCCAGAATACTTTGTTTGCATTTACATAGGATGAGTGTAATCTTTCTCCAAAGGATTCCCATGCCTTCTGCTTTACTGCCTCAGCAGCAGCTTCAGCGTACCAGAAACGCATCTCCGGTGATCTGACCCTAAATCATGTGAAGTAGGTCTTCTTTTTTGCCCGGACAGCTTTTTGGCCCTTTTGGTTCCACTAAGGAGTCCTTTTCTCACTGCCCGTCGCCACGCCAAGCCACTTTCTGTCACAGTATGAGAGTGAAGAGGCAGTGCAGTGACAACTGTTCTGAACAGTTCCCACTCCTCCTGAACATCTGCAGTGTGCTTGGGAATATCTTTGAACCTGCAGGAAATGTCATCTGCAAAATTCTTCCTCACAGCCTCATTTTCCAGTGCCTCCCATTTCACGTGGTATAGCTGCTTAGGCCTACCAGCGTTGAGGGTAACATCTGGTTTCTGAAGCAGTAAAGTGCAGACAACAGGGTGGTGGTCAGTTGACAGTTCTTCTCCTCTTCTCACACGAACGTCCAACACTGAGGAAAATAAGTCTGATGAGACTATAAAGAAGTCAATCAGAGACCTCTGTCCAAGTGTATATCTGTAACAGGTATACTTATGGACTTTTCGGTACTGAAAAAAGGTATTCATTATGGACAAGCTGTTAGTACAGCAGAAGTCCAATAATTTCAACCCATTCGCGTTAAGGTCAGAGGCGCCGTTCCTCCCAACCACACCCCTCCATGTTTGGTCATCTGTTCCAACATGTGCATTGAAGTCACCCATTAGCAGGACTGATTCCATATTTGCCACCCTGTCATAAAGCAGCATCCACTTCTCTAGGAGGGCAGAGTATTCTGACTCTCATAATCTTAGGTGCATAGGCTTACACCACAGCCAAGTTGTGGTGTAAGCCTATGCACCTAAGATTATGATCAGGAGCCTTAACACACATACCCATTCCCCCCAATGGGATCTACTCAGCAACACAGTCTGACAGCAAGGGACTTGTATCCCACACCTGCCTGAGCAGACATTATCGGACTCACACCTGAGTAGTAGAGCTTCCACCCCACATCCAGGTCGACAGTTCCAGAGCCTCTCCTATTTGGTCGAAGAAAGCCCGACTAAATCTAGTTGGCAGCGCTGGGTTTCCTCTATCAGTTCCCTAAAGCTATTTCCAGAACCATTTCTTTGTGCTGCCCCTAAACACTTTCCCCAAACAGGTAGCGGGCCCATTGATGGAGTTTCCTCTAGCAGAGTGCTGAGGATGATGTCTGAGGAAGACTAACATATTTTTCGAACGGGTCCCTCTGCCTAAAACCCGAACCCGGATAATATTTTATCCTATAACTCTATAGAACATTATGTGATGAAAGTACCCTTTCCAAGAAGAAATTTTGTTTCACTTTAGTAAGCGAATTTCAGAGTTGCAGCCTCCAAGGCTACTTCACAAACTGCATGTAACCTCACTCATTCAGCAGTATTATAACCCAGTGCAATTCAAGCTTTTATCTTGGACATCGATTCTAGTTTCGTAATCATAATACAAATAACCAGAAAGCTGTTTTTCATATATGAAACTAAAGTTGTCCATTTTGTTTTCTTTTAGGTGTCGCCTTACTACAAAGGAAAACTGTGTGGTTTGTGCGGAGATTATAACGGAATGGAGCACGACGAATTCAAGGGACCAGACGGTTGGGCCTGTGTTAATGCAACATACTTCGCCTACAGTTATGCCATTCCTGAGAAAAGCTGCACTGCACCATCAGTAGAGGACAAATGTTCTCACCAAGGTAAGCAACCCATAATTTAGCCTATCTCATTAATGTAGCATATCATACAATCCAGAAACAGAGAAAAGTGCAGGCAGGATTACAGCAATTCACGCGCTGCTAAAGAATTTCACTCTCTTGAGTTGATCTATAGAGTATTTTGATCAGTTATCGGTAAATAGGATCGTTTTCATCAGTGCAAACTTGTGTTTGCACAAATCGTTAATATAGACATATGTCCCATAGTGTTTTCATCCATTATGATCACGCAGCTGCTCCCATTACTGGTACTTGATCTCTCCGATCAAGAGATAAGCATAGACTTTTAGCATCTCTTTTTATACTTTTATCATACACGTTTGTAAGAATAAATCCACGAGAAATAATTAGTAAAACAAACGTATTAAAATAATGAAGCGTGCTAGTCTCATACCGTTCTTTAGATAAATAAATGGCCCTTAATACAAATCCCCGTTAGAAAACAAACTTCATTTTGTGCACATCCTTCCCCAGTTCGTGGAATTTAATGTTCTTTCCGAAATTTTGAAAACTAATAGTGATAGATGAACAAATTGGCTAACTATGATTGTAGGTACATTAAGGGAACGAGGCCAGTATATTATCTCTTTGCGAGCTTACCTAACTCATCACCTTCTGTTTCACTTTACAATGGGTTGTAAAATTTTACTTAACCACCACAAAAAAGTCAATAATTATTACGCTTACTATAACCACCCGAGTTACAATTATTTCACTTGACCAGAAAAAGAATTTTATCCATTCCACGAATAATTTGCATAAAGCAAGATGTCATCTTCCACCCACCCCGAAACATTAGCCCAATTTCGAACGTATTTGTTCTTTTTTTGCGTTTTATTGTGAGTGCATGTTGAAAGGTGTCACTTCCTGTTTCTTACTGAAAAATCTCGTATGCGTAATTATCATAGCGCGTTAAGTTGACAACTTTTGAGTTAAGTAAACTGGAAATTCTCATATCTTGTAAAAGAAAATTGTTATCACCATTACTTTTCAAATAATCATCGATGTCTGAATTACTGATAGCTGTTTTTTAACAACCAAGAGATCTACATGAGTAGATTCCATACGACTAATGGCCTTCATTGGGCCGTGACCCACAAGGAAGAAAGTATTGTGGAACTGTGGCAGTAAATGCCAATATTTCTTTTGAATACAACTTTAAATAAAGCCTGAAAAATCGTATGATAATAGTCAGATGATATGCATTATGCACTCTACGCTTTTGTTCCGATTTACTTGCTGTAATCTGCTTAATTTTATTTGAACACCTTACATGTAAATCATGTCGTATTTAGTCAAACAGCTTGCATCTTATCTATTACATAAACAATTATCAATCCAACGAAAGTGCTTATCAGTATGAGTAAAACAACGTACCTTGGAAAGTGTTATGGAAATCATCTTTCTTCGCCACTGAAATCAAACTACTATGTTGTATGAAATCATGTAAATTCACTGCACACACAAATTAATTAGCCCACAAAGTTAATTACCACAATAAAATAGCACAACTCTTACTATTATTCAGCAACGTAGTTAACTCCGCACAGTAACGAACCGAACAATCCAAATATCGTTTACATTAAATTCTCAGGGGGGGGAAAGAAATGCAGCGCATGAGACAAAAACTGTTCAATATAGCCATTTACAAATCACCGTTTCAGAGCATAAAGAACTGCGCAACTAATAGGTTCAATCAAACTCCGAAAGAGGGCGCAAAAACGAAATATTTTTATTTGAATTTAAACTACTAATTTATAGTTGAATAATTTTATTCTAATTATGTTTATTTTGATTGATTAAATTTGTTTTTCATTTATATTTAATGGCGCAAATATGTTTTGTTTAAATTTTGCTTGAATAATAAATACGTAAAAAAATAAATTCTTTTATGTTTATTCTGGAACAAAAAAATAATAAAAAAAGCAGTTACGTTACAAATCATCCCGTAACTGCTTTTTGCAGTGAAAGTACTTTAATTAATTTATCAGTATTTAGACCAATAACTTAACCAGTTAGATAGGGCTAAATGGCCTCGCCAACTCCCCGTATACGGGAATAAAAAAGGTGTTAGCTGATTTTTTTTTAACTTATCTACGAAGGACGGACGGATTGGAGATGTAAAAAAAAAGTGGATTTGTATGTAATTCAAATAACTTAATTAAAAATGAGATTGCTGAAAAGGAAATATCAGTCTGCAGAAAGGCCGGGCGAATTTAATTTAAGTTTATAAATTTGCACAAAAGAGGTGTATTGCGAATATCCAAAGATTTAGCGGCTTCATTTAATGACGTCTATTTTATTATTGATCATTTCAGTTTATCTCATCAGGGCAAACTTTAAAGACCAACCCACTTCCATGAGTCGATGTTAAATGCCCACATGCGCCCACTCGTACATTCACAAGCACACCAACAAAACTGGAATACTTGGTTTGGTTAGTGCTGTTTAAAATTAATGCATAGGTAGCCGTCAGGTGGAAACATGTTCCTATACATTACTGCCCTCTCATTAGGATATGTGAAATTCCAGCATGCACAAACAGCTAATTCTCCTCATTACACGAAATGGTGTGGCAAGGCGGCCAAGTTCATTACTTTCCAACCTTCGGTTTCATTTAAATGGGTTGCAAAAGAGATTAACTTCTGTGAAGATGCGTGTGTGTTCGTATGATATTTAAGTGGTTACAGAATGTATAAGAAGAATCTCACTTTTCAGCTCGTAAATTTAAATACTTTTCCTCCCTACCCGTCTCTCACCGAGGTGTAACGTTTAGCTCCCAACTCATAAATGACTTTTTTTTTGTCCAAAAACATGTTTGCTTTTTATTCATTTTATTCTTTTATAATTCCACTTGCGAAAAGTTGTAAATGTGTTGTGCATTTGGTACTATGTCTGGATTATGGGTTAGGTAATCCAGGAACCTTACTCTACAGACCAAACATGAAACTTTCTCAAGATACTTCAGACTTCCAATAAATGTGGTAATTTCTCTCCTAGCACTGAAGATCGTCGACGATCTTCGGTACTAGGAGTGAAACATTCAGGCCTTATGTCAATATAGCCATTCACAAACATACAGGCCTTACGTCAATATAGCCATTAATTGTGTATATCGTGGTAACTTCTATAACGCTAGATCAGCAGACCGATTGAAAGATTTACAGATGATTCGATTCCCCCAAGTAGGAACTTTTCCAGGCCATATTTTCTATAATAACGGGTCAAAGTTTAATAATTTCATATTGAAAAGTTCGCTTTTAAGAAACAGAGCTCTTAAATTCTAAGTCTAAGGAACATAGAGAAATGACTTCAAACTGAATAGTAGCAATTTTATGGTGTTTCTATTTTCATGTATTTATATATATATTTTTTTTAATTAGTACCTCCAGGATCTCCAGGTTGCACTGTATATCGTAACGTAAACAAGAATGTTGTAAAAAAGCATCAGCCCCAGATCTGTTTGACCACAGACCCCATTCCGCAATGTGCCCCTGGATGTCAGCCACAGAAGGTGATTTCTAAGACGGTACCGTTCCACTGTATGCTAGCTCCCGATCCTGCTGCTCAAAATTTGAAAAAAGAAAGTCGCCGTCGTGTGTTGGGTGAATTAGCTCCGAAGTCTGCGAATCATCAAGATACGGCTGAGTTTCACTACGGGTGCAAACATGCGCGTTAATTAAAAATCTAGTAATTTGTCTCTTTGGAAACAAATAAGTGTTATTCAGCCTGTTTCAAGTCATGTACAGATCAGAGTTTCTTAAAATAAAATCAAGCTAATTATTGACTTGTCTCTGCTATTCTTCACATTTAACACTTGTGTGTGTGTGTGTGTACAAATGAACCAAATAATATTATATAAAATGAACAAAAAACTACATTAATTTAAAAAACATTTTAATAGCATTACAAATGAATTATGACAACCATCAGTTGCGTCTTGGGTACTGTGGTATTTAGCTATGATAGTAAATATAGATCGTAAATATAGTAAATCAGTTCACTGGACGTTATCTCTAACATAAACCTACCAATCACTGTCTCGTTGTATGAAAAGTTTTTATCATACATTTCTTCTGAAAAAGCTTGGATTTCCTTCCTTCCTTGAATGGCAATGCAGTCCTTAAAGGTCAGTCAAATCTTCCGAGTGATCCTCGCCCACCTCCATAAGGACTCGGGTGACTTGTGTAAGTGGAAACAGTGTCCTCCGGATCTCTGGTCCGCCGATTTAACATAACACATGAGATGCATGCTGCAATCAGTCTAGTTTGAATGGCTATAGCAGATATGATTACTACCACAAGGACGGTCTTGTTAAGGCAGTTAACAACCGGCCTGCGATAATCTTTTATTAGCACAGAAAAACATCTTCTACGAACGGCTTTTTGACTTCTCTAAAAAGCCTGCTAACTTCTGTGTTACTAAGTACTCTTTCTGACAGCTTCGGGGAGAACTTTTTTTTTAAAAAAATTCATCTGGTTTTGTACAGTCAGAATGAAGGATTTGAATCTGGATACAATGAAGAGTCCATAAAGTGTACAGTGGAACAAATTATTGTAATTGATTATATGGTTCCTCCCCAATTCCATAAATAAACCAATTGTGCTATCTGTTTATATTGCTGCAGATTAGTTGGATTTTTTTTCAAAGAACAAGAACCTCGGTGAATTTTCGTCACCATTAGGAATGACTACCGATGTGCATTCGCAACAGAGAAAACAATGCAATAGCTTTTCCGAACGGATTAGTGCTTGAATGTTTGAAATTTTATTTTTGATCACATTTAAAAACTTCTGCTTACAGGTCAATTCTTTCCATTAGAACATTTCTATAATCCAAAGGAATAAAGAGGGTATTAAACAGAGAAGTCGATTTCCAGAAAAAAAAAAAGATTTTCGCTCACTAATGAAAAGCTAACCGACCTCTCCCACTGCTGACAGTAGCAAATATCATTCGTCATCTTCCTAACTACATTAAAGAACCCTCCGAAATTCTGCTCAGTGAATTTTATGTAAGTAGATTCTTCTTTCTTTGGAGCTTATTAAATACTTCTACAATTGTTATGCGAAGAAATATAAAAAAATGTCTGACGAACTAGTTCAAGCAACAAATGATTCAAGAACTAACATTTATGAAGTTAGCCTGTTGTAATCTATGAAAAGAATTAAACTGTACTGAATTTAAACAATATCATTAGTGATTCTATCCAACTCTTATCTCAGGGTTTTCTTTATTATCAATCAGCAACTGTGCGAACACCCATACATCAAGGAATACAAGAGCGTTCAGCGCAGCTGCTACTTGGCCTTCAGTATTTTAGTTCGGGAAACGTGTGTGGCTCGTCATGAATGAGATCACGCAGAATGCTCCCCTGATGTGGCTACCAGATATGTAAAAGTGAGTTCCAGTAATTTTCTCGGAGCCATTTCATAGCAGTCCAAAATAAAACTATTTTGAGTTAAAAGGTTAACTTTAGTCATGCTAAAATGTTATTTTTCTAGCAATTTAGCAACCTACATGAGGCCCACGATGGTGAAGACGGGACACATCTACATTCGAGCCTTGTCAAACATCGGTATCAGAGACGCGAACCCCTTCCTGAGAAACTACATCCAACATGAAGCTAATGAACACTGTCTTTTCGATAGTCGACGCAATCTGGGATTTAGTAAAAGATGGCACGCAATATCCAGAAGAGGTAAGTCCGAAAACATAACTGACACGTTCTACTTATTGTATCTGGAGATAGACTTGGATGTGCACCTCATACCCGGAATATTCGTCCCTGATAGGGCGAATATTCCGGGTTCCAGAAAACAGCATTATCACCGATGTTATATTTTTGCAATTATTCTTGTTAAAGATCCCCCTAATTGTTTCCTGGCTTCATTCCTAAAATTAAACACAAATACACTAATGTTTCATGAAGAAGACACTTTTCATCACTTAAACTTGACATCATATTCGCATTGATAGCCCAAGTGTATGCACCTTTAAGCGGTTCGAACAGATTGGCCCAGCAGATCATATACTTAACGTTCCATTTGTTATAAACCGCCCAGAAAGTGAGGCACGGTGTGGGCTGGGACAATATCACCTAGAAATCAGTAGCTGTAATTGGATTTTGTGTCATCCAATTGGACGTTATCATTTGTCATGAGTTGCTCATTTTGTTTACTGAGTTACATCTGTTTTACATGTATGAAGTGTGTGAACTGAAGTGCTTAAAACACCGATATAGACAAGTAATTTTCTATTAATAATTTATAACTTTTCAGTCCATATTTGCAGTAGGAAACAATGTTGACGATCTGCTGAATGTCCCGTTTTCTGCCAGAGCTTTCGCGGATTGTATGATTGATTACAGTGAAAGGGGATTGGAACTTGTATATAAATAAGTAAAACAAGTTATTTCAGCGTTTCTTTGGTTCAGTCAAAAAAGTAATAATTTCCCAAGCGATTACTTTTTCCGATTTCTGTGCGTGTTATATGGCTGTATTTAAAAATCGTATCAAAATTCAAATTATCCGTGTCTCAATCTGGTATTTGCCACTGATAATCTAATCTCACCACGAAGCATAAATCCTTCGTGCTTCTCACGTGTTGACACACTAGTGACGGGAACAGCTGAGATACTTTCAAATAAGATTATCAGGGGAACGAATGGGAGATAGCTGTGTTATTCATAATAAATGTTAATTAAAAAATTTTTAATTTGAGTCAATTTCAAGCAAAGTAACATACAAAAGTTTCAAAATGGGAAATTAGATAAAGTTTATGCCTGTGGTTCGATAGAAGATTTTAGTAAATAAGTAGAATAACGTTTTCTTAGTCTCTAAGAGAAGGCAGACAAATAAAAAGTTACTTTTTTAGTTGGAGATCTAATCAACATAGTAGGAAATGAATGTTGGAGAAAATTTAGATAACAAAAATAAAAAGCTAATAATAATTGTAAGCACCTAATGGATGAATTTCTATTGAGTTTATGAACTAGTCATTAGACAGACTACCTAATGAAGAGGACAAACAGGAAATAATTCATATTTCTTGATTCGTGGTCAATCAGTCATCAGGTGTCCTCAAAGAATACGAAAAATGTAAGAAAACTAAAATTTTGGATAAAAATAGATAACGAAAACTCTTGGAAAGAAGAGAATAAAAATATCACGAAGTTGGCAAAATATTCTGTAGACCATTGAATAAAATCTCAGAAACAGAAGAAAAAAGACTATAAAAGGGAATCAGAGAGAGAGGATAAAGGTTACTTAAAAGTCGGGTATTTTGAGGGTTCTGAAGAAATTACTTTCAAAAAAACTGTGAGCAAACAGTTTTAGAAAATATTCAAGCGGAATGCAGTCAGGGGTAAATATGAATACTTGAGCTATGAAAGCCATCAGAAATCCAAAATGCTGAAAGGCCACTTGAGTCCATGATATTCGACCAGAAATGTTCAGTTCTCTGTAGCTACACTGCATGACACACTGAACGGGCTCTTCAGAAGGTTGAATTCCACATGAATATCCGAATATGAATACTGCATCCTGACTAAGAACTATCAGAATCAGGTGTTTTAAGCAAATAGTCCAGAATTCACAGAAATAAAGCATGGATCTGTATTTGGAGAACGAAATGGAAAAGAATATGACAAGGTGTCAAGAGAAAAACTGTTCAAAGTGCTGGAATTATACGGAATATTACTTAGTTCAATGTATATTCTTTAAATAGAACTTAAATATTTTGCGTTTTAAGTCAGCAGTTAGAAATGACGGATATACAGGTGTAATGTACTCCAGGTGTAAGAAAAAATGTGTATGAGATCGCTGTTATGAAGTAAAGATTAAACCAAACCTTATATCAAAATTAAAGATAAAAACGGAGCAATTCATTTTATGCAGATGGTGTTGCAACTCTAAATAAATCAATTTCACGATTCCCTAGCCAGTTGTCACCACGGCTAAAACTTAGCTTCACATGTAACGGAACGGCTGTAATAACTAAGCATTTGAACTCGAATAAAAAATAATTTCATGAATTCTTGTAGATGTTTTGTATTCTGCTACAGTTCCTACTGTGTCCAGTTCAGAAGTCGTATGCAAGTAGGTGATATTTTCATACGATTGCATTCTTCATTTGTAAATGCTTCAGGCATTTTGCGCTGCACTGCGCTTCTTTGCACACAAACTCCACCCACATATAAAAGTTAAGGCCTAACCTTTGCACGCCTAACTAGTGTGTTCTAACTTCTTATTTGGAAAAGGACCCATAGTTTTGAAGGTGGTTTTGCTTCAAATGACCTCTAGAAGATGTTCCTGAAAGTTGTTGAATTGTGAACGCTCTATATTTTATGCACAAACACGAAAGTATGGAATATATTATGTACTGTACAAAACTTATAATTCACGAAATGAAAAATATTTCTGCCAACCTCAAAACAGAAGAATTTAAGTTTTTTTTCATATTTCAATTAATATTATTTTACATAATATTAATTATTTAAAATTGTCAACTAAAACGAATATAAGTAAATGTTTAATATCATTTAGACAATTTTATATTAAATTTATTCAAATAACTAATTCATAAACATATTTCTCAGCCAGATGGCGTTAGATGTACTGCTCTTCGCAACAAGTTGCTTGAGGTAACACGTCACGTTCATTTTTGTTTCTCCATCCATCCGGTACCTGAATGTGCTCCAGGCTGCAAGGAAACCCAACGTGTCGCCAAAGAAATTCCTTTCCACTGTCTCCCCACAACCGACTCTTTTGCCAGCTATCTCATAAAGCAGAGCAAGAACCGTGTGCTTCATGAAGTCGCAATGAAGCTCGAGGACCACCGAGCTCAAGTCAAATATCCCGAAAGCTGCGTCAGAATACATGCGTAGGTCCAGTCCAATCGACTTAGAAAAATGCATCCCATCAACCTCGATATCTTCGTTTCTCTTTTAATATCCTATACAAGCACGTGTACAGATTTATCGCTGCATAATAAAAACTATTTTACCTAACATAAAGAAACTGTTGTTCTTTCTTGAGAAGATCCAACTGACCTGACTTCTGTACAGCAAGAAACAAATCCTAACTCACATTTAATGTATTGGTCGATCGCCTTTGTCATAAAAATATTAACGTACGGGTTTCTTGTATATTTGGCACCTTAAGGCTCACAAAACAATTAATCCTGGAGGGAAAAATGAGATGTACACAAGAAACTACCTAAAGATGTTTAATTCTCGTTGGTCGCTTTAATTATCGTTTTTTTGTTGGTTTAGGGGATTTTTGACCAGTATGTCTACAGATGAATTTCCTATAGGATTCTTCTATCTGAGTGATTTTCATTTGGCAACCAAATTTCTTCGTTTGATCTAAACAGATTTAAATTAATTAGCATACAAATTATCATTAGGAAACCGCGATCGTATACTGACGGATATTTCATAAATGTTAATTGTATTCCTAGTAATATCCTTCATTTTAATGGCTGAACTACTCAGTTTTCAGTTTTACAGGCAACGCTTCTGTTTGGCAAGGAAATATAAGATGTCGAGGAAAACTAATAAACTGGATTGCTGAAAACTGTTTGATTTGATTTAGAATTACGTTCAAGGCAACTGAGACTATGACGGAACTGTCTTTGTCAATGGACACGCAAAATAAACCGCAAAATAAAAAATATTTTTATGAGAATCCTACCGATAAAAAACTCGTTTTACCCGCAACGAAACAATTCACAATATTTCAAATCTAATGAGACGATACATTCATAATAGAACTACGAATATAATAGGATGTATTCGTAATTCTATTTTTTCTAGTCCACTAACAGAAACAGAATTACGATATACAACCCAGATGTACATAACAACTGCGCACCGGCAAATGTGATAACTACAGTATAACAGGCGTTAAATGAAATAAATGTCTGATGACGTAGTGACTACATGGCAGTTATAACCACTCTGGTAACTTACAGTGTAATAACGTTAACAAATAAACATGGAATCAACTGCTTTTAATTTATTTTGTATTGAAATAAGTGAATGGAATATCGAGTAGATGTGGGAGTCGTGCTTAACAACAAAAGTGTTAGCTATTCCTTCCTTTTCCCTACTAAGGTGCCAACTTCCCGAGGAACCAGTGGCTTAGGTAATCGAATAAGACCTACTAAAAACAAAATTAGTTGCATGTAGAGCTCTGAACATTTATTGGCTATTAATAGTATAAAACAGTAGGAAAATAATTTTATTCAGGAAAGCAAGAAAAAAATATTAGTTCGTTTCAATAAAACATCCTGATATGATGGATTTGATACTACACATGGATTCTTGTATAAATAGGCTGGTACGTAGCAGTTTTTCAGATCTGCCAAAGACATTTATGCATTTGTTCAATCTGACAGCGACGTATCTAACACGGCATAAAAGAAACCTGAGGACACAGGAGCATTTGACACAGATAAGAAGCGGCCACTTCAAGCAGCACATCTTGAGCGATCGGTGGTTTGGGACTGCCAATTCTTAAATGGTTTTGGAATCTTCCTGATCTTACTCCGTAGCCTAATTTCGAGCCCGCATTAAGTTCTTTCGTTTTCAAAACAGCTTTAGAGTTGCATCAATGTTTCTAAAATAACAGTATTACCAGCGGAAAATTACCGTATGGGTAATTTTCCGCTGGTGATATGATACTGTTATTTTAGAAACATACTGGTGATAACAGTATCACCAGCAGAAAATTACCGTATGGGAAAAGTTTTCAAACTCCAGAGAAGAATTGTGTATATTAGATATCTTGGCAGAATGCATAAAAGTGCAAAATATGCAAGAAAGAGATCGGGCAAAAGTCTAGTTTTCTTGTAATATTGCTGTCAGTAAGATATATCGATTACAATCTTAGAGTAAATACGGAGTGCTTCTCAAATGTGAAGAAGAAAATAAAATTTAACTATTTTAGTTCCCTTATTTCAACAGAAGCAATCTGGTCAGTTTTCTTTAAGAATAAGAATACACACATTCCATTAATATTATATATTGTGTTAGAATAATTTCTCAGGTGAAATTAATTTACAAGAATATGACTGGGGGGCGGGGGGGATGTTACGTGAATATTAGCAACATCAGCTATTTGAATACAGTGACGTTAGGTGAAATACGGGTTTGTGTTTATTTATACCAGGCCTGCACAACTTGATTGTCTTTGAGGGCCAAATCCAAATTGAACCACCTGACCAAGGGCCAGATAACTTCGGACCTAGAATCTTAGACTAGTCCACTGCAGCTAAACATAAGTAAATTTGTTAGTAGGTCTACAGTAAATACTAATCAATATACATATTTAAATTTTTTAGAAAGAGTTGCAATTAAAATTACAATCAAAAGTATTTACAAACAGATATAGCTACAAAATTTCTTAATAAAAACCACTTAAACCTAAACACAAAGTTTACAAATAATTTCACTGAGAATACCACACTTATTCTCAGTGAAATATCAGTGATTGAGTGTCACACTGTGACACATTTCATTTCTTTGTTGCCACTATTTAACCAAAGTTTGGTGTCATGTTTGAAGTGGCCGTTCAAGTATATGTGCTCTCCAACATACAAAATACCTGGTAGGCAGTATCCAACAAACTTTTAAATTTATCCTGATCCAGAATAGAATAAAACTCTTGTAAAGTACTCTCCCTGTGCTAGATCCGATAGTTTTCAGAACACTGGAGATCAATAACTTCCATCTGGAGTTCGACAGGTAGATTTCCTGCTTTGACAGAAAATGGATCCTCAATCACTTTTATGCGGACATCGTCTTCATTGCTCAATAGCATCCTTTTCTGAAACTCCTCACTTAGAAGTGATATGTGCTTCTTATATTTTCCACCCACCATTGAATGATATTCTGTCGACAAGTTAGGAAATGTGACATATCTCCCTTAGCAAGTTGATTTTCAAACTTAATTTCATTTTGAATGCCTTTATGAGAGAAATTACACGAAGTTAGCACGGCGAACTTTGTGTAATACGATTCGTTCTCGTTCTTAGACATCAAGTCGTTATCACGGAGATGTAACTTTGAATTTCCACGCAGCGACACTAGCGCTAACAAAACCTCAAAGCGATTGTAATAATTTGTTATTAAATACGACAGTGGGTATAACTCCAAATGCAATTTATTTATCATCGAGTTGAAAGAAACATGATTGTGACATTAATCGCATGAATGTAAACATGCAGAGTCTTAGTAAAATTTAATTCACAGCTAGGAAAAAAATCGTCTGATTTCATATTCCTCGTATGATTAAATAATTCAGTCAGGCAGACGGGCCAAAATAAATAGCATTGTTGACCGCATGCGGTCCGCCAGCCGTATGTTGTACAGGCCTGATTTATACGAATATGGAGAAATGCTACGATTAAGGCCACAATGTGTATGTCTGTATGTATGACAGAAGTTTTTATAGACCCGAATTCTTAGTGCTGTATCTCGAGTTTTTGAGACAGTGGGTACTATTTTATGCACCTTTCCTCGATATGCAAATACTCTAATTATAAATATATTCATCATAAATATATTCGTATAAATTCATAAATATATTCTTATATAAATATCAAGCTTCATTTAACTATTCTGTCGACAAGTTTTTAACTATTCTGGCTCGATTCAGAATTTTATTATTTAAGCATTTATAATTTAAATTATAAAATGTTAATTATATTTGATTAGAAATTCAGGTATAATTTTAAAACTGTTTAAAAGAAAATATAACTGACGCGCTTCTTAATGCTACGTTTTCGGATCACATTCCAAATGATTGTTAATTTGGAAAAATAATCATAATGAAAGAAAAAATAAATCGGCGCCGCTACGGGTACAATTAACATAGGAAAGGAAAAAATAATCAGGTATAAATCAATATAATCAAGTTTACGTGGATCATGATATTTAAATCACAACTCTGTAAAAATCAGAAAGATTAAAACTTGGATTTAATTTCAGATGGCTAAGATTTAACATGGTCTTCGTACATGGTAGCATTTTCAGATGGCTAAGATTTAACATGGTAGCATTTTTTGATATAGCGTTTGTTATTTCAGATCTGGAGCGTTATTTTGTTCATGTAAGATACGAATAATGAATACGACAAATCTAATTAACAGTCTGATTAATACTTTAAATTTTATAATTTTTTGGATTTTTTTGTTCGAAATTAAACTTCCATTGGATAGCTTTAAATATTCTGGCTCAATTCACTGAACTTAAGTCCTGTTGCTTTTTATACTTTTTTTTGTTCTTTTATATAAAGGGCTGAGGGTTCGAATCCCGCCGTGGGAATGGATGTTTGTGGTTGTCTGTGGAAATACTAGTGGTGGTGGTCGGCGGTGGGTGGCGTTGGTGTAGTTGCGGTTAGATGGTGGATTGAGTGGTGGAGGCAGAATTGTAGAGCACGTACCCTCCCTCGATGAGTCTTTGGACTCCCTAGAGGTGTCAAATAATAATAATAATAATAATAATAATAATAATAATGATAATAATAAAATATATTCTTTCTGAGACATAATACTCTGTCAAAATCGTCTTAATGCACTATCTCGTCTTCACGCTATCTCGTCTTAATACGCTATCTCCATTTCAAATGGCCTTGGAACTTTTTTTAGCAGTTTATAGAAGGAATCTGAAACAGAATTTAAATCTATTTTTTTTTAATTAAAACAACCGCAAGCTTTAAAGAACTAACAAGCAATTTCAGTATAACACAAAGGCCAGTTGGTGAAAGACAAATTGAACTGAGCATATGCTATTATAAATATTATTCGCGGTAAGCGGTAGACAGTATTTCAACGAAAGTATGAAATTTGCTTAATAAATAACAAAAACAAAAATGACAGTAACTCCCAGAAGGAAACGAAAACTGACATTGACTGCACTGCCACCTGAAGGACTAGCGCAGAGCCAATACAATATATTGCCACACAAAACATGGAAGAATATCCATCACTTCGTCAGATTAACAAAATGAAATTAATTTATTTTATTAATTTATTTTTATTAATTTATTTCCTAGTAAACTGGATAACATTCGTAACTTACTTTTAATGAAGATTTTCCATAATTAAATTTATATACATTTTATTATATATAAACAATTTATGTGACTCTCACACAGACTGTAAACCAACAGTCTGTGTGAGGCTTCCAGGAATTCCAGATTACTGAATAGTGCATTCAGTAATCTGAAAATCCTAATATGCAACCGAAATATTTTATTTGTTTCAATCCACTTCAGGATTCCACTAAGCAGGGGTGGGCTCAACATCCATCTAAGTAACATTCACAAACATCCGTGCGCTGCAAAAGTCGAACCAACAGTCTACTGAGTCGAAAGCGAAGTGGATACCCATTTGGTCCTACTTTTTTTTTTTGAATAATTTTTAATTAATAAACTGGACGATTTTGGAGTATTTGAAGTATTCTAAGGGGAAATACTATTTTTAAAAGAAATTAAGTTCATAAAATAAAAAATAACAATATATATATATATATATATGTGTGTGTGTGTGTGTGTGTGTGTGTGTGTGTGTGTGTGTGTGGTCAGTTATGTCCGTTCTTTTAAAGCATATAGACTAGCAATTATCTTAACTCATGATCTAGATATTTTAATGTAATTTCTGAACTTTTCTTTGAGTGAATGTTATAACAGATATAGTCTACGAAAAAATTTTTAACTTAAATTTTTTGTGTATATTGGCCCAGAGATACTCAATATCTCAGGGCCAATATACACAAGTGAAAATTTTGAGATTAAATTGTCTTAAAAATTAAACCTTCTTTAAGTTTCTTGTAACACAAATTCTTTTCTTCCAAATGAGGGCATATTCTTTTTTGTATGTCCCCTGCCTTTGCTTAAAATATCGATATGTTCCATTTTTAGAAGGAGAGGCAAACAGTGTTCTATCAGCAATACATATCACGTGTAAATAAAAAAACACCGTCTGACTGCCTTGCCCTATCCTTCACCCTAAAAATGAAATATCAGCTATTTTATTCGCTAACCCTTATCTCTGTGTAGTTACAGATGAGCTGGCAATCTTGATTGTAGTAGTGGCAGCGCATGCTCCAAATTAGGCTGCAGGAAGTGTATTAAAATCAGATGATATTTCAGAAAAAAAAACTTTCTTCTGAATATCTTTCTTGCCATTCAAAGTTGCAAAGTATATTCTAACGTTTCTACAGAAAAATACTTCATATAAACATATTTAAGCATAAAATACTTAATATATTTTTGTATATTTTATAAAAACCTTTCATATGTAAAAAATAATAATGATAAACTAAATACTAAAGACACTTGACTTGCAATTTAAAGCTTCTTTGCTGACATTTAATAATTGTGGTATTTCTGCTGTTGATACTATTATGGTGTTGCTCAAATTCCAAAAGGGAATGAATACTTAACATTAATATCAGCCAAGAAACGGTTTTTAAAACGCATTTAGCCATCTTCTACCTCGATACTTCGCTCACTTTTCTTGTGAGATATTTCATTTTCTTTAAGTGCGTTAAATAGATTGGTAAAAAATTGTAAAACTAACGGTATTTTACTTTTTATCCTCCCTTAATTTTAACCATTCTCTTGTGTTCAAACAGTATCGAAATTGCTGGAATATCTTAAAAAGCAATTCTATTTCAAAATTAGCAAAAATCATTCTTATAAAGTGACTAGTAGGTATCTGAAGAGGAAGTGAACCTTCCTCCTCTACAATCCTCCCCTTTTTTTTCAAATAGGCGGAACTTTTTCACAGGTTCAAAACCTCAAGTCAGAAGCAGCTATATTCTAAATTTCATCAAATTCACTAGAAGTATATAACGTGTAACGGTATCTGTGAAGGATGCGAAACTCTCCCTATTAATTTTGTGTTGCATTAATGATATTCTTGAGAGATCGTATACAAAGTAAGGCTAACTATATCCGAAAATGTAAAAATTAGTTGAACGATGCGACCTACAAAAAAAGGTAGTGCAAAAAAAAGAAGCATCCTAGGACATTCGTTGATTTTAGCATTAAGAACTTTCAGCAACGTAAGAGACAACACTCTAAAATTGGGTTGAAATTAACTAAGTAATGAAATTGTGACAGCATTCTGGTAGGAGGAGGAGACAGGGGATAAATACGACACATTTTTGTCGTATTTATAATACTTTTAAATTTTAATGCTTCAAATTTGGCGAGTTGTGCTCAGTACAGCTGTGGAATAAAACCGCCAGTGGTTAATAATCTGTTTAGAGCCAAAATCACAACATGTAGAATTCCAGTTCCTGGTAATAATTATTATTACAACAAGACCAATTAGTTACTCACAGTTAGATTAATTGTAACAGGTCTTAATTTTCAAATACTTTTAGAAAACGATACCTTATAATAAAACAGTTGAACACAATTATACATTACTCTCTTTATTTTCGGTTTTATATCTGTTTCCAAATGTACAAGATTATTTTACCATCCATTCGCAACCTTACGGTTATGCTCTGGGCAGGCAGATTTTAAAGAAATTTGGTTACGCAGAATTATTTCAAATTTTGAGTTATCTCAAGTTCGGTTATATACATCAGGCCATTTGCAACAAAAACCCAACTTTTTGAAACTTAAAATGTTACACATGACGATAAATAGGATGTGTATAGTACCCTTCTTCTGTCACTCTCACACATAAGAAGCCACGAATCCCATAAGACAAGAATTGCATCTGCGAGCAAGTGATTAAAGGAAAAAAGGAACCCACTGAAGTGCCTCTTGAAGAGCTAGTGGTAGTAGCCCTTGCGAAATATTATGAACAAGGCTATTCTAAAGAACAGAGGTGGATGGAATGAAAGAGAAGAATAAGAAGCTAAACTGCATGATGTTGACCATCAGCTCCATATATTTTTATATACGAAGAGTAACGTGAGGAAAGTGAACATGAAAATTACTATGCAAAATGCATAAGGGGAAAACAGCACACCTATACGAGGTATCTATAGAACATCTGTTAGAGAAAAAAAAAAGATTTATTAAGTAGAATGCCCTCTTCTAGAGAGTATTCTTAGGGATGTCTTGTGCACCTGTTTAATGTCATGATGGTAGTGAACCACCATATAAATAAACGTTTTTTTTAATTACTCCATAATGAAGTCACAAGAATGTTAATGAAAAAAGCTGTAACATTCTTTTCTCCATCCATTTTATGCACTTCTTTCATGTGTTCTTCAGAAATGGCCACAAACCTTTTCACATCCTTCGTGCTAATTTGTGGAACAGAACTGCTCATCACAATAACGGATTTTATGACAGTTTCTTCAGTATATATATCACAATTAAAAGGCAGTTCTGCATATTTGACATTATAAAAGGGTGTAAAAGTTTTAAATCGAACTTTCGACACCCCCCCCCGTTTTTTTAAATTACGGAAATATTTTTATCTACTCTATTTATGCCGAAAAACTCCAAGCATTTTAATGAGTTACAGCTAATCAATACTCGAAATCAGTAGACCTTCCAATTAATATATTCTTTCAGAATATAATCAATCGTAGGTAAAAGTTTATTTTATATTTTATGCTTGCTGCTTATAAACTCAATTTTTCTAAAGATATTTTTCTTTCTTAACAGTTGCTCGATTTCAGTCTCATAGTAAGGTATTTTCTATGAATAATAATAAGTGTCATCATACTTTCATGTCAACAGTAAGCTCTCTGTGCCTACACGAATTAGTGACATTTTTTAGCATCACTCCGAAAACATCAATGATGTAGTTGGCGTGTGCTGGAAGATCGCGTTATGTGCGCTAAAAGGTGATAACCAATATTGAGTACAGTGCGCAGACTCGAATACGTATATAATTAAGCATACAAAATGGTGTTTTATAGAACCAAGGTTTGGTTAAAGACTAGAAATAAAAATCTTATCAATCATCCCTAAAGATTTTTCTAATGATCTGTCACATTGTAATGGACACCTTTTTCTTCTAAAAGGTGTCCCATTATGATTTGACAAGAATCTGCTTCGATGATTTCGAAGTACATTCTTGGAGAGACAATGCGGAATTTTAAAGATAGAAACAACGCAGTTTGATATGTTTTAAAAATCTTTAAAATAATAGAATATATTAAAACGACTACCTGATTACAAGCATATTCCTGTCGCTAGTTTGTTATAATTTTAAAATATGGTAGTGCATGTATTTTTTAAATAAAGATCCGTATACGAGAGGCGGAAGAACCTATAAGCATATGAGTGTCATGTATGGGTGCAGCTGAGGTTGAGAAAGGAGTCTAATGACATTTTCTTGAAGAGTAAAGTGATAGTTGTTGGAGTATAGCCCGTAAGGAAATCTGTTCTAGAGGGAAAAAAACAGATGGAAGACAAGCGTGTGTTTTCGGTTGTAATGATAGGCAGCCGCTGCTCTTGTTTTAACAGAAAGTGGAGGAATGATGGTTGCCCAGTACAGTAGCGCTATGTCTACGTATAGAATTATTCCAGTTACATAAGCAGAAATAAATTTTCTAAATTTTTAATGACAAATTTTACGTAAGTATTTTTATTTGTTGTGTGACAAGAATGTGGAAACTCTGTGAGACAAGGAAGTCTGGAAGAATGGAACGCTTAAAAGGTCCCGAAGAAAGTATGACATCATCTTCGGATCTCTCCTAACTACGGGTACTAAAATGCCAGCCAATTTATTATTTCTGATGAAGGATTAGCCCAGAGAATATATATGAAGATAAAGTAGTTAATAGTAAACTTGAAGTTGTACAATAATTGGTCAGGTGACTTTTAAAAGGTTCAGTAAGGAAGCAGAGGAACTAAAAAACATGCAAAGGACCTCGACAATATCAGCATCGGGGATGTGGATGTGAAAGTCGGTGAAGTTAATTACTGATTAAGAGTTTTGGACACGCCACTTAGACCTTATCATTTCGCCTATTGAGAAAAATCAATGCAAAATTCGAAAATTAAATCTCAAATTATTTAATTTTGTTCTTAAGAATTTCATTGAACTATAAATGATTAACCCCTTAACGTATCAATTAAAAATCAGAAAGCAGTCGTTTTTCTGCCAATTGTTTGGGCGAGGGTGATTTTCTGAATCAAATTCATCATTATTTGAAAAATAATGATGAATTTGTGCAAACGCAAACGAAATAGCCGATACACGCCGTTGGCAATTTTTCTCGGCTGAAAGGAAATAGGCACAAAATTGTCTAGCGTCTATATTCGGTTGTATTTATACGTGAAACCAAAATTCATACTCAATTTTGGTGCAATAAACAAAAGACGTGTCACAGACGTCTCTGTATGTTAAGGAGTTAAAATGGGTATTTTAATTTTTTCTACACTTGTAATTTTAAGTACAAACACGCAAGCGAAGCTAATCGCTTGCATGCTTGTCACTCGTTGACAAAATTTAATAATTTGAAATGGTTTGGAAAACTATTTTCTAAACCCATTGAAATCGAGCAATTTTCGGAATATTCTAGAAACGAAGTTCATGGCATATTTGCTGTTTTAGAAAAAACAGCAAATAATGTTCAGAGGAGAGTCTTCTAAGAAGCAGGTTGGTACTGCGAGCTACACAGGGTTCGGTATTCGGACCTTTCTTGTTTAATATATTCATAATTAACAGATTCGCATACTGAATAAAACGTCTTCATTGCTGATGATGGCGAGTTTGACAGAGGATCCAATGATTCGAATGAGGGACGTTTTTCACAGAATAATCTTAAAAGATTGAAAAGTGAACAGAGAAGTGGGTTTAAAATGCAATGTGAACAAATACAAGTACAGCCGATTCGGTAAGAAGATATTAGGTGGATATGAACTGAATGCCCAAGCATTAAAAAAAGATTATGAATACAAAGATTTGAGTATTTGAGTTGATATTAAATTTAAATTCAGGGATAATATTGGTTAAATAACTAGTAAATATCAGCACAGCAGACTGTGGGAAAGGAAGGAAACAGTGATACCTTTAATCCAAGTTTTCAATCAGCAAACATTGAATTACGACTTTACTTAGCAAGGGTTTTATTTTAATTGATGAAATCGATGATATTCAAAGAAGATTTAGTAAATGTGTAGAGGGATAGGTCATGATAATCGGTGGATTATTTTTAATGTAAATAAATTAACAGAAGATGAAAAGATTTAATTGAAGTTTCTCAGTTAGTTCAGAGCATATATGAGATGGACTGCAGGCGTTTTGTTGCACTTGGCTGAACCAGCCTTTATTACAGGACATAAAATAGGAAGATGAAACACGAACAATAAAGGGTTATATGAGATCTGAACTCACGAATATATTTACACCTGGTAAATATTAATTTGGGTGATGGTAGAGTTGATGCCGTGTCATCAGAGATGGGCTTATGTCTCTCGGTGCACGGCAATAATCATCATCATCATCACAATTTACGCTCACGTGTAGACACACACTTCACCGTGGAGGCATTCGAAACTGAAAATCCCACGGAATCGGTCGGTCAATCCTTATTCCAGGAGTGTCCTATGTTTGTAGATGCATGTGTTCACAGGACCGGCCTCGTCTATACCGACTGAGCTACAGAGGTTTTGGTAATAATAATAATTATTATTTTTTATCACAGATCAGTAATTAAGTTCTATATGCTACAGAAAAACAAACGATTATCATGCAAATACAATATTAAATACTTGGAGGTATAAGAGTGAAATTCTCCACATTAGGAAAGAAGTTGATGCATTCCCTAACATTTTTACGTCTCCCCACCGCAGCTAAACTCCTATCGTCCAGCGTTCCATCTTTGGTGAGTGCGTTCATGAATTATGACACATTTCTGAATAAGAAGTTCACTGTTTTGATGAAACAGAAGAAGTTCATTATGTTCCATAAAGTGTGTAATAAAAAGGCAGCCGGAGAGGAGAGCGAAAAATCTAAATGAAGAATAGAATTACGTAAGTTACGATTGCTATGGAAATCGCAGAATCTAGATGATATGAATAGTTACAATATCTTATTTGTTTAGCGTGCTTCCTGAACCTTGCACACCCCTTCATAGTCTACGATTACAGTAATGCGTATGTCTGCAAATACATATTTACTAGTATTGCCTTGATGACGAGATTGCTCTTAATCTTGCCTCCGCTTTATGTAACATTAAACCAATGCAAGGTCACTGCTAAGTATTCTAAGAAGGTGCAAGATCTCACCTAATGAATGAATCAGGGAAAGAAATCTCCACTCCAGCATTTCAAAATCATTTACTATTTTTGCTGGTCACGTCTGTTGTTAACTTGACAATAGTACAAGTCCTCAAAGCCTTAATGTTTTATTTGAAATTTCCAAACACTACACAGCCGTATTGTTATTCATCCTTGTCATTCTAAAAGCCAATGGAAAAGCGCTTTTCATGAACATTTTGTGAAGAATTGTTTGGTTTAAAGTAGGAAGCCCATCCATCCCGTTTTGAACGGGACAGTCCCGTTTTTACAAAAATTATCCCAGTGTTCCCAGACATGCTTTCGGAACGCCGATATATCCCGTTATTTTAATATTCGATTTCCAATATAAAATGTTTTCATTTAACATTCATAAAACGAACAACTGTTGCTGAAATAAATATTATTATATTCTGATAACTTGTAAGTCATGCATGGGTTTATTTCTAATATCAGAATGTTTGGCTTTTTTTTTCTTACCGATAAGATTTTCAACATTTTCACCTAATGAAACATTCCTTTTTATAATATGAAAACCATTGCTGAATTTATTTCGACACTGCCTAATTTAATTTTAAGGAAATAATAAGTTTTAAGGATATCAAAGGACCTCTCGTTTGATGTCACCTCTTTTTTTAATTATAGGAACCTTAGTTTAATGGGAACTGTCAACTTTATTTTGTTTAATGATTCAATTTGTAGTCAGCTTTAATCCATACAGAATTAAGTCGAAACTTATCAAATTATTATAGAATAGGAGGACAAACAAATTCCTCATGTTCAACGGATCAGCCATGAACTCTAGTTTTTGAAGTTAGAATTCTTATTATCAAGATAATATTTCTTATATATTATCTTGATAATACACATGAGCATATTATACATTTGCTCATGTGTATTATCAAGCAATTAGAATATGACTCAAAAGAGCTTAAATAAAGCAAAGGTGAACTTTTATCACATACAATCCAAGAGATTCTTGTACATTTATACATTTCAATATTCCTTTTTTAATTTTGGAAACAAATTTTTGTACGAATCCCATTTAATGATTTTAAAGGAGGTAATTTGTAATAATAAAAATTTAGATCCCGGCTGAAGTGGTGGATTTATGATTTACTGAATCTCACCATCCACATGAATTTTACATCATCTTATCAATCAAAACCACCCTTAATAAAAACTGTCTCTTGCACCTGTTCTCGGTAAATTATTTCATAAAGTTGTAGTGTAATAAGGCTAATGAGAAAACTCAATTTGGATGAAAACCTATTCAGCACAAACACATTTCAAAGCGCTAGAGAATGAGATAAACCTTACAATTAGTTAAATCATATGACGATGCAAAAACGCACATACGCTAAATCTAAATTATCTGAACCTTTTCTGATCATCCTGACTTTTCATTAAACGCTTAAGAGATTTCAAATTGCTGGCAGTTGCATATTTTCTTTTGCTGTCGTGCTAGTAAGGCACTTGACCTTTGTTAGAGATGCACCTCTCAGACGATATCGGCCGTTCTGTTACAGGAACACAGGGAGCTACAAGAAAATGGCTCATCTAAGCAATAATCTACCAATCGTATTTCTTGGTGTTTTGCATCCATAGGCGAGAGTCCAGCAACAACCTATTTAAGGACGGACGGACGCTAGTATTTTTGCGCTTGACTGCCACGAAGGAGAATGTTCGTCTTCCTGCTTTGTGTAACGGCATTAGCCGGTAGGTGGAACTTAGTTACTACTTGAAACTGAAATTGCATTGATTTCTTTTAATTAAATAAAAAAGGGGAGTATTGAAATTAATTTACAATTAGCAGTTTTTTATAATTTTAATTAAATGGATTTCATTTTTAATTAATATTCTTCCGATCTCAACTATTACTTCAAATAATATTAGTATTTTCTTCGTTTCATAATTTGGAGATGTTTTCTAAATCTCGCATATAACAAATCAATTATTATAGTAAAGTTTCTACAGTCCTAATAGTATTAAGTGGAGATCGGCTTTGTATGCTAAGTTGTCTAAGATCAAATAGGCCAGTTGAATTATCATAAAAGGATTATTATAATTTTTTTTCAGTTTTATTAAAAAAAAAAAGAAAAAGTAGCATGGTTTGCTGCAAATATTTTAATGAAAGAACTAATTACAGAAAAACGTTATTTACATAAAATTTTCCTTCAACAAAAGAATAAACATATTAAGATACCTATTCCATATCTGGAAGGTATAAACACTCTTTTGGTAGTGTGATGAAGAGGGAAGGAGCCAATAATTCTATAGAACTCGGATGTTTTGAGCACAGTTTACAATGACTTCAAACTATTCCATTGCAACTGGCTGTAATTTCTTACAAATAATTCTAACTCTGGTACTGTCAGAGATTCGTTCGTGTCATATCTATTCCGACATGGCACACGTGTGACACGATGCACCATTTCCGAAAGGCATCTGTAAATAAGCATCAATGATCTGTTCAAAGCAGCAGCTCGAAGACAGTGTGAAAAAAAATCATGGTCGAATGAAATCCAAAGAAAATATCTCATATTTAGTAAAAAGAACGAAATATCAACAACCAAAATTTCTTTATTACTATTATATCTTTCTAGTTTAAGTAATGCGAACTGCGTTTTCACCATTTCAGAACCTTAAGGTTCATACAGGAGATATTTTTAAAAATATATTTTTAAGTATAAATAGTCAAAAACGAAACCCTTCTTTTCATCAGCTAAGAGATAATAAATTCTTATTAAAACTAACTATTAAATATGCCACATGTAAGCGGAGTATTTTAATTTATGCGTTTGTCGTACATCAGAAAGGAAAGAGTAGCTAAAACAAAGTTGAAAAATCGCGTACTATGTGAGAGCAAAAGGATGGATATTATCGAGATATTAAACTTTTGTTTTTAAAACAAAGCTGGTATGATGAAATATATTAATTTAACATGCAATAATAAGACACACATTGTAATTAAGTTGCCAGAGTATGTTGTGTGTGTCATGATTGTGAATGAATTCAAGGCAAAATATGATAGATACTGTGTGGATGTTGAATATTTGTTCTATGATGTTTAGGGCCTCCCTCGATGAGTCTAAGGACTCCTTGGAGTTGCCCCGTAATAATAATAATAATGATTATTATTATATTTTATTTAATAAATCCTCACATTAAACCTGTTTCTATACCATTGCTAATACATATTTTATTTTCTTTTACAGTAACCGCCTCTGGAAAGGGTAAGTCTCGTTTTTATTTGTTTTAAAAATTTTAGCTCACTAGAAGTTATTTTCAGATCCAACTAATTTTAGAACAATCTCTTTGTAATTACGCGCAACTGCATAATAAGAATTAAAAATTTATTTAATAAATTTGCTTTTTACTAATATATGGCAATCAATATTATGATGAACTGATAAAATATTATTTAAAATATTTTACTCAGTAAAATGTTTATTTATTCACTATTGAATTAAGAATTAATTAATCTTTTATTCATAACAAAGTAATAATAACTGTAGTCATAGCAATTAAATAACCATAACAGCCACATCCTTAAAATGACTCTAGTCATTACAGCGCCCTCCATGGGAGACAATTGACGCTGAACAAATACGTTTATTGAAATATTATTAGAAGTTGCATTCCTAACTTAAGACTTTCTGCCCTAAAATGTAAGAAATAAAAATGAATATGAAAAGCACGCAATAAAAGTTTAATTCAGATAGCGAAGAATACAATGAAGTTTGTAACTTCGTGAATTTTCTTTATTAAATAATATTGGCGTTTTTCTGTTCAACTGCTTTTTAAACTAATGATAAAGGTTATTATGATGCTATATTTTTCAAAGTTTAGTTCACTGTATATACTCCCCAAAACACACTTAAATCGTAGATCATGGCAGAATACGTATCCTAATACAGGATGTCATCCAGTATTAGGACATCCTAATACTGGATATCCTAATACTGGATGCCCTGTATTAAATGCATAAGATCCGTGCTATGAAATGGATAGCTTTACTGATAAGAATTTAAGCATTAGCTCTGAACAAAAATAATATGGATGCGATGTACGTAAGATGATTCGCAGAACTCTGCATATATTTACTTCATCCCGCAAGTACTTGATATCGCTTATTTAAAAATACTGTTACCATTTAGAATTGTTTCCCAATGCCAACTGCGAAACTCGATGATATTTGATAAAGAACGCGAAGGAAAGAATGGAAGACATATTTTAAATAAGGGGGAAGACAGGGAAATGAATCAGTGTTGTCAAATGAAAATGACTAAGCAGATAAATCTTTAAAAAAAAGAGCTAAAAAATAAACATTTGAAGCTAAAAGTAGTAGCTGATACTTTTAAGTTACTTACTTTATTCAAGTTGAAGTGATGCTTGCATATCACTTAGATTTTCAGCTTTATTATATGTGGCCATCGTTCCAATATTATTCAGTGTAGATGCTGGTAAATTTACGTATTCACGAAAATTCATGCTGTAGATTGTTGTTACGCCTGAGGCCATACTTGACTGACAAAATAGCTGTCAGCATTGGCAATTTCATCTTGTTTCTTAATTTAGTTTTAACTATATTCACGGAACTAAAAATTCGTTCAATTTCCGCATTAGAATTTGGCAGTATTAATAAATTTATTGGACACTGAGCAATTTCTTGAATTGGATGCATTCCAGATGCATCTTTATATTCTCGTACTTCAGTCCAGAATAGCTCAGCGTTTTCTATATTTGTCCATTTATTTAAGTGAATAGTATTGTACTGGTATTCAGCAGCAGCAACATCTTTTTCTGTTTTCAGCATTATTTCTAAGATGTGAGTAGCAGGTTCTTTTATATGTTTTAGGGTACTGTCAAAAGAAAAAGAAGACATCATTCTTGAAATATTCAACTTTTCAGGCAACCTTTGCTTAAGCTGTTTGAAGAGACCAAGAAGAAACTGTCTTGCTCTACTTCTAAGATTTCACTCATCATTTTGCGTTATTTTCTTTTGCATCATCAACTCTGAAAGTTTTCTTTCAAATCTGTAACCAAGATTTGGATTGGGATCCAAATAATCATCAATCTCTGACTCTAGTGAGTCGACTGTGGATGATGGTAGTACTAACATATTAACAATAGAGCGAATCAAACGAGAATCAAACGAGATCTTCAAATAATCTCACCTTATCCGCACTGTTAGTTCGAAAATTTTGTTAACTTGCTGAACTTGAACTAGAACAGGCTGTAAAATAAAAGGTACAACAGATTCCTTTCATCTTTGCACATCTCCCACAACATTTGAGCTTTGTAACATTTCTCAGTCATACTCACGACTTCGAAGTGAGTTTTTAATTCCACCCACTGGCTGAGAATTCCGTCTACTGCAAGTTCAATGGAGAGCCACCTTGTTGCACAGTTGCTTATAATTTTCAGAGGAGCATCGTTTTCGTTGATAGTTTGATACAGCTCTTTGTATGCTGCTTGTCTTGAAGAAGAATGTGAAAACCACTTATACGTTTCGACAACTAAAAATTCTAATTTTATTGGGAGAGATTCTGCACAAGTGTGAGACATTGCCAGTTGTAATGAATGGCATACACATCTAATTAAAATTAAGGAGGGAATATATCGATGCGATTGTTTCTTCATCAAGAGCTCTTTTTTCAGTACAGCCACAATACTACTAGCGTCACACTTTTCTAGAACTACCATGCTCAGAAATGTATGCATAATTTTGTTGAATTTCTTTCTATAATAAATGAGTGCCATTCCTAAAATCTTATTCACCGTGATATCATTCGATTCGTCTATTAGCAAGCTGAAATTTTCATCTCCAATGTCCGCAATTCGATTTGCTTCAAAATGCTCACTTAGAATATTCTTTACAATTGCAGAGCACTTAGTAGTTCGGTGCATTTTTACTTTGGCATAATTTGACTGTCTGGGATGATATTTATGCAAAGATCTACTAGATGATCGCAACTGTTGAATGATGAGTGACAACAAAGAAATAATGCTAATCTACCTTCAAAGTTCTCATCAGACATTTTCACAAGCATATTTGTAATAGGAACAGCCTTATATGGAACTGCAGCAAGATGTTTCTTAGTTTCGCTATGCTTTACAAGCTGACAATATTTAGCAGCTATATCACATCTGCAAAACTTACAGTGGCCTTTTGTAGCGTCATTAGGAACTTCACACAACCATTTACTAAACATTCCCATTTGTAACCACTCCCTCCTAAATTTTTGCTTGTAAGTTTTATTTGTCTCTTTGCTCATTTTTGAAGAAGGGTATACAACTTTTCACTGCAACGAATTACGATCAGTCTTTGAAAACTTTCCACTCGCTATCGTAACTACAACCAGAACACTGTGCAAAGACTAACTTGTAGCGGTGCTATCAACTGTAAGGCAACAAAATGGCTGACTGTTGGGCCACCTGAGTGATTGACATCATCATGCGTTTAAAACGCGTACAATGCTCGCGCCAAACGTTCAATACAATTCCTTATCAAATGCGACCATCTGGAAAATTTTTAAAACAATTTCTTTAAGAGTAAGTTATAAAAAAACAACTAAAAAGAGCTGAAACTAGTTCTGAAGGAGTTAGATTTGGAGCTAGGTGCTAGATTAAGCGTTTTGGATCTAGGGAAGAAACAAAAGAGCTAGATCTAGCTCAACAAAAAAAGCTAAATTGGCAACACTGAAATTAATACAGCAGAAAAACAATTAACAATAACAGCTTTGGATCGATGATACGAGATGGGGGAGGATACAATTAATGGATACCTACTTTGCAATAACGAAGTCTCAAATGATTTTACTTTTCTTTAAGCAGGTTACGAGTCTGAGTACGAGTACAAATACAATTATACCGGACAAGTGTTTGCTAGTTATCCAGGAAAGAAACCTCAGTATGCTGCTCTACTTCTTCAAGCCAATGTAACTATTCAACCGAAAGACAGATACTTGGTTATAAGGGTAAGCGACTTGCCACTTTAATCGCGATTTTATATGAATCTTTTTTCTTTAATGTCAAATAATCTAGGAGCCTTACTACATGTAGAAACCAAACATGGGCCCTTTTCGAACCACTTCAGTCCTCCACTAAGTAGAGTGATCTCACATCAGGTAATATATTCATGTACCACTAGATAGATATTCGTAAAATACATCCACTGCCTTTGGCTGGAAATCAGAGGAGCTAGCCACTAGGCCAACCGATCCTTCAAGTTTAAATCTTGGTAACTTTCGACTATCTGGGCAATGAAATACCGAAATGTTTGATGAATAAACATAAAATTAAACTTCATAATAAGGTTAATATTTCAGGGATAAGTCATTTGTTTCTTTCTTTTCAACTTAAAATTCTTCAAGATAAACGAAAAGACTTATTAATTGCATTTCACAAGTTGCAATCAGTGTTTTATTCTAAAAATATGTTTTCTTTGTTTTCAGTTCGAACATCCGAAGTTCGATAAGCTAAATGAAGTCATATACGATACTGACGAATATAATTACAACTATCGACAGTATCAGAATGCTACAGAGCAGCTCACCAAACCCTTCCGAGTTGAAGTGGAGAAAGGAATGGTAAGTTCTGTAACAAAATCAAAAATAATAACAATAACTAAAATTAATACATTCATCGTTAAGTAACTTAATTTAAAGATGGAGAAAATGAACAAAATATAATTATTTTGGGCTATGATAGAATTTCTCCATCAGAACAGAGAATGGTTTAAGGGGTGAACAAAGTCTTGAAAATGTCTCGATCGGCTAATTTAGATTGTTTTGTATGTTTGTAGATCAAGAAATACGAAGTATCCAAAAGCGAACCTGATTGGTCAGTCAATATTAAGAGAGGATTTTTGAGCTTGTTGCAGCTGGATTTGGAACAAGTCAATCTTCCGCAAAGATATGACCCACATGCCAATCACTACAAAGTATTGGAGGTTAGTTTTCGTCTACTAGTATGATATAACTAATTTATAAATGGCTGTTGCTTCATCAATTTAAAACCTATTTTAATCAGCATATTTTGATTTAAAAAAAAAGTATGGCACTAAATAAAACATTTATTTTTCAGGACGGCATCACTGGAGAGTGTGAAACGGAGTATGTGATCACACATGTTCCTGATGAACAGCTCCAGAATGTGGACGTCTTGAACGTGACCAAGATACGGAATTACTACAACTGCACAAACGCATCTTACTCATCCTACGGCACCTTCTATGGACAAAAATGCGATGTTTGCGATACCGACTATATGGTAAGTGGAGACTACATAATTCTATATGCAATGATTTTAGTTAAGCGATTTTATAACAATAATTTCTCCCCGTAACGGGGGTTGTGAATAAATGCGTTAGGAAGTTGTTTATTGCCCCCCGAAACCGGTTTTGACCTATGATAAGGTTAATAAGATTCATCATTGGAAAACTATATTCATGAAATTATTCCGAACACGATGACAGGTCAGATTTTCATAGTGCTGTATTAATGCTATTTGTTATTCTTAGCAATAAACAAAATATTGTTGAAAAATTCCCAAGATGACTCCTTTCCATTACATGATAATTAAAATGACTGTTTCTCTTCAGTGAAAACAATGTGGCAATAGCAACAATTGCTTCCTTTGTGGTCATCATTGGAATTAGAACAAGATAATCCTATGTTCAGGCAAACAGATGATAAAAAGAGATGTAAATAAAGATCAATGCAGCTACATTGCTCGTTCAAAATTACGGTACGAGAAACAGGCCATGAGGCCAGTATTATCTTTAATGCGTATGTTCTTCTGGTCGGTTTCCTATTTTATGAAAGGAAACGTTTTTGCCTAGGAACAAGATCGGCTAACTCATCTTGAGATAAAAAAAATAAATCTTACGTTTCTTACGAGAGTCTTGAACCTAAATCTTTCCACAGAGGTATTTTGCTCTTTTTTCGTATTAGTATAAACTAAGCTTTCTGAATAAACTAGACGGTCGATTTGTAATTCAATATTTGAGTCTTCCTCCCACCAAGCCCTTACAAGAGAATGGTCAGAACTTATTCATGACTAATTTTCACTATTCGTGTTAGCCATTCACAAGATCGTAATGTGACGTAATGTTTGTTTGTAGGATCCTTTCCACATGAGTGCTGTGACATGGTATGCCATTCGTGGGGATCGCCGAGAATACATCATCGAATACGCAGAAACCTCTTCAGAGATTCTTTATTATCCCCATCACCCAGAAGGCCAAGTTAGCAGTTTGTATTTGAAGTAAGTAATTTCTTAATCCCAGAGAATAAAAGGAGTGGAAAATATTTTTTCCCTGCTAAAAATAGCATTAATTAATCTTGTGTTATCCATTCAGCCGTACACTGGAATTACTAGAGGAACACAGGAAGAGAGAAGAAATTCGACTTCCCGATGACCTCGAACCACACCACACTCTCGTTTACAAGAGCGAACAGAACCCAGTGGACTTTAAAGACGTATCAGACCTGAAGAAGCCGCACTACTTGTACAGAATTTATGGATATATGGCATCAGTGGAGAAGGTAGGATATGCATTTTCTGCTCGATGTTATTTCTAAAAATGGAATGTAGTTGCTTATTCATTGACAATTCAGCAGTAATTTTAAAAAGTGCATGCAAGATAAATATATTTCTTTCGTTTAATTCAATTCCAGATTAAAGAGCTCTTCAATGAACTCGTTCAAACATACGAAAGGAAAGATTACATCGAAAACGCAAAGGATAAAAATATTCCAGCCAAGTTCTGGGAACTAATCAAAGCCTTCGCTACCCTGGGATACAAGGAGATCGAGGAGATTGCCAAGTCCGTAACAGATATAGAACAAGCATCCGAAAGTGGTCCAAGAGACATAAAGAGGTAATCTTCGTGGTTTTATGTTTAAATGTTTTATTGGTAAAGTACAAATTAATAAAAGCCCAAGGAACATTTGATCAAGTCAAGATCCCTCGTAGCAATACCTGTTTTACATTCGTCAAGAATATAGAACAGGTATTGGTACCCGAGTCGGGTGTAATCATTCAGATTTCCTTTCAGCTTTTTATTTTGTTGCTTGAGCGAACTTCTCACAACGAACTTGCTTGTTATAAATCTCTCAGCTTGTGAACGATGTGCGCATGGTTCTCGCATGCGGCCACACATCAATCAATGCATTGAAGTCTTTCCTCTTCATTATTTCGTCTGCATTTCACTTCTTCATATTGAAATTAATAAGAAAGCCGTCATCGCCCCAAATATGTTATTTGTTTGATGCTGCGCACAAATATCTGTGACGTCAGGGGCGAATGCTGGTCTTGAAATTCACGCTTGCTCTTGTTATCATTTAGGGAGTGAGAGGATCGATTGAAGTCTGATTATCGGAATAATGAATTACTAACATTTAATATTATATATTTAGAAATTTTACAAATGATATTCTATCTTTTTTAATTTAGCTACTTGAATACAAATTCCACCGGTAGAATACTTTATGAACTGGTCAATAACATCGTCATAAAAAGTAAGTTGTAACTTAATTTTCCCAAGCAACGAGACACACTTCAAAAAGCTGGCTGAAACTCACTGCCTAGAGCTACTTTGACTGCGTTTAAGACGACGTGAAGGGAGCGGAAATGGCTATGCGCGCGCATGAAATCACAGTGCTGCAGCGAGGCCGTGGAAGCTCCCACAACCGAGCAACCCAAGGTAGCTTTGACTGGACGAGCAAGCATCGGCCTTCGATACACAACGCCAAGCTCAATTATTGCCGCGCAAGCTTAAGACGTCTTCTGTCTACAAAAATAAAAGCCTAAATGGAATGCTTATAAATGCATGCATTTATTAACAAATAAATATTATTTCTTTATCAAGTAATGAGCTTGCGCAGCAAGCATGGAGAATTCGCCCCTGTGTGACGCAGACAAACACTAACAAACTGAAAGCTGTTTTTCCCCTTCGTGATTTGTACTAATCATGAGAATAAAATGTAAGCGTTAATTTTACTAAGTTCAGGGATAGTGCTCTTTTTATATGTAATGTTAATATTTTGCAGTGAAAATATTAACATATTATTATATTCGTTTCTCACCAGGAATCTTTTATTTGACTTGCTGGCCTACACTGGAACTAATCCTGCATTCATGTATATCAAGCACTTGATTCAGAACCGACGTGTTTCTCCACGGACAGCAATGTACTTACTGCAGGGCATTCCTTACCACATTAAGGAGCCCAGCAAGATTTTATTGGACGAATTTATGGTATGTAGATTGACAGATTAGGAACAGTGATTAATAAATAAGTTTGTATCATCATGCGACTAGGATATTAATGCAACCACAAAAATGACCGACATAACCTTATTAAATAAAATAAATAAAATCACACGCCAATGATGCACACTGATCATAATTCAATATCCGCATCACAATGAGTAAATTTCATACTTTATGCCTCAACTATTTTATCATCGATGACCAACAGCGAGATATGTGCTGTAATTGGAGGATATTCCATACTAACAATCGTTTGTGGGCGACTACCATCAGAATGCATAACTGTTTTATGATAGACAACCAGTCCACGAAAGGTCGTAAAGCTGTAGTGTATATTTAAATATATTTTGGGCATGATTCTAGTTTTTAGATCCTTTATACAACACAAATGTCACCTGACAGTACATGCAGTCTTCATAATTTATTTATTTAGCCACCAATTCATTGCATATATGTAAAGAAAGATTCAGAATAAACTACAGTAGAAAGTGAAGTAATTCGTTAAAATTTAATGAAAAAAAAATTGTGTTCTCTGTGTTTCTGTTAACTAATATGATGGGATTTTTGCTTTTCTTTTCACTATAATTTTGTTTCCATTCCTTCCAGAGTCTGTGTGATCACGAAGCCGTTCAACAAAACCTCGATATCTACTCCACTTGTGAACTGGCCTACACTACTTTGGTTTACGAGACCTGCGTGTTTAAGTATTATGAAATGGACTCTGTCGTTCATGAGAGAGAGAGCTTCCGTTGCACTCCTAGAGACGCAGCCAAGCATTTGAGTGTAAGTATTTTCCAAGTTTAATTACATACTGACGACGCGATAAATGAGACTGCATGATACGTTCTCATTCGAAAGTTGTTATTAGCAAATTTATTTCACTGAAATTATATTTATTCTATTGCATGTAATTCTTCGATGAAACTGTGGAGCAAGTTTATAACAGTCGATGTTTCATGTTTATGTACTTAAAATGCTTTATTCCATAAAAATATTCTCTTAAATGCCCTTACACCTGATAAATGTTAGCCATAGGAAGTTTTCTAGCATGTTATTGTAGTGGGTGGAATTTATCTGCTTTTCTACAGTATTTGATCAACTAAATTGCATATCCAGAATGCTTTGCTAGTTTGCACGATTTGAAGAGAATATTCCTACTGGATATTTTACATATACCCACAATTGATCCCTAACGAAAAAACACTTTTCCTTATTGTTATTCCTTAGTGTCCACCGTTTTCGTAATGAATATTCCCCCGATGCTAATGGGCTACTGTCAAAATTTGATAAGTTGTGTGATCAAACATCCATCTTCATAAGACAGTGAACGCATTCCATGACTATTACAGTTAATCACTTTGGGCTGCAGCAGTTTTCGTACAGTTTCACAGGAAGTGCATTCACCAGTCCCTAAATGGAAGTTCAAATGAATCTGATGAAATTTGCTATAGTTAATTGATTCCCGATATGTTTATTTTTTTTACTAATCTCTATATAATAAAGGATCGACCAATCAATTTTTATTTACAAAAATTGTTAGCTAAAGAACAGGACTCTTGACTCTTTCCAAAAATAATCTTCCGGCATACCTATAATTCCTAAAAGACTAAGAATTATTTCGTATCAATAAGGAAACTTAGTATCAGACAATGTAAAGGAAAAGTAGTTCGCCATTGGAAATTCATTTTCCTTCCTCTAATAATTATCACAAGCAGGGCTCGACAAATGCACTCGCAGTGGCGAACAGATTTTACCAGCGAATGGTTTTTACATGAAGGAAATCTTCACCAACCGATGACTTCACTTATTGCTCTTTACACCTATAAGGTGCATGAGGCCACGAGTTTAGCGTGCCATCCTCTTCTGTCCAATGCCGCTTCTCTTGCTCTCTCCCAGTTCGACCATCCTAGTTTGTTTCGTTCTTTTATTACCATCCAGCGCCATGTCATTTTGGAACCCCCCCCTCTTCCTTTTACCATCAGGCGTCCATGATATTCTTGTATGTTCTGATGTTGGCATTCTCAATACATGGCCTATCCATATCCATCTGCGTTTCTTTAACTTTATTCTGATGGGTTTGGTTTTGGTTTCGTTGTAAATTTCAATATTTGAGATTTTATTTCGCCAGTAAACTTTGAGAATTCTGTGAAGACATTTTGTTTGGAAGGCGTCTATTTTATTTTCTTGTTGTTTGGTTAATTTCCATGATTCACTTCCATAAATTAATACAGATTTAACAGTTGAGTTAAAAATTTGCATCTTCAAATTTGTTTTTATATTGGAATGATTTCGAAATTTTCTGTCAAGTTTTAAATGCGTAGCAAGATTTTTTTTTACTCTTATTGCAATGTCTTCGTTGGTATACCGCCTTCCATGTTGGCAGTTGCTTCAAGGTAATTAAAAGTGTTATTTTAATTACAGCCTATTTGTTTAGCAGTTTCCTCTAATTTTGTCTTAATTTTGATGTCTTCAAATCTAGATGATAGGAGTACAATGTCATGAGCATAGTCCAAATCTTCTAATGTGATGTCCATGTTCCATCTTATTCCACTTTTCCGGTATGCCACATTATCCAATCTATGAGAATGATGAAATGCGTTCCAGACATGACACAACCTGCTTAACACCAGCTTTGATGTAAAAACGTTCGGAAGCTGTTCCATTGAATAGAATTTGTCCTTTACTTATATCATACAAATCTTTTATAATATTTATTATTTTGTCAGGAAATCCATAAAGCACCCGTAAGCACGTGGTTTTCACATGAAGGAAATCGTTGCCAACAGATGCAGCACCCATAATCACACTCCTACAGATTGGAACATAATTAAAAAATGGGGATCTTGGGCGAGTACTTTTTTTGCTTGGCTAATAAGTTTGCATAATTTGTCACCTGATCCTAAGCAAGTGCTTTTCCCCCTTCATACCTTTGCTGACGAATGGCATTAAAAGTCTAAATTTATTTTAAGGAAACATATTTGTTCTTCTCGGTAGTAGTTAGCAGGGATATAACCTAACATATAATTTCTTTTTAGAATTTAAATGTTTGAATGGAATTATTATGTAATAACTAAGAAATTGTTTCTAGTTTCTAGTTAAGAAGAGAGAATGGAAAAAGAAACACGACTATACCATGCTTTACATGAAAGCCATCGCTAACCTTGGCATTCCTGAAATTATTCCCCATCTGAGGCCATTTGTGATAGATGATGAAGATGAGTATCCAGTTAGTCTTCGAGTGCAAGCCATAAACTCTCTCTCCAAAGTATCAGCTCATGTTCCGGAAGAGGTAAGTGCACTGTCGTGGTTCTTTCAATTAATTGTGTTTTGGTAGAAGGTTTTATTGGAGTCCATATGTGAAAAATGAGGTGGAAAATTATTATTATTACATGACACCTCCAGGGAATGCAAAGACTCATCGAAGTAGGGCACCCACTCCACAAATCTCCGTCTCCACCAACTACAACTACTACTTTTATCATCTACACAAACGCCATCAACGGACTACCACCATCACTAGTATTTTTCACAGACAATCACAAATATCCATGATCACAGCGGGATTCCAAACCGCAACCTTTTGGCTACAGAGCGGGTACGCTAACCACTCGGCCAACCAGGTAGGCGAAATTATGGAACAACAGTGGATTCATCATCTTTGCACCACAAAAATTCTACACTAGCTTTAAAGGAAGGGTTATCTAGAATGATAAAGTAATGTTTAGAATCTTACGGCAACTTGCAGAAGATTTCTAAATCCGCCTTTCTTTCCATTTTTATAACTCAAAACTCTTCCGTGTGTTAATCTCCGGTAAGTCGTAAACTTCTATGAAAATATTATTTAGCGTCATGGAAACACAAGTTATATTCCTGGGCCAGAAGCATATCCGTTTCACTGAAATGTAGCGTATATTGAACTATAAATCACTACCACTAGTCTGTGCAGTAACTGTAATCGACATTTTACACTTTTTCTTGAAATTTCGTTTTGGAATTTTAGCAGTTATTTTCCCCATTGTTCTTCTTGTATACTATTTCTTGTTAACGAAAGAGAATGATTCTAGGACAAGAAGCTCTTCTTATAGTGAGAAAAAATGTCAAGTCACTTGATCTTGTGAGAGTCTTCTCATAATATCGATTGAAATATCACGTACGTGAAGAACATGAACTAGGAATGATTCCTTGCAAGGAACGTGTTGGAAAAGCTCTGTTACACTCATTAACAATATCTTCGATTGCTACGAGGATATTGTTATTAGATGGAGAGTGCATGCAAGTGCTTTAAGTTTTCCAAGAATGCATTATCTTCACATACAGCCATTAGCAGACACTGCTGTTTGAATTACCTTCATTGACTGCGATAGACCGAGATATTTTTCAAACGTACAGCGCTGATTGCGATAACAACACACTGCAAATGCCGATTTCAAATTCACACACGCATTTGCATATACATTAAAATATGCAAAACATTGTGTCATCAGGATAAAATACAAAATTGTCAGAAGCCAAAAGAAAAAAGATGAGGATCGTATTTGAATTTTATTCCATAAACGAAAAGCTACAAATAATTTCTTTTAAATATTAATATCAAATATGTTTATTAAAGTTTATCACATGAACATTCATAGATTGTCGTGCACTCTCTGAGATTCTGAACGTTTCTTCTGTCAATTTACGTTTCATTTTTCTTCTGTCTTTTGCCAGACATGCTGCACACCAAACTTGATGCATTTCATGTTCTTTTATTTTCTAACATATCATCATATAATTTTTATCCTTAAACACCTTCAACTCTTCTTATATTAACATTTATAAATGTTTTCTTTCGTAATTGTTTCGGTTATATTGTCTAAGAAGTTTTTACACGTCGTGTTCTAGCTTACTTCCCCTCTCCATTTCTCTACTCCTCATCCCACCACCTTTAATCAGTGCAACGATTCGATTTCACAAATAATAATCATCCCATTTCTATTTCCAGGTCATTTCGCTGCTGATGCCAGTATACTTCAATACCTCTGAAGATTACGAAGTTAGGATCGCCGCTTTCACCATGCTCTCCGCTCTCAATCTAACTCTTGCTGAGATAGAAACCATAATTCGCTCTTTGAGTGAGGAAGATAACGTCCAAGTGGCTGCTTTCGTGTACAGCACTTTCTACTACTTGGAAAACTCCACATTCCCCTGTCATAAATCCATGTAAGTATGCCATTTCTTGTCATATTCCTTACTCGCTAATACTCTGTAAATAGTGAATATTACAACTTAAATTAAAGCTATCGTGACTGTTTAAATAAATAACTATTTATAGAGAGGTACGAAGTCGCTTCATGACATTCTTATTTTTTTACTATTTGCAGAAGCTCAAACATTACCAAGATTTCTCACCTTCTGGATGAGTATTACCCAACTTGGAATGATATGGACTACACTTACTCACTCAACTATTACAATACAGGATACGATGGTAAGGTACTTCAGCAATACTTCCATGGTCTTAATTATAAAATGAAATTCCTAACATTAATAAAAAAAAATATCCAATGATGGCTCAAAACACAAATATTTTCTCAACTTTATTCAACTATAATGGGATGACGGTTGCATAATATTTGGATTAATTAAACTGTAATGAATATGTCCCGTCAATCTCATGCTATTTACATTTGTATTTCTTCTTATATGAGAGAACAAATATTTTTCTTTTATTGCAGAGGATTACGACTTCGGAGGCTACACTCAGATAAGAGTCGTTGCTAACAACAACAGTTATATTCCTCGATCGATGCACATCAGGATGGCAGACCACATTTACAGTCACTCATATAATACATTAACTCTGGGTTATCGGGCTACAGGACTGGAGAAGATCGTTGACAAGATCATTGGGCCTCAGGGACTTTACCGTGAATCCCAATTCGATATTCTTCGAAAACGTACTCGCCGGGATGCCAAACGGGACATACAAGAGATCAACCAAAAGGTATGTAAATAATGAAATTTTTGTTCAGTAAATGCACATTAGAAATGATTCTTTGATTAATAATATGCCATGAACTTGGTTATGCAGCACTAAACATTACTTAACTGCTGCTTAGTACGTTGTAGATAGTTCTATTCTCCCTTTTTTAAAGGTTTTAATAATAATATCGAGGATTGTGGACTTTCAATCTTTTATGTCCTAAAATTTCAGTATTCTGAAGTAAATTTTTAGGTAAAATTTTTAGGAAAATTGAACATGACTGCAGTTTTGCACTTTGATTTTTTTAAACCTGTACTCGTTTTTATTAAAAACTGAGTGGCCATTTTTAATGTAAACAAAACATCACTCAAGCCATTTGTGACATGATTTATTCTGACGTTGCACGCTTTATTTTCCTATGGATTACTTTCATTAAAATGAAACATCACACAGTGAATGACTCACAAGATAACTGAACTACGGGAGGTGGGGAGGGGTCTGGAAAGCTCTGATAAACACCTAGACTAAAATAATATTAACGAAACTGATATAACCACAAGAAAGAACATAAGTTAGTTTCATAACACTGCTACTAGTTTGTTTCTTTTGGTTATATCAGTTGCTTTAATACCATTTTTGTTCGTGATGTTTATCAGACCTATCCAGCCTCCCCCCCCCCACTCGTATAACTTCTGACTCTCAAATGGTAAAACACACAAGTTCTTTTAAAACATAATAACAGATGATTTCAGAACATAAATCTGACTTTTATGTTCTAAAAATGTACTGACTGAATCTTTTTCAGCTGCATCTGGTTACTCGGGAATACGAACCCATCGATGGTTATCTTTATGCCAGTGTCATGGGAAGCGATTTCTCTTTTTACCACTTTGACGACAGCACCTTTGAAAGCTTATGGAAGGATGGTAAGTTGATGTTCTCTCTCTGTGCTAAGGTAATGACAAAACCTTAATGGCTTATCTGTAGAAATATAATTTTTAGTGAACCCAATGTGTTCATCTGAGGATTACCAGGAGAAATGTAAATTTATTTAACTTAATAATCGTTGATGTTATGAGTGAGACAATGAGCACTAGGAAACACGAGATATTTGTGCTTCTCTTTTGCATTATGAATACAGTTTCTGATATTCCTTATTTTGCTTAAAAGAAAATTTGTATCCATTCACAATTCAAGTGAAGTCTTGATTTGCAACAGCTAAACATACCCTGTAAAATTTTCTACTGAAAAAATGAAATTATATTCGATTTTAATTCCTTCAAAAGTGAGGAAAGCATGTTGCTAGCTTGGGAATTCATATCAAGTTTAATTCGATCAACTCCTGTGTTGCTCCCAAAAAGGATCACTTTATTACCTTTGCTAATTATTCCGTACTGAAAGCTTTATTTAGGGAGACATTAAAAAAAATATGAAGTTAAAAACGGTGAACTTTTTCTTAAAATGAAGAAAATAATTTTGACTTAATTTTAATCCCAAAACCTTCATAAGTAGGCCTCTAGATTACTTTTGTTGCAAATGTGCATAAAATAATTAAAAAGTTAAGAAATTAAAAAAAGTTCAATGAAATAATCAGAAACCGGAACGTCTAAAATCATTCAACATCCAACATGTTGAATATGACGATTTACAGTGAGGTAAATGTTTTCAACGAGTTACACTATCTGTTCATACTTACAAATATAATCTTTTCTTAATTGTATCATCCTTTTCAGATGCTTTGGCCATTCCGGACATTCCATCTATGTTGAAAGATCTCGGGAAATATCATTATAAACAGTTCTGGATAGTGGATGACCAGACATCTGTGGTGCCAAACGAACTCGGGTTACTGTCTTTGTTCGAACGCAAACAACCTGTTTACGCTTCCTACCAGAACAATGATCTCAAGCTCGAATGGAAACCTGATCTATTTAGTGGACACAAGGCTCAACCACCAACTGAAATCCGTCTGAAAGTCGATGGTCACGCAGTGTAAGTATTAAGTATTTTACATTACTTCATAATTACGTAAACGTAAATGAGAATATTTCCATAAAGCAACTCTTGTATACTTTCTTTATCTCAACAGAATGGACAAGGAGATATACGAAACATTATCGGTCATACTGCCCTGGGAACAAGTCTCTCTTGGCATCGGTCTAAATCGCCGCAGCACCGTCTCCATTCCTGTGAAAGCTGAGCTGCACGTCGACCTTACCACACCAAAAGTACACTTCGAGTTGGATCCAGAAGCACCTCATCATTTCTTCCATGAAAAATCGGATCCATTCACTTACATCGATGAATATACCAACTTGGTTCCCCTGCTCGAAGAGGAGAAAACTTTGGAACTTTACAAGGAAGACGTCGTAGATAAGGTATTAAATTATTCCTTTCTATCATGTGTAAAAGAGTTTTGGTTGTTTAATATCATACACAAGCAACTATGGTCATGAATTATGGGTATTATGTTTATCATTATTTCATTTTCTACCGTTTTTTCGGCGCGGAATTTGAACACATGTCACTTCCACCCAAAACGCACGTTATTATAGCTGCGCCAGTTTTCATTTGGAGATTCTACCTAACTAATAACGTTCATTTCGTTAATTTAACAATAGCCGATGAACTAACAGAGTTTCTACATAATCAAGTTTAAAACAGCATTTTGATTTCGGATTAAAATGGGAATCGTTTATCATAATCGAAAGAAGACAAACTATTTCTAAACAACTGAATTTATTCCCAAGCTTCTTTATCTGGATAAAATATGTTTATAGCTTACACAAATCCCTATTTCTTTCAAGTCTGTCTGTCTTAAAAGACAAATAGGCGTTCGATATGTTCCTATAAATTCAACAATCTTTTGCTTAGACATAATTTGTCACCCACTGTAAAATAATTCAATTATGGAAATAAAACTTTATTATTTAATTAGACTAGTTATATTTAATTAAACAGCTTTGAGAAGAATTATAACTGCACAATGTTTTGTTACGTTTGCAATTTTTGTCAATTATTTTTAGTACTGATTACAAGCAGTTATTACAAGGAATGACATCTCACAATTGTGTTTATCAATTGCAGTGGGAAGAGGAATATTTACACGATTACTTGGGTCTTGGTCTGAAGGTCAAAAGTCGAACCGAATCTCTGTGGAACGACTATGGCTCTTGGTGGAAGTTTGTCACCGAGAAACCCATCCGCGAGCAGATATACTACCACTACACCAACCCCAGAGCTGAATCCTACCACGTGGATATTTGTTTGACTCCAGCAAGCCAAGATGCAACAAACCAGGTGATATTTCATTTGTATACAAAAATTTAAAGACATTACGTTGTTCGATTTAATACAAGTTTAAGTGTGTTCTAATGTTTCTTTCTTCTCTGATCCTTAGATCGAAGCTGAGTACGTGTATGAATACAGAGAAGTGAGCGGACAGGAAGACCCAACTGCCATTCCAGGTTACGACGCTCCTGACGATTACTATCCAGAGGCAGATTATCCGTTTTACGCACACGTGTTGAAAGGGGAGATTGTCGGAAAGGGTCAACGGGAAAGAAAACTTCAAGGAGAGGCTGTGTATGCCTATAGCGAAGACGAGCTGCAGCACAGATTCAAAGTACACTACAAGAGAACTCCCTTCTCAAGAAAAGAGAGAGAGGAAGTTAAGGTGAGTATACTCTTAATGAAAAACTGATTTTTAATTACTAATTTCCAGTGCTTTGCACTATTTTGCCAACACGGCTATTACAACACCAATTATGTTTACGCAATCTAGTAAGGTCACTTGCACGATCTATGAAATAGATCAAGTGTCAATTGTATTTTAATTCATATTCTCTATCCAGATTTAATTTTTTGAAATAATTTTAAATGTGTTTCAAAAAAAACCATACAGAGCTTCCAAGAATGTGAAGTATCTTTTATGAAGTTTACATTACTAAGAACCTTGCGTTACATTTATGAAATCAGTACTAATGAATAAAATTCTTTATCTCTGCAGGTGTGTGCATCAGGTTACATGCAGTATCCAGATTATGACTTGAAGAAACTGTACGAAGATCTTGAAACTCATGGCAATGCATCACTTAATGCTAGTGTCCATGTCCACTTTGGGAAGGACTGCACATCTGACAAAAAGGTAGGTGAAACCTTGGGAAAATGACGTACGGCTCTCCTACGAATATAACAGTTAAACTTATGTTCTATAGAAATGCGATATCGTTTTTTTATTTTTTTTTCGACACGGAAGCACTCCATTCCTCTGCAAGGCTTATTGCTTTATGAGAGGTGCGAATATTTTCTAATTAAAACAGATAGTACGAAATATAGGATTATGAATTCTAAAATCAGAAACGATTGCTCACTTTGGTTTCTAAAACTGCCCGATTAAAAGATAGTTTGTTAGAATGAGCTAACGCATAAATAACCATCTTTTTAATATGGATTTAGAAAAGCAATGAATAAACTCGAACGAATAAGTGTCGAATGTAATCTTTCTGTTTATAATAAGATCCTGTTGATAGGAAACTTTGTAAACAAAGTTTTCAATATATTTCAGATCATAGTGGAGATAAGCGTGAACCAGACAGAAGAACAAGAAGAATTAATAAAACACCGAGAAGAGAAACTTACCCCCGATTCTGACAATCTTTACGCCTACTATTATCAAAAATGCAAGGAGGATCGTGAAGAAGAGCGATGGGCCAGTCCATACTGCCGCTATTACAGATACCTCCTCACCAAATTGTACAACTTCACTGTTGATATTGAGTATGAAAACGTAAGTTAAATTCTGCGCATGACTCAAATTGCAGAGTTAGTGATTATATGGCGATTTTCAATATATATGACATTAGCTTTAACTCATTAAATATTTTACGTTTTTTTTTTCATTTGAAAAGAAATAGTGAAAGAAGAAAATGTACGTATGGGTATTTACTTAAGCATGTGCGCTTCTCATTTAACAAATGAGACACTTGAAGAATAAAGTTTTTTTAAATTAAGACGAAATACAGCTATACATACATAGAGGTAATATTCTGTACAATTACGCCATCTGTGTGTAAATGTTATCCCTTGGATACCGAATTCAAATTAGATAAATGACTTATAATTATCTTTATACTGTAATTTTTATGAAGGCACAAATTTCATCTATTGAATAAATATGAACGATATGCATTCTACATCCATTCTAAAAGTGCTTTAACAATTTATATTGTGAAAATCGAAATAACAGCACTTACTAACATACATAAAAAATTTCTTAACGATCATAGCAAACCACGTTTATTTTTCTTTCAGATCCCTGTGTACGTACGAAACTACACGTACAGAGCCAGCCATATCTGGAAGTACCATCTGTTGCCCTACATGGAAGAAGACCCTTACGTCGAAGGCAACCCTGAGAATAAGATCCGCATCGAAGCCAATTTCTCTGTTGCAGATCCTCTCGTAGATGTTCGAGTTTATAAGCCTTACGAAAACACTCATTACACCCATCTCTACACCCCCTACTGGATAGACTGGGTACCTGTTTCCACGTATCCTTACCCCGATTACCCCGAAGTCCAGGAATATTTCGACTGGTTTAGCCATGGTAAGTATTAAAGTGGAACAGCAATTTCCTTACACTTTCCGTCGCTTCAAAAATGGCTTTAAGTCTCTTAATGTTCTCAAATTCAAAGTTGGAAATAAGTGCTTTTAAATAAACCAAGTATTGAAAAGTAATTCAAAATAATCATAAAACTGAGTGGTTCGTAATCGCATTCTTCTAAGGACATTGAACACAGAACAGTTTGACTTAAACGAATATTGATTTCATTATCATTTCAATATGTATTTTGCATCGCTTCAGATTTAAAATGGGTTCAATTTAAGTCAAAACTGAGATGACTTAATAATTTTTCGACAAACCAATCGATGCATTTAATTAAATTCCTTCAGCCGCTGTGTAGTAGTTGTAATATGAGTACTAAACCACTATCAGACGATAAAACTAACATCGCAATTTTTGGAAGTAAATCAAACCAGTGCATACTAATTATTCAAATTCAAATCAGTTAACGCCTTTATCTCCTTATAGGGAGTAGGCGAGGCCTTTATACCCTATCTAGAGTTTGGAGACTGATTGGGCAGTTCAATCTCCACCGGTAGCCAATCAGAGATAGCTGGCCCATGTCTATCACTAATTATAGCAGCCACCGATGAAGAGGCTGGCAAACAAGTGCTGCCATCTCTTGGTACCTTACCCTAACAACATATGTTACTGCCTGAAATAATGTGAGCACTACGGTTCGTTTTCTTGAGTTTACGGGACGAAAAACCCGCTTGCCTGTGCCAGAGATCGACTAACTCGGGAACCGGATGAAGAAAGGCTTAGAAAAATTTCCTCCAGTCGGCAACTAGACTCGAATTTAAGTCTAACTTCGAGCGACCAAGCGCAGAGGACGCAAGCGTCACTTCCACTGAGCTACACTGGCCTGGCATGCTAATTATTCCACTGAATATTTCAAATATATCGTCAGTAATTTTCAACTACTAATGCATTCTAGTTGAGATACATAAATCCTTACTTTTTACAAGCAAAAAAGCAAACTATTGGCTACTGAAATCTTTAAATGCAAATGCAAACCAAATTATTATCGAATCTTCTAGAACATGTGGGCAACTCTCATTGTCGAACTGATCCAAGGATGAAACAGCTTCCTGTTTTTGTCGGCACCTTAGAAGTAGAACATCTTCCATATATTGAGCATAACGTGAGCAATTAGATGCTGAGTGAACCTCAGATAGCGAGTGAAACAGGGTAAGAAACTTCTGTTTAAACAGTGAAGAGGGGTGGAGCAGATTTTGAACAGTTTATTTCAAATAACAGCGAGTTAATGGAGTCGGTTTATATTAACTTACAAAATGTTAATCATTTTTTCTGAATACTGTCTAAAAGTGATGTCATGTCATAAACTTTTGAAAAAGATTGATTTTGTAACGAAAACTAAATATCACTTTAAATGATAACATGACTGGGGTCTGCTATCCGAAATATTTTTTAAAATTAATTTTTATCACATAGTGAATAATTGCATTTTTATTACTAGTATTCTGTACGGTTGGAAGTCATCACGTGAACACATTCGACAATGTGACCTATCCTTTGCCACCCACGGATTGCTACAAGGTGATCTCTAAGGACTGCTCACCCTATCAACACTACCTCGTTCTGGCAAAGATGATCTCTCAACAGAATCCTCCAGAAAAGGTGAACAAATACTAAATTATTTACTAGAGAACCTTTTTCCCTATTCACCCAAGTTTTTCCTTTCATGTAATAAGATACTAAAAGTTGTTGTATTTGTTTGTTTTTAGGCGACTATTGTATACTTGGGTCCATCCAAGATTGAAATGACACCATCAGGTTCGGAGATTTCTGTTGAAGTCAACGGAAGCAAGGTCACTGTAACTGAAGACACTCCTTACACTTACAAAGTTACTGTTGGCAGTCAAGAAGTTGAAGTATTCGAAATCAGCTATGATGGATTTTACTATAGTGTGACGTCCGACCAATACGGAGTGTATGTGTACACAGATGGCAGATCCATTACTGTTGAGGTACGCCAAAATAACTTTTCAAACAATTACTATTACATGTTCCATATTATATGTATATTGGGTGTTTCCAATTAGACTTATTCAGTCAAATGACTGAATTTTTATTTCCGATATTAGTCGGAAATATAGAAATTGTTTCTTATCAAGATCCAAAAAAGTGCTTCATCATTATGTTTAAAATGGGACTTAAATTATTTATTGATAATAGAAATTTAAGGAAGTTTAAGCAAACTTTATCGTCGTATATAAAGATAATTAGCGATCAATGATGCAAAATGAGTTCCTTCATTTTCAAGCGAATTAACTAGATATGAATAAAGAAACAACAATAAAAATGAAATCAGAATAAATACCATGAAAGCATTATGGTAGCGCTGGGATCAGCAAAATAGACCATGAATTTATGATTTGTTTCCCAGTAAAGTAATAATTATTCCAATACCTGAATATCTTATATTCACAAATTTAATTAAATATACTAATTAATAATATTTTATCCTATAACTCTATAGAACATTATGTGATGAAAGTACCTTTCCTAGGAGAATTTTTTTCACTTTAATAAGCGAATTTAAGTGCAACTCAAGCTTTTATCCTGGATATTGATTCTAGTGTCGTAATCATAATACAAATAACCAGAAAGCTGTTTTTCATATTTCATATATGAAACTAAAGTTGTCCATTTTGTTTTCTTTTAGGTGTCGCCTTACTACAAAGGAAAACTGTGTGGTTTGTGCGGAGATTATAACGGAATGGAGCACGACGAATTCAAGGGACCAGAAGGTTGGGTCTGTGTTAATGCAACATACTTCGCCTACAGTTATGCCATTCCTGACAAAAGCTGCACTGCACCATCAGTAGAGGACAAATGTTCTCCCCAAGGTAAGCAACCCATAATTTAGCCTATCTCATTAATGTAGCATATCATACAATCCAGAAATAGAGAAACGTGTAGGGAGGATTACAGCAATTCACGCGCTGCTAAAGAATTTTACTCTCTTGAGCTGATCTATAGAGGATTTTGCTCAGTTATAGGTGAATATGATCGAATTTTTATCAGTGCGAGCTTGCGTTTGCACAAATCACTAATATAGACATATGTCTAAATTAGTAATTAGACACATAGTCCATGGTGTTTAATCCGTTATGATCAAGCAGCTGCTCCCATTACCGATATTTCTCCTATCAAGAGATAAGAATTGACTTTAAGCATCTCTTTTTATACTCTTATCATACACGTTGGTAAGAATCGAGAAATAATTAGTAGAAAAACAAATGAGTGAAAAGAATGACATGTGCTAGTTCCATACCATTATTTAGATAAATACATGGCCCTTAATACAAATCCCCATTGGAAAACAAACTTTTGTGCGTATCTTTCCCAGATCGTGGAATTTAATGTTCTTTCCGAAATTTTGAAAACTAATAATGAAAGATTAACAACTTGGCTAACTTTGATTTTGTCGTAGATACGGCCGAAGAAGCCATTAAGTGAACGAAGCCAGTATATTATCTTTTTTGCGAGCTTAGCTAACTCATCGCCTTCTATTTCACTTTACAACAAGGGTTGTAAAATTTTACTTAACCACCACAAAAAAGTCAGTAATTGTTACGCTTACTATAACCACGTAAATTATTTCACTTGGCCAGAAAAAAAGAATTTTATCCATTGAACAACATTGTATTATTGCAAGTACATGTTGGAACATCTGCATGTGTCACTTCCTGTTTCCTCCTGAAACATCTTGTTTGCGTAATTATCATAGTCTGTTAAGTTGACAACTTTTGAGCTAAGAAAACTGAAAATTCTCATATCTTGTTAAAGAAAATTGTTAACACCGCTACGTTTGAAATAATCAATAATGTTTGAATTGCTGACAGCGGTTTTTAACAACCGAGAGACTTACACGAGTAGATTCCATACGACTAATAACCTTCCTTGGGCCGTTACCCACGAGGAAGTAAAGTCTATTGTGGAACTGTCAGTCTTTTGAATACAACTTGAAATAAAACCTGAGAAATCGTATGCTAATACAGTCGGATGATTTGCATTATGCACTCTATGCTTTCGTTCTCATTTACTTAGTGTACTCTGCTTAATTTTATTTGAACACCTTACATGTAAATCTTGTCAGTTTTAGCTCCATAGAGCTTGTATCTTATCCATTACATAAACAATTATCAAACCAACAAAAGCGCTTATCAGTATGAGTAAAACAACGTACCTTGGAAAGTGTTATGGAAATCCATCTTTCTTCGCCATTGAAATCAAATTGCTGTGTTGTATGAAATCACGTAACGTAGCACCTGCATTCGCGTAAATTCACTGCATGCACAAATTACTTAGTCCACAAAGTTAATTAATATTATTAATACAAAATTAATAACGGAAAAACTCACGTAAAAAGATTATTTAATGAGATAATTTTCGCATGCACGTCACAGGCATCTTTTACCTTCTACACATTTTAAGCTCAAATTAAACAATAATTGACAATACCAAAAAGCGCCACCTAAGTAGCTTTTATACTATTAATTATATTTAATTATATTCAATGGCGAAAATATATGTTTAAAGTTTGCTTGAATATTAAATACGTAAAAAATTAATTCCTTTTTGCAGGCTGATTTAAATTTGCAGTGAAAATATTTTAATTTATCAGTATTTAGACCAATAACTAAAACATATTCAATAAATTAATAAATATAACTAATCTACAAAGAAAGACGGATTGGAGAATGTCAAAACATGGATTTGTATGTAATTCAAATAACTTAATTAAAAATGAGATTGGTGGAAAGGAAATATCAGGCTGCAGAAAGGCCGGTCGAATTTAATTGTAATTTATAAATTTACACAAAAGAGGCGTATTGCGAATATCCAAAGATTTAGTGGCTTCATTTAATGACGTCTATTTTATTATTGATCATTTCAATTTATCTCATTAGGACACACTTTAAAGACCGACCTACTTCCATGAGTCGATGTTAAATGCCCGCATTCGTCGAAATACATTCACAAGCACACCAACAAAAAAACTGGAATACTTGGTTTGGTTAGTGCTATTTAAAATGAATGCACGGGTAGCCGTAAGGATGCAAACATGTTCCTATAAATTACTGACTTCCCATTAGGATATGTGAAATTCCAGGCGCACAAACAGCTAATCCTCCTCATTACACGAAATGGTATAGTGATGCGGCCAAGGTCATTACTCACTTTCCAACCTTCGGTTTTATTTAAATAGGTTACAAAAGAGATTAACTTCTGTGAGGATGCGTGTGTGTTCCTATGCTATTTAAGTGATTAGAGCATGTATAAGAAGAATCTCACTTTTCACCTCGTAAATTTAAATAATCTTCCTGCCTACCTTCTCTCACCGAGGTGTAACAATTTAGCTACCAACTCATAAATGGCATTTTTTTTGTGCAAAAGCATATTTACTTTTTATTCATATTCATTTTTTATAATCCCTCTTGCGAAAGGTTGTCCAGGAACCTTATTCTACAGACCAAAAGCGAAACTTCCTCAATACACTTCAGACCTCCAATAAACGTGGTAGTGGTCTCACTTCTGACATCGAGACAATCACAAACATTCAGGTCTTATGTCAATATAGCTATTACTGTATAGCTTGTGGTAACTTATATAGAGCTAGATCAGCAGGGCCGATTAAAACATTTACAGATTTGATTATGTTCTCAAAGTAGGAACTTTTTCCAAACCATATTTTCTATAGTTACGGGTCAAAGTCTAATAATCTCATATTAAAAAGTTCACTTTCAAGAAACAGAGCTATCAAATTATAAGCCTCTTCTTCGGGACAAGTCAGCGTGGAGGAGGGGAGGATAAGGGTCAACTGAAACTCAGTGTTTTTATCAAGATAAGTAAGTAATCAAATATACAAAAGAACGCAATGAAATAACTTTAAACTGAATAGTAACAATTTTATGATGTTTCTATTTTCATGCATTTATAATTATTTTTTTTATTGCATCCAGGATCTGCAGGTTGCACTGTATATCGTAACAAAAACGTGAATGTTGTAAGAAAGCGTCAGCCCCAGATCTGTTTTACCACAGAGCCCCTTCCGCAATGTGCCCCTGGATGTTGGCCAAAGAAGAAGATTTCTAAGGAGGTATCGTTCCACTGTTTGCCAGCTACCGATCCTGCTGCTCAAAATTTGAAACAAGAAAGTCACCGTCGTGTGTTGGAGGAATTAGCTCAGAAGCCTGTGGATTATACCGATAAGATTGATTATCACTACGGGTGCAAACATGCCAGTTAATTAAAAATCTAGTTATTCGTCTCTTTGGAAACAAATAAGTGTTATTCAACCTGTTTCAAGTCATGTACAGATCAGTTTATTAAAATAAAATCAAGCTAATTATTGACTTGTCACTGTTGTACTTCACATTTAACACTTGTGTGTGTATATGTGTACAAACGAACCAAATAATATTATAGAAAATGATCAAAAAACTACATTAATTTAAAAAACATTTTAATAGCATTACAAATGAATTATGACAACTATCAGTTGCGTCTTGGGTAGTGTGGTATTTAGCTGTAAAGATAGTAAATCAGTCACTGGACTTCATCTGTCTCTAACATAAACCTGCCAATCACAGTCTCGTTACACGAAGAGTTTTTATTGTAAATTTCTTGTAAGAAAGCTTGGATTTCCTTCCTTGAATGGCAGTGTAGTCCTTAAAGGTCAGTCAACTCTTCTGAGTGAGCCTCGCCCACCTCCGTAAGGAGTCAGATGACTTGTGTAAGTGGAAACAGTGTCCTCCGGATCTCTGGTCCGCCGATTTAACATAATGCATGATATGCATGCCGCAATCAGTCCAATTTGAATGGCTATAGCAGATATGATTACTGCCACAAGGACGGTCTTGCTAATGCACACGGAATCTACATTTTTATCACAGTCTGGAAAGGGAAATAAATTAGCATGAGGAAGCAATTCTCTTTACTAGAACAACGGTATTTTAAACATATTATTAAAACAACGGTATATTAAAAGAGTTTAAGAGAGGAGATCGCACTTAATGATTGTGCTAATATTTACATAACCAATAAATATATCATTATTATCAAGATTGTTATTTTCAAGCTTTCAAATCAACTTTCTGTACAGAGACTGAGTTGTCACCACAAATCTCGAATTTGATGATAACGCTTTGTTTAGTGCGACGAAAATGCAGACAAACACTGTAGAAAAATTCGCGCATGCACTGTGCACATTATGAAGTTACAGAAGTTTCACTTGATTCGTTCTTATTTCAACTGAACATAAATACTAAGCAAGAAGCCGTCGTACACAGCAAGTGCTGTTAGCAAAATCAAACGCCCCTCATGTAAATGGGTTATTAAATTTCGTACATAAATAAGAAATATTTCCAAAATTAGTAATTCATCACTCTGTCCTCCAACAGTGTAACAGTGCATTAGAAGAACGTCTCTCCTTTTTCGTGGTAACACATGAAAAATTTTATTTCCATATTAAAAACTAGCAGCGGTCCTAAATACCCATCTAAATGTTGAATTTATTATTATTATTATTATTATTATTGGGTCTCCAGGGAGTCGACTCATCGACGAAGGCCATACATTACCCACACCAGCTGTCATATCTTTTCTTAAACTCATTCGCACTCGATGCATTAACTACTTCAACAGACAAACTGTGCCATTCACTCACTGCTCTCCGAGAGAAAACTCTAGCTCTTACTCATTTCTGCACGAAAACCAGATGCCATCTTCTCCTCTCTTACCTTCTATATAATGAAAAATTTCATAAGCCAATATCCCATAACGCCCTCTCAAAAGTTATAGACCCTCTATCATGTCACCCCTCTTCCTCCTGCCTACCAATATCTGCAGTGTACATACCATAAATCTGTCCTCGTAATCTATATTCCATAATCCCAATATCATCTTTGTAATTCTTATTTGTAACCTTTCCACGGCTTATTTATCCTCTCTGAATAAGGGAGACCAAATCTACCCCCAGTAGTCCAGGTAGCAATCGGATCAAACGTTGTAAAGACAAAATGACTTCCATATCCTTACATATCAGGGTTCATTTCAACATCGCAGTTATCCACTGAGTTGTATTTGCCATTTTTGTTATGTGACGTTTGAATTTCAACTTTCAGTCCACTATAACTCCAAGATTTCTATCCTCATTAGTTACTGCAAGCATAATCCCACCAATATAACATGCTGTTGGATATCACATCACGCCAAAGTTCATAACTTTACACTTACTAACATTGAATTGCAGTCATTATCGTTTGCCAGCATTTTCAGCCCATTCAAATCAACTTGCTCTGCAATAGTTGTTAAAATTATTTATTTTTCTTCGTCGACAAATGCCTTTTGGACAAAAAGACCTGAGTTCTGATTAATCTCATTCTAGTTGTATAAATTGCTTTAGTGCCTTTTTTTCTTCAGGATCACCGGCTCGAAACACCTCCATTGAGATTCATTGGATAACTAACAGGAATTAATCATTCTAAATAAAAATTCATTTAACTAATACATGAACTGTTCACTTTGTACACTGATATTTCACGTAAAATTCTCTGTTGTACAAATGTACAAAATGTTGTACCAATGTTTAGTTCCATTGACAGGATTAAATTCGAATGAATTTCAAAACACAGAAATAACTATAATTTTAAGACTGGACAGTGATAAATAAACGCACGCACGCACGCGCACGCACACACACACACACACACACACACACACACACACACACACACACACACACACACACACACACACACACACACACACAAATCAACAGTTCTTATCAAATGCAAAAGCTTTTCAAATTTTTCATGTAGGATTTTTTTCTTGGTATCAAATTTTATCACCTCAATTATTTTCCGTACAACCATGATAAGTTTTTCTCCATAACTCATGAGTAAACCGGAAGGATTTTTTTATTTCAATTCGTTGCTTACGACTTGATTGTAAAAGAGATTCGCTGGGATGCACTATGAACACATGAATCCTTAATATGTTCTTTATTTCCCTCATTTTCAAATATGCTGCAATGCCCTTCACCAGTAAAGAATGCGAAATGTTATAATCTGCTACAGAATTTATGGCACAAATCGGTCTAAATATGGCTTGTGTTTGGAGGCTTCTTATAGCGAATTCTTTCAATTCTTGTTGCAGCGAATGGAATGGTTCTAGTCTTGCCTTTGTCATGTGCCAGCAGAGAACCCTAATCCCCTTCGCTCTTCAAATCCTCACGGAACAATCCTATTTTGTAGGGATTAAAACATTTTCATTAAAAGATACAGTGACGACACCTACGTACCTGCTTGTGTGTCTTCTGTTTGCCTGGTGACGGACGGAACAGGAAGTCCTTCGACAATAATTTCGTGCTGAAGCGGGAAATCCGGAAAGAAGACCGTCTGCGTTGTGGTGGTGGGATAAATTTGCCTACGCTTCCGGCCGTACGACACTATTCCTTCTGAACAACTGACGGGATCGCAAGATTCCAGACAGAAGTGAATGTTCACATCGAATCTGACTACGACGTCTGTAGAGAACTTAAACGCGTCGAATCTCGCTTGCAAGGCTTTAGTGCCGGGGACCTTCTCCAGAGGAGGGAAGATGCTCGGATCCGTAGGACACCTGAAATATCAGAAATAAATGTTTAAGAACTCTTGTACACGATAAAAGGACACTGCGTAACATGCTTAGCTTTGTTTTAATACGTTTTCAATTGTACACGATTGTACAATTTCAATTGTACACGATAAAAGGACACTGCGTAACATGTTTGGCTTTGTTTTAATACGTTTCAATTAAAAGGTGTCGTTTTAATTTAATTATTTTAAAATTCTATCGGGATTAAAAAACAAGATATTTAGTTTAGAAGTTTTAATGTTTATAATATATTCAATAAAATATCGGATTTCTTTGAGAAGAGCCAGTACTTATTTACATTGCATTATTTTATTTACATTTAAAAATTTATATAACAGCAAATCACTAGCAGTAATGCCTTTATATTATACAAATAGTCGAGAAATAAATTTCTCATAGGAATTTAACGAGTTCTTTATGAAGGACTTTGAAAACAGAACGAAAAACGTACCCCCTGCTGTCAATCAGAGTGATAAAGTCTTCCTGATTCCCACTCCTGGCAATGAGATCTCGGGCAAGTATTCCGAACACACCTAAATAAGTGAGCAAAAATGGAGAACGGTTTGAATCAACTCCATTGAGATTCATTGGATAACTAACAGGAATTAATCGTTCTAAATAAACATTCATTTAACTAATACACGAAATGTTCACTTTGTACACTGATATTTCACGTATCTGTTGTACAAATATACAAAATGTTGTAACAATGTTTAGTTCCATTGACACGAATGAATTTCAAAACACAGAAATATTTATAATTTTATATATTCTTACTTTTATTTACTGATGAATTATATAACCATACGATTTTACACTGTCTTATTATAGATCACCATGAGTGTGTGTGTGTGGGTACATAGATGTACAGGACTGCCATAAAATAACTTTCCCTCTTTGAAGGCATCTGTAGCTAAAAGCAATAAATGGAATGAGACCAAATTTTATACTGAGACTTTTGAAGGCATGGGGAGATGATTTCCGCTAAAAAAAAGACTTAGTACCAAAAGTCGCCGATAGGGAAATTTTGGCGCTGGCGGAGCCAAAAACAAGCGGATAATTACATTAAAAGAAGATAAAATGGAATAATAACATTTCGGCGGTGTAAGCGACACCCGCGTCACTCATTCCAGCTGGATATGTAGCGCGTTACAATGATAATAATAATAATAAATAAATAAACTAAAACAACAACTTGCGAAAGACACAGAAATTAATGTAGTGATTGAACTCACAGGAAATAATGTTTAATTCATCAGAATCAGGGTCCCCTGGACCACACATACGATTTTCAATGGGCTGACCTTTCTTGTATACAACAAATTACATCCGATGTGCGACATGCTCTCTCTACAGCTGAGCGTAAGGAGTCGGATTGGATGTTCCTAACAGCCATTTTATGTTCTATTTCAAGCTTGTTTTCCACTTGTTTTCGGCTCCGCCAGCGCCAAAATTTCCCCCATTGGCGACTTTTGATACTAAATACTTTTTTCGCGGAAAACATCTCCCCATGCCTTCAAAAGTCTCAATATAAAATTTGCTCTCATTCCGTTTATTGGTTTCAACTACAGATGCCTCCAAAGAGGGAAAGTTGTTTTAAAGCCACCCTGTACCTCAACTTCTTTGAAATGTATTTATTTTTACTGGATAAGCTCATTATCATTTTTATTTCGGCTCTTCGTTTTATATTTCACTGAAAATGTCATTTTCTTAAGTCAAACTGTTATTCGGGTTCTTAATTTTAAAAGGCATCATTTTAGATTGTTCTCTAGCTTGATTTCTGGTAGGCTTCATTCACATGTCCACAGATATTTTTTTTAATAATCTCATCACAAAAACCATTAGCCTTTTATCATAAATCAACTGTAATAATTTAGGAGAATTTATTCTAGAATACTTTATGTGTTCATTATGTATCTAAAATTTCATTCAACAAAACATTCACTCATTTCTTCATACGGAATTACTAAAACATAACCGAAGACAACCCGAGATAATGCAATTACTATAATAAGTAAGACCTATGATATAGTGTTTAGCAGTAAAATCCCCTTACTGTCGTCATCTATCTCTATCCTCAAGTAGAGTTCGTCTCCTACTCTGGCTCCTCGAATGTCCTGTCCGTTCCTGTCCGTAATTCGGAGCTGAATATTTGGAGTGGCTGCAGTCGCGTTCACTACTGAGGTCACGCTTACTTCACCCCTGTCGACAAAAGACATTTCCGTTAATCTACTGTGGTTTTTAATGGTGTACATATAGGTGAAAATATAGATTCAGAATTGAAGAAAATATTTATTATTTAGGATTTGAATAAATAAAATTAAACCAATAATTAATTTTCTCAAATTATGCCAATCTCCAAATATTCGTCAATAAACATGGTAAGGTAGCCACAAAAATATATAAAACATTACAATCAAGCATTCAGAAAAAACCGCGATGAGGCAATTTACGTTCCATTACAATGACCAAATGTCAAGGCAATGCTGATTATATTTCTTTGACGTAGAGGGTTTCGTGCATCACTGATTTAGTCTCCAAGACAAAAAATTCCCGAATCATTTTGTGTACAAACCCTTTGTTCCACGCTTTAGAGATTGACTTCGTTGAACACACACATCCTGGTTCCACAGATGAACTTTCCTTACATCACAGAGCCCTGAGTGGATAGGAATTCTTAGAAACGTAGAATCCCGTGATACACCATCTGTCTTACTTACCAGATTTAAAAACCCTCCTCTCTATTTCTTTTTCTTCCCAACAAGAATATTGACTATGAGATTTTAAGACATCCCCAAACTGGCTTACCAGAGCAGTGAGTTGAATGAACAATAGAAAACTCCCTACATTCAGACCGATTTTAATTTGGATGAAATAACTCAAACTAACGTGTAATGTTCTGGGTTTATTATCTGGCCTTATAAGTGACGGATTCATTTATTAATTTTATAACTTTTTGAATAATAAATCCTGGATTGTCATGGTTGAACTGCTGGTGGTGGAATAAAAACCATGGAATGCCTAAAGTTGTTTCTTTTATTAGATTCTATGGAAATTGAATGTAGGCTTATTTGAGAAATTTGAATACTTCTAGCATAATAAATCGTCTTAACAGTGAAGTTCTTAGAAGAAGAAGAAGTGAGGTATAGTGTCACTGACAGCAGCTGAGAGAGAATTCATGTTGCACGAACTTATTTAACTTATTTTGAGGCTACTTGATGTGTACATAGATACACACAGACCTTTTGACGTTAACAATATGAACTTTGTTTTATGTGAATTTTGTTGATTTCATGTAGTATTAAGTAGATTAAGAACATTGGGTTTTTTTTGTTATCTGCACCTTTTTTTTCCCATAAAATTAGATTAACCATTCACGTAAATTGTTGATTCGTTTTTACTTGTAAACATGGGTTTGTTCATTTCAACATATATGAATCTTTATCAATGTTGTCTACACTTGTGTTCCAGAAACGTCGATAATTATGAATAATAACAATTTTGTCAAGAAACTAAATGAAATAGAATGATTAGCTTTTAGATGTCAGTTTGTTCGAACTTCATTGGTCGCTAAATGAAATAACGTCAATGTTGGGAATGAGTTATTAAGGTGCCATTAATACAAAGAGAATAATATATGGGCATATCTTTGAATCAATACAGAAAGACACCTTCAAGAAAACAGATTTCTTTATCCAGCGCAAAACTTAGGAATTATCTTTACCTGGCTCTTGAAAAATGTTCTAACCGAATTTAAACTGTGACTATTTTGCGGTAAAATGATGTGTGATCACTGAAGTCAAATATAAAGATATCATTTCTTTACACTAGTTCGGAGAAGTATCTAGGCGTTTATCCCATCTCTAAAACAATTTAATTTCGCAACTGACTTCAAACTAGTCGAGATCCTAGAGAATTTCTTACGTTCTCCAAAAGACAAGGTTCCTTTCCCAAAACGCCCTAGTGTTTACAAGGCTGTTATTAATGTAGTACAGCCTACATGGAAGAACTTTGAAAATCTGAAAAAAAAAAAATGAATAACTTAGAAAAGGAACGAAAAAGGAAAGATAAAATTAGTCTTCCTTCTTTAGAGAACGCCAAAATATAAATTAATAATTCGCTTCCACCGCTTTCATGGAATAAAACTTTAAGGTCCTCAAGGAATCAATAATGTTCCCAAAGCACGTTGAACAGGAACTAATGCCTCATTCAACTTTACATTTAGAAGTTTCTCGAAGACCTACGAGAGACTTCTAGTATGAGGCCTTCATTACTCTGACGTATGCCACAAGCTGCTGCTGGGGGAAAAAAAACCGCAAAGGCCCTTACCACGCAAAATTAGTAAGGCAATCACAACCATCTATTCCCATGGAGGGATTTGAACCCACAGCCTATTGGATGGAGAGAGAGGAAGAGAGTACGTTATCCACTCGGTCAAGGCCAGCGATCCTTTCTAAATTTTCAGTTCATATAAGTTATTTTTGGAATCATCAATAAAAATATTAAATCCTTATTAATTATTCTTTTTAAATCCGAGTGGCATCATTATGACTTCTGTAATAGTAACTCAGTAGAAAAGAGACGATGTAGTGCAATTCTAGTTGCCGAACAAGAACATTTTGCAGATTTTCCTCGCTAGTTTCCGGCTTGCTTGATCCTTGCGCAGGCAAGCCGACTTTTTTTTCTCGTAATTTTTTATCATATACATTTAGCTTTTCGCGAAGTCTCCCTAACTCAGCCGGTAGAGACGAAGTCCTTTGGTTCGAATACCGTTTATGATGCGAAAAACTTTTATCGGGGATTTTCAATTAAAGGTGAATTAGCAGGTCTCACTTGTGGGTGGAGAACCTCCACCTACGTATGGAACTGGGTCTTTTTGCCCTTCAGAAACAGTCAAACCGACTTAGTGAACATACACCTACAAACATAAAATAATCATCCAAGGGGAATGCTTACAGGAATCGAAGGTTTAATATTAATTGCCTGAAGCCCTAATTAGGGAACTCAACCCGTTTTGGAAGGACAAGAAATGGGTGGAACGTAATTAACGTCCAACGTTTTATAGGCATAATTATGCAACCGCTTTTCCTTTGCTTAAGTCCAATTTTCATCCGAGAGGGATTTTTAAATATATAAAGTCAGGTTTCTGACTTATTTTTTTTAACGAGTACATGGTATTTAGGCAAACAATGTTTGGTTCCTTTCTGATATTTAAAAATAAAATAAAAGGCAATATCTAAAACATTTTTATAATATTTTAGAAAATGAAGACATTTTATAATGCTACATAACAAGCGTCGAGAATAGTCAATTTTTGACTATCAGCTCATAAAATTCAATCTATTTGGCTTAGCCAATAACTCAATAAATAATTTGTTTCGTATTTTATAACTAAAACAAGACATTTGCTGTGTTTATTTATTTATTTAATTTTGAGCATGTTATTTTAGGAAATCAGTCCACAGGAAGAATTCGATTTCGTGTAGTTACTGTGTCCCCACCTTTCCCCAAATGATATTGCACGCATTAATTATACGGTGTATTCGTTTATAGTCAATTCAATCCCTTTCCATATCGATGCTATAGTTCAACAACCTTTCACGTTTGAGATCATAAAGAGGCTAAATGAAAAACAAATATTATGAACGCAGCAACAGCAGAATTTTCACAGTATTACATAGCTCTTGTTGCATGAGCCATATCATTGCAGGCTTTGTTTTTTCCGTTTCGTCCACGCTAAGGACAACTCTGAGCAACTATACAACTTTATAAGAAACCGATTGAGTTAAAAAAAAAAAAAAATTAAACAGTTAACGCTCTTCCTGAGCTTCACTAGTGTTTCAGTATTATCAATGCTAAACTAGCTGTTTACATCTTTCCCTTCCAGAAGCTGTTATTCAGTAAGAAAATTTTGCAAAATGAATGAACAGAAAGCATAGAATGCTACATTTATATTCTCGTTCAGATGTTATATTCTCACAGAAAGATAACAGCATGAAAATTAATTCAAGTTAACAGGAAATATATTTATTAATTTATTTATATTTGCTTGTAATATTTAATTTTATCATCAACAATCCTATACAATTCTCTTATTTTATATAAAAAATAATAAAAATCCATCGTGTAGCACTTAGGAGGGCGAAGGACGCTAACGGCACTGTGATAAACACAGTGCCGCTAGCGTCATATGCTACGCTAGCAAGCATATGCACTTCATAGTAAGATGCGAGCTATTAGCGTGATGCGGCACTGTCCGTTGCGCAGTTCCACTGTTGTTTATATGCAGTTTGCTCCAGTAGTAGAGTGTTCGTAGTGCTTATCGTGTTTACTCCGTCTCTTTAAATTTTTGGACATTATAATTAAAGACGTAACATTTGTTATGGTTTTTATTTTAGAACATTATTGGAGTACTAAAGTGTATAATTTTATCGATAATAAACAATATTTTTCATGTTTAATTTTTTGTTTTTTTAAATTTTACCCATAATTTTGATATTTTATCCAAACACGTATGCACTGTACTTACAGTGTGTATGTATATTTCGAAAGTTGCAGCACCCCAACGATTTCAAGCCACGAGTCGCCACTGCAAGTTCATATAGCGCGTACAAAGAGCATCTAACAATGAATGTAGATATCTGGAGATTAAAGACGAGCCACTTACCCTGCTACAACCCTGTACGTGTTACTGACGGACTTGTTTTCAGCAGCGTAGTAAACACACAAGAGTCGTATTATCCGATCACCTTTTCTTTGAATAATAGGATGGTGCTGGATGACAATCGTGTTTGTAAAGTGCCCATCTCCCTGAAAAATAAACAAATAAATAAGCGCTTATTTTATAAATGTTTCCATGTACTAAAATGAACTCCTTGAAGCCTACTTGTTGCATTTTCCGCAAGTTATACTCGCTAACAGCGCATTGGTAAAATCGATCAACTTCTGCAGGAAACAAAATCCGACACGATATTAAAAATGCAAGCGATAATTTTACCAATTTCAGGTGAGAATAACAGTATATCCTGAACGCATGTCGAACCCGATTATAAAGTAATAATAAAAAATCACCTCAGATGTGTTTAAACGAATGGGCTAAGAAGGTCTACTTACCTCATCTATCACTCCGCAGGAGTCATCTTCTAAAGACATCAAAAATCTAGTGGAAGTCTTGCCTTTTCCAAACACCTGACAAGAATTGGGATCTTTCTCTGCGAATATTCGACCCTCAAAGGGATCCAAAGTATTGAGAGTTAGCACCATCCCTTCTCTATTGCAATTCAGTTTCACTGGAAAAGAGCAATGCAAACAAATGCATTTAAGTTTCTAATAGAAAAAAATGGACTTTCGTTGTATCGAGTTAGTAATAAGTTAGCAACACAAGGTTTAAAATGTAAAAACTGTTCAGTTCACTAAATTATTCTTACACTGTTCAATCCTGTATGCAAGTGTAAGCAAACAAAGTTTGCGCCTGAAGTATCTTCAGGACTGAGGCAACTCGTGGTAAAGGTGGACCAAGCTCTCATCATTCCTTGTCTTAGTATCTCCCATAATGCAAAGAACATCTACTTGCGGACATGTATACTGCTATGCATTAAGGGAAGAGCCAATACCTAGACCGGTTTCGGCACCTTTATTGAGGTCTCGTCAGTGGGAGCCAGACCCAGAGGCAGAGATACTAAGTTGGAAGCAATGGAGAGTTGCCAAAAGGTGTCTTACCTTATTATTAAATTACTCTGGATTTAGAGAAAGATGTTGGAAGTTTTTTTTCCCCACTTGGTTAGACTATAATAAATTTAGTTTAATTCTTTATCCAAGTGTAAGCAAACAAAGTTTGCGCCTGAAGCATCTTGGGGATCACGAGTTGCCTCAGTCCTGAAGATACGTAGGCGGAAACTCTGTTTGCTTACACTTGGATAAAGAATTAAACTAAATTTATTATAGTCTAACCAAGTGGGGGGGAAAAACTTCCAACATCTTACACTGTTTCTTTTCCCCCTTTATTTTTTTAAAGTATACGCTTCAGAAAATACAGTGAATTATAAAACGTCACACACAATATAAAACTCTACTAAATACATAAAAATATTAAGTGACACAATTCTTTTAGTTGCGTTCAGAGACTATGGAAGTAGCATGCAATAATTCTAAAAAAAAATTTTCACATTTGACGTCCGCAGACACCGTATGGTCACTCCGTCCCTCACGTGGTATAGGCAATGATGTCTTCTGATAGAATAAGTGGTAGGGTCGCAGATTCCCTTTCCACACAAAGTTTGTAGGGCAATCACAAACATCCATGCCCACGGCAGGATTCGTACCGGCAGCCTCTTGGCCGGAGAGCGGACATGTTGGTATCTAGTATATGAAGGATTCTGATGTCCTCCCTAGAAGGTACATTTTTGGAACACCAGTTTAACGAACAACAGACAAACTTCTAAAGACCAATTGAGAATGGCGATTTTCATATAAATATATACAAATTGTTTAGTATTGATTTGGTATTCATATATTTGCAAAAGAATGTGATGAGGTCGAGAGAAGAGGTGGGAATAATGCTCCAGAGGTCAACACTAAGCCTGTGATATTAAATGACAAGTGATAATTAACGCCACTCAGAAGTGTTATCGGTAACAAATAAATCGGAGGATTCAAAATTATATGGTAATCTGATGTAGAAGATGCACGAGAGTAATAAGAATACTAGTCCATCGGACTAAGTCAGTCTATTCTTAGTTATAAATAAGAACCATCTGGAAGTATAAATCTTAGCATCTTCCAAAAATAGAGTTCAACTTTACTAAAGAAACAGCTAGATTGGAATAAAATGTTTCCAATTTTGATAATCTCTTAGCAAGTAGTATATATATTCGAGGCTTATGCAACAAATATGTCAGGTTCAGGAACATGAAGTTAAAGAAGACAAAAATGTTCGTTTTTTATTTTTTTTAAATTGTAATTATCTTTGACTTGTATGTGATGAAAAATGTTTGTCTAAAATAATTTTACTTTTGAATGATTTTGTTAAATAACATCTTAATTTGAACTCAGGAAGAGAGAACACTTTCAGTTTGTTTTTACGGTGTTTATATTTTTGAAATTAAAAAAACTTAAAGAACCACCTTTGATGTACAAAATACAAGAATGCCGATGCAGTTCCTGTTATTCTTTTATTTTAAACTTGATTGGTTTTCCCTTCTACAATGCGAAGATACGAAACATACAAATATAACAAAATAGAATCAAAACTGTGTAGGTGGTATTTCTGTAAACTCTATTTATAAATCTGAGCCGTCCCTTCTCTTTTGAGATCTTTCCTCTACCATTGATCATAGAGAAGATTCCAGCTTTTGAACTATTCATTATCCTCTCCCCTCATCTAACCATACACACTCACAAATATTCACAATAGACATCAAGTTCACTTACAATCCAAACAGTTAGATCGCTGAAAGTACACCGAATCTTTGCTGGGCACCAAGGCACGAGATCCCAAGTTGAACGTATCATCTCCGCTAAGCCAACATCTTGCAATAAACGGCTGGTACGTAAAAGAACGGCAGAGGAAAGGAGCGTTGTTATCGCACAAAGCGCGGCATTGCGAAGGACTAAAAGCAGACTTCATCATGTCTTTTTGGATTAACTGGACCGACTCCTGTTGTTCATAATCACAGCCGTTGATGCTCTCTGCATTACAAGAAATTAAAAAAAGTTCACTAACCAAAACAAAAGGAGCTAAATATAACATACTTCCATTAAAACAGAATTAGTTAATAATAGTTTAATCCATAAGGTAATTTATTTTTGTAATTTCTTAAGGATGTTTCAGTTAAATAAAAATCATCTTAAGTTTACAAAATCTCCAATCATGCCATTAGAAATTTCACTTGTGCCGGACAGCAGTGATTACTGTTCATTGTATATAAATAGTTAAAAGTCGTTTGCATTCAGAAAAAATCTGTATTAATATGGACATGGATGCAAAGTGAGATATACTTACGGGACACGCACTGATTCTCAAAGTAATCCACATCCCCAATAGAAGCACGGAAAGAAGTCGGTTGAGATCGCCTGTCCTCCGCACTCAGACGACACTGCTGCAAAACGTAGTCATATTCTCCTGAGCGGCAAGAGAACCCTCTTTCTTCAAGACATAGCATTAAACACTGCAGGCGACTAAGAACGACACTGATTACTCTATCGTCGAAACCAATCAGTTCTTGCCCGACAACTCTTTCAGAAGTCCACAATCGATCACAAATTACTCCTAGCATTGGTGCTACGCAAATAAATAAACAAATGATGTAAATTATATATGTAGAAAGTTTTTTACCTTGGGTGTACTATACGTTAAATATACCAAGAAATTTTATATACTTGGTTTTAATCCTTTTTTCCCAAGTAAGTAAACAAGCTAGTTTGCACTTGAAGTATTTTTCAGGTCTGAGGCAACTCGTGATAAAGGTGGACTATCTCCCATAAGCACATCTCCTTGCGGACATGTATGATGCTATGTATTATGGGAAGAGTCACTACCCAAACCGGTTTCGACCTTTATTGAGGTGTGTTTAAGTAAAGACCTCTCTAAAAAAATTAGGCGATCCCCCAGACCACTCCATACGAGTGACCGAAGGATCGTCCAACTCAGCGTTGTTCCAATAAGCTCACCCCGTCACCAAGAAGAACTTCTCAGTTGGCTCTACCCAGTGGCATGCGCATCCCACCATAATCTCAGAGGTGGCCCCATTCAGAGACAGGAAAGACCTACCCTAAGCAGAGCCTCTCATACCTCAAGGAAAGTGACCACTTCTGTGCAAAAGCACATCAGTGGGAGCCAGACCCTGAGGTGGTGATACCAAGGTTGAAGCAATGCCGAACTTATGTTTACCTATACGAGTTGCCACAAGGTGCTTTGACCTTATTAAATAAAAATCTCAGGATGAGAGAAAGATGTAGAAAGCTTTTTACCTTGGTGTATTATACGTTAAAGAACCAAGAAATTTTACATACTAGGTTTTAATCCTTTTTCCCAAGTAAGCAAATAAGCAAAACTTTCTACATCTTTCTATCATCCTGAGATTTTTATTTAATAAGGTCAAAGCACCTTGTGGCAACTCGTATAGGTAAACATAAGTTCTGCATTGCTTCAACCTTGGTATCATCACCTCTGGGTCTGGCTCCCACTGATGAGACCTCAATAAAGGTCGAAACCGGTCTGGGTAGTGACCCCTTCCCATAATACATAGCATTATACATGCCTGTAAGGATGTGCGCTTTGTATTATGGGATACTTAGGCAAGTGATCAGAGCTAATGATACCTTTACCACCAATTGCCTCAGACCTGAACATACTTCAGGCGCAAACTTGGTTTGCTTGCTTATTTGGGAAAAAAGATTAAAACCAACTATACAAAATTTCTTGGTATCTTTGTTAACTCTAAGAAAGATTATAACTTCTAATTGAAAATAATATTTAATAACTTATTGTATTTCAGTGCACACACTACTTACCGGGCACGCATATCTTCTCAAAATAATTGTTTCCTCCCGAAGACAACACCACGGTGTCTCTCCTCATACTACCGGAAGTGACGATGTAACATCCAGGTTCGCTGTAGTTTACCATTACACCCAAGCATTCGGAAGACGTCCTGCAGTAGCTAAGACAGTCGTCTGTCAAAGAGAGTTCGGTGTTTTCGAGGAAGAGCGGACTCTTGGTTGCTTCTTTAATAATAACGCCTGCCATCTTCTCGAAGGTGAAGATACCGGAGGCACAGTTGGCTGCGCAATAAGAATATTTAAAAGGAATTGAGCATGAGTAAAAGAAACTAATGTATTATTCAATGAATTCTTGAAACGTATCCAAATGGATTCGTTGAAAGCACATCGACGAAACACCATTTTTAATAACACAATTTACTAAGAAATAAATGTGCCGAAGTTTGCACATGTTCGGCTGTGTCTCCGAAGAGAAAATTAGGACCGTATCATAAGCGAAAGCATTTATTTTACTGTTTAGTTTTAGAGCACAAATGTAACTGACATAAATAGTAAATAAAACTGGTGCTACGACAGATCTTTCTAGTAATCCAACAATTTCAAACATAATCCAACATTTGAAAACTCTACTGCTTATGTTTATTTTTACAGTTTGAGTTCTAGTATTTAAGTAATTTTTAAGCCAGTTTAGATAGCACTTTGTATTCCGATGACATCTTTGTTATTAAAATTGTATGTGATACAGTGTTAAAACTTTAGATAGAACTAAAAAAAAGTTTATGACCATCTAGAGATGTATAAGCTGTTTTTGTTACGTCCAACAAACCATGTTCTGTGCTAAAGTTCTGTGCTAAAGAACCCAACTTGAGTCTGTGAAAAGAAGTTATTTTTATACAAAAAATTTATCAGTCTATTTTCGAAAATACTGATAGAAGAACGATTGCCCTATAATTTTTGCTTCATTTTTAAAAACCGGTACTACTACTTTTTTTTTTTTTTTTTTGAAAATACAATGGAAACGTGGCTTTCATCAACGATAAGTTTATACTGAGGTTCTGTAATGTACATTTGATATTCTTTCACAATGCTAGTGTTAATAGCATTCATATACTTGGTTGTTTCCTTGGGTTAGCTATGACACTTTTGATTTCGTTTCAAAAATGAAGAAACGATTTGCTGAGTTATTTCTTTAGCAGTATAATGTATAAAGATCATTTTAACATTCCTTAGAAGGTTTACACCATAGGTTCCCAAAGTGGGCGGTACCACCCCCCAGTGGGCGCTGAAGCCTTCTAGTGGGGCTATAGTGGGTGTTGTGGTGCTGATCAACAGACCGTCAATCATATTATTCAGGACTGTCCACTGGGGAGGTTTCAGGGCACATTGGCGGACCTGTTTCAGGCTTCCTCGGACGCAAGCCAATGGATTAAAGACAATTTGAACTTAAATTTGTGATTTTTAGCATATAGTTTTAGTATATATTCACTTTTCTAGTTTTATCTTTCTATTTACACAAACCCAACCCATACAAAATGTATGTATCAACAAAAAGTAATACTATTAAAACTGGTCGGGAAATTAAATTAAAAATAAGTTCAATTATCATACAGGCGTTATGCATGTAAGAGAATTTCATCGAAACTGTCACTTAACAAAATGTTCTAAAACTAGAAATTGAAGCCTGGTATGATGACAATTGAGATTAGCAAGGGTTGAGGGGGGGAAAGAAGTAATGAATAATGTGTTTAACAGAAGATTGTTGCGTTGGGAGAGGTGTAATAATGGCAGAACAACACGTACTTTAAGATAAAATAAAAAATTTTTACCACTTGGTGTAGATGCGACTGTTGTCCACCAGATGGCACCACTTATCAGGATCTCTAACTGAACACGCCTAGTACACCGTCGACGTCTATTCTTCCTAAAAAAACAAAAAAACAATAATAAATAGAATAAGATGAGTGAAATTATATTATTACCCTTTCTTAAAATACTTTAGAAAATGTCAATAAAACAACTAAAGTTATCGGTTCTTGTCCTGCCTTACTCCCCGTTCATGACATTCCACATAAACACAAGAAAATGTGCTAGAGCAGTTATCCAATTCACACGCACGCACACACATATTACTACTACTAGAAATGGGAATATTTTATAGCTGATGACTGTAAACTACTTCTTAGACAAATTGAGCAAATTTTATATTAAAAAATGCTAAATTAGTCAAACCTATACTTAATTACATTTAGCTTTAAAATTTTACATGAGCGTGATCAATTTCTTTTGGTGATGATCTCACAGTTGTGACGTATTAACTTACAGTTAATTGTGACGTATTAACTTACAGCAGAAGTTTTAAACTTTCTGAGAAATACTATAAAAATTTATGTGACCTTCTCATACAGGTACAGATTTCATTAGGTAGGAGATAAATAAAATATATTTCCCTTTGTGTATTTCACAAAAATCGCTTTATTATATTCACAGCACTGTTTCAATGTATGTTTTTAAAATACTTTCTACAAAACGACTTTGAACATTACGATTGCAAAAGTATTTGAACGTGCCGTCCAGGAATTATTGTAGAGCAGATTCAATGAAGACATATTAATCGCACTACATAAAAAAATAATCGCTTCTGTCGTATTTGGTTGACACGCACCTAAATATGGCAGTAGCTCTTGTGACGCTGAGAGTCACAGTACATTTTAAGGTGCAATGCAATAAAAAAATAGCGAATATATGAGTTCTTTGAAGTTCGTGTTCTTTTAATGGTTCAGATAATTACACAATGTACAGCAATAAACATTTATGATCGCAATGTTACAACGCTGCCCCCCTTTTTTCTTTTTCTTTTTCTTTTTTTTTTTTTTTGTGGCTCCCACCTACGACGGAGTGTAAAGTGCAAATAAGTGAGAAATTATAGCACAAAAAATGCTAAGTTTCTAGAATTTCAGATCTACTCAAAATAGTTCGGACTGTTCCCCATTCTTAAGTTTATATTAATTCTCTTTTTCATCATTTTTAACTTGGCCTCTGTTTTGCGAGGTGTTTTCCGTATTACATTAGTGTATTTTTCGCTGGTTGTAAAATCGCCTTGACTCTACTAACCATTAAATGTTTTCTTGAAAAATAAACTTGATATATATGTCTTTGCGCAAATCATTAGCTAAAAACGAAGTGTGCGTGTGGTGTTGGGGGGGGGGGGGGTAGAATAGTTCATTTCTGTTGACTGTATTTAAAAAGAAAAAAAAAAGTCTGCTTAACACGTATATTTAGTAAATTTAAGTACCTGGGTAACTATATTTAGTACATCGCCTTCGTAGTTGGGTGATTTCGCCATTCAACCATGCCCCACATTTTTTTTTTCTTTCATGCGGGCAGTCAATTAACGCTTGTAATAGATGTGACTAAAGTGGTAAAGATAACTAACCTATTTGTCTAAACCAGGTTTTAGAAGCCAATTAATGATATATGAACACTAATTCGTTTAATTCTTAATTTTATGAATTTCTCTCCATACCAGTTTAGCAATCTTAAGTAACTTAAATCGTACTTTTGCGATTAATTGCTAAGCAATTTGTTAATATAAAGGCCTTTAATATATATATATAAAATATCGCACATAAAATCAGTTTAGAATCATTCATATTTTAATCTAATTATGTATATTCAGGTTTCCGCGTGATATTTCAAGTGCCCCAGACCATATTAGCAATTAGTGTAAGCCTTATTTCACTTACCAGTTGTGGAAGAGGGTAGCTGGCATCATATCCCTGGCTACTGTCACCGTACATCTGCCACATCCATCCTCCCCGACTGTTGGTCAGTCCTACACATAAACAAACACTGCATGAATTATACGACAGCTGCAATAAACCATTTAATACAACAACCCTTACCTTGAAGTTAATTGGGCACGCGCTTGGACAACAGACTGTGGAATCGCATTCCAAGTGACAGGCCGGGCCTAAGATTATGTCCTTGCTTCAGTCGTTCCACTCGACACTCACTTCTTTCATGGAAAACTTAATTAAGTGCTAATAAATTTGAAAGTTGTTACGACAAACGCGGACACTCCAAGCGACTAGTTACAAGACATAAAACCTCACTCTCACCTGCGCTACATCGTACGAGTGTCACATACTCTACGTTCATCTGGAGAATTTAGTCCCACTCGGCGATGATACAGCGAAATATTTGCTTGAGTTCACAAGTCATCGGGTCATTGTGTCCTCTTCAGATGCTTCTGAAATGTGGGAGGCTTCACTTCCGTGTCACAAATACGGGCATGAGTGAAACTGTGTCGTGCTGCACTGACACACAAAGAGAGAAACAGTGGGAGTACATGGCAATTAATAGGGAAATAATAGCGGTCGCTACGGAAGCGACGATGAAAGTAATATCCGGCTGGTGCAGGTCTTCTCTGTTATTCCGTTATACTGATGAACTGTCTAACCCCAGAATCCGAGTCAGCGGGACAAAACGTTTCGACAAAGAGTCACAATGATGAACATTGTGATCATCCACCACATCAGTTTCTTGGAGATTCATTGGAACGAGTCTTTCACTTAACAATTAAAACTAATACGAGAAGATCTAACTTACCATTATTGCAAACATTTTATTTTACAGATTTTATGCAATTCATTTGGTTATGATTAGATACATATGGCTGTTCGTGACCTCCTAATTTTGTTTGTCCCATTATTACCTTCCCTGTGTTACAAATACAAAGCCAAATGTTTCGGTAGATGAGACACTATTTGCCACCTGACCGACTTCTGTCCGCTGAGAATGACAAGAAGTCAGTCATGTGGCAAGAAGCGAAATTAGTAAACTTTGATTATCATCTGAGACGTACAAATATATGCACGTCTCAGATGATAATCAAAGTTTATTATTGAATTGTAATGAATGTATTTCATTCAGATAAATGCACGTATAAAAAAAGTTAACTTGTTAGTTCATTACATGAACAAAATCAAGTAGGTGTTTCGAATTCTGTGTACTTTTTTTTGCGTACTTTTCTAGAATTGGAAGGAGGGACTTTTGTCAGTGCATATACTAGTACACAGAAAGATGGTTTTTATACCTTATTATTAGTACAGAAAACATATTTTGAGTAAAATATAGTTGAAATTTTCTACAGGCTGTTACAGTTATATCCATATATCTGCTTGGGAAAAAAGTGAAAAATATACCCAAAATTGTTGATTTGTTCTCAATGGTTTCATTTCGTTTGTTCCAGTGTTTGCAGTTACTAAAGCTCATGTTCTCTTGTTTGCTATTTTAAACATTAACGTGCAAACATAGCATCTTATGAACCTTTGTACACTACTCGTATGTTCTTGAATCTTAAAACAGTCTAACAATTTTGTAAAAACAGTTGTAATTTATAAATTTATTTATTATCAGTATACAATATAACCTTTTAAAATGATAATTTCAAAAGGTTGATCACTCGGCCAACCAGGCCGGCTGGTTAGCCGAGTGGTCAGCGTATCCGCTCTCCAGCCAAAAGGCTGGGGGGTTCGAATCCCGCCGTGGGCATGTTTGTGATTGTCTGTGAAAAATACTAGTGGTGATGATAAGCGGTAGATGGCGTTGGTTGTTGTAGGTGCAGACAGAGAGCTGTAGAGTAGGTGCCCTCCCTCGATGAGTCTTTGGACTCCCTGGAGGTGTCATATAATAATTTCATTTTTTTTTCATTCATAAAAATAAACTTTCTCTTCCTTTATACGAAATATGAGTTTCTCTCAGCAGTGCTTATCACATCGTTCAAGAAGTATGAGCTCTCCCCCATTCCTTCCCTCCTAATCATTTAAAGAAGAATGCGCTTTATTTTTTTTCTAAAAATCAATGCACTAAAATAATCGATCGATTAGTATTCGTGTTCTGTACATCATGAATGAATGATGAAATTTATTTGCTTACAAAATTGAGTGGAGAACTTTAATACTTATCGACGTTTTCGATTTAAGTTGATTTGCTTTTAACTTTGTGTCCGATAACTAAGATGTAACTTATAACTTTAGAACAAAAGCATTTAAGCTATTTATCCATGCCATAAATCTGCTGCTGTACTTTATTAATTCTACAGAATGCAAGTTCTTTTTAAAGTACACTTACTTTCCATAATTAATTTATATTTAACGACAAACAAGAATTCCTAATACTATATATATAATATTCATCCAAGCTTGATTTGCTTCCTCAGCCTTAAGTAAAAGGCTGGTTATATTCCACTAATTCGAGCCCTACCCAAGGGCCTATGAGTTGTGGAAATACTTTCTGAATATGAATAACAAAGCGGCCTTTTGCAGCTGCCCGATTTTTAATCCATCTAACTCGAGTGCTTCTAGATGTTTTTGCAATGCTTTAGGGATGGCGCCTAAAGCACCTATTATTATGGGACCAACTTTCGTTTTCTTTTGCCAGATTCGTTCAACTTCGACTTGCAACTCGCGATACTTTGTAATTTTCCGTCAATCCGACTATCTCCTGGTACTGATATTTCGATAAACTTAACACCCTTGTTTTCACTTTTTTCAACCACTGTGATATCGGGTGTATTACATTTCAAGCTTTTGTTAGTCTGAATTTTGAAATCCCAGAGTATTTTAGCTTTTTCATTCTCAATCACTTCCTGGTGAACTTTAAGCTTCCAATAGTTTTTAGATACTTGGAACCCGTGCTTTTTACATAAATGTCACTGAACTATCTTAACTACGTTATCATGCCTTTTATGGTACTCATTTGTGCGATTTTGCTGCACCCACTTATGTGGTCTACCGTTTCTTTTTGCACAATCTACATTTACTTCTTGAATTTTTTGTATTTTTGCCTTCTTAACGTTGGTTTTAACGGCCTGTTCTTATTCTGCAAAAATTACCGACATATTATATATATATATGAGAGAGAGATGAATTTATTGCGTGCATTATACAGAGTTTAACATCACTATATCTGATAAAGAACAAAATTTCAGTTGGATTCCACTCTACGATAATTTTGGACAAAAGCTTCTTATTTTTTGCTGGTGGTGTACAAGAAAAATGCTGATGTGCAGCTTTGCACGTAAACTTTCTGTTAAATTTCTTCAGAATCAATGGCTGAATTTTTTTATGTCAAGAAGAGTCAGTAAAATGATCTTAGAACTGATGAAATGGAAAACGCTTAATATAAGAAATATTTTAATAATCGCATTGAAGGGAAGGCTAAGTATGTTTTGTTCGGTTATTCGACAAGAAGAGCATAGAGTAGTTTGATTTTCACACTATTAATTTTCGGAGTTTAAATGCTGGAGAGTAGAAACAAGATGTTATGGTATAGTTGCAGGGGAGATCATTGCCGGAAAGTTTGGTGAGCATTCAAACGAAGAGCGTGTGTGTGTGTGTGTGTGTGTGTGTGTGTGTGTGTGTGTGTGTGTGTGTGTGTGTGTGTGTGTGTGTGTGTGTGTGTGTGTGTGTGTGTGTGTGTGTGTAGACAATCCCAAATGTAGAAATGTTTGTTGAATACAGACATGAAATTTAGTTTTGGAACTGTTATCATCCAAGCCTTCCATCCATACCTATGGCGAGATGCGAACCTGGGCTTGTTGATTGGATAGCAAAGACATAATGTGGTCATCATCTGATCAGGTCGGCTCTTTAGTTGTCCAAATAGCTGCAGTCCTATGAATATTCAGCTCTGTAGCATAGTCAACAGAGCATGGATTGAACGCAAGATGGGTTATTCAAATAACTTTTAATAACCCATCTTGCATTTGAATCCCATCAAAAATATGCAAAGATATTTTTCTAGACCAGTTTCACGCTTCAAGTTCGGCAAAACCTTCTTTCCATATATCTGGAATTTTTATTTTTGGTATAACTCTGCGTGCCTTCTCTCCGCCTCAGACAGCTTGGCGCTAATTCTTAACATCTAAGCAATCCAGAAAAAAGAAAAATAAATAAATGGCATCAATCTTTAGCGAAGAGCGAGTTTGCTTGCATTTCTTGTTAGGAGTTAGAATAAATGCTGCCAGGAATGGGAATACATTACGTTGACCTTCATTTTGGACGGGAAGTCAGTCTATCAGTTTTCTTGATGCGCTACCTTCGGTACGACAGATATGAACACCCTCTGCATGGAAGCCAGTCACCAGATACTCTAAGGGAAATTCCAAACAAATATAACTTCAAGGTTGCTGTGAATGATTTCACCATGATTTCAAATCTTGCAGTATTGCAGTGTCATCTTGCACGTCGTGATTCGCTGATCACGTTTATTACTCAAAGTACAGTAGATGCTACAGTATCCCGTTCAGACCGTGGGTGAGTGGGCTTGATTACATTACAGCAAATGCATTGACGTGTCCCGAATGCCAAAAGAGTGGGTTCTCTATATACACTATGTATCAAAAATTATGATATGCCATTACAAACTAAGGCAAGATGTAGAAGCAAGGAATACGTACTTAATGGCTGTACTGATACATTATTGAAAAGTGAGGAGGGGAGTTCTAACGAACCCAAGCTCCTGTCAGTGACCCTATAATAGCCTTCAATATTTGTCATTTCTGCATTATTACGACTGGTGCAATTAAATCACCCGAGATAACATTTCTTTCATCGAATATCCGCGAATTCTTTCGATTAGGAAGGCAGAAAAGTTTTGATACTAAAGTGTACACCTACGTGTACACTTCAGTATCAAAGCATCACTAATTATAAACTACAATTTTATGTAGCATTCCTTACTTGGAAGATTTGGTTTCCAAGTAAAGAATGTCACATACAATCCAAGCATTACGCAAATATAACTGAATTCAACGTGTGCATAGCTCTAGCCGATTTCCTCCATAGTTCGTTTGGTTTCAACGAAGCCATTTGGTTGGAAATCCCGTCTTTACCTTTTCAGGTGAATTAGGGGCTCATACGGAGGTAGTAAGGTTTTTCTTCTCGCAACCAGGCAAACTAGCCACAATCAATTTACACACGAAAATATATCTTTAGGCATAAGACTAACTACCTTATCCCAAACTTATGGTTAAGAAGCCCACTCGAGTCATGGGCCTTGAGGGCCTACCATTGCGGAAGATTGTTATTATTATTATTGTGTAGAGCTTGCAGGACACCGGGGAGTTGAATAGTCGTGGTGGCGTGTGAGAAACTCCTGTCCGAAAAATGAATACTGATCATTATGTTTGGTCGAAATGATTCAGTTTTCAGCATCAAGTATTGTGTACAATGGCAACGTGTTTTTTTCTTGTTTTTTTTTCTTTTCTTTCTTTTTTTTTTGAGGGGGGGTGAATGGTGGTGGTGGGGGAAGGTTGCAGATGTTAGACTGACCAGCAGCTTGTTCTAAGCAGACCTCGAGTCCATTGAGTATTGCCCTCCAACTAATAGGCTGTGGATTCAAATCCAACCATAGATGTGGCTGTCTTTAGGTTGAAAATCAGTTCCTCCGGTCGGTGGCTTGAGAAAAAAACATTTCATGTTCTGGAAGGATTACATATATTGCATAATGGGTTAATCTAGATAAAGGGTAGAACAATCCAGATTATTTAATCCAGAGAAATAAGTGAAAAATATTTTGATGAAAATGTATATTTTAATCATTTTATTGAAAGTAGAAAACTAAGTGGAACATTTACTTTCATCATCACTGAATATGATCATGCTTTCTTTCATCTGTTGGTGAAGAAATAGTAGCTTTTGTACTTCGAGAATCACTGTGATCTTGAAACTTACAAAAGGATAATTTAATACCATTGAAAAAAAAAAAAAAAAACACTCAAATATGCCATTTAGGACAATATTCAGACAGGGAACTAAGCATAAAATATACAGAAGAGATCGAATGATATCTTGAAGAGCAAAGTCCCTCTCAGTTTAAAAATAACTTTTTTACAGTACTGCTAGCTCCGAAAAATAAACAATTTCATAGATTTAGTTTTGTTTTTCATCAAGTTTGTATAAACAAATGGAAGTGATGCGTGACAATAACAAAAAGTTGTGTTTCGACACAGAATTATTATTAGTTACCCCCCCCCCCCCAAATTCGTTATAATACCAATTTGACGATTTTGGCTTTTATGTCATACAGCAGTGGCGGCCGGTGAAAAATTTAAGTGGATATGCTACATTTACAAAAAAAAAAAAACCTTTTTTCCCCCTAGTCAGTAATGAATTTATTAATAAATAAATTTACATATTAAAAACTGCTTTATTAAACATATTTCATCCTCACCACGAACAAACACCAATAATAAAAGTTTCGTATCAATAACAATGACAAGTGCAAACGAATATCGGCGTTAGATCGCAGTGCATTTGTTTCATGTAACGATAAGTGAAAAAATATAATTGTTTTCATATTTTCAACAGTGACGCTCGTCATAATTCAGCCTCGTATCTATAATAAATAAATAATTATATGTCATTTTAAAAATAAAATAAAATTTACAAAAAATAGTTCATCACGCACACGCACCAATAATAAACGTTTCATATCTCACAGAAATAAGGCGCGTAAGCATACTAAAAATACACTGCCGCGTGAGCAGTTACAGTTGGGAATGACGTAACGTGTAATGACAAGGGAAAACGAATATTGACGTTAGATCGCAGTGCATTTGTTTCGAAATCTAAAGCGTTAATCGAACATTTCCAATTATTAACTATTCAATCAATGTCAAAACATAAGCTGTAACTTTTAACATGTTGTATTGCATTTATATAATGTTGTAAGCATTGTTATTATTTATAAACACAGACAAAATTTAATTTTTTCATTTTTTCCTTGGGGGCGCTGCAGTGCTTATGTACGGACCACCACTGTCATACAGATAATTGTTTTATTGCAATTTGTAAAGTACTTTTGTACTGTATTGTTTCAAATCGTTTTCACAAATTTTGCCATATGTAGAAACGCGTTGTTATAGCAATGGACAAAAAAGAAAAATAATAATAAAATAAACTGAACGAAGCATTTTGTGAAATATACTTAACGGAAAGCATCGTGAAAAAGCAAACAGACTGAAGATAACAATAATTGGCTTTTTGTTTTAATTAACATTAACGATGGCTTAAATCAGACACTTCGTAACAGTTAACGTCAGCGGAATCTGACGTTAACTGTTACGAAGCAGACAGAACAATATAGCTGCGTCACGAAATTGGGCAACAGAAATAACAAATATTTGTCGACATAAATCTGGAAATTCGTATCTTTCTGAAATAGCATTTCCTCAAGTTTTGTCATCGTCTGTGTGTGGCGCAATGCTTTTTTCATTTGCTCGCTGTTTTCTTTCCATGAAAATGCAAATAACGCATACTCATTTCGAAAACAATAAATACATAGAAAATAAAAAATAACAATTATTCGTATAAAATAATCTTAATTTTATTTACCACTAAATATTCCCAAAAATACAATAATATAATTTAAGATAAATATGAGTTAACACAGAGTAACAAAATTATTATAAAACAATTAATAAATTAGTATGTATTTCGTTTCGTTTGTGTTCCATATAATAACTGCATAGAATTTGTACCAAAAATGTTGCATAATTTAATTTTAGGTTCATATCTTACTATTTTAACATCAAAATTACGCTCACGAAAAGAGGTAAGGTACGTGCAGGCAAAAAGAACCCTCATTTTATTTATTGTGATGACAAATGACGTCACGATCCATAAATGCAATGGTGAAACGCGAATTTTTATGAATACCCTCGATTTTCCATACTTGCTGGTATAATAAAATCAGAAACGATGGCATATTTGCATATAATCAACTACACACTTTTTGAGCGAAACATATACGCTTGTTGATTATATTAATATTTTTCCCTTAGTGATAGTATTTTGGTAGCTTAGATATTTATATTCAAAGCAGGACTAGCAAATTATTCCACTGACATAGAAGTATATAAATTCAGAATCATTTCTTAGTCGTAGTAGGCAATCACGGACTGCAGTTTTCCACGTTAAGTTACTGCAAATACAGAATACGAACTGGGTTTCCTCTGAGATTTTTTTCCCATTATCATGGAAAAAATTATAAGATAAAAAATATATATTCATATTTAAAATCTTATAACTAAAATCTTATAAATAAGCATTGCTGCATTCAGTTTTTAACTTCTATAGCTCATATATATAGCTTCTATTGTTGGGCGAGTATTATACCCATGTTAGAAAAGAAAACCGCAAAGCAATGTTCTCACTAGCTTAATGCATACAATGCGAATGCCTTTACCCAGGTGACGAAGCAGACCGTGTTTTTCCAAGTATAACGTATATAACGACTAGCTTTTTGGTTCTTTATTGTGCATTGTAACTAAAATGGGCTTGATTGTGTTGTTTGTTGCCCTCTGCTGTGGTCTTTGTGCAGCCATTTTTAAGACGTAGAAGTAGGGAATTTCTTTCGATGATTAATGAGGGTTGCAATCATAAAAGTCATCATAAATATGAACTTATCCTAATATTTAGTGCATCGTGTACTTCTCAAAATTCGTCTCCAATGAGGGTCAAATTCAGTTGATATCCACTGCGGTCAGATGACATATCCGATGGACTTCGTTGATTACCAATGTTACTCGACCACAGATTTATGATAGTTTCCAGGAGACAATAAACACTACCTCTTTGAAAAGTCCTGACAAAGTTTCTTCCCGTTATAGACAACATTCTAATCCAAGTCTTTCCACCAAAAAAAGCTAAAGAGGCTCACTTATTATCGCATATTATATGTGATTATTATATGATGACATCCTTTGATATGACCAAAGATAAAATGGGAAAAGTGAGTCCACAGACGTGCAAACAATTCCGAATGGTGTTCACATAAGGTTAACGAATTAATCCTGTAAGTAACTTAAAGTTTGTTTTCCTAATTAATTTTAATAACTGTTTTCCCATGCCACGTTTCATTAGCATCTATCAAATTGTCCAGGAATTAATATCAGATCCCCCGTAAGGGGGCATATGGATAAACAGATAGGCACCCTTTTTGTTTCGTATTTTGAGTGCCTAAAATCCGCCAGAGTTTACGGGTGGCGATGATAAACAGGCATATATGATCCGCATAGTGAGCTCTCTGGAATATTGTAAAGAATTAATTAAAAATAACTTTTCTACATTCTGATCGCTTTCTACACATAATAATGGCGACAATATTTCTCCTTTCCAAATAACTTCATTCTTGAAAATGCGCTCTCATTCGAGAACGCATTTTTGTGTTCCTAAAATTAGGATAACGAAATACAGAATCCTAACGAACAAACCGGTGATCGACAAGTGGAATGCGAGATACACACAACGGTATCTTGGCTATCAGCAAACACCGGAAGAGGAAATCATGTTTCATACGGAACCGGTCATGCCGCTATAAAGCAACTTCGTCCTTCACATTTGAACGAAGCTTTTTCACATGCTCAACACCATGACATTTCCTCTGAGTCTTCGTCATTTAATTGTGGGCGGACAGAGAGATTCGTTATATTGAAATTTCCGCAAGGTGTAAGTTCTCCAAGGTTGTTCCAAATACTGCATAATTTCTTTTTCAGTCACCTGATTGCAAGCGCTGGCTCCGATAGGGGGAGCCTTGATCTACAATGCATAACTCACTGTACGCTTTCCCGAATCAATGTGGGAACGCCCTGGAATTGATGTTATCTTTATCTGGCGTTGTTTCCTTCGCGATGACGACTTCGAAGCACTTTTACTCATTACTGGCATCCAACCGTACATAAACAAACATAAAGATTACTTATCGAATTGTCTGTTTGGGTCACGAATTGGACTATAAACAATCCTCATAAGTAGGATTATCCGGGGGGGGGGGAAGAAGTGTGTCATAAACACGGCAAGAATCGGGAAAACTCCCTGCAACTTCAGGGAAACACAATAGAGTAGATTGTACAGCGTGGGAAAACAGGAGCCTTATGCCACACACACACACACACACACACACACACACACACACACACACACACACACACACACAAGGAAATCCCACCGTTTTTGGAGGTAATATTTAATGATCTACCTTAAAATTTAATGAGTAAAAAAAAAAAAAAATAGTGCAATAAAACTGATGAAATCCTAGTAGAACGGGTAACAGCGGAAGGACAGGTCTTGGGCGTGTATGAATAAAAAAAAAGCGTCTGTATAAAATAAATAAATAATAATAATAATTTAGTTTTGTTTTCAGAATATTTCTAACTCTTTTGGTGTATTCTGCTGCTGCCTGTTGTTTAACTTTCGAATGGAGAATGTCACTGGCTTCTAATATTCCTAGGTATTTATAGTGTTCCTTAGCTGAAATTGCTTTTATATATTTCTCTTGTCTGCGTGGCTAGCCTAGTGGTTGTGCGCTTCGCAACCATGCCTGGGGAAGGAGTGCCCTAGGTCCGATTACCGTCGGAGAAGTGAGGAGTTGAAGGATCTTCCATAGCCAAGTTAGCCGGCCTTGATCGTGGACAGTAGGGTTTTTTCCCCGGTTTATCCTGGAGTTTTTCATTCCACAAACAGGCAAACCGACCCGTGAACACACAGGATACAACCATAGGATATAGTGGGGCAAGGATGGCAACGGGAAACCACCTTGGTCATAGTCACTTCCGTAGTATGGTAGCATAGCTTCCCCTACCATCCGTATAAATGAAAGGAAACTAATTCCATTTTGATGTCCTGACTGAAAATACAAACTGTGTTCAGTAAAGAGTCTATTTGCTGGGCCGATTTTCCATATCACTTCAAGTCATCCATATACATCAGATGCGAAATTTTAATATTACATTTAGGAATTTCATATCCAATTTTTGTTTTCTTCAAAATCATAGACAAAGATATCAAAAAAATGTTCAAGAGCAATAGTGACAAGGAATCACCTTGGAAAATTCCACGTTTAACGCTAATATCTCCGAATTGTTCATTGTTGACTATTAAAGTTGTTTTCCATGATTTCATAGCAGCAGCCAGAAACGAACGTATGTTTTAGCTAATTCCAAACATTTGTAGTGATTTTAGAATCCAGGAGTGCGGGAGGGAATCGAATGCTTTCCTATAGTCTATCCATGCCATGTGTAAGTTAGTTTTTCGTCTTTTTGAATTTCTGAGAATCATTTTATTAATAAGGATCTGGTCTTTTGTTCCTCTAGATTTTTGAAAATTGCCTTTTTGTTCAATCGGATAAATCTGATTATCTGATAAGTAGTGGTATATGGAATTTGCTATTATTGCAGTGAACAGCTTAAGCATAGTTGGTAGGCATGTTATTGGACGATAGATACTTGGGTCTGCACCCTTATCCTTATCTTTCATGAACAGAAAAGTATACGCGCAGATATCATCCAGTCTTCCACTGAGCCTGACTGCAACAATCAACTAAATTGTTCTGCCATTCGATCATGTAGACTGGTTAGGTGTTTTAACCAAAATCCATGTAGTTCGTCTTTGCCAGGTGCACTCCAGTTTTTTAATTTTCTAGCTTGTGCATTGACTATTTCTTTAGTGATAATGACATTTTGCATTTGTTTTTGTTTCATTTCGGACTCTTGCCTAATGCATAGCGTGTCTGTCCACCTTTCTTACAACATTAATCCCATTTATCAATACCACTGCACTAAAACGTAAGATGAGAATGAATATTGGGAAATCTTTATATCCGAATATTAGTAGTGGCCTTCCTGCACATAAGCTTAAGAAAGTAAATTGAAAAAACTAAAATATCGATTTAGTTGATCTGTTTTTTTTCCTTCTGAGATATTAGGGACATTACGTAAATGATACCTTAGTTCTATCTCAGGTAAAACTAAGGTATAAAAAAATTCTATAAAAAGAAGCCCGTTTTCCACGGGCTTCTTCTTTATACACTAAGAATCATGAGATTCACAACAAAACAAACTATAAGTTGAATATAGTAAGAAATGCGGTTGGGTTTAATTCCTCAAACTTTATTCTCTTCATACCTTGCAACAAATTAGCCTTAAAGCCTATTATATTTCTATAAATGGTGAATAGTCAACATAATATGTTGAAATCAGTATTTATGCTGTAAAATATGAAACATACTGCTAGGTTCTGTCGTCACATGTGGTCTGTACCTCTATATAAAGTAGACATATGCTTCTGGAGTGAGTCGAGTGTACATCTGAATGCTGTCAATCATATGGACAAAAGCTCATGGACTGGTTTGGTTCCGTTGGTTGGAATTACAATGGAAACAACTAAGGCTACTCACAGACAAAATAAGCATACTGACCTCAGCCAACATACTTATTATGTCTGCCATATTGTGTGTGTGTGTGTGTGTGTGTGTGTGTGTGTGTGTGTGTGTGTGTGTGTGTGTGTGTGTGTGTGTGTGTGTGTGTGTGTGTGTGTGTGTGTGTGTTTCCCCGGTTTGCCTCTTTTTCAGTATGAGAAAAACTGCGGCCTCTCTATGTGTCTGGCTGATTAATTTTTAATATCTTACAGACTCCGAAGTATGTTTTCATAGGATGTCAGTAAGCTACCTGTTGGTGAAAGACAAAGACTGAATCACCTGGTATTAGTAGCCGATGGAAATGTTAAGATGCAACGTCAGCTAAGAAACGCACAAGAGGATGCAGAGAGCTAACACAACGCGGAACTAAAGGATATTAGGAAGAGTAGTGCATAACGAACAACAAAGTTCAGCTTAGTATCAGGACACTAAAAAACTGCATATTGTCGGGTTATGAAAGACATCTACACATAAACCAAACCCCAGGAATGGTAACCAGCAGCATGAATAATATTTGTGTATATTGCGTCATGACAGATCTGCAGAATGTTTGAAGTTCTTCTCCTGATATGGAGAAACTAATCCTGCTACGACCGTTTCACACTGGATGTGTGTGTGGGGGGGGGGATTCCTAGTAAACGTTTTATTTACTGAGTTCCTCATCCTAACTGTGACCTTTGACGGTCGAAGTATAATTGTTTTGAGTTGTTTCTCTTGGTATGGATCTTTTGGTTATAGTGACTGAAGGATGAAAGCCGTAGGTTATGCAATATTCCTGAATGAGACAATTCCTAAATTTTTGAAGGTTCTACGCAAGACTTCATGCATCTTTCCACGTGATACTATATTGCAGGTGCTACAGCGACAATAGTAGGAGGGAAATTATCAGAAGCACTTTGCACCGATTCCTCATCACAACTTAATAACATACCATTAATACGAAGTGCAACGTTGAATGTCGGCCAAATGCAGGCCTGGTTGGCTGAGTGGTTAACGTATCTGCTCTCCAGCCAAAGAGCATGGATGTTTGTGATTGTCCAACTCTCTGTGGAAAGGGCATATGCGACCCTACCACTTCTCTAGCAAACTGCAGTTGGTCTCCTGCCGAAGGGACCGTAAAACTACGCAGGAAACCAATGGACAAGTAGTTCAGCGGCACCCACTGTAGTGTTCTGGTTAAAGGTGGGAATAGCCCCACCCAGGAATCAGCTAAGGAATAAAAAAAGATCAGCCTGTTCAACAATGGTATAAGGGCTGATGGACAAGTTCAAGGGAAAATTATTCAAAATATCTGACTTGTGTCATGATAAACTAGTGAGGAGTTTAGTAAGGTGGGAACTTTGTTTATGGCCGAAGGAAGGATCATATTCTGTTGAAGTGTAAGCAATTCAGATTTCTCCTAAATAAAGTGCTACTCCAATACAATTACAATAAAAATTACTCATTAAATTTAGATATGCACATAGGGATTAAAATTCTTCTGGATTAAACAGTTGCTCAAGATTCAAGATCTTCTCTTGGCATAATGCCTTATCATACATAGAACTAAATGTAAAGATGAATGCAGGGATGAGAGATCTCTATTAAACTGTCTTACTATTTTTAAAAGATAAATAGTAAACGCCTTAGCTATAGTGAAGAAAACAGCGCTGTAGTAAACACGTTGATTTTCTTCGTTTAAAAGAAGCCGAAAGTGACCTTATGTACTGCATTAAACAAGTCCTTGAAGCACATTAAGAAATCCGTTTACATTCATACAGAAGAACTTTAAATATTGGATCAATTCACAAACTCTGACAGCAGATATTTAATAAGTGTGGTCAAAAATGTATACAAGAAAATTTAACGCCTCTTCCACCTTACAAGAGGAGCAGGATATTTCCTCCTGGAAAACAGATATCATTAATTGTCCTTATAGTCATAGCCGAAACTCCTTTGGCTATAATTCTAAACCTCATTTTCCCTCAAAAGCCCTACCACCTCCGTGTGAGACCTGTTAACTAACATTTAGATGAAAACCCCTGATAAAGGTTCTTCCCGTAATCGATGGGATTCTAACTTAAAGTCTTTCCAAAGAAGGGCATCGTCAAAACCGACTGACCTACGGAGGATCTAACCTATATATCCTATAATACGCAAGACGTGCTCCGATTCACAGCATACTTGTGTAAAACCTCGAAACTGCACTTTTACTGCTAATCATTTTGTTCGTGTTTTCCGTTCAAAAAAACCTTGAAATCAGACCGATGTGTACTTATTTCCAATAGTTGACAGAAACTTTCACACGTTTCAGCTCAATGTTATCCTATGGACTGTAATATGCCTGCAACTGCTGGTATCACTACATTTTTATGTAGCTACATGGCTGTGCCATCTTTACAACAATGCAAGTGAGAAGTTAATCGGGTGATGTCCGCGCGGTTAGCCCAGTGGCTATGCGCTTCGCAACCACATGCCTGGGGAAGGAGTGTCCTAAGTTCGATTCTCGTCGACGACGTGAGGAGTTTAAGGATTTTCCTCAGCCAAACCCAAGTTAGCCGGTCTTGGGCGTGGACAGCGGGTCCCCCCCCCCCCCCCATTTATCTAGGGTTTTTCATCCCGCAAGCAGGCAAACCGGCCCCGTGAACACACACACACGGATACAGTCAGGAATACTTTAGACAATCCCTCAGCCATAGGTCTGAATTGTCAGCTATGCCAGTCCCGAGCCCGGATAAAAATAGGGAGGGAGGGGATTGAGGTGCCGTACCTCCCTGTAAAAGGGGCTCACGGCAGTTGAATCACCATACGAAATGAATGAATGAATCGGGTGATATGCAAAGTAATAAAAATTTGCAAGGCATTCGTTATATGATCGAACCCAGCGCCCTCTAGCGGAATGAATGCGCGTCCTTATTGGAGGCTTGAATTTCTTGAAAATAATCTTCTTCGGAATCTGTGATGGGTTTCCAGGATTATTTAATCCTTAGCCTATCCTTTCCACCAGTGTCCTATCATTTAAAAAAAATATTTTTTTTAATTCGCCTAATTTTTCTTTTCTCTGTGTTTTGCGAAAAAAAAAAAAAAACAGGGAAAATAAGAAGAGTAAATAAAAGAAATGAGTAAAAGAAAGAAAAGAGCGATCGCTTGATAATGCAGCGTGGAAACTGGAAGAATGCCAGAAGCGAGTCGTCCTATAATCTATAGTTTGTTTTATGTTCATGCCAAACATTAATATTAAAACAAAAGCCATCATATGATAAATAAATCGGCTTTCCTTGCATTAGTTGGGGCTGATAATTCAAATTCAAAGAACGAAATTGCCCGTCTTTCCAGTTGTTCTTCCTCAGATCCTCACGCTTCATCGCTCCTACTTAGGACATCCAAAATTTACTATTAATATCCACATGTCAACATTATGTATTCGCTGGAAGATATCACAATAAATGCTAATATTGCACCGTTCATCGGCATATTCCGGAAACACAGATAGGATGTATGAATTCAAATCTTCTACCGGAAAACTATCTCTGCCACAGTTAACCAGGAAACCAAGTGATGCGTGGCGATACTAGTTGTATTCAGAGCGAATGCTATAATAAAACATAACGTTGACTTTTTCTCCTTGATTACTGAACCTTGTGGAAAACATGATTCACATACCGCAATACTTTGCAATCTTCAAGTTAAATCTACATCAAGCAACACAGATCCAGTTTGAGTTCAACTAATTCTAGGAAAATGCTAATTTCTAGTTCGATATAAAATCTTCATTTACAGAATCAATGCTGCATTAGGTTCTCTCTTAACTACAGACTTATCAATTTTAACACTAACATAGACTACTTAAGTTTTTTTTTTTAATTCTTTTATAAATGCTTCGAATTCTTGGTGTTAATGATTTTTAGAGGAAAGAAAGAGTGTGATAAACTTGTTTTGTGAATATCTGATGATCAAAATCCCAATTCAGATGATAACATCATAAGTAAACAACTAATATAAGGCATTTCGTCGGAATATTTAGCAAAGTGAGAAGCATTTTCGCCTGCAAATAACAAACAGACAGGCTTTGTAATACCGCTACGGTATAGAATATGAAGAGGATTACCGGATTATCAGATTAAACCAACCAGCAATGCTTAATGTACTATAACTTGAATTGAATGGTTCGTGAGGAGAATTGCATAAAAATAAATAAATAAAACATTTAAGACTGATTTATTTATTTATTTATTTGTTGATCCGGCAGAAAACTTTCATGACAGACCCAGGAAGTTAAAAGGAAATCATGGAAAAGAAGAAAGTGTACGAAAAGTTTAGAAAAAAATGTAAGAATGGAAGCAGTATGTAAAATTAGCTAAGCAAAAATTGGGCAAATAGAGAAAAGAATGTTGTAAAAGAGACATGAAAACTGAAGATAAAGCTATTATTAATGTTTGGAATGATTACTTTGAAAAAATTCAAGAAGTGACATCACAGCGGTGGCAACGAATAAAAATAGACTATATTACAGATCCATCGTAATTTCATAACCGAATGTATTTAAACTTGGAAAGTTTCGAAAATACACCAGCGAGCTTATGAGAATACAACCCTTGACATCGGAGTTGTCTTGGCATTGCACTATTTAAATTTAAAAAATTAATTACACTTTATGGAAAATGATGAACTCAAGGAACCGTGCAAATGATTCATATTTAACTCTGTTTAATCTTTACCGATGACTTTTACTGTAATAGAATTTTTTGAAAGCTTTATTAAATATTCCATTACAAATACAAGTAGTATCACGTCTATGGATAACAAATCAAAGAAAAATAAATCATTACTAACGGTAATGATTAGTTTGTATAACGATATGAAACATTTTTATGAATCAAAAGAGGACGTTGTGATTATTGCATTCTCCATTTTTCCCATGAAATAAAATAAATATTATTATTCAAACGCCTCCTGAAGTCAAGATTCATCGAGAGAGGCAACAGTAAAATGCATTACAACAGATGTCATTCACACCTCTTTTTAAATTGGTTCAATGTTTCTGCACTCACTACCTCATTCGCCAAACCATTCCACTCACCAACCAGCCAACAGCCCTTGCAAAAAAGTTATGCCACAATCTCTTTTGCTCCACACCTTTATACATCTTCCAAGAATGACCTCTTGTCTTTATTCCCTTCCCTCCTTCAAACCTTGGAAAGTTATCCTGAGTATCTGTCCGGTGAGCTTCTCTATGTCTCAATCATATGGCTATTCCTCCGTCTATTTACCAGAGTTTGCAAATTACATTCGCTCAACCTGTCTTCACAGTTAGTATTCCACAAACCCGATAATACCGCGTTTGTTATCCGTCTCTGAACTTTTTTCCAGATCTTGTTTCTCATCTGTAAATGTAAGTGAGAAGTTCTGGAAAAAGGTAAGACCAAATAGGAGCAGCACAGTAATCTACATGTGGTCTAATCAAGGTCTTGTACAGCGGAATGAGCACATCCTTAACTCTCCTTGTCAACGTCCTTCTTAGTATAGTGGCATTTCTTTGCACCACTTTTGCGAAATGTCCTTTACTTGAATTCTCTATCCACCAATATTCTAAGATTTCTCGCTTCTTTCACCTTCTGTCGTACAATGCCTCCAATATGACACACAGCATTACATTTCCGAGATCCGAAGTGCAAAATTTGACATGTACTGGTGTTGAACTGATATTCCTACTTGTCTACCCACAGAATCAATCTATTCAAATCGCTCTAAAGCATCAGTCTTCTTCTTCTTCTTCTTCTTCTTGAGTATTCTGCAATTGAGCAGATTCTTCTTTTAGTAGCAGAAACTTTCCTTCCACTCTCTTCTGTTCTGAGCCTTCTCTTTCAAGGTTGTGTCTCCATTGAGCATATCATCTAACATTGTTTTCCTTACTCTTCTCTGGGTGTTTTTCCGTCTATTTTTCCTTCGATGGCATCTCTGATGATTCCATTTTTTCTCAGAATATGTCCGATCCAGTTTCCCTATTTCTTTTTATCCTCCTTATCAGACTTCTTTCTTCTTCTACTTTTTTAAAGACCTCTTCATTAGTTATTTCATCTGTCCATTTGATATTTTCCATCCTTCTCCAAATCCACATCTCAAAGCTTTCCAAATCCTTAATTTCTTCTTTCTTCAATGTCCAAGTTTCAGCTGCATAGAGGGCAACACTCCACATATAACGTTTTATTAGTCTTTTCTTTAGGTTTCAGTCCATTTTACTTCTGAATAAATCCCATTTTCTATTAAAGGCATCTCTTCCCGTCGCCATTCTTGCTTTTATGTCACTTTTACATCTTCCATCACTGCTAATAACACTTCCTAGATATTTAAATGTCTTTACTTGATTTAATTTTTCCCCATTTACCCTGATATCCATATTTGCCTCTTTCCTTGCTATTTTCATCATCTTTGTTTTTCTGATGTTAATTTTCATTCCATAATTGATACAGGATTCCAGTAATCTGTTCAACAGATGTTGTAGTCCTGTTTCAGTATTTGATAGTAATTCAAATTTAAGAGATTGTTATCCGTCTCTGAACATTTTTCCAGATCTTGTTTCTCATCTGTAAATGCAAGTGAGAAGTTCTGGAAAAACGTAAGACCAAACACAATAATCTACATGTGGTCTAATCAAGGCCTTGTACAGTGGAATGACCACATCCTTATCTCTACTTGTCAACGTCCTTCTTAGTATAGTGGCATTTCTTTGCACCGCTTTTATCTCTTTTGCAATATGTCCTTTATTTGATAAAAGCATCAGTACACCTTCATAATTCTTAATAATATTTCCCAACATTGTATCATCTGCAAACAGCTGAATATTCGCTTACTCCAATATCATTAATTAACTAAATAAACAGTAGCAGTCTTAGGACAGAACCTTGTGGGGCGCCACTGAAAACTCTCCTCCTCAGAGAATAGCTTCTCTATGCACAACCTTCGATATCTATTAGAAAATCAAATTCTTATCTATCAACCAATTGATTATCCAATCCCATTTGCCGTAACTTATGTAGCAGTTTATTATGTATATGTAAAGAAAGGGTTAGGTGTCGTTCATTATTCATAAAACGGCATACAACACCAAGTGGAAAAAAAATACACGTATTAAACTCACTGATATTTTGTGGGTTTTCTATCCAGAATCATCATAACACAATGATAACTGTGACAGAGATAGAGCACTAAACTAAGTAATTGTAGAAACAATTTAAATTGTAACTGACGCCTAATGTACTTACATAGTGTCCTGTATGGGTCAGATAACTACAAAGTTAATTTAGATAAGTCCGGTTATTAGGTCTTAAAATGATTGTCTCCCAGATTTTGTAAATTAATGCAACCATACATGTTGAGGTTGGGAGAGTGCTGTTAATAGCTGATGCTGATTCTAAGAATAGCCTCTCAGACCTTTAATGATTTCTACATATTTTTTCTCCATCTGATCCTATGTGAAAGAGTATTCAGAGCATGGCCTGCCAATCCCGACTTGCCATATAGATGATCTCGGATGTAGTTTTTATGTTCTTCAAGATATATGTCAACAGATATACCAGTCTGTCCAAAATAAGCCAAACTGCAGGCACGGGAACTTGATATATTCCAGTATGTTCGAGTGGATGTAGTCGATCTGTTAGAGAACGTATAAAAGGTAGTAGAATACTGTGGGTTCTCCACTTTCATCCCTCTAGCAAACTTCCATATATTACATGGAAGATGTTATAGGTCTGAGAATCTATTCTTAGAATCAGCATCAGCCACGAAGCACTCTTCAACCTCAATAAGTATTCTTGCATTAATTTACCAAAGATCTGGGAGACTACCATTTTTTAACCTACTAACCGGACTTCTAATAAATTTAGTTTAATCCTTTATCCAAGTGTAAGCAAACAAAGTTTGCGCCCGAAGTATATTCAGGACAGAGGCAACTCGTGGTAAAGGTGGACTTCACCACGAGTTGCCTCAGTCCTGAAGATACTTCAGGCACAATACTTTATTTGCTTACACTTGGTTTAAAGGGTTAAACTAAATTTATTATAGTCTAACCAAGCGGGAAAAAATTCCAATAACCCGACTTCTATAGATTAACTTTGTAGTTATCCGACCCATAGAGGGCGCCGTGTAAGTTCATGAGGTGTCAGCTACAATTTAAATTGTTTCTACAATCACCCTATCCAGAACTGTAGACACTATTATAAAATGCAAGTAAATTAATGAAACAAGACCTCTCTTTAACAAACCCATGTTGGCCTCTATGCAGTATCTTTGCATAGAGGCTGCAGTGATTACATTAATAACCACTCCAGAAATGCAAGCAGGTCTGTAATTTGAAGCATCCCTAATGAGCGGAAAGAAAGCCCAAGAATCTTATTAAACAACCAAGTCAATAGAAATGTAACTTCCTTAGTATGTTCTTTCACAAAGGCGTTTGGAATTTCTTGACATATTTGGCATCTAATTTTTCCATAATGGGAATATCTTAATGTTGATCAATAAATGAAACTTAATGCCGGGATTATTCTAAAATATTTTAAAAGCTTACGTTAAACGTGCTGAAGTTTGGGTGTCAGATTTGTAAAGCGATAAGACATTCTAATCAATGACGAGCACTGCTTCCATGATTTACCTCGTTTTGCTTGCAAGTATTTTTAAAAAATATTTATTTTGATTCTTGTTTAATGTTTGCTGTTTATCTCTCGGGGATGAAAATATCATAAATTAAAAAAAAAAAAAAATATATATATATATACAGGGTGTTCGGGATAAATTTGACATATTTATAATTAATTATATTTTTCCGTATGTTACATGTATTAACACACACTTCTCTTCATTTAAAAGTTTGGACCCTTCTTCATTCATATACAAGATGTCAGAAAGGATGGATAGCTGGAACCCACCTGAATCATGGAAGAGAATAACTTGTATCATGATGATTCGTGCCCGCCATCAAAATAAGGATATTACGACTGCTGCCCAATGCTCCCTGAATACAGTAAAAACAATCAGGCATGAACTAGAGACATGCAATGGTGACTACGAGGATGTAGCAAGAAGAAAGATCCCTAGCAGACGATCTGATTGCGTTCGTACAGCAGAATTCCTCGCAAATCTGCAGGAACAGGTGTTGAAGAACCCTGGCATTGGAATTCGGGCTTTGTTCGTGGAGTTGCTAACTGTAGTCAAGCCCTGGATAACAAGGGTAGCCAATGGTAGGCCGTATGTATGGCAGCAGGATTCGGCCCCTTGCCACACCTCTGGGAAAAGTCAAAAATGGTTGTCTGAAAATTTTTACGACTTCACCAGTCCAAATGTTTGGCCTCCAAACTCCCCAGACCTTAACCCCATGGATTATTTTGTATGGGGCACAGTTGAAAAAGACACCAATCGCACTTCCAGTAATACAAAAGCCCAGTTAATGGATAAAATTAAAACAGTTTTTGCGGCCCTTCCCAGGGAGACTGTAGCATCAGCTTGTTCGAGGTTCCGAAGCAGAATTGAAGCTGTGATCGATGCTAATGGTGGTTATTTTGAGTAAATCTTGTTGATAGTATTGTAATTAACTCTGCCTGTAATGTTTTTTTGTCAATTCATTAAATTTAATAGATACAAAGAAGATTTTCTTTTTCCTTACGAAACTGTCAAATTTATCCCGAACACCCTGTATATATATATATATATATATATATATAAACCTTTTTATTCCATTCTTCATCAGATATTCACACGCGTTGTAAGTCAATCATGTTGTGGTAGCTTACAATTATTGTCATTAGTTCAGTTTTACACAATATAAAAACTAATAAATGTAATACAAATATATGCTGAATATAATAAATCATTATGTTCTGTATTCCTTGTTACTTGGTATTTACTCTCGCGCGCAAATACACACACACACACACAGGGCCGATGAGAGGTTCACTCTCTCCTTCCAAGCAAGGACAGGCAGGCTAACAATGATACTAACGAGAAAGACAAAAACAGGTGCAACACAGTTGGACTTCGTTCTTTCAGAAAAGCGGGCTCTGGTAATTTGTACTGGCTTCCCTTCCCGTCCCCTTATGTCGGCCCTGGGGGGGGGGAGTGAGGAAGGCAAATGGACGTGATGCTCTTGGAACCACTTTAGCACTGTTCTGGTTATAAAAACTATAGCATTATTGTACTAAAACGGTCTCTTATTTATTTTATTTTTATTTATTTGGGGGGGGAGGGGGGATAGGAATGAGGCCAGAAGTATGAATTGGTCATTAACGATAGTCAGGTAGATTATATCTCTTGCAACTGACGAAGAGATCCGAACTCATTTGTCAAACAGTTTACTTTATAGCCTTGAATGTGTTCAAGATCATCCATGACGTCATAGTGAAATTGTCACTCTTGAATGGGATTCTTCACGTTTTTTCTTCTTTTAATTGGACAATTTTTTGAGGTAGCGAAATTACTGAGCATAAAAAATAGAGGCAAAATACCATTTTGCGAAATCTGCATGCAAATATGATAACAGAGTTAGGTGAGTAACAAAAATAAATAAATAAATAAATAAAAGAATAATAATAATAAATAAATAAAATAAAATATTTAGCTGAAATCTGAAAGGGCCAATCGAATGTATGTGTAACGGGGTTAAAAATCGCATTTGAGCCACTGAGAAGAAATTGCGCACCGCCATACCAAAAAAAACCTACACCGTTTTTTTTTTTTTTTTTTAAAGTCTTGATAATGCAAAAACAGTTTTGAAGTGATTAATATGTTAGTTTTGGCGTTCTCGCAAAATACTCAAAATCGAAATGTAACATATACTAGAAGGCAAATGGACGTGATGCTCTTGGAACCACTTTAGCACTGTTCTGGTTATAAAAACTATAGCATTATTGTACTAAAACGGTCTCTTATTTATTTTATTTTTATTTATTTTTTTTTGGGGGGGGGAGGAATAGGAATGAGGCCAGAAGTATGAATTGGTCATTAACGATAGTCAGGTAGATTATATCTCTTGCAACTGATATAATTAATCCATAACGAAAGTGAAACAAAAATTTAATTAATGTATTACTTGTGATGCAATGACTGTGTGAATGAAAGGGCTGTAAAAATGCATCCAGCATTATCACAGATCAGTGTGAGTTACGTCTGTAAATCAGAGGCCAACTCAACCCCCCCCCCCCCCACACACACATATATCTGGATTTTATGAGATAGTAGTCGTCCTAGTCGAAAGAACTAACATCATAAGGCGAGCGTGAGATGTCTGTCAGTTGAGTCTTGCGAAGGAAGGGAGAAGACAGTTTCGTGGAGGAAAACCCCTTCCCTGCCAAAAACTGTATAATTCGTCTTCAGCTGAATGTTCTTGGCCGCCTAGATAGGATTCAAACATAAGTGTGTCCATCCGAAGTGCACGTGGTGTGGAGTCCTTCCGTGTGTGTGTGAGAGAGAAATTTTAAAAGGTGCAAAAAGAATAAGAAATAACTCTACACTTAACGGAAGACAGAAATTCTTACCTCATAGAATAATAATTCGATATCCGCTATTAAACGAGGACGATCCTCTATTTTAAATTCAGTATTTTGCAGTTTACACTATCCTTCACCTAACTTTTCCTTCCTGGTCTGCTCTACTAACCGACATCCGTGGCGATGACGTCAAAAATGATGAACACATTTCATGTCATGGTGATGCTACCGAGTGTATCGCCTCTCGTCCTTAGCAGCACTGATCTGCATGCCGCTTATAATATGACGCACAACCCGTTACGTATTATACGTTGTGTGGAAATCTTTTCATAGGACAGCTGAGAGAACATAAATAATTTATTTTACTTTTCCTCACCAATAATAATAATAATTCCTACTCTGCTTATTATTTATGAAATAGCAATGCAAATATAGTTACCGTGTCTTTATTATTCTTCAGGATTTACTAAATATTAAATTTGCTTATTAGATTACTACAAATAAATAGCCGAAAGGCTTAAGATATTAGATTTGTCAAAGTTAATTAATCTGAAGGGAGATAGGGAATGATCTTTTGTAAGGTATTTTAACCGTATGTTAACTCTGGTCCACAGGGCCGACTCTACCGACGGTGCAACACATGCATTTGCACAGGACGACAAGCTTTTGGGAGCGGCAAAATCGGCCTAAAGTATACGGAAAATAAATCATTAACAAAAAAAGTCATTTATTCCTTCTCTGTTGAAACCAGATTTCAGGAAGTCGTTAGTCAAATTTTTATTTAATAAAAGTTCATTATAAAGGCCTGTGTAACTCCAAGTAAAAAAAAGTTCCTCTAGTCTCCGACTGGAGGAACTTTTTCAAAGCCTTTCTTCGACCGATTCCCGAGTTAGTCGATCTCTGGCACGGGCAAGCGGGTTTTTCCTCCCGGAAACTCAAGTTTTTCGTCCCATAAACGCAAGAAAATCGACCGTAGTACCCACATTATTTCAGACAGTAACCTATCCTGTTAGGGTTAGGTACCAAGAGATGGCGACACTTGTTTGCCAGCCTCTTCATCTGTGGCTGCTATAATTAGTGATAGACATTGGCCAGCTATCTCTAATTGGCTACTGGTGGAGATTGTACTGCCCACTCACTCTCCAAAAGCTAGATAGGGTATAAAGGCCTCGCCTACTCCCTATAAGGAAATAAAAGGCGTTAGTGGATTTATTATTTTATAACTTCATTGTACTGAATATTTTTTTTTAAAAATCATAATCATAATAATGTAGTACAGTAGTATCTCGCTAATCCGAACCTCTTTATTCCGAACCCTCCAGTAATCCGAACTGCGATTTAAAAAAAAAAAAAGTTTCATTTATTACGTATTTTTATTTAATAATTATTATTTTAACTATTATTATTTATTTTATTATTATTACAGTACAGTATTTTTTTTTAATACTGTCGATTGTAGGGTTATATTGGAGGCCAATTTTGATATATTGTGTGTTCACGTTTGCTTTTTTATGCTGTACAGTACGTACTGTATTGTCGGCATGAATCACCGAGGTCGAGCGTCATGGAAAAACTGTGGCCTACTAGAATTTACGAAAAGATAACTATGGCGATACACAAAAAGCGGAAATACAAAACGGACATAATTTGATTAAAAATATAAATCGAAATGTTGAAATTTCACAAACAGATGTTACAGAATGGATTACAGGCAGATCCGAAAGTGAATTCGAAATCAAATCAGATGCTTAAATTATAAATATGATGCTGTTGTTGTTGTTGTCTTGTCCTTTGAAGAGTCTTAGATGTTTCCGTGTGCTCTTTGTACTGCTTTGGCTATGTCTGTGATTTTGTTTGTATAGAGCTGTTGTTCAGGATTAGGATCTATTTCTTGCAAGGCTGCTGTAATTGCTGGACAGGTAAAGAGGTGAGTGGGTGTCAGTTCAGTATTGGGGCAGTTGTTGCAGTTTCTATATGTTCTCGTATCATCTGTATTGATCTTCATTCCTCTATAATGTCCTGTTCGTAGTCTTGCTATCGTGGTGGAGGTCCTTCTGTCAGCATTGATCTCGGGAATTTGATGTTGTATCACTGATTTCAATGGAATTAGTTTAGCTTTTGCTAGTGCATTGGCATCAGCAAGAGTTATCATATGAGTTTCTTGGTTGAGTTCTCTGGCCTCTTTTGCTAATTTATCAGCTGCTTCGTTGTGATCAATGCCTACATGAGCAGGAATCCATTGTAAAATGCAACTTTTACCTAAACACTTTAGATGATTTAAAAGTTTATGGATGTCTTGTGTGAGCTTGGTATTGCCATTTTTGATTGCCTCCATAGCTGATCTTGAGTCACTGTAAATTATAATTCCTTCAGATTGTTGAGATGATGATAGATTTAAGTAGGCTTCTAGTGCTTTAATTATTGCGTAGAGTTCGCTGGTAAAATTGGAAGCGATTCTCCCAGATCCAACTTTTATTGCAAGTTTTTCACCTTTCGGGAGTAGAAGGAGAACACCAGCGCCTCCATTAATCATATTGGTGTCTGATGATCCATCGGTATAACAAATAACCTGTTTGGAGGATGAAAGAAGGTTGATGGTATTTAGGCTTTTTTCTTTAAGTATTTCTTTTGGTTCTTTTTTTGTACAGAGTTTGGTAAGGTTTAGATTTATGGAGGTATTTGAAGGTAAAGGACTGGAAAATAGAGGTTCTTTGTTTATGTGGACATTTAGCTGATCAAGACCTATTTCTTTCCTGATAGTGTCATCATATTGTAAAGTCGATGATCTGTGAAGTCTGCAAATTTGGTTCCAATGTTCATAAGTTTTTAGGGAGATATGATCACTTTGGTAGCTTCTGATATTATTTATGAATTTTATGGTGGCAAATTTTCGTCTGTCCTCCAGCAGGTCAAGCCCACATTCCTGTTGGGCTCTGATGTTGTTAGTGGATGAGACTGCACCAATGATAATCTTGGATGCTTTTGCTTGTATTTTGTCTAGTTTTTTCTTTACCGATGAGGCCGAAGGTGACCAGATAGGTGCTGCATATTCCATTATTGGCCTTATTAGTGTAGTGTAAGTAGTTTTGAGGATTTTTGGCTTTGCGCCCCAATTTGTTCCACAAAGCCTTTTCAGTATGTTTAATTTTTTTAGAGCTCTGTTGGAAGTGTTAGAGATGTGTTGTGCAAAACGTAATTCCTGATCAAGCGTAATACCAAGGTATTTTGGATTTGTGACTTTTTCAATTAGCTTGTTATTGATCATGACTTTGGGATTGTAGGAATGTCTATTTTTCCTGTCTGTACTAAATGTACTTAGTTTTGTTTTGTCTGGGTTGATTTTGAGTTTGAGTTCGTCTGACCATTTCTCTAATCCTCTCATGGATTTGTTTAGAATTTCCTCTGATTCTTTGATTTTAGCACTAGTGTGCCAGATGGCTATATCATCTGCATAGCAAGTTACTTTTGTGTCTTCTGTAAGGTAGGGATGAATATTATTGACATATAGAAGGAATAGTAAGGGACTGAGTACTGAGCCCTGGGAAACACCAGCCCAGGTTCTCCGCTCTTTTGATATTGCTGCATTGATTCTGACTTTGATCTTTCTTCCTCTGATGAAATCAGCAATCCAGATTAAAGCGTTTCCTCTAATTCCAATATCATGTATTGTTTGTATTAATTTTTTGATCCAAACACGATCGAAAGCAGCAGTCATATCAAGGAATATGGCAGTTGTCTTTTTTGTTGGTTTTTCCTGAAATGAGTCTATTATTGTTTGGCAGAAATGGAATAATTGATCTGTTGTCGAATGACGAGTTCTATAAGCAGTTTGGTAGTAGTTGATTTTCTTATTTTTTGTCAGCCAGTGCATAAGCCTGGAGTGTATGATTCTTTCAGTAATTTTACAAAGTATGCTAGTTAATGCGATAGGTCTGTAACTTTGACATTTGCAGCATTTTTGTCAGGTTTCAGGATGGGTACAATAACTGATGTTTTCCATTCTTTTGGAAATTTGCCTGTTCGCCAAGAGGTATTGAGAATGTCCAGAAGTTGTTCTTTGGCATTTTTGCCAAGGTGTTTGACCATATGACCAAAGATAAGATCATTACCAGGGGATTTATTAGGTGCAGTTTTCTCGATTGATGAATTTAGTTCACTTAGTGTAAATTCTTCGGAGAAGATGTCAATAGTTTGGTATGTTCTTGCTTGTTTTAGCATTTTACTTGTGAGTTTATTGAGGCACTTGTCCTCTCTGTTATACTGAAGTTTGGAGTTGTTTGAATAGGTTTTTGCCAGTGTGTTTGCAATTTCTTGATCTGTAATAGCTTGTTTCCCAGCATTTATGATGAAGTTTGTTTTCTGTCGGTTCTCTTTTTTGATGTTGTCTAGGATTCTAATAATGTTCCAGTGTTGGCTGTCTTTTCTTGGATCCAGGTTACTGCAAAGTTCTGCCCATTTCTCTTGTTTGCACTTCCAAATTTCCTGCTCTATTTTGTGTGTTATGTCCATTAATTTCTTTCTGTAATCATCAGTTTTATTAATTCTGAATTGTTCATTGATATTGTCTCTTTCTGTGATCATTGAATCAATATTGTGATCTTTCCAGTATGGTATCCAGGTGTTTTTCCGCTGGCCTCTTGGTATTGTTGCTTTGGCAGCTTTACTGATGTGTGAAGTAAGGATTTGTAATTTTCTGTCGAGGTTTCCAGAGACAGGTTCATCTTGACAGAGGCTCTCCAAGGTTTGAGTAAACCTTGTCCAGTCGGCTTTTCTGAAGTTCCACGTCCTTTTGGTTTGCTGTTCTTGTTCAATCTTGAAGTTTAGTGTTGTTATTATGGGTCTGTGGTCACTGATGGCATTTCCCAGAATTTTCCATTGTGCACTTGATGCAATACTATAATTAATGGCTGTGATGTCAATAGCAGATTCAGTTCCCGTAGTTTTAGAAAGATAGGTGCTCTGTCCATTGTTAATTGTTGTGAGTTCCAAATCTGTAAAGAGGTCTTCCAATTGTTGACCTTTATGGTCTAAATTGGGGGAGCCCCATGTTGGGCTTTTTGCATTTAGGTCACCAAGTATAATGGTTGCATCAGTTAGAGAATCGCTTAGCTTTTCAATGATGTCTGTATCAATATTTGTATTATCAGGATGGTAGACGTTTGTGATTGAAATAGAATGGTTTGGTAGATGTATTTCAACAGCTTGAGCTTCCGTTGAACTGTCATTATTTAAATATTGATTTAGGGTGATTTCTTTGAATTTGATTTCTGGGGTCTTCAAAAGGATAGCAAGCCCGCCACCTGTTCTTTCTTCTCTATCCTTCCTAAGAACTGTGTATCCTTTGATGTTGAAGTTCAAATTTTTATTTAGTTTTGTTTCTTGTAGACAAGCTATATGGATATTATTTTTATATAGCATGTATTTGAGTTCATCCATTTTTCTCTGAGTACCGTTGATATTGAGTTGCAAAATGTTAATATGAGTCCTCGTAGCATATTTATCATCAGGAGCCCGGACTGCAGCCCCAGACGCGTCGGCTTCCCCGGACGCAGTAGCATTGGTTGAAAACCTTTTATGACTCTTCATTAGAAAATGGGTGCCGTTGCCACGTTAGTCACCTTGAAATCGGACCATAAGAAATTTGGTCAAGAGCTTCAAGGGTCCAGGGGGGGGGGGCCGCGAGGAGGTGTGGTCGGACTTCTCCCCCCCTAATATGATGCTACATAATGAATTAGAAGACGATGATGACGATTAAGAATTCGAAGGAAAAAAAAGTAAAACACGAAGAAGCAGTTGACAGTTTTAATATGTGTATAAGCAGAATGATACGCCATTCCACAAATGTTATTGCAAATGCAGCTCCGAGAAGCAGCATTCGAAAAACGTTTAGCTTCCAAGAAGCAAAAGAAAATCAGTGACTTTTTTTACAAAGAAATAAAAAAAACTTTTTTGTGTTATTTCGCGAAACTTTTTTTTTTGGTGTGTTGTGTACAAGAAAGTGATATTTTTTACGCAAATTAAGTTATGTACCGAACTATGCAGTTTTATTAAATCAGAATCCTCAACAATACAGGTAAATACAAACTAAATATTTTACTAAAATAAACTTGTGTACTGTATTATTTTTTAAGTTTTATATTACAGTACAGTAGCATTTTTTCTATCAGTTAATTTATTTATTTACAGAATTCAATTGATGTACCATTTGAATGTGATTATTTTTGTCTTAAACGCTAGTTATTGTTGCCTCTTGGGGGGGAAATTCGTTAATCCGAACGTCTCGCTAATCTGAACGAGCTCGGTTTTTATTAGTTCGGATTAGCGAGATACCACTGTATTATGTTGCGTTTAATATCGCACTGTCGGTGTTAATATCAGACGACGTGACTATAGTAGAACACCTATTTTTCATTTATTTCCAATTCCATTGTTGGCCGCGAGTTGACCTTGACTGAGGATAAATCTCATTTAACCAATGAGACCAAACGATCATAATCAGATAATTAAGAGTAAACCAGTAAAAGAAATAGAATCAAAACACATAAATACAGACTGTATTTATGTATTTTGATAATATAGTTGTGCAGTGATTGTTAATAATACTTTTTGATACAGTTATTAGGATTTAGCTTTGAAAATAATTTTAACATTCCAATATGTCTGATAAAAGTCAGTATATTTTTTTTAAATTCATACTGAAGAGATCCTTTGATTAAAAATAAAAAAACTATCAGGCGCAGAATATCGCAAACGAAAATCGGAAAAAGAACGCGATATTCAGAAACAAAACAGGCTTTGCATAAATATCTAAAAACAAAACTGAAACAGCTAATGCAGTACAAGAGAAAATAAGCGAAAGGACCGAAAATTCTGAGCTCATGGCAAGTACTTCTCATCCCAGTAATGTCGATATTAGTAGCAATTGATTTTAATTATCCATGTAGATGCACATTTTCAGAACAAAATTCCACCATTAAAGGGTTAATTGTCCTCTCTTTCTGTAAAGAAATATAGTTTATGATAATTTTTCATTAACTTAAGAAACTAACTTAACATTAACGAAACATTAACTTAACAAACTAAAATTCGTAATATAACTTGAAGGATAATACCACACTTTCAAAACTCTTCAGCATACCTGAATAGAATTCAACATTAATTACTAGAATTCTCAAGTTTTATTTTCAATTAAGGAACTTTTATTGACTTATATTTATAAAACAGCAACATAGCTGTTTGGTTGGAAAGAGGTGAGTTTAAGTGCCGGTAGGAATAGTATGACTAGAACATTTTTCAAGTCAAGGTCAGCCAGCTAGTCTCATATGAACACCAAGTACTCTTCTTCCTGGAATCTCAAGTTTTTTATCTGTAAAACATTGAAATCTGACAAAGTATGATTGCAGTTTTCGTTTACATGGAAAACACACTCGCCTAGTGGTTTTATAGGCTCGCCTAGTAGATTGCTTGAACTAAAAATAAATAAATAAAAATAATAGTACATTAATATCTCTCACGTGACTTTATATTAAGCCAGTCGGCCGAGTGGTAAGCGTATCTACTATTCAAACCAACAGGCTGCTGGTTCGAATCCTGCCTTCGTAATGTCAGGTATGAAGGCTGATGACTGTGTTTAACTGGGAGATGAATTTCAACGCTCGGTGTGAGACCATCTCCTCGGAGGCTTTAATGAAGGCCTGGAGTGGCTTGAAAAAGTTTCATGTTTGGTCTCTACAACAGGTTTACGGATTATGTAAAAAATAACATTAAAAAATATAGAAAAATCCTTATCCCACGCATTTTAGTAACGTACTACAGGATTACCATCTATCATGGTTAGGAGTCACATGAAAAAAAAAAAAAAAAAAAAGACCCAGATCCAATTAAACTTTCGATTTAGTCGACGCATTGATCGAACATTTAAAACTATGAAATCAGAACCGTTGCAACAAATTTCACAAGCACCTCTTCACCCTCATAAAATATTGTTACATTTAATAATCAAAATTCAGATGCTGAGGAAGCTCTCATCGGTTTTCTGAAATTTTCAACGTTTCTATTTTTTATTTTTTTATTTTTTTTTTCGGCTCTGAAATAAGGATGGATCTTTAACATCCCCTGTTTCAATCTGTATTAATTTTAACTGGTTTTTATGAGAAGAAATCAGTACCGTGTGATTCTATTCACGAAACTTGACATTATCAACCTCACTGAATGTTTTCGGCTAGGAAGCTAAGCAAATAAATATCACTGTAGCAAACATTTTCCGTAGGTACATGATCAAGCCTGGATATTGGCTCGCTCAGGAGAAATAAATGTTCGCACCTCCTAGATATATAAGCCAATTGAAAACAGACTATATATCATTTACTCCTTTTGGTGAGAATACAAGGCGTTATAAGATGAACGTATACAGGGTGGTTCAAAATTCCACTTACAAACTTTGAGGGGAAGTAGAGAACATCAAAATCAGCCATATTCACATAGGAAAGCATGACCGAAAACGCCGCCGGAAGGTACTAACAGGGACACAAAGATACAGAAAGAACACAAGGCAGTAAAGTAGTGTAAAAAACTTTATTAGGTGTAACTGAACAGTTCAATAGCAGTTGGATACATAATATGGTTTCACATCAGGTGCTCAAAGTTACGACCATTAGCAGTGATGCATGCCTGACACCGACGACGCATTGATTGCCGTACATTTTCGAAAATACCTGGAGTTTCCAAGATATTAGCAGCGGCGATGGCGATTCTTGCCACGAGGTCCATGTCAGAGGCAACAGGTGTTTCGTACACCATGGCTTTAAGGGACCCCCCACAGAAAGAAATCGGTGCTCGATAAATCAGGTGAGCGTAGGGGGACCATGCGACGGTTCACCACATCCAATTCGCCCAGCCCCAAAGGACCTGTTCAAATACTGACGCACAGAAATGCCAAAATGGGATGGAGCCCAGTCGTGTTGGAACCACATCTGCCGACGCACGGTCATTGGAACATTGTTCAGTAAATCCGGCAGAACTTCTTCCAGAAAGGTCCGATACTTCTGGGAGTCAAGTCGGGGTGGTAACAGTATGGGTGGACTAAACAGTCAGTGACGATACCTGCCCATACATTAATGGCGAAGTGTTGTTGTGCAGTACGTGATCGCACAGCGTGTGGGTTCTCATGGGTCCACACATGAGCATTGTGGTGATTGAATACCCCTTCGCGGCTAAATGAAGCTTCATCCGTGAACAAAACACAAGTTGGAAAATCCAGCTCTACGGCCCTTTTCTTCAGAAACCACTGCGCGAATTCCACACGTCGAGGATAATCTTCAGCCATCAATAACTGGACCCGTTGCAGATGAAAGGACTCGGAGTGCAAAATGCGCAATACACTAGATCGAGATACTCCTATAGCAGAGGCAACGGCACATGTGCTTGTCTCTGAATTATTGTTCATCGCATGCAACACCTCCTCTTCCATGGAGAGATTTCACGTCGATCGTGGCCGTCCACTATCATGCCTGCGATTCCTGAATGATCCATAGTCACACAAATTCTAATGCAAATGCACAAACATTTAGTGATGCGGTACACGTCTGTTTGGGCACCTTTGGCGATACATTCGTACAGCGGCTCGTCCATTACCGTCAGCTAACCCGTAAACGAGGTGCATGTCTGCCATCTCAGCGTTCGTAAAACGATGCATGTCCTTCGTACGACGTCGAAAGCTTGAATGAGGAAAGCCCCAATTGCTCACCTTCAGCGCTGGCGAACAGCGCCACCTATCACTTTCTCGTGTGGCGTTTCTGGTCATGCTTTCCTATGTGAATGTGGTTGATTTTGATGTTTTTTACCTCCCCTCAAAGTTTGTACGTGGAATTTTGAACTACCCTGTATGTGTGTATATATATATATATATATATATATATATATATATATATATATAAGATATTTTTATTATAAAATTTATTACCAGTTACTTTATTATCAAAAATGATAACTGATATAACCATCAGTTGGATGGTTATATCAGTTGCTTTATCATTTTTGTTCTAGGTGCTTATTAGAACTTTCCAGAACCCCCTGCCTCGAGTGTATGTGTCAGTTGCTTATATCAGATAAAACATGGGGGGGGGGGAATTCAAGGATTTTAAGATATGTTGCTTCTTGTATTTCTATTAGTTGCTTTAATATCATTTTTGTTCTATGTGTTTATCGGAACTTTCGAGATCCCCCCCCCCCCATCGCGTGTGCGTGTATATGCATATACATACGAGTAGGTTTGGAATACTATACTGAGTGATGGGAAGTTGACACGCATCCACCGCGCAGAGTGAACCGTCAGCATGAGGCCATGGTTCCGTCGTTGCAGGTCGGGCTCTGATAATTTGGAAAGTTTTCAATTGACATTAGGTCCTTTAGTGTGTCTGAATAGGTCCTTCAACGCTGCTAGCTACCAGAATGTGCTGGCTCATCACCTATACACGTTCATGGCCTTTGCGCATCCTGCAACCGATGGTGTTTCAACAGAACAATGCGTCGTCCACCAGGCCGCAACCACTCAGTCGCTCACAACGTCCCCGAATTTAAATCGGATAGCATATCTCTGGGATATGCTAACCGATCGGATAGCATATCTCGTAGAATGAGACATCGGATCCATGTATCCGGAACTGGCGTGTAAACATCAGTTGTGGACATTGCTGCATCAGGCATGGCTGGAATTATCTCTGACATCTGGTGGAGTCGATGCTTCGGACAGTACAGGCTGTTATGTGTTAGAGTAGGACTCACATGCTATTAAATCGGTATCTCTAATTTGTCCATTGAGTGTGTGTGTGTGTGTGTTCATATAACTAGTATATATATATATATATATATCATCCTTTAAATAAAAAAAAAAAAAAATATATATATATATATATATATATATATATATATATATATATACGGTATATATATGCAGTATATATACGTGGGTGGTGTGAAAAGTTCTGGGCCTAATGAAAAATCAAATTTATAATTTCAAAATTATTTTTATTTTTCAAACATAATCTCCCTTAAGACTAATACATTTATTTCAGCGATACTCCAGCGCCATTATGCCGTCCCTGTAGTGGTTCTCAGTAAGATCTGCAAAATATCCCTCTAGAACCTGACATTTCTTCGAATCACCTCTTGATTCGAGGAAAAACGCTCACCAGCGATGAAGAGTTTTAGTTTTGGGAAGAGATAAAGTCAGAGTGAGCCAAATCTGGGGAACAGGGTGGATGTTCCAACAATTCATAGTGCTGATCCCTTAATTTTCCCATTGCCAAAACACTTTTGTGGGCAGGTACATTGTCCTGATAAAAGATGATTTTTTCTTCTGAAAACCGGGTCTTTTCTCACGAATTTTTTCGTCTAGTCTGGTTAAAAGACCGGAATAATATTCCCCGGTTATTGTTATACCCCTCTGAAGATAATTAATAAACAAAATGCCTTTAACATCCCAAAACACCGATGCAATGACCTTTCCTGCTGATGGAACCGACTTTGTCTTCTTTGAACAACCGGCTTCTGTCCACTGTTTTGACTGCTGTTTGGATTCGGGTGTGTAACGGTGGGTCCAAGTCTCATCCATAGTAATAAATCGACGCACAAAATCAGTTTTATTCTTGTTAAGACGCTCCAAGCACTGTTCAGAGATTTTCATGCGAGTACGGCACCCATCTTGCGCAAAGCTTTTTCATTTGCAATTCTTCATGCAAAATATATCCCACACGTTCTTTTGAAATGCCTATAGTCTTCACGCACTTTGACTCGCCAGTCATCCAATACCACATCGTGCACTTGATCAATGATTTCTGGTGTTGTTACACTTTTCTTGGACGTCCTTCACGTGGATCATCTTCAAGGCCGGTACGGCCACGTTTAAACTCGGCAGCCCATTTCTTACTTGTCGAAAACGAAGATGAGTGCCCATAAACTTTTATGAACTTCAAATGAATTTCTTCTGGCGTTAAACCTTCTTTTACAAAGAATTTTATAACCGCACGGTACTCAATTTTATCCATTTCAATCAAGAGATACAGACAGCACTTTGGCTTCCGACAGCTGCATAAAACAACCTACTTGATAGTATGACTTGCAATTTCACATGGATTCTTATGACAATATACCAAATTAAAAAAAAAATAAAATAAATCTTGCTGTCTATGGTCGGGAACTTTTCAGACCACACACGAGAGTGTGTGCGTGTGATGTTATATATAAGTATATATAACATCCTTAAAAATATATACTGTATATATATATATATATATATATACTGTATATATATATATATATATATATGTGTTAAAAATACCAAGCAATTTTAAACCTGGTTTTACTCCATTTCCCAAGTAAGCAAACAGACAAACAAGTCAAGTTTGCACCTGCAAGTGATGCAAGTCTAGCTGATCATACAGGTAGTGCAAGACCAAAGCAACTCGTAAAATTGCTTGGTATTTTTAACATATATATATATACTGTATATATATAGTATATATTTTTAAGGATGTTATATATACTTATATATAACATCACGCACATTATATATATATATATATAGATACACACACACACACTCTTGTGTGTGGTCTGAAAAGTTCCCGGACCATAGACAGCAAGATTTATTTTTATTTTTTTTTTTAATTTGGTATATTGTCATAAGAATCCATGTGAAATTGCAAGTCATGCTATCAAGTAGGTTGTTTTATGCAGCTGTCGGAAGCCAAAGTGCTGTCTGTATCTCTTGATTGAAATGGATAAAATTGAGTACCGTGCGGTTATAAAATTCTTTGTAAAAGAAGGTTTAACGCCAGAAGAAATTCATTTGAAGTTCATAAAAGTTTATGGGCACTCATCTTCGTTTTCGACAAGTAAGAAATGGGCTGCCGAGTTTAAACGTGGCCGTACCGGCCTTGAAGATGATCCACGTGAAGGACGTCCAAGAAAAGTGTAACAACACCAGAAATCATTGATCAACAGCCTTAAAAATATATACTGTATGTATGTATATATATATATATATATATATATATATATATATATGTTAAAAATACCAAGCAATTTTAAACCTGCAGACGCCCATATATATATATAAATTTATATAATTTAATGTATATATAATTAGTATACAGGTAGTCTTCGAGTTACGCGGGTTCCATTCCAATGTTTCCGTCGAAAGTTGAGGACTTTTTTAAATTCTTGTTTATAAATCATTTATTAACACCTATACATATAAATACATAAATACAAAATTAAGAAATTGGTGATAGGCTTTGCTTTGCTTGCCGACCCTGCGATGAGCATACAAAAGTAATGTGATATATGTATGTATATGCTGGGGCAAAGTTAAATTAGAGAATTTTTAATAATTTTTGGCCGGCATAAATGCGAATCGTCCTACTTCTTCCAGACTTTGCTTCATAACAAAATCTTTTACAAAACCTCGATTCAGTGGAACCATTAAGTAACAACTGAGTATATCACCCAGACAAAGGCATTAAACCACTGAACTGTAGTCTGACAGATAAGCTTAAATGCCGAAGGTTATTCATGACTTATTTTTAATGGTATTAACAGCACCAAATGAACTACTTTATAAAAAAAGATGTTTTATTAATTTGCTTATATTTTGCTGAATTTCAAATCAGCATGTTTATACGCCAGTAAGTGAAAAAACGCAATTGTAATGGACAAAAGATCAAAGTCCTAATTTAGTACCCTCTAATGTCGAAAAAAAGTTATAGCTATGTGGGAGTTGCTCTTAAGAAAACAGTCTCCCAAATTTTTGGCAAATTAATGCAACCATATTTGATCAGGTTAGAATTCTTCATAGCCATGGCTAACTCAAAAAATAATCTTTTGGATCTGTAGACTTCTAAATAGCACATTAGTTTTCTTGCCACATGGTAACAAATGTATTTTTTATGCTCTTTCAGGCAGAGATCTTCCAGTCTGCCCATAGTAGGCCAAGTCACAATCACAAGTAACTTCATACATTCCAGGGTATGCTAAAGGGAGGTCAATTTTCCAATTATACATGCCAATTATATCCTAAGGAGAGAAGATCACAGTCGCTAATTTAACACATTTTAGTTAAACATCTTTCATTTGAACTGTATGAGACTATCTAGAAGCAAACTATCACAGGTACGGTTGATCAGTGGTATCCATATCCTTCAGAGGAAAGGCTGAGCCTCAACATTAGGCACTACTAGTGGTCTTAAATACTTGACTGCTCAGTGTAAAATCACACTGCTTCTAGAAACAAGTGGCCTTTTGACCACTTTAAGCTTCCAGTAATAATTCCCATATTTTTGGACTGCAAAAGAGTGATTTTTTTCTTCTCCATTTTTTCCAACACTGCAATATCACAAGTAATGTTTATGTCAGACATTATGGAGAGGCTCAACAGTTCTTTTTGATGCAATTTTAAAATAATCATTTTGTAGATCAGCTATTAGATAGTCCACTAGGCCAAACTAAATTATGTTTTAGAAGGTTCAAGGTCATCTAGCAGATAATGTCACTATTCTGCTAGATGTGCATGGAGAGTAAAAAGGAGTTCTTCAGGAATACAGCTTAGTTAAAAAAAAAAACATTACATACATATATATATATATATACATGCTCTTCCAAATCAATTACCATATAGCTTTCCCAAGTGTGTGGCACCCCCTGGGGAGCCATGGCTTCCTCACAGGGGTGCCGCGATTACAAAATTTTCATAATTTTATTTCGATTTTCAATTCAATGTGATAGGATGCGACACCTAGCAGACCTGGTGCAAACCAGTAACTCACTTAGTAATAACTGTTTGCAGAAGCCTCTACAAATGGTTACTAGATGGCGCTCTACAATAAAGTTTCTCAATTGTTTTAGTAGTTTCTCGAACTTTCTCGGTACTTTGTGTTCGTATATAAATAGTTGTCGGTTTCGCGTGGTCTTAGTGTTGAATTAGTTTTCGGAGATTGTATCAACTGAATATTGTTGTGATTTAGTCAAGTGAAGTTTTTGAAGTATTTCTTCTTGTATGTATTTTTAAAAATGGATCGTTTTTTACTAAACAGTAATAAGCATTGTGAGAGAGAAAATAAAGAGGTCACACTGTCAAATAGTGGCAAGAGTGTGAAGAAGTGTAAATATCGAAAATATGACGAATTATTTGAACTTTGGTTTTATGTCGACAGAAGTCAATGGTGAAGGGAGGCCACAGTGTGTACTGTGTATGACAGTTTTGGTACCAGAGTGCATGTTACCAAGTAAGTTGAAACACCATTTAGAAACCAATCATCCCAGCATGGTTAGTACATCTCATGACTACTTTACCAGAAAGTTAAAAGAGTTAAATCAACAAAAAAGTAATTTTTATAAGCAGGCGTCAATACTAAGCAATGCTTTGCTAGCATCTTACAAGGTGGCACATAGAATTGCAAAATATAAGAAGCCTCATACCATCGCAGAAGAACTGATTCTACCGGCTGCTGTAGATATGGTGAACATTATGATCGGTGAGTCTGCTGGAAAAAGGCACTTTTGAAAGCAACTTTCCAACAGACTGGGAAGTTGCTTTCAAAAGCGCCTTTGTCCAATAACACCATCAGTCGCAGAATACAGCACATAGCGGAGGACCTCAATGATCAATTAATTGAAAAAATAAAAGGGAAGGAATTTGTGTTACAGCTAAATAAGGCCACTGATAATAATAATGATGCTCACTTGATTTGCTATGTACGGTTTATAGATGGTAACAACATTGTAGAAGACTTTCTCTTTTGTAAAAGTATCACTGCTGGTGCTAAGGCTCAAGACTTGTTCGAGATCCTTGATACTTTTATATCCGTAAACAATTTGAAGTGGACCAAGTGCGTTGGTGTCTGTACTGATGGTGCCCGTTCTATGTCCAGCTGTTATGGAGGATTGCAGGCACTTATTCGAAGCAAAGCCCCTGATGCACTGCGGATCCATTGCGTTATTCACATGGAAGCACTCGTGTCAAAATATCTGAGTCCTACATTGAACCAGGTCTTAGAATATGTAGTGAATGTAGTCAACTTTATAAAAATTCTGCCAATGAAGGCAAGGTTTTTCAAAAAACTATGCGAGGATATGGGATCCGAGCACATGTCTTTGTTGTACTACAGCACTTCATGATGGCTCTCTCGTGGTAATGTTTTGTCTTGTACGTTTGAACTGCGACAGGAAATTTATATTTTTCTTAAAGAGGAAGACCACAAGTATATCGAAAATTCTGTGAATGAAGATTTTTTGGTAAAACTAGCATAATTATGTGATAATTTTGAAAAGATGAATGCTCTGAATCTCTCCATGCAGGGATGCAACATGCACCTTTTAAAGTCAATTGAGAAAATTTCAGCTTTTATAAAAAAACTAAAACTATGGAAAATAAAAATGAATGAAGACAAAGGCAAAGACTGTTTCCCCTTGTTGCAACAATTTTTGACCTCCAATGAAGCTGATTTCTCTCGAGGTATGAAATCCATTTTTGAAGAACACTTATCTGATTTTAGAAATATTTTCAAAATGATAGATATCGATAAATTTGCATGCATTCAAGATCCATTTAATGCCAGTGCTCTATCTGAATTTATTGCTGCAGAAGAAGAGAATCTTATTGAGTTGTCTTGTGACAGTACGTTGAAAACAAAATTTAGAAGCATGGAATTAACTGAATTTTGGATATCAGTAAAAGATGAATATCCCTTTCTGAGCTCAGAGAATTTTAAGTCCATTTGCGACTTCTTACTTATGCGAAGCTGGATTTTCGTGGCCGCTGTGATAAAAACTAAGTATCGTGTGAAAATCAATGTGGAGAAGGAAATAAGGGTGGTTGTGTCCAGTTTGCATCAAGATTTGAGAAAATGTGCAGTGATCGACAGGCTCATCCATCCCACTAATGATAATTAGTTAAATTTGTTCACTTACTTTTTTTTTTGTGATCTTAAACATGTTTTATTTATTTTTACCTAACCCTTTAATTAAAAAAAAAATATTCGCTATTTCGCAAAGTGTACTTGTTAGAATTTAACATTGGGCGCCTTGGGAAAACCTGGATTCAGCAAGGGCACCGAGAATCGAAAATTTGGGAACCACTGCCCTAGTGGGCTAGATTAGGTGATATTGGTCATTGAGCTGAAGATCTGATGATCTTACCAAATTTGGGGCAGTTTTATGCACCCAAATTTGTTGAGGTTTGGAAAGTTTCTTAGGGCTGAGATGGATTTGAAGAATAGCTTCTCATATTTGTATTTGCCGCAGTGTAACAGTGGCCTTCTTCCAGTGTATCCTGTGGTGGGTGTCCAAAGCATGGTCAGCAAGTCCTGAGTGGCTGTAATGATAGAACTGGATGTGGTCCTTCTGTTCAGAAATTCTGATAATGGCTATCCTGCTTGTTTGGTCGTAGTGAGACATTTGCCAACTGCAAGGGACCTGATAGACACCTGAAAAGTCTAGGGAATGTGACTGGTCTTTACTGGAGTGGATGGGATGCCAATTTTTATGTGGCCTGTGGTTGTGGAAATAAAACATTGTATTTCCTTCTCATCCTCAGATCTTCAGCCCAAAGACCAAGACCACCTAATATAGCCCACTAGGTGGTGCCATTTAGGATTCTATGCCTGACTTTGGTTGCCTTTCATCAATCTCATTTTCTCAGTGTTAGTGCACGTCACTGTTTTTGTAATCCCTGATGATGGCAATGTAACCTTGCCAAAATACGGGAAAGTATGAATTAAAGCTATTATAATTAATATTTTAGTATACGTTATTTCCTGAAAAGTGAAAGTTATAAGTAACCAACATATAAGCCTGACCAGAATTTAAATTAGCTGTTACTAATAACGATGTTTAAGTAGTTGCAAGAATTCTATATCAGATTTGTGATTTTTATATTTAAGTCTTTAACATTTGTGTAACTTTTTTTATTTAACGTATTCCTTATCATGGATTTTCTCTATCTCATGTTTTTTTTTTATATTTAAATACCATTTTGATTGCATTGTTTCTTTTACTAAATGATACACAGGCATGGCTTACGTAAGGTCTTTCATGCACATCTGGCTTTGAAATAAATAATGCTTCTTCCACAATGAAACAAAACTGGAGAAATTTCTGAAATTCAGCAGACTTTTTTTTTTTCTGTTGATGTATTCTAATAAACCTCAAGACTGTTCTCAACAATGATTCTAACACCCCCCCGAACTGCCTTGCCTTTTTCTTAGGACTCCAACAGTCTCATATCTTTCATTATGAATAGTAGATAATTTCAAGTATGTGGGCATCTTGTGGAATTATAATTCCGAAGAATTTGTTTTCAACATTGATGTTGATATTTATGCTCCTAACCCACTGACTTATCACACTATCTCCTTGCCCATGGGGAATTATAGAAGGCTTATTTGTGCCTATAGTCCCAAAGAAGTCTCTACTAAGGAAGAATTACAGGAATTTTTTAGAATATAACATGAACATCAGACATATTCAAAATGTTTGGGGAAAAGTTGGAAAAAAAGTAAAATGGTAACAATGGTAAGCACCTGCAGGATTTCTAACATATTTATAAAGGATATACACAAATTCACATGAAGAAAAGAAATAAGGAATAAGAAAATTCAATTGACTCAAATTATTGCTGAATGCAATATTTCGCACTGTTCCAGAATATATGGGGAGGAGGGAGATTTGAAACTAAAAGCTTTCAGGAAGATAAAAATGAACATATGAATAAAAAGGGAATCAAAGTTGAATAGGTTTCAGAAGTGAACCATAAACTCACACATATAAGCATTATTCAAGAGAGAAACGAAAAAGTTTAAAAGCAAAAAAAAAAAAAAAAAAACCTTGGAGACTCAGGAGCAGGCAGCTCTAGAAAAAACATCGATTCAGCAAGAGAGACTAGTCATAAAGTTGTCTGCAAGGAAAGAAAAATTAGAAGTCGGTGGTTAACTCAGGAAATAAAGTAATCATGGAGAAGAAGAAAGTGTATAAAAAAGTTCCCATGGGGAAATACAAGGAAAAATGTAGGAATGTGAAGTAATGTGTAAAAGTCACTGAAGAAAAGTCATGGATAGACTGGTAAGAATATAAATGGTGAATATCGGGATTGAAAAAAATGTTTTAGAGTCTAGAAAAAGCTTAAGAAAAGAGATAATACTGTAAAAGGAATTAGAGATATACAAGTGATGTGAAAATGAAAGATATTCTACATGAGCAGAGTAACAACTTTGAAAAATTGCTGATTGAAACAAGAAATGAGAGAATTATGATGAAATATTCAAAAAAGTATGCAAATCAAAAGTACATAACCATTTACTCAGGGTAGGCCTAAAAAAAATACCTGAAGTGTGAATAAATCATTGATGGCTGGAGTACATGTAATTTGACCAGAAATGCTCAGATAGAAAGAAATCAAAAATTTCACAAGGGCTGTACCTGTATAATTCAGATGATCTGGTTAGAAGGTCAAATTCCAGATGATTGGAATAGAGCTCTCACAGTACCCATCTATAAAAAAAGAGAAATAAAACATTGTAAGTCAGAGAGGAATGTCCCCACTGAGTGTTCTTCTAGGTGAGATTGCTATTCTTATAGTTGAAAGAAAAGACTAAAGAAAACAGTATAGGAAAGAAGCTTAAGAACATGCTGGTTCAGGAAAAAATAGAGATCATCTTAAAGTGAAACTCCAATCTTGACTAATGCAAGAGAAATCATGGGAATATAAAAGAGATCTATAGTTAAGTATATGACATCGTGCCAAGAGAAAGCTGTTCAAATACTACCATTATATGATGTAAACAGAATATAATATTGAGCAATATATTGCTCTATATTTCAGTTGTAGTCAGCAGTTAGAATGGAAAAAATACAGGAAGATAGTTTCGTGGAAAATCAGGTACAAAATTTATATGAATCACATTATGAAGAAGCATTATGCCTGATATCAAACTCAGCACTAGTGTTATACTAGAGCAAACAATACATTACTACTAAATAAATCTAATACAAGTTTGCAGATTTGTTAACTAAACTGAATAACTGTCAGAGCAAATGTGGTATGAAAATCTGCAATAAGCAGACTGACTATGAAAAGAGGAGCTGAAAACAACTTAATCCTGAACTGGAAATTTACAGAACAAGTAAAACATTCCTGCTATTTATGCACAGTTTTTAGCATAGATAGTAAATTAAATATGGCAACAGACAGCAGAATAATATGAAATAAGAAAGAAACTCACCGAAATACTAAAACAGCTATATGCAAGATAGTCTACAAACCAATTTTAACTTTTAGATCTGAGGGATTAGAAATAAAGTGCTCAAAGACTGGACATCACATATACAAGAATTCTTAAAAAATTAGGCAAGTGAACAGATAGCATCAATGGTAGAATATTAAAAATGAAGATATTAGGAAGGAACTTAACATTATCAGCATTCAGGAATGTGAGCGGAAATAATCGTAGATTGTATGGTTGCTTAAATGGAATGAGAAAGGTTAACAAACCAGGTATTTGATGCAAGGAAAAAGACCTAGAAGACAAAGATCTAGGTGGATTGATGAAGTTAGAGGTGCATTAGAAAATCAAAATATAAAACCTTATATTAATGGAGTCTTGAGAGATTAAAAAATTTGGAAGAAAACTGTTGATAGGAAATAAATAATTAGACTTTTCATGTGAAGTAAGTGCTGGTTCATTTCTTTTAAATCTGTATATAAAATAAAGGATACACATAAATTTAGCCAAAAAATGCCTCAATAATCTGGAATGCAAAATGATATTTTTGAAACATAATGTAAGTGAAATGGACAGTTTTCAAAGTATAACAAGAAAATTTGGTTTTCTTGCTAGCTAGTCAAATTCCTGATATGTCTCTCAAGTAGAACTAAGTTCACAGTTTAAGTCAGGGGGTCACTAAACTTCTTTGACCGTTGACCCCCTTCAAGAGTTTCTTGACTTTTTATTGACCCCTCTTTTTTACTATTAGGTAATTATAATAGGACAAGCAAAAAAAGACACTTATGTGAGTTTTTAGATTATAGTTACAGTGTTTATTGTATGTATAATATAGTATATATTATTATATTGGCTTAAAGTCAAAGGGATACGTTTCTGTTTTTGACGTCCTTCTTAACATTACATATTTGATAGGAGGGATAAATAATATATAAAATTTAATTTAGATAACAAAATAACAATAATACAATCTCCCTTATATATATGAAAATAAGACTTTTATTAACTTAGTATACAATTTACTAACATTGTCAATGTGAAGGGTGTGCTTCGTGACTCTTGACAAGATTAGCAATGTTGGCTTTCTTAATGAAGCAATAAACCCAAGTTTCAAATATTCTAACGAATATTGTCTACATTTTTTTTTAGAATCTGAAGCTGCCATTGTGGTTACAGAGGTTGTAACAAAATAATTAAAATTGAAGTTCAGTAAGCAAAAGTAATAAGTCTAAATAATATACCTACTCAAGTATTTCTATAGGATGTACAAAACTACCAGCCCTACTCAACTCTTCAACATAGAGAAGTTTGGTTTGTGAATGAATAATGATTGAATTATAATATGCATGTTGATGAATTTTAGAATATTAATGCTCACTTGTATGTCGATGCACAAAAATGAGACTGGGATCGAATACGTGTAAGTATAAGTAAATAAGCAACCGAGCACGTGTTGCAATCTCGCTCCCACCGCGCTGGAACTACCGACATCCATTTATTGGTAAATACATCATTTTGGCCTACTTGATTGGCCTCCGTAACTATTTTCATGACCTTGCTCCATCTTATAGGTCTTATTCATGTCACTGTTCCCACGATTCACTCTTAATTGCATTGTCATTCAGGATGGAAGTAATCCAAATTAACTGAATTAAATATTATCTATACAATGATGTCTTATATTTTTCTATTGACTCCTAACAATGTTATATTGACCCCTGGGGGGTCGATATCGACCACTTTGGCAACCACTGGTTTAGGTGATGTGTGAAAGTCACAACAGAAATGGAGGTGCAGATTAGTCAATGTATGATTTATTTGATAGGCATCTGCTAAATGTCAATATTTAGTATTTTGGCTATATCGAAGGATCAGCTACTCTACCCAACAACAAAAACTAACAAAGGTTTTATGTATGAATGCAGAATGAGAACATAAGGTAGGATATAATTTAATTTTTATCTAAAAATATATATACAAAGCATTTCACTGTCCAACACCAGGCTTTACTGATAAATAAAGTTTTCCTTTAATAGTCTGCTGTTCTGGATTAATCCTCTTCAGCATCTGAGCAATGGTTGTAACTAACTGTTCACTGGTCATACCAGTTTTTTTACTTTTAAATTTCTGAAGTAATTCAGTAGTTGTCATAGGCTTTCGCATTAAATACCGTCGTATGGCATCTTCATTAACACCTTCTCCATAGCTTAAAAAAATAATGAAATAATGAAATGAAATTTCATAACATTAGCATGAACATCTTTAACAATATTATATCGAAAAGTAAGTTTTAATGAATATATATACAACTACAGCTAGTAAAATAATATCCCCAGTTAATGTTTTGTAATATTATAGTCAGTTAATATGAATTATGTTAATTGTTGGAATTGTGTTCAATACTTATTGTTTAATACACTAAATAATAAGCATGTGAAAAAGAAATGTTTTTTTTTTTTTCTTTTCATCTTCCCCTCAATGAGAGTATCAATGAGGAGAGATAACTCCCTCTAGGGACCTCATCCCAGAAACCATATATAACCTTGTGTGACTTCAGGCCTTCAAAATAGAAGGGTAGTGATCTCACACTAGACAATAAAAATCACCTACTACTAATTTCTACAAAGGATCCAAATCCCAATCCTACGCATAGAAAAACAGAGATGATATCCACCCAATTTAGAGGTCATTTGGTTTACATACTGGTGTTAAACATATCCAGAAGCAAATACAAAATCATATACAAGATGTCAGGCTTCATACTCAAACACATGCAGCAATAAGTTTGCTGCCTTACGGCCTTGGGATGACAGGATATATTTTTCAGAGAAAGAAGAGCACACAAATCTGAAAGCACACACCCTAACTCAACATCACCAGAGTTAAAGATCGGTACTATCAACATAAGAAGCCTGAATGGCAAAGAAATGGAGCTAGCTGAAGAATTAGATAAGTACCAGATCGACATAATAGGGATGACTGAAACAAAAAAGACAAAAACTGGTGAGATCTTTCTGAGCAATAAACACAAAATGTTATACTCAGGAAATGTCAATTAAGGAAAAGAAGGAGTAGCCATAGTATTCAACACAAAATACAAGGCTAATCTTCTTGAATGGCAGGCAGTCTCAAGTAGAGTGATATGGGCAAATATCAGAATGGGGAATTGGACAATGAGACTTATTTGTGCCTATGGTCCCACAGAAGGTTCTACTAAGGTAGAAGTGGAAGAATTTTTTGATGCTTTAGAAAAAGCAACTGATACAATGAAAAAAGGAAAGTTGGTCCTTGTTGGAAGTCTAAATAGCGGACTAGGAAATGACTGTCAGACATACAAAAATATTTTGGGAAAATTTGGAGAAAAGAGCAAAGCTAATAATAATGGCAAATATCTGTTGGATTTCTGCTCAGGACATGGACTGGTTATTACTAACACCATGTTCCAACATAAAAATGTGCACAAATTCACACTGAGAGAAGAGGGTAGGAATAAGAAAAGTCTCATTAACTATGTTATTGTTGATAGTGATGTTTTCTCCGTGGTGCAGGACACCAGAGTGTACAGAGGATTTGAAATTGGAAGCGATTACTATTTAGTCTTGAGCAGGATAAAATTGAATTTCATATTGAAAAGAATAACATGTAAGAAAGTTTTAAAGCGAATAAAAGTTGAGTAGCTCTCAGATGTGAACTATAGACTAAAATACACAAAGATTATTGAAGAAAAAATGAAAGAGTTTGAGACCAGGAACCAAACTTTGGAGATTCAGTGGCAAGCCTTGAAGAAAAGATATCCTTGAAGTATGGAGTAATTACTTCGAAAAATTGCTAAATGAAACAAGCAGTGATAGCATAGTGGTAGAAGTAGCCATCAAGGGCTTGAAATGTGGAAAGGCAGCTGGAGTAGATGATATTCGACCAGAAATACCGAAATATGGTGGTATAAAAGTCTTACAGTGGCTGCACTGCATAGTTCAGAAAGCCTGGACAGAGGGACGAATTCCCGATGATTGGAGTAGAGCTCTAATAGTACCCATATATAAAAAGGGAAATAAAACTGAATGTGAGAATTACAGAAGTATTTCCCTACCGAGTGTTCCTGGCAAGATCTATGCAAGTATACTTGAGAAACGGTTGAGAAGAATTGTGGAAGAAAAGCTTGGTGAAGAACAAGCTGGATTCAGGCCAAATAGAGGCTGTCAGGATCAGATCTTCACTTTATGACAAATAGTTGAAAAAGCATGGGAATATAACAAAGATCTGTATTTAAGTTTTGTCGATCTGGAAAAGGCATATGACAAGGTGCCAAGAGAGAAGCTATTCAATACGTTACAGTTATATGGTGTCAATGGGGCATTATATCAATCAATACTTTGTCTTTATTCGAGTTGTAAGTCAGCAGTTGGAATTGAAGGAAGGAAGTACAGGAAGATGGTTTAATGTTAAATCTGGTGTGAGACAAGGATGTACATTATCCCCTCTGTTATTCATTATCTATATGGATCATATTATGAAGGAATGTGGTATATTAAACCTGATATCAAAATTGGAGATGTTAATGTCAGCTCTTTGCTTTATGCGGATGATGTTATACTTCTAAATAAATCCGCTACAAGTCTGCAAGATTCTCTGACTAAATTGAATAGCTGTTGTAATAGATATGGTATGAAGGTCAGCATTAAAAAGACAAAGACAATAAAAATAGGTAGAATTGTTGAAAATGTCAACTGCGTTGTGAACAGGGAACCTGTGGAACAAACATTTCAGCTATTTAGTCACGATTTTTAGTGAATATGGTAAATTAAATATGGAAATAGACACAGAGTAGGCAGTCAATGGAATAAATTCAAATGGAATAAGAGAGAAATTAGTCAGAACACTAAATTAGCTGTATACAAGACAGTGTTCAAACTAGTTTTAACATATGGGTCTGAGAGCTGGGTCAGAAGTAAAACACTTGACCAAAGACTAGAGACCGCAGATATGAGAGTCCTGAGAAAGATTAGAGGCGTGAACAGGTGGCATCAATGGTAATATCATATTAAAAACGAGGATATTAGGAAAGAACTTGACATTGTCAGCATACAGGAATGCGTTACCAGAGCTAATCTCAGATGGTATGGTCACTTAAACAGAATGGGCGAGGAAAGATTAGCAAAACAAGTGTTCTCTGCCAGGTTGGTAGGAAAACAACCCAGAGAAACACCAAGATATAGGTGGATTGATAGGGTACAAAGTGCCTTAGACGATAGAAATATAAGATCTGATAATGTTGGAGTCTTGACAAGTAACAGACTGATTTGGAGGAAAATTGTAGATAGGAAATTAGTAATGATGTAAATCTTTTTTCATGTTGTACTATCATATCCTGTACACCCCTTGAGGGTACATGTCAGGAATTTGATGATGATGACGATGAAGAAAGAAAGAAGTGTGAAGATATGAAAAGCTATCAGAGAAAGTTATAACAGATATGAGGATATATGCAAGACAGATCAAGTATGTTGAAGTAAAAGTTTCCTTACTTGAAAACATGAACTTCTGTTTTGGTGAATGTAATGAATGGTCAAGAAACTTGTACACAAGTCACAAACAAATATTATCATCTTTGTCCCATTACTTTGTTTTGTAAGAGTCAATTTAGTACAAAAGTCCTGAACACTTGTTCTGGATTAATTTAGGAATATAACATCATCTGCATTAATAGCAAAATTTGAGATGAATATCATGATTTTCATATCTGGATTAATACCACTTATTTTCATAATGAGTTATATATTTGATGAATAACAGTGAGATAGTATACACCTTTATCTTGTAGTATATTTTACAAACCATATATCTGTATGTATCTCTTTCAATTTTAACTACTTACAACTTAAACTGTCTCATTTATATCACTTAAATGGATCTGAGGTGATTTCAGTTTAAGACATGACTGTTTCCAGCTGGTGACAGTGATTATGCTGTACTGACTTGGTAAGTTGCTAAGTTTATGGACATTCCGTTCAGAAGTTATAAGCTGAACTACAAACAGAAAATTATGACCAACAGGTATTGGTTGCTAGCTGGGGAGGATATCAGCAATGCATGGAAAGCATCTAAAAAATACTTAAATAATGGAATATTATTATTAACATCTGTCCTCCATGAAGTCAGAGATTCATTATGGGAAGTACACATTACCACATACAGAGCTTATCCAACCATGCTTTAGACTGATTCAATGCATCTACATTCACGACACACTCATGCAATGCATTCCATTCACCAACCACTTTACATGTAAAGAACCTGCTCCTCACTCCCCTCCTCAAATCCCTTTGATAGAGGTTTCATGGTCTGCCTCTTGTTCTATCCCCCTCTCCAATTCTATGAAAAATTTCTTCCATGTTAACCTGATAACAACCCCTGATGTCTCAATCATATTCTCCTCACAGTTCTCTTATTCATGAGGCTTTGTAATTTGCATTCTCTCAATCTGTATTCATATTCTACATTCCAAAAACCACTGACCATCTTTGTGAATCTTCTCTGGACCCTTTCTAACATATCCTTGTTACCATGAAAACCTGGTGACCAAATCTGTGCACAATAATTCATGAGGCCTGATCAAGGCCTTATACAATGATATCATAACCTCTTTATTTCTATACTTCAGGATCCTCTGCATCATTGCCATTATCTGATGTGACATCATCACAACTTGTGCAATGTGGCCCCTGAATTTCAGGTCCTTGTCCACCACCACCACTCCCAGATCACTTCTCTACCTCCTTTAAAGTTTCCCCACCAAGTGTATATTTTACATCCCATCACTCCTTACCAAATTTCAAAACCTTATACTTTGCAACATTGGAGTGACAGTTACGTTTGCATGTTCATTCATGCAATCTATTCAAGTCTTCTTGTAAGGCCATAACATCTGCTTGACTCTGCATTACTTTCCCCAATTTTGCATCATCTGCAAACAGCTGCAATCACCAGTCAAATCCATCCCAAAATCATTAATATACAAATTGAACAATGGTCCTAAAACTGACCCTTGCGGTACACCACTAGTGACCTTCTTCTGGAATACTGCATCCCCATATAATACTTTCTCATACCTATCTGACAGCCAGTCATCGATCCAACTCAGAAGTCTGTTATCCAATCCCATCCATTTAAATTATTTAACAGCTTGTCATGTGGCAGTTTATCAAAAGCTTTTGCAAAATGTAAGTAAGTATACCAAGGTATATGCTCCCTTGTTCAAGACATTTGTCACCTTGTTACAGTGCAAAAGTTAGTAAAACATGCTCTCCCTTTAACAAACCCATGCTGACAACCACAGAGAATACTGCTGTTATCAACCCATTTCTATATCCTAGTTCGCGCCAATCTCTTAGTACCTTCACCATAACTCCAGATATACAGATTGGTCAATAATTTGTAGCCACAGCCTTTCACCACCTTTATACAGTGAACAATTTTACCTTCTTTCCACTCTCTTGAAACATGTGCTGTTATAAGACTTTTATTAAATAGGCATGCCAATGCTACTGCCAATTCCCTGGAACATTTCCTTAAGACGAATGGTGATATATCATCAAATTCTATCATCTTATTGACATCAAGTTTTAATTTATTTTCTCACATACCTCCTGCTCACTCACAATTAAACCATCCTCTCCTATGTCCTCTACACTTGAATTTCTCCTGATTTCATCCCAATGAGGTTGAAATACCATTCTAAATTGATCACTGAATACCTCCACAGCTCAGTCAGTATAGCCAAAGCCCTTTGGTTGGAAAGACCTGGGTTCGATTCCTGTCCACTTTTATCTGGTTTCTTTCGACTAAAGGAGAGTTAACGTCTCATATGGAGGTAGAGGGGTTTTTTCACCCAGATTTTTCATCCCTATGAACAGGCAATCTGGCCAGTAAATACACATGGATCTACAGTCAAAAAATACATACTTAATTCCTCACTAGGGTTCAACCAGTTGTAAGGGGCAGTCAAGGAATGGAGGAACTCCATATGAATAAATAAAAATTGAATACCTCAACAATGTCTTCTGTAGAAGTCACGATTCTACCACTTTCATCCATTAACATCATCTTACCATAATCATTCTTCCTTCTACTTGCCACATATCTAAAATCTCTCTTTGCTTGATTTGCTAATTTCTGTTCATACTGTACTTGTTGTCCTTAGTTAGTCACTCTCCTGGCTTACTCTTTATACTCTTCATGTAACTGATTACAATTATTCATCTTGAACTGCTTCTAAAGTGCCTTCTTCTTCCAGATTTCATGCTTAATTTCCTTATTCATCAGTTTTACACCTACTTTATTCAGTCTTCAGACCTTCAGAATACATTCACACATTGATAATGTTAAGTATTTCTTTGTCAATTCCCAAGCAGTGTTTATTTCCTGTTTGCTCAACTCCTCATTAAATGCTATAGCTATAAACTATCTTCTGAGCTTGTCATAATCCTTGTATGAAAGAAGTGCGAGTATAAAAAGAAAATGGCTCTTCAAGCTAAAGACAATCCAAAAAATTTCTTTTTTTTGTTGTGCAGCAAGTAAAAAAGAATGAATGCAAAAGAATAACTAATGAATGGAGATATGTAGGTGACAGATGCAGAAAGAATTCTTGGGAGAAGGTACCATAGCTGTTGCATTACACAAACTGAATAAGAATTTGGAAATAGGGACTGAGTCCGTGTGGTTAGCCTATTAGCTGACTGGCCTGGAGAAGGAGTGTCCTAGGTTCGATTCCCGTCGGTGACGTGAGGAGCTGAAGGATCTTCCTCAGCCATAGCCAAGTTAGCCGGTCTTGGGCATGGACAGTATGGTTTTTTCCCCAGTTTATTTTGGGGTTTTTCATCCCGTAAAGCAAGCAAACCGGCCTTGAGAACTCGACACTATGGACAAAGGATACACCGGGGCATAGGGCTGACCAACTTATCCTGTGAACAGTTTGAGGTCCGATGATTAATAATAAAACCCTTGACACCACAAAGTAAAAGAGGCAAAAGGAAGACGAGATGAGAGATAGGGACTGATGGAACATCAGCACAGATGCTAAAAGTATTCAGCTGAACTGTCTGTTCCTTTGAGCAGGCAATATAATTTGCTATTCAGAATAGGGATGATTCCACAGAAGTGTGCAAAGATTGAAGTACCGTATTTTCCAGTGTATAAGATGCACTTTTTTACCTTAAAAATTCATCTTAAAAATGGGGTGCATCTTATATAATGAAGGTAAAGATTGTTTCCTCTTTTCAAAGTCATACGCACTCCCTTTTATGTTCCAAGATCTTTGTAGGCGGTTAATGGTGCAATCAAATTGATGCGTGACCTTCACGTGACTTCTAGTACGTCATTGGCTAAGAACGGGGAGCCCCTATTCAAGTTTCATAATATCTTATCTGAGTATCTAACTATTTCTATCATTATCTCTGAAGTAGTGGTAAAGACTTTCGAAAAGTTGGCAAGAGGATGAACATTACAGACACAAAGTGACACAGAACCTATAATTAGCAATAACAGCATAAGTCTATTTACTAAGGGAAGAGTATGTTTAAACAACTTAGCTTTTTTAATAATGTTACCAGTGAGTTAGATAAGGGAATGGGTAAATGGTACTTTTGGTCTTTGCTAAGGTTTTTGACAGGATACAGCATGGAAGACTTCTGAACATAAATTGGAGAATATGGGATTGGATAATAAAATATTAGGTGTGGATAAGAGGATTGATGAGTGATAATTATCAAAATGTGGTGTGTGGAGAGGGGGAGAGGAAATCTTCAAGATTTAAGGTGACTAACAGGGTACCAATATGGATGAGTCCTTGATCCACTGTTACTTAATCTTTACATTAATGACTGTGACATACACCAATTTGCTGATGATGCAAAGACAAGCAAGATAATCAGAAAATGTAGCTGATATGTAGTACCTGCAAAATAATTTTAATTTGTTGGAATTGTGGACATGTGAAAGTGGTTGTGTTAGAAAAATTATGCACTTTGGTGTAATGAGATATTCATTGTCATATTATATTGGCATGATTATGTCAGAAGAAAATGTACAGGCTAGGAATCTCGAAGTTTTAATAGATAGGAAATCAGAGTTCAACAGTCACATAGCAAAGACTGCAAATACAACTCAGAAGGTAATTTCAACATTGAAATAAACCTTATGCATGGATAAGGAAGTCATTTCGCTTCTTGATACAACCTCACTAGGATTGCTACACACACAGGTCTGGTTTTCATAGTGAAGCTAATACAGTAGAGCAAGAGAGAGCAAAGGACATTGATAAAGATGACATCAGGATTGTGGAGTAGATTATTAAGGCAGACTGTGGACTAAAGACATTAGCAAATGGCAGTGATATGATAGAAACATACAAACTTCTGAGAGAGAATTTTTCATTTTATGGAAGGTGGGAAGAAGACCTCCATGGATACTGACTGACAGAAGCTGAGTTTTTACTCAGATGCAGAAACTTGGTTTTAATAGCTTTCAGTAAGATCTCCATAAGTACACCCACCTATACAATAATCTCTGCTTATGACTGTTACACTAGCAAGATATTCTACAACACTTAATAAGAAATAAAGTACTGTTGTAGGATATCTTGTTAGTGCAACAGTCATAAGTAGAGATTATTGTTAAGGCACCTCTAAATATATACATTTATATACCCTACATAGAAAAACAATCTAGAGGGAAGTTATTATCTGTGACTTATGAGGTCACATAACGAGATCAATTCTTACGGGTCCTCTATGTGGAAATGTTTATTCAGGAAGTCTGAATTCGATGGGTTGACAAAATAATGGAGGATTATCATGCTGAAAGAAGTATCTATCTTTGCAGTATCCAACGATGGATTGCATGACTGTTTGGTATGTTTTGAGTGTCTGTTACTGTGGCCTCTAAAAAGAAGATTGACTTAATCATGAAATCCACAGTTAGGACACATCACATGTTCTTCAATTTGGTACTGTCATGCTCTTGTTTAATAACTGCATTAGTGCCTTTACAAAAAAACTCAAAAGATAGACTCAGAGAAGAGAATATGCTCAAGAGATGCAATGTTATATCTATCAGCAATACCATCTCAAATGCAAATGACCTCTGCACAAACTGAATCTTGTGGGGCCTAAAATGCAGTTTATGATTGACTTGACAGATTTATGTCAATATATATATATATATATATATTATATATATATATATATATATAAATACACACACACATATACACAGAGAGAGAGAGAAAAAAAATCCTTATCCTACCCAATTAACATTTAGCATGTTTCTGTATCTGTTAGTGAAAACACTCATGAAAGAGACACACACACACACACACACACACACACACACACACACACACACACACACACACACACACACACAACAAATTTTGTTAGAGGAATCACTGATCATGACATACATACTGAATCAAGACCTAAAAGACATTTTCTTGAGCAATGTCAAGAATGATGGTACAGTTATTTATTACTTTTCCTATAAACTAGGAATTTTGCCAACTTCGTAACCAGCTCATAGCTATAACATTAATGCACATGTTTAATATTTTGATTTAACATTTGTAACACTGAAGATAGCCAAGAAACCTGAAAGATTTTTTAAAGCAGAAAAACAAACACTACATACATTCAAAAACTGAATTAAGAGATCACAAGAAATATTGCAAAATTTACTCTATCAACAGTTAACTTAAGCGTGCGCGCGCGCACACGCACGCACACGCACACACACACACACACACACACCTCAAACTCAAGGAGCCACACAAGTGTGTATGCCTCATGTTGGATTCAAACTTGCAATAATTTATGTCATGGAACTATATACTACACAGCAAATAAATGTTAGTTTTTACTAACTGAGAAGAGCTGGGCAATATTTACTTTTAAAAAGCAAATTCAAAAAAACCACAGAAATCTAGTGATCAGCCAAACAGAACTAGAAAAAACTGGATTACTTACAATGTTTGGAATATTTTGCATAGAATCACATATAACACAGTGTCAAGAATAATTTCTATAATAACAAACGAAAGCAGTCATAAGGTAATGTAGTAGGCACTCTGCCTCCCCCCTCCCTCCCCCCCAAAAAAATTTTCTAATAAAGTAATCAGTTGAGGAGGAAAATCAATGCTGCCCATTTTTTATTTTTTAATTAACAAAGACGAATTAGCAAATTTAGACACAGGCCTGAATTTTGCAATATTTCATAGGAATATTAATAGTTTAGCCTTTACTTACCAAATCATGATAAACCTTTTCAAGCTACTTTGGTAATATACTTGAAAACATATCCCCTTAGAAGAGGCCTTTCAAATGAATGTCTTAGAATGTGCTACAAAGTTAACAACCATTTTTAAGTTTATTAGATACTGAAGGTTAGGAAAAAAAAAAGAATACCTTATGATGCAAAATAACACACACACACACACACATATGAATGTGTACATATATATAGGGGGAAGGGATCTGAGAAGCTGTGATAATCACCATGAAGGTAGAACCATGTAACTTTATAATGTAGTTTTCTTTTTATATAATGTAATCTGCATTAATACCATTTTCATTCTAGGTGTTTATCAGAACTTTTCAGTCCCATCTCCATAATTTTTTTTTTTTTTTAATGTTGGGCCCATATACAGAAGGTTGGCTGGTCAACCTATAGTACGTTAGTACCATATATGGATGATGGGTTGTGAAAGTAGAAACTTGTTTACATTTGATTTGAATGCCTGTATATTGTATTCCTTCGGAAATATGTCGGGGGGAATACTGTTCCACAGTACTGCAGTAGCAGGGATGAATGAGGAGAAGAAACTTGTTCTGTGGGTTTTGAGGTGTACTGTAAAAGGATGTTGGGCGGCAGCTGTACGTATTCCAATGGGCTTGGTACAGGATGGGGGAATTATTGATGCTGTTTCAGATGAACCTTTCCTGTGAAAGTATTTATAGAATATACAGATTGCAGAGACCAAGGCATCTATGTGAAAGTGGGAGGGAGCGAGTTGGTGAGGGATGGATCATTTATTAGTCTAATTACTCTCCTCTGTATTGAGTCAAGCATTTTGAGGGAAACTTTTGGAGCCCCACCCCAGATGTGAGAGCAGTATTCGAGAGCCGGGCAGATTTGTGACTTGTATAGTGTTAACAGCTGTTTAGAGGTGAAGTAGTGTCTTGAGCAAAAGAGAAAACCTAGTTTTTTGGAAGCTGAGGATGCAATGGTTGTGATGTGTTTATGCCAGGAGAGGCTTGATGTCAAGGTAATTCCAAGAAGAGAAATTTCGTCTTGTCTGTGAATTTGAGTGTTATCGAAAACAATGCTGGGAGAAAATGGTTCTCCATAGTATACATTCATTTAATGTTAATCACACAAATAACATACGAGAAGATGTAGAGCTATTAAATCTATCTTTAAATCTATTATTTAGATATGAAGAAAATCCCAAAATATACAAGAGTAGCAATAATTTAAAATTTAAATTCTGAATACTTAGTTTCAGATTTTAAAAAAATTAAATAGTTACCAAATCGCTGTTTGTAATGCTCCAGACTGGTCTGGTTTGGATCTCTTGCTTGATGGAAGAGAAGCATCAGTTAATTTTCTTTTGTGACTGCTCTTTCCTGCATTAAAACAGACATCAAGATTATATTTAATAAGAGTTGGAATCATGTCACATGCTTTAAATGTCATAATATTTATACCTGCCCTTTCAAAAATGGTCATACAGTTTATGTCGATCAAATGCATACTATTATGAATATAATATACATCAGAATTAAACAAATGGAAAAACAAAATAAAAATGAAAAAAAAGTAGTCATGTTTCTCAGGCATGAAGTTTAAGGATGTTAGCAAGGTTAACATCCTTAATCTTAGATGTTTGCAATTTCATCACCTGGTGTGAGACCACTGCCTGCTAACTGGATCTTTGGAGCAGGATTTTGTAACAAAAAGAAAAAAAAATACAAAAAATGTATCAAAATAAAATAAATAAATATATATATCTCATTATCCCACCCATACAGGTTTACAACCTTTCATTGGTGGGAATCATTTACACAAGAAGATGTGATGAATTCCCAGAATGGCCTGCTATCACATGTGTGATAGGCAGAACCATGTGACTGTGCATATTTGAACATGTCTGTGCTATTACCTTGAGTCATACCAAAACAAAAGCTAGTAGCTGACAAGCTGTGGTAGAGTTTGTATATGTCTGTTGCTTTCAGCAACAAAAAGAGTCAATGGAATTTAGAATAACACATTAATTTCAAGTTTTATGCAAAGGTAGCAAAAGTTCAAGTGAAACTCTAGGAATGTTAATGTGGATGACGCCATGAAAAAGTCTAGTTTATTTGAGTAGCATATGAGGTTTAGAGAGGGAATTGGAAGGCATTAGAGATGACAAAATAACTAGGTGACCACAAACTTGCTGAACACGTGAAATTGTGGAAAGAGGACAACAATCAGGTCAGTCCGATAGACAATTTAGTATGGGTTAATGGCAGAACAGCACGGAAGATTCTAATGGATCTGAAAAAAAATTTCTGCAAAGATGGTTCTGCAAATTCCAATTATAATTTTGATTTGATTTCCACAATTGGCCATTCTTGATATCAGGTCATTCCAAAAGTAATGTCATTTTTAGCATTAAGATATGAAGGGATATCAAAGATAAATCACTTGCTAATTTAATCAAGTATATATTCTCCATTTGAATCAATAACACTCTTACAATGTTGTGAAAGCTTCATAAAGGCCATTTCTATAGAATTCAGCAAGTTTAGAGGCAAAGAAGTCGTATAGGCTCAATTTCAGTGCTTCTAATATATCGTATTGTGTTTCATTAATAAAATGTTGCAAACTTTGAAATAAGTGGTAATCTGAAGGTGTAAGATCAGGAGAATACAGAGGATGTGGAAGCTTTTCCACATCCTCTGTGGAAGTTCCTCAATCTTGGTACAGGTGATTCATGCACTATGAGGGTGTGCATTATCATGGTGAAAAACAACACTTTTTCAATTGACCAGAAAACACCTCTTTTCTTTCAGTTTTTCATTCAGTTGATCAAGCTGTCCACAGTATAGTTCAGCTGTGATTGTTTGGTTTTGTGGCAAGAGTTCAAAGTGTAAAATTAGCTACAGTCATATCCCACAAAATGCTTAACAAAACCTTCTGAGGGTGAAGGTCTTGTTTTGGCTGAGGTTTAGCCTGTTCCCCCTAAATGAACCCACTGCCTTTGGTGCTTAACATTAATGCTCTTCCATTCTTATCCACTTTTCATCACTGTTGACTACACAACTCAAAACTGGAGATTGATCCTCTCGAGAATGAAGAGCAGTGCAGAGCTAAAGAGCTCTCTTTTATCGTTGTTCATCAGTTCGCGAGGAACCCATTTGACAAGCTTAGACACTATTCCAAGTTCTTGAAAATGGCAATGGATGGTCGTTGACAATGAATTCAGTTGCACTGACATTTCTTGTAATAGCAGCTTTCAGCATATCATTAAAGAAAGAGACAGGGCACCCAGAGTGATGGGAGCCTTTCAAGCTAAAGTCCCCTTGTCGAAATTTTTGGAACTATTGCTAGCACTTTTGCACATTCTAAACATTATCGCCATACACTTTTTATTTTATTTTATTTTTTTTTAAAATTTATTTACAGTGATAGCAGCATTGTTGACTTTTTTGAACTCATAAAGTATGATGTGACTAATGTGCTCTTCACTGACTGCCACAATAATAAAAGGTTATTTATTATTGTGGAATTCCTTAGAACTAGGCTACCTAGCTTAGCAATACTTATAAGCTTTAAAAATTCATGTTTAGATACATTGGAACAAGTACAGGATAAAAACGACATTACTTTTGGGATGACCTGATAATTTTTACTGGTGTTGTAGTCTACTGTATATATATAACTATTGTAGTCTTCTGTGGAAGATAGTGTGGAGGGGCAGGGATTTTTTGGGAACATTTAGTGTTTTATCTATCTTATGGGGATTATAGCCATTGGTCAGGAAGGTGTGACACAGGCGAGAAAGTTCAGCAGTGAGAGCAATGTCATTGGAACAAATTGCTCTCGCTCTATGGGTTAGTGTTTTTAAGATACCATATTGTTGAGAAGGGTGATGGTGTGATTGTTTGTGTAAATATGTCCTTGTACGTGTGGGTTTCTATAAACCTAGAATGATAAGGAAACCTTCTGGAAGACGTGTGATTAATGTGTCCAGGCAGGGCAGACAGTCATTGGCTTCTAATTCCACTGTAAAGTAGATTTTAGGGTGCTGGCTATTTAGATGCACTAAAAATGTATTCGGTGTGTCTGGGCCATGTGGCCATAGCAAACACATTATCAACATAGCATTGCCAGAGACTAGGTTTGAGAGTGGCTGTGTTGATAGCTAGCTTTTCCAGATGTTCTATGTAGAAGTTGGCTAAGGGGGGTATCCCATGGCTGTCCCATCTAATTGTTTGTATATTTTCCCTTTCTGTGTAAAATAACTTGCCTGTACTGTGAATTTAAATAACTGAAATATATCACGGGGAAATTGTGAATTTAGTAAGTTAAGGGTTTCGGTTAATGGTACATTTGTGAATAATGAGGTGATATCAAAACTCACCATTAAGTCTGAACATTTCTAAAGGTGTGGTTTTCTAAAATACTTTTTAGGTAGTCAGATTTTTTAACAAAAGAGGGAAAATTGTTAGCGCAAGTGTTAGTAGCTTGGCTAAATGTTTAACAAGTTTATATGTGGGACTGTTTATGCTATCTACAATAGGGCATAAAGGTGTACCTTGTTTGTGAATTTTTGGAGCTCCATATATCCTGGGTGTTTTAACGTGGAAGGTTGAGTTTGTTGACTGTTTCTTTAGGCCTCAATAATTTGCACTATTTCAAATAATTTCAATTTTCCAAGTTGAAAAAACTTCCATCATCTAAAGGTTGAGAGATTCTCATCCCATCTTTCATGTTAGAATCATTGCTTATCACAGCCAAATTGTAACTTGGCTTTTAGAAACCTTCTTACTGCTTATGATAAGGCAGTTAATACTATCTGCATTGTCTGCTATGTCTGTCTGTAAATTGTGTGTGTTCTGGTCAGTTTGCCAGTTTTGCAGGATAAAAACATCAGTTTCCAATAGAAAACCATTTCACCTCCTTACAAGACCAGCTAACTCACTTTCTAAAGGCTTGATAAATGTTTTTTGTTCTAGAAAGGATTCAAACCCAAATCTTTCAACCAAAAAGTATCATTGATAATAATCTTTCAGTAAATGTAATTTTTTTTTTTCTGAGAGCTGAGTGAGAAATGAAACTTGATAGTTCTGACTAAGATTAGGAGCCATATTAAAAAATAACCATGTCAAAGGTTATTTTGCTAACCTTTCTTCTCATGTGAGATTAGCTCTACTCACACATTCCTAAATGCTAACAAGATCTGATAACATCTGAGTCCTGACATAACAGATTAATATGAAAGAAACTTGTTGATGGAAGTTAGTAATGATATAACCTTTTCACATAGTACTATCATAATATCCTGTACAACCTCTGAGGATACATATCAAGTATTTGATGATGATAATTTCACCCTATTCAACTATTTCATATCATCATTCTGATGAATGGCAGTTGCTTTTATCCATTAAGTGATTGCTGTATTCTGATTTGTTTTAATTTCTTGTTTTAACTACGTTGATAACATATTGTTATTTTTAGCATGAATTTTGTCAATAATCTTGCTTATGTTCAACATTCTTGTTTATATTTACTGTGTTAATGTGTTTTTAACCTCTGAAAAGAACCTGTGACACAAAGTATGATCTGCATTTGACAGTTAAATCAGTTTGACTGGAAAAGACTAGTTAAAACAGTTGTGGACATTACAGTCTCCAGAAAAGATGGCTGCACAATCAAGCTTTAGAATGTAAAAAATCAAAGGGTGATTTTGGAATTGGGGGGGGGGGGGGGGTTACAGAGACAGCAGATAAATGAAGTAGAATGGCACGAGGAAACCTTCAGCCAGAAAAGGTCAAAAAGATTCAAGATTTGGCATCCTCTGACATGGAATATCAACTATACAAATGCAAGTACCAATCCTGTAGTAGAATTAATTATATAAAATATAGTTTGTATAGTTAAGGTACACAATGCTGTGGCAACTTATTTGAGATTCAGTCAAAAAGAGGTCAGGTTCGTATGTCTAAGCAGTAGTGTATTTCTTTCTTTTATTTTCATATTAGTATTGTCCATAATCTTTGAAATGTTACAGAGTAGGGATGTAAGCAAGAATAGAGAGGCTTGAACATATCAACCATAAACAGAGCATGTAGTTTTCTGCCATATGTGGCCTAAACAGGGTCCCTGTTACACATAACACTACTCTGACTCCTTTCATGCATGAGGTACACTGAGTAGGCAAAGGTTGAATTATAGCAGCTGATATGAAATGATATGATACGAGGGTTGTTTGAAAAGTTCAGTAAATTTCCAATAGACAGCGATACAATTCATTTATTCATACCATTGTCAGCGTGCATCATCCTTTTCATGACCCCTGGCAAAATTTTAGCCAAGTGTGATGCATAGTTCTCGTTTGGCAAACATTTAAAATGACCGTGTTTGCATTTTTCATAAAAATGGAGAAAAACGAGCATGCAGTTATAAAACACTTTTATTTGAAGAAGTAGACGGCCATGCAAATCAAAGCCAAGTTAGTTCGTGGGAACTCTGCACCAGCATTAAAGACTATTTATTTTTGGATAAATGAGTTTAAACATGATCGTAAGTCCATCGAAGATGAAACATGCTCCTGACACCCAACTGAGGTCACTACGAAGGAAATGATTGAAATCCATGGTATCATTATGGAAGACCACCGAATGAAAGTGCGTGAGATTGCTGAAATTGCAGGAATCTCAACTGAATGGGTGTATAATATCCTGCATGAAAAATTGTACTTGAAAAAGTTGTGTACGTGATGGGTGCCGTAATTGTGGACTGTCAATCAAAAACACATGCAACAAGACATTTCCGCCCAGTGTTTGGCAATGTTTAATCACAATTTGCACAATTTTTTGAGTCAATTCGTGACTTAGACAAAACCTGGATCCACCACCACTACACAAGAGCACCGAAAAAAGCAAAGACCATTTTGTCAGTTGGGAAGGCGATGGCTGCTGTTTTTTGGGATTCCCAAGGAATTATCATGATATGCTATTTGGAAAAAGGGTAAGACAATAACAGGAGTCTATTATGCATCATTGTTTGTTGGACCGTTTAAAAGAAGAACTGAAGAAAAAATGGCCAACACTGATGCACAAAAAAGTGCTCTTTCATCAAGACAATGCACTGTCCCACACATCGACCGTCGCAATAACAAAATTGCAAGAATTGAGGTTTGAATTGGTTCCACATCCACCGTATTCTCTGGACTTGGACCCATGTGACTTTTTCTTGTTCTCAAACTTCAAAATTTGGTTCAGTGGGTAAAAACTTTCTTCGAACGAGGATGTCATCAAGGCTGTCAATGACTATTTTGCACAATTTGATAAATCCTATTTTTAGATGTGATGAAAAAATTAAAGACTTGCTGGATCAAATGTGTAGACCTCGATGGAGACTATGTTGAGAAATGAAGATGATTTTTTCCAAAAAAAATGTGTTTAACTTATTATTTTATCAAACTTTTCAAACAAACCTCGTATATAAAGAATATGCTACTTTTATATAACAGCCAACCTGCAGAAGTGCTTTATCTCAAATACTGGTTGGCTGGATGAACAGTATTTTCATTTTCCAATCAACAGGTTAGGGTACAGATCTCACTCTGGGCATGTATGTTTGTTAATGTCTTTAAATGGCAGAGAAATTTCACTAGCATTACAAAGGTCTATATTTGGTTTCTAGGTTATCTAAGTCTTAGTTTATTCACCATAATCCTGTTTACAACCTTTCATTGGTGAAATTCACTATAACCATGGTGATATTTCTGGGGCTACACTGGGTGTTTTGCATGCCCTTGAAAGAAATTGCTCAAATTGATATAGAATGGGGGAGGGGGATTCTGCTTGAGGCCAAACATGTCAGGTACCCCAGACCATCAATAATGCAATAATAGCATTTCATCACCGGTGGGTAATTTTTATGGATAAGGGTTGTATAGAATTAATAGTGAAATAGTTATGGCCAGGAGATGACAGTGTCACATCCATTGAGCATTCCAAATGATTTGTTGGAAAACGTTTCTCATTTCAGAAAATGAAGAGTTTCTTAACCCAATCTTCTGAAATAGCTCCAGTTCAGAAAATCTTGAAAAGCTGTGTTTCCTTAACCAGGTCTTTTCTATCAAAGGAATGCAGAGCAGGACTCTTTTCAATTAATGGGATTTACTAATGTTTATTACTACTGAAAGTAATATTACCAATATACCTTTCTTGATATAATACTAGTCTAGCAATATTTAGTAACTGTATTTTTTCTCAGTTTAGGCAGAAGCAGGTGCATGAATTACATCTGCATTGTATTTCAGATTTATGCAAGTTCACAAGTGAAAGAATTTCTGCATATCCTTTTACATTCTGTAATGGAGTACAAAAATAACTAAAATAAAAATTTTTAAAAAAGTATGCAGTTAATATAGTAATACATATTAAAAACTGTATACTACAAAGTGTTAATGCTTACTAAATGACTTAAGGAAATTACAATGTACAATAGAATATACATTAAATCAAACTTTAATATATTTCCTAATATTTCGGCAATGTCACGTTGCCATTTTCAAAGGAACTTACAATAAACACAATGTGCACGCAGGCACTACACATAGTAAATGAGGAACGAAGCAAGGAAGCTATGGTTTTCCTAAAAGTCTGATGCCACTTAGTAGGCTAAGTAGGTATTCTTGGCTGCTGGGCTGAAGGTCTACTGATGTAAGCCTCCCAAAGGGTTTGGGAGGCTTACATCAGTAGTCCTTCAGCCCAACGGCCAAGAATACCTACTTAACCAGCTATGGTAAAGAATCCCAAAAGGTTTGGGAGGCTTACATCAGTAGACCTTCAGCCCAACAGCCAAGAATATCTACCTAGCTCACTAAGCGGCATCAGGACTTTTAGGAAAACCATAGCTTCCTTGCTTCGTTCCTCATTTAATGTGTGTAGTGCCTGCATGCACATTGTCTTATTGTAAGTTCCTTTGAAAATGGTAATGTGACGTTGCCGAAATATTAGGAAATATATTAAAGTTTAATTTAATGTATATTTTATTGTACGTTGTAATTTCCTTAAGTCATTTAGTACGCATGTGCAACCAAAGCCTAAGCCTTTCTACAAGAATTACAAAGTGTTAAAGCAAAGCACAAAGAATTACCTTCTTTTCCATCTTTAACTCCATCAATCATTTTTGTAGGTGTATTGGCACGGCTACTGCTTGCACTATTATCTGAGCCATTTTTCCTCTTTGGTTTCTATAGGTACAGTATTTTATGTATGAATTTATCATATAATTTGCATTCTTCTAATTTATTATTTTTAATAAAAAAAAACTACTAGAACATTTACAAGAAATGAATAATATAAGTCAATATATTATTAGCATATATTTTTGTTATATATTAACATATATTTTTGTTCTAGATGTTTATCAGAACTTTCCAGACTCCACATCATATATGTAAGATTATAACATACACATTTTATACCAATGCTATATAAACGCTTCAAAATTATTAAAAATTTTAATAATTTTTAATAAAAAAATTGTGTTAAAAAAGTTTTTAACACAATTATTTATGACACTACAACAGAATATTTCATTACTAGTCTCTTATGAACAATTTTCTTCTAAACTACGAGGAGGGGGGGGGGTCTGGAAAGTTGTGATAAACACCTAGAACAAAAAATGTTTTTTCATATAAAAAATTTTTCATAACAAATGTGATTTCAAAAAATATCACAAAAATAAGAGGACAAAATTAATTAATTTTTGTTCTAGGTGTTTATCAGAACTTTCCAGACCTCACATCATATATGTAAGATTATGCTCTGCTTGAATGCTAATAACACCAAATTCTTAAATGATATTTTGATTTTAATGGTTCTGAAAATGCCATCTGCTCACTCCCCTAATTTTTATCACAATTCTCACATATGTGGTCTCTGCTCTTTAAGAAAGTGTTTTACTTCTGATATAACTCTGATCTACAAGGTAATTATAATTAAAGTTTAACATTCTAAAAGTCTGTAACTGGGTAATTACTAAGCGGAACAATTTATTATTTAACAATAATGATGTGTGTGGCAACAGAATTTTATTTTGTGCAAAAACCAACATTAGTTCTAAAAGATGCCACTAAGGCAATACATGGCACTGCAATACCATAGTGGGTAATTCAAAACATCACAAAACACAGGGCACACATACGGCATGTTATGTGGTTACAACATGTTTGATATGCTCTCCTCCATTATCGGCAACATGTTGAAATTGCAAAATCGCATGCTTAACCACAGAACATAGCATTTCACTCGAAATGTTGTGCATATATCATGTAATGCGTGTCTTGAGGTCCACTAAATTGGTTATGTGACCACAATAGACGTCTTTGAGATGTCCCCACAGCCAAAAGTTGCAGGGGTTCAAGATCTGGCAAGTGATCTATCTGGCCACATTGTATGAAAATGGTAGCTGAGAATTGTCCTCAGTAAAATAAGTCCAAAACAACTTCTTGACAGGTGTTGCAATGTGCATCATGCATAAAAACTGTTGAATCCAGGCACTGACACTATCAAAGTGTTGGAATCACTTGATTGGCTAAGAAAGATGCATATCACTAGCCACTAACAGTGCAGGTAATGAGACCAGCAGGACTGAGCTCATTGAAAAAGATCTAATAATGAATTCTGTGGTAAACCCACATCACACAGTGCCCTATGGGGAATGAAGCAGAATATGTTGCACGATGTGTGTTTTTGTGGTTGCCCAACTTCACGGCACTGTTCAGATGAAAGTGAGCTTTGTCAGTCCAGAAAATGTTCCAAGGCCAGTCATCCAGTTCAGTCCAAGTAAGAAACTGAGGAGCAAATGTTTCTCATACACCCTGGTCAGGATTAAGCAACTGCTGAACGTGGGAAATCTTGTGAGGATGACAGCACAGAATTTGCCTTTTAGTTTGTCTAAAGACCATGCAATATGCCATGTACTGCTGCTTCCTATGACATTTACTATCCTTTCTTCCTTTAACGTTGTGGCTACCTCCTCTACTATCTGCTGTTTGATTGGCTTCTGTCCTCTACCAGGTTTGAAATCTAAGGAACCTGTCCCTTCAAATTTCAAGATCATTTTGCATAAATTATTTGCAGTCATAGGACCCATTTTTAATCTCTTTAATGTTCTGAACTTTCGTAATGCAATCAAGGAACAGCTGGCATTTTGGTAAAAGTGACATTGTGCTTTAACACATTGTCTACTCAGAGGCAGTGAACTGACACATTCTGCAGCTATCTGCTTTTACAGAAGCTTCTTTCAAATGCATATGTCATTGGGGACATTTGTCATTTGCATAAATGGTACGGTTGCAGCATTTCACTGCATACCAAGAATATCACACATAATTTACATGTATTGCAGTACTATATATTGCCCTAGTGGCAATTTTTAGAAGTAACATTGGTTCTTGTAGCAAAATAAAATTCCATTGCTGCACTCATCATTGTGTTAAATATTACTGAGTAACCACTGAGTAACATCCCCTAAGCAAGCCAAGGAAGAAATGGAGGAATTTTTCAAGGCACCACAGAAGGCAGCACACACAATGAAAAAGTTTGTTGGTCCTTGTTAGCAATCCAAAAAAGCAAAATAGGAAATGATTACCAAATATACAGAAAAGTTTTGGGAAGATTCAGAGAAAAGAGCAAAGCTAATAATGTAAGTATCTGCTGGATTTCTGTTCAGGACATGGACTATTTATTACTAATAACATGTTCAAACATAAAAATGTGCACATTTTCAAATGGAGAGAAGATGCAAAAATTAAGTAGTCTCATTGACTATGGTATTATTCATAGTCATGTTTTCCCACTGGTTCAGGACATAAGAGCATACGCAAGTTTTGAAATCACCATTCAGTCTGGAGCAAAATAAAATTTCTTATTGAAAAAAAAAAAAAAAAAAAGTGTAGGAAAGTTTTAAAATTAATAAGTTGAGCAGCTTTCAAAGGTGAACTGTAGTCTGCAGTTCACCTTTGAAATACAACATTATTTAAAAAAAAAATGAAAGTATGAAAAAAAGAATTAATCCCCAGAAATTCAGTAGGAATACTGAAGAAAACACTGACTCAACCAGAGAATCATGTGGTGAGCCTGTCTGCAAAGCAAGAAAAATCAGAACCTCATGGTGGACTCAGGAATTTAGAGGCAGTAGAGAAAAAGAAGAAAGCATGTTGAACGTTTCTGGCAAGTAAGCCAGTGCTGTTAGAGAGTAGAGATAAAAAATGTAAGAAAGTAGAGCATTCTGTAAAACTAAGTAAACAAAAGTCATAGAAAAACTTTGTTAAGAAGATAGAAAATCAATATCAGGAAGATGGCAAAATATTCTGGGGACTATTCAAGAAAGCTCAGAAATGGAGGAAAGAGTAAAAGTAATCAGAGATGATAAAGGTGATGTAACAACTGAAGTTATTCTTTGAGATGTTGCTAAACAAAACAAGCAGTGACAGTACATGGGTGTCTGTGCAGTTAGCCTAGTGGCTATGAATACACTATAAAACAAAGAATGGTTTTATAGTGTATTCGTGCACAGTGTGAAGGAACATTTAAGGGAAACGGGTTTACCACCAGACAGAAAAGTGATTCTTTTGCTGGACAATTACTGCGCCCAGCTGAGACTTAAACGTAGAAAACATTTGTGTTATGTTTCTGCTGCCAGCGTAAAAAGCCTTATCCAACCAATGGCCCAAGGAGTCATCGAGAATATAAAGATGAACTACCGTTCCCTTTTTATCCTTCAAAGTTCACACATCGATGCATAAAAAGGGAACGGTGGTTCATCCAAGAGTCCAAGATTTTCAGAAACAGTTCACATTGAAAGATGCCATATTTACTTTGTCTCTTGCCTGGAGGAATGTAAACAACATTATTTTACGTCACTGTTGGAGGGTAAATTGTGGCCAATGATCATGTTTGAAGATGACGAATCATGTGATGAAGGTTTTCGTGGTTTTAAAACAAGTCCCGTGCCTGACATTCCTGACATCTTGGATTTAGTAACACATTCGGAGAAGGTCAGTGTTAGTGAAGAGGAGGTACAGGCATGGGTGGATGTAGACAATTCCATTCCCGTCACTCTCTCTCTCTCTCTCTCTTGATGACGACGAAATAATCGAACATGTACTGGAAAAAGGAGAAAGATGATGAGGAAGGGGATGAAGATAAGGAAAATGGCATGCAAACCAAGAAAGTTATGTGGAAGGAAGTCGACGAAGGATTACAGACTATCATAAGATTTGCTGAGCAATGTTCATCTATGTCAGCATGATGTTATGAAACTTCATTGTATACACAGTGAATTTTTAAAGCTCCAGCATAAAAAGGGAACGTCTGCCAGCAACAATTTTGTAAGCAGGCAGACATTCAAAGTTATGTCATGTCATCACACTAAGAAATTCATTTTATGTGATAATAAGTACTATAATTTTTAAATGCTGTTTAAATTCGATTTTGAGAAATATAAAATTATGTGTGTGTTTTAAATTTTGAAAAATCCGCACGATTTTTGATGTTATTTATCATCAAAACCAACGAACTTTGCATGCTGCAATTTCTACAGATGGCATCAAAAAACATGAATAGGTAAGTTCTCAAAATATATATTCAATTATCCAACAAAACCTCGTATCCGAAATTGGCAAAGTCCCATTGTTGCCTGTTAAGAGAAATTCTACTGTATACGATATATCATTTAAATGACATTTAGCCAAATGTAGGGATGGATTGCTCCTCATAGCTTTTTACAGATCTTATTTTTACAGCCAAAAATATCTCAATCATATTAGAAATTCAAATATCTTCACATCTGAAGGATAGGAGACAAGTGAGAACCAAGGGGATGTTAGTGATAGAGATAATCACTGCTCACCAAAATATCAGAAGTTTGTAAGGAAATACCTGTAGTCTTTTCTAGAAAATATGTAGAATTCTTGATAAATGATCTAGAGCAGTGTTTCCCAACCTGTGGATAGTTTATTTTCATTAAAATTTATCTTATCATGTTGCTCACACCTGGCCTAATTGATATGTTCACATTCTTACGAATATCTCCATTTATAACAGTATTGCATTGTCATAAATGGCACATTTAGTGTTGTAAAATTGAAATTTATTACTTCAACTTTATGATATGTAAAATATAAAAAATTTCCATTTTGGATTTTATGGGGGTCGCGGTGAATTACTATTCGCTACAGGGGGTCCACGACTTCAAAAAGGTTGACAAACACTGATCTAGACTGTCCAATATGTGCAATTAATAGAGGGGAAAAAACAACTGCTCTACAAGAGTCAATATAGTTCACAATGGGTCTCAAAGGGTAGTCTACCTCTTGTATCTCCCTATCCACACCTATGGCTTTTTGCAACAGGCCAAATCAAGTGATTGTTACACTTATGTGGACCACATTTTTTAAAACTTGAATTTTCAGGGAAAAATAAAATATATATAAAGTTGAAAAGTTCAATTTATTGAAAATAGCATTTTAATGTCATATATTACATTTTAAAATCAATTTTTTGTATATCCACTGACAAATTGGAAGTTGCTGTTATCAATGTCTCTCAAATTTGCATCTGAGATTTGTACATAGTGGTGAGTGGTTTAATTTCACAAGAGAAAATGCTTGTGCCAGTGCATATATAATATTCATCATAACTTGAATACAACATATGGACAAGAATGCCAACAAGATTACCTGCGTAGTAATCATAAAATACTAGATCGTTCTCATGTGGGCATCACTGGTGCAAAAGTTAAGAAACTAACCAATCAAATTTTAGTATTTGTTTAGTGCAAGCTCTATTGCTGATTTCTGTTAAAATGCAGAGAATGTAAAACTCATCATCATCAAATTCCTGACATGTACTCTCAAGGGGTGTACAGGATATGATAGTATTGGATTCTGAATGAAGAGAAATGGAAATTATTAATACATCATTCAGAGTCCAACATAATATACCATTCCCTGAGCAAAAAAATTTTTTTTTTTAAACTAATAGTCTCATGTTCATAATATGCTATTTACGTAATTTCTTTCAAGTTATGTTAATCAATATTTATTTATTTATATTTTTTGGGGGGATAAACAGCTATAAAAAGCTGAGTATTAAAATATCAATTATTTTGTGAATTCAATTCGTTGAATATAATATTAAAAACTGTAATATGTGCAATTTTAATGTATCCAAGAAATTCCTTAAGATAACACTTGATTGGCTGCTATGAGAAATTATGTTACTTTTAGCTAGCGCGTCTTAGCTAAAAGTAACACAATTTTAGTCTTAGCAAGTATTATTGGCAGGAAAGGAGAGCAGGATTTTGAAAGTTTATTTTTCACTTGGTTAGACTATAATAAATTTAGTTTAATCCTTTATCCAAGTGTGAGCAAACAGAGTTTGTGCCTGAAGATATTTTCAGGCACAAACTTTGTTTGCTCACACTTGGATAAAGGATTAAACTAAATTTATTATATTAGAGAGAAGGATTTGATAAGCAGTACATGAAAAAGTAACACACACGGGAGTAGGGAAGCAAGCAAGCAAGGAAGGTGGCCGATTAACATGGCGTAAAGAATAAAAAGGACTGGGAATTGCTTGGCAATTTGACTTAGCTTTTTCGGAGTTCTAATTCTATTGTAATTTCCTATCGCCTTGCACTGGAATAATGTAGGTCAAGGGATAATAAGAATAAGAAAAGAAAGAAATTGGAAGTTAAGTTGAACCAGTGAAAAAGAATATATTCTCCCGAGTCTATTAATCAGTTACGGAAACAGAATATTCTTTTAAGTTTGTGTAGTCTCAAAGTGAAAGTCAACAAGAATTTAAGTGTGTTCATAGGATTCTTGATGTGAAGAAGCTATACTGCTTATGCCGGTAAGATTATCTTTTCTATGCCCAGTGTGAAGTAGCGAACTTATTTCTGGCGAACATAATTTAATCCTTATTGCTGTATTTAACTATTCAAGATCAAATGTGTGATATAGTGAGACATTTCCATCTTGACATCCCAAATATTGTTCCATTTGGATTAATGGTTCAAAACTGAAAGTGTGATATAGAGAAGCCTGTTACATAAACTTAATGTAATACTGGATACTGAAATCTCTGCAAACTATTCTGCTAGGTTGATAGAACTTTGGAATCTTCAAATGAATGTCTGATGGTTTATATTTTATAACTGTTCTGAATGGTTAAACTAAGTTGATATTTAAACTATATTGAATAATAACTTTAATCAGAGTGAAGTTGTGATAAGAATCCTTGATAAGAAGAATAGAATCTGTGAGCATAAGTTCTAATCATAATTATTATACTCAGCTGAGTAGTTTGCTAGTATCTCAATGAAAACTTAATTATTTTTTAACTGTATTTTCCCAACTAGAAATCTTTGCTTTGATGTAAATTTATGTGACACTGCATTAAATAATTTTATTTGAACTGGATCTTGTATTTGCCTGATTTCTTCATTGCACCGCTCATTAAAATATTTCGAATCTTAGCGGGAACCCCATATGATAAAGAGAATCTTGGCCTAAAATTAAGTTAGTAATAATATAGATTGGTTGATTCCTCAACAATGCTCATGCAAATTTGAACATAGAGTGGTGCAGTTAAAAATAAATATTCTCCGTGTTCGAATGAGGAGTCAATCAACAACTAGAATACACATCAGAGTAGAAAGTAGGATACAACAAAATGGTGCAGCAGTCGACAGGATGTTGATTCACTAATATTAATTGAGCGATTAAGTTTTTGTAGTTCTTTAAGAAGAATTAATCCTTATAACCTTAGTAGTAGGGTTAAGTGAATCACGGTGAGCAGGTTGTGGAGCAAGGCAGGCAAATAATTGTATTTGAAAAGGTTTTAGAATTGAGATTATAAGAATTAAACTTGTAACTGATAAATTAATATGGCTCTTGCATTTAGCATCGGAATGGAAGACAGCGAGTTCTTCTAAACTGTAAACCCCCAGCAAGTATTTCCTCAATTTTCGGGAGAGGAATCTGACGATGTGCTATCTTTTTTTTCTTTTGTGGAAAAACTTAGAGACATAGCAAATTGGACTGACTTCCAGTTATTGATATTATTACGTAGTAATTAAAAGATAAAGCAAAGACCTTTTTTGTACTCATCTCCATTACTGAAAGAAACATTAGAGTACCAAAAATTTAAAGATGCCTTGATATCACAATTTTCTAAACTAAGAAGTATTGGTCCAAATCTGTGGAAACTAGAGAGGGTCACACAGAACGATAAGGAAAGTGTTACTGACTTTTATAATTGTATGTTAACACTCTCCAATAGTTTAAATGTGTCCAGTGTAGATAAACCTCATTTAGATTGGGCTGTGTTCCAACAATTATGCCAAGGTGTTAGACCAGAATTAAGGGAAACAGCCTACAAGAAGAGAATTACCACATTAGAAGAGTGTTTTAAAGCTGTGAAAGAACAAATGAAAGGAAACTTTTCTCCCTCATCCAATCTGAGCCATATAAATGTCATAGAAAGGGCTGATTGTTCCTCTAACATAATCGAAACTGGAAAGGTGAATAAAAAGGAGAAAGGAAGGAAGAAAAGTATTGGGGAAAATTCTATAAATCTTAATCAAGTATCGGACAGTGAGGATCAACCTAACAAAAAGAAATTAATGGAGGAAGTGAAAGCCCTGGTTCACCATGAAGTGGAGAGATTGCAACAACCAATAATAAATTGCCTTGATCACAAGTGGTGACAAAACTAGCAGCTATTACCTTAAAATCTCATGAGAATCACAACCTCTCAACAGATAAAATCAACGAGATAATAAAACAGGAAATACAAAGACAAAATCTGCCCGTATTAACAAGTCTGGATAAGATGATGCAAAGATTAGAGGGTATTAATCAACATATGCCCATTGCCTCTCAATATCAGGAAAGGAAAGAATATCTCTCGATCCTTAGAGATCCTCCTAAGTGTTTCCGGTGTTACAAAACAGGACATATTGCCAGAAATTGCTCTTATATTAGAGGAAAATACTCCAACAATACATGGGATTCTAATTTTGGATATATCCCTCACGGAAAATGGAGTAATTATCAAAACTCCCTTAAATCAAATGAGTCAATGATGAAGATTAAAGGAAATATCCAAGGATTCCAGTGTAATATTTTATTAGACACAGACTGTAATGCTTCAACTATTATAGAAACTATTTCCTACAAATAAAACATATATTAAGGAAGGATATAGCTCAATTAAGGAGATCTGTGAGAATTACTACTCTGTCTGACTCCAATTTTATAGCTTATGAGAAGGTTCATGTAAGAATTTATCTGCCAAGTTTTAGACTATGTGTCTGGCAGAATTTACTGGTTATTCCTTCAACATCTAATCCAGATTCTCATATCATCTTGGGAACTAACTTCATGGAAAGGTATCACTTTTCATGTGATTTTTCAAGGGGTGAAATATCCCTGATGAAAATAGAAGTGTTAGACACAATAATAAGCCTATATACATTGGAAAGAAGAAACTAACAGAAAGGTTTAATAAGTCAACTGATGCACAACCCCGAAGCAAAGTACAATCACATGCTGATAAATTAATTGAGCATAATAGAGTGCAGATTTAGATAAACTGGATAAGCTTGAAACTCAATTCAGCACAGACACAGCATTAAAAGAACAGATACCCACATCTGAAATAAAAGTTGACACTACTGATCAACTAACAACTGAAGTTCACTTTGCCAAGGCAACTACTCTTCATACTGGATTTAATGAAACAAGAAGAGAAAGAAAGAGGCCTAACAAAGTGGTTTTCTTAGGAGATTCACTAGAAACTGTGAGAAGAAAGGGAAAGAATTATCACAGAATTAGTAATTGCAGAGAGGACACAACTAGAACAAAAAACCCAAGATGAAATACTAGCGGTAGAGAACTTAAATTTTATTCTGAGAAGACATTCCCATACTACAGGAATAGAAGACATGCCGACTATAATCAGGGTAGTAAGAATTCAAATGAAAAAGTAGACGAGAATAAATGCACAAATCATAATCAGGAAACAAGTTTTATCCAAACCAGATATGATCTGAGACCTAGAGAAAAAAATAAGAAATCTGAATCCCCTGCAGGAGTGACCTGTGTGAAAAATTTTTCTTTAAAAAAAAATTTTTCAGAGGAAGAGTAAGCCTTTGTTGGATTTTGAATGAAGACAAATGGAAATTATTAATATATCATCATCATCAAATTCCTGCCATGTACCCTCAAGGGGTGTACAGGATATGACAGTACTACAGACAGTACTACATGAAAAAATTACATCATTACTAACTTCCTATCTACAATTTTCCTCCAAATCAGTCTGTTACTTGTCAAGACTCCAACATTATCAGATCTTATATTTCTATCGTCTAAGGCACTTTGTACCGTATCAATCCACCTATATCTTGGTCTTCCTCTGGGTCGTTTTCCTGCCAACCTGGCAGAGAACACTTGTTTTGCTAATCTTTCCTCGCCCATTCTATTTAAGTGACCATACCATCTGAGATTACCTCTGCTAACACATTCCTGGATGCTGACAATGTCAAGTTCTTTCCTAATATCCTCATTTTTAATATGATATTGCCATTGATGCCATCTGTTCATGCCGCTAATCTTTCTCTGGACTCTCATATCTGCGGTCTCTAGTCTTTGGTCAAGTGTTTTATTTCTGACCCAGCTCTCAGATCCATAAGTTAAAATTGGTTTGAACACAGTCTTGCATACAGCTAATTTAGTGTTCCAACTAATTTCTTTCTTATTCCATATGAATTTATTCAATTGACTTCCCACGATACCAGCTTTGCTGATTCTGTTGTCTATTTCTATATTTAGTTTACCATCTTCAGTAAAAATTGTGCCTAAGTAGCTGAAATGTTTTACTTGTTCCACAGGTTCTCCATTCACAACACAGTTGACATTTTCAATGATTCTGCCTATTTTCATTGTCTTTGTATTGCTGACCTGCATACCATATCTATTAGAACAGCTATTCAATTTAGTCAGAGAATCTTGCAGACTTGTAGCGGATTTATTTAGAAGTATAATATCATCCGCATAAAGCAAAGAGCTGATATTAACATCTCCAATTTTGATATCAGGTTTAATACCACATTCCTTCATAATGTGATCCATATAGATAATGAATAACAGAGGGGATAATGTACATCCTTGTCTCACACCAGATTTAACATTAAACCATCTTCCTGTACTTCCTTCCTTCAATTCCAACTGCTGACTTACAACTCGAATAAAGACAAAGTATTGATTGATATAATGCCCCATCGACACCATATAACTGCAGCATATTGAATAGCTTCTCTCTTGGCACCTTGTTATATGCCTTTTCCAAATCGACAAAACTTAAATACAGATCTTTGTTATATTCCCATGCTTTCTCGACTATTTGTCGTAAAGTGAAGATCTGATCCTGACAGCCTCTATTTGGCCTGAATCCAGCTTGTTCTTCACCAAGCTTTTCTTCCAGAATTCTTCTCAACCGTTTCTCAAGTATACTTGCATAGATCTTGCCAGGAACACTCAGTAGGGAAATACCTCTGTAATTCTCACATTCAGTTTTATTTCCCTTTTTATATATGGGTACTATGAGAGCTCTACTCCAATCATCGGGAATTCGTCCCTCTGTCCAGGCTTTCTGAACTATGCAGTGCAGCCACTGTAAGACTCTTATACCACCATACTTCAGCATTTCTGGTCGAATATCATCTACTCCTGCTGCCTTTCCACATTTCAAGCCTTTGATGGCTTTTTCTACTTCAAGTATGGATATGTATTCCTGACTGCATGCCTGGTCAGTGTTTTTTATCACTGTGCTGTCATCACTGCTTGTTTCATTTAGCAGTTTTTCAAAGTAATTACTCCATACTTCAAGGATATCTTTTTCTTCTGTTTTCATTTCACCTTTATCATCTCTAATTCCTTTTACAGCACTCTTTCCTCCATTCCTAAGCTTCTTCAACAACCTCCAGAATATTTTGCCACCTTCTTGATATTTATTTTCTATATTCTTGCCAAAGTCCTCCCATGACTTTTGTTTAGCTAGTTTTACACACTGTTTAGCTTTCTTACATTTGTCTCTGTATTCTGCAAGAGTAAAAGCTGACTTATTTGCCAGGAACTTTTGATATGCTTTCTTCTTTTCCTTCACTGCCTCTTTAACTTCCTGTGTCCACCAGGGAGTTCTGATTTTTTTATCCTTGCACACAACCTCACCACATGCCTCTCTGGCAGAATCAATCAATGTTTCCTTCAGAGTTTGCCACTGAATCTCCAAGGTTTGATTCCTGTTCTCAAACTCTTTCATTTTCTTTTCAATAATATTCTGTATTTTAGTCTACAGTTCACATCTGAGAGCTGCTCAACTTTTATTCGCTTTAAAACTTTCTTACATGTTATTCTTTTCAATATGAAATTCAATTTTATCCTGCTCAAGACTAAATAGTGATCACTTCCAATTTCAAATCCTCTGTACACTCTGGTATCCTGCACCAGGGAGAAAACATCACTATCAACAATAACATAGTCAATGAGACTTTTCTTATTCCTAGCCTCTTCTCTCCATGTGAATTTGTGCACATTTTTATGTTGGAACATGGTGTTAGTAATAACCAGTCCATGTCCTGAGCAGAAATCCAACAGATATTTGCCATTATTATTAGCTTAGCTCTTTTCTCCAAATTTTCCCAAAATATTTTTGTATGTCTCACAATCATTTCCTACTCTACTATTTAGATCCCCAACAAGGACCAACTTTTCCTTTTTCATTGTTTCAGTTGCTTTTTCTAAAGCCTCAAAAAATTCCTCTACTTCTACCTTAGTAGAACCTTCTGTGGGACCATAGGCACAAATAAGTCTCATTGTCCAGTTCCCCATTCTCATATTTCCCCACATTACTCTACTTGAGACTGACTGCCATTCAAGAAGATTAGCCTCGTATTTTATGTTGAATACTATGGCTACTCCTTCTTTTCCTTGATTGTCATTGCCTGAATATAACATTTTGTATTTATTGCTCAGAAAGATCTCACCAGTTTTGGTCGTTTTTGTTTCAGTCACCCCTATTATGTCGATCTGGTACTTATCTAATTCCTCAGCTAGCTCCATTTCTTTGCCATTCAGGCTTCTTACGTTGATAGTACCGATCTTTAACTCTGGTGATCTTGAGTTGGGGTTTGTTTTCAGATTTGTTCCAGTAGCTGACTTTTCGCTGTTCGCCCTGGTTCCCTGGCGAAAACAACGGGGGCCTTGTTTAACCGGGTGACACCCCAGCCAGCATGAAATTTTGTCATGTTGTACCGTCATTCTTTATTTTGGTTTAACCAATAAGAATACAATTTGGTCGGCTAAATCCCAAATTGCCAGCCCATCCTCGTTCGTTCAGTATCAAAGTAGATACCCAACTGGGTGCATCACGAGAAGGTGAGGATTGGACATTAGGTCAGAAGCCCTGGTCGGTTCTCCGCATTCCTTTAAAGGCTATGTGGAGGTCTCCTCTCAGTTACACAGCTTTGACCCTTAAGCATCATTCAGAGTCCAACATCATCTACCATTCCCTGGGCAAAATTTGTTTTTCTTTTTAAACTAATAGTCTCATGTTCATAATATGCTATTTATGTAATTTCTTTCAAGTTATATTAATCAATATTTATTTATTTATATTTTGGGGGGGGGGGGATAAATTACAGTTATGAAAAGCTGTGTATTAAAATATCAATTATTTTGTGAATTCAATTCCTTTAATATAATGTTAAAAACTAATATGTGCAATTTTAATATACCCAAGAAATTCCTTAAGACTAACACATGATTGGCTGCTATGAGAAATTATGTTACTTTTAGCTAGCGTGTGCCTTAGTCCGCATTACTGTACAGGATGCACGAAGCAATTTGAATATAAACAAAACCAGTTAGAACCAGATTTTTGCAGGAAAGGAGAGTAGGATTTGATAAGCAGTATATGAAAAAGTAACACACACGGAAGTAGAGAAGCAGGCAAGGAAGATGGCCGATTAACATGGCGTAAACGTAATAAAAAGGGATGGGAATCGCTTGGCTTTGACTTACCTTTTTCGGAGTTCTAATCCTATTGTAATTTCCTATCGCCTTGCACTGGAATAATGCAGGTCAAGGGATAATAAGAATAAGAAAAGAAAGAAATTGGAAGTTAAGCTGAGCCAGTGAAAAAGAATATATTCTCCCGAGTCTATTAATCAGTTACGGAAACAGAATATTCTTTTAAGTTTGTGTAGTCTCAAAGTGAAAGTCAACAAGAATTTAAGTGTGTTCATAGGATTCTTGATGTGAAGAAGCTATACTGCTTATGCCAGTAAGATTATCTTTTCTATGCCTAGTGTGAAGTAGCGAACATAATTTAATCCTTATTGCTATATTTAACTATTCAAGATCGAATGTGTGATATAGTGAGACATTTCCATCTTGACATCCCAAATATTGTTCCATTTGGATTAATGGTTCAAGACTGAAAGTGTGATATAGAGAAGCCTGTTGCATAAACTTAATGTAATACTGGATACTGAAATCTCTGCAAACTATTCTGCTAGTTTGATAGAACTTTGAAATCTTCAAATGAATGTCTGATGGTTTATATTTTATAACTGTTCTGAATGGTTAAACTAAGTTGATATTTAAACTATAATGAATAATAACTTCAATCAGAGTGAAGTTGTGATAAGAATCCTTGACAATAAGAAGAATAGAATCTGTGAGCATAAGTTCTAATCGTAATTATTATACTCAGCTGAGTAATTTGCTAGTATCTCAATGAAAACTTAATTATTTTTTAAACTGTATTTTCCCAACTAGAAATCTTCGCTTTGATGTAAATTTATGTGACACTGCATTAAATAATATTATTTGAATTGAATCTTGTATTTGCCTGATTTCTTCATTGCACTGCTCATTAAAATATTTGGAATCTTAGTGGGAACCCCATATAATAAAAAGAACTTTGGCCTAAAATTAAGTTAGTAATAATATAGATTGGTTGATTCCTCAATGTTGCTCATGCAAATTTGAACATAGAGCGGCGCAGTTAAAAATATTCTCTATATTCGAATGAGGAGTCAATCAACAACTAGAATACACATCGGAGTAGAAAGTAGGATACAACAATAGTACTACATGAAAAATTTACATCATTACTATCTTCCAATCTACAATTTTCCTCGAAATCAGTCTATTACTTGTCAAGACTCCAACGTTATCAGATCTTATATTTCTATCATCTAAGGCACTTTGTACCATATCAATCCACCTATATCTTGGTCTTCCTCTGGATCGTTTTCCTGCCAACTTCTCAGAGAACACCTGTTTTGCTAATCAATCCTCACTCATTCTGTTTAAGTGACCATACCACATGAGATTAGCTCTGCTAACATTCCAGGATGCTGACAATGTCAAGTTCTTTCCTAATATCCTTGTTTTCAATATGATATTGCCAATCATGCCATCTGTTCATGCCTCTAATCTTTCTCAAGACTGTCATATCTGCGGTCTCTAGTCTTTGGTCAAGTGTTTTACTTGTGACCCAGCTCTCAGATCCATAAGTTAAAACTGGTTTGAACACTGTCTTGTATATAGCTAATTTACTGTTCCAATGAATTTCTCTCTTATTCCATATGAATTTATTCAATTGATATCCTACCATACCAGCTTTGTTGATTCTGTTGTCTATTTCCATATATAATTTACCATCTTCAGTAAAAATCATGCCTAAGTAGCTGAAATGTTTTACTTGTTCCACAGATTCTCCGCAGTTGACATTTTCAACGATTCTGCCTATTTTCATCGTCTTTGTCTTTTTAATGCTGACCTTCATACCATATCTATTACAACAGATTCAATTTAGTCAGAGAATCTTGCAAACTTGTAGTGGATTTATTTAGAAGCATAACATTGTCCACATAGAACAAAAAGCTGACATTAACATCTTCAATTCTGATATCATGTTTAACACCACTTTCCTTCATAATGTGATCCATATAGATAATGAATAACTGAGGGGATAATGTACATCCCATTGACACCATATAACTGTAACGTAATGAATAGCTTCTCTCTTGGCACCTTGTCATATGCCTTTTCCAGATTGACAAAACTTAAAAACAGATCATTGTTATATTCCCATGCCTTCTCAACTATTTGTCATAAAGTGAAGATCTGATCCCGACAGCCTCTATTCGACCTGAATCCAGCTTGTTCTTCACCAAGCTTTTCTTCCACAATTCTTCTCAACCATTTCTTAAGTATACTTGCATAGATCTTGCCAGGAACACTCAGTAAGGAAATACCTCTGTAATAGTGTAAAACTCTCCTTAATAAAAATACTTATTTACATCAAAATAACAATATATGAATTTACTGATTTTTTTAATCGATTAATATTATACACTTTTTTTCTTATATTTATTCAATTTATGCAGTTGACTGCATTAAATCATTGAATAGGCCATCTGTTGTGCATCCCCGATGTAAAAAATACTTTGTTTTCCAACATTCATCTTCAATCCTCTTTCTGGGTCCAACTGATGGGTTTGTCATTTAATCACATTGTAAAAATGAACTATCACATTACATCAAATCAACAATCTACATTCGCTATGGAAAAGGAGTTCTGAGAGTTTACTCCCCACCCCTCTTTTTTTTTTTTTTGACATTACTTACCTGCACAGCCTGTTGTACCTTGTAACTAGTGTACATCAGAAACCAGATATACACAAAATTCTGCTCATTTGACAACTGCCCAGAGTTGTCAAACCCTTAATTAACAGAGCACAACATTTTTCTCCTCTTTTCAGCTTTACAACAGGAGCTTTTCATTATCAAAGATTTAATGAAATCAAATGGCTATAATATAACAACAGACTTACAACTCAACACCTAAGGATACGTCGATAGAATGCATAGCTCCGATCCCATACATTTTGAACCTGTAAGCAGAATCTCAAGGAGGTTTCATCTGATATCCACATATTTTCCAATCAACAAAATTTCTAATCTACTGGCAACTTAAACTTTCACTTCTGTTTGATTTTTCACTTGTGTCATAGAGTTTACTAGACTTGTGAATATAACCTAACAAACTCTGGACAGACAAGCTGTGCTGTGCTGTGGGGGTAAAAAAAAAAAGAATGAATAAACATCAGTAGTGCATTGAATACCTTAAACCTCAAAAGTGGTCTCCCATCTGTTATGTCATCCCAATTTAAATGGGAGTGCCTCCCTATCCTGAATGTTTGGGAGATTCTCATCTTGTATAAATATCAAAAATTATTTATTATTTATTTGATAGGATCATTCTAACATGTGGCACTTGCCATTATATGTTAACCAACTGTTGTATGTGCCATGTATTTGGTCTCTTTGAAATGTTTGTCTATTCCACACTGACATACTGTTAATTTCAGTAAGAAATATTTGTTTGCTAAGTTACATAATGTGTCTAGCATGTTTCACTTCTGATTATGATGTTACAGATTGCATTTGAAACTAAGGTTTAGATTTTCTACATTTTTATCTATAATCTCTAAGAGCACATGCTGACCTATTAGTCAGTAAGTTTTTGTATGATTCAATATAAAAATTTAGTGGCCTGAGTTCTTATTTTCCCATCTTTGCAGATATCTTTACCATATGAACCTACATTTTCTTCATATCACCTTCATGTCACCTGTTCACTCTCATCTCTGCTGCTCTGGTTGACCAAGAGGACAGTGTGACCACAGTCTCCCTTACTCTCTCTAACACACTACAAATTCTTATCTTTTAATCCCACCATAAGCATGAATGTTTGTGAATGTCTTTAGGTAACAGTTGAATTTCATGGTCCAGTGTTGAATGCTAATATGTACCAAAGGTACGGAGGCATATGGAAAAAATTCCATGTCTTTCCTATAGAAAAATGTTTCTGGATTATCTAACACTTAGCCCACTCATAGTATTAATGTACTATAAGTTTACAACTATTCATAAATTAAATTTGCAAAAAAAAAGTATGTGTATATATATAAGTGTCCTCTATAATGAATCAAAAAAATTCTACTTTTTCCCCACTAGAAATTTTCATGTGACGATGAGTATATAAAGAAGCCTCACTGTTGAATTATCCAAACTGATTCACACCACTCTTACTTCAGAAACTGATTCCCCTTGGAAAGTCTAACAGTAAATCAACGAGTGTTTCACTTACTGTTCAGTAACCATAGATGGTGTTTAAATGAAACAACAGTAACTTTTATACTGAGATGTTTTGAGACGTGGGACCACTCATAGCACTAATTATTCTGCCAGTCACATTTTTTTTCTAAGGTAAAAGTGACAGTAACTATGTAATTATGATTATCATCAGTGATAGATGTGAAAATGTTCAAAACTATTTTATATATAGTAGCCATTTTTTATTTGGATATCCTTTAAGAATGTGAGATCATTCCAAAGATCTGCAGAATTCATAAACTCAAAGTGGTGCTACATTCAATCAGATTGGAAAGGGTGAAAATTTGAGGTTTTGGTGAAAAAAACACTAAAGACATAATCTGAGAACATACAGATATCTTACAAATCTGAATAAGGTTAGCATATTTACAAATGTGCCTAGAGAATAAGTTTCTTCCCACCAGATGCCATCACACTTCTAACACTGTTTGGAAAGCACTTTATATATGTGACATCAGAATATATAAAGAGAAAGAAGACTCAACAAAAGGTTTATCAATCCAGCTGCTACTTGCCAATATTTACACGGAATTTTCTGAACAATAAGCCTAAGGACCACCTGAAGCCAAAAAAAGACTAAGTGCTGTATCTCACAGGAAGACATCAGCAACAGTTTATCTTTTGAAGGATATAGTTAATGCTCTGTATATTTAATATCTTTTAAGTGTATTTTTCTAATCCTGAAGAAACCCACAGAGCTTGCAAAACAGGTTAATATATATAAATAAATTAATATGGTACTGTGAATATGCTGTGTAATCTTATATAAAATAAAGAAAGTCACTGACAGTCAACCTCTGAAAAATCAACAATTAGCCAGCATGTTTCTTCTATTCTCTATCCTCGGCAGGTCGCCTAGACAGCATTCCACTTTTGGACACATTCCATAGAAAAGTTTAGAGGAACTCCTGTGGTCATATCAATCCTATAGTCTACTTTCTACCTACTGCAGTTCCTCTCTAATCACTTGTTATGTATCATGAAAGACAGCTTCCTCTATTCATATTTTCTGAAACAAAGGCTGGAGTACATCAGAACTACACTTTACACACACACACACACACACACACACACACACACACACACACACACACACACACACACACACACACCCACCCTTCATTCTATACATAAATGATGATCTTCCACCTCAAATCCTATCCACTGTTTTGCTAATGACAGTACATTCCATTCCTGTTCTTTAATTGACAAACCTTGCAGTGAAAACTGCAACATTTTCATTAAACCATGAACATTTTCAAGCTTCAAGATTTTCCATAACTAAAGCCATTTCCATCCTAAAGCAGAATGAAGATAAGCTCACCAATTATTTTAATGGCTAATATAGTCCACTTTCGTTTAGGAGTGCCCCTTTTTTTTATAATGTCATTGGCTCTTTACTCAAAATTCTAGGGCATTAAGTGTTTTAAAACTAATATATAAAGAATAAAAAAGAGGAGAAATTTTGGACATACCTTTTTTTTGGATGTTGTTTTCTTCTCCTTATTCCAGCGATGTGCCTTCGTATGCTGTTAAAGGAAGAGGTTTTTTTAGGGGGGAAGTGGCGGTAAAGTAATGTGGGAAAATTATTTGAAAAAACTTGGGTTTTCTAATACATGTATAAATATTGTATTACGGGTTGGTAGAAAGTTTTGGGAGGGGGCGAGAGAAGGATCTGAAGATAGAAATAATTTTTTTGGGGAAGAGGAGGGATTTAAGGGAAAAAGTCAGGGGTGGGAGTGATGGGGGTGAGCCATTTCGATACCCGTCATTTTCGGAACTCATAGGAGAAAGTGAATGCTATGTCATGTCAGTTAGGTGTTTCTGTCTTTGGTGTACTTGTGTTGTTTTCTATTGGTCAGAGTCGTGACCTAATTTTTATGTTGTGGAGTTTCCAACTCTTGGAGATTATGTAGGGTCGGTGGACGTTTATTGAGTTTTCATCACATTTTATGCCTATCGTTTCGATATTCTAAGCATTGTTTCATATGTCTTGTAAGATAACGAAACTTCATGTGCTTAACAGCATATGAAGGCACATTGCCGGAATAAGGAGACAGAAAACAACATCCAAAAAGGTATGTCCAAAATTTCTCCTATTTTTTATTCTTCATATATTAGTTTTATAACACTTCAGTAATGTCCTAGAATTTTGCGTAAAGAGCCAATGACATTGTAAGAAAAAGGAGCACTCCTAAACGAAAGTAAGCTATATTAGCATTAAAATAATAGTTTGTTTTAGAGGAGTAACATGAGAATTTTCCCAGAAATAACACCTATAATCTCATCAATTTCTAAATTACCAAAATATAAGCCTGTCTTATTTCTCAAGAAAGATCTCTCTTCACTTCCTCTTACTTTTAATAATACCTAGGTTTTCACAAGACAAGGTTAAATTTCTCTTTGCAGGCTGACTTACATTTCTATACTTTCCAAGCAAAAATGTTTCATTTTTCTGTTCAGTGCAGTTATCCCCTGCTAACCTCTACAAATCCCAAATCTACAAACTTTAGAATACTGTTCTTATTGCATTCAGTGCCAAAATATCCCAAAAAAAATCTGATGCCTCTGTCAGACTCACTTCATTCACTTTCTCACAGATATACTGTTTCCACATAATGCCTTTTCTGTACAGATTTTCCTGTTGTGTGTGTGTGTGGGGGGGGGGGCTTTGCTGAACTGACCTCCATCATTCCTCCACTTTCCTCTAAATAAAAAGACATGACTAAAGGTAACTCATAGTCCAGTTTCAAAATGCACAGAACTAGCTTACCTCTTATTCCATCTACCTCAATATTTTATAGCTGTCATTCTCACGGTTTTTCTCCCAAATCACAGACTTTAGCTACAAGAATGCATCCTTTTTCTTCTTAACTACTTGACCACAAACAACACTGATGTGTTATACGTTTTGCAAACTCACATATTGGAATAACGTAAAAAATTAATTTAAAAAAAAAAACTAACAGATTTTTTCTATTAGCACATTTGCCTTAATAATAATAATAATACAAAAAAATAGAAAACCTATCAAAATCTAGAACCAATAGTATTATACCTGTAAGATGTGTGCTTGTTCCTGACGAATGATTGTAAAAGCAAATTTAAAGCACAAAATCAAATCTGACCATTAGTTCTTAACTACTCCAATTCTACCAGTGAGGCTACCATGTTGTGATTTTTTTCCTTTTCAAATTATCACAGCTCATTATTTCTTATATTTTCCAAACAACTATGTCTTATGTACAACAAACACAACTAGATCATTCAAAGTTTTAACTCTTGTAACAGTTTGTGTTTGTTTGCAGATAGACTTATTAAGTAATCAGAAAGAAGTAGAAAATAAGTATTTTATACTTATGAAACCTGCCTAACAAAAGGATGTGTTGCTTGTATGTATGTAAGTACATTGGGTTAGGGGAAAATGAAGATCCAGTTCTGTGCGTTGATGATGCAACTATGCACAGATTTAGTCACCTAGGTTTCTTAGTGATGCATAAGTGGTGGAGAGGATGCAGAGGAAAGAGACAAAAATTTCCCTGTCAGGTTAGACAAAAAGTTTCATGGTAATTTACTACAAAGTTTAGCTGACAGAAAACGAGGGCATATGACAGATAATAGAGGAAAATGGATTACATTTTTTGCATAGAGTGACTGAAAGGAATGGGTTGCCAGAGGCAGTTGACTGCTCCATTAAGTATGAACTTCCCACAGTAAGTCTTCAGTCTACATAGATATACCAATGTAATAACATTATTACAACATGAGATCCACAGTATATGACATAGGCCATAGTACATTTCAGCATACACTCAAATGTACAATGGGTTGCAATGAGCCTTTTTCAGAATACCACAGAGGTATATAAATATAGTATAGCTATGTAATCGCCATATCCTCTGCAAGCTTTATTTCCTACAGGAACATTCACCAAGTTTTGAAATAAAATTTGGATATTAACCTACAGTTCTAAAACAGTGTCAACAACAACAGAGGGAAATTAACAGAAAACACATTTGAAAGAAAACGTGCCACTGAGAAAATATTTTTTTATTATCTTACAATCAAAACACTGGACTATACGAACAAAGACATAATGAGAAACTATGAAACCTGTTTCAAAGATTCAGTGTTCTATCATTTTCTATAAATGAACACTTTCTTTAAGTAAGAGAATGGAGTGGTTTTGTCATGTCTGGAGAGCATGACCAATTAATCAAACAAATACAAATAAAACTGACCAGAAAAGACTCAAGGAAGACCCCAAGTTTGAATGGTTGTGGTGTGTAATGAGACAGCTAGATAAACAATTTGCATCGATGCATCCTATGACAGAGACAGATGGAGAAACCAACTGATGGCAGCAATAGACCTTAATTCTCCATTAAATAGCTGTTGAGGAGGATAAGCCCATTATGAATACTTGTAATCCACAACTGTTAATTATTAGTCACAATTAACCAGATTAAATAAAACTATGCTGCATTAAAGTGAAGAGTGCTGTATGAGTATGTGGGTGGTCTGAAAAGTCTCGGTCTCGACCATAAACGGCAACACTATCGGCAAGATTTTTTTTCCTAAGTTGGTATATATCCATCATAAGCATCCATGTCAAATTGCAAGTCATTCTATCAAGTAGCTTGTTTTATACAGCTGTCGGAAGCCAAAGTGTTGTCTGTATCCCTTGAAATGGATAAAATTGAGTATTGTATGGTTAAAAATACTTTGTAAAAGAAGGTTTAACGCCAAAAGAAATCCATTCGAAGTTCATAAAAGTATATGGGCATTCTTCACCTTCGTTTTCCACAATTAAGAAATGGACTGCTAAGTATAAACACGACTGTATCAGCCTTCAAGATGATCCAAATAAAGAATATCCAAAAAGTGTAACAACACCAGAAATCATTGATCAGTGCACGATATGGTATTGGATCACCAGCGAGTCAAAGTGCATGAAATTTCTGAGACTATAGGCATTTCAAAAAAAATGTGTAGAATATATTTTGCATGAAGAATTGCAAATGAAAGAGCTTTGCGCAAGATGGGTGCACACGCTTGCTCACAGCAGATCAAAAACGCACCTGCATGAAAATCTCTGAACAGTGCTTGGAGCATTTTAATAAGAATAAAACTGATTTTGTGCATCGATTTATTACTATGGATGAGATTTGGATTCACCAATACAAAGCAGAATCTAAACAGCAGTCAAAACAGTGGACAGAAGCCGGCTGTTCAGCACCAAAGAAGACAAGGTCCTGGCACTGATGTTTGGGGATGCTAAAGACATTTTGTTTATTAATTATCTTGAAAAGGGTAAAACAATAACTGGGGAATATTATTCCAATCTTTTAACCAGACTCAATGAAAAAATTCATGAGAAAAGACCCGGTTTGCAGAAGGAAAAAATCATCTTTTATCAGGACAATGCACCTACCTTAAATTTCCCATTGCCAAAACATCTTTGTTTTGGCAATGGGAAAATTAAGGGATCTGCACTATGAATTGTTGGAACATCCACTGTATTCCCCAGATTTGGCTCCCTCTGACTTCTATCTCTTCCCAAAATTAAACATCTTCCTGGAATAAATGTATTAGTCAAGGGAGATTATGTTGAAAAATAAAAATAAGTTTGAAATTATAAATTTGGTTTTTTCATTGTTAGGCCGAGAACTTTTCAGACTACCCACGTATTTTAAAACCTCAGCAAAAACTGAGAAACTTTATTAATGATTTAAATATAAAAAAACTAACAGGTCATTAATGAGATTCTTCATCCTGGCAGACCAAAACATTATGTAGAGATAAAAGTAAACATTAAGACTAATTTAAGATCATAACTAAAATCTTTTAAAATTATGTAGTTATGAAAAATAATCTAGTTCTTATTGTAAGAATAACTTTTATACCTGCATGAACATAGCAGACTGGAATTTAGAATCATCAAAATCAGAATCTGATGACTCAGAGCTTGATTCTCCAGAAGAACCTATTAATACATATATAATAAAAAAAATAAGTTGTAATTCAACTAACATTTATTATTACTGTGCTGCTTGGAAGCAGCATGGCAATATCAATAAAAAAAAATTTTTTTAAAAAGCTCATTAATCTATAAAGTTTGTATTTTTGCTTCAAAAATGCTTACAATATTTTAATGAAAAGTTCCATCTGTACATGCTTATGCCATGTTCATACTCTACAATTAAAAGATTTTCTCTATTCTTTCTCAGGACAAACTGCTTAATGTCCAAAACACCTGAAATTTCTAATTCCACAGATAATTCTCACATAAGTTAGTTATTTAAATTGGCAAGTCCAAAAGTTTACATGACAATTACAGTAAATTTGCTGAAAACAACTTGAATTCTTCCAAACTGGGAGAATAATTACAAATCTTACTAATTACTTTAACTACAAATCTTATTTCTTAATATTCAGTAAGCACCAGTTTAACATAACCACCATGAATGTTACCTTTTCATATTTGCTGCAACAAAAATTTAAAAAAAAATAAATAAATAAATTACTGAAATTAAAATAATATAAATAACATGCTTAAGTTAAAAACTGGTGAGGTAAGGTGGATTTGTCGAAATCAAAATCTTTCATTACTGGAAATTCTAATTTATAGGATGTGTTTGAGAAAACATGAAATGAGATTATTCATGAGTGAAAATAGGATAATCAAGAGGGAAATAAGTTCATTCAGAGTTATGGATAATCCATGAATGGATAACGATTTTGGCAGTTGCTCCAACCTATCAGACAACAAATTTAGGAGCTGGTTAAGAGCACAAAGAAAGAAGAGGATCGTGTTTTTGCTATGAAAAATGATAGTGTATATCACAGGAAGGTCTCTGAATAAAGGGATTAACATACACAAATTAATATCCAGAGATCCCATGACATTACAAATCAAAACCTAAATCTTTCAGATAAACTTACCACCAGACACGAAAGTATTCCATGGGTTTTGTACACAAGATCAAGAAAGTGGGAAACTCACTTTGACTTATTGTAAATCGCATCAGATCTCCAACCTACAAAAGTTGCAAAACTTTTGCCAACATCACACATGATCCCATTGTCAATTAATTTTCAATACAGAGAATACAACATAATTTGTCAAAGATTAAAATTTTTATCCTTTAAGCAAAGCAATGAAATCATGGCTGTCATTACCTAGCAATCAGATGACCTATTAGAATTTTCTTCAGAAAATCTGAAGGAGATCAAGCAAATATTTCTTCCTTAATGGTCCAGATCCAAACTAATCTCTCCTTCAGTAGATTATCTCATTATTCCTTAGTGGTAAATTTTAAACCATGTCAGAACAACTTCTTCAGAAGCCATCTATCTGATGGATATTCCACACACACACACGCACACGTGAGTGTGTGAATATATGATAAAAAAACAACTTTTTTTATGAATTACTTTTGGATGAAATTATAATTCTTGAAACCTTAATTTCAAATTGTTTGTGAATAAAAACAGATCCAATTATAGTAAAGAGAGAACAAAAGAAATGAAAATTGTCTTCCTCATAACATAAAACTGCATTCTCCTGAACTAACACCTATTCTCTATCACCTATTCGCTAAACTGTACTCAGCTGGCATCATCTTTCAAGCATGGAAGCCCATATACAACCAGTTTCTAAAACACGAGATAAATGTTTACCATCAAGCTACCAACCTATTGCTCTTGCATCAGTTTTGTCTAAATAATGGAGAAGGTTATCAGCAGTCAACTTCAACATCTTGAGAACTGCTAATTAGTGACTACCAGTATAGATTTTGCTGCTCGAGATCCACGGGAGATCTGGCCTATGTCACTCACATTTGTACCCATTTGGGATCACATTTGAAGAAACCGTGCCATTGCTCAACATGATCAATCCTCTTCCTGATTTATATAAACGTCAAGCTCTCACTGACTGCAAACACTATTCATATTTAGGCTGATGTATCACATTCCACTCATCCTACTCATATGACAAGCACTGCAATGCTCAAACATCTCAAGCTTCAAGATCATTTGTAATAAGTGCCCTGAACACTAATCTCTGCAGTATCCTTGATTGGATGCCAGATGTGAAAGATTCAATGCTTCCAAAATGAAGTTTTGCTTGTTTTCCAGCAAAACTGCAAAGACCTCAGATGTTCTCCACTTAGTTTTGATAATGTTCAACTTAATAGTCAAGACCAAATTGCTCTTCTTGAACTGATTCTTATTCCAAACCTTTCCTGCACAATCATATCACTTCTATGGCATCATTAGCTTTCAAACAACTTGGCATCTTTTTTTTAGCCAGGTTGATACTTCTCTGCCAAACAGTTACTTACTGACATATAAATCCCAAATTCAACCAGCAGTGGAATAGAGCTCTCATGTATGGAGTAGTGCACCTAAAGTGTCCTAAAAATTCTCAATGCTGTTCAGAAAAGAGCAGTCCTATATAACCTGAAGAATAAGATGACTCCATCATCTTATGATGCCCACTAAGTGCCTATTCACATTTCACTTATAAACTCTCTTCAGTCACTTTCCCATAGAAGATAAGTTTCTGCATTGCCTCTCTTTTCTACAGATATTTTATTTCCATGACACTGATCAGCAGAACTAGAATCCATTTGCTACAGCTGCTCAACATCGTTCTACAGTCAAACTGCATACTAACTGAACCCACTACTCCCAGTCATCTTTCATTCCTTACATCTCAATTCTTTGGAAGTCTCCCTCATGAAGCACTTTTTCAAAAGACAACTTCAATACTTCAAAAAGAATATCAACAGATTACGCTATTCTTCAGACTTTCCTGTCAATGCTGGTATCCCTCACGGCGCTATAAACAGATTACTCTATTCCTGACCCTTCCTCACATGATATGGCATATTTTACTATAGGCTCTTCTGCCTTTCATGTTCAGGATAAAAATAAAAAGCATGTGTGTGTGTGTGTGTGTGTCTTTAATTAAAGATGCTTGAATCTAGTACCAATTTAACATCACAACAAGCATACTTTTCCATTATCCCAAAATTAGCGATTAAGTTTTTATAATTTTTTTTTACATAAAAGTTGAAAATGTTCGGAACAGAATTTTGAATGTTGATATTTCTGTTCTTTTTTTGCAAGACTATCATATTTGAAACAAAGTTACAGACATCATGACAGTTCTTATGTCAAAGATACTCAAAAAAACACTTATGTTCTATTAATCGGTGGGTTGCCTAGTATTGCCTAGATATGCAATACTAGCTTTCTTCATATATAACGTGAAGAATAAGATGAATCCATCATCTTATGATGCCCACTAAGTGCCTAATTCCTGTGATCTATCATTCTTGGATCAAATAGGGAAGTTAGCAAACATCTCTACAGAAGAGCAAAGATTATGCCAGATATCATGTGTATGAAAATCTGGTCTTATTCAATGTGAGGTTTCTTTCAAACAATGAAATACAATGAAACAAGATCCATCTTTCACAGGAGTCAGTTGTTATTAGAAAAAGATGTGACACTGTTTTACACACTAGATCTGAATAGAAATGGATAGAAACTACCAGGTTTGGAAGTAATTTTCTTTATAACAATCCTACAAATGAAAGATTGGTAGGATCGTCATTAAGATCTACAGCAAATTGGAGTACAGGATCCTAAGACAGCACAACATGATTAAGTTTACCTTATTACTAATGTCCTATCAACAATTTTCCTCCAAATGAATCTATCACTTGTCAGCACTCCAATACTGTCATGGTCACTTCTGATTGAATCAATCCATCTAGATCTTGATCTCCCTCTGAATATTTTTCATGCTATTTTGGCATCAAACGCCTGTTTTCCTAATCTTTTCTCTCCTATTCTGTCCAAGTGACACCCCACCTTAGATTAGCTCTGTTCGCACATTTGTTGAGTTCCTTTCTAGCATCTTCATTTTTAATATGATTCTGCCATTAATACCATCTATTCACTCTCCTAATTTTTATATAATAAATTTAGTTTAATCCTTTATCCAAGTGTGAGCAAACAATGTTTGCACCTGAAAGTATCTTCAGGACTGGGGTAAGATGGTACAACACCAGGACGACTCCTTGCAAAGGCAGAGCAAGCTACCAACACTCCTATCTCAGTATCTCACAAATGCAAAACACATCTCCTTGCAGATATGTCTAATGTTATGCATTAAGGGAAGGGCCACTACCCAGACTAGTTTCGACCTTTATTGAGGTCTCTTCAGTGGGAGCCAGGCCCAAGTGGAGATACCAGCCAGAAGCATTAGGAGGTCATCTCTACCTATGGGCCTTGGCTCCCACTGAAGAGACCTCAATAAAGGTCGAAACTAGTCTGGGTAGTGGCCCTTCCCTTAATGCATAACATTAGACATATCTGCAAGGAGATGTGTTTTGCATTTGTGAGATACTGAGATAGGAGTGTTGGTAGCTTGCTCCACCTTTGCAAGGAGTCGTCCTGGTGTTGTACCACCTTACCCCAGTCTTGAAGATACTTTCAGGCACAAACTTTGTTTGCTCACACTTGGATAAAGGATTAAACTAAATTTATTACATTCTAACAAAGTGAAAAATAAACTTTCAAAACCTAATTTTTATGAAGATTCTCATATTCAAGGTTTGACAAATTAAACAAACCACCACACACACAAATTTAGAAAGTTTTTTAAAAAAATAAATAAAGAATATAATCTACTACACCAGTTTGCAGCTGCTTGCCAGAGGGAAATGAATGAGCAGATCTGTCAAACCCTGCTCTTATCTATAGCTCTAATTTTTGATCAAGTGCTTTTTTCTAACCCATGTTCAAATCTATAACTCAAAACTGGTTTAAAAACCGTCTTGTACACTGCTAGTTTAAATTTTGGCAAACTTCTTTCTGGGGTAATAATAATAATAATTATTATTATTCCATATATATTTATGCAACTGGCATCCCAACATCGTCACTAAAAATTGCGAAATATTTTACTTATTCTATAAGTTCTCAAGGTTTCTATGTTTCTCCCTATTTTCATAGTGCTGATCTTTTAATTGCTGATTTTTCATGCCCAATTTGTAGCTATTATTCAATTTAATTAGAGAATCCTGGAGAATTGAGCTGGATTAATTTAGGAGTACATCATCTGCCTAAAACAATGAGTTAATTTGGATATCTGACTAATATCAGATTTAACCCTTTCTGACCTGACTTTTTTTTTCCCAAGTGAAAAAATTTTTTCTTTCTATTTATTTTGTCTTTAGGTCTAAAAAAGCAAGAATATCAAGTATTTTGGTGAAAAATACATTTCAGGATAGGAATTCTGACTGACTGATTCCATATGGAATCATTATATTCTGATAGCAAATATTCAACTTCTGAGCTTATACTCTATAATCCAATATATGCATATTATTCTACTAAGTCATAAAAACCGATATTGGTAAGATTTATACATATAATACATACCTGTTATTATATTAAAGAAATAGAACTACAACATACGATACCAATTGGAATCATTCGCCACGTAATATAGGCTACAAAAGCCAAGACAGTTAGTGATTCCAATTGGAATCACTAGGGCAGAAAGGGTTAATGTCACTTTCTTCCATAATGCAATCTATGTAGATAATGAATAATAAGAGTGCAGATATAGTGCGCCCTTGTCTTACACCTGATTTTACATCACACATCTTACTGTTTTTCCTTCAGTTCTATGTGTATAATGTTCCATTTACCCCACATAAGCTTATCTCTTGGGACTTAGTCATATGCCTTTTCTAGATCTACCAAACTTAATACAGATATTTGTTACATTTCCATGATCTCTCAATTATTTGTCAAAGTGAAAAATCTGATCTTAGCAACCTCTATCTGGCTTGAACCTGGCTTGTTCTTCTCCAAGTCTCTATCACAATTTTCTTAGCTTCTTCTCATGTATGTTTGAATAAACCTTACCAGGAACACTCAGTAACAGAGGAAATTCCTCTGCAATTCTCACATTTAGCCTTTATTTCCTTTAACATACATGGAACTATGAGAGTTATTTTCAACCTTCTGACCAGGCCTCTAAATTATGCAGTGTGAGCATTGCAAAAATTTACACCTCCATATTTGAGCATTTCTAGTCAAACACTTACCAGCTACCTTTCCACATTTCAAACTCCTGATAACTTTTTCTACCTCAAGTATTGATCTATACTCTTATTTGGATTCCTCTTGAATATTTTTTTACTTCAGTCATCTAGAATATCTTTACCTTTAATTTTCATGTCACTCTTATCATTTTTATTCCTTTTACAGTAATATTTCCTTCATTTTTATGCTTTTCAATAGCCTCCAGAACATTTTGCAACCTTCCTGATATTTATCTCCTGTATTCTTACCAAAGTGTTCCCATAACTTTTGTTTAGCTGATTTTACACATAGCTTAGCTTTTAGACTTTTCTCTGTATTCTTTTAGGCGTCTGCCAACTTATTTGCTAGAAACTTGCGGTATGCTTTCTTCTTTTCCAAGACTGCAGTTTTTAACTCATTATGTCCACTATGGTGTTATTTTTCAATCCTTGCAGATGACTTCACTTCCAATTCTTCCTTAAGAGAACCTTCTGTGACCATAAGAACAAATAAGTTTCATATTCCATTTTCTCATTTTGGAATTTGCCTACAAAGCCTACTGAAATTGCCTTTCATTCAAGGAAGAATGAATGGTAATGAATATGTGATACTTCTTGATAAAGTAATTCATCCAACACTGCAGCAGTTTTATGGATAGATGCCTCTTACAGCATGTTAATGCATCATTTCATTATGTAGGTGCAATGTGCTACAGAAATATGCTTTTGATGAAAAAATGTGCAGAAAATCCTGAATTGCCAGCACAAAGTCCTGATCTCTACCCACCACAGCACCTTCAATATAAGATGAAAAAACTGAGTACAGTCCAGACTAGCACGCACAAGGTTTGCACAGGAAGTGTCTTGGAGACTAAGCTACTTGCATTTAGAGGCTGATAACTTCACATCAATTGCCTTAGTATCTCATAATGCCAAGCACACTTCCTTTCAGACATACATGCAAATCACACCTCCCATACCACACAGTTTGCATTATGGGAAATTAAGATAATTGATGTGAAGTTATAAGCCTCTATATACAAGTAGCATAGTCATGAAGATCTTTGCATACTATCAAGGATTAAACAAAAATATGATTTCTTGGAAAGTTTAATTTAATCTTTAACCAAGAGAAAATACTCCATACATAAGAAATCATTATTAAAAAATCCACAATCAATTATTAACAGACAGAATAGAGATCACAATGGAATTTTTTGTTTAAGATGAGAGGAATAACTGTATTTATTGGTAGTCAGTTGAATAAAGCAAAAACCTTCATATTTATAACAGTTGACAATAACTCAGGGTGCTTAAGAGTCAAAGCTGTATAACTTAGAGGAGACCTCCACATAGCCTTTAAAGGAATGCAGAGAATCGATCAGAGCTTCTGACCTAATGTCCAATCCTCACCTTCTCGTCACACATCTTACTGTTGTGGTGCAACCTGTTAGGTATCTGGATACTGAATGAATGAGGATGGGCTGGCAATTTGGGATTTCACTGACCAAATTGTATTCTTATTGGCTTAAACCAAAATATAAATGATGGTACAACATGACAGAATTTCAAGCTGGCTGGGAAGTTACCCAGTTAAACAAGGCCCCCCCATTGTTTTCACCAGAAAAGCAGGGTGAACAGCGAAAAGTCAGCTACTGGAACAAATCCTAAAACACACCCCAATTCAACATTGGTACTATCAGCATAAGAAGCTGAATGGCAAAGAAATGGAGCTAGCTGAGGAATTGGATAAGTACCAGATCGACATAATAGGGGTGACTGAAACAAAAAAGACAAAATATGGTGAAATTTTTCTGAGCAATAAATACAAAATGTTATATTCAGGCAATGACAATCAAGGAAAAGAAAGAGTAATCATAGTATTCAACATTAAATATGAAGCTAATCTTCTTAAATGGCAGGCAGTCTCAAGTAGAGTGATGTGGGCAAATATCAGAATGGGGAACTGGACAATGACAGTTATTTGCACCTAATGTCCCACAGAAGGTTCTACTAAGGTAGAAGTGGAGGAATTTTTTTTTTGAGGCTTTAGAGAAAGCAACTGGCACAATGAAAAATGATAAGTTGGTCCTTGTTGGGGATCTAAATAGCAGAGTAGGAAATGATTGTCACACATACAAAAATATTTTCGGAAAATTTGGAGAAAACAGCAAAGCTAATAATAATGGCAAATACCTTTTGGATTTCTGCTCAGGACATGGACTGGTTATTACTAACACCATGTTCCAACATAAAAATGTGCACAAATTCGCATGGAGAGAAGAGGCAAGAAATAAGAAAAGTCTCATTGCCTGTGTTATTGTTGATAATGATGTTTTCTCACTGGTGCAGGACACTAGAGTGTACAGCGGATTTGAAATTGGAAGTGATCAACATTTAGTCTTGAGCAGGATAAAATTGAATTTTATATTGAAAAGAAGAACATGTAAGAAAGTTTTAAAGCGAATAAAAGTTGAGTTGCTCTCAGATGTGAACTGTAGACTAACATACACAAACATTATTCAAAAAAAAAAAAAAATGAAAGAGTTTGAGAACAAGGAACCAAACCTTGGAGGTTTAGTGGCGAATCCTGAAGATCGACAGGATTTCATGGATTCAGCCAGAGAGGCATGTGGTGAGGTTGTCTGCAAGGATAGAAAAATCAGAACTCCATGGCATACACAGGAAGTTAAAGAAGAAAGCATATCAAAAGTTCCTGGCAAAGAAGTCAGCTTGTGCTCTTAAAGAATAGACAAATTATAAGCTAAACACTGTGTAAACTAGCTAAATAAAAGTAAGACTATGGTAAGAACATAGAAAACAAATATCAAGAAGGTGGAAAGATATTCTGAAGGTTGTTGAAGAAGCTCAGAAATGGAAGAATGAGTGAAAGAATATGGAGTAATTACGTCAAAAAATTGCTAAATGAAACAAGCAGTGATAACACAGTGGTAAAAAACACTCAACAGGCATGCAGTCAGGAATAGATATGCATACTTGACAAAGAAAAAGACATCAAATTGAAATGTGGAAAGTCAGCAGGAGTAGATGATATTCGACTAAAAATGTTCTAGTATGGAGGTATAAAAGTCTTATAGTGGCTACATTGCATAGTTCCAAAGGCCTGGAGACAAAGGGACAAATTTCAGATGATTGGAGTAGTGCTTTCATAGTACCCATATATAAAAAAGGGCAACAAAACTGAATGTGAGAATTACACAGGTATTTTTCTACTGAGTGTTCCCAGTAAGATTTACGCAAGTATACTTTAGAAATGGTTGAGAAGGATTGTGGAAGAAAAGCTTGGTGAAGAACGAGTAGGTCGTGTAGGTAAATATCTGATCCTGACAAACGAAGGCTGTCAGGATCATATATTTACTTTATGACAAATTGTTGAGAAATCATGAGAATATAACAAAGATCTGTATTTAAGTTTTGAAGATCTGGAAAAGGCATAGGATAAAGTCCCAAGAGAGAAGCTCTTCAAAATGCCAGGTTATATAGTGTCAATGGGACATTATATAAGCAATACTTAGTCTTTATTTGAGAATTGAAGTACAGGAAGATTGTTTAATGCTAAATCTTGTTGCAGACAAGGATCTATTCTCCCCTCTGTTATTCATTATCTATATGGATCACATCATGAAGGAAAGTGGTATTAAACCTGATATCAAAATTGGAGATGTTAATCTCAGCTCTTTACTGTATGCAGATGTTATACTTCTAAATGAATCTGCAACAAGTCTGGAAGATTCCCTCAATAAATTGAATAACTGTTGTTGTTGTAATAGATATAGTATGAAGGTCAGCAATAACAAGACAAAGACAACGAAAATAGGCAGAAGCACTGAAAATATCAACCGCATTGTAAATGGAGAACCTACAGAACAAGTAAAACATTTCAGCTACTTACGCACGATTTTTAGTGAAGATGGTAAATTAAATATGGAAATAGACAACAAAACAAAGCTGGTGGTAGGAAGTCAACTGAATAAATTTATATGGAATAAGAGAGAAATTAGTCAAAACACTAAATTAGCTTACAAGACAGTGTTCAAATCAATTTTAACTTATGGATCTGAGAGCTGGGTCAGAAGTTGACCCAGCTCTCAGACACTTGACCAAAGACTAGAGACTGCAAATATTAGAGTCCTGAGAAAGATTAGGTGCATGAACAGATGCCATCAATGGCAATATCCTCTGGTCTTGCAGACCATGCTCTGGATACTCGCCACAGAATACGGTGGAAGAAAGCAACAATAATACACCGGAGCAAATATAAATTCGAAAGATTATTTATGGAATCAGCCTCTGCCCTAAGAAACTCTCCAAACCTCAACAAATTTGGTTGTATGCGACTGCCCCAAATTTGGGAGGCATACATCAGCAGACCTTCAGCCCAACGGCCAAGAACGCCTACTTAGCCCGCCAGAGGGCACCATCAGGACTTCTAGGAGAACGATAGCTTCATATCTTCATTCTCAGTTACTGTATTGTTAGTGCCTGTGTGCACCTGCCTTTTTGTAAGTTCCTTTAGAAAATGGCAATGTGACATTGCCGAAATATCGGAAATATCTATTAAAGTATAATTTAATTTATATTCGGATCTACGTTGTTTCAATTCCCTAAGTGATTTAGAAATGGCAATATCATATTAAAAATGAGGATATTAGGAAAGAACTTGACATTGTCAGCATCCGGAATGCATTAGCAGGGCTAATCTCAAGTGGTATGGTCACTTACCACCTGAGACTACCACACAGAATGGGAGGAAAGATTAGCAAAACAAATGTTCTCTGCTAAGTTAGCAGGAAAAAGAACAAGAGGAAGACCAAGATATAGATGGATTGATACACTAAAAATTGCCTTAGAAGACAGAAATATAAATTCCGATAATGTTGGGGTCTTGACAGGTAAAAGACTGATTTGGAGGAAAATTGAAGATAAGAAGTTAGTAATGATGTCAATTTTTCATGTAGTACTGTCATATCCTATACACCCCTTGAGGTTACATGTCAGGAATTTGATGATGATGATGACAATAAATCAGAACCTCCATAGCTCAATCAGTTTTCATGATGCCCAATGGTTTACCTTGGAGAAACCTGGGTTCCAATGCTGTCTAGGATGCACAGAACCTTTATACAAGCTTTTCTACTGAAAATGGGTTACCCATACAGCAGTGGATGGGTGTTTCTTCTCAGAAAATGGACTTTTCATTCTACAAGTAGAAAAATGGACAGAGAACACATGCAATTAACAGACAGAATATGGTAATATGGGGTGAACCATCCTATGGAGTCAGATTTGGTTTTGAAAGCCAGCATAATATGGTGACTGTTGTGCAAGCAAGTGGATGTTACAATAACTTATCTAGGAGATTAAGAGGTTGAAGTGAATCTAAGAGTGAGATTGTCTATGAGCCAAATTGCTCTCCTCTGGACAGCATCAAGAATTTTAAGGGAAATTTTAGGTGCTCTACCCCAAACACATGAGCAGTATTCCAAGCATGTGCAAATTTGGGATTTGTATATTGTTAAGAGTTGGTTTGGTGTAAATCAGCATCTTGAGTGAGGAGAATGCCTAGATTCTGGATGTGAGTAGATCATTTATGTACATCTTGATGTGATGTGCTTATTCCAGGAGAGACTAGAGGTAAACATTAGTCTGAACAGAGAGATCTAATCTTGTCTGGTAATTTGCATCTTACTGAGAATAAGGATAGGTGAGCTGAGATCTCTTTCGCAAGAGATAAGGCAAGACTGTGTTTTGGTGGCATTGAACATGACAAGATTGTCTTCAGTCCATTGAAGAATAGTATGTAGATCAATGTTTAAGGCACTAGTTGTAGATGTCTTGTAGCCTGAGATGTCAGAGTATCGCATGGTTTGTCAAATGAGTAGAATGAGTGAATAGTACTATCATATGCAAAACTGTGGATAGGAGTGATTGTGAGTAGATCATTTATGTACAGGAGAAATAATAGGTGATAGGACAGAGCTTTGACACAGTCCAGAATTGGTAGTGAAACTTGAAGAGAGGAAGCCATCTACAGTGACTCACAGAGAATGAACAAAAAAGAAAGCTGACTGCCCAATTGCAGAGGGCAGCAGGGAGAACAAAGAATGGCGATCTATTTAGTAGGCCTTGATGCCACACATGGTCCAAAGCTTTTTTTTACACTGGCTATAATGTATAATTCAGAAGTCAAAGACAGAATGTCAGATAACTGGACAAGAGCTCTCATTGTACCAATCAATGAAAAGGAAAATATGAAAATAATAAAAGAAATTCATGGCTATGTGTTGAAGGGAAGCATGAAGAAAAATGACTAAGGTTCAGCAAAGTTGAGAAACGCCAGAACCAGTTTTTACTTTTAAGACATACTGAGAAATCGTGAGAAGATAACACAAATCTAAGCTTTGGTGATCTGGAAAGATATTAACATCAGACTGTCATCTGCAATGGAGTTGAAAGACTCATTGCAGGAGGTACCAAATTTACACACAAAACCTAAATTGTGCTTTAAACTCACTAAATATATCTGCATTTACCACTATGTCAAGCTATGCATTCCACTCAACAACTACTCTCTATGAAAGAACCTGCTCCTTATAAAACTTTCAGAGATGTCCCCTTGTTTGACCCCTCTTCCCCCATTCTATGAAAAATTTCTTCCACATTAACCCAGTAACAACCTTTTAACAAATGTCTCAATCTATCCCCTCTCTTTCCTCCTATTCACTATGCTATGCATTTCCTCAATGTCTTATATCCTACATTCCAAAGACCCATTACCATGTTAGCCAGCCTTCTTTGAACATTTTCCAATACAGTGGAACCTCAGTTGTCGAACTCAATTTGTTCCCGAAGGCTGTTCAGAAACCGAATTGTTCGAAAACTGAAACCATTTTCCCATAAGAATTAATGTAAAATGGATTATTCCATTCCCGAACCCCAGATGATTGTTTATTTAAACCTTTACAACAGTACTTCATGCATAAGATCGTATACAAACATAATGAAAATACATAAAATCTTACATAAAAAGAATAAACACAATAAATAGATAAAATATAGACGAAAATTGATCGCCTCTTTATTTTTCAGTATTGTACATATCATTGATTTCGCCATACCGAACTGCATAGCAAGATCTGAGACACAAACGCCATTTTTATGTTTGGATATAATTTCTTTTTTCATCTCTATCGTGGTTCTAACAACTTTTCTTTTCAGTTCGCTGCTATCATGATTCTTCTGCGGCCCCATGGTGGATTAATTAATAATAATTTATGAAAAAAAAAATCAAGAAAACTCACTGCAAAGTCGAGTAGGTGAACGAAAGCTGCCGCGTAACTGACACTTATCCTGCCTTACACTCAGCATGCGGAGCACGTGGTTGCCATTTGCCTGTTCGGAAACTGGGGCGTTTTTTGTTCAGAAAATATGTTCGGGAACCGAGGCGTTCGACAACCGAGGTTCAACTGTACATCCTCATCACCATGAAAATCAGGGGACCAAATCTGTCCACAATAATTCAGACAAAGCCTGATGAATGCTTTACACAATGGAACCAGAATCTCCCTATTTCTGCAGTTTAAGGTCCTTTGCATCATTGCCATAACCTGATGTGCTTACTTCACAACTTGTACAATGTGACCTCTAAACTTCAGATTTTTGATCATCACCACTCCAGTCTCTTGTCTGCTCAACTTCCTCAAACATTTCACCACCTAGTGTATACTTGACATTCCATTATTACCTACCGAATTTCAGAACCTTACAGTTTGAAACATTGAACTAACAGTTCCATATTGCTGTCCACTCATACAATGTATTCAACTCCTCCTGTAAGGCCACAACATCTGCTTGATTCCTCACCACTCTCTTCATTTGCATTATCTGCAAACAGTTGTATATCACTAGTTAAACCATTCTGACATCATTAATACACAAATTAAATAACAATGGTCCCAAGACTGGCACACTACTAGTGACTTTCCTCTTTTGGGATATTGCACCCACACACAACTTGCTGATACCTATCCGAGAGCCAGTTGCCTATCTAACTCACTAAACATCTAATCCCATCCGAATACAGTTCAGTTTAGTTACTAACTTGTAGTGTGGAAATCTTTCAGAAGTCTTTATATATGAGAGGTGAAAAGCATTATGCAGTGTGCATATGATATTATATAACCTATATATATACTGGTCAACTGAAGGTAGCACAGGAAAATGAACTAGAATGAAATCAGGTCCATGCAAAACGTAGGTATGATGTGAAATCAGGTTGTATGCTTTCTCTGCTTTTATTGATTATCTACATGGACCACCTTATGATGGAAACTAGCATTAAACCTATGATATCAAATTAGATGTTAAACTCAGCTCTTTAAAATGGAAATGTTATTTTTATAAATAAATACACTACTTGCCTTCAGGGATTTTTAACTAAACTGAATAGCTACCATAATAAATTTGATATGAAAATCATTCAAGAAAAGAGAAATTATGAAAATAGAAAGAAATCCTTAACTGGTATATGAAATAAAACATTACGGCTATTTGGGCACACTTATTAGTGAAGATGACAAATTAAATATCATCATCATCAAATTCCTGATAGTACTACATGAAATTTATATCATTATTAACTTCCTATCTACAATTTTCCTCCAAATCAATCTCTTACCTGTCAAGACTCCAACATTATCAGATCTTATATTTCTATCTTCCTAAGGCACTTTTACTGTATCAATCCACCTATACCTCGGTTTTCCTCTGGGTCTTTTTCCTGCCCACCTGGTAGAGAACACTTGTTTTGCTAATCTTTTCTCTTCTATTCTGTTTAAGTGACCATACCACCAAAGATTAGTTCTGCTAACACATTGCCGGATGCTAACAATGTCAAGTTATTTCCTAATATCCTAATTTTTAATATGATATAGCCATTGATGCCATCTGTTCATGTCCCTAATCTTTCTCAGGACTCTCATATCTGCAGTCCGTAGTATTTGGTCAAGTCTTTTATTTCTAACACAGTTTTCAGATCCATAAGTTAAAATTGGTATTAAATTAAATATAGGAATCAAATTAAATTAAATTTAAAAAATCAAAATCAAATAAAATATAGGAATAGATAACAGAGGAGGCAAAGCTCTTATGGTAGAAGAGACAGCTGATGTTACATGATAATTCAAGAATGCTTAAGCACAACTAATCTAAAGTGGTATGATCATTTAAACAGAAGGCAAGATGAAAGGCTAGCAAAAACATGTAATGAAAAAAAAAAAAAAGAAAAAGAATGAGAGGGGAAAAAAATGCACAAAAGAAAATCAAAAGATCTCTAGATGAATTGAAGCACTTAATATGAGGGTGGTCTGAAAAGTTCTCGGCCTTGACCATACACGACAACACTATCGACAAGATTTTTTTTTTTCTAAGTTGGTACATCTGTCATAAGCATCCATGTAAAATTAGAAGTCATTCTATCCAGTAGTTTCTTTTATACAGCTGTCTGAAGTAAAAGTGTTGTCTGTATCCCTTGAAATGGATAAAATCGAGTATCATGCGGTTATAAAATTTTTTGTAAAAAGAAGGTTCAACACCAAAAAAATCCATTTGAAGTTCATAAAAGTTTATGGGCATTCTTCTCCTTCGTTTTCGACAATTAAGAAATGGGCTGCCAAGTTTAAACATGGCGAACCAGCCTTGAAGATGATTCACGTGAAGGACGTCCAAAAAGTGAAACAACACCATAAATCATTCATCAAGTGCACGATATGGTATTGGATGACCGGCAATTCAAAATGTGTGTAATTGCTGAGACTATAGGCATTTCAAAAGAATGTGTAGGATATATTTTGCATGAAGAATTGCAAATGAAAAAGCTTTGCACAAGATGAGTGCTATACTTGTTCACAGTAGATCAAAACGAACTCGCATGAAAATCTCTGAACAGTGCTTGGAGCATTTTAACAAGAATAAAACTGATTTTGCGTCGATTTATTACTATGGGTGAGACTTGGATTCACCAGTACATAGCAGAATCCAAACAGCAGTCAAAACAGTGGACACAAGCCAGCTGTTCAGCACCAAAGAAGACAAGGTCCTGGCATTGGTGTTTGGGGATGCTAAAGACATTTTGTTTATTAATTATCTTGAAAAGGGTAAAACAATAACCGGGGAATATTATTCCAATCTTTTAACCTGACTCAATGAAAAAATTCATGAGAAAAGACCCGGTTTGCAGAAGAAAAAAATCATCTTTCATCAGGAAAATGCACCTGCCAACAAAGATGTTTTGGCAATGGGAAAATTAAGGGATCCGCACTATGAATTGTTGAAACATCCACCCTATTCCCCAGATTTGGCTCCCTCTGACTTCTGTCTCTTCCCAAAACTAAAAATTTTCATCGATGGTCAGCGTTTTTCTTTGAATCAACAGGTGATTGCAGCTGTAGAGGGGTATTTTGCAGATCTTACTGAGAACCACTACAGGGACAGAATAATAGTGCTGGAGCATCGCTAGAATAAATCTATTAGTCTTAAGGGAGATTATGTTGAAAAATAAAAATAATTTTGAAATTATAAATTCGTTTTTTCATTGTTAGGCCGAGAAATTTTCAGACCACCCTTGTAGTTCCTCTGATGACTGAGAGCTGATTACAGTGGAATCCTGAGAAATACCAGTTTAAATCAGTAATAATAAAAACAAATGAATTGTTTTTATTATTACTGACTGAAATGAAGTTTATGAGAAAAACTGCAACGTATACCCTAGTTGATCACAAAAGAAACGAAGATATCATGAAAGAATTAAACCAAGAACCAGTAATAGAAAAAATTAAAAAATATAAACAAATGGATGGAACATGTTCAAAGAATGAAAACAGAAAGATTACCAAAACAAGCCTTAAAGTACAAGCCATTAGGAAAAAGAAAACCAGGACGTCCTCTTAAACGATTCAACGATGACTTCTAAAGCCGGAACAGGCCATACTAGGCCTAAATCCTTGATACGTATGATAATGATTATTACTGACTTCTACCAGTAATAACAGAAACAATGTGTGGGATTAGCATAGTATCCTATAATAACCTTCAAGATGCATACAAAGAAAATCATCATCATCAAATTCCTGATATATATACCCTCAAGGGCTGTACAGGATATGATAGAACTACATGAAAAATTACATCATTACTAACTTCCTATCTACAATTTTCCTCCAAATCAGTCTGTTACCTGTCAAGACTCCACATTATCAAATCTTATATTTCTATCTTCTAAGGCACTTTTTTACTGTATTAATCCACCTATATCTTGGTCTTCTTCTTGGTATTTTTCCTGCAAACCTTAATGAATAGCAGAGGGGATAAAGTAGATCCTTGTCTGCCACCAGATTTAACATTAAACTATCTTCCTGTACTTCCTTCAATTCTAACTGCTGACTTACAACTCAAATATAGACTAAGTATTGCTTGATATGATGCCCCATTGACACCATATAACTGTAGTGTATTGAATAGCTTCTCTCTTGGCACCTTGTCATATGCCTTTCCCAGATCGACAAAACTTAAAAACAGATCTTTGTTATATTCCCATGCTTTCTCAACTATGTGCCATAAAGTGAAAATCTGATCCTGACAGCCTCTATTTGGCCTGAATCCAGCTTGTTCTTCACAGTTGAGAAGAAGTCCACAATCCTTCTCAACTGTTTCTCAAGTATACTTGCACACATATCTTAACCAGGAACACTCAGTAGAGAAATACTTCTGTAATTCTCACATTCAGTTTTATTTCCCTTTTTTATATATGGGTACTATTAGAGCTCTACTCCAATCATCTGGAATACAAAGAAATAAGTTTGCTAAATTCTCATTAGAAAGGTGGGTGTAGTTTACTCCTCACTGCATAAATTTTACTTTTCTGATCAAGCAAAGTCCATGTAATCATTAATCCAAAACTTTAACAAAAAAAAAAAGGCTATGCATTCAAGCATTTTCACCATTCAGTCCTAGTTATCAGTTTCAGAGATTTTTACTTTGGGAAATATATGTATATTAAGTCTGCACTTGAAATCTGAAAGCCATTCAAACTTTCATTTCTTTTAAAACTTTCTTAAACACTTTTCCTTTTTAATATGATTATACTGTTATAAATAGGAAATAAGCAGGCACAGAAAGACTTTTAGCCCCTAACTTTGTGAAAATCTACTAGCAGCTACTCTCCACCTTTAGCCATTATTATTAGTCAAGTTCAGGGCTACTGATGATTTTTAAGTAAATTATACTTGACTTGATAATTCATGCAATAAATTATAATTGCATGAATTATCTTCATGACTAGTAATGAAGCATGCAAAAAAAAATTTTTTTTTAATAAGTGAAAAAAAATTCATACTTGCCAAGAAATCATACTCTTTTTTTTTTACCTACGTGCAAGCAAACTAAGACCAGGTTACTTGTATAGAGGCTACCGAATTTACATCAACAGCCTCATTATCCCATAATGCAAATGCATTTCCTTTTAGATGTGTATATTGCTATGTATTATGGAAAGGGTCATTATGCAGATCAATTCTGACCTTTATTAGGAACCAAGACCCAAAAAGATACCAAGGTTAAATTAAAGAAAAAGCATATCACCTTATTATTAAAATATTTTGGTTCAGATATAGGAGGAAATTTTTCCACTTGGTTATAAAGTAAATTATACTTGCCAGGAAATGCGACAATATACATGTCTGAAAGGAAGTGTAAGTTGCATTATGGAATACTGAGACAACTGAAGTCAACAGCCTAGTCACACATACACTTGAATAAGCAAATAAGAATATAAACAATAATATAATTTCTTAGCAAGTATAATCCACTTTGTAATCAAGTGGGAAAGCCTTCAACATAATTTTTAAGACCTCAGGTGAGAACATGGCAAACAAGTGCTATCCTGGCTGGTTGGCCGAGTGGTCTGTGTATCCGCTCTCCAGCCAAAAGGCTGTGGGTTCAAATACCGCCTTGAGCATGGATGTTTGTGATTGTCTGTGAAAGTACTAGTGGTGGTAGTCGGCGATAGATTGTGTTGGTGGTAGATGATGAAGGTTGGTGGAGCAGTGAAATGAAGAGTTGTAGAGTAGATGCCCTCCCTCGATGAGTCTTTGGACTCCCTGGAGGTGTCATGTAATAATAATAATAATAATCCTCTTATGATGCTAAACCCAAACATATATTACTGTCTTAAATAGTGTAAATGCCTGAACTGTAAGATTAAAAACTTGTTTCTAAAAAACTTAGAAAACCTTAAATGCCAGTGATGAAGATCAAGATCAACTAACCTGGGAACCAACTGAGAAGCCTAGAAAATTTTCTCTAGCTGATAAACCATAAAATGATCTTTATTCTGACAAGTCTAGCATTATAGAACAAGCAATGTTTTTACAAGGCTATACAGATTGTTTATATAAACACTTTTATTTTGATTGAATCCACGTTGCAATCTTCGTATTTTCAGTTCAACAACTATAGTTCTCAGCAGAACCAACAGTTCTAAACAACTATCAGAATAGTCAATTCTTAATCAAAAGCACTAATACAAGTCAAAGATATCAACAGCTGGGTAGTGCTAATGTCTTGAGGTAGTACAAGTGAAAGCAGTCCCGATGCCAAGGATTGCATTATCATAAGCTCTCTGGTCAATTTATAAAACTTTCAAAGTTTCTATATTTATTCAACTATAAAATAAAGATGAATCTTTAATAGTCCTTATTTCTATTACACTGCCAAAACAAAGCAGCTCTTTTTTTGATAATGATCATGTTAATATTTTTTTCTACATAAACAGAATGCATGTCCCTATATTACATTTATGGTACAGTAGATTAATGATATCTAGCCACTTGCTAATTAGCTATCCTCTTCCGTTAAACCTCAGTTTAATAAAGAGTAACAATTAAGTTTAACTGGCAAGTATATCAAAAAGATTTTTTTAGCTAATGACTTAGAAAGAATGAAGTAGAGTGAAGGCTACTATACCCAGTTTAAAATTTCTGTCTTGTGTGTTTTTATGTAAAAGATACAACTGTTACTTTTACCGTGAAAACTTTTACTATGAAAAATGGCAACCATTTTCTGAAACACACTAAGCAATGCCACTTGTTACCATTATCAGGACTCTAAGGACTGAAAAGAAATGAAGCTATCTATTAACCCCCAACTGGCCACAACGTCTATAGACGTTCAGCTAAATCTGGATACAAAGCTCTAACACCTATTGAATAACATGGATAAGAAGTGCAATTTGGTGTCACTATTTCATCCACATTGGCCAGTAGGGAGGTTAAGCTATGTTGTGTCCTCTGCTACCATTCTTCTCCAACAGAGATACCTTATATCTGAGTTTCCTGAGATATATAACATTATAGTCTCTATACAGAAACTACAATAGCATTTCAGATAATCTCATTCTGCCAACATTGGAAACAAACATAATTTTTACAGCTGACTCATAGTGAAAACCATTATAACAAACTCATCATTGCAAAAGACTACAGAAAACTCCTAACCATAAGTTCCAGAGGAAAGATGCCATTGTACAAGAAAGTTTTTGGAAAAATTACCTGCTCTAACAAAATATTTTTGAGGTCCCTACGAGTCAACAGCATTTATTTTATTTTTATGAAAAAGGTGAGAAGGATAGCATACTCTCTTTTGATTTGCCCAATCACAGTGATGACACCTCAGAATAATACTTGCTCCATATTCTATACATAAAAAACAATACTTCAGTCACCCACATCATTCTTCTTGTTATAAAGAACTATACAAGGATTTACACAATACTAAAATAACATAGTGTAGAGAAATAAAGGTAAATTCCACAGATATGGAGAAAATGAACTGGTGCCATAATGTCAAAAAAAATCTATAAACAAATAAAACTTATCTGTGGTGAAATGTTTTTTGTTTTTTTTCAAGTTATGTGTGAAATAAAGGTGAAAAATCTTGGTCAATCCATTACTTTCTGTCAGTATATAATATACTGAAAGAAACAAAAAGAAAAAAATCAAAAAAGGGACCATGAGATGATGGACTTGTTGAGCCATCTCTTCATTGCAGGCCGCTTAAATTAGTGATATCCTTGGGCCAGCTTTCTCTGATTGGCTATCAGTGGAGACTGAACTGCCCACTCAGTCTCCAAAAGTTAGATAAGGCTAAAACGGCCTCACCTATTCCCTACATGAGAATAAAAGGTGTTAGCTAATTTTTTTTTTTTTTGACAGAAACATAAATTAACATACTTGAAATTTAATTTTTTATGTTATTATATTTATCAAATTTATGCATACATTAAAGAATAAAGAAAAATGAGATAAGTATTCTGTAATGAGTCATTTGAAGTTATAAACAGTTAATAGCACTAAAAGTAATACCAACACATGTCTGAATAAGTGATTATGGCATGGGAAAAAATAACATTAAATTAAATAAATAAACAAAAAATATGACTGAAGCAACTTAGGTTAGGAAGCCAGGATGTCTTAACTGAATGCATTCAACCATCTGGTGTCTTTTGTAGAATGAAAAACTTGAGTTTCAAAATGAGACCAACTCACCTTTCGTCAAAGTCCTTAGCAAGATTCCTCATATCCAAGACAAGATTTAAATACAACTTAAAAAGTCATATTTTCCTCATGACTGCACTATAGGGCAGCTAACTACCATTCTATATTAAAGTTTCATACAAAATCAGTTAACTGACTATAATAAGAAATTCAAGACTAAAGGAATACTTTGTTATGATTAATTTCCTTTTAGAACATGAGATGAGAGCTTATAGCTTTGACATTTTTTTGGTAGCTTGTGATAAGTGAGTTTACCATGATGCTGCCTACTGTGGTGAACAAATATATTAAAATTTTTGCTATCTGTGAACTGAAATTATACTAATTATATCCTGTTTATTATTTTTAAATGGATTTATTATCTTTAATTTGCATGAACAAATGAATTGTAGGTAGCACTGCCTTCTAGAAAAGATGATAAATAGCTAGATTCGATGTAATTCAGTAAGGAAAATAAAATTATTTACAATATCAGTCACCTTCTGCTTTTTTTGCCTTCACTTTAGCTTTGGATTCTGTAGCTTTTTCCTCTGTTGTTTCTTCAGTCTCTGCCTTATCTTTGCTTTCATCCTTTTGTTCTCCTTCCTCTTCATCTTCCGATGTATCCAGTTTCCTTATGGCATCTTCATCCTCTACACCCTTCATTTCACGATTAACTTTTTCTTCTTCAGGTTCTTCATCACTAATTATTTTAAATAATTCATTAATTCCAGAAATTATATATTTTCATATTACTTAATAAAAATTAGACAACACATAAAATAACGCTTGAGATTAGATGTGCTAACATATTCCTGAATGCTAACAATGACAAGTTCTTTCCTAATATCCTCCTTTTTAATCTATCCCCCTAATCTTTCACAGAATTCTCGTATCTGTTTTCTCCAGTGGTTGATCAAGGGTTTTATTTCTAACCAGTTCTCAGATACATAAGTTAAAATTAGTTCTAATTTGTTTTATTTCTAATCCAGCTCTCAGATAAGTTAAAATTGGTTTAAACACTGTCTTGTATAAGCTAGTTTAGTGTTATGGAACATTAGAAGCATAGCACATAAAGAAGATAAATTAGATAAATTTTAAATGAAGAAAATATAGAAATTGCAATTCTTACAGAAACAAAAAAAGAAATTTAAAGGAACAAAAAAAAAAAAAAAAATAATTATCATATGATATATAGTGGACAAACAAATACATGCAAAAGCTGGTGTAATGATTTAGATCCATAAATCAATCATTATACATACTGGAATGAAAGAATATTAGAAATGCAATTAAAATTAAATAAAGCAAATTTACCAGATCTTGGAGTATATGTCCCTGAAGAAGAAAATGAAGACTTTTACAAACAGTTACAAGGAATATATGAAAAATTAAATAAAACGGACAATATAATTATAGCTAGAGATCTTAATGCCAGAATAAGAATAAAAAAAAAAATTAATAATAATACAGAAAAGTTTGGAGAACCAACAGTAAACAAAAATGGAAAGCAACTCATTGATTATATAATACACAATAATAATTTTAAAATAATGAATACATTCCACAAACATTAAAATATACATAAATATACATGGTGTGCAAGAGAACGAAAATCAATAATAAACTACTTTATAGCAAATGAAAAAGCAGCAAACCTCTTCCTAGGTGTTAAAGTTAGAAGAGTACTAAAAACAGACACAGATCACTATTCAGTGTAGGCAAAATTAAGGTTTCCCTAAAGTTGGTTACAAAAAAAATACAAAAAAAAAATAAACAAACCAGAGAAACAAAATCTAATTGAAAAATAAGACTACCAAATGATTCAAGTATAAGGAATTTATTAACAGAGGATTAATAACTACTTAGCAAAAATATAAGAAAATGAAGACATAGAGAAAGAGTGGAATAATATAAAAGAAATTATTACATCAGCAGCATATGAAAGTCTAGGAACACACAAAAAAATATCATAAAAATAAAAAATTATGCTGGTTTGTTCAGCAAATTCCATTCTGTCTAGGATGAAATGTATTTTAGTTTTGTTATTGTCTTAATCACAGGTGTCTCTAAGATGTGTTTGCAAATAATTCCCTTTCCATTATGAATGCAAATCTTTATTTCTCCCAAAAAAAGGATTCATTTTTCATATAACAAAATAAATAAATACTAAATCTGGGTTCATTTCTCGTTGTAACAAGGGGAATCCTTATATGGGCTTTTTCAGTTGAAGGTGAGTTAGCCGATCTCACTGTAGTGGTAGCAGGGTTTTTTCCTCCTGGAAACTTGGTTTATTCATCCTGCGTATCAGCCTTCAAAACACACGCAATTTACAGATAAAAATTACTGTTGTTGGTGATGGGCAATAGATGGCACTGATGGTAGTAGTGTCGTACAATTAAGTAGTAGTGGAGAGGATTAGATGTATTTAGTGAAGTAGAGTAGTGTGTGCTCTCCCACAATGAGTCCTTGGACTTCCTGGAGGTGTAACGCAATAATAATAATAATAAACTGCATAAAACAATTTAAATATCTGTAATAAAGTCATAAATTTCCAAAAGCACTTTTGAGCAACAACTAAACAGAAGTCATGGAAAGACTGGAATATACAAAATAAATATCAAAAAGGCAACAAAATATTCTAGAGGCCACTGAAAAAAAGCTTAGAAATGGAGGAAGGAGTACAAAAGCAGTATACTGAGAATTCAGTTGATTTTTGCCATGTTCTTGCCTATTTTCACAGTTTTGTCTGATTATTATTTCACTTTACAACAGATAGTTGAGAAATCATGGGAATATAACAAAGATCTATTTAAGTTTTATAGATCTGGAAAAGGCATATGACAAGGTGCCAAGAGAGAAGCTATTCCAAACGCTACAGTTATATGGTGTTAATGGGGCATTATATCAAGCAATACTTAGTCTTTATTTGAGTTGTAGGTCAGCAGTAGAATTGAAGGAAGTACAGGAAGATGGTTTAATGTTAAATCTGTTGTCAGACAAGGATGTACATTATCCCCTCTCTTATTCATTATCTATATGGATCACATTATGAAGGAAAGTGGTATTAAACCTGATGTCAGAATTGGAGGTGTTAATCTCAGCTCTCTGCTTTATGCGGATGATGTTATACTTCTAAATAAATCTGCTACAAGTCTGCAAGATTCCATGACTAAATTGAATAACTGTTGTAATCAATATGGTATGAACATCAGCATTAAAAAGACAAAGAAATTAAAATAGGCAGAAACATTTGAAAATATCAACTGCATTGTGAATGGAGAACTTATAGAACAAGTAAAACATTTCAGCTACTTAGAGAGCTGGGTTAGAAGTAAAACACTTGACCAAAGACTAGAGACTGCAGATATGAGAGTCCTGAAAAGATTAGGGGCATGAACAGATGGCATCGATGGCAATATGATATTAAACACGAGGATATTAGGAAGGAACTTGATATTGTCAGCATCCAGGAATGCATTAGCAGAGCGAATCTCAGGTGGTCACTTAAACAGAATGGGAGAGGAAAGATTAGCAAAACAAGTGTTCTCTGCCAGGTTGGCAGGAAAAAGACCAAGATATAGATGGATTGATACAGTAAAAAGTGCCTTATAAGACAGAAATACAAGACCTGATAATATTGGAGTCTTGACATTTAATAGACTGATTTGGAGGAAAATTGTAGATAGGAAGTTAGGAATGATGTAAATTTTTCATGTAGTACTATCATATCTTGTACACCCCTTGAGGGTACATGGCAGGAATTTGATGATGTCTGATTATTAATGATTTTTATGCCAAATCTGTTACAGTAGTTATTTATATCCTCATTATACTCATAAGTTCTTAACTACTTGTCCCAAAGGAAAATCTGATTCTGACAACTATTACTGGATCTAAATCCAGCTTGATTATGTTCTCCAAATTTCTTTTCAATAATTTGTATTATATTTTGCAATTATGCTTGCATAAACCTTAATTACAAACATAATTGCTTGCAATTATGGCTTGCATAAAACTGGAAGATTTATGCTTACATAAACCTGGAACACTTGGTAGGAAAATTTGACTGCAATTTGCACATTCATTTTTATAAAAGGGTATTAACAGAGCTTTAATCTTCCAATGTTCAACCTTCTGAATTATGCAATGTAACCACTGCAAACTCATATCTCTATACTGGCATTTCTGGTCAAACATCTACTCCACAGCTGACTTTTTATGTCAGAAACATGGAAAGACAGATGTTGTAGGTTTTGGCTTTTCTACCTGAAGTGTTTCTCCTGAATGCATTCCTGTTTACACTTTATCACTCTTTTATTAATTTCTTCCAGAGTAACTGATAATATTCCAAAGTAATTTTTTTTAAATTATACACCTCCCACCTATGAAAGGTTTTAAACCATAGTATAGTATAGTAGCACCGTGGTGGACTAAGGAGGTTTTCTATTTTTATATAATTTTTTTGTATTTTTATTAATTTAATTTTGCACCATCTGAAAACCCTGTTCTAGAGACAAAATGTGAAGCTTTTTGAAGTCTCTTGAGGCCAATAAGAGGGGGCAGATCTCACAACAGGAAATGAAATTCATCTCTCGCCTAAAGATAATGACAAATATCCATGCCCATGGTGGAATTCAAACCTACAGGCTGTTTGTTGGAGAGCAAACTCCAGACTTTCAGGAATATTTCATTTTATGTGATCTTTATGATTTGATTGTTTTTTTAGTAATCTTTCTTCCATTTCAAAGCTACGATGTCATATATCCTTTGAACAGGATGGTCTCAGCATCTCTGGACACTTTTTTTTGGATGCAAACATGATCCATTTTTCCATACCTGATTTCGAAGATGAAATATCTGATTTATGACTATCACATGAAAACAACCTGCATAAAAAGAATATTACTACTATTCTGATAACTTGTAAACCACATATGGATTTATTTCTATTTTCAAAATGTTTGGTCCGTCTTTTTTTTACCCTTTAGCTTGTTTGTGTAAAGAACCAACAGTGATATTGTTATTGCACATGAAAGACATTGAATGTTACAGCACAGTGTCAACTGCGAATTGGGTATCAATCCATCAGCTCACTGGGCATCATCAGATGTTGTATGGTCATGCTTTCCTTGGTAATGTTCCACACCAGTCCTCACCAGGTGGTCCTATCATATGCCTTTCTGGAGACATCAACTCTATGAAGATCAGTCATTCTGGACACATCATCCATCCATCTCGTTGAAGGTCTACCCTTTTCTCTTTTTCCAGGGACTGTTTTGATAAGTCCTCCTTCCATCTTTTCAATGTGTCCAAAGTATTTCAGCTTTCTTCTGTCAATATGTTTAAGGAGCTTTAAAGTTTTTTTTCAAAAATTCTTTAAGGAGCCTTAAAGTTCTTCTTTCCTAGCACCCATCCATTTGACCACCTTTCAGTATGATATCCTCAACAGCCTCATGAACCACATGTCAAAAGCAGATATCCTTTTCCTATCAGACTTCTTTAGGTTCCAGGTCTCATATCCATAAGTTGTTGTTGTTGGAAAAACAGTTGCATCCAGAATCCTCAACTTTGTTCCTGTGGAGATAGATCTAGCCTTCCGGATTTTAAACAAGTCTCTGACTCTTGTTTTAGCACAATTCCTAGTCTGCTTCTAATGGCTTCTGAACAGCAGTTCTTCACATTAAAAATGCATCCCAGGTATGCAAACTTGCTGACTTCCTCAATTCTTTCTCCTTTAAGGTACACATGTTTCTCAGGAGTTTTCTGTGTATATTTCCTTTGAGAACCATAATCTTTGTCTTGCTAGGTTTCAGTTGAACTCCTGTATTCTTAGTGATCTTATTAACTTTAAGGATTTGTCCTAGTTTTTCCTTGTCATTACAAAGGAGTACTATATCATCAACATACTTCAGATTATTGATCAATCTATAACCTATCCAAATTCCTGTGTTAAACTCATTCAATACTTCAAGCATGATGTCCTCAGCATAGATACTAAACTTGTGAGGAAAAAGGAGGCATCTTTGCCTTACTCCCTTGTCAACCTGAAGCCAACCAGTTACCGTGGCTTCCTGCTCACTGTGCAAGTTAGCTATCAACCTGATAGTGTTGAGGTATTGGTTGCATTCAAATGGTATATTAGTACTTTTCCCTAAAGCTACTGGATGCAGAGATAATTAGGTGTATTACTTATGTTGTTAATAATCTCTGCTATGGAGTTATGCTATACTTGTGCATTTTTTTGAGTTACCATTTATTGCAGCAATTACAGATATAAATGGCCATTAAAATCAATAGCTATGCCCAAACAAAGATGCCAATTTAGTAAAACAGCAAAAAAATTTAAAAAAAATTTTTTGCAAAGCAAATCAAACATAATGACATTAAAAGGTTCATTGCACCACATGCAATACACAGTTTTCTATCAGAGGTGGAGGACATTCCAACATGCTGCAACATATTAAAATAAACACAAACAATCTAAAAAAAAAAAGGAAAATAAGTGTAAAATAATTTCAGATAACAATGTATACTGCTAATGAAGCTGCTTAACTATCATGCATTGGTTGAAAACTATGATAGTTTTCAATCAATGGATTGCACAATAAGAAAGCTGTACGACAGTTTCCTTGCTTACAAATCCAAAACACAGCCAATAAATGTGAATCTTTTCTCTTCATAGGCATTGGAATGAAACAGGTAATCACTCATTAAATCAAGTTAAAGTGGCCAATTGTGCTAGTTGATAGCACCAATTATATTGACATAAAATTAGTACCAACTTCAATTATTACTATTTATCAGAAAAGGAGTCCAAATAAAATCATTGATGATTACTAATTTACCTGGACAAACATCTGATTTAATCACTAACCATATTTTAAACCTCTTGGATAAACTCAAGCTGCTGGAAAAAATTATCTGCTTTTCAGCTGATAACTAACTTTGGTGGCTCCAAACAAAAAGGAAAGAAGAATGTGTTTGCAAAACATCTGGGAATCTACAAATATCAGTGAAATAGGATATGCAGCTCACATCATACACAGTGCTCCAGATTGTTTGCCAATTATTTTCAAATTATTCTTGAGAAAATTTTTCATTCCCATATTTATAGTGTATAAGGTTGAACAACTAAAATTGTTTGGTGGCTTTGCTGACGAAGAATATAAAACTATTACGACAGAGCAAAACATGTTGATTATCTTTATTACTATATTATCTTTCATGCTATGGCAAGAGTGATTGTTAAGAGGCTTAAATCATATTTCTTCTACTGATAAATGCACAACTGTATTAACTTTTTTTTTTTTTTTTTTGGAAAATCCAATTTTTTAGTCTTTTCATCTTTAATTCAGAAAACTGAAAAACAAGAAACACTGCCATTTGAATGTATGAGCCGAGACAGAAATCTTTGACAAAATTAAAATGAAAACTATTTACCTATTAGTGTTGAATATTTATTGCAGAATTCGATTAATGATGGGTTCACATTCACACATTTACAATTTAAGTTTTATGTAGATGAATTCTATAATACAGTAATAGAATACATACAAGAACGAGCTTGTCTTCTTGAACCATTTAATTCCATGTCCTGGGTAGCAATAAATAAAATAGTGGAGTGGAAAAACATCACTAGTTTGATTACTATAAATTCAGTGTCCACATCAGCAAAAGTCACAGATTGAGATAATTTATTTTATGAATTTACTACCCGAAGTTAAACTGTCAGGTTAAGTTAGTGACAGACAGAAATTTTCCAACACTTTCATAAATGAAAACATTCCTTTTAAGAATATGAAAATCACCGTTCAATTTATTTAGACACTGCCCAGTTAGTTCCATTGCTTCAGTTGAAAGTTTTCTCTTTAGCCAATTTATTATGAATCAATGAGAAAGCCTGATTACATACCAAGACAATAAAACCATTGATAATTATTAAAACCTTTCAAGAATGAAACAATGATTTTCATGAGCTTGTGAACAAAGAAGAAATATTAAAAAAGATGCATTCTTCTGAAAAGTATATAAAAAATAAGATACACACCATCTGAATCAGTCACTATAGCAAAATTCTAAGAAACAAACTGCTGGAACTCAGATGGTAACAAGTAGGCAAATTTTGAAGTACGTGTTATATTCTTTTATTTTAAATTTTGCTTTTTTATTATTAAAAAATAACTGCTAATTTCATTTTGTTTTATTTATTATTTAATGATCAGCTGATACAAACGCACAAACAGATAACAAGGGTATTTTTTTAAAATATTTACTTTTATTCAAATTTACACTAATGATTTCCAGTGAAAAAAAAGTGAAATTTAGGTCACTGAAAATAATATTTCTGAGGAAATCTCCCTCTGCCAGAGATGATTTTTTTTTTTTTTTTTTTAAATTATGAGCACCCTATTCTAAAGCTTTTTTGGTAGCTTCCAGAACATTTTGTCCTAATGATATTCACTTATACATTCTTATCTAAGTCATCATGTTTTTTTGTTTTTCTTGGTTTATATGTAGCCTAGTTTTTTTACATTTTTCTCTGTGTTCTCTCTCTCAGAGCACATGCTTTCCTGTTATCTGAAGTTATAGCCAAAGCAAATAAGGCTCTGAGGTCACTGTATTATACTTGTTAATTGCTTATGCTCTTCTGGCCAGTGTCTGTTTTATGGTATGAAGAAATATGTGAATATCAATCCTATATTGAATTAAATAAATGCTTGCACAGGATGGAATTAATAGCACTAATTAAAGGATCCTTTGTAATAATACCGAGCTTTTACATAGAAGCACCTAGAAATTTGAATATCTTTTCAAAGAAAGTGCTGATCTCAATAATGGACTTTATGCTGACAGGAAATTGTCATTAAAAACCATTTTCTTAATTATTTTTAATACAGATGATTCTAGTAGCATAATAATTTTAACGTGGTACTACATATTAAAAGATACTACCATTCTTCATGCATTTACATTGTTATTTTTAAATTTTCAATTATTCATCAGTTAATACTGGTGAAATGGTTCAGAGATATAAACCAAATATTTGAATCTAATTTGCACTTTTAATTAAATTTCTTTGCTATGAACATGTCTTATTATTCTGATGTTGACCTATTTGGCTTCTTAGAAATGAAATCAGCATTTTCATGAATCTCTCATTTAATGAATTTACTAATGAACTGATGTACAAATAAGTCTGCCATTAGCACTTGCGATAATAAACATCCTGTATACAACACAGACAAAAGGTATAAATAATCACAAACAGGGAATTTTGATTTTGATTTTCATGTAGTTCAAACACATTTTCTTATACACTAGTATTATATTCTTCCAACACAAAACAGGTATGTTCACAGTTTATTAAGAAATACTGCACAGTCAGTTTGTGGTAGTGGTAATTGCAGATTAAAATCTAAGAAACAAAAAGGCACTGTTTAGTAAATTTTATTACATTTCTTCCTTTCGTTCTCTAATTTTTACTATTACTCCACAGAATAGGTTATATGATGTTGTATATTAGATACCATTCATAAATTTAATTACCGTATTTGTTGGCGTATAAGACTCACTTTTTTTTTCTTTGAAAATAGGTATGAAAAACAGGGTGCATCTTATACGCCAGTACTCAGTTTTTTATTACTTTCATTTCTGGAAATTTTCTCTGTTCCGAGTTACACAATTTCTTTCTTGCTTCCTTGCGGTGCGTGAAAGCATTCCAGTTACGTTAGTTATGTATTCCTGTTACTGGAATACATTCTAGTATTCCAGTTATGGATAGATAACATTTGGTCTAGGCACTCTGGCGGACTGTTGAAGAAGCCTGCCCTGCTACTATGGGATCAGTTTTGTTCTCACAGAACAGAAGATGTTAAAAATAAACTCAAGGAATTGAAAACTCAGTTAGCTGTAATTCCAGGAGGTCTAACTAGTCAGCTTCAACCTTTAGATGTCTGTATTAATAAACCATTCCAGGGATTTATGATGGTGAAGTGGAACACTACATCCAGAAGAAGTGTGGCATTAGTAATGCACTGGATGGTACAGAGGACAATTTGTTGTATGAGGACTCAGATTCTGATTTAGAAGAGGTTTCAAGTGTCTCTTATTTAGCTCTAGAGATGAATTTCTGGGTTTTGACAAAGAAGATTAAAAGGTGGGTACTCTTTCCTAGTTAGATTAGGTATTTGTTGAAAGTAGACCTACTTATTACTTTATATTTGAAATACTGTAACTTCATTATAATATTCAGTAATAAAGTTTTTTTCCTAAAAAATGTGTACAAAAAAAGGGGTGCGTCTTATATGCCGGCAAATATGGTAATTTATTTATTTATTAATTATTAAATATAAATTCTAAAATTGGAAGTAATCAACTGTTTTTATTCTAAGTTAGAAAGCGAATAAAATATCACCTCAGTGCCACAGATTATATGCAGCACTGTTACTGCAGTTTAGCATCTAACACACTAACTTCTTTCTGAGAAGTGATGTTACAGCCAGTTCCCTGATTTCAAATCACTGTCAGCATGCTAGATGCTGAATTTTGACATTCCTATTTTGAAAATGTGGCGTAGATTATAAAAAAGTTGAGATATCATAATATCATACAACCTGTTTTACATTCAAATTAAATTTCACTTCACAAAATTTACAAGAATAAATACCACTGCTATGGACTGTTACAGTGAACTCTGTCACAAGCTGGACATACAGAAATGTATATTTCATACTTTTTTTGAGAACAAAACTATGTATGTCTGTATTGAAAAAGAATTTGAAGAAAACAGCCAAAGCCTTGTTGGAGAGAACAAGTCAAAAAACAATGAGACCTCTGCTTAAAGTAAGAGAGCTGCAGTAACTAATCTCACTGCTTTTAACCATTCAATACACTTTCAACCCTTTAACGAACTGAATATATCAGCTTAATGACATTTTGACAATGAACTTTCAAGTCTTTACATAAAAGCAAACAAAATGTGCTACTAACCTGGAAAAAGAATCAGACATATAATCAACCTCTTTATCATCAAAATCACCTTCATCACTTTCTTCTACAGCTTCATCATCAGAGTCCTTCTCTTTCTTAACACTTTTCTTCTTGCCTTTCTTTTTATCATCATCTTCTTTCTCACTTTCTTGCTTCTCATCCTCTTCTGATTCATCTGCATCCCCAAACCAATCATCCATATCTGATATTTTCTACAAAGCAAAATACAGTATTATAATATGTACTGATGTTACTATGAGGCCAGATGAATAAACGACTAAACATCTTTCATTTAAATGAAATATCTAATATTAAACCTGCTTGTTCTTGTACATGTAAACTCAGCAAATACTAATTAGGTTTGGAATACTCATGTATTATCATCTCCCAAAATTCTTTTAAAGTTTATTTTAACTTAGATCTACATAAATTCTTTCCAGTTTACATTGGAAAGAATAAGCAGGTACTGATCCACATGAGAAATCTTGTTGGCTTAACTAGATGTGCATATCACTCTACCCTCCAACCAACAAATTGCAGGTTTGAATCCCATTGCAGGCATGGATGTTTGTGAATCATCATCAGATGAATTATGTTGTACAGTGTAAAACAGGAATGAAACAGGTAAACAGAAAAAGGTCAATATGTGCTAATGGGAAAATATGCTGGGAATGGAGGTTATAAAATAATAATAATAAATATAAGAACTATTTTTGTTAAATTCTACAATTCTTACACTGTGGAAGCTGAATTCAATCATATCAATAATTTATAGAGAAATACAAGTTTAACATATCAGAACACTAGACCTAAGAATAAAATTGAATAATTTTTGGCTGGATATGGTATAGCATATTGCATACTATCAGGCACAACTACCTTGTTAAAACAGACATGCAATATCCTGTGATTTTTACGAGATTAACATACCAGTTACCTATAAACCAAATATTATTAAACAAAAGTAACTGTTATTACAAACTGACTGATATACCTTAATTTTTTTTTTTTTCTCTTATAATCAAATACATTAAAGTTGTGTTTTTGGATGGGGGGGGGGATCAGTGTGGGAGAAATGATTTCATGAAGGGGACAATAAGTGAAATAGTTTGAGACCTTCCTGCTGTAAAACAACTATCATTATGCTTATTAGAAACTGGAGGTAGTTTGAAGAGTCTTCTCAGAAGAGTCAGGTTCTCAGATTATCTAACTTCCATGAATAATACTGATATATGATAGTTTTACAATCTTTCATGGTAAGAATTCACATAAAAAACAAAACAAAATATTTTTTTTTTACTTAAATTAAGGGGATGTTAAATCCCACATAGTTTTAAAACCGAATAAGAAACTCAAAGATTGGAATCAGAGAGTTTCTTGCCGAATATAGTAAACTATAAAGTATCGGCGACACTAGCGTTAGCCAATGCAAGTGATCCTAGTACGTAGTACAATACCGGGCAACTCATTGCAAGGGTGGGGAAGTTCAGATGGCTATTCTTAGGTATTTTCCATAATGTAAAAACACATTTCCTAGGAAATGTATGCTGTTATTACATTATGGAGGGAGGTCACTACCCAGACCGGTTTCAGCCTTTTTTGAGGCTTCATCAGTGAGTAGCTAGACCTAATACCAAAGTGTATAGCAAAAAGAACTTATGTATACTGCGAACGAGTTTTCCAAACAGGTGCAACCATTAAGTTACTTAAGTATAAAGAGCTAATAAGCTTCATTTCGGCAATGAAAACATTACTTAAATTAAGGGGATGTTAAACTCGTTCGCAGAGTGCATAAGTTCTTTTCGCTATACTTTGGTATTAGGTCTAGCTACTCACTGATGAAGCCTCAAAAAAAGCTGAAACTGGTCTGGGTAGTGACCTCCCTCCATGATGTAATAACAGCATACATTTCCTAGGAAATGTGTTTTTACATTATGGAAAATACCTAAGAATAGCGATTTGAACTTCCCCACCTTTGCAACGAGTTGCCCGGTATTGTACTACGTACTAGGATCACTTGCATTGGCTAACGCTAGTGTCGCCGATACTTTATAGTTTACTATATTCGGCAAGAAACTCTCTGATTCCAATCTTTGAGTTTCTTATTCGGTTTTAAAACTATGTGGGAATTAACATCCCCTTAATTTAAGTAATGTTTTCATTGCCGAAATGAAGCTTATTAGTTCTTTATACTTAAGTATTTTTTTTTAAATTTTACAGATGTTACATGATAGTAATACAAAATATTGGGTATTATAAAGACAACGATAAGTCACTTGTAAAGAATGCTGAAAACTGAGTAGGCCTTCCGATCCAATGTCACTCCTCACCATCCTGTGACATGTTCATTTATTAGGTATCCGCATGGATAATATGCGGATGGACTGGCAATTTAGAAATCCGACAACCAAACATTCTTTACTGGCTTCAACCACAAAAAATAATGGTACAAAATTATTTCACCCAGTTGAACAAGGATGCTGCTGTTTTTGTCAGAGAACCAGAATTAGCATTGAACAATTGATACTAAAATACACTCAATCTTGGCAGAAATTGCACAATTAAGAAAAGAAGCAGAAGTAGAAGAATTAGAGAAGCACCATAATTGTCAACATAATTAGGACTACTGAGATGGACTAAAACACGTGAAATGCTGCTAAATAATAAATAAAATGTTGCATTCGGATTTCTGGTGATCAGAAAAAATGAGGAAAGGAAAAGTTACAGATTTCAGCACTAAACAACACAGCCAAGATACACCAAATAAGGACCTAAGATCTAAGTAACATTAGCACCTAATGGACATAGACGACATATCAATGGAATGTTCAGAGCAGGGGTCGCCAAGGTTATTTGCTTGTCGACTCCTTCAAGAGTTTCTTGACTTGTTATCGACCCCCTATATTTTACTATTACGTAATTATAATAGGACAAGCAAAAAAAAAAGACGTTTATGTGAGTTTTTAGATTGTTTATTTTATAGTTAGTGTTTATTGTATGTATAATATAGTATATATTATTATATTGCTATTACTACTACTATTACTATCACTGGTAATATCACTGGTATTACTAGTGATATTAATAAACTACTGGTATTACTACCAGCGCTGCTCAACTCTTCAAAAAAGAGAAGTTTAGTTCGTGAATGAATAACGATTGAATTATAATATGTATGTTGATGAATTTTAGAACATTAATGCTCACTTGTATGTCGATGCGCAAAAATGAGACTGAGATCGAATACTTGTAAGTATCAGTAAATAAGAACCACGCATGTGTTGCAATCTCGCTCCCACTGCGCCGACCGGCAGGAACCACCAACATCCGTTTATTGGTAAATACGTAATTTTGGCCTACTTGATTGGCCTCAGTAACTATTTTCATGACCTTACTCTATCTTACAGGTCCTATTCATGTACCTGTAAGATGGAGGTACTGATCCCACGATTCACTCTTAATTGCGTTGTCATGGAGGGGTAATCCAAGTTAACCGAATTAAATATTACCCATACAATGATGTCTTATATTTTTCTATCGACCCCTAACAATGTCATATCGACCCCTTTGGCGACCACTGGTTTAGAGGAATTGAAGGATCTGAAAACCTTTATATCTGAACTTACTAACTTCTATATGTTATATGTAAACATTAGGAGCCTAAGAAAAAATCTGGATGAGCTTCTGGTCATGTTGAAGCATACTGATACAAGGCCTGATATGATCATGCTGTCTGAGATATGGGTCAAAGAGGAAGAGATAAGTATGTGCTATTCCTGGGTATCGCACATTCTGTAACTGAAGCATATAACAAATCAGTGAGGGATTCATATAGAAATTTAACTCAATGTAATTTTCATATGAGTACATGCAATGCCTACATCTACATAATAAGATCAACAATACTTCATTTATTCTAATATACAGATCGCATGAATATACAACAATAGATCATTTTAATGAGGAGTTATAAAGAATACTGAAAAGTGTCAAAACAGCTTATAACTTAGGGCAGTGTTTCTCAAACTTCAGATATCCATGTACCCCTTCTTAAATTTTCATTATTACCAAGTACCTCCTTATCAAAATAATAATAATAAAATAAATAAAAAAAGTATATTTCATTGTAAATGTCTACTTTATTTTAATTTAGATGTACGTGTAAACAAAAAATGATATATTTTTAATAGAATCAAAATTTATAAAGATATTGTAAATTTTTACTTAATTTAAATAATTTATCATCAATGAGAGGAGTTTTTGGAGACCAATGAGGAAAACTCACCAGAAATGCTTTGGGAAGGAGTCAAGGTGATACAGCGAAGAAGTATCTCGGCTCAATAAGAAAAACCAAGAGACCCATGGATATCAGATTCGACATGGGAACTAATCAAAAGAAGGAGGTTGGAAAAACAAAGAGACAGGGACTGAAGAATACAAGAGATTACACAGAGAAATCAGAAGAGCCATCAAGGACAAGGAAAAGTTCTATACTAATAAATGTGAAGAAATAGAGTTCCAGATGAGAAGGCATAATTATAATCATCATCATCATCTTCCTTATACCCTCTTTTACCTTGCGGTGTCGAGGGCCCATTGATCATCGTTTACAGGATAAGGTGGTCAGCCTTATGCCCCGGTGTATCCTATGGCGTGTAGTGTTGAGTTCTCAAGGCCAGTTTGCCTGCTTTGCGGGATGAAAAACCCCAGAATAAACTGGGGGAAAAACCCTTCTGTCAACGCCCAAGACTGGCTAACTTGGCTATGGCTGAGGAAGATCCTTCAGCTCCTCACGTCACAGACGGGAATCGAACCTAGGACACTCCTTCCCCAGGCATATGGTTGCGAAGCGCATAGCCACTAGGCTAACCGCGCGGACTCGGCATAATTATAAACGGATGTTTTATTTAGTTCGTGACTTAAAGCACAAGTTTAAGCCTAAATTGAATGTCATCAAAGACAGGTATGGATCATTACTGAGAGAAGAGTTGGAAATCAAAAACAGACGGAAAGAATACTGTGAGGAACTGTACTGCAGAGTGGATAAAGAAAATGTGGAGCCCTCCCACCAAGAAAATTTTGATTTGGAACCTCTTAGGCATGAAGTTGAAAGAGCAGTTAAGCAGCTTAACAGCAATAAGGCCCCAAGTGTAGATGAAATCCCAGCAGAGTTAATTAAGGTCACAGGGGATGGAGGTATAAGAGTGTTTCATAGATTGATTACAAAGATATGGGAGACAGGATCATGGCCTAGAGACTGGAAAAAGTCAGTTTTCATACCACTACATAAGAAAGGAGACATGAAGGCATGCAAGAATTATAGAACTATTAGTTTGATATCTCATGCAAGCAAAATTTTATTAAAGATCATGCTAAATACAATTGAGGCCAAAGGTGAGGCAGAGATGCCCGAGGAACAAGCAGGTTTTGGGAAAGGTAAGGGCACAAGAGATCAGATCCTTCGCCTTAGACAGATTATAGAAAAATATAAACAATTCAGACTCTCTCTCTGGTAATGTGTTTCTTAGACTATTCTAAAGCTTTTGACTGTGTTGAGCATGTGAAACTGTGGGAAGTAATGAAAAGAATGGATTTTCCTCAACACACTATCAGGTTGATAGCCAACTTGTATAAGGAGCAAGAAGCCATGGTAAGAACAGGTGTTGGATTGACTGACTGGCTTCAAGTTGGAAAAGGAGTTAGGCAAAGATGTTTACTTTCTCCTCACTTGTTTAGTATATATACGGAGGACATCATGCGTGAAGCATTGGATAAGCTCAAAACAGGAATTAGGATAGGAGGTAGATTGATCAGTAATCTGAGGTATGCTGATGATACAGTACTCCTTTGTAATGACATGGAATAACTAGGACAAATTCTTGACATAATTAACAAGATCAGTAATAACAGAGGTCTTCAACTAAATTCTAGCAAGACAAAAATTATGGTTCTCAAAGGAAATACAAACAGGGAAGCTCTTGAGAAATAAGTTTACCTTAATGGAGAAAGAATTGAGGAAGTTAGCAAGTTTGAGTACCTGGGATCCATTATTAATGTGAAGAATTGCTGTTCAGAAGACGTCAGAAAAAGGTTAGGAATGGCTAAAACAAGTCAGAGACCTATAATCTGGAAAGATGGATCTATCTCCATGGGAACAAAGTTGAGGATTTTGGATGCAGCTGTTTTTCCAACAGCGACTTATGGATATGAGACTTGGAACTTAAAGAAGTCAGATAAGAAACGGATATCTGCTTTTCAGATGTGGTGTTACAGAAGGCTGTTGAGAATATCATATACTGAAAAGCATACAAATGAATGGGTGTTAGGAAAGATCAGTAGAACTTCAAGGCTCCTTAAGGATACTGACAGAAGAAAATTAAAATATTTTGGACACATAGAAAGAATGGAAGGAGGACTTCTCAGAACAGTAATAGAAGATAAAGTTCCTGGAAAAAGAAGCAAGGGTAGACCATCAATGAGATGATGGATGGTGTGTGTGGAATGACTGATCTTCAGAGAGTTGAGGCCACCAGAAAAGCAAACAACAGGACGAGGCTTGGTGTGGAACATCACCGAGCATCGGAGTGACCATACGGCATCTGTAGATGCCCAGTGAACATAGTAGTATGAGAGGAGTGAACTTGCTTATGGTGGGATAAAATTTCAGCAAAATTTGGCTCTATAGTTGTTAATTTCAATCTCAGATGTGGTTCGACATCTATAATGAGGTTCATCTTCTTCATCTTAATATCTACAAGGGCCAAAAATCCAACTTCACACAGATATGAACTTGGAAATAGAAAAATGAACCTTAGAGCTTTATTTGTTAATTCAGGAAATTCATTCTGCATTTGAAGCCAAAATGATGATAACGTATTCTCGCTGTATTTATTTTTTTAGGAAACCATCAGAAGCTAGTTCCAAAAGTTATTCGATCGTCGACAGACCCTTTGGCATAGATTTGTTGATATTAAAAGGGTATCTTATCAACTCAATATTAATATGCAATTCAGGGAAATATACTCTTCTAGATTCATTTGTAAGCTTTGTAAATGCTGTTTAACAGTAATTTTCACATCATCATCAATTTGTTCATTTGAACTTGGGAGCAATTCATGAAGAGATGGAAAAGCAAATTCTCAATACCAACATGCTTTTGTAATAACTTCATCTTTGCCAATGTGGTGTTCATTTTATCTTGGGCATGAAGTATAGAAGTTTCCTTACTTTGTAAAGACAAATTAAGATTATTCATCATCATGCATATCAAGGATTTAGGCCTAGTGGGGCCTGTTCCGGCCTTAGAAGTCATCATTGAATTTTTAAGAGGACGTCCTGGTTTTCTTTTTCCTAATGGCTTGTACTTTAAGGCTTGTTTTGGTAATCTTTCTATTTTCATTCTTTGAGCGTGTTCCATCCATTTATGTTTATATTTTTTAATTTTTTCTATTACTGGTTCTTGGTTTAATTCTTTCATAATTTCTTTGTTTTTTTTTGTGATCCAATGAAGTATACTTTGCAGTTTTTCTCATAAACTTCATTTCTGCTGTTATTAATATTTTGTTTTTGTTTTATTGTCCAGATTTCACTTCCATACAATAAGATTGGTAGGGCTAATGTATTGTCTGGTTTGTTTTTGAGCTAGGTTTGGTTTAAATATAGAATTAATTAGAACTGATATTTTTAAATATTTTCCAATTTTTACGTTTTTCGTTTTCATATGTGATCATACATTGTAGGTAGTTAAATGAATTCACCTGTTCTAAGATCTCGTTATTATTAATATCCTAGTTCTTGCTGGATCTTGTCCTTTAAAGGCCATAGTATTTGATTTTTCTGTTGATATTATCATACCATAATCTTTGGCTATCTCATTTAGATCTAAAATAGCTTTCTGTAAGTTATCTTCAAAATTTATTCTTGTTGAGAGGCTTATACGCTGGTTAAACATGATAACTAATATTTAAGGAATTGACAGCGTATACTAGAAATATAGATTAAATAAACTTTAATTTATACTTTCTGATATTTCGGCGAATGTCACGTTGCCATCTTCTTGGGAACTTACTACTAAGAAACGTGCACACAAGTACTAATAACAGCAAATGAGACTAAAGCTAGGAAGCTAGCGTTTTCCTAAAGTCCTGATGGTGCCCTCTGGCAGGCTATATTGGTAGTTCTTGGCCTTTGGGCTGAAGTTCTTCTGATAAAAGTTTCCCAAATTTGAGGCAGTCTCATGCATCCAAATTTGTTGAGGTTTGGCATGTTCCTAAGGGCCGAGGCTGATTCCATGAATAGTCTTTCATACTTGAACTTGCTGCGGTGTATTACTGTGGCTTTCTTCCATCTTATTCTGTGGCGAGTATCCAGAGCGTGGTCTGCAAGCCCAGAGTGGCTGTACTGGTGAAATCGGATGTAATCCTTGTGTTCTGAGATTCTGATATTTGCTGTCCTGCCTGTTTGGCCAAAGTAGGACAGTTTACAGCTGCAAGGGACCAGGTATACACCAGGTAGGTCTAGGGGAAGTGGTTGGTCTTTGGTGGAGCGAATAAGGGATGCCAGTTTTCTATGTGGTCTGTAACAAGTGGTCAAGTCATGTTTTTTTAAGATTTTATTGATTTTTTCCGAGGTGCCTCGGATGTAGGGAATGGTGATGGATTTAGAATAATCTTTATTGTGAAGGGGAGGTGGTGGTGGGTTGTGGATAACTGGGTTAAGTATTTTTTGGATTTTTTAGAGGGGGTAGCCGTTGGCTGATCAAGCCCTAACCACAGAACTAAATCACGGATGTGATTTAGTTCTGTGGTTAGGGCTTGATCATTAGAACAGATTATTTTTGCCCTGTTGAATAATGTTTTAATAACTCCATATTGTTGTGAGGGGGAGGGGGGGATTGTTGGTGAATGTATCTGCTTGTATGGGTGGGTTTTCTATAAACTGAGAAAACCAAGGTTCCATCAGGTTGGCGGGTGACTAGTGTGTCTAGGAAGGGGAGGTTATTGTTTTCTTCTTTTTCCAGGGTGAATTTGATTCTAGGGTGTTGGTTGTTTAAGTGTGTTAGGAAGGAGAGGAGTGAATCTGGGCCATGTGGCCAAATAGCGAAGACATCATCAACATAGCGAAGCCATATGGTAGGTTTTTGTGGGGCTGAGTTTAAGGCTTTCTCTTCAAACGTCTCCATGAAGAAGTTGGCCAAGGGTGGGGAAAGTGGTGAATCATTCTATTTTAAAATCTCTTTCTTTGAATCTTGTTCCTGCATATTTATAGTTCTGAACATAGCTTATCTTCTTCAGGTGATTTTCTGTTTCTTGTTTCTTTCAGGATGATTTCAAAATCTTCAAAATTTGTAATTATTATTTGGTCGTCAGCAAAAAGGAGAATGTTTAAGTTCACAGTAGGAGAAAGTTTAATACCTTGATGGAAATTTTTATTCCATTTAGGTAAATATTAAAAAGAGTTGCTGAGAGGGGGCATCCCTGTCGGACCCCTTGGTTTATCTCTCTTGCATATGATAGCTCATGATTTAATCTTATTTTTATTTGATTATTTTCATATACACTTATAGCTTTTAGGTATTATTTGGTATTTGTCTTTCATTTAATATGTTAAATAAAATGCTTCTTTTAACTTTGTCAAATGCTTTTTCAAAGTCAATAAATGCAATATGTATTTCTAAATTGTATTCTCTTCTTTTCTCTATTATTAATTTTAGGCAAAAGGCTGGGTCTATACATGATCGTCCTTTTCTAAACCCATTCTGTACTTTTAAAATAAAGTTTTTGAAATATTTCATTAGTTTGCTATTTATAATTCTGCTATATATTTTGTAACAGGAATTTAGTATGCTTATACCTCTATAGTTTTTAGGGTCATCTCTATTATCTTTTTTAAAGATAGGAATCACAATTGCTTTTTACCATTCTATTGTGGGTTACCAGTTGTATAAATTTTATTTAAAAATAATAGAAGTCTTTCTTTGAATCTTGTTCCTGCATATTTATAGTTCTGAACATAGCTTATCTTCTTCAGGTGATTTTCTGTTTCTTGTTTCTTTCAGGATGATTTCAAAATCTTCAAAATTTGTAATTATTATTTGGTCGTCAGCAAAAAGGAGAATGTTTAAGTTCACAGTAGGAGAAAGTTTAATACCTTGATGGAAATTTTTATTCCATTTAGATAAATATTAAAAAGAGTTGCTGAGAGGGGGCATCCCTGTCGGACCCCTTGGTTTATCTCTCTTGCATATGATAGCTCATGATTTAATCTTATTTTTATTTGATTATTTTCATATACACTTATAGCTTTTAGGTATTATTTGGTATTTGTCTTTCATTTAATATGTTAAATAAAATGCTTCTTTTAACTTTGTCAAATGCTTTTTCAAAGTCAATAAATGCAATATGTATTTCTAAATTGTATTCTCTTCTTTTCTCTATTATTAATTTTAGGCAAAAGGCTGGGTCTATACATGATCGTCCTTTTCTAAACCCATTCTGTACTTTTAAAATAAAGTTTTTGAAATATTTCATTAGTTTGCTATTTATAATTCTGCTATATATTTTGTAACAGGAATTTAGTATGCTTATACCTCTATAGTTTTTAGGGTCATCTCTATTATCTTTTTTAAAGATAGGAATCACAATTGCTTTTTACCATTCTATTGTGGGTTACCAGTTGTATAAATTTTATTTAAAAATAATAGAAGTCTTTCTTTGAATCTTGTTCCTGCATATTTATAGTTCTGAACATAGCTTATCTTCTTCAGGTGATTTTCTGTTTCTTGTTTCTTTCAGGATGATTTCAAATTCTTCTTTAGTTATTTCTTTTTCATTAAGTGTTTGCCAGTTGTCTTTTATAAAATATTTATCTGTCCACAATTCTGTGTAGAAATTCTTCTAATTTCAATTTGATGTTTAATTTTATGTTTTCTTTAGTATCTGCATTTAGTCGTTTCAAAATCTTATATACATTGGGTCTTATTTTATACAAATCATGTTCTAAATTAGAAACGAAATTGTTCCATGATTCTCTGTGTTTTTTTCTGACTTCTCTTTTAGCTATGGCTCTTATTCTTTTATATTCTATTTCATCTTCTAATCTTTTACTGCTTAACCATTTATGATAGGCTTCTTTTTTTCATTTTGATTACTTCTTTGGTTATATCATTCCATATCTTCAGTTTTTTCCTTTTATTGGATTTTTTGGTATTTCGTAAGCTTTCATTTGCTGCTGCATTTAGTATCACTTTTATATTAAGACATTCTATTTCTATTTCTTCATTTTGTTCTATTTTATCTATATATTGGTTAATTCTTTGTTCATATAGCCATTGTATATTTGTGTCATTTAATAGTCAAGTTTTATGAACAAATGTTTTAAATTTTCTTTCTGTTCTTGTTACTTATAGCCATTTAGGTGATAATCTTAATTTTCTTTTAACGAGGAAGTGGTCACTGCTTATTTCATATCCTCTGTGAACTCTAACATCTAATGAAAACCTGGTGTCTTTTCATTTAAGATAAAATAATCTAATATTGATTTCCATCCTCTTGCTGCCTAAGTATATTTATGTATGTCTTTATGTTTTCATGTTTATATTTCTTTATGTTTTTGTCTTTATGTTTATAGAAAGAATTCATTATTTTTAGGTAATTATAAACTACAAAGTCAATCAATTTTTTACCATTCCTGTTTAGAGTATGTTCTCCATATATTCCTATATTATTATTAATTGTCGTGTTTCCAATTCTTGCATTTAAGTCTCCTGCTAAAATTATGTAATCATTTTTATTTATTTTATTATATATATGTTATAGCTGATTATAAAATTCAATATTATCCTGTTCTCTTCCTTCTTCTGGGGCACATAAACCAATTATTGTTAAATAGCCTCTATCTATTTTTATTCTAGCTTCTATTATTCTTCCATTCCATAATTTATAATGTTTTATCTGTTTTGAAAGGGAGTTATGAATCCAAATCATGACTCCTGCTTTGCTCTTTGGTCTCTGTCAACTCCACTGTATATCACATTAACATTTTCGGTTCTCATGGTTCCTTTTGATTTCTTTTTTGTTTCAGTGATTACTGCTATTTTAAAATTTCTTTCCTTTAATATTTGGTCAATTCTATTTCTTTATATGCTATTCCTCTTACATTCCAGTTTGCTATATATATTATATTTTGTCATTTCCATTATCATTTTACCTTTTCCATTCCAGGGTTGTTTTCCACAGATTCATTCCAATTACCTTTTTCTTTCAGCTTAAAAGTAGAATTATGTTCTCCATGTCAGGTGACTAGCCTGACGATGGAATAGTTCAGTAGTAGGGCTGAACCCATGGCCCATGCTCCCTTAAGGTTCTGAACTAGCCTTCCTCCAAATTTAAACCCATAGGAGGATAAATAGAGTATAATGAAGGGGAAAGAATAGATTATAGGAGAATAGAGTAGAATTATAGAAAAGGTTTATAGATAGATAGATAGTTGTAAGGCCAGAAACGGAAAGACCCCATGGCCCTCGAGTACTCCAATAGCATAAGAGTCATAAAATAAGAAGAGTTGGCTGAATAGGCCTTATAGGAAAAATTGAAGTGAGTGGATCTTCCTCCAAGTAGAATACAATAAATATATCTTGCCAGGTATGCTAACTGATTAAGCCATTTCGAATTATGTAAATGATTTTTTAGTTCAAAATTTTCAATCAAGAAAAACTTTTAGTTCATTCTAAAGTTCAAATAAACGAGTAATTACTTTTCCATGAGAACATCAGTATGGAAAAGAAGTTATGTATGATTACTTTCCATTCTTTTGCAAAGTTGGGAGAAACAGTCTGGCAATTAGAGGGCGGCCTTCAATATAATTTATAATTTTTACAGCTTCATCCAGAACTCATCTTAGGTCTGTAGACATCATATGTGCAGCCAAAGCTTCCCTGTGTATGCAGCAGTGTGTAGACTTTGCATCTGGTGCAACAGCTTGAATCTTTGAAACAAGCCCTTTTATTGATCCAACCATGGATTTCCCTCAGTCGGTGCTTATTCCAACATAATTTTTCCAATCAAGCTTGTTTTGATTCATAAATGTATTTATATTATTGAATATTTTTTTTCTCCTATTGTACATATCTGGCAAGGGGGCAAAATAAAAGGGAGTCATGAAGTTTTGTTTTTGATTTTTTTTTTTTCGTACCTAATTAATACTAGAAGATTTGCAAAATTTGTAATGTTGGTGGATTCATCAACTTGTCTTGCATAATAATTACTCGAGTATATCGGATAGCAATGTTTGTTTTATATTTTCAGCCATTTCAGTGATTTTTTGATGAACAGTACTATTTGAAAGGCAAATCCAATCAAAAGACCTTTTTGCATTATCTCCAATCATAATTTCTGATATTATTCCTGCTGCAGGGTTGACCAAAGTTTCAATTGCTTCTGCTGCACCACCTTTTGCTATTAATAGCGACATACGATATGAAGGTTCTAAATGCTTCATATTTTCACCTCCTGACATGATCGACATAATTTTTTGAGATTCTTTTAAATTTTTTAGTTTATTTTGAAAAAAATTCTACAGATTTGTCCTTGTATTCATCATGTTTCGATTCAAAATGGCAATTTAAATTAGATGGTTTCATGCTTTCATTTTTTTTTTTTTTTCAAATTTCACCACAAATGACACATAATGGAATAGGTTCCTCTTCTTGATGATGTGTTCGCTATTTGGCCACATGGCTCTGAAACACTCCTCTCCTTCCTTACACACTTAAACAACCAACACGCCAGAATCAAGTTCACCCTGGAAAAAGAGGAAAACAACTGCCTTCCTTTCCTAGACACACTAGTCACCCGCCAGACTGATGGAACTTTGGTTTCTCAGTTTACAGAAAACCCACCCATACAGGCAGATACATCCACCAACAATCCCACCACCCCACCTCACAACAATATGGAGTGGTAAAAACACTATACAACAGGGCTAAACTAATCTGTTCTAACGACATAGCCCTTAACACTGAACTAAATCACATCCTCAACACTTTCTCAGCCAATGGCTACCCCCCAAAAAAAATCCAAAAAAAAAATAAAACCTACAAACCACAGCCCTCCCTCCTCCCCCCCTCCACAAAAAAGATTACTCTAAATCCATCACCATTCCCTACATCTGAGGCACCTCAGAAAAAATTACCAAAATTCTAAAAAAACATGACCTCACCTCCTGTTACAGGCCTTACAGAAAATTGGCATCCCTTATCCGCTCTACCAAAGACCAACCACTTCCCCTAGACCTACCTGGTGTATACCAGGTCCCTTGCAGTTGTAAACTGTCGTACTTTGGCCAAACAGGCAGGACAGCGAATATCAGAATTTCTGAACACAAGGACTGCATCCGCTTTTACAAGTATAGCCATTCTGGTCTTGCAGACCATGCTCTGGATACTCGCCACAGAATACGGTGGAAGAAAGCAACAATAATACACCGGAGCAAATATAAATTCGAAAGATTATTTATGGAATCAGCCTCTGCCCTAAGAAACTCTCCAAACCTCAACAAATTTGGTTGTATGCGACTGCCCCAAATTTGGGAGGCATACATCAGCAGACCTTCAGCCCAACGGCCAAGAACGCCTACTTAGCCCGCCAGAGGGCACCATCAGGACTTCTAGGAGAACGATAGCTTCATATCTTCATTCTCAGTTACTGTATTGTTAGTGCCTGTGTGCACCTGCCTTTTTGTAAGTTCCTTTAGAAAATGGCAATGTGACATTGCCAAAATATCGGAAATATCTATTAAAGTATAATTTAATTTATATTCGGATCTACGTTGTTTCAATTCCCTAAGTGATTTAGAAATACATAACCAACGTATAAGCCTGTCTACGAGAAGGTTCCTCTTCATTTCCTATCAATGAAAATCCACATTTCAAGGAATTCATATCGTACTTACGAAGATTTTTCATCTTCTTCCTAGCTGGTTCTTTAGTGTTGTCAGACGACACACCCTCATCAATTTCATTTGATTCAGATACAATATCAACATTTTCTTGTTACTTATAGCTACTTGTATCTGCTACATTTCTCTCTTTTGTGAATTTTATAAATAGAGTCATTAACCAATGATCCATACTTAAGAAAGTTTGAAAGCTAAAAAAATTATAATATTTATTATAGGTATTATAACTTCTGTGCATTATTAAAGCAATTATATCACTGTAAAATTAGTACAAACCTATTAATCGTTATTTTAACTAACAACAAATTTGTAATATGATCAAATAATGAAGCGCATTGATTAATGTCTTCTTAACTGTTTTAATTACATCTAGTAATGATTTGTATACAGTAATTTTTTAACAATCGCCGTTATATTCTCTTCGTGTTGTTGCATGCTTGCAATGCATGTTCATATACAAAGTTGAATGAAGAGTCACAAGTGATCACTTGCAAATTTACAACTATTCAAATGAAGCAGTTATCACAAATTGAGTAGGAGAATTCATACATACTATATAATTTATTGAGAAATATATATGTTTAAAATAATTCTTTTTTTCTTAATAGTGATTCCATGCACTAAAGATGCACAGCAGAAAATTGCCACGTACCCCCTGAAGGCCTTTCATGTACTTCCGAGGAATACACATACCACACTTTGGGAAACACCGACTTAGGGGATGTAAACAGACTTGCTTAAAAATACTAGAGAAACAGAAGAATATCTGTTTCTCTAATAAAGTAATGAATTTCTAAACATAATGTGTGATCTGGGTTTCAGACAGTAAGTTGTCCAACCAACTAGGAAGGTGGGAGATGCAGGTTTGTATATCGATCATGTCTTCATAAGAGGCACAATGGAGAGCATAAGTAACAAAGTCAAAATATGAGAATACCACATAATAGATCACTTCCCAATAACAGTCAAAATAAAACCCAAAATAAAAGAGAAGCCTGAAATCAATAAAAACAACAATATACCTACAGATAACAAAGATAGAAGCAAAACAATTGATTACACAAAATATGACAAATAAATCATGAGTAACAAACACAATCATTCCTCATAAGGACAAATGAACATTAATGAGTTCTATTGGGAGCTGATTTCCAAGATCACTCTGCCAAAAAATGAGCTATGGATGCATGCATCCAGACACAAGCATGCATGCATGCACAAAGGCAATGCAAAACTAACTGAAACATGTGACAAAAGACTAGAGTCCTAAGTAGGTGGGGTACCCTCTATGGACACATATTGACAGCCTAGGAAGTAAACTGGGAACTACAGTATTCAACACTAAACACAAGGATAATCTTCTTGAATGGCTGGCCATATCAAGTAGAGTGATGTGGGCAAATATCAGAATGGGGTTATTTAGTTATTTTTGATTTTCATGGCACAAAGACATCAAAGATCATACTGTGCCAGGACACAGGTTATAGCAGTACATATGGTAAACAGTTAGTAAGAAATCACAAACATCCATCCTCTTGGTTAGAGAGAGCAGATATGCTAATTGCTCAGCCAACCAGACTAGTCCTCAGAATGGGAAACTAGACAATGAGATTTATTTTATTTGTACCTATGGTCACACAGAAAGTTATACTAAAGAAGAAACTGAGGAATTTTCTGAGACCTTTCACTCTTTCTGTGCCTTCCGAAAATCGTTTGTGCCATTCAAAAACACATGCACGGGATATGCACTTTTCACCCTAAGCCTCAGAGAAGGCAACTGACACAATGAAAAAGGAAAAGATGATCCTTGATGGAGATTAAACAGCAGAGGAGGAAATGATTTCTAGACATATAGAAATGTTTTGGGAAAATTTGGAGAAAACAACAGCACTAATAATAATGATAAGTACCAGCTAGATTTCTGTTCAGGACATGGACTAGTTATTGCTAACATCATGTTCCAACATAAAAATGTGCACAAATTCACATCAAGAGAAGATTCAAGAAATAAGAAAAGTCTCACTGAATTATGTTATAGCTGATAGTGATGTTTCCCCCACTGGTTCAGGACACAAGTGTATACAGAAAGTTGGTTGGCATAGGAGCGATCTTTCAAGACCTCTCCTATGCCAACAATCACAGAGTTTATGCAACAATGCAAAGATTACAAGTAACATGCTTAATGATGCATGTGATTAAACTACAGTGATACCTTGGCTAACGAGTGACTCTGCTAATGAATTTTTCGGCTAACAAAGATTTTTTTTGCTGTTTTTCGGACTCGGCTAATGAATGTTTTTTTTAGGATGCGCGCGCTAACATAAAGCAGCAAACATGAACGGTCGGGTCATTCCAGGAGCTTATCTTTTCCATCTGTATGTGTTAATTAGCTGGAGAAGAGTTGAAAACGCAACTGAATCAGGAAAGAGACAAGGAAGATAAAGAGTGCTCATCAGAGGAGGAGGACAGCAATAAAAAGGGAAGAATGCCAACAGGCGACATTAAAAAAATTCTGCACTACTGGGAAGAGTTTCAGTCTTTGGCTAAAAAGTGGAATCCCAACAAAGCTGAAATGAACAGACTTTGTACCTTGGTTGAAGACAAGTGTCTGAATCACTTTAAAAACATTCTGGAAAAAAAAAAGTTCAATCAACTTTAGACAGATTTTTGACTTCTCCTTTAGCAAAGAGACAGAGGCCAGCTAATGAAAAAGAGGAGACTTACCTTGAATAAACTTTAAAAATTTGGAAGAAGAATAGTAAAAACGTTGTGTACATATTTTCAGTTTAATAAAGTGTATATAATAGTGTAAAGATCGCCAGTTTTTCATTCTACTTTCCATTCTCCTTCATCTAAATGGGTAGCTGTTCATCTCAGCCTTTGGTGAGTTTTTGCCCTTTCATAGTGTGCTTTTTACTATTTTATAAAACTTATCTTTAAATAGTAGGCAGCATTCAGAACAAATTAAACAATTTTCTACAGAAACCCACGGGAAATCGCGTTTCGGCTAACAAATGTGATTCTGGAACGAATTATCTTCGTTAGCCGAGGTATCTCTGTATATTCCAGTCTTTTCAATGTATAGGGAGGGAAAAAAGGCTCTTAGGAAGCTTTTTTTTTTTAATGTCTGATCCACACATGAAAGGCTGCAAGACCTATAACACATTAACGCTGTGTGGGGGGGGAAAGAAGAATAGACGAAAGTAGGAAGCTGTTCACATTTTACTTGAACAGCTGAGAGTTGTAATCTTTGGGAAAGACTGTTTCAAAAAACAAAAGTAGACAGAATGAAAGAGGCAGTGAAGTTGGTACAGTGATTGTCAAGAAGGACTGTAATAAGGTGTTGGTTAGCAGTGGCTCTTGTTTTAATGATTCTGGAGGAGAGTGGAGGAATGATAGTGGCCAATTCAGCAAGCACTGTCTATGAAAATATCTGTAGAAGAGATGCAAAACAGAAACTAAATGCCTGAAGTGGATACGTGAGAGAGAGAGGGGTCATTAATTAGCTGGATTGCCTTCATCTGGATAGAAACAAGAAATCTTAGAGGATTTTGGTGCACCACCCCAAATATGGGAATAATAATACATGGCTGGGTGGATTTTGGCTTTGTAGAGAGTTAGCAGAAGTGAAGAAGAACACCAAGTTTTTTGGCAGATACAGAAGCTATAGCTGAAATGTGGTTGTGCCAGGAAAGATCAGAGGTGCAGGTCAGTCTGAGCAGAGAAACCTGATTGTGTTTGGATATCTCAATATTACTGAAGGTAAGGGGGGGGGGGGATGTGAGTTCTTTCTTGTGAGAGATCAGACAGGACTGAGTTTTTGTGGTACTGAAGTTTACAAGGTTGTCCTTGCCCTGCCAGGATATAGATAGGAGATTAGGATATCCAAGTTCAGATCACTGATCATGGTAGATCTTGTGGATTTTAATACTTAAGCATTACAAGGTTTGTTGTGCTTAAGTATCCTCCATTCCTACAAAGCAGGAATGGAGGGTACTGTTATCAGCAAAGCTATGGATAGGATTGGATGTCTGAAAAAGCAGATCATTTATATACAAGAGGAAGAGAGTGGGTAAAAGACCTCTGGTGTATTCCTGCACTGGTAGGGAAATCCTAGGAGATTAAACTGTCCACCATGACATGTAGTAAGCAACCAGTGAGGAAGGCAGACCATAGGATAGCAGTTTGTTAAGCAGGCCCCTATGTTAAACTTGATCAAATGCTTTTGAAATGTTGAGGGTAAGTACGTGAGATTTTTCCAAATTTCTCCATGACTTGAGTCCAGAGGAGGGTAGTGAAAGCAAGATCGGCTGTAGATTGCAAGTGGTGTAATCCATACTGTATGGTCACTAATTAGTTGGTAAGTCTCTAGGTGGTTCAAGAGTCAGGTGTTCATGACCTTTCTCCATAGGATAGCAGTTTGTTAAGCTGGCCCCTATGTCAAACTTAGTCAAACGCTTTTGAAATGTTGAGGGCAAGCACGTGAGATTTTCCAAATTTCTCCATGACTTGAGTCCAGAGGAGGGTAGTGAAAGCAAGATCAGCTGTAGATTGCAAGTGGTGTAATCCATACTGTATGGTCACTAATTAGTTGGTAAGTCTCTAGGTGGTTCAAGAGTCAGGTGTTCATGACCTTTCTCCATAATTTTAGAGAGAACAGAAGAGCAACTGGACAGTAATTTGTTGGTTGACTTATCACCTTTCTTTGGGATGGACTGAATCTGAACCTTTCCATGTTGTAAGGTAGATGCTAGTTGAATAGGATAGATTGAAGAGACAATACAGGAAAGGTATTAGTTCTGGAGGACAATTTTTTTTTAACACAATAGGTGGGATACCATAAGGATCAAATGCCTTGTTTATGTTTAGGTTATTAAAGATTCTTCTGATTTCTTTTTGGCAGAAGACTATGGGTAACATAGAGCAAGCCACTGTTGGCAGAATGAGGAGAACTCTCTACAGGTCATCAATGCAGGAAAAATGCAATGTGCACTAATTACACAAATGAAATTTAATTTACATTTTCATGTAAAAATATTATCAATTTGTAATATCCCATTATTATTAATGTGCTTTCATTCTGAAATAGTTAAACACTGAAGCTAGTAAGTCATTCTTTCTATTATTTGAATATTATTACAATATTATGTATCACACAGTTATGCACTTTAAAGGCTAGTAGTAATTATTATCTTAGAGTGTAAAAACCCCTGAATTTAGTTGGTATGACTCTAGGTGGTTCAAGAGTTGTTGATGACCTTCATAATTTTAGAGAGAACAGAAATTAGAACAATTGGATGATAATTCATTGGTTGATGAACTCCCATCCATCATCGGATGGGCTGGATGTGAGCCTGTTTCCATGTTATAGGGTAAATACCAGTTGAATAGGATAGATTGAAGAGGCAATATAGGACAGGTGCTAGTTCTGGGGCAAATTTTTTAAAACAACAGATGAAATACCATCAGAACCAGATGTCTGTTCAGGTTATTGAAGATTCTTCAGATTTCTTTTTTGTCAGGACTACAGACGACATAAAAGGAGCCGTTCTTGGTAGTGTGGAGGAAACTCTGACAGGTCATCAATGCAGGAATTTGAAGAGAAGAGTGATGCCAGTAAGTTGCTGTTGTCTTTAGGTGAGGTAACTAAGGTACCATCCAGCTGTGAGAGAGTTGGAAACCTGGTGGGAAGAAGTTGTTCCCAATGGCCTTGGCAAGGGGCCTACTGCCATTTGGACAGGTTTATAACATTTAGCTCTATCAAAGTCTGACTTAGACCTGATGATTCTTTTACAATTGTTTCCAGCAGCTGTATAGGCAGAGTGGGAAGCTAGAGTTTTGGTCTTCAGCCATTCATGGCATGCAGAGGTTTTTTCTTTTACAGCATAGCACACATTTTTCAGAACCAAGGCTTGGATGGTGACTGAGAATTTGCAGTGGAATGAAGGATGAAAGCCTTCATTCCTGCGAGGATTTGTTATTCGGTCTGAGCAGGCGTTTGGATCAGAAGAACTGAAGCAGTAATCAGACCATGGGAAGTTAGGAATAGAAGTCACAGAGATCCTCCCAGTGGGCACCCGTATAGTGCACCAAAGGACATAAGACTGAACTGATGGGTGAAGGTTGTTCTATGGCAAAAGAACTTGTACAAGGTTGTGGTCCGAGTTACAAAAAAGAGAACTGACAACCAGAGTATATATACCTGGAAGGGGAGATTGTTAGGAAAAAGGTTAACTGTGTGGGCAAATTGAAGGGGACTATTAAGTATTCTGGTTGGAAGACTGGTGATCTGAGATAGGTCATTGCTGATGGCAAACATCTCAGCATCCCTGCTTGGTTGGTTGGTTGGTGAAACTGGAGAAGGATAGCCAATGTGAGTTGTCGACACTGAAGTCCCCAAGAAGGATAACCTCAGTATTTGGGTATTTCGACTGCAGGAAGTAGAGTTCTATGGAGAGATAGTCGAAGAGGTTAGAGTGGTTGATGGAGTTTGGAGAGTAATAGAGCATATGAAAAGGGCAGGTTGGTTTAGTATACAAATTTTGAGCCAAAGCATATCAAACAGTGGGGATTCAAGGATGTGCAGTCTCTTGTATGGTATTTCAGTTCTGATGAATGCACAAGTGCTGTCCTTGTGGCAGAAACAGCTGTGCAATGTGTAGTTGGGGCAGTTGAGCTAGACAGTGGCTGTTGAGGTTGCCAGTTGGGGTTTTTGATAGGAATAGTACTTCTGGTTTAGATGACTGTAGGTGGTGGTGCACATCATTTATATTGCTGTTTAGACCATAGATGAATGTAGAATTTTTTTTTTTTTTTGGTAAGAATTAATGTTGGTGGATTGTTTGGTTGGATTTTTGATGTTTTTTTGTGAATGGATTTTTTTTTTTGACTATTTTTTTGTGGGAGACTTTTTGAGATCCACAGTAAAAATGCATTTCTTTGGGTTGTGGTTCATTATAATTTGTGAGGAAGAGATAAACAGGAAGTGGGGCATGCAATGAAAAGTGGCAGAAATGAAACTCACAAACATACTGCCCACAGAGGGAAATCAGTCCATACATGATCTCAACAGTTTCCCCTGCAGCCACACTATTGGTCTGCTTCCAGTCACAAACTGGCAAAATACATGGCTGTAGGATTTGACACTGGCTGATCTGGAAACCTCCAGATTCCTGTCCATACATGATCTCAACAGTTTCCCCTGCAGCCACACTATTGGTCTGCTTCCAGTCACAAACTGGCAAAATACATGGCTGTAGGATTTGACACTGGCTGATCTGGAAACCTCCAGATTCCATCTGTTCCATCGTTACTATCTGGTTCAGTCCCGTGTACTATCCAGGGGCTGGCCTGGGGAACTGTTTTATCGCTTGGTTTTTTGCTTATGATAAATAACCTCCTGAAGATGCTGTGAGTCGTATAGCAAAACATGTAAAATATATATATATATATATATATACAGGGTGTTCGGGATAAATTTGACATATTTATAATTAATTATATTTTTCCGTAAGTTACATGTATTAACACACACTTCTCTTCATTTAAAAGTTTGGACCCTTCTTCATTCATATACAAGATGTCAGAAAGGATGGATAGCTGGAACCCACCTGAATCATGGAAGAGAATAACTTGTATCATGATGATTCGTGCCCGCCATCAAAATAAGGATATTACGACTGCTGCCCAATGCTCCCTGAATACAGTAAAAACAATCAGACATGAACTAGAGACTTGCAATGGTGACTACGAGGATGTAGCAAGAAGAAAGATCCCTAGCAGACGATCTGATTGCGTTCGTACAGCAGAATTCCTCGCAAATCTGCAGGAACAGGTGTTGAAGAACCCTGGCATTGGAATTCGGGCTTTGTTCGTGGAGTTGCTAACTGTAGTCAAGCCCTGGATAACAAGGGTAGCCAATGGTAGGCCGTATGTATGGCAGCAGGATTCGGCCCCTTGCCACACCTCTGGGAAAAGTCAAAAATGGTTGTCTGAAAATTTCTACGACTTCACCAGTCCAAATGTTTGGCTTCCAAACTCCCCAGACCTTAACCCCATGGATTATTTTGTATGGGGCGCAGTTGAAAAAGACACCAATCGCACTTCCAGTAATACAAAAGCCCAGTTAATGGATAAAATTAAAACAGTTTTTGCGGCCCTTCCCAGGGAGACTGTAGCATCAGCTTGTTCGAGGTTCCGAAGCAGAATTGAAGCTGTGATCGATGCTAATGGTGGTTATTTTGAGTAAATCTTGTTGATAGTATTGTAATTAACTCTGCCTGTAATGTTTTTTTGTCAATTCATTAAATTTAATAGATACAAAGAAGATTTTCTTTTTCCTTACGAAACTGTCAAATTTATCCCGAACACCCTGTATGTGATGTTAATAAAAGATGTCTATGAGCTAAATAAAATGTGATTATTTATTATTCATGTAAATCGATTGGTAGTGAATTACCTAAAACGAAGGATGGTTGGTTGAGAGAGCCAGTAAGCAGCTTGGTTTTGTGTGCCATTGAACACAAAAAAAGTAAATAGTAAGTAGTTGAGCAATGATTCCAACATACCTGCTAGTCTGGTAAGTTGAAGAAGCCATGAGTGCCTAAATGAATGTCAGTACCTCCTTGAATATGTATTTCCTGGGAATGGAGTAGGGACAAGGTCAATCTTTTTCCCTAAATTCACTATACTTACACTTTCCACTATAACAAATTATTTCCCTTGTATTTAGGAGTTCTGTTGTAGCAAGCATGTACTGTAACTATCACAGTATCCTGTATACCTCTTGAGAGTACACATTAGGAATTCATGTTTTAAATTTCAGATATTTCAAATGATTTCATCTTTTGCAAGTCCCTGCTTTTGCCCAGAGACACAATATCATCGACAACAGCAACATACTCTGCCTCAAAGTCTCTGTCTGCTACAGAGTCTGGCCACAATTTCCTCCAGGCCGAGTTCATGGTCCTGTAAGTCACTTGCACCACCCAAGCTTTGTCAAGGATACTTTAGAAATGGAGGATGTTGAAGTGATTTTTCCAGAATTCTCTGAGTGTTAATTCTGTGTCAGATGTCACTTCAAAACATCTTTGAAACAGTATTTTGGTGTAGAGTTTCTCAAAGTTCAAAAGGACCTGATGGCCTATGGGTTGGATTAGAGGAGTCATGTTAAGGGCAAGGAACTTCACTGTGATAAAAATCAAACTCCTCCACCAACTCGTTCTCCAAGTACATTTGAAGCCTGAAGGGTGAGCAGCAGCATTGTCCATCACAAGAAGGCATTTTATTGGCAAATTTTTTTCTTGAAGGTATTTCTCACACTTGTGATAAAGATTTCATGGATCCACTCAATAAAAAATTGCCTGGTTACCCAAGCCTTACTATTAGTTCTCCACATAACAGACAATTTACTTTTCATCACGCTATTTTTCTTAAATGCCCTCGGATTCTCAGTGATACACAAGCAATGGCATGACACAAGTCCCCACTTGCGTTTCCACATAGCAAATCAGCCTGTCCTTCATTGGCTTGTGTCCTGGCAATTCTTTTCCCTCCTGAGTGACGTAGGTCCTCCTTGGCAATTTTTTTTCAAAAATAGTTTCATGACAGTTGAACACTTGTTAGGGAAGAAAACCCTCAGCCTTTACATAGTCACTAAATTCTTGCACATATTTCTCAGCAGCTTCTTGGTTCGAGCTCACAACCTCCCCATGCCTAACCACACTATGTATGCCACTTCTCTTAAATTTCTCAAACCACTCTCTACTAGCTTTGAACACATCAGTATCACCACTCATACCAAGGTTTTTCTTTAACAGGTCATCATGTAATTGCCTTGCTTTTCACAAATTACAGCCTCAAAAACCCTATCACCAAGTAACTGTTTCTCATTTATCCAAATTAGCAACAATTTTTCTACTTTCTTCAATCATCTGTAATCTTTGTTTAGTAAGAACTTTTACTCCTTTTGCAACATCAGCTCCCTTGATCGCCTCTTTATTTTTGAGTATTGTAAAGATAGTTGATATTGCCTTACCAAACTGTAAAGCAAGATCCGAGACATGAATGCCATTTTCATGGATATGATTTCTTTTTTCACCTCTATCATAGTTCAAACAACTTTTCTTTTCACTTTGCTTGTTTCAAAAGCAGTTTAGATGCCAAAGGCTATAAGGTAATTGGTAAATTTTGAAACTTTAGTTTCTCTTCTATTTGGCAAGGATGGATTAATAATATCCTTCATATTTGTATTAGTAACTAAATTAGAATTTTGTGGGAGGTACTGAAAACCATGAATGGACAGGAAAGGTGGGAAACATTGCAAATTCCCATTACTTTTTTTCATCAACTACATTACAGAAAAATGTCATATGGCGATGGATTAGAAAGTCTTACAAGAAATGATATAAAAAAATAATAAAAAAACATAAAAACCATAATTCATAAAAAACCAAATATCCAATCAAAAATATAGAAAATAATAATACACACACCACACCAAACTTTTTGAATGGATGACTCTTCCTTATTCAGTACATTTGTCACTTTTTCCTGGAATACAAGTACAGTGGAACCTCAGTTGTCAAACAACTCATCCCGAACAAATCAGTTCCTGAACATGTTTTTTGACAGTTCCTGAATGGGCAAACTGGCAACCACGTGCTCCACAGGTTGAGATGTACAGTGGGAGAGCTTCAGTTACACCACAGCCTCCGCTTAAATTTACAGTGCCTTTTCTTGATTTTCTTTGCATTTTGTAGTTTTTTTGTAAATTTTTATTAAATAAGCCACCATGGGGCCGAAGAAGGATAGTGATACATGATGGCAATGACTACAATGCCAAAGGTTGGCATCGTAGTCACTTTGGTATATATATATTCTCATAAGCTCTATGGTAAATTTTCAAACTTTTTAGTATCTGTTCTATTTAGCTATAGTGAATCAATATGAATCAATAACATCCTTCATGTTAATAATCATCCAGAGGAATTCCATTATCTACATTAGCCAACAATTTTCATGGAGAACTTTAAACTATGCTTTCTTCACAACATTCACCCCAAACTTCAGTTTGGTGCAGATACATTAATGACACTGTTGCAGTCTGGCTAAGTTCATTTATTATCAATTATCAAACTAAGACTATCACAAAAATAAATGCTGTTCATTAACCAATGGATATAGTTCACATTAGAAGATGAAAATAAGAAGTGTCTCCTCCTTGGATCTTCTCATTCTTCTCTGACCAGATGGAGGTAAAATCTGGCAATTCAAGGATTCTCCTTCCTTCAAGCTTACACTTTCCTCCATGGACCTGTTACTACAACAAGAAATAGAACATAAAAAAGTGATATTTATATATTTGATGGTTGTAACAATACTTTCATCAACAAGACTGTAAACAAAAATAGAACACTGCTTCTTCAATCCCTCAAGAGGATGTAGTCGTACAGCCATTCGTTATATTCAAAGAATATCTGGATGTAATTACTCACTTTTATAACAAGTACACTTGTTATAAAAATGAGTAATTGTATGGGAATATACATAAATTAAAATGTCATGGCGTTTTGTCTATTACAGCCATGATCTCATCATTTCCATGCTCGTTACAACAAAGTTCAATTGTATCAGGTTAATTCAAACCTATATACAGGTGGCAAAATGCAGATTACTCTCTTTAATAAACCCCTTGAAATACCTCTCAGGAGAGGAGTAAGACGAGGAGATGTGATCTTCCCTAATTTCTTTACAGCAACTCTAAAAACATGCTCAAAAATAAAAATCTGGATGGGGGTTTAAATATAGATGGAGAGAATCTTAAAATACTTCTGTTTGCTGATGATGTGGTTCTGATATCTCATCAACCACTGGAATTAGAAATAATGTTGAATGATATAGATTTGCAGCGTAGAATGACAGGATTACAAACTCGTTGACAAGACAAAGCGGATGACAAACAAATACTGTTCATGACCACCAAAACAAATTGCAAAATTGTAAAATAAAGTCAGAGTGGAGAGATACATTTGTTTAGAACAAGTAATCCGAATGGACTATGATATATCAGATGAAATGAATGGATACAAAACAGTGTCTTGGAAAGCTTTTAACAGCATAAAAGACCACTACAAAAAACAGATATAGCAAAAACCTTTTTAACAGTATTATTCTACTAGTACTAATGGCAGCGAAACATGGAACACAAAAAAGAACAACAAAGCCTAATAACAATCCAAAGGACAATAAAAGAGAAGAGTCTGCATGGTTCAAAAAATTTTAAAATAACTAGCCTGATAGCCTTACTTGCTTACAGACAATAAATAAGAAAGATCATATAAAACACTGAAATAAGAAAAAATCTGCATTCAAAGATGTGACAGAAGCTATCTATATCATGACAAAAAAAGGTGGGCAGGACATGCATGCTTATATGTCCTGCCCATATAGGCATGCATGAAAGACAACAGAATGGACTTCAAGAATAATAGACTGGTATCCTAAACACACAAAGAGAATACCTGGTACACTACCTAGTAGATGGCAGGATCCTATAAAATCAATAGGAGGAAATTTGCTCAAGATAAAGTTGCCATCGTCAACCTGCAGTCATGGCAAAACCAAGACTGAGAACATGGGTCCACCATGGAAAGGAACATATGGAAATATACAAAACATACAAAAGGTGATAGGGTTTCCCTTCCAACTTCAGTTTTCATTCCACATAACAGACAGAACACGTACAGTTAACAGACAATAACTGGCCTGATAGCCTTACTTCCTTCTACCATAATTCCAAATAACACTGCAGCTTGCCAATGACATCATTTTTCTGAATATTTAAAATATGCATATTATAAAACTGTAAGGCATCTATACTAACTGCATCCAAACAACGCATACACTTGAAATACATTTCAATGCCAACAGCAAATCTATATTTTAATCCAACTTACAAATTCCTTATTAGGGCCACCCTGTTTCTTCTTTTTTCCCTGAGGCTTCTGCTCTTCTTCTACCTGTCCATCATCCTCATTTTTTAGTCTCTTTTTTAACATAATTGAGAAGTAATTCATCACTTTATCTCTCCTGAAAATATAATAATTGATGATAAATTTCTCTAATAACCTTAATAGACTCTGAATAATCCTAATTTGTTCTTTTCATTTTTTATGGTGCATCAGCAACTATGCCAGGTCAATGATTAAGAGCAAAAACATAACAGGTGTATAAATAAAATCTAAAAATTGATTTTTATATAAAAAATCAAGTATATATCAATAAATGTTTGCATCATCAGCAAACAATGAATATTTCCTTTCAGGTTATTTCCTATATCATTTATGTGCAAATTAAACAGCAATGGTCCCAGAACTGAACCTTGTGGCACACCACTAGTCACCTGTTTTCACCTAAATTCTATCCCTGCCTATACTGCTTTTTGATATCTGTTCAGCAGCCACCCTCTTATCCACTTAACCGATGGATAAGAGGGTGTTACACTAATTTGTGTAACAGTGTTCCATATGATATTCTGTCAAATGACTTTGCAAAATCCAGCAAAATCATTCTGTAGCCAACTCTGCTCTTACTCTATTGTAAAAAGTTAATAAATTATGAAGGCATGACCGACCCTTTACAAAGCCATGTTGACTCTCATACAGTATCATATTTTTATCTACCCATTCTTGAATTCTCTTTTTTACCAAATTTTCTAGTACTTTTACTACCATGGCTGAGATACTGATTGGTCTATAATTTGCTATTGTAGTCTTAGAACCTCCCTTATGCAAAGGAACAATTTTGTCCTATTTCCACTCCCTTGGAACTCTACCAGGGCTAAGACTTAAACAGCTTAGTCAAAGGCATTACCAGTTCCCTTGCACATTCTTGCAAAATCCTAGCTAACATCCTATCTAATCCAACAGCTGTATTTACATTGAGATTCTGCAATATCCTAAGAATCTCCAATTCATCCACCTCTGTTCCCACATTAGTGTCTGTCACATGGGTTAAAACAGTAACCTCACTAGGAAGATATATGCTTGCAAAGTGGTCACTCAGTAACTCAACTATTTTATCCACTTCTGTCTCCTCATGACCATCATCACTCATTAAGGTTAATATTTCATAGTTATTCTTCCTCTTATTTGCCACATAACAAAGGAACTATTTGAAATTTCCTTTTGCCTGCTCGGCCATGCTAGTAATCTTTCTTGCCTAGGCATTGTACTGCTCATGAGTTTGCTGGTCACCTTTCTCTTTATATATCCTCCACAGTATTTTCTTCTTCTGTTGCTCATGTTCAATGATATTACTCATCCATCCAATCCAATTAACCCTAGGTATACAATTTAATACTGCTTCCTCTAGATGACATTTAACTATATCCTGCTTCCTCTAGATGACATTTAACTACTAACAACCTTAGTCTGCAGTGTTTTATGCCATGGTACAGATTTAAGCCTCTTCCTCAGCATGTCATAATCACCTGCCACAAATACCCCTTCTTGCTAGAATATTCCTCATGTTTTTTTCAATCTCCCAAGTCAAGACTACATGGTCACTTTCACCAATTGGAAGCAAACTTCCATTCCGTATTACTTTGAAATTAAAATGTCAATTTCAATGTCCTTAGATCCTTTTATTTCTGTTAGATGGCATTTTCAAAGATATACACTAAATGGGAAACATTCCTGATCTCTGTCTGTCTCTCTCTCACAGAGGCACGCACGCACAGAGGTTTGCCCATAAGTCACAAAGCGGTTTAAGATGTTAATAACTTTTTTTTTTTTTCAGGTAAAGAACATTTAGTAAATTAATCACGAAAGTGCTCACATCTTAACAACAAATAATAATTGTGCAATTGTGAAAATCAGCATTCAATTTTCAAAATAAAATGCTAAAGACAGTTATATGCTAAGAGCATATCACTGTATCGGGGGACCCCTTTTGAGTCTTTAAAATTCGAGTTATCAGAATTGAAGGAGAACAGGCCTACCAGTCCAGAACTCAATGGGTGGGGGGAGTCCCCCCTAGTATAAATACAGTGGTATCTCGCTAATCCAAACTAATAAAAACCATGCTCGTTCGGATTAGTGAATTTTCGCCCAAGAGAGAACAATAACTAGCATTTAAGACAAAAAAATCAGATTCTAATGATACATCAATTTAATTCTGTAAATAAATGTAGTATCTGATAGAACTGATAGAAAAAAAACTATTATACTGCAATGTAAAACTTAAAAAATAATACAGTACACAAGTTTATTTTAGTAAAAAATTTAGTATGTACCTGTATTGTTGAGGATTCTGATTTAATAAAACTGCAATAAAAAAGCTATCAGTTACATAACTTAATTTGTGTAAAAAATATTACTTTCTTGTACACAACCCACAAAAAAAGTTTCACAAAATAACACAAAAGTTTTTTTTTTTTATTTCTTTGTAAAAAAATCACTGATTTTCTTTTGCTTCTTGGAAGCTAAACTTTTTTTCGAATGCTTCTTCTCGGAGCTGCATTAGCAATAAAATTTTGTGGAATGGTGCATCATTCTGCTTATCTCATTCTATACACATATTAAAACTGTCAACTGCCTCTTTATGTGTTACTCTTTTTCCATTCCGTAACTTTTATTTTGAAATTTCAACATCTGGATTTATATTTTTAACCAAATTATGCATGATTTAAATTTCCTCTTTTTGTGTATCACCGTAGTTATCTTGGTAAATTCTACAAGGCCACAGTTTTTTCCATGACGCTCGAATTGCTTCAGGTTCGACGGCTTCCCAGGCAAACGTGAACACACAATAAATCAAAATAGACCTACACTATAACCATACAATCGACAACGTGAAAAAATATTCTACTGTAATAATAATAAAATAAATAATAATAGTTAAAATAACAATACACAAAATAATAATACGTAATAAATAAAACTTTCTTCTTTCAAACCCCAGTTCGGATTGCTGGAGGGTTTGGACTAAAGAAGTTCGGATTAGCGAGATACCACTGTATAAGATCTGACAATGTTGTAGCATTGACAAGTTACAGATTGATTTGGCAGAAAATTGTAGGTAGGCAGTAAGTAATGATGTAAATTTTTCATGTAGTATTATCATATCCTGTACACCCCCCTATAAGGTAAATGTCAGCAATTTGATGATGATGATACATTTAATAAATAATATTAATAAATTTAAAATAAATTTATTATAATTAACATTAATAAATATATTAATGTTTTAATAAGTTATTTTAAAGAAAACTAAAGCGAGGACAATGGAAATGATATATTGTTAAGCAACTTTTACCTCCTCCTCTCTCTCTCTTTTTTTGTCTGGAATGAGCTAAATACAATCCACTAAATACAGCTATCTGCCCAACAGCATAGAAGCAAATGAAAGTTATAAAGTGAATATAGGATGAGTGTTAATTCTGAAGTACAGGTGTAGGAAATACCACAGACTAGAAGATTTGTTGATATTGTCTTTCTGGAGAAAGATGAGGGGAGTATGTCTAAATCATTCATTGCCTCATCTATACAGAAAATGGAAAAGTAGAACAACGATAGGATATCACCCTTATCCTTATCCTATAAGACTATTAAGACTTCATTGAAATGTTACATCACATTCAGATGTTACTAGCTGAATGTGACAGAGCATGGGAATGAAGAAGTTTTATCCAGGGGTTTAGACAGCTCAAATAAAATTTTAAGAAGAGATAAGTTTTCTGCATTTGTACCCCTTTCAAATTTAGATTTGCTGATGGGTTCAGGATGTGATGTGATGTAGTGCTGCCCTCCCCCCAGTTTTTGCAAGCAAAAGTTGAATTTTTCTCTCAAGCAATTTGCAATATGTCAAGTTTTCTTGGACTATCTTGGCATGCCTGTTGAAGAACCAAGGTGGCTTGGAGAACAGTTAGAATTTTTTGAGTGTAATTGTAAATGAAAACTTTTATTCCAGAAGAATTATTTCACTTACTTGGTCAGCATATGGTCTGAATCAAAAAAAAGCAAAACTAAGTAGATTATGGAAAGAAGAGCAGAAATCAGGAAGATCCCATTAACACTACTGCAGGCGCAAGGATAAAAAGCTAGGATGGGCTGGGGAATGGAAACTCCACAGAAAAGGAAACTTGGATGCGATTGTGGTCTGCATTATCAAGAGGCAAGTTAACAATATGTTAAATCATTGCTAACAGCAAATATCTCGGCATTTTATTCACCTTGATTTCTGCAAAAGAGAAGTTAATTTGAGTTGTGAACATTTAAGTTTCAAGGAAACAGCTTCATTGTTTGTTATTCAGATAACAAAAAATCAAGTTTCAGAAATAATCAATGATTATCTGAATTTGCAAAACAAAAATGACAGCAAACAAATAACAGAATGGGATAATGAAATCTTGAATCAGATAAGATCATATGAAGGTCTAGTAAAAAATGAAGGATTGCAATAAAATACACTGAATAACAAATCCAGTCATACTGGAGGAAGAAGAAATTTTTGGAAAATAATTATGAAAAATTATTTGATATTAATGGGCTAGGTTTCACTCATTTATATTTCAAAATGATATATGCAAAATATAAAATATAAAGGCACTGTACATAATTAAAAAGACATGCCTACTGAATTCCTCCTCAGCCTCCTCTGCACTCAGAGCTTTATATCGTTGAATTGGAGTAAAGTTATACCATTCTTCAACAGGAAATGCTTCAAACACTGCATCTGGTGATTGCGTAAAAATATAATATGAAGTATTTTCAGCTATGCCACCACCTCTGGTTCCTTTGAATCTGTTAACAAAAAAGTTTTGATATGGATCAGAAACAGAATATTTGTGAACTACTTTCAAAACTTTCTATTCAAAGCACTACAATTTGATATAACTGCATACTATGATATGCAATGATGACAGTATAAGCAAAACATTAAAAAAAAAAATATATATATATATATATATGCACACACAGGATGATTCAAAATTCCATGTATAAACTTTGAGGGGAACATATAAACTATGTGAATATGGTTGATTTTGATGTTCTCTACCTCCCCTCAAAGTTTGTACGTGGAATTTTGAATGTATATATGAAAATCAATGAAAAAAAATTTTAGAATAAGTTCTTGGTAATATTAATTATATTTCTAACTTTGCAATATACCACACATGCTGAACCATTTCAAGATTAATAAAAGTGTGTGCGAGTGAGTGTCCAAGTATGTGCGTTCATGCTGAACATATAGCATTTTTATCAGAATATTTCAAGAATATCAATTCCAAATGATGTACTGAGAAGAGAGAAAGAGGCGAAGTTTGGAAAGAAATGCTAAATTTAAGATTACTTTATGGGAGTAGCGCAATTGGTTAACGTCATTAATTTTTCAAATCCAAAATCATTTCTAAATTTGAAAATTTTGATTTATATTAACATGATTTTTTAAAGGGGGGGGGGGGGAATAGAACAGAGGAAAAAATACTTTCAAAAATCAACAAAATTATCAGTTTGTTGATTTTTGAAAATGTGTTCAGAATTGAAAAATAGTTATTATATTTACGATTTTTTAACATGAGAATGCAGGTTGAATAAAACAAATAACAGGAAAAAAAAATTCTGATAAGAAATTCTTCAATTTTAAGTGGATACTGTAAAATTCTAAACATTTCCTGACATATCACACAATCAACATATGAGCAATATGAATTTTCTCCATCTTAAGTAATGGAGTCTTTTTAACTTGGTATTTATGTAACAGAATAATTCACCAGGCAAATTTATTAGCTAAATATTTAAATTTAATTGATTAACTTGGTATTTACTTAATATAACATATTAATGATTTATTAATATATTAATAAATATATTAATAAATCATTAATATATTTTGATTTATTAATATATTAATAAATATATTAATAAATCATTAATGCAATAGAAAAAAAGAAACCAATCAATCAGGCTCATCTACTGATTTGCTCACTGGACATCAGCAGATGCCATATGGCAACTGCTGATGTCCAATGAACATAACCAGTCGTAGGCAAGTAATCAGAACATATTCAGTCACAAGCAAGTAACTAATTAAAATTTATTTATATCATTGTTTTCTGGGGAGTACGTATTTATTCACAAAAAATGAGTGAATATAGATGCACATGCGCTCGAGATGTGTGCGAGTATATTTTTGATTTTGCAAGCACTTTACACACACACACACACATTTTTTTTAAAAAGCTTAAATGACAAAGCCGAGAGATAAAAGTAAAAATACTATTTTAATTAAGTAAATTGTACAACTAGTTTCATCTTCATAGAAGACTTCTTCAGGTGCATTGTTAACAAGAGGGAACAACCAACAAAAATTGCAAAAGATCAAAAAACTATACACTAAAGCATTAGCATATTAACATTTGAAACTGTTCTGTGTATCACTTCATTTTTAGGCATGTGCATGCATTCAACATCTCATCGATGCCAAAGTTGGATGGCAGCACAATGACAGTCAGAAAGGTTATAGCTGAGGTTAGTGTTGAGATGTAATTGATTGAGAACTATTTCTTTGGATTCCACAATTCTTTCCAGTTCATCATAGCATCAAAAGATGTTTTCAGATTCATCCCATAAGACTGGATGAATGAAGTTTTCCCCATTAGCATCAGCAGAATTCAAGACATGGTTCGACAGGCCACTAGCTCTGGTTCTGCCATATGTGATGATGTCTCTTAAGTTCCTCAAGACATAATTCGATGAAATTTTCCATCTGGCCAAAGTAAAGTTTATTGCAGTTGCACCAAATACGATAAACGCTGGGATATTTCAGGTTGTTGTGTTTTTGTTTTGGCATACTGAGCAAGGAACAGAGTTTCAGAAGAGAAGTGAAAGAAGTCCAGACTTTATATTTTTTTAAGAATTTTGGCAAAACGGAACTGATATATGGTAGGTATATGTAGCCTTTTTCACTATTTCAATCTTTGTTATGGCGAGGAGGTGGATTAAAAAGTAATTTATTAATTGTTTGTTTTGAATAACCATTTTACTAAAAGGTTGTAAGAAGAAATTGAAGTTCTTTGTTAATATCTTCTTCTTCACAAAGAAGTGAGCAAGAACGTTTGCCTAGTATAGAAATAATACCACGTTTTTGAGGTGGATAGTGATGCAACTGTGCATGGAGATATCTATTAGTGCAAGTTGGTTTCCTAAATAGAGATTTTTAATTTTTCAGAAATATGAGTAAGTATGACATCCAGGAATGAAGAGAGCCAACAGTCTCTACTTCTGCAGTAAATTGGATTTTTGGGTGTTGACTGTTGAGGTGGTCGGAAATTCTTCAGAGCCATGACTGGAGATTAGGAAGTGATACCAAGGTATTGCAGAAGTCATATTTCCATATACAAGTGGCCAAAAGGTGTCACACCTTATTACTAAAATACTCTGGATTAGAGATAGATATTGAAAGTTTTCCCACATGGTAGGCTCCCACTGATGAGACCTCAATAAAGGTCAAAACCCATCTGAGTAGTGACTCTTCCATTATGCATAGCATTATACACATCCATAAGAAGATGTGCTTTGCATTACGGAATACTAAGGCAAGTGATGTGAAGTCATTAGCCTCTATATACAAGTTCCCCAGTCATGAAGTTACTTTATGCACAAACTTTGTTTGCTTACACTTGGACAAAGGATTAAACCAAGAATATAATTTCATGGCACCTTTAATTTATTCATGAAATGTTGGTCAACCCATTGTATGTTAGTACCATATATGAGCAATAAGGAACTTACATTTGACTTGAAAAGCTGTGGATTGTATTCCTTGGGAAATACATGGTGGAAGACTGTTCACAGAGCAGCAGTGGAAGAGATAAATGAAGAGGAGGAAATATTTGTTCTGTAGGTTTGGAGCTGAAGTGTGAGAAGGTGTTGGTCAGCTACTGCTCATGTTTCGGACAGATTTGCAAGAGGGTGGGAGAATTATTGATGCCAATTCTGATGAACAGCAGCCATAGAAGTATTTATAGAATATGGAGACTTGAAAGCCTGTGCAAAAGTGAGCAGAGTGTATTAGTGAGAAAAGGAGTCGTCAGTTCAGTTGAACTGCACTTTTCTGTATAGAATTCAGTATTTTCAGGGATCACTTGGGGCACTACCCCAGCTATGAGAGCAGCACATTCAATGGTCAGGCAGATAGATGATTTATATAGGGTTAGGAGATGTTTGGAGTTAAAGAAATGCCTCGAGAAAAGAGAAAACCTAATTTTTTAGATGCAGAGGAGGCAATATTCGTAGTAAGTTTGTGTCAAGAGAGATTTCAGCATTTCTTGTAAGTATAATCTAACAAGAGTTGGATAGATTTGATACTTCCTAATTAATAACTAATACTTGATTATAAATAAAGCTAACTGTGAGAAAAGTTTTATAATTCTGTGTGTTACATATGTATTAGAATTCCATTCCTTTGAATAGAATTTCTTAGTATATGTTGTACTATAATTTGATAATTAAGTATTCTTATTTAATTACAAATACATCACGAATTAATTGATAATATAAAGAAGGTAACTTGCTATAGAATATCATTAAAATCTTTACATGTGGAACTTTGAAAGGTACTTTTTTGAGCATTTGTTATACCAAGTGAGTCTGTGATAACAATGTTTGCTATAGTGAGAATCAGCTGAATTTCTAAGATCAGGTGTTGGGGAACATGCCTATTCTCAAATTCAGCAAACTAATCTCCAAATGGGACACAGCATAATATAGTATGATATGATAACAATTCTCCAAATCAGCTCTGGCAGAGTTCCCAAAGAGTGGAAAGAGGGCAAATAGTTCCACTACATAAAGGAGACTTCAGAAACAAGACAGCAAATTATAAACCAACCAGCATTTCAGGAGTGGTTGAGAAGGAAGGTACCAGAAATGGCAGTTAAGAGCAGAATTCAGACATGGGCAAATAGGAGCGAAATGAAATTATGGATCCGAGACTTCAATTAAACCACAGATTGGATGATTCCAAGAAAAATTAGGAGCCTGAACAAGATACCATCAATGGCACAATCATATTAAAAATGAAGATGTTAGGAAGGAACTTGATATCGTTATCATTCAAGAATGTGTGAAAAAAAGAGGAAGTCCAAGATATCAGAGGAATGATGGAATCAGAAGTGCCTTAGAGGACCGAAATGCTTGTTATGACAATACTGGAGTACTGACATGCCATTTGGAGTACTGACTAATTTGAAGAAAAACTGCTAAGAGGAGATTAGTAATAATGTAAACTTAATGATGCAGCACCATCATAGTAGCATATATAGTAATACCCCAATTTTATGTTCCCGCAATTTATGTCATTTTCCGTTGGTCCTGTCTTAAGGCCTATTTTATGATATATTGTTTTCCTGCCGTTAACAACATGATGTGGATGTTATTTCCTGTGATTTGCGTTTTTTCCCTCGGGTGACAATACTGATTTTCTAATCGATTTCTGCAGAAATCTGCTCATTTCTGTTCCCAGATGGAGTTGCTTTCGGCTGTAGTTTTGTTTCTGCCATCACAGTGACTTGCACGCATGCAGCAGTAATGTAGTGATGAGCGATACCGTGATTCTTCAACCACACTACGAATTGATATTGCAGAATTTCTGCAACATAATTTAGCGTGTGGGGTGCTAAGGGGTCAAAGCTATATAACTGAGAGGAGACCTCCACATAGTCTTTAAAGGAATGCTGAGAACCGACCAGGGCTTCTGACCTAATGTCCAATCCTCACCTTCTCATGGTGCACCCTGTTGGGTATCTACCTGGATACTGAACGAACGAGGATGGGCTGGAAATTTGGGATTTAGCTGACCAAATTGTATTTTTATTGGCTTAAACCAAAATAAAAAATGACAGTACAACATGACAAAATTTCATGCCAGCTGGGTTATCGCCTGGTTAAACAAGGCCCCCGTTGTTTTCGGCAGGGAACCAGGGCGAACAGCGAAAAGTCAGCTACTGGAACAAATCTGAAAACACACCATAACTGAACATCACCAGAGTTAAAGTTCGGTACTATCAATATAAGAAGCCTGAATGACAAAGAAATGGAGCTAGCTGAGGAATTAGATAAGTACCAGATCGACATAATAGGGTTGACTGAAACAAAAATTGGTGAGATCATTCTGAGCAATAAATACAAAATGTTATATTCAGGCAATAACAATCAAGGAAAAGAAGGAGTAGCCATAGTATTCAACACTAAATATGAGGCTAATCTTCTTGAATGGCAGGCAGTCTCAAGTAGAGTGATGTGGGCAAACATGAAAATGGGAACTGGACAATGAGACTTATTTGTGCCTATGGTCCCACAGAAGGTTTTACTAAGGTAGAAGTTGAGGAATTTTTTGATGGTTTAGAGAAAACAACTGACACAATGAAAAATTGGTCCCTGTTGGGGATCTAAATAGAAGAGTAAGAAATGATTGTCAGACATACAAAAATATTTTGGGAAAATTTGGAGAAAAGAGCAAAACTAATAATAATAATGGAAAATACCTGTTAGATTTCTGCTCAGGACATGGACTGGTTATTACTAACACCATTTCCCAACATAAAAATGTGCACAAATTCACATGGAGAGAAGAGGCAAGGAATAAGAAAAGTCTCATTGACTATGTTATTGTCGATAGTGATGTTTTCTCTCTGGTGCAGAACACCAGAGTGTACAGAGGATTATTGAAAAGAATAACATGTAAGAAAGTTTTAAAGGGAATAAAAGTTGAGCACATATATGAACTGTAGACTAAAATACAGAAAGATTATTGAAGAAAAAATGAAAGAGTTTGAGAACAGCAACCAAACCTTGGAGATTCAGTGGCAAGCCTTGAAGAAAACACTGATTGATTCAACCAGAGAGGCATGTGGCGAGGTTATCTGCAAGAATAGAAAAATCAGAACTCCCTGGTGGAAACAGGAAGTTAAAGAGGCAGTGAAGGAAAAGAAGAAAGCATATCAAAAGTTCCTGGCCAATAAGTCAGCTTGTGCTCTTAGAGAATCCAGAGACAAATGTAAGAAAGCTAAACACTGTGCAAAACTAGCTAAAACTAAAAACAAGTCATGGTAGGACTTTGGCAAGAACATAGAAAATACATATCAAGAAGGTGGTAAGATATTCTGGAGGTTGTTGAAGGAGCTTAAAAATGGAGGAAAGAGTGCTGTAAAAGGAGTTAGAGATGATAAAGGTGACATGAAAACGGAAGAAAAAGATATCCTTGAAGTATGGAGTAATTACTTTGAAAAACTGCTAAATGAAACAAGCAGTGATAGCAGTGGTAAAAAATACTCAATAGGCATACAGTCAGGAATACATATCCATACTTGAAGTAGAAAAAAGCCATCAAAGGCTTGAAATGTGGAAAGGCAGCAGTAGATGATATTCGACCAGAAATATTAAAGTATGGTGGTATAAAAGTTTTACAGTGTCTGCACTGCATAGTTCAGAAAACCTGGAGAGAGGGACGAATTCCCGATGATTGGAGTAGAGCTCTCATAGTACCCATACATAAAAAGGGAAATAAAACTGAATGTGAGAATTACAGAGGTATTTCCCTACTAACTCTTCCTGGCAAGATTTATGCAAGTACTTGAGAAATGGTTGAGAAAAATTGTGGAAGAAAAGCTTGGTGAATAACAAGCCGGATTCAGGCCAAATAGAGGCTGTCAGGATCAGATCTTCACTTTACGACAAATAGTTGAGAAAGCATGGGAATATAACAAAGATCTATATTTAATTTTTGTCGATCTGGAAAAGGCACATGACAAGGTACCAAGAGAGTAGCTATTCAATATGCTACAGTTATATGGTGTCAATGGGGCATTATATCAAGCAATACTTAGTCTGTATTTGAGTTGTAAGTCAGCAGTTAGAACTGAAGGAAGTACAGGAAGGTAGTTAAATGTTAAATCTGGTGTTAGACAAGGATGTACATTATCTCCTCTGTTATTCATTATCTATATGGATCACATTATGAAGGAAAGTGGTATTAAACATGATATCAAAATTGGAGATGTTAATGTCAGCTCTTTGCTTGATGCGGATAAATAAATAAATCCGCTACAAGTCTACAAGATTCCCTGACTAAACTGAATAACTGTTGTAATAGATATTGTATGAAGATCAGCAATAAAAAGAGAAAGACAATGAAAATAGGCAGAATTGCTGAAAATGTCAACTGCGTTGTGAAAGAACCTGTATAACAAGTAAAACATTTCAGCTACTTAGGCACGATTTTTAATGAAGATGGTAAATTAAATATGGAAATAGACAACAGAATCAATAAAGCTGTATAGTATGAAGTCAATTGAATAAATTCATATGAAATAAGAGAGATATTAATTGGAACACTAAATTAGCTGTATACAAGACAGTGTTCAAACCAGTTTGAACTCATGGATCTGAGAGCTGGGTCAGAAGTAAAACACTTGACCAAAGACTAGAGACCGCAGATATGAGAGTCCTGAGAAAGATTAGGGATGTGAACAGATGGCACCAATGGCAATATCATATTAAAAACGAGGATATTAGGAAAGAACTTGACATTGTCAGTATCCAGGAATGCGTTAGCAGAGCTAATCTCAGGTGGTATGGTCACTTAAATAGAACGGGCAAGGAAAGATTAGCAAAACAAGTGTTCTCTGCCAGGCTGGCAGGAAAACGTCCCAGAGGAAGACAAAGATATAGGTGGGTTGATATAGTACAAAGTGCCTTAGACGATAGAAATATAAGATCTGATAATGTTGGAGTCATGACGAGTAACAGACTTTTGGAGGAAAATTGTAGATAGGAAGTTAGTAATGATGTAAATTTTTCATGCAGTACTATCATACCTGTACACTCCTTGAGGGTACATGGCAGGAATTTGATGATGAAGTTGCTTTCAAGTTGCAGTGGTGGATGATCCATGTTAATAACATGGAGAAAAAAGACAAAAAATGTATTTCGGTAGAAGAAAAGATGGCAATTCTGCGATGTGTAAATTGGAATGCCGGAACATGTTTGCATTTAGCAAAAGATCTTGGACTCTACGTGTCCACTTTGAATACGATAGTCAATTAAAGATTTTTTTAAATAGATAAATGTAGGTAATTTTAAATTCATTTATTATCAGTTATTAAATTTTGAAATCTAGTATGTAGCCTCACATACTAGCAGTAAGTCATCTTTCAGCCTTTTGTTAATGGTTTTTCACATTTCCTGCTATTTACACTTTTTTTACATCAGTCCCCTGAAAAGTGTAAAAAAGGGGTTTTACTGTATATCCCTTGAGGGTACATATCAGGAAATCAATGCAGATACATATTGGGGGCAGCAGGACTTTATGAAAGATATGCCCTGCCTTAGTAACGTATGTATTCTCTTTCGATAATAAAGTAATAGTTGATTTGAATAAAGAAGACAGCTACACAATGATGGTGCTAGGATTTGTAATGACATTTGACAGAATAGCACAGGTACTATTATGTAAATAAACTGGAGCAAACACATATGTTGTTTCTAATCTATATGGACTGTATAAAAATATATATATATATATATATATATATATATATATATATATATATATATATATATATATATATATATATATTTTTTTTTTTTTTTTTTTTTAACACAGTCCATATATTTGTCCATATAACAGTCCAACAATATATATTTGGATTTTGCTAAGGCTTTTAACAGAATACAGCATGGCAGGCTGCTGCATAAATTGGAGAAAATGGGTTTGGGTTATACAATATTAGCATGAATAAGAGGATGGCTAACTGACAGATATCAAAAAGTGGTATAGGAGATCTGAGTCTGCAAGGTTTACTGTAACAAGTAGTGTACCACAAGGATCACTGCTTAGTCCACTGTTATTCAATCTGTACATTAATGATATTGGGAAGGATTTAACAAGTGGCATACAGTTATTTGCTGATGATGCAAAGATAGGTAGGGTAATCAGGAATACTGCTGTTATGCAGTCTTTGCAGAATGATTTGAATAGGGTGGAATTGTGGGCATGGGAAAATGGATGTCAGTTCAATGTCAGTAAATGTAAAGTCATTCACTTCGGCATGATTAGATATCCAATGTCGTATTATATTGGTGGGATTAGACTAGGGATCTTGGAGTGTTAAAAGATAGGAAGTTGAAGTTTAGGGGCCATGTGGCAAAAACTGCAAATACGACTCAAAAGATAATTGCAATGCTGAAATGAACGTTCACATGTAAAGATAAGGATGTTATTTTGCCTCTTTACAAGGCCTTGATAAGACCTCACTTGGACTATTGTGTGCAGGTCTGGTCTCCTGGTTTCCGTTGCGATTCTGATATATCGGAGAGAGTACAAAGGAGAGTGTTAAAAATGATATCAGGATTGTGGAATACCGATTATGAAGACAGATTGAGAATTTGTAGACTGCAGACACTAGCAAACAGGAGAAAGAGAGGTGATATGATCGAGACTTACAAACTTCTGAAACGGTTATACAAGATTTCAATTGATGGAGGGTAGGGAAAAGACGAGACAGCATCCTTGGAAGCTGAGAATGAAGGCTGTCAAGAAGGGTGTGAGGGCTAGATTTTTCTCTCAGAGGGTGGTGCGTGATTGGAATGGATTGCCATTGGATATTGTAAGTGCAAGCAGTGTGAATGAATTCAAGAATAAGTATGATAGCTGGTTTGTGTAGTATGTGGCCTCCCTCGATGAATCTCTGACTCCCTGGAGGCTTCTCTTAATAATAAATAAATAAATAAATATATATATATATATAAAATATCAAACCTGATGTCAAATTAGGAGATGATCAAGCTCAGTTCTTTACTAAGCTTAATATGATACATTTAGTATAATATCATTTATTTTTGATAGCTTAGTGTGCCTGCATAATTGCTGGCTTTGTGAATATGTTACTGACTTTTTTTTTAACTGAATTTTTGAATCTTACGTTGAACAGAACACAATTGTGGTATGTGCACAAGGTCAATGCATCAAACATCAAATGCTGTTAATGATGCAAACATTTCGAAGATATTTCGATGTTGTGAGTGCAACATGCAAGTGTGGTGAAATGTGAAAGATGTGCTTGTGGAGAGACTGAACAGGAGACAAGAGAGGGTGTGGATTTGTAGAAAGTGTGATATTTTGTTAGACTAAGAGTTATCAGCAAATGCAAGAACAGACTGAAGGAATGAAAGTTACCATAAATGAAAGAAACATAAATGGAATGAAAGTTAATACAACTAAGGAAGTGAAAGGATGAAGAAATGCAAGTAAATGATATGAAAACAAAAGGAACTAGGAATGAAGAAATGGAAGAAAGGTGACAGAATAAGAGGCAGCGACAGTTAGTAAATTTACCAGAATGCAAAATTTGAAAGAGTTGTTCAAATGAAATGAGGGATATGAAGAGTGATATTAGACATTTAGTGGAAACAAATGAAAGTGTGCAAAATAATAGAATGATAGAAAAAGAGTTGATAAATGACTCGAGAATAGCAATGTATGGGGATTCCATTGTTAGAGGAGTCATTAATGAGAGAGTCCATACGGTCTACTAGCCAGTAGAAAGGATGGCAAGATAATTCATGCTTTGGATATGAGGAGGAAACAAGCAAGTGAGTTAGTGGTGGTTGTGGGACCAAATGATTTAGTTGGACATAAGTAGAATGTGAGGGCAGATATCGGGATGTAATTGAGGAGAGTGAAAGATAACACTATAGTGGGAAAGGTTGTCAGTATGTTGCCAAGGTATAATAATGAGTTAAGACAGAGCAAAAATCAAGAATGGTATGGAGGTAGAGCTGTGTGAGGAGAAGGGAGTAGAATTGGTTAATGTGTGGCATGTATTTGAGGGAAGAATAGATTTATACAGAAGTGACAGACTGCATTTGAATGGCTTCAGAGTGAGTGAACTGGAGAAACTGTGCTGAAATGGAAGTACAGTGTGTGATGCTAGAAAGAGATCAGAAGTAAAAGATCATGAGAGTGGAATGAAAGAGACCGAAGTGCTCAGCAATGGAAATAGCAGTGGTATGAGTGATGAAGAGAGAACGGGAACGAAAAAACAGGGGTAACCTGAATGGAAAGGGAAACGTGGCATAAGGAGGTAAATGTTGGAAGTAGTAGTAGTAGTGAATGTGTAAATGTATGGGGATGATCAGAATAGCAATGAAATGAATCAGGATGTGAGTAGGGTAGTTGAGACTGAGGGGATATATCAGTTAAGCAGTGATAAAAGTAAATGAGCAAGGGCAGGTGTAGTGGGGAAAATCACAACCAACAAATAGTTTGCATAGAATTGGTTATAGACCTAAAAATGAACTGCCATGTTTATTTACAAATGCCAGAAGTATCAGAAACAAGGTAGATGAAAGTGTTTCACTGAGTTTATTTGCCCAAACACTGTTGGAATAAGTGAAACATGGTTGAATGATGATGATATCCTAACAGGAATAAAAATGGAAGGCAGTGTTTTTCATGAGGATAGAAAGAAGAAGGGAGTAATGCTGATGATAGCAGGGGAATTACTGCATTTACTCGAAAATAACTTGCACTCCTGATTTTACTTTATGAAAAAAGAAATTAAAAAGTTTTACAAATACCTCACACACAAAAAAAGTTTAAAACTTTAAGAAATAAACAGTGAATGTTGTTATGACAGTTTCAAATATTTTGGAATTCAGTTGAAGAGAATCAGCCTTTCAACTCAACAATCATTGGCTTGCCTTTGTCACTGAGTCGTGTGATCTTTTGTTAATACACTAGTCATATGCATAGAGATGGAAGCAGCCAATAGAGGAAATATGGGAGTGAGAGCATTGACTTCTTCTTGGTCTTAGATTGCGTGGAGGTGAAGAATTGAAGGAGGTGAAATTTAGGTCCTACACAGAGTGGATGGCAGCTGATGGCTACGACCTGACTCCAGCAGGGAAGATTAAGAGACTATCATTAGAACTGTTGTGCAAATGGATTTTGAGAGCTTGAGACATGCTTTTGTCAGAAATAATTACCAAGTGTTTTTTAAAAACTGGCATCTCTAATGACTGAAGCAAAGATGATGCTATTTGGGTAGATGACTGTTTGTTTTAATTTAATTACAGAAGCACTGTTGTTAAAGATTCAAATATATCACGTGATGAAGGTGAACAGCTGATCGCTTAAACAACATTGATAAATAAAATTTAAATGCGTTCATTTTATAAATCATCATCATCATCAAATTCCTGATATATACCCTCAAGGGAGGTACAGGATGATACTACTACTTGATTACAAACTTACATCATTACTAACTTCCTATCTACAATTTTTCTCCAAATCAATCTGTTACTTCTCAAGACTCCAACATTATCAGATCTTTTATTTCTGTCTTCTAAGGCACTTTTTTACTATATCAATCCACCTATATCTTGGTCTTCCTCTGTGTCTTTTTTCTACCAGCCTGGCAGAGAATGCTAGTTTTGCTAATCTTTCCTCTCCCATTCTGTTTACGTGACTGCAACACCTGAGATTAGATCTGCTAACACATTCCTGGATGCCAACAATATCAAGTTCTTTCCTAATATACTTGTTTTTAATATGATAATGCCATTGATGCCATCTGTTCATTCCCCTAATGTTTCTCAGGTCTGCAGTCTCCAGTCTTTGATCAACCCAGCTCTCAGATCAATAAGTTAAAATTGGTTTGAACAATGTCTTGTACACAGCTAATTTAGTGTTTTGACTAATTTCACCCTTATTCCATTATAAAGTTGTTCAGTTCACTTCCTACCATCTTTGTCTTATTATTGCTGATCTTCATACTATATCTATTACAACCAGTTATTCAATTTAGTTAGGCAATCCTGCAGACTTCTAGCAGATTTATTTTGAAGTATAACATTATCTGCATAAAGTAAAGAGCTAAGATTAACATCTCCAATTTTGATATCAGGTTTAATACCACTTTCCTCCATAATGTGATCCATATAGATAATGCATAACAGAGGGGATAATGCAATACTTTGTCTTTATTTCCTTATCTGACACCAGTTTAACATTAAACCATCTTTCTGTACTTCCTTCAATACTAACTGCTTTCTTACAACTCAAATAAAGACAAAGTATTGCTTGATATAATGCCCCATTACCACCATACACCTGTAGGGTTTTGAAATAGCTTCTCTCTCTCTCTCTCTTGGCATCTCTTTGGCCTGCTTGTTCTTCACCAAGCTTCTCTTTCACAATCCTTCTCAACCGTTTCTCAAGTATACTTGCATAAATCTTACCAGGAACACTCAGTAGAGAAGTACTTCTGTAATTTTCACATTCAGTTTTATTTCCCTTTTTATATATGGGTACTATGAGAGCTCTACTCCAATCATCTGGAATTCATCCCTCTGACCAGGCCTTCTGAACTATGCAGTGCAGCCACTGTAAGACTTTTATACCCTCCATACTTGAGCATTTCTGGTCGAATATCATCTACTCCAGCTGCATTTCAGACTTTTGATGGCTTTCTGCGCTTCAAGTATGAATATGTATTCCTGATTATTACATGCCTGGTCAGTATTTTTTTACCACTGTACTGTTATTGATTGCTTTATTTAGCAATTTTTCGAAGTAATTATCCATACATCAAGGATATCTTTTTTTCCAGTTTTCATGTCACCTTTATCACCATTAATTCCTTTTATAGCACTCTTACCTCTATTTCTGAGCTTTTTCAACAAACTCCAGAATATCTTGTTACCTTCTTGATATTTATTTTCTATGTTCTTAAAGCCATAGTCTTCATGTTACTTTTGTTTAGCTAGTTTTACATAGTGTTTAGCTTTCTTACATTTGTCTCTATATTGACCTCTTTAACCTGTGTCCACTATGGAGTTCTGATTTTTCTATCCTTGCAGACAATCTCATCACATGCCTCTCTGGCTGAATCCATCAAATCCTGTCGATCTTCAGGATTCGCCACTGAACCTCCAAGATTTGGTTCCTTGTTCTCAAACTCTTTCATTTTTTCTTGAATAATGTTTGTGAATTTTAGCCTACAGTTCCCATCTGAGAGCTACTCAACTTTTATTCGCTTTAAAACTTGCTTACATGTTCTTCTTTTCAATATAAAATTCAATTTTATCCTGCTCAAGACTAAATGTTGATCACTTCCAATTTCAAATCCTCTGTACACTCTACTGTCCTACACCAGTGAGAAAATATCACTATTAACAATAACATAGTCAATGAGACTTTTCTTATTTCTTGCCTCTTCTCTCCATGTGAATTTGTGCACATTTTTATGTTGGAACATTGCATTAGTAATAACCAGTTCATGTCCTGAGCAGAAATCCAACAGTATTTCCCATTATTATTAGCTTCTCTTTTCTCCAAATTTTTCCAAAATATTTTTTTTTATGTCTGACAATCATTTCCTACTCTGCTATTTAGATCCCCAACAAGGATCAACTTTTCCTTTTTCATTGGGTCAGTTGCTTTCTCTAAAGCTTCAAAAAATTCCTCCACTTCTACCTTAGTAGAAACTTCTGTGGGACCATAGGCACACATAAGCACACATAGTCTCACTGTCCAGTTCCCCATTCTGATATTTGATATTTCTATTCAAGATTAGCCTCGTATTTTGTGTCTTCAATACTATAGCTACAACTTCTTTTCCCTGATTGTCACTACCTGAATATAACATTTTGTATTTATTGCTTGGGAAGTAACCAGATTTTGTCTTTTTTGTTTCGTCGATCTGGTGTTTATCCAATTCCTCAGTTAGCTCCATTTCTTTGCCATTCAGGCTTCTTATGTTGATAGTACTGATATTGAACTCTGGTGATGTTGAGTTGAGGTGTGTTTTAGGATTTGTTCCAGTAGCTGACTTTTCGCTGTTTGCCCTGGTTCCCTGGGACAATGGGGGCCTTGTTGTTTAACCAGGTGATGTTCCAGCAAGCATGAAATTCTGTCACGTTGTACCATCATTTTATATTGTAGTTTAAGTCAATAAGAATAAATCCCAAATTGTCAGCCCATCCTTGTTCGTTCAGCATCCAGGCAGATACTTAACAGGGTGCTCCACAAGAAGGTGAGGGTTGGACATTAGGTCAGAAGCCCTGGTCGGTTTTCTGCATTCCTTTAAAGGCTATGTGGAGGTCTCCTCTCAGTTATACAGCTTTGACCCTTAAGCACACCATTGTATAAATAATGTGAGCAATTATAAATGATAGTGAATACTGATGATTTAATTATAAACGTCAATTTAGTTTCTTCTGGAAAACTTTAGTTTCCAAAAATCTCCACATATATCTCTCACCACAATTTTTTAACTTTAATTTTAGGGAAAAAAGTGCGAGTTATATTCGAGTAAATATGGTATGTCCACATAAGGTAGACATGAAAGAAGGAAATAGTGGCAATAGTTATAAGGCAGTGTGGTGTGAGGTGGAAGATGACAGGAAGAGATATTTAGTTGGATATTGCTATAGGCCAGGAATGTGAAGTAATGTACACACAACTTGGGTTAGTGAACAAAGGAAGGTGGATTATTATGGGTGATCTTAATAATGCCTGTACAGGTTGGAATGAAGAGAAAGCATTTAGGAATAAGGAAATTGAGTTCTTGAGACAACTAACTATCTCGGTAATGTGAATGGGGTTTGCACTTCCCTCCAGTGGGTGAGAGTGATCATAATGTGATCACCTGGGTTGTGGCCAGTGATATGGGGAAAGGATAAATGTGAAAATACAAGGTTGGCGATTATGACAAGCTCAGGAGATAGTTCAGAACTATAGCATTTAATGAGGAGTTGAGCAAAAATAAATGCTAACTGGGAACTGAAAAAGAAATACTTAACATTATCAATGTGTGAACGGTCACTTCCCATAATGCATAGCATTATACATGTCCGCAAGGAGATGTGCTTTGCATTATGGGATACTAAGGCAAGTGATGCAAAGTCATTAGCATCTATATATGAGTTGCCCTGTCCTGAAAATACTTCAGGCATAAACTTTGCTTACACATGGATAAAGAATTAAACCAAGAATATAATTTATAACTTCTTGTCATCTTTAATTTGCAGAAGCTCAAGTGTAGGGAATTTAATGAGAAAAGACTTAATGAAGAATTAAGGAAGCTAGATGTCAATAAGGCAATAGGACTTGATGACATATTACGACATGGCTAAAGGGAATGTTCCAAGGAATTAACATCAACTTTGCCAGCCTGTTTAACAAGAGTCTTGCAACAGTATAGTCCCAAAGAAGTGGAAGGAAGATAAAATTTTCCACTTCAAAGCTGGCAATAAGGATAAGGCTACAAATTATTGGCCAATCTGTGTATCTGGAGTTGTAGTTAAGGTACTGGAGAGGTTAGTGAGAGATAGGATACAAACGTGGGTTGATAATAATGGTATTCTTTGCACTCGTCAGCATGGATTTGTTAAAGGGGGAGTTGTGTGTCACCAACTTGTTTATATACTATAACAATGTAACAAATGTGTTAGACAAGGGAGATACATATACAGTGGTATGCTTACATTTTGCAAAGGATTTTAATAAATTACCACACTACAAATTGGTAACTAAACTGAAGCAGATGGGATTTGATTATGATTAGTCAGTTGGATAAGCAACTGGCTCTCAGCAAGTGGGATGTCAGGGTGCAGTATCCCAGAAGAGGAAAGTCACTAGTGGTGTGCCACAATCTGTTTTGGAACATTCTTATTTAATATATATATTAATGATATTGGGATGGGTTTAACTGGTGATATACAGCTGTGTGCAGATAATGCAAAACTGGCAAGAGTGATGAGGAATGCAGATGTTATGGCCTAAAGGAAGACTTGAATAGATTGTATAAGGGGGAACAGTATGGAACCACCAGTTCAATGTTGCAAAGTCTAAGGTACTGAAAGTTGGTAGGCAACAATGGAATGCAAAAGTATAGACTTAGTGGTGAAATTCTGGAAGTTGAGAAAGCTGAAATTCAGATGTCACATTACACAAGTTGTGAAGTCATCACATCAGATTATGGCAATGATGCAGAGGACCTTCATGTACACAAATGAAGAGATTTGTTGTTCCAACATATCCTCATCACCATGATATATTGGAAAGGGTCCAAAGAAGACTGACTAAGCTGATGAAATTCTTTGAGATATGAAGGATCAAACTGCAAGCCTTTGCAGTTTGCAAAGACTTGCAATTAGGAGGAAGAGAGTAGATATGACTGAGATATTTAAGTTGGTAAAGGGGTGGTACAGGTTAATGTGGAAGAAGTTTTTCACAGAATGGGGGGACAAGGATAGAACAAGGGGGGGGGCATCCTTAGAAGTTATACAGCTTCTAAGGATGGTGTAAGCAAGGGTATAAAGAACAAGTTCTTTGCACAAAGAGTGGTGGTTGGTGAGTGGCAAGCAATGCTTGACAATGCGGTGACTGCAGATACATTGAATGAATTTAAAGCATGGTTTGATGGACTTTGTGCATAACATCATGAACCTCCCATGATGAGTCGTTGACTCAATGGAGGCTTGATTTTATAATAGTAATAATAATACACAGTCCAGTCAAAATATTATGACCCCTACTCTAATAGTCAGCTTTCTCTCTTACTTATAGAACATGAATAAATTCCAGCATTTATAGAACATGCTGGATTTTAAAAAACCAAACCATGCCTTAAAATAATACTGAGAAAAAATGTAAGAGAGCTAAGCTATCTATCTGTAAGAGAGCTGTATAAAAGTAGGTAAACCATCATGGGGATTGGTAAGAATATTGTTATTATATGGGCAAATCTATCCACACAATCTATTATACTGCTCCTTGAACCATTAACAGAAAATGAACTCAAAACTGACTTTGATAACCCATTCAACTCATTCACCACTCTTTAAGAAAAAAATCTAGTCCTCATATCCCTACTGACCACACCTTTGTTCAACTTTCAAGGATGACCCCTTGTTCTAGTCCTAGCCAAGTGCTGAAACATTTCCCCTGCATTTATCCTATAAAATCCTTTAAGCAACTTAAATGTTTCTATCATATCCCCTCTTTTTCTCCTATCAACCAACTTCTACAAACCACACATCTTCAATCTATCCTCGTAGGGAACATTCCAGGTCATTCACCATCTTGGTCACTCGCCTCTGAATCCCCTCCACCGCTACTTCATCCTGAAGAAATCCCTAGGTTTCTTCGGATTTCTTTGATGCAGAAAGAAACTCCTAGGTTTCTTTCTGCATCATCAACAAAATTCTAATGCTCATTCCCCGAGAATTTACAGTCTATCAAAGATACACAAACAAAACACACCACTCCGGCCGATAACCAAAGGTACAGACAGCCCGAATTATCACCTAGCCAAGAAATTAGCAGCAACACTCAAGGAGTGGGTAGGTCATTCCCCCTCCTATATCAGAAACACACAACACTTCATAAATATAATCAAAGACATTACATTAGAAAAAAGATGATTTATTAGTCAGTTTTGATGTCTCTGCCCTCTTTACGAATGTCCCAATCAATGACACAATCCTTCTTTTACAGAACAAATTCCCTCCAGATATCACGGCGCTCTTTGTACATGTATTATTCTAGTTATTGTTCTAGTTATTTTGTATGGCAAAACGCTTTCTACCTACAAAAAGAAGGCACTGCCATGGGCTCGCCATTATTCCCCCCTGTTGCTAACTTTTATATGGAACATTTTGAGCAACATGCTCTAGATTCCTCTCCTTTAAAACCCAAAGTCTGGCTTAGATACGTTGACGAGGTTTTCGTGATCTGGCCCCATGGTCGCTAGACACTAGACACTTTCCTTAGCCACCTAAACAAACAACACAAATGCATACAGTTCACAATTGAGATTGAAAAATAGAACACACTTCCATTTCTAGATACACTTGTCAGATGTCTTCCTTATGGCAGTCTTTCCTTCACTGTTTACTGGAAACGACACATACTAGCCAATATATATACACAAACTCCTACCACCACCACCCAACACAAAAACTAGGTGTCATTAACACTCTATAAAAAACAGGGTGTTGAAGATCTGCTGCAATGAACAAGCGCTGAAAGACAAATTTAAAGTTATCAGCAATACTTTTCTAAAAAATGGTTACAGCCAAAACACTATTAACAAAATTCTCTACAAGACCTTAATAAAAAAACAAAGATAAACCAGACTATATACAATAAAACTATAACCATTCCTTACATTAAAGGGACATCAGATAAAATAAACAGAATACCACAGAAATACAACCTCAAAACCACCTTTAAACCTCCTGCAAAATTAAAAAGCTTACTCAACTCAACCAAAGACCCACTCCCTCCACTGGCCCACCGTGGAGTATACCATATTTATTGCACCTGTAATCTACCATACATAAGAGAAACAGGACGCACAATTCTTATCAGACAAAAGGAACAAACGACACATTAAATATAATAACTATGGTGAAGCCTTTCTGATCATGCCATGAACACTTTACATAGAATTGACTGGAAAAGCACCAGTTGTTTACATCACACCAAAACAAGGTATGAACACAAATTTAAGGAAGCTGTGAGATTCTTATCAACCACCCCAATCTGAACAATAATGATAGTCTAAAAATCCCAAGCATATGGAAGGCACATATTCTACCCAGAACCTTTCATCCTAAGAGCTAACTATAAACAGGGCTGTAGATAATCCAGAATCTTAAATCTAATATAATAACTGTCATGTTAAAAATAGGACATCAGTGTTACTGTAAGAAAACTATCAATATGAAAGACTGTTTCTTCCATGTTATCTTAAATAGAATTTAGATTTGATGTAGTTTCTAAATATTTGATTAATTTTATCTGTATTTTTTTTTTCCACTAGAGGTCATGCCAGTAGAATAACCAGTGATCAAATCATTGTTTCTTTAGCTTACTGTATGAAATTTAACTCAGCTTGTCCTTGTATATTTGTATATACTCTAGATGATGATCTTGATATGAAGATCAAAATGTCAGGAAATAAAAAATAGTTATTTATAACACGGTTGTAAAGTTCATAATTTCCAAAATGAATGCTGATCACCGTACAACACTAAAAGAAATGACACCCATTAACTTTTCCCATACTGACAGCCTATTTAAATCGTCCTGCAAACTCTCCACATCACCTTGATTAACTATTACTCTACCCAATTTCGCATCATCAACAAACAACTGAATATTTCCTTTCAGGTTATTTCCTATATCATTTATGTACAAATTAAATGGCAATGGTCCCAGAACTGAACCTTGTGGCACACCACTAGTCACTTGTTTTCACCTAAATTCTATCCCTGCCTATACCGCTTTTTGATATCTGTCCAGCAGCCACCCTCTTATCTACTTAACCAGTGTCATATCCATCCAGATTTGTTCTAATTTGTGTAACAGTGTTCAATGTGGTATTCTGTCAAATGCCCTTACAAAATCTTACCATTTCCTTTATCCAACTCTGCTGTTACTCTATTATAAAAAGTTTGTAAATTGATAAGGCATGACTGACCCTTCACAAAGCAATGCTGACCCTCATCCAGTATCATATTTTTGTCTACCCATTCTTGAATTCTCTTTTTTTACCAATTTTTCTAGCACATTTACTACCACCACACCTGAGATACTGATTGGTCTATAATTTGCTACAGTAGACTTAGAAAATAAAGATTGATATAGATAAAAATAAAGATCCAGAAAGTGGCAAAATGTTTTGGAGGATACTGAAAAAAGTTCAGAAATACAGTAAATATGCTAAAGTGCCATAAATGGAATCAAGGATGATAAAAGATACATGAAAACTGAAGACAAGAATATTCTAGATGCCTGGAGTAACTACTTTGAAAGACCATCAAGCAAAACAACCAGTGACAGAACAGTAATAGAGAATACATAAGAGGAATACAAAGAGAAGTACATATCAGAATACTTGAGAGAAAAAAAAAAAATCAAAAATCAAAAGCATGAAATGTGAAAAGATAGCTGGAGTAGATGATTTTCAACTAGAAAAGCTCAAATACGAGATATGGTTTGGTTTATTTAGATTTATGGGCAAAGCAACTTTAACTAAGAGGCCAGTGCATTATATGCTAACTGCATGTCTTCTAATGGCCAGTGTGCCTGTTCTGAGGGATGAAAAACCCAAGTGCCACAAAAAAAACTACCTCCATATGAGACCAGCTAACTCACCTTCATTTGAAAAGTCCTGATAAAAATTTCTTCGTATCCTGAACAGGATTTGAACTCAGGTGTTTCCAACCAAAGGGCACTGTCAAAACTGTCTAAGCGTATAAAAGCTATGCAGTGGATACACTGCATAATTCAGAAAGCCTGGTCAGAAAGTTCATATAAAGATCTCATTGTTCTTGCATATAAAAAGAGGAATAAGGCATAATGTGAGAATTACAGAGAAATTTTCCCACTAAGAATTTCAAGTAAGATTTATACAAGCATGAGAACAATTTGAGAAAAATTGGGGAGGAAAAATTTGGAGAAAAACAGGCTACTCTCAACAAGCTAGGCTCAGACCAAAAATACAGATTAATGGGAAATACAGATCGATGGAAGCCTATTTTCACTTTAAGTGAAATAGTTGAGAAATCTTTTTCCCAAGGAGAAAAAGAGCTGCTTGGATGGCCTTCAACAAAATAAAATCAACAATTACCAACCAAAACACAGATATAGAAATAAGAGCCTATCTCTTCAATACTTACATTCTACGAGCATTAACTTATCACAGTGAAACATGGAACACAACTTCAAAAGAAGAACAAAGCTTAATAACAACTCAACATGCAATAGAAAGAAGAATGTGCAATATAAATAAAATAGACCACGTAAGACACACAGAAATCAGGAAGAAATCTGGACTCAAAGATGTAATAAAAGTAATCTACAACAGCAAAAGCAGATGGGCAGGACATCTCACCAGAATGAGAGACAACAGATGGACAACCACAGTAATATGGTATCCGAGAGATACCAAAAGAAAACCTGGAGGACCAGCATTAAGGTTGAATTATATAAGCACGTAAACACAAGAAAGATATTTAATTAGCCAAATATTTCGGTTTGAAAATTGCAGACCATCTTCAGTGGCACTACAAGAACAGTTTTAAAAAATACAAGGTGGAATACTAACAATAGATCATTTAAAAATAGAACAAGCCACGCGATGTTATATCGCTAAGTATTAAAGGGAATATATCTAAGCAGAGACATGATTGAAATAAAGATATTAATTAATAATATTAAATAACATAAAATTAATATGAATTAATGAGTTATCCTGATTAGACTTTCCCAGATTTTTGATAAAGTGCCATAAATGGAATCAAGGATGATAAAAGAAACTAACCACAAAGGATGTTGTGGTTAGTTTCTAACTAACCACAACATCCTTTGGTCAAAAACTCTCCTCTTACATAGATCCCACTATAAATTTGAACATTTATTCAAAGATGAATATCGTTACTCCATCGTCCTAACCTGAATCGAATGACTATATATCTGTATCAAAAATCTGGGAAAGTCTAATCAGAATAACTCATTAATTCATATTAATTTTATGTTATTTAATATTATTAATTAATATCTTTATTTCAATCATGTCTCTGCTTAAAAAAATTCCCTTTAATACTTAGTGATATAACATCACACGGCTCGTTCTATTTTTAAATGATCTAGTGTTAGTATTCCACCTTGTATTTTTTAAAACCATTCTTGTAGTGCCACTGAAGATGGTCTGCAATTTTCAGACTGAAATATTTGGCTAATTAAATATCTTTCTTGTGTTTATGTGATTATATTATTCAATCTTTATGTCACAAGTATCCTAAAAATATAAGCACTAAGGTGGGAAGAACCAATGTTTAAGAAGGTTAGAAGAAAATGGAGAAGAAAAGCCCAGGACAGGAATAGCTGGACTCTTTACGACCTGCAGTTGTGGAGAAATCCTGACTGAAATCACTGGCCCATCAAGGTAGTTAAGCAATCATGAGAATATAACAAGGAAGTTGATAACATTTATTTACTTAGTAACACAATGTTTCATATATATATATATACTAAGGTGGCACCCCCCAGCGCCCACGACGCCCCCCCCCCAAGTTCCGGGCTGGTAAGCAGGTTCTCCATTGTTTTGAAACATCCAACAAACTGTTGTCTCATGAAGGCAAACACATTGTTGGATGTGAAACGTTTCAAATTTCGGCTTGTCAGCTTAATGGCTTAACCCGGTTCAAAACAATGAAGAGAGAGACAAAAAAAGTGACATAAATTTCGGCTTATATTTTTATATATTGAGAGTGGACACACACACACACACACACACACACACACACACACACACACACACACACACACACACACACACACACACACACACACGAGTGGTCTGAAAAGTTCTCAGCCTCGACTATAAATGGCAACACCATCAGCAAGATTTTTTTTTCTAAGTTGGTACATCTGTCATAAGCATCCATGTGAAATTGCAAGTCATTCTATCAAGTAGTTTTTTTATACAGCTGCCAGAAGCTAAAGTATTGACTGTGTCAATCGATAAAATTGCATATCATGCAGTTATAAAATTCTTTATAAAAGAAGATTTAACGGCAAACGAAATTCATTCAAAGTTCATAAACTTATGGGTACTCTTCTCCTTTCATTTCGACAATTAAGAAATGGGCTGCCGAGTTAAAACGTGGCCGTACCAGCCTTGAAGACGTCCAAAAAAGTGCAAAAACACCAAAAATCATTGATCGGTGCACGATATGGTATTGGATGACCGGCGAGTCAAAGTGCGTGAAATTGCTGAGACTATAGGCATTTCAAAAGAACATGTAGGATATATTTTGCATGAAGAATTGCAAATAAAAAAGTTTTGTGTAAGATGGGTGCCGAGCTTGCTCAAAGCAGATCAAAAATGCACTTGCATGAAAATCTCTGAACAGTGCTTGGAACGTTTTAACACAAAACTGATTTTGTGCGTCAATTTATTACTATAGATGAGACTTGGATTCACCATTACACACCAGAATCCAAACAGCAGTCAAAACAGTGAACAGAAGGTGGTTGTTCATGCCAAAGTCGGTTCCATCAATATTAAAGGTGTTTTGGGATGCTACAAGGCATTTTGTTTATTAATTATCTTGAAAAAGGTAAAACAATAACCAGGAAATATAATTCCAATCTTTTAACCAGATTAGACAAAAAATATTCGTGTGGAAAGACCCAGTTTGCAGAAGAAAAAAATCATCTTTCATTAGGACAATGCACTTTCCCACAAAGGTGTTTTGGCAATGGGAAAATTAAGGGATCTGCACTATGAATTGTTGGAACATCCACGCTATTCCCCAGATTTGGCTCCCTCTGACTTCTATATCTTCCCAAAACTAAAATCTTCCTAGCTGATCAGCGATTTTCTTCAAATCAAGAGGTGATTGCAGCTGTAGAGGGGTATTTTGCAGATGTTACGGAGAATCACTACAGGCAGAGACATTGTGAGGAATTTTGGCACCTATGGCCAGGAAAGAAAATTGCACCGTTCTAAAAAAAAAACTTTAAAAATCTCAATTTTTGCACCTATGGCCAGGGCCACATTGGCCATAGCCTCACTACGCCTCTTACTACAGTGATGGAATAATGGCACTGGAGCATCACTGGAATAAATGTATTAGTCTTGAGGGAGATTATATTGAAAAATAAAAATAATTTTGAAATTATAAATTCGTTTTTTCATTGTTAGGCTGAGGACTTTTCAGACCACCCATGTATATATACATGCATACACGTCAAACCCAGTTTGGATGAAAACTTTTCATAAGCTAGGTAGAATAAAATGAAAAGAACAAGAAATGTTTGGCAATTGCACTTTGTATAAATAGCTATCCTTAGACCTTAAAAGAATTGAACTTTAACAATAAATGCAGAGCTGAATATATTTTTCAGCTTTATTAATTATGCCTGTGTGTTGTCTAGATATGTTATTTATGCTTATCTAAACAATGAAAATCTTATACAAACTTTTTGCCACCTTTTCCACCAACTTTTAAGATCCATGGCTGCTCTTCTGGATTATACTTTTTCATGATAATGCCATGTTTCTTTCTACGTGCTTCTTCACGTTGCTCATGACCAAACTCGCTACCTGCTCCATATTTTGGCATATCTTCCTCTGTCTTATATTCTTTGATATTGTTCTCTCTTTCCATCTTTGCCTATTTCAGAGATCGACAACAATATAAATTATAGTTTACTTTCATAGCAAATAAATGTACATTCCTATATACTGAGCAAATGTTATCATCTAGACTAAATAAAAAAAACAAAAAATCAGGTAACTATATAAAAAGCTGATAAGCCTATAGTACTCTTAGCACAAATGTTGAGTTGACATTAAAAAGCTCAAATTATTATACAGACACATATTTAGTACATGAAGGAAAATGAATTTTAAAATTGAATGTACAACATTAAGGCAGAATGAACAAACAATAAATAAATAAAATAAATAAAAAAATAAATAAATAAGCTAATGCCTTTTATTCTCTTATATGGAGTAGGTGAGGCCTTTATACCCTATCTAGCTTTTGGAGACTGAGTGGGTAGTTTAATCTCCACCGGTAGTCAATCAGAGATAGCTGGCCTATGACTATCACTAATTCTAGGCAGCCACCGATGAAGAGACTGGCAAACGAGTGCTGCCATCTCTTGGTACCTAACCTTAACAGGATATGTTACTGTCTGAAATAATGTGGGTACTATGGTCAATTTTCTTTGAGTTTATGGGATGAACAACTCGCTTGCCTGCGCCAGAGATCGACTAACTCAGGAACAGGTCGAAAATAGGCTTAGAAAAAATTCCTCCAGTCGGTGACTAGACTTGAACCTAAGTCTTTCAAGCAACCAAGCTCAGAGGATGCAAGCACCACTTCTGCTGGGCTACACAGGCCTTGCAGAATGAACATAGGAAAAATAAATAAAATAAAGTGACAGTTGAGTTGGATAACAGAAAATTATATAATAGAAAAGATAATTATACATATTTTATTAAACAGTGGCGATTTTTTAATGCAAGAATTAGAGTAATGATTAATATAGAGACAAGAGAGCTTTCCTATTTTGACTGGAGTTCTAGAGGGATACTCTTTGGCACCATATCTTTTTTTATTATTACCCTTGACTATGCATTCAAAATCACAGGAAATGGGTATAGAATAACTCTTCAAGATTTGGTAGAACAAACCCACATAAGCAGTCCCTGCTTTGCAGGTGATACTGTGCTTATTTTATTATTATTATGTGACACCTCCAGGGAGTCCAATGACTCATTGAGGGAGAGTGCCAACAGCATCGAATGATTGACCCCTTCCAACTACTAACCACACTCAACTAGCTTAACTTTTTGCGAGCCATTAGTAGCAGAGGCTCTACCAATCGACCAACCTGTGTTGATTGATTAACATTCAGACTGTCCAAACCACCTAATTCATGTAAAAATAATAAAATAAATAATAATTAAAATTAAAATAATTTATGTAAAAATGCAGCACTGATTAGGTTGGCAATTTGTTGCAGTAAAACTAGTCCTAAAGAAAGAGAATATAAAGAGGTATTAGACTAAATGAACACTTTTGAATTAAATGTTTTTCAGTTCCTTGGTTTCTACACTGATACTTTGATACAGTGAAAAGAAAGCACAATGTTCTTCAATTCCATAAAAACCTAATCTGGAAATCCACAAAAACCAAAATTTGTCTGTAGAAAACCGCCAGTCAGGCCATATTTACATAGCCATATGTTCCAAGACATGGAACATTACTACTCAACAGTTAATATCAACAACAGCCTTTGATCAATACTAGGATACATGTGACCACATAACAAAATAAGTCATAATACTGTATTCTTGAAGAAATCCAACAAATATCCCTAACAGGAACAATTCAGAAAAGCCAGCTTAGGTGGTTGGGACACCAAGGAAAAGGAAGACAAAGAAAACAGTTTCTGCAGTACATCAGAAACTTCATTTTGAAGATGAGTTCATGAACCACCTGACATTTGGCAAAAAACAGAGCGACTTGGCTCACTTTCATTGGTTATCTCCATGAGTTATCTGAATGTTTCTGTATATATTTTCCAATCCATTCAGGACTAGATGATGATGTTGCTTTCTAATTTGTGTTAAGTTTAGAATTAGATTTAGTTCAATTTAGTTTACATATAGATATTTTTAGTAAATAATTCAAGTATTGTATGACAATAGTGTGACATGGCACCAATGTGCAAAAATCAAGAGCACCTAAGACACCGTCATGAGAATGAAAGTGCAAATGGAATGTGTAGATAAAGTGTTTCATAAATGAGTCTCGAAAGCAAGAAAGTGGTGAGCATTAAAAATATGCAGGATAACTGACTGTCAGTATGAGCACAGATGGAAATGAGCGAATGAGCAAGTAGCCAAACTGACTGATAACATAGAAGACATAGTGAATGACAAAATGCTGTAATGAGAGAGGGAGGAAGGGTGTATTCAATAGGTAACATGGAAATAGTAGAGCGGGGAAAAACAAAATATGCAGCACAATGACAGGAATCTCATGGATATTCACAGGTGTGCATCATAATACAAGATGTGGGAAGAGTATTTTAAGATGTTTTTCGAGTATCGGGAAGGTTAGGGAAGCAGAAGAAATATAAAAATGAGGATAAAGGATGAGGAAAGGGTGAAAGGATATGTTAGATGCAAATAAGTGTTTTGAAGGAGAAAGATCCGAGAAGTGACAAGAAAGACAAGCAGTTAGAACAAGGGAAAGATATGAAAAGAGTTGGTGAAGAAGGTAAAAGAGACGAGCAAAAGAGTAAATACTGAGCCTGATGCCAAGGTATGAAACAAGTGAGCAGAGACCAAACTGTCAATGCTAATGATTCAATGCACTAACTGTACAGGAGAAAAGGGATACAGTAACTGATATGGAATGATTTTAATGGCAGACATCAGTACTGGCAGTAGCATCTATGACAGGCAAGGAAATCATAGATGCTACTAATATACAGCGTTTGCAAGGTGATTTGAATAGGCTGGAAGTGTCAGCAAAAGATAATGGCTCTCAGGTCAATGTTAGTAAGTGTAAAGTAATGCACTTGGGCATGAATATTGGTGGAATTATGTTTGGAATAACTGACAAAACTAGAGATCTTGACGTTATGGTGGATAAAAAGTAGAAGTAAAAAACTCATATAGTAAAAATTGCAAATACAACTTAGAGGATAATTGTGATGCTGAAATGGATGTTGATATTTTAAGGTAGAAGTCACATGATAGAATGTTTTCTCTTTGCAAGGCCTTGATAAAACTGCACTTGGACTACTATGTACAGATTTAGTCTCCTGAGTTCCAAAAGGATAAAGAATCTGTGAAAAAGCAGCAAAAAAGAGTTACAAAGATGATAATGGTATGGAATGTAGATCACAATAACAAATTGAGAGTATGTGGACTGCAGACATTAGTTGACAGAAGAAAGAGGGCAATATGATAAAAGGCTATAAACTTGGGGGGGGGGGCATTACATGATATTAGTTAATAAAATTTTCATTATATGGAAAGTGGTAAGAGGAAAAAGGAGTATTGTGGAAGTTAAGTTTGTGTGCAGCTAAGAAATGGGTGAGAGTTAAATTTTTCCCTCACAGAACCATGAGTGAGTGAAATATTATATCTGTTGAAGTGGTGAATGCATCTAGTGTGAATGAGTTTAAGAGAAGATATGACAGCTGATGTGGATGATGTAAGGCCTCCTGCAATTAGTCCTTGACTCCCTAGAGGTCTAATAACAATAACAAAACACTAGTATAATACAATTACTACAAATAACTCAACAAAATGAAAAGCAAAAATACAAATTATTTTTGTTCTTGCCTAATAGTTTAGACACAATGAACCATACACAATAAACTTTAACTATAATTATTGCATGAGTGGAGGGGCAAAATATCAGAACAAGAAAAGCACATGCATTATAAAGTCTCTTATATCTGCTTTTCTCACTGGGTGCAAAAATGCAAAGCAAGGAGCACATCTAACAGAAGTTATATAAAAGATCTGTTTAAGACACTGGCAGTTACCCTACAAAAATTCCCTTGTTTGTTGGCAAACCATGTCTCATCACTGCAAATACAGACATAACACAGATCGATTAGCAAATGGAGTTTTTGGATCAATGGCCAGCAATGAATTTGAAGAATGCACATCCAACATTAAACAACTTTGGATCAAATTTCAAAATGCTCTTCAAGTCAGCTTCCTAGCTAAGAAAGAGGCACCTAGTACATTTGATCGCATAACATCAGTGATACCTTTATTCTGAATGGATGCTGCATAGACAGTGTTTTTGAATAACAATAAAATGATGTCAGCTTAACATAATCACTTTCACCTAATTGCAACTTGCACCATAACCTATCATAAATCTCGAGGAGGAACTGTCGATTTGGTTGTGTATGAATATGAAAAGAACCATGAGCAGCCATTAGTTTATGTAACCTTGTCCAGAATAAACGATATAAATGGACTATATTGTTCCTACTGGTGACAAGACCTTGCACCACATACTGAAAAATGTGCAATTGATAGTGCTTCTCCAAAAGAAGTTTGAAAGGGCAATTAGTAATCCATTGGAATCATACAAGACTCTTTACTTGAGTTTATGAAAGAGAGAGAAGATCTTATTCATTCTTTCTCTTAATCAGTCTTCCAACTAATTCCAAAGATATCACAAATACAGTTACTTAACATTGCCAGATATTAATGCTGTTTGAAACTTGGTAAATTACTTGCATGCCTAACTTCAAAAGTTCGTGTTTTTTAGTCACTTTAGCTTTGTTAGCTCTGAAAATACTGAATACATTATACGAAGGACAGAAGAAAATAAGTTGAAAGTATTAAAGCTACTGGCAGTTGGATTCAAATACAGTAGTAAGCTTGTATGTGATATCTGCAAAAGCTGAAGTAATGTACAAGAGCACAAGTAGTTCCCTCTGACTTGCTTGTTCAACTAGAGTCTAAACATGAGTACAATTCCCGAAGAGAGGAAGTAAAATGTGATAATTCCATCATGCAGTTTGCATAATTCCATTATAGCACTACATTATGGTGAACACCATTATAACAAAAACCCCAGCTAACAAAGATGTAAATATCCTGCAAGATAATCTAAATAGACTGGCAGTATGGGCAAAGGATAATGGTTACCAGTTCAATGTGTCAAATTTATAAGGTTTTACAATCTGGGGTGAAAAGATTACAAGCTGTGTATTACATAACTGGAACTAGACTGCAAGAAACTGATGAGGAAAGGATAGTGGGAAAAAAGGGGTTGAAATTCTGAGGACATACTGCAAAAGTGAACAAGACAGCTGAAAGAAGCACTTGCATGTCAAAAGATATACCAAGAAGCAGAGATAAACTTACCATCCTCTTTATAAGACTATGATCTGAACTACTATGCAAAGACATTGTCACTTGGGTTTCTTGGGAATGAGGAAATGATGGAGAGGAATCAGAGATGAGTCACCAAAATAATGTCTGGTCTATAAAGTGCTAATAAGAATTATAAGGATAAATTGAAGGTCTGCGTTGATAGGTAGAAATGTGGGAGATATGATAAATGATAGATACATTACTGAAGGGATTTTATAGAGGTTAGTAAGATTCAAGGCTACAATTTTTGCTTGAAGAGTGGTGAACAAGTGGAATAGGCTGATATAAGTGATTGCGAGAGATTTTCATCGACTGAGTGACAAGAATGAATGACAAGCAGCGTATGAACAGTGGCTAATGTGGAACTGCCAATGAATTTTCAGACTCAATGGAGATAAAAGCTAGATTAGAAATAAAACAACTAATTAGAGACTGTACATGAGTTTGAAAAAACTTATTACAGTAAACTCTCGATTTAACGGACCTCAATTCAGCGGACATCAAATTTAACGGACATTTTTAGACAAATAAATACCGATAATGAAATAATGAAAATAAATAAATAATACGATGGTTAATTGGCAGTGTTTATAAATTGTTTCTTAGAATATATTCGTGTATATCTGTGAGTATTCATAATAGTTTGCACACGTGCATGTGCTTTGGTTCAGTAGCATAGCATCAGTAGCATTGCTAGCACAAAACACATGGTGTTTAGGCTGTTTCAGGAGTAATTTTCAGTTAAACCATTATTAATATCAATTAATATGTCTGGGATTAAAAGAAAATGATTAAACTTGACGATAGCACAGAAACTTGAGTTAATGTTAGAAAGTGGTGCATCTGTTGCTAATGTTTGTGAACTTTATGAAGTGAAAAAGCAAACAGTTTCGAATACAAAAAAATAAACACAAACTTACTCAGTTTTTGCTAAAATATAACGCTGAGAGCTCCAAAAGTGGTTTCACTGTGGCGGATAAGAAATGTGAAGTTGGCCAAGCATAAGAATTTAGAAGAAGGAGTCCAAAGCTGTATAACTGAGGAGACCTCCACATAGCCTTTAAAGGAATGTAGAGAGCCGACCAGGGCTTCTGACCTAATGTCCAATCCTCACCTTCTCGTGGTACACCCTGTTAGGTATCTACCTGGATACTGAACGAATGAGGATGGGCTGGCAATCTGGGATTTAGCCAATCAAATTGTATTCTTATTGGCTTAAACCGCAATATTAAATGATGGTACAACATGATAGAATTTCATGTAGGCTGGGGCGTCGCCCAGTTAAACAAGGCCCCAGTTGTTTATGCCAGGGAACCAGGGCGAACAGCGAAAAGTCAGCTACTGGAATAAATCCAAAAACACACCCCAACTCGACATCACCAGAATTGAAGATCGGTACTATCAACATAAGAAGCCTGAATGGCAAAAAAATGGAGCTAGCTGAGGAAAATGGCAAAGAAATGGAGCTAGCTGAGGAATTAGATAAGTACCAGATTGACATAATAATAGGGATAACAGAAACAAAAAAGACCAAAACTTGTGAGCTCTTTCTGAACAATAAATACAAAATGTTATATTCAGGCAATTTATTTATTTATGCTTATGGCTACATGAAATGGCAAGTGAAAAATACAAGCACAATTTCCAGAAACAAATGATGAAAATCTTTACATGTAAAAGTTCATTACATAAAAGGAACAACCTGTTTTCTAAGCTTTCTTTTTTGATTAAAATAAAGCAGAAGTAACTTGTCAGAATCAAGCCAGGGGCAATTATTGTCCTGCTGCACCAAGTATGACAAGGCTGCATGTTCTCACAACACTTCACAATAGCTGTATCCGAGGTTTAATTAGAAACTTGATCCACTGCCACGACCATACCAACTACAGGTCAAGGTCCAGTCTGGAAAGCCAATCCAAGGCCTCATCCGTCACTGTGTGGATGTCCTGTTGTAGGCCACCACCATGAAATTGGCACCTTGGGCAGTTATACACAATATGAGTAATCATCTGAGGCATGGGCGAACAATCACAACAAAGGTGATCTAACAGCCCCCAATTATGTAGAAGGTAGCCACATCTACCCTGATTAGTTCTAATCCTGTTTATTGATGACCATATCTTCCTAGGAAGAGCAAAACCAGGCTGCAGAGCACAGGGATCTTTTACCAGGAAGCCATTTGTTGGGAGATAGATCAGTGTTCTCTCCATATGTCAGATACTGATGGCAGCACAGCTGAAGAGAGTTCGTCCATGGACCAGAGAGGCTTTCTAGATTTGAGGCAAAGACTAGGTGGATTTATGAGAGTCTGGTGCAAGGGGAGAAGTGGATTGTTCATTGCTTTATTAAATACCTTAATCGAGGCTTGTCTTCTCCATATGTTTGGTGGAGCAATGTTAGATAGTACAGGCAGCCAGGAGAGAAGGGTGCTTCTCACTGCCCCACTAATTGTGCGCATGGTAGAGTTTAGCTGGGTGTGTATAATGTTAGTGTGTAAACCTCTTTCCCAGACAGGGCACAATATTCTGTTGCAGACTACCTTAGGACTTATGCACCATAACCCCAGGTTGTTCCAGCAAGCCTTAAAATGATATTGTTTCTGGTTTTAATTTTATTGGAGAAGTGGATGATGTGCCTTTCATAGGTTAGGCTTCTGTCCAGGCTCACTCCAAGGTATTTTGGGTGAGGCTCATGTTCCACCATTTTTCCACAGAAAGAAAGGTTGAGTTGTTGATTCACCTCTGCATTGTACAGGTGAAATACTGAGGACACTGTTTTTGTTGGATTTGGCTTCACTCTTCCAAGGTGTTCAGGTCTGTATTCAAGGTTGATTCTAGGTTGGCAAAGGAGGTAGATTGATGTAAGATTGCTAGGTCATCGGCGTACATATACTTGCTTGATCTGGTATGAGGCAGATCACACAAGTAGATGTTAAAAAGTAAAGGGAATAACACAGAGCCCCAAGAAAGACCGTTGTGAAGGAATCTGGGCCTGCTCTTTTTTCCGTCAATATGGACCCGGATCTTTCTGTTGGAGAGAATAGATTCAAAAAGTCATAAAGTTTTTTTGCACTTTACAATATTCCCTAATTTTTGGAGGAGGCCCCTGATCTAGACAGTATCATAAGCTGATGTTAGGTCAATGAAAGTGACTCCAGATTTAAGTTTCTTCTGGAAGCCTGTTTCAATTTGAGTTGTCAGGGCCAGGACCTGGTCACAGTAACTTCTTCCTGGTCTGAAGCCAACTTGTTCAGTCGGGAGAGCTCTTTCGATGAGTGGTGAAATTCTTTTAAGGAGAATTCTTTCAAAGAGCTTAAAGGTGGTGCAAAGCAAGGAGATAGGTCATAGGTTTTTCACATCATTTGGATCTTTCCCTGGCTTTGGCACAGCAATTATTTTGGCTTCCAGGCACAGCTTTGGCAGTTTCCCAGTCATGATAATTTCTGAGAAAAGGGCAGCCAGCCATGTTTGGCCATGTTAACCAAGGTGTTTTAGGAACTCAGGGAGGATACCATCCACTCCTGCAGCTTTGCCATTTTTGGTGAGTTTTAAGGCTATTTGTACCTCTTCCCGAGATACTGGGTGTACAAGTTCAGGAAGCTCGGGTTCCGTCTTCAGGATTGGTCTGATGGAAGCTTATACAGCAATTTTTCTGGTAGAGCTGGGATGAATCTTGGAGGTTTTCAATAAATGGTTAGCCATTTGATCAAGAGTTATCTCTGTTGTTTTGTGTGTCATTGGCTCTGTTCCACCTAATTTTCTCAGAAGTGACCAGCTTCTCTGACTAGATGTGACGAAATCGAGTTCATTGATGGCTGAGATCCATCTTTCCTTTCTGCTTTTATCCAGAGTTGATATGAGCTCTTTAGCAACAGTTGGATCTTCAGCCTTCAGAAAAATACCTCAATGAAGTCAATGAATCTGAGGGTCTTAATTTGTCAAGTTTACAATGCAGATGAGACTGGCCTGTTCTATCGTGCTGTTCCCGAAAATACCCTCACAAGCAAACAAGATTAGCAGGCCTGTTAAAATTAAACAAGGAGCACATTTCAGCCCTACTTTGTGCTAATGCCGATGGCACGCATTGCCTCAAGCTGATAGTAGTCAAAAGAGCACGAAAGCCTCAAACTTTGAAGAATGTTATGAACCAGTTGCCTGCCATCTATTCCAGCCCAAGGAATGCCTGGTTTACAAGTGACATTTTTTCCACTGGTTTTTTCAATGCCTTCATACCTGAAGTGCAAAACTACCAAGAAGAAGTCCTGAAAATCTCTCCTGAAGATGTAAAAGCTGTTTTACTTCTTGATAATGCATCAGTCCATCCTAATGCTGAGAAGTTGGTTAGTAGGAATGGATGAATAAAATATATCTTCCTTCCTACAAACACCACTTCTATAATGCCTATAGACCAGTCGGTCATTGTTGCCTGCAAGAGGTTGTATAAGAAGAAGTTTCTTGAAGAGGTTATGGTTGTCTTGAAGAATGAAAATGATCCCAAAGAAGATATAAGAGGAGCCAGGACACTTCAAAATTTGCACGCATACAACATCAAGTCCGTCATCATTAATTTTGCTGCCACTTGGAAGGAGATAAAGACTAAGCACTGGCTAATGGCTGAACCAAGTTACTGAACGGGAGAGAATCAGAATACGATTTTAGAGGTTTTGAAACCTCTGATTTATGTGAAACTTTGATGCGAGCTGGTGATAATGTCATTGAACAATGGCTAGACATCGACGAGGGTGACCCAGGCAACCAAATTCTCAGCCAGGAAGAGATTGCTGAAGATGTTCTACAGGGTGATCAGGAGGTTTACAACGAGGAAGAAGAAGTTCCAGATGGTTGAAACTATCGGTGGTTAGAGAACACATGGACAACATCATCTCATTCATAGGCATGTCTTCAGGTCCAGAGGTGATTGCATATTACGAACATTTTCAGCAATTTTGATCTTTAATTATTAAGAAACAGTCTAAAAGTGGAAAGCAACTGAAACTTGATGCTTTTGTACAATCTCAATCCTCAGTAAAATGGTATTTACATAAAAATGTTCTCATTAAAATATATTAATACCACAGAAAGTGTTTTATTTTCAATACTCTTCCTAAGATTCATGATTTAACAGACTTTCAATTTTACGGACAACCCTTAGTCCCTAATAGTCCGTTAAATCAAGTGTTTACTGTATCACTAGTAACTTCCAAGGAGTCAAGGACTCAATGAAGGTGGTCACATTTTCTCGAATTCATTCGCATTATCTGCACTCACAATCTACAAAGGACAAGCCATTCCAATTAGTCACTGCTCTACTAGAGGATAATCTACCCCACATCTCTTTCTTGACTGCATTAATTCTCATATTCCATGGATTCTCTCTCACACACACACACACCCTCTCCCCACTCTCCAAAAAGTGAAAAATTACACCTACTGGTATCATATATGACCCTTTCAGAAGTTTCATGTCTTTATCACATCATCCTGTTTGTTAGTGTCTATTCAGTTAAACTTTAGTTAAGCCCTTATCCTGGCTGTGTAATTTGAGTCTAAGCATGGGGGGGGGGGGGGAAGGGATTCGACAGGCATAGAAATTTTGTACAATAATACCATTGCACAAGGATAGTGCAAAGACTGATATGTTTAACTATTGACCTATCAGTCTCTGTGCAGTAGTGGTGAAGATTTTGGAATAGTTGTTAAAAAAAAGAGCTGGTTGACAGAGAATCTCTATTATGCAGTGAACAGCTTGGATTTACTAAGGGCAGGTCATGTTGGAGTAACTTGTTCACATTTTATAATAATGCTATAGTTCAATTAGATAAGTGAGAATGGAGCATGGTATGCAGCAGAGGCGTAGTGAGGCTATAGCCAATGTAGCTCCGTCCATAGGCGCAAAAATTTAGATTTTTAAAGTTTTTTTTTTTTTTAGAACGGTGCAATTTTCTTTCCTGGACATAAGCACCAAAATTCCTCATGATCTGATATGCAGTATGGAAGACTGCTGCATAAATTAGACAGTATGGGATTCTATTATAAACTGTTAGCTGGGATAAGAGGATGGCTAATTGATAGATCAAAAAGCAATGCATGTAGTTGGGATTGTGTCTGCAAGATTAAAGTGACCAGTGATGTACACTAGGGATAGTTCCAAGTCCATTATTATTCATTCTTTTATATTAATGATGTCAGTAAGGATTTAACAGGAGATATATAGCTGTTTGCTGATGATGAAAGATGGCCAAAACAATCAGGAATGTGGCTATCATGCAAAACTTGAAGAATGATTTGAATAGGCCTGAAATTGTGGACGTGAAAAGATAGATGAGATATCCGATATGAGTGGGACTATAGGACTATGCTAGAAGAAACTGATATGGCAAGGGATCTTTAAGTATTTTAGTAGATAGGAATTTGAGGTTCAGAATCTGTATAGTAATGACTGCAAATATAAATCAAGATAATTGCAGAGCCAAAATGAACATTGACATGCAAGGTTAAGGAAATAAATTTGCTTCTTTACAAGGCCTTGATACAACTTCACCTGTACTATTATACAGAGGTCTGGTCTTCTAGTTTTTAGACCCCCCCTCACAGCAGATAGCATTAAACTTTCTATCACTTGGAAAACTGTAACTAGTATTGAAGTCATAAGTTTCTACCTTAACAGGGAACTCAAATCATTCCATATCATTAACAGCACACCCAGTCCTTTCCTTCCTAAAAATACTGTACCTTTTACACCTGATACTAGTTAGCATATCTGCCTTTAACAGCTATAATCTGAGGCCACAATATTACCTTGGCTTTTTTTTATATTCACCACTTTAGTCTGCATGACTCAGCTGGACAACTTGGAGATCTCCATTTATATTTAATGCCTCACTAATGTAAACATACTTGACTGTACCTATGTCTGAACTGAAAGACCATGTAATCATTCCTTCATCTTCATCACCTTCATGATTATGGACATCTGTATCATTAACAAATTTGCATGTCCCTCTTATGCATAAATTCTCATCATTCCTCCCATCATAACCTAGTTACCCTAATTCTCTGTATTAGGTCTCACAGCAATAAATAATTTCTCAAGTTTTCTGATACCAAATGCATTCAAGGCCATTCTTTTTACATAAATGCATTTTTTCTCAATTCTCACTTTCATTCCATACATCAATCACCTTCAGATTTTAAAATTATCTTCAAATTCCTGCCATGTACCCCCAAGGGGTGCACAGGATATGATAGTACTACATGAAAAAAATTACATCATTACTAACTTCCTATCTATAATTTTCCTCCAAATCAGTCTGTTACTTGTCAAGCTCCAACATTATCAGATCTTATATTTCTATCGTCTAATGCACTTTGTATCATATCAATCCACCTATATCATGGTCTTACTCTGGATCGTTTTGCTGCCAACCTGGCAGAGAACACTTGTTTTGCTAATCTTTCTTCACCCATTCTGTTTAAGTGACCATAATACCTGAGATTAGCTCTGCTAACGCATTCCTGCATGCTGACAATGTCAAGATATCCAGGTTTTTAATATGATATTGCCATTGATGCAATCTGCTCACGCCTCTAATCTTTCTCAGGACTCTCATATCTGTGATCTCTAGTCTTTGGTTAAAGTGTTTTACTTCTGACCCAGCTCTCAGATCCATAAGTTAAAACTGGTTTGAACACTGTCTTGTATACAGCTAATTTAGTGTTCCGACTAATTTCTCTCTTATTCCATATGAATTTATTCAATTGGCTTCCCACCATACCAGCTTTGCAGATTCTGGTGTCTATTTCTATACTGAATTTACCATCTTCACTAAAAATTGTGCCTAAGTAGCTGAAATGTTTTACTTGTTCCACAGGTTCTCCATTCACAACACAGTTGACATTTTCAATGATTCTGCCTATTTTCATTGTCTTTGTCTTTTTATTGCTGACCTTCATACCATATCTATTACAACAGTTATTCAATTTAGTCAGAGAATCTTGCAGACCTGTAGCGGATTTATTTAGAAGTATAACATCATCCACATAAAGCAAAGAGCTGACATTAACATCTCCAATTTTGATATCATGTTTAATACCACTTTCCTTCATAATGTGATCCATATAGATAATGAATAACAGAGGGGATAATGTACATCCTTGTTTCACACCATAACATTAAACCATCTTCCTGTACTTCCTTCAATTCTAACTGCTGACTTACAACTCCAATAAAGACTAAGTATTGCTTGATATAATGCCCCATTGACACCATACGACTGCAGCGTATTGAATAGTTTCTCTCTTGGCACCATGTCATATGCCTTTTCCAAATCGACAAAACTTAACATTCAGTTTTATTTCCCTTTTTATATATGGATACTATGAGAGCTCTACTCCAATCATCGGGAATTCGTCCCTCTGTCTAGGATTTCTGAACTATGCAGTGCAGCCACTGTAAGACTCTTATACCACCATACTTCAGCATTTCTGGTCAAATATCATCTACTTCTGCTGCCTTTCCACATTTTAAGCCTTTGATGGTTTTTTTCTACTTCAAGTATGGATATATATTCCTGACTGCATGCCTGGTCAGTGTTTTTTTACCACTGTGCTATCACTGCTTGTTTCATTTAGCAGTTTTTCAAAGTAATTACGTAATACTTCAAGGATATCTTTTTCTTCCGTTTTCATGTCGCCTTTATCACCTCTAACTCCTTTTACAGCAACAATACCTCCAGAATATTTTGCCACCTTCTTGATATTTATTTTCTATATTCTTGCCAAAGTCCCCCAATGACTTTTGTTTAGCTTACACAGTGTTTAGCATTCTTGCATTTGTCTCTGTATTCTCTAAGAGCACAAGCTGACTTATTTGTCAGGAACTTTTGATATGCCTTCTTCTTTTCCTTCACTGCCTCTTTAACTTCCTGTGTCCACCATGGAGTTCTAATTTTTCTATCCTTGCATACAAACTCACCACATGCCTCTGTGGCAGAATCAATCAATGTTTTCTTCAGAGTTTGCCACTGAATCTCCAAGGTTTGATTCCTGTTCTCAAACTCTTTCATTTTTTCTTCAATAATCTTTGTGTATTTTAATCTACAGTTCACATCTGAGAGCTGCTCAACTTTTATTCACTTTAAAACTTTCTTGCATGTTATTCTTTTCAATATGAAATTCAATTTTATCCTGCTCAAGACTAAATAGTGATCACTTCCAATTTCAAATTCTCTGTACACTCTGGTGTCCTGCACCAGGTAGAAAACATCATTATCAACAATAACATAGTCAATGAGACTTTTCTTATTCCTTGCCTCTTCTCTCCATGTGAATTTGTGCACATTTTAATGTTGGAACATGGTGTTAGTAATAACCAGTCCATGTCCTGAGCAGAAATCCAAAAGGTATTTGCCATTATTATTAGCTTTGCTCTTTTCTCCAAATTTTCCGAAAATATTTTTGTATGTGTGACAATCATTTCCTACTCTGCTATTTAGATCCCCAACAAGGACCAACTTTTCGTTTTTTATTGTGTCAGTTGCTTCTTCTAAAGCATCAAAAAATTCCTCCACTTCTATCTTAGTAGAACCTTCTATGAGACTTCTACGAGGCTAATCTTCTTGAATGACTGACTGCCATTCAAGAAGATTAGCCTCGTATTTTGTGTTGAATACTATGGCTACTCCTTCTTTTCCTTGATTGTCATTGCCTGAATATAACATTTTGTATTTATTGCTCAGAAAGATCTCCAGTTTTTGTCTTTTTTGTTTCAGTCACCCCTATTATGTCGATCTGGTACTTATCTAATTCCTCAGCTAGTTCCATTTCTTTGCCATTCAGGCTTCTTATGTTAATAGTACTGATCTTTAACTCTGGTGATGTTGAGTTGGGGTCAGATTTATTTCATGTCGGCTGGGTGACGCCCCAGCCGGCATGAAATTTTGTCATGTTGTACCATTATTTTTTATTTTGGTTTAACCAATAGGAATACAATTTGGTCGGCTAAATCCCAAATTGTCAGCCCATCTTTGTTCATTCAGTATCCAGGTAGATACCCAACAGGGTGCACCACGAGAAGGTGAGGATTGGACATTAGGTCAGAAGCCCTGGTTGGTTCTCCGCATTCCTTTAAAGGCTATGTGGAGGTCTCCTCTCAGTTATACTGCTTTGACCCTTAAGCACCCTCTTAATTTTAAAATTAAGATATTAGAAAAACACTAGATTGTGTGTGTGGGAGAAGAACTAATCTAAGGTACTTAAACAGAATGGGAGAGAAAAGGTTAGCAAAATGTGTGTGCATGTGTGATGATAGATCAACAGGAAATGATGCAAAGACCAAAATCTAAGTGAACTAATTGTAGTTTAAAATGTAACATTGGAGAATGTTTCAGATCTGAAAATAACAGACCAATCTGAAAGAGGACTGTTGATGGGAAGCCCATTTAAGTAACTTAATTATGCGATATGGCATATATCCTGTATACCCCTTGAGGATACGTAAAAGTGCTGTTGATTTGGTACAACTCTTGAAAATATACACACCAGGAGATGACCAAACAGCATTTTTTCAGCATCATAAATTCTTGCACGTTGCAATTGGCAAGTAATGTACATATTTATTCTTCAATAAGCTAAATTTTAATAGTCTAAAGCAGAACTGGACAAATATGCTCTTCCACCTGCCTGTGGCAAGTAGATTTTGCCAGCTGGAGAGTAGCTGCCGAGAAGAAAAAACAAATGTTTTCACATAAAAAAATGCAAAGTTTTTGGTTTTTTTAATCTTTAAGAAAATGCAAAAGAATGCAATCATTTGAGTCACAAAAATTAATATAACAAAATTATATTTTCTAAAAAATCCCTGGATTTTTACTGTTTGTCCTATAGCAATACAGCACCATTAATTACACTTGAACCTTGAAGAACGCAGGTTTGAACTGCATGGATCCACTTATTTTTTTATGAATAAATATATTGGTAAAATTTTTTGCAGATTTGCGACAATTTGAAAAACTCTCAGACGAACTGCACAGCTTAGAAATATCCAAAAAATTTAGAAAAAGTTAGGTATGTCATGAATGCATAAAATAGATGTAGATACTACTCTATTTTATCATTTACTACCATAGAGTATACACAAATCTATTTATAAAAAGTTAAAATTTATCAAAAACTAAGTTGAGAGAATGTAAACAAACATAAAGATGCAGCATTAAATCATAACTGCATAAACTTAACCGTTATTAATTAGTTAAATAGTTTAATTATTACACTAAGCTACCATAAAGCAATCATATTGCTGCTGCTTCGTTATCAATGCATGAATCATTATACCTGTAAACAAATAAGAATAATTTCTTTTTCATAATATCTTTTCATTTTTGATATCTAGTGTTAGTAATACATATAACATCTAAAGTGTTTTGTATCATTTGTATCATATAAGACAATATTGATGTAGGTACTGACAGACATAAGATTCATCTTGTAAACAGATGATGTAAACTTACGATATCGATAAATACAGTACAGTACTGTAAATGTATTTTCACTTCCCTATGATTTTGTTTAATATCATTTTCTTTTCTCTAGCTTACTTTATTGTAAGAATATAGTATATATACATACACGCCATATAAAATATGTGTTAATCAACTGTTTATGTTATCGGTAAGGCTTCCAGTCAACAGTAGCCTATCAGTAATGTTTTTGAAGAGTCAAAAGTTATATGCGGGTTTTCAAACAACATGGAGGGTTGGCACCCCTAACCCCCCACGTTGTTCAAGGGTCAACTGTATTAGACTCTTGACTTACTGGGAATAAACTATTAAAAAATAGGAAGGAGGGAAGTCTTGGGTAAGTAAATGTTTTTGTAGCAAGTAGGATTTTGCATAATTTGTCAAGCCTGGTCTAAAGTATCCATTAAAAAATAAAATGACTGAGAATAAGAATACTACACAGGCATTACAAATGGAGAATTACAAATATTACAAATATACAACTGATTTAACTATTTATTCCCTTATTTCTTTCAATAATTCTGTTATATTGAAAGGACTAATTACACACTGACATAATTATTCAAATTTATGGAAAAAGTTTAAAGCTATTTACAAGAAGCTGTTAATTATGATTTAACAGTTTCATATCTGACTATAACCTGACTATCTTCTGTGAAGAACATAACTTGACATCCAACATATAATATTTTTTAATATCAGAAAATAAATTTTAATTATATGCCATTTAAATGAACATGCATATGAGCAATGGGTAAATATATTAATTACAAAAATAAAAATTTTCAACAGTAAAGAGATACCTGGCTCCAAGTTGTTACATCAACTTTTAATGTGTTGTTGAAGCTCATTACGCTGTAACGCTTTCTTTTATTTCTATCAAATCAGAGGAAAATGAATGTATTTGAATAAAAGCATAGAACTCAATTTCAAAATATGTTATTACACTTAGTGATAATGCTTTTACAAAATGTTTGTTATTTTTCTTCATTTATTGTTACCAGTACACGTGGAAAATAGAAGAGGAAGGTTTCAAGAAATGTTTAACATTAATTTTCAATTAAAATTAACTAATCAACTATTCATATTGGTTATAATCGAGAATATTTTGGTTAAGCAACCTCAGGATATAGGCTATTTAGGACCATGGATAATTCCAGATTAGGAATGCTTCCTTATATTCCATATAATAATGTAAGCAAATACCATGAAAGATCATAGTTAGGGTATTCATTATTATGTAATTAACTGCAATATTTCACTATCATAATCATAATAAACACATTAACAACAGAGACAAGAAAGTTATAATTCCTCTTTATAAAACATTGATATGGACACATCTGGATTACTATACACAGGCCTTGTAACCTGGGTTTCCTGGGGAAGAGGAAGTGGTAGAGAGGATCAGAGGTGAGTAGCCAACATTGTGAGTGGTCTGTGAAAGTGGAATGCTTCCTATGATCATAGAGTAAGGATTTGTGGATTGCAATTTGGTCAATATGCAGAAAAGATGGAATATAATAGAAACATTTCAGTTACTAAAAATGTTTTATAGGATTGATACAGAGGAAATATTCCAGCACTTGGCTTAGGAAAGGGGGGGGGGGGGGCTATCTCTGGAAACTCAGTAGAAGGGCAACTGGGAGATCACTGTATTTACCAGAGTATATACAATGATCTCCCAATTACCCAACCTTCAAATAACCAAATATTCCATTAACCAACCCTTAAATGGGTTAGTTTGTCAACTGAGTTCTGGCAGAGCACCATGTAACTGAACCGCCAGTTAATCAACACTTCAATTATCTGACAGGTAAACAGATTTCTAGCTGCAATCAGATAACTGCAGGATTACCAAAAATGACACTTGCCAGTTTAATATGCAATAATTTGCTGCAATTCTAGTTCCAATCATTTACAGAATTAAGTTTGCCAAGTGCACCAGTCAATGTGGTATTGTCTTCTTTCTTAGTGAAAACAGATTATTTCTTAAAATGTGATAAGAGAACTAATTCCTTAAAAGAAACACGTTACAAACTTCTGAAATGCCCAGGAATTGTTTCTACAGGGCTAAGACTTATTCACAATATTACAACTGTAGCCTCAGTTTTTATAAAATAAAAACTACATTCAATAAAAAAACCTCACTACAGTCTGACACACATCATTAGTTGAATAACTGAATGAAACTATTAACTATGTTAGGTATAATAGCAATTACTAGACACCTTCCTTTAAACAACTGCTAGGGGAAGAGGACTTATTGCTTAATTTCATCCACTGTCCAGCTGACATAACACAGATTAGGGCTTCTGACCTAACATGGCTCTTCACCTTCTCATGGTGCAACCTGTTAGGTATCTACCCAAATACTGAAAGAATGATGATGGGCTGGCAATTTAGGATTAGCTGACCAAACTGTATTCTTATCGGCTTAAACCACACAATTCCTTCATAACTGCACACAACAATCTATAAAGTTCTTTGTTGAAAATTCTCAAAGTGACATCTGTTCCTCCAGCATCTCATATCAATGATCCTGAAATGCAATTTTAAACTATAATCACATCTTGCACAATTCCAAATCAAGTGGTGGCCTTCCATTTACTACAGTTAACTAGAAACAGCAAAACATTGTAGTAAGAGAATTTCGTAATCAGGGAGCATGAAATTTTCTTACTTCATTTATAATAAAATATGTAAAAAAGTAAATAAATAAAAATGTCTTCAATAACTACTCCTCTTTTTCAAGAAAATGATAAACAACATTTTGGTTTAAAAAAAAATGAAAAATTTTGCAAAAAAACTTTTAAATGAAAAATCTTTCTTTGAAAGTCACTCAAAATCAAAATATAATTCACACATAACTATCCATTCCATGGGTGCTTAAGGGTCAAAGCCATATAACTAGGAGGAGATCTCCACTTAGACTTTTAAGGAATGCAGAGAACCTATCAGGGCTTCTGACCTAACATGGATCATCACCTTCTCGTGGTACAACCTGTTAGGTATCTACCCAGATACTGAAAGAATGAGGATGACAATATGACAGAATTTCATGCTGGCTGGGATGTTGCCTGGATAAACGAGGTCCCCATTGTTTTTTATCAGGGAACCAGGGTGAACAGCGCAAAGTCAGCTACTGGAACAAATCCCAGAACACTTACCAACTCAACATTAGCAGAGCTCAAGATTGATATGATCAACATAAGAAGCATCAATGGAACTAGCAGAAGAATATGATAGTAACAGATCAACATAATATTTTGTCACAATTTTTCGTACTTACTTATTCTGCCTCACAAACACTTGTTTTGTCAATTATTACTCATCATAATGGAATGAATACGCATCATTTTATCTTTAGAGAAAAACTGAAGGGTATGACAAAGTATCCAATTAATTGAAACACATATGTGCAGCAAACAGTATGAGGAAGCAAAAGATTATGGATAAAATAGGAATGTTGATGTCTTTCTTGACTAGCTAAGAATCTTAAACTTTGGGGAAAAGAGCGAGAAGTAGTAGATGGAACAAAAGAGATGGATGAGAAGTGCATTCAGCATGTTTGAAGATGGATAAGTGGATGTTGACCAGCATCTGCTTTTCAAAAAGAAAGAGGAAACAACTGTGACCAATTCAGTAGGATATTATCATGAAAATACCAAATAGAACAGGCAAAAGACAGAACAAAAAATGGCTGAGAAAATTATTAGAATAAATATGTAAAATATCTGCTATCTAGCAAAACCACATTTTTACATATTTCAAATAAAAAAAGGGATGTTTTTGTACAGTTCCACATTAAAAATTACATATAAATGCATTTTTAACTAACATTTCTAGTGAAGCCTGTATTCAATAAAAATCATTATATATAAGCATGATTACAGTTTGCCACAATTTGTTTAGTTGACATACTAATGAAAATATTTTGGTAAAGGAAATATCAATAGTATCTTGTGAAAAAGAATAGCTGTTCATGATTCTGCAAGAGGACTTTGATATAATGTTAAGAACAGAAGAGAATGAGACTGAAAAAAGAGGAAAAAACTGACAGGTTTTCATGAGTTAACATACAGCATCTTGAAACACAAATCATGAAGAGTTCAAAGTTTTATGCACTGGGGAAAACTGTATGAGGAAGATTGATCAGAAGGCATATGGAATGAAGGAAAAGGATAAGTGGATGAGTAGTCAGTGAGTCGGAACCTCAATTGTATATGGATGTTGACCAACAGTTGCTTGTGTTGTTCATGCATTATTAGAGAAGTGATGGAATATTGATCAGTGGAGCAATATCTATGGAAATACCTCCAGAAAAGAATGTAGAAACACAGTGTCTATGGGAATGTGACTGAAGGCAAACAGCTTACTTCTAGATACAATCTAGAAGAATGAAGAAGAATATAAACCTTTTTGGAGGATAAAAAGACTATGGACAATGTCATATTTATGCCATGATGAAACAAAGATAGGTTTCTCTTCTTGGGCTAACTTTATATCTAGCTTATCCTGACATAAACACAAGTCCATAGCCTCTTTAGCTTCCAAAAAGCTTGATAATATTGTTCAATCCAAAAACAATGCTATCTATATTATTGTTCAGTCTATAAACATTGCTTCTCTTCTGCTCAACTCCTGATACTTTATAAATCTAAAATCTGCACTACATGGGTTTAGGCAATAATCTGGAGTTAGTGTTTACTATAAGAAATTAACTAATTATTTTTTTAAAAAAATACATATTTCAGCTTTAAAAATGAAGCAGCAGTAGATTTATTGGATTATTTAAGAAAATAAAAAAAATGAAATCTGCAATTTCAAATGAAGATCACTGGTGAACATCAGTGATTTCAGCAACCATGTGGAAAATGTCCTAAAAAATCACCACAATCATAAGATTCCAAATCCTACACCTACACAAAAGTCAAAAAATTTTTATCAATACTATTGCTGTTAAGTCTGCAGAGGGAGGATTTCTACAATGAATATTATATATTAAGATAAAAGCTGCTGCCTCGTGGTTCAGAAAATGTCACAAATTTGATGACAATTAATGATTGGCCTCCCAATGAACTCCTTAGACCCCACTCCTTCAGTTCAAACACACGGCTTAGAATTAACCACACGGCCGATGCTAACAGGGCAAAATAAACAGTATGACAAAAATCATATAATGATTTGAAAATATTTAAAAGGAAAGTAATCAATTTCAATAAAATATTTTGGGTTTTTATTTTTCACTACAAAAGGAAGACTAGCTGAGAGAAAACTGGTTGCATAAAATTTCTCAATCCTGCTACTCACTACAAGGTACTGTGAATGATAAAGCGACATGGAGTGTATTACCATCGACAAAACTGTGAACAGATACTCCAGCAATGACAGAAAAATCAGAAGCTAACAATTTACTCAATACAGGGTGGGAGGGAACCATAACATGCTAACTTAGAAAGAAGGCCAGACTTGATCAAATTGCTTGAAAAGAAAGTCAAGTGCAACCACAGGTCCAAATCTTTTCATGGCCTGTATCCAAAGTTGGGTACAGTTAGAAAGCAGATGGAGTGTTGTAGAATCCATACTGAATTCTGTCATTCTCATTCTACTGATGAATCTGTAGTTAGTTAAGAAGCTGCTGTTGACCATCATTTTTGAGAGTACTGAGGTGATGGCAATAGGGTATCAGTTCGATGGCTGACTTATCTCCCTCATTAGGAAGATGCTGGATAAAAAAAAAAAAAAAGCTTGCTTCCATGCAACTGGATAGATTGAAATTGAGTAGGAAAGTTTTGTAAAGGCGATATGGGGCAAGTGTTAATTCTAGAGAACAGGCTCTTAGTACAGCTGGGATACCATCCAGGATGGAAGACTTGAGTATTAAGACTACTTTTTCCAATGACCTCCTGTCAAAAGATCAGAGGAAACATACTAAGAGCGATTTGTGGAATAGAAAACAAAGATTTCATCTGATGCCAAGAGTTCTGCCTTAGGTTCAGGGGATGTTACCAATGTTCTATCATAGTGGTTATCAAACTTTTTCACACAATCATAACTAATTGTGTTAACCCAAGCGGTCCATGGTACTTGATGGCATAATCACTACCATGCTACTGATGGTCAGTTCAGCATTTGCAGCAGAATAAACCAAAATTAAATATTAGGCTTTCAAAAGCTTTCATACATATATAGTTGTATAAACAGAAAAAAAGTGTACTGCAATTTGGACGAAAATATTTTTCACTTTCAAAATTTGGCAGTACACTGTTTGAAAAACACTGTTTTATCAGAACAAAAATGGAGACATAGGATAGAAAGTTTTGTCCTTAACAACAGACCAAAAGGTTCAACTGCCATTTGAACGGAAAGTAACCTTAGTGTATTTGAGTCCCTTACAAAGGGTGTGTTTTAGATTTACTAATTTTTTTTGCAGCTGTTATGGATGCAGTGTAAGCTGAGTGAATGAGTGAAGTCTTTAGCTCAAGCTATTAAATGTACACTGCATTTTTAGATTAGACTGCTTGTCACATTTTCTGGAAAACCAAGAAATAGATAAGGGTCAGAGATTTTGTAGAATGAGTAATAAAGGCATCCAGGAAGAATAATAATTTCGGTTACTAGATAAAAGCAAGTGGTTGGAAATCAGACTGGAAAAGAGGAAGAGAAATTCCTGTCAAAAAAAGATGGGCAAGGTTATGGTAAGAGGAGATATAACATCAGTGGTTTATTGGGAGGAAGAGGTGGTTAAGAAAAGGTTTAGGGTGTTGGGAGAATCACAAGGATTATCTAGAATTCTGGTAGGCATGTTAACAATGGGTTAGATCATTATTGACAGCAAACAATTTGCTGCTCTTCCAGATTGGTCTACGAAGTCAAAGAAAGGGATCCAGTCAGACTTTCTGGATATTGATATCTCCAAGGAAGATTATCACACTGTTTCAGCAATTAGATATATGATCAACTTTCAGAGGCAGATTACCAAAGAAGTCAGTGTAATCATCAGAATAAGGAGAGCAGTAAAGACAGCAAATGAAGACAACAAAATGAGACAAGACAAGGAAATCTTCAGCAAAAGCAGATCACATAAATGACATTTCAGGCCTAATAATCTTTGATATGAGATATCAAACCCTAACAAGAGTATTGTTTCTCACCAATCCCCCTTGTTTATGGAAGGTAAGGTAAGAAGAGCTGTAGTCATAGAGGATGGCAGCTGAGGTTTAGGGATGAATTACAGAGTTTGGGTGTCTAAGTGGTTCTGGTGCACAACACTGATGTTGGTAATATCTACTACATGGAATTTTTTTTTAATGTGGAAGTTTTTTTTTTATTATTCACATGTAGTTTTGTTGATATTGAGTAATTTTTTTATTGTTTTGTGAATGTTTTTAGTTGTACTTGGATATTTTTTGAAAGTTTTTTGTAGGATTTTTTAATAGCAGTAACACTATTTTTTCTGCTGACTTCCATATTAGATTGTTATGAAAATTTATAGCATAGGTGATGCAGTAGGGGTGAAGGACTTGCAGAAAACACCCACATAGAGGAATGCTCAGCTCCCAAATCCAAGTGGAAGAATTATTTGCCAGCTGATCAGGAAGCTTTCTGAAGTGTTACAACAGGTTCAGCTCCATTTACTATCTAACAGCCAGTCTGCAGAAAATGCTTTGCAGCTGTACTCTCAAACAACGGAAATGCTGTCTTGTTGGTTCAATAATTATGGAGCAGAGGGTATATCCAGCAAGGCCACCATCCACAGGAAGAAAGAAAGGGAGAGAACAGAAACTGGACACTTCACTTCTCTATTAAGCACAGTGGTGCTGTGTTTCACACCAGGTAATGAAAATCACACCACCTAGAGATTTGGTTGGCATTTCTTCCAACTAAGAAAAGTATTCTTTTAAAGCAGCAATATTCAACTCACATTTCTCTACTAAAGAAATGTCATTAGAGGGAACAGCTAAAGTGAAGAAAGTTGAAGACCTAATCAGCAAAGTAGGAAATGAATAACATACACACAGTTTGGGGAAATTTTAGAGAACAGACCAAAACTAATAATAGCATTGGGTATCTCCCAGATTTCTGTTCAGGACAACATAGATTAGTTATTAGCAATATCACATTCCAACATAAATTATGTGGATTCACATGGAAAGAAGACATGAACTAAGAAAAGTGTTAGTAATTACATTACTGTTCACAATGATATTTTAATGCTGATTCAGGATAAACATATACAGAACATTTGAAATAGGAATGTCATCAACATTTAGTTTTGGGCAGAATAATAAATGTCCAAAAATAAAAAATCTGTGCAAAAGTTTTAAAAGAATCAAAATTAAGCAGCTTTCAGAGGTAAAGTGTATGCTAAAATATATAAACACTATTCAAGAAATAAATAAAAAAAAAAAAAAAAAAGTGTTTGAAAACAAGAATGAAACCTTGAAGACTCAGTGGCAAAGTCTAAAGAAGACAGATTGATTCAGCCAGAGAGAGATGCATTAAGTTGTGTGAAAGGATAGAAAAATCAGAATGATGGACTCAGGAAAATAAAGTGTTGGTCCTGGAAAGAAAAATACCCACTGAAATTTCTTAGCAAGTAAGTTAGTATGTGCTATGAGGGAATACAAAAATGTAAGAAAGCAAAGTAATATGCAAAAAATAGCTAAACAAAGGTCATGAGAAAGACTATATTTTTATTTTATTTTATTTACTAAGTAATTTAAGGAAATTACAACATCGCTAGGATATACATTAAAATAAATTTTAATATACTTCAATATTTCGGCAACATCACATTGCCATTTTCAAGAAACTTAAGAACAAGACACGTGCATGCAGGCACAACAAACAGTAAATGAGGAAGAATCAAGAAGCTATTATTTCTCCTAAAGTCCTGATGGTGCCATCTAGTGGGCAATGTTGGTATTCTTGGGCGATTGGGCTGAAGGTCTTCTGATGTGGATTTCCCAAATTTGAGGCAGTCTCATGCAGCCAAATTTGTTGAGGTTCAGATTGTTTCTTAGGGCTTCAGCCCTAAGAAACAATCCGAATTTGTCTGCCGAAATATTGAAGTATATTAAAATTTATTTTACTGTATATCCTAGTGACGTAATTTCCTTAAATTACTTAGTAAAAAATGCATAACCAATGTCTAAGCCTTTCCACGAGAAGGAGAAAGACCACAGTAAGAAGATTTGCTGGTAGTTAGCCAAGTGTTGACTATACCCATTCTCAAACAGGCTGCAGGTTCAAATCCTACTATGGACATGGATGTTTGTGAATGTCTTTAGATGGGGGAGATAAATTTCAATGTGCATTCAGATTCAGAAATGTGTGAGCAGAACTAATCTAAGCTGTGCTAACACATTCTCAAATTTCTGGTATGGTCACAAACAGAAGAAAGGTTAGTCAAACAGGTGTTTAATGCCAAGACAGCAGAACAGTCTGAAGTGCCTTAGAAGACCAAAATAAGATGTGACAATATTTGAGCCCTAACAGATAAGACTAATTTGGAGGAAAATTGTGAACATGAAGTTATTAACGTAAAGTTACGTAGTGCTATTAGACCATCTTATACACTGTTGAGAGAGTACATCTCAGGATGATAAACACATGTTAGGAAGAACTATTATCACTAAATGAAAGAAGAAACACATAATATTATCAACAACAACAACTTAGGTAAGTATATCACAGAACTTGAAAAGTATGTATTATAATAAGAAGGCTCATACTGATAAGATCTTATTTCCTGACCAACTTGTGGTTAATATTATCTGGGCAATCAAGGCCAGTTTATTTAGAACAATTATTTCTAGAATTTCTAGTTAATTCTAGTTATTCTAGAATTAACTTCATTTGGATTTATAAGTCTAAATTATCAGGAAAAGAAACTTACCGTGGTATCCTCAAAGCAAATTCCTGTACATGAGGACTTGAATGTGACTGCAAAAATAAGTTACTCATTATTTTTCATGAACAGTTCTTCCAAATTAATTGTAATTCCATAAAAAAATATTCAGATGAATGCATATTCATATATATATTTATTTGCTTATATGGTATCATACATTATGGTTTCCAAAATATGCCCTTAAGATATATCTTGGAGAACTTTCACAACTCCACAAGTGTCTTGAAAAACTGATTTCTGGATATTCAAAATGTTGTGATTTCTGCTTCTTCTGCAGCTTATCCCACTTTAGTAGGGTCCCTGTTTCTAATGAGTCTCCTCCACATCCTCCTGTCTCTACATCCAAGTTCTTCATCCTCAGGTCCCCCACCACCACCACTCCCCTATTTCTTCTTTGGCCACCCCTGCTTCCTCCTTTGCACATCCATCTACATGACCTTTCTTCCCACATGATCAAACCATCTCAATCTTGCCTTCTATATCTTTGCTCATTAAGTTTGTGACTTTCACCATTCCCCTTACATAGTCATTTCTCAGACAACCCTTTCTGGTCACACCACACATCCACCTAAGCATTCTCATCTCTGCCACCTCCATCCTGCTGGTGTTATTTTTCTTCAGGGCTGCAGTTTCCATAGCATATATCATAGCTGGTCTCACCACTATCCTGCATATTTTTCCCTTTAGATTGACAACATCCTCTTATCACATAATAATCCAGCCAGCTTGTATCCTGCATGCAACTTTCTACTCAGCCTCTCCATCCTTTTTCACTGTTGAACCTAAGTACCTAAAGTCACTAACCTTCCTGATGACATTTCCTTCCAGCTCCAGATCTGTCTCTCTTGGCTGCCATCCACTTTGCAGCACATGTACTCTGTCTTACTTCTGCTCAGCCTCATACCGCTCTCTCTCTCTTCCAGTACTCTCCTCCATCTTTCCAGTTTACCCACTTTTCTCTTGATTCTGCACACAGCACTGCATTGCAACATGTGACTTCCATTATGTAAAATTTCATTATGCAAAATAATCAAATTTTATCAAAACAAATGTGCATATGTGTATAAAAAAAGTTAAAATTAAAAAAAAAAAAAATGAGATTAGCATAATTGTTTATTTAGGTATCCAACATCTTTAAAATTTCACAATATTTCAAACTGTTGATGGAATTTAAATCCATTTGTAACTGATCTCATAACATACATTCATCAAGAGATAACTAATGAAAACATCCTGTAAATTCTGTAGGTCAAATGAACTACAAAGTCTATTCTGATTTCATAATTCCAACAGTAATAACATAAATATTTTCAGAAAGAACATTCAAAAAGTTAGATTTCTTTAAAATAAATGAAAAGATATGAAAATTAATGAAAATTTGAAAAAAAATGTATCAATACATTTAAATTGTCCAAATTTAAGACAGTCAGAAAACAGATGGACACAACAGATTAGAAATCGTACTGAAATACAACATTCATGAATTATTTCTTTAAAAAAAAAAAAAATTGCAAAGCATTTGTTAATCGGATTAAAGAAACTAAGGAATTATATATATATATTATGCATGTGGGTGGTCTGAAAAGTTCTCGGCTTCAACCATAAATGGCAACACTATCAGCAAGATTTTTTTTTTTTCTAAGTTGGTACATCTGTCATATGCATCCATGTGAAACTGCAAGTCATTCTATCAAGTAGTTTTTTTTTATACAGCTATCAGAAGCCAAAGTGTTGTCTGTATCCCTTCAAATGGATAAAACCGACTACTGTGCAGTTATAAAATTCTTTATAAAAGAAGGTTTGCTCACAAGCAGATCAAAAACGCATTCGCATGAAAATCTCTGAACAGTGCTTGGAGCATTTTAATAAGAAAACCATAAAACTGGTTTTGTGCATCGATTTATTACTATGGATGAGACTTGGATTCACCATTACACACCAGAATCCAAACAGTCAAAACAGTGGACACAAGCCAGTTGTTCGGCTCCAAAGAAGACAAAGTCAGTTCTATCAGCAGGAAAGGTCATGGCATCGGTGTTTTGGGATGCTAAAGGCATTTTGTTTATTAATTATCTTGAAAAGGGTAAAACAATAATCGAGGAATATTATTCCGATCTTTTAACCAGACTAGACGAAAAAATTCGTGAGAAACGATCCGGTTTGCAGAAAGAAAAAAATCATCTTTCATCAGGAGAATGCACCTGCCCACAAATGTGTTTTGGCAATGGGAAAATTAAGGGATCTTTACTATGAATTGTTGGAACATCCACCCTATTCCCCAGATTTGGCTCCCTCTGACTTCTGTCTCTTCCCAAAACTAAAAATCTTCCTCGCTGGTCAGCGTTTTACTTCGAATCAAGAGTGATTGCAGCTGTAGAGGGGTATTTTGCAGATCTTACTATGAACCACTACAGGGTTTGGGATAATGGTGCTGGAGCATTGCTGGAATAAATGTATGTCTTAAGGGGGATTATGTAAAAAATAAAAATGATTTTGAAATTATAAATTTGTTTTTTCATTGTTAGGCCGAGAACTTTTCAGGCCACCCACGTATATTTATATATATATGTGTGTGTGTGTGTGTGTGTGTGTGTGTGTGGATCAGATAAATATATATATATTTATCTGATCCACACATGAACAGTTGGTGCATCATAGCACATTAGTGCCATGTGTGGGCAAGTGGAATAGAAACAAATGGAATCTGTTCACATTTTACTTAAACAGCTGAAGGTTGTATTTGGGAAAGGCAGAATGAGGAAACTATTCCAAAGAACAGAAGTATGATAGAATGAAAGAGGAGGCAGTGAAGTTGGTACAGTGAGTTCCAAGATGGAATATAAAAGTGCGTTGGTCAGCAGTGGCTCTTGCTTTAATGATTCTAGAGGAGAGTGGATAATAGTGGCCAATTCAGCAAACATTGTCCATGAAAATATCTGTAAAAAAGGTGTAAGGTAGAATGTCTTAAAGTATTTTGGTGCACCACTGCAAATATGGGAGTAGTATTGCATGGTTAGGTGGATTTGGAATTTGTACAGATTTAGCAGCTGTGAAGTAGCGTCTTTGCAAAACATGTTTTTTGGTGGCTGCAGAAACTATCGTTGAAATGTGGTTGTGCCAGGACTGATCTGTTCATGTCAGTCCAAGAGAAGAAATCTGATTGTGTTTGGATATCTCAGAATCATTGAAGGGAGAGGGGCACAAGCTGTTTCTTGTCCCATTCTGGGTATAGCTAAGAGATTAGAGTTCAGGTCGCTGATCATGGTGGATCTTGAGGATTCTAATACTCGAGCAAATGAAAAGGAGGAATGGAGTGTACTGTCATCGACAAAGCTATGGATAGAATTGAAAGTCTATGAAAGCAGGTCATTTATATACAAGAAGGAGTGGGTGAAAGAACAGAAGCCTGGGGTATTCCTGCATTATTGGGAAAATATGAAGAGAGGAAACTGTCCACCATGACACATAGTAAGTGACCAGTAAGAAAGTTGGCAAATCAGTTGCAGATGGCAGTTTGCTAAGTAGGTCCCTGTGCCAAACAAGATCAAAAGCCATTGAAATATCGAAGGCAACCAAGTGAGTTTCTTCAAATTTTTCCATGCCTTAAGACTCAGACATGGGTGATGAAAGCAAGATCAGCTGTAGATTGCAAGCGATGGAATCTGTACTGCTGGTCACTGATTACTTGCAAGTCTCTAGGTGGCTCAAGAGTTAGCTGTTGATGACGTTGTCCATAATTTTAGAGAGAACAGAAGTGAGCAAGAAAGTAACATCCAATTGCTCTGCAACTGGACAGTAGTTTATTGGTTGACTTATCTTTCTTTGGGATGGACTGGATGTGAACCTGTTTTCATTGATGACCTAGAGAGATAACGCTTTCCAGGTCATCAATGCAGGAAAGATGCAATGCTCATCTAATTACCAATTAGATGAGCATTGTAATTTGTAATATTCCATTATTATTAATGTGCTTTCATTCTGAAATAGTTAAACAGTGAAGCTAGTAAGTCATTATTTCCATTATTGGAATATTATTAGGGGAGTGAGGCAAGTCCACGTCCCTGTGCTTCCTGGGACCTTCTGTAGGGTACGCTACCTACAAGGATGATAATGTACCTCTGTGAAAAACAACGGACAAATCAGCAGGATCCATATTCCAGTGGTGAAATGTACAGAAGAATCTTCAAAGGGGCAGACCTCTATATACAACCTAGGCTCAGATGGCTCCAGCTGTCAGTACCTGGTTAGGGCCCCTACCTAGGGTTACAAGAAAAATTAAAGGATTCAATCCTCTGACAAAGGGAAGCAGCTTTGTCAGTACTCACACAAGGTTGAAGTCCCATGATAACAGTAAAGCTTGTGATTAGAAAATTGCAACACCAATACAGTTTATTGTGTATGTCTGTAATACTGCAGGGCAGAAAGCAAATAGAAAAACTACTGCTCTATTCTCTCCAGACTAACCACCATGGCAAGCAAATCTACACAAATGGCCCCAAATTCCTGGTATCCCATGGGCCATGGGAAAGAAGCACAAAGAATCTCTGTGCACAAAATGGTGTGTCCACTAAAACTAGGAACCTGGAATGTCAGAACCCTGTATGAAGCAAGTAAGCTAAGAAATGCTATCCAAGAAATGAAAAGCCTTGGAAATGGAATTTTAGAAACGAGTGAAGTTAGGTGGCCAGAATCAGGCAAAACTCAAGGACATGACAATGTACCACTCTGGAAGTAGTGAAAACAATCATCAAATGGAGTTGGAATAAAATTAAACAAAGATGCTAATAAGTCACTGTCGACCTTCATCCCCTTACTCGGATAGGATGATGTTATTAAAATTGAAAGGTCAACCACTAGATATTAATCTTTATACAGGTCTGTACCCCTGCTGCTGACAAGAATGATACTGAGATAAAAGAATTTCATGATCAATTAAAAGTAATGAAAAATACAAAGAAACATGACATTAAATATCGTCATGGATGATTTCAATGCTCAAGTTGGAAAAGGTAGAGATGGAGATGTAGTTGGCAAGCATGGCTGGGAACAAGAAATGAGAGAGGAGATCGTCTTATCCAATTCTGCCAAGAAGAGGAACTAATAATCAATAATCACAAACATGGTTTAAACTACCATCCTGAAGGCTATATACTTGATTATCACAGGATAATAATGCGAATATAATCAGAAACCAAACTGATTACTTGTTAATTAATCAACAATTTTGAAGTTCCATAAAGAGCATAAAATCCTATCCTAGTGCGGATATCGCTTCTGATCATTAATCTACTGGTGACAGAGTTAAAATTTAGACTGAAAGCTATACTTAAGAAACATCAACAAAAAAGGTTTGATCTAGGAAAGTTAAAAAAAACCAGATAAGGAAAAAAAAAAAAAAATTAGTGCTATCTCTTGATTCAGATCTTGAGATTAGTGCTATCTCAAGATCTGAATCAAGAGATAGCACTAATCAAGAATGATGACATCACGAAGGTTGATAAATCATGGGACAAATTAAAACCTGTCTTCATAGAGAAATGTACCAATACCTTGTGTCCTGATAGAACAGTAAAAAAGAAAGATTGGATAACTGTCTAAATTCTCTCTCTCATGGATCAACACAGATCATATAAAAATCATAGTCCAACAAAATATACAAGATCAAAGAAGCAAAAGAAATCTGGATAATTTCTACAGGAAAAAGCATAACAGTTTCAATCTGTACAAGAAGCTGAAAGAGGTCTTAAGTATATTTAAGAAAAAACAATTATGCATCCTTCGAAACAAAAAGGGAAAAATAATATCTGAAAAGGATAATAAAATACAAGAATGGATGAAATATGTAGAACTCACTGATAACAGACAAAACCCAGAAAATACTTATGAACAGATAGAAGGTCCATGCATTCTAAGATCAGAGGTAGAACGTGCACTGAACTCAGCTAAATGGTAAAACCTTCGGCCCTGATAGAATTTTAACAGAAACAGTAAGGTTATTAGAAGGTGACAACATTGCTATATTAGTAAAGCTATTTAATAAGATCTACAATACGTGCATAATCCCTCAAGACTGGTTATGACCAATCTTCACCATGCTACCTAAAAAAGCAAATGCAAAAACTTGTAATGACTATAGAATGATTAGTCAAATGAGTCATGTTCTCAAAATGTTTCTGAAAATAATTCAAAAAAGAATATACCGAAAATGTGAAGACACCATCAGTGATAAACAATTCATCTTTAGAAATGGTTTGGGAATGAGACAGGCTCTTTTCTGTTCTCAAATCTTATTCCAAAAATGTAGTGACCAAAACAAGGAAGTATTCATTTGCTTCATCAACTTCAAGAAAGTATCTGACAAAGTCCAACATACTAAAATGACTGAATTATTAAAAAGAATTGGATTAGACTGTGAAGACATCAGGATCATTGAAAACTTATATCGGAACCAAAATGCATGTGTTCAAGTTGATGACATTATTACAGACTCCATTAACAACAAACGAGGAGTCAGGGAAGGATGTGTGCTGTCGCCTCTTCTTTCTAACATATACTCAGAAGCTATATTTCAAAAAATCTTAAAAGGAAGAGAGGAAATGATTAATGTAAATTGTGAAATTATCAGTAACATCTGATATGCTGATGACACAGCTCTCATGGCTGACTATATTCAGACTCTTCAAAATCTTCTCGAACTAGTGAACACAGAGAATGAAAAAATGGGATTAGGAATAAATATCACCAAAACTAAATACATGGTCATAAACAAGAAACCAATTCTTAATTCAACACTTTCTTTAAACAGGAAACAAATAGAAAGAGTGACAAAATTTAAATATTTTGGATGCTGATTAAATGAAGAATGCAATCAAGAAATGGAAATAAAAGTTAGAATTGAAATGGCAAGAAAAAATGTTCTCCTGATGAAATCAACACTGTGTAACCACAATTTAAATTTAGAGCTTAGAGGCTTCTTCTTTCACTACGCATTATTCACACTTCCCATGCAGGGTCCGCGTATTACTTAGATGCGACTTCTTGTTAGTACCACTCCCAACCGACCTGTCGCATAGCCTGCTGCTGGGGGGGGGGATATTTTTGACCGTAGCAGCATATGTACATGGGGCCGGTTTGAGGGATGAAAAACACCAGATAAACTGGCGAAAAAACCCTACTGCCCAAGACCGGCTAACTTGGCTATGGCTGAGGAAGATCCTCAAGTCTTTGATGGGAATTGACATTGGGACACTCCTTCCCCAAGCAAATGGTTGCAAAGCGACTAGGCTAACCGCACAGACAAATTTAGAGCTTAGAGTATGCATGGTTAAATGCTATGTATGGTCTGTACTGCTGTATGGTGCAGATCTTGAATAGAACTTCTTTTAGAACTTCTTCACAATATTTTTCCATTCTACTCTATTCAGTGCAATACTTTTCCAATTCTTAACTTTAAGAATTCCAAGGTCTTTCTCAACCTCAACTAACAATCTCTCTTTAGGTCTTCCTCTTCTTTTTCCAATTATTTTCCATATATATACATATATATATAGATATATATATAGATATATATATTTTTTTTTTATTAACTCCCTTACTTTCTTCCATCCTTGCGAAGTGGCTGTTCTTTCATGCTATTCTTTCTGCCTTAATAAATCTAACAATATCTTCTTTATTTATTAATTTCACTATTTGTTATTATTCTCCAACTGTCATTCTTTTCTTTAATTGGTCCAAAAAATTTTCTCATTATTTTCCTTTCAAAAATCCTTAACCTATTCTCTTCTTTTTGGGATAGAGTCCATATGTTATTACTGGTCCAATAATTGATTTATAAATTTTTAGTTTAGAATTCTTATCTACAACTTTACTACCTAATAATCCTTGATGCATGTGATAGCATTTATTTCCAGCTATTATTCTATTATTTATTTCTTATGCTATGTTATTTGTTATTAGGGATCTTAGATATTTAAAATGATTAACTGATTCAATTTAGTCATCTATACTAATTTAGAGCCTATTCTATTTCCATTTCTTACATATTGCACATATTTAGTTTTTTGTTCATTAATTTATATGTATTCCTTCGATTACATAAATGATTTGTGGATGTTTAGTGCGGATGGAAGAAGGGTGTGTGCGAAGTGTGACCTGAACGAAGAACTAATGAATGCGAATATGAAATTGATGACAGAAAGTGCTAGTACCGATTGTATCGCGATTGCACGTTTGAAAGAAAAAGATGGTGAGCAAGAGAAGCGAAAAAATGTTAAAAAATCAGGAAAAAAGAAAAAGAGCGATTTGACAACCGTAACGGATGTTAAAAGGGACAAAAGTGAGGTGGAAAGAAACGAAATTGAGAGAACGAATGAAAGTAGAACTTGCGTAATGCAGAAATCCCAAGTAAAAAAAATCGAAAGAATAAATGATGGCGAAAGTTCGATGCATGTTGGACCGAAAGTACTGAAACAAAGAAAGATGAATGACAGTAAAAGTGAGAAGAATGATAGCGAAAGTTGGACGCATGTTAGTCCGAAAGTACGGAAACAAAGAAAGATAAATGAGAGTGAAAGTGAGAAGAATGATAGTGAAAGTTGGACGTATGTTGGACCGAAAGTACGGAAACAAAGAAGGATGAATGAGAGGGAATGTGAGAAGAGGGGGTCGAGAGTTAGAAAGTTAGAAAGATTTAATGATAGAGAGAATGTGTCGCGAGGTTCGGAAAATGAATTAGATTGGATGAGGCAAGAAATGAAATGGATGCGGAATGAAATTAAGAGAATTCAGGTCAAAACTATTAAAATAAATCATGATGGCATGAAAGAGTTAACGAAAGATGAGCGAGTGGCGTTGTATGGCGACTCCATTATTAAAGGTGTGCTAGAGGATAAAATGCACAAGGTATGTTTTCCAGGCGGTAAAATAAGTAGAGTGATTGAGGCATTGGATATGAGGCGGGAGCGAGCAAAAGAGTTAATTGTATTAATTGGTACAAATGATTTGAGAGAGAACAAAGAGCATGTCAAAATGAATGTCAAGAGACTGCTTGGAAAGATAAAAGAGAATAGTGTGACAGGAAGGGTGGTCAGTGTGTTGCCTAGGTATGATTGTGGTGAAATGAGGCGGAGAGCAAGGATTATGAATGGTATTCTGGCTGAAATGTGTGAGGAGATGGGAGTACAGTTTGTTAATGTGTGGAATGAGTTTGAGGGACGAAGTGAGCTGTATGGGACGAAGTGAGCTGTATGGGAGCGATGGACTGCATTTGAGTGGTTATGGTGTGAGTCGCTTGGAGAGACTGCTGCTGGAAGGTAGAGAAGTGAATAGAGAAAATGAATCAGATCGAGAGGGGAGTGATGTGGAAGAGCAGGAGAGTAAGACAGGAGAGATTGAAGAAGTGGAAAACAATGGAGAGGTGAGTGGTATGAGTATAGAAAATGAGAGAATGGGTGTGAAAGAGGAGCAGGGAAACGGGGGAGGCCCAGGGTGGACAGGGATACACAGCGTGAGAAAGGTGGATGCTCCAAGAGGAGGTGAGAGCATGTGTAGGCAGGAAAGTAATGGGATGACCAGGGATCAAGAGGAAACAGATGTTGTTGCAAAGGGTTCTAAAATGAAGAAGCAGAAAGAGAAATGGCCCCAGTCCAGCATGGAGAGAGCACATCGAGTGAATGGTATCAGTGGAACTAGCTGTAGATCCAGAAATGAGTTGTTGTGTTTGTATACCAATGCTAGAAGCATAAGAAACAAGGCGGATGAAATGGTTGCACTAATTGTGTCTGTGTACCCAGAGATTGTTGGAATAAGTGAGACATGGTTAGATGAGGACGACATCCTGACAGGAATAGAGATGGAAAGGTATGATGTGTTTCGTGAGGATAGAAGGGATAAAAAGGGAGGGGGAGTGCTATTGATGATAGAGAAAGAATTATGTCCATACAAGGTAGAGATGCAAGAGGGAAATAGGGCCAGTGGTTTTGAGGCAGTATGGTGTGAGATAGAGGTGATTGGAATCAAATACTTGGTGGGATGTTGTTATAGACCTGGTAATGTGGATGGTGGTGATAGTGAAATGTATAGTCAAATAAGCCAAGCAAATAAGAAAAGGGTGATCATTATGGGTGATTTTAATTATGGTGTCGTGACGTTCTATTTTCATGTTATGTTCTAAATCCGCCATCTTGCTAAAAGTCACTTTCATAAAATAAAGGAAAACTAATTGCAAATTAATCACTGATCTAAGGGTAGAGAAATTTCTATTATACTGCGCCACTCTATCCTTAGATAAGTCTATATGAATTAGTAAGATTAATTCAAAATTAGTTAGCAGTCTTTTCACTCATTCAGGCCGATGGTATTTATTTTCTTTCCTTCTGGGATTCCCGCTAGATCCGAATTTTTGTGAACGGTGCAGTAAAAAGAAATTCAGGCAAACACAATATTTAAATTAACAAACAAAACATTTAATATATGGTTATATAACAAATACGTGTATTCCACTTTTAAATATGACAACTCAGTCAAGCTAGTACATCAGGTCAAGTCATTCACAATAAATCAATCTTCCAAACTTTCACATACAAATACAGTTTCAGAATCACAAAGTTTCTTTACTCAATTTACTACAATAGAAATTCTTAATTAATCAGTTTCCTTGTATCTCTCAACTATACTCCACGATCAACTCGTAACAGGCACTAACCACGGTAGATATCACTTCAATGTCTATATTTTCAACTCTCAGCCTCGATGGTAAGCTACAGTTAAATTTTAGAAACAGCGCAACGGAACTAATACTTAAATCTGCATACACTGAAATAAACTAATAGGACTGTCCTTACCAGAAATAATCTTCAGTACTTCCAATTTTTGTGAGCACACTTTCAAATTGTATTTATCACACTTGCGAAACACTAAATAACTAAAACATTACTAATCGCGCTTCAAAAAATCCAGATAACAACTATAAGGTACATTAATTATTCTTATTTATCATTCATCAACTAGTTTAACTTCGTACAATTCCCTTTCTTGGTAGTATAGAAATAAGTCGTAATTGTAGACTGACTGGATTTATTCAGTATTCTTCTTTGAATGTCCAGTTCTCTAATTATCCGATTACGGCAGTAATTTCCTTTATTACTACGGCTGACTTTGCTGTCAGCCAACTATAAGATTCACTTATGAAAAAAAATATCTACTCAATTCTTCCCTAAGAACCTTTTAATTACATCTACTTCTTTAGTTAACCTCCTTGCTACCTTATAGTTCCAAAGTTCCCTTCCGACTCTTACTTACTACTACGTATCTCCTTTCTCTCTTCTTCACAAACGCTCCCTTCACACGCGCCCGTTTATTTTCACGCGTCTCCATGACAACCGATAGACGTAAACATTCTCGCGAATGTTACATTACGCTATACAACTACATTGAGTTATTACATAACATTAAGCTTTCACAAAAGGAATAAATAGAATGATCGCATTTCAATAAATGCGCAGTTAAACTACAAATCAATAAATAAAACAGCTTAATAACATTTAATACAGAATTTATTTACCATTAACACATTTCTTTGATTAAGCAATTAAATATTTGACATAATTAAGGTAGTTATATAATATCAATTATAATTTATGTTATTTACATTAAATAATATTTACAAATATAGTTCTTATGACGGAAAATCATGTTGGATTCTGAATCAAACAACATTTATTCTATTTTCTACATAATTAGAATCCAACAAAGGCTTACTCTTCCTTTGAAAAATTTTTCTTTAAAGAAAAATTTTTCACTCTAAACCTTTAGGTGGTGGAATCAGATTTCTACTACCCCTTTTTTTTTTTTTTGTCTTAGGTTATACCTTGTTTGGATGAAACTCCGTCCTGTGTTTTCTACAACGCATGTACTATCTTCTACAACTTCTCGGTCTTTACTTAGATTCTTACTGTCATTACATTTGACTGTAGTATAACTTCTATTTTGGTGACTGATTCTTCTGGTTTTCCTTCTGTAATTATTTAAGTCCTTATAATTGTCTCCTCTTCTCATATTCTTAGTTCTGATATGCAAAGCTGATACCTCAGTAAAATTAATCTCAGCTGGTAATTGATTCTCAGTACAAATTTCTTGCTCAGAATCAGATACTTGAAGTTTTGATGTCAAGTCAGTGTCAAGTTGAATATTAGGCTGATCAAGTATAGTAGAGCTTAAATCAGTATTTTTCACAGCTTGTTTGTCTATAGATGATTGCATCTTATCAGGTTGTTCTTCTTGATTAGGCACACAAAATCTTCTTGTTGGTTGCTTTGTTCCTGTGCACTCAAAGTTATTGTTTTTTTTAACACGTATTCTTCTATTCAATATGGATATTTGACCTGTGGAAAAGTCACAAGAGAAGTGATGCCTCTCCATAAAATTTGTTCCTAATATTATGTGAGCATTTAAGCTAGGAGAGAAAGGGACTATCAATAGATCTTGATATACACAGAGGTTGATGTCAGGTATATAAATTTGTGCACGAACTTTTTCATATGCTGTAGATCTCGAATTAGAAAGAGTGGAAATTCTTACAGGTCTCCTTAAATTGGTGACATCTTTCCATAATTTATCTCTTAACTTTAGGAAATAATGCTTACTGATGATTGAGGCATTACAACCTGTGTCAAATAGAATGTTACAATTATGACCTTTGACACATCCTGCAACCTTCATCATTAACTCTCTTGATCTAGGGAAATTTTGAGCTTTATTATATGTTCTGTTAGAAATATGTCCAAAATTAGAGTTTCTTCTGCTGTTAGAGTAGTTTCTTTTATTAAAGTAGCAATTCCTAGCGATGTGACCAATCTTGTTGCAATTAAAACATTTGGGAGGATCTCCATCATCTCTGAGAAATTTTCTCCTTGTCTGAGCTTGAGGATCAATGGGAATTTGCTGTCGAACATTCTCCAGGGCTTCCACTACTCTATCCAATTTAGCCAATATTGGTTTATTTTGCTTCTCAACCTCCAGTTTGACAACTTTACTAATATGTTCTGCTGTGGGATTGAAATTTTCTTGAAATCCTACAGTCATTTCTGTCAATTTTTTCATTACTTCATCTAATTTATTCTTCATTGGCTGTTGTAATTTTTCTACTTCCTGGTGAACAATGTCTTTTACTTCCTTGAATAATTTCTTGTTGGTTTGTTCTTTCGTGTCGGACATACAGTTTTGATCAATAGGATTCTCTCTAATGATTTTCCTTTCATCTTCTTTCTTTCTGTTCTCTTTTGAGGATTTATTTACTCCTATGGAACAATCAGTTGTTTCTACTATGTTTACAAGGCCAATATTAGATGAAAGGCAAAGGTCTCCAATCATCTGTTCCTTTTCCTTGACAGCTATAAGACATTCCTCTAGTGAGGTTATCTTCTTCTTATAGGCTGTCTCCCTCAGTTCTTGTCTGACACCTTGTCTAAATTGTTGATAAACTGCCCAATCCAAATGAGGTTTGTCTTCATTGGATACATTTAAACTTTCAGAGAGAGTTAGTAATCGATTGTAGAAGTCACCAACACATTCTTTGTCCTTTTGTATAATCCTCTGCAGTTTCCACAAATTTGGTCCAACACTCCTCCGTTTACAAAATTGAGATAGCAAGACCTCCTTAAATTTCTTGTATTCAAAAGTTTCCTTAAGTACAGGAGATGAAAAAAAATATGTCTTAGCTTTACCAATTAGTTTGTTTCTAAGTAATACCAACAACTGAAAGTCTGTCCAACCTGCTGTTTCTCTGAGTTTCTCAACATAAGTAAAAAAAGATAATACATCATCAGAGTCTTCTCCTGAAAATTGGGGAATTACTTGTTGGGGATTCATACTTCTAAAAAATTCACTGTTTTCCATCTCTGAATTGGAAGTAACAGCCATTGTGATAATTGGAGCATCAATTCAAATAATATAATCCTTTAATTTCAAAAAAAAACTTTATCTTTGCCTGATTTCTGATTACAACCAGTTCATTGTGATCTATTCAATTTACCTTATAAATTTTCAGGGAGCAATTTCACAATTATTATTACCAAGTTAAATTAAATCTGTTAATCTACAGCTGTTAAATTACTTTCTATCAATTAAATCACATCCTGTCGACTGCGCCATTTGTCGTGACGTTCTATTTTCATGTTATGTTCTAAATCCGCCATCTTGCTAAAAGTCACTTTCATAAAATAAAGGAAAACTAATTGCAAATTAATCACTGATCTAAGGGTAGAGAAATTTCTATTATACTGCGCCACTCTATCCTTAGATAAGTCTATATGAATTAGTAAGATTAATTCAAAATTAGTTAGCAGTCTTTTCACTCATTCAGGCCGATGGTATTTATTTTCTTTCCTTCTGGGATTCCCGCTAGATCCGAATTTTTGTGAACGGTGCAGTAAAAAGAAATTCAGGCAAACACAATATTTAAATTAACAAACAAAACATTTAATATATGGTTATATAACAAATACATGTATTCCACTTTTAAATATGACAACTCAGTCAAGCTAGTACATCAGGTCAAGTCATTCACAATAAATCAATCTTCCAAACTGTCACATACAAATACAGTTTCAGAATCACAAAGTTTCTTTACTCAATTTACTACAATAGAAATTCTTAATTAATCAGTTTCCTTGTATCTCTCAACTATACTCCACGATCAACTCGTAACAGGCACTAACCACGGTAGATATCACTTCAATGTCTATATTTTCAACTCTCAGCCTCGATGGTAAGCTACAGTTAAATTTTAGAAACAGCGCAACGGAACTAATACTTAAATCTGCATACACTGAAATAAACTAATAGGACTGTCCTTACCAGAAATAATCTTCAGTACTTCCAATTTTTGTGAGCACACTTTCAAATTGTATTTATCACACTTGCGAAACACTAAATAACTAAAACATTACTAATCGCGCTTCAAAAAATCCAGATAACAACTATAAGGTACATTAATTATTCTTATTTATCATTCATCAACTAGTTTAACTTCGTACAATTCCCTTTCTTGGTAGTATAGAAATAAGTCGTAATTGTAGACTGACTGGATTTATTCAGTATTCTTCTTTGAATGTCCAGTTCTCTAATTATCCGATTACGGCAGTAATTTCCTTTATTACTACGGCTGACTTTGCTGTCAGCCAACTATAAGATTCACTTATGAAAAAAAATATCTACTCAATTCTTCCCTAAGAACCTTTTAATTACATCTACTTCTTTAGTTAACCTCCTTGCTACCTTATAGTTCCAAAGTTCCCTTCCGACTCTTACTTACTACTACGTATCTCCTTTCTCTCTTCTTCACAAACGCTCCCTTCACACGCGCCCGTTTATTTTCACGCGTCTCCATGACAACCGATAGACGTAAACATTCTCGCGAATGTTACATTACGCTATACAACTACATTGAGTTATTACATAACATTAAGCTTTCACAAAAGGAATAAATAGAATGATCGCATTTCAATAAATGCGCAGTTAAACTACAAATCAATAAATAAAACAGCTTAATAACATTTAATACAGAATCTATTTACCATTAACACATTTCTTTGATTAAGCAATTAAATATTTGACATAATTAAGGTAGTTATATAATATCAATTATAATTTATGTTATTTACATTAAATAATATCTACAAATATAGTTCTTATGACGGAAAATCATGTTGGATTCTGAATCAAACAACATTTATTCTATTTTCTACATAATTAGAATCCAACAATGGCAATATAGACTGGAATGAAGAGATAGCGACTGGAAGTAAAGAAAATGAGTTTCTTGAGTTTTTGAGGGATAACTACCTCAGACAGTATGTAACAGAGGGCACACGAGGATTAAGGGTCTTGGATTTGGTCATCTCATCGGAGGATGTAATTATAAATGAGGTGTCAAATCATCCACCAATTGGTGAAAGTGACCATGAGGTGATTACCTGGATGGTTGCCAGCAGTGCAAGGACCCCTGTGAAAAAAGGGTATATGTGGAACTACAAGGGGAGTGATTATGAAGAGCTCAGGAGACAGCTTGCAGATGTAGCATGGAATGAGGAGTTAGCTGGAAAAGAGATCAATGCAGCTTGGGGGATTTTCAAAAACTATTTAGTAGATGCAATGTCTAAATGTATACCATGGGTGAGAAGGTTAAATAAGGTAGGTGTGAGATGGATGAATAAAGAGATTAAGCATGCAATACAAAAAAAAAAGGCATTGTGGAGACAGCATAAGAGAAGTGGAAGTAACCAATTTCATGAGGTCTACAAAGACCAGGCAAGGAGGGTGACTTGGTTGGTGAGAGTAGCTAAAGAGAGGTATGAACAGCAGTTAGCTAATGAAGCCAAAAAGAATCCTAGGGAGTTCTTTCGATATGTAGCCAGCAAAAGAAAGAACGATTATGGAAGGATGACACTGATTGGAGGAAATGGTATAAAGACAGCTGTTGCAGAATGTGTTGTGGAGATACTTAATGAGCAATTCATAAAGATCTTTCAATCTTGTGAATGTGACTTCATGGAGAGATTAAGAGCAGTTGATGATGGGGAGGAGAGACTGACTGTAAGTGAGCAAGAGGTGTTTGGGGAGTTGAGTAAACTAGATGTAAATAAGGCTGTGGGACTTGATAATATATCACCACGTATTCTGAAGGAGTGTGCTAGAGAGTTGACACCTGCCTTGACATATTTTTTTAATACGAGTCTTGCACTTGGTCAAGTTCCTAAAGAGTGGAAGGAGGGCAAGATTGTACCACTTCATAAAGGAGGTGATCGAACTCAAGCATCAAACTATAGGCCTATCTGTGTGTCAGGTGTTGTGGTTAAGTTGTTGGAGAAGCTTGTGAGAACTAGGATCCAGAGTTGGGTTGACAACAATGGTATAATCTTTGATGGACAGCATGGATTTGCTAAAGGGAGGTCATGTTTTAGTAATCTACTTACTTATTACAATAAAGTGACTGCTTCCTTGGACAGAGGAGAAGGATACACAGTAATATACTTGGATTTCGCAAAAGCTTTTGATAGAGTACCTCATGATAAGTTGACAGTCAAACTAGATCGGATGGGGTTGGATATTAGATTAGTGCATTGGATTGGAGACTGGCTATCTGATAGGTATCAACAAGTTGTGTATGGGGGTGCAATATCCAGGAAAAGGAAAGTCACTAGTGGAGTGCCTCAGGGGTCTGTTTTAGGGCCATTACTATTTAACTTATATATTAATGATATTGGTGAAGATTTGGATGGAGATATTCAGTTGTTTGCAGATGATGCAAAGTTGGGACGAACCATAAAGAGTAGTGAAGATGTTGTGGCCTTGCGAGAAGAATTGAATAAATTGAGTGATTGGGCAAGCAAATGGGGATGTGAGTTCAATGTTGCAAAATGTAAGGTTTTAAAATTTGGAAAACAAAGATGGGATGCAGAATTTATGCTTGGTGAGAATATATTGTTGGAAGTAGAGGAAATAAGAGATCTGGGGGTGATAGTGGATAAGGATCTAAAATTTAGGGGACACATCGCCAAAATTGTGAAGACAACACAAAGACTTCTGGGAATGATGCGGAGGACACTGACATGTAGAAGTAGGGAGATACTTGTTCCAATGTATAAGGCTTTGATTAGGCTACACTTGGACTATTGTGCCCAGATTTGGTCACCGGGTTTTCAGAAGGATGAAGAGATGTTGGAAAGGGTCCAAAGGCGAATGACTAAGGTAGTTTCTGACCTCTGGAATGTTGAGTATGAGGAAAGATTGAAAAGATGTAATTTGCAGAGTCTCGTGGAGAGAAGGAAGAGGGGAGATATGATAGAGACCTACAAGTTGGTAAGGGGTTGTTATAGGATCAATGGTGGAGAAGTTCTACAGAGAATAGTGGGAGATCAGGGGAGAACCAGAGGTCATCCCTGGAAACTGTATAAGGAGGGTGTGAGTAAGGGAGTGAGAGGCAGGTTTTTTTCGTGCAGAGTTGTGAGTGATTGGAATGCCTTGCCTGAGAACGTGGTGTCTGCAAGTAATTTGAATGTGTTTAAGACACGGTATGATGAGATGTGTGTGTAAGATAAAAGGACCTCCTAGATGAGTCTTCGACTCCATGAGGTCTTGTTTTAATAATAATAATAATAATAATAATTTGTAAACCAACTTCTTTAAACTTACTTTTTTAAATCTTTTTTTTTGGTATGGCTAATTATTACAATACCATCTGCATATGAACAAAGCAGTACAGATTCTTATTAAAATAGCTTCTTATATTGAGTCTTATTATATATTCAAGTGTCAAATTAAACAAATTTGCAGATAACACATTTCCCTCTCACTCCAGAACTTATTTTGAATGCTTCTGTTAAATCACCTTGTATTTTAACCCTTCCCTTAGCTCCCTCTAGTGTTATTTCAATCATTCTAACCAATTTTTGTGGGATTCCCAATCTTTTAAGACTATTAATCATTTTTTGTCTATTTATTTTATCAAAAGCCTGTTTAAAATCAATATATAAATTATATAATTCTATATTATATTCCATACATAGTATATTTATATTCCTTAACATAAATATATTATCAGAAGTTGATCTCTTTTGTCTAAAACTGGATTGGTAATTTCCTAAAATTACTTCCGTATATGGTTCTAATCTACTATTTATTAAACTTGATAAAATTTTATATGTTACATTTAACAATGTGATTCCTCTATAATGACTACAATTCAGTTTATCTCTCTTTTTATATATTGGTTGAATCACTCCTATTTTCCATTCCTCTGGTAACTTTTCTTCATTCCATATTTCAATTATTAATTGCTAGATTTATTATTATTACATGATACCTCCAGGGAATCCAAGACTCATCGTTTGGCTGAGAGTAGATACACTAACCACTCGACCTACCATGCTGCAGGCTCAAATCCAGACCTACCCTTCACAAAACAATGTTGCTACCCCCATATAGTATCCCCTTTCTTTATCCATTCCTCTATTTTGACTTCACCAATTTCTCCAAAACCTTAACCATGACTCCTGATATGCTGATTGATCGGTAATTTATTATTATTATTATCATTACACCCTCCATGGAGTCAGCACTCATTATGGGAAGTTCATTACTGACAACATATTCATCATATAAAATCTTAAAATCCTTAACAATCCATGCATTAACAACACATGCTGGTAATGCATTCCATTCAGTGACAATTCTCCATGTAAAACATTTGCCCCTCACACCCTCTTCATCACACTTTTACATAACTTCCAGGGATGACCTCTGGTTCTTCACCTTCTACTCTTTTTATAAACCCCTCTGGATTAATCTGATAAAATCCTCTCCTAACTTAAATATCTCTATCATATCACCTCATTTCCTCATATCCACCAAACTCTGTAATCCACATCTCTTCAACCACTCTCTCTCTCCATAGCCAGCATTCCAAAGTCAAGTTGGAGGTTTAATGGAATATTATCAGCACTGAGAAAGGATTAAAACTAATTTTAATACTTCAAATATTTCGTTTCCATCACAGAGACATCTTCAGGGATTACAAAAGAACTTTTTGTAACAACACACGCAAAAAATAATACAATAGTGAGTGAAACTAAAGTCCTATCTAAAGGACGTAAAGAGGGATCTCTGATAATTAATGTGTCCCAAATTTTGGGAAATTTAATGCAACCGTATTTGTTTAAATTCGGTTGATTCCTGAGTGCAGATGCAGATTTGAAGAATAGTCTTTCTTTTTTGAACTATGGTGGAAATGGTGGTTTTTTTCCCAGGAGATCCTGTGGGTTGTATCCAAAACGTGGTCTGCAAGGCCATGACCATAATCATGATTGCAGATGTATGACTTTTTATTTTATTATTTTTTTTTTTCACTCTGCACTGACACACTTGAGAGTTTCAGGTGACACACCTTGGATGTTGAAAAATATTGGCATTCCGATGAAAAAACTGCGATAAATCGTGTAAGATCGCTCTCAGTTAAGGCAAAGGTAGGTTTGTTCATTGAAAGAACTTTTTATCAGTACTCAGCAACAGAAAAGTCATTAAATGTAATGTAAGTTTGTAATTTCAGTTTATTAAATTCATTGTATAATATGAATTCATAGATTTTATATCAATGTCCTATTAAATAAATAGCCTAATATGATATGTATAAGTCACCATCTATGATTATGTAGTTACATTTATAATGCATATATGCAAGTGGCACATCAACAAAAAACTTTTTTTTTTTTAAATACAAATATTTAAAAAAAAAAAAGTTTGACACACTTGGGTAAAAAGGTTCGCCATCACTGTCCCAGGTCAACACCACATGATCACTCTTATCAACTGGCAGCAATGTGATGGCCTTTGTTACAGACAAATCTTTTCATATACTTACTACATCCAATAATTGCAAATCCCTAGTACATTCCACTGCATGCAGCTTCAGGTAATTATTCCTTAATAACTGTACAAATTCCATTACCTTCCTCCCATGTCCTTTCCTCCTTCCAATCTACACTCCCATAGTTGAAGTCCCCCATAATAATTACTCTACCTCCATTTATTTACCAATGCATACTATCATCTTCATCCTTTACATTTCCTCATCTATAAAAGCAGGTCATCTATATTTTGTTCTGTTGACCATTATCTCAATCAGATGGCCTCAAATGTGCTCTTTTCACTAGTCTGCAGGTGAATTCCAACTATCTTTGGTTGCAGTTCAGCTTTTGCCAATAATACCCCTTCTCTCCCTCCCTCTCTCTCTCTCACACATTCTTTTCTCTCCATCCTCCCTGAAAACACTATACCCTTCACATTCTACCCCATTAACTATATTATCTTCTGTCAGCCATGTCTCACTAATGCCAGTAGCCTTTGGCAAAGATGAGCTAACCAATGCCACCCACCCCCCTTGTTCTGAATGTTCCTGGCATTATTGTAAATAAAGTGCAATAGCCTCTTAGGCCCACTGTTTTGTTTTCCTTATGATTTCTACTAACTATCCCATTCTTCTATATTCTTTATACTTATACACACAGGCTGTTGAATACACATCAAATACTTTAGTATCCTATATACAAAGCACACTGCAATTCAGATGTATATATTTAGTGCCACCCTGTGGGTAAAAGGTGCAGTTGTTCAAAGTTATATTTCAGCACCCCCATAAAATAGAATTTGCAAATTAAATTGAAATTTTAAATGAAATGATACCCCTTCTGATCAGGAGCCTTTGTGCAGGTTTGATATCGCATGTAAATTTTCCAATACTTTTGGATTTATTTTAAGCTGATTATTACATCAGTTTAGAAATGATGAACTGTGGATATATTTCCAGTAGACCACTAGAATGTTTTGCAAAACATGGATTTCATAGATCTAAATACTACTATGTGTATTGCACTGAAGATGAAATACTAAATGCCAATACTAAAGTTGAAACTTTGATATTGGCATGTCTGGGTGGTGAACCTTTGAAATTTGTTAGGTGGTGAACCTTTCCACGATTATGCTAACTAAATCTGCTTAGATTATAGCATGCAAATTATTTAAATTCAGGGCTGGAATCATTGGATTTTTTTTTTTTTTACATGAATATTCCATGAATAATGCAGAAGGCATCTAAGAGACAAAGTTTCATTCTGGAAATGTTCAATATTTTTAATAATTTATTCTCTAGCTGTAGTTAATTTTATTAATATTATCTTTAATTCTACAAAAATCCCGTTTTGAAATTTTGATGGATGAGGAATGGAAAATCGGTGGGCCCTGACAGGATTCCAGTGGAGGCATGGAAGGCACTGGGGGAAGAGGGAATTGACTTGCTGTGGGACCTGTTCATGAAAGTTTGCCAACAGGAAAATATACCCGAGGAATGGAGGGAGAGTACACTTGTCCCCATCTACAAGAGTAAAGGGGATGCACAAGACTAAAAATTACAGAGGAATAAAGTTGATGTCCCACACAATGAAAATCCTAGAAAGGGTTCTTGATGGAAGATTGAGGAAGGAGGTACAGATTGCAAAGCAACAATTTGGCTTCATGCCTAGCAGATCAACAACAGATGCTATCTTTGGGTTACAGCAGATGATGGAAAAGTTTCCAGAGAAACAATGGGAGCTACATCTGGCATTTATTGATCTGGAGAAAGCATACAATAGAGTGCCAAGGCAAGGAGTCTGGAGGTGTCTGAGGGAGAAGAAGGTTCCAGAGAAATATATCAGGTTGGTGCAGGAGATGTACAGTAATGTGAAGACACGTGTTCGGACCTGTCTGGGACAGACAGAAAGTTTTCAAGTAACAGTTGGCTTGCATCAAGGATCAGCATTAAGTCTGTTTCTGTTTAACATTGTGATGGAGGAGGTGAGAGAAGGTGCGGCTTGGACAATGTTGTATGCAGATGACATCTTGCTGTGTGCAGATTCAAGAGAAGAAGCAGGAACTAAACTAGAAAGATGGAGAAAAGTACTGGAAGAGAGAGGTATGAGACTGAGCAGAAGTAAGACAGAGTATATGTGTTGCACAGTGGGTGGCGGCCAGGAGACAGATCTGGAAGGAAATGTCATCAGGAAGGTGAGGGAGTTTAGGTTCAACATTGGAAGAAGATGGAGGAGTTCAGAAGGAAGTGCGATGCAGGATACAAGCGGGTTGGAGGAACTGGAGGGAGATGGCTGGAGTGTTATGCGATAAGAGGGTGCCTATCAATCTGTAAGGCAAAATCTATAGGACAGTAGTGAGGTCAGCTCTAATGTATGCTATAGAAACTGTGGCCCTGAGGGAAAATAACATCAGCAGGATGGAAGTAGCAGAGATGAGAATGCTTAGGTGGATGTGCGATGTGACCAGAAAGGATCATCTGAGAAATTACTATGTAAGGGGAACAGTGAAAGTTACAAACTTAGGAGCGAAGATACAGGAGGCAGGTTGAATGGTTTGGTCATGTGATGAGGAGGGAGGACGAATATGTGAGAAGAAGGGTCATGCAGATGGATTTGCAAGGAAGGAGGAAGCGTGGGTGGTCAAAGATGAGATGGAGGGAGCTGGTAGAAGAGGACTTGAGGATGAAGAACTAGGATGTGGTGACAGCCCAAGACAGGAGGATGTGGAGGAGACTCATCATCGACAGTAAACCCACTTAAGTGGGTGAAGCTGCAGAAGAAGAAGCTGGAATCATTGGATTTTTTTTTTGACATGAATATTCCATGAATAATGCAGAAGGCATCTAAGAGACAAAGTTTCATTCTGGGAATGTTCAATATTTTTAATAATTTGTTCTCTAGCTGTTGTTAATTTTATTAATATCATCTTTAATTCTACAAAAATCCCCTGTTTTGAAATTTCGCGTGTATCTCCCAGATAAGAATGAATTTTTTTTAAAAAAAGAAAGAAAATTAAACAATGGGTAAAAAAGATAACGCTTTTATGTTTGAATTCTTGTTAGAATATGACTTATTTAATTGGAAAGAAGTGCAATAAGATTTATGAATATAAATAGAGTAAGTCATTAGACATTTAAGAATTGAGAAATGTCACACTTAGTGCCCCCGCCACCTTGCGCAAGGCCATGTTTACATGCCACAAGACATTATATAAAATACTTATAACATAATCGCTTCGATCGAACAGAAAATAATATATAGATAAATATGTAAAATAATATGAGAAACCTAATAATATAAATAAATATGTAAAATAATATGACAAAACCTAACAATATAAATATAAATAAATATGCAAAATAATACAAGAAACCTAATAACCTGTTGCTGTCCAGACATTCCTGTATTTTAAAAAGAGAGTAACGAACAAACAAAATATTTCTATCGTGCAAACTCAAACTTCACCACAAACAGTTTCCGAAATAATTCATTTTAAAGACTTATATATAACCACTATTCCAAACAATTCACCAGGAAAAACATCCAACGACGGTAACTACATGACAAACAATCCTATACACTGAACTCGATTACGTCATGCGTAGAGCCACCACCAATGGATTTATTGTAAAGTTTTATATAATAATAATAATAATAACATTATTATTATTATTATTATTTGATCTTTTGAACTCTGAAGAATTAGTTAATTCTGAGAATGGAGATCATCAGAGGCATTCATAATATCTGAACCACTGGTTCAGATATTATGTGATTCAAGTTGTCCAAGTTCTTCACAGTTCCTCCCCAATCAAATTTCTGTTAATAAGCATTTCTAATATAGTTGATCTTGTGAGAGCTATTTTCAGTTATGATACCTCAAATAACTGGCCCTTGAATGGGTTAGTGTATCAAACTTCTGGTACATCATGCAACTGTATTTTTAGTTAATTAACCCTTTTGTTTTCTAACCAGCAAATTGACTTCATGTTGTGGTCATATAATTGAGAAAATAACTGCATTTAATGTATGATTTTGGGCTCTAAATTTGGATGAATATATGTCATTTATTTAGATTAGTAGAAGATATTTACTTCTGAATATCAATTTTTTAAATGAAATAAATCATTTTTCTTCACTCAAGGAAATATTTTTAATTTTCTCTAAAATTTGTAATATTTTAGAGTCAAAAAATTGCTAATAAATATGATATCAGAAATTAATTTTAAAATATACCCACCAAATTTTGTAAGTTGTTCCACATCAGGGATACAAAACTTGTATGAAAAAAAAAAAAAAACGAGAAAGAATAATTATGTGTAACAGCTTTTTCACAAACTTCAACAGACCAGTACATACAAGATGACTAAAATCCATTGGATTAAATTATATGCAAATGTTCGAACAAAGCTGGTTGTTTCTGTCATGTTCTGCTACATAAAACTTCATATCCCAGCTCCACAGCTAATTAGATTATTGATGAATGCAGAACAGACTTGATGTCACTAGTTTTGTTACACTGTGTTGGAGTATGCAATATTTTTCATGCCTGTTTAAATTTTCTTATAAAACAGTTATGATTGATACACAGCATTTCTGTTTTTTTGCCAAAAAACTCGGTGGCCTGTATTTGTTGTGTTGAAGAATAATCCTATCAGTGCTTCATTTTCTTCCCAATGCCCTTTACAGGTTCTGATATGCAGATGTATCCTGACTGCCCCAACTTGCCTACATATCTAATTCCACAAGAGCAATAAATTTTATAAACAACCATAAAGTAAAACATTCCAATGATAAGGTTTTGAGGTTCCCATATCCACTGATACTTCCACGTTCTCCTCAAAAAGAAACCAGAAGTTTATATCAAAGTCACGTTGAGTGACTAATATGTCACTGCCTGTCTAAAAGGGTCATAATGCATGTTTCACTGTTCATATTTCCATTATTGTTCTTATAATAAAAAGAATAAATATAAATCAGTTAACCACGTTACCGGCCAAGACGTCTATAGACGTTCACGTTATCATGGATGCGAATCGCTTATTAAAATTATAATACCATTGTTATAACAATGAAATATATGATGGATACGAAGCGTATGTGGATGCGTATTTGATCCATAACGGCCAGTAAGGTGGTTTTAATGCCTTTTATTCCATTATAGGGAGTAGGCGAAGCCGTTATATCCTATCTAGTTTTTGGAGACTGAGTTGGCAGTTCAATTGCCACCAGTGTTCTTATAACTCATATGAAATATATATTGTTATTATTATTACTATTGTTGCGGGTAACTCCAAGGAGTCGACAGACTCATCGAGGGAAGCCCTAACATCATGTCAAGAACACCTATTCGATATTCACACAGTATCTATCATACCTTGCCTTAAACTCATTCATGGTCATAGCATCCACAACTGACTCTAGCAGCTTATTCCACTCATTCACCACTCTCCAAGTAAAAAACCCAGCTCTAACACCCTTGTCAACCACGCAATTGCCCAGTTTCCATGCATGGCCCCTAGTCCTCCCACCATCAGTCATATTTTCAAAAATATCTTCTGAATCAATCTTATAGAAACCCTTCAGTAATTTGAATGTCTCAATCATATCACCCCTCCTTCGCCTATCGTCCAATTTCTGCAACCCACAAATCTTCAACCTATTCTCATAAGGTTTATTCCACAGACCTGCTATCATCTTGGTCACTAGTCTCTGGATCCTCTCCACTTCCTCCACATCACGAAGAAACCCTGGTGCTCATAACTGGGCACAGTAGTCCAGATGGGATTTTATCAAAGGCTCGATACAGAGGAACAACAACTTGTTTGTCTCTGCATGTTAAAGTAGTTTTCAGAAGCCAAATGATTTGCGGAGCTGTTTTAGTCACTTTTGCAATGTGGCCCCTAAACTTCAATTCGCTATCCACCAACACTCCCAAATCGCTGGCCTCATCAATCTCCTGGAGTATGGTTCCACCAGTGCGATATACTGCTGCTATTCTTTTCACCCCAAAGTGCATAACCATACACTTTGCCACATTAAATTGACATCTGTTTTTCATAGCCCAGTCCTCCAAACTATCAAAATCATCCTGTAAAATTTTGACATCCTGTGCACTCACAATTGCTCTACCCAACTTTGCATCATCAGCAAACAAGTGAACACTTCCTCTCAGATCCTTTCCTATATCATTGATGAAAAAATTGAAAAGCAGTGGTCCACGAACAGTGCCCTGCAGCACTCCACTAGTCACATGCCGTCTTTTAGACTCCACTCCTGAATAAACCACACCCTGGTATCTCTCCTTCAACCACCTTCCTATCCATCTCACCAACCCTATACTATCCCCATCTGCTCCAGTTTACTGATTAGGGTTCCATGTGGTATCCTATCAAAGGCCTTGGCAAGGTCCAGTAGTATCACTGTAAACCCATTACCCCTATCCAGTTCAGCCGTCACTGTGTTATAAAACGTGAACAAGTTACTGAGGCATGATCTACCCTTCACAAAACCATGTTGTCCCCCGTACAATATCCCACTTTCATCTATCCAATCCTGTATTCTTTTCTTGACTAATTTCTCTAAGACCTTGACAATGATTCCTGATATGCTAATCGGTCCGTAATTTACAACAGCAGTCTTGGAACCACCTTTATGCAGTGGAACTATTTTCCCCTCTTTGCACCCCCTCGGGACTAACCCAGACACGAGACTCAAATTAAATAAAATGGTCAAGGGTACTGACAATTCTTTAGCTGTTTCTCGTACAACACGAGCTGGTATACCATCTAATCCCACAGACGTATTGACATTGAGGTTATGCAATAGACTACTCACTCCACTTCATTCACCACAATTCCCATATAATCTACTGGTTTATTTGTTTCTGCAATGTCACCACCTGTATGATATATTCTTGCAAAGTGCTCACTCAGTAACTCAACTATATCAACTGATTCAGTTACCTCCCTACCATCGGCATTCTTTAAAATCATTCTGCCATGTACATTTTTCCTTTTACTTGCTACATATCTAAAAAACTGTTTAGGATTCTCTTTAGCCTGCATGGCCAATGTTCTTTCGTAATCCTTTTTTGCTTTTCTTACCACACTCGTCACCCTTCTGGCCTGCGCCTTATACCGTTCATGTGCCTGCCGGTCACATTTCTCCTTAAATTCCCTCCATTGTTGTTTCTTTTTTTTGCAGCTCTTCCTTAATGGTGTTATTCATCCATTTAACCCCTACTTGATTCATTATTCGGACTCTAGGTATACAGTCAGCCATTGCTTCATGCAAGCACTTCTTAACTACCTCCCATGCACTATCAACTTCTAGTCCTTGCAGTTGTACATGCCATGGCACTGAACCAATCAAACTCCTAAGCTTGTCATACTTTCCAGCCCAATAATTCCACATGTACCCTGTCTTAATTGAAAATTCTACACCATTAGCCACTCCCAAGTCAAGACCCTATGATTATTCTCACCGATTGGTGGCAATGTGGTCATATTTGTTACAGCCAAATCCTCAGATGTACCTTTCTGACCCCCTAGTATTTTTTATTACATGCTGTCGCAGATAGTTATCCCTTAATAACCGCATAAAATCTAATTCCTTCCTCCTGTGTGTCCTCTTCTCACTCCAATCAATGCGACCATAGTTGAAATCTCCAATAATAATCACCCTCCTTCCACTCATTTCATCTATTTGCTTGGGCATACTGTCATCACCATCTTTTCCATCACCTAGTCTATAGCAGCACCCAATTGTATATTTAGTTCTGCTAGCTACAATCTCACACCAAATGGCCTCAAATGTGCTCTTTTCTCTATCCTGCTTCTATTCTCATTGGGTGTAGCTCATCAGCTATCATCAACAATACTCCTCCCCCCATTTTATTCTCCCTGTCATTCCTGAACACACTATACCCATCACATTCAATCCCACTAGCTATATCATCTACAGTCAGCCATGTTTCACTAATACCAACAACCTTTGGTCTGAAAGTGCCAACCATGGACAAAAACTCTTCCTTCTTGTTCCTAATACTCCTAGCATTAGTGTACATGAATTTAATTCCCCCATTATCCCCAACCCTACCTTGATGCCTTATATTAACTATCCCACTCTGATTTGTTGTCCTTATTCACTCAGGCATATTATATTCATTCTTACATTCAACTGCCTCCCTAAGGACTGTATATCTACTCCCCCACCCTTAACAAATCTAGTGTCCCTGAATTTGCACATCCACTACATTCAGCAACACTTTCTATTTGATCGATATACAGTATATATATCGATCTGTTCATGAATTTGTATTTCACTGTCATGTGTATTGTGTAAATATGGAAGTCTCAAAGGTGTCTTTGTGCAACAAGATCTGATATATGCTGGTTGCTGAGTGTTGACTTTAACATGGAACACAACATGCCCAGTGAAACCAACAAATTGAGTCAACCTGTGCAATTTCTCAATTAAATTTAAAGGCCATTTAACTTCAAAACACTTTATCACCAGGATTTAGGATGTTCCTATATCTTCTGAGAAGCGAGCCCTCTCAAATGCAAAGAATAACAAAGAAATAATCATCCTAAAGGGAGATAAAGGCAATTCGACGGTTATTTTCAAAGACTACATAACGTGGATCACTGATTTAATTTCAGACACTTCAACTTATCGCATATTAGATGTCAATCCAATTATATAATATCAAAAAGAGACCAATTTCCTAATACGAAACATGACTAAGTGGCCCTCGGACTTACAACGAAGTCTGAAATCTCTGCAGCCACTGAAGTCAAGTTTATATGGTGCACCAAAAGTGCACAAAATCGGTGTCCCGCTCCACCCGATCGTCGACGGTAGAAATTCTCCTATATATCTACTAGCTAAATATCTAGCTGGTGTTTTGAAAGATAAAAAAAAAAAAATCAGCTAACGCATTTTTGTTCCCGTATACGGGAGTAGGCGAGGCCATTTAGCCCTATATAACTTATGGAGACTGAGTGGACAGTTCAATCTTCACTGGTACCAATCAGGGATAAATTGCCCAAGGCTATCACTAATTAAGCAGTACACAGTGAAGAGAGACGACTGAAATGTTCCGCCATCTCTTGGTTCCTGACCTTAAAACAATATATTTAATGTCTGAAAATAATGTGGGTTCTGCGGTCGATTTTTTTGAGTTTACGGGATGAAACACCGGAGTTTCCTGGAGGAAAATCCCTCTTGCCCGTGCCAGAGATCGACTAACTCGGGAACCGGTCGTAAAAGGCTTAGAAAAATTTCCTCTAGTCGGCGACTAGACTCGAAAAACCAAGTCTTCCTTCGTGCGGCCAAGCGCCGTGGTATGCAAACGCCACATCCACTGAGCTACACGATTAGTAATAATGTTAACAAATTTTATAATTCGTATCTTTGTCATATGAGTATTTTTTTTCGTAGGTGCGGTTGCTACAATTAATTATCACCTCTAGGAAACGGTAGAAAATAAATTCTACAATGGATAAAGCAGGTCCAAGTAGGAAACGCAAACTACAGGATGAAAAACGGCAGTTTCAGGATAGATGGACCCAAAAATATGGTCTTGTGCAGTCGTTTAATAATATCGTGTGCTTGATTTGCAAAAGTGCTGTAGCCATACTAAAAGAATACAATATAAGGAGACACTATGAAAGTCTGCATTCTACATTTTCAAATCTACCCGAAGAACTATATAAACAAAAGATTTCATTTTTGAAACGATAATTGACAGGTCAGCAAGTGATGTTTACAAAACCTCTTCAAGATTCGGAAATCACAACAGAAATAAGTTTTGAAATATCTCGCCTTATAGCAAAAACGTGCCGACCATTTACAGACAGCGATTTCGTTAAAGATTGCCTTGAGATAGCTGCTAAAAAAATTTGTCGTGAATTAGCCAAAAATGTTGAGAAAATTCAGTTAATCAGGATGACTGTGCAAAGAAGAATTACTGCAATGTCGGAAAATATAAAGGACCAATTAGCATCTTATTCAAAGAAATTTGAGTATTTTTCATTAGCTATTGATGAATCGACTGACATTACTTCCCCAGCCCAGTTGTTAATATTTCATCATCATCATCATCCTACGTATCAAGGATTTAGGCCTAGTTTGGCCTGTTCCGGCTTTAGAAGTCATCGTTGAATCGTTTAAGAGGACGTCCTGGTTTTCTTTTTCCTAATGGCTTGTACTTTAATTCTTGTTTTGGTAATCTTTCTGTTTTCATTCTTTGAACGTGTTCCATCCATTTATGTTTATATATTTTAATTTTTTCTATTACTGGTTCTTGGTTTAATTCTTTCATGATATCTTCGTTTCTTTTGTGATCAAATAGGGTATACTTTGCAGTTTTTCTCGTAAACTTCATTTCTGCTGTTGTTAATCTTTGTTTGTCTTTTTGTTTTATTGTCCAGATTTTGCTTCCATACATTAAGACCGGTAGGGCTAATGTATTGTATACTTTTAGCCTGGTTTGTTTTTGAACTAGGTTTGGTTTAAATATAGAGTTAATTGCTCCTGTTATTATTAAATATTTGCAATTTTTATGTTTATATCTTCTTCATTTTCATAAATGATCATACATCCTAGGTAGTTAAATGAATTCACCTGTTCTAAGATCTTGTTATTTATTACTATTTTAGTTCTTGCTGGACCTTGTCCTAAACCACCCTACCGGCCAAGACGTCTATAGACGTTCACGTTATCATGGATGCGAAGTGCTTATTAAAATTATAATACCATTGTTACAACAATGAAATATATGATGGATACGAAGCGTATGCGGATGCGTATTTGATCCATAACGGCCGGTAAGGTGGTTAAAGGCCATAGTTTTTGATTTTTCCGTTGATATTATCATACCATATTCTTTGGCTATCTCATTTAGATCTAAAATAGCTTTCTGTAAGTTATCTTCAAAATTTGTAATTATTATTTGGTCGTCTGCAAAGAGGAGAGTGTTTAAGTTAACTGTAGGTGAAAGTTTAATTCCTTGATGTAAATTTTTACTCCATTTTATTATTATTTCATTTAAGTAGATATTAAAAAGAGTTGCTGAGAGGGGACATCCCTGTCGGACCCCTTGGTTTATCTCTCTTGTATATGATAGCTCGTGATTTAATCTTATTTGTATTTGATTGTTTTCATATATACTTATGATAGCTTTTAGGATATTATTTGGTATTTGTATTTCTTTTAATATGTTAAATAATATGTTTCTTTTAACTTTGTCAAATGCTTTTTAAAAGTCAATAAATGCAATATGTGTTTCTAAGTTATATTCTCTTCTTTTCTCTATTATTAATTTTAGGCAAAAGGCTGGGTCTATACATGATCGTCCTTTTCTAAATCCATTTTGTACCTCTAGAATAAAGTTTTCGGAATATTTCATTAGTTTGTTATTTAAGATTCTGCTATATATTTTGTAACAGGAATTTAGTATACTGATACCGCTATAGTTTTTTGGGTCATCTCTATTACCTTTCTTAAAGATAGGAATCACAATTGCTTTTTTCCATTCTATTGGGGGAGGGGATACTAGTTGAGTAAATTTTATTTAAAAATAATAAGAATCTTCCTTTGAATCTTGTTCCTGCGTATTTATATAGTTCTGAACCTAGCTTATCTTCTACAAGTGATTTTCCGTTTCTTGACTCTTTCAGGCTGATTTCTAATTCTTCTTCAGTTATTTCCTTTTCATTTTCGTTAATTGTTTGCCAGTTGTCTTTTTTAAAATATTTGTCTGCCACAGTTCTGTGTAGTAATTTAGAAATTCTTCTAATTTCAATTCAGTGTTTAATTTTTTCTTTGGTATCTGCATTTAGGTGTTTCAAAATCTTATATACATTGGGTCTTATTTTATATAAATCATGTTCTAAATTAGAAACAAATTTATTCCATGATTCTCTGTCTTTTTCTGACTTCTCTTTTAGCTATGGCTCTTATTCTTTTATATTCTATTTCATCTTCTAATCTTTTACTGCTTAACCATTTGTGATAGGCTTCTTTTTTTCTTTTTAATTATTTCTTTGATTGTATCATCCCAGATCTTCAGTTTTTTTTTTATTGAATTTTTTGGTCTTTCCTAAGCTTTCATTTGCTGCTGCATTTGGTATCGTTTTTATATTAAGCCATTCTATTTCTATTTCTTCATTTTGTTTTATTTTATCTAGATATTGGTTAATTCGTTGTTCATATAGCCATTGTACATTTGTGTCATTCAATAGTCTAGTTTTATAAAGAAATGTTTCAATTTTTCTTTCTGTTCTTGTTACTTGTAGCCATTTAGGTGGTGATCTTAATTTTTTCACTGTGTTAATATTTGCACGTGGAATAACGCAAGAGTTTGAGTTAAGTGAGGAGCTGATTGGAATGAGTTCATTGTCAGATCAAACGAAAGGTAATGACATGTTCACTGGGCTTTTGGAACAATGTTCCAAACTTGATTTAGATCTGACAAAATTATCACGTATCACGACTGACGGAGCTCCTTCAATGATAGAAGCTAATTCTGGATTGGTAACATTATTGAAACAGCATTTGGAACGACAAACAAGTCGTGGACGAACATTAGAGCTGTTCCTAAATTTAATTGACGAAATTGAAATCTTCATGACTGAAAAAAATAAAAACGTCCCTGACAAAAAAAAAAAAAAAAAAATCCGGATTGGTTATGTGACTTAGCCTTTCTGGTTGACATTACTAATCATTTAAGTACGTTAAATACGCGACTTCAGCGCAAAGATCAATTGGTTACTCAACTTTACGGCCACCTTTTATCTTTTCAGTGCAAGTTAAATCTATTTCAAATCCAACTGAAGTCAGGGAATTACATTTTTGAGTTCACAGGACGAAAAACCCGACTTTCCGGGAGGAAAAACCTGCTTGCCCGTGCCAGAGATCGAGTAACTCGGGAACCGGTCGAAAAAAGGCTTAGAAAAATTTCCTCTAGTCGACGACAGACTCGAAACCACGTCTTCCTTGGTGCGGGCAAGCGCCGTAGCTGGCAAACGCCACATCCACTGAGCTACACAGGGTCCTTATATGAAATAATATCTGATAAATTTATAATATTAAAAAAATGTTTACTCAAAGGAAAAATATTTTAAATAATTAAAGTTGGAGCTGTGAACACTATTTTATATTGAGGAGAAAATGAAATTTGCAAATATTCTGCATGACAATAAAACTCTCACTGAAATTTTTCTCCATGACGGGACAAAAGAAATTCTGTTGTCGTTAAGTCATGCAAAGGGAACTACGGGGAAGTGACAGTCAGACTTTGCCCTCCAATCTAAATTTAAGATCGAAACTTAATCAAAAATTAAAACCCTCCAATATTAATTTCAAGGGGTGATTAAACAAAGCCACTCCAAATTAAGATAGATAACAAAAAAAAAAAAACAAAAAAAAACCAAAAACTGAAAATTAAACTAATTCAGAAATTTGTGTAATTGCCATTAATAACTGCCTCAGATGAAGTCCAAAGTTTTAGATAAACAGCTAACCTATTTCATTTAATGCAAACCGGATATACTTGTAGTTACTCTGCTTCCATTACTAAGCTTCAATAAACATATCAACAATTTGCAGGCAGAGCAAAAAGAAAAATAAATATCTTTATAAGTATCTCAGGTAAAGTGTGAGGAGCGGAAGCTAAAATCTTAAAAATCACGAAAGCCTCTCTTATCCGAATCATTCGACTACGTTTCGTCCATCTGGATGCACACAACACAAACCAGCTTAGACAAGCTTAGAAAAATTCGAAAAATGCAGCTAGAATCATATGAGGAATAAAGATTACAACTCCTGGAAAAATAGGAGACCAACATTTGTTCGATCTGAGTGCCCTCTATCGGCATAATGTCGAAACACCGTATCTAATAATTGCATTTCTTCGGGTTTTCTGATCAATAATCCTGTTATTATTTACTGCGAATTGCTTATTTCGCTACGTTGATATTTCTGTATCTATATATGGAAGTTCTTACTTTCAAACTGTGCACATAAGAAGTTAGTCGGACGATATGCAAATTCATAAAAATTAGAACATTTTAACTCACTTCGTACAAATTAGAACATTTGTACGAAGTGAGTGTCCTCTATCGGCATAATGTCGAAACACCGTACATTTCAGGTATATCGTTTATTGCTCTGTTCTCTATCAATCGGCTGTTAAATTATGATATATATATATATATATATATATATATATATATATATATATATATATACCATTTTGTGTAAAAAACACGAAAATAACTCGTCTCTGCAATTTGTTAAAAACAGCATTTTTTCGTGTATTCTTTTCAAAAAACCTTGATTTTCCCTCACCTTGTGGTAGTAAACCTGAGAATGCAAACGTATCGGCTATTATTCACTCCGAATTGATATAAGTTCATGTTTCTGTAGCTATATAGCAGTGGTTACTACCAAACTGTACAAAAAACACTTTAATCGGGTGGTATGCAAATTAATAAAAAATTACATTTATTCGAACTGAGTGTTCTCTATCGGCATTATGTTGAAACACCGTATATTTCACGTATACTATGTATAGATCTGTTCTCTCTCTCAACTGGGTGGTAAATTACGCTATATATAAGTAATATTACTTAAATACACTCAACGTGCTGTAATTTGTAATGTTTTCTGTAAAAAGCACGATAATAACGCTTTTTATTTTAACTAATTTTGGCATCGCCGAAGTGAAGCCTTTTGGCCCTTTATTTCAGTAGCTTTTATGCACTTTCCTTAACATTTCATTTTGTCGTGTTTTCTTTTCAAATAAACTTGGTATTCCCTCATCGTGTTGTAGTAAAGATGACTAGGCATACGAATATGGTTGTAGTAAAGCTGACTATGCTATGAATATGGGCTATTATTCCCTTCGAATTGCTAATATCGCTGGGTTAATTTTTCTGTAGATCTATCTCAGTGCTAACCATCAAACTGTACAAATAACAACTTATTCAAGCAATACGCAAATTAATAAAGGTTTTAATGATAAATACTACTAGTTTCGGCATACAGCAGCCTTCTTCAGGTATTTATAAAGGAAAGGAATACTAATAAACATTGAATTATTTAAACAAACTGTAAATTACAGGTACAAATTGCCTCACATGATCGATACATAAAAACGTTACTATACATAATAAATAACGGAAAAACTCACGTAGAAATATTATTTAATAGTATAATTTTCGCCTGTGTCACAGGCATCTTCATTACAATTGAGCACAAAATTAAACACTAACTGACAATTCCAAAAAGCGCCACCTAAGTAGCTGGTGTAAGATAACTAAAAAGGTCAATAACTTTCCTAAAAAAAAAAAAAAAAAAAAAAAAAAAATCAGCTAACGCCTTTTTATTCCCGTATATACGGGAGTAGGCGAGGCCATTTAGCCCTATCTAACTTTTGGAGACTGAGTGGGCAGTTCAATCTCCACTGGTACCCAATCAGAGACAGATGGCCCAAGCCTATCACTAATTAAGCGGTACGCAGTGAAGAGAGACGGCTCAAATGTGCCGCCATCTCGTGGTGACTAACCCTAACACAATATATTTAATGTCTGAAATAATGTGGGTTCTACGGTCGATTTTCTTGAGTTTACAGGACGAAAAACCCGAGTTTCCGGGAGGAAAAACCTGCTTGCCCGTGCCAGAGATCGACTAACTCGGGAACCGGTCGAAAAAAGGCTTAGAAAAATTTCCTCTAGTCGCCGACTAGACTCGAAACCAAGACTTCCTTCGTGCGGCCTAGCGCGATGGTGTGCAAACGCCACATCCACTGAGCTACACAGGCTCTCAAAAAAAAAAAAAAAAAAAAAAAAAATTTAATACAATAAAAAGTTAGGAAAGATTAGCTGATTTGTAAAATACTATCTCCCATAAAGGGGATAGACGTAAGCCGTCGGATCTGTTTAAGTTAGGAGAATGAAGTAGAGTTTCACATGCTTCTTTATAAAGGCGTTCCATGAGAAACTGACTTTTGTGAAGAACTCTTGTCTTTCTCCAATGAACTCTGTGTCTAGTGAAGATGGCATGTTCTGCAAGTCCAGACTTTTCAGGTTTAAAGTATTCAATATAAGATTGGTGTTCTTCTAGCCGAATGGAGGCAGATCTTCCCGTTTGTCCGAAATAACATAATCCACAAGAGCACGGAATCTGGTAGACACCTGGATGATTAAGATGTGGAAGCTTGTCCTTTGGAGAAGCGAGAAAGGTGGAGATTTTTCTAAACGGTCGAAAGGCAACAAAAATATTCAGTGGTTTTAAAATTTTTGCTATACGTTCACTGATGCCTTATATATAAGGGATGGTAATGCGCGTTATTTCCTCTGCGTTTGAAGAGGGAGACATATTAAATCTACTCAAAGTTCTTTTAATGAAGCAATTCTTATAGCCATTAGATAGAAAGGAAGAAGTTATATATCGTATTTCTTTCTGTAAAAGATCGTCTGTAGAACAAAAGGAGTGGACCCGATGAACCAGTGTTTTAATAGTTCCTGCCTTTTGACTGGGATGGTGATGAGATTCCGCATGGATATAATGGCCTGTATGAGTCTTTTTTCTATAAACTGAGAAATGTAGGTTACCATCTGGTTGGCGAAGAATTAGAAGATCTAAAAAGGCTAACTGCTTATTTGATTCTACTTCTAGGGTAAACTTGATCCTAGGATGAAATGCGTTTAACTTATTGAGAAATTGTTGTAGTTCATCAGAAGAGCCATTCCATACAGCAAAAATGTCATCGACATATCTGAACCAATGAGTAGGTCTGGGAGAAATATTGTCAAAGATACGTTGTTCAAAATGTTCCATAAAGAAATTGGAGATAGCAGGAGAGAGAGGATTACCCATTACTGTTCCTTCAATTTGTTGATACAACTTATTTTTAAAAGAAAAAAAAACAGAATTGATTACAAAATCAAATAAGTTTACAATGTCTGAAGGAAATTCCTGTTGTAGTAATTCAATACTTTCCGAAAGAGGCACATTTGTAAATAAAGAAACAACATCTAAACTGATCATGATATCAAAAACGTCCAAATGAAGATCTGAAATTTTATTTTTGAAATCCAAAGTATTTTTTATATAAGTATCAGTTCTTCTAGTTGAAGAGGAGAGTAAATTAGATAAAAATTTTGAGATTTTGTAAGTGGGGCAACCTATACAATCTACGACTGGTCTTAACGGAATGCCTGGTTTATGAACTTTTGGAAGACCATACAATCTAGGTGGACGAACGAAGAAGGTTTTAAGTTTTTTCTTTTGATCTTCATTCCATGTAGATACATTATCTATAAGAGAATTAAGTCTCTTCAATTGACTTCGGGTAGGATCCGATGTAAGAGGCCTATAAGTTGAATAGTCGCGAAGTAAAAGAGACATTTTTCTCTCATATTCCTTCCTATCTTGAATCACTACAGCCTTCCCCTTATCAGCTTTCGTAATTATTAAAATATTGTTATTCTTCAGTGATTTCAATGCTTTAAATTCAGAGTAAGAAAGATTAGGACGAGGAGGCTTGGCATGAAAAAGAATTTGTGCACATTCAAAACGTAATCTGTTGGCTGTATTTTGGGATAAGGATCGAATACCCTGTCTATGTTATGAAAAAAATCCATAATAGGCACCTTATTCGGCGTAACAGAGAAATCATATCCTTTTGATAAAACAAAACGTTCACAGTCTGTTAGTGGACGTCCGGAAACATTTATGACTACTTTATCTATATCAATAGTATTATTACTGGATCTAGGTAAGCTGACTAGTGATTCAAATTTACGTTTTAGCTTGTCACGAGAATCATTGAAAACCTTTAAGTAAGAACTCGAAGATATGCGCATTACAGTAGTTAAAGTTTCAACAGTTAAAATGGATTCCAGAGCAATTTTTATATCCATAATTTCTCTGTTTAAGATGGCAAGAGATTTTTTAGCTTCGTGTAGCTGAATATTTAAAAGAGACTTACTAGCTTTGAAGTAGATCCGATGAGCTTTTGGGGAACTAAAAAGTTCTTTTATTTTACAACAGCTTGGAATAACCTGGGCCATTTTACATCGTTTAAGAAATATTAATCTGTTCATGCATTTGGCCTTCTTTACCAATACTTTACCGTATCTAGCAGATTGTTAATATTTAATTACTGTATTTAGCAGATTATTAGGAAAGTTATTGACCTTTTTAGTTATCTTACACCAGCTACTTAGGTGGCGCTTTTTGGAATTGTCAGTTAGTGTTTAATTTTGTGCTCAATTGTATTGAAGATGCCTGTGACACACAGGCGAAAATTATACTATTAAATAATATTTCTACGTGAGTTTTCCGTTATTTATTATGTATAGTAATGTCTACTCACCGTTTACCTCTTTTAAAACTTAAAAACGTTGTATTTTTCAAGTTGTTCCAACTAGCGTGCCATTGTTTGTTGCAATTGTGAGTGGGTGTTCACGTGAACGCCAATATTGAATAACTGCAGCATGGCTATCTGGGATGTTATAACTGAAATTATTATTTAAGTGGACTGGGTTCAGTAGGATTTCCCTTGATTCTACGATTTTCCTTTCAAACTCATCTTCACAGCGAAAAATATTTTCTGATCTATTCCAGCATACAGAGTGGCTTTGTTGGTCATCATTAGGATTATTTGAAAAAAGAACATGACTGGATGCATGAGTGAACGCAGTTGCATGAGATCTTTTGTATGAGATGTCTCTCTTATGTGTTGTTCAACAAATTTGTTAGTTTGACCAAAGTATGGGATATTGCAATCACACCACAATTTATATACTCCAGGGTGCTTAAGCTTGTGATGAGTAGGTTTTGGATGGCTGATTAGAGAGTGGATTTTTGGAAGTGTGGTGAAGAAGGTACTGATATTATATTTTTTAAGGACTTTAGCTATTTTCTTAGAGACTGTGCTAATGTATGGAATGGAGATGCTACCTTTAAAATTAACAGTCTCTGTTGTGCACTGCTTAGGAGGGTTCAGAAGAAATTTCGTAATTGTTTTTTCAGAGTATCCATTTTGTTTAAAAATAAGAGTGAGGTGATTCATTTCTTTTTGTAGTTCATCTTGTTCATTTAAGAGAGAACGTGCTCTGTGTCCTAAGGTAGATATAATTCCAAGTTTTTGTGGTGGAAAATGATGAGAAAGATTATGCAGATATCTATTGGTATGCGTAGGTTTTCTGTACATAGAGATTTTTAATCTTTCAGAGCATCGTGTAAGCATAACATCCAAAAAAGGTAAAGAGTTATTATTTTCTATAACAGCAGTAAATTTTATATTAGGATGTTGGATGTTTAGATGACGAAGAAAATCTGGGAGAGCTGTGTGCCCGTGATTCCAAATAATGAATATATCATCAACATATCTTTTCCAAACTTTTGGTTTAAATGAGAAGGAAGATATGGCTTTCTTTTCAAAGTCTTCAAGGAAGATGTTAGCTAGCACTGGGGACAAAGGGTTGCCCATTGCCAGGCCTTGTTTTTGTTGGAAAATGGAGTCCTTATATCTGAAGTAACCAGAATGAATGCAATGCTTTAATAAAGTGAACATTTTTTTGGATAATTTGTCCTGTAGTAATGTAAGTACCTCGTCTGTAGGAACGTTAGTAAATAAGGATATAATGTCAAAACTAGCTAGAATATCATTATCATCGATGGGAATATCTTTAATATGAGAAACAAAATCTGTGGTGTTTTTGATGAAAGATGAAGTTTTATTGGAGAAACACTTGAGGTACTTTGCTAAATATTTTGAAAGTTTATATATAGGTGAATCAATTCCTTCCACAATTGGGCGAAGAGGGATGTTTTCTTTATGAATTTTTGGAACTCCATTGATGCATGGGATAAGAGGATGTAGAGAGCGTAATGAGAGGCGAATATTATGAGGAAGTTCACTCGCAGTCTTTAACAAGTTGTTTGTACGGTTTTGTAATTCTATTGTAGGATCTTCCTGAAGAATTGAATATATTGAACTATCTTCAAGTAATTGAAGCATTTTGTTGTAGTAATCTTCAGAGTTGTGGATGACCGTAAAGTAGCTCAAGTGTTTCTCCAATAAATCTTCATCTTTCATCAAAAACACAACAGATTTTGTTTCTCATATTAAAGATATTCCCATCGATGATAATGATATTCTAGCTAGTTTTGACATTATATCTTTATTTACTAACGTTCCTACGGACGAGGTACTTACATTACTACAGGACAAATTATCCAAAAAAATGTTCACTTTATTAAAGCATTCCATTCATTCTGGTTACTTCAGATATAAGGACTCCATTTACCAACAAAAACAAGGCCTGGCAATGGGCAACCCTTTGTCCCCAGTGCTAGCTAACATCTTCCTCGAAGACTTTGAAAAGAAAGCCAAATCTTCCTTCTCATTTAAACCAAAGGTTTGGAAAAGATATGTTGATGATATATTCATTATTTGGAATCACGGGCACACAGCTCTCACAGATTTTCTTCGTCATCTAAACATCCAACATCCTAATATAAAATTTACTGCTGTTATAGAAAATAATAACTCTTTACCTTTTTTGGATGTTATGCTTACACGATGCTCTGAAAGATTAAAAATCTCTATGTACAGAAAACCTACGCATACCAATAGATATCTGCATAATCTTTCTCATCATTTTCCACCACAAAAACTTGGAATTATATCTACCTTAGGACACAGAGCACGTTCTCTCTTAAATGAACAAGATGAACTACAAAAAGAAATGAATCACCTCACTCTTATTTTTAAACAAAATGGATACTCAGAAAAAACAATTACGAAATTTCTTCTGAACCCTCCTAAGCAGTGCACAACAGAAACTGTTAATTTTGAAGGTAGCATCTCCATTCCATACATTAGCACAGTCTCTAAGAAAATAGCTAAAGTCCTTAAAAAATATAATATCAGGACCTTCTTCACCACACTTCCAAAAATCCGCTCTCTAATCAGCCATCCAAAACCTACTCATCACAAGCTTAAGTACCCTGGAGTATATAAATTGTGGTGTGATTGCAATATCCCATACTTTGGTCAAACTAACAAATCTATTGAACAACGCATAGAAGAGCATAAGAGAGACATCTCATACAAAAGATCTCATGCAACTGCGTTCACTCATGCATCCAGTCATGTTCATTTTTCAAATAATCCTAATGATGACCAACAAAGCCACTCTGTATGCTGGAATAGATCAGAAAATATTTTTCGCTGTGAAGATGAGTTTGAAAGGAAAATCGTAGAATCAAGGGAAATCCTACTGAACCCAGTCCACTTAAATAATAATTTCAGTTATAACATCCCAGATAGCCATGCTGCAGTTATTCAATATTGGCGTTCACGTGAACTTGCACGCACAATTGCAACAAACAATGGCACGCTAGTTGGAACAACTTGAAAAAAAATACAACGTTTTTATGTATCGATTATGTGAGGCAATTTGTACCTGTAATTTACAGTTTGTTTAAATAATTCAATGTTTATTAGTATTCTTTTCCTTTATAAATACCTGAAGAAGGCTGCTATATGTCGAAATCAGTAGTATTTATCATTAAAATCTTTATATATCTCGGTCTTGGAGTCATTAAATCTATTTTTTTCAAATGTATAACAACCGAGTAAAACCTGATCGCCATATATATATATATATATATATAGAAAGTATTTTTACCTTGGGTATAATTATGTTAAAGATACCAAGCAATTTTAAACCTGGTTTTACTCCATTTCCCAAGTAAATGGGAAAATGGGAAATGGGAAGCTTGGGAAATGGAGTATATATATATATATATATATATATATATATAACAATATATAAGAAATATAATATATATATAGATATATAATATATATATAGATATATAATATATAATATATACAATATATAAGATATATAAGATATATAATATATACAAGGAACAAAGGAAATGGAGTTTATACAATTGTTAAGAGATAATTACCTGAGACAGCATGTTATGGAAGGGACAAAAGATTCTAGAGTGTTAGATCTGGTCATAACATCGGAGAACATATCAGTAAGTAATTTAGTTACAATGTCTCCACTTGGGGAAAGCAATCATGTGGTCTTGACCTGTGAGATTGAAAGACGTGCTGAATATTCTATTAAGAATGGCTATATGTGGAATTACAAGGCTGGTGATTATGGCAAGCTGAGAAGTCAGCTTTCAGCTGTATTATGGCATGAGAAATTCAAGGAGAGAGATGTTGAAGGTGCGTGGGAGATTCTCAAGAAGTATTTGAAGAAAGCTGTACCAGACGTTATTCCCAGAGTCAGAAGGAGAAATCAAGTAGGAGTAAAATGGATGACTGATACTATTAAACAGGAGTTGCTGATAAAGAAAATGTTGTGGAAGACTTTTAATGAAAAAGGTGATGAGCGTTCCAATCAGCAATATAAGGTACAGGCAAAGGGAGTAACCTGTATGGTAAGGAAAGCCAAAGCTAATTATGAGAGAAAGCTAGCTGATGAATTCAAAAGAAACCCTAAAGAGTTCTTTCGCTATGTGGCTAGTAAAAGGAAGAATATCCATGGAAAGATTACTTTAAAAAGTTTTGATGCTAAGGAAATTACTGAAGCTAATCAAATAGTTGAGTTGCTTGGTGATCATTTCGCAAAAGTGTACCATCTTCGTAATGATAGTGCCGTGTCAGATGTGCCATTGACTGATGAGAGTATAGAGATAGATGAAATTGAGGTGCTTAATATATTAAAGAACCTTAATGCTAACACTGGCATTGGGTTAGATAGCATATCAGCCTATGTGTTTCGAGAATGTGCAAGAGAATTAGCAACTCCTCTAACCAGAATATTTAATTTAAGCCTGAGTTCTGGTAAAATGCCAATAGAGTGGAAAGAGGAGAAAATAGTTCCATTGCACAAGGGAGGCTCTAAGACTGAGGTTGCAAATTATAGACCAATCAATATATCTGGAGTGGTGGTTAAGATTTTGGAGAAATTGATTAAAATTAGAATTCAGGACTGGGTGGACAGCAATATGATACTTTATAAGGGGCAACATGGTTTTGTGAAGAGTAGATCTTGCCTAAGTAATTTGCTTACGTTCTGTAATAAAGTAACAGTGGAGTTGGATAAAGGAAATCCTTACTCAGTGATACTGCTTGACTTTGCAAAGGCTTTTGACAGGATTCCACATGAAACTCTGTTACATAAATTAGAGCAAATGGATTTGGATCCGAAAATGGTGATTTGGATTAAAGGGTGGCTGGCGGACAGATATCAAAGAGTGGTTTACGGAGGAGCTGAGTCCAGGAAAAGGCAAGTGACTAGTGGTGTACCTCAGGGCTCAGTTCTTGGTCCTCTATTGTTTAATTTGAACATCAATGATATTGAAAATACCTTGAATGGAAATATCCACTTGTTTGCTGATGATGAAAAATTGGGAAGAGCGATAATCAATTCAAATGATGTGGATATTTTACAGGATGACATAAATAGGCTGACGCTATGGACTGAGGTAAATGGCTGTCAGTTCAATGTGGCTAAGTGTAAGGTGATGCACTTCGGGAGGATGACATCGCATTCTGTTTACTATATTCATGGAACTGAACTGCAGGATGTTGATGAGACAAAAGACTTGGGAGTTATTGTGGACAGAGAACTTAAGTTTAAAGGGCATATTGCTGATTGCCAAAACATCACATCAAATTACATGGTTGTTGAGGAACACACTAACAAGCAGGAATAGGGAAGTTATTGTTCCACTCTATAAGGCATTAATAAGGCCGCATTTGGACTATTGTGCACAGATCGGGTCGCAAGGATTTCTTGGTGATGAGGAAGTGCTTCAATTTGTAACGATTTGTGTCAAAAACACGAAAATAACTCGTCTCTGCACTTTTATGTAATGTTTTCTGTAAAAAGCACGATAATAACGCTTTGTATTTTAACTAATTTTTGCATCGCTGAAGTGAAGCCCTTTATTTCAGTAGCTTTTATGCACTTTGCTTAAGATTTCATTTTGTCGATGGGCTATTATGGGCTATTATTCACTTCGAATTGCTAATATCGCTGGGTTGATTTTTCTGTAGGTCTAGCTCAGTGCTAACCATCAAACTGTGCAAATAACTTGATATATATGTATATGTGTGTATATATATATATATATATATATATATATATATATATATATATATATATATATATATATATATATATATATATATATATATATTTCTCAAGTAGACTGTGTATTGCTATGTTCTCTCATTCGGCCATTAAATTATGCCACATAACAAAATTAATTAAATACATTAAACGTGCTCCAATTTACAGCGTTCTGTGTAAAAAACTCGAAAATAACAAGTTTGTGCTCTTTGCTAAAAAATGCATTTTTTTATGTTTTCTCTTCAGAAAAACCTTCATTCTTCCACACCTTATTGAAGTAAAGCTGATAATTCACTCCGAATTGCGTATATTAACAGGTTGATTTTCTTCTAGCTACTACATGCCTTTGCTATCTGTGAAACTGCAAATTAGAAGTTAATCGGGCGATATGCAAATTATATATATATATATTTGTCATGTTGTACCATCATTTTTTATTTTGGTTTAACCAATAAGAATACAATTTGGTCGGCTAAATCCCAAATTGCCAGCCCATCCTCGTTCGTTCAGTATCAAAGTAGATACCCATAGTAGATGGGTATCTACTTTGATACTGAACATCATTTTCCTCCATCAAAGTAGATGGAGGAAAATTGTAGATAGGAAGTTAGTAATGATGTAATTTTTTCATGTAGTACTGTCATATCCTGTACACCCCTTGAGGGTACATGGCAGGAATTTGATGATGATGATGATGATATATATATATATATATATATCAAGTACACTGTGTATTGCTATGTTCTCTCATTCGGCCGTTAAATTATGCCACATATAACAAAATTAATTAAATACATTAAACGTGCTCCAATTTACCGCGTTCTGTGTAAAAAACTCGAAAATAACAAGTTTGTGCTCTTTGCTAAAAAATGGATTTTTTTTATGTTTTCTCTTCAAAAATACCTTCATTCTTCCACACCTTATTGAAGTAAAGCTGATAATTCACTCCGAATTACGTATATGAACAGGTTGATTTTCTTGTAGCTACTACATGCCTTTGCTATCTGTGAAACTGCAAATTAGAAGTTAATCGGGCGATATGCAAATTCATAAAAAAATACAATATTTGTTCTATCTCAGTGCCCTCTATAGACATAATGTCACAACACCCTATAAAATATCTAATATATTTTATAATTACTTTCATTAAAGTTTGAATCTTAGTTTGTAAATGTCAGAGAGACAAGGCGTGAATTGCAAAAGGTTGAGAGACGTTTAAATTAGCACTGAGAGAAAAGGAAAAATGAACAGGAATATAAGGCAAAACGTAAGTCAGAAAATAACAAAAATCAGATAAGTGACGTTGTTAGTAAAAATAAAGAAATTATTTGGTATGGTGACACTATAATGAAACATGCCATAGATGAGAGAGTTATAACATCGAGTTTTCCTGGAGCGAAAATTAAAAATATAACTGAAGTAATTCAAAAACAGAAAAGAAAAGTAAATGAAATAGTAGTTGTAGTAGGTGCAAACGATTTAACTGGCGATAAATTCATTATGAGAGAGGACATGAAACGGTTGCTGGAAGAGGCGAGGGTGAAGAGCGAGAAAGTGAAAATCATTAGTATTTTACCTCGCTATGACAGAAATGAATCAAAAAGACGGGCTGTGATGGCAAACGACTCGTTGCGTAGAGTGAGTTTGAGAGAAGATTGGATTTGTATAAGAGGGATGGCCCACACCTGAATTCGTTTGGTATCAAGAGTCCGGAAAAACTAATATCTAGTATGAGACCTAACACAGAGAGTCAGGGAAACGAAATTATAAAGGGAGGAATGGTCTGAATGTGAGTGTAAGAGCCAAAATGGTACATAATGGTGTTAATGATGGGAATGAGCTTTATCATGGGAAAGTTGACGAGGCGAAAACGATTTCGGGTTTGTGTTCGTCCGATTCGGACCAATCGCATCTGTGCAAAGATGTTTACATGTGTAAGATATCACAGATGAATAGAAAGTTGTCCAAATGGGTCAGACAGACTGCAAGCAAGAGTATACAAAAAAACGTGCAGCTAAATTATTGTGTCTGTACACGAATGCTAGGAGTATCAGAAACAAAGGGGAAGAGTTCGTTGCCTTAGTCAATATGTTGCGACCTCAGATTGTAGGAATTATTGAGACCTGGCTATCAGAATCAGACCTACTAACTAGTATCGAGTATCATGGGTACAGTATTTTTAGCAAGGATTGAGAGGGTAGGAGAGGAGGGGGCGTGCTGCTAATGATAGTGGATGACTTAAATCCAGTTAGAGCTGAGACCTGTGAATGTAATAATACTACTAACAATATTTCATGTGGCAGTGTGTTTGAAGCCATCTTGTGGAGATGTAATCTAACAACACAAATTACACAGTTGGGTGTTGTTACAGATCTGGTGGATCGGTTGCTGGTGATGAAAAAATTCATCACCAAATAGAAAAGGTGAGCGCTAAAAGAATAATCGTAATGGGAGACCTTAATTATCCAAATATTGATTGGGTAGCAGTAGAATCTCATGAGAAGAATGAAAATGCATTTATTGAGCTGTTGCGGGACAACTTTCACCAAACAGCATGTGACAGAAGGAACTTGAGGTCAAAGAGTGCTGGATTTGATTATAGTGTCAGAATGCCTTTCAGTAAAAGACGCAACTGATTTGCCTCCAGTTGGTGACAGTGGCCATTCGGTACTCACTTCGGAAGTGATTAAGTTTATGAATGTTCCATTCAGAAAAGGATACACCTGAACTACAAATTAGGAAATTATGACCAACTGAGGAATATACTGAGTTCAGTAGAATGGGATCGGTTGCTGGATGGAAAGGATATCGAGCGTGTATGGGAAGCACTGAAACAATACTTAAATGATGTGATATCAGAATGTGTTCCGAGAGTCCGAAGAATAAATAGAGTAGGAGTCAAATGGATGTGTTATCTTATTAAGCAAGAGATTCGTAAGAAAGGACGATGTGGAAGGAAAACTCTTTGCATAAGGATGACGTCCTTTATGAACGTTATTAGCAGCAGGCTTGAATATTCACAACTGTTGTACGGAAAGCAAAGTCAGATTATGAAAAGAAACTGGCTCTCCGTGCTAAAGACAACCCACAAGAATTCTGTCGATATGTTGCAAGTAAACGAGAGAATGAATATGAAAAAATAACTCTTCCATATCCAGATGGCGTGAGGGTTACTGATGCAGAGGACGTTGTTCAGTTAATGAGTGCTCATTTCGTTAAAAGCTATCAACCTGGTGAACGCAACATTCAGCTCACTGTTAGCTCTTCACTAGATGAAGAAACGCAGGTGTGTGAGGCCGAGGTATTAGAGCTGTTGCACAAACTGAATAAGAATTCAGCAATAGGGACTGATGGAATATCAGCACTGGTGCTAAAAGTGTGTTCAGCAGAATTGATCATTCCTTTGACCAGGTTGTTTAATATGAGTCTCCGAAAAAGGAACATTCCGTAGGAATGGAAGGAATGTATGGTAATTCCATTGCATAAGGGCAGTGCAAAGACCGATGTAACAAACTATCAACCAATTAGCATCTCAGGAGTGGTGGTGAAAATTTTTGAAAAATTAGTTAAGGCCCGCATTCAGAAATGGGTTGACAGTGAATCTCAATTTGCAATGAACAACATGGATTTAATAAGGGAAGGTCATGTTTTAGCAACTTGCGCCCATTCTATAACAATGTTACCTTTGAACTAGACAAGGAGAAGCGATACATTACGACACTTTTGGATTTTGCCAACACTTTTGACAGAATACAACATGACAGACGGCTGCATAAATTGGAGAGAATTGGTTTGGGTTATACAACATTAGCATGGATAAGAGGATGGCTGACTGACAGGTATTAAAAAATGGTATATGTGGGATCTGAGTCTTCAAGGTTTAAGGCAACAAGTTGTGTATTACAAGGATCAGTGCTTGTTCCACTGTTATTCAATCCGTAAATTAATGATATTCAAAAGGATTTGAAAAGCGACATACAGTTATTTGCTGATAATGCAAAGATAGGTAGGGTAATCAGGAATGCTGCTGATATGAAGTCTTTGCAGAATGATTTGAATAAGCAGGAATTGTGGGCATGGGAAAATGGGTGTCAGTTTAATATCAGTAAATGTAAACTTCGGCATGATTACTTATCCAATGTGGTATTATATTGGTGGAATTAGCTTAGAAGAAACTGATGAGGCTAGAGACCTTGGAGTGTTAATATAGTTAATATGGTTAATAGGGTTCAAAGATTGCAAATACAACTCAAAAGATAATTGCATTGCTGAAAAGAACGTTCACCTGTAACGAAAAGGATGTTATTTTGCCTCTTTACAAGGCCTTGATAAGACCTCACTTGGACAATTGTGCACAGGTCTGGTCTCCTGGTTGCCGTTGTGATTCTGATATATTGGATAGAGTACAAAGACGAGTGTTAAAAATGATATCAGGATTGCAGAATGCTGATTATGAAGACAGATTGAGAATTTGTAGACTGCAGACACTAGACTTGAGACTTACAATCTTCTGAAAGGGTCATACTGGATTACAATTGATGGGATTTTTCAATTTATGAAGGGTGGGGAAAGGACGAGAGGGCATCCTTGGAAGCTGAGAATGAATTCCGCCAAGAAGGATATAAGGACTACATTTTTCTTTAAGAGGGTGGGTGGGGCCTGATCGGAATGGATCGCAATTGGATGTAGTTAGTGCAAGCAGTGTGAATGAATTCAAGAATAAGTATGATAGCTGGTGTGTGTAGTATGTGGTCTCCCTCGATGAGACTCTGACTCCCTGGAGGTCTCTCTTAATAATAATAATAATAATAATAATAATAATAAAATTTTTTTTTTTTTAGTTTATTATCTCTCAAATAATTACATGAATATACTAACATTTAGGCAACAATGCATCTTTTTCTTGTAAAATGGTTCAGTAAGAATTATAATTACTCTTAATATCATTATCATTTGCAGAATTTCTCTTTGACACAAGAGTAGAAAGTGTGTATTATTACCATTAATAATAATCATAGTAATCATGTTTATTGTTAATGACTCACAAGTTAAACAATATTACTTATGTTGCAGTTTATATAATAATATTTTTTTTAATTTAAATTGTAAATTAAATATATAATTTTAAACTTAAATATGTAAATGAAGTATTACTATCACATTTTCTGTTTACTACTAGAATTCATTACTGAATGTTAAGTGAATAATGTTAGATAAATACTTCTACTGGGATGTAACTCAACTGCACCCTCGAAGCTTTGTAATTAGCTTATCTGAGGGTGATACTGGTTATATATACGTATATTTGTTATTGATTTGGTTGCTGTGTTGGAAGTAGGCAGATCTTTGGGAGGTCAAATGAATGATCTGAAAGGGCGGATCAAAGTGAAATTGCCGATATATCCTGTGTTATTGCATCTGTCTTGATGGTTCACGTTCTTTTTTTATTGTGGGCTTCTTTATGAACTATTTAGGAGGCTTTTTTCTTCACAGTGGCAGCCTTTCTATGTCTTCTGTGCTTTTAATTTGTATCGGCTTTGAAGTTTGTGACTTCCTTATGAATATCTTGGCATCTCTGGTCCACAAAAATTGGTAATTTTTTTCCATTTTTGCTTTTCTTGCTTGGTACCACAGATTCTGGTTGAATGGTGTTAAATATTCGGATAGGAAGATTGGTGTATTGTCTTGCTGTGCGTTCAAGTCCTTGGCAACTGGTTTTTTCTGCCTGCTGGCTTTTATGAGATTGTCTCTTGTGGACTTGCTTTTAAGACGAATTATGACTGGTGCAGGTCGTGGGAAGCCTTGGTTTTTGCTCTTCTTAGGAATCCGATTTACAGTCTGAATGTCGTTAAGCTGTAGGGGTATATCAATTACGTGGCCTAATTTTAAAACCACGTCTCTGAGGTTTTCTGTAGGTGCAGTTTCAGGAAGACCGTTTATGACAAGGTCTTTTTTATGTTGTTGCTGATTTAAACGTTCGTATTGTAGTTTTAGAGAATGAAGTTCTTGACGGAGTTCGGATGTCTCTTTCATCAAATTGTGTTGCCTGTCTTTTAGTGCGTTAATGCTCATTTTAATGTCTTTTACCGTTTGCAACACTTCTATAACTGCTAAATTATTATGTTTTACCAAATCTTCATATTCGCTAGATTTTTTTGTTATTTGTTCGTTCTGTTTCTTAAAGAGTTCTTGCACAAGATCTACTAAGCTGGCTTTTATAGTCACTAGACCGTTTTCTATTAGTATACTTAAAGAGTTTAAATTATAGGACTCACCTGCGTTTTTTTGTCTGTTCAGTTCGTCATCTGATTTTGCCTCCGGTATAATCAGCTGCATCGTAGGTGGCTGCCTTACGTGCGTTTCTTTGTTCCTCAAGCAGATTACACACTTCCATTCCTCACGTGTTACATCGGGTTTATATTTATGTTGCCCGGTTGTTTCTGAAAAGCCGGCACATTTTAAGTGTAGAATATTACTGCATTTCGTACAAGTTATATTATTTCCGTTGGACGGTAACTCCTCCAGGCATTTGATACACTTCATGACTCACCTTTCTTCCCTTTGGCAGTCAGGCGTGATTATAAAGATGGCAACGTCCTTTGTTCTTCGCTGGTTGTTGACTACGGTCCTCTCTGTTCCTTTTTCAACACTTCAAAACTTGGTTTCTTCTTAGCCGATCTCGTTGAATTTTATATCACTGTCGTCGGCGTCATAAGTAGGGTTACTTGGGAGCACTTTCAACTTAAAACAGGAGTTGGAACCACTTTAAAACTATAAAAAACTGGAGCAGCGATATCACCTTGCGACCGTTCGTATGCCTACACAGCGCCCTCTTTTACTATTATAATATTATTATAATTTTAATTATAATTATAATAATATAATAATAATAATAATAATAATAATAATAATAATAATAATAATAATAATAATAATAATAATAATAATAATAATAATAATATATCACTCTGTTGAAATTGTATTTACTGCTGATGAAGAAAATTGAATGTAGAATTCAAAAAGTTTAAACAAAAATATATAGTGTTGGGATAAGGGACGAATAGATGGCTGTGGTTGCCTATCATAATTATATGGCGATTTCTTGGTAGTGAACTGATTGCATTGACCATCTTCAGAAATTTCATTCACTGATCGATATCGAATTTCTATATTTTGTTTATTTCGTATTATGCTATGAGTAATAATAAGTGGTTCATTGTTACCCACATGAATCATTGTGATCTGTTGCTGGAAGTATTATTATTATTATACCATTGATTGTTGAATGATATATAAGCAGACACCTCGAGAGTTTCTTTGAAGTTGCCAACCGGATTCAGAGACTTCTCCTCCGAGTGTTTGAGTCTTGGAGCGCTTCCCCTCTCATCTGACTGTCCATAAGGGAGGATTATGAACGGTTACCTGAGAGGTTGGTGGGATGGATTGGGAAGTTGGTTGTGGCTGTGGTTGGGTGGTCGGGAGTGGAAGCACAGTGTGTGCTGGGGAAACATAGCAATTACTTCATATCGTCTTCAATCAATAAATAAGAAGTAATTAACTAATGTGGAAGTTCATAAATCTCTTTCTCATTTTCTCCATATATTTTCAAAGAGATATTTTGTTTTATTATTTTGAAAACTGATATTTTATTTCATTGCTTTTTTCGGAACTGATAATTTAATTTTGGCTTTGTTTTTTCACGTTATCAGGAATGAAGCTCAGCAATCGATTTTTATTCTCATAAATGTCCATTCAGAAAACCTTTCATCAGACAATATCGACGAATGAAAGTGAATTTCCTGGTACTGTATGAGTTGTTCTTGCCTTGATACATCTGTATGGCATTTATAGCAGATCAACTTGTTTATAGATCCTGATGTGAAGTCAAGACGAAATAATGCAGGTGGCACGTCACTTCTGTGTAGCAGCCATTAAGAGCCAGTATCTTATGGCTATATTCAGTTTTCTGTACCGAGGGACGAAAAGCACAAGTTTTTCCAGCGAATTGCTTATTTCGCAGTAAATAATTTTATATCGCTAATTTTATATCGCTGCGTTGATATTTCTGTAGCTATATAGAGGCGTTTACTAGCTTACTATCAAACTGTGCGCATAATATGTTAGTCGGACGATATGCAAATCCATAAAAAATTAGAAAACTTTGTTCGAACTGAGTGTACTCTATCGAAATAATGTCGAAACCGTACATTTAAGGTATATCGTTTATTGCTCTGTTCTCTATCAATCGGCCGTTAATCTATGGTATGTTTATATCTAAATTTACTTTCACTACACTCAAAGTGCTTCAATTTGTAACGATTTGTGTCAAAAACACGAAAATAACTCGTCTCTGCACTTTGCTAAAAACATTTTTTTCTTATTCTTTTCAAAAAAACCTTGATTTTCGGTCACATTGTGGAAAATCAAGGTTTTCCACATTTTTTCCGGCCATACGGTACTCACTTCGGAAGTGATTAAGTTTATGAATGTTCCATTCAGAAAAGGATACACCTGAACTACAAATTAGGAAATTATGACCAACTGAGGAATATACTGAGTTCAGTAGAATGGGATCGGTTGCTGGATGGAAAGGATATCGAGCGTGTATGGGAAGCATTGAAACAATACTTAAATGATGTGATATCAGAATGATATCACATCATTTAAGTATTGTTTATATGTTAATATCAGAATATATCGTTTATTGCTCTGTTCTCTATCAATCGGCCGTTAATCTATGGTATGTTTATATCTAAATTTACTTTCACTACACTCAAAGTGCTTCAATTTGTAACAATTTGTCACATTGTGGAAAATCAAGGTTTTCCACATTTTTTCCGGCCATACGGTACTCACTTCGGAAGTGATTAAGTTTATGAATGTTCCATTCAGAAAAGGATACACCTGAACTACAAATTAGGAAATTATGACCAACTGAGGAATATACTGAGTTCAGTAGAATGGGATCGGTTGCTGGATGGAAAGGATATCGAGCGTGTATGGGAAGCATTGAAACAATACTTAAATGATGTGATATCAGAATGATATCACATCATTTAAGTATTGTTTATATGTTAATATCAGAATATATCGTTTATTGCTCTGTTCTCTATCAATCGGCCGTTAATCTATGGTATGTTTATATCTAAATTTACTTTCACTACACTCAAAGTGCTTCAATTTGTAACGATTTGTGTCAAAAACACGAAAATAACTCGTCTCTGCACTTTGCTAAAAACATTTTTTTCTTATTCTTTTCAAAAAAACCTTGATTTTCGGTCACATTGTGGAAAATCAAGGTTTTCCACATTTTTTCCGGCCATACGGTACTCACTTCGGAAGTGATTAAGTTTATGAATGTTCCATTCAGAAAAGGATACACCTGAACTAGAATGGGATCGGTTGCTGGATGGAAAGGATATCGAGCGTGTATGGGAAGCATTGAAACAATACTTAAATGATGTGATATCAGAATGATATCACATCATTTAAGTATTGTTTATATGTTAATATTTCCCATTGATAAATGAGCTTTATCATGGGAATGTTGACGAGGCGAAAACGATTTCGGGTTTCTGTTCGTCCGATTCGGACCAATCACATCTGTGCAAAGATGTTTACTTTTTTAAGATATCACAGAAGAATAGAAAGTTGTCCAAATGGGTCAGACAGACTGCAAACAAGAGTATACAAAAGAACGTGCAGGTAAATTATTATGTCTGTACACGAATGCTAGGACTATCAGAAACAAAGGGGAAGAGTTCGTTGCCTTAGTCAATATGTTGCGACCTCAGATTGTACGAATTATTGAGACCTGGCTATCAGACCTACTAACTAGTATCGAGTGTAATGGGTAGTATTTTTAGCAAGGATTGAGAGGGTAGAAGAGGAGGGGGGCGTGCTGCTAATGATAGTGGAACAACACAAATTACACAGTTGGGTGTTGTTACAGATCTGGTGGATCGGTTGCTGGTGGTAGGATTTTTATTTTATATTTGGAAGAAGATGGCTAATGATTGGATCTTCAGGGTCTCGTTGGTGGAGGGTAAATTAATCTGAATCTGTGCTATTAATTAATTGACTCTTGCGCTATTAACCTATACGCTGTTACTGGTGATGGAAGAATCACATATTTCTACAAGGAGGAATTATTTGGTCGTTCCTGATGATTGAGAATGAATGTTTTACACATCTAAAAATTCATTTTCAAATCAAATATATTAATAAAGACGTTGAAGCACAGTGTGTTCTGGGGAAACATAGCAAATACTTCATATTGTCTTGAATCAATAAAGAAGCAGTAATTAACTAATGTGGAAGTGCATAAATCTCTTTCTCATTTTCACAAAATCAAAATCACAAAAGTATGTTTAGAAAAGTAATTTGGATATTTGATAGCTTTACGTTTAGTTTTGGTAGTTCTTTGTTTTATTTATTCATTTACAGAGAAATCCTTGATAAAGATCAAAGAGTTTCAAGGAAATCAGAGGAAGATGATAATATGAGTATATCTGCGGCAACTTCTACTTCTCCCTGATAGAGATGAAGGAAGAATAAAGTCTCCGTATAAAGTTGCTATTTAACTTGCGAAAAGTAAACAGCAACATCATAAAATTTCAGAGGTGCTGTCTTCCTACCTGATCGCTGGCGTAAACATGTTAGCAGAAAAGACATAAAAAAGCATTGAGGTCCGATTTTCTTAGAATATATAAGCTTTGATGTAAAGAATCAACATAAAAATATTCGAACATCTTCTTATATTTCAACATTTTAATAACAGTCGATGTTTAATTACCTGACTTTTAGCAGGTTCACAAAGTGGATTAGATTATGTTCGCTCGTTTGGGAAGTATCAAATTAGATTTTATATTAAGTAAATATCGACGAATGAAAGTGAATTTCCTGGTACTGTATGAGTTGTTCTTGCCTTGATACATCTGTATGGCATTTATAGCAGATCAACTTGTTTATAGATCCTGATGTGAAGTCAAGACGAAATAATGCAGGTGGCACGTCACTTCTGTGTAGCAGCCATTAAGAGCCAGTATCTTATGGCTATATTCAGTTTTCTGTACCGAGGGACGAAAAGCACAAGTTTTTCCAGCGAATTGCTTATTTCGCAGTAAATAATTTTATATCGCTAATTTTATATCGCTGCGTTGATATTTCTGTAGCTATATAGAGGCGTTTACTAGCTTACTATCAAACTGTGCGCATAATATGTTAGTCGGACGATATGCAAATCCATAAAAAATTAGAAAACTTTGTTCGAACTGAGTGTACTCTATCGAAATAATGTCGAAACCGTACATTTAAGGTATATCGTTTATTGCTCTGTTCTCTATCAATCGGCCGTTAATCTATGGTATGTTTATATCTAAATTTACTTTCACTACACTCAAAGTGCTTCAATTTGTAACGATTTGTGTCAAAAACACGAAAATAACTCGTCTCTGCACTTTGCTAAAAACATTTTTTTCTTATTCTTTTCAAAAAAACCTTGATTTTCGGTCACATTGTGGAAAATCAAGGTTTTCCACATTTTTTCCGGCCATACGGTACTCACTTCGGAAGTGATTAAGTTTATGAATGTTCCATTCAGAAAAGGATACACCTGAACTACAAATTAGGAAATTATGACCAACTGAGGAATATACTGAGTTCAGTAGAATGGGATCGGTTGCTGGATGGAAAGGATATCGAGCGTGTATGGGAAGCATTGAAACAATACTTAAATGATGTGATATCAGAATGATATCACATCATTTAAGTATTGTTTATATGTTAATATCAGAATATATCGTTTATTGCTCTGTTCTCTATCAATCGGCCGTTAATCTATGGTATGTTTATATCTAAATTTACTTTCACTACACTCAAAGTGCTTCAATTTGTAACAATTTGTCACATTGTGGAAAATCAAGGTTTTCCACATTTTTTCCGGCCATACGGTACTCACTTCGGAAGTGATTAAGTTTATGAATGTTCCATTCAGAAAAGGATACACCTGAACTACAAATTAGGAAATTATGACCAACTGAGGAATATACTGAGTTCAGTAGAATGGGATCGGTTGCTGGATGGAAAGGATATCGAGCGTGTATGGGAAGCATTGAAACAATACTTAAATGATGTGATATCAGAATGATATCACATCATTTAAGTATTGTTTATATGTTAATATCAGAATATATCGTTTATTGCTCTGTTCTCTATCAATCGGCCGTTAATCTATGGTATGTTTATATCTAAATTTACTTTCACTACACTCAAAGTGCTTCAATTTGTAACGATTTGTGTCAAAAACACGAAAATAACTCGTCTCTGCACTTTGCTAAAAACATTTTTTTCTTATTCTTTTCAAAAAAACCTTGATTTTCGGTCACATTGTGGAAAATCAAGGTTTTCCACATTTTTTCCGGCCATACGGTACTCACTTCGGAAGTGATTAAGTTTATGAATGTTCCATTCAGAAAAGGATACACCTGAACTAGAATGGGATCGGTTGCTGGATGGAAAGGATATCGAGCGTGTATGGGAAGCATTGAAACAATACTTAAATGATGTGATATCAGAATGATATCACATCATTTAAGTATTGTTTATATGTTAATATTTCCCATTGATAAATGAGCTTTATCATGGGAATGTTGACGAGGCGAAAACGATTTCGGGTTTCTGTTCGTCCGATTCGGACCAATCACATCTGTGCAAAGATGTTTACTTTTTTAAGATATCACAGAAGAATAGAAAGTTGTCCAAATGGGTCAGACAGACTGCAAACAAGAGTATACAAAAGAACGTGCAGGTAAATTATTATGTCTGTACACGAATGCTAGGACTATCAGAAACAAAGGGGAAGAGTTCGTTGCCTTAGTCAATATGTTGCGACCTCAGATTGTACGAATTATTGAGACCTGGCTATCAGACCTACTAACTAGTATCGAGTGTAATGGGTAGTATTTTTAGCAAGGATTGAGAGGGTAGAAGAGGAGGGGGGCGTGCTGCTAATGATAGTGGAACAACACAAATTACACAGTTGGGTGTTGTTACAGATCTGGTGGATCGGTTGCTGGTGGTAGGATTTTTATTTTATATTTGGAAGAAGATGGCTAATGATTGGATCTTCAGGGTCTCGTTGGTGGAGGGTAAATTAATCTGAATCTGTGCTATTAATTAATTGACTCTTGCGCTATTAACCTATACGCTGTTACTGGTGATGGAAGAATCACATATTTCTACAAGGAGGAATTATTTGGTCGTTCCTGATGATTGAGAATGAATGTTTTACACATCTAAAAATTCATTTTCAAATCAAATATATTAATAAAGACGTTGAAGCACAGTGTGTTCTGGGGAAACATAGCAAATACTTCATATTGTCTTGAATCAATAAAGAAGCAGTAATTAACTAATGTGGAAGTGCATAAATCTCTTTCTCATTTTCACAAAATCAAAATCACAAAAGTATGTTTAGAAAAGTAATTTGGATATTTGATAGCTTTACGTTTAGTTTTGGTAGTTCTTTGTTTTATTTATTCATTTACAGAGAAATCCTTGATAAAGATCAAAGAGTTTCAAGGAAATCAGAGGAAGATGATAATATGAGTATATCTGCGGCAACTTCTACTTCTCCCTGATAGAGATGAAGGAAGAATAAAGTCTCCGTATAAAGTTGCTATTTAACTTGCGAAAAGTAAACAGCAACATCATAAAATTTCAGAGGTGCTGTCTTCCTACCTGATCGCTGGCGTAAACATGTTAGCAGAAAAGACATAAAAAAGCATTGAGGTCCGATTTTCTTAGAATATATAAGCTTTGATGTAAAGAATCAACATAAAAATATTCGAACATCTTCTTATATTTCAACATTTTAATAACAGTCGATGTTTAATTACCTGACTTTTAGCAGGTTCACAAAGTGGATTAGATTATGTTCGCTCGTTTGGGAAGTATCAAATTAGATTTTATATTAAGTAAATGGTTAAGAAACAGACGTAACTTGGATGAACAGTTTCTCTCATTAAACAATATAACAAAATCTGTAATTATATTTAACACTAAAGATTTGTGATTTAATTTGCATTATTAATTTTGCATATTACCCATATTTAAACATTACACAAAGAGAAGTGTGTGCGATTTATAATATAAACAGAATTATTTCAATCTCATCGATTTCACTGGCAATATTTGGCAAGAAAGATTCTAAATTATAACAAATATACTTTTTAATAATATATAATATAATTAATATAATATAAATATAATTATAACAAATACCTTTGTATAATTTGTTTTAAAGATTTAATTGTTTATCCTCTTTGGAACAACTTTCCTCATACTAATCCTCTCCCTCATGACCACAACCCTCAAATCTTCAAGAAACTCCATAATCAAATTCCTTTTCCTTCTTTTTATACCTGATTATCGCATTATATTTCCAGTGCTGCAATGTTAAATATATGAATCGTCCTTAATCCTCTGAAATGAAAATTACACAAATTTGTAGATATTTGTTTCGCAAGTAAAGAAGTTTCAAGAAAACTAAAACCATTGTTTTGGAAATCTGAAAAAAAAAATGATTAAACCAAAAAATAAATAATGATTTTAGCAATTATTTACCGGAAATGATTCACAGTACTGAAAATGTCTTACTTCAGAACTGAACATATTCTTTGGTAATTGTAGCAAATTTTAAATTCAGCGTATATTTCTGATTATCTGAAAAATGTCCATTGAAATGAACTCTTTCAGAAAAATCACCGATTAATAACATTTTCAATAACGGTTTAGTTCTAAATAGGAAAGAACTTCCTACGATGAGGGAATTTCGGTGCTTCTTCAAGAATCAACATAAGTATGCATATACCATCCTAAATCATCTGTAGGGTCAAATACTATATTAGGAGCAACCTAAGGATATATTAGTTCTTGCTATCCCGTCATTATCACTATTGGGGCAGAAGATTATGAAGAATGACATCCCGTTTTTTTTCCTCAGGGAACAGGCAGGCACGTATAATTCCAATAAGGAGGAAAGTCTTCAGAGAAATCAATCTTGAATTGGTCTTCTGGAAGCATTGAGGTGGAAAGTAATAAATGACGATTTGTTTTCATTTTTGTCTGCAGTGAGGGCCCTCATTTGGTCTCCAATACCCAACAATCGAACACTGCGTGCGATCTTCTCAAATCCTTTACCAAAACTAAAATTAAAATGCGCATTAGCGATTGGTCTCTCTTCATGAAGTTAGTGCAGGTCAGCACAGTTTAGCCTCTTGGGTATTATGTAGTACCACCAGGGTATTTATACACTGGTATATAAGCATCGGTCGAGAGATAGCAGTTACCATTTCTTCCGTTCTGAACATTTCGCTACACAAAGAAAAGTGATCTAGTTTCTCTCTCTCTCTCTCTCTCTCTCTCTCTTTCTCTCTCTCTTTCTTGGAATTTTTTTAAAATTTAAATACAATTTAATTTAAATACAGTTTAAATATAGAGTTAATGATGTTAGTCAAATTTTGTAATAAGAAAACTGTTACCGTGGTCCTTGAATATCTCTAAAATAGTTTTTTAAACATGTGTCCTAAACGTCTGCTTCGTAAGAGGATCTCTTATACGTGTAAAGTATTTTTATTCACTTGTGATAAAGAAATGAATTCATCGGAAGTAATAATGCTAAGCATCATACTTTTTATCTAGAAAGTTATCTATAAATCAATGATAATTATCACCACGAGAGAATTTATAAAATTTAAGATAATTAATAATTCAGTACGAAATGTATATCAAATGTTATAGACTAGAGTCTGGGTATGATGAAGAAAATTACAATACCTTTCTTTTACAGATAAGCCAACACTGTGAATCATTGACCATTTATTCTTTTCAAAGGTAAAAAAAAAAAAAAAAAAAAAAATAAGCTAAGGCCTTTTTATTCCCGTATACGGGAATAGGCGAGGCCATTTAGCCCTATCTAACTTATGGAGACTGAGTGGACAGTTCAATCTTCACTGGTACCCAATAGAGATAGATGGCCCAAGGCTATCACCATTTAAGCGGTACGCAGTAACGAGAAACGGCTCAAATGTGCCGTCATCTCGTGGGCCCTAATCCTAACACAATATATTTAATGTCTGAAATAATGTGGGTTCTACGGTCGATTTCCTTGAGTTTACAGGACGAAAACCCCGAGTTTCCTGGAGGAAAAACCCGCTTGCTCGTGCTGGAGATCGACTAACTCGGGAACCGGTCGAAAAAAGGCTTAGAAAAATTTCCTCTAGTCGACTAGACTCGAAACCAAGTCTTCCTTGGTGCGGCCAAGCGCCGTGGTGTGCCAACGCCACATCCATTGAGCTACACAGGCATCCGTTTTGAAAGATAATATAAAAAAATCGGATTCCTTCATAAAGAATTCTAAGCATTTCACTGAAAAATTAAAAGCATCACTATCTTAAAAACAGACATACTTGCAAGCCTAGACGTGGTTTCGTGATTCACCAATACCTGCGGAAAAAGTTATCAAGATCATAGAAAATCTCTACCCACATGACACCACTCAACTTTTTAGCCATTGCCAAATGAAATTATTTCAAAGTGAATAATACAATTTATGAACAACTTGATGACTTAGCCATGGGCAATCCCTTGTCACCTCTCTGGTCTGATCTATTCATGGAAAAACTAGAAGCTGACATCCTTTCGAAAGTAAATCCAAAGCCGTTGGTTTGGAGAAGATACGTAGATGATGTTTTCATTATTTGGAAAGACACAGAAAATACCGTCTTTGATTTCTTAACAAAAATAAATTCCTTCCACAAAAAAATAAAGTTCACTTTAGAGCTGGAAAAGAATAATCAATTTCCTTTCTAGAAACACTAATAAAGAAACAAGAGAAGGATAAATCCAGCTCATAATCAATCGAAAACCAACAGACACTGGACGTTACCTACACTTCAAATCGTTTAACCCTTTTGCAAAAAAATTCAGCATAATATACATGCTTTAAAATAGAGCAACCGATATTATCTCAGAAGAAAAAGATTTCTTTGATGAATTTACTTTCATATCTCAAATACGAGTAAACAACGGTTACCCAAAAAATATAATCAAAAAATATCACAGAAACCCTCCACAACAACAACCGCTTGTCATGCACCATACATCATCCATCGTCATCCCTTATGCAGGCTAAGTTTCAACAAAAATAATCAAACTTATGAGGTTTCTCAAAGTCAGAGTTCTTCTCAAACCTGTCAAAACTATACCCCACATTTTCAGATCTCCTAAGGACATTAATGCCTTCTTCAAATATGCAGACGTATCCAATATCCCATGTAACTATGGATTAAATTGCATCGGCTGAACATCAAGAAGCCTGGAAATTCGATAAAAAGAACATGTAGGGGACGTGTTATAGAAGAAGATTTTCAATGTAGAAACTTCAAAGAAGCCGCAGTTGTAATCCGTTGGAGAAAATCTAAACAGAAATCAAGGATTGATTCTGAAAGACATCTGGAAAAGCCTAATAAATTCATTTAGCTTATCAGAATTTCATTTCGCTAAAAACTATGCAACGTGCTCAATAAACAATGACTGATAGACCACGCTCAATGCTTATGCTGTTATGCATCAGTTTTCATTTTAATTGATTTGACTGTTACTCCTTTGTTCTTCTTTTTTACTAGTAAACGTTATTGTACCTTCATGCTTGTCCCGAAGAAGCCAGACAGAATAACTAAAGAAACTTGTTCACAATTTGTGTATATCTTTTATTATTATTATTATTATTATTATTATTATTATTATTATTATTATTATTATTATTATTCTTTAATTCATCGTCAAATCCCACCTTTCCTAATTGGGTAGTGTGGGAAGCAGCTGCAAGAGGAACTTCCAGTAGTCATGATCTTCTGCCATTAAACTGAGGTGTTACCAAATTTTTCCACCCGAGGTTTTGGATATAATCTATCCAGCCAGCAGGTCATTGGCCTTCCACGTGGCCTTTCACCCTCTGGCTTGGCAATGAGAGCCTGCTGGGAAGCCTCTCTTGTGACATTCTGACCAGGTGCTCATACCAACGTAAACGTGATCTCCCAACACGGAGAAGAAGCATTGGTTGAGTATTGAGGGTTTCCCGAATTGCAGAGCTTTTGACTCTGTCTAGTCAGTAGTTGTTTTTTTTTTTGGAATTTCCTTTACTGTTCTATGATATTTGACCCTTTTTGGTGCACAATTTATTTATTGTGTCTCTTCCCAAAAATATAAACGAATTTCACATGCATACATAGCTCAGAGGAAATGGCGCTTGCATCCTCTGCGCTTGGTCGCTCGAGGTTTAACTTAAATTCAAGTCTAGTCGCCGACTGGAGAAACTTTTTCTAAGCCTAGCTTCGACCGGTTCCCGAGTTAGTCGATATCTGCCACAGACAAGCGGGTTTTTCCTCCCGGAAGCTCGGGTTTTTATCCTGTAAATTCAAGAAAATCGGCTGTAGTACCCACATTATTACAGACAGTGACATCTTGTTAGGGTTAGTTACCAAGAGATAGCAGCACTTGTTTTGGCTACCAGTGAAGATTTCACTGCCCACTCAGTCTCCAAAAGCTAGATAGGGTATAAAGGCCACGCTTACTCCCTATAAGGGAATAAAAGGGGTTAGCGGATTTGTTTCTCAAAAAATCTTGGTAATATTAAACTAGCAACCTTGTAAGTCATTTTATTTAAATAAATGACTAACTTATATCGATGGATTATAAATAATTATGCAACTTATACGATACTTTATATTTATATTAAATTTTCCAAATAGTTTAAAATCTTTTAATGTAATTCTAAATATATGTATTATTTACACTTTTAAACTTTCCATATAATTGAATCATAATTAATTTAAAGAAATATAAAAAAAATAAGCTAACGCCTTTTCATTCCCGTATATAGAGAGTAGGCGAGGCCGTTTTTTAGCCCTATCTAACTTTTGGAGACTCAGTGGGCAGTTCAATCTCCACTGGTACCCAATCAGAGATAGCTGGCCCAAGGCTACCACTAATTAATTGGCACGCAGTGAAGAGAGACTGCTCAACAGGTGCCACATCTCGTGTTCCCTAACCCTAACACTCGTATTTAATGTCTGAAATAATGTGGGTTCTGCGGTAGATTTTCTTCAGTTTACGGGACGAAAAAACCCGAGTTTCTGGGAGAAAAAACTCATTACCCGTGCCAGAGATCGACTAACTCGGGAACCGGTCGAAAAAAGCCTTAGAAAAATTTCTTCTAGTCGCCGACTAGATTCGAAACCAATAAGTCTTCCTTCGTGCGGTGAAGCACCGTGGTGTACAAACGCCACATACACTGAGCTACACAGAAAGATGTATTTTAAAATTTTCTATGAAAGATTTCAATTGCAGTGTTGATTATTGATTTTGAGAACGTACATTTTGTTTGAAAAGCTTCGTTGATAAGCATCATGGTTGCTACAAAAATTCTGAATACCGAAAAAATATTATATGGTATGGTAATAATTTAGCATAAGGTTAAAAGTTTTTTTTTTTTTTAAAAAAAAAGAATTTAAATGCAATCAAATTAAACTTGCTAATAAAGGTAAAAATTAAAACTTCATGAACTGTAAGGTCTAGATATTCTCACTAAAAATAAAAATTTTCAATTTACGGTAATAAAAATTATAGCAAAAATTATCATATTTATGGAACTACAAGATTTACTATTATTATCATCATCATCATCAAATTCTTGCCATGTACCCTCAAGGGATGTACAGGATATGATAATATTACATGAAAAATTTACATCATTACTAACTTCCTATCTACAATTTTCCTCCAAATCAGTCTGTTACTTGTCAAGACTCCAACATTATCAGATCTTATATGTATATCGTCTAATGCACTTTGTATCATATCAACCCACCAATATCATGGTCTTACTCTGGATCGTTTTGCTGCCAACCTGGCAGAGAACACTTGTTTTGCTAATCTTTCTTCACTCATTCTGTTTAAGTGACCATAACACCAGAGCTGCTAACGCATTCCTGGATGCCGACAATGTCAAGTTCTTTCCTAATATCCTCATTTTTAATATGATTTTGCAATTGATACCATCTGTTCACGCCTTTAATCTTTCTCAGGACTCTCATATCTGCGGTCTCTAGTCTTTGGTCAAGTGTTTTACTTCTGACCCAGCTCTCAGATCCATAAGTTAAAACTGGTTTGAACACTGTCTTGTATACAACTAATTTAGTGTTCCAACTAACTTCTCTCATATTCCATATGAATTTATACCATTGGCTTCCCACCATACCAGCTTTGCAGATTCTGTTTTCTATTTCTATACTGAATTTACCATCTTCACTAAAAATTGTGCCTAAGTAGCTGAAATGTTTTACTTGTTCCACAGGTTCTCCATTCACAAAAGAGTTGATATTTTCAATAATTCTGCCTATTTTCATTGTCTTCGTCTTTTTATTGCTGACCTTCACACCATATCTATTACAACAGTTATTCAATTTAGTCAGAGAATCTTGCAGACTTGTAGCGTATTTATTTAGAAGTATAACATCATCTGCATAAAGAAAAGAGCTGATATTAACATCTCCAATTTTGATATCAGGTTTAACACCACTTGCCTTCATAATGTGATCCATATAGATAATGAATAACAGAGGGGATAATGTACATCCTTGTCTCACACCAGATTTAACATTAAACCATCTTCCTGTACTTCCGTCAATTCTAACTGCTGACTTACAACTCAAATAAAGACCAAATATTGCTTGATATAATGCCCCATTGACACCATACGACTGCAGCGTATTGAATAGCTTCTCTCTTGGCACCATGTCATATGCCTTTTCCAAATCGACAAAACTTAAAAACAGATCTTTGTTATATTCCCATGCTTTCTTGACTATTTGTCGTAAAGCGAAGATTTGATCCTGACAGCCTGTATTTGGCCTGAATCCAGCTTGTTCTTCACCAAGCTTTTCTTCCACAGTTCTTCTCAACCATTTCTCAAGTATACTTTTATAGATCTTGCCAGGAACACTCAGTAGGGAAATACCTCTGTAATTCTCACATGCAGTTTTATTTCCCTTTTTATATATGGATACTATTAGAGCTCTCCTCCAATCATCGGGAATACGTCCCTCTGTCCAGGATTTCTGAACTATGCAGTGCAGCCACTGTAAGACTTTTATACCATCATACTTCAGAATTTCTGGTCGAAAATCATCTACTCCTGCTGCCTTTCCACATTTCAAGCATTTGATGGCTTTTTCTACTTCAAGTATGGATATGTATTCCTGACTGCATGCCTGGTAAGTGTTTATTACCACTGTGCTGTCATCACTGCTTGTTTCATTTAGCAGTTTTTCAAAGTAATTACTCCATACTTCAAGGATATGTTTTTTCTCCCGTTTTCATGTCAACTTTATCATCTCTAACTTCTTTTACATCACTCTTTCTTCCATTCCTAAGCTTCTTCAACAACCTCCAGAATATTTGCCACCTTCTTGATATTTATTTTCTATATTCTTGCCAAAGTCCTCCCATGACTTTTGTTTAGCTAGTTTTACACACTGTTTAGCTTTCTTACATTTGTCTCTGTATTCTGTAAGAGTAAAAGCTGACTTATTTGCCAGGAACTTTTGATATGCTCTTCTTTTCCTTCACTGCCTCTTTAACTTCCTGTGTCCACCAGGGAGTTCTGATTTTTTTTTATCCTTGCACACAACCTCACCACATGCCTCTCTGGCAAAATCAATCAATGCTTTCTTCAGAGTTTGCCACTGAATCTCCAAGGTTTGATTCCTGTTCTCAAACTCTTTCATTTTCTTTTCAATAATATTTCTGTATTTTAGTCTACAGTTCACATCTGAGAGCTGCTCAACTTTTATTTGCTTTAAAACTTTCTTACATGTTATTCTTTTGAATATGAAATTCAATTTTATCCTGCTCAAAACTAAATAGTGATCACTTCGAATTTCAAATCCTCTGTACACTCTAGCGTCCTGCTCCAGGGAGAAAACATCACTATCAACAATAACGTAGTCAATGAGACTTTTCTTATTCTTAGCCTCTTCTCTCCATGTGAATTTGTGCACATTTTTATGTTGGAACATGTTGTTAGTAATAACTAGTCCATGTCCTGAGCAGAAATCCAACAGATATTTGCCATTATTATTAGCTTTGCTCTTTTCTCCAAATTTTCCCAAAATATTTTTGTGTCTCACAATCATTTCCTACTCTGCTATTTAGATCCCAACAAGAACCACCTTTTCCTTTCTCATTGTGTCAGTTGCTTTTTCTAAAGCCTGAAAAAATTCCTCCACGTCTACCTTAGTAGAACCTTCTGTGGGACCATAGGCACAAATAAGTCTCATTGTCCAGTTCCCCATTCTCATATTTGCCCACATTACTCTACTTGAGACTGACTGCCATTCAAGAAGATTAGCCTCGTATTTTGTGTTGAATACTATGGCTAATCCTTCTTTTCCTTGATTGTCATTGCCTGAATATAACATGTTCTATTTATTGCTCAAAAAGATCTCACCAGTTTTGGTCTTTTTTGTTTCATTCACCCCTATTATGTCGATCTGGTACTTATCCAATTCCTCAGCTAGCTCCATTTCTTTGCCATTCAGGTTTCTTACGTTGATAATACCGATCTTTAACTCTGGTGATGTTGAGTTGGCGTTTGTTTTCAGATTTGTTCCAGTAGCTGACTTGTCGCTGTTTGCCCTGGTTCCCTGGTGAAAACAACGGGGTGGGGCCTTGTTTAACCGGGCGACGCCCCAGACAGCATGAAATTTTGTCATGTTGTACCATCATTTTTTATTTTGGTTTAACCAATAAGAATACAATTTGGTCGGCTAAATCCCAAATTGCCAGCCCATCCTCGTTCGTTCAGTATCAAAGTAGATACCCAATAGGGTGCACGATGAGAAGGTGAGGATTGGACATTAGATGAGAAGCCCTGGTCGGTTCTCTGCATTCCTTTAAAGGCTGTGTGGAGGTCTCCTCTCAATTATACAGCTTTGACACTTAAGCACCCCTATTATTATTATTATTATTATTATTTTAACGGTGTCTCCATGGAGTCAAAAGACTCATCGCGGGAGACCCGACATTGACACATTGACAGGTATTATTTACACTATACCTGTCATACCTCTCCTTAAATTCATTCACAGTTGAAGCATTCACAACCACCTCTGGCAAAGCATTCCACCCATTCACAATCCTCCAAGTAAAAAATCTAGTCCTAACACCCTTGTTAACCACACTCTTACACAATCTCCAGGGATGGCCCTCTCGTTCTCTCACATCCTGCACTTGTCTTAAGAATATCATCAGTATCAATCCTGTAAAATCTCTTTAACAATTTAAATACCTGTATCATATCTCCTCTGATACGTCTATCAGCTAGTTTTTGGAGCCCACAGGACATCAATCTATCCTCATAGGGAACATCCCACAGACCTGCAACAATCTTTGTAACCTGCCTCTGAATCCTCTCCAACACTTCCGCATCACCAAGAAATCCTGGCGACCAGATCTGTGCACAATAGTCTAAATGTGGCCTTATTAATGCCTTATAGAGTGGAATAATAACTTCCCTATCCCTGCTTTTTAGTAACAATCATGTAATTTGATGTGATGTTTTGGCAATCTTTGCAATATGCCCTTTAAACTTATTTTCTCTGTCCACAATAACTACCAAGTCTCTAGTCTCATCAACTTCCTGCAATTCAGTTCCGTTAATATAGTAAACAGCATGCGATGTCATCCTCACGAAGTGCATCACCTTACACTTAGCCACATTGAACTGATAGCCATTTACCTCACTCCATAGCGTCAGCCTATTTAAGTCATCCTGTAAAATATCCACATCATTTGAATTGATTATCACTCTTCCCAATTTTCATCATCAGCAAACAAGTGGAAGATTCCATTCAATGTATTTCCAATATCATTGATGTACAAATTAAACAATAGAGGACCAAGAACTGAGCCCTGAGGTACATCACTAGTCACTTGCCTTTTTCTGGACTCATCTCCTCCATAAACGACTTTTTGATATCTGTCCACCAGCCATCCTTTAATCCATATCACCATCTTCGGATCCAAACCCATTTGCTCTAATTTATGTAACAGAGTTCCATGTGGAATCCTGTCAAAAGCCTTTGCAAAGTCAAGCAGTATCACTGAGTAAGGATTTCCTTTATCCAACTCCACTGTTACTTTATTATAGAACGTAAGCAAATTACTTAGGCAAGACCTACTCTTCACAAAACCATGTTGCCCCTTATAAAGTATCATATTGCTGTCCACCCAGTCCTGAATTCTAATTTTAATCAATTTCTCCAAAATCTTAACCACCACTCCAGATATATTGATTGGTCTATAATTTGCAACATCAGTCTTAGAGCCTCCCTTGTGCAATGGAACTATTTTCTCCTCTTTCCACTCTACTGGCATTTTACCAGAACTGAGGCTTAAATTAAATATTCTGGTTAGAGGAGTTGCTAATTCTCTTGCACATTCTCGAAACACATGGGCCGATATGGCATCTAACCCAATGCCAGTGTTAGCATTAAGGTTCTTTAATATCTTTAGCACCTCAATTTCATCTATCTCTATACTCTCACCAGTCAATGGCACATCTGACACTGCACTATCACTACGATATATTCAACTCCATCTTTGATTTTATTAAGTTGCAGTAATAAGCATAATAAATTCCAGCATTAGTTAAAACCTAGAGACAATAAATAGTAATGATAACTTGCTATGCTCGCTAACATCCACTTTTTTACTCGACATTTTACCCTGAAATGGCTAGTATCTTGATGCACAAAAAAAAAACAACTGAAAAATCAATTTAATTTATAAATAATAATAAACTTTAAATTGAAATGCTCTATTTATGTGATATAGAAACTGCTCTTACCCAACTAATTAATATAAATAGCAGCAGCACACAAAAAACCTGTGTTGTCTCTGGAACTGATTAAAAATGATCGCAAAAACTTTTTTAACTCAAAATTTATTTACTCTGTTTACAAATTCCACTTACTAAACTTGTAGTATACTTGCAAAGAGGTTAGCTAACTTTCTATACTTTTACAAACTGTATATCAACTTCAAATATGCCAACAGATTCTCTTAATGACACTTCTTGTTACCGTTAATCTAAATCTTAATTATGCAACTAAAACACATTATAAGAAAAATTGTACAAAGGTAAAGCTCTGTATCGCACATTCAGTCAAAGGTCTTGCACAAAAAGTTCTAAGGCAATTCTCTCATCTCAGGTCTTGAGCTTCCTTCAGGAAATCTGGCTTCAGAAATATCTGATTGGGAAAATTGCGGCCTGTGAACTGCGCCCTGCGGTACTCATATTCAGCTCCGGCAAAAAGTTATTCTTCCACGTCGAAAAGAAAAACTTCCGAGCGAAGGTGCTTCGGATAATTTGTCTCACCTTTTCTCCTCTGCTTGGGCTCGCTAAAAATGTCTGGACAGCTGCCTCCTTTTTCTGCCGGCTCCACTAATTCGAATTGCCGCCAACTGTCAACCAGGATTCCTCTCTGGCCTGGAAGCTTTTCTCCGGCGATTAGAACATCGCCTTTTGGAAACTCGAAGCCTTCTCTTAAGACTGCAACCAGGATGCTCCTCTCTTGCATTGTCTGGAAACGGGAAGCCCTCTCTCTCTCTCTCTAGCGACTTCTGGATTCGGGAAGCCCTATATGCTGGGCTCTGTCCCCTTTTATTAAGCCTTTGCTGAGACCTCGCACGAAGTTTATAACCGCCGAAGAATTCGACATGATTCTTTCATCTTAAGTTTCAAGTTCGGCCTGCTCTTTGTTCTCTTCTGTGCCTTCTTCTGATTGTAAGTTGCCGACCATCGGAAAGTTGTTTGAACCTTTCTGACTGATTTCGGGGGTGTTTGCATGCAGAGCTTGTAAGCTTTTCTCATACACACAAAATTTAATAAACAACCTTTCTAATGCTGGCATGTAGATCTATTACATACAGCTCCGGCGAAAAACATTGCCTTTGTTTTTAACACTCTAACATATTCTTATTAAAGAATTATATACAGTTAATTTCCAAAGAACTATTTGCAAAAATATCTAATACAAAATATTATTATTATTATTATTATTATTATTATTATTATTATTATTATTATTATTTTAACGGTGTCTCCATGGAGTCAAAAGACTCATCGCGGGAGACCCGACATTGACACACTAACCATTATTTACACAATACCTGTCATACCTCTCCTTAAATTCATTCACAGTTGAAGCATTCACAACCAGTTCTGGCAAAGCATTCCACCCATTCACAACCCTCCAAGTAAAAAATATACAGAGACAAACAAGGTTATTTTTTACAACAATCTTATGGGACTTATCTTAAGTAAAAAATCGAAGTAATGTGCTTTGGAATATTTAAGCTACAATCGAGGTTTTACAATATTGATAAGAACAATAGTCTAAAAGTCCAGGTAATCCAGCAAAACCATCTGTGACAAAATGAAACTAGTTTATTTATTTAAAAACACAAAAATAAAAATTTATTAAGTATATCTTTATAGAGTTCATAATTAAAAGGACTCTAATAAAAATAGTAATAATAATAATAGTTTTCTAGAGATGTTTCTCATCTTGTTTTGGTATTATCAAAATTATCAAGTTATTCTGAAGCATTATGAATTTTACTATTTTATTATTATGCCGCTAAAATTTCTTCAAATGTGGCACGTTTTACAACAAAACTGGCTAAGTTATTGTTGATTATATCTGTTCGCAAATATGCTCAAAATCACTTTGACCTAATAAAAAGGCAGAATGCTGATGAAATTTCATCAGCATTCTATCTGTTAAAATGCAATTAGCCCCCCCCCCCCCCCCACACACACACCGTTAACGGATTATTGTAGTTATCAGAGTCGGCGCTAGGGTCTTTGCCGCCAGCATGCAATTTCTATCTAAGCGCCCCTGTAACGATCCGGGCGTGTGTAGTTCTTTTACGATAATAAAAATTTAAATTATTTGGAATTTCTTAAATAAATTTTGACAGAACAGTTGGTTCACTAAATGTAACGAACCGGGGGTGGTGACTAGGCAGGATAATCGTTTAAAAACCCGAATATTCAAAAAATTCTCAAAAGTTAAAGCAAATTTTGATAAACCCACTTCACTTTAATCGCTGAACATAATGATACAGAGATTATAGCCTTCTCACCTACCCGAATCGCTAACAAAATTAAAATGAATTTTAATTAAAGTTAAAATTTATTTCAACTAAAGTTTAAAAAAAGTCTTGCATTTTACAAGTTATTAAGAATTTAGTAACTTCTAAAATTTTTTTAATAATTTTTATAAGTGGAACTATCTTTTAGGAAAATAAAAAAACTCAAGATAGATGAGAAAATAAGAAAAATAATTCAGAAATAATTAGAACATTTAATATAAGTTTAAATTTAAATTTAATATGTACATCCCCTTTACCCATCTACAAGGGTAAAGAGGATGCACAAGACTGTAAAAATTACAGAGGAATAAAGTTGATGTCCCACACAATGAAAATTCTAGAAAGGTTCTTGATGGAAGATTGAGGAAGCAGGTGGAGATTGCAAAAGACAATTTGGCTTCATGCCTGGTAGATCAACAACATATGCTATTTTTGGGTTACAGCAGAATGATGGAAAAGTTTCGAGAGAAACAACGGGAGCTACATTTGGCATTTATTGATCTGGAGAAAACACACGATAGATTGCCAAGGCAAGAAGTCTGGAGGTATCTGAGGGAGAAGAAGGTTCCGGAGAATATGTCAGGTTGGTGCGGGAATGTACAGAAATGTGAAGATAAGTGTTCGGACCTATCTGGGACAGACAGAAAGTTTTCAAGTAACAGTTGGCTTGCATCAAGGGTCAGCATTAAGTCCATTTCTGTTTAACATTGTGATGGAGGAGGTGAGAGAAGGTGCGGCTTGGACAATGTTGTATGCAGATGACATCTTGCTATGTGCAGATTCAAGAGAAGATGCGGGAACTAAAGTGGAAAGATAGAGAAAAGTACTGGAAGAGAGAGGTATGAGACTGAGCAGAAATAAGACAGAGTATATGTGTTGCAGAGTGGGCAGCGGCCAGGAGAGAGAGAGATCTAGAGCTTGAATGAAATGTCATCAGGAGGGTGAGGGAGTTAGATATTTAGGTTCAACAGTGGAAGAAGATGGAGGAGCTGAGAAGGAAGTGGTATGCAGGATACAAGAGGGTTGGAGAAACTGGAGGAAGATGGCTGGAGTGTTATGCGATAAGAGTGTGCCGATCAATCTGAAAGGCAAAATCTATAGGACAGTAGTGAGGCTAGCTATGACGTATACTATAGAAACTGTGGCCCCGAGGAAAAATAACATCAGCAGGATGGAAGTAGCAGAGAGGAGAATATTTAGGTGGATGTATGGTCGGACCAGAAACGATCGTCTGAGAAATGACTATGTGAGGGGAACAGTGAAAGTTACGAACTTAGAAGCGAAGATACAGGAGGCAAGGTTGAGATGGTTTGGTCATGTGATGAGGAGGGAGGACGAATATGTAGGAAGAACGGTCATGTACATGAATTTGCAAGGAAGGAGGAAACGTGGGCGGCCAAAGATGTGATGGAGGGAGCTGGTAGAAGAGGACTTGAAGATGAAGAACTTGGATGTGGTGACAGTCCAAGACAGGAGGATGTAGAGGAGACTCATCATCAACAGTGACCCCACTTAAGTGGGAGAACCTGCAGAAGAAGAAGAAGAATATATATATTAAAAAAAACATCTTTAGAAAATAACAGAAAATAAATTAAATTACATAAATATACTTGCATTTCTTTAAATTAAAATTTTACGGTTTTTGATTTCATATTCACAAAATTAGAAATATGGTCTTAACGTCTAATTCCGCACAGACATAATTTTCAATAGCTATTAAAGCTAAACTAACAAGCCTTTTTTGTGACATACTTATTCTTAAGTAGGTTTGAATCAATTTCAACTTGGAAAAGGAACGTTGACTGCTCCCTACACTAACAGGTACGGTTAATAGTTTTCTAAAAGCAATTGAAAAGTTAGTGAAAGATAAATTATTGGACACAATAAAATTACTAATATCGGAAGGGTTTTGAATATTTAAATTATCCTTCCGAAAAATATCTCGGAAAGCACATAAACTCGTCATATATAATAGTTGTATTGTATTTAGGTCTTTATTGTCGCCGTCCTTCAAGATAATCTCTAAATTGTCACAATTTTTTTGTAAATCTTTATTATTAATAAAGATTATAAACACTTTATTAATTTGTAGTAATTTATACAAGAAATTGAAATTATCCTAATATGTTTTTAGTTATTCAAAACGTTCTATTAACAACTCCGTCTCCATCATTCAATCACCAACTACACCAACGCCATCTACCGCTGACCACCACTGGTATATCCACAGATGATCACAAATATTCATGCCCACGGCAGGATTCGAAACTGCAGCTTTTGACTGGAGACCAGATATGCTATCCACTCGACCAACCAGACCAGCAAATAGACGTCGACAAAGATGGGATAATTGGTCTTGCTAGATGGAAAAGGTGGTTTAATGGCCAAGATGGATGATATTGAAGAGCTGTATAATGATTAATTTATTAGTGTTTCATTCTGAGGATGTGAATCTTATTCCAAAGAGGATGGAGAGGGTTGACAGATTAGAAGTGTTTGAAGTGGATGTATTTACAATAACAAGTACTCTGAACCCTGTGGGACAGGATGAATATTCGCCACGAGTCTTAAAGGTGTGTACTAATGAACTAACCCTTGACTTGGCTATTTAATGAAAACCTTGCAAATAGTAAAGTCGCTAGCGACTGGAAAGAGGGTAATATAGTACCACTGCATAAGTGGGAGAATCCTTTCCTTTAGTCTTATCTTTTTGGAGACTGAGCGGACATTTCAATCTCTGCAGGTAGCCAATGAGAAGTAGCTGGCCCAAAGCCATCACTAAATAATCAGTGCACACTGAAGAAGGGGGCTAGCAAGTGCCCCCATCTCATGGTCCATAACCCTAACACAATATATATATATATATATATATATATATATATATATATATATATATAATGTCTGAATATAGTGTGGGTTCGACGGCCGATTTTTGAGTTTACAGGACGGAGAACCCGCTTACCCGTGCCTGAAAAGGAAATATATACAAATAATTAGATAAGTCTTACCCATTTAGCCAATTACATTATAGTTCATGTGGTGAATAAGGCCTTCATGGCTACTCTGAAACTTACAGCTGTTCTATAAAGTTCATGTTAGCTTTTTGGTCCCATGTTAAACAGCAATCTTAATCCATTTAAAATTGCACTTTAGCATGGGACCAAAACGCTAACATGAACTTTATAGAACAGCTGTAAGTTTCAGAGTAGCCATGAAGGCCTTATTCACCACATGAATAAGGCTTTCATGTATTAAATAAATGAATTAAAATCATATGAATTTAATATGAATTGAAACCATCAAATATTTCAATATAATATCAATGGTATTAAAATTTTAATATGCGTCTTGGCTGGTAGCATGGTTACAAGGCTAGCATATTAAAATAAACAATATTAAAAAGAATCAACTGGCTTCCCCTCCTAAATTTCTTAGCCATGCCCTTTGAATGGTTCATTATCTTCTATTTCAAGAAAGTTAACACATACAGAAAGATTCAATTGCCAAGCCTAGCAATAGGATATCGTTAAAACATTAAAATACAAGCTCTACTAATTCCTTCAGTGACACAGTTCTGTGTTTTAGCCAAGAGCTATAACCCTTATAAAAGAATATAAAATGTTTGAGGATTTCCAAATGTATTTTATTAGCTTCAGGTGGTTGAGAGAAATCTTAAACGTCTATCAATATAGTATAAAGATCTGTGTAGCTAAGTGGAAGTGGCACTTGTGTCCTGTGCTTCACTGCTCGAAATTAGACTTAGGTTCAAATCTAGTCGCCGACTAGATGAACTTTTTCTAAGCCTATCTACAACCGGTTCCTGAGTTAGTCGATCTCTGGCACAAGCGAGTTTTTCCTCCCTGAAACTTAGGTTTTTCGTCCTGTAACCTCAAGAAAATCGACTGTAGCACCCATATTACTTCAGACAATAACATATCCGGTTAGGGTTAGGAACCAAGAGATGACAGCACTTGTTTCATGGTCTCTTCATCAGCAGCTGCCTATAATTAGTGATATACATGGGCCAGACTATCTCTGATTGGTAACCGGTGGAGACTGAACTCCTTTAATTATTCATAGCCAAAAATTGCCACATACCTCCTAACGACCTTTCGCATACCCCAGGGTACGGTACACATACCACATTTTGAGAAACACTGCCCTAGGATACGTAGTTGTGATCCAAATTCGCTGACAGAGCTGTTCAAATTTTAACTGCCTGTTCTCCGAGGGCTGTGAGCAGCTCAATAGGTATTCCATCTCCTCTTGGTGCTTTCTTACTGGATAGCTGTTGCAGTGCCCACCCCACTTCACTCCTGTGTATAATCCTGTTCTTCAAATTTCAGTAATTTTGGAGTCCTTCCTGTAAAGGGCTTCTGTTTACTCTTTCCATCTTTCTTTGATGTCTGCAGCTTCTGTAAGATATCCTTTGTGTTTAATTATCAATACCGTCACCTTGGCACTAAACTTCCCTGTTAGTTCTCTATTCTTTTTGAAAAGATCTTTTGTTTTGGTCTTCTATTTGTTGGCATTCCTGTTTAAAGTATTTTTCCTTGTGTCTTCTGGCTTGTCATTGAAACTCTGAATTCAAATGGCACACTTCCTGCAAATTTCCTGTGGCCTTCATTTTCCTCCTTTCCTGAGCAGGTTTGATGGCACCTTCGGACAGCCATTTAAACTTTTTCTTCTTATAAACTGTTGGAATACTCTTCTTTGCTTGTTTTAATTATATTTTTAATCTCTTCCCACAGTTCATCTGGTTCTCTTTCACACAAATTGAGTATGTTGAATCTGTTTTGTATACTAATATTGTAATCAGCTGGTGTTTCCAAGATCATATCTGATTGACATTTGTGTTGTTTTCAGTTTCCGTAATTTCACACGTATCATAGCCACTAATAACTCATGGTCTCTTCCAGTCTACACCTTGAAGTCTTGAAGACTGAATTACACTTCTCCATCTTCTTTGTCCAAATATATAGTCAATTTAATTTCTGTATTGTCCATCAGGTGATATCCATGTGTACAATCTTTTCTGCTGTTTAAAGCAGGTATTAGCAACAAACAAAGAATTCTCTGCATAAACATCAACTAGTCTCTTCCCTGCAGTGTTATGAATACCTAAACCAAAACGACCTGTTATTCCTTGTTCCTTAGTCTCTCCCACTTTTGCATTCCAATCTCTGATAAGTAGTCATAAATCGTGCTTTGGTTCTGCACCTATTACTTCTTGTAACTTGCCATAATATTCTCCATCTTCTTCTGGTGCCTCTGTAGTGGATGCATAAATCTGAATGATGGTCATATTAATTGGATGTCCACTCACTCTGAGAGAAATGATTCTGTCACCCACTGGATTATAACCTAATACATACCTAGCCATCTTTTTCCTGAGTAAGAAAGATACTCCATTTTTACAACTTGTCTCATGTCCTGAGTAATACACCATATAGTTCACTGACTGAAAATGGCCCATTCCTGTACATCTAAGTTAACTTATTCCTAATATATCCAGCTTCTTGCACTCCATTTCCATCTTACCTTGGTTCATACTTCTAACATTCCAAGTTCGAATCCTGTGGTTTCTTGTGAAACAGGGAGCCTCCCTTTTCCAACCAGCAACGTCCGTGACCAAGCTTCCTTCCGGGTTTGACCTGGACACATCATAAAAACTAGTTCTACTTGTGGAAGCCATCTGTTCTTCTCCTGTTGCATGCCTTCATGCCTTAGGGTCTCACCATCCAGCACCATATTGTACTTTCTCATTTTTGGCATATTCATAGATGTTCTTGGCAAGGTACAGTTGGTTTGCCATTGCCTTCTTCTGGAATATTTTTTGACTTTCCAGTCCAGATCCGCACTGTTCTGTGAAAATGGGGGCACCTCTGGAAGGATGCGACTCTTCGCCACGCAGTACGGTCTTGGTAAAGAAGAGGCTAAGTTTCTGTATTAGAGATATATTGCACATATCTTTACCCTGGAATAATTCTCAGTAAACAAATTATCCCTTACCCCCACATATGTACTACATTATGGCTATTTTGTGTGGCAAAACACTTTCTACCTAGAAAAAGAAGATGCAGGCATGGGCTTCCAGTTATCCTCCCTCCAACTGCCAATATGGAAGCTTCCATATTTGGAAGCTTTTGAGCAACGGGCTGTAGATTCCTCTACTTTAAACCCAACATCAGTTTAGATGCATTTTGCTATCTGGTCCCATGGCCGCTACAGATTAGCCATATTCCTCAGCCACCTAAACAAACAGCACAAACGTGCACAATTCACAATCGAGACTGAAACTCGGAACACACTTCCTTTTCTAAATACACTTGTCACACATCTTCCTTCTGGGAGTCTATCCTTCACTGTTTACTGGAAGCTTACACATACTGGTCAATATATACACACAAACTCTGTATCATTAACACACTAAAAAACAGGGCTTTGAAGATTTGCTCCAATAAATAAGCACTTAAAACTGAATTAAAACTTATCAGAAATACTTTCCAAAAAATGGTTACAGCTAAAATACTATCAACAAATTCTGTACAAGACCTCACTTAAAAACAAAAATAAATTCGATTACAATAAAACTGTAACCATTTCATACATTAAAGGAGTATCAGATAAAATAAATAGAATACTACAGAAATATGACCTTAAAGCCACCTTTAAACCTGCAAAATTAAAGAATTTACTCAACTCATTCAAGGATCCACTTCCTCTGCTGGCCCACCCTGGGGTATACCATATTCATTGCAAATGTAATTTGCCCTATATACAATAAGTGAAACTGGAAGCACAATTCCTATCCAAAAAGAGGTATAAATGGCATATTAAATTTAATAACTATGGTAAATCAAGCCTTTCTGATTATGCCTTGAATACTCCACATAGAATTGACTGGAAAGGCACTTGTTTACTTCACACCAAAACGTGGTATGAACGTAAATGAAGGAGGCCTGTGAAATTCTTATCAACCACTCTAATTGTAACAATAATGATGGTGTAAAAACCCCAAGAATATGGAAGGCACATGTTCTACTCACATAACCTTTCTGCCTAAGAGTTAATTATAAATTGGAATGTAGGTAATCCAGGATCTTAACTCTAATATAACAACTCTCATGTTAAATTAGGACACCACTTTTGCTGTAATAAAACTATCTATATGGAATTGTTCTCTTATGATGCTATAAATAGAATACAGCTTTGATACATTTATTTTATTTTTTTTTCACTAGAGGTCAGGCTAGTAGAATAACTGTTGATCAAATCATTCTCTCTTTGGCATAGTGTGCAAACTGTAATATACCTTGCCTCCATACATACTTTTATATATATGTATATAAAGGATACCAAGTAATTTTATAAACTTGGTTTTTTTTACTCCTTCTCCCAAGTAAGAGAAACAGTTAAGTTTGCACCTGAAACGTAGTTCAAGTCTAAAGGTAGTGCAACACCAGGGCAACTCGCTGTAAAGGTGGATAAAGCTCTGATCACTATTCTTAGTATTTCCCATAATGTAAAACATTATGGATGGGGGTCACTACCCAGACTGGTTTCAATCTCTTTTTTGAGGTCTCCTCCACAAACTTAACTGTTTTGCTTACTTGGAAGGAGGAGGAAAAAAAAAACCAAGGTTAATAAAATTACTTGGCATCCTTAATATATATTATCCCCAAGGTAAAAAACTTTTGACATCTTTATCTCATCCAGAGTTTCTTATTCAAAGTAAAAGCACCTTGTATAGGTAAGGTTGATAAGGCTCTGTATTACTAAAACCTTGGTATTTCAGGATCTAGCTACTCACTGAGGAGACCTCAAAAAAGGCTGAAACCAGTCTGGGTAGTGACCCCCACCCATAATGTATAACAGTATACATCTCTTAGTGAGATGTGTTTTACATTATGGGAAATACTAAGAATAGTGATCAGAGCTTTATTCACCTATACAATGAGTTGCCCTGATGTTGCACTACCTTTAGACTTGAACTACGTTCAGGTGCAAACTTAACTGTTTTGCTTACTTGGGAGAAAGAGTAAAAAAACACCAAGTTTATAAAATTACTTGGTATCCTTAATATATATTATCCCCAAGGTAAAAAACTTTTGACACATATATATATATGACTACTACTATATATATATATATATATATATATATATGAGTGTGTGTATACTCTAGATGATATTGTTAATATGAAAGTTGAAACTTCGGGAAATTAAAGTAATTCTTTCTACCACAGTTGTAGTCTTCATAATTTGTCTGAAATGAATGCTGATCACCGTGTAACACTAAAGGAAAGTATTATTATTATGTGACAACTCCAAGGACTCATCACAGGAGGGCACTCTACTCTACTCCACTACACACATTTTATCATCTTCCCAACTACTTAACACCGCAGAGGTTGCTGTATCTGAGAGATACATTCATTACCAGTATGTGCTAAAATGCGATAAAACTTAAAAAAAAAAAAAAAAAAACACTGCAAATATAATACATGATGGTTTATTTATTTTCAGTTACAATCTAGAGATTATTGAGGCAAAGAAAACAACAACTAAACCAATACTATACTGAAATCGGAGTTCGCGGTATCTCTCAGATACAATTTACTATTAAATATCACTTTCGCATTCGACTCTATCATTCTCATCATCAGACTCGAGTAACAAAATTGCTGAATCTCTTCAACATCTGATGGATTATTCAATCGATATATTTTTTCAGCCATTTTCAATGGTAAATAAAAAAACAACCAAACCAATGCTATACTGACATCGGAGGTCGTGGTATCTCTCAGATACAATTTACTATGAAATATCACACACCTTTACATAACATGTGTTAAACCAAAACTGACCGCATAAACAGTGTGAAATATCACTCACAATATGCACAGCTACTCATGACCTCCAAGCTATACAGTGGATATATGTAAAAATATTTATATTAAACAATTTGTTTGTATATGTCAGGGTTAATTCTCCAACTACACACGACACCACTACTACCATCAATACCATCTACTGCCCATCACCAACAACAGTACTTTTTGTCTGTGAATTATGTGTATTCTCATGTCCAATTTGCTTTTCGAGCAATTGTTTAAAGTGAGTGCTGAAGCCCAAACGTTGGGAGAGTCTCATCCTCAAATGACAAACAATAGTGTGCCTCCCCTTCTTTTTTATAAATTATACATTTAGTTTAATCCTTTATCCAAGTGTAAGCAAACAAAGTTTGCACCTGAAATATCTTCAGGACTGAGGCAACTTGGCAAAGATGGACTGTAAAATATGTATGTAGATCTTTTATCTTTATGCTTTAATTTACTTATAGTTTCTCAATATGATGTTTCTTAACTATTATTTAATTTATTCTCAGTCGCACAATCAACTCTTGGCCGCCACTTAATTTACTGACAGAGTGTGGAAACTTAGCTGATAAAGGGATTGCCTCTGGCAAGAGCCAATTCCTTTGTTTCAATTCTGGTGCTATCCTCTTTAAATTTAGGAAAAATTTATTTCATTATGCTGCGCCATCCAAAATTCTAGACAAGAGGAAATTTCATTGTCAAGGATCTAGCAATCAGAAATGCACATCAGCAGGCTAACATTAGTTAACAAAACATCTCCAGGTCATTCTTTACATCTCATTACACAATTCTATATCTCTTATAAAGTTAAGTTTAAACTCCTTCTAATTGCTTAACATTTCCAGCTAATCATTCAACAATTCTCAAACTAGGAACTAACAAACTAAACATGCTATAATTCATTTAACACAATTTCTTACAATTCTCAATCCTATGACTTTATGGTTCCCTGTTAAGATTCTGGTTTTCTAGGGTCCTATCACGCACTGTAAATCTAGTAACTAATCAGTTCTTCTCTCAGATACCTATTACTCCTCTCAGTACACAAGTAAATTGAATAAGATATTACTTTACTGGGGATTCTGGAATTCCTTGGCTTTCTCCTAGATCGTCTGTAGGATGTCGGGATCTCGTTGATCCTGCATCTGCATAACTCTTCCTAATAAATCGGACTTGCGGGTTCTGTCATGACTCAGTTCCTTCGGTGTAGGCAAATATGGTCTGCTGCGATTGGATCAAGTGGTCCCGCATAACTTCTTGGTCTACGCTGTATTTTCCGCACAGTTGAGCTCTGTACTCTAACTGGATTTCTGCTTGACCGCCGGGCTGCCTACCGACATCGTCCACTTTGATCGTACTCCTACCAGCGTCCACGGGTACTCTGGAACTAGATGACCAGCACAACGGGAAAAAAAGCCTCGAGTTCGCGTCGCCCAGATCAATATATCTTTGTGGTGATGTTCTCTCTCTCTCTTACGTGATGTTCTTTCGCTCAGCACCTAAATTTTCTTGCACCCAGTGCCGTCATTCCTCCTAGAGTGTTTACCAGTAACTTCCATGCACAATTCAGTCCTTGTGTACATGACTGTCTCAGGCCTTCATTCCTAATCTTCCATGCACAATTCAGTCCTTGTGTACATGACTGTCTCAGGCCTTCATTCCTAATTTGCTTAGCTTGCTAGCAGTATGACTCAGATATTTGCACACTAATATAATCCTTAGATATTTTCAAGTTCTGATAACTTTACAAGAACTAATAACAGTACAAAGCATAAGGAAAATATTTAAGTTATGAACCTTATCGATAATTCACAATCAACTTTAATTTTACTAATGTACAAATATTGCTCCTGGAATTTTGTTACTTGTTAGATCTGAATGAAATAATTTAGAATAAATTCTCTTTCATTCAGGATTTAACAGGACCAAGTTCTCATCATTTCCCTTTTTTTCATGTTATTTAAACATAATTATTTTATTTATCTAATTCTATTATTTTATTGTATTTCAAAATTAATTCATTTTCATTTCAGTTTTATTTGTAATATCATTTTATTTTGTAATCACTCATATGGTGGCATTCCAGCACATGGCTCAGATCTGTAAAAGGAATAACAATACTTTGTTCAAATTTCACCTTGTGATTGTGCATTGATAATGGCCTGTTAGTTTCAGGCTGAAATATTTGCAATACTAAAATTATTATTTATTCTTGTGAATATGTGTTTCTAATAATCATAAAATACTACATTGACACATATCCTCCTTTTGCTTGATCACAACAAAACCATTAAGTCCTCTATATCCAAGAAACTTCTAAAAAAGGTAGTCAAAGTACTTAATAATATTTACACCACTTTTATGCCACACATTCCACTAGTAACCCTTATTTGTCTTCTAAGAACCCCCATCCATTAGTATAAAAATTGCCTTCTGCCCACATCTTAGCTGCTATGCACAGACAAGGTATATTAACAATTACTTTGAAGAACATAAGAAATATATTATCATCACACATACCATGCAAGTTTTACTAAGAATGTAACAGATTCTACTTTTGATATTCTTTGTAAAAATACTTTGAAAGATGGCAATAAGCCATCTTTAAAAATGTGTACAAAACCAGACAAAAATGTATGAGTCTCCCTCCTACTTAAACTAGTGTTGAGAAAAAACAATCTGAAAAACAAAATTAAAAAATTATCTTTGGAAACTAGTTTTACTTGACTGAGTGGATATCACACTGACTATAACAATACCTGGTCACGATCATGAGAGCAATGTTCTTAGTCTTGTATCCTGGTAGGATCATCCTAGATGGCAAGGTCAAGGAAAGGGTCCAACTGCTGACTATGCCAAAGAAAATATTCTATTTCAATAGTGGAATCAAAGAAGAAGGTTGTAGCAGTACATAAATATGGAGTTTTCTTGATCACCAAGTATTTTTTAATTTTTTTGCTTATGTGTGTAACTGCTGGCATTTGAAATGAAATGCTTAAGAAAAATAAATAGAACAAGGTTGGATAAAAAAGAAAACAAACATTACAGTCAGACAAGAATTATTGTACAAAAAGACAATAACAGAAAAAATTAGAAAACAACAACTGAGATGGTTTGGCCACACTGTACACAGACAGACTTCTTCAAGTACTAATCAATACTTTTCCAACTGAAAAAAGAAGACCCGGAAGACCAAGAATTACCTGGCTGAAATTAATAAAGAACATCTCAGGATGCAGAACATATAAAGAACTTTTTCAAGCAGCATGGAATAGAGAAGACTCAACCCATCTTAGACGGAAGAGAAGAACTGTGTATCTGAGAGAGAGAGAATCTAACCCATGAAACCGAGGATTAGATAATCGAGAAACCACACATGGTACTTTTTTTTAAACTGCTTCAGGCCTCCAAAAAAAGCAATGTGGTGAATTCACACCACACAACAAAATTCACCTACACCTAGAGACATTCTGGTTAGAGATCAAATACTCTAACCACTTAAGCAACCAAGCTAACAAATTCCATCCATTGAATTACCGTATTTGCTGGCCTTTTTTGTACACATTTTTTAGGAAAAAAAGATTTTTTAGATCCTCTTCCTGATTCCGCCAAGTTCTTATAATTTTCTCAGTTGGGGTGGCCCGAAATGCCTCTCAGCAGCCCTGTTTCCATGTTCTTTAGCATATGCAATCACACGTGGCTTGTATGCAATATTGTAGCAATGACGACATTTTTCAGCCATAATTTGCCAAGAAATTTAGAGAAAATTTAACGGCAGAAATTTATCACCGTTCACAACAACCGCGACAATTGGAAAGTTTAAACGAACAGGAACACAGCTGTGATTGTCGATGACAGCGCATGCACATCTACTGAACGCTACATAACTGGAATGCTCTCACACACTGCAAGGAAGCAAGAAAGAAATTGCGTAACTCAGAACAGAGAAAATTTCCAGAAATGAAAGTAATAAACTGAGTATCGGTGTATAAGATACACCCTATTTATCAGACCTATTTTCAAAGGAAAAAAGTGTGTCTTATATGCCGGCAAATACAGTATATCTTCAAGTTTCCAAGTAATTCTGTGTCTGTTGTAGTACACCAACATTAAAAAAAGCTACACATATGTACCTTCAGACTAATTCTCAAACATTTCAAGTCACACATACTTGTGAATGTCTGCCAATAAATGAATGAATGGAATAGGAAATCAGCTCTCCAATAGATTGAGTTTGAATCCCAATATGGTATGGAGGTAGTAGATGATTTCCACTTCAAAGTAGCTGCTAAATGGAGGCCTGAAGTGGATCCTATCTAGTCTTCAGAGGTTAAGTTCTCAGATTATATAACTCTTGATCTGTCAGTACTAACGGTGCTATTTCTAATGTTTCACAGGAGAGACTGACACAAAAGCACCCAGTATGGAGAAGCTTAACACTTGCAGGAAGTGGATTTGGAGAAAGCATGGGAAGAGAAATTCACAAATTCTACAAAAAATAAAAATAAATGCATCACTGAAAAAATGCACTGAAAAATTTTGAAAGAGTTTCAACCAAATGAAAAACCACTACTTGTGTCAGCATAAAAAACCCAAACTAATTTTTTTAGTTTGGATTCATTAGTTTAGTTTGCCGGCCTGTTTGGCCAAGTGGTTAGCGTATTCACTCTCCAGCCAAAAGACTGCGGGTTCAAATCCACCGTGGGCATGGATGTTTGTAATTGTCTGTGAAAATATTAGAGGTAGTGGTGGGAAGTAGATGGGATTGGTGTAGATGATCCAGTTTACTGTAGTTGGCAAATTGAGTGGTAGAGATGGAGAGAGCTGTAGAGTAGGTGCCCTCCCTCAATGAGTCTTTGGACTCCTTGGAGGTGTCATGTAATAATAATAATAATTTCAGAAACACTAAGTGTTTAAATAATTAGCTTGTGAATGTATGGGATGAATATGAGGGATGGATGATGAAGCTGCACAAAAGAGATGGGCTACATTTAAATAGATTGCAAGTAAGCTTAAGAAACCATTGCTGCAAGAGAGCAACAGTTTTGTGCATCCTCATGAAAGTAACATCATACAGAAATTGAGAGCAGGAGGTATCTGAGGAATTTAATAAATTTGACAGCAACAAGATAGCAGGACTTGATGGTATATAACCACATGTATTGTTCCAGAGAGTTAACAACAGCACTAACATACCTTTTTAACATGACTTAGATTGGCCAAGTTCAAGGGGAGCGATAAGACTAATGCTTTAAATTACAGGTCACTCTGTTTGTCTGGAGACTGTGGTGAAGGCTTGTGAGAACTAGGATTCAGAATTTAAGTTAACAACAGTAACATCCTCTTTGATGGACAGCATGGGTTTACTAAAAGAACACTGTGTTTTAAAAATACTTATCATAACAAAGTCACATGCATTGAACAAAGGGGATGCATACACATTGTTATATTTAGGTTTTGCTAAAACCTCTGACAGATTGCCATATGACAAGCTGGGTAAGAAAACTGGAACAGATGAGGTTGGATAGTAAATTAGCACACTGGTTTGAAGATTGGTTGCTTGATAGGTATCAGTAGGTTGTATATGGAAAAGCAACATCCCAGAGGAGGAAAGTCACTAGCAGTGTGAGGATCTGTTTTGGGGTCAATGCTGTTTAATTTGTGTGTAAATGATACTGGGAAGGGCCCGAATGGTGAGATAAAGTTGTTTGAAGATGATGCAAAGTCGGGAAGAATGATGAGTAGAATGGATATTGTAGCTTTGTAAGTGGACTGAAATATATGGATGAATGGGAGAATAAGTGGGCTACCAGTTCAACATAGCAAAGTGTAAGGTTTAAAAATTCAGGAAGCACAGATAGGATGCAGAGTATAAGATTGGTGGGGATATCTTAGAGAAGTTAGAGACAATGAGGAATCTGGGGGTGTTGGTAGATAGGGACCTGAAATTTCAAGGAGATTTTGCTAAACGTTTGAGCACAGCACAACATATTATGGTAATGATGCAGAGAACGCTGATATTTAGAAGTAAGGATGTTATTATTCCATTGTATAAGTCTGATCAGACAACATATATGGATTACTGAACACAAATTTGTGTTCAGTAAAGGATGAAGAGATACTGGAGAGTATTCTAAAACTATTGACTAAAGTGGTTTTTGGTCTCTGGAATGTTGAGTATGAAGACAGATTGAGGGAATACAACTTGCAGAGTTTCATGGATAGAAGAAAGGGGGGAGGGTACAACTGAGCCATATAAGTTAGCGAGTGATTATTACAGTATTAATGCAGATTAAATTTTTCATAGAATGGGTGAAGGAGGAGAGAGGAAACAAGAGGCTATCCCTGGAAGCTGTAAAAGAATGGTGTGAGCAAAGGGATGAGCAGGTTTTTTTTCCCTCTTTTTTTTGAGTAGAGGGTGATAGAAATGCACTGTCTAAAAAGTAAGTGTGTATTGTTTGTACATTCAAATCACTATATGATGAGTTGTGGACCTTCTATACTTAATAATACTACAAATTTTGTTACATAAAGAAAATAATGTATATTTAAATTTCATAAATTTGTTTCCTCTCTTACTGGGTTAGGATAATTTATGTTACTCCTTTTTGTACTTTCAGTAAATATTGATAAGAACTATTTGCAAGGTCAATAAAATATACCTTGCATTAAACTTTAAAACCGTTTAAAGTGTGATTAGAATTATATGTCAAAATGTTTCCAAAATTAGCATATCATCTATTTTTTAACATTACCAAAAATAATGGATAAATTAAATTTTAAATAATGGCAAATTAAATTTTTAAAAGTTTTCAAGCAATTTTGTTATGGAGAGAAAGGAAACTCACAACATAATTCCAATAATGAATAATGCAAGCATAAATATTTATATTTATATAAAAATTAATGAGATATATAATGATTACAAGTAGACAAAGAAGATGAAATTTCACTAATGTAAAAATCTGTTTGACAGTCTGTGTATAAATATTTTAGTTTAGAAATACCATCTTCTGTAATTTTGCTATTTTTTACCAAGAAACATCTCAGACTAGGTGTCTTTGCTGCTAATGCAGTAATACCATCATCAGATACTGATGTATTTCTCACACAGAGTATTTTTAGAGATGGAAGACTTCCTGGCATTACCTCTTTCAGAGGTAGATTAGTAATTCCAGTATTTCCCAAAAATAATTCCTTTAAATTTAGACATTTATTAAAAATTAGTGTCAAACCATCATCAGAAATATCTGTACCTTCAATATCAAGAACCTGTATATATTTTAAAATATCAATAACATGATCTATTCCACCACTATTCACACGAAAACAACCCTCGAGATAGAGAGACTTTAAAGTGTTAAATGTATTCACTGCATGTAAATCATAACTTGAAAATAAAGTAACTTTTCCCAAATCTAGACACTGAAGGCGAGGAAGTGAAGCACTAGGATTTGCACCAAAAAATCTATCTGGATGAAGAAAGGATTCCCTCAAACTTAAATGTATCAGTGTTCCAGGCAAATCTTCCACACTAATTCCTGCATTATTAGTATCTTTTGCTAAAAACATTTCCTGTAATGTTAGAGAGGACAACAATGAACAACGGTTTTGCAGTTCTGTTAATAATGGTTGTGATAATGTTGCATTTTTCCACTTGGGTTTTCCAGCTTTAAGAAGTTGCACATAACCACGCAAACGAAGATTTTCTAGACTGTCAGTGCAATGATGCCGAAGTAGTTTCCATACTTGTTTCACTGACAGCCTTCTATCAGTAGTATCAATCACCTTCCTAAGGCTATCATCTCGTGCCACTCGATAAAATATTTTGCATACCCTGAAAAATAATAAAGTATTAAATGTGGACATCACACTTATATAACTGATAATTAAACATCTCAGGAATCTATATGGGATATTGATTATATTATGAGATATTACACTTCTCACTGTTAAGCTGTAAAAATTAGATGTTGGATGCAAATGGATGTGAAAGAATAAAATGAAAGATAGTGAAGAAAAAGAGGTGTGACTTAATGACTCGAGAGTAGCGGTGTATGGCAATCCCATTATGAAAAGTGCAAGGATGAGAGAAGCACATTTTTCAGGAGGAAGAATGATCAGGTGCGTTGATACTTTAGATGTGAGCAGTAAATGTGCAAGTTAGTGATAACTGGTTGGGCACAGGGTAAATGTAAGAATGAATATCAGTAAATTATTGAGAAGACTGAAGGACAAGAGTGTAGTAGGAGTTGTAGTTAATGTGTTGGCCAAGTATGGCAATGATGAGCAGAGATGAAAGTGAAATCAAGAACAGAATGCTAGAAGAGCTAAGTGAGAAGAAAGAGATGCAGCTTATTGTTGTATGTAATGCATTCAAGAGAAGAATTGAATTATATAAAAGAGAGGTACTGTATTTAAATGGATTTGATGTGAATCAACTGGCAATTGCTAGAAGGAAGTGTAATGAGTGATGTGCACGAAGGATGAGAGAAAGTCAGACAGCAGTTGTGAAACAAAGCAGGAGAATGGAAAATGTGAGATTGAAGTGTTTGTGAATGGAGAGAAGAGTAGTGTGAGAGTTGAGAATGTGAGAACAGGAATGAAGATGAATGTGGAAATAGGTTGAGATGGATGGGCTAAGAGAGGCAATGTAAAGAGAATGCAAGAACATCATCAGGAATGCATTTATGGTAATAGTCAACACTGGAACAGAATAGACTGGGATGCAGTGGGATCAGGTGAGTATCGGGAGATGTATGGGATTATAAAGAAGAGAGAGCAGGAACGAGTGCAGAGAAGTGACATATGAGCTGGCATAGGCATGGCTGGTCATATACCAAGAAACGAATTATAATGCTTATTTACAAATGCTAGGAGTATTATTACAAATAAGAGAGAACAATATTGTTTTCTCAAATAAGAGGAAACAATATTGTCCTATAGTTATCTCAGCATGTATTTTATTTTATTCTAGTAAAAAAATGTTCTTATAGTTTTTTGACAGTACACAATTATACTTCAAACTAAGCTAAAAGTAAAATAATATACAGTGATATTTATTTTAAAAATTTATAATTTCTAATTAATTTTCAAATTTCTAATTAAGTATATTAACAATATACTTAATTATAAGTTGGTGATATAAGTTAATGATACTCTGTAGCTCAGTCATATGAAGGTAGGAGTTTTTCACCCAGAAACTCAGGTTTTTCAACCCTCAGAACAGGGGGGGCCCCCGTGAACACACACTTCTACAGTCATAAACAACCCCCCCCCCCAGACTCTGCAACAAGCTGGCTAGTGTTTCTCACAGTCACATAATCATAGCGGATCCTGCACCAAGCAGGACAAAAGTGTTATAAACAGAAGAAGAATTCTTCCTGTTTAATATACTAATATATTAAACAGGAAGTAATTGACCTAGTGATTGCAACTGAGAATGTGGCTGTAACGAACATGACCATGTTGCCACCAATTGGTGAGAGTGACCAAAAGGTCATGACTTGGGAGGTGGCTAAAGGAGTGGAATTTACAATTAAGACAGGGTACATGTGGAATTACCGGGCTGGTAAGTATGACAAGCTTAGGTGTGTGCTTGGCTCAGTGCCATGGCATGTAAAACTGCAAGGGCTGGATGTTGATAGTGCATGGTAAGTGGTTAAGAAGTGTTTGCAGGAGGCAATGGTTGACTGTATACCAAGAGTCCGAATAATAAATCAAGTAGGGGTCAAATGGATGAATAAAGCTATTAAGCTTGAGCTGCAAAAAAAGAAACAATTGTGGAGGGAATTTAAGGAGAAAGGTGACCAGCAGGCACAGGAACAGTATAAAGCTCAGGCCAGGATGATAACAAGGGTGGTAAGAAAAGCAAAAGCGGATTACGAAAGAAAAATTGGCCATGCAGGCTAAAGAGAATCCCAAACAGTTTTTTCAATATGTTGCAAGTAAAAGGAAAAATGTTCATGGCAGAATGATCTTAAAAAATGCTGAGGGTAGGGAGGTAACCGAATCAGTTGATATAGTGGAATTACTGAGCGATCACTTTGCAAGAGTATATCATCCAGGTGGTGACATTGCAGGAATGGAAGAACCAACAGCTTATACTGGAATTGTGATGAATGAAGTAGAGGTAACTAGTCTATTACAGAACCTCAATGTCAATACATCTGTGGGATTGGATGGTATACCAGCTCGTGTGGCACGTGAAGCAGCTAAAGAATTGTCAGTGCCCTTGACCATTTTGTTTAATTTGAGCCTCGGGTCTGGGTCAGTCCCAAGGGGATGGGAAGAGGGGAAAATAGTTCTGCTGCATAAAGGTGGTTCCAAGGCTGCTGTTGAAAATTATCGGCCAATCAGCATAACAGGAATCATTATCAAGGTCTTGGAGAAAATAGTCAAGAGGAAAATACAAGACTGGATAGAAGAAAATGGGATACTGTATCGGGGACAGCATGGTTTTGTGAAGGGTAGGTCATGCCTCAGTAACTTGCTCACGTATTATAACACAGTGACGGTTGAACTGAATAAGGGTAATGGGTTTACAGTGATTCTACTGGACCTTGCTAAGGCCTTTGACAGGATACCACATGGAATTCAAATCAGTAAATTGCAGCATATGGAGATGGATATAGGGTTGGTGAGATGGATAGGAGGGTGGTTGATGGAGAGATATCAAAGAGTGGTTTATTCAGGAGTAGAGTCCACAAGACGGCCTGTGACTAGTGGTGTGTCACAAGGATCTGTTCTTGGACCACTGCTGTTTAATTTGTTCATTAATGATATAGGAAAGGATCTGAGAGGAACAGTTCATTTGTTTGCAGATGATGCAAAGTTGCATAGGGCAATAGTGAATGCAGATGATGTCAAAATTTTGCAAGAAGATTTGGATAGATTGGAGGTCTGGGCTAAGGAGAATGGATGTCAATTTAATGTGGCAAAATGTAAGGTTATACATTTTGGGGTGAAAAGATTAGCAGCAGATTACTACATTGGTGGAACTGTACTCCAGGAAATTGATGAGGCACGAGATTTAGGAGTGTTGGTGGATAAGGAGTTGAAGTTTAAGGTGCACATTGCAAAAGTGGCCAAATCAGCTCATCAAATCACTTGGTTGCTGAAGAATACGTTGACAAGCAGAGACAAGCAGGTTATAGTTCCTCTGTATCGAGCCTTGATAAGACCCCATCTCGACTACTGTGCCCAGATTTGGTCACCTAGGTTTCTTCTTGATGGGGAGGAGGTTGAGAGGATCCAGAGGCGAGTGACCAAGATGATAGCAGGTCTGTGGAATGAACCTTATGAGAACAGGTTGAGGATTTGTGAGTTGCAAAAATTGGTTGATAGGCGGAGGAGGAGAGATATGATTGAGACATTCAAATTACTGAATGGTTTCTATAAAATTAATTCAGAAGATATTTTTGAGAAAAGGTCTGGTTGTTGGAGGACTAGGGGACATCCATGGAAACTGGGCAAAAGTGAGGTTAGTAAAGGTGTTAGAGCTGAGTTCTTTACTTTTAGAGTGGTGAATGAGTGGAATGGGCTGCCAGAGTCTGTGGTGGATGCTGTGACAGTGAATGAGTTTAAGGCGAGGTATGATAGATACTGTATGAATGTCGAATAGTTGTGATGAATATGATTTGGGTCTCCCTTGATGAGTCTGACTCCCTGGAGTTGCCTGTAATAATAATAATAATATTTATTATCATAAAATGATAATAAATATTTTTATTATCATTTTATTAATGATAATAAAAATATTAAATGAGAATGCTAGGCTTGCTCTTCAGCACATTTTTTTTTTTTTTTTTAATGTGCAGCTGACAATGATAATACTAGTCATATATTTCAACAATCAAATAAATTGATAGAATATTGAGTGTATGCAGGAGTTGTGCTGGACTAAACAATAATAGTGGACCATTTCTTTGTGCTGTCACACAAACAGTCTTGCAACTCCTTATGGGAATGCACCTCGCGGTTTGAAAATTACTGCCATAGTGTGCTGGAGAGGGCTAGGATTAACAACTGGGGTTGTAATGATATGATAAGCATAGGTTTGTTATAGGAAAGTCATACTTTAACAATCTGCTTATGTACTACAATAGGTGACAATTCACTGGACAATGGAGATGCATATACAGCGACATGCTGGCAGGATTTTTGAAAGTCTCTGATAACCTAGTAAGTAAATTGAACAGGATGGGTAGGACAACGTGATTTGGATAGATAACTGGCTGTTGAGATAGTAGGCATCAGTGGTATGCATTTTTTTTATTTATTTTAATATATCTGATCCACACATGAAACGCAACATGACTTATAGTACATTAGTGTCATGTGTGGTCAAGAGGAATAGAAGAAAGGAGGAATGTGTTCACATTTTGCTTGCACAGCTGAGGGGGTGTAATCTTTGGGGAAGGCAGTGGGGGAGACTGTTCCAAAGGACAGAAGTAGATGGAATGAAAGAGGAGGCAGTGAAGTTGGTTAGGCAAGCTTCAAAATGGACTGTAAAAGGGCGTTGGTCAGTGGTAGCTCTTGTTTTAATGATTTTGGAGAAATAATAGTGGCTAATTCAGCAAAGCACTGTTCATGAAAGTATCTGTAGCAGAGGCACAAGTCAGAAACTGAATGTCTGTAAAGAGAGGGAGTAAAGTAGGTATATATGAGAGAGGGATCATTAGTTAGCCATATTGCCCTCTTCTGGATAGAACTGAGAAATCTTAGAGAGGATTTTGGTGCACCACCCCAAATATGGGAGCAATATTCCATGGCTGGGGGGGGGGGGGATTTTGGTTTTGTAGAGTTAGCAGTTGTGAAGGTGTAAATAGTATCTTGTGTGAAAAAGCGCATCAAGTTTTTGGCGGCTACAGAAGATATAGTTGAAATGTCGTTAAGCCAAAAGAGATCGAAAGTGCAGGTCAGTCCAAGAAAAGAAATCTGATCTCAATATTACAGAAGGTAAGGGGGGGGGGGGGTAAACTTTTGTGAGAGATCAGACAGGACTGAGTTCTGGTGAAGTTTACAAAGTTGTCATTGCTCCACTGAGGTACAGCTAGGAGATCTGAGTTCAAGTCACTGGTCATGGTAAATCTTGAGGATTCTAATCCTTCAGCACTACAAGGTTTGTCAAATGAAAAGGAGGAATGGAATGAACTGTCATTAGCAAAGTTATAAATAGGAGTGGAAGTCTTTGGAATTGGAAGAGAGTGGGTGAAAGAACAGAGCCCTGGGGTACTCCTGAATTGGTGGGGATATTTGAGAAGAGTAAACTGTCCACCACGAGAACCAAGGCTTGGATGGTGGCTGAGAATATGGAGTGGAATAAGGGATGAAAGACTTCATTCCTGTGAAGATTTCATTCGTGAGCAGGTGTTGGATCAGAACTGATGCAGTAGTCGGACCTTGGGAAGGAGGAATAGAAGTCACAGAGGTCCTCTCATTTGTCACCCTTGTAGTGCCAAAGGACACAAGACTTTGAACTGATGGGTGAAGGCTGTTCTGTGGCAAAAGAGACTTGTATGAGGTTGTGGTCCGAGTTATAAAAAGGAGAACTGACAACCAGAGTATACCTGGAAGGGGAGCTTGTTGGGAAACAGTTAACTGTGTTGGCAAGTTAAAAGGGATTGTTAAGTATTCTGGTTGAAAGACTGATGATCTGAGATAGGTCACTGCTGATGGCAAACACCTTACCATCTCTGCCTGCTTGATTGGTGAAACTGGACAAGTGGAGCCAGTGCGAGTTGTAGACATTGAAGTCCCCAAGGAAGATAACCTCACTAATGGGGAATTTCAACTGCAAAAAGTCGAGATTTAGAGAGAGATAGTTGAAGAGGTCAGAGTGGTTGATGGAGGTTGGAGCAATTGAGGGAGCATATGAAAAGGGCAGGTTATTTTGATAGAGAAATTTTGAGCCAAAGTAGATCAAACAGTGAGGATTCAAGAGTTTGCAATCTCTGGTATGGTATGTCAGCTCTGATGAATGCACAAGTTCCACCCTTGTGACAGAAAGAAAGAGCTGTGAGCTGTGTAATGTGTAGTTTGGGCAGTTGTGGTAGACAGTGGCTGATGAGTTTGTTAACTGTGGTTCTGATAGGAATAGTACTTCTGGTTTAGATGACTGTAGATCGTTGTGCACATCATTCATATTGCTGTTTAGGCTATGGATGTTGGTGAAGTGGACCTGGAAACTTTCTTTTTTTTTTTGCTAAGAATTATTGTCGGTGGGTTGTTTGATTGGATTTCTGTTGTTTTTGAAAACTCATACGTTTATTAACACGAGTTTTTTAAACTAATTTTTTTGTGATCTGCAGTTAAATTGCATTTCTTTGGGGTGACAGACTTCAAACATACCAGCCACAGGGAACTTGATCTCCTGTCCATACGTGGCCTCGACAGTTCACTCCTGCAACCACAGCAATTGGTCTCCCTTCAGTCACGAACTGGCAAAATACATGTCTGTAGGATTCGATCGGGAAGTTTCCAGATTTGTTGTTAACTGGTTCGGTCCTGCGTACTATCCAGCAGGCAGCCTGTGGAACCATTTTACTGCTGTTCCCTCAAATAGGGGAGAGTCCTGGTCCCCTACAGTGAGACTGGTATATCATTGAGGGTATCACTCTCACTGCACATGGGAAGAATTGGAGGGGAAGCCTGTGGAACTATTTTACTGCTGTTCCCTCAAATAGGGGAGAGTCCTGGTCCCCTACAGTGAGACTGGTATATCATTGAGGGTATCACTCTCACTGCACATGGGAAGAATTGGAGGGGGGGGGAAGAAACTGGAGCCTTTGCGCTAGCAACCAAACATTCTGCAGCTACTTAGGTCTCTAATAAACAATAAACAAGATGGTGGTGGTATTTCCCTGGACAATGAAAGACACAGCATTTCCTCCAACTAGGGAAGATATACTTTTGCAGTGGCAATGTTTGCCAGGTTCTTCATAGCCCCATTTATGGAAATAAGCTATACTGATTGAAGGTGGGGATGACTTGACTGAGAGAGGCTATATACTGAGCATTGACAGCCCTTTAGTAGCTCCATAAGGGGAGGGGAATGGTATCTGAAAAGAGAAATGTCACTACTGGTGCCAAGGGGAGAGGGCTACTATTTTGGGACAATTAATGGTTAACATATACGTAAATGATATTGGAACAGGCATAACTGGATATATGAAGCTGTTTGCGGATGATGGAAAGAACTGAGTACTACCAATGTTGTGAACTTGCAGGAGGATCTGAATAGACTGTGTGAGTGGACAAATGGATCTACAGTTAGATTTGTAGTGGATGATCTTGAAATTTGGTGGGCAAGGATGAAATGCAGAGCACATAATTAATGGGGAAATTCTGAAGGAGTTGAGAGAACTGGAAGTGGTGGTGTACAGAAACTTGAAATAAATTTAGGGAATCACAATGATCAAATTGTGAGGATATTACAATGGATTATCCACAATAATGAGGACTTGAACATGCAGAAGCAAAGAGGTTATGGTTTCCTTGTATAAGACCTTGATCAACTGCATGTGGATCAATGTGTGCATAGGTCCACATGTGGCTAATCACTTGGTTTTCAAGGGAGAAGATGATATCTTAGAGTTCAGAGAACCTTACGAAGATTTTTATTTAAACTTTCAATTTTATAGCTCGCGACAAGCTGCAGTCACTCAGTGCCTCCCTGCATAAGCAAAGCATAGTGATGTGGCCCTCATGCCTAGGGTGGCCATTCTGGTAGTGTACACTACTGACATGCTTTGCATGCACTGCCCATTCATCCTCTTACCATACTGAGATGCATATTTATGACTGTAGATCCATGTGTGTGTTCATGGGACCGGTCTGCCTGTTCTGGGAGACGAAAAACCCGAGTTTCCAGGTGAATAAATCTCCTACTCCGTACAAGACCGGCTAACTCACCTTTCATCGAAAAACACCAGTAAAGGTTCCTCATGACATGGACAGGAATTGAACCCAGGTCTTTCCAACCAAAGGGCTGCATCTATACTGACTGAGCTACTGAGGCTCTATTCATCATCATTATCAACAGCCATGGTTACAACACCCGTAGGTGTCTGATGCCATCTTGATATGATTATTCCATTGCATTCTATTTTGTGCAAGATGACTCAGTTTGGGTACAGAGTTTCTGCACCATTTGACAATATCATCGCCCCATTCTCTGTTTGGTCTTCCTTTTTTGTTCTTTCCTTCAATCATCCCAAACAGCAGCATTTTTATTTTCCTTTCATCGTTCATTCAACATATATGGCCAAAGAGATGTAGTTTCCTTTTGATTATTTTCTGGATCAGGTTTTCTTTTAGTTGTATTTGTCTGTAGATTTCCTCATTGTTCACTTTCTGGATCCAGTTATTCTCAAGATCTTTCTATAGCATTTCCTCTCAAATGCTAATATCCTTCTTTCAGATTCTCTCAGGAGTACCCAGGCCTCACATCCATAGAGCATGCTGCTGAAGATACAAGTTTCTACAATGCACAGTTTAGTTTGCATCTTTATAGCTTGGCTCTTCCACATTTTGTCCATGGCTCTTAAAATAGTTGCTGCTCTGGCTATTCTAATTTTCATCTCTTTTTTGGGGTCCAAGTCATGCGTCATGTGGCATTCAAGATATGTGAAGTGTTCCACATTTTCCAGTTGAAATCTGTCTATCATAACTCTGTTCAGTAACTCCTGTTGTCCAAATATCATTGTTTTAGTTTTTTCAAAGTTGAGATTTAGTCCATATCTTTTTCCTTCTGTATATAGTGTTTGTAATGTCTGTTCCAGCCTTGCTGCATCTTCTTCAATCAGGAGGATGTCATCTGCAAAGCAGAGGTAGTTTATTCTCATGCCATTTATTAAAATGCCTTCACCTTCTTCTTTAATCTTATCTAGTGTTCTTCCCAGATGTGTGATGAAGATGATTGGTGATATTAGGTCCCCTTGTCTTGTGCCTTGACTAGTGGCAAACCAATCTCCAGTTGCACCTGCTATCCTGATTTTTGCTTGTGCTTGGCTGTTTAAAGCTTTTGATATCCTCTTCCAAGAAGTCCACAAAATAGCAGTATATCTATTTTGTTTTTTCTTTGAGCTTTCTCTGCTATTAGTCTTAATATATTAATCATTTTGACTGCTGAAGAGTATTTGTTGCACTGTACTTTGATCTTTTCGAAATCCGGCTTGCTCATCAGGAAGATGTGCCTCCATATGACACCCTTTAAGCATTCTGTTAGTATTTTGTCAGCACTTTGCCAAGATGACTCGTTGATGCAATAGTTCTATAATTGGTGCATTCTAAAGCACTACCTTTCTTATGAAGAACAACCAAGACCGATTTTTCCACTCTTTGGGGGCAAACCTGATCTCCATATTTCATTACACAGCTTATGCATTTTTTTTACAACTGATTCTCCCCCATATTTTAGCATCTCCCCTATCATGTTGTCATTTCCAGGACTCTTGTTGTTCTTGAGATGTTTTATAGCCTTATTCACCTTGTCTTCGAAGATGTCATTTTCAAAGATCTCTGCTGGTGGAGAGATTGCTTTTAGTTCTTTGATTACTTCTGTTGCAGTATTATTTAGTTGATTTTTATATAGTTCGCTGCAATATCTTGTCCATCTGTATTTGATTTCTCTCTCTATAACTTCATTAATCAATAGAAAAATTGGAAACCAAAAGACCATGAAAATAGCAATAAGCATTATAATAAGAGGTCTAAGACCTAAGACAAAAGATTAATGGATTGAGGGAATACAATTTGCAGAGCCTTGAAAATAGGAGAAGAGGGGGAAATATAATTAAGACATAAGTTAGTGAAGATTTGTTACCAGATTAATGTGGAGGAGATTTTTTGTAGAGTAGACAGAAATAGAATAAGATGCCATTAACGGAAGATCTATATGGAGGTCTTGAGTAAAGGAGTGAGGATCAGATTCTTTGTTTGGAAAGTGGTTCTTGAGTGGAATGCATTGCCTGAGAGTGTGGAAACTGAATGAGCTTAAGGCATGGTTTGACAATCTTTTTGTGTAAGAATATGGACCACCCATAATAAGACTTATGACTATGAGAGGTTAATAATTTGATGTTTGATCAAAAACAAGAAACCAAGTTTGTCTGTAGATTATGAGCATGTTTGTGCCATAAATGCTGTAGTGAATGTGGAAAAGATTTTTTATCTTTCACATTCTTTTTTAAGTTTTTTTTTTTTAGGTTTGTAACCTAAACAAACTTAAGAGAGAAACACTCTCTTAGATATATTGTTCATACAGACAGCATCCCATCTCTATGCAATATAACATATTGAATAGTGCCTCACATACTACTACATGGCCTCTCACAGTGTAGACAGAAATTCTGTGCCAGCCAGATAATCAAGAAACTTCCTAAAATGTTACCATGGAATTTGGTCCAATATACTATGTGGCAGCCAGCCTGCAGAACTGCTTTTCTACAGTATCTTTGAAGATAGGGAAGTTTTGGATTTCCACAGTATGTTTGGCATGCTGTTGAAGTCTATTGCTAACACTGCATGTTAGAGGATTGGGAGGGCAGAAACTACAACCACTACTCTAGAGATGGAACATGACAAAAACCGCTTTGGACTCTAATAAGCAGAATGGTGATGTTTCTTTGGATGATGAAGGCCATCTGTAGTTAGCATTTCATACAAATAGAAAGATATCCTTTTACAGAAGAAATGCTTGCTGGTGGAGTTAGAGTCCCTTTTGGTGGAAACTAGCCACACCTTGAGAAGGTGAGCTGACTTGGCCAGAAGAAGCTGTATAAAGTTAGTCAAAAAAAAGAATTCAGGAATGAGTGGATAAGAATACAATACTCTAGCTTTATACATAGCTTTCTGAAGGATTAGTCATGCCTTAATAATTTATTAACATTTGATAACAAAGGGATGTTGGAAGTTTTTTCACTTGGTTACACTATAAATTATATATTTAGTTTAATCCTCTATCCAAGTGAAAGCAAAAAAAGTCTGCATCTGAAGCAACTCATGGTAAAGGTGGTATAAATTCTCATCACTTGCTTTAAGTATCTCCTTGTGGACAAGTATAATGCTATACATTAAGGGAAGGACTGCTACCCAGACCAGTTTTGACCTTTATTGAATATGTGTGTAGAGGATTAAGTGCTGTGAGGACATCATGTTGGAGGCTTAATGGATTTTTTACAACACTCAAAAAGAATTAAAATAGAATTTAATACTTCCTATATTTCGTCCTAGTCACTAGGACATCTACGGGGATTACAAAAACAATTAATGTAACATATACACAAATAACAAACAATACTAAGCCCAACCACGTGGGTGACACTAAAGTCCTATCTAGGTAGAGCGCCCTCTAAGGGCAGTAGTAGGTGGCCTGGAATGTAAGGTGGGAACTCTGGTGATGAGTGTTTCCCAAATCTTCGGAAGCTTAATGCAACCATATTTATTGAGATTTGGTTGGTTTTTGAGAGCTGCTGCTGCTGCTTCTAAGAAAAGTCTATCTTTCTTGCATTTGCTGTGGTGGAGCATGGTGGTTTTCTTCCATGATACCCTGTGGGTGGTGTCCAAAACATGGTCAACCAAGCCTGAATGGCCATAGTTGTGTTTGAAGATGTAAGACTTGTGTTCCTCTAGACGGAAGGATGCTGATCTGCCTGTCTGTCCAAAGTATGCCAGCTTACAGGAACAGGGTACTTTGTAAACTCCAGGCAGAGAGAGAGGAGGGAGCTGATCTTTCGTAGAACGGATAAGGGTAGCCAGTTTGCAGTGGGGCTTATATGTTGTGTGTAAATTGTACCGTTTTAGTATCTTGGCTATTTTTTCGGATGTGCCACGGATGTAGGGTATGGTGATGGCATTTTTAAAATCTTGTTGACGAGAAGGATGGGGAATGGGGGAGGAGTTGATTATTTTTTTGATACTGTGATCGCTGTAGCCATTGGAGAGGAAAGTGCTGTGTATGTGGTTAAGCTCAGTAGTGAGGGCAGTTCCACTGGAACAAAAATTGTGGGCTCTCTTGGTAAAGTTTTAATAATGCCATATTGTTGAGAGGGGTGGTGGTGGGAGAGTTTGTGAATGTATCTGCCTGTGTGTGTGGGTTTTCTGTATACGGTGAAGGTAAGTGTATCATTAGGCATTTGTGTATATGTTACATTAATTGTTTTTGTAATCTCCGTAGATGTCCTAGTGACTAGGACGAAATATAGGAAGTATTAAATTCTATTTTAATTCTTTTTGAGTGTTGTAAAAAATTCATTAAGCCTCCAACATGATGAACTTTATTGAGGTCTCATCAGTGGGAGCTAAACCCAGTGGTGGTGATACCAAGGTGGAAGTAATGGAGAAGTCATATTTACCTATACGAGTTGCTAAACGTTGCCTTATTATTAAATTACTCTGGATTAGAGAAAGATGTTGGAAGTTTTTTCATTTGGTTAGACTATAAATTATATATTTAGTTTAATCTTTTATCCAGGTGTAAGCAAACAAAGTTTGTGCCTGAAGTATCTTCAGGACTGGGGCAACTGATGGTAAAGGTGGTATAAGTTCTCATCACTTGCCTTAGTATGGGAGATACTAAGGCAAGTGATGTGCCTAAATATATAATTTATAACAAAGGGATGGCTGAGTTGAATAAAGGGAATGGCTACACAATGATATTGCTAGATTTTGCAAAGCCATTTAATAGGATAACACATGGAATTCTATTATGCAAACAGAAACAAATACGGATGGATATGAACAAGTAGGGATCTGGTTAACAGACAGATCCAAAACGTAGTATATGAAGAAGCAGAATCTTCTTCTGGATTCTGGAGGCAGATGACTAGTGGTGTGTCACAAGGCACTGTGCTTGGACCACTGCTATTTAATTTGTAGTAGACAGAGAGTTGAAGTTTAAAGAGCATATTTTTAAGGTAGCTCACAGGATTACTCGTTTATTGAAGAACACACTAACAATCAGAGATAAGGTGGTTACCATTGATCTTCATAAAGCCTTAATACAACCACATCTGGATTACTGTGCTCAGGTCTGATCACCTGGGTTTCTTTGGGATGAGGAAGTGATGGCGAGAATCCAGAAGCGAGTGACCAAGATGGTGAGCAGTCTGTGGAATGCCCCACATGAAGATAGACTGAGGGTTTGTGGGGTGTAAAAGTTGGCTGATAGGTGAAAAAGAAGAGATATGATTGAAACATTTAAATTACTTAAAGGATTTTTATAGGATTAATACAGATGAAATATTTCAGCACTTTGCTAGAGGTCATCCCTAGAAATTGGATAAGAGTGTGGTTAAGAAAAGTGTAAGGACTAAATTTTTTGCTTGGAGAGTGCTTTGTCTGTTAATGAATTCAAGGAGAGGTAATGACAGATACTGTGTTGATAGTTTGGGTCTCCAATGAGTCTCAGAAATCCATGGAAGTGTATAATGGTGAAAGGTGTGAGCACCAGTGGGTAAAATATGATTAACAGTATGAAAGAAGTGGTTGAAGGCAACACAAACGATGAGGTGGCAGTGAGAGAAAAACAGCATGCTCATATAGAGTCCATCACATGACAAAACGTGAGCTTCAGCAATTGAGAAGTGACTGGCATGTGGTACAGCAAGGAAAATAATGAAAAACCAAGCAACTGGAAATAAGAAAGAGAGAGAATTTTATGGCAATTCTATAATAAGAGATGTACTTGATGAGAATGTGATTAAGTGTTTCTTATGTGTAAAGATCAAGGATGTCAGTAAAGCTGCTAGTATGCAAAGAGGTAAAGTCAGAGTTGAGTGTTTTAGCAGCAAGCAAGAATGATTTGAAAAGTCAGAAATACGTGATGGAGAGAAGATATGAAAGAATTGCTGGAAGAAGTGGGGGGGGGGAGTGTGTTAATATTGTGACTCTGCTACCATGGTATAACAAGAATGAATGGCAGACTGTGATTGTCAATGAGAAGCTTGTACGAGAACAGTTTGTAGATGAATGGAGTAAATTTGATGGAAAGGACTTATACGTGAAAAATGATTTCGGATTTAGGAGTTAATGTTTGGAGAATATATGGTTCAGTGATAGCATAGAAGTGCAAAATCAGGACAACTATGTGTGTGTGGGAGGGGGGGGGGAGCTGGGATGCATTCAAGTGTGGGACTGGCCACTCCTGGGACAAATAAGTGTGAATACAAAAATAATTATGAAATGCTGAGTACAGTTTTCCAGGTTTTGATTTGAATCTGAATCAGTTGATGATTACATCACACAAAGTAAATGTGGGTCCAAAAGACTGTTGAAATGCATGTATATGAATGTCAGAAACATCATATATAAAGGGAATAAGTTTTGGCATTGTTCTGCTTGACTTGGACAAAAACTATCAGCATCAGTGAAACTTGGTTGACAGAAGATGATTAAGTTATGGGAATAGAATGTAAAAAATATTGTATTTTCAGGGAGACAGGGTATTACTGATAACAGTTGAAAAAATGCAACCAGCAAATGTGGAGGTTAAGGAGGATTTTAAAATTGAGGGTGACAGTTCATTTGAGGCTATCTAAGTGTAACATAGAGACCAACAGCACAAAATATACTGTTGATTGCTGATATAGGTCAGGAGTATACAGAAAGATTGTGGCTGCTATGCATATTAGCACAAGTGCACGATGAACAGAGGAAGAAAATAGCATACAGCTATGTGAAACTGCAGAGGACAACAGTCTGAGGTGATGCAGAGATCCTACAGAACGATTTAAATAAATTGGCTGTGTGAGCAAAGGATAGCAACTGCCAGTTTAATGTTGCAAAATGTAAGGCATGCACTTCAAGATGAAAAGATTACATACTGTGCATCACACTGATGCCAGATTACATGAAACTGAAGGCCACAGGGGTGATGGTGAACAGAGAATTGTGGTTCAGAGGACATATTGCAAAATTTGGCAAAACAGCGCAAAGGATTACTTCAACGTTGAAGAACACACTGAAAAGTAGAGATAGAGAGGTTATCATCACTATTACATAAATAGTAGTAGAATGGAGTTAATAATCTACAACTCAGTTTGTATTTCTTCAGTGGTTATGATTTTTTTCAGAGAAGTGCTAGTAAAATTTGAACTACCAGTCCATGGGCCTAATGGGATCTGGTCATACAAAGCATAGCACAGTTTGCAACACAAAGACAGCAAATCTCATTTTGGACTAGCCAGCTGCTTAAAAGGTAATGCAATACCATACAGAGTACAAGTTGTACCAATTTGCCAAATCCTACAAATTAAAAAAAAATGGTGTAAACTAAATCCAGCAAAGCTCTGGATTCAGGAGAAAATACTTAGGAGCTCATATACAGAATTGGGCAGATGAAAGTAATATTATTTATGAAGTTCAGGGATTATTTCAGGGGCAATGACCTCAGTAATCTGGCAATCTTTTATAATAAACTACCAAGGATGCAACATGAAAAGTAGAAATCTTTTCATCCTGGAAGAGGAAGTCACTAGTGGTGTACCTCAAAGGGTTATTTTAGGACCGATGATGCTGTTTAACTTGTATTGTAATAGAAGAGGTCTGAATGGAGATATTCCAATGTTTGTAAATGACAGAAAGTTGGAAGAACTGTGCTGAGTAGATTGTGACTATGGAAGTCCTCTTCCATAGTCACAATATTTGCTGAGTAGAGCAAATATTGTGACTATGGAAGAGGACCTGAAGAGCCTAAGTGAATGGGCCACAGATGACTGATGAGAAGCATATGATTTTAAAATATGGAGAAACGAAACAAAGATGGGATGCAAAGTATAAAACTGGTGGGATGTATTGAAGTCAACTGTATGACTTGATTAGGCCAAATAACGAATACTACACACAGATTTAGTCACCTGGTTTTCAAATAGATAAAGAGATATTCGAAAAGGTCCAGAAATGATTGGCTAAAGTAGTTTCTGGTCTCTGGAATACAGTGTTTGAAGCAAGATTGATAAAATGCAATTTGCAGAGTTCAAGAAATAAGAGGAAGAAGTTGGCAAGATGCTTTTATCACATCAACATAGAAAAGATTTTTCACAGAATGGCAGGAGATGGGGAGAGAACAAGAAGTCATCCCTAGAAGTTGATGAGGAAGATGTGGGCAATGGTTTGAGAAGCAGGCTTTTTGCATGAAGTGGCTAATGATTGGTGCAGCAAGGAATTGAGAAGCAAGGTTTTGACATAAAGTGGTGAATGATTAAAATGTGTTGTGTGAGATTATTGTGACAGGTCGATAATTCGAGTGCATTTAAGGCACAATATGATGAGCTGTGTGTGTGTGTGTTCAACAGACTTTCAAAGATGTGCTTTGACTACATGGAGGATTGATAATGAAGATGGTGATAATAATTGGAATGTGGAGCAAGGGATTGAGAAGCAGATTTTCTGCATGAAGTGGTGAATGATTGATGCAGCAAGGAATTGAGAAGCAAGGTTTTTAAATCAAGTGGTGAATGATTAAAATGTGTTGTGTGATATTATTGACAGGTCGATAATTCGAGTGCATTTAAGGCACAACATGATAAGCTGTGTGTGTGTTCAACAGACTTTCAAAGATGTGCTTTGACTACGTGGAGGACTGATAATGAAGTTGGTGATAATAATTTACCAGACAGTTTATGAGAGGTTTCAGCATCAGAAATGACTTGCATTACACCAGCTAAAGGATCCAAGCTCTGTCCAAGAACTCATATATTTGCCTTTTATTAGCGGCCAGACATCTGTTTCAAACTGATGGTCTTCACAAAAGCAAGAAGAAACCTTATGAGAGCAAAACACTCTTTTAAATAATGTAACAATTTCATATCAGAAAGTTGTGCTATGCATAAAGGAATTTGTGAACAATAAAAAGTCTACTAACATAAATGCAACTTATTGATATAGGATTGCTATGATACTGAAAAGAGGATTTCTTCCTCCATAAGGTTTCTTCCTGGCCTGTAATGAGAACCAACAATTTGAAACTGTTATCAAACCAATGAAACCTTAATCAAAAGAATGATAAAAGGAAAACATATGGGCTTCTGGGTAGAGTTTGTTTTTTATGTAGTAGTAGTGTGCAATACCAATTACAGTTCTCCCCAGGACAACTCAAGATGCTATAGGTTGTATTCTCATAAGCTCTCTGCACAACTGTGAAACTTTTAACTTTCAAAATATATGGCTATCAAGAATAACAGATTTTGTTAATATCCTTTAAAAGAATGTATATTTTAATTATTTTATTACTAGATGCCAGCAAAGGTTGGTCGATTGGTAGAGCCTCTGCTACTAATGGCTCAGTTAAGTAAGTTTGAGCATGGTTAGTAGTTGGAAGGGGTCCAATGGTTTGATGCTGTTGGCACACTCTCCCTCAATGAGTCTTTGGACTCCCTGGAGGTGTCAAATAATAATAACATAATAATAATAACATAATGTGATTTCACAGGCAACTACAGTACCTATTATGATTACTACTTACTGTGAAGCTTTGCATATATCTTGATAACTCAAATACTTAAATATTTCCAGCAAAATACTGTCAGGAAGCCTACTGTAAGAAAAACACTTCGTGTTTTCATCAGCACTGCTACACGAATAACATTTTTTCTTTACATATTTTGTTTTTGATTCTTTGGCCATTACGATATCAAGTATATCATATTTTCACTAGCATTTATATTACACAATGCAAACAGTGATTTGCGAGCGTGTGGATATACATATTACAGAAATACAGCATCGATTCCAATGTTCTACTTTACTATCATTTTCGCGGTATATACAGACACCCAAGGCTTTGATCTAAAGCAAAAAAAAAAAAAAAAAGACTGAGCAAATTTTTTCTCCTCTTTGCATTGAAGAAAGTTCACTATCGAAATATCTCGTACAGCAGTCTCTACATATACACACTCCTTTTCCTTTTGAGAAACACAAATTCTAGTGCAAATAAATTACATCAAGCGGGTTAAACTAATGTTATTATAGTCCAACGTTCTATAATTCTTTTTTTAATATCCATTTTCTGGTTATAAGATTTCGCTATATTTTGTAAAATGTCTTATTTTTATTTCAAAACTGTTCTGTTTTACGATTAGTTCTAAATCACGTGATAAACTTCCCATTTTGATATAGATAGAGAAAATCACTGAAATTTAGGTTTTCCCTGGTGCCAAAATTAAAACGAACTGATTACAAAATTATAATTTTAAAAGATAACAGTTTACTTAAAAATAAAAATAAAAAAAACGAAAAAGGCTGCAACTAATAGTTTTAATCAGAGACGATGCGATTATACAAAACCCCACTTAAGCACATCACAATTAAGGAAATGAAGGAAAGTTATCAAAAAAATGTGCAAATTACAAAAAATTAACTGAAAAACGAGCTAGTAAAAAAGGCGTTTAGTTTCAAAGTTACCAGAAAATTAAGTTCAAGATTATATAAATAATGACACCGTTTCTTTATATTCTTTCATAATTAACGCAAGGGAAGTAACATGGCTCGACAAATACGCTAGCACGTGGCTAGTAGATTTCGCCAGCTGGGGAGTAACTGCAGATAAAACAAAATATAATTTTTCTATTTAATAAAAAATCATTTTTTAAATCAAGCCTTTTAACTTTAAATACAAATGTTGTACCTTTGATTAGTTAACGGAACTCCTACTGACTTATTGAGATAATAAATAATAAGATAACTCCTTTTGTTCCCTTAGAGAGAGTAGGCGAAGCCTTTAAACCGTATCTAGCTTTTGAACAACTGAGTGGACACTTCAATCTCCACCAGTAACCATTCAGAGATAGCTGATCCATATCTATCACTAATTATAGATGACCACCGATGAAGAGACCAGAAAACAAGTGCCGCCATCTCTTGGTACCTAACGCTAACAAGATATGTTACTGTCTGAAATAATGTGGATTCTACGGTCGATTTTCCTGAGTTTACGGGACGAAAAACCTAGTTTCCTGAAGGAAAACCTGCTGGTGGGTGGTGGACGAATATATTTATTTTGTGGAAAGTATGATTTTCATTTGTCGACCCTTGGTTGTAACTAGTGTTAAAATTAGAAAACGAAATTATGAACGATGTTACCATATCAATCATAATTGCTTTCTATTTATAAAATAAATTACAGAAATATAATGAAAATCATTAAAATGAAAAAAAGTATCATGTAAAAAAAAGGAGTATGAAGAAATATTGTGTAACTGCCAGTGAGTCATCTGCAAATGGTTTGGTCATGGCTTATCTCTTGACTTTTAAGTTAAAACCTGGTGAGCAAAGTCGAAAATTATTGTTATATGACACATCCAAGGAGTCAAAGACTCACCGAGAGAGGGCGCCTACTCTACAACTGACCAGCTACAGCAAACCACAACTACCATCATGACATCTAGACCAACGCCATTCACTGCTCACCACCACTAGCATTTTCAGAGACAATAACAAAAATCCATGCCCACGGTGGGATTCGAACCCGCAGCCTTTTCGCTGGATACGCTAACCAGTCGGCCAACTAGGCTGGCACAGTGACTTCAAAATGGCTTCGCACTGTATGGCGAAAGTTGATGAACCGTGCAAAATAAGTTATTCGTTATCTTATATATTTCCTAGCAAACAGAAAAGGCAATGGTAAAAACATGTTGACAAAAAAAGATAAATTAATCAGACAAATAGAAAAGTGGAAGAAAATTACTAGATTAATTGGAAGTCCACGAAAATAGTGGAAAGATGGGTTGCAATAAAAGCAACAGGTCTAAGACACAAGGCAGTAGGAGAGCACTTATTTACCATTACAGATAATATGATAACGAACCTGATGATGTTAAATCAATACAATAAAACTATGCTTTGATAAAGGGAATTCAACATTGTTAATGGTGCTAAATAAACTCTTTGGGTCTTTTAAAATCATTGACTTACCATCAAAGGTAGACTGATCAGAAACAGCGATATCGAACTGTGACCCAACGTTTGGTTCCTATTAAGGAGGAAAAATCAGCTAACACCTTTTTATTCCAGTATAGGGAGTAGGCGAGGCCGTTTTAGCCCTATCTAACCTTTGGAAAATGAGTGTGAAGTTCAATCTCCACTGGTAGCCAATCAGAGATAGCTGGCCTATGGCTATCACTAATTCAGCAGCCCATTGTGAAGATACAGCACAACAACAAGTGCAGCCATTTCGTTGTCCCTAACCCTAAGAAGATATTTTTATGTCTGAAATAGTGAGGGTTCTACAGTCGATTTTCTTGAGTTTATGGGACGAAAAACCCGAGTTTCCTGCAGAAAAAGCCGCTTTTCCGTACCAGACATCGACTAACTCGGGAACCGGTCGAATAAAGGCTTAATAAAAGTTCCTATAGTCGGCGACTAGACTTGACTAGTATATCTTCGAACAGTTTAGTGCTCAGGAGCAACCACCACTGAGCTACATAGGCTTCTATCAAGGGTAAGATATAATTAAAAGTGTGGTAAAAGAAATAAAATTAATTCTCTCATGCATGTACCAAACGCGTTATAAAATCATCTAGGAAATAACTATTTTTATTTATATGACAACTACAAGTGGTCTATGGTCTCATTAAATACTAATACTTCTCATGTGTTGGATGCCACAGCATGTGCCATATAGATTAGTTGCACCAGATTTAGAAAGGGTGGCAAATTTAAGTTCCTAGACAATATTGCCACTATTAAAAATAACAACTGGACAAATATACTTAGTAATAAAAATAATGCAACTTTGAAATTAAATGGATTGCTAAAAATCAAATACTTTCCTTATATCATCAACCTAAAGAAAAAGAAAATAGTTATTGTTTTGGTTCACATAAAACCCCTTAGTCTATTCAGAATTAAGAATCAGAGAAGCAAGTGTACAGACACATTATGTACCATGCCTCGGCATCGGAGGAAAATATGATATGATGTGAATATGAACACAGAAGCAAAATTGTGATCGAATGGTTTACTCAAACGCAAATTCACGAAGATAAAATGAAATCATTCAAAAGAGGCAATCAGTCCACAGAAACACATTTAAGTTAATTCTCATCAAACTACCAAAATTTGAAAAACAGAAAAGTAACTGAAGTGCAACATGACAAAAAAGGGAGTATGGAAGAGTGTTTCGAAGAGCTTGTAGTCCCTAACCCTATATACTATTGTCTGAATTAGAATGAGTTCTGCAATGAATTATCTGAAGTTTCAGGATTAAAAACCAAGTCTTCAGTAAAAAAAAAATCTTATATGCCCATAACCGAGTCGAAGAAAACCTTAGCAAAAGTTCCTCCAGTCGCCGAAGCGAATCGTATATAAAACGGTCTTTCTTCAGGTAGCCTGGCAATATGAATGCCAATGTTATTGGCACAAGGCTTAAGAGTCATTTTGAGGAATTAAAAACAAAACAATAAAAATGTTCTTGATAAACTGGAAACAGAATATTCAGGAGATTGATATATTTTGATTGAGAAAAACAAATAAACAAAGAACATATCAGCAGCTGCTATTAAACATAAAATGTATACAAAACAAAGTGTATATCGCTAAAAGAGCCATGTTCAATTTATCTACATGAGAGAAGTTAGTGTACAAAAGTCATTCATTCAAATATCCCAAGAGAAAGATATAAATTAGAAAACGGGTAAAAAAGGAATTGAAATATGAATACGGAATATAATTTCAAGAACACACAAGATAAAACTTATGAAGCAAAATTGTAATGAATGAAACCAAAATAATGCAAAAAAGTAACTATTAAATCAAATATTTCTATCTTTTCTCGACATTATAATACCACAAGAAACCAGATATTTATAAGCAGAACCTATACAACAGTTGAAAAATATGTCCATTATATTTTAATCTGTTAATTTCCACATGAAATTGATATTTGTCGATTATTAACACTAAAATACGAAACTCATAGCTCGAGTTTTTTTTTTTTTGACAAAGCAGTCATAAAGCACAATGTTTGTTGTTGTTATTATTATTATTATTATTATTATTATTATTATTATCTGAGACCTCTATGGAGACGATGTCGATAAAGGCAAACTACTACACGCACTCACTGCTCTGTGAGAGAAAAACCTTGTTCTAACCTTTTTTGACTATCCATCTTAAATCTGACAGATTCACACGTACTGTATACCACTTTTTGACATCTGTCTGTCAACCATCCCTTGATGCAAATCAAGAGGTTACGTTACAATCCCATATTTATTCTCCAGTTTATGTAACAGCCTTATGTGTGGTATCCTATCAAATTCCTAAGAAAAATCCAACATTATTATAGTGTATCCATTCCATTTATGCAACTTGGCTGTAATAGGTTTATGCAATATGAGCACATTGCTAAAACATGACCTTCCTTTAGTAAACCCATGCTGATCTTTGCAGAGTATAACATATTTTTCTACCCATTTCTATATGCGGGTTCGTATCAATTTCGCTAAAATCTTCACTACCACACCGGAGATACTGATAGATCAGTAGTTAGGCACATCAGTTTTTGCACCACTCTGGTACAATGGAACTAACATAAATTCCTTCCATTCTTGTGGTATTATTCCTCAGCTGCGACTCAGGTTATACAAACACGTGGAAAGCCTTGCCAATTCAGCTGAACATTCCATTAGCAAACGGGCTGGTATTCCATCTATCCCTATAGACAAATTTTTAATCGGGTTATGAAAGAGCGCTTTAACTTCATTTTCATGAGCATCTAACTCTTCTTTCAATGAACACAGAATAGAATTGCAAACACACAAGATAAAACTCATGAAGCAGTTGTAATAGTTTTATGGAATATGAGCACAATGCTAAAACATGACCTTCCTATAGTAAACCCATGCTGCTCCTTGCAGAGTATAGCATATTTTTCTACCCATTTCTGTATGTAACATCGTGCGCAGGTAGCACTACGCACCATGTTACATACACTTTGTTCATATATCTTGGCAAAGTGAGGCTTCATTAATTGAACACTCTCATTATCTTCCGAAAGTCGAATACCATCTACATTCAATAAAGTTTTTTTTCATATTCATTCTTTCTTTTGCTTTCGACATAAAGATAAAATTCTTTTGGATTGTTTTTAGTTTGCATGGTCAATTTATTTTCATACGCGATTTAGCTTTCCTCACAATACTCTTTACTTTTCTGGCCTGGGCTTTATATATTTCATAACTCCTTATCTATCTTATTCTCACGATATTCTTTTCACATTATCTTCTTCTTGTGGATCTCTTGTTTAATTAGGTTACACATCTATTTCTCTCCCAACCTATTTATACTTCCAACACTAGGGATATATTCAGATACTGTCTCATTTAAAAATTTTTTTCAAAGATTCCCATACATTGCTGAAATTTTTCTCATTCAGTAACTGATACGATGGAAGGAAAGATAGTAATATCCTACTTTGATCATAATTTACAGCTTAGTTGTTCAACGTGTAACATAATTGGAGCATCATATATCTTTGAGCTCTTTAAGAAGATGAACACATAGCCAGGTCAAATTCTTTACGTTCTAGTAGTTTTCAATCACTCAGAAGGCGAGTTGAACTCTGAGACAATTCTACCTAGAGGCTGTGATTGGTAATTCTGCCAACCAATCCAATTGAACATTGAATTGTTAACTGACGTAGTACGCAAGTTTTTATATATAAAATAGATAAGTTTTAATATGTAATTTTAATATATAAATTTATAACTTTTTTGCCCATATTTACAATAGGAAACAGCATTGTACTAGAAGGAGGTAAACCTCGTTCTCCTCTCCTAAATTTCACACCTTTGAGTAATTCAAATATACCAACTAAATATAGAATGCTCCTTCATTACTGTTTTCTAATATACATACTCATATAGTCTTAAAACAAACACATTGTCTCCCACTTTGTGCAGATTTAGATACAATTAATTGATAAATGAAAGTATTCAAAGTTATCCTACAGTTGATTGCATTAGATCAATTAAGATGAGCCCCGATATGCTATATACTCTTAAAACTTTCATACATAGATAAAAATGCAATCATACGGTCAAACCGACGTCAAATCTGTAGCGCTGGTTGCATAAGCCAGGACAGCACACCCAAGCGAAATATATATATATATATATATATATATATATATATATATATATATATATATATATATATATATATATATATATAAATCAGCTAACGCCTTTTATTTCCTTACAGGGAGTAGGCGAGGCCTTTATACACTATCTAGCTTTAGGAAAGAGCGGGCAGTTCAGTCTCCACCAGTAGTCATTCAGAGACAGCTGGCCCATGTCTTCACTAATTATAGCAGCCTCTTCATTGGTGGCTGCTATGCTGTTACACCTGAAGTTAAATTGGGAGACTGAGTTCTAGTTTCAAGCTGCCATCTCTTGGTACCTAACCATAACAGGATATGTTATTGTCTGAAATAATGTGGGTACTACGGTCGATTTTCTTCACTTTTCGAGGACGAAAAACCCGAGTTTCAGGGAGAAAAAAGCAGCTTGCCCGTGCAGAAATCGACTAACTCTGGAACCGATCAAAAATAGGCTTAGAACAAGTTCTTCCAGAATGCTGATTATTCGGTTTATTATTATTATTATTATTACTGAAATAAGAGCTAACGGGCTTCACTTCGGCAAAGTAAAATTATTCAAGATTAAGTGGATATTGAATACCACATTATTTCTTAGCCGAATAAGAAACTCAAAGATAGGAAATCTAATCAAAGAGATTCATGCTGAATATAGAAAACTATATGAAGTTCGGCGAACCAAGCGAAAGCCAACACCTGGTAGCACAATGCCAGAGCAACTACCAGGTGTTGCTCTAGCATTGGGTAAAGGTGGAGTAAGATCCGATCACTGGCCTTAGTATTTTCTCATAATGTACAACACAGCTCCTAGGAGATGTATTACTGTTCTACATTATGAGAGAAGGTGACTACCCAGACCGGTTTCAACCTTTTTTGAGGTCTCATCAGCGAGTAGATAGACCTAGATGTAATACTAAGGGTTCAGTAGTCAGAGCTTATTTTGTTACTGTACGAATTGTCAAAAGGTGCACAAATATTTTGAATAATTTTACTTCACCGAAACCTGTTAGCTCTTATGCAATGTGCGCTTAGACATAGCAAATATTCTTAACAAAGCTAAACCCCCAAAATGCAATGTACCAAGTAATGAAATAACTGCTTTAAAAAAGATATATAACAATAAAAATATTACCATTACAAAAGTCGATAAAGGAAATGCTACAGTTATCATGGGTCAAGATTATAACAAAAAAATGTTATAATCTTGACCCATGTGACAGTTCCACATACCAAATTATAGATCGAAATCCCACTATGTCTCAGAGAAAAAAAAAAGACTGAAAATTACTAAAAAAAGTGACTTCCTGGCCAAAAGAAATCACCTAAAAAATAAAAAAATAAAATATAATAAATAAAACCAATTCATGTTAAACTGTCCCGTATTTATGGATCTAATAAATACGAGACGGTTTCATAGTAGATAGCACAGGGAGTTCCATGTATAAACTGGTCCAACAGTTAGCTAAGTCGCTTGCTCCTCTTACTGGCAACTCCTCTACTTTTGTAAAAAATTCAGTCCATTTCAAAACACTAGTTCAAAATCATATCCTAAAAATTTCGGAAATAATGCTTAGTTTTGATGTCACCTCTTTATTTATCAATGTACCACTTATAGACACTCTTGATTTGATCAAGTCTAAATTTCACTCTGATATTTTTGAATTATTTAAATTTATTCTGTATGCAGGTTACTTTACATGGGGAGGAAAAATCTACAAAGAGATTAATGGTACTGCTATGGGTTCCCCTTCTCCCCCTTTAGCAAAATTTTACATGGAACACTTTGAAAACAAAGTACTTACCACATCTACATACAAGCCACTAGTTTGATTACGATATGTAGATGATGTGCTTGCCATTTCTCCCCATGGACAAGACACTTTGGATTCATTTTTCACCTACCTAAAGAGTCAACACCCCAAAATCCACTTCGCAGTAGAAAACGAATCTAATACCTGTTTACCATTTCTTGACACATTAGTCACCCGCCTTTCAGATGGATAACCAGCTTTTTCCATTTACAGAAAGCCAACACACAAAGGAAGATACCTACATACACAATCACACCATCATCATCCAGTCCAACAGTGTGGCATTTTAAAAACACTCATATACAGAGCCAGAGCCATTTATTCTAACGATGCAGCTCTGACCACAGAAGTCAAATATCTGTGCCATACGTTCTTAGCCAACAGCTAGAATCCCTACAAAATATATAAAATACTACTTAGCCTTATTACTCCACCCTCCTCTAATACACAGGAACACAACATGACGATCTCTATTCCCCATGTCAGAGGTATATCAGAAAAGATAGCCAAAGTACTGATGAAACATGGCCTTCGCATCACTTTCAAACCGCACGTAAAACTAGCAACTCCAATCCGCTCGCCAAATGCTAAACTTCACCCTTTATCACACCCACGAGTGTATGAAGTTCCCTGTGACTGTGACTTGGCCTACTATGGACAAACAGGAAGATCAGTTAACATTCGCCTGGACGAATATAAAAAATACATTCGCTACTATTACAAGTCAGTACTGGTAGACCACGCTTCGGATATTCCTTCACACAGTATTAGATGGAAGAAAAGAAATGTGTTATTTAGGAGTTGTTACAGATCTGAAAGATTATTTTTGAGTCAGCAATGGCTTTGAAGAATTCTCCTAACCTGAACAAGAATAGTTGCATTAATTTGCCAAAAATTTGGGAGACTGTCATCCTAAGAGCAACTCCAACATAATTGTAATAATTTTTTTCCAACATCAGAGGGCGCCATAAATGGGACTTTAGATCTTTTGTACACTGCAATTTTATTGTTTTATTTACTCACTTTGTACAAGTGTGTTGTGCTCTGATGATGCTGTTTTGAAATTCAGCGAAAATAAGCAGTTAATTAAACATCTTTTGATTGGTGTTGTTTACACCGTTAAAAACGTAACTCGCGAATAACCGCCAACAGCTAAGCTTATCTATTAGATCTTTTAATGATTGATTGTCCAACGTCCACACGCAATTCAGAGACAAAAATAATATCAGTTAGCCTTAGCATAAAGGGGTATAGATGGAATTTAATACTAAAAACAATAGGATGTGTTGTTTTGACTTGCAAGAGGTCCTTAGAAGAATCAAATGCTTTCTTATAGGTGCCATATGATAACAGTAACATCTGAAGTTATGCTTTTATAAGCTCCTGAGTAAGACTATTTTCCTTCTGTTCTCCAACCATATATCTATGATTCTTGCTCTCACAACAACGTTTTAATGAGCTTCTTGAAATTTTTGCGGCGCGCTTTTGTCTTAGCGCATTCGATGAGTAGAATTCAGTCGCATTTGAAAGCAAAAATAATTTAATAACTTATCGATAATTTTCGAGGCAGGAGGAAGGAGGTTAAGCAAGCTCTAACCATTTCTTAATCCTGAACACACTCTTACTGTTGCTTTCAAAAGTATAACTTCTATAATCAAGTTTTCTAGGTTGATGATTAAACCCATTGTTCCCATGAGTGAAAGCCTTACTAAACTGTGCCAGAGATAGACAATCTCGAGAATCGGCGAAGATAGAGGCCTAGAAAAATTCCTCTAATCGGCAAACAGAATAAAATTTATGTCTTTTTTTATCACCTATGTACAACAGAATTAACCACGTCAGCACACAACATCATTTTCTGCTTAAATATAATGGAATGCGGCCCATTTCAAGATTTAAAAGTAACTCACTATTAAAAATTATAAAAACAACAACCGTGTTATAGTAAAACCTCAGTTTAATAAAAGCAAAAGATTCACTGGACGTTTCGACCTTCATATAAGGTCATCATCTGGATTATGCACATATATACAAAGAAACAAACTACATTACGATCTAGGTGGTATGCTAAAGTTATAGTAATTTGGTCAACAGTTAAAACTACAGGCCTGACCTGCGGGAAATAACCCTTAATATATCAAAGCTAGAGTCCTGTTGATTACAAATCATTAAGAGAAGACAAATCATTATATTAAGCTAGAGAGCAACATGTTCTCACATAACCAATATGCTATTTTCAACCACCAAATATTTGACTAAGATAACCTGAAATTGGTTTTTATTGGTTGGAATTTGATACAACTAGTAACCGATAGTTTCGGCACGTTAGCTGGTGGCTTCTTCTTGGTTTGAGATGAACATACAAATATCAACTTAAAAACAAACTAGCTTAGATTATTAATCAATACATAACTGAAAAAAACACAGAATTCGTCTTTCAGTTATGTATTGATTCATAATCTAAGCTCGCTTGTTTTAAGTTGATAATTTGTATGTTCATCAAACCAAGAAGAAGCCATCAGTTAACGTGGCGAAACTAATCGGTTGGTAGTTGTATCAAATTCCGACCAATAAACCCAATTTCAGTTATCTTATTCATGTTCTCACATAATTACTCATATAAAATGAACTTAAATGAAATTAAACGAACTCATTAGTTTGGTTTAAGTTACTGGCAAAACAATAGTGATGTTATTTTATTTCTGTGTTATTATTTCCTTCTTGTCTATATTGTGAGATTTAAAACCGTATACGTCTGGGAGTAACCATCAATTGTTTGTTGATTTTGATTGATGAGTTGCTGGCCCATATTAATAAATTATAACCCAATGACATTTAACCCTCTTTCAATGTTTGTAGCATTTTCCCTATGACCCTGTGTACCATAGACAAAACATAAATGTAAGGCTTCAGATGTATGTTTTTGCTTTGTGGCTGAACAAACCGAATGTGAAGACGAAAACAGAAAGGATCGCCATACTTATATCAACAATGTATAACGGAAATATCAGGGATCGACGGAAGCATGCTGTTTATACCACTGTTAATTTGGAATGCCCACACAGAATACACGACCATTTACAAACAATATACAATAAGAGACAGCAGTAGAGGAGGGGCAGAATATGCATTGAGTAAAATGAGAAGCAGGTAAACGGTTCGTTCCAATGGCCTGCCGATGGAATTTGGAAGTTAATATATTTTATAAACATTGTTTTATAAATATTGACAAAATTCTCCACGTTAGAAATTTTAGGGAAGATAATTCTTTCTTAAGGCATTTGAATCGCCTATTATAAAAGCAGATGAATGGGTATCACTATTCTCATTTTAAAATTCCTTCTGTATACTTTTGCCTGTTGCTTGTTCTATCAAGAAAGGAATGTTCATTGCCAACTTTCTATTGTATTATATCTTGTGACTAATTTAAATTTCGGCTATGAGCCTCAGGCCAGTAACATCATGACAGTTGGAACAGTTTAGTTGAAAAGATCAATGGGCTATCTGGCAAATCTGTATAGGCCATAACTGATTTCAACCTGTTTTATATAGGACCTAGGAAGGAGTGGGTATGTATTTGAATTGCTGATGTCGAAATGTTTAAGCACTATTGCAATGTTTCTTTAAAAATATTCAGACATCAAACCATTTCCTTAAGTCATACAGATGGAGGCTTGGGGCTTCCATATATATCCTCCATAATGTCAGTTGGGCATTATCAAAGCATTTTTTTTATATATGTCTTGTTTTATTTTATGGGCTAAGTCTTTTATTTACTGCCTGATTTTTTAATTCGGTTCTGGTCTTCGATCACTATGATGTACCATATAGGTATTATATTTCCCCCAAGAATTGTTGTTCAGCTGTTCTCCGCAATAAATCCAGCTAAAGCCTTTTATTCCCTTATGTGGAGTATGAGAGGCCGTTTTTAGCACTCTCTAACGTTTTGAAACTGAGTATGCGGTTCAATCTCCACGGGAAGGCAACCAGAGATAGCTGGCCCAAAAGCAGTTGTTCTCTTAAAAGCAATATATAATTTCTTCTTCTTTACTAGATACCATCAGGTAAAAATCGTCGGGAGTCTGTAAATTCTTGCTTCATTCAGCAAAACCCTTCTACTTCTCCTCACATTCCATTAAAGTCGATCTTCTGCATGTATTTTCAGTACTCTGTTTCCTTGTGGATTTCATTCCAGGGATGCTTGACAGATGTCTTGATGATCTCTCCAAAGTGTATGTCCAATCCATCTAAATGTTGAATTGCTGATTTCAAAGGTTGACGTTTGGCCGATTTCTTCTTTCCAGAGGTCTTCATTAGTAATAATCTGTCGCCACCAAATTCGAAGTGTGCTCCACTTACATCGGTTTTTGAATGTTCGTAGCTTTCTTTTTATTTCCTTTGTAGCCAGTAACGTTTCACATCCATATAAAACTGATTTGCATTCATATAATACATGCATTAAATATTTTTTTATATTTGTATCTGTGTGTACATTTAGCATATGCACTTCTTGCCTTTTGAATGCCTATACCAAAATCTCTAGTTGCTCCTCTATATGCAGATAAAACGCTGCTGAGATACGTAATATTTTGAACAGTTTCAATTGTTTTCATTTTCAATTGTACTTGGTGTCTTGTTCACACTGATTTTTTGTTATTTCTTTCTTTTTCTTCATATTTTTTTCAAATGAACTTTCAGTGCTGCGTCTTGTAATGTGGTTTGTTTATTTTGGATATCTGCATACCTGCGAGCAATTAGACATACATAATTTGAACAGTCTAGATCAGGCGTAGCACACTTTAAGACAGAACTTAAATAAAATAAACTCTGCATCGTTTAAATTAAGGGGATATTAAATCCCACATTGTTTTAAAACCGAATACTAAACTCAAAGATTGGAATCAGAGAGTTTCATGCCAAATATAGTAAACTATAAAAGTATCGGCGATTACTAGCGTGAGCTAATGCAAGTAGTCGTAGTACGTAGTACAATACCGGGCAACTCGCAGCAAAGGTGGTAAAGTTCTGATCGCTATTCTTGGAATTTTCCATAAGGTAAAAACACATTTCCTAGGAAATGGATGCTCTTATTACATTATGGCAGGAGGTCACTACCCAGACCGGTTTCAGCCTTATGAATAAGTAAAGCCGTCTCTAAAAATTCGGACTACCCTAGGCCACTCAATTGTGGGCGAAAGACCGTCCATCTCAGTGTTGGCTCCACTCAGTGATGGCCTCCCATCCACCACCACCACCGAGCAGAACCGCTCATATTCCGAAGAAAAGCATTCACTGACAAAGCCCCTTACCGGGCCGTGCCGGAAAACACTTTCCCCGGAGACTCAAATTGCTCCCTTAAGGCAAAACCTTAAGAGAGCGAACTCATAATAGTCCCCACCGGATTCAGCCTTTTTGAGGCTTCATCAGTGAGTAGCAAGACCAAATTAATACCAAATGGTACAGCAAAAATAGCCTATATACTCTGCTATATGAGTTGTCAAACAGGTGCACCCATTAAGTTACTTAAATATAAAGAGCCAATAGGCTTCATTTCGGCGATATAAACATAATTTAAATTAAGGGGATATTAAACCCCACATTGTTTTAAAACCGAATACGAAATTCAAAGATTGGAATCAGAGAGTTTCATGCCAAATATAGTAAACTATAAAAGTATCGGCGATTACTAGCGTGAGCTAATGCAAGTAGTCGTAGTACGTAGTACAATCCCAGGCAACTCGCAGCAAAGGTGGTAAAGTTCTGATCGCTATTCTTGGTATTTTCCATATCTGTAATAACAGCATACATTTCCTAGGAAATGTGTTTTTACATTATCTGTAATAACATATCTGTAATAACAGCATACACTTCCTAGGAAATGTGTTCTTACATTATGGAAAATACCAAGAATAGCGATCAGAACTTTACCACCTTTGCTGCGAGTTGCCTGGTATTGTACTACGTACTACGACTACTTGCATTAGCTCACGCTAGTAATCGCCGATACTTTTATAGTTTACTATATTCGGCATGAAACTCTGATTCCAATCTTTGAGTTTCCTATTCGATTTTAAAACAATGTGGGATTTAATATCCCCTTAATTTAAATGATGTTTATATCGCCGAAATGAAGCCTATTGGCTATTTATATTTATATTCTGCATTTTTTTCATGGCAATAGTCATATGTATTGAATTACTATATTTTTTAAACCATTTTACTACTGGGAGAAAAATATAAAATACTTGATTGATTTAAATATAAGTTGTTAAATTAAATTTAATTACATATTTCTGGTGTCTTTACATGTAACACAACTTAATGAGAACACTGTGGGGGTTCATGTGCGTCAACAAGTTCATCAAAGTCGATTTTCGACGACGATGACGATATTCGTAATAAATCCTGAAGGTGGACATCAGTCGGTCTGCTTCTTTTTACGTTTTTATCCTGCCGCGGGCCGCATGCGGCCCGTAACCAAATCCAAAGATCATCCAAAGATTTATTTTTCGTGATATTCCTTTGGCACGTTACACTGTGTCTGTTCTACAACATGATCTAGCACCAGTATAAATAATCGAGGAGATAGAAGGCATCCTTGTCGTATTCTACAAACAATTTGAAAGTGCTGTGAAAAATATCCATCATGATGCACTTGAAAGTGGAATTTGTAGTTGCATCGAAGGCTTTTCATAATCCACAACAGCAAATATACATTGGAGAGTTAAATTCACTGGACTGTTCGATAATTATTAACAATCTTGCATAAAATTTTGCTAATGACAGAAAGTAGGTTTATACCACTGCAATTATTACAATTTCCTAAATCCCCTTTCTTTGGTATTTTTACTATTATTCCTGTATTCCAGTGTTTCTCAACGTGGGGCGTACGTCCCACACAGGGGCAATTTGAATATTTTGGGGGGAAATTAGAAAATGTACATGTACATATTTATACATATTTATATTATACTTTTTCAGAATTTGGCTGACTATTATGCTAGAGGGGAGCATCAAAATCTTTGAGATGTTGAGGTGGGGCATCAAAATATTCGAGTCGTTGATGTGGGGCGTGATCCAAAAAAGGTAGTGAAACACTGTTGTATTGGAATCCCAACGAAATGTCTTTTTCCCCAAAAATCTTCATATCCATGATAATTGTGGTGTCAGATGTTAGAACCTATGCCATGATATAGTCATGTCCTGATCATTTTCCATTTTTTTAATAGCCTTTTTATCTCTAATTTGGTGAGCTGGTATCAATGTTTAAATCGTCTACTCCTTTTTTTATTTCTATTTGTATTAAATCTCTTCTAGTTGCCGACTAGATTCGAAACCAAGAAGTCTTCCTTCGTGCCGTCAAGCGCCATGGTGTGCAAACGCCACATCCACTGAGCTACACCACTGTTTCGAGTCTAGTCGGCGACTAGAGGAAATTTTTCTAAGCCTTTTTTCGACCGGTTCCCGAGTTAGTCGATCTCTGGCACAGGCAAGCAGGTTTTTCCTCTTGGAAACTCGGGTTTTTCGTCCTGTAAACTCAAATGTGGCACATTTGAGCCGTCTCTCTTCACTGAGTACCGCTTAATTAGTGATAGCCTTGGGCCATCTATCTCTGATTGGTACCAGTGGAGATTGAACTGCCCACTCAGTCTCCAAAAGTTGGATAGGGCTAATTGGTCTCGCCTACTCCCCGTATATGGGAATAAAAAGGCGTTAGCTGATTTTTTTTTATTTTATTAAATCTCTATTATTCAAGATTATGCCTCCATTTCTCCACCTATACAGTTGTTCTTTGATATAAGTTTGAAAGACTCGTATCAAAGAACTTCAAACTACTAGTTCTTCAAACCATTGCTTTTTATCATTTCTAGCACTTTTCTTTAAATTTATGGCATGGGAAAGTGGGTTTTTACTCCGGAAACTCGGGTTTTTCGTCCTGTAAACTCCAGAAAATCAACCGTAGTACCCACATTATTTCAGACGGTAACATACCTTGTTAGGGTTAGGTACCAAGAGATGGCAGCACTTGATTGCCAGCCTCTCCATCTGTATCTGCCTAGAATTAGTGATAGACATGGGCCAGTTATATTTGATTGGCTACCGGTGGATATCGAACTTCCCACTCAGTCCCCAAAGGGAGATTATACCTCGCCTACTCTCTATTTGGAGTAGGCGAGGTATAAAGGTCTCGCCTACTCCCTATAAGGAAATAAATGCGTTAGCTGATTTATTTTATTTTATTTATATTTTATTATTATATCCTATGAACCTCACAGAATAAATGACTCATTGGGAGGACACTTTGTCATACAAACAACCAGGAGTGCGCCAAGGGTAATTTTCGCCCGGGTGCAACCGCCTGGGTGTGGGGCACCCCTTGTAACCTCGGGTTGGCGTGGCGCTGCAAACAACTGTTCATACCTTGCCTTAAACATTAAAATTATTTGCAGACACCATGCTCTCAGGCAATGCATTTCAATTATTCACAACTCAACTAGCAAACAACCTGCATCTGATACCCTTGCTCCCATCTTCTTGTACACCTTCCAGGGATGGCCTTTTGTTCTCTCAATCTCAAGCCTTTTTATGAAAAACCTCTTCAATGTTAATCCTAAAGCAACCCATTACCAATTTGTAGGTTTCTCTCATATCAACCCTTTTCCTCCTTTCCACTAGCCTCTGTAAACTGAATCTTCTCAACCTTTCTTTCTATTCAACATTCCAGAGATAAGAAACTATCTTAGTCAATCACATATGGACCCTTTTCAATATCTTTTATTCTTTTGAAAACCAGCTGACCAAATTTATCTATTGTAGTCCATATCTGGTCTAATCTGCCAGGCCTTATACAATGGAAAAAAAATCTCCCTACTTCTACATGTTTGTCATTGATGCATCATTCCCAGAATTGGTTGTGTTGTCCACACAATTTTGACAAGGTGCCCCTCAAATTTTAGATCCTTATTCGCCATCACACTCAAGACCTCCTATTTCCATCACTTCCAACACTATATCCCCAACGAGCATAAATTCTGCATCCCATATTTTTTCCCCAAAATTTAAAACCTTACATTATGCAAAATTAAAATAGCATTCCACTCTCATGCCAATTCACTCAATCTATTCGAATCTTCTTGTAAGTTCAGTACATCTTCACTACTTCTGTTAGTTCATCCTACCTTTTCATCATTTGCATAGCTGAATATCTCCATCCAATCTTCCTCAATATTATTAACATACCGGTTATACAATGTCCCTTAAAGAAATCCCTGAGACACACGACTAATGACTTTCATTTTTCAGGATATTGCTTCCCCATACACAACTTCCTGATACCTATCAGATAGTAAATCTCCAATCCAATGCACTAGTCTAATATCCAACCACATCACTCTAGTTTGCCTAAAAACTTACCAGTAATCAATCTAACGCCTTTCCAAAATCTGATACACTACTATTTGTGTATTTCTTTTGTCCAATGAAGCCGTGACCTTATTGTAATAATTAGATTACTAAATCACGATCTCCCTTCTCTACCATTTTAATCACAATAACTGACACACAGATAGGCCTATAATTTAATGCTTGAGTTTTTATCGCCTCCTTTAAGAAGCGGTACGATCTTGCCTTTCTTCCAGGCCTCGGTAAATTTACCCAATCGAAGACACATATTAAACAAAAATGTCGGCTCCCTGGCACATTCTTTCAAAATACGTGGTGATATATTATCAATTCCACATGTAACTCTTGCTCACATACGAATAATTTCTCCTCATCTTCTGCTGCTCTCAAACTCTCATGATGTCAAATTCATAAGGATGAAATACCGTCATGAACTGTTCATTAATATTTCAACTATACCCTCAAAAGCAACTGTTTTTATCCCATTTTCTCTAATGTCATCGTTCAATAATTTTTTTTTTTTTGCTGGCTACATATCGAATGAACTCTCTCCGCTTTGTTTTAATTTTTATTTTTGTTTCATCAGCTAACTTCTGCTCATAATGAACTTTTGCTTCCCTTACAAACCAAATCATCCTTCTTCCCTGTTCTTGGTAATCCTCATGGAATTTATTATTACCACTCATCTTATTTTGCCTCCATAATTGCTTTTTTTTCTCAGTTTGCATGTTTAATCTCTTCATTCATCCATTTCACACCTGCTTTATTTGACCTTCTGAACTTTGGAATATATTTAAACATTGCTTCTAGTACGAGGTACTTATGGATAGCTCTTGTAATATCGCCCAAGTAGAAGCGATCTTTTTTCTTTCTACCCAACTCCTCATTCCATGCTCGAGCTGCAAGCTCTTTTCTGACCTTCTCATAATCACTTGCCTTGTACTTCCACATATATCCTTTCTTCCCAGAAGTCATCCTATGGTTGGTAATCACCTAGGTAATCACTTCATGGTGGCCATCACTAAATGGATGGTGATTTAACTCCTAATTTATAATAACACCCACTGATGAGATTATAAAATCCAAGACATTCAATTCACGTGTTCCTTCATTGCATACTGCCTAAGGTAATTGTCCCTCAAAAATTCGAGAAACATTTTCTTTACTTTCAGTTGCAATGTCATCATTCCAGCCTATATTGCCATAATTAACATCATCCATAATAATCACGCTTTTCTTATTGTTTGACTAAATTGCTATACAATACAGTTCATGGTCACTTCCATCCGCATTCTATAGCAACATCCAACTAAGTATTTAACTGTATTTTAATCACATTAGTGATTTTGGTATTTTGTAATTTAGCAACATCAAATTCCTTATTATTAAATATTTTCCCCTTTGACTGTTTCGATTATATATGTAAACTACATATATCTCATTATGAGGTGATGATCTCAGCCAATATCACGACTTCTTTTATTTCGGATATCTAATGAAATTTTCCTGCAATTTAGCTGACGGAAATATGATCCACTTGATTTTCGTTTTGTCATCTGATAACACCTAGTTTACTCCTATGTATTCTCGTATGCTAGATCATTGCATCATCACCTATCACTAAGTGATATATTCTACACAGTCCTACCAACAGTTCATCCTTTAAATTTCTCTCTCTCAAACCATACTTACCCATTACCTTCTCTAGCCCCTCATTATTTGTAAATCTTTAGCAGAGTCGACGCTAGGGTCTTTGATGCCCGCATGCAATTTCTATCTAAGTGCTCCTGTAACGATCCGGGAATGTGTGGTTCTTTTACGATAATAAAAATTTTAATTATTTGAAATTTCTTAAATAATTTTTGACAGAACAGCCACACGTTGGTTCTCTAAATGTAACGAACCGTGAGTGTTGACTAGGCAAGATAATCGGTAAAAATCCGTATATTCAAAAAATTCTCAAAAGTTAAAGCAAAGTTTGATAAAGCCACTTCACTTTAATCTTTGAATATAATGATACTGGGATTATAGCCTTCTCACCGACCCGAATCGCTAACAAAATTACAATGAATTTTAATTAAAGTTAAAATTTATTTGAATTAAAGTTTAAAAAATTCTTGCATTTTACAAGTTACTAAATTCTTAGTAACTTGTAAAATTTTTTTTATTAATTTTTAGAAGTGGAACTATCTTTTAGAAAAATAAAAGAAACTCAAAATAGATGAGAAAATAAGAAAAGAATTCAGAAATAATTAGAACATTTAATATAAGTATTAAAAAAATGACATCTTTACAGAATAACAGAAAATAAATTAAATTACATACATATTTTTTTTATTAAAATTTCAAGGTTTTTGATTTCATCTTCACAAAATTGAAATAATGGTCTTAACATTTAATTCCGCACATATATCATTTTCAATAGCTATTAAAGCCAAACTAACAAGCCTTTTTTGTGACATACTTGTTCTTAAGTAGGTTTTAATCAATTTCAACTTGGAAAAGGAACGTTCACCGCTCGCTACACTAACAGGCACAGTTAATAGTATTCTTAAAGCAATTGAAAAGTTAGGGAAAGATAAATTATTGGACACAATAAAATTAAGAATATCGAAAGGGCTTTTGAATATTTAAATTATCCTTCCGAAAAATATCCCGGAAGGCACATAACTCGTCATATAGTTCTATTGCATTTACGTTTTTATTGTCGCAGTCCTTCAAGAGAGTTTCGTCATGTTGCTCGTAGTCAAATTGTCGTGTCTTCTTTCGTCGTTGAACTTCTGTACCAGTTTTAAATTCTTGTTCTCCATCCACCTCTTCACTCAGTTATTTTGCCGTTTTGAGAACTTCTTTAAAATTTGTATCTGATCGATACTCTTCTAAGAATATTTTTAAGTTTTCGATAGATTCTAAAGCAAGTTGTAATGTTCATATTTTGGTCTTGAAGCATTTTACTCACAGGGTTTATTCTGTTAAGTAAATCATACCAAGTTATAAGGGTGCAAATAAATTTGTAGTCCTTTATTTTAGCACACAATGTTCGTACTTCATGCTCAGTTTCTTTATTAATATTTTCATTATTTAAAATTTAAAAAAAGTGCATCATAAATTTCTCCTAATTGATATCGTAGAGGGCGGATTGTATAATTTTACTTTCCCATCGCGTTTCTGATGGCTGTTTCAATGTTAATTTTTTTACGAACTTTAAAAGGATTGCCCAACGTTTGTAAAAGAATGAAAATAATTGTATATTTCTTGAATAATTGCAAAGAAACTAATTGTATCTGCATTCACTTTGGCTGCCTCGTTAATGATTAAATTTAGAGTATGAGCAGCACATGGCATGTAACATGCTAGAGGATTTTTGTTCAAAAACAAATTTTGGAGCATATATTTGCCCCATTGTCATAACCTTGACCTCGCATGTCTTCAATGGGAATGTTCTGTTTTTCCAGTTGTTCCATTATTGTTGCACATAAACCACGTCCTGTGGAATCTGATATATCTGCAAAACCTAAAAATTTTCTTTGATCTTGACAATTCCATTGTCACAGGAAACAAAGCGAATAATAATAGTCATTTTACTTGCATCAGGTGTGCAGTCTAAAATAATGGAATAATATTTAGATTTTCGAATTGATAATAAAATTGTATCCCTGATTGCATTACTTAAAGTTTCCAATATTTCATTTTGTCTTTACTCAAACAGTGTACTCTACTGTTTCGTTGTAGGAACCTTTCAACATGATTTTCCATATCGGGATCAAACTTCCCAAACAGTCCGACTAATTTAAAAAAAATCCCGTTATTTCTTTCATATAATTTATGAGATGATCCGCGAAAAGCTAAATTTCGGCTACCAACCAATTTTATAATTTCAATCAAGCGTTCTAAAACACTTGTCCCATGTTTCTTTTCCATTTCATACATGCTTTGAGTCTGGAAATCAATAGTAGTTTTGTTTTTTAAATTTTTATCAAGTTCCTTCCATTTTAAGAAATTTTTCATGTGAGTTAAACTAGTCTCACGTCTCTGTAAAGTTGTACTTACATTTCTCCAATCGTTATAACATTCTACAAGACTCAGTGGGTGATTAAGTTGATTCAGTAAGTGCGACAAGTTTGCAACAAAAGCAAGAAACAGAATTTAAAGTTTCGGAATAAATGAGCCATCTTCATGGCATGAGCTCCCGTTTTCCATTTTTCTATTATAATACGTGTCGCCAAATTTACGACCATATGTATCTCTGGGATATATTATATTTTTATTTTGAACAGGCCTCATTTCAATGAAAACAACTCGTAATTTTTCATCAATATTTCCCCGTTCACCTGGATCTTCTAAATTCACAGAGACTAACAATGTGGTAGTTTCGTGGTCAACTACAACTAACTAAATATTGTTGTAGTTGACTAAATCCTAACTATTTTTCACTTAAATCATGTTCAGTTATCTAGTTCAATAGTTGCAATAGTACCTTCATGCACACTGGATGATGTGCACGGTTCTTCAACTCTGATTTCTGATGTATCGAGTTGGTTACAACTCGATACATCAGAATATTTTAATATTTTAACAAATTTATTAAGAGCCCCAGTTTGTTTCTTAATATCTGCTTCTTTCGCAGCATGACGCTTATAATTTTGTGCACCGGATAACTTTTTTTTTTAATTTTTGATTCCATTTCTATTTTATACCCACAAGAAATTATTACACAACACGACAGAGAGACGAAATAATACTCCGTACTGCGCTACTGTCAGTAGCCTACTGAGATGCATACCATATGACTGGTTAACTAGCAACAAATGTTTTGTACGAAAATTCGTTTCTGCGCATGAAAACTGTTCACCGTTTCACTTTAGATAGACTGCAGTAGACATAACATTCTGCAGGCAAGTATTTAGCCTGCTCTAGCTGCAAAATTGTAAACAGCTGGCTGATCAAAGAGGCGGCAATATACATTTTGTAAAAATTTTTATTCAGTGTATACGGCCTCATTTATTTTAATATTGATCATTCTAAGAATTATTTAAATTTGTTTTTATGATAAAAATTTTGTTTCTTAAAAATGAAATTATGAACCGTTCCCTGGCGGCGGTACCCCATCATAGCGATGTCCGCATGCTCGCTTCCGCCGGCCCTGATCTTTAGAGTAGAAATCACCCACGAGAAGCTTGCTCTCGTTGCCAGTTGTCACCACAAAGTTTTTATCAAATACAGTGTAAAACGTTTCTTTTCTAAAAAGGATGCATGCTCAATTTTAATATTGCACTAAACAACTCAACCTTCCGCATTTAATTTTAAGATTTGCTGTCATTATTCGTTTCGAAACTGGTTCTCAACCAAGCATTGCTAGACTAAATCTTTTGCTCATGAGAATTCCTAATCCATATTGACGTATATCAGTTATATTAGGCATCCCTGAATAAAGAAACACATCTCCACTGGGAAAATTTATTCTATCAATATCGTTCCAACTTACTTTGGTAACTTCAATAATTCAATTTTATATTTTTCCATCTTCTGTCTTAATTTTGCTAGTTTTCTTGTTTGGCAGAATATTTTAACATTCTCTTGGAATTTATATCCTAATTTTCTAATGACCAAGGAATACGTCCGATATCTGCATTTGAAAACAACATTTAAAATTTCGGAGACTTGTGGATTTTTAGCTTATAGAGTTCCTATTCTGGTAGTAGGGCTGCTCCCAGCATCCAGATATGCTTTTTATACACGAACATTTACTCTCGTGGAGTTGTTTCGGTTATACCGACGATACCAGGTCACCAGAGTCTCGTTTGTGATAACAGGATTTTAACACGAAAAGGGGAGGGTGGTATTTGAGTGGGAGATGCTATATATAATGTTATATACTGTATATATATATATATATATATATATAATGTTATAGATAATGAAGTCCTTGACTTCATTATATTACGCAATCATCACCACTTAGAACCTATTTATAGATTTCCAGACTATTATTAAGATTCATTTTTCTGTTTCTTTCTGGATATTATGGAAAGCCTGAATAAGAACACCTACACTAACATGCGTAAACCTTACAAAGCTCTAATAAGAATTAGTTTTCTGTGTATTAGCGTTCTTTCTTTACATCACAAATATACTGCGTATCTCTCAGAGAAATTTCCGCGTGTCACTGTAAAACATAAGTTTCATTTGGCCTCCTTTTCACACTGCTAGGGTACACTCAAACATTTAACAAGGCGACAGAGAAAAGAAATGTCATGGTTAATTGATTGGGTCTTCCTGGATAGCCTTTTCCTATGTGCTCAGGAATCTTATTATGACTTTTTGGTGGTAAACAGGGAAACTGTGCTTCTGAAATTTTGAAAAGCACTTCTTATTATTAATAAGAGGTGCTTTTCAAAATTCATTCTTTCTTTCAAGATGCATTCTTTCAGAAAATAAAATGTTCTGCTCCTCTAACATTATATTGCTGGAGATAAATATCGGAATTCTTTCACTTCTGCTTGCTGGAAAAAGGCCTTTTGCCAGTCAGCATCCTGGAGCAAGTTTGGTTTTTCTCGAAATTTCGTTTTTAACCCACAACGCGGAGAACCGACCGTTGTTAAATCGCCATTTAATACAATAGTACAAGTTAGGACTCTGGATCATGAACTGTGGTAGGTGTCTGCTGTATTCTTTTCTTGACTTTAAAATTCTCAGTAACATAATCTCTGTTATCAATTATCATAAGATTGATTGAAAACAACTGCCCATCCATTTCCCAAAGTTAGGGCTAAATGTGTCTGACATCTCCTAGCGATAATTAAATTGCTTAAATTGCTAACTGATATTTGATCACTTAAAAACAGGAGGTGTAAATAAAGAAATAATTAAACGCAAATGAAGAAGATGTGTGCAATTTCAATACTTTAAAAACGGCATTTATTTAGGTGTTCACTGGCCATGAAATCCTATTGAACGAGCTCGGAGGTATAAATTGTCAGTTTGGCTTTATGGAAAATCTGGAGCATGCAGTTAATTTCGTATTTTTAAATGCATGTTTTGTATTATGTAATAATAATAATAATAATATTGTCATGTCTGGCAATACTGTTCAAATTCATTCACTGCTTATTTATTTGTTTTTATTTTTTAGAATTTTTTTTATTGAAAGTCAAGTAATTGAGTTACTTTTTAGTATGAATTCTCTACATTGAAAATTATTCACTTGCGATATTTTTAGCAGAATCCACTACTTTTATAAGCTTTATCTGCTATTCTTCCTAACTCCTATCTAACAAGCCTAGTTTGCAGATTAAATCTAGCGTGTTGCATCATGTGGCGCATGTCGTTGATATTGTATAGCAGTGAAGCATCTACAGTGTTGCCCATTAAAATGAGTGAAAAAAGAAAGTGTCTTCAATATCCAAGTGAATATTTAAAATTTGGAATTATTCAGTCTATAAATAATCAGCAGTTACCAATGTGCTTAATATAAAAAAAAAACCTTCTCAAAAGAAGGAATGAAGACTTCTAGATTGATCGAGCATTTAAGAACAAAGCATTCAAATATAGCAAAAAATGAATGTGGAGTACTTTCGTGAATTATAGACTAAATTTAAAAATCGTCCTGGACTTAAAGTGTTGGTTGCAAAACAAAAGAACCAACAAGAGAAAACACTTGTTGTGTCTTATAAACTTTCAAAATTAATTGCCAAATGTGAAAGTCACATACTATTGGCGAAACTTTCACCTTATCGGCTATAAATGAAGTTTTAGACCAGATCAGTAGCCCAGGTAAAAGCAACATGAAGTCGTCAATTCCTCTCAGCAATAGTTCAGTATTGACGAAATGGCAAAGGACATTGAAATTGAAAAAGGACTTTGTGATGATTTAAAAACCATAGAATTTTCTTTGCAGCTTGATGAGACAACTTTACTTGATAACGAAGCTTTGGTAATGGCCTAAGTGCGTTATATAAATACTAATGAAGAAATTATTGAATAGTTTCTGTTTGCTGAACAAATGAAAATTGACACGAAAGGTTCTACAATTTTGAAGGTTGTTAAAGACTTTTTTTAATGCTAACCATTCCTATCACAAATATTATTGCATATGCAATTGATGGAGAACCAACTATGGTTGGTCATCACCGTGATTTATAACACATTTAAAAGAAGCAGTTCCAAATATCTGTACAATTTACTGCATTTTTCATAGACAGCACTTAGCTGAAAACTCAGTGGCAGACTATGTAAGACTTTGGATGATGTTAGTGTATAAAATAAAAGCCTAGTCATTGGATACCCGTATTTTTCGGGAACTTTGCCATGAAAATGAAGAAGAATTTAAGAGTATTTTGCTTCACACCGAAGTTAAATGGCTCTCAAAGGGAAACTGAACATTGCAACTATCTGCGACGCTTTAATGATTTCTCGGATACTGTTTTGGAATTTCTTAATTCATCTGATGAGAACATGTGTGATGTTCTGAAAGAGGAAAAGGTTGACCTCTCATATCTTTCCGATATTTTCACCAAATTAAATGAGGTTAACGTTAAATTGCAGGGAAGTAACCTGAATCTTATTTAAGCAAAGGAAATTATAAACGCTTATATCAGCAAATTAGCATTCTATGAGCAGTGCATTGCAAGACGAGATTTTCTGCAGTTCCCAAGTCTACAAATAATATATGACGATTTAATATTAGATACAAATTTGGAATGTTATTGTTCCTATCTTCCGACAGTGAAAGAAGACTTCATGATCAGATTGAAAGACTTCGATGAGCTTAAAATACCCGATTGGATCATAAATCCATTTCTTTCTGATTCCAGTTCTGTTCATTCAAATTTGTGTGGGAAATTTATTGACTTAAAAATTATTTTGAAGCTTAAGTACAATTTTAACAGTGTAGATATGAAAGATTCTGGCCAAACATGCAATGCATGTATCCTCATATTTGGCAACAAATAAATTTACTGCTCATTGCTTTTCCTTCTTCATACTAGTTGTTGTGGTGGTGGGCGGTAGATGGCGTTGATGGAGATGATTCCCAGTAGAGGCTCGGCATAGTGGTTGAGACAGTTGTAGGTGTCCTCCTGCGATGAGTTTTTGGACTCCTTGGAGGTATCAAAAAAAAAAAAATCAGCTAACGCCTTTTTATTCCCGTATATACGGGAGTAGGCGAGGCCATTTAGCCCTATCTAACTTTTTTTGGAGACTGAGTGGGCAGTTCAATCTCCACTGGTACCCAATTAGAGACAGATGGCCCAAGGCTATCACTAATTAAGCGGTACGCAGTGAAGAGAGACGGCTCAAATGTGCCGCCATCTCGTGGTCTCTAACCCTAACACAATATATTTAATGTCTGAAATAATGTGGGTTCTACGGTCGATTTTCTTGAGTTTACAGGACGAAAAACCCGAGTTTCCGGGAGGAAAAACCTGCTTGCCCGTGCCAGAGATCGACTAACTCGGGAACCGGTCGAAAAAAGGCTTAGAAAAATTTCCTCTAGTCGCCGACTAGACTCGAAACCAAGACTTCCTTCGTGCGGCCTAGCGCGGTGGTGAGCAAACGCCACATCCACTGAGCTACACAGGCTCTGGAGGTATCAATAATAATAATAATAATAATAATAATAATAATAATAATAATAATAATAATAATAATAATAATAATAATAATAATAATAATAATAATAATAATAATAATAATAATAATAATATATAGCCTGTGTAGCTCGGTGGATGTGGCGTTTGCACACCACCGCGCTAGGCCGCAGGAAGTCTTGGTTTCGAGTCTAGTCGGCGACTAGAGGAAATTTTTCTAAGCCTTTTTTCGACCGGTTCCCGAGTTAGTCGATCTCTGGCACGGGCAAGTGGGTTTTTTCTCCCGGAAACTCGGGTTTTTCGTCCTGTAAACTCAAGAAAATCGACCGTAGAACCCACATTATTTCAGACATTAAATATATTGTGTTAGGGTTAGAGACCACGAGATGGCGGCACATTTGAGCCGTCTCTCTTCACTGCGTACCGCTTAATTAGTGATAGCCTTGGGCCATCTGTCTCTGATTGGGTACCAGTGGAGATTGAACTGCCCACTCAGTCTCCAAAAAGTTAGATAGGGCTAAATGGCCTCGCCTACTCCCGTATATAGTAATTGAAAATTATTATTCCCGTATATACGGGAATAAAAAGGCGTTAGCTGATTTTCTTTTTATTTTTGAATAATAATAATAATAATAATAATAATAATAATAATACCTGGGTCGAGAAAGGATTCAGCATGGTATTGCAATTGTTAGCTAAGCAGCGACATAGAGCAAATAAGTGATGGAGGAGACTTTGGCGAACATTGAACCCGATATTGAAAAATAAGCAGGATCTCATCAGGCTCAGGGTAGCCCTTAATGACTAGCTTATTGAGTACAGTATTTTACATCCTTTTTTTTGAGTAAAAATTAATTTGTATCGAAGTAATTAATTTTTAATTAACTATCAGAGCCTGTGTAGCTCAGTGGATGTGACGTTTGCACACCACCGCGCTAGGCCGCACGAAGGAAGTCTTCGTTTCGAGTCTAGTCGGCGACTAGAGGAAATTTTTCTAAGCCTTTTTTCGACCGGTTCCCGAGTTAGTCGATCTCTGGCACGGGCAAGCAGGTTTTTCCTCCCGGAAACTCGGGTTTTTCGTCCTGTAAACTCAAGAAAATCGACCGTAGAACCCACATTATTTCAGACATTAAATATATTGTGTTAGGGTTAGAGACCACGAGATGGCGGCACATTTGAGCCGTCTCTCTTCACTGCGTACCGCTTAATTAGTGATAGCCTTGGGCCATCTGTCTCTGATTGGGTACCAGTGGAGATTGAACTGCCCACTCAATCTCCAAAAGTTAGATAGGGCTAAATGGCCTCGCCTACTCCCGTATATACGGGAATAAAAAGGCGTTAGCTGATTTTTTTTTTTTTTTGATCAATTCAAATATGTTGATGGTAATTTAGGTTTGCCTAATAATAAATTATAATTATCTTATTGGAATTAAGCTTTTGTAAAGTTGAGTAGGGGGCGTCAAGCCACACAAATAGTTGTAAATGGGGCGCGAGGTAAAAGAAGGTTAAGAATAACTGCTTTATACTTAAAAAAAATACGGAACTAATTGCACGCTTCTAGTTGCATTTACATTTACTTCTAAATGCCCATGTAAAAAATATGGAACTACTTGCAATTTGTTTTATTGCATTTACCTCTTCACAATTTCTATGAAGTCGATTTCTACCTCCGCGCTGTGCTTGTAACTATTTACTTGTATAAATAACACTATTTTAATGTTAAATTTGTTAGATTATTCCAATTTTTTCAATTCCGAAAGTTTTCATTTTTCTACAATGGGAAACAACAATCACGGAAGCTGAAATTTCGTTATAACTATTAGTAGCATCTTTTCCCCGAAGGTTGTTGCGGTCCCCTTCGACTGGAAAAGGCCTGAGTTCGATTCTCGTCGTGACGGGAGGAATCTTTAATGTTTTTTTTTTTTTTTTTTCAATTGAAGATGAGTTAGACGATCTCATACGAAGGTAGCAGGATTTTTTCTCCCGGAACTAGGGTTTTTTTTATCCCGCATACACACAAATCAACCTTTAGGACCCACGCAATTTACAGACAAAAATACTAGTGGTGATAAGCAGGTAGATGGCGGTGATGTAGATGATGGAGACGGAGAGTTGTAGAGTCGGTGCCCTTGCCCTATGAATCTTTTGGAGGTGTCACGAAATAATAATAAATACTGTATTCCTGTAAACTGGAGGATATGAATATTCATATCATGTTGATATCCTTTCATGTGATGCTAGCGGCCTCATCCTCACCCAGGATTGGTATGAATGTTTGTCTTTATATCTAAAGATTTAAATTAAATTACTCCAGAACACTACAGGTCTGAAATTACTAACTCATTTTTTAGTACCTTAGACACTTTAAGTTGAAACTCTGTACCTTGGAATGAAGGAGGTTTTGTTTTGTTTTAGTTGACCCTGCACCTTGCATGCATTAAACTACATTCAGCAAATTTATCTGATTATTACCAAGTTGCTATGCTTTTGTATTTTTTTTTTAATCCTTTGTAATAAAATCTCACCACTATTAGCTTTACAGGTGCATCAATATACTATTATCCCATCTGGCTTAGTGCAGTAATATTACTTAAGTTTGGTAATATCATCCTATGAGAGCAGAACATAAAAAAAAAGTTAATGTTCTAATGTAGCTGAATGAAAATAATAACAAATAGAAAAATGCTCTCCCAGCAAAGAGTACAGTACTCTTCACTAGTATTTAGAGTACTGTTTGCTGCTGAGGTTTGATATACTAGCATAATACTCCAGAAATATCACTATACAGAGTGACCATAATTAAAGAGGGGGCATTCAGAGCCTTGTAGTGAAAAATGTCTTGAATAAAATTCATCAAAACTTGGTGTAAATTAAACATGCCAAGAAATTATATTCTTGGGTTAACTCTTTATCTAATTGTGTGTGTGCAAAAAAAGTTTGCACATGAAGTCACTTCACTACTGAGCTACGTTATGTTGGAGGTTTAATGGATTTTTTACAACACTCAAAAAGAATTAAAATAGATTTTAATGCTTCCTATATTTCGTCCTAGTCACTAGGACATCTACGGGGATTACAAAGACAATTAATGTAACATGCACACAAAAACTTACAAGACTAAGCCCAACCTCGTGGGTGACAAAGTCCTATATAGGTGGAGCGCCCTCTCAGGGCATTCAGGCTTGGCTGACCATGTTTTGGACACTACCCACAGAGTATCATGGAAGAAAACCACCATGCTCCACCACACAGCAAATTCAAGAAAGAGAGACTTTTCTTAGAAGCAGCAGCAGCTCTCAGAAACCAACCAAATCTTAACAAATACGGTTGCATTAAGCTTCCGAAGATTTGGGAAACAGTCATCACCAGAGGTCCCACCTTACATTCCAAGCCACCTACTACTGCCCTTAGAGGGCGCTCCACCTAGATAGGACTTTATTGTCACCCACGTGGTTGGGCTTAGTATTGTAAGTTTTTGTGTGCATGTTACATTAATTGTCTTTGTAATCCCCGTAGATGTCCTAGTGACTAGGACGAAATATAGGAAGCATTAAATTCTATTTTAATTCTTTTTGAGTGTTGTAAAAAATCCATTAAATCTCCAACATAATGTCCTCACAGCACTTAAGCCTCTACACAAGAATACTGAGCTACGTGTATATATATAGAGGCTAATGACTTCACATCAGTTGCCTTAGTATCCTATAATGCAAAGTACAAATCATCATAATGCTTTGCATTATGGGAAAAGCCACTACTCAGACTGGTTTTGACCTTTATTGAAGTCTCATCAGTGGGAGCCAGAAGTGATACCAAAGTTATAGTAATGCAGAAGTCATATTGCCATATACAAGTAGTCAAAAGATGTCACATCTTATTATTAAAATACTCATTATTAGAGATAGATGTTGAAAAATTTTCCATTTGGTTATAATATAAATTAAAGATGTCAAGAAGTTATATTCTTGGCTTAATCCTTTATTTAAGTATATGCAAACAAAGTTTGCTCATGAAGTTACATCATGAGTAGGCTACTCACACACACACACACACATATATATATATATATATATATATAAGCTAATGACTTCACATGAAAAGGTCGAAACCAGTCAGGGTAGTAGCTCTTCCCATAATGAAAAGCATTATACATGTTTATATCCTTACAAACATTATACATGTTTGTAAGGATATGTGCATTGCATTATGGGATACTAAGGCAATTGATGTTAAGTCATTAGCTTTTATATACAAGTAGCCCTATCATGAAGCAACTTAACTTGCAAACTTTGTTTGCATACACTTGGATAAAGGATTAATCCAAAAATATAACTTTTTGTCATCTTTAATTTAGTATAACCAATAAATTTAGTTTAATCCTTTATCCAGGTCTAAGCAAACAAAGTTTGCACCTGAAGTATCTTCAGGACTGATGCTACTCGTGGCAAAGTTGGACCAAGCTGTACCACTATTTGTCTTAGTATCTCCCATAATGCCAAGCACATCTCCTTGCAGACATGTATAATGCTATGCATTAAGGGAAGGGCCACTACCCAGACCGGTTTCAACCTTTATTGAGGTTTCATCAGTGGGAGCCAGACCCAGAGGTGATGATACTAAGGTGGAAGCAATGGAGAAGTCATATTTACCTATATCAGTTGCCAAAAGGTGTCTCACCTTATTATTAAATTACTCTGGATTTAGAGAAAGATGTTGGAAGTTTTTTTCCACTTGGTTAGAATATAATAAATTTAGTTTTAATCCTTTATCCAAGTGTAAGCAAACAAGGTTTGCACCTGGTATTATATAACCAAGTGGAAAAACTTTCAACAAACTTGGTGCAAGTATACTCTAGAACATGGGGTTTTTATTTACAAAAGATAAATAATAGTAGGTGACATTTGGCACTATAAGTCCAGCAGTACTCCAGCAATATCAATGCAAATGGATATGGCATAGTCAACTCTGTGGAAAATCCTGTGTCAAATGCTGAGGTTTTTCCCCTACAAGATCTCCCATACTCAGGCTTTTCTTCATAGTGCAGAAACTCAACTGCAGTTCGCCCTTATGTTCTTAGCTTGAATGGAGGTGGATGATGCATGAACATGGAAAATCTTGTGGAGTGATGAGGCACATATTTATCTGAACAGTAATGTTAACTGACACAATTACTGCATTTGGGCTGCAAATAGCTTTCGTGTTCCAACAGACCCCTTTACACTTACTGAAAGTCACAGTGTGGTGTGGTTTCACTGTATCGTTTATTATCGGTCCGTATTTTTTCGGAGAACTTTACCTGATAGGACCAGTGACTTGTACCATCTCTGTTGTGAGATATCGAGAGATGCTGTGCAACTTTGTTGATTTGCAACTGCAGTAGCAAAAATGTCTTGACTCATATCATATTCATGCAGGATGGAGCACCACTCCATATTGGTTGTGGGGCTATCTGAAATGCATGATGTATGAAGGACATGTTACTGATATAGCAACCTTGAAAGACAGAATAATGCAGCATGTGAGGCAAATCAATGCAGGTGTGTTGGGTTCTGCTATAGAAAATGTCGTTCACAAAATGCAGTTCTTTGAACATCTGAAAGGAGGACATATTGAACCACATCTAAGTTATATGAACACAAAAATTGATTTGTTGTGTCTCTTCTAGCCATTATTGTTTAAGTAATTCCAATCCACATGCTAAGGCTTTGAATACCTCTTTATTCATGGCCACCCTGTATATGGGTTGAGGTTTCCATAGCTCAGTCGGTTTCAATGTTGTCCTTTGGTTGGAAAGACTTTGGTTCTAGCTTAGGATGTCAAGAACCTTTATCAGGGCTTTCCATCTGAAGGTGAGATAACTGGTCACATACAGAGGCAGCAGGGTTTCTTCTCCTGGAAACTTGGGTTTTTCATCCTGCAAAACAGGCAAACTGGCCAGAATATACACAATAAAGCAATAAGTATTAGCCACATTTTTCTGTTGGATCTGTTTTTGAAAGTTTGCAGGTCTACATATAAACATAAAACCAACGAGTTTCCCTTATCATAAAATGCAAGTAAATTGTTCAGTGATGGGCACATCTAAAGCAAGCTGTGCCTATCACTGAACCACTGATGGAATTGGGAATCCTATATTTATTATGCATGTATGATATTCCTAACCAGTACCATAAACACAACTGCAAATATACAGACTCTTTTATATTGGAAACATCTGTCATTGCACTACTTTTGAGCACAGGCAGCATTTTTATTCTTCTCTTTTTACTCCTTTGGATTCACCCTAATGCAAGAGTGTTAAACAACTAGATCAACAGCACTGTTAATGCTTTTGCATATTCCCTAAAAATGTGGTAGTCCTTCTACCTTTTTAACATTAACCTACTCAGCACTTCATTCTTTTAGTTCTTTCACTTTTAGCTTTTTTTCATTCACACTGGTATGATATACATTAACAATGTGCTCATTGATTAGTTTATCTATTATTGCTGTGGTCACCTTGTTAACAGTGCTATTCATCAATGAAAGCATTCCTTAACTGTTCCTTCTCTTGCATGCCACTTAGCAGAATAATTCTTTAAGTTTCTTTTGGCCTGTCTGGTCTCCTCTCATATTGTTTTTTTTTTTTTTTATTTTTTTTTTTTTAAACCTTGCTTCTTACTATTCCAGCTGCTCTTGTATTTTATACTCCTCAAGCATCTGAATACACTGATGTTATATTTCCTCCGTAACACTTCCCACACTGCTTGCCTAATTGCACTGTTCATCCATTTCACTCTTACATTATTTATTCACCTAACGTTTTGTATATAGTTGTACAGTGTCCATATTAGGTGTGTTCTGATCACTTTCCCTATCCCATTGACTACCTCCTAAGCAAGTACCTCATGACTGCTAATGGTAGGTATTGATATGTTATTCATAATCACATTCTGTTGCATCCAACTCACTTTGCATGAGGTAGTTATTCCTCTGAAACTCTTGAAATTCTTTCTCTTTGTTTACACTATTTCCTCTTCCAATCCATTTTTCTATAATTAAAATCCCCCATTGGGATCATCCTCTTTTTACTTGCCAAATTAATTTGGCAAGTAAAAAGAGTTCAAGAATGTTCAGGACAATGATTGCAAAATGTTTAGGGCTAAACATTTTGCAATCATTGTCCTGAACATTCTTTAGCTTGCAATAATTTGCTATTATACAGTATGGTACACATATACACACACACAATAAAAATAAAATAATGAATAACTACAACAATATATATTATGGACTGAAGGTGTCGAAGTTCATACTGTTTTTTTTCCCACCATACCATACTTACTCTTCCATTTATTTTATGTTTATCCTAAACATTTTCAAAGCTATCACACATGATCCCATTTTTCATCTGTATCCTTAGCATGCACAATTTCTCTGCAGTAGCTAGCAATACTTTCTTCCTCCCTCCCTTTTTTTTTTTTTAATTTATTTTTTTTATTCTTCTTCCTATCTTGTGAAAGACTCTATGCACCTCCATTTCTATATATCAGGCCTCTAATGGGCAGGCAGTGCCCAATATACTGACTCCTCCTGTCAAGCCAACCTTGCCTTTTCATAGCCTTTTTCCATAAAAGGAACGCTGGAAAAACCAACAAGTATTCCGACTGTAAAGGGATATCTTCTTAGTTGGAGGAAATACCAACTAGACCACTAGGTGGTAGATAACCTTCACTGCATAGTGAAATACCACCATGCAGCTTATTGGAGACCTGAAGTAGCCTAATCTTCTTGATGTTCAAAGCAGGGATTCTGGTTTTTGTCCTTCTGCTCTTCTTTATGCAATGAGAACAACATTCTTCAAGGTCACACCATACATAGTTTGGAAACTCATGACCTCCATTTTGAGGATACATCAGTTAAAATGGTGGTGCCACAGGCCAGCTGACAGTTATTGAATGGGCCCAAACCTGTTAGTAATGAGTCACGAGGCTTCCCATCATCTGGCACATAATCTTGTTGCCACATACTCTGCCAGTTCATACATGGAGAGTGGTATGTGAGAGACACTGTTGAGGCCATGTTATAGGAAGAAGACTGATCACTCTCTGTATGGATGTCATGTCCAAGAGTCTGTTTTCTCTCACTATACATCCCTACTCTGTTTTTCCATCTTACCATGATGAACTAATGATGAACCTTACAGAACAATGACAATGATGCTGCAACAAAAAGGAATCTCCCTCATAAACTAATTCTGGTTTAGTAATTAGAATCTTATTAAAAAATCACTTTCATATCCACTTTACTAATATCCATATCATTAACACGACATAAATGATATTCACCATCACTTATAGTCATCCAGACCAGACCTCTTACTCTTGACAGACACCCAAACAGCATCTACACCCACTATTGTCCACCTCCAATGTCGAAATTACACACTTCACAATTCCTTTTGACACAAGGGTGTTACCGCTGTCTTTCTGAGATCAGAATTGCATGTCAGAGAGTAGATAATTTTAAATCCTCTCCTTTGAACTTCCTCTGGCTCAATTTTCTTGCACCATCTAGTAATATTCGTCTGCTGCATTTACCATTCTCCAAACTCTGATAACTTAGACCTCTTCACATTCCACGAAACTCGACCATCTGTAATTCAGCCATTACAGATGGTCGAGTAATTTCCAGATAGTAAGGTCAGGTCATCGTCCTATGCATCCTAACATCCATAATTTCAACTGGCTCCTTTTTTCTGACACCACCGACCAAGCTGGATGAGAGGCAGAAATCTTTGTCCATAAACAATGTGCATTGACCTAATGCACAATGTTTATCTACTTACACAAATTCTTGACAACCCTCTTTGCTTCCTCAGTACTTTGAATCTCATTTTAACCAGTTTATTCTCCCTCCAAATATTCCATAGAGTTCACCTTCCCTTCTAGCAGCTCAGACAACAGTCTTGTACACACCTTCTCTCTCTCTCTCTCTCTCACTCTCAGAACTCCCTTCCTGAAGCCACTCTGACTTCACATCCTCCAGTACAACAGAGGTGCCAAATAGGGATGAACTCTGGAACTTCTACTCCCTTGTTTGACTATTGCTTCAAATTATCTCACCCCAACATCTGCTCTGAATGAGTCAAACAAATTATCCTCAGTGGCATGAAGGCCTTCATCTCCCATTTTAGCCCAAATCCTCATCTGCTTTCCAAGCCCTGGTTCAACAGAAAGTGTATCAGAAAAGTCGGAGAAAAAAAAATTGTTGTTGCAGAATTTTTTTCCCACTTTTCACTCTCTTTGGGACTAATCTCATGCCTGTTGCATGACTCATGTTAAACAGGGTCCTCTCCACTGCATCCTCATCCCCAAGAAACCAGTGCAACTGAATCTGTGTGCACAGTAGTCCAGTGTGGTCTGTGGAAGACTTATAAAGAAGGATAATAATATCCTCATCTCTGTTTGCCAGTGTGCTTTTCAGTATCCAGACAGAGTTGGCAAAATACCTCATTTTTGCAGTAGGTCCTTTGAACTCCAATTGCTGTCCATTATCACTTCCAAATCCCCAGTCTTGTCAGTTTCCTACAGTTCAGTTCTGTCAGTGTAATGCACAGCTTGTAATCTTTTCATTCCAAAGTGCATAACTTTACATTTTGCTACATTAAACTGATAACATCACTGGGCTGGATTTGAGGTTGTGGTAGCTGTAGGCTATAATTTTTAAGAGCCCCCCCCCTTCTACTAAATAAATTCTATTTTAGTAAAGTTACAGAGGCCAACTTTGTTACAAGAGACTGTAAGCTATAGCTTGTCTAGTTTATGCATGAATCTGGCCCTTCTTGCTCATGCTATCAGTCTAAAACATTCTGCAGAATCTCTGCAGCAACTTTATTACCTGTTATGCCACCTAGTTTTACATTATCAACTGGATTGATATAAGGACAAATATCAATTGGATATTTGTCCTTATATCATTCCTTGTATCAGTAACATAGAGATTTAATAGCAGTGGCAAAAATGTAGAGCCCTCTGTGCAAGTACTTGGGAGGAATTTGGATTTCAGCTCCATGCCTCAAGTACAGGCATGGCATATCCTTGATTCTGCCATGCCATATGCTACTCTTTATCTCTCTATCAAATTTGTTTTATATAAGGAATAGGAATTTCTTGATATTTTATAGAATTGCAATAGGAATGATGTATAAAAAAGTACATTACATTGCAAAAGATGAATAGTGCTTGGCTTTACAGCCAAGCATTGTCCATCTTTTAATTTCTTCCATGGTCTTATGATTCACTGAATCGTATTTTCATTATTATTATTATTTTGGTAACATTAATGGAGTAGGAATGATGCAATAAAAAAGTACATTACATTGCAAAAGATGAATAGTGTTTGGCTTTACAGTGAAGCATTATCCATCTTTTAATTTTTTCCATGGTCTTACGATTCACTGAATCCTATTTTCATTATTATTATTATTATTATTTTGGTAACATTAATGGAGTAGTCATTAGACTCATGGGAGGCCCACTCAACCAGCAACATGTCTATCATAATGAACTTTGAACTACCCGCATTCATAATGCACTCCAGCAATGCATTCCACTCACTATCAACTCACCATGTAAAAAATTTACTCTTCTACTATTCCATGTAAAAACCTATTCCTATAAGGTGGGCAATTATAATAGTCTTAGATATCAACTTGGGGCAGTTCCATGGAAGGTGGAATTGGAAGGTTGAGATATCATTAGTGCTTGGGAAATTGTGAAGGAATATTTGTTAGCAGCAATGGTAAGCTGCATTCCACGAGTGAAGAAGCGGACACAATTTGGTGTAAAGTGGATGAACAATATCAAACAGGAACTGCAAGTGAAAAAGAGATTATGGAAGAGATATAAGGAGAGGGGTGGAGAGCAGATGCATGAATAATATAAAACTCAGGCCAGGAGAATGACTAGTATGGTGAGGAAGGCAAAACTGGAATATGAGAAGAGACTAAGATCCAAAAAAAAATCCTAGGGAATTTTTTAGCTATGTGGCCAGTAGAAGGAGAAATGATTGTGGAAGAATGACATTGTGGGATAAAAATGGGAATAGAGTGACTGATGCAGAGGACATAGTAGAGTTGTTCATTGAACACTTTATTGGAATATTTCATCCTGGAGAAGTATGTTTTAATACTAGAGGGATAGGGCAGGTTTGAGGTTTAGACATTCAGGAGGAGAGTGTGTTTCCAATACTGAGCACTCCGGATGGCAATAAAACAAAGGAACCGGAATTTTGCCACGAGTTTTGAGAGAATGTGCTAAAGAACTGACTTCATTGACATGGCTTTTCAATGAAAGTCTTATGGGAAAGGTACCCAAGGAAGGAAGGTAAGATAGTGCCATTGCATAAAGACGGTAGCAGACTGGAAGTATCTAATTCTAGGCCAGTTTGTGTTTCATCGGTAGTTGTTAAGATCTTATTAGTGAGGGACCATATACAGTGTTGGGCAGATGAGGGTAATGTTATTTGTGAGAGTCAACATGGATTTGTTAAAGGGGGTGCTCTTGCTTTAGTAATATGATTGCCTTTTATTAAAGTGACAAGAGCAGTTGATGAGGGGAAGGCATATACTGTCATTTTTTTGGATTTTGCAAAGGCATTTGATAGGGTGCCACACGATAAGCTGATATTTAAGTTGCAGCACATGGATTTAGATGTTGGGTTAGTCAACTGGATTCAAGATTAGCTATCTGATAGGTATCAGAGAGTTGTATATTATTGAGCAGTATCAAGGAGGCAGAAGGTTACAAGTGGGGTCTCACAAGGCTCAGTACTGGGACCTGCATTGTTTAACCTTTTTATCAATGACATTGTCAGTGGATTACAGGGGATATTCAGTTGCTTGCAGATGATGTGAAGCTGGGAAGGGTTATTAGTAATAGTGCAGATGTGGCAGAGCCCTGCAAGAGGATTTAAATAAACTAGACAGATGCGCAAATGAATGGGGATGTTGGTTTAATCCATCAAAATGTAAAGTCTTAAAGTTTGGGATATATCGATGGGAGGCTGCATACTCGAGTGAAGGATCTGTACTGGAGGAAAAAGGGGAGACAAGAGATCTGGGGGTTGATGATTGATAGAAACCTGCAATTCAGGGAGCATTTTGCAAAGATTGGTGAAGATAACCCAGTGAATTGCTGCAATACTTAGAAGGATGCTGACCTGCAGAGATAAAAGAGTTATTGTTCCATTGGGTCTGATCAGGGTATAAGACCCCGATCAGGCCACACTTAGACTATTTTTCTCAAATTTGGTCCCCAGGATTTGAACGGTACAGAGGCAGATAACAAAGATGGTTTCAGGACTGTACAATGTTAGTTATGAGGATCAGCCAAGGGAATGTGGTCTGCAGAGTTGGTAGATAGAAGGAGAGTTGATGATTAAGACTTTAAGCTGTTGAGAAGTAGTTACACGGTTGACATTGGGGAGTTCTTTCGCTTGGTGGAACAGCAGGAAGGAATAATAATAATAATAATAATAATAACAACAACAACAACTTCCAAGGATGGTATATCATTCTTCCCATCTTAACATCTGCTCTTTTTATAATTCCATCTGTATTAATCTGATAGAATTTCTTAACTATTTGAAGGTCTCTATCATGAGATATGATAGAAACCAAGGCACCACCACTTATCCCTGCATGTCAATGTATTTTTTATCATAGAAGCAATACAATGTGCAGTCTTTGCAACACTTTGATGTGCCCTCAGAACTTCGGTCCACTGTCTACCATCACTCCAAGATCCCGAATCTCATCTACTTTCTGAAGTACAGCTCCACCAGTACAGTACATAGCTATATCTCTCTCTATCCCAAAGTGTAACCCTTTTCATTTATTAATATTAAAACTCAACCCCACTCATTTCTCCAAGCTAAAAGTCTTCAAATCTTCCTTTTGAGAATTAACATCAGCACTACTACTGATAATTCTACCTGACTTTGTGTCATCAACCAATAAGTGAAATAAGTGGAAGGCCCATGTAGCTCAGTGGAAGTGGCTCTTGAGTTCTCTGTGCTAAGTGCTAAGCCCCTCAAAGATAGACTTAAATTCGAGTCTAGTCACCAACTGGAGGAACTTTTTCCAACCTTTTTTTTTTTCTGGCCTGGTTGGCCAAGTGGTTAACGTATTCACTCTCAAGCCAAAAGACTGTGGGTTCAAATCCTGCCGTGGTCATGGATGTGTGTGATTGTCCGTGAAAATAAGAGTGGTGATGGTCAGCAGTAGATGGTGTTGGTGTAGATGATGAAGGTAGTTGCGGTTAGTGCACTGGTGGAGACGGAGAGTTGTAGAGTAGGTACCTTCACTCGATGAGTCTTTGGACTCCCTAGAGGTGTTATGTAATAATAATATCATTAACAAATAAGTTAAAGTAGGGAAACAAGAACAGAACCTTGAGGCATGCCACTGGTTACCTTCTTTTTCTGAGACACTGCTCTATCATTCACAATTTGCTGGTATTTTTCAGAAAGCTAGTCTTCAATCCATTTAACCAACCTGCCTATCTAATCTCATCTTCTGCAGCTTATATGTTAATCAATCAAATTTGCAAAGTCCAAAAAAAAAAAAATTACTGTATATGAATCTTCCTTATTCAACACATTTGTCACCTTATCATAAAACATAAGCAGGTTGCTAAAACAAGAACCATCTTTCACAAACCAATGCTGATCATCATACATCATCATATGCATATGTAATGTTTTGTTAGATCTTGAATGGGGAAACTTTATAGGAAATTATTCATTCAAGATTTAACAAGTCTAATAGGTCAACACAGAGAAAACTTGCACTTAAGTAGAAAAAGAAATAAGTAATAACTGTATGTAGGGTTGTAAATACTTTGATGTAGAGTTATAAAAGCAATCTTGTCTATTCAAAATCAAGTAAAGAATTTTAGTGTTGAATATAGTTATAAAAGGGTATTTATTCTATGTAAAGTGAATAATTGAATAAGATGTAAGCAAAAGTCCAAAGTTCATGTGTGAGCCGTTCAGTTGAACGTATAGCTTAAGGCAAGAGCTTTCATGGAAAGCGGTGCTAGTTTGCATTCCTGGAAAAGAACGCTGCACGAGGAGAACCAGTGTAACGGATTATCTCACGGGCACGGGGACGAGTGGAAAAAATGTAGCAAAAAAGAGCGTGCCAAAGATAGAGAATAAAAGGAGTTTGCACCCTTTTTTCGAGTTTTTTTTCTTCTTCGGACCTGCTCGTTCCTGACCTCTTCCCGTACCTGATGGATTCTGGACCGTACGGAGACGTTAGATGTCGTCACCTATAGTCCTAGTACCTTGGCTGTACATCTCCCTGGAGTGAAATAGCAGAAAGCAACTATCGAACTGATAGCACTGACAAGAATGACCGGCAACAGATCCAGAGAGATGTGAACATACCACCTGTCACACGGTAAAGCCTAACAGGATGACCACCATGACCCACCACGTGGACTAAAGGCAAAAGAAGGATCGAATTGTACTAGACAAAGCAGTAAACAGAATTGACGGATCTGGTAATCCTGCCAAGAGATGGTAATGTACAGAATTTTGTTATAATCTCCCCAATTAGAGTAAAGAGAAAAAAAAGGAAAGTGTTGTGTAACTGTTGAGCATGGACAATTTATAGAGAAATCTTAGATAATTATTATGTTTGATAGTGGCCTGTCTCCACTGGATAATTTATCTGAAAAGATTATAGGTGAATTGTGACAGTGTTTAATGTGAGCGATTATCGTAACAGAGAGAAATTTAGAATGGATAATTTAAGACTAGCATGTGGTGTGTATTAATGTTAATCTCATAGATCAAGTTAATGATCATATCCAATTGAGTTTTAGTTGATTTATCTAATTTAGTGTGTAGTGATAATGAATTGACTGAGTGTATAACATATCTGATTGTGTAAAATTTAGGATTTCAATAAATATGTTTTGTATTCTATACCTGACCTTGGCCTGAGATATGAATTCAATACCCCTTATAAACTGGAACCAAAGTGGGGGTGGGTGGGTGGGGGAAGATGAATATGATATTCTAGAAGCCACGATTGCAAACTAAGTTAGACATAGCTGAAGTAGAGTATATTGTTAATAAGATTTAGTGTTAGATTCTTCACCTCTGTATAATAGTCTGGGAAGGTCTCCTTGGATAAGAATCCCTTCTAATCCTAAGATATTGTCTGGCACAGTGTATCAAATAAATTTGCCAGTATCTGATCAAGAGACAATCTCAGATAGTAATCATTAAGGGTTTGCTCCTAACTAAGAAAGAACCTTTATCAGTTAAGAGATACACGTGAATAATCTGGGAATCGGCCAGAATTTTAGACCGCCTTTCTACATAGTGCACGATATGCAAGGATTGATTTAGATCTTGAGGTTAGTTAAGATAGAAAAAGATTTTAAAATCTTAAGTGTAGCAAGGCAAAGATAAAATTGGATATACATGGAATTATTAGGTGGGTGATTATAGGAAACTCTGTAATCAGCTAGCATTATTACGTTGGGTAGATGAGTTGTGCAGAAAAGATGTTGATAGTGAATGGAAACTCGTAAGGTAGTATCTAACACAGGCAATCTATAACTGCATACCAAGGGTTAAGCAAGTAAATAGAGTAGGAATGAAATGGATGAACAGAGAAATCAAGCAAGCTGTGTTAGAAAATAAAATGCTATGGAGAAGGTACAAGCAGGGTGGTAATCAGATCCATAAAGAGTATAAAGTGCAGGCAAGTAAGGCAACAAGCATGGTAAAGAAATTTACTAAAGTAAAGAGCCAAAAGGCTTCAGTTCAGTATGCAAAATTATATGAGTAAAGTGGATATAAGATCTAGCATTATTTCAAAGCCAAATGTATAGAAACTGTGAAAGTTTTGTCAAGTAAGTTGACCAGATAGCTTATGGGAATACACTTCATGGCATTCAGGAGTTGCTTGAGTAGTCGTAGTTTGGGAGGCAACTCCTGAATGCCAGAGAGTGTATTCCTGTAAGCTATCTGGTCAGCTTACTTTACGAAACTTTCATAGTTTCGTAAAGTAAGTTAGTGGTAATGGTTAATGGATAAGGAGGGCAAACAGTGGTTAATAATGGTAAAGAAAAAAAAGTATGAAAGGAGATTGGCTGATCAAGCCAAGATTAATTCAAGGGAATTCTTTTGCTATATTATTATTATTATGTGACACCTCCAGGGAGTCTAAAGACTCATCGAGGGAGAGTGTACAATAGCATCGAATGATTGAACCCCTTCCAACTACTAACTGCGCTCAAGCTTGCTTAACTTTTTGCGAGCCATTAGTAGCAGAAGCTCTACCAATCGACCAACCTTTGCTGGCATATGGCTATATGGCAACATATTAGCAGAATTGGAAGTGAAAGAATCATAGGCATATTAGGTGTTGATTGGGTTAGATATTAATAAGGCTGTGGGAATGGATAACATCACCATGTATTCTTAAGGAATGTGCACAACAGTTAGATATGCCCTTGACCTGGTTATTTAATAAAAGTCTTGTGGTAGGTAAAGTTCCTAAAGAGTGGAAGGAAGGCAAAATAGTACCATTCCACATGCATGGCTCTAGGACAGAAGCTTCCAATTATAGACCAGTCAGTATAACTGCTGTTGTAGTCAAGGTATTAAAGAGACTGGTTAGGAATAGAATACAAGATTGGAATGATGGGCATAGTATTCTTTATGATTTGTGAAGGATAGGGCTTGTTTTAGTAATTTACTCACATTTTATGATAGCGTGTTAGATAAGAATCATATGCAGTGATATTCTTGGACTTTGCAAAAGTGTTTGATAGATTACCACATGATTAGTTCATATAAACTGCAGAAGATGAGAATAGATAGTATACTGGTTAGATGGATCAGAGATTGGTTCTTGAACAATACCAGCAAGTTGTATATGATGGGACCGTGTCTTTAAAAAGGAGGGTAACCAGTGGCATGCCTTAGGGTTCTCTTCTTGGGCCCTGATGTTTAGCTTGTTTGTAAATGATATATAATGTGGACTAACTGGGGATCTTCATTTCATTTGTTTGCTGATGATGCAAAGTTGCAGAGTATTATAAGAAATACTGTGTATGTTAATTTTCTTCAGAATGATCTGCACAGACTTTTAGCTTGGACAAATGAGTGGGGTTGAAGTTTTAATATTAATAAGTGCAAAGTGTTGCATTTTGGAGCACAGAGATATAAGGCTGTGTACTGTATTGATGGAACTGTACTGCAGGAAGTGGATGTGAATTGAAATGTGGGAAAGATGGTTGACAGTAGACTGAAATCTAGAGGGTACATTGCAAGTGCTGCAAAGACTGCACATCATAGTACTGCTGTGATAAGAAGTATTGTAACATATACTGATAAGGAGGTTGTGCCACTGTATAAAGCACTGGTTAGACCACACTTGTCTATTGTGCTCTGATTTGGTCACCTGGTTTTCAATGTGATATAGAAACATTGGAGAGGATCTAGAGAAAAGAGTGACTAAGACAATATCAGGTCTGTGGAATGTTGGCTATAGAGCAAGAGAGAGAGATTAAAGAAACAAGGATTTCAGAGTTTGGTGGATAGAAGGAAAAGAATTGACACAATAGAGACATTTAGCTAGTGAGGGAATTTTATCAGATTAATCCAGAGACAATTGTAAAAAGAGTTGCAGGCGAGAGGGGGAAGAACCAGACTCCATCCCTGGAAGTTATGTAAGAGTGTGGTGAAGAGGGGTGTGAGGAGTAGATATTCTGCAGGGAGAATTGTCAGTGAATGGAATGCATTACCAGAATATGTTATTGCAGCGAGTGTTAAGGATTTTAAGATTCAGTATGCTAGATATGTTGCGAGTTGAATGAATCTCCCACAATAAGTTTGCCAACTTCATGGGAGTAATAATAATAATAGCTGTGGAGAAAACTGTCCTGATGAAAATGGAGAGATTGATAGACTTTACACTCTACAATAACTAAAATAATGAGTAGTTTTTTAAAAAATAAATTTACATAGGTAGTTGGAGATCAAAAATCAGTACAGTAGTCTTGCTTAACACATTCAATTGCACGATAATCAATTAGCGTGATTGAGTGAAATGATACTATTTCCCTCTTCAACCAAGTGATTAATCAGTTAATGCGATTTTTTGTTGCCAATCTGCAGCAAGTGGCGGCACTTGTCATTGTAGCAGCAAATGGGCAGTGGTAGTGCTGCAGGTAGTGACCTCCGAAATTCGACAGTCGACTTAAACTATCATCACAAGCGGACATGCAAAGTTTTCTCTTGCTAAATCACTTCATTTTGCTTTAATTTAGATACCTATAAGGCTTTATTATATTCAACCCCTGATATGCAAATGGGCAGTGGTAGTGCTGCAGGTAGGGACCTCCGAAATTCGACAGTCGACTTAAACTATCATCGCAAGTGGACATGCAAAGTTTTCTCCTGCTAAATCACTTCATTTTGCTTTAATTTAGATACCTATAAGGCTTTATTATATTCAACCCCTGATATGCAAATGGGCAGTGGTAGTGCTGCAGGTAGGGACCTCTGAAATTCAACAGTCGACTTAAACTATCATTGCAAGCGGACATGCAAACTTTTCTCTTGCTAAATCACTTCATTTTGCTTTAATTTAGATACCTATAAGGCTTTATTATATTCAACCCCTGATATGGAAAAGAGAAATACTGATAAAGAAAGTGGCAATATGAAAAGAGAAGAAAAGTAATTAAGTTAGAGGGAAAGCTGGAAGTCATTAAGATACATGAAAGTGGCGCTAGTAATACTATGATTGTCTGAGCCCTGGGATACAATGTGGCTACAGTTCGGACTATATTAAATAAGAGCAAAGAACAAGGAAAAGTTGCCACTGCTTCTTTAAGCATGCAGATCACCCAAAATAGAAGCCATTTAATGATCGAGATGGAACATCTTCTATCACTCTGGATTGAGGATTGTAATCAAAAAAGAATACCTCTTAGTACAAGGAATATTCAGGCAAAAGCTTTCAATAGTTTTACATCATTGAAAGAGACCAAATTTCAAGAGGAACGTGAAAGCTTTCCTGCAAGTTTAGGATGGTTTGACCATTTTAAAAATTCAGCTGTTTAACGTAAGCATAACTGGGGAATTTTCTAGTGCTAATAAAGATTCTGCAGCCAAGTTTCCTGAAGAATTGCAAAGGATAATTCAAGATAGTGATTATGACAATCATCAATAATATTCATCTTTGACGAAACTGGTTTCTTTTGGAAGTGTATGCCAGCAAAAGCTTTCCTAGCTAAAACTGAAGCATCTCAACCAGGATACAAAGTATCTAAAGATCATCTTACATTTTTATTAGGAGACAATGCCGAAGGCCACTTTAAACTCAAGCCTGTATTACTTTATCATATGCAAAATCCAATATTATTAAGAGGATGTAACCAACAAAAACTGCCAGTAATTTAGAAATCAAATAAGAAGGCTTGGGTGACCAGAACTCTTTTTGAGGAGTAGTTCAATTGTTATTTTTGTCCTTCAGTTGCAGACTACTGCAAGAAAAATATTAGTTTATCATATGCAAAATCCAATATTATTAAGAGGATGTAACCAACAAAAACTGCCAGTAATTTAGAAATCAAATAAGAAGGCTTGGGTGACCAGAACTCTTTTTGAGGAGTAGTTCAACTGTTATTTTTGTCCTTCAGTTGCAGACTACTGCAAGAAAAATAATCTTACCTTTAAAGCACTTTTGTTATTGGATAATGCTTCCAGTCATCCTAGGGTGTGGCTTGCTGATCTTAATGAAAATATGAAGATTGTTTTTTTGCCCCAAAATACAACTTCTTTACTTTACCCAAAATTAACAAATGATGTAGGAATTTATATGTTTGGAGTCATTAGTGTGAAATATTGTAAATTAAATTTAAATTAAAGGATTGTAACTTATGCAATTTTTTTGCTGATTATCTGGTGGCTGAACTAATTTCTTTTTTAAAATTCAATAATTTTGTTTGTCATTATACTCATACATCCTTGGTGACAAACAAACAAAAACTCTCTCTTTATCTATTAGTAATACCACTTCTTGTACCTTTTGTTTGTATTTTTCATAAGATATTAAGAATTAGTTCGACTTACTAGGTAGCAGCAAAAAAAAAAAGATAAGCTTTCATTATTATTTATTAGAGTTTTTACTTTAAATTATGGGGATTCTAACCTAGACAGAATGTATAGTCTGTGGGTAATTTGCAGCTGGGGAATTTATAAGTAAATGCAACATTTCAGTATAGTTTGTGATATTCTTTGTGCAGTGTTTAAATAATGGTGACAGCTGCATCTGTTTGCCAATATCTTATCACTAAGTCTGCCCCTGTTTAAGGACTATTGTATTTTGCAGTATTCAGTGCTTGCAGCATATGCATAAGAGATCAGGGAATGTATGTCTGCATAAAATGTAGAAACTGGGAAGAACTTTGTGATTTAGCAATTACCATAATGGATCTCAGCATCATTCTGTCAGAAACAGGTGAATACTGACTGAGAGAGATGAGTGACATGATTGAGGGTGAGGAAAACAAGTGGAATGTGAATGAAAATATAAAAGTAGTGAATGTAGTAAGTTTGAAAATCGTGAAGTTTTTAGAGATGGTGTTGATTGGGAGGATGAATGTTGAGCAAGAGTAGGTAGCTTGTAGAGAGAGAGAGAGAGAGCTTGCGCTGAAAGAAGAAGGGGGAATGTGTCAGGAATGAGTTGAGAAGCATGAAAGAAGAGATTAGGCAACTGGAAACAACAAATCAGAGTAGGAGTGAGAGTGTTCTGGGAATGATAGAAGATGAGAGAATAGGAGAACCAGTGAAAAAGAAGGAATGAGAGAAAGGCAAGATACCAGGGATGGAGAGATGCCAGAATGCAGGTAAGTGGGAGAACAAAGAAAAAAGTGTTAGAAGAGAGAGAGTGACAGATCTATTTGAGCAAAACAAAAACAGAATGGTAAGAAGTGTGACATATGACGACTCGATGATCAGTGGTGTTAAAGATAGAATACTAGAGGAGTGTTTGCCTGGAGGAAGGATGCAAAGTGTGGCTATGGCAATAAAGTGAGGTGAAATGGTAGATGAGATGACTGTTATGGTGAGCATGAATGACTTGAGAGGCGGTGTGAATTGGGTGGCAAGAGATCTGAGGTTCATGCTTGAGGATGTATGGAAGAAGACAGGGGGAAAGATAGCGAGTGTGTTGCCCAGGTATGATAATGCAGAGCTGGACATTAGTAATGAATAGTGTAATAGTCGAATGTGTCAAAAGAGAGGCTTGGATTACATGGATGCTTGGAGGGCATTTCAGTACAGAAAGGAACTGTATGCATGAGAAGGCTATGCCCTTCCTCATTCAAAAGAGGAAGGATGTAGGCACCTGAGGGAATGTTGTTTTCCAAACAAGTCAGTGTATCAATGCAGGGAAACTGGAATTATCGGGGCGGATAGTAGCAGGGGGTGACCTCTTGTGGGAATAGTTGTTTGTAAGAAGGGAGAATACATGTAATGCCTCATCCAGTGAAGTGTGAAAGGGATAATGATAGGGATAGAAACAGTGGCAATGCTTTGATTCTTTATACTAATGCCAGGAGTATCTGGAATAAAGGAGATGAATTAGTGTTGCTGATACTATCAGCCTGTCCCAAGATTACTGGGATCTCTGAGACATTATTGATTAAGATCAGGATATACTAACAGGAATAAAAGTAGGAGGATATAGCATTTTTCAATGCCACAGGAAGGGCAAATGTGGTGGAGTACTGCTTATGATAAGTGATGAGTTATGTCATCTCAGAATGGAGGATTTAGAGGGCAGTGGCACTAATGGTTTTGAAAGCATATGGTGTGCAGTAGAGGTGGGAAGGACAGGATATTATTGGGGTGTTACTATAAGCCAGGGAACTTAGAGAGTGAAGAGCAGTAAATGTTTACAGTTGAGCTTGGTGAGTGCAAAAAGAATGATTGTTATTTGAGATTTATATAAACTGGGAAGAAGAAACTGCATGTATGTGGTAGTAAGGAAATGAAATTTCGAATTCTTGAGGGACAAATGTCTTAGGCAACAAGTAGTAGAAAGAAAATGAGGTTCAAAAGTTTTCGATTTGGTCATAGCATCGAAAGATCTGATTGTAACTGAGATGACATCTTTGTCCCTGGCTGGAGAGAGTGACAGTATGGGTTTTACTTGGAAGATGAATAGACATGCATGAGTATCAGAGAGAAGGGAATGTATTGGAAGTTTTTTTGCACTTGGTTAGACTATAATAAATTTAGTTTAATCCTTTATCCAAGTGTAAGCAAACAAAGTTTGCACCAGAAGTATCTTCAGGACTGCGGCAACTCGTGGTAAAGGTGGACCAAGGTCTCATCACTACTTGTCTTAGTATCTCCCATAATGCAAAACACATCTCCTTGCAGACATGTATAATGCTATGCATTTAGGGAAGGACTACTACCCAGACCGGTTTCAACCTTTATTGAGATCTCGTTAGTGGGAGCCAAACCCAGAGGTGGTGATCCTAAGGTGGACCTCTCCATTGCTTCTACCTGAGGATTACCACCTCTTGGTCTGGCTCCCACTGACGAGACCTCAATAAAGGTCGAAACCGGTCTGGGTAGTGGTCCTTCCCTTAATGCATAGCATTATACATGTCTGCAAGGAGATGTGCTTTGCGTTATGGGAGATACTAAGACAAGTAGTGATGAGACCTTGGTCCACCTTTACCACGAGTTGCCTCAGTCCTGAAGGTACTTCAAGTGCAAACTTTGTTTGCTTACACTTGGATAAAGGATTAAACTAAATTTATTAAAGGGAATGTATATGGAATTATAAGACAGGTGATTATAACAGTCTTAGATATCAGTTTGGGGCAGTTCCATGAATGGATGAATTGGACGAATGAGATATCTTCAGTGCTTGGGAACTTGTGAAGGAATATTTATTAGCACCAATAGCAAATTGTATACCATGAGTGAGGAACAGAACACAATTTGGTGTAAAGTGGAACAAGCAATATCAAATGACAACTGCAGGAGAAAAACAGGTTATGGAAGAGATATAAGGAAACATTGGAGAGAAGATGCATGAAGAATATAAGACTCAGGACTAGTATGTTACGGAAGGCAAAACTGGAATATGAGAAGAGATTGATTTGGAGATCCAAAGAAAATCCTAAGGAAATCTTTCATTATTTGGCTAGTAGGAGGTAAAATGATTATGAAAGAATCACATTGTTGTATAAAAATGGGAATAGAGTGACTGATGCAAAGGACATAGTGGAGTTGTTCAATGAAACTTTATTGGAGTTTTTCATCCTGTAGAAGTAGGTTTTAATACTAGAGGAATAGGGCAGGTTCGAGATTTAGACATGCAGGAGGAAGAGTACTCTGGATGGCAATAAAACAAAGGGACTGGAATTTTGCCATGAGTTTTGAGAGATTGTGCTAAAGAACTGACAGCTCCATTGACCTTGATTTTCAATAAAAGTCGGGCTACAGGAAGGGAACCCAAGGAGCAGAAGGAGAGTAAGATGGTCCATTGCATAAGGGTGGTTGCAGACTGGAAGTGTTAAACTATAGACCAGTTTGTATTTCATCAGTAGTTAAGATTTTTTAGAAATTACTTGAGGATCAATTACAGCAATGGACAGATGAAAGTAATGTTATTTGTGAAGGTCAGCTTTGATTTGTTAAGGGTGCTCTTGTTTTAGTAATATCATTTCCTTTTATCATAAAGTGACAGAAATGATTGATGGGGCATTTTTTTGGTTGGATTATACAAAGGCATTTGACAGGGCACCACTTAATAAGGTGATATTTAAGTTGCAGCACATGGGTTTAGATGAAGTTAGTGAACTGAATTTGGGATTAGCTATTTGATAGGCATCAGAGAGTTGTGTATTATTGAGCAGTATCAAGGAAGCAGAAGGTTGCAAGTTGGGTCCCACAGGGCTCGGTACTGGACCTATATTGTTTAATCTTTATATCATTGATATTTTCAATGGATTACAGGGTGATATTCAGTTGTTTACAGATGATATGAATCTGCAAACAACCACCCATGTGTAATAATGCAGATGTGGTAGCCCTGTAAGAAGTTTTGAATAAGCTGGATAGATGGGCAAATGAATTGAGATTTCAGTTTAACAGAACTAAATGTAAAGTCCTTAAGTTTGGGATACATCGATGGGAGACTGCCTACTCTGTAGGAGGAACTGTACTGAATCATGTGGGGAGTGATGATTGATAGAAACCTGAAATTTAGAGAACATACTGCAGAGGTGGTGAAGGTAACTCAAAAGATTGTTGCAATACTGAGAATGACACTCACATGTAGAGTTAAAGAGTTGTCATTTGCTGGAACGTCCTACCTAACTGACTGTTCCATTTTTGTTGGTTTGTTAATCTTATCTTTACCTCTTTAAATTTTCCGTTTTTATTCATTAGTTGTTGATTGATGCTCATCTGAATATAAAGAAATTTATATTATACTGTGCCACCCTATATTCAGATTAGTCTAAATAATATAGAGGAATCAATCATCAACTATACTTCTATTATCACTTTATCTTCAGGCCGAGGTTATTAATAGCTTTTAAGGCTTCCGCAAAGGTCCGATTAATTTTATGAGCGGTGCAATGAAAGAAAATCAGGCAAACACCAAGTTTAACTCAACAAAGAAAACATTTAATGTGGAATAGTACAACATATACATTCAAGTATAACTATCTGCAAAAGATTATCCAATTGAAAATATACAAAAATTCACATTTAGATATTAGTAACATCTCAATTAGGTTTGAAGATTATGACTAATGTTAACACTTCTTAATTCTTAAAACATTAGTATTTCTTTCACATATTTCTCTCTATCCAATTAGATGAATCAAATCATAAATATATCAGCTTAGTTCAAAGTATTCAGAACAATTACAATCCATTAACTAACAAACATTCACCCTTCAGTTCTTTATGCTCAGTCAATCAGATTGTAAACAGTTCTTAAAAGTTTCTTTCCAAATGTAACAATAGCTAATCTTATGACAGATATTTCTATATTCTCTCTCAGTCAGTTAACACTTAATAGAACACCATAGCGCTTATCATTTCGAAGGCAAAGTACTTCAATACATCTTACATCCAGCGATTGATTATTATTGCAATAACAACGATTAACTGTTATTGCTTCACACAGGTTATAGAAAGGACAATTCTTACCGGGCTACAGCTTTTACACATCAAATTCGCATAAGCACATTTGAAATTCTTGTTGACTTTTACTTTATGGCAACACAATTGTGTCTATAATAACTGAATTATAGACACAGAAATACATGTCTTGATGCACTTGGTTTAAGTTATCTACTAACTCCTTATTTTCTTCTATGTATCAACTTCAGTTCTGCACTATTCTTCCACTAAACATTTGGAATTTATCATAGTATCAGAACTCCCATAGAAGTAATTCGAAATGCTTATTAATTCCCGGTCCTTTCCTAGTCGATTTACGGCATATATCAATTCTCCTTCTGCCACTCGCTACTGATCTCTATGCTGTCTCTAAGGCTTCTCTTTCTTTTTACTTTTGTTTTCCAATCAACTCCGTTCTCTTTTTCCCTCCAAAATCCGGTTCTAACCAGTTCAGCTTATATCCTGACTTTTCTCATCATACACAGTAGCTCATGCTCTCCGCAGAAGCTAACTAAAAATAAACTCAGTTTTTCCATTATTAGCCAATCAAATCCCATCAGTAGAATTCTATAAATTTACTTTCACTTACAGAGATAATAAAAAAAATATATCACAGTTCATATAAAGTACATTTAAATTTATATACACACAGTTTCTTATAATAAATTTTACAGAATAAAGTAATAAAAATGAATGACATTTTTATATAGAGTCTTTTTATTACTATTACATATCCTAAGATTATATAATTAATTAATAACAAACAAAACTCAAAAGCATTTATATGAATAACATATTACAAGCAAGAGACTAACAACAAATAATATTTACAAGTCTTGCTTATGACATGATGGATTATGTTAAATATGAATGAAGTATTATAATATATAGAATATCTTCATTCACAATTTAACACACTCCATCCTATAAAGCCATGATCAGACCACACCTGGACTATTGTGCTCAAATTGGGTCACCAACATCTGAAGGGAATAAATTAACCATGGAAAAAGTGCAGCGGTGGATAAGAAATATGATATCAGCACTGTACAGTGTTAGTTATGGGGTAGGTTGAAGGAATTTGAACTGCAGGGTTTGGTAGATAGAAGGATAGGTAATATGATTGAGACTCTTTACCTGTTGAGAGGTAATTACAGAGTTGACACTGGAGAGTTCTTTCATTTGGTGGAACAAGGGGAAGGAGTGAGGACAAGTGGGCCATCCCTAGAAGTTACAAAAGAAAGTTGTGAGCAAGACAGTAAGGAGTGATTTCTTTGCTTGGAGAATGGTTGAACCATGGAATGCATTGTCTGATAAAATGGTGAGAGCACGAACCACTCCTTAAATCCATTCATGAATGGCGAGTGGGTTTTAGGAGTGATATGGGAGAGTTTGTTTTCTGCCTCCCGTGATATGAGTTTTGTGACTCATGGAGACCTGATTAATAATAATAAAAATATCTTCATTTTATTTTGCATTTTTTGAATACCTACTATACTGCAAAAACAGAAAAGAGGGGAAAAACTTAGATGATTTTTATTCCTCAAGTACTCTTCTTTGTCTATGCATGAGTTTTCATGGACAAAAGAGACTTCCATCAAATACTTTCTAATGCTTGGGTTATTAACCATATTAATATATTATATGTTTCAATGTTATATGTTTTGCTTAGAGGATGGAATGCATTGCCTGATAGAGTGGTATGAGCATGAACAGTGAATGTGTTCAAGGAGTAGTATGATAGACTTCGTGTTTTTTATTTTTGGCCTTCTGCGATGAGTCTTATGACTCCATGTGAGCCTGAATCATAATCATCGTAAAAATAACATTTTAGTAGAATTAAGAGGATATACGATTAACAAATAAGCTGCTTTATGAGTTCTAGTAATATTAGTGACCACCTGCAAAGTTAGTTCCGGTATGCATTGAACTCTTATTTGTTTCATATCTGGATGATATATTGGTTCATATTTTCAGGAAATGTGTGAATGAGTGGACTGAGTTCTTGACCATTGTTTTTTTTTTTTTTTTTTTGTTGTTGTTAAAAAAAAAAATTGTTCCACCATTGTATATTCTTGTCAAACTGTCATTTTACGATTATGTGCAGAGGAACTGATAATGCCTCTGACTAGGCTCTTTAACTTAAGTCTCATAGCAGGCATCTTTCTCGCAGTGGAGGATAGATAGCAAGGTTACTTAACATTCATAACCTGTACATTATAATGACTAATACCCTCTCTTTACAAGATCATCCTTTGTTAATCTAATGCTAGTCAAATTTTGGAGTTCTACTGCTGGTATCCAACTGCTTTTTTAATCTACTTTTTATAATCCTCACTTTTGCATTGTATCTTCTGAAACATTCCACGTATATAATAGTGCAACATAACAATACATTAGCGTCAGTGCTATGGTTCAACTAAGGTTAGATAATCTAGAACCCCTGCTCTAGTGACCCATAGAAGCCTGAAGTGCTTGAAAATGTTACATTTGATCACTAGAGCAGGGGTTCCAGATTATCTAATCTTAGCTGAACCACAGCACTGACGCTAATGTATTTGCAAACAAACGCAAAAAACATTTACAAACAGCCACATTCACAGTGGGATTTAAGCCCAAAACCTGTTGTTTGGAGAGCAGGACCATTATCCATTTGGACATTTCTACTCAACCAGTGATGAGGAATGCACTGAGAGAGAGACTCATATTTTTGGATTTTGCATAGGCATTAGACAGATTTCAGCATGGTGAGTATGAATTGAGAAAACTGGGAAAGATAACAGATTATTGAGTTGGGTAGCTCAGTAATCTATTATAGTTTTGTTGTCTGAAAGAACTAGAAAGGTATGTATTAGGGAGCATTTTCTCCCAAAAAAGAAAATAATAAATTATAATAATAATCAGGCAGATAAAAAAAAAAGTATGCCACAGATATTTCTAACTATTTAGTCACCTTAGTTGTTAATAATATTTTATGTATTTTAACAAGGAAATTTCAGTAATATGTTGATAGTGCAGAGTTGGGAAGAGTTATAAGGAATGATAATGATGTCAGGTCCCCTCTGAATGGCTTAAATGGCATGTTGTTAGCTTGGACAAATGAACATTACTATTTTAATTGCTGAGAGTGCAAGGTTTTGCACCATTTCAGAGCACATGAGTAGAATGCTGTATACTGTATCTGTAGGATTGTATTTTGGAAAGTGGACAAGGTTTGTGATCTTGCAGTGATGGTCAACAGAGACTTGGATTCAGTTAGCATGTTGCTAGAGTCGAAAAGATTCATGTTGCTGTTATGATAAGGAGAGCACCTAATATTCAAGATAAGGAGACAGTTGAATTACTGTACAAGACCTCTATCAGACCGCATGTGAAATGTCGTACACAGATTTTGGTCTTTGGAATTACACCTGAAGCAGCTAAGGCTGTAATACCAGTGTATTTGTCTGTAAATTTTGTATGTTCTTCTGGCTGTTTAGCATGATGAAAACTCCTGCCAGCTCCATATAAAATTGGCTAACTCACTTAATGATGAAAAAAAAAAAAAAGCCTGCACATCCTGGATGGGATTCAAACATAGATCTTTCCAGTCAGTGGGTATGATTGATGCCCTTTGCAATGACGAAACTGTAGAGAGGATTCGGAGATAGTAATTTAAGCAGTACAGGACTCTGAAATGTTGGCTGTGAGGAGAGGTTGATGTAATGTAAATTACAGTGCATCATGAATAGTTGGCAGAGAGAGATGATATGATGGAAACATTGATAAAAATGATATGGAAGGACAGTTTGCAGGGTGGAGAAGAATGAGAAGCCATCCCTGGATTGTATAAAATAAATAATTTTATATATATATATACAGTCATACCCCGACTTACGCGAATCCGGAGTTACGCGGTTTCTTATATGTACGTATTCCCGTCCCACTTCACGCCTCACCACTAGTCGTATCTTTCAGGCACTGGCCGCACATGCTGTGAACAAGCACTGACATGTTTTGCTCGGTCTCCATTCATACACGATTTTTATAGTCTACAAACCTTGCAATTGTTTAATGTTATGATAAAAATTTTATCATATAAAAAATAATAATGTCATCCAAAAGAAGCAAGTCCGATTCTTCTACAGCTAGCAAGAAAAGAAAAACATTGACTTTGGAAACAAAACTCAACATTATTAAGGATTTTGAAGGCGGAATGAAAATTTGTGAGCTAGCAAAGAAGTTCGATCTACAGGAATCCACAGTAAGAACAATCATAAAAGAAAGGTTTACAGATTTTGGAGGACATAGATTCTAAAGAGGAACGAATTGTAGCCATAAGGCAAGGAATAAAAAAATCATTAGCTTGCTATGAAGAAATTTTGTGTGACAAGAAAAAGACATTATGCCGTTAGACGAATCTATTAGATTTTATGAAACCATCGACATTGAAATAACTTTCTTTTTTTTATATACAATAAACTACAATTATGATTATATTTATTAAAAAATATGTGTTTGTTTTAAACCTTTGGTCCCAATTATATGTTTGTATATAAAATTACATGCAAAATTATACCCTGAGATATGCGAATTCGACTTATGCGCTTTTTGTTGGTCCCACCAACTGCGTAACTTCGGGGGTTTTACTGTGTGTATATATATATAGAGAGAGAGTGTGTCAGGTGAGTGGGATGTGTTATGAATTTGCAAGAGTGTGAATGAGTTTAAGATACCACATTACAGACATGCTACTCATTTAGTGAGCCAAACAATGATGCAGTTATTAATTCCCTGAAGGGTTTTATTGTAAATGCAGATATAACTTTATCTGTTTTCTGGCTCTGTATACCCCATCCACAGCCTATCACAGTGGCAATGAAGTCTTCTGAAATGCAGCGCAAAGTTTTTGACATGTATTTGAAGAGAATGAATATGAATTTTAAACTTTTATCCAAATTAAAAATAAAAAATTCACAATCTTACTCTTCTAGGAGCCTGTGGATAGATATATTGGAATGTTGCAATAAAACAACATGGATGCTTAGCAGTTTAATTATAATTTAACATACTTTTGAAGGATTTTTTATTAATTCTATGAAGGATCAGAACAGTTAACTTAATGTGATTGTCTGCAACAGTAATTCTGAGTCTGGAAAGGACAAATTGGTTTATCATAATTTTTCTACTTTTCTGTCTGAAGGTTAATATGTATGTGCTGCAGAATAAAGTAACTTTTTTACAAATTTGCGTGCACTATTAGATTAACAGTATTATTATCGATATATAATTAATATGCATATATTAACAATGATATTGTTATTTACTCCTTTTAGCAATCCTTGGAGGAGGCATTGGAGGAGCATCAGCTTCACACTTCTTGAAAAATTTGTTTCAGGAAAATTGTGCTGTTGATCTGTATGAAATGAAATCAATTGGAGGAAGATTGGCAGTAGCCGAAATTGCTGGAAAGCGGTATGAAGCAGGAGGTTCAATTATCCATCCTAGCAATTTATACTTCAAAAACTTCCTTAAATTTCTTGGTAAATTTTATTTATAATTATATTTTTTAATATTATTATCATTATTATTATTACCAAAGACCTTTTGTACTTTTTGATTTCTTATTTGCATTTTCAGACAAACAATTTTTTTTTTTTTCAATATGGCAGACATTTGCTTTTGAGGTTGAATTTATGTCTAATATTTTGTGCATTTCATTTAAACATATAGTAGAATATACATTTCTTCTATTAAAAAATTGCCTCAAATTTTTTGAACAAATTAAAATTTGTTATTTCAAATTGTTATTTGATCTTCCACATAACTTTTTTGGGTTTCAAACTTTGGGTTTCAAAGAAAAAATAATTAACATTTATATACAGGTACATGAAGTGTTAAACATCTAATCATAGAAACTCTATAATCTGTAATTAATTTTTTTTTTCACATTTCATTCCTTCATTTCATTTTCAAGAGAGAGAGAGAGAGGGATAATAGTATTTTGATATCAAAGAAAGAGTAGAATATTCATAGGAATTGTATAAAGTATTAAAATTCTTGTGTCCAAACATATAAGAATTGTGAAGGCTGTAGAACTTGTGGTAATAAAGGCAAGTTAGATGTAATGCAGGTTTATAAGTACCTGTGACTCATCAAACAGCATGTTGTTGCAGGATTCAACATGTTATTTGCCATTCCATCCCCTACATTCCTCAGCTCAGTTTTGTTGATTCGCATGTTAGCTGTCTTGGTGTGAAGTTGTGTTTGTACTCAAATTGACTAAATGTGATAATGAAATACTCTGCTGTTTTTTTTTGTTAATGAAGTGTCATAAATTTATTTATTCCAGATCATCTCAATTAATAAAGGAGAGTGAGTTAAGTGACAATGTTAAAACCTTAGTAAAACTTAGATCAAGTGTAAGCAGTGTTATAAATATCTGAGGAGGAATATTCCCGAGAGTTAATAAGAGTGCTCACATATCTTTTTAACATGAATATTAGGTTGGACTAAGTTCCAAAGGAGGAGTGGAAAGAGGACAAAAATTTTCCCCTTCATAAAAGAGGTGATAAGATGAAGGCTTTGAATTATAGCCCAGAGTGTGTGTCCAGAATTGTGGTTAAAATGTTAGTAAAGTTATTCAGGACCATGATTCAGAAGTTTTCTGAAAGAAAATTGCATTTTAACAGTTTACTTACTAATTATAACAAGGTTGTATTTGGACAATGGAGGTAAATATACAGTGTTATATGTACTTTTTTGCAAAAGCCTTTGATAAATTGCTGCATGAAAATCTGGTAATTAAATTGGAAACGATGGAACTGGATTGGAGATTGGTTGTCTGATATCAGCAAGTCGTGTATGGAAGAGCAGTATCGTAAAAAAGGAAAATCACTAGTAGTGTACCCAAGAGGTCTGTTTTGGGACCATTGCTGTTTAATTTGCATATAGAGAAAGGTTTGAATGGTGATATGCAGTTGATCTGCAGATGATGCAAAGCAGATGTAGAACAGATGTGTATGCATGAAGACTGGATAGACAGGATAGACTGGCTGAATCGGGTTAACAGTTCAGTGTTGCAAAATGTAAGATTTTAAAATTTACTAAGCATAGATGGAATGGAATGCAGAATATGCAATTGACAGGAAGACCTAAAGGTGGGTGGAGGAGATGAGGATCTTGAGGTGTTAGTGGATAGGAACCTGAAATTTTAGGACATTTTGCTACATTTGTGAGTATAACACAGTGCATTATGACACTGATGTGTAGAAGTAAGAATATTATGGTTCTGTTGTATGAGGCTTTGATCAAACCATATATGGATTATTGTGCACAGAGTGGGTCACCTAGTTCTTAAAAGGATAAAGAGATATTGGAAGGGATCCAAAGACAATCAACTAAGGTGGTTGCTGGTCTCTGGAATGTTCAGTATGAAGACAGATTGAAGGAATTCAATTTGCAGAATTTGTTGGAGAGGTATAGAGTCTTGAAAAACACAAAAATTATATCTGTGATCATCTGTATGGCAAGTCAGGATTAACAGATCATGTTCTGAATACTCCTTTCAGTATTCAGGAGGAGAAAGTGGGGATACGATTGATATATAAAGGGGTTACTACTAGATCAGTGTTTTAAACCACTCATTCAGCTAGCTATTTTTATCTGTTCTCTTAAAGATCAACTTCATCCTCTTGCCCATTCTGGAGTATATAAAGTTCCTTGTGCCAACAATTTAGTCTACTTTGGACATATTAGAAGAACTGTTAATGCCTTGAAGAACACGAAAATTACATCTGTGATCATCTGTTTAAGTTGGGAATGGCAGACCATACTGTGGAAATTCCTTCACATGGGATTAGCTGGAAGAAGATATTGGTGTTACATACAAGTCGCTGTAGATCTGAGGACTAAAATTTTTTGAATTAGCATTGGCTATGAAGCACATACCAAATCTTAACTAGTATTGTTGTATTAATTCACCAAGGATGCAAGAGACAGTCATTTTGAGACCAGATAGTCTGACTTCTCTAAATTAACTTAATGGTTATTTGGCCCTTAGAGATTGCTGTGTGAGGACATTAGTTCTGTTTCAGTTATAATTTGAATGGTTTCTATAATGATTTAGTTGGGTGATGTGTGCTTGTCACAGTTATCATTTATGCTCTGAAGATGTTAGTTTGCTGGCCTGGTTGGCCGGGTGGTTAGCATATTCACTCTCCAGCCAAAAAGGCTGGAGAGTGAATACGCTAACCACCCGGCAAACCAGGTGAATCCCACTGTGGGAATGGATGTTTGATTATCTGTGAAAATGCTAGTGGTGGTGGTGGTGAGTGGTAGATGGCGTTGGTGTAGTTGCAGTTCGTTGTAGTTGGTGGATTTGAGTGGGTGGAGACAGAGTTGTAGAGTAGGAGCACTCCCTCGACAAGTCTTTGGGCTCTCTGGAGGTGTCATGTAATAATAATAATAGAAAATCAGCAAGATATTAGTAAGCTCAATAAATTGATTTTTTTTTCCTCTCTCTCTCTCTCTCTTGGTGTTTATCCTTGAAGCACTATTATGAATAAATAACAACAACAACATGACTTATTTTTTGACGGTATTAACAACACCAAACAATTTTATCAAAAGATGTTTTATTAGTTGCTTATATTTCGCTGAATTTCAAATCACCATCATCAGAACAAAACACACTTGTTCACGCAACAGTAAGTGAAACAATACAATTGCAATGGACAAAAGATCTCAAGTCCTATTTTGGCGCCCTCTAATGTTAGAGAAAAAAAACAACATTCTGGCTATGTGGGAGTTGCTTTTAAGATAACAGTCTCCCAGAATTTTGACAAATTAATGCAACCGTATTTGTTAAGGTTAGGAGAATTCTTCAAAGTTATTGCTGACTCAAAAAATAATCTTTCAGATCTGTAACAATTCCTAAATAGCACATTTGTTTTCTTCCATCTTATCCTGTGTGCAGGAGTGTACAAAACATGGTCTGCCAGTCCTGACTTGCCATAGAAATAGTAGCAATGGTATTTTTTATGTTCTTCCAGGCAGATGTTAACTGATCTTCCTGTTAGCCTAAGATTTATCCTTAGGTGAGCAGATCAGAGTTGCTAGTGTGACATGAGGTTTGAAAGTGGTGTGAAAGCCATGTTTCATCAGTACTTTGGCTATCTTTTCTGATGTACCTCTGATGTAGGGAATAGAAATGGTCATGTTGTGTTCCTGTTTATTAGGGGAGGGAGAAGTAATGGGATTATGTAGTATTTTATCTATTTTGTAAGGATTGTAGACATTGGGCAAGAACGTATGGCAGAGATATTTGAGTTCGGTGGTCAGAGCTGTATCGTTAGAACAAATGGCTCTGACTCTATGTGTAATGTTTTTAAAATGCCATACTATTGGACTCGATGATGATGACGATGTGATTGTTTATGTAGGTATCTTCCTGTGTGTGTTGGCTTTAGGTAAACGGAAAAAGATAGTGATCCATCTGTGAAAGGCAGGTGACTAATGTGTCAAGAAATGGTAAACAGTTATTAGATTCTTTTTCTACTTTGAAGTGGATTTTGGGGTGTTGGCTGTTTAGGTAGGTAACAAAAGCATCCAAAGTGCCTTGTCCATGTTGGAAGTTTTTTCCACTTGGTTAGACTATAATAAATTTAGTTTAATCCTTTATCCAAGTGTAAGCAAACAAAGTTTGCGCTTGAAGTATCTTCAGGACCGAGTCTTAATATCCCCCATAATGCAACACACATCTCCTTGCTGACATGTATAATGCTATGCATTAAGGGAAGAGCCACCACCCAGACCAGTTTCGACCTTTATTGATGTCTCGTCAGTGGGAGCCAGACCCAGAGGCAGTGATACTAAGGTGGAAGCAATGGAGAAGTCTTATTTACCTATACCTTTCCTTAATGCATAGCTTTATATATGTCTGCAAGGTGATGTGCTTTGCATTATGGGAGATACTAAGACAAGTGGAGATGAGAATTTGGTCCTCCTTTACCACGAGTTGCTTCAGTTCTAAGATACTTCAGGCACAAACTTTGTTTGCTTGCACTTGGATAAAGGATTAAACTAAATTTATTATAGTCTAACCAAGTGGGATAAAACTTCCAACATCTTTCTCTAAATCCAGAGTAATTTAATAATAAGGTGAGACACCTTTTGGCAACTCGTATAGGTATATATGATTTCTCCATTGATTCCACCTTAGTATCACCACCTCTGAGTCTGGCGCCCAATGATGAGACCTCAATAAAGGTCGAAACCAGCCTGGGTAGTGGCCCTTCCATTAATGTATAGCATTATACATGTCTGCAAGGAGATGTGCTTTGCATTATGGGAGATACTAAGACAAGTAATGATGAGAGTTTGGTCCAACTCAAGCGCAAACTTTGTTTGCTTATAGTTGGATAAAGGATTAAACTAAATTTATTATGCCTTGTCCATAGGCCAAATGGCAAACACATCATCTACATAGTGTAACTCCACTAGTGGCTTGTAAATATTTTGTTTTCAAAGTGTTCCATGTAAAAATTTGCTAAGAGGGGGGAACCCATACAATTAATCTGTTTGTAGATTTTTCCTCCCCATGGCATACACAGTAAATTTGAATAATTCAAAAATACCAGGGCGAAATTTAGACTTGATCAAATCAAGAGTGTCTATAAGTTTTACATTGGTAAATAAAGAGGTGACATCAGAACTAACCATTATGTCAGAATTTTTTAGGCTATGATTTTGAACTAGCGTTTTGAAATGGAGTGAATTTTTTACAAAAGTAGAGTGGTTGCCAATAAGGGAAGCAGGCAACGTGACTAACTTTTGTGCCAGTTTATACGTGGGACTTTCTATGCTATCGACTATTTGGCATAGGGGAATATTAGATTTTTGGTAATCCATAAATACAGGATGGTTTAACCTAAACTGGTTTTATTTTTTTGGTGATTTCTTTGTGTCAGGAAGTCACTTTTTTTTGGTAATTTTCAGACTTTTTTCCTTTGAGACATAGTGGGGTTTCGATGTATAATTTGGTATGTGGAACTGTCACATAGGAGATCTTGCATTTTTCTGTTATAATCTTCTTGATCAATGATAAATGTTGCATTTCCTTTATCGGCTTTTGTAATAATAATATTTTTATTCTTATATAACTTTTTTTAAAGTCAGTTATTTCATTATGTGGTATGTTGCTTTTTGAAGGCTTAACCTTGTTTAGAATACTGCTATATGTAAATGCACATTATTGGCCTTTGCCAGCAGAAGATCGTAGATGACCCATTCTACCTTCATCATGATTTCTAATTTTGGAATTTGTTTGGGTGTGATGGCAAAGATATACTCTAGAGTGAGAGCGTTCTTGGCTACTTCTGTGAGTATTTCAGACGATAGGTTTACTACCACACAGTCTCTTTGAAGTTGCGGTTGGAACTTGGTATGTTTGTGCTGTTGTAGGAGTTCATATTTCTTCAGGTGTTTGCTTTAAACTTTTGAAAAAAAGCAAGGACTCCTATGTGACGGTTCCACATACTAAATTATACATTGAGACCCTCACTATGTCTCAAAGGAAAACAGTCCAAAAATTACCGAGAAAGTGACTTCGTGCCCAGAGAAATCATCAAAAAATAAAAATAAATAAAAGCAGTCCATGTTAAACCACCCCGTATTTATGGATTACCAAAAATCAATAAACCTAATATCCCCCTATGCCCCATAGTCATAGCATAGATAGTCCCACGTATAAACTGGCCCAACAGTTAGCCAAGTCGCTTGCTCCCTTTACTGGCAACTCCTCTACTTTTGTAAAAAATTCAGTCCATTTCAAAACTCTAGTTAAAAATCATATCCTGAAAAATTCAGGCATAATTGTTAGTTTTGATGTCACCTCTTTATTTCACCTCTTTATTATTACCAATGTAAAACTTATAGACACTCTTGATTTGATCAAGTCTGCCCCTGTATGTTTGAATTATTCAAATTTACTATGTATGCAGGTTACTTTTCATGGGGAGGAAAAATCTACAAACAGATTGATGGTATGGCTAAGGGTCCCCTCCCCTCCAGCAAATTTTTACATGGAACACTTTGAAAACAAAGTACTTACCACAGTGGGGTTACACTATGTAGATGATGAGCTTGCCATTTGGCCCCATGTTCAAGACACTTTGGATGCGTTTGTCACCTACCTAAACAGCCAACATCCCAAATCCACTTCACAGTAGAAAAATCATCTAATAACTGCTTATGATTTCTTTACACATTAGTCTTCCGCCTTTCAGATAGATCACTGTCTTTTTCCATTTACAGAAAGCCAACACACACAGGAAGATACCTACATAAACAACCACATCATCATCCAGTCCAGCAGTATTGCATTTTAAAAACACTTACACACAGAGCCAGAGCCATTTGTTCTAACAATACAGCTCTGACCACCGAACTCAGATATCTGTTTTCCATACATTCTTGGCCAATGACTACAATCCTTACAAAATAGATAAAATACTACATAGTCCCATTACTCCTCACTCCCCTAATAAACAAGAACACAACATGACCATTTCTATTCCCTATGTCAGAGGTACATCAGAAAACATAGCCAAAGTACTGATGAAACATGGTCTTCGCACCACTTTCAAACCTCATGTCACACTAGCAACTCTGATCCACTCACCTAAGGATAAACTTCACCCTTTAGCACACTCAGGAATATATGAAGTTCCCTGTGACCGTGACTTGGCCTCCTATGGGCGAACAGGAAGATCAGTTAACATCTGCCTGGAAGAACATAAAAATTACCTTTGTTACTATTACTATGGCAAGTCAGGACTGGCAGACCACTCTTTGGACATTCCTCCACACAGGATTAGATCGAAGAAAACTAATGTGCTATTTTGGGGTCATAACAGATCTGAAAGATTATTTTTTGAGTCAGCAATGACTGAAGAATTCTCCTAACCTTAACAAATATGGTTGCATTAATTTGCCAAATATTTGGGAGACTTATCTTAAAACAACTCCCACATAGCTGTAATGTTTTTTTTTTTTTTTAACATTAGAAGGCGCTAAAATCACTTTAGATCTTTTGTCCATTGTAAATGTATTGTTTCACTTACTGTTGCGTGTACAAGTGTGTTTTGTTCTGATGATGGTGATTTGAAATTCAGCGAAATATAAGCAGTTAATAAAACATCTTTTGATAAAATTATTTGGTGTTGGTAATACTGTTCAAAAACAAGTCATGGATAACTGTCAACACTTAAGCTTACCTGTTAGATAGAACAACAACACCTAAGCCTTTCTGTACCTAAAGACCGTAAGTAACAAACTACAGTTGTGGAATTTAGTCATATATATATATATATATATATATATATATATATATATATTGTAAAAATAAACTAAACTGCTATGTGTTTCTTTGTCTTTTAATGACTCTGTTAGGAAGATGAACATATTAGATAATATTCAAAATATCTGAGAACTTCTAACAGTATATATATATATATATATTTTTTTTTTTTTTTTTTTTTTTTTGAGACATAACTTCCTCTTTGAGTTCCATCTCCTATCGGAAGTCGGCAGGTTGGCGATCACCTTGGCAAATTTTGAGTGATCCTCAGCCACTCTGAACAGTCGCTTAGAGCTCATGCCAGTACACTGTCTGATGTTTGCCAGCTAAGATTTTCTTTGTCTTCCTTGTCTTTTTCTTCCATTTATCTTCCCTTTTATAATCAATTGAAGTATCTTATATTTTTCATTACAAAGTAGATGAGCAAGATATGCAGTTTTCCTTCTTTTTAAAGTATCTAAAAGTTATATCCCCATTGTTCCGGTACTTCCTGACTGGATGTTTTTGCTGTCCAAGGGATTTTTAACATTCATCTGTATAACCACATCTCAAAGGCTTCAGGTTTTTTTATTGATGTTGTCTTCAAGGTCCAAGTTTCTGCACTGTTACAGCAGTACAGACCATACATAGCATTTAACCATGCGCACTCTAAGCTCTAAATTTAAATTGTGTTTACATAGTGTTGATTTCATCAGGAGAACATTTTTTCTTGCCATTTCAATTCCAACTTTTTTTCATTTTTTGGATTGCATTCTTCATTTAACCAGCATCTGAGATATATAAACTTTGTCACTCTTTCAATTTGTTTCCCATTTAAAGAAAGTGTTGAATTAAGAATTGGATTCTTGCTTATGACCACGAATTAGTTTTTGGCAATCTTTATTTTTTATCCCATTTTTTCACTCTCTTTGTTCATCAGAAGATTCTGAAGATTCTGAATATTGTCAGCCAGCAGAGCTGTGTCATCAGCATATTGGATGTTACTGATGATTTCACCATTTACATTAATCCCTTCCACTCTTCCTTTTAAAATTTTTTGAAATGTGGCTTCTGAGTATTATGTTAAAAAGAAGAAGCAGCACACATCCTTGCCTTACTCCTCATTTGATATTAATGGAGTCTGTAATAATATCAACTTGAACAGATGCCTTTTAGTTCCAATATATATGTTTTCAATGATCCTGATGGCTGCTTAATCCAATTCTTTTAATAGTGCAATCATTTTAATATGTCGAACTTTGTCAAATGCTTTGTCGAAGTCAATGAAGCAAATGAACTGTATGCAAATGTTTTTTTGGAATAAGATTTGAGAACAGAAAAGAGCCTTCTCATTCTCAAACCGTTTCTAAAGCCAAATTGGGTATCACTAATGGTGTCATCACATTTTCTGTATATTCTTTTCTGAATTATTTTCAGAAACATTTTGAGAACATGACTCATTAGGCTGATCATTCTGTAGTGATTACAAGTTTTTGCATTTGCTTTTTTAGGTAGCATGATGAAGATCGACTATAACCAGTCTTGAGGGATTATGCCTGTATTGTAGATCTTATTAAATAGCTTTACTAATATAATATGTTGTCACCTTCTAATAAATTTACTATTTCTGCTGGTATTCTATCAGGGCCTAAGGCTTTATCATTTTTAGCTGAGTTCTACACACATTTTACCTCTGATCTTAGAATGCATTGACCTTCCATCAGTTCATGAGTGTTTTCTGGGTTCTGTCTGTTATCAGTAAAGAGTTCTTCTACATATTTCACCCATTCTTGTATTTTTGAAACATATAACTAATAATAACATAAGGTAGTCACATACGTTATTTGGTATATCAGACATAAAACCTCCATTATGCAACAAGCATCTAAAGGCTTGCAATACAATGAACATTTTATGTCTGATATATACCAAATAACATATGTGACTGATAAACATGAGCATCATCATTATTATTATTACACAGGCAACTCCATGGAGTCCATTTGACTCATCAAGGGTGGTTTTAAACATGCCAAGCACTATCTAATATTCGCCTGACATCTATCATACTTTTTTTCATACTGATTCACAGTATCCACAACAGATGCCAGCAATATATTCCATTCATTCACCACTCTCCAACCAAACAATCTAGTCCTCCCACTCTTGCTCGATTTCCAAGGATGGCTCTAGTTTTCACAGTTCTGTAAAAATGATTTTAATCCTGTAAAAATCATTTCAGTTGTTTGTATGTCTCAATCATATTGCCCCTTATTTGCTTATCAACTAATTTCTGACTAACCCACAAATCTTTAACCTGTCTTCATAAGGTGCATTCCATAGACCTGCTGCCATCTTGGTCACTCGCCTCTGGATCTTCTCTACCTCATCCCCAAGAAACCCAGTTGACCAGATATGTGCATAGCAATCAAAATGCAGTCTTATCAAAGGCTGCAAGTAACCTGTTTGTCTCTGCCCATCAGGGTATTCTAAGTAATTGGATGAGCTGTCTTAGCCACTTTTGCAGTATGTCTCCTCTAAACTTTAACTCTCTGTCTACTGACATCCCCAAATCCTTGCTTCATCGGTTTCCTGGATTAAAGTTCCATCAATATGGTATGCAGTTGGTAATCTCTTCATACCAAAATACATAACCTTACATTTTGCTACACTTTCTTCTCCTTTGCACATACTGCTAGTCTGTTTAAATCATCCTGCAAAATTTTAACATCATCTTTATTGACTATTGCTCTACCAATTTTGCAACAATGGTGAATATTTCCTCTTAGATCATTTCCTGTTATCATTAATGTGCCAATTAAATAGCAGTGGCTCAAGTACAGAGCCTTGTGGCACACCACCAGTGTGCTACAAGGCCTCCTTCTACAGGACTCTATTTCTAATAATCTACTGCCTGGCATCTCTCTCTATTAACCACCCACTTATCCACTTCAACTTAATATCCATCCTCATGTGCATTTATTTATCAAAATTCCAGTATATCCTGTCAAAAGCCTTTACAAAGTCCAGCAATATCAGTATATATATCCTTTACCTTTATAACTCAGATGTCATTGCATTGCAGAAAGTGAGTGTTTCCCCCACATATAGTATCTTATTCCTATCTACCCATTTCTGGAATTCGCCCTTAATGAACTTATCTAATACCTTGACCACCACCAGGGCCATGCCATGCGGTTGTGCAGATTATGCCCAACACAAGGGCACTTGAAGATGAGGGGGGGGGGGTGGCATTTCACCATGGGAAATAATAAAAAAAAAAATATAAATTTTCTTATTCTTGAATTATATCGTACTATATAAATTACACAATTACAAATTATAGTTAATGCAATAAAAATGAAATTTAAAATCAGTCAAATTATTATGAATTCTTAATAATTTAACAATATTTTTAACTTAATACATCACCAGTTTTATTATAATTTGTTTGAAGTGAAACGTTATCAATATTACCACAGATTTTATTTCACAGAGTAAGCATCGACTCAGTGAAAATTGTATAAATATTCTCGATTGTTTATTATATTTTTAGTGGAAATTATTAGTTTAAGACAGACTGTGAATTCATTCTTATGCTGTGCTTTGCGGATGTATGATTGTGACTGAAACAGTGACATTGTTCTGCAAATTTGTAAGGTAAGAAACTATAACATATTTGATTTTTTTTTCAACAGTAAGCATATTGTGAGACTTTAAAATAAAAAGGGCGGTAAAATTTACCAGCCAAAATAAATTTTGATTTTAATTGAACCTCTAGTTTTCACGAAAAACATTTATAACATTTAAAAAAAAAAAAAATTCTAAATGACTGTTATTTTTGTTGTATAATTGAATAATTTTCATTTTTTTTTTTTTTTTTTATAAATTTACCTATTATTTTCTTCTTAACTTCTTAACCCAGTGATTCCCAAACTTTTTCGATTCTCAGCGCCTTGCTGAATCCAGGTTTTCCCAAGGCACCCATGTCAAATTCTAGCAAGTACACTTTGCCAAATAGCGAATAATTTTTTTTAATTAAAGGGTTAGGTAAAAATAAATAAAACATGTATGTAAGATCACAAAAAAAAAGTAATTGAACAAATTCATTAGTGGGATGGATGAGCCTGTTGATCACTGCACATTTTCTCAAAACTTGGAATCAAAATGGACACAGCCACCCTCATATCCTTCTCCACATTGATTTGCGTGCAATACTTAGTTTTTATCACAGTGACTGCCGAAAATCCAGATTTGTACAAATAAGAAGTCGCAAATGGAATTAAAATTCTCTGAGCTTTTTCACTCAGAAGGGGATATTCGTCTTTTACTGATATCCAAAATTCAATTAATTCCATGCTGCTAAATTTTGTTTTCAACATATTGTTTAACATATAAGATACAACATATAAGATTCTGTTCTTCTGCAGCAGTAAATTCAGATGGAGCACTGGCATTAAATGGATCTTGAATCCATACAAATTTATCAATATTATCATTTTGAAAATATTTCTCAAACCAGGTGATAAGCTGTGATAACTGTTCTTCAAAAATGGATTTCATACCTCGAGGGAAATCAACTCCATTGGAGGTCAAAAACTGTTGCAATAAGGGGAAACATTCTTTGTCTCCGTCTTCATTCATTTTTCTTTTCCATAGTTTTAGTTTTTTTTATAAAAGTTGAAATTTTCTCAGTCGACTTTAAAAATTGCATGTTGCATCCCTGCAGGGAGAGATTCAGACCATTCATCTTTTCAAAAATATCACATAAGTATGCTAGTTTTACCAAAAAATCTTCATTCACAAAATTTTTGGTGTACTTGTGGTCTACCTCTTTAACAAAAATATAAATTTCCTGTTGCAGTTCAAACGTACGAAACAAAACATTACCACAAGAGAGCCATCGCGAAGTGCTGTAGTACAACAAAGACGTGTGCTCAGATCCCATATCTTCACATAGTTTTTTGAAAAACCTTGCCTTGAACGGCTGAGTTTTTATAAAGTTTACTACATTCACTACATATTCTAAGACCTGGTTCAATGTAGGACTCAGATATTTTGACAGGAGTGCTTCCCTGTTAATAACGCAACGGGTCTACACTGCATCAGGGGCTTTGCTTCGAATAAGTGCCTGCAATCCTCCATAACAGCCGGACATAGAATGAACACCATCAGTACAGACACCAGCACACTTAGTCCACTTCAAATTATTTTTGGATATAAAAGTATCAAAGATCTCGAACAAGTGTTGAGCCTTAGCACCAGCAGTGATACTTTTACAAAAGAGAAGGTCTTCTGTAATGGATCTGTAATGGAATCTATAAACTGTACATAGCAAATCAAGTGAGCATCATTATTATAATCTGTGGTCTCATCCAGCTGCAACCCATATTCCTTCCCTTTTATTTTTTCAATTCATTGATCATTGAGGTCCTCTGCTATGTGATATATTCTGCGAGTGATGGTGTTATTGGACAAAGGCACTTTTGAAAGCAGCTTTCCAGCAGACTCACCAATCATAATGTTCACCATGTCTACAGCAGCCGGTAAAATGAGTTCTTCTGCGATGGTATGAGGCTTCTTATATTTTGCGATTCTATGTGCCACCTTGTGAGATGCTAACAAAGCATTGCTTAGTATTGATGCCTGCTTATAAAAACTATCTTTTTGTTGATTTAGCTCTTTTAACTTTCTGGTAAAGTAGTCATGAGATGTACTAACCATGCTGGGATGATTGGTTTCTAAATGGCATTTCAACTTACTTGGTAGCATGCACTCTGGTGCCAAAACTGTCATACACAGTACACACTGTGGCCTCCCTTCACCATTGACTTCTGTCGACGTAAAACCAAAGTCCAAATAACTGTCATCGTATTTTTGATATTTACGCTTCTTCACACTCTTGCCACTATTTGACGGTGTGCCCTCTTTATTTTTTCTCTCACAACACTTATTACTGTTTAGTAAAATCCGATCCATTTTTAAAAATACATATGAGAAGAAATACTTCAAAAACTTCACTTGACTAAATCACAACAATATTCAATTGATACAATCTCCGAAAACTAATTCAACACTAAGACCTCGTGAAACTGACAGCTATTTATATACGAACACAAAGTACCGAGAAAGTTCGAGAAACTACTAAAACAATCGAGAAACTTGATTATTGTAGAGCACCATCTAGTAACCATTTTTAAAGGCTTCTGCAAACAGTTATTACTAAGTGAGTTACTGGTTTGCACCAGGTCCACCAGATGTTGCGTCCTATCACATTGAATTGAAAATGGAAATAAAATTATGAAAATTTTGTAATCACGGTGCCTTTTGTGAGGAAACTGCGGCTCCCCAGGGTGCCGTGGTGCACACTTTGGGAACCGCTGCCTTAACTGATTATCCCGTATATATACAGGTCACTGCTGAGGGACCATAGCTAAAAATCCCGTATATATGCTGGGTAGACTAACGGTGTTCTTGTCAGCATGTCAAGTTGATGCGGTCAACTTATATTAATAAACATAGGTTATTTATGAGCTATAAAACTCTTTAGATGATCTAGGTTTGTTTACACATACTGCAATTGGCCCTTTCTTGATACTTTTTTGATGTATTTTGAATCATTTCATTTTGTGCGTTACAGTATTACTGTGCAGTTGTCTTTTGTTTTGTAAAATATATTTATTGTTGTTTAGTAAATTTTTTGTGAATTTGGATTATTATTCACATAAAGTAAGTACGTCTATTATATTTTTGCTAAGTTTGAAAATCAGTTAAATTGTTTCATTTTAGTTAATTATCTTATTTTGAAAACAAAAGATTTTTATTTTATGTTGGGTAGACGTCTAGAAAATAAATAATTTTTAGTAAGAGATTTATTTATATATTTCTTCGTGTTCTGGTTGGAAGACATTGGGGTTGGGTTCCTTTTACTAATTTCTTTAATATTCTAGAAATTTCTTAATTATTAAATAATTACCAGAATGTTAAAAAATTATTAAATAAATATCACTGAGAAATCAATCAGTGGCTAATATCTCTACATGTTAATTTTCAAAAAAATACCTAAAATGTAAGCATATTTACTATTCAAAACATCTGAAAAATCAAATTCTCTAATAAAAGAAATAGTCAGTTTTGGGCCATTCATCTTAAAATATAATAGTCGGCTAAGTGATTAAAAAATAAGTTTAATGGGAAATTTCAGAAATTATTATTATTTTGGCAGACAACTTTTACCGCTCTTCTTATTTTAAAGTCTAACCAAGTATGTTAACCCCTAGATGTTGGAAAAAAAGCCAAAGATTTTATCTTGTATCACAAAACAGGAAAAGACAATTGCAACGCGAAAACTGGAACATAAATTGGCCGGATCACTGAATAAATTTTTAACTTCAGGACCACATAAAAAATGAAGAACAGAAAGTTCTGACAAAGCAAATACTCTGTGTAGCTCTACTACAGAAGAAGAAAGGACACAAGATAACTCTGAAGAAACAAATGTTACATGTGAAAATGAGACTGGACTGTCTACAGATGCAGCAGAAGAAATATTGGATTCCAATTCAGCGAAACCCAAAACTTCAAATTTTACTTTAAATTTTAATGTTAATGATCGAGGTGGCCAAATCATATAATTACCAAATTTAGAGATTTAGTTGAACATTGCCCACATCGAGTAGTTAATAAAGAATTTCCTAAAGATGAATCTGGCCGCAAGTTTTCCGGTTCATACTATTATCGAACTTTAACAAATGGAGAAAAACTTTTATGAAGTTATTTAGTTTATTCAGAATTGCAAAATTCGGTTTTCTGTCATTATTGCCAATTATTTGGTAGTCAAAATTCCCAACTTACTAATGAATATGGTTGTAATGATTGGCAACATTTGAGTATTGATAGGCAGACAACTTAATTTTAAAGATTTATTCGTTTAAATTTATTTGCTCTGTTCATGTTTGGTACGAAATCTTAAGTCTCGTAAATGTTGCAAGCAAAATAATGCAGAATCCGATATTTGTTATAGGAAAAATTACAGAAAATTTTGATTATGTTATACAAGAATTAAATACTTGCTGAACAGACCGATATTTTGAAAATATTATTAGAACTGCAAAAGAAGTAGGAAACGATTTTAATATTGATCCTATTTTTCAAGAGATTCGCAAAATAACAAAAACAAAAATGTTTGGTTACGAAGCATCAGATGAGACAATGCATGATCCTAAACAAAATTTTAAATATATTTTTTCTTCGCGATTTTAGACACGACAGTAACTTCAGTCACGGAAAGATTTATACTCTTAAAACAACATAGTGAGGGTTTGAAAGTTATAAGAGACATTAGCAAATTAAAAGGTTGGAGTGATGAAGATTTAATGAAACATTGTAAAAATTTGCACTTATATATATAAAATGTACTGAGGTTGATTTACTCGGTTGTTTAACATATTTTTTAAAAGAATTGAATGACATAAACCGAGAGGAAAGGAAAAAGGTTTAATGACTAGTTTCGGCTTTTTACAGCCTTCTTGAGGTGCTTTCATAAAAAGAAAAGAAAAAAACATTAAACATTGAAGATAAAAACTGTGAACAGCACAGGAAAGTCACTATACATATTTAACGTGAAAATTGTAGTTAATGTATTCAAAGCTGTTCCTTCGTTGGCCACATTGTTGGGTGAGTGCGTGCGTATAAGTGCGTGCGCTAGCATCTTGTGAGTGCCAGTATGTGATCACAGCAGAATGACAGTCATAAGATTTTTTGTATCTTGAGATACCTTTGTATCCTGCTGTGCATTCAGATTCCTGACCTGGAGTGCTGAAGAAACAGTGAGCAATACACCAGCTACTTTGCGATAAAGTCCTGGTCAGGCTCCATGCTAAACAGCTCCTTCCACTTTGACAGCAAGATGAGCAGTATGGTGAATCAAAATTGGTTCCCCAGCTACATGAGGCTGTGGAGAAATAGCCAACTTAATATTTGTGGACTGAAGACTGATGAAAGTAACGGGGAAGACAGAGGCACCAATACTAATTCATGACTGATTCTTAACAGATGATCAATTTCTTGTCTTCCATTGGCCCACCATTCACAGTCATTAGTGAGATCCCTAATTAATAAAGAAGTCTTCTTACAGGCATCATGCATCCGATAATTTTCAAGGGTCTGGTTGCTGTGTTCTGTAGTTAAGATATCTTCTTCACCTAAGGAAAATCCTATTCCTTGATTGTGTTGAGCCAACTTGTCTATTGCCTGAGCAGCTAACAAGCAGCTCTGTTGTAAGTTCTGTATGTTCCCTAAAGTCTTGGGATCAGCATCAAATATAGACTGATATAAAAAGGCATACTGGTCTGCAAGATTACGGAAATCTTTGGAGCATTTTCTTAGCTGTGAAACTATCCTTCCACACTTCATCTCTACATGTCACGGCAACAGAGGCAGCAATAGCAGGAGGCAGAGAGGTCTTTACACAGGAACAAGTATGTTGGAGTTGTAAATGAGCCTGCAGTATTTACTTTGCAAGCGTGCATACTTACACCGAAAGGTAAGGGAATGAAGAGGAGAAGTTGAAGCCTTTAAAGCTGACACAGCTTTCATATAGTGTGATATCGCCCAAGAGAAATTATCTTCCAGTCCACCTATAGTACCACCTTTGGTTACCTTGCTGAGGAGACAATTTTCTGCTTGGCTAATTTCCCACAGACTTACAAGACAGAAGTGGAGATGTTCAGAACTGACTCTATCATAAATTTGGGAAAAAAAGTGAGCAGCAAACTGGTGATGTCCATATCTAGTTGCCTGTCGTGCTACCCTATATGCTGACCACATGTCCACACTTTCTACAGCTTTCAGGATAGCACTACTACTATCTTGAGATAACCAAGGTCTGTCAATTCCATCTTGAAAGAGTAATGTACACACCATAACTATTGCTTGAGCATTCTTTGAATCTTTGCACGAGAACTCCAGGATTTTTGTAACTAGTTCACTCTGCCATCATCTCATTACACTTTCCCTTTTGTTTCCTAAGGTACAGAGAGCTTCACATAAAGGTACAACATATTCATCACTACTGTTTCCCACTAATGATCCTAGAGTATCAACAAACTGAGTGCAAAGTTCAGGATTCACCTCACAAAGATTTACCGCACACTGGAAGCAGTGCCTAAGAGCATCCTTATGTGTATCTTTATCACTCTGGTTTGTACATGCAATTAGTAGCAAAGTTTCAACAGCACTGGATGCTTCTTGCATAAGGTCTATTCCTTCTATTATAATATCCTCTTGAAAAACATGAATTGCAAACTGAGTCAGTAGTTCCACAGCACAAGAACACAGCTTTATACTATTGTGGAAAACACATTCCTGAGATAATTCTAAACTCTGCTTCCTCGGCCTATTTCAAATTTATCTACAGCCACTGAATGAGACAACGCAACAAGAACAGACAATGCACCACACTTTAAACTTAAGTAAGGGGTGCTCAGAGCATAAATCACCACTTCCTCTACATTTGCTGTGCTTCACAGGTGTGCACCTTTGTCTGCTAGATGCTTCAGATCTCGAAGGGCATGGATTTTAACAGCACTACGAGGATCTTCATGTAAATAATGAATAAGCAGTTCTGCCTGTTCTGGTATATTAGTTACAGAAGCAGCAGCAAGCTGTGTGACTGTATGAAGTGTTACCAGGACAAACTGGCAGGAAGGATAGCTTGGCAGCAATTCAGTACATAGTTTTCTAACCAGAACAGTAATTTGGGCATCATGGTGCATATGCTGAAAAACAGACAACAGTTTAAGCTTCACATCAACTGGTGTTGCCAATCTGTGAATTATTTCTCCAATCTTGGTGCATATATTTGATGCAAAATGTCTTAGATTGTGCTGCAAAATGTCCTGTAGCATATATAGCGGCCTCTAATTCCACAGCATCATGAGAATCAAGACTGTTTCTTATACTATGATGAACATTCTTTCTTTCAGCTACAATACTTACTGTACTTCCTAGGGTTCTGAGGGTTAATGCTCTGGCTACAGGATCATTGCTGTAGATAACAGAATAGATTCTACATACAAATTCATCAATGTTTAGTATCTTGTCTAAATGTTTTTGGCTTTGCTGCATTACTTTTAAAACCAAAACCTGCAGAAAGTTTGTGCCATATCTGAAAACTTCTGCTAGTTTTAAGCATACAGAGTTGATGAGAATAGGAAATGGATATTTCTCAAAAAGGCATGGAAACTGGACTATTGCTTCATACTGTTTGCCAACTTTACCAGATCTTAAACCTTTATCTAGTTTGGTTAATGCTGAATTTGCGTCCTAATCTGTTTCAGCAAATCCATTTTCACCAATCATGGCTAACCTAGCTGATACTGAAGCCATGTCTTTATACTGTTTTATAAATATAATAATAAAAACTAGCCAAAGTAAAAACTGTTGTTGCATTTCAAGTTCCTTTCAAAATCAGTATCAGCATGTGCTTCTTAACAGGATAAACAAATCAATCCCCACTCAGATTTACTGGGAATAATAAGCATTCTTCTAGATTTTATTTGATAAAACAAATGACCACCTCTAAAGTCGCATCTTTTGCTCTTTTTTTCTTTTCCTGATAAAATCTTCCAGTCTGGGAAGTTGTAGCTTAAATTATTATTTAAATGTACAGGGTTGAGGATGATTTCTCTAGATTCTACAATTTTTCTCTCCAATTCGTCATGGCAATGGAAAATGTTGTTAGATCTATCCCTAAGGATTGTATGACTATGGTTTTGATCATCAGAATCGGCAGAAGAAAGGATATGGCTGGATAAAGCACTGGCACGTATTCTCTGGTAAGTGATGTCCCTCCTGTGCTCCTCCATATGCAGTTCAATAGACTTATCCGGATGTCTGGCCAAAGTAAGGAATGTCGCAGTCACACAATATCTTGTATACACCGGGATATTTTAGGTTGTGATGGCTAGGCTTTGAATGGCTCACTAGAGAGTGGATCTTAGGAAACGGAGTGAATAAAGTTCTAATGTTATATTTTTTGAGAACCTTGGCTAATTTTTGAGATACTCAGCTTATGTGTGATATAGATATATTGCCTTTAACATTATTCATTTCTTCAGTATGGCGACTAGGAGGATTAAAAAGGTGTTTTTTAGTAATTTTTTGAGAATAACTATTCAGTGTCTGAAAGTAGATTCTAAGAAAATTGATTTCTTTATGAAGTTCATCTGGGTCGTGAAGAAGAGAGCGAGCTCTATGTCCCAAAGTAGAAATATATATATATTTCAAAGTAGAATATATATATATATATTTTTTTTTTTATTGTATTTATATATTAACGAAATAAACAATTTTGAAAATTTTTATTATTAAAAATTCCTTATTAATGAATTTTAGTGATTACAATGTTCCACTATTGTTAAATAAAATTTATTTTTATATATGCGTATAAACTGTTTTGTACTTTTACGAAAGTAAAATTTTTCGCAAAAATTTTTCATGGAAACTTATTTTATGGGAGCGCTGAAAAAGTTTTCACAAGAGCGCCTCCTACCCACGGCACGGCACCGACCACCACTCCTGAGATGCTGATTTGGAACAATCCCAGAGCTGAGACTTAAACTGTGTGGTCTAAGGCACTGTCAATTCCCTAGTACCTTTTAGTAATACTCCAGCTTTTATGCTATCTTATCTTATTGCTGTATTCACATCAAGGTTCTGTCATATCCTTCCAGTTCATCTGTCTCTATTTCCATACCTTGTCTTTCTTGTTATTGCAGTATCTTCACCTGGATGATATACACTTGCAAAGTGCTCACTTAGTAATTCAACTGCTTCATCTGCTTCAGTTACCTCCCTACCATTGGCATTCATCAGAATTATTTTTCCATTGTCATTCTTCCTTTTACTTGCCAGATATTGAAAGAACTCTTTGGAATTACTTTTGCCTTGCACTGCTAATTTTCTCTCGTACTCTTTTCTTTCTTACCATACTGGTCACCCTTGTGCTTTGTCCTGCTCATGTGCCTGCTGTGGTCACCTTTCTCTTTGAATTCTCTCAGCAGATTTTTTTTTTTTTTTTTTTTTTGTAGTTCCTACTTAATGATGTTATTCATCCATTTAACCCCCACTTGATTTATCCTCCTGACTGTAGTATGTAATCTGCTATTACTAACTCCTTGCCACCTCCCCATGCATTATCAAAATCCAACCCATGCAGTTTCTCATGCAATGGCATTGCTCCAAGCATCCTTACCAGCCCTTTAATTCCACATATATGCCCTCTGAACTGAAAATTCCACTCATTTAACTGTCTTCCAGGTCAAGACCACATGATCACTCTCACCTGTTGCTGCCAACTGGCGAGAGTGATCTTTCCTTCCAGTTCATCGCTTCATGTACTTATGAGATCCAGCACTCTCAAACCCCTAGTACATTACATCACATGTAGCTTCAGATAATTATTCCTTAATAACTGTACAAATTCCATTACCTTCCTCCCATATGTCCTTTCCTCCTTCCAATTTATGTTCCCATATTTCAAGTTCAGACATTGCAAAAGTTGGTAAAATAGTTCAAAATATTACTTGGATGTTACAAAGCAAACTAAAAGTAAAGATAGGGAAGTTATTATTTCTCTTTATAAGGCTGTGATTCGGCAGCATCTTGACTACAGTGCAGAGATTTGGTCACCTGGGTTTCTTGGAGATCAGGAGGCAGCAGACAGAATTTAGAGATGAAGTGACCAAGATGGTGACAGGTCTGTGGAAAGCTCCCTATGAGCATAGATTGGTGTATGGATTGCAAAGTTTAGTTGATAGGTAGAAAAGAGGGAACCTATTTAATGATAAAAACTTATGTTATTAAAAGGATTTTGTAAGATTGACACAAATTAAAATTTTCAATATATGATGAATAGAGAGAGAGAGAGAGAGAGAGAGAGAGAACTAGAATCACCTCTTGAAATTGTGAAAAATGTAGTTAGTAAGGGTATGCAGACTAGATTTTTTTGCTTGGTGAGATCTTGTATTAGTGAATGAATGTGACTGTGAATGAGTTTAAGGAGAGGTATGATAGTTATTGTGTGTCTAAAGGTTAGTGTGGTCATAATAATTACTAGATGCGGTCATTCCAAGCTATCCAAAGAATGATCTAGGTTCGATTCTAGTCACTGACTAGAGGAACTTTATCTAAGCCATTCTTCAACCAGTTCCTGAGTTAGTTGATCTCTGGCATCGGCAAGTGGGTTTTTTCTCCCAGAAACTTGGGTTTTTCATCTCGTAAAGTCAAGAAAATCAACTGTAAAACCCACAATATTTCAGACAATAACATGTTGTGTTAGGGACCGAGAGATGGCGACACTTGTAAGTCATCTTTTCATTGGATGCCACTTATAATTAGTGATAATCTTGGGCTAGCTATCTCTGATTGGCTGCAAGTGAAGACTGAACTATCTCTCCCAGTCTCCAAAACATAGATAGGGCTAAAATGGCCTTGCCTATTCCCTATAAAGGAATAAAATGCATTAGCTGGTGTTTTTTTTTTTTTTTTAGATCTAGCACTCTCAAACCCCTGGGACATTCATCACATGCTGTCTCAGGTAATTATTCTTTACTTACTGCATAAATTCTGTTTCCTTCCTGCAATGCATCTTTTTTCTCTTTTCAGTCTATGTTCTAGTTTGAAGTCCTTCATAATAATTACTTGCCTTCCATTGCTGATGCTGATAGTTTTCCTCATCCTTCACATTCTTTGGTGCATGTAGCAAGCACCCAACCATATATTTTGTCCTGTTGGCCTCTATCTTATACTAGATGGCCTTAAATGCACTATTTTCACTAACCTCCAGCTCAAATCCTACTCCCTTTGGCTTCAGTTCATCACCTGTCATCAACAATACCTCTCCCCATTCTTTTTTCTCTATCTTATCTGAAAATACTATACCCTTCACATTCTGTCCCACTCTCACTATATCATCTTCTGTCAGCCATGTCTCAGTAATGCCAATAACTTTTGGCCAAGAGGAACTAATCAGTGGCAAAAACTCCTCCCCTGTTTTCCAAATTGCTCCCAGCATTAGTGTAGATAAAGCACAATTGCTCCCTAGGCTCACTGCTATACTAACTATACCATTCTAGTTTATATGAGCATTACTAACTTAGGCATTTTATTGTACATTTTCATACGTAGTTGCTTCATTGGTATTTGTGGATTCATTCAATAGTTTCTCTCCCCCACCCCTAATAGGCCTAGTTTCCCTGATTTTTCATCTCCAACCTCACTTCATTTAAGTACTTTTTTCAGGAGAGGTTGAATAAGAGAAAGCAGTGAAAGTGGGTATGTAAGAAGTGTGAAATACTGATGGACCATGAAGCTGTTTGAATTAGAGCAAGGAACATAGCTTTGTAAATGAAATGGAGGTGAAGAAAAATTGTTGAATATTAAGAAAGCCATGTTCCTGCTCTAATATAGATGATGTAAGATTTGAAAGCCAAGTTGGTGATGATGAGGCAAGAGATGAAGAGAATGTGGAGTGAAATGAGAGAACTGTGATGTGTTTGGAAGAGTTAAGAAGACTGAAATGAATGATGTCATTATGATGGAAGTAACAAAAGGCTTGCGAGTTATGTTGTATGGAAATTTGATTATTAGAGGTATGGTGAATGAGATGTACAAGGTTTGTAATGCTGGAGATAGAATGAATAGAGTGATTAAGATATTGAATATGAAGAGTAAGGGAACAAAGAGTTGCAGGAACAAATAACTTGATTGACAACAGGGAGAATGTAAGACTAGATGTCATGGAGCTATTGAGAAGAAGAAAAGATAGTAGTGTGATAGGAAAGTATTGGCAGTGTATTGCCAGATGAATTGAGGCAAAGAGCAAATATCATGAATATGTTAGCAGAAATTTGTGTAAAAAAAGAGTGTGGTTTGTTAATGTGTGGGATAAGTTGAAAGATGAATGGAACTGTATAACTTACACCAAAGCAACTGTATTTCAGTGGTTTTGGTGTAAGTCATCTGGAGAGTAAAGAATGCAGAGAATGAATCTGAGCAAGTAAGAAGCAATGTGGAAAAGCAGAAGAGTAAAGAAATAGTTGAAGTAGTGCTTATGAATGGAGAAGTGGGATAGCATAAGTGTGGAAAATGAGAGAACAAATGTGCAAGATAGACAGGGAAATGGAAGGGGGGGAGTCAGAGTGAACAAGGGGACATGGCATGAGAAAGGTCAATTCTGAAAGAGGAAATGAATGTATGAGTAGAGGCAAGAAAGGAGTGAGATGGCTTGGGATGTAGAGAGAACATTTGAATTTGGAGAGGGTTCTGGAATGGGTAATGAGAGAAAGAGGAATGGCTTAAGAAAAGCATGGAGGTGTCACATCTAGTAAGTGGCATCAGTGAAACTTGTTATAGATCCAAAAATGAACTATTATGTTTGGTACGAATGCTAGAAGTATCAGAAACAAATGGACTGAAATTCTTGCATTGGATGGAGTTCGTTCACCCAAAATTTGTTGGAATATGAGAGACATGGTTAGATTAGGATGGCATCTAGACAAGAATAGAAATGGAGAGGTATAATGTTTCTCGTAAAGATAGAAAAGACAAAAAGAGAAGTGCTGTTGAACATAAAAAAAAAAAAAGAAGTTGTGCCCATGCAAGGGAGAAAAATGGCAATGGTTCTGAGCCAGTATAGTGTGGGTTAGAGGTGAATAGAATGAAATACTTAGTTGGATGTTGCTATAAACCTGGTAATGTGCAGGGTAGTGGTCATGAAGCATATAAGCAAATTAGACAAGCAAATAAGAAAAGGGGGATTATTATGGGTGATTTTAATTATGTGAATATAGATTGGAATGACGAGAAGCATCCAAAAGTAAAGAAAATGAGTTTTTGAGAGACGTCCACCTCAGGCAGTATGCAACAGAGAGCATGCAAGGATTGAAGGTTTTGGATTTCATTATCTCATCTCGTTATAAATGAGGTGTAAAATCAAATCTCCCTCCAGTTGATGAGTAACCATGAAGTGATTACTTTGGTTGTTGCCAGTCACATCAGGATTTCTCTGAAGAAAGGATAAATGAGTGACTTGAAAACCTTAATGGATGGTAAAAAGGATGAAAGTGATGCAAATGTGGTGGAAGGCAACAAAATTGAGAGAATGAATGAAACTGGAAATAGTGTGATGCAAGGTTTGAAAGCTGGAAAAATCGAAAGAATGAATGACAGCGAACATTGGACACAAGGATCGAAAGTACGAAAACTCAAAAGGATGAATGAGAGTGAAAGTGTGAAGCAGGGTTTGAGAGTTTGAAAATTTGAAAGAATGAATGACAGAGAAAATGTGATGCCAGATTCAAAAGTTGAGTTGGTTAGGATGTAAGAGATGAAATGGATGCCGAATGAAGTTAAGAAAATTTGGGAAATGTATGAGAGAGTGAAAATGATTAAAACAAATCATGTTGGTATAAAAGAGGTAATGAAAGACCTGTGAGTGGTGTTGTATGGCGAATCAATTATTAAAGGTATGCTTTGATGAGAGGATGCACAAGGTATGTTTTCCTGGCGGTAGAATGAGTAGAGTGATTGAGACACTGGATATGAGAAGGAAGCAAGAAAAAGAGTTGGTAGTTTTTGTAGGGACAAATGATGACTTGACTGAGAACCAAGAGCACATCAGTTTGGATATCAGGATGTTGCTTAGATGGATAAAAGAGAATAGTATGATAGGAAAGGTAGCATATTGCCTAGGTATGACAGTGGTGAGATGAGGCGGAGAGCAAGGATTATGAATGATATGTTAGCTGAAATGTGTGAGGAGAAAGGAGTGCAGTTTGTTAATGTGTGAAATGAGTTTGAAGGACGAAGTGAACTATATAAGAGTGATGGACTGCATTTGAGTGGTCTTGGTGTAAGTTGCTTGGAGAGACTGCTGCTGGAAGGTAGAGACATGAGTATAGAGAATGAAGCTGATCAAGTGGGAAGCGATGTGGGAGAGCAAAACAGGAGAGATTGAAGAGGTGGTTATGAATGAGGAAGTGAGTGACATGAATGTAGAGAATGGGTGTGCAAGATGAACAGGGAAACTGAGAGCCTCAGGGTGAACAGGGGAACACGGAGTGAGAAAGGCGGATGCTCCAAGAGGATGTGAATGCATGTGTAGACAGGAAAGGAATGGGATTACCTGAGATCAAGAGGAAACAGTTGGACTTGAAGAGGGTTCTAAAATGAATAAGCAGAAAGGGAAATGACTCCATCTAAGCATGCAAAAATCACATATCTAATGAGTGGTATCAGTGGAACTAGTTGTAGATCCAGGAATGAGCTGTTGTATTTGTATACAAATGCTACAAATGTAAGAAACAAGGTAGATGAAATGGCTGCATCTGCCTTGTTGGAATAAGTGAGACATGGTTAGATGAGGACGACATCCTGAGAGGAATAGAGATGGACGGGTGTGATATGTTTTGTGAGGATAGAAAGGGAAGTGGAGTTCTATTGATGATAGAGAAAGAGTTATGTACAAAGTAGAAATGCAAGAAGGAAATAGTGCCAGTGGTTTTGAGGCAGTATGGTGTGAGATAGAAGTGAATAGAATGAAATATTTGGTTGGATGTTGTTATAGACCTGATAATGTGGATGGTATGACTATGAAATGTATATCAATTAGCCAAGCAAATAAGAAAAGGGTGATCATTATGGGTGATTTTAATTATGGCAATATAGACTGGAATGATGAGATAGCAACTGGAAGTAAAGAAAATGAGTTTCTTGAGTTTCTGAGCGACAATTACCTCAGGCAGTATGTAACAGAGGGTGCATGAGGATTGAGGGTCTTGGATTTGGATGTAATTATCCTCATCAGAGGATGTAATTATAAATGAGGTGTCCAATCACCCACCAATTGGTGAGAGTGACCATGAAATGATTACCTAGGTGGTTGCCAGCAGTGTGAGGACCTCTGTGAGAAAAGCATATATATGGAACTACATGGGGAGGGGGGTGATTATGAAGAGCTTAGGAGACAGCTTGCGGGTGTAGCATGGAATGTGGAGTTAGCTGGAAAAGAGATAAATGCAGCTCGGGAGATTTTCAAGAACTATCTAGTAGAAGCAATTTCTAAATGTATTCCAAGGGTCAGAAGGTTAAATAGGGTAGGTGTGAAATGGATGAATAAAGAGATTAAGCATGCGATAGATACAGAGAAAAAGGGCATTATGGAAGCAGCATAAGAGAAGTGGTAATAACCAATTCCATGAAGATTACAAAGACCAGGTAAGGCAGGTGACTTGGTTGGTAAGGGTAACAAAAGTGAGGTATGAGTAGCAGTTAGCTAATGAAGCCAAAAAGAATCCTAAAGAGTTCTTTTGATATGTAGCCAGCAAAAAAAAAAAAGAATGATTATGGAAGGACGACATTGATTGGGGAAAATGGTATAAAGACAGCTTTTGTGGAAGAATATAGTGGAGATTCTTAATGTGCAGTTCATAAAGGTCTTTCAGTCTTGTGAATGTGACTTCATGATAATGATAAGAGGTGTGATAGTCGAGAGTTTGACAAAATCGTACCAGCCGGGTGCGAACATAAAGGACGTCAGCGAATCTATTCGAGTTCAAAAACAGAGGGTGAAAGAGATGATAATTGTGGCAGGAACAAATGATTTGAAAGAAGACAAAATGGAAATGATAGAGGATGTGAGGGAATTACTTGAGGTAGCAAAAGAGAAGAGTGAGAGAGTTAGAATGGTGAGTATTTTGCTGCGGTATGACAGTGAAGTGTTTAGAAGGAGGGCCATAATTGCCAATGACTTTATGCGTGGGTTATGCATGGAGAGTGGTGTGGAATTTGTGGAGTGAGTTCGATGGGTGAAAGGATTTATATAAGATGGATGAGTTGCATTTGAATGGATTTGGTGTACGGAGGCTTGAAAAAGTGTTGATGAATGAAGTGGAAGTGGATGTACAGACTCAGGGAAACTAGATTTGTTAAGGGAGGGGGGAGTAGATATGCAGACTTTAGGGAGGCAGTTGAGTGTGTGAATGAGTATAATATGCCCAAGCGAGTACGAAGGACAACAAATCAGAATGGGATAGTTAGTATAAGGCATCAAAGTAGGGATGGGACTAATGGGCTTCTGCAATTCTATGTATGTACACTAATGCCAGGAGTATTAGGAACAAGAAGGAAGAGGTTTTGGCCTTGGTTGGCACTTCCAGGCCACAGGTTCTTGGTATTAGTGAAACATAGCTGACAGAAGATGATAAAGCTAGTGGGATTGAATGCGATGGGTATAGCATGTTCAGGAGTGACAGGGAGAATAAAAAGGGGGAGGAGTGTTATTGATGATAGCTGATGAGTTGCAGCCAAGGAGTATAGAAGTTGAACTGCAGGATAGAGAAAAGAGCACATTTGAGGCTATTTGGTGTGAGATAGAGTCTAGCAGAACAAAATATACAATTGGGTGCTGCTATAGACCAGGTGATGGAATAGATGGTGGGGATAGTATGCATAGGCAAATAGAAGAAATGATTGGAAGGAGGGTAATTATTATGGGTGATTTCAATTATGGTAACAATGACTGGAAAGAGGAAAGGGCACATGGGAGGAAGGAATTGGATTTTATGCAGTTATTAAGGGATAACTATCTGTGACAGCATGTAGTGGAAAATACTATGAGGCAGAGAGTGCTTGACCTATTAATGTGGCTGTAACGAACATGACCATGTTGCCACCAATTGGTGAGAGTGATCATAAGGTCATGACTTGGGAGGTGGCTGAAGGAGTGAAATTACAATTAAGACAGGGTACATGTGGAATTACCAGGCTGGTAAGTATGACAAGCTTAGGAGTGTGCTTGGCTCGGTGCATGTAAAACTGCAAGGGCTGGATGTTGATAGTGCATGGGAGGTGGTTAAGAAGTGTTTGCAGGAGGCAATGGGTGACTGTATACCAAGAGTCCGAATAATAAATCAAGTAGGGGTTAAATGGATGAATAACACTATTAAGCTTGAGCTGAAAAAAAAAAGAAACAATTGTGGAGGGAATTTAAGGAGAAAGGTGACCAGCAGGTGCAGGAACAGTATAAAGCTCAGGCCAGGATGGTAATAACAAGGGTGGTAAGAAAAGCAAAAGTGGATTACGAAAGAAAATTGGCCATGCAGGCTAAAGAGAATCCCAAACAGTTTTTTCAATATGTTGCAAGTAAAAGGAAAAATGTTCATGGCAGAATGATTTTAAAAAATGCTGAGGGTAGGGAGGTAACCGAATCAGTCGATATAGTGGAATTACTGAGCGATCACTTTGCAAGAGTATATCATCCAGGTGGTGACATTGCAGGAATGGAAGAACCAACAGCTTATACTGGAATTGTGATGAATGAAGTAGAGGTAACTAGTCTATTACAGAACCTCAATGTCAATACATCTGTGGGATTGGATAGTATACCAGCTCGTGTCGTACGTGAAGCGGCTAAAGAATTGTCAGTGCCCTTGACCATTTTGTTTAATTTGAACCTTGGGCCTGGGTCAGTCCCAAGGGGGTGGAAAGAGGGGAAAATAGTTCCGCTGCATAAAGGAGGTTCCAAGACTGCTGTTGAAAATTACTGGCCAATCAGCATAATCTTATCAAGGTCTTTGAGAAAATAGTCAAGAGGAAAATACAAGATTGGATAGATGAAAATAGGATACTGTATCGGGGACAGCATGGTTTTGTCAAGGGTAGGTCATGGCTCAGTAACTTGCTCACGTATTATAACACAGTGACGGCTAAACTGGATAAGGGTAATGGGTTTACAGTGATTCTACTGGACCTTGCTAAGGCCTTTGACAGGATACCACATGGAATTCTAATCAGTAAATTACAGCATATGGGGATGGATATAGGGTTGGTGAGATGGATAGGAGGGTGGTTGACGGAGAGATATCAGAGAGTGGTTTATTCAGGAGTAGAGTCCACAAGACGGCCTGTGACTAGTGGTGTGCCACAAGGATCTATTCTTGGACCACTGGTGTTTAATTTGTTCATTAATGGTATAGGAAAGGATCTGAGAGGAAGTGTTCACTTGTTTGCTGATGATGCAAAGTTGGGTAGAGCAATTGTGACTGCACAGGATGTCAAAATTTTGCAGGATGATTTGGATAGATTGAAGGTCTGGGCTAAGGAGAATGGATGTCAATTTAATGTGGCAAAATGTATGGTTATACATTTTGGGGTGAAAAGATTAGCAGCAGTTGACTACATTGGTGGAACTATATTCCAGGAAATTGATGAGGCAAGAGATTTAGGATTGTTGGTGGATAAGGAGTTGAAGTTTAGGGGGCACATTGCAAAAGTGGCCAAATCAGCTCATCAAATCACTTGGTTGCTGAAGAATACGTTGACAAGCAGGTTATTGTTCCTCTGTATCGAGGCTTGATAAGACTCCATCTCGACTACTGTGCCCAGATTTTGTCACCTAGGTTTCTTCTTGATGGGGAGGAGGTTGAGAGGATCCAGAGGCGAGTGACCAAGATGATAGCAGGTCTGTGGAATGAACCTTATGAGAACAGGTTGAGGATTTGTGGGTTGCAAAAATTGGTTGATAGGCGGAGGAGGGGAGTATGATTGAGACATTCAAATTACTGAAGGGTTTCTATAAAATTATTCAGAAGATATTTTTGAGAATAGGGCTGGTTGTGGGAGGACTAGGGGACATCCATGGAAACTGGGAAAAAGTGTGGTTAGTAAGGGTGTTAGAGCTGGGTTCTTTACTTTTAGAGTGGTGAATGAGTGGAATGGGCTGCCAGAGTGTGTGGTGGATGCTGTGACAGTGAATGAGTTTAAGGCGAGGTATGATAGATACAGTATGAATGTCGAATAGTTGTGATGAACATGAGTTGGGGCCTCCCTCGATGAGTCTAAGGACTCCCTGGAGTTGCCCGTAATAATAATAATAATATACTTGGATTTTGCAAAGGCCTTTGATAGAGTACCTCATGATAGGTTGACAGTCAAACTAGAGCAGATGGGGTTGGATATTAGATTGGTGCATTGGATTGGAGACTGGCTATCTGATAGGTATCAACAAGTTATGGGGGAGCGATATCCAGAAAAAGGAAAGTCACTAGTGGAGTGCCTCAGGGGTCTGTTTTAGGTCCATTGCTGTTTAACTTGTATATTAATGATATAGATGAAGATTTGGATGGAGATATTCAGTTGTTTGCTGATGATGCAAAGGTGGGACGAACCATGAAGTGTAGCAAAGATGTTGTGGCCTTACAGGAAGACTTGAATAGATTGAGTGATTGGGCACAGAAATGGGGATGTGAGTTCAATGTTGCAAAATTTAAGGTTTTAAAATTTGGAAAACAAAGATGGGATGCAGAATTTATGCTTGGTGAGAATATATTGTTGGAGGTAGAGGAAATAAGAGATCTAGGGGTGATAGTGGATAAGGATCTAAAATTTAGGGGACACATTGCCAAAATTGTGAAGACAACACAAAGACTTCTGGGAATGATGCAGAGGACACTGACATGTAGAAGTGGGGAGATTCTTGTTCTGCTGTATAAGGCTTTGATTAGGCCACACATGGACTATTGTGCCCAGATTTGGTCACAGGGTTTTCAGAAGGATGAAGAGATGTTGGAATAGATCCAAAGGAGACTGACTAAGGTAGTTTCTGACCTTGGGAATGTTGAGTATGAAGAAAGATTGAGAATATGTAATTTGCAGAGTCTGGTGGATAGGAGGAAGAGGGGAGATATGATAGAGACCTACAAGTTGGTAAGGGATTGTTTTAGGATCAATGCTGGAGAAGTTTTACAGAGATTAGTTGGAGATCAGGGGAGAACCAGAGATCATCCCTGGAAACTGTATAAAGAGGGTATGAGTATGGGAGTTGAGAGGCAGGTTTTTTTCGTGCAGAGTTGTGAATGATTGGAATGCCTTGCCTGAGAATGTGGTGTCTACAAAGAGTTTGAATGTGTTTAAAACACGGTATGATGAGCTGTGTGTGTGATAAAAGGACCTCCCAAATGAGTCTTTGACTCCATGAGGTCTTGGGGTGGTAATAATAATAATTCCTATTTGATATTGCTTGTTATCCATTTTACGTCAAATTGTGTTTTCTTCATTCATTGTATACAACTTGCTATTGCTGCTAATAAATATTTCTTCACAAGTTCCTAATCACTGATGATATCTTGCCATTCCAATTCCTCCCTCCACGGAATTGCCCCAAGTTGATATCTAAAACTATTATATCAAAATATAATATCAAATAATATATAAAATCAAAACTGCATGGTCTCTCTCTCTCTCTCTCTCTAACTGGGGGCAGAGATTCCATCTCAGTTATAATCAAATCTATTGATGCTATGACCAATTCTAAACTCTTGAACATTGTTTTCCTTTCTACTACATGTTGCTTAAGACATTTTTCCCTTATGAATTGCTGAAATTTCATTCCCTTACTACTACATGCAGGTTCCTCTTCCCAGTTTATACTGCTGTAGTTAAAATCTCCCATAACAATCATTATTCTTGCACTTGTTAAGCTCAACTGCCTAAACATCTCCTGCTCCTCATCCTCTATGCTCCTTGGTTAGTATCAACATCCCATTAAATATCCTGTTCTGCCAACCTCTACCTCACACCATATGCTTTCAAAACCAATAGTGTCATTTCCCTCCAAATCCTCCACACTGAGAGAACATAAGCCATCACTTATCATAAGCAGAACTCCACCACTGTATTTTTCCTTCCTATCCTGTCCAAAAAATGCTGTATCCTACTACTTCTATTCCTGTTACTATATCATCTTCTTTAAACCATGTCTCAGAAATCCCAATAATCTTATGACATGCTGATGCTATCAGTGCCACCAATTCATCTCCTTTATTCTGGATGCTCCTAGCATTAGTATAAAGAATAAAAATGTCACTCTTTCTATACCTATCTCCTCCAGACCCCCACTGGATTCAGCATTACCCAATGTATTTCCCCTTCTCCCAAGCACTTATTCCCACATGATGCCACCCTTGCTGCTATCCATCCTGATAATTTCCCTGCATTGACTCATTCAGAGAACAGTATTCTCTCTACGTCCTTTCTCATTCAAATGCAAGCCTTTTCTCATATACAGTTCCTTTTTGTCCTCAAATGCCCTCCAAGCATCCACATATTCCAATCCTCTCTCCTTTGACACATTCTAGCTATTATACTATTCATTATTAATTGTCTTCTCCTCAGCTCTGCATTATCATACCTGGGCAACACAAACCTACACTATCTTCCCTCTTTCAGTTTTTTCCATACAACCTCAAGCATGAACCTCAGATCTCTTGCTACCTGGTTCACACTGCCTCTCAAGTCATTCATGCCCCACAGCCATCTCATCCACCCTTTCACTTCACTTTATTGCTATACCCACATTCTATCCTTCTTCCAGGCAAACACTCCTCAGGCATTCTATCTTGCTCACCACAGATCATCCAGTCTACATACATCACACCTCTTATCACTCTGTTTCTTCTTTGCTCACCTGTATCCCTCACTCTGTCTGCTCTAACACTTTCTTTCATTGTTCCCCTACTTATCTGTTGTCTTGGTATCTCTCCATCTCTGGTTCCAGCACTCCCTTGCATTTTTCTCATTCCCTCTCTTTTTCTGGTTCTATTCTCTCCTGTTCTATCATTCCCATTACTCTCTCTCAATCCTACTCTGATTTGTTTTGCATTCATTGTTTCCAGTTGTTTAATCTCTTCTTTCATGCTTTTCAACTCATTCCCAAGACATTCCACCCCATCTTTCAGCCATCTATATATCTCTCTCTCTCTGCAAGCTACCCACTCTTGCTAATAATAATTTAGTTATAATATATTGAACAGTTTTTCTTTATATGTGGAACAGGCTTTCTTTTTTTCTTTCTTTCTTTCAGGATTATCTGCTAAGACACCCATGGTAGGAGGCCATATGGCTATATATGATGGCAAAGAATATATTTTTAAACAAAGCTCTTGGGAGTTTTTAGACATAATAAAGATGTTGTGGCGTTATGGAATGAAGACCATGTATTTAAAACCTTTGCTAGCAGATATATTAAATAATTTCAATAGGTATGTCATTTTCCTTTTATATTTTACAAGATTTGTTGATAATAATTTAAAACAAATTAACTAGGCAATGTATTGGCATTTGACAAAGATAAATATGATTCAACAATGTTTTATAAGCATTGTCAGGGCATTATTATTATTTCTGATACCTCCAAGGAGTCCGAAAACTCATCGCGGGTGTCCTCCAGCGATGAGTCTTATTGAAATAGCAAATTGATATGCATGCACATAATTTCTGAAGGCTGTTAGTTTGCTCACATATTTACAGAGACTAGTTTTCCAGAAATTCAGATATCATACATTAAATTATACTTGACATGAAGTTATATGCTTTCTTTATCCTTTGCCCAGGTAAACAAAAGTGTACATGAAGTAACCTCACGAATTGTCTACTTGTATATAAAGCAGACGATTTCACATCAAATTGCTATAGTAGTATCTTATTACAACTATATGTTATCAGTTTATATATTTCTTGTTACAATTAAGAGATATTTTATAAATGCTGCCAGACCCTTTAAAGAGGCATTGTATATAAATACATTTTAGAACAGTCATTATTCTTTTCCACTTGACTTAGTTTGAAAGTTTCAATTATCTTGAATGCAGATTGGAATTATATTTTTCGCAGAGAGTTTAATTGTTAAAATTAACTCCTTATTCTTTCGCTCACATTATATGTGGGTAAATATAAATGCATTAGATCTGATTATAACTGAGATTCCTTCTCAGTTATAATCAGATCTTCTGATGCTGTGACCAAATCTAAGACTCTTGAACCTTGTTTTCCTTTCTACTACATGTTGCCTAAGACATCTGTCCCTCAAGAATTCCAGAAATTCCATTCCCTTACTATTACTACATGCAGTTTCCTCTTCCCAGTTTATACTGCTGTAGTTAAAATCTCCCAGTCATTCTTTTTTTGTAGTAGCCAAGCTCACCTGGCTAAAACATCTGCTATCCATTTTGAATGCAAAGAGAGACAGAGTACCAAAGCAAATGTAGATATCATCATCATCAAATTTCTGCCATGTACCCTCAAGGGGTGTACAGAAATGTAGATATTTAAAATGCAATTAGGATTTGAGGTGCAGAAATTTCTGTTTCTTTTTTTTTCCTTTTTAACACCTAATTTATTTTAAATCAGTGCTTGATGTTACAGTAGATGATGTAATATCAGAACATTGGTATGTGCTGCATCAATCTCATTATTAATAGATGCCTTAACCGAAGGATACTTCCTCACAAAATTTAAGTGCTTCCTTGTCGTACTGTAAGTTAAGTGAGCACCAGCATGTTGTCCTTTCTCTTAATTTCATTAAAAAAAAAATAATAGAAATATGCCAAACTGTGTTGGAAGTGTGATACAAAATAAAATGAGTAAATGTATAAAATTAAATAATAAAAAACATATATTAAATCTTGTAAAAAAGCATTTTATTACTTTTTCAATTTTTTTTTCCTGAATTCCTTTTATGCATATATTAATTTTTTTTTAATCTGTGCATATATAAACAAATTATTCATGTCCTATGGCTGAAGAGATTTTATTGAAATTTTATTTGATGCAATGCTGCCTTACATCAAATATGTCTTGGACAAAGTCTACATTGCTCTGCGAGTACAACATAAAAGTGACTTTTTTTTACGTTTACAAAAAATATTCTAGAGTCCTACATCCACCAAAACCTCCACATCACCCCTTGAAAAAAAAACCTGGCATCTATGAGATTCATTGCTCTTGTGGCATTTGTTATGTAGGCCAGGCAGGAAGGTCGAGAGGGATCTGCATATCTGAATACATAAAAGACGTCGAAAAAAGAAGAGAGCATAAATCAGGTCTGGCATTCCAAACAACCACTACTGGCCATCAAGTACTCTGGCAACAGACAAAAATGTCATATATTGATAATAACTGTTTCATAAGAAAATTTAAAGAAGCCTCACAAATGCTGAGGATCCCTACACAATGCAATAAAAATCAAAGCTTAATTTCATTAAGTTTGGTCTGCTTTCATCAAAAATTTAACTGCTATAGACCTAGGATACAGCATGTGTGATATCACAGAATGTGATAGCAACAACTAACAATGTTCCAACACACATACAATAACAAATGTATCATTTGCATTCTGGTTTATCAATTATTTAACAGTTGTGAAGTTATAAAAAACATCTAATATGTGTAATTAATCATTAATAGGCTTTTGTTGTATAAAACTTTTATGTACCATTACCCCTGATGATGTAAATCTTACAACACTCGAAACTTGTCAAGTTTTAATTTGTTTATTTTTAATAAACTCTTTATATTACAATGTGGTCTCAATACCGAAAACTACTTACAAAACTGCTTAACCAGAGGAACCTATGTGTACATGCTTATTCATCCTCCATATTAGAACTATATGGTTACTCTTACCGACTGGAGGCAGATATGACATCTCAGTCACTAGTGGATAATCTGATGCTGTGATCAAATTCAAAAAGTCTTGATCTTCATGTTCCTTCCACTGCATTCTGCCTTAGACAGTTGTCTCTAAAGAAATCCAAAAATTCAGTTCTCTTAGTACTAGATACTGCTTCCACTGTCCAGTTTATATTGCTATAGTTGAAGTTCCTCATAATGATCACTTGGTTTGCACTTGCCAAGCAGATTTCTGTAAACATTTCCTGCTAATCACCATCTGTATTATCTGGTCATTAGCAACATCCCATTAAATATCTTGTTTTATAAATGTATCTCTCACTATTCTCCACCTTGAGATATCATAATTCATCTCTTATCATGGGTATCACTCCACCTCCACCACATTTACCTTTCCTATCCTGATGAAACTTGTTATACTCTTTGATGTGTATTCTTGTTAGATCATCATCCTCAGTTAACCAAGTTTCACTGATTCCAACAATCTTTGGAGCAACTGAGTCAATCACTTACACCAAGTCATTCCCTTTATTCCTAATGCTCCTAGCATTTATATACATAAAACTTATAGCATTGTGGGTATTATTATTCTCTGTATACTCCACCTGGCTTTGCAATATTGTACATGCCATCTCATTTCTCAAGCCAGTATCCCCACACAATGCCATCCCTAACCACTTGGCCAACCAACTAGCTTGGTTGGCCAAGTGGTTAGCATATCCACTCGCCTTCCAAAAGGCTGTGGGTTTGAATCTTGAAGTGGGCATAGATGTTTGTGATTGTCTGCAAAAGTACTGGTGATGGTGGTGAGCGGTAGATGGCATTGGTGTAGATGATGGTAGTTGCAGTTTGTTATAGTTAGTGAAGACAGAGAGTTGTAGAGTGGGTTTCCTCCCTCAATGAGTATTTGGGCTCCCTGGAGGTGTCACATAATAATAATAATAATTTGCCCAGAAAACAAGTCTCTCTAAATGCCTGTGTCTTTCTGTGTTTGAATGCAAACCATCTCTTGCATATGGCTCTCTTCTATCCTCAAATGTACTCCACACATTGATATATTCCAAACCTCTACATGTTCACTATATTATTCATTCCTGCTTTTCTTCTCCACTCCACAATATCATAATAAAGTAACACACTTGCTATTATCCCTCTGACACTATCCCTAAAATCAAACTCAAATCTCTTGTTACACACAATTCACACTGCCTTTTAGGCCATTCACACACCAACCACTACTATCAGCTTGTCTACATTTTCACCTCACTTCACTAGATTACCACACAGTCCACTTGGCAAGTACCTTACTCTGCATTCTCTGAACATATTCATTTATTCTTCTCTCATTTGCATCCCTGACTCTTTCTGCTTTCAGTCTCTCTCTCTCTCTCCCCCCCCCCCACCATTTCTCTCATCTCTCGACTTTCTCCTGTTTCCTCTATCTCTGCTTTTCTTTCTTGCACTCTTCTTTCACACCTACTCTTGTTTTCTTTGCACTAAACAACCTCCAGCCTCCTAATCTCTTCATTCACCCTCCTCAACTCAGCATTTATTTCTCATATTATTATTTCTCAGCAGTTCTTTTTCTCTCTCCACACATTCTGCTTTCAACTGACATTCACATGCACAATCATCTCTCTCTGCCACACTGCCCAAGGTCAAATCCATATGTATATTTTTCAGTATCATTTTCTTCATTCCCCCCCCCCCCCCAACATGCTACTAGTATCCACAAATCAACATTCACTCATTCCAAAGCACTATCTCTGCTGCTGTTGCTGAATCTCAAGATTGAAATGCTTATGAATCCTAGTGCATCCTTTGGCACATTTCATGCACATAGTTATTCCCATCCCTGATCTACCACATTTTTAAACCATGAGATGCATGCATGCTACATGCATAGCAAGTTACAAAGTCCTCATCTATGCAATTGTTAAGTTCTGAATAAAACAAAAAGTGGTTAACGTATAATTTCTTCAGAGCTTAACATGCATTTTAAAACTTTGCACATACTGATATTCAAGCAGGTAAAATTAAATGTAAAAGTGCCTGACAAATTAATAATTTTAGAATTCTGTTATTTATCCCTTAATATTATAATGTATTTTGTTGTGATTAAATCCACTGCCTAAGCTTTGCTAAAAATAGCATGAGTGTTTGTGCACTACTGAGTGAAGGTCTAACGGATCAAAGATTGATTGCCAGAGGCAATGCATGTGCGCCAGAGTACGCATTGACCGTGAAGGGAACGCGCGGCTAAATCCCCCCCCCCCCCACCACCACCAAAGAGATTACTAGGGGAGAATATGGCACTAGTGATGGGAGTTGTACTTTGACGTAAGCAAGGAAGGAAAAGGATATGACGTAGTACGGAAGTGTAGGGGCGCGTAATTTAAAAAGGCAGCGCAGCACTGCGGACCGGGGCTTTTTCTCTTGTTTTTCGGATCCTCTGCCAGAGTCCCTTGCCAGTCAGTCAACTGCTCTTGTGGGAGTCATGCTCTCTGTGCCCCGATGTTCGTCCCAGTTTCTTGGGCGAGGCGTCGAGCCACAAGTGAGAAAAGAATGCTGAGCAGTCCTTGAGAATCTGCCGATACAAAGTTCGTCCGGCAAAGTTGAGGTCCGGTATGCAGTATAGACAGCCGAGCTTTGCTTAAACCTGGCGACCAGTGAACGGCAAGCACATGTCTTCAGTGTCCGAGATTCATCTAGCCTGAATCTGACGACAAGGAAACAGCAGGTCGAACGGAACCAGGAACAAATCTGAAGGTGAAGCTGTATCGAGATGTGTATGATTGTCCAGCAGTTCCCAACTGGGTGGTAACGTAGAAACCTTTTCTTTGTTCAATGAAAATGTGCAGAAAGAGTGATTGTAACTTTTAATAGAACACTCAAGTCTAGAATATTGTGATTTTACGCAAGGACTCTAGAAACCTAGTTTAGAAAGACAGACTAAATTCCAAGACTTGAATGTAGAAATTATAGCATGATCTGAACATCTGTGAAGTGCATAACCTTAGTAGAATTGAGTCATTAATCTTTGTATTACCTTTGTTTGAGTGTTATGTGGATTTGATACCTGTGCTTGTTAAGATAGAATTAGAGAAATTGAGTGTGTATATTTTATCTGTAATTGACATTGAAGTTAGTGCTTGACAGAATTAACCTTAATAGTATTGAGTCACCTTTGTTTCACTTTTGTTCGCGTGCCATGTGGAACTGATACCTAAGCTTGTTAAGATAGAATTAGAGAGATTGAGTGCTTATGATTTATCTGAAATTGATATTGAAGTAAACGTATATCTGAATTATCCATGACTTGTAATTTGTTTAATGCATAATTAAATGTTTTCTTTTGATTTAACAATTGCCTTTCCTGAAATCATTTTCTACTGCACCCCCCATAAAAATCGAACCACAGCGGGAGGCATTTTGGAAGGGAAGTCACGACTGTAGACTGAGAAAGGGTTAAATTTGAGACTTCAGTTATTTTATATAAAATTCAGAAATTAAGGATACAGTTCAGAGCTCGGTACTGGTTCTTTGATTCTTCACGGTTTGAAAATCTAGAACTTAGGGTGGTGCAGCTAAAATAGAAATTTTCCTGGAGTCCGAAGAAAGTACCAGCATTAGCTTTGAAACAAAGGAATTGCCATTGTCTGGTGGTAATCTCTTTGCTTTCTACCCACGAACCATATCCTTATAATAAAATATGGCCCCAAGTTAAGAGTAAAGATTAGAGCACATAAGAGAAGTGAGATAAGGGAAGGAAGATAATAACTAATATTTAAGGAATTGACAGCGTATACTAGAAATATAGATTAAATAAACTTTAATATATACTTTCCGATATTTCGGCGAACGTCACGTTGCCATCTTCTTGGGAACTTACTACAAAGACACGTGCACACAAGTACTAATAACAGCAAATGAGACTGAAGCTAGGAAGCTAGAGTTTCCTAAAGTCCTGATGGTGCCCCCTGGCAGGCTGTATTGGTAGTTCTTGGCCTTTGGGCTGAAGTTCTTCTGATAAAAGTTTCCCAAATTTGGGGCAGTTTCATGCATCCAAATTTGTTGAGGTTTGGCATGTTCCTAAGGGCCGAGGCTGATTCCATGAATAGTCTTTCATACTTGAACTTGCTGCAGTGTATTACTGTGGCCTTCTTCCATCTTATTCTGTGGCGAGTATCCAGAGCGTGGTCTGCAAGCCCAGAGTGGCTGTACTGGTGAAATCGGATGTAATCCTTGTGTTCTGAGATTCTGATATTTGCTCTCCTGCCTGTTTGGCCAAAGTAGGATAGTTTACAGCTGCAAGGGACCTGGTATACACCAGGTAGGTCTAGGGGAAGTGGTTGGTCTTTGGTGGAGCGGATAAGGGATGCCAGTTTTCTATGTGGTCTGTAACAAGTGGTCAAGTCATGTTTTTTTAGGATTTTATTGATTTTTTCCGAGGTGCCTCTGATGTAGGGGATAGTGATAGATTTAGAGTAATCTTTTTTGTGAAGGGGAGGGGGTGGTGGGTTGTGGATAACTGGGTTAAGTATTTTTTGGATTTTTTGGAGGGGGTAGCCGTTGGCTGAGAAAGTGTCACGGATGTGATTTAGTTCAGTGGTTAGGGCTTGATCATTAGAACAGATTATTTTTGCCCTGTTGAATAGTGTTTTAATAACTCCATATTGTTGTGGGGGGGGGGGGATTGTTGGTGAATGTATCTGCCTGTATGGGTGGGTTTTCTATAAACTGAGAAAACCAAGGTTCCATCAGGTTGGCGGGTGACTAGTGTGTCTAGGAAGGGGAGGTTATTGTTTTCCTCTTTTTCCAGGGTGAATTTGATTCTAGGGTGTTGGTTGTTCAAGTGTGTTAGGAAGGAGAGGAGTGAATCCGGGCCATGTGGCCAAATAGCGAAAACATCATCAACGTAGCGAAGCCATATGGTAGGTTTTTGTGGGGCTGAGTTTAAGGCTTTCTCTTCAAGCATCTCCATGAAGAAGTTGGCCAAGGGTGGGGAAAGTGGTGAACCCATGGCTGTCCCCTCTATCTGTTTGTAGAATTTTTCCTGCCAAACGAAATAGCCTGAGTTCATTGTAAACTGAAATAGGGCTGAGATATCGGGAGGAAATTTAGCTTGGATTAGCTCTAAGGTTTCTTTGAGGGGGACATTCGTGAATAGGGAGGAGACATCAAAACTGACCATTATGTCATTATGTTGGAGTGTAAGGTTTTCTATACTGGCTTTGAAGTGGGCTGAGTTTTTTATGTGTGATGGTGTATTGCCAGTATAGTGTGAGAGCGCTTTGGCTAAATGCTTGGCTAGTTTGTAAGTGGGGGAATCAATGCCATCCACTATGGGACGTAATGGCACATTTTCTTTGTGTATTTTTGGGAGCCCATATATGCGGGGGGGTCTAGAGTTGTAGGGTTTTAGTCTGTTGGTAATCTCCACAGGCCAAGAAGTGACCTTCTTAAGGAGCCTATGGAGTTTTCTAATTTGTGAGTTGGTGGGATTGCAATCAATGGGGAGGTAAGTGGAACGATCTAATAATAAAGCCTTGAGCTTACCTGAGTAATCTTTAAGATTAAGTACCACAGTGGCGTTTCCCTTATCCGCTTTGGTGATCACTATTTTTTTGTTTCTTTTCAATTCTTGTAGTGCCTTGTATTCACTACTGGATATGTTGGATTTTGGAGGTTTTGCTTTGTTGAGAACACAGGCTACATCCAATCTGATATCGTTGGCGACGTGGTTAGGAAGTTGGCGAATCCCGCGTTCAATTTGAATCATTAATTCCTCGGCCGGTAATTTCCTAGGAGCAATGGCGAAGTTGTGACCACGTGACAGAGCGTGGAGTGCTTCTGGCTTTAAGGTAGCTGACGATAGGTTAACAACAGTGTTGGTTTGTAGTTTGGGCGCTGAGTTCTTTGTTAATTTATCAAACTTGTTGATATGTCGGCTTCGTACTCGTTCAAATTCTTTTTTAGCTGCCGTACACGAGACGTCATGTAGGATTGACCAAACTGAAGCCAACAAGAATAAGGGAAGGAAGAGACATAATTTGACCATAAAATAGAAATAACAATAGAAAGGGGGGGGGACATAACACTATGAATAATGCAGTCTTTAAATGGTGGTGAGCAGCAGCATGTTAGATCTGGTAGCTGCCATGATGAATAAGATTGCAATTTGATACAACATTCTTCTTCTTCTTCTTCTTCTCTTCCGTCTAAGACGGGTTGAGTCTTCTCTTGAGCAGGTTCTTCCAGTCTTCTCTATTCCTTGCTGTTCGAAAAAGTTCCTTATATGTTCTGGATCCCGAGATGTTCTTTATTAATTTTAGCTAGGTAATTCTTGGTCTTCCAGGTCTTCTTTTTTCAGTTGGAAAAGTATTGATTAGGACGTTAGGAAGTCTGTCTGCATCCATGCGTACAATGTGTCCAAACCATTTCAATTGTTGTTTTCTAATTTTTTCTATTATTGTCTTTTTTATACAATAGTTCCTGTCTGACTGTGATGTTTGTTTTCTTTTCTATCCAACTTGTTCTATTTATTTTTCTTAAGCATTTCATTTCAAATGCCAGCAGTTTTTTCTCCTCTCTTTTTTTAACTGTCCACGCTTCTGCTCCATAGATGACTGTTGGTATAATTATTGCTTCATATAATTTGATTTTGGCTTGTTTAGATATCTTGTTTGTTTTCCAGATTTTCTGTAATTTTCCCATGGTGGTCCATCCTATCGCTATTCTGTGTTTGATTGTTTTGAGTTCATCTATTGTTTCTGTTAGTTTTGATCCAAGGTATATGAAGTTGTCTACTTGTTCTAATTGTTCTCTGTTTAGGGTGGCTGAGATGGTAGTTCTGTTCCTCCCTATTTTCATCACTTTTGTCTTTTGTATATTTATTGTCATGTCATATGTTTTACAGGTTTCATTTAGCTTGTTGATCAACTTTTGTAGTTCATTTGGGGTTCTTGCAAGAAGGACGAGATCATCTGCATATTTGATATTATTTATCTTTAAATAGAGACAATAATTTTATAACAAAAAAAAAAATATACAGTCATACTAAAAGCTGTCAATTTCAATAGCACAAGCCTAAAAATTAGTATTAGTAATGAAATAAACACAATAAAATCCTTCCAAAAAATATAAGTAATAGTAATAATATTAATACTTCTGTATTTTTTAACAGTTTGTATTGACCGATTACATATATCTTACCATAATTATAATGTGTGTTTGAGAATTTTCATTTTAATTTCTTAAATAGGATATATAGTCTGCAGGATAAAGGAACAGCTTTTACAACATTGTATGAACTTCTTGATGCACTCCACCCTTCATTTGTAAATTTAACAAAAATTAATTTTCACGTGTACATGAATGAAGAAGGATTCTCACAGAAATTCATTGAAGAAATATGTCAGGCAGCAATGCTAGTGAACTATGGACAGACTGTTGATATTCCAGCTTTTGTTGGTAAGTAAACTATTTTTATCCTCTGTTGTGCACATCTTAATACACTATGACATCTAATCCAGAATAAACTACCATTTAGTAAAAGACATTATTATTATCTGAGACCTCCAGGGATTCAAGGACTCATCAAGGAAGGCTATAAATCTCCCAAACCAACTGTCATCCTCTTATCTTAAATTCATTCACACTAGATGCACTCACTGCTCTGTGAGAGAAACATGACTGTGAACAAACGTAACTTCCATGAACACCCCTATGTTCTCTCCCCACCTTCCATATAACAAAAATTTCATCAGACAATATCCTGTAACACCTATTCAAAAGTGTTAGACTTCTATCATATCATCCCTCTTTCTCTTGTTAACCAGAGTCTGTAATCCACATACTCACAATCTCTCCTCATAATCTAAATCCCATAATCCTGATATAATCTTTGTAACTCTTCCTTGCGCCCTTTCCACAGCTTCTTTATCCCTTGGAACCTGGGAGACCAAATTTGCACACAGTAATCCAGGTGTGTTCTTATCAAGGCCTTATAAAGAGGCAAAATGACTTCCTTATCCTTACATACTAGGCCACCCGAGAAAGATCATAAATTCATTCTAGTCGCTGGCTACAGGAACTTTTCTAAGCCTTTCTTCAATCTCTCTGGCATGGACAAGTAGGGTTTCCCTCCTGGAAAATCGAGTTTTAACTCTGCACTTAAAAGGATGGTATGGTAATACTTACGCTTACAGAGAATAATATAAGCAGTAGAATTTAGAACCATGAGAAGGCTGCAGTCATCTGCCATACTCTCTACCTCATATGCCTCTTAAAATCATTGGTAGTCTTAGGCCAGCTATCTGTGGTGGTAATTGTGGAGACCCCCTGTCCACTAGTTATCAAAAAGAGCTAAACAGGTTGCAGAATATAAGCTGTTAGTGGATTTTTATTTTTTTTTTTGTTGTTGTTATAGTGAATGATTTTCTGTAATGATGTTTCCTTTAGTGAAATTTAATAATAATAATTTTCTCAAGCCATTCTTCTGTAGTATGTTTACAGTGATGCTGTTTTGCCCTGAATAGAAAATGTCACTGTTATGTTTTCCACATAGATGTTATGCATATATAAGATAATTATATATTCAGGAATTTGTGTCAAATAATACAATATCCATCTCATTGCTATTTTGTCTTATAAGATTGTAGGAAGCACATGCAAAGCATGCCTGTCATATGATACAATGAATATCATATTCCTATTTTATTTATTCTTGGGAAAAACTACCTGTACTATTATTTGTTGTGAATTTGCCAGAAAGGAATCTTGCTAAATTTAATCAGGTTACCAGTTCTAATGAGGATTGAACAATTTATGCATGTGTATTAAGATTAATCTTGACTTGTTCTTTTTGAACTGTGGGTATCTTAATTATAGTGAATTTAGTTACTCTTCTAAAGTTGCTGAAATTAATTCACTTTTTATGAATTTAGTAGCTTTTGAACTCTGCGAAACAGAGAATTTAATTAGGACAGCTGCCTTTATTAGAGAAGCCAAGCTTTAGGTCATTTGTTAAGCAGACATGACTGCCAGTAGACAGAACTTTTATATTAATTGGTATGAGGCATTATTGTAGCAAATATGTGAATATATAATCCTTAAACGTGTGGACAGACTTATGTGTTCGTCGAACATGTTGTTTATTATTTTAACGGTATAATAGAACACAGAAACTAAGTAAATAATTAACTAAGTAAAAAGCATCTTATAACACCTTACCCTAAAAAGCTCAGACTTAATAGTAAGCTTTGACATCACTTCACTATTCACAAATGTGCCACTAATAGAAACCCTCAATCTACTGAAGTCACACTTCCCCCCTGATATATTTGAACTATTCAGATTCACAATACATGCAGGATATTTCACATGGAAAGGGAAAATATACAAACATATTGATGGGACAGCCATGGACTCCCCCCTTTCCCCCCCAGCCAACTTTTACATAGAACACCTGGAAAAACAAGCAATCAATACAGCCACTCTCAAACCAACACTTTGGCTATGCTATGTTGATGATTTGCTTGCTATTTGGCCACATGGCCCTGAGACATTGAAAACATTCTTAGCACATTTAAATAGCCAACATCCAAAAATCCACTTTACTATGGAACCGGAAGCCAACAACTGTCTGCCCTTCCTGGATACACTCATCACACATCTCCCAGATGGTTCCTTATCATTTTCAGTTTTTAGAAAACCCACACATACAGGCAGATACTTATACAAACAATCACACCATCATCCTTTCAACAATATGGCATATTAAAAACGCTAACCCATAGAGTGAGAGCAATCTATTCCAATGACAAGGCTCTTACTGCTGAACTGACTCACTTACGCCACACCTTCTTGGCCAACGGCTACAATCCACATAAAATAAACAAATACTAAACACTCCTAAGAAACCCATCCCACCATCCACCACAGAGAACTACAACAAAACAGTCACCATCCCTTACATTAAAGGCACATCTGAAAAGATCTCAAGAATTCTCAATAAACATAAACTACGCACTACATTCAGACCATGTAGCAAATTAGCCACCCTCATCTGCTCGCCCAAGGACAGCATTCCTCCTTTATCACATCCAGGAGTCTACCAAGCACCCTGCTCATGCAATCAAGCCTACTACGGTCAAACAGGAAGAACTGTGAACATCCGCATCAGCGAACATAAAAGATACGTCCGGAATTATCATTATGGGAAGTCGGGCCTAGCAGACCATGCTCTGGATACCCCTGCACACAGGATCAATTGGAAAAACACAAAAGTACTACACCATATAAATCAGAGAGATTGTTCTTAAAGGCGACAGAAGCCCTAAAACACACTCAAAATCTCAACAAATATGGCTGTATTAACTTGCCGAAGATCTGGGAGACTGTCATATTAAGAAAAAACTAGCACTTTTCTAGAACTCTAGTAATATATGATAGCTTTTTTTTTTTTTTTTTTCAGATAGAGGGCGCCAAAATCAGGACTCTAGTCTTTGTGTTGCTGCTACAATTTTGTTTAAGTACACCATGTTGTTTTAGTCTCGCGTATTGTGACAAACAGTGTTTTTGTGCTCTGAAGATGCTGGTTATAACACCAGCGAAATATCAGCATCAAGTTAATAAATTAATTATTTACTTAGTTTCTGTGTTCTATTATACCGTTAAAATAATAAACAATATGAATATATAATTTATATCGCTACTTGCAATTTTTTTCTCAAATAAATTGTCAGTATGTACATTCTAAATGATAAATTGGCAGAATAATAGAGAAGAATAAAAGAATGGCAGAAGGACATTCTGTTACACTCTTCATAAATTATGGGACAAAGAGAAAAATTATGATAAAAATGTATGATGAATTTGTATGCAATTTGGTGAAAATTGGTATGATTTGATATACGAAAGAAAGACCTACAAAAATGGTAAATGAATAGTTTAATTTAGTAAAATGGAAAATTTAGTACATGAAGGCATGGTCTGGGTATGTGGTCTTCACCTCAATAAGGAATGTGGGCAGCAGTATAGTGCCTACAGTGATGTTTCATACTGTTTATAATAACATCTAGAAGTTCATTTGGTAATAAGAACCATTGCTCCTGCAAAGCATCTCCCAAGATTTTGAAGAGGAGGTTCGAGAACAGTAACATAGCCTTATCTGGGATGCTCTAGATGTTATTATAATCCCAGATAAGGCCATGTTACTGCTTTAGGAACATTGCTATATAATCTTTATGTTAATGATACTGGGGAAGATTTGGATGCGGATATTCAATTGTTTGTAAATGATGCAAAGTTGAGACGAACTGTGAGGAGTAGAGAAGATGTGACCCTTACAAGAAGGCTTGAATAGGCTGAGTGAATGGGAATGCCAGTTCAATGTTGCAGAATGTGTAAGGCTTTAAAATTTGGAAAACAAAGATAGGATGTAGAATTTACTCTTGGTGGGAATATATTGTTAGAGGTGGGGAGTAATAAGAGATCTTGGGGTGATGCTGGATAAGGATCTGAAATTTAGAGGACATATTGCAAAAATTGTGAGGACAACACAACAAATTCTGGGAATGATGTGGAGGACACTGACTTGTAGAAGTAATGAGGTCTGGTTCCATTGTATAAGGCTTTGATTACACCGGATATGGACTACTGTGTGTACAGATTTGGTCACCTTGTTTTCAAAAGGATGAAGCGATTTTGTAGAGGATCCAGGGACGATTGACCAAAATAATTTCTGATCTTTGGAATGTTAAATATGAAGAAAGGTTAAGACGATACCATTTGCAAAGTCTAGTGGATAGGAGAAAGAGGGGTGATATGATAGAGATGTACAAGTTAGTAAGTGGTTGAAAGTTTTTTACCTTGGTTTTATTATACATTAAAGATACCAAGGAATATATTTGGTTTTAATCCTTTACCCAAGGAGGCAAAACAAAGTTTTGCACATGAAATAATTGCATTATTTCACGTGCAACGGGATACATACTAAGGCAAGTAATGTGAAATCATTAGCCTCTATATACAAGTACTGTCCTATCACAGATGCAAGACCCCTAGATATCTGGTTCTCTCCGGATCAGAGGATGCCTGCAATCACTTTGTAGAGAGAACCAGCAACATGTTATCACCTCACCCCTCTAATATCTGTAAAAGAGACATGTATGGTAGAAATATTTAGATAGAACAGTTATTAAGGAAACAGTTTTAACATATTAAGTCATGTTCATAGGAGTGACTCATTGAGTTAGTGAGCATACTTAAGAAATATAAAACCATACAGTATGTGGTTTTAATTGTAATTACACAAATAAAATGAGAGGAATACAGCCAGTTTTATTGCAATTTTTTTTAATGTTTTTATTTCATCATCAGATCCCTGATATATACTTTCATGGGGTGTACAGGATAATTATAATTGTACTACATGAAAAACAATGCAAAATGATGGTACAACATGACAGAATAATTGTTTTTATCATAAATAAATTTTATAAGTGCCAGGAAATATGAGAAACATTTATTTACCACAATATATATATTTCATCATCAATGAAAAAAATGGTGTACAGGATAATTATAATTGTACTACATGAAAAACAATGCAAAATGATGGTACAACATGACAGAATAATTGTTTTTATCATAAATAAATTTTATAAGTGCCAGGAAATATGAGAAACATTTATTTACCACAATATATATATTTCATCATCAATGAAAAAAATGGTGGGAAGAAATGTTGAAATAATTGGTTGCATAGAAATATTGTATCATCTTGGTTGGCTGTATAGTTAGCTTCTTTGCTTTCCAAAGATTTTTGCCATTTTTAATCACATTGTGGCATAGGTGTTTATGATGAGTGGAAGATGATTTCCATTGACTGGTCTGAGATTGCCACCCTGATTATTTGAGTTGTGAGAGTGCTTAAGAGAGTAATGTGTGTATGGTTTCTGGATTATGTAATCCTTAGCCCATCCATGTACTAATGTCTGATTGGTTTACAATCTTTCATCGTCAACAGAATAAATACCTGAGCTTAGTATTATTAGTCACTGTAGTAATAATGTATATCCTTGGAGTCAATAGATTAGTCAAATAAGGTCTCATTCAACAAGCATTATAGTCATGTTGTAACTTAAATCTCATTTGCCCTTTCCTGTCAATTTACACTTTGCTGTAAATTTTTGTAAATTCAAAACCTGCAGGGAAAAGTGACAGTGCATTTCTTGATGTTCTAAAATGAACAATTCCTGTAACAATAATATCATATATATTAATCCTATATGTCTTCTAAATCTTAGCTAATAAGGTTACTGCTAAATGTCTACCATTTGTCAGAAACTTTTTTTCGTTGTAATTTGTAATTTCTTGTTATCTGTCATTCTTTTTGGCAAACAAAATCTCACTATAATATTTTGTGAATTACCAAAACTACAAAGATCTCAAATACTTTCTTCCTATTATTAAAGAAATTTATGTTCAACCGGGGTTCATTTCTTGTCTCTAGGATGTGAGGAACTTTCACAAGGACTTTTCAACTGAAGGCAAATTAACTAACCAACTTTCAGTTAAAATTTCAACTGAAGCCAGTCTCACATGGAGATGGCAGTTTCTCCTCTAGGGAAATCATACACATATTTCATCCAGGCAACCTGTCAAATGCCTTTACAAAGTGCAGCAATATCACTCTGTAGATATTCCTTGCAAAGGCATTAATTAAACAGGTTGCCAGGATAAAAAATGTAAGTTTCCCAGATGAGATACCCAGTCACCTCCATAGGTGACTGGCTAATTTGCCTTCAGATGGAAACACAACTCAACTGTTACTCTCCTGTATAATGTGAACATGACGTACACTTTAAAATCAGATCAGTATTTCCCAAAGTGTTGGCATGCATACTCCTAGGGGTACACAAAAGGTATTTAGGAGTTTTTAGGTACTGTTTTTAAAATTTTGATGATCACTTTTATATTTTTGTCACTGTATCATCATATATAAGTGCAAGTGCCTGTTCTATAATTAATTTTTCATAACTAAAAAAGGCTAAAAGAAATTTTAAACAAAATGTATCTCTTGGCATGTATCAACTGACTTCTGTTAGGGCTGCATCTGGTTGATGACACAACTGCATGGTTCAAACCTTGCAGTTGGAACTCTCTGCTAAATTTTCGAGTCATTTGTATTTTCAATTGTAACAGTCCTCAGCAGTTGTTTCACCATTCATGCAGGCATCGATACATGTTTAATCCTGTTTGTGTCACAAATTGTGAGAGATATACAGGTTATACATGTGAAATGGGTTTTTTTGTGCTTGTGGACTTCAAAACTGCAAAAAATGAAACATTCTTCATGATGTGGAGCCCTATCTATGGCTAAACAAATATAGAACTGGATTTTACCAGATTAACACTTCTTCTCCAAAACACAATTTCATTCAGATTATTAAACTTTATTGAAAATTTAAATTTCATAATTTTTGTTTAAAGTATAATTTTGGATTTAATAATTTAAAAAAATTAGTTTCAAGTTTGTAATTTCTTATAATACAAATTTAAAAAATAAATCTTCATAATTATTCATGTTTGAATGAAATATAACTTTTTTCAAACTTTGCTTAGAGGGGTAAGGAGTATGCAGGTACTGAAAAATTCAGAAACACTGCCATAGAGTATCTTAGCCAGCCTTATTCTCATGAAAACTGAAGAACATAAATTCATTGTGCAATTTCTATATACAGTTATTTCTCAATTTTCTGATCTTGAAGTAAACTTAACCTTCAGTTAACCAGTTAATGGATGAATTAGTGTCAGCTGATTTTTAGAATATTACTATACAAGATGTCTACATTGGACCTCTTGTACAAATGAGAAGGAACACTCACCAAGTTTTTGTAAAAAACATTCTGGATAAAACTTGTAGAGTCCTGGAATGTTTGAACAACCCAAACCTTACATTTTTATGTATTTATTTTGATTTTTTACCATTCTTCAAAACTAGGGAGGCCTAATGTGGACATCCTGTATAACCACACATTCTGTTAACCATACTTTATTTACCGTATTTTCCGGTGTATAAGATACCCTATGTATAAGATGCACCCAAGAAATTTAATTTTAATATCAAGAAGGTGGCAAAATATTCGGGAGAAAAAGATATCCTTGAAGTATGGAGTAATTACTTTGAAAAACTGCTAAATGAAACAAGCGGTGAGGACAGCACAGTGGTAAAAAACACTGACAGGCATGCAGTCAGGAATACATATCCATACTTGAAGTAGAAAAAGCCATCAAAGGCTTGAAATGTGGAAAGGCAGCAGGAGTAGATGATATTCGACCAGAAATGCTGAAATATGGTGGTATAAAAGTCTTACAGTGGCTACACTGCATAGTTCAGAAAGCCTGGACAGAGGGACGAATTCCCGATGATTGGAGTAGAGCTCTCATAGTGCCCATATATAAAAAGGGAGATAAAACTGAATGTGAGAATTACAGAGGTGTTTCCCTACTGAGTGTTCCTGACAAGAATTATGCAAGTATACATAGTTGAGAAAGCATGGGAATGTAACAAAGATCTGTATTTAAGTTTTGTCGATTTGGAAAAGGCATATGACAAGGTACCAAGAGAGTAGCTATTCAATATGCTACAGTTATATGGTGTCAATGGGGCATTATATCAAGCAATACTTAGTCTGTATTTGAGTTGTAAGTCAGCAGTTAGAATTGAAGGAAGTACAGGAAGATGGTTTAATGTTAAATCTGGGGTGAGACAAGGATGTACATTATCTCCTCTGTTATTCATTATCTATATGGATCACATTATGAAGGATTAAACATGATATCAAAATTGGAGATGTTAATGTCAGCTCTTTGCTTTATGTGGATGATGTTATACTTCTAAATAAATCTGCTACAAGTCTGCAAGATTCTCTGACTAAATTGAATAACTGTTGTAAAGATATGGTATGAAGGTCAGCAATAAAAAGACAAAGACAATGAAAATAGGCAGAATCATTGAAAATGTCAACTGTGTTGTGAATGGAGAACCTGTGGAACAAGTAAAACATTTCAGCCACTTAGGCACGATTTTTAGTGAAGATGGTAAATTAAATATAGAAATAGACAACAGAATCAGCAAAGCTGGTATGGTGGGAAGTCAATTGAATAAATTCATATGGAATAAGAGAGAAATTAGTTGGAACACTAAATTAGCTGTATACAAGACAGTGTTCAAACCAATTTTAACTTATGGATCTGAGTGCTGGGTCAGAAGTAAAACACTTGACCAAAGACTAGAGACCGCAGATATGAGAGTCCTGAGAAAGATTAAAAGCGTGAACAGATGGCATCAATGGCAATATCATATTAAAAATGAGGATATTAGGAAAGAACTTGACATTGTCAGCATGCAGGAATGTGTCACTTAAACAGAATGGGCGAAGAAAAATTAGCAAAACAAGTGTTTTCTGCCAGGTTGGCAGCAAAACGACCCAGAAGTAGACCAAGATATAGGTGGATTGATACAGTACAAAGTGCCTTAGACAATAGAAATATAAGATCTGATAATGTTGGAGTCTTGACAAGTAACAGACTGATTTGGAGGAAAATTGTAGATAGGAAGTTAGTAATGATGTAATTTTTTTCATGTAGTACTATCATATCCTGTACTCCCGTTGAGGGTACATGGCAGGAATTTGATGATGATGAAAAAATGTAATACAATTTTCTGGAACAAACCTAAACTTTAAAGTATGATTTTTAAAAAAAATGGATAAAATAATAGCTAATTTTTAATGTGTACGAATCATTTTTGTTGAAATGGCAATGCCATTTTGCTGATTTTCTTGCACCCATTTCAAAAACTTCGGTCTCTAGTTCTGGCCACTTTGCAATTTTTCCACGTTCCATGTGCTTTTCATTACACAAATTGTACAAAATCTTCTGACCACGCCAAGTTCCAATCATTTTTTCTGTAGGCGGAGGTCCAAAATGCTTTCAGCTTCCCTATTCCCGTGTTCTTCCGCATAGTTTACAACCTGCAATTTGTAACTTGAAGTATATGAATGTTGCCTGTTTTTTTCCATCACTAAAATCTACGGGGAAATATCAAACTGAACACAAAATATCTCAACACGTCAACTCAATACTGATAAACATCGGTAACTGATTACTCAGATAAGATATTATGAAACTTGAATAGGGACTCCCCGTTCTTAGCCAATGATGCGCTAGACATCACATGAAGGTCACGCATCAATTTGATTGCACCATTAACCGCCTACAAAGATCTTGGAACATAAAAGGGAGTGCGTATGACTTTGAAAAGAGGAAACAATCTTTACCTTCATTATATAAGACGCACCCAATTTTTAAGGTAAAAAGGTGCGTCTTATACACCGGAAAATACGGTAAGTTACCAGCAAATTAATTTCACATCATATCTGGATAACTGAGAGATTAATATTTTAATAGGGACATTATTTAGAATTTTGAAAAATTTTCTTTCTTTTGTGTTATTCTTAGGTGCTGTCTCCATGGCTGCAGCTGAAGCAGGTTTGTGGAGTGTTTCTGGTGGAAACAGATTGGTACCAGAAGGATTAATTGAAAGGTCTGGCTGTGAAGTGTACCATGCCAGAGCTATAACTGTTGTGCATAATGCTGATGAAACTTTCACAGTCCTTTACGAGAATGAAACACAACCACTAATTTCAAGAGAAGCAAACAGGACTTATGATATTGTAATAGTGGCAGTACCACTCATTAAAGGAGTATCAGATATCAGATTTTTAAATTTTACAAGTTTTCCTAAAATTACTGGAAGATACCAACGTATAGTGACAACGTTTGTTCAAGGCAACCTGAATAAATCTTATTTAGCATTAGACATAGATTTCATTGATGAAATTTTAACAAATAATCCAGGATTATTTTTTAATAGCTTAGGAAAAGTGTTTCCTGTTGATTATAAATTAGGTGACAAAGTTCCTGAAGTGTGGAAAATATTTAGCAAAGAACCTCTGACATTGGACCAATTAAATTTACTCTTTGATAAAATAATAGAATACAAAGTTATTGATTGGTTAGCTTATCCACATTATAATGCATCAGAAATTACTACCACTTTTGTTTTGCATCCTGATGGATTATTCTACACTAGTTCTATTGAATCAGCTGCTAGTGCTATGGAAATGAGTGCCATTGCTGGGAGAAATGCTGCTTTATTAGCATATAATTATTGGGTTAATAAGAAAAAAGTTGATAACATTTCATATCCAAAAAAGGAGGAACTTTAATATAAAGTTGAAGAATACTTTAAAAATTCTAATTTCTTAAGATTTAGTTTAAATTAAATGTACATAATTATATAAATTTGAAATAAAATTTATTATTCAAGTCACATGTATTGTTTCTGTTTTTATGTTATATTTTTATTTTCTTTAAAATTGCAATGAATAGAATTCCGAGGGTCATTGTATTCTGTATAATTATGCATGATCATGTTTTTGTCTGAACAACAATAAAGATTGGAGACAACTGTCACACTAATATTATTTTATCTTTTATGAGGCACATCTTTGGTGGCAAAATTTTCTAAGAATAAATAATAATAAAGCAGCTAAAATATCAAATTGAAAAGTTTATGTGCAGTAATTTGTATACAAAAACAGATACATTTTTGAGTGAACATGGAACTGAAACCGGTACAGATTAGCCATTATTATTGAAAAGGATCGTTAAAAATAATATCTCTATATTATATAGTGAGAGACAACACTGCACTGAAGCAAGTAAGTTATTAAGTAACTGAAAATTAGAAAAGTTAAGTTGAATATGAAAAAGAAGGATGTTATTTGGTATGGCAGTTCTATCATATAACATGTCATATATCAAGCGTGGCCAACTTCATTCTATACGAGGGCCAATATATGATGAGTATTAGCATCACGGGCTGCACACTTTTAGACAGAAATTAAATAAAAATAAACTCTGCATTTTTGTATTGAATTACTATATTTGTTAAATCATTTTACTACTGGGAGAACAATATAAAATACTTGATTTATTTAAATATAAGCTGTTAAATTAAATTTAATTACATATTTCTATATATATATATATATATATATATAAATAACTATAATGTGTATATATATATATATATATATGTATATATATATATATATATAAATATAAAGCAATTTTGATTCTGTGAGAATATAAATTGTTTCTGTCATCAGAAATAATGAATATAACTAGTATATCAATCAGAAAATCTGCGGTCGAAGCTAATAACTAAATTGATAATGCATATAATTTAATATAGAATGATATAATCACGTAATCACAAGAAAGATATTTATTTAACCAAATATTTCGGTCTGGAAATAGCAGACCATCGTCGGTGGTATTACAAGAACAGTTTAAAAAAAAAAAAAAAAAAAAAAATATACAAGCTAGAATACTAACAATAGATCGTTGAAATTAGAACATGCCGCGTGATGTTATATCACTAAGTATGAAACGAAATATTTTGAAGTAGAAACATGATTGAATTTGCTATAAAAAAAAAAAAAAAAAAAAAAAAAAATTAATGAGTAATCTTGATTAGGCTTTCCCAGATTTTTGATATAGATATGCAGTCATTACGATTCAGGTTGGGATGATGGAGCAAGGCCTCCACGCTTTCCTTGATGATGGAGGCCTTGCTCCATCATCCCAACCTGAATCGTAATGACTGCATATCTATATCAAAAATCTGGGAAAGCCTAATCAAGATTACTCATTAATTTTTTTTTTTTTTTTTTTTTTTTTTTTTTTTTTTTTTTTTTTTTATAGCAAATTCAATCATGTTTCTACTTCAAAATATTTCGTTTCATACTTAGTGATATAACATCACGCGGCATGTTCTAATTTCAACGATCTATTGTTAGTATTCTAGCTTGTATATATTTTTTTTTTTTTTTAAACTGTTCTTGTAATACCACCGACGATGGTCTGCTATTTCCAGACCGAAATATTTGGTTAAATAAATATCTTTCTTGTGATTACGTGATTATATCATTCAGTCTTATGTCGCAAGTATCCTTAAAACAACAAATAATTTAATATAGTTTTTATACTGCTGTGGGCTGCACAAAATGACATTACGGGCTGCATGTGGGCTGTGGGTCTGCTGTTGGCCACCTATGCCATATATGATGTAATAATCTGAGCTTTATTATTATTATTATGTGACATCTCCAAAGAGTCCAAGAAGTCATCACAGGAAGGCATTCTATTCCACTGTATACAACTTACCATTTACTGCCTACTACCACTGCAAAGACTTACCCATATAAAGATTCCTTTCTAGTTTTTCCAGAACAGAAACGTAACAAATGCAGCTGAAAAACAGAAATGTAATGAAATTGTAGTTCTTATAGGTACAAATGATTTAGTGATAAATATTATTATTATATGGATAATTCAATGGAGTCAGAAGACTCTTCGCAGGAGACCCAAACTATCAAAACAATATCTATCATACCTCTTCTTGAACACATTTACAGACGAAGCACTCACAACTGAGTCAGGCAATGCATTCCATTCATTCACCACTCTCCAAGCAAAAAATCTAGTTTTCACACCCTTGTTAACCACACTTTTCCTTAATTTCCAGGGATGACCTCTTGTTTTTCCATCACTATCACACAGCTGAAATATTTCCCTTCCATCAATCTTATATAAAAATCTTTAAGTAATTTAAATATTTCTATCATATCCCCTCTTCTCTACCAATCAACCAACCTCTGTAATCCACAAGCTCTCAATCTATCAATGTAGGGAGCATTTTTTACACCACTCACCAACTTAGTCACTCTCCTCTGAGCCCTCTCCACCAATTCCTCATCTCCAAGGAATCCAGGCAACCAGGCTCTGAGCACTAATCCAAATGTGGAAATATCAATTCCTTATTAAGAGGAATAACAACCTCTTTATCTCTGGATGTCAGTGTGTTCTTCAATAACCAAGTAATCCTATATGCTATCTTGGACACCTTAGCATGTGTGTCTGCTGAACTTCAACTCCCTATCCACTGATACCCCCCAAGTCCCTAGCCTCATCAATCTCTTGGAGTACCATTCCATGAATGTGGTACACAGCTGGTAATTTTTTAACCCCAAAATGCATAACTTGACACTTTTTCACATTGAACTGACATCCATTTCCCTTTGTCCATTTTACCAGCTTATTTAAATCATCTTGCAAACTCTCAATATCGGCTTGATTTCTTATTGTGCTTCCCAACTTTGCATCATCAGCAAACAACTGAACATCTCCCCCTTCAAATCATTTCCTATATCATTTATGTACAAATTAAACAATAACAGCCCAAGCACAGACCCCTGAGGCACATCACTGGTCACCTGCTTCATCCTGGACTCTGCTCTTCCATACACTACTTTCTGGTATCTCTCCATAAGTCATATTCTTATCCATTACACCAGTATAGTATCCATCCCCATTTGTTTTAATTTGTGCAACAGTATTCCATGAGGTATCCTGTCAAAAGCCTTTGCAAAATCCAGAAGTATCACTGTGAGCCATCCCCCTTTTCCAACTCAGACGTCTCTATTATAAAAAGTTAATAAATTGCTAAGGCAGGACCGATCCTTAACAAAACCATTGTTCCTTTTAGAGTATCAATTCTGATCCACCCAATCCTGAATTCTGACCTTAACCAACTTTTCCAGTACTTATAGTATGAGAATGAAAATCCTTAGTTTGTTACTGAGATATGATAGAAGTGAATTGCAACAAAGAATGCCCACGATGCCAAAATTTGATGCATATGTTGTGTAGAAGGAATGGATGCAAATTTTTGGATGTGTGGGGTGCATTTGAGAAAAGAACTGATTTATATTACAAGGACAGCTTGCACTTGAATGCATTTGGTATCAGGAGTCTTGAGAAATTACTTATTGGCATGAGACCTGATATGGAGAATCAGGGAAAATACATCATGATGGGAGAAATGGTTGAATGTCTAAGTATAAGAGCAACCAAGTTATTCAACTCTGTTAATGGCATGAATATGCATTATCATGGAGGTGATCATGAGGAAAAGATCATTGTGTGTTTATCAAAAAGGATTCCTTGGAGGTATCTTATTGTATCTGTACATGAATACCAGGAGTATTAGGAACAAAGGACTAGAGTTTGCTGCCTTGGTGGACACATTGGGGCTTCAGATTATAGACAGTAAGACCTGGTTCACAGAGAAATACATGCTAACTTGTATCGAGTGTAAAAGTATGGTATTTTTAGGAAGGATAGACAAGATAGAAAGGAATGGGGCAAGTTGCTAATGATATCAGATCATTTGAGTCCGGTGAGGTGGAAAGCTATGACTGCAAAAGTAGTAACAATTTTCCATATAGCAGTGAGTTTGCAGTCACAGGTGTGAAATGGTTTCTGACAAAATACATAGTGGGAGAGTGTTGACACAGACCTAGTAGGGTGGTTGCTGGCGATGACAAAATGCATTAACAAATCAACTTGATGGGTGCTAAATGAGTAATCATGGATGGTTTTAATTATATGGACATCGATGGGTAGTGGTGAAACCTCATGAGAATGAAACCAGATTTATTCAGCTGTTGTTAGACAACTTCCTCAAGAAGCATGTGACAGAAGGAACTCAAGGTCGACAAGTGTTAAATCTGATTATATAGTGTCAGAGGGATTTCAGTTTAGTCCAGTGGCGGCCAGTGAAAATTTTAAGTGTGTGTGTGGGGGGGGGGGGTGCTGCATATACGAATTTTTTTAAAAAAAAAATACTTTTTTACTAATCAGTAACGAATTTATTAATAAATAAATTTACATATTAAAAAATTTCTTTATTAAAAATATTTCACCCTCATCACGAACAAACACCCATAATAAAAGTTTCGTATCTTACAGAAATAACGCGCGCATGCATACAATTTATCTGTAAGTGACACTGCCCAAACAAGCAGTGTTGGAATCACTTGTAACATACAAGCACAAACGAATATCAGCGAGTCTAGCTGCAATTGGCCGAACGCGATAATTCCAACACTGTGTTAGATCGCAGTGCATTTGTTTCGTAATCTAAAGCGTTAATCGAACAATTCCAATTATTAACTATTCAATCAATGTGCTTCCCAACTTATCGCGTTCGGCCAATTGCAGCTAGACTCGCCGATATTCGTTTGCTCTTGCGATTGCACGTCACAAGTGATTCCAACACTGCCAGTTTGGGCAGTGTCGCTTAATGGTAGCGACAGAAACACTCAAGCGCGAAAATGAAGAACTGCGAAAAGAGGTAAACACACTCAAGTGTCAAATGGAGCACATGCTACAAAAAGAAAGGAAAAAAAGAACTTGAAATTGAGGGAATAACAAAAGAAAATACAGAAGACTTACGCAACCTAATGCAACTGATCGGCAGCAAAATTTGGATTCAAATCGCAACCACAGAATCACCTCTATTAGCCCACAAAAAAACAGAGAGAGACCGCCACTAATCATCGCTCGTTTTACCAGAAGAAGTCTGAGAGACTCCATTCTTGTAGCAAGCAAGAAAACAATGCAACATCGATCCTAACTGACAAACTCCAAACAACAATCTATATAACAACACTAGGCTCCATACTTCAAAAATCTTTTATACCAAGCAAGGAAGACAAAAACAGAGAAAGACTACAAGTTCCTGTGGACTAAGGATTCACAGATATTTATGAGAAAGAATGAAAAACTCGAGTTTATATAATCACAAGAGAATCCGACCTACACAGCCGATCAATATAAAACACTAACTCTTCACGTCCTTAAGAACAAGATTAGAAATCACTTAAAAACTATATAATGGAGATCTCAAACATAGGCGAACATATCCAGTCAGACAATATAATAACTTCAAGGTCTTTGACGCTGAAGAAATGGTCATACGACATTTCTACCAATACCAACTTCACTATCGTACATACACATGAGAAGTATGAAAAAACACCGGCTTACATTGATAACACTGCTCAACTACACCATGACATATAGATGCGCTAATACCGACCGAAGTTGCAATAAACGACACAGAAATTTACGCATACAACATTAATAATTACCAAACCTACAGCTTATGTAGACCAAACAAAAGAGGAGGTGGCAGCGTGGCATTTATCAAAGAAAAATACAATGTGATGGAAAAACAAATTCATTTCGAACATACGGAAACACTAATTTTGGAAATCACAAATACACAATAAATACAATATATTGACCTCCAGATAGTAATCCACTCAGCTTTCATGAGTTAGAAGCATGGCTAAGCGGCATCGAACCCCGTACAACACATAGGCTCATTTTGAGACATTAATATAAATACTCTTTACCATGCTTCTTCAACCACTAACCTTGATATACTAAGTCAATACAACATAAAACCTACCATCAACTCCCCAAGAAGAGAAGAAATACTCAACAATACACTAACACAATTATGCATTGATCATATCAACATACAGGCTCCCATTCATACATACAGTATACATCATCAGTAATTAACGTCAAAATTGCCGATCACTGCTTTGTCTCAACTTCGTTTTACTACGCTACTTATTCCACCCCCCCCCTCCCACCACCACAAAAGTCGAAAAAACTTGATCATATTAAAAAGCATTACTGTAAAAGAAAATCTATGGAAAAAACTCAAAAAGTCACCCAGTAACACACATTTACAAACCTTATACAAAAAAAATCAACTAACAACAAAAATTCTTAGGGCAAAAAGACACTACTACTTCGAAAAATTCATGGAATATAACGACAACATGAAGCAAACATGGGCTGCATTCAACGAATTAGTAACTCGAAAAAAGAAAACTTCAGCACAAGATTTTATTGCAAAAAGCTTCGGTCAGGACACAAACCAAGAGAACTAGCAAACTCATTCAACCATGCCTTCACAAACAATATCACACAACCCAAAAAAGACAAACTACCAACGATCAACAAAAAACTACCGACACAAAGTCAAAAACAAACTATGTATTTTCCACCTGTAACAAAACAGGAACTGAAAGAAGCACTCGTACAACTCAGACCAAAGACCACTCCAGGAATAGACAAAATAAGACTCACAAACCTTATAACACACTTTGAACAAATAAATCCAATACTTTTGAGACTCATGAACATTATATTCGACACTGGCATTATTCCGCAACAACTAAAAACTGCAATAATTACGTCAATTTATGAACATAGTAAAAGAAACGATACTCAGAACTACAGACCAATAGCTACTCAACCAGTCATTTCAAAAATTCTAGAAAAAATAACACATACCAGACTACAGAACTATTTACAAAAGTACAACATCATGTCACAAAACCAATACGGCTTTCAGAAAACAAAAAGCACCATCATTATATTACAAGACATCACCGACACAACAAAGCTTTCGACAAAAACGAGTACGCCGTTCTTATACTGCTTGACTTAACCAAAGTATTTGATACACTTGAACATGACATACTGCTCATCAAACTACACTCAATAAGTATAAGAGGAACACTGCATACATGATTCAGGAACTACCTCTCAAACAGAACACAAGTAACAAAAATAGGTACAAGTCACAGCCGGGGTATAAAAATAAAACACGGTGTTCCTCAAGGCGCCATATTATCACACACTCTATTCAACATATTAACGATATTCATAACATGGCCATAAGAAGTCAAATATTTCAGTACGCAGATGACACCGCACTACTAACAATCAACACAGATATCAACACGGCTCTTTGCAAAGCACAACATGACCTAAATGAAATCACAACATACTTCTACCAAAATGCAATTGTAATCAATGGCACCAAATCATAGATGTTGATAATACACTACCCAAGACTCATGCGCCCCTCACCACTATCGATACACTGTCACACATACCGCTGCATTAACAACAAAAATACCTGCCAATGTCCCGAAATCAAACCTGTAACACATGCAAAATACTTTGGACTCTACATAGATTGCTACCTTAAATGGACAAAACATATAAAATACCTACATACCAAACTCCGGATCATCGCAGCAAAACTCTTCCAAGTAAAAGACATTATTCCATATGCGATTCGCAGATATCTGAATAGGGATATCTGCGAATCCCTACTCAGATACGGTATAGTAGTCTATGCAAACACACCAAACAGCCACCTAACAAAATTAGAAACATCATTCTTCTTCTTATTATTATTATTCTGGGCAACTCCAAGGAGTCGACAGACTCATTGAGGGAGGCCCTAACATCATGTCAAAAGAACAACTATTCGACCATCACACAGTATCTATCATACCCTGCCTTGAACTCCTTGATGGTCGTAGCACCCACAACAGACTTTGGCAGCTTATTCCACTCATTCACCACTCTCCAAGTAAAAAACCTAGCTCAAACACCCTTGTCAACCACAATCTTGCCCAGCTTCCATGCATGGCCCCTAGTCCTCCCACCACCAGTCCTATTTTCAAAGATATCTTCTGGATTAATCTTATAGAAACCCTTCAGTAATTTGAATGTCTCAATCATATCACTCCTTTTCCGCCTATCGACCAATTTCTGCAACCAACAAATCTTCAACCTATTCTCAAGGTTTATTCCACAGACCTGCTATCATCTTGATCACCCGTCTCTGGATCCTCTCCACTTCCTCCTCATCATGAAGAAACCCTGGCACCCATAACTGGGCACAGTAGTCCAGATGGGGTCTTATCAAGGCTCGATACAGAGGAACAACAACTTGTTTGTCTCTGCATGTTAAAGTATTTTTCATAAGCCAAGTGATTTGATGAGCTGATTTAGCCACTTTTGCAATGTGCCCCCTAAACTTCAATTCCCTATCCACCAACACTTCCAAATCCCTGGCCTCATCAATCTCCTGGAGTACGGTTCCACCAATGTGATATACTGCTGCTATTATTTTCACCCCAAAGTGCATAACCTTACACTTTGCCACATTAAATTGACATCCATTTTTCCTAGCCCAGTCCTCCAACCTATCCAAATCATCCTGTAAAATTTTGACATCCTGTGCACTCACAATTGCTCTACCCAACTTTGCATCATCAGCAAACAAGTGAACACTTCCTCTCAGGTCCTTTTCTATATCATTGATGAACAAATTGAAAAGCAGTGGTCCAAGAACAGAGCCTTGTGGCACACCACTAGTCACAAGCCGTCTTTTAGACTCAACTCCTGAATAAACCACTCTCTGGTATCTCTCCACTAACCACCCTCCTATCCATCTCACCAACCCTATATCCATCCCCATCTGCTTCAGTTTACTGATTAGGATTCCATGTGGTATCCTGTCAAAGGCCTTGGCAAGGTCCAGTAGAATCACTGTAAACCCATTACCCAGTTCAGCCGTCACTGTGTTATAAAACGTGAGCAGGTTACTGAGGCATGATCTACCCTTCACAAAACCATGTTTTCTCCCATACAATATCCCATTTTCATCTCTCCAATCCTGTATTCTTTTCTTGACTAATTTCTCTAAGACCTTGACAACGATTCCTGATATGCTAACCGGTCGATAATTTACAACAGCAGTCTTGGAACCACCTTTATGCTGTGGAACTATTTTCCCCTCTTTCCACCTCCTCGGGACTAATCCAGACCCGAGACACAAATTAAACAAGATGGTCAAGGGTACTGACAGTTCTTTAGCCGCTTCTCGTACGACACGGGACAACATTACTCATGAAAATTGTGTCAACAGTGATTTGGACACCTTACACCCAACAACCAATATCCTACCAGCACATGGCGACGTTACAGAATCCTGAGCATTAAAAACCTGAAACTCTACATGACATTAACAAGGAATGACTTCAACATCATCAATCGAAACAACAGAGACACATATCTTATAACAAGACCTACAACAACTCTCTACATCCCTACATCCTTCAACAACTCATACGGTTCTTCTGTGAGATCACATCAGATACGAACGCAACTCAACAACCTACCAATAAATTTAAAACACATAGATAATTACAGAACGTTAAAAAACGAACTATGGAAAATATACCAACAAAGTTGATACACCATTATAACTAATATACACATCACAAATCACCAGCATCCAATGCCTACAGCCCATGCATAAAGAGTAGCAACAACATAAATAGTGAAGGCTAAATCCCACTCTCTTCACAAAAGCTAACCCAAGCTTCGAAGTAGGTGGGATTAAAATGCCTCACTCATCTACACGTAATCCTTATAATCAAAGAATGCAGATTATGTAACAAAATAGTCAGTAGAGTGTATAACAATAATGAAGATACTGATATTTAAAAAAAAATGTGTATATGTAAATAGGCTGTATAAAATAAGCTATGATATTCATATTGAAAAAAAATAGAGTATTTATGTTCCTTTATATTTAAAAAAAATCACTGTACTCTACATTTTGTACTGAACAGAAAATGTAATAGTATACTTTATTGTATATATGTAAATACTCTGTATGGTGATAAATAAAATGTTATTATATTATGTTAAAAAAAGTCAAAACATAAGCTGTAACTTTTAGCAGTTGTGAGCATTGTTATTATTTATAAACACAAACAAAATTTAATTTTTTCATTTTTTCCTTGGGGGTGCTGCAGTGTCGCAGTGCTTATGTATGAGCCACCACTGGTTCAGTCTCTAGTGATCCCGTGTGTGTATTATTATTATTACGTGAGACCTCCAGGGAGTCCAATGACTCATCGAGGGAGGACACCTACATCTCTGTATACACACAACACAGTAATGCCTAATTTAACGAATATTCAGAGTAACGAACATTTTAAAATAAACGGTTAAAAAAATCCCAAACATAAGCAACAAAAGCATAAACGCAGCATGTCAGCAGCTTCGCGATTGTCTTTTGTTTTATATTTTACACATGCTGGCAACTGAATTAAAAACCTTTATGCAGATATACGTAAACGTCACTTACTAGCGTATATGCAAAATACTAGTGTCGTCCGCCACGTTCTAGGCACCTATTTATGAATGCTGCTAGTCAGTAATCGTCAATAGTGTCGATCACAATAGGAATACAAAGGATATTTCGCAGTTCGCTAAAGAGCTTATAGTGGCTGGTGCCACGATTTTGAAAACAGCAGAACTGATGGTTTCTCAAAAGTTTGAACTATCTAGGGTGTTTAATCAGCGGTAAAATAACCCACTTTGCTTGTCTAAGAGGCATAACTGTAGTCCTAAGAGAGTTTGTCAGTAATAGATCACCTGTCGTCTGAGACTGCTTGTACAGACAAACAACGTTTTGTATTCAGCATTTTGTATTTGTATTTACCGAAGGTTTATCCATAGGCGTAGCTAGAGGGGGGGGGGGGTTCCGCTCCGGGCGGCACTTTGAACATTTTCGAACTTTTGCAGTTAATCCTAAAATACAGTCTCGGGAACTTAGTTCCAGCTATTGCAATACTACAGCGAATTTTCCTCACAATTGCTGTAAGTGTTGCTAGTTGAGAGAGGAATTTTTCTAAATAAAACTGATTAAGAATTACCTACATTACTATGAAATAGCCTTCGACAATGTCATCGACGATTTTGCTAACAGAAAAGCAAGAAAAATAACATTTTAGAATGTTGAAATTAAAGTTTTACTTCAAAAATAAACATAGTGGTTTAATTTATTTCCCTGTACGTCGTTTTGACCTTTTTTTTTTCTTTTTTTTTTTTTTTTTTTTTTTTGTAGTATTTTGGTATGTATTGAAAGGAGCGGCAAACTTAGGGACTGCCCTGGGCGGCAAAAGCTCTAGCCATACCACTGCGTTCATCATAGCCCACAGTATTATCAAGTCATCAATCAGTTCGAGCAATTTATTATGGTAATCCCAACTAAACACGATCACGATAAATCTATAGCATATTTAATACGTTCAGGATGGAATTATCCAGAAATCTTGATCCAGACTGCAAACATGGGATTTCTTGACAGATTACGATATCACCTGCTGCTGCTGACACTTGAAAAGATGGAAATGTATTGAAATAAATAAATTCAACTCGAGGTTCGGGAATACTGCATTAGAAAATTCTGAAAAGGGTTGTATATATACATCCAATCATTCATAATGTTATTTCTTAACTAGGACTCAAGAAATCCATAACTGTGGAGATTTGTGCTAGAACATTACTGAACTCCATGGATTCGATTTCAATGGATGGGATAGTGTATATGGCAAACAGTACTCTAAACAATGCCTGGATTCTACTTACACAGTGGTGTCTTGACAAGTTTGAGCGCCCTGGGCTAAAAAAATACAAACTTGATTAATTAGAAGGGAGGAATTATCTGACAGTAATTACGTGTTTTACAATAATTTCCTTCTTTGTGGAGTGCTAATGTTGTGCGTTCTGTGGATATCTGCCTATTAAATGCGATATTGCAACTGGTAAATTTAAACTGACTCTTAGCTATTACATAGCTATTACTGTTTGAAAACCTTTAACCTGCATCGTTCCTGGAAAGTAAGTGCGTTAGCACACTTTTTGATAAACAGACTTTGGAACGTATGTCAAAATTTTCGGCAAATTTAACCAGCACACACACGCCTTAAATCAGTGCAAAAATCATTCACACTTTTCCTCAGTAGAGGATAAGTCGATTATTCTTTCATATCCATCAGTTTTTATCTATGCGTTATTTTTTAGTATCGGCAGATAAACTGATTTGAGGGGAAATTGATTCAAAAATATGTTGAAAGTGAGAATGAAATATCTCGAAGAAAATTGGGACTTTCTTATAAAGAAAGTCCCAATTTTATGTTTATCTGCTATACGCAAGGTTCAAAGTACACACAAAGATGTCAGAAAAATCAATTTATAGTTCGACATGTCTACCCTGTGTACTGCTGCGGTAATGTTTCTCACTTAGCCAAAGCTCGTTTAATCTGTAATCGGATGAATACAGGAATCGGAGAAAACGTTCCACTCTATCGCAAATCCAATCTCTGGAAAGGTTTGCTAAACATACCTCGACTCGAAATTCATCATTATGATAATCGTTCCGGTATTCAAAAGAAATGAGCACAAATCGACCATGGAAGACAACACAAAAAAACTTTGATAGTACTGTGGACTTTCTCATAAAACGATATCAAAAACAATATAAACCAACAAACTAAACCTTCCCCAGAAAAAAATCCAATAAAAAACCCTTGAGAAATAACAGTGGTAAATTTTCTAGAACCTAAATATACGTATTAATGAGTGTACACTTTGTACTGACCTGTCTTTTTCAGTTGTCCCCCAAGGCAAGGTTTTGTAAACATACTGCATTTTTACCATTGGTGAACTAAGGATTTTTCTATTTCTCTCTCTGTCTCTCGCACTCTCTATGTGTGCGTTGATAGCAGAGTAAATCCGTTGTACCAACGGATTTACTCTGCTATATAACATAATTAATAAATTTAATGATTAGAAGCCGAGAAATACGAAAATGGAAAATGTTTTTTACTATTTCAGAGCACAACTAGTTCCATCTTCTTAGAAGACTTAATCGAGTGCATAACAATATATATATATATATATATAACATATATATATATATATATATTAGTTAGGTTAGTATTAAGATGGACCGGATTGAGTACAATTTTCGTTGATATCGTGGCATTTAAAAATATTTTCTGATTTGTTCCAGGTCACTTGATGAGTGACAGAATTTTCATCGTTAGGCTGAGCAGAATTAAGAACGTGATTAGATGGGGTGCTGGCTCTATCCTGATATACGTGATGTCTCGCATGTGTTCTTCCATACGCGACTCAATTGATTTCTCAATCTGACCAAAATAGGGTACATTGCTGTTACACCAAAAACAGTAAACTCCAGGATACTTTAGGTTGTCATCTTTCGGTTTAGGTGTCCTGAGTAAGGAACTGAGTTGGGATATTAAGAAGTGCAGATTTTATATTTCCTGAATTTTAGCTAACCTTGTAAAACTGAGCTGATAGTACGGTAGAGATATGAAGGCCTTTTATACCACTACTATCTTCAATATGGTGAAGAGGTGGATTAAATAGCAGCTTACGAACAGTCTGTTTGGGATAATCGATTTTCAGAATGGATATAAAAAGGAACTATAGTTCTTTTGTGATTTCTTCTTCACTGAGGAGGGAGTGAGCACGCTTACTTTATGTAGAAATGATGCCCAAGTTTTTAAGTCGGATAATGATGAGATTGCGCATGAAGATATCTGTTGGTATGTGTGGGTTACCTATAAATTGATATCTTCAGTTTGTTTGACTCAAGAGTGAACGGGAGAGAACCATTAACTTCCAATTAAGAGGTAAATTGTATTCATGGGTGTTGACTGTTGAGATGGTTCAGGAACTCCTTTAAGGAATCTGGTTCATGGCTAAACATCACCAATATATCTTTTCCATAACCTTGGTGTTAATGAAAGGAATTGATTGCTTTTTCCTCAAAGCTTTTCTAAATCTAAATTTGCTAATATAGGAGATAATAGACTGCCCATTGCCAAGCCAAAGACTGAGAAAGTAACCAGAATTTATGCAATGGATCAGGAGTGACATATCTTTTTATTTTTTGCTAAATTATCTTTTAAAAGAATTAAAACCTATTCTGTAGGCATATTAGCGAAGAGGGAAATAATATCGAAACGCCATAATTTCATCTTTTTAATATTATTATTTGACACTTCCAGGGAGTCCAAAGACTCATCGAGGGAGAGTGTGCCAACAGCATCGAACGATTGGACCCCTTCCTACTACTAATCGCGCTCAAACTTACTTAACTGAGCCATTAGTAGCAGAGGCTCTACCAATACAGTACATGTCTTTAACAATCCCAACAAATTGTTCCGACGTTTTGACAAACCTGGTGGTCGAGCCTGTTAAACTTTTTAAAATCTTGGCCAAATGTTTTGAAAGTTTGTATGTGGGAGAATCAATGCCGTCTACGATGGGTTTTAGTGGAATGTTTTCCTTGTGTAATTTAGGCAATCCGTATAATTGGGGGATGAGAAAATGAAATGAACGAAGCGATAAGTTTCTAGGAAATTCTGTAGTGGTTCTCAGGAGATTGTTAGTACGATTGTGAAGTTCACGAGTTGCATTCTTTTTACGAACTAGTAGTTCTAACATTTTGTTGTAATTTTCAGTATACACGATAACTGTCGAGTTAATTTTTGTACAGGGAGAATATTAATATCTTTATTTTTCTGTAATTTTTTAACGGCTTGACCTTCTGCACTAGATACTTTATCTATTGAGGGTTTTGCATTGCTAATTTTCAGGATGGATTCCATACGAAGTAAATTAGCTTCTTCAGCTTGAAGGCAGGGCCGCATTTACCAATACAATTGGTAAATTGTATTGGTAAATTACAATAAATTATGTATATTATTATTATTAATAAATTAATAATAATATAAATAAATTACAATAGCTGACGATTGGCTTTTAAACGTTGATATAAAGAAATTAAAGACGCATTACTTGAACTATCCATTTCTCCTCATGAAAAATCTATTTCTAAATTAGAGAGTTCATCATTGGCTGAACATTTTGAGAAACCAGAAATAGCAATTTTAACAGTTGTGCGGGACAAAATTTTACAACGAATACATACTACTAGTAAATCTCTACAAGACCCTGATATGGATTTGTTTTTAGCTAATAATTTGTTACAGTCTTTAGTTGGTTTTATTTTAGATATAAGAAATAGTTTTGCTGCTTTAAATGAAGAAGCGAATTTAATAATTTAAAAATTTTTTTAATAATTTAAAAAAACGAAGAAAAAAATGAGTAACGAAGTTTCACAATCTAACAATGAGATTACAGTATATTACATGGGAAAGAAAATTTCGCTGTGAACACTTTTAATGTCATTTGCGATAAGCTAATTTTGGAAATTAATGAAAGAACAAAACGCTGTTTCGGTATATTAGATATGTTTGACATTTTTTTTGAAGAAAGATATAGATCAAGACAAGTACAAGACTAGTATTGATAAAATTTTACAAACTTATGGGACTGATATTCATTCAGAAAAATTTACTAATGAAGTTGAGCAATTTTTAATAATGATAAAGAAAGAAAATTTTCAAATTAAAAATATTTACAGATTTATAAACGATGGGTTAAGGTCTACTTTTCCGAACGTAGAAACAATTTTAAAAATATTTTTGACGATGTCTATTTCAAATGCAAGTGCTGAACGCTCATTTTCAGTGTTGAAACGAATAAAAAAATTATTTAAGAAGCAACTTGCACCAAAATAAAACAAGTGACCTGTCATTATTATGCATTGAATCAGATATGATGGACTCGATTAATTACGATGACATTATAGATATATTTGCTAAAACCAAAGCCAGAGAAAAACAAAACTTTTAGTTATTGATTTTTTTAAATTTAAATTTGAACTGATTCATTTTTATACTTTTTTTTTAAATGCAAATATATGTAAACCAATGTTGTATTGTGTTATTAAAATTGCTTATTATGGAAATGTTGACTTTTATTTTCAATAAACCAAAAAAGTGCTTATTTTTGAGGCCTCATAATGATGTTGCGCCTCGCGCCTCCAAAAGTATAAATGTAGCGCTGCCTGAAGGAACACACACACACACACACACACACACACACACACACACACACACACACACACACACACACACACACACACACACACACACACACACACACACACACACACACACACACACACACACACACACACACACACACACTTGGAATGTAAGATCACTGGAAAACTTAAATATAAAAAAAAAATCAAAAATCAAAATCAACTAACGCCTTTTATTCCCTAATAGGGAGTAGGCGAGGCCTTTATACCCTATCTAACTTTTGGAGACTGAGTGGGCAGTTCAATCTCCACCGGTAGCGAATCAGAGATAGCTGGCCCATGTCTATCACTAATTATAGCAGCTGCCGATGAAGAGGCTGGCAAACAAGCTCTGCCATCTCTTGGTACCTAACCCTAATAAGATATGTCACTGTCTGAAATAAATAATGTGGGTACTACGGTCGATTTTCTTGAGTTTACGGGACGAAAAACCCGAGTTTCCGGGAGGAAAAACCCGCTTGCCTGTGCCAGAGATCGACTAACTCGGGAACCGGTCGAAGATAGGCTTAGAAAAAGTTCCTCCAGTCAGCGACTAGACTAGAACCTAGGTCTAACTTCAAGCAGCTAAGCGCAGAGGACGCAAGTGCCACTTCCACTGAGCTACACAGGCCTGCTATCTTAAATATCATGACATTAAAATGTTGGCAGTATCAGAGACAAATAAAAAAAGCTAATGGAATAAAGCATATTGGTAATTACATACCAAATTATGAAGTAGAATTTAAAAACATGAAATAGCAACTAAAAGAGTTGGAATAATTTCATATAAAATTTAAGAGAACCCGTACAAGAATATAATTATAAAAACTTGAGAATACTATATGTATTTAAAACTAAAGAAAGAGGGGAAAATATTGTCTGTTCATTGTAGTATATTTTTTTGGCCCACTAACTTAATTTTAGAATAATCTAACCATATTCATCATCACCTAACCATATTCCAAAGGTTGATATTATTTGAAGCGTAGAAACAGCACTCTCCTCTTTATCTGAAACAATAGCCAATGATCTTAGATTAAATAGCGCTGTTATCCTTTCGTCGTCAAGACTACCAAACCAAATATAACACCTTCAGAAAAGAGAGCTCTCTCGAATTTGATGCAGGACAAACAAATCATAATTTTAAAGGCAGATAAAGGAAATCGACGGTTATCCTTAACACTAAGCACAACATAGCTAAGATCACAGAGTTATTCTCAGATACATCAACTTATCGGATATTAGATTCAGAAGGTCACAAATAATTTATTACGAAATATGAACAGTTGGTCTCATGGCCGAAACAACACCTTCTTGGGCCCTCGGTGGGAAGAGAAATGTGAGGCCCCCTATCACATTTCCTAATCTTTAATAATAATAATAATAATAATAATAATAATAATAATAATAATAATAATAATAATAATAAGATACGCATTGATTTTGAAGCCCCAGGTAATTCCATTGGTGGATGTGAAGGCGATATTCATAACAAAAATAACACAACGATTCACTCTTTGTTGTAGAAATCCTCCAGGTTTCTTGTAACCGGAGTCTGAAAGCGACAATCGGCAAAACTAAATTAAACTTTTCAACGTAATTCTAAGTTCTTTCCTCATAGCATTTTCATAAAATACTTTGAATCAAGTTATATTAAGGTTATGTAATATTTTAACCGGCCCATGTGAAGCACTGAAAATTTGTTTGGTTTCTCTATTTAAAAAAAATAAGAAAATGGGGTCCCTAAAAATCGGCCCCCTTACGGCTGCCTGGTTCGCATTACCTTAAAACGGGAATAGTTGGTCTACAGTTCTACAACGGAGATGGAAGTCGTTGCACCCAGTGACACTGATTATACAGTTCTCCTAAAGTTCACAAAAGTGGAGTCCCTCTACGCCCCATAGTGGATGGAAGAAATTCTCCAGCCTACCTACTGTCTAAACACCTCGTGCGTCTCCTAAAGGATCATATTCGAAACTCCTCTGATACCAACATAAAGAATTCAAAGCACTTCATTGCTAAATTGAAAGCCATTTCTATTTTTGAAACAGATATTTTTGCCAGCCTAGATGTGATATCCTTATTCACCAACATCCCGGAAGATGAAGAAGTTATCAACGTTTTACACAATCTGTATCCACAAGGTACTGCTAACCTCTTCAGTCATTGCCTCAAATCTAACTTCTTTAAATGGAACGGGACTATATACGAACAACTAACTGGCTTGGCTATGGGCAGTCCCCTATCTCCTCCGTGAGCAGATCTATTCATGGAGAAACTAGAAAATTACATCATTTCCTAATTAGACCCTAAGCCATTAGTATGGTGGAGGTATGTTGATGACGTTTTTATAATTTGAAGAAACAATAAAACAACGCTTTTTGACTTTCTAACAAAGATAAATTCCTTCCATCAGAAAATCAAATTCATCTTGGAACTTGAGAAGGATAGACAACTACCATTTTTGATACCCTAATCAAAAACAAGCAGATGGGCATATCAACTTTAAAGTCTACCGTAAACCAACACATATTGGACGTTATCTTCACTTCTCGTCTACTCACCACATTTCTCTAAAACTTAGCATCATACACATGCTCAAAAATAGAACCACTGGCATCATATCAGAAGAAAAAGATCTTCAGGATGAATTAACGCATATATATCACAGACCCTGGTAAACTGGCTATCCAAGAAATTTAATTAAAAAACTACTTCATAGCAACCCCACACAACAACAATATGCCAAGACTCAATATAAATCCTCAATTGCCATCCCTTATGCAGGAACAGTGTCAAAAAAGATTGCAATACTCTTGGAACCTTTTAAAATTAGAGTAACTTTCACACCGATCAAGACGATCCGAAACATATCAAGGTCACCAAAAGACAGCAATGCCTTCTTCAAACACGTTGGAGTATACAACATCCCTTGCTCCTGTGGTTTAAACTGCATAGGTGAGACATCAAGAAGTCTTGAAATAAGAAAAAAAGGAACACGTAAGGAATGTTAAAAACAACAGAATAGATACTCCGGATTAGCCCTCCACTTCTTCAACACAAGCCACACTATTGAATGGGACAAAAGTTCCATGCCTTGTCTAGAAGAAGATTTTCGGTGTCGCAGTTTCAAAGAAGCCACAGTGGTCCTTCGTTCTGAAAGCAGCCTAAACAGAAATCAAGGAATGATCCGGCCTAACATATGGAAAACCATAATAAGATCGCTAAGCTTGCCAGAATTTAATTTCGCTGCAAACTACAGAGCGTGCACACATAACAATAATTAATGAAACACGCTCCATGCGTATGATGTTACGCGTCTTTTTAATTTATATTTTATTTTATACGTTTGTTCTATGTACCAGCGACTTTGAGTTGTCTTTATCGTTTTGTATTCCCTGAAGAAGCCAAACAGTCCAGTTGGTGTAACTTGTTGGCATAATTTATCATTAAATTCATTGGTCCATAAAAAACCTAATGTAATATTATTCTAAAATTAGGGGTAATATTATTAGAGCATATATGTTACATCAATTCATCGGGCCAATAGAAGAATTCTCCGGTGAGGATAACAGTTCGTCAGCGAATGTTAAACCTAGTTGCTCAAAGACAACAAGTTTGAAAGTTGTCAAACTGTGTCATGCAAACTGCATACAAGGGTATACAAAAGAATATGCAAGTGGATTATTATGCTTATACACGAATGCCAGAAGTATTAGAAGGGGTAGAGTTGATTCCTTGGTCAAAATATGATAGGACCTCAGAATGTAGGCATTAGTGAGACTTGACTATGAGAATCAGACGTATTACCTGGTATTGAGTGTAAAGGGTACAGCATTTTTAGGAATGATAGACAGAATATGCGAGGAGGAGGAGGCGTGCAACTAATGTGATAGCGGATGACTTGAATTCAGTTAGTGTTGAGACCGATGATTATAGTACTTGTAACAGTATCTCATATGGCAGTGAATTTGAAGTCATTTGGTGTAAGGTGGAATCTAACAAGATCAATTACATAGTGTGAGTGTTGTTACAGACCTGGTGGATTGGTTGCTAGTGATGAAGAGCATCATCAAATAGAAACGATGGGCGCGAAAAGAGTAAACATAATGGAAGACTATCCATTGATAGAGTAGCAGGAATCTCATGAGAAGAATGAAACAAAATTTCTTGAGCTGTCGTGAGACAACGTCCTCGAGCAGCATGTGACAGAAGGAACTCGAGGTCAAAAAGTGTTAGATTTGATTAGAGTGTCAGAGTGCGTTTTAGTTAAAGATGTAACTCTTCTGCCTCTGGTGGGTGACAGTGATCATGCAGTACTCACTTGGGAAGTGACTAAGTTTATGAATGTTCCATTCAGAAAAGTTTACATGCTGAACTACAAAGCAAGAAATTATGACCGATTGAGGAGTATACTGAATTCAGCGCAATGGTATCGATTGCTGGATGGGAAGAATATCGACAGTGCATGAGAAGCATTTAAACAATACTTAAATGATGCGATATCAGAATGTGTCCCGAGAGTTCGAGGAATAAATAGGGTAGTAGTCAAATGTATGTGTTATCTTATTAAGTAAGAAATTCCTAAGAAAAGGATGATGTGGAAGGAATACCGTTTGAATAAGGATGAAATGTTCGTTACGACAATGATAAGCAGCAGGCCAGAAGAGTCACAAATTACTGTTGTACGGAAAGATGTCTGAGTATGAAAAGAAACTGGATATGCAAGCTAAAGACAACCCACAAGAATCCTATCTGCAAGTAAAAGAATGAACATGAAATAATAACTATTGAATGCAGATGGTGGGAGGGTGACAGATACAAAACAGGTTGTTCAACTAACGAGTGCACATTTTGCTAAAAGTTATCAACCTGGTGTGTGCAAGATTAAATTCACTGCTACCTCTTCACTGGATGAAGAAACTCAGGTGAATGAAGACGAAGTACTAGAGCTGTTGCACAAACTGTACAATATTCAGCAACAGGGCTTATGAGATATCAGCACGGTTGTTAAAAGAGTGTTCTGCTGAAAAGGCTATTCTTTTGACCAGGCTATATAATTTGAGTTTCAGAAGAAGGAAGATGGAAATAATGTATGGTAATTCAATTGCACAAGAATGGTGCAAAGACCGATGTATCCAACTATCAAGTAATCAGTAACTCATGATTGATAGTGAAGATTTTCGAAAAATTGGTTAGGTCGTATTCAGAAATAGGAAGACAGAATCTGTACTTTCCAATGAACGACATGGGCTTACTAAGGGAAGGTCACAATTTAGCAACGTGCTCACCTTCTATAATGTTACCATTGAGCTAGACAAGGGGAAAGGATACACCCTGATACTTTTAGATTTTGCTAAGGCTTTTGACAGAATACAGCATAGTAGGCTATTGCATAAACTGGAGAATATGTCTCTTTCTTTTAAGGTTACACGGTGATCAGCATTCATATTTAAGAATTTAAGGACACAAAACAACGTGTTCAAATGATTATTTTACTAATTATTAATAAAATAACACTTGACATTTCGAGCCCTGTATTGAGGTCATCATCAGAAGGACACATGTGTATAGGAACCAAGCTACATGCTGTTGCACTCTATAAAGGTAAATTAAATCTGCGTTATTAACTAATCTTTTTCTAAGCTTGACTTCTATTATCGTAGCGATATAAGCATTTCCAGTGAATAATAGCCCCTGTGTGCTGTAATACAAAAGGAGTGGGGAAATCAAGCTTTTTTTGAAGAGCAAACAGGAAAAAATGCAATTTTTGCAAAATTGCACAAAAGCTTATTTTCGTATTTATGACACACAAACGTTATTAATTGAAGCTATTTGAGTGTATTTAAGTAATTTTCGTTATATGTGGCATAATTTAACGCAGCGATTGATAAAGAAATAAAAAAATAAAATAAAATAAAAAATAAAATAAAATAAAATAAATAAGTGAAAACTACAATAAACTCTGCTAAAGTCCTCATTTACTAAGATTATTCTGGAATTGTACAGTTCATATTGTTATACTACGATTTTCTTCTGGATTTGAACAGTTCAGGTTGCTATTGAATGTTCCGGAAAAAAAAAACTTCAAGTCTTCTTGTATTGAGATTTTTTCAGAAAAATCTCTTCTATTGAGATTTTTCTTTGTGGTTGCTATTGAAGGTTGAAGATTGGTCCTCCACATTCTTGGAGTGGTTAGACCATCATTTTTTATTCAGATTTGGATTATGTTTAAGCATTTCACATGCCTCTTTGAATTTCCTCTCGAACCAGGTTTTGGTGCAGTGTAGGGACTTGGTACATTTCCAATCAATTCTATGATATGTTTGGAGTCCGTGGTCAGAAAGGCCGGTTTTTCCAAAATGAAGGTATTTAATATGTCGTTTGTGTTCATCCTTCCTGATTGGGAATGGTTCGCTTGCTTCCCCTATGTATGGTAGGTTACATGTGCATTGTATTTTGTAAACCCCAGGGTGGGCTAGGTGTAGCAGAGGATCCTTGGAAGAACTGAGCAGATGTCTTAATATTATCGGGGGTTTAAAGGTGGTTTTGATGTTGTATTTGTGTAGTGTTCTGTCTATTTTTTCGGAAATGCCTCTAACATATGGTATGGTAATAGCATTCTTGAAATCTTTATTTGTGTTTAGTGGTATCTCTGTGGAGGATCTTGTGAATAGTTTTTTTACTGTATCCATTTTTTATAAAGGTATGGTTGATGATCTCGTGTTTCTGGTTAAGAGCTTGTTCATTTGAACAGATAGTTTGAGCTTTGTGTTTAAGGGTGCTTATGACCACTAGTTTTTGTGTTGGGTAGTGATTAGAAGTTTTGTGTATGTACTGGCCTGTGTGTGTGTGTGTGTAGGTTTGCGGTAGACTGAGAAGGAGAGACAGCCTGAGGGAAGACGTATGACGAGTGTGTCTAGGAACGGAAGAGAGTTGTTTTTTTTCTATATCAATGGTGAATTGGATGCGTTTGTGTTGTTCGTTCAGGTGACTAAGGAACGTGTTTAGTGCTTCGCGGCCGTGGGGCCAAATGGCGAAAATATCGTCGACGTATCTGAGCCAAAGTTTGGGTTTTAGGCACGCCAACTCTAGAGCTCGTTGCTCAAAATCTTCCATATAAAAGTTAGCTATTGGGGGGGGAAGTGGTGAGCCCATGGTTGTACCCTCTTTTTGAAGGTAAAAATTGTTTTGCCACACGAAATACCCGGAGCTGAGTACATGGGCAAAGAGGGCCGTGATGTCGTGTGGAAATATGTTCTGTAAGAGCAAGATAGTATCATCGATTGGGACATTGGTGAAAAAGGAAGTTATGTCAAAGCTGACTAATAGATCTTGGTCGTTGAGTGTAATGTTTTAAATTTGGTTTATGTGAAATGTTGTGTATTTTTTTATGTAGGAAGGGGAATGACCAACCAATTCCTTGAGTGTGGCCGCTAATTTTTTGGCTAAGTGGTAATTCGGGCTGTCGATTCCTTCCGCAATCGGACGTAGTGGTGTGTCTGTTTTGTGTACTTTTGGCAGACCATAAATTCTGGGCGCGCGGGCATACTGAGGTATGTATACCTTTATATGGAATATTTTGAGCAACGAGCTCTAGAGTCGGCGTGCCTAAAGGCCAAAATATGGCTGCGATACATCGGCGATTTTTTAGCCATTTGGCCCCACGGCCGCGAAGCACTAAATACATTCCTTAGTCACCTGAACAAACAACACAAACGCATCCAATTCACCATTGAAATAGAAAAAACAACTCTCTTCCGTTCCTGGACGCACTCGTCATACATCTTCCCTCAGGCTGTCTCTCCTTCTCAGTCTACCACAAACCTACACACACACACACAGGCCAGTACATACACACAAATTCTTATCACCACCCAACACAAAAACTAGGAGTCATAAGCACCCTTAAGCACAGAGCTCAAACTATCTGTTCAGATGAACAAGCTCTTAACCAGGAATACGAGATCATCAACCATACATTTCTAAAAAATGGATACAGTAAAAAAACCATTCACAAGATCCTCCACAGAGTTACCACTAAAAACAAAAATGATTTCAAGATGCCTATGTTAGAGGCATTTCCGAAAAAAATAGACAGAACACTACACAAATACAACATCAAAACCACCTTTAATCCCCCCAAAAAATTAAAACACCTACTCAGTTCTTCCAAGGATCCTCTGCCATAGCTAGCCCACCCAGGAGTTTACAAAATACAATGAACATGTAACATTTCTGGGTGGGCTAGGAATGTTACATGTGCGAACCATTCCAATCAGGAAGGATGAACACAAATGACCTCAATACAGGGCTCGAAACTTCAAGTGTTAGTTTTTTAATAATTAGTAAAATAATCATTTCAACACGTGTGTTTTGTGTCCCTAAATTCTTAAGTATGAATGGAGAATATGTGTTTGGATTATAAAATATTAGCATGGATAAGAGGATGGCTGACTGATGGATTTTGATGGATTTTGATGGATGACAGATATCAAAAAGTGGTATATGGGGAATGTGAGTCTGGAAGATTGACGGTAACCAGTGGTGTATGTACCACAAGGATCTGTCCTTGGGCCGGTGTTATTCAATCTGTACGTTATGACATTAGGAAGGATTTGACAGGCAACATACAGCTATTTGGTGATGATGCAAAGATAGGTAGGGTAATCAGTAATAGTACTGATATGTAGTACTTTCACAATGATTTGAATTAGGTGGGACTGTGGGCAAGGGAAAATGGATGTTATTAAATTGTAAAAGCATGCACTTTGGCATGATTAGATATCGAATGTCATATTATATCGACGGGATTATGCTAAAAGAAACTGACCAGGCTAGGAATCTTGGCGTGTTAGTAGATAGGAAGTTCAGGAACTACGTAGCAATGATTGCAAATACAACTCAAAAGATAATTGCAATGATGAAACAAACTTTAACATGTAAAGATAAGGAGGTTATTTTTCCTCTTTACAAGGCCTTGATAAGACCTCATTTAGACTACTGTGTACAGGTCTAGTCTCTTGGTTTCCGTTGTGATTCTGATACAGTGGAAACAGTGCAAAGGAGAGAGTGTTAAAAATTATATCAGTATTGTGGAATAATGATTATGAAGATAGATTGAGGATTTGTATACTGCAGACACTAGCAAACAGAAGAAACACGGGTGACATGATTGAAACTCATAGACTTCTGAAAGGTTCATACAGGATTTCAGTTGATGGAGTTTTTCATTTTTTGCAGGGTGAAGAAAGGACAAGAGGGCATCCTTGGAAGCGCTGAATGAATGCTGCTAAGAAGGGGTGAGGGATAGATGTTTCTCTCACAGGGTAGTGCATTCATATAATAGATTGTCACAGGATGTTGTGAGTGCCAACTGTCTGAATGAATTCAAAAATAAGTATAACAGCTGGTGCGTGTAGTATGTGCCTCCCTCGATGAGTCTCTGATGTCCTGGAGGTCTCTCTTAATAATAATATAGTTGAAAGGGAAATCAAAACTTGAAATAGAGGATTTTATAAAGACCTACAAAATATAATGGACAAAATAAATAAAAAAATGTAATAATTGGATGTTGAAATGTAAAAAAGTGGAAACGTGGTTATTACAGGTATATGCCAAAATTTTAATGGTTATAATTAATGGAAAATTAATTATACGAATAATTAAAATAAATAATCCATGCTTCGATTATAAAGAACATAGAATAACACAGCAATACAAGATAGCAACCTTTTAGTTGGCATCTTATATTGCTTTATCTTTTTAGATAAAACTAGAAAAGATACCATAACATAAATCGGAACACAATATACAGAGAAAAACAAAATATAGGAGAGAAATACCTCAGAAAGAAAGCATAAGAAACTTATACTAGAAAAGATTGTTAGATAAACTGGATAAAATGAAAGATAAAAACTAACAGCCGCAGAAAAATGGATATCTTTTAAAGGCATTCTATATAAAGCAATAAAAGAAGCATTAGAAGAAAATAACAGAGTACGAAAAGTAATCAAAATATACGCATGGTAACAAAATAAATAAAACCACATTTCACACATCCATCTACAAGATAAATCAAATACCTCAAAGTTTAGAACTTTACCATATAATGTAAACAGTGAGAAAGAAAATTAGACAAAAGGACTAATGTAACCACTCCAAAATTTTCGAACGTAATTTTTCATTTTGGTACTTGGAAGTATTTGCAGAATAATACAAACTCAGAAGAAAGAACAAAATGTAAGTGTAAAACTAACAAATAATGATTTTATGGAATGGTCATTTTCGTGTATACAGAAAAGAATAAAGCTAACATAACCAAAGTTAATAATATGTATGAAGAGGACGACATGCTTTTGAAATGTAAAAAAAGACGCCAAACCCTTAAATAACTAATAATAGAAAACCAGAACCGATTTCATTTGACTATAAAGAGCCTATTTCATTTGACTACTTTCCAGTGCTCATATATCTCAAGCTGCAAGATTAGTAACCAATTCCTTAGACATTGATCTTATTTCAGGGATGAGGTCCACCTTGTCAACCTCATTGCCACCTTTCTTACTTCACCCAGAGAAGTCGCACTTAATTCCCCTTACCTTACTGTGATCACACGAGATCATGTATCTCTTCTTGGACTGACTTAGTCTCCCATGGCATAAGCACATCACATCCATAACTAAGTATCCTTTTCGGCTCGAGACATTACTTCTTACGCGTACAACTGCTAATACTCTATAAATCTGAAATCCTATCAACTTTGGAATACTCTCAAAAATGGGTGTAGTACCAAAATCCTCTTTAAGAATACCATCCCGAAAAGATCCAGTTAACTGGAAAGCCTTGGTGTCACAGACTCACTCCATTCACTGTCACATAGATAGTGTTACCACCGTATGCTTGCTCTGCTGGTATTTTCATAATAGCTCTGTAGCTGAACTTGAGGAAGCATTTTTACAATTTCTGTCCAGCCTTTATATACATAAGCAGCTGCTGATCAATGTTCGTACACTTTACAGCTAGAAATATATTAAACAAAATTCTCTTTCTGCTCATTCATCCCATCTTCCTATGTGGTTTGGATCAATCATTCCAACAATGAACAAAATTTTCCCTAAATATATAAAATAAATAAATAAAAAAAGTATTACCAAGTTCCTTCTTTCTTCTTGAGTTACCCACACATGACACAGATACGATATAGTATCTAAAACCTCCCGTGTGTCGGGTTAATATATAAAAAATAAATTAAAGTAAAAAATAATGTGCATGTTAGTGTTTCTCAAACATTTCAGGGCGCTGTCCACTTGGACAAAATATAACTCAGAGGCCTGTTATTCCCTATACAAATATTTCATATTTATCACCAGGGGTAAGCCATCATATGCTATTCTCTAAGCGAAAAGCTGGAGATAAGTTGACATAAAGTACAAAATATTTTTCAGTGGAAAATTAAGTCGGAGAAAAATTAGGATAAGATTTCGTGCATATTTCTAAGCATACCGTGGCGACACGGCTGTTGATTTCATGTACCTCTGTACTACAGTACAGATATATAGCATGAGAAAAAATATGATACACATTCTACTGAAATTAGATACATTATGTGAATAGGATTTTAATATATCGTATTCCAAACTGTATCTCAAAATTTACAGACTAAGATTAAAAAAAAATACTCGATACTAATAATATTCTATGGCAGCCCACCGACAAATGCTGATATATGTGACAAACGAGTAATCATTAGGATAATCTAATTAGAGTTTCCTAAAATACAATACTAAAAATTATAATCAGTTTATTGTTAACATAAGAGAATTCAAACATTATTCTTTCAATGGCACCTCGTTCAAGTTTCCTTCGTTATGAAACAGGGTTCAAACCCTGTTTCATAATTCATAAGCGACTTCTGCCTTGCATCCTCTCTTATTGCTAAATGGGATAACCTCTGTGTCCTCCAGTCCTCCTTTCTACCTACTCAGACTGAATAACAGAAATAATTCTTACTGGATGAAGGCCTTCATCCTCCGTTCGAATCCAAAATTCATGACAACTATTCAAGCCATAATTCTTCAATTAGTGAGCCAATGCAATTCAAGTAAAAAAAAAAAAAAGTCAGCATATCGCAAGTGGTTCGAGGCCAAACTTCTATCATCGCACTCTGTCTCCGCTAGCTCTCAACAAAAGCAAAAAAAAAAAAAAATAATAAATCATCAACAAATCTGAATTCAATTTTGAAAGGGTCGAATGGCTTCCAGTAGGCACAGGTTTTGTCCATATTTTTGTTCAATGTTTCCACCATTCTTTCATCTAGATAGTGCTATAGCGATGCCGAGAAACAAAACCGACTTACTTGGATTATTTTCCTCCTACTTTTGCACGGTTGACTCGTTCTATGCTACTCCTAATTTTTTTTGTTTGAAAGAGATTATAAAGATCCTGAAAAACACTGGTGATCCTAAACACTGGTGATCCAAAACTGACACCTATCCTATACCGTCTCTTCAATTTTTTCTACTCGATTAGCGCCTGTTCCACAGCATGTAAACACTTAAACAATTCATCCATTACAATAAATTAATAAATAAAAAAGTCAGCCAACAAACCGCCATCCACTTTCTCTTAATTCAGTTCTTTCTTCAACAACTCATGGAAAATGTCATCAACAACCAATTCTTCATCTGGAAACCCACCTAATAATGATTTCCAGCTTTCGCCACCCATCTTTTCACAAGCTGTGGAAAGGTCCAGATGGTGAAGAGCGCCGTTTACCATCCACATGGGATATCTGGACGACGTTTTTTCCCAAGAAACGGCCAACACACTTCCAATGTCTCTGGTCATGTATATGTTATTATCAAGAGACCTGCGTGGAGTTAGGGGCTTACCGAAGGAGGCCACATACTACTCGCACCAGTTATCATATTTGTTGAATTCATTCACACTTCTTGCACACACAGCAACCAATCGCAATCCATTCCAATCAGGCACCACTGTATGAGAGAAAAATCTAGATCTAAGCCCCTTCTTGTGTTTATTCTCAGCTTCGCAGGATGCCTTCTTGTCCTTTTCCCATTCTTCATGAAATGAAAATTTCCATCAACTGTACGATCTTTTCAGATGTTTATAAGTCTCGACCATATCATCCCTCGTTCTCCTGTTTGCTAGTGTCTGCAGTCTACAAATTCTCAGTCTGCATAATCAGTATTCCACAATCCTGATATCGTTCATTTTGACATCCATCCTCCATTGCACTCTCTCCACTGTATCAGAATCACAACGGAAACCAGGAGACCAGATCTGCGCACAATAGTCCAAGTGAGGTCTTATCAAGGCTTTGTAAAGGTACAAAATGACATCCTTATCTTTATATCTGAAAGTTCGTTTCAGCATTGCAATTATCTCTTGAGTTGTATTTGCAATTTTCAAGATCTTTCCGACCAAAGGGCTTCGTCTATACTGACTGAGCTACGGAGGCTCCAAAAATCTGTATACAGCATTATATTAACAACGATTCTTGTTAAGTGAATACCGTTTTATTGTAGTTCTTTACTCTTATTGTAGAATTTTAATCTTAAAATTATTTCTCTGCAATGAAAATGAATACAAATTACCATGAATCCTTTAATTAATAGCAAAACTATAAGATACTGGAAAGGTTTATCTTTCTTTTATATTTAAACTTCCACGAAACAAATAGTTCAACCTAAAAATTTCATGAATTGGTAGCATAAACACACACATTATTTATTTAATCTATCTGGATTATATAATCCTTACCTCGTGCAGTGCACTAATTCTGTATTAGTACTGTACTTGTTATATATCTGTAAAACAAATATGCCACAATTAATTACACCGGTTTTTCAGAAAATCTCTAAATAAAAAGTAAAACTTAAGAGGCACTCTTCAAATGAAGTTTGGGCATAATTATTACTTCATCTTAGGTGTAATGAATTTAGTTTAATCGTTTATCCAACTGTAAGTAAACAAAGTTTGCGCCTGAAGTATCTTCAAGACTGAGGCAATTTGTGGTAAAGGTGGACCAATCTCTCATCACTACTTGTCTTAGTATCTCCCATAATGCAAAGCACATCTCCTTGCGGACATGTATAATGCTATGGATTAAGGGAAGGGCCACTACCTAGACCGGTTTCGACCCTTATTGAGGTTTCGTCAATGGGAGCCAGACCCAGAGGTGGTGATATAGTTCGCCCACCGATTAGAGATCCTTCGACACTTCTGCGCATTTCAGAAAAAGGAGAATCCATTCCGATAATAGGGTAATCAGTCAGTATAGTGGGATGAGTTGTTTATTATTACCGGTCGGAAAATTAACTTCTCTTTTATGATTATTGTAGTTAACTCTGTTGCTTGTATAACAGTTGGAAAATTTTACCTATATAAAGCACGTGATTTCGCATGTTGGCGACCAATTCGGACGTCCTTCATTTCTTTCTCCCCTTCAGCATGAATCGACTATTCTTGGAGAGACACGAAGCAGGGACCTACAAACGGTGGGCGAACTATACTAAAGTAGAAGTAATGGAGAAGTCATATTTACCTGTACGAGCTGCCAAAAGGTGTCTTACCTTAGTATCACCACCTCTGGGTCTGGCTCCCACTGACGAGACCTCAATAAAGGTCGAAAGCGGTCTGGGTAGTGCCCTTCCCTTAATACATAGCATTATACATGTCCGCAAGGATATGTGCTTTGCATTATGGGAGATACTAAGACAAATAGTGATGAGAACTTGGTCAATCTTTACCACGAGTTGCCTCAGTCCTAAAGATACTTCAGGCGCAAACTTTGTTTGCTTACACTTGGGTAGAGGATTGAACTAAATTTATTATAGTCTAACCAAGTGGGAAAAACTTCCAACATCTTAAGTATAAATTTTGAAGAAGTGCAAATTTTCATTTTGACCCTTGTGCAGAAATGCCCAGCTGCGGTTCTGTCATCACGATTTGACGAGTATAGCATTTGTGTATTAGAGATGCCTCAATCGTATTTTAATTGTTTGCGCTCTCCACCTTCTTTCCTCCCTTCCATACATTTAGTTGAACTTGTTCTTCATTCAAAAATTAAAATGAATGGTAGCAGATAAATTTCAAAAACCACTAACAGAAGAGAAATACTGGAAATAAAAATAAAAACTCCTTAAAGAGAGGTAAGCATTTCGGAGTTTGATATATGTAATCTCAACTCTAGTACTAAATAGTGACATAGGAGCATATGAGTAGTTTCTTTTTATTTTTTTTTTCTAGTATGAACCAAGAGAATTATACTATTTTTCTTCAATTATCAACAGTAGTAATTAGTTTAAAAGGGATCAGTCTGAAAGAATAATGACAGTTCGTATTTCGCTATAACAGTATCATACCATGAGATTTAATACACGGTGTTTAGAAAGCTTCATCTCTTCCAAAACACAATTACATAAAAAAAATTATAAACTGAAAGTATGTCTGATAACAATGAGAGAAAGATATATATATTTAAATCCAATAAATGGTACTGATTTCCTGAAAAATAGTCTTTGAAAAGTTCATTTTCAGTGTTTGACAAAAGTTTCAAAAACTAGTCTTCATTTAAAAAGGGGCAAAAAAAATGCTGGCAATCTTGCTTCTTCTTCTTCATCAAGATGCAGCATAATTACTGATTTACTTTCCTAAATCATATGGTAGGATAAATTACATTAGTAGGAGCAAACTTATTGCTTGCAATTCTGTCATTGCAACCACTGGGACAGAAGGTTGTGAGAAATCATAGCTGTCGTCCTCAGGGAAAAGACAAGCGATCATATTTACAATAAGGAGAAACGTCTACAGTGAAATCGGTCTCGAAGTAGTCCCGAAATAGCAAGAAGCATTAGAGTGGAAAATAATAGGTGACGATTTGTGTTCATCTTTATCTCTCGCGAGGCCGCCATTTGGTCTCTAATGATAAACACTAACACATTGAGTTTGACCTTTTCGAAATTGTTTGCCGAAACTTAAATTAAAACGTGTATTGGTGATTGGCCTCCTCTTGTGACGTTAATGCATGTCAATATAAGTTGGCCATTGGACATTATCCAATATTAATGACCAACCAGTAAAGATATTTAATCAGTGGTATATAAGTAGCGAACTAGATACTTCAGCCACCATTTCAGCCGCTATGAAGATTTCAGCTAAACAGGAAAACGTGAGTTATCTCTCTCTCTCTCTCTCTCTCTCTCTCTCTCTCTCTCTAGAAATACTGATATTCACAGATAAGGAAAATATTGTCCATTCATTTTAATTTTAAGATCAAGTATGCATATTCAACCTCAGTATATTATCGCAAGAAAATTCGCTTTCCTGGCCCTTCGTTTTCTGATAATGGTTTTAAGAGTTTTTAGTGATATGATATAATTTTAAACATGATATTTTTCATATTTTATTTTTATGCACCAATGATGAATATTAGTCCAAATGAATTTATCTTAAATCATAAATAACTTTAAATACCACATCATTTTAAAATATGAAAATGTCAGCAAAGGTTGGTCGATTGGTAGAGCCTCTGCTACTAATGGCTCACACAAAAAGTTAAGCAAGTTTGAGTGCGGTTATAGTCGGAAGGGATTCAATCGTTCGATGCTGTTAGCACACTCTCCCTCGATGAGTCTATGGACTCCCTGGAGGTGTCCCATAATAATAATAATAATGAAAATGACGAATAAAAATGAATGATAAGTTACGTGATGTAAATGAAAAGTTTTAATTTTCATAATGCGATATTGGAGCCTCAGCTCACTCAGTATAGATGAAGCTCTTTGGGCGGAAAGACCTGTGTTCGATTCCCGTCAGATGACGTGAGGAAACTTTATCTGGTCGCTTTGGACTAAAGGTGAGTTAACCGGTCTCATACAGAGGTGGAGGGTTTTTTCTCCCGGTAACTCGGGTTTTTTATCCCTCAAAATGCAAACCGGTCTCGTGAACACACACGGCTACAGTCATAGAATATATTAATTCTAAAATATCTCTTTTTATCAGTTTAATATCAGATTGGCCAAATAGTGAATATTCACGCTGAAAAAGATTGGTCAGATAACCTCAAGAAATATTGGAAAGTACTCAATATCGGTTTGACCAAAAAAAATTGGACAGAAATCACTAACGAATATGAAAAAAAAAACAGTACACTATGGAGCATCTTGCTCATTAGTTAATAGTTATTATTTATTTACATTAACTCCCTGTAAGTAAGTGTTACTGACTTCAGCTTAATACTTGAGTAAAAATTTTACCCAGTATCAAACACTGTAGGTCCCTAACAGGGAAGCTTTAAGTTAAGTCTCGTTTGAACGGAAAAGTAAATGGACGTTTGCAGAAAGTGCAAAAAACGCTAAGAAATAGAGGATTCTTTCTTTATGCCTTCAGAACGATACAGAATTTTCATCTTTTATTCTTCATTGAAATTGAGATTTGAATTAAAATTCTTTGATGTCAGGAAACAACGCCTTTGAATTTAAAACAGACTTACGAGTTTTATAGAATATAAAACCAGAAATATTAGATATTAAGTCTATAATTTTATCTAAATTTTTCTTAAATTAGCTACTTGATTCTTCTTTGTCCAGCTCACATAAGGAATTTAATTTTCAAAAAGTAAGTCAATGATGAAAGAGTATCAAAATTAAATTGTAAAAATCTTGTTCCATGTGAATTCTTTAAAAACAGTTTAGATTTTTAGGCAATCAGTGCCAATCACCATGTTCACCGACATTGAGGCGGGGAGGCGTAGGGATATTTTTCAGATGTTGACGTGAAACTAAGTGCACAGACTCTGCGTTTGAAATTAATCACAGACAGCTGCAGGGATTGTAGCACATCCAGCATACAATTTTTGCAAGTGTCTTTTTTTCGTGTCAGTTACCAGGGGCGAATTCTCCATGCTTGCTATACTTGAGAAAGAATCATTAATTGAGAAAGAAGTAATATTTATTTGTTAATAAATGCATGCATTTATAAGCATTCCATTTAGGCTTTTATTTTTGTAGACAGAAGACGTCTTAAGCTTGCGTGGCAATAATTGAGCTTTGCGTTGTATCGAAGGCCGATGCTTGCTTGTCTAGTCAAAGCTACTTTGGGTTGCTCGGTTGTGGGAGCTTCCAAGTCCTCGCTGCAGCACTGTGATTTCATGCGCGCATAGCCATTTCACGTCGTCTCACTCTGTTGCTTAAACACAGCCATACGCAGTCAACGTAGCTCTAGCCAGTGAGCTTCAGCCAGCCTTTACAAGTGTGTGTGTGTTGCTTGGGAAAATCAAGTTACAACCAACTTTTATTATGATGTTATTGACCAGTTCATAAAGAAGAACCGTAGGGTAGAATTTGTATTCAAGTAGCTAAATTGAAAAAGATAGAATATCATTTGTAAAATAAATGTTGTATTTGTATGATTAAATGTACATAAATTTCTAAATACATAGTTTTAAATGGTCAATAATTCATTATTCCGCTAATCAGACTTCAATCACACCTCTCACTCCCTGAATGTAACAAGAGCAAGCGTGAATTTCAAGACCAGCATTCGCCCCTGTCAGTTACGCACAAGTATGATGGATGCCTCTTGAACAAATTCACGCAATGATAGATTACACATAAGAGTTCGTCTTCCTAGTCATAACTTTTTAGCGAAAAATCTTACTATGCAGAATATCAAGATCTTCGTGATCTATGGAGGTATAAAACGATGATTTTTGGTGAAAGTAAAATGATTGCAAGGGTTTATCAAATGCATTGTAGAAGAAAATGTTTCGAAGACTGTACATGAATTTCGCTTATGAGTTTTGATTTAACTAATTAATTTGCACTTTTATTCTAATTATATAAGCTCCAAATTATTATTTTTATTTTGATAATCCCTGGGACCAGTACCGTCGACAGGGTGTAGCATAGAGGCAGCCTGCCTCACGGCACTGCTTAATAAGGGCGCTCGTTCAGCCATATTATGGCAACAAGACATTTTACAAAAATACAGCGTTAGTTTACCAAATAAAAAATTCGCCATTTCCCATTGATAATAAGAATAAATATGTTCTTATTATATTTTATTAATAAAAAAATTACAGTCATACATACTAAAAGTAAACATTTTAGAACCCACTTATTACATACTTAAGGAAACAACCCATAAGGTATCATACGATGTGAATTTTATACTTTTATAGTCTATATATTAATTTATATTATGCATGAATTCTCCTACTCAAATTGTCAGTCACTTTCACGTTGGAGCGATAACTCGCTCCCTGCAGTAAACAATACGTGAAAGAAGCAATCCTCTAGTTCTAAGATTGCTTCTTTCAGTTCTTGTTTTGTTATGGGTGGAAAATTCATCGTTTTTTGCTGACTTTGTGTCGGTAGTTTTTTGTTGATCGTTGGTAGTTTGTCTTTTTTGAGTTGTGTGATGTTGTTTGTAAAAGCATGGTTGAATGAGTTTGCTAGTTCCTCTTGGTTTGTGTCCTGACCGAAGCTTTTTGCAATAAAATCTTGTGCTGAAGTTTTCTTTTTTCGAGTTACTAATTTGTCGAGTGTAGCCCATGTTTGTTTAATGTTGTCGTTGTATTCCATGAATTTTTGGAAGTAGTAGCGTCCTTTTAACCACGAATTTTTGTTGTTAGTTGATTTCTTGTGTTTTTGTATCAGTTTGTAAATGTGTGTTACTGGGTGACTTTTTAAGTTTTTTCCATAGATTTTCGTTTACGGTAATAGTATTTAGTATGTCGTCATTTATCCATGGATTGTTGTCTGTCTGTCGCCTCGTTTGTGTAGGTTTTGTTGCTTTTTTGTATATTTCTGTGAACTTTAGTTGAAAATTCTCGTATGATGTTACAGGATCATTTATTTTAAGTAGGCAATTCCAGTCTGTATTTTTTACTTGGTTATCGACAATGCTCATTAGTATCATCGAGTTTCGTCGACTTTTGTGGTGGTGGGAGGGGGATAGGAAACGTAATAAAACGAAGTTGAGACAAAGTAGTGATCGACAATTTTTACGTTTATTACTGATGATGTATATGTATGGATGGGAGCCCGGATGTTGATATGATCAATGCATGATTGTGTTAATGAATTGTTCAGTATTTCTTCTCTTGTTGGTGAGTTAATGGTAGAGTTTATGTTGTACTGACTTAGTATATCAAGGTTAGTCGTTGAAGAAGCGTGGTCAAGAGTATTTATGTTAATGTCTCCTATTATGATGAGCCTGTGTGTTGTACGCGGTTCGATGCCGCTTAGCCATGCTTCTAACTCATGAAGAAAGCTGAGTGGATTATTATCTGGGGGTCTGTATATTGTGTTTATTGTGTATTTGATCCTATTGTGGCTATTTGTGATTTCCAAAATTAGTGTTTCCACATGTTCGAAGTGAGTTTGTTTTCTGTCACATTGTATTTTTCTTTGATAAATACCACATTGCCACCTCTTCTTTTGTTTGGTCTACATAAGTTGTAGGTTTAGTAATTATTTATGTTGTATGCGTAAATTTCTGTGTCGTTTATTGCAACTTCGGTCAGTATTAGCGCATCTATGTTTATCATAGTATAATTGAGCTGTGTTATCAATGTAAGCCAGTGTTTTTTTTATACTTCTTATGTTTGTGTGTATGATAGTGAAGTTGGTGTTGGTGGAAATGTTCTCTGACCATTTCTTCAAAGAGTCAAAGACCCTGAAGTTTATGTTGTCTGACTGGATATGTTCGCATGTTTGAGATCCCCATTAGATAGTTTTCAAATGAGTTCTAATCTTATTCTTAAGGATGTGAAAAGTTAGTGTTTTATATTGGTAGGCTTTGTAAGTCGGATTCACTTGTAATTATGCTCGAATGTTTTCATTCTTTCTCATAAATCTGGGAATTCTTTGTCCACAGGAACTTGTAGTTTTTCTCTGTTTTTGTCTTCCTTGCTTGGAATAGAAGATTTTTGAAGTATGGAGTCCAGTGTTCCGTTATATAGATTGGCGTTGGGAGTTTCTTATTAGCTATGATCGTTGTTCTCGGCCTTGTTTTCTTACTTGCTGTAAGAATGGAGGCTGTCAGATTTCTGTTGGTAAAACACTTCTGTATTTTCTTTCGTTATTCCCTCAATTTGAAGTTCTTTTTTTCTTTCTTTTTTGTAGCATGTGTTCCATTTGACACTTGAGTTTGTTTACTTCTTTCCGCAATTCTTGATTTTCGCGTTGGAGTGTTTCTTGCGTTTCTATCGCTACCGTTAATTTCGTCTTTATTTCTCGCAAGGTTCCTAACATTTCTTCAGAGGTCTCGTTATTGAACTGTATGTAATGTTCATACTCCTCGAATTTTTTGTTGATTTGTTCCATGTGTGCATTTAATAAGTCTTTCACCATGAGTTTAAATGAATCAAAGTTATCTGTAATTTTAGGATCCGGAAGCGGCTTACCTTGATGTGCGTCGTTACTCCATTTCACGGCTCCTTTTGCTTTCCACGTGCTTTCTGAGATCCCTGAACAGTGGAAGTGTTGTTTTTTGTTACATCCGGAACAATGCGGCCCGTCCCCTTCATCGCTTAATGGCTTATTACATTTGTTACAGCTCATTTTGCTTGAACTTCGCTGTCTCGGTGACCTTTAGCCTTTCTTCCCGTTAGTGACTATAGTGCGACTTTTAAAATGGCGACGTCCTTTGTTCTTCGTTGGCTGGTGACTGCATTAATAATGCTGCTGGTGACTGCATTAATAATGCTGCTGGTGACATAATAATAATAATAATAATAATAATAATAATAATAATAATTGAATAATAATAATTCAATGGTGCTGTGATCAGACGTGAAGAGTAATATGGATTGAAATTATACTGGATTCATTAATTATATTTTCAACTTTAGTATATCCAACTACGATTCCAGACATGAGACTCCAGCAGATATAATATATTAATCCCTTAAAATCTTGATTTATAATTTAAAGAATTGTACGTTAAAACGCGAAAGAAAAAGTTTGGTTGATAGCAAGTTAAACTGTTCATAGACTTTGACCAGCTACCACTTCTACTTTTTTTTGTTTAAAGGAAAGTATAAGGATAACGAATACCAATTTGGCATCCATAGATGGATTTCTGGTTTCTAATGGATTTCTAGAGAAACCGCAGATTTTTTTTTATAGTCTGTTTTAAATCAGTATTGTGACATAGGGAGAATTTAAGGTTCGTAAGAAGCGAGATGTGTTTCACGAGAGAGATATGCTACATGTAACAGAACGAAGAAGAGTATGGAGGCTGATAATCAATTAATGTGATGTATTTATACCACGAAAATTAAATGTTAAGCTCAAATATTTTATTTCATATTCAGTTTTTTTTTGGTTAATACTATTGTAGTAAATAAACAGAAACTTCATCTACCAGTTATTTTAATTTTATTATAATTATCAAACTTGATATACATATTTTGTTTTTCAATTATAGATGGGACCAGTAAAGAGCTATATCACCATTGCCATCCTTGTCTGCTTAGGTGTCTTATTTCTGTTTCCAATTTCTACACATACCAAAACACTGCATACACGCAATTTTGCCAGCTTAGGTTGTATGGGACGTTACAACAAGGCCAAATTCACTCAACTTGAAAGAATCTGTGAAGAATGCTTCCAGCTTTATCGTGATCTCGAAATTCATTCATCGTGCAGGTATCTAATATTGTAATTTAAAAGTTTAGTTTACTGATAGTTATTGATTGCAAGAGTAGCAAACCTACTCCGTTTCATGTAATGCTGCATTTGTGATTTACTCATTTTCTCAATTATAATATGCAAAACGATTTGTAATTTGACATGTTTGTATTTGTACAATTTTATAATGAAATTTTCTATTTTTACGTGAACTCTATCCAAGGAGGTTTGTAAACGAGTAGTACGTTAGTTCTACTGGTTTGCAAAATTGGGGAAAAAAAAGAGTGTAGCTTACGCAGGAAACCCAGATGTATGAACATGGCTTTTTTTTGTAGTCGCATGTCTACAAAAAGTCCCAGAATTAATGTGGGAAAATGCTAGTTCTTTTAAAAGAGCTATTTATGCAGATTATGGGATCTTATCAAAGCAGAATGAGTGTTGTGTTAGATAAACTAGTGCTTCCCAAACTTATGGATGTCAAGGCCCCCTTTGGAAAATTTAAATATTTCACGGCCCCCATCGAAACAAAAATAGTAATATAGACATATATTATTATAATATTTATTGTATTTATATTGAATACAATTTATATTCAAGATTTTGAGTTTGTAAGCTTTTTTTTTTTGTGCTTCTTATCAATACCTTTTGAAATGAAACATATGAATAAGCATATATTTACTAATATTCATTAAGCGCCGAAATACGCAGGAAGCAAAATTTGTGAACCCGCACCAATGTGTGATTTTTTTCCCTTAAAATATAAAAAAGAACAAAAAATAATAAATAAATAATAATAATTAAATACTTTTCTTTTAAGGTTAAAAAAATCTACTTAGTCTTAAAATGTTTTAAATTTGTTTTCATTATTTCACGGCCCCCTTCAACAAAACTTACGCCCCCCAAGGGGGCCGCGGCCCACAGTTTGGGAAGCGCTGGGATAAACCAATTTAGAAACGATTTAACAGATTTCAACAGAATTATTCATGAGGAATAATTCATGAATATATGAAAATAGTAAATAAATTTAAAAAATACATATTTGAGTTATGCTTATTGTTCCTCTCTGATACAATATACAGTCACGCTTCCACGGTATTAGTTCTCAATAACATAAGCTTTAACTTTGCAACAAAAGTGACAATTAGTCAGCCAATTTTATTCTACGTGCATCTAATGGACAGAGCAAATTTCAAAATCCCAGATAAATCTCTACACAAGTTCTCGTATGCAATTCTCGAAGACATATTCTTCATTTGATTGGAATCTTCTTCTTCTTTAGTATTCTGCAATTGAGCAGGTTCTTCTTTTAGTATCAGAAACTTTCCTTCCACTCTCTTCTGTTCTGAGCCTTCTCTTTCAAGGTTGTGTACCTGTCTCCATTCAGCTTTTCATCTAGCATTGTTTGTCTTACTCTTCCTCTGGGTCTTTTTCCATCTATTTTTCCTTCGATGGCATCTCTGATGATTCCCTCTCAGAATATGTCCGATCCAGTTTCCCTTTCTTCTTTTTCTCCTCTTTCTTCTTCTCTTTTTAAAACCTTTTCATTAGTTATTTTATCTGTCCATTTGATTTTTTCCCATCCTTCTCCAAATCCACATCTCAAAGCTTTCCAAAATCTTAATTTCTTCTTTCTTCAATGTCCACGTTTCAGATGCATAGAGGGCAACACTTCACACGTAACATTTTATTAGTCTTTTCTTTAGGTTTCTATCCATTTTACTTCTGGAATTATTCAGAAGTAAAATGGATAGAAAAAAGAAAAAAAATTAGTGGACATTAACCGCTCATAGTACATGAGAGTAATTTTCGAGTTGTTAGTAAATGCTATTTTATTCTTTATGTGTTAATTTTAAAATGTCCACCAAGGATAAAATAATCAAGTGACCAAGATTGTATGCTCTCAGAGTAAGTCAAGTAACTGTTTTCAAGTGATATCGCAAACAGCTTCAGATATAACAAAATATTAACCAAAAGTGGATTTTTCATTCCTATCTTTTAATGTCGCTGTAGTATTAAATGCATTGGTATGTTTTGCTTGAACTTTCGGTAATATTTATTTTTGTATATTCTTTTGAGTTGCGTATTTTTTAAACACAAGAAAATGCGATAGACAGTTTTCTCTATTTAATAGTTAGCAATACTTAATTGCTAACTTAGTGCAGAAACATTATTTATTGCGGAAGTGCTATACATATTCATCAAAATCCATCAAGCTTTGAAGAGATGAAACTAGTTAAATGATGCCAAGAAAAGAAGGTAAATTTCTGCACGATATTTTGCTACTATGATAGGCAATCAACCTTTTCCTAATCCTAATTGGGTATTTTTATTTTATACATGTAATAAGCTACAATGCATAACCAATTTATGTAAATACGTTTAAGTTTGTTATATGTGTAATCCTTTTTTCCCCATAGAGCCAACTGCTTCAAAAATAATGTCTTCTTTCAGTGCGGCAAAGCACTGCTTTTACAAGAGGAGCCTTTGCAAGATGCGGTGCAAGAAGTGTATGGAAAGTAGAGAACCAAATAGGAAGATGTCCAATTAACTGTATATTATCCGAATCAAAAGATAGAACCTAGTGAAAATGTAATGCTCTCCCGCTGATATAACCACAATCACCGAATAGGTGATGATGATGACTTTCTTTGTATAGATGTATATTCGAAAGACCCAATAAAATGATTATTTAATCATATTTGTCACTTCTCTTGAATTATAGAAGTCGATGAGTGGCGCCTACAAGCGATATATAGCTAAATTCTTTGGAAATCATTTAAACATTATGAGTCTTCAATTCAAAGTACTGTGCATTTATTGCACTGTTGCTGAAAATGTGATTTTTTTTATTTTATTCGGTCAGAATATGCTTGTTGGTTATGTAGGAGCACTTGCTAAGATGTTAAATACTGTGATTCGAGTAGCGTTAAGTTCCTGAGGGGGGGGGGGGGGGGCTGAGACGTCTTTCTCATCTTCAACATTGTATCACTTTGGTGAACTCTGCGAAAGATCGAAGTCCGAAAGACTCATATTTTGTGTATAATTAAGTGTGCGAGAAGGTTTTACTGAAATTTCTGTTGGAGATCGTTCATAACTAATTCTATGCGATGGTTAGTCACAATAAAATGAAAGCAGAGGCTAATATTAGTATACAGTAGTTGTTATAGGCCAACATTAAGTGAAACAATAGAAGGAAATGATCAAATAAACATTGAAGATGAGGCGAGAAAAAGTGAATTCAAGTCGCAACTTAATTAGTGGCTGACGCAATCTATAACCACTGTAAATGATAAAAGCTGAAAAAGATAAAGCTCTTTAGGGATTCCATTGTGCTGTGCTATATCGTTTTGTGAATAGTCATCGTCAGCTGTTAAAGAATTCAGAGAGAGAGAGAGAGAGAGAGAGAGAAAGGGAGAATCCTACGTGTAGTCAATTATTTTCAACTGAAAATAAAAGCCACATGAACCTCAGGGTTCGGAAAAGTCTGCTAAAGAAAAACATTAAAAAAAAAATAAAACAACCCAGTCACTTTTCGATGCGTTCGTTCATCCGAAACTTCCATTTGACCTACACTAAATAAATTCCTTTCGTTAAATGAATATCACTGTATATTCACTTTGCGTCACTTTATTACATCGCCATTCAAACTTCCTCCATCTCTTTTAAAATGGCAAAGCGAAATGGCTCGGCAATGATGATACAACTTTTAGAACTATGTAAGTGAGTGAGTGAGTAATAAAGAGAGAACGAATGTGTGTTTTTCGGATTCCGAGAGGTTTTAAGTTTCACGCTCTCCAGTATATAGCACGTACACTAAGCTGCCTGAATTTGCAAAATCGTCATTGCTTTTACTACGTTCAGTTCAATCTTTTATTTTACGACTTTGTGTGTGTGTGTGTGTGTGTGTGTGTGTGTGTGTGTGTGTGTGTGTGTGTGTGTGTGTGTGTGTGTGTGTGTGTGTGTGTGTGTGTGAACTGTCTGTATGGCATATTTTCATGGAAAGTGTCAGAAAAAGCAACAATACCTATTTTGGATACCATGGCTTAAAGAAGAGGTAAAAAAGTTAGTGACAAAAATAAAGCTGAATTTTTTACAGATACCTGCAAAGCAAAACAAATGCCTCAATGTACGAAGCATATGGGACTATACGAAATAAACTAAATAGTGAGATACGAAAAATGAAAAAGAATATTGAAATAACTGATCCAAAGAATTAGAACGTGAAGATTACAAACTCAGAATAAAGAACTAAATGCAAGTATAAAAGCAACAAATATCGGACTGTAAATCCGATAAATGTAAAGATTATTTTCAAAATCTATATACAGAAAAGGATGAAGTTAATATAATCAAAGATAATGATATTTACAATAAGATAACTTAACTTTTGAAATAACAGAAAAATATACTGAACAAACTCTTAAAAAACTAAAAAATAAAACCAGCCGGAATAGATGCGATACAGAATGAACTGTTAAAATACAGAGGAAAACAATTAGCAAAAGAACTATGCTATGTGGTATTCTAAATGCGGTATTTAAAGAAAGTAAAATACCAAATGATTGGCGAAAAGAGCTGAACAATACCAATCTTGAAGAAAGGAGTTGGAAAAATTTAGAGAACTACAAAGGAATAAATTTTCTCTGCTCACTACAATAAAATTATGGCAAAAATAACTAGAAATATAATAAATAATTTGATTAATTATCGGATGGGAACAAAGATTAGCGGAAAATATTAACAATATATGCAATGTTTATATTAAAGCAAATAATAGAGAAATCCTAGAATACAATAAAGCTCTCTACACGTTTACATGAATGCACTGATTGAACGGACAAGTGGGGTTAACAGCTCAATGTTTCAAATATATATAAACATGGTTATACGAAACAAATTTAGCTAATTTGTTTCGTATAACCATGAGTCCAAAGAAGGTGAGTGTAAAGAACAGTGGTGAGAAAAGGAAAAAGGTGATATCCATGGAATTAAAGCGTGAGATAATAGACAAACATGAGCAAGGCGTAAGAGTAATAGACTTGGCAACGCAGTACGATCACACTACTTCTACGATATGTACTATTCTGAAGCCGAAGGACTCGATAAAGGCTATAACTCCAGCTAAGGGCGTTAAAATTATTTCAAAGCTACGCAGCTCTGTCCATGAAAAGATGGAGAACCTGCTGATTTTTGGTTGACAGGGAAGCAGCTCGCAGGAGACACTGTGACAGAGATTATAATTTGCGAGAAGGCACGAGCCATTTACGCAGATTTGCTGCAACAGACCCCAGATACTTCAGCACAGGAGGCTTCACAAGAGCAGTTCAAAGCCAGTCGTGGGTGGTTCGAAAACTTCCGAAAAAGGACCGGCATTCATTCCGTTGTCAGGCATGGTGAGGCAATTAGCTCTGATTCTAAGGAAGCTGGGGAATTTGTTAAAACCTTTGCTGAATTGATCGAAGCCAAAGGATACATCCCCCAACAAGTTTTCAACTGTGACGAGACATGGCTCTTCTGGAAGAAGATGCCAAGAAAAACTTACATAACGGCAGAAGAAAAGAAGATGCCAGGTCACAAGCCCATGAAGGATAGGTTGGCCCTTGCACTGTGTGCAAATGCGAGTGGCGACTGCAAGATCAAGCCGTTGCTCGTATACCACTCAGAAAACCCCAGAGCCTTCAAGACACATAAGGTTTTAAAAGAAAAACTGCAGGTTATGTGGAGGGCAAACCCAATGGCGTGGGTCACCAGGCAGTTTTTTGTGCAGTGGGTCAACTTGGTCTTTGGTCCTGCCGTTAAGGAATACCTCGAGGTCAATGACGTACCCCTGCAAGTCCTTGACAATGCTCCTGCCCACCCACCAAACCTTGAGGACGACATCCTCGAGGAGTTCAGCTTTATAAAGGTTCTCTACTTTCCACCCAACACCACCCCTATCCTACAGCCCATGGACCAACAGGTGATCTCCAATTTCAAGAAACCTTTTACCAAACACATGTTCCGACGCTGCTTTCAGGTTACGGAGAGCACAAACTTCACCCTTCGAGAGTTCTGGAAGGACCACTACAACATTGGCATATGCCTCAAAATTATTGATATGGCCTGGCAGGGTGTTACAAAAAGGACCTTGACCTCTGCATGGAAAAAGCTGCAGCCTGAGGCTGTGGCTGAAAGGGACTTTGAAGGATTTAGACCTGAACAGGAAGTGCTGGAGGAGATTGTGTCCTTCGGAAAGTCCATGGGCCTGGAGGTGGATGAGGGAGACATCGAAGACCTTGTCGCCGCACATTCCGAGGAACTGACGACGGAGGAGTTGACGGAACTACACACACAGCAACATACGGAGGTTCTTCAGGAGATTGGTACAACCGCATAGGCAGAGGAGGTTATCTCTTCAAGTGAAATAAAGAAAGTGTTGGCAATATGGGAAAATGTTTCGGACTTTATTGAAAAGAAATATCCTGAAAAAGTTGCAACTGGTCGTGCAGCGGCGCTATTTAATGACACTTGCCTAACTCATTTCAGAAACATTCTAAAAGGGAGGAAGAAACAAAGCTCCTTGGACAGGTTGCTATTGAAACGCCCTGCGGATGGAAATGACGAAAGCGTGGCAAAAAATAAAAAAGAAACTAGTGAAGAATAAAATTAAGTTAAGCAAAAGTGAAGTGAAAGAAAAAAATTAAAACCATACGCTAATCGGCTCCGCCAACATCTGTTTATTTCTTTATATTCTCTTTTAGATGTATGTATGTATGTACAATACTCGGTTTTATTTTGTTTGTATACAATATTTGTTCATTATAAATACATTATTGTAAAAAAAATTGGAGTGTTTGTTTGGGGGCTGGTACAACAAAGTAATCTCATTTTAATTAATTTCAATGGGGAAAATTGATTTGAGATACGAGAATTTTGACTTACGAGCTCGGTCATGGAATGAATTAAACTCGTATCTCAAAGTAGCACTATATATATATATTAGGAGAATTCATTTTTACTCGGTTGGAATATTATAAAATAAGTTTAATGACTATTACCGAGAGAAAAGATGGCAAGATATATTTAACAAGATACTACTAGTTTACTAGTTTCGTTACAAGAACATCGTCAGGTATCATACTCAAAGAAGTATATAAAAAATTACAGAGACTTAAAATTGTACTAACAGAACAAGTGAAAAACAGTAGCATGTTTGAAAAAATGCAAGTATGAGTTCCATACAAACGAATACTACGCGCTGTCGGAAGTGCGCCAGTACTGAACAGAAGCAACGTGTGCGTCCGAGATATTGTAACTCAGGCTGTTGTTGATATGAGAGGAATCTAGAGAAATTTCTCTTGATTCAACAATCTTTCTTTCGAGTTCATCGTAGCACACATGGATATTAGCAGTTTGAGTCCAGTTTACAATGTGCTGGCGGCCTTCGTCTGAGTTAGCAGAAAAGAGAACGTGGCTAGAGAGAGCGCTAGCTCTAGTCCTGTTATAGGAGATATCTCTACGGTGTTCATCCAAACTTAGAAGGATGGATTTAGCAGTCTGTCCATAATATGGCTTTCCGCAATCACACAAAATCTTGTAGACTCCTGGAAACTGAGTAGGAAGATGTTTCTGTTTATGTTTGCAAAGTAATGAACGAAGTTTTGGAAGCGTAGTGTAGTACGTTTTGAAGTTAAATTTCTTTAGAATCTTTGCCAGTTTTGGTGAAAGAGAGCTGATGTAAGGCAAGGAGATGAAGGCTCTTGGGGGAGGGGGATCTTCAGCAGTAGTTGAGTGCCTGGGGGAAAGAAATTTGTCAATCTTCTTTGGAGAGAAGCCATTGTTAATAAACGTTTTTTTAAGAAAACTGAGTTCATTTATAAATCCATCCTTCTACGTTTGGATGAACACCGTAGAGATATCTCCTATAACAGGACTAGAGCTAGCGCTCTCTCTAGCCACGTTCTCTTTTCTGCTAACTCAGACGAAGGCCGCCAGCACATTGTAAACTGGACTCAAACTGCTAATATCCATGTGTGCTACGATGAACTGGAAAGAAAGATTGTTGAATCAAGAGAAATTTCTCTAGATTCCTCTCATATCAACAACAGCCTGAGTTACAATCTCTCGGACGTACACGTTGCTTCTGTTCAGTACTGGCGCACTCGCGACAGCGCGTAGTATTCGTTTGTATGGAACTCATACTTGCATTTTTTCAAACATGCTACTGTTTTTCACTTGTTCTGTTAGTACAATTTTAAGTCTCTGTAATTTTTTATATACTTCTTTGAGTATGATACCTGACGATGTTCTTGTAACGAAACTAGTAAACTAGTAGTATCTTGTTAAATATATACAGGGTGTTCGGGATAAATTTGACAGTTTCGTAAGGAAAAAGAAAATCTTCTTTGTATCTATTAAATTTAATGAATTGACAAAAAACATTACAGGCAGAGTTAATTACAATACTATCAACAAGATTTACTCAAAAATAACCACCATTAGCATCGATCACAGCTTCAATTCTGCTTCGGAACCTCGAACAAGCTGATGCTACAGTCTCCCTGGGAAGGGCCGCAAAAACTGTTTTAATTTTATCCATTAACTGGGCTTTTGTATTACTGGAAGTGCGATTGGTGTCTTTTTCAACTGCGCCCCATACAAAATAATCCATGGGGTTAAGGTCTGGGGAGTTTGGAGGCCAAACATTTGGACTGGTGAAGTCGTAGAAATTTTCAGACAACCATTTTTGACTTTTCCCAGAGGTGTGGCAAGGGGCCGAATCCTGCTGCCATACATACGGCCTACCATTGGCTACCCTTGTTATCCAGGGCTTGACTACAGTTAGCAACTCCACGAACAAAGCCCGAATTCCAATGCCAGGGTTCTTCAACACCTGTTCCTGCAGATTTGCGAGGAATTCTGCTGTACGAACGCAATCAGATCGTCTGCTAGGGATCTTTCTTCTTGCTACATCCTCGTAGTCACCATTGCAAGTCTCTAGTTCATGCCTGATTGTTTTTACTGTATTCAGGGAGCATTGGGCAGCAGTCGTAATATCCTTATTTTGATGGCGGGCACGAATCATCATGATACAAGTTATTCTCTTCCATGATTCAGGTGGGTTCCAGCTATCCATCCTTTCTGACATCTTGTATATGAATGAAGAAGGGTCCAAACTTTTAAATGAAGAGAAGTGTGTGTTAATACATGTAACTTACGGAAAAATATAATTAATTATAAATATGTCAAATTTATCCCGAACAGAGATTTTGCATAATATGGGGGAAGATAGGAGAGAACAATATATATATATATATATATATATATATATATATATATGGCGGTTCAAAATTCCACCACGTACAAACTTGGAGGGGACGTAGAGAACATCAAAATCAACCATATCCACATAGGAAAGCATGACGCCACCCGAAAGTGATAGGTGGCGCTATTCGCCAGTGCTCCAGGTTAGCAATTGGGGCTTCCTCATTCAAGCTTTCGACGTTGTACGAAGAACATGCGTCATTTTACGAACGCTGAGATGGCAGACATGCACCTAGTTTACCATATTATGTATCCAACTACTATTAAACTGTTCATTAAGTAGTGGCAGTAAGTAGTGTAACGTTTTTTACACTACTTACTGCCTTGTGTTATTTCTGTATCTTTGTGTCTCTGTTAGTACCTTCCGGTGGCGTTTCCGGTCATGCTTTCCTATATGAATATGGTTGATTTTGATGTTCTTAACCTCCCCTCAAACCCTTTGTACGTGGAATTTTGAACCACCCTGTATATATAACTGATAAAATAAGGGAAAAATCATTAGCCCACGATCGAGGGTACAAAATGTACTGTAGGTGTGCATAGTCATAAAAAAGATCACATATTGATTACTGTGCATAGTAATTGGTCACTTGGTTCCCAGAAGGATAAACATGTACTGGAAAGGGTTCAGACGATTGACTAAGGTGGTTTCTGGTCTCCGAAATGTTGGGTATAGTGACAAATTGAGAAAACACAATTTGCAGACACTGGTGGATAGGAAGGGGGGATAGGATTGAGACATATAATATAAGATGGTATCAGATTTATGTGGAGGAGATTTTGGATAATATGCGGGAAGACAGGAGAGAACAAGAGGTTATTCTTGGAAGCTGTATAAGAAGGTGTGAGCAAAGGGATAAGAAGCTTCTTCTTTTTTTTATTCTTTATGTGTTAATTTTAAAATGTCCACCAAGGATAAAATAATCAAGTGACCAAGATTGTATGCTCTCAGAGTAAGTCAAGTAACTGTTTTCAAGTGATATCGCAAACAGCTTCAGATATAACAAAATATTAACCAAAAGTGGATTTTTCATTCCTATCTTTTAATGTCGCTGTAGTATTAAATGCATTGGTATGTTTTGCTTGAACTTTCGGTAATATTTATTTTTGTATATTCTTTTGAGTTGCGTATTTTTTAAACACAAGAAAATGCGATAGACAGTTTTCTCTATTTAATAGTTAGCAATACTTAATTGCTAACTTAGTGCAGAAACATTATTTATTGCGGAAGTGCTATACATATTCATCAAAATCCATCAAGCTTTGAAGAGATGAAACTAGTTAAATGATGCCAAGAAAAGAAGGTAAATTTCTGCACGATATTTTGCTACTATGATAGGCAATCAACCTTTTCCTAATCCTAATTGGGTATTTTTATTTTATACATGTAATAAGCTACAATGCATAACCAATTTATGTAAATACGTTTAAGTTTGTTATATGTGTAATCCTTTTTTCCCCATAGAGCCAACTGCTTCAAAAATAATGTCTTCTTTCAGTGCGGCAAAGCACTGCTTTTACAAGAGGAGCCTTTGCAAGATGCGGTGCAAGAAGTGTATGGAAAGTAGAGAACCAAATAGGAAGATGTCCAATTAACTGTATATTATCCGAATCAAAAGATAGAACCTAGTGAAAATGTAATGCTCTCCCGCTGATATAACCACAATCACCGAATAGGTGATGATGATGACTTTCTTTGTATAGATGTATATTCGAAAGACCCAATAAAATGATTATTTAATCATATTTGTCACTTCTCTTGAATTATAGAAGTCGATGAGTGGCGCCTACAAGCGATATATAGCTAAATTCTTTGGAAATCATTTAAACATTATGAGTCTTCAATTCAAAGTACTGTGCATTTATTGCACTGTTGCTGAAAATGTGATTTTTTTTATTTTATTCGGTCAGAATATGCTTGTTGGTTATGTAGGAGCACTTGCTAAGATGTTAAATACTGTGATTCGAGTAGCGTTAAGTTCCTGAGGGGGGGGGGGCTGAGACGTCTTTCTCATCTTCAACATTGTATCACTTTGGTGAACTCTGCGAAAGATCGAAGTCCGAAAGACTCATATTTTGTGTATAATTAAGTGTGCGAGAAGGTTTTACTGAAATTTCTGTTGGAGATCGTTCATAACTAATTCTATGCGATGGTTAGTCACAATAAAATGAAAGCAGAGGCTAATATTAGTATACAGTAGTTGTTATAGGCCAACATTAAGTGAAACAATAGAAGGAAATGATCAAATAAACATTGAAGATGAGGCGAGAAAAAGTGAATTCAAGTCGCAACTTAATTAGTGGCTGACGCAATCTATAACCACTGTAAATGATAAAAGCTGAAAAAGATAAAGCTCTTTAGGGATTCCATTGTGCTGTGCTATATCGTTTTGTGAATAGTCATCGTCAGCTGTTAAAGAATTCAGAGAGAGAGAGAGAGAGAGAGAGAGAAAGGGAGAATCCTACGTGTAGTCAATTATTTTCAACTGAAAATAAAAGCCACATGAACCTCAGGGTTCGGAAAAGTCTGCTAAAGAAAAACATTAAAAAAAAAATAAAACAACCCAGTCACTTTTCGATGCGTTCGTTCATCCGAAACTTCCATTTGACCTACACTAAATAAATTCCTTTCGTTAAATGAATATCACTGTATATTCACTTTGCGTCACTTTATTACATCGCCATTCAAACTTCCTCCATCTCTTTTAAAATGGCAAAGCGAAATGGCTCGGCAATGATGATACAACTTTTAGAACTATGTAAGTGAGTGAGTGAGTAATAAAGAGAGAACGAATGTGTGTTTTTCGGATTCCGAGAGGTTTTAAGTTTCACGCTCTCCAGTATATAGCACGTACACTAAGCTGCCTGAATTTGCAAAATCGTCATTGCTTTTACTACGTTCAGTTCAATCTTTTATTTTACGACTTTGTGTGTGTGTGTGTGTGTGTGTGTGTGTGTGTGTGTGTGTGTGTGTGTGTGTGTGTGTGTGTGTGTGTGTGTGTGTGTGTGTGTGTGAACTGTCTGTATGGCATATTTTCATGGAAAGTGTCAGAAAAAGCAACAATACCTATTTTGGATACCATGGCTTAAAGAAGAGGTAAAAAAGTTAGTGACAAAAATAAAGCTGAATTTTTTACAGATACCTGCAAAGCAAAACAAATGCCTCAATGTACGAAGCATATGGGACTATACGAAATAAACTAAATAGTGAGATACGAAAAATGAAAAAGAATATTGAAATAACTGATCCAAAGAATTAGAACGTGAAGATTACAAACTCAGAATAAAGAACTAAATGCAAGTATAAAAGCAACAAATATCGGACTGTAAATCCGATAAATGTAAAGATTATTTTCAAAATCTATATACAGAAAAGGATGAAGTTAATATAATCAAAGATAATGATATTTACAATAAGATAACTTAACTTTTGAAATAACAGAAAAATATACTGAACAAACTCTTAAAAAACTAAAAAATAAAACCAGCCGGAATAGATGCGATACAGAATGAACTGTTAAAATACAGAGGAAAACAATTAGCAAAAGAACTATGCTATGTGGTATTCTAAATGCGGTATTTAAAGAAAGTAAAATACCAAATGATTGGCGAAAAGAGCTGAACAATACCAATCTTGAAGAAAGGAGTTGGAAAAATTTAGAGAACTACAAAGGAATAAATTTTCTCTGCTCACTACAATAAAATTATGGCAAAAATAACTAGAAATATAATAAATAATTTGATTAATTATCGGATGGGAACAAAGATTAGCGGAAAATATTAACAATATATGCAATGTTTATATTAAAGCAAATAATAGAGAAATCCTAGAATACAATAAAGCTCTCTACACGTTTACATGAATGCACTGATTGAACGGACAAGTGGGGTTAACAGCTCAATGTTTCAAATATATATAAACATGGTTATACGAAACAAATTTAGCTAATTTGTTTCGTATAACCATGAGTCCAAAGAAGGTGAGTGTAAAGAACAGTGGTGAGAAAAGGAAAAAGGTGATATCCATGGAATTAAAGCGTGAGATAATAGACAAACATGAGCAAGGCGTAAGAGTAATAGACTTGGCAACGCAGTACGATCACACTACTTCTACGATATGTACTATTCTGAAGCCGAAGGACTCGATAAAGGCTATAACTCCAGCTAAGGGCGTTAAAATTATTTCAAAGCTACGCAGCTCTGTCCATGAAAAGATGGAGAACCTGCTGATTTTTGGTTGACAGGGAAGCAGCTCGCAGGAGACACTGTGACAGAGATTATAATTTGCGAGAAGGCACGAGCCATTTACGCAGATTTGCTGCAACAGACCCCAGATACTTCAGCACAGGAGGCTTCACAAGAGCAGTTCAAAGCCAGTCGTGGGTGGTTCGAAAACTTCCGAAAAAGGACCGGCATTCATTCCGTTGTCAGGCATGGTGAGGCAATTAGCTCTGATTCTAAGGAAGCTGGGGAATTTGTTAAAACCTTTGCTGAATTGATCGAAGCCAAAGGATACATCCCCCAACAAGTTTTCAACTGTGACGAGACATGGCTCTTCTGGAAGAAGATGCCAAGAAAAACTTACATAACGGCAGAAGAAAAGAAGATGCCAGGTCACAAGCCCATGAAGGATAGGTTGGCCCTTGCACTGTGTGCAAATGCGAGTGGCGACTGCAAGATCAAGCCGTTGCTCGTATACCACTCAGAAAACCCCAGAGCCTTCAAGACACATAAGGTTTTAAAAGAAAAACTGCAGGTTATGTGGAGGGCAAACCCAATGGCGTGGGTCACCAGGCAGTTTTTTGTGCAGTGGGTCAACTTGGTCTTTGGTCCTGCCGTTAAGGAATACCTCGAGGTCAATGACGTACCCCTGCAAGTCCTTGACAATGCTCCTGCCCACCCACCAAACCTTGAGGACGACATCCTCGAGGAGTTCAGCTTTATAAAGGTTCTCTACTTTCCACCCAACACCACCCCTATCCTACAGCCCATGGACCAACAGGTGATCTCCAATTTCAAGAAACCTTTTACCAAACACATGTTCCGACGCTGCTTTCAGGTTACGGAGAGCACAAACTTCACCCTTCGAGAGTTCTGGAAGGACCACTACAACATTGGCATATGCCTCAAAATTATTGATATGGCCTGGCAGGGTGTTACAAAAAGGACCTTGACCTCTGCATGGAAAAAGCTGCAGCCTGAGGCTGTGGCTGAAAGGGACTTTGAAGGATTTAGACCTGAACAGGAAGTGCTGGAGGAGATTGTGTCCTTCGGAAAGTCCATGGGCCTGGAGGTGGATGAGGGAGACATCGAAGACCTTGTCGCCGCACATTCCGAGGAACTGACGACGGAGGAGTTGACGGAACTACACACACAGCAACATACGGAGGTTCTTCAGGAGATTGGTACAACCGCATAGGCAGAGGAGGTTATCTCTTCAAGTGAAATAAAGAAAGTGTTGGCAATATGGGAAAATGTTTCGGACTTTATTGAAAAGAAATATCCTGAAAAAGTTGCAACTGGTCGTGCAGCGGCGCTATTTAATGACACTTGCCTAACTCATTTCAGAAACATTCTAAAAGGGAGGAAGAAACAAAGCTCCTTGGACAGGTTGCTATTGAAACGCCCTGCGGATGGAAATGACGAAAGCGTGGCAAAAAATAAAAAAGAAACTAGTGAAGAATAAAATTAAGTTAAGCAAAAGTGAAGTGAAAGAAAAAAATTAAAACCATACGCTAATCGGCTCCGCCAACATCTGTTTATTTCTTTATATTCTCTTTTAGATGTATGTATGTATGTACAATACTCGGTTTTATTTTGTTTGTATACAATATTTGTTCATTATAAATACATTATTGTAAAAAAAATTGGAGTGTTTGTTTGGGGGCTGGTACAACAAAGTAATCTCATTTTAATTAATTTCAATGGGGAAAATTGATTTGAGATACGAGAATTTTGACTTACGAGCTCGGTCATGGAATGAATTAAACTCGTATCTCAAAGTAGCACTATATATATATATTAGGAGAATTCATTTTTACTCGGTTGGAATATTATAAAATAAGTTTAATGACTATTACCGAGAGAAAAGATGGCAAGATATATTTAACAAGATACTACTAGTTTACTAGTTTCGTTACAAGAACATCGTCAGGTATCATACTCAAAGAAGTATATAAAAAATTACAGAGACTTAAAATTGTACTAACAGAACAAGTGAAAAACAGTAGCATGTTTGAAAAAATGCAAGTATGAGTTCCATACAAACGAATACTACGCGCTGTCGGAAGTGCGCCAGTACTGAACAGAAGCAACGTGTGCGTCCGAGATATTGTAACTCAGGCTGTTGTTGATATGAGAGGAATCTAGAGAAATTTCTCTTGATTCAACAATCTTTCTTTCGAGTTCATCGTAGCACACATGGATATTAGCAGTTTGAGTCCAGTTTACAATGTGCTGGCGGCCTTCGTCTGAGTTAGCAGAAAAGAGAACGTGGCTAGAGAGAGCGCTAGCTCTAGTCCTGTTATAGGAGATATCTCTACGGTGTTCATCCAAACTTAGAAGGATGGATTTAGCAGTCTGTCCATAATATGGCTTTCCGCAATCACACAAAATCTTGTAGACTCCTGGAAACTGAGTAGGAAGATGTTTCTGTTTATGTTTGCAAAGTAATGAACGAAGTTTTGGAAGCGTAGTGTAGTACGTTTTGAAGTTAAATTTCTTTAGAATCTTTGCCAGTTTTGGTGAAAGAGAGCTGATGTAAGGCAAGGAGATGAAGGCTCTTGGGGGAGGGGGATCTTCAGCAGTAGTTGAGTGCCTGGGGGAAAGAAATTTGTCAATCTTCTTTGGAGAGAAGCCATTGTTAATAAACGTTTTTTTAAGAAAACTGAGTTCATTTATAAATCCATCCTTCTACGTTTGGATGAACACCGTAGAGATATCTCCTATAACAGGACTAGAGCTAGCGCTCTCTCTAGCCACGTTCTCTTTTCTGCTAACTCAGACGAAGGCCGCCAGCACATTGTAAACTGGACTCAAACTGCTAATATCCATGTGTGCTACGATGAACTGGAAAGAAAGATTGTGGGGGGGGGGGGTGGGGGGGGGGGGGGGTGGGGGGGGGGGGGGGTGGGGGGGGGGGGGGGTGGGGGGGGGGGGGGGTGGGGGGGGGGGGGGGTGGGGGGGGGGGGGGGTGGGGGGGGGGGGGGGTGGGGGGGGGGGGGGGTGGGGGGGGGGGGGGGTGGGGGGGGGGGGGGGTGGGGGGGGGGGGGGGTGGGGGGGGGGGGGGGTGGGGGGGGGGGGGGGTGGGGGGGGGGGGGGGTGGGGGGGGGGGGGGGTGGGGGGGGGGGGGGGTGGGGGGGGGGGGGGGTGGGGGGGGGGGGGGGTGGGGGGGGGGGGGGGTGGGGGGGGGGGGGGGTGGGGGGGGGGGGGGGTGGGGGGGGGGGGGGGTGGGGGGGGGGGGGGGTGGGGGGGGGGGGGGGTGGGGGGGGGGGGGGGTGGGGGGGGGGGGGGGTGGGGGGGGGGGGGGGTGGGGGGGGGGGGGGGTGGGGGGGGGGGGGGGTGGGGGGGGGGGGGGGTGGGGGGAATCTGGAGAAGTAGATGTCAGTTGGCTGGAACACGGTGAATTTTACAAATATGATTGACGTTTAGATTATTAGGTATTATAAGAAGGGCAGGCTGCACTGCTTTTCTAAATTTTTAACTATAGTTCCGGAATTTTCAGCATCTACGTAAATAATGCCTAGATCAGATTTGAGATGGGGAAGAGATTTATTTTTGTTTTTGATATTTTTCAGCCGTTTCCAGATGGTTTGATCACCGGGTGATATGGAGGCTAATTTGTCTTCCTATAATTTGTTTCTGTGGGCTTTAAGTGCATCTCTCACTGCACTATTCAGTTTGTTGAGAAACTTTTTATCTTCGGGTACCCTGGTGTTACGGTATCTTTTTCTTGTCTTATTTGTCTCCCTGATTAAGTTCATGATATCTTCTGGTAGTCTTTTAGGCTTAGAAGCAGTTGAATTTGAGGTGATAGATGATAAGGCTGAGTTGATTTGATGAGTAAGTTTCTGCGGATTCGACTTCTTCCTTGGAGTTAATATGAGGAACAGGGCCCAATGTAGTCTGGGAGTATACATTTCATAAAGCAGACATTTCCAAACATTATCTAGCAGCGCACCCAATCTGATACTTGTTCATTGCGCCCTCTTTATTTTAATAACATAATTTCAAAAACATTCTTGTAATAAATATTTTATTTATGTAAAATTTATTAATAAATGAATAAATGAATGAGTTTTGCTATTGTTATTAAATGTTAAGATATATATAGAGGATTAATACATGAAAATTTCCACCCGCAGTTCCAAAACATACAGTAAAACCAATTAAATTGTCCGTTACATTATTTTAAAACATATTCAAGTTTGGGCTCATATTTCAAGGAAAATTTTCACAAATCATGATAATTAACAGATTTAGAATTATATCTAAATTTAGAATTAATGTATACAAATAAGACAAGAAAAAGATACCGTAACACCAGGGTACCGCAAGATAAAAAGTTTCTCAACAAACTGAATAGTGCAGTGAGAGATGCACTTAAAGCCCACAGAAACAAATTATAGGAAGACAAATTAGCCTCCATATTACCCGGTGATCAAACCATCAGAAGGGGAAGAGAGGTGGCAGACATGATGAGGAAGAGGAAGTTGGACATTTTATGTGTGCAGGAGACAAGGTGGAAAGGGGGAAAGGAAAAGGAACTGGGAGATAGATATAAATTGTTCTACTCTGGAGCGAATAACGAGGGAAGAAATGGTGTAGGAATTGTGGTGTGTGGCAGAATGAAGGGTGAAGTACTGGACGTGGGTAGAAGGAACGACAGGATCATGCGAACGAAATTGGGTCTTGGAGAAGAGCGGGTGGTCGTATTATGTTTATATGCCCCGCAAATTGGTTGTGCAGCAGAGGAAAAAGATGAGTTCTGGAACGTGTTAGATGAAGAAATGAGGGAATTGGAAGAAAATGAGATGGTGATTGTCGGAGGAGACTTGAACGGGCACATAGGAAGACAGAATAGAGACTGTGAAAGGGTGCATGGTGGCCACGGAGTGGAAATGATGAACCAGGAAGGAGAGAGGGTTGTGGACTTTGCAGTAGCGTTTGATCTGGCAATTGTGAACTCGTTTTTCTTCAAGAGGGAAGAACATTTGATAACATTTAGAAGTGGTAACAACAGCTCACAAATTGACTACATTTTGACTAGAAGAAAACATCTTAAGGTTGTGACAAATTGTAAGGTAATTCCAACAGATCAAGTAGCACAACAACACCGACTGCTGTGCGCAGACTTTAAATTAAGATCGAAGATAAGAACTTCTGGTTGCCATGGGATGAAGACAATTAAGTGGTTTCGCTTAAAAGAAGAGAGTGTGAGGAATCGTTTTAGGGAGAGAGTGTTAGAGAGGATTTCGGATGGACTGGAAAGTGTACAAGATTGGTGGAAACATAATTCAAAAGTAATCCTGAGCTGTGCAATCGAGGTGCTTGGTGAGACATCTGGAAAGATTAGAGAGCAGAAGGAGGGTTGGTGGTGGAATAATGATGTACAAGTGGCAGTGACAGCTAAGAGGAAAGCAAAGCAGAAGTGGGATGAGTCAAGAGTGGAAGAGGACAGAGAGGTGTACAAAGAGAGAAAGCAAGAAGCCAAGAGAGTTGTGGCACAGGCGAAGGCCATGGCATATCAAGATCTGTATGATCAATTAGAAACAAAGGAAGGACAGAGAAAAATTTACCAACTAGCAAAATGTAGAAATAAAGCAGCTAAGGACATCTTACATGTGAGGCAGATCAAAGATGCTGAAGGAAGAGTATTATGGAGGGATGTGGACATAAGAAACAGATGGAAAATATACTTTGAGGGACTTCTGAATGAGGAAAATGCAAGGACTCACAGAGGAGATGGGCAGCCTTCTGAGGGGATGGTGCAGAACATCAGTAGAATGGAAGTGACGGAGGCCATGAAGAGGATGAGGAATGGAAAAGCGGTGGGCCCCGACAGAATTCCAGTGGAGGCATGGAAGGCACTGGGGGAAGAGGGAATTGACCTGCTGTGGGACCTGTTCATGAAAGTTTGCCAACAGGAAAATATACCCGAGGAATGGAGGGAGAGTACTCTTGTTCCCATCTACAAGGGTAAAGGGGATGCACAAGACTGTAAAAATTACAGAGGAATAAAGTTGATGTCCCACACAATGAAGATCCTAGAAAGGGTTCTTGATGGTAGATTGAAGGAGGAGGTGGAGATTGCAAAGGAACAATTTGGCTTCATGCCTGGTAGATCAACAACAGATGCTATCTTTGGGTTACGACAGATGATGGAAAAATATCGAGAGAAACAAAGGGAGCTACATCTGGTATTTATTGATCTGGAGAAAGCATACGATAGAGTGCCAAGGCAAGAAGTCTAGAGGTGTCTGAGGGAGAAGAAGGTGCCGGAGAAATATGTCAGGTTGGTGCAGGAAATGTACAGAAATGTGAAAGACAAGTGTTCGGACCTGTTTGGGACAGACAGAAAGTTTTCAAGTAACAGTTGGCTTGCATCAAGGGTCAGCATTAAGTCCGCTTCTGTTTAATATTGTGATGGAGGTGGTAATAGAGGAGGTGAGAGAAGATGCACCTTGGACAATGTTGTATGCAGATGACATCTTGCTGTGTGTAGATTCAAGAGAAGAAGCGGAAACTAAACTGGAAAGATGGAGAAAAGTACTGGAAGAGAGAGGTATGAGACTGAGCAGAAGTAAGACAGAGTATATGTGTTGCGCAGTGGGAGGTGGCCAGGAGACAGACCTGTAGCTGGAAGGAAATGTCATCAGGAAGGTGAGAGACTTCAGATACTTAGGTTCGACAGTGGAAGAAGATGGAGGAGGTGAAAAGGAAGTGGGATGCAGGATACAAGCAGGTTGGAGGAACTGGAGGGAGATGACTGGAGTGTTATGTGATAAGAGGGTGCCGATCAATCTGAAAGGCAAAATTTATAGGACAGTAGTGAGGCCAGCTATGACATATGCTATAGAAACTGTGGCCCTGAGGAAAAATAACATTAGCAGGATGGAAGTAGCAGAGATGAGAATGCTTAGGTGGATGTGCGGTGTGACCAGAAAGGATCATCTGAGAAATGACTACGTCAGGGGAACAGTGAAAGTTACGAACTTAGGAGCAAAAATACAGGAGCCAAGGTTGAGATGGTTTGGTCATGTGATGAGGAGGGAGGACGAATATGTGGGAAGAAGGGTCATGCAGATGGATGTGCAAGGAAGGCTGAAGCGTGGGCGGCCAAAGAAGAGATGGAGGGTGCTGGTAGAAGAGGACTTGAAGATGAAGAACTTGGATGTGGTGACAGCCCAAGACAGGAAGGTGTGGAGGAGACTCATAACAAACAGTGACCCCACTTAAGTGGGAGAAGCTGCAGAAGAAGAAGAAGAAGAAGAAGAAGAAGAGGAAGAAGAAGAAGAAGAAGAAGATGATGATAATTAACAGATTTCGGTTTTGGGATTTGGAAACTGAGCTAGTCATATGGGCGGTAATCAAACTATTGGGAACATAACTATGTTCCCAATAGTTTGATTACAGCCTAAATTAAAAGTATCTGTGAAAAACGCACTGAGCATTACTGACCTGAAAAAATAAATTAGGTCGCTGAACACAAAAAATAAATATGCATAAAAGAATGTTCAGAATTAGAGGTGAATTCCCTGACACTTCTCCCCTAAAACACCATTCGGTCTTATTTTGGAGCCTGTGATGGCATATTCAATACATTGTTAATAGTTTTGATGTTGTAACCATTTTTTTAAGAATGTCTTTAATAAGTTATTTTCTTGTTTCTTTTATGATTGTCAGTTGATAAATTAATAGCTTTCTCTTTTAATGTTTTGATGATACCCCGTTTTTTGCCCGGGGGTGGTGGGAACTGGCATGTATATACAGACCTGTATTAAACGGTCTTCTGTATACTTCAAAAGTAGGATTACTATGAACTTTAACTTCTAAAAATACTTAACTGAGAAGAGAATCTTGAACTGGACTGGAAGATCTTGAGATCTTCCAGTCCAGTTCAATGGAAACATTTAATAATGTTTGGAAACATTATTAAATATAATGTTTTGGCGTCTGTGTGTGTGTGTGTGTGTTAATCTTTATGGCAAAATGTTCTCATTTCTACAATATCTGCAATGAATATGAATAATAAATAATCAATATGGTAGAAGTGTTCAGATTTATTGATACATTTTAAATACAATTTTCACCTTTATTTATCAAGTGAACATAACGTAATATTCAAGGATGATGGTCTATATCACAGATGAGGCCAGTTTCCGCGTGCTGTAGCATTACCGAAATAACCTGAGTTCGTTTTTTTTCTCACATTACTCAGTTAAATTTACATTCTCTTCTACTTTCCAAACAGATCTTTTACAATTTCTTCTAGTTGTTCTTTTTGTAGAAGCAAAGCATCAATACAGCGGGTGAAGTGATCATTTTTGAAACAATTTGCCCTGTTAAAAAATAAAAAAAAAAATTACATCATTCTGGGAAAATTCATTATGCATCACTATACTCGTACACTAAAACACTAAAGAGTCTGTTTAATCGTAGGGAAAAATTGTTTCTCAGGTTAAGTTGATTATAAATTATTCCGATGAATAATATATTACTTTAACGGAAATTCCTGATCGAACTGTTGTAGAAATGGTTTACAACAAAATATAGTATTTTATTTATTTTAAAATAGCTTCATTCCGTTCTAGTTTAGGATTTATTTTAATATATATTTCAAATCATAGTTTGTTGTACTAAACCAGCGCGCTTATCTGCATGTGTTCTCCGAAAGAACTGTGTTTTGCGCTAGCTTTTGTCAGAAAAACCCTCCTCTGCTTATAAACGTTTCTCGCTTAACTGGATAGAATGTAGTTTGACCTTCTGATTGTTCTATGGAATGCAGCCGGAAGAACAACAAGAGCCGATAGACGAACAGAACTGTTAGAACACCATTATTTGGTCAATTTCGTTTTTTTTTAATGGTCAGAGAATTTAATTATTGATTTAAATCCAATATCTAATAAATCACACTTTAGATATCATGTTTTTAAAAAAAGTCAACTCTCTCTCTCTCGTAAGCACGCGCGCACACACACACACACACACACAGCCACATGAGTGCTACATAGAGAGAGAGAGAGAGAGAGAGAGAGAGAGAGAGAGAGAGAGAGAGAGATTTCAGGAAACTGTAGTCTCCAGGAGCCAAACAAATAACAAATGAGCGAGTTTGTGAATCTAACATTATAAGAAAACTGAAAAGGAAGTGCGAAAAATGCTTGTAATTGTGTGAATAGATCACATACCGTATATTCATTAGCTAACATTTAAAATGCAATAGAAATGAAATGTCTGTACTTTTAGTTTTTTCTTCTACCACGAGTAACAAGAGATAACTCTGGATTTGCTTTTTTTTCTTAATTCACTAAGGAAAACAGAATAAGCAGCTTGATTTTACGAGAATCAACATAAAAGATATGAAAATGAAATAAGCTATCAAGAAAAGCTGCCGTTCAGTGTTTATTCTCATTCTACCCACAGTCTACCTGTTGGAAAATAGTATAAAGTTGTATTCATGCAGTCTTCGGAAAAAGCTAATGGGAGGGGGGGGGATATATTTCTGCAGAAATTCATAATTATGGCCAGATTAAAACCATTAGGTGAGAAATAAAAACTTACGGTGATTCCATTTGTGTGGCTGAAGAACATTAGGTTAAAAGATGATGTTGCTAGTAATGGCAGTTTGATCTGAGATGGGGTATTGTTCAGAATACTAATTCATAGTCCGGGGTCAGTGCAGGCCACCATTATTTCGAAGTGTCCTATGTCCGTAGATCTAAGTGTTAACCGGATCGACTTGCCTGTTTTGAGGCAAGAAAAAACCCGAGTTTTTGGGAGGAACCCCCCCCCCCCCTACCTTCCCATGAGACCGGCTAACTCACATTTAGTCGAGAACACCTGATAAACGTTCCTTATGACGAGTGTCGTAACGAGGGCGTGGCAAAAGAGGCGCCCGCCACGGGTGCAACTAAGTTTTGGGGGCGCAAAACGTAAAAAATAAAAATAAATAAATAGATATAAAAGTCCGCTATTTTGTATTGTATTTTTACATTTCAGCAATACGCCGCTTTAGACATACAAATTCTGCAACACAGCGGAATTCCGCAACATTTGGTAACACGGGTGAGTTCCAATTCGTCTTGGGTTAGATGACAACGACAGCGTCTAATACCACGACTTGAACATAACATTTCTTTGCAATTTTTCTCGTTTTTGTCTCAAGTAAATTGTTCCGTCGCACCATTAACCGTTAATGAATGTATTTTCGCATTTTATGATTTTGTAGAATTTTGTATCTCTAAATTCCCGTCTAATCCTAAATCTTTGCATAAATAATCTAATACATTCTTTCGTTATCCTTCCAATGCGTCTATCTGCCCATCCTAAGTTTATTACCTTCCATATTATAATCTTAATCCCTTTATAACCTATTTCGATATCATTCCATCTACATAAATCCCTCGTTTCATGACCACCCACAAAAATTATTCGCTAGCCCTTATTTACACCCATCAAACCCAGGATCCAATGAAAATCACAATCTTCCCACCCTCATTCCATTCGTCTCTACTTTTTGTAGATTAGAGAATTTCCAAAATCATGTAATTATTATTAGTCTTGTCATTTATAAGATCAGTTGTGTTGTTGCTGTGTCGTAATCAGTACCGTCGACAGGTGCTAGCAGTATTACGACAACAAGAATAGTTTACAAAAATATGGTGTTTATTTTACCAAATAAAAAAGCGCCATTTTCCAATTGATAGTTAAATATATGCTTTTTATATTTTATTAATAAATAAATTATAGTTATACATAATAAAACTAAACATTTTAGAACCCACGTATTAGATACTTAAGGAAACAACCTACAAAATATCATACGATGTGAATTTCATAAACGTTTACAGTATATATATATATGTAGAAGCTATTTTACCTTGGGTATAATAAATTTTAAAGATACCAAGCTATTTTAAACCTGGTTTTACTCCATTTCCCAAGTAAGCCAGACAAACAAGTCAAGTTTGCGCCTGCAAGTGATGCAAGTCTAGCTTATGCCACCTTTACCACGAGTTGCCTTGGTCTTGCACTACCTGTAGGATCAACTAGACTTGCATCACTTGCAGGCGCAAACTTGACTTGTTTGTCTGTTTGCTTACTTGGGAAATGGAGTAAAACCAGGTTTAAAATTGATTGGTATTTTTAACATATATATATATATATATATATATATATATATATATATATACAGGGTGTTCGGGATAAATTTGACAGTTTCGTAAGGAAAAAGAAAATCTTCTTTGTATCTATTAAATTTAATGAATTGACAAAAAAACATTACAGGCAGAGTTAATTACAATACTATCAACAAGATTTACTCAAAATAACCACCATTAGCATCGATCACAGCTTCAATTCTGCTTCGGAACCTCGAACAAGCTGATGCTACAGTCTCCCTGGGAAGGGCCGCAAAAACTGTTTTAATTTTATCCATTAACTGGGCTTTTGTATTACTGGAAGTGCGATTGGTGTCTTTTTCAACTGCGCCCCATACAAAATAATCCATGGGGTTAAGGTCTGGGGAGTTTGGAGGCCAAACATTTGGACTGGTGAAGTCGTAGAAATTTTCAGACAACCATTTTTGACTTTTCCCAGAGGTGTGGCAAGGGGCCGAATCCTGCTGCCATACATACGGCCTAGCATTGGCTACCCTTGTTATCCAGGGCTTGACTACAGTTAGCAACTCCACGAACAAAGCCCGAATTCCAATGCCAGGGTTCTTCAACACCTGTTCCTGCAGATTTGCGAGGAATTCTGCTGTACGAACGCAATCAGATCGTCTGCTAGGGATCTTTCTTCTTGCTACATCCTCGTAGTCACCATTGCAAGTCTCTAGTTCATGCCTGATTGTTTTTACTGTATTCAGGGAGCATTGGACAGCAGTCGTAATATCCTTATTTTGATGGCGGGCACGAATCATCATGATACAACTTATTCTCTTCCATGATTCAGGTGGGTTCCAGCTATCCATCCTTTCTGACATCTTGTATATGAATGAAGAAGGGTCCAAACTTTTAAATGAAGAGAAGTGTGTGTTAATACATGTAACTTACGGAAAAATATAATTAATTATAAATATGTCAAATTTATCCCGAACACCCTGTATATATATATATATATATATATATATATATATATATATATATATATATATATATATATATATATATATATATGTGTGTGTGTTAAAAATACCAAGTTAAAAAACATATTTAAAAATTTTTAAAATATGTTTAAAATATATATGTTTAAAATATATAAAAATATATATGTTTAAAATATATAAATATATATATATATAATGCATGAATTCTCTTACTCAAATTGTGAGTCACTATCGTCCCGACTTTTCATTGGAGCGATAACTCGCTCCCCGCAGTAAACAACACGGGTTCACAGACATTTGCAGAGTGTGCAATATATTTCTCAACAAATAGTGGAATTACAGACAACTGGGAATATAAACACTAACTAATGAATCATCTCCCCTCCAACAGAAACTGCTATGCACACCCAAGCAAACCACATGTTGCAGGTGCAACATATAGTTTTACTTGACACCACCCCATCATGAACGTGTTAAAACTAAGAAATATATAGTGAATGCATTTCAGATATTATGGAAATCGGTTTAAAAGAATTAGCATTTCAATTCAATTTTCAGCTTGTTTTGTTTGGGTCGCGCGATCTTTTGTTAATACCGCACCAATCATATGCACTTCTTTAATAGCTGCTCTTTCTCTACTGGCCTACAATCGCGTACATCTTTCACTTCTCATTAGTAATTTGTCAAGGATTGTTCATTACGTATTTCAACTCTTAAATTACTTGTAATTTTTGCTTGATTTAATGGGAAAGAAGATGACTCTATTTGGGTAGTAACTTTGACGTTGCACCCAAGGAAACCGCTCTCGACGGCAGAAGACGTGATGGAGAATAGAAGATTCTTGGTAAGCCATACCCATTTTAATTTTTTTTTTCCTGAAAACTTTAGTTTCCGAAAATCCCCGCATATATCTCGCTCCACGATTTTTAGCTTTAATTTTGGGAAAAAAGTGCGATTTATATTCGAGTAAATACGGTAATTTTTTTAGCTTTCAAATTCTCAAGTATGGACCATTGGTTAAAGACCGGATTTATAAAACGCACAAAAGAGAGCAATATAGCAGATATAGAAATAAGCAATTTCACTCCTCTCACTGATGATAAATTATTTATATTAAGTAAAAATATGCAGTATCTTTATAAATTTTGTTCTAGTAAAAATAAATCTTTTTCTTTTGTTTAAATGTACATCTAAATTCAAATAAAACACACACAATGAAATATATTTTTATTTATTTATTTATTTATTTATTATTATTATTATTATTATTATTTTGATAAGGGTATTTTGAAAAGGTACTTGGTAATAATGAAAATTGAAGAAGGGGTACACGGATATCTAGTTTCAGAAACACTGTTCTATCCAAATATTTAGTCTGAAACATAGATGTACATTACGATGTTCGTTTTCTTAAATTTCGCTTCGAATTTGGATATACGAAACAGCATGATATGCACTTCTTACATTTTTTTTCAGCGTCATTTCAATTTTGAATGTGAAACATATTGAGTGTATTGTGTATTCTGTGTTTAAGTGACTTTGGACAATTTTTGACTTGATTTTTAATTGTGTACTTATTTTTGGATTTTTGATAGACAAATAAAATTTTAAAGGTAAGTAGTTTATAAATAATAAACATATTAATCAGAGGCGCATTTTGCTAAAATGTCAAAATCGCTAGTTGGGTAGCATACTTTACGTCTTACATCGCCCTCAATAATTATAGTTTACCTTTAATTACCAAATTTTCAAATTGTTGTATAAATTAATTATTTATAGTAAATATCCGTAGAAGGCAACTGTTTTAAATCGATTTTTTTAAATAAGATTTTATTGTTTTAAAACTCTTAAAAATAATAAATAAATTAACTCAAAATTAATAATTAATAGAAAAATAATAATTTATCAATACGAAATTTATTGTCATTTATATGAGTAATTTGAAAGAAAAAAAAGTTATCGGGAGCTGCTTTTCTCAAAAGGAAAAGAGAAAAGGAAAAGCAAGTAAAGAAAGCAACAAGCGATATAAGGAGATTTGGAATTTTAACGAAAGACACCAAAGAGAACAAGTTTTCAACAGAATCAGCACCAAAAGTTCTAAAAATTTTAGCACCAGCCGTTGGGAGCAGCTTCTACATCCTCATCCACCAATACCAACGATTCCCCAGCATCAGACACTGATACTGACGTAACAACCGTTTGTGGTGATTCCAAAAAATGATGATAGCGACAAATAGGAATTACGAACAGATGATCCACCTCTAGTTCATTTCAAGCTTAACAACTGAATTAAATCTGCCTTCTACAAGTAGTTATGTTTCACGTGAAATTGAAACAGAACTGAAAAGTACAATTGAACATCAAATCCAGGAAATCGAGAAGCAATATAATAATGATAATTATATAGTGGAGCTTAAATTAGAAAATATTGATAATGGAAAAATAATAGATTTTAATGATCCCACAACATGGCACATAACCAATAGTAACATGCAAATATTTGTTCAACATGGACCCGAGTTGTGCGATAATATGTGTTTATCCTGATACAGAAAATCAGCATTTTGATAAAAAATGGTTTGTAAAAACATGTCAAACGGAGAACAGGAACTCAGAAATTGGTTGATATATTGCAAGCGAAAAGATGCACTGTTCTGTTTTCCATGTATTCTTTTTGGAAAACATCAGAATGGACCACCGCGTGGTTTCGAGACTGGCAGCATTTGAATCCGATGTTACCACGTCATGAAAATTCATTGTATCATAAAAACAATTACGTCGAATGGAAAACTTTCGAATCAAAAATTAAGAAATTTTATAGATGATCAATTACAAGAAGCAATTTTAAAATAAAAAGAAAAGTGGAGGCATATTTTAAAAGTTGTTTTGGATGTCATTCTGCACTGCGTAAAAAATAATGACGCTTTGAGAGGAATATGCGAAAAAATTGGTCACCCCGAATGCGGAAAATTTTTGAACATGATCGAATTAATTAGTCATGACGATCCTGTTATTGCGCAACATATTGAATGCCATAAGAAAAATCAAGTTAGTTATTTCTCTCCAATAATACAAAATGATTTAATTAATATAATTGCTTCTAAAATTAGACAGCATATTATTTCAAATATTCAAAAAGCAAAATATTTTTCTATTTTATTTGATAGCACACCTGACACTTCTCACCAGGATCAGATAACCCAAATTTTGCGCTATGTTAACATTGACCCTAACACGAATAGATGTAGCGAAGAAACCTTCATAGATTTTATTGTGACACATGAAAAAACTGGAGAAGCACTTGCGAATGACATCGAAAAAAAGTTAGTATCAGAAGGATTAAATATTAGAAATATAAGAGGACAGTCATATTATATGACTCATATAATAATGGAGCGAATATGGCAGGTAAATACAAGGGAGTACAAGCCAGGATATTACGTTTAGACAATATGGCGAGATTTGTTCCATGCACTGCAAACAGCCTTAATTTAATAGGCGCTCATGCTGCACAAACAACTGTTCAAATGAAATCATGTTTTGGAAGAATTCAAAGGAGAAATTATCTGTTCGTCTTAAAGGTTTAAGTGACACGAGGTGGTCCGTGAAAGCTAACCCGGTAAGCCTTACGAAATCAAATGCCTTTAATAATACAACTTCTTCATGAAATGTGGGATGGACCAAGACAAGTTACAGTAAACTCTGTAACAAATGGTCGAATGTTGCTAAAATTATTAAAAAATTTAATTTTGTTGCACTATTAACATTTTGGGATAATATTAGGAAAGATAAATAAAGTAAATTTACTTTTACAAGAAACAAAATCCACAGTTGAAAATGCTGCGAAAATGATAAAAGCTCTAAAAAATGAAATTCAACAGTAACGAAATGATTTTTTCGAATCGCTTCACAATTCGGCAAAAAGTTTAGCCGAAACAATAAATATTGAAACTTGTATTCCAGAAAAGAGACGGCTCAAAATAAAAAATATGCCTGGTGAGAAAGCTACTGATGATTTGTTTGCCATGAATGAAACTGCATTACTAAAAAAGAAATCTGTGAAGTTTTAGATCTAATACTCATACAACTCAATGATAGATTGACTGCTTTACAAGAGGTCGCGAACGACTTCAGTTTTTTAAATGGACACGCTCTGAAAATCATGCAGCTAGATGATCTCAAACGATGCGCAGCTGACCTGGCATTGAACTATAATAGCGACTTAGATGCTCCAGGATTTGTATGTGATATTGAGAGTTTCAAATATCAAGCCATGGAAGATTTCGAAAATTTAGGCGATATGGACGTTTTTCAAATCTTGCAAAAAAAAAATAAAGAACTCTCATTACAAAACACGTATTCAAATCTAGACATAGCATTAAGGATTTTCATAACAATACATTACATTACATTAGCCAGGCGCTATAAGCCCGGGGGGGGATTTTGGCCTCAAGCACCACATGTCACCACTGGGCACGGTCCTCTGCGACTGCCCGCCACGTTCTGATCTCCAGCCCGACAGCGTGCAGGTCTTCCGTCTCTTGATTCTCCCATCTCCTTCTCGGTCTCCCTGATCGGGTTCGGCCTCCCACACTTGTCTCACAATCCTTTCGGGGCACATACGGTACAGGTGCCCCAGCCACTGAAGACGCCGGCCTCGCAGCTCCATCAAGATGTCTGCCAAGTTGTATAAAGCGTGTATGGCAGCATTGGACCGCCTCCTCCAGACTCCGTCTGCCATGACCCTCCATAGATACATCGTAGTATCTTGTTCTCGGATACTCTAAGGTGATCGGCTTGTCTCGCCGTGAGAGTCCACGCTTCAGCACCCTAGAGGAGAACAGGTCTGATCAAAGTCTTGTATAGTCCCACCTTTGTAGTACAAGACAGCAAGCGCGAGGCGAAAAGGGGACGCACCTGATAATAGGTCACATTCGCATCATTTACCCGACTCTGGACATCAGCCTTAACTTTGTTGTCTTCAGTCACGAAAGAACCCAAGTACCTAAATACCTTCACTCTATCAAACTGAGCAGCTCCCTCTGGAACTTGAGCAGCATGGCGACTCACAAAAAAGGTATTTTGTCTTCTCAGCGTTTCTCTTCAGGCCAACTTCTTCTGCAGCTTCTTCAATAGCAGTAACCAATACTACTGCGTCGTCCCGTTGATGCGCCATGAAGTACCGGTCGTCCGCGTAGCCAAGAATCCTAAATGGCACTCCCATCTCGGCTCCACCTGCCACTTGCTGTGTGTTTCTAATTACTTTTTCCAACACTATATTGAAGAGAATCGGAGAAAGCCCATCACCCTGCTTCACACGTGTCTGTACTTGAAACGGGTCCCACAGGTCACCTTCTGCTTTCACTCTTGCTCTCGAACCAGCTACGCACACCTGCGCCATTTTTCGGAGTTTTCGAGGAATCCCAGCTCTTCTAAAACCTGTCATATTTTTGGGCGTATTATTGAGTAATAGGCTTTAGAAAAGTCTATGAAAATATTATGAACTTCCCGGTTATATTCCCAGCACTTTTCAAAAACTTGGCGCATCGTGAAGAGTTGGTCTATTGTAGAATGGTTCCTCCTGTCTGGCAATCACCAAGGCACTCTTCTGCTTATGGTGTGAGGCGTATTAGCATGATGTTAGACAGCACCTTGTAGCCAGTCGACAGCAGGGAGATGCCCCTATAGTTGCCGCATTGAGCCTTATCTCCTTTCTTATGTACTGGGGTGATCAGCGACTCCTTCCACTCGTCCCGCAGCCGTTCTTCTCACCAGATCATCAAGATGAGCCGGTACAGCTGCTCCAGCAGGACGTCCCTACCATTCTTAAGGAGCTCCGCTGGTACTGCAACCACTCCTGGAGCCTTATTATTTTTCAGCATGAGAATAGCACGAGTAATCTCACTAAATGTCGGCTCTTCAATAAATGTTCAGCAGTTTGATAAGGAGTATAATCCTCCGATATTTACGTTCCAGCATTGACATTCAGAAGTTCGCGAAATATCTACGTCACCTAGTGAGAGCATCTTTTGAGTTTGTTAATAGATTTCCACTCTCATCTCTTATGGTTACCGCTTGTGTCTGGGCACCTCACATGGCTTTGATCGTCCAGTACATCTCCCGTCCATTATTCGTCACCCTATTTCTCTCTATACTAGCCAATTTCTCATTAAGATACTTCCGCTTTTCCCTGCGTAGACATGTATTCACCACTCTTCTCACCCTCTCATATGCAGCTTTCTTCCTGCTATCCACTAGGTAGTTCAATAGTGCTTCCCTCCGTTTCGCTATACAGCTTCTTCACACTCTCTATTAAACCATGCTTTTCTCCTCATTCTCTTTCCCACAGTTCTCGAGGCAGCTAACGCGACCGTATTTCTGATGGTATCCCACATCCCATCCGGATCATCCTCTTCCTTCTGTTACTCCCCTCCCCAAAACGATTCTGCAACTCTAACTGGAAAGCCCGCTTGCCTTCCGCTGTTTTCAACTTATCCAGGTCCCATGCCGATCGTATGGTAGGACACACGGGCTTCTGAACCGCAATTCTATTCCTGAAATCGTAGGCTACCAGATAGTGGTCACTATCTCCTCTGAAACTCCTTACATCCGAGATGGAGCTGTGGTGACGTCGATACACTAGTACATGGTCTATTTGGTTAGCTGTTCTACCGTCCGGCGATCTCCAGGTCTGCTTGTGGACGTCTTTATGCGCAAACATAGTGCTCTTTACAAAGCATCCCGTAGCGGCGGCAAAACTCTCAAGTCGGATCCCGTTATCATTGCACTCCTCATGTAGGCTCTCATTACCCACGAAAGGGCGCCACACATGCTCTCTCCCCAGCTTCGCGTTGGAATCTCCCACCACTAGCTTGACGTCATAAGACGGTAGATTAGCACAAGTACGCTCAAGCACGTCGTAGAAAAAATCTTTAGCTTCCTCCGAGCTCTCTTCAGTAGGCGCATAACAGTTCACAATAGACACATTTTGAAAACGTCTCTTAACTCTAATAATGCACAGCCGGTTGTTCACGGGTTTAAAATCTAAAATATTACGCAGAAATTTATCACTAACTAAAATCGCAGTTCCGAGTACTTTTGGTCCTGTGTCGTCACCAGCCATGTTCCGGCCATCGCGCCTCTTGTACAGCACAAAGTCCAATTTTAATATGTCGTTAAACATTCGTCACATTAACAAGCTCCTTCTTTCATTAAACTACGTATATTCCAGGTCTCAAAACGATTAGATCATCGTCGCAAAGGCGTCCGAATTCCGAGGCTCCTGTAAAAACCTTATTGCTTAAAAACCAATAAGGTTTTTACAGGAGGGGGTGGTTGGCCCCTCGCTAACCCTCCCCTTATATTTCATAACAATGCCTGTAACAACAGCTTCCACCGAACGTTCGTTTAGCAAATTGAAAATTGTAAAATCGCATCTTCGTTCTTCTCTTGTACAAAAGCGATTGACAAACATGTCTATAATATCAATTGAAAGATATTGTAAAAATATTAAAAACGTTAAAAACATTACGGTACTGCTAATGACATAGACAGGAATCGGACTCAGGAATTTTCGACCAAAGGACTTAGTCTGACCTACGGAAGTTCAAGAATGATGTAGACGGATTAACAGATAATGTTGGCTGAGTGGACTGAAGTCAGTTGCATAGTTTTTGAACACAAGTGACCTTAGGGACATATCATCATGCGAACCACAGTTTTCAGTAAACAGGAAAGAATTTTTTAAAATTAATATTGTCCTTCTTTCTAAGGTCCGCGTACCTTCGTAGTAACCTCCGTGATGTTAAGTCTGCACAAGAAAGACTATTGCAGATGTGATTTAAGTATCAGTTGTTTTTTTTTTGGTAGGAAATTTTTCAATCAAATTCAAAGTTAGTTGAACTCTAGCGTAGGCAGGCTAAGTTATTTTTTCCCTTCCTTAGGAAACTGGCGTTTTTAATCCTAAAACACAACAAAGTCGACAGTAGAACACATGCAGAACTAGACGTAAATAAATGCTATTTATTTAAGTCTAGTCATGGAATGCACCGAACTTAGCAATAGTAAGAAGTGGATACTAGCTGCTTAGCTACTAAAAATAATAAAAAAATAATAAACGTTATGGCTAAAGAATGCCCTTTTGGAAATGGAAAATTTATATTTATTTATTTTATCGTTTTCTTGGTTTGTTGATCTTGTGAACTTCCAGCTGCGTTCATCACTTTTTGTTATTCATGCGTCCTTTCAGTTTAATGGTTTTCAATAGTTCTGTTTTGTTCCGAGGATACCAACTATGACGTAATTATCAAACTAATTAAAACAATTGTTATTATCTAACTGAGTATTTTGCATCTTTCCCCCAGAAATATTCCATAGCGTGAATGGGACACATTCACACTATGTTAATTAATACTTTCTGTTGTTTCAGAAAATCAATAATTCGTAATAATAATGAACCAATACTTCACTATTCTGAATTATTATTTCATTATTGGCAAAAAACGGTAATGGTAGATGTCTTCCATTCTCTTAATTAACTGAAAAGAACTAACTATTAAATAATCACTAATGTAAGAGGAATATCCAATACCTGCAAGACGAATGAATTTCAGGTGAACGATAAAGTTGGAAGCATTCTTCACATATTCTTTCAAGTCGAGTGAATTTGGCTTTGTCGTAAACTCCCATACAACCTAAGCTGGCAAAGCTGCGTTTTTGGAGAGTTTTGGTGGATGTAGAAATTGGTAACAGAATGAAAACGCTTAGAAGAGTGTAAACAGTCATCTGGCTATTGAAGTTCATCTATAATAGAAAACAATATACAGCATACACTTTGATCTGTATAAAGTCCATGCAGATTTACTTATGTATAAATAATTGAATGCTATAAAAGACGTAGTGCTTTCTGTATACCTACCAAAATACTTTTATGTTATTGGTTGTTTATTCCTTATTTGATAGTTCGTGACTGGTCTTCTCAGAAACGGAGGGGATTATAATATTAAAGCAACTTGAATTCTTTCAGTAATATCAAGTGAACTTCATGAATTAATGAAATGTTATTTATTCAATAACTATTGTGATAGTCAATAATAAACCTGAAAGTATGGTTCAGTTCATGGTATTATTTTTCAGGAAAATACATCATCATCCATCGACTCGGAAAGGTTCGGGAAGCATAAGAGTAAGTCTTAATATAAATACTAATAAGATCATTGTAGGCTATATACATGTGTCAGATGAGAGTTGCAAGTATGTTTACAAGGTTACACGATCAAGGGATATGCTGCAATACCCAGACGTTAGAGGCAACTCATTCTGAATCAAAACTGTTATGAGAATTCTCCAAACTATTCTCTGATGTGTTTTTATCTAAACAATAGTCTTAAGAACATTCTGGGTTATCGGTAATTTACATGTTGAAATTTATAAACTACGGCCATTGCTCTGCAGGTTCATGTTTGAGCTCGTGACAGCATAGGCACTGTTTCCTTTATTTCAATAAATAACGGAATTTCCAGGAATGTTCAGATACTGTATACTGTATTAAACAAACGACCATTTGAAACATAAACCTTACAAGCTACCGTATCTTAAAAAGGGACTTAATGGCATAATATTAATGAGAATTTGCACTTTACTTACCATACAAGACCTAAGGACATGAATTATACTGTGTGTGTGTGTGTGTGTGGCGGGGGTTATCATATTATTATATGTTTTTCATTCTACTGCAATGTGTTGTACACCAAAAAGAAACTGAACTTTTCGAAAATAGAAGAAACTAGTGGCGTCACCTGTTGTATCTTTTTGTTGTCGAAAGCGGCAACCTTCATTAGTGTTGTTTCAACTGTTTATCACATTTGTTTCATTAGAAGCCGAGTTATAGTGCCAAGAGTTACAGTGTGCTTTGACGAGCGGTCGGAATGAGTTTCAAACAGAGAGCTGCGATTGACTTTTGTGTTAAACTTGGTAAAAGGTTTACCCAAACGCATCAAATACTTCCAAAAGCATGTGGTGATGAATGCTTATCGTGTACTCATATTTACGAGTGGTTTAAGCGATTTCGAAGTGGTCGTGAGACGCTTGAAATCGACAAAAAGCCGGGCTGTCCGAAAACTGGACTGAGCGAAGATAACATCCAAAAAGTGTGATTTCGTCAAAGAAAACCCCAAATCGTCCGTGAGATTGATTGAAGATGAATTGGAGATTCCAAAATCAACTATGCACAACATTTTGATCGAGAATTTGGGCCTTCGTAAATTGAATTCTCAATTTGTTCCTCACAAGTTGACCGACAACCAAAAAATGTACCGAATTGAACACTGCAAGGACCTCATTAAAACCGCTCGTAACAAACTTTCTTGAAATGATCGTTACTGGTGACGAAACATGGTGTTTTGAGTTTGAGCCGAAACAAAGTGCCAGAGTGCTGAGTGGAGACCACCAAAAGAGGGGCATCCGAATAAACGGCTCGCTTGGAGAAGTCAAAAGCAAAGACAGTGCTGATTTGTTTATAAGATTCCAAGGGCATTATCCACAAAGAATTCGTTCCACCTGGCCAAACGGTCAATGGTGAATTTTATCTCGAAGTTTTGAAGCGAGAATTCGTCGCCTATTGCATGAATATCGTGATGCAGGCAGCTGATCACGTTTGCACAACAATGCACCATCTCATCGTTCGAAGATTGTGAGACAGTTGTTGAGAAAAAACGAAGTTCGTGTGTTGGATCACTCGCCGTATTCACCTGATTTAGACCCTGTGATTTCTTTCTCTTCCCACAACTTCATTTGCCGATGAAAGAAAAGCGATACGACACCATTGAAAACGTTCAAGTGGCAGTAACCACGACCCGTATCGATTGATATAAATGATTTTAATAATTATAATTGGCCTGTGGTTTATTTTCTATCGAACGTTCGTTTCTTTTTGGACAGAGGATACGTCAATCTATTTGCAACACAGCAACAAACAAATAAACAAAAACTAACCAATGTTATCTTCAGATAAGCTTAACAAGCTTCGAGGATACATGCTGATATATTACTACTTATCAGTTGATAATATAATAAGCAACACTTTAAGGAAAAAATTGTAAAAAATTAGAATATCATGTAAAATTTCATTTTACATATATGGAATAAAATATATGTAGATGGATAGACTAATGTCTGTAGAAAGTTTTTTTACCTTGGGTATATATTATGTTAAAGATACCAAGAAATTTTATAAGTTAGGTTTTTAATCCTTTTTCCCAAGTAAGCAAACAGACCAGTAAGTCAAGTTTGCAGCTGCACGTAGTGCAACACCAGGCAACTCGCGGCAGAGGTGGAGCAAGTTCTGATCACTTTATTTAGAATTTTCCCCTAATGCAAAAACACATTTCCTTGCGGAGATGTATGATGTTTTGCATTAAGGTAATGGTCACTATCCAGACCGGTTTCGACCTTTATTGAGATGTCGTCAGTGGGAGCCAGGCCTAAAAAAATGCCAAGGGTGAAGTAATACAGAGCATATAAATCTACCTAAACAAGTTGCCATAAGGTGCTTCGACCTCATTAAATAAAACTTGTTTAGATAGATTTATAAGCTGTATATTACTTCACCCTTGGCATTTTTTTTAGGTCTGGCTCCCACTGACGAGCCCTCAATAAAGGTTGAAACCGGTCTGGGTAGTGACCATTACCTTAATGCAAAACATCATACATCTCCGCAAGGAAATGTGTTTTTGCATTAGGGGAAAATTCTAAATAAAGTGATCAGAACTTGCTCCACCTCTGCCGCGAGTTGCCTGGTGTTGCACTACGTGCAGCTGCAAACTTGACTTACTGGTCTGTTTGCTTACTTGGGAAAAAGAATTAAAAACCTAGCTTATAAAATTGCTTGGTATCTTTAACATAACTAATGTCTGTTATATATATATCGACATCGACATCTTAAAAAATATTTTAGATATTGTTTACTCCATGGTACTGTATTCACCTGATAAAGTCGGCATTTCCGGTGAGACTAGTAGTTAAACCTTATTAAATTTCTTGTATTTTTTCTCGGTGTTTAAGTCACTTAATAATTATAAACACACACACACACATATATAAATATATATATATATATATATATATAATTTTATGAAAAAAAATTGAATGACTAGAACCGAGATTTAATTAAAAAGGTTTTAATATAAACACACTACTAGTTTCGGCCTGTAACAGCCTTCTTCAGGTGACATTATAAAAGAAAAAACACTAAACATTGAGGGTTAAAAGACTATGAACAACATAGACAGTCTTTATACATAATTAGCATTAAAACGTTGTAGTTGTATTTGAAGCTGTTCTTTCATTTGTTGCATTGTTGGGAGAGTGCGTGCTTGCTGCATCACGTGAACGCCAGTATATGATTACAGCTGAATGACTATCTGGGAGGTTGTAGCTTAAGTTGTTATTTTGATGAACAGGATTGAAGATGATTTCTCTCGATTCCACAATTTTTCTCTCTATTTCGTCACTGCAACGGAAGATGTTAGTAGATTTTTCCCAGCAGACTTTGTGACTTTGGTTATCATCATTAGGATTAGCTGAGAAAAGGATATGACTTGATAATGCACTTGCTCGCTGTCTCTTGTAAGTAATGTCTCTCATGTGTTCTTCCATACGCATTTCGACAGATTTGTCTGTCTGCCCGAAATAAGGAATATCGCAGTCACATAATATTTTATATACGCCAGGGTATTTGAGTTGATGATGAGAAGGTTTTGGGTGGCTAATTAAGGAACGGATCTTTGGAAGTGGAGTGAACAAGGTTCTGATATTGTATTTTTTTAGAACTTTTGCTAATTTATGTGAAACAGTACTGATGTAAGGAATAGATATATTGCTTTTGAATCTATTTGTTTCTTGTGAGTGATGTCTAGGAGGATTAAGAAGGAATTTGTTAATGATTTTCTTGGAATATCCATTAACTTCGAAAGAAGTTTTCAGATGGTTTATTTCTGTAAGCAGTTCATTTGGATCATCAAGAAGAGAACGGACTCTATGTCCCAAGGCGGAAATTATTCCAAACTTATGAGGAGGGAAATGATGGGATTGACTGTGCAGATATCTGTTGGTATGTGTGGGTTTTCTATATATCGATATTTTTAGTTTACCAGAAGAGCGAGTCAGCTTGACATCAAGAAAAGGCAAGGAATTATCCGTTTCAAGCTCAGCAGTAAACTTAATACTTTTTCGAGGAAAACCATATATATATATATATATATATATATATATATATATATATATATATATATATATATATATATATATATATATATATATATATATATAATTCAATTGCGAGGACGTCGTAGCGTTTGTATATCAGTTAAAGAAGACTTGGTTTCAATCTTGTCGATGATGCGAAGAACATTTATAGGAGATTTTCTGTTGCAGCCTACAACCGTAAATTTAAACTATCAACAAATCCAAATCTCATTTCAAAAGGGCCTAGTTTAGCAAACTTGCCCCCTGCTCAAATGGTATCCAAGCCCTCCGATCCCTCGCAAAGCTTTTAGGATCAACTATGACATATGTCTTTGTAGTTATTCAGTACCGTTTATTGCACCATACTACATAATCATAACTACTTTTATATGGTTAGTTTATTCATTGTTATCTGATATGTTGTTCTAGTTATTCTGTAGTTAGGATTGAAGTAATGTTTAGCATTACAGCATAGTGGCATATGTAGCTTAAGTTAAATATTTTATGTTCTGTAATTTCCACCTTTATGAATATCATTTGTTCTTCGCTTCCTGAAAACGAATTTTACGATTTTGTATTTTACCATAATGTATATATCTTTTAATCTATATAATTTGCTTGCTATTTTCGTGAGCAGATAGTTTATATGGCTATTCCAATTTAGTGCAGCATGCAGGTGAATCTCGATGCATCGTGATACATAGGGTGAATGGATTTAGTTTAAATGGATTTAGTGTCATGTGAATAGGCAGTCTGTGAGTTTCTAAATATGATTAACTTTGTTTTTTCACAGTTCATGTGTTAGATAGTTAGCCAGCAACCAGATCAATATCGTTTTCGATGTATTAGAAAATCATATATTTTGATGTGAGTCAGTTATGCAGTGTGCATATGTTAAAGATGCTTAGAGAGAGAGAGAGCATCTATAAGTGTAAAGACTATTCCAACAGGTGTTAATTTGTCCAATGCATTTCATGCTTTTGATAAGTCAAAGAAAACAGTTACTATTATTTTTTTGTTATACTATGTTGTTTTGAAATCTTCCAAGAGCGATGTTGTTCTTTATTCTTTTGAAACCGATACTGTTGTATTTTGGAATGAAGTGGAACATTTCTATACATCCCTAAAGGCTTCAGAGGTCTTAAGTATTCGCTTAAGACATCTGAAGTCAGAACAGTAAGAGTAGAAAAATAGAGTCATCTCCTCTCCCTTTTCACCTAATAAGGCCATTTCAATTATTTATGTTAGCCTATCTCATATGGAAGTGTCAGAATGTTTCCTACCGGAAACTTGGGTTTTTTTTCCCTGCAAAAGAGGGACAGATAGGACAGGGAACAGCCGAAATTAACAGATATAATAAACTGGCCTCAAAGCATTTTCATAAGCAAAAATATTTTTCTACAGAGAAAACTTCAACTTCAATACATATATTTGCATATACTAACAATGCAAAAAAACGATTATTATTATTATTATTATTATTATTATTATTATTATTGCTCTCCATTAGTGTACAAATTCATACAAATAAAAATGCTGAGGCAATTTATATTTCAGTTATCACCGAACAGACTGAGTGGCTGAAAAAATTCTTTTCCAACGATACCCTTTATCTCATATGATCAGTAAAACTTTATACGAAGCCATTATGATTCACGAAATTCACAAATAAAGTATCATGCAATAATCTTGCGATAAAAAAAGAGAAAGAATTCACGAAATCCAATAAGAGTACCGATAATTTAGTATTTTTTTTTTCATTTTAAGAAATAAAATGAATTTATTTCGAATTCTTATCTTAAGTTGGTAGTAGTATTACTGTTAAAGAATGCGAAACTTCCATATGGGAAAATAGGTATACATGAGGACTTCATCAAACTCTTACATCACTGTAAGGTATGTAAAAAGAAGTTGCATAACAAATTTAGGAGAAGAACTAGATCAAACAGAAAAAAATAAACTATCTAAAATTAAAATATAATTTTAGGTAAGGTTCTCAAGGATATATTGAAATATTAGGTCAAAACTAGTCTGTGCTTTCTTATACTCAACTGTGACTTTCTGCTTTACGATGATGTAATTTTGATGATTAGTACAATCCACGCTTATTAATGATACATGGACTACACTGAAGATGTATAGCAAAGATGCATTTACAGGAGCACAACTAAACTTTCAGATTTCTCGCTTTAGTGTGTGTGTACATACACTGTAGGTGAGTCAAAATATTCCATGGAGTGAACATTTTAAGTTCGAACTTTACCATCTTTCCAATAAAGCTGTCGGAAATATTAGGTGGTAGTACGTCTATTAATACAAATTTGTATAAGCGGAAGATTTATTTACATTGTATATAATAAATATGACTATTTAAAACAACTTGATACTCAGCGTGCGAGATGCACTAGAAGAATTATTAAAATAACAAAGCGGTACTTTTAAATATTTGTGAAGTTACAAAGACAAAAAAATCTGTCTTTTTTTCAATTATGGACAAAACTATCTACTAAGAAAGTCAAAGAGAACATTTATCCTACCTCGAAACCGAATTCAACGAAGAAAGACGTCTATGGAGCCGAAATCTTCCGAATAAGTGAAATGGTAGGTGCACAGCCTCTCTTCTGTTATATATCCGGAATAATCACTAGGGGCTAGGCTAGCATATACTGGCATACAGCAGAGGAGTGGCTGTGGGTTGGAACATCCTATTAGAGGCATCAACGCTGGGCATGCAAAACAACTCAGTATAACGTCACGTGAGGACACAAACGCGCAAACAAGTTTTAATTTGGGTTTCGATAAGCATTTCCAAAATAAGATTACCCACCACTTCTCCCTCCCCGAGCATAAGGGACCTAATGATGAGTTTTATCGAGGCTCTTATCCCACGAGAACCGAAAGAAAACAGATCACTGTCTATTCTGTTTCCAGTGTAGTGATTTCTGTCATTTATTCGGTCTCAATTTCAGACAAGATGTCTCCGTAGACTCTTCTCCTTATTGGACATATGCATGTTTCTTCCCTGAGGACAGTAGTTGTCGCCTTCATCACCTTTCGCCCCAGTAGTTTAGGTCGATGACTGACTCACTGCTCAGAATAAGCAAATAGTATGTTGATATTTGACATTAATTCTTTACAGCATTCCAAGCGGTTAAGTCTTAATAATTCAAACTTGGCATATATTTCATTTCAAATAATTCACGCTAAAGCGGAAGTGGGCACCTTTCAGTAGAGAAATGAAACTCTTAATATGTTAAGGATGTTTAAAATTATTTTAAATTGAACTCAGTTAAACTTCATTGTTATTATTTATCAAAATTTTTCTAACTCATTTTGAATTTCAGATGCTTTGAAATAAAATACGTTAAGATTTGTGTCAAAATTTATTATTATTATTTTGTTTATTATAATAACTTTTATATCCAGTACAGTTATATAAAGTATTAAGCATACATATAAAGTATATTATAAAGATTATATTGCATAAAATACTGGGATGGAATAACGCTGATCACATCTCATAGCAGTGAAGTGTTACGTGAATTTCCTATTCTTTCCTTGAAATCATGTGACATTGTTTCTTCTTTTTTTTTTCTCCTTTTTCAAAACTCGGAGGATAAGCTTATGGAAAAAATATCTGTTTTAATTTCCGACTAAGATAAAAATTCAGGTAATACTTTCAATCTTTCAAACTTCTTATTTCCACAAATAGATTCTAAACGGATTAAACGCTGGATTTTATGTACCTGTATCAAGTCTAAGATGCGAAGGACCATTATAAGGAATTTTCATTTGAAGATGAGATATCCGGTCTGACACGGATGCAGAAGTGTTCGTAACAAGGAAATCAACCAGAATAAAACATGAGTACAAAAGCAAGGATGCCTAACAGGTCGAGGGCAGGGATATTTAGATACTGTGGGTTATTTTTTTATTATTTAGAGCATGAATAACTATTAAATAACTAACTTATTTATTATATTACAATATTAGATATAACTCGGCTTCTAATGAAACAAATGTCATAAACGGTTGAAACAACACAAATGAAGGTTTCCGTTTTCGACAATAGAAAGATACAACAGGTGGCGCCACGAGTTTCTTCTATTTTCGAAACGTTGGGTTTCTTTTTGGACAGAGGGTGTAGAAGCAAGGAAAACAATGATTCTATATTTACATAGCAATACGTTTGAGAGTTTATTAATCTTTCAGACGGACTGAGACAGGACAATAAAAGCTTCCCTTCTTCTGGTTTATAGTCTGAGGGATTACTGACCTTCATCGTCATTTTGAAAATGATTTTCATCATTGATATTTGGAAGATTAAAGACTCACACCATCCTTCAAATCCTTTGCTCTTTAATAACATTCAGATTGATCAGGCAGGATTCAGATATCAATTTCTTCCTTTTCGAACAATCATTTACTGCTTTTTATGACATAAATACATAAAATTTTCATATTATCCGCTTAAAAATTCCGCTTCTTTCTTTTATTATTGGAGTAACTTCTCTCTGAAACAAATCTCAATTAAACAATATTAATCCTTTGTTTGAAGTAGAAAAAGAAAGAATCCAGATTTTAGGTAAATGGCATTTTATTTTTATGTGGAGTTTTTGTTTACCACAACAATAATATAATACAGGGTAGCCATAAAATAACTTTCCCTCTTTGTAGGCATCTGTAGCTAAAACAAATAAACGGAATGAGATCAAATTTTATATTGAGACTTTGGAAGGCATGGGGAGATGAATTCCGCGAAAAAAAAAGATTTAGTACCAAAAGTCGCCGATATGGGAAATTTTGGCGCTGGCGGAGCTGAAAGTAGTCAGATAATTTCAGTAAACGCAGGTAAAAAGGATTATGCAAATTTTACTGCGCATACGTAAGAGCAGCGCCACCAATTCCACTTAAAAAGGGATTGGGAACGTTCATGCAGTTATTTGAATGACTGACGAATTGTGCTCAATACGCGTCCTATCTTGCCTCAGCATGGTTTACTTATTAAGTTGTTTTACCTTAACAGTGCAATACCGTAGCGGCCCTTCTGGAATTTAGAAGGCTTCATAACCTGCGTACAGGTCCTACAGGATGGAGCACGGCAACATATTGAACGTTCAGTAGAGCGCCTTTTACGCCAGCAATCCAATAATGAGAGGGTTATCAGTAAGTTCTTTCAGACGGCATGGCCGCCTCGATCCCAGGACATCACTCCATGTGACTTTTGGCTGTGGGGGTATTTGAAATCAGTTGTGTATGTTGGTAGCGTTCCCAACTTGCATGTCTTGAAGGAGAACATAAAACGGGCTCTTATGAACATTCAATCCGACTCCTAAATCTTTTTTGTTTTGCCGAAATCATCTCTCCATGCCTTTAAAAGTTTCAATATAAAATTTTGTCTCATTCTGTTTATTGGTTTTAGCCACAGATGCCTCCAAAGAGGGAAAGTTATTTTATGGCCACCCTGTATTAACCAGAAAAATATATACTTGATTATAAAATTTTGAAAATATTTGGTTATTGAAAATGCTGGCCTTACAGTCTTTATCTCCCTTTAGGTATGTTCACTGGGTTTGTTTAACTCGATGGGTATCCAAAATCTAACTTTAATTTCTCTCAAGTTATAGAATCAGAACTTGTAAATGATTGAAATCTGTAAACGTATAATTCCTTAACAACTGAACTGACTTCATCTTCTCTTTTAGATTCAAGGGATCTCGAAAAATGACAGCTTACAGTTGTTCGAAAAAATGGCAATAAATTTATTCTCTCTCTCTCTTTTCACCATGGAATTAATATACACTGCTTGGAAAGAAGTCAACGGACGCACCCATGGGCAAGGTGTATTGTCCCCTCTTACGAGTCACGTGTTTGTATAAATTAGAGGAATATAATTCTCTCAAGTCAGTGCAACTGTGTCGGTGCAACTTTGTCGGAAAGTCAGTGCAACTTTGTCGAAAAGATATGGCATAGGATGCCATATCTTTTCGACAAACTGTTAACAAATTGGACCATCCCAGGTCAATAATCAGTAATGCCATACTGAGATGGAAGCGCAAGGAATCAACTGCAAGTGCTATCCCAGTGGACGACTCACCGAACTCACCGAACGTGACGGTAGAATGCTCGGTGCTACGAAAGATAATTGTAAAACCGCCATTCCTTGACCGACACGTTTCAATACAGAGTTCTGGGCATCGACTGAAACACGAATCTGCACAAAAACATTCAAAACAGAGGCTCACAACATGAGTTTCCGTGACGTGATCGCAATATGCAAGCCTCACATTAACCGAACCTACACACAGCCTTCAGTGATGCAAAGAGTATGTGCAATGGGACGTGGAAGCTTGGAAAGCTGTATTGTGGAGCGAGGAATCATACCACACCTTCTACCCAGCAAATGGACACACGTGTGGGGAATACCCGATGAACGTGTTTTACTAGAGTGCGTAATCCCAACTATGAAATTAAGAGGTGGCCGTGTGATGGTATGATCCTGATTTTCTTCTTTTGACCTCTGGCTTCTAGTGCCAAGAACATTATACTCCGAGAGCTATCCGAACATTCTGGACAATGCCATGCTTCCTACTTTCTGACGCTTCTGTGGACAGACCTGACCATTGTCTCTTTCAGCATAACGCTGATGTTGTAACGGAGTGGTTTGTGGAAATGAACGTCACTACTCTACAACATCACTACACCACAGAATCCTAATATCAGCCCTATTGAACATCTGTGGTATGAACTGGAATTTCGGGTGAGGTTAAGGGACGTCCGTCCCAGAATAGTCCAGGACCTCATACATGCCTACATGGAGAATGGCCTAAATTTTCCATTTATTGCTATCGCGCGCTTGTAGAAAGTATGCCCCGTTGAATTGCTGAAGTCATCGCAGCGAAAGGAGGTCTTGTATCTTATTAAGGTGAGCTCCATGGCTGTCTGTTCCATATACTATAGTGTCCGTTGACTTCTTTCCAAGCAGGGTATTATACGTTCTGGGATTCATAATTTGATATAAAAGTGGAAAATAAATAATACCCTATTATTTTAATTCCCATTATTGAAAAAAAAAAACCTTAAAAACGTCCGCTGACCAATGTCAAAAAAGCATCACTAAAATGAATTTACTGTTCTTATGACCTCTATTGGGTCGGAGTCATTTAAAAAAAAACAGAAGCTGGATCAATCAAAATAATTAAGAAATACTTAATATTATTTTGATTTTTTATACTAATATTGAAATGATGAAAACATAAAAATATATAGTATTTCCGGGATAATGATTAAATATCTTTCATTTTATGTTATACTGTGTTTTCACCTATACTCTTAATCAGTGGACTTTATTAAAAACTTGCACAAATTTTGCTTTCATTTACAAAATAAAAATGCTATGCTGAAAATCAAAAATTAAATGACAATGAAATCTTAATGTAATTATGAGATTTATTTTAGGTGAAACCGGTCAATTCCATGGTTACGTCAGTGGCTGCACATTCGGAAGATGTTGCGCTAAGAAAGTGCTTCCTACAGAACGATCTGTCATTTTGAGTGAAATTACCCATAAGGCAATTTCACTCAAAATGACAAAATATCTGTCATTTGAAATTGCCCATAAGGCACTCTTCGTGCTGGCTGTATACTCGCCACGATACGACTTCAGAACCACAGCTGGAAAGATGTTATAACGGAAATGCTACCAGCTGAATGTGATTAATTTAAAATTCCTTATCTATGCAATTAGTTTCATGTCAGCATCCACAAAATTTAATCAGATGATCTGTCTAGTCAGCCTGTCATCGTCTTAATATCAAGAGTTGCGATTATTATCCCTTGTTACCTTTATAGCTTTGAAACGTTGAAGAAATGGCTTGTAAAAACTTACTATGGTCTGTGGTGTAAACGTTTGTTAACATCAACAAATATTTCTTTGCAGTATCATAAAGTAATTTTCAAGGAAAGAGGTCAGTAATGCTTGATAGTTTATTAAAAGTAATGACAAAAACTGAATATTACCAGTGAGAAAGAGCCATGGGGAAAAATAGATTACTATTGAAATTAAATAGGAATTTAAAACGAAAATGGTTGTAGAAAAAAATATAAAGAGTACACAATTAAATTTATATTTAATTTATAACGTATGAACTTAGATATCGGGTTAACGGAGTGGTTTGGTGTTATTGACTGTTGGACTATCTACGTAATGGATAGATAGTCCAACAGTCAAAGAGTTATCTATAAGGAAGCATTATCAGGGAGAATAACTGGTGGAGATCTATGATGCTCAGTAACGTGACCCTTATTTAAAGTTTATGTCAACGATATTGTCAGTGTGCTTCAAGGAGATATTCAGTTTTTTTTTTTGGATGGTGTGAAGCTATAGAGGGTTATCAGATGTAGGAGCGATGTAGTATTTCTTCGGAATGATCGGAATATTATGATCTTCAATGATCTTCAAGTGTAACTTTGGGATTCACAGATAGGGATGCATAATCTATTTGTGGAACTAGAATAAAGGAAATGACGTATCTTAGGGTGATTTGGATAGACAATTTGAAATTAAAAGAGCATATTACAAAGGAATTAAAGCCCACTTAGGAGATTTCTGCAATTATAACAAGGGCGTTGATCATTAGAGATGAAGTGGTAGTGGTTCTATCTTATAAAGCCCTGATAAGAAGACATCAGGATTGTTCTGCTTAGATCTGGTATGGCTTCAAAGGCAGTTGAGAAAAATTATTTCAGGAGTATAATATACTGGCTGCAGGACAGAAAATTACGCGAGAGTATCTTATTTGCAGAGTTTGGTATGTAGAAGACAGAAAGAGGGAAGAGGAGAATATGATTGAGAAGTTTAAGTTATTAAGATGTAATTACCTGTTGGATATATTAGGAATTTTTCAAACGGTAGAACTATGAGAAGAGACAAGGACTAAGGGCTATCTTTTCGAAGTTGCTCAAGGGAGAGAATGAGAGAATTTTTTTTTTTTCAAGTGAAGAATGGTGAATTTAAGATTCAGTATGATACACATGTTACAGACAATAGATCTTCGATGTAAGAGCTGTGAACTGTATGGAGATTTTGTAATATTTGTAATAATTTGTTGTAAAGACTTCTTCGATGATTCTTTTACTCAAGGAAAATAATAATGATCATGATAATGATGCTTTTAATGTTTGATTGCATTTTCGATGGTTGAAATATTTTGGAATGGGGATTAATGGACTGTACACCCTCTGTCCAAAAAGAAACCAAACTTTTCGAAAATATAAGAAACTAGTGGCGCCACCTGTTGTATCTTTTTGTTGTCGAAAGCGGCAACCTTCATTAGTGTTGTGTCAACTGTTTATGACATTTGTTTCATTAAAAAGCCAAGTTACAGTGCCAAGAGTGAGAGTGTGTTTTGACAAACGGTCAGAAAATGAGTTTCAAACAGAGAGCTGCGATTGACGTTTGTGTTAAACTTCGTAAACGTTTTACTGAAACGCATTAAATGCTTCAAGAAGCATACAGTAATGAATACGTATCCCGTACTCAAGTTTACGAGTGGTTTAAGCGATTTCAAAGTGGTCGTGAGACGCTTGAGGACGACAAAAAGCCGGGCCATTCCAAAACTGGACTGAGCAAAGTTAATATCCAAAACGTGCGTGATTTCATCAAAGAAAACCCGATATCGTCCGTGAGATTGAAGATGAATTGGGGATTCCAAAATCAACTATGCACAACATTTGTACAGAGAGTTTGGGCCTTCGTAAGTTGAATTCGCGATTTGTTCCCCACAAGTTCACCGAAACCAAAAAATGTACTGAATGGAACACTGCAAGGACCATTAAAATCGTTCGTAAGGATTCACACTTCCTTTAAACGATCGTTACTAGTAACGAAGCGTGGTGTTTTGAGTGTGAGCCCGAAACAAAGCGCCAGAGTGCTGAATAGAGACCACCAGAAGAGGGGTATCAGAAAAAAATCGCTTGGAGAAGTCAAAATTAAAGACAGTGCTGATTTATCCACAAAGAATTCGTTCCGCCTGGCCAAACGGTCAATGGTGAGTTTTTTCTCAAAATTTTGAAGGGACTGATAGCGAGAATTCGTGGCGTGCGGCATGAATATCGTGACGACCGACCGTTCGTCAAAACACACTGTCACTCTTGGCATAATAACTCGGCTTCTAATGAAACAAATGTCATAAACAGTTGACATGGCATAGAAACAGTAGTTCACCAGGATATGGTGAACTACTGTTTCTATGCCGGTTCTGGTTCACCATACTGAACCATAGTGAATCAGATGATTAAACTTGATTTATAAAGTTTTCCACGGTTAAAAGTGAAATATAGTGGATAATTGGTCAACAAACATAATCCGTTCAAAGACGATGTTTGCTACCCGAATTTTCGTTAACCGATCATCGATTTACCATAGATGTTTATGGGAATTTGATTAATTCGCTCTGGAGACCCAAAGAAATTAAAAAAAAATTATATAATTTCTTACTGCGTTTATTTATAATAACAATAATACATACAAACTCAGTCTTGCATTTTCATCAGTCATGTTTTTTTTTCGTTTGTGTGGCTTCAAAGAATCTGTCCAATGTCAATTGCTTTTCTCTCTTCAGGATTTTTCGGAAGTCATTAATAGCATTGTCGTTGTTGAGATCCCCAAGCCTATTGACCTCAACCCGGTTTGGGCGCCATTCTAAGACCGTTGTTCTGACATCCTCCCACTTCTTCAAAAGATCTTTACTAGCAGATGTCGGCATTGGTCCTCTTTCGTCTTTCTCTTTTTCAGAAAAAAACACATCTCGCTGAGTTTCTTGGTGTTCTTTCATGGGTTTATGCCCAGAATATTTTTCTCACCTTTTGTGATGTAGGTAAGGTTCGGCATGCGCTTCCAAAATAAACCAGTTTCATCTCAATTGAAAATTTGTTGTAGACAATACATGTATCCTTCTTTTTTAACGAATTCTTGAAATTTGAGACAGAACTTCTCAGCTTGGTTATCTGCACTATCAGACTCACCGTGCATTACCACATGTTTAATGCCAGATCTCCTTCTAAACTTTGCAAACCATTCAATGGTATCCTTGAATTCTATCTCCTCATGTGACGAATGTGGAGTTTGTTTGTTCAGTTCATCAAAAATTTCTCTAGCCTTCTCTTGAATGATAGTCATACTAGTTACAGCTCTTTTCATTTCCCTTTCTTTTATCCAAACTAAAAGCAATCTCTTCATTTTTTTATGGACATCACATCTTTGTTTCTCAGATGTGATTTTCGTTACTCCTTTAGCTGCTTGAGTCTTTTTTGATTATATCTTCATTAGCTAAGATTGTGCCTACTGTAGACCTATTCAAGCCATACTGCCTAGAAACATCAGACATCTTCTGCCCACTCTCTACCTTGGCTATTATCTCTTGCTTGGTTTCTATGGTGAGCACATTTCTTGACACTCCACTCTTTTTAGGCCCCATAATATCATCAGTTTTTTTAAAATAAAAAGTTCAGAAAAGCACTTACAAAAATTCAGAGAACAGAAATCATCTAGCGCACAAAAAGGTTATGTATACAACTGTCAAAGTCTCGTTCCAGAAACCGTTCATAGATGGCAGTAAAATACAGTTCTACAAATCTTACACACAGCGTCGCTTCTTCTTGTGTTTGTTCTGTGAGGTGTTCGTTATCCGAACATGTGTTTGTTGTCCGAACATAACAATCTTTCGCGAAAATGTTCGTTGTCCGATTTGTTCGCAGTCCGAACTGTTCGTTAACCGATCACCCACTGTACTTTGATGGGTCTTTATTCCTTTAGAATAAAAAATGAGTTCTTACATCTCAAAATTAATTCCTCTTTTTTTATGTCAGAAAGCACAAAGTGACCACTGAAATTCGTACTAATATTATATGAGGTGCAACTTCAATAGCCCCAAAGCTTATAAATTTAGGACGTGTATATGGATGTATATGGAAATATCGATTGCAACTATTCGTCCTTGTTATCTAGTAATAAATTTGAAGTTACTTTAATCACATAATGCTCTAAAATCATAAACTCGTAGATCTGCTATGAGTGCATAAGTTAGTTTCTCTAGTCACTGAAAAACTGCTGGGGATTCCTGTAATATATAATATCACAACCATAAATTATTATAGGCGTATAAAATTCCTTGAAATAAGATATTAATAATGTGGTCATAGTTTTCTATGCAAGTGCGCCATGTAAACAGCTCACAAACTCACACAAAAGTTGTTCATTAAAGAAATTAAATCTAACATCACCAAGCATGTTTGATGAATTTGTAAAAATGAGTTACTGCTCAGAGTGACAGTTTAAAAAAATCCAGATTTCCCAAACTTTCTCTCTCTCTCTCTCTCTCTCTCTCTCTCTCTCTCTCTCTCTCTCTCTCTCTCTTTCTTTCTTTCTCTTGTATAGTCGTGAAAAATTCATCATTGTGGCGTCATTCCACTTTATCTTTTTAAATAGCCGTATACAAATCTTTTAAAAAAAATCAAATAAAACCGGCCAGTAATATCAAACACACCTGAAAAACTGGTGGAGGATGTTCGCATGGTTATGGGACGCACTCCTTTCTACTTTTGCTGTCAAAATGTCCACCGAACAATCCCACTGGAAAGAAGTTTTATTTATTTTTCAGTTTTGGCTGAGGAGATCAGCATATTGCAATTCGTCGCCTACATCGAGTGCAACAAATTCTCTTTAAGCAATATTCACGCAGTGACATCTTTCCGGAATTTTCTGCAAAACACAGGCATTATCAAAGACTTGAATGAAAAAACCTGCGGTATTGGCCTCTGGGTCATCATTTCATTATGATTTGCAAAGCTTCAAAGAAAAAAATCGTGGACGATTTCCACCAAATTACCACATCATGTATTACACTTATTTACTTATTCCTTGACTATAACTGTGTCACACTTTAATACTTTCCAAATTGCAAGAAACTGTTGCGATGTAGAAGGTAGACACACCTTTTCAGTTTAGAAATACGTTAATATCACAATGACTCCAACCTCCCAGAAAATGGACTTTCAGACTGATATGCAGAAACAGAAATTTGCACAAACGGAAGCGTATTTTTCGAAGAAGAGAATTTATTATATTCGAGGAATGTAATTCAATTACATATCATAAAAAAATATTATTTGGGTGTTAGTATACTTCGGAATGAATTCTCATCGTGATAAAATTATTTCTAAAGTTCTTAGTTATACTTTTATCTTTAATAGATAATTCTTCAAATAATTAAAATATCATTGTAATGAAAATTTATGAGTCATATATTTGATTCTGTCAAATCAGTTGTATTATTTTATATTAGTTACATTTTTTTTCCAGTTTTCTTCCTTATCAGCCCCTTTAAAGGCGCTCCAGGTATTAATGCCTATTGCAATTGAAAAGAAATGCCGAATGTGAATAAACCAATTTTATTGAATCATTAAAATATACATCCATAAAGAGAAAATCATCAGCTATTCTAAGACTAGTTATATCAGCGATGAAATACTGTATTCCATTTTCTTTAAAATCGGAAAATTTATGTTTTTCTTTTTAAAATAAATAGTTAACTTCTTGTCTGGTTCTCTACTTTCCAAACACGTCTTTCACCAATTCTTGCACTGGTTCTAATTGTAAAAGCAAAGCTTCGGCACACCTTGTGAAGTAGTCGTTTTTGAAGCAGTTGGCTCTGCGGGAAAAAATATAGATTTATTAAGATGAAACACACAATACACTAAAACGAATTTACATAAGTACCATTATTCAATGCACTGTGTTACACTATTCCATTAATCTATTTAGGTAGTCTATTATAGCACACGTACCAGCCACAGAATTAGAAACTTTTATTGAATAGCGTGTTGGACCTTCTTTAGCCTGAATTACAGCACATATGTGGTTTGGCATGTATTCCATAAGGTATTAGGTTGCATCTACGCTTGCAACATACCAGACGTTCACTAGACTGTCCTTTAACTGGCCCAGATTTGAGGGAACAAGACTTTGCTCCAGGATCTGTTTTCCTAACATATTCCATACATTCTCAATGGGGTTCAGATACAGATTTTGTGGTAGCCAGGGAAGATGGTGGAAGTTATTGTCATGCTCACTGAACCATTGCTGAACAATTCTTGCGCGATGGACAGTTAGCATTGTCGTCCATGAAACAGCAGGATCTCACCTGCTGGATTAAAAGTCAACGTTACACTATGGACTCGATTGGCAACAATGTCCACATATTCCTTGGGGAAAATCTGACCTTCCACCAATATCAGGGGATCCATTTCGAAACAACAGAACTTGTCCCATACCATGACACCACCTCCAGAACTTTGAGTTGCGTTTACAAGGCAAGCTGATTTCATTGCTTCATGGAGTTCTGGCTAAATTCTCTGCTTACCGTCAGTATAGAACAAGGTATACCGTGACTCATCAGACCACAAGACTTTTTTCCAGTGTTCCGGTATCCGGTCACGGTGTTCTTCCAGAAAAAATCATCGGTTTCCGTTTAGACATGCGACTGTCAATACCGATTCTCTTCAATTCCCTGTGCATAGTTCGGTGAGATATGGGTCAGGAACAGCCTTTATTAAATTCTTTGGTCAATTGCTGCACACAGGAGAAGTTTTGTTTGTCCGTACAAGCCTTCTCAGACGACAAAACAAGTTGGCATCTCGTTCCTGGCAGAATGTCGTAAGACCCCTCTTAAACACGCAAGTGGATTATTGTTATTTCATTGATCAAATATTCGTGATATCTCGCCTTTTGCGAAAACAGTCAGCACTGCTGTTTTTAAAATCGTGTTTCCAGCCAGACGGGCACCCACAATAAGCCCTTTATCGAACTGATAAAGATCCTTTGTTTTTCCCATTGTGATCAACGCCGCTGGCGATTAGTGACAGAAGCATTCTTAAACAGTTGCCTAACACGTGGAGCCACATGACCAAGTATTCTGCATATACACGTTTTGCATACGTGACGTTTACGTACATCTGCATAAAGGGTTTTAATTCAGTGACCGGTATGTGTAGTAAAAAAGCGTTCGTAGCTCAGTCGGTTTAGACGAAACCCTCTGGTAGGAAATACCTGAGTTCGGTTCGAATCCAGTCTAAGACGCGAAGAACCTTTATCAGGGCTTTTCGTCTGAAAGTGAATTAGCCGATCTCATACGGAGGCAAAGGATTTTTTATCCCGGGAACTAGAATTTTTCGTTCCCCAGAAACAGACAAACCGACCATTAGAATACACGCAATTTACAAACATGATACGCTGTCTGTAGGAAACAATTCTAGGCAAGAAACCAATAGATAAATAGTCCAGCGGCACGTAGAGCAGTGTACTGGTTAAGGGTTCAGCCCCATCCAGGCACCAGCTAAGGGATAAAAATGTGTATTAAACTGTCGATTATGAGGCTTCCTGTTGCTTGCATAGCATCATGGTTGTTTTCATCTCCTTGACAACTTAGAGACTGTTGAAAATTGTATAAGGATTTCCTACTAAAACATATTGCTCCGATTCAGTTTATTTTTCTTTGTAGGGCAAATAGTAAGCAGAAGGAAACTCTTTATCATAGAAAATTTTCGTCTACTTATAATAAAATATAAAACACTATAGACATCAAATTTAAAACAAATACACAGATCAGTTTAATGTGAAGATAGTGTTCATGACAGAATGGTAATCAATGGACCGAAAAAGATTACGGATATATATATATATATATATATATATATATATATATATACATATATACACTCCAATTTACACTCCACCAACAAGACCCTGAAGATCCAATCATTAGCCATCTTCTTCCAACCATAACCTACCAATCCACGCACGCATGCGTGCGTGCGTTCGTTCGTTCGTTTGTTCGTTCGTTCGTGCATGCGCGCGTGAATTTCTCAATCATAGATTTAGTATCTTCCCAACACAGCAAAAAAAAAAAAACAATACATAATAACCAACTGGTGTCATCCTCAGATAAGCTTACATATAAGCTTCGAGGATGAAAGCAAAGAAATTAGTTCTCATCCAAGATGTATCATATGTAACCAAATGCATGTAATGTACGTATCACATGAAGACCAATGTATGTAATGTATGTATTATATGTAAACCAATGTACGTATTGTTATTATCACATGTAAACAAATGTAAGTAATGTATCATATGAAAACAAATGTATATAATGTATATAATAACTATAACAAATGTATGAATGTAAAAAAAACTTTTAAAAGTAAATCATGAGTTTACACCGTATGTTTTTGAGAATAAGGAAACATAACATTTAGATTGCATATGTGTAAATACTGTTGAATAATCACACCTTTTCAAACTTCAAAAAAAAATAATAAACCACAACATGTAATATTATACAACTTATGTAACTCTGAACAATATAATTGTAAATTATTATTATGATTGTTATATATAAAAAAAACTGCTATTATCATTACTATTTAAATCTCATTATATGTAGCACAAAGTGCTGAACCTTGTAAAATAATATACTGAATAGATGATCATTGTACATATGTAAATATTTGAAAGAACAATAAAAAAAACAGAGAGACCTCCAGGGAGTCAGAGACTCATCGAGGGAGGCCACATACTACACACACCAGCTATCATACTTATTCTTGAATTCATTCCAACTGCTTGCACTCACAACATCCAATTGAGCTCCATTACAATCACGCCCCACCCACCCTCTGAGAGAAAAATCTAGTCCTTATTACCTTCTTGGTCAGCTTCACAAAGATGCCCTCTCGTCCTTTCCCCACCATCCATAAATTGAAAAATCCCATCAATTGAAATCCGGTATGACCCTTTCAGAAGATTGTAAGTTTCAATCGTATCACCCCTCTTTCTTCTGTTTCCTAATGTCTCCAGTCTACAAATTCCCAATCTGTTTTCATAATCAGTATTCCACAATTCTGATATCATTTTTAACACTCCAATTTGCACTCTATCCAATATCTCAGAATCACAACGGAAACCAGGAGACCAGACCTGCGCACAATTGTCCAAGTGGGGTCATATCAAGGCCTTGTAAAGAGGCAAAACAACATCCTTATCTTTACATGTGAACGTTCGTTTCAGCATAAGTATTTCATAAGTATTGTTTCAATGCTTCCCATACACGCTCGATATCCTTTTCATCCAGCAACCGATCCCATTCCACTGATTTCAGTATATTCCTCAGTTGGTCATAATTTCCTACTTTGTAGATCAGCATGTATCCTTTTCTGAACGGAACATTCATAAACTTAATCACTTCCCAAGTGAGAACCGCATGGTCACTGTCACCAACTGGAGACAAAACAGTTACGTCTTTAACTGAAATTCCTTATGACACTATAATCAAATCCAGCACTCTTTGACCTCGAGTTCCTTCTGTCACATGCTGCTTGAGAAAGTTGTCCCGCAACAGATCAATAAATGCATTTTCATTCTTCTCATGAGACTCTACTGCTAACCAATCAATATCTGGATAATTAAAGTCTCCCATTACGATTATTCTTTTCGCGCTCACCTTTTCTATTTGGTGATGCATTTTTTCATCACCAGCAACCGATCCACCAGATCTGAACAGCACCCCACTGTGTAATTTGTCTTGTTAGATTCCACCTCACACCAGAGGGCTTCAAACACACTGCCACATGAAATATTGTTAGTAGTATTATTACATTCACAGGTCTCAGCTCTAACTGGATTTAAGTCATCTGCTATCATTAGCAGCACTCCCCCTCCTCTCCTATCCACTCTATTCTTGCTAAAAATAGTGTAATCATTACACTCGATACTAGTTAGTAGGTCTGATTCTGATAGCCAGGACTCACTAATTCGTACAATCTGAGGTCGCAACATATTATCTAAGGCAACAAACCTTACCCCTTTGTTTCTGATACTCCTAGCATTCGTGTACAGACATAATAATTTACCTGTATGTTCTATTGTATACCCTTGCTTGCAGTCTGTCTGACCCACTTGGACTACTTTCTATTCTTCTCTAAACCTTACATGTGTAAACATCTTTGCACAGATGTGATTGGTCCGAACCGGACGAACAGAAACCCGAAATCGTTTTCGCCTCGTCAACTTTCCCGTGTTATTTTCGAGTTGTTACACAGAACGCTTCAAATTGGAGCACGTTTAATGTATTTAATTAATTTTGTTATACATGGCATAATTTAATGGCCGAACGAGAGAAATACACAGTGTACTTGATATATATATATATACGGTGTTTCGAGTTATGCCTACAGAAGACACTCAGATGCAACAAATGTTGTAATTTTTTTATTATTTTGCGTATTGCTTGATTAAGTAGATTAGTTAGATATTTAGTAGAATCTCTCTCTCTTACTTTTTTCAATAAATACGAGGCAGAATCAGTTGGATTGACATTTGATTTCTTCAGTGACTGTAGATGACGACGACATTGTAACTTATCCCATCTTTCTCCATCAGAGGTAGACAGAGTTGCAGAACTAAATCTGCCAGACAATTCGCCACTTGTAATAAAACTGAAGATTCCTTTATTAATAATAAATACCTTTCAACTATCTTTGTTGAACTCTTTTTTGTTATTTTATCTCTATCAACCAATAGAACACTTCAAAGAAAAGCGCTCTTGTGCATTGAGTTTTGGTTTCAAACTAGAAAAATCTGTCGTCAAAAAAACTTTTCTGATGTTTAAATATGCTTTCCGAGAGAACACAATGTGGAGAAAAATGTAAACGTTTGACTGTTTTTCAAGTTCAAAAACGTGGAACTAAATACGAGTATAAAGTGTTTCGCGAAAAAAATACGAAAAAGGACAAAGGGAACTAGACTGATTTCTCCCCTAAAGCTATAATTCCATTCGATCTGCTTAGTATGTTCATAAATTTCTGCTCCAAAAAAAAAAAGACACGATTTCCTCGTAATCTTCTTACTTAACCGAAGACAGACTCTTTGAATTTCATTTTTTTTAAAACTCAGGCTGGCATTAAAAGAAAAAATATTTGATTTTGATTTGATCATTATGATTAAAAAACATGTTATACTTTCCAAGCTCACAAATCAGGTCTACAAATGTGGGCAACCATGACTTAAACTCGGACTTTCTGTACTGTATCAATAGAACTATGCTAAAAATAGCAGACGTTATACGTCAACATCTACGAGAACAATATAATCCAAGAAGAAAGAGAACAAATCTGTTCAAATAATTTCGATGTCTCATATTTTGAATGAATAGGATCGTAAGTGATTCACCTATCTTCCTAACTGCCTTGTTTGGGCGCGAATCACTTAAAAACTTACAGGTGAGTCTCTTGCTTGCAGAAATTTTGACCACACCAGAGTGTTACCGAGTTATTGGTTTCTTAACTTCCATGGATGGGATTCTCATAAAAATGTAAAATGCAATATTTCTTTACAAGTGTGGTACTGTATATTACAATTTGAAACTTTAAAAAACAACATGAAGTAATAACTAAACATAATACGTTTTTAGGTTTGGTATCCTTATATTAAATAACTGTTAAATAACTAAAATTTCTACTAGACTACTATATTAAATACCTGCAAGAAGAATGAATTTCAGGTGCACGATAAAGCTGGAAGCATTCTTCACAGATTCTCTCAAGTCGAGTGTATTTGGCCTTGTCGTAAACTCCCATGCAACCTAAGCTGGCAAAACTACGTTTCTGGAGTATTTTGGCATTTGAAATTGGCATTAAAAAGACTCCTAACATAAGTAAGCAAATTATCATCTGGCTCTTGAAATCCTTCATCTGCAATTGATAAATAAAATAAACAGATCTAGATATTTCACTGATAGAAGTTGAAAAACTTATTTTTTACAATTAATTATAACTGTTATAATTATAACCAAATTGTGTTTAATAACGTTAAGCTTTTTAAACTTAATTGTTAAAATATAAAAGAAGTTTGATATATAGAAGTGATCAATAAGATCCTGTGTCCGTTTCTTATTAATCTCCATGTAGAGAATGCAGTTCACACACACACACACACTCACACACACACACACACACACAGAGAGAGAGAGAGAGAGAGAGAGAGAGAGAGAGAGAGAAAGGACAAAACCTTTCTCTTCCTTACTTTCCCGTTCCAACTTCTAGGTGATTATTTGGAGAACTAAAATGGCTGATGCCATGTTTCAAATCCTTCGTCATTTATAATAGTCTGATACTAAGACAACATAAGATATTTCTTTTTGAGATAACGCTTTTATGTGAATCTCACCTGCGAAAGGTTATAAACTTATCGCACATTGGTGTCTGAGATTTCGTCCATCCATATATCGGATAAGCTAAAGTCTAGGTAATCCTAAAGGGTGAAACGTTTTTGGAAATTTCAGCCTCCAATAATCAGGATAATAATATCACACTTGGTGATAAAAGTGGCTGCACCCGAAGACATTCACAAACATCCAAGACCACTGTGGAATTCAAAACCATAATTTGTTGGTTAGTTGGGGAGGGGATAGGCTGGCCACTCGGCTGACTAAAAGGTCGTCATTTACGCGTTTCATAACACAAATGCAACAGATTATACATTTTCAGTTCCGCCTTCTTCATTACTGTAAGATAGTAATAGATAACAAGATCTTAGAACAGGTGAACTCATTTAACTACCTAGGATGTATGATCACATATGAAAATGAAAAAAAGATATAAATGTAAAAATTGCAAAATACTTTAAAATAGCAGGTGTAATTAACTCTATATTTAAACCAAAACTAGTTCAAAAACAAACCAGGCTAAAAGTATACAATACATTAGCCCTACCAGTCTTAATGTATAGAAGCGAAATCTGGACAATAAAACAAAATAAAGATTAACAACAGCAGAAATGAAGTTTATGAAAAAAACGGCAAAGTATACCATATTTGATCACAAAAGAAACGAAGAAATTATGAAAGAATTAAACCAAGAATCAGTAATAGAAAAAATTAAAAAATATAAATAAACATAAATGGATGGAACACGTTCAAAGAATGAAAACAGAAGGATTACCAAAACAAGCCTTAAAGTACAAGCCATTAGGAAAAAGAAAACCAGGACGTTCTCTTAAAAGATTCAACGATGACTTCTAAGGCGGGAACAGGCCACGCTAGGCCTAAATCCTTGATATGGATGATGATGATGATGCCTTCTTCATTTGTGTGCAAAATTCTCTCGTGAAGAAGAATCTCCTTTGGTTCTCATCCTAAATCATCCCTAAAGGAGGAAGGATGTAGAATAAAAAAATCGACCTCTTCAAAGTCGTGGGTTTGGATAACTGAAGCACTTTTCTATTTGGTGATTTTATGTAGATTTTCTTTACGCACATTTATTGATCTGCTCAAGCGAATTGTAATCCATGATCCCTTCTTTCTTACGAAACTCCTCTCAAATGAATCGGACATTCTTCAGCTTTCTTCACTCTTTAGCTGTTCTCAAAATTTATGGAAAAAAAAGTCAGTCAGTGTTCATGGGGAAGTTCGAGGTTTCTAGGGAGGAGTTTCTGGATTATGTAGAAATGCAAATAAATTTATATAACATTAATAAAAATAGAAAAAATCCTTGCTCAGTCAGTCCAGAAGTCACAAAGAAGGACCTTTTCTATTACACAGCCTCTGTCCATTCACTATAAAATGTGGTATGCATTCTGACACAGCTCGTGTTTAGGATTATTAAAGTAATATAAAAGTTGGAAATCGAACCCAGTAGGGTTCGATTTCCAACTTTGTACCTCTTTTGGTGAAAAGGGTAAAAAACCTTAAAGCAACATCACTCAGCTGTGGTCATTCGAGAGCTTTGAATGTTTAAACAATACTAGCAATAATGATATTTGATACATGTAATAAGGTTGTTGTTTTTTCCTTTTTATAGATCTTCAAATCCATCCCTTTCAGTATAGTTTCTTTTTAATTTAATGTATCTGATTAATATAAAGATATTCAACCGATTCTGTGAATTAATTTAATTAAGAGATTGGATTAGAATACTCCTCTTTGATGTTTAGTTTTAGTTGTTACTATTTAACTACTAATATTTATTCAAAAACCTGTTATCGAAACATGCAGGCAGGATTAAACTAATAAATCAAGTCATTTTCGTTACGTTTGCTCATCAGGAAGTTTATCTTTCGTAGGGAAATACAACAGAAAGCAATTTGTAATAAAAAAACTTTAAAATTCTGACCTTTCAATAGGGAAATTCGAACACGCAAAATAATTATCAAAAGCCACAAGGCTTAATCAATATTCATTTGATTACAATCTAAATAGTTAAATTTGAATTAATTTAAATAATTAAATAATTAAGAAAATTATTACCTTTGTTAGATAATAGTTAAACTTCACAATATTATTATTTATTTCGGATTTCAGTCACAAATCCACATAAATATTTGTTTTTAGTCTAAAAATTGAAAATATCCTCTGTTGCTGGTTTCATAATCAACATAAAAACGAACTTGCCATGAAATTCTATTCTCAACTAGAGATTTATTTCAATACATTTTTATTTATTTATTTTTATTTTAACCATTCAATTCCAAACTTACGTAAGGAATGCGTAATCGGAAGATGCTTGGCGAAGAAAGTTCTTCCTAGGAATTGAACCTTTACGAGTGATCTGTCATTGAGTGAATTTGCCCAAGAGGCAGACTTCGTACTCTCCGTGTATCTGTCACGACACCGCTCGAGAAAGATACCTGGAAAAATGGCACGCTGGATGTGATACGAGCCTGCAGCTGTCGATGATTAATTTAAAACTCCGAGTCTATGCACTTAGTTTCATGTCAACATCTGCAAAATTCAATCAGCTGATCCACTCGCTAGGGTTAGAGCGGTCTTGATGGCAGTAAACACGACTTTAGTTGCTATTATAGCTCAAACTCTGAAGTACTGGCTTATGAAAAAGTCACACGGAACAAGATCTTGCAATTTAATGTTTTCTCCTTTCTTCATCGTGTTACTTTTTTCCAAAATGAGATCACTTATAGTTAGGCAAAGAACTAGATGACCAATTTAAGAGAAAATTTGAGTATGATCGGCCTTTTAATATTTTCTAGCAAAAAATGGCAGCAGAAGGAAGATTACAACTATTGAATTTATATTAAACTTGATTTAATTTACATATATTTCAGCTGTAGATTAACTATCAACTGTTCAAAAATGCAATAATGCCTGAATTATATCGATTACGTTTTTATATTTCAGTTCCGAAGAATTTTAATAATAATTTTCATTGTCACCCTAGCGGAGGGAGAAGGAATCGGGTGCCTTTGATTGGAATCTCGGTTTTAATCTCATCAGAATGAATAAATTAATTCGAATCTATATAAACAAAGGACCACGTGCCAGTGAACATCTACATTGATAGGTTTAGAAGAATTCGATATAGGAGTAATCATCAAAATTACCTTTATACACGCCACGAATTCATTAAGATGAATAATACTGCCTTAACCATCTACGGTCACACCTCCTCCTACACATTCTGATTTCGCTTTTTTCTCTGTTCCGACATCGGAAGCTTTACGACATTTCCTAACGATGTGTACATCATATCACCTCTTATTTTTGAATAACATCTTCATTTATGATTCTGATGTTAAACGAATAAATTAGATATCCAAAATGATTCAGAACTATTCCAATAATCAACTGTCTGAAATTTTATCAACAACTGTTCCAATTTAACAGAATTGGAACTTCTAATCCATCATGAGAACTGATAATGAAGATTATCCTTTCTTTTACATCCAGTAACCTTGTAATCAAAATAGCACAAAATCAAATGTTATCAAGAGCTCGTACTAATGTGATAAAAACATCAATCCAAACAGCAACCAGCACTTTCGTTAGGTTCTCTTCGCCATCATATTAGAGTTTAACCTCACTCTTTATAAAGTGGGAAATTCATTTGTTCGCTCTGGACCAAATTCGAAGTATGAATTGACTAGAATTTTTTTTAACGAAATCATTACTTATGAGAAGAACCTAAAATACGACGACTAAACATAGCCTGGCTCTAAAGCATTCAATATATTACCTCAGGTACCTTTGAAAAGAATAAATGGTCAATGATTCACAGTGCTGGCTTATCTGTAAAAGAAAGGTATTGTAATTTTCTTCATCATACCCAGACTCTAGTCTATAACATTTGATATACATTTCGTACTGAATTATTAATTATCTTAAATTTTATAAAATCTCTCAGGGTGATAATTATCATTAATTTATAGATAACTTTCTAGATAAAAAGTATGATGCTTAGCATTATTACTTCCGATGAATTCATTTCTTTATCACAAGTGAATAAAAATACTTTACACGTATATGACATCCTCCTACAAAGCAGACGTTTAGGACACATGTTTAAAAAACTATTTCAGATATATTCAAAGACAACGGTAACAGTTTTCTTATTACAAAATTTGACTGACGTCATTAGACTCTATATTTAAACTGTATTTAAATTAAATTGTATTTAAATTTTAAAAAAATTCCAAGAAAGAGAGAGAGAGAGAGAGAGGGAGAAACTAGCTCACCTTTCTTTGTGTAGCGAAATGTTCAGAACGGAAGAAATGGTAACTGCTATCTCTCGACCGATGCTTATATACCAGTGTATAAATACCCAGTTGGTACTACATAATACCCAAGAGGCTAAACTGTACTGATCTGCACTAACGTCATGAAGAGAGACCAATCGCTAATGAGCATTTTAATTTTAGTTTTGGTAAAGGGTTTGAGAAGATCGCACGCAGTGTTCGATTGTTGGGTATTGGAGACCAAATGAGGGTCCTCACTAGAGACAAAAATGAAAACTAATCATCATTTATTACTTTCCACCTCAATGCTTCCAGCTGCTTCCAGAAGACCAATTCAAGATTGATTTCTCTGAAGACTTTCCTCCTTATTGGAATTATACGTGCCTGCCTGTTCCCTGAGGAAAAACGGATGTCATTCTTCATAATCTTCTGCCCCAATAGTGATAATGACGGGATGGCAAGAACTAATATATCTTTAGGTTGCTCCTAATATAGTATTTGACCCTACAGATGATTTAGGATGGTACATGCATACTTATGAATAGTACGAGGAAATAGTATGAGGAAAGTTGTTCCAAAGAGGATAAACAATTAAATCTTTAAAACAAATTATACAAAGGTATTATTTGTTATAATTTAGAATCATTTTTGCCAAATTTTGCCAGTGAAATCGATGAGATTAGAAACAATTCTGTTTATATTATAAATCGCTATACATAATAAATAACGGAAAAACTCACGTAGAAATATTATTTAATAGTATAATTTTCGCCTGTGTGTCACAGGCATCTTCAGTACAATTAGGCACAAAAAAAAAAAAAATTAAACACTAACTGACAATTCCAAAAAGCGCCACCTAAGTAGCTGGTGTAAGATAACTAAAAAGGTCAATAACTTTCCTAAAAAAAAAATTTAATACAATAAAAAGTTAGGAAAGATTAGCTGATTTGTAAAGTACTATCTCCCATAAAGGGGATAGACGTAAGCCGTCGGATCTGTTTAAGTTAGGAGAATGAAGTAGAGTTTCACATGCTTCTTTATAAAGGCGTTCCATGAGAAACTGACTTTTGTGAAGAACTCTTGTCTTTCTCCAATGAACTCTGTGTCTAGTGAAGATGGCATGTTCTGCAAGTCCAGACTTTTCAGGTTTAAAGTATTCAATATAAGATTGGTGTTCTTCTAGCCGAATGGAGGCATTTCTTTGGAGAAGCGAGAAAGGTGGAGATTTTTCTAAACGGTCGAAAGGCAACAAAAATATTCAGTGGTTTTAAAATTTTTGCTATACGTTCACTGATGCCTTGTATATAAGGGATGGTAATGCGCGTTATTTCCTCTGTGTTTGAAAAGGGAGACATATTAAATCTACTCAAAGTTCTTTTAATGAAGCAATTCTTATAGCCATTAGATAGAAAGGAAGAAGTTATATATCGTATTTCTTTCTGTAAAAGATCGTCTGTAGAACAAAAGGAGTGGGCCCGATGAACCAGTGTTTTAATAGTTCCTGCCTTTTGACTGGGATGGTGATGAGATTCCGCATGGATATAATGGCCTGTATGAGTCTTCTTTCTATAAACTGAGAAATGTAGGTTACCATCTGGTTGGCGAAGAATTAGAAGATCTAAAAAGGCTAACTGCTTATTTGATTCTACTTCTAGGGTAAACTTGATCCTAGGATGAAATGCGTTTAACTTATTGAGAAATTGTTGAAGTTCATCAGAAGAGCCATTCCATACAGCAAAAATGTCATCGACATATCTGAACCAATGAGCAGGTCTGGGAGAAATATTGTCAAAGATACGTTGTTCAAAATGTTCCATAAAGAAATTGGAGATAGCAGGAGAGAGAGGATTACCCATTGCTGTTCCTTCAATTTGTTGATACAACTTATTTTTAAAAGAAAAAAAAACCAGAATTTATTACAAAATCAAATACGTTTACAATGTCTGAAGGAAATTCCTGTTGTAGTAATTCAATACTTTCCGAAAGAGGCACATTTGTAAATAAAGAAACAACATCTAAACTGATCATGATATCAGAAACGTCCAAATGAAGATCTGAAATTTTATTTTTGAAATCCAAAGTATTTTTTATATAAGTATCAGTTCTTCTAGTTGAAGAGGAGAGTAAATTAGATAAAAATTTTGAGATTTTGTAAGTGGGGCAACCTATACAATCTACGACTGGTCTTAACGGAATGCCTGGTTTATGAACTTTTGGAAGACCATACAATCTAGGTGGACGACCAAAGAAGGTTTTAAGTTTTTTCTTTTGATCTTCATTCCATGTAGATACATTATCTATAAGAGAATTAAGTCTCTTCAATTGACTCCGGGTAGGATCCGATGTAAGAGTCCTATAAGTTGAATAGTCGCGAAGTAAAAGAGACATTTTTCTCTCATATTCCTTCCTACCTTGAATCACTACAGCCTTCCCCTTATCAGCTTTCGTAATTATTAAAGTATTGTTATTCTTCAGTGATTTCAATGCTTTAAATTCAGAGTAAGAAAGATTAGGACGAGGAGGCTTGGCATGGAAAAGAATTTGTGCACATTCAAAACGTAATCTGTTGGCTGTTTTTTGGGATAAGGATCGAATACCCCTGTCTATGTTATGAAAAAAATCCATAATAGGCACCTTATTCGGCGTAACAGCGAAATCATATCCTTTTGATAAAACAAAACGTTCACAGTCTGTTAGTGGACGTCCGGAAACATTTATGACTACTTTATCTATATCAATAGTATTATTACTGGATCTAGGTAAGCTGACTAGTGATTCAAATTTGCGTTTCAGCTTGTCACGAGAATCATTGAAAACCTTTAAGTAAGAACTCGAAGATATGCGCATTACAGTAGTAAAAGTTTCAACAGTTAAAATAGATTCCAGAGCAATTTTTATATCCATAATTTCTCTATTTAAGATGGCAAGAGATTTTTTAGCTTCGTGTAGCTGAATATTTAAAAGAGACTTACTAGCTTTGAAGTAGATCCGATGAGCTTTTGGGGACCTAAAAACTTCTTTTATTTTACAACAGGTTGGAATAACCTGGGCCATCTTACATCGTTTAAGGAATATTAATCTGTTAATGCATTTGGCCTTCTTTATCAATACTTTACCGTATCTAGCAGATTGTCTGGAAATAGACTCTCCGTGAAGTCTAGCAATAAGTTTTAAAAGAGGTAAACCGTGATTAGACATAACTATACATAATAAATAACGGAAAAACTCCCGTAGAAATATTATTTAATAGTATAATTTTTATAAAATTTTTATCTAATTTACTCTCCTCTTCAACTAGAAGAACTGATACTTATATAAAAAATACTTTGGATTTTAAAAATAAAATTTCAGATCTTCATTTAGTCGTTTCTGATATCATGATCAGTTTAGATGTTGTTTCTTTATTTACAAATGTGCCTCTTTCGGAAAGTATTGAATTACTACAACAGGAATTTCCTTCAGACATTGTAAACTTATTTGATTTTGTAATAAATTCTGGTTATTTTTCTTTTAAAAATAAGTTGTATCAACAAATTGAAGGAACAGCAATGGGTAATCCTCTCTCTCCTGCTATCTCCAATTTCTTTACGGAACATTTTGAACAACGTATCTTTGACAATATTTCTCCCAGACCTACTCATTGGTTCAGATATGTCGATGACATTTTTGCTGTATGGAATGGCTCTTCTGATGAACTTCAACAATTTCTCAATAAGTTAAACGCATTTCATCCTAGGATCAAGTTTACCCTAGAAGTAGAATCAAATAAGCAGTTAGCCTTTTTAGATCTTCTAATTCTTCGCCAACCAGATGGTAACCTACATTTCTCAGTTTATAGAAAGAAGACTCATACAGGCCATTATATCCATGCGGAATCTCATCACCATCCCAGTCAAAAGGCAGGAACTATTAAAACACTGGTTCATCGGGCCCACTCCTTTTGTTCTACAGACGATCTTTTACAGAAAGAAATACGATATATAACTTCTTCCTTTCTATCTAATGGCTATAAGAATTGCTTCATTAAAAGAACTTTGAGTAGATTTAATATGTCTCCCTCTTCAAACACAGAGGAAATAACGCGCATTACCATCCCTTATATACAAGGCATCAGTGAACGTATAGCAAAAAGTTTAAAACTACTGAATATTTTTGTTGCCTTTCGACCGTTTAGAAAAATCTCCACCTTTCTCGCTTCTCCAAAGGACAAGCTTCCACATCTTAATCATCCACGGAATCTACCAGATTCCGTGCTCTTGTGGATTATGTTATTTCGGACAAACGGGAAGATCTGCCTCCATTCGGCTAGAAGAACACCAATCTTATATTGAATACTTTAAACCTGAAAAGTCTGGACTTGCAGAACATGCCATCTTCACTAGACACAGAGTTCATTGGAGAAAGCCAAGAGTTCTTCACAAAAGTCAGTTTCTCATGGAACGCCTTTATAAAGAAGCATGTGAAACTCTACTTCATTCTCCTAACTTAAACAGATTCGACGGCTTACGTCTATCCCCTTTATGGGAGATAGTACTTTACAAATCAGCTAATCTTTCCTAACTTTTTATTGTATTAAATTTTTTTTTTTTTTTTTTTAGGAAAGTTATTGACCTTTTTAGTTATCTTACACCAGCTACTTAGGTGGCGCTTTTTGGAATTGTCAGTAAGTGTTTAATTTTTTTTTTTGTGCCTAATTGTACTGAAGATGCCTGTGACACACAGGCGAAAATTATACTATTAAATAATATTTCTACGTGAGTTTTTCCGTTATTTATTACGTATAGTTATGTCTACTCACGGTTTACCTCTTTTAAAACTTATTATAAATCGCATTACACACTTCTCTTTGTGTAATGTTTAAATATTGGTAATATGCAAAATTAATAATGCAAATTAAATCACAAATATTTAGTGTTAAATATAATTACAGATTTTGTTATATTGTTTAATGATGGAAACTGTTCATCTAAGTTACGTCTGTTTCTTATATCCTTCTTGTCCTTATAGTCCTTATATCCTTCTTGGTCAGCTTCACAAGGATGCCCTCTCGTCCTTTCCCCATCATCCATAAATTGAAAAATGCCATCAATTGAAATCCGGTATGATCCTTTCAGAAGATTGTAAGTTTCAATCGTATCACTCCTCTTTCTTCTGTTTCCTAATGTCTGCTGTCTACAAATTTCCAATCTGTTTTCATAATCAGTATTCCACAATTCTGATATCATTTTTAACACTCCAATTTGCACTCTATCCAATATCTCAGAATCACAACGGAAACCAGGAGAACAGACCTGCGCACAATTGTCCAAGTGAGGTCTTATCAAGGCCTTGTAAAGAGGCAAAACAACATCCTTATCTTTACATCTGAACGTTCGTTTCAGCATAAGTATTTCATAAGTATTGTTTCAATGCTTCCCATACACGCTCGATATCCTTTTCATCCAGCAACCGATCCCATTCCACTGATTTCAGTATATTCCTCAGTTGGTCACAATTTCCTACTTTGTAGAACAGCATGTATCCTTTTCTAAACGGAACATTCATAAACTTAATCACTTCCAAAGTGAGTACTGCATGGTCACTGTCACCAACTGGAGAGAAAACAGTTACGTCTTTAAGTGAAATGCCTTATAACACTATAATCAAATCCAGCACTCTTTGACCTCGAGTTCCTTCTGTCACATGCTGCTTGAGAAAGTTGTCCCGCAACAGCTCAATAAATGCATTTTCATTCTTCTCATGAGACTCTACTGCTAACCAATCAATATCTGGAAAATTAAAGTCTCCCATTACGATTATTCTTTTCGCGCTCACCTTTTCTATTTGGTGATGCATTTTTTCATCACCAGCAACCGATCCACCAGATCTGTAACAACAACACCGAAACTCATTGCTCTTTATCAAGGATTTCTCTGTAAATGGATCCCTTAAAACAAAGAACGACCAAAACTGAACGTAAAGCTATCGAATATCCAAATTCCTTTTTTAAACATACTTTTGTGATTTTGATTTTGTGAAAATGAGAAAGAGATTTATGAACTTCCACATTAGTTAATTACTGCTTATTTATTGATTCAAGACGATATGAAGTAATTGCTATGTTTTCCCAGCACACACTGTGCTTCATCGTCTTTACTAATATATTTGATTTGAAAATGAATTTGTTATTAGATGTGAAAAACATTCATTCTCAATCAACAGGAACGACCACGTAATTCCTCCTGGTAGAAATATGTGATTCTTCCATCACCAGCAACAGCATGTAGGTTAATAGCGCAACTGTAAATTAATTAATAGCACAAATTCAGATTAATTTACACTCCACCAACGAGACCCTGAAGATCTAATCATTAGCCATCTTCTTCCAACCATAACCTACCAATCCACTCCCAACCAACCAACCATGGTTGGTTGGGAGTGAATTGGGAGTGCATCACCAAATAGAAAAGCTCACCTTTTCTATTTGGTGATGCATTTTTTCATCACCAGCAACCGATCCACCAGATCTGTAACAACACCCCACTGTGTAATTTGTCTTGTTAGATTCCGCCTCACACCAGATGGCTTCAAACACACTGCCACATGAAATATTGTTAGTAGTATTATTACATTCACAGGTGTCAGCTCTAACTGGATTTAAGTCATCTGCTATCATTAGCAGCACGCCGCCTCCCTATCCACTCTATTCTTGCTAAAATAGTGTAATCATTACACTCGATACCAGTTAGTAGGTCTGATTCTGATAGCCAGGACTCGCTAATTCGTACAATCTGAGGTCGCAACATATTGACTAAGGCAACAAACTCTACCCCTTTGTTTCTAATACTCCTAGCATTCGTCTACAGACATAATAATTTACCTGAATGTTCTTTTGTACACCCTTGCTTGCAGTCTGTCTGACCCACTTGGACTACTTTCTATTCTTCTCTAACACCTTACATATGTAAACATCTTTGCACAGATGTGATTGGTCCGAACCGGACGAACACAAACCCGAAATAGTTTTCGCCTCGTCAACTTTCCCGTGTTATTTTCGAGTTTTTACACAGAACGCTGCAAATTGGAGCACGTTTAATGTATTTAATTAATTTTGTTATACATGGCATAATTTAACGGCCGAATGAGAGAAATACACAGTGTACTTGATATATATATATATACGGTGTTTCGAGTTATGCCTACAGAAGACACTCAGATGCAACAAATGTTGTAATTTTTTTATTATTTTGCGTATTGTTTGATTAAGTTTGATAGTTAGCCCTGAGATAGATCTACAGAAAAATCACCCCAGTGATATTAGCAATTCGAAGTGAATAATAGCCCATACGTTTTCATAGTCAGCTTTACTACAACAAGATGAGGGAACACCAAGTTTATTTGAAAAGAAAACACGACAAAATGAAGCGTTAGTATCGTGCTTTTTACAGAAAACATTAAAAATTACAGCATGTCGAGTGTATTTAAGTAATATTAGGTATATATAGCGTAAATTAACGGCCAGTCGAGAGAGAACAGAGCTATACATAGTATACTTAAAATATACGGTGTTTCAACATAATGCCGATAGAGAAAACTCAGTTGAAGAAATGTTGTATTTTTTTATTAATTTGCTTACCGCCCGATTAAATTCTTTTTTTCACAGTTTGTTAGTAAGCACTGCCATATAGCTACAGAAACATCAACTTTTCATCAATTCGGAGTGAATAATAGCCGATACGTTTGCATTCTCAGGTTTAATACCACAAGGTGAGGGAAAATCAAGGTTTTTTGATAAGAATATGAAAAAAATGTTTTCATCAAAGTGCAGAGACGGGTTATTTTCGTATTTTTTACACAAATTGTTACATGTAAATTTAGGTATAAATATATACACCACAATTTAACAGGCCAATTGATAGAGAACAGAGCAATAAACGATATACCTTAAATGTTCGGTGTTTCGACATTACGCCGATAGAGGACACTCAATTTGAAGATTTTGTTCTAATTTTTTATGAATTTGCATATAGCCGACTAACTTCTTATGTGCACCGTTTGATAGTAAGTGCTTCTATATAGCTACAGAAATATCAACGTAGCGAAATAAGTAATTCGTAGTAAATAATAACAGGATTATTGATCAGAAAACACGAAAAAATGCAATTATCAGCAAAGTGGACAAATGCATTATTTTCGTGATTTTTAAACAAAACGTTTCAAATCGGAACATGTTGAGTTGATTTACGTAATTTTAGCTATATATATATAGCATAATTTAACTGCCGATTGATTGAAAACAGCAATACACAGTATACAATATATATATATATATATATATATATATATATATATATATAGTTGGCTTCGAAGTCCCTCGGTACAGAAAACCGACCCCATGAACATACAAATCTATAGCCATAATATACTGGCTCTAAATGGATGCTACACAGAAGTGACCTGCCACCTGTATTATTTCGTCTTGACTTCAAATCAGGATCTATAAACAAGTTGATCTGCATTAAATGCCATACAGATGTATCAAGGCAAGACCACCTCATGCAATACCAGAAAATTCACTATATATATATAATTCTCTCTCTCTCTCTCTCTCTATATATATATATATATATATATATAGAGAGAGAGAGAGAGAGAGAGAGAGAGGGGATAATTTAACGGCCGATTGATTGAAAACCGTATATATTACATGTATACAGAGTATACATGTAATATATATATACGGGGTTTCCATGATAATTTTGCAAGTGCTACATTCATTGGATATGTATTCCTATGGACATCGTTATATATGTGAACTATTAAATTATATCTATAGTTAAACGCGAGCTCCCGTAGTACAGTTGGATTAGAAGAGCCCATTGGTTAGAAAGATCCGGGATCGAAATACCCGGTGTGTATGACGTAAGGAACGGTTATGAGGTCTTTGAAATCAAATGGTGTGTGTTCGATGGTTTCGTACGGATGTTGTGGATTTGGAAAACGTGTGCTTTTCTTCCCTCGGTACATAAAATCGACCCCGTGAACATACAAATCTATAGCCATAATATACTGGCTCTAAATGGATGCTACACAGAATTGATTTGCCGCCTGCATAATTTCGTCTTGACTTCAAATCAGGATCTATAAACAAGTTGATCTGCTATAAATGCCATACAGATGTATAGGGAAGGCAAAAACACCTCATACAATACCAGAAAATTCAATTTCATTCGTCGATATTAGTCTGATGAAAGGTTTTCGCAATGGACATTTACGGGAATAAAAATCGATTGCTGAGCTTGATTCCTGATAACGTGAAAAAACAAAACCAAAATTATTTTATCAGTTCCGAAAAAAGAAATGAAACATAATATCAGTTTTCAAAATAATAAAATAAAATATCTCTTCCCAAATGTATGGAGAACATGATAAAGAAATTTATGAACTTCCACATTAGTTAATTACTTCTTATTTATTGATTCAAGACGATATAAAGTAATTGCTATGTTTTCCCAGCACACACTGTGCTTCATCGTCTTTACTAATATATTTGATTTGAAAATGAATTTGTTATTAGATCTGTAAAACATTCGTTCTCAATCACCAGGAACGACCAAGTAATTCCTCCTTGTAGAATTATGTGATTCTTCCATCATCAGCAACAGCGTGTAGGTTAATAGCGCAAGTGTGAATTAATTAATAGAACAAATTCAGATTAATTAACACTCCACCAACGAGACCGTGAAGATCCAATCATTAACCATCTTCTTCCAACCATAGCCACCAATCCATCATCTTATCCACGGTAATATTGTATAACCCAAACCCATTTTCTCCAATTTATGCAGAAGTCTGTCATGTTGTATTCTAAGACAAACGTCTTAGCAAAATCCAAACGTTTCGTGGTGTATCAATTCCCCTTGTCTAGTTCAATGGTAACATTGTTATAGAATGTGAGCAACTTGTTAAAACATGACCTTCTCTTATTAAATCCATGTTGTTCATTGCAAATTGAGATTCACTGTCAACCCATTTGTGAATGCGGGCCTTAACTAATTTTCCCAAAATTTTCACCACAACTCCTCAGATACTAATTGGTTGATAGTTTGTTACATCTGTCTTTGCACCACCCTTATGCAATGGAATTACCATACATTCCTTCGTCCCTGTTCGGAGACTCATATTAAACATCCTGGTCAAAGGAATGATCAATTCAGCTGAACACTCTTTTAGCACGAGTGCTGATATTCCATTAGGCCCTATTGCTGAATTCTTATTCAGTTTGTGCAACAGCTCTAATACCTCGGCCTAACACACCTGCGTTTCTTCATCTAGTGAAGAGCTAACAGTGAGCGCAATGTTGCGTTCACCAGGTTGATAGCTTTTAACGAAATGAGCACTTATTAATTGAACAACGTCCTCTGCACAGTAATCCTCACACCATCTGGATTTGGAAGAGTTATTTTTTCATATTCATTCTTTCGTTTACTTGCAACATATCGACAGAATTCTTGTGGGTTGTCTTTACCACCCAGAGCCAGTTTCTTTTCATAATCTGACTTTGCTTTCCGTACAACAGTTGTGAATATTCTAGCCTGCTGCTAATGACGTTCATAACGGACGTCATCCTTATGCAAAGAGTTTTCCTTCCACATCGTCCTATTCTTAGGAATCCCTTGCTTAATAAGATAACACATCTATTCGACTCCTACTCTATTTATTCTTCGGACCCTCGGAACAGATTCTGATATCACATCATTTAAGTATTGTTTTAATGCTTCCCATACACGCTCGATATCCTTTCCATCCAGCAAACGATCCCATTCTACTGAACTGAGTATATTCCTCAGTTGGTCATAATTTCCTACTTTGTAGTTCAGGTGTATCCTTTTCTGAATGGAACATTCATAAACTTAATCACTTCCCAAGTGAGCACCTCCTGGTCACTGTCACCAACAGGAGGCAAAACAGTTACGTCTTTAACTGATAGGCATTCTGGCATTATAATCAAACCCATTACTCTTTGACCTCAAGTTCCTTCTGCCACATGCTGTTTGGTGAAAGTTGTCCCGCAACAGCTCAATACATGCATTTTCATTTTTCTCATGAGATTCTACTGCTACCCAATCAATATTTGGATAACTAAAGTCACCCATTACGATTATTTGGCGCTCACCTTTACTACTTGGTGATGCATTTCGTCATCACCAGCAACCGATCCACCAGATCTGTAACAACACCCAACTGTGTAATTTGTCTTGTTAGATTACAGCTCACACAAGATGGCTTCAAATACACTGCCACATGAAATATTGTTAGTGGTAATACTACATTCACAGATCTAACTGAATTTAAGTCATCCACTATCATTAGCAATACGCTCCCCCCTCCTCTCCTATCCATTCTATCCTTGCTAAAAATACTGTACCCATGACACTCGATACTAGTTAGGAGGTCTGATTCTGATGGCCAGGTATCAATAATTCGTACAATCTGAGGTCGCAACATATTGACTAAGGCAACAAACTCTTCACCTTTGTTTCTGATACTCCTTGCATTCGTGTACAGACACAATAATTGAGCTGCATGTTCTTTTGTACACCCTTGGAAACAGTCTGTCTGACCAATTTGGACAACTTTCTATTCTTCTCTGATACCTTACACATGTAAGTATCTTTGCACAGATGTGATTGGTCCGAACCGGATGAACACAAACCCGAAATCGTTTTCGCCTCTTTAACTTTCCCATGATAAAGCCCATTCTTATCATTAACACCATTATGTACCATTTTCGCCCTTACACTTATATTCACACCATTCTTCCCGTTATAATTTAGTTTCCCTGACTCTCTGTGTTAGGTCTCATACCTGTTATTAGTTTTTCTAGACTCCTGATACCAGACGAATTCAGGTGTAGGCCATCCCTTTTATACAAATCCAATCTTCTCTCAAACTCACTCCACACATCCAATACTTCTACATAGCCTACGCAACGAATCGTTTGCCATCATAGCCCTAGTTTTTAATTCACTTTTGTCATAGCGAGGTAACATACTAACGATTTTCACTTTCTCGCTCTTCACTCTCACCTCTTCCAGGAACCCTTTCATGTCCTCTCTCATCATGAACTTATCGCCAGTTAAATCGTTCGTGCCTACTACAACTACGATTTCATTTACTCATTTACTTTTCTTTTCTGTTTTTGAATTACTTGAGTAAAATTTTTAATTTTCGCTTTAGGAAAACTCGATGTTATAACTCTCTCATCCATAGCATGTTTCATTATAGTGTCACCATTCCAAATAATTTCTTTATTTTTACTAACAACGCAACTTACGTGATTTTTGTTATTTTCTGACTTACCTTTTTCCTTATTTTCCCGTTCATGTTTCCTTTTCTCTCATTGCTCATTTAAACGTCTCTCAGCCTTTTGCAATTCACGCCTTGTCTCTCTGATATTTACAAACTACGATTCAAACTTTAATGAAAGTAATTATAAAATATATTGGATATTTGATAGGGTGTTGTGACATTACGTCTATAGACGGCACTTAGAGAGAACAAATATTGTATTTTTTTTATGAATTTAGATATCGCCCGATTAACTTCTTATTTGCAGTTTGACAGAGAGCAATGCCATTTGTAGCTACAAGAAAATCAACCTGTTAATATACGCAATTCGGAGTGAATTATCAGCTTTACTTCAACAAGGTGTGGAAGAATGAAGGTTTTTTGAACAGAAAACATGAAAAAATGCATTTTTTAGCAACGAGCAGAAACGTGTTATTTCCGAGTTTTTTACACAAAACGCAGCAAATTGGAGCACGTTTAATGTGTTTAATTAATTTTGTTATATATGGCATAATTTAACGGCCGAATGAGAGAACATAGCAATACACAGTGTACTTGATATATGTATATATATACGGTGTTTCGAGTTATGATTACAAAAGACACTCAGATGCAACAAATATTGTAATTTTTTTATTAATTTGCGTATTGCTTGATTAAGTTCTTATTTGCACAGTTTGATGGTTAGCACTGAGATAGATCTACACAAAAATAACCCCAGCGATATTAGCAATTCCAAGTGAATAATAGCCCATACGTTTGCATTGTCAGCTTTACTACAACAAGATGAGGGAATACCAAGTTTATTTGAAAAGAAAACACGACAAAATGAAATGTTTATCAAAGCGCATAAAAGCTACTGAAATAAAGGGCCAAAAGGCTTCACTTCGGCGATGCAAAAATTATTTAAAATAAAAAGCGTTATTATCGTGCTTTTTACAGAAAAAGTTACAAATTACAGCATGTTGGGTGTATTTAAGTAATATTAGGTATATATAGCGTAATTTAACGGCCAGTTGAGAGAGAACAGAGCTATACATAGTATACGTGAAACATACGGTGTTTCAACGTAATGCCGATAGAGAACACTCAGTTGGAATAAATGTTGTATTCTTTTATTAATTTGCATACCGCCCGATTAAATTCTTTTTTGTACAGTTTAGTAGTTAGCACTGATACAGAAATATCAACTTATAATCAAATCGGAATGAATAATAGCCGATACGTTTGCATTCTCAGGTTTAATTCCACAATGTGAGGGGAAATCAAGGTTTTTTTGAAAAGAATACGAAAAAAAATGTTTTTAGCAAAGTGCAGAGACGGGTTATTTTCGTGTTTTTACACAAATCGTTACAAATAGTAGCACTTTCAGTGTAGTCAAGTAACTTTAGATATAAATATACCATACATTAACAGCCGATTGATAGAGAATAGAGCAATAAACGATATAACTTAAATGTACGGTGTTTCGACATTATGCCGATAGAGTATACTCAGTTCGAACAAAGTTTTCTAATTCTTTATGAATTTGCATATCGTCCGACTAACTTCTTATGTGCACAGTTTGATAGTAAGCCCCTCTATATAGCTACAGAAATATCCACGTAGCGACATAAGCAAGTCGCAGTAAATAATAACAGGATTATTGATCAGAAAACACGAAGAAATGCAATTATCAGCAAAGTGGACAAACGCATTATTTTCGTGATTTTTAAACAAAACGTTTCAAATCGGAACACGTTGAGCTGATTTACGTAATTTTAGCTATATATATATCGAATGAAGTAACACTTGCAAAATTATAATTTTGCAAGTGCTACATTCATTGGATATGTATTCCTATGGACATTGTTATTTGTGTGAGCTATTAAATTATATCTATAGTTAAACGACAGCTTCCGTAGTATGGTTGGTTTAGAAGAGCCCATTCGTTAGAGAGATCCGGATTCGAAATAACCGGTGTGTATGATGTAAGGAACGGTTATGAGGTCTTTGAAATCAAATGGTGTGCGTTCGATGGATTCGTACGGATGTTGTGGATTTGGAAAACTTGTGCTTTTCGTCCCTCGGTACAGAAAACCGACCCCGTGAACATATAAATCTATATACTGGCTCTAAATGGATGCTACACAGAAGTGACGTGTCACCTGCATTATTTCGCCTTGACTTCAAATCCGGATCTATAAACAAGTTGATCTGCTATAAATGCCATACAGATGTATCAAGGCAAGATCACCTCATACAATACCATAAAATTCACTTTCATTCGTCGATATTGTCTGATGAAAGGTTTTCGCAATGGACATTTACGGGAATAAAAATCGATTGCTGAGCTTGATTCCTGATAAGGTGAAAAAACAAAACCAAAATTAAATTATCAGTTCCGAAAAAAGAAATGAAATAAAATATCAGTTTTGAAATAATAAAATAAAATATCTCTTCCCAAATATACGGAGAAACTGAGAAAGAGATTTATGAACTTCCACATTAGTTAATTACTTCTTATTTATTGATTCAAGAGGATATAAAGTAATTGCTATGTTTTCCCAGCACACACTGTGCTTCATCGTCTTTACTAATATATTTGATTTGAAAATGAATTTGTTATTAGATCTGTAAAACATTCGTTCTCAATCACCAGGAACGACCAAGTAATTCCTCCTTGTAGAATTATGTGATTCTTCCATCATCAGCAACAGCGTGTAGGTTAATAGCGCAAGTGTGAATTAATTAATAGAACAAATTCAGATTAATTAACACTCCACCAACGAGACCGTGAAGATCCAATCATTAACCATCTTCTTCCAACCATAGCCACCCAATCCACTCCCAACCTACCAACCATACCCACTTCCACCAACCAACAACAACCTCTCAGGTAACCGTTCATAATCCTCCCTTCTGGAAGTTAGATGACAGGTGGAAGCGCTCCAAGACTCAAACACTTGGAGGAGAAGTCTCTGAATCTCGTTGCAATCTTCAAAGAATCTCTCGAAGTATCTGCTTATATATCATTCAAATAATCAAATAAACATAGCATAATACCAAATAAACAAAATTGGAAATTCGATATTGATCAGTGAATGAAAACTTGAAATTTCTGAAGATGGTCAATGCAATCTGTTCACTTCCAAGAAATCGCCATGTACTTATGATAGGCAACCACAGCCATCTATTCATCCTAATCCCAATACTATATATTTTTGTCCAAAATGTTTGAATTCTACTTTCAATTTTCTTCATCAGCAGTAAACACAATTTCAACAGAGTGATATATTATTATTATTATTATTATTATTATTATTATTATTATTATTATTATAGGAAGAAAATTACTAACTTGCAAGAATCTGTTATACACACTTGTAATGCGTTATAAATATTATATATACATATTTACTACAGCAACTATGATGCAATTCATCTGAGACACAAAAAAAATAAAATAAAAAAAAATAAAAAAAATGATAATAATAAATAAATGAATAAAATAAATAAATAAATTATTATTATTATTATTATTATTATCATTATTATTATTATTATTATTATTATTATTATTATTATTATTATTATTATTATTATTATTATTATTAAGTATATTCTAAAATCACAAATTCTGTATAATCCTTATAGTAATTACTGTAAATATTATTATTATACTGTATGTAACTTATACTGAGACATAATATTTTTTTTTTTTTTTTAAATAAAAAAAAAATTATTACTATTATACTCAAGATAACTATTGTATATATGTATGTGTAAATATTTTAGCAGTGAACAAAAATATTATTTATTTAAAAAAAATTATTATAATTTAAAATTATTAATAACTCGCCAGTATTTGTTATTCACAGTTGTAATGTATTATAAATATTATGCATATATATATATACGTGTATATAAAACTATTGTTGTATCTATGTATGTAATTTATCTGAGACAATAAAATGTTTAAAAAAAAATTATTATTATTATTATTATTATTATTATTATTATTATGATTCCTCCAACAAAAGCGATTGTTTAATCGCTTTTGTTGGAGAACTGTTTCAAAAACATACCGCACAAATTACAGAAAAATTCAACCAATATGAGGAATTTATTAAATTTAATAATAACTCGGTAGAAGGTATGTTACAGACCGTTAGAGAAATTAAAAACTGCGTCAAAGAGCTAACTGAAAGACAGCATAATTTAATTAAAGAGACAACGGACCTACGTCAAGAACTAAACTCTTTAAAGCAACAGTACGAGCTCTCAAATCAACAGCAGCACAAAAATAACCTCCTCATAAATGGTCTCCCAGAAATAGCTACGGAACATCTAAGAGACACTGTAATACAACTAAGCCAAAAAATCGGCTCCCCCATTGAATCATGAGACATCCAGTCAGTACATCGGTCACCACAAAAAAGGAAAAGAGAAAATAATACCCGTAATTCTCCCGTGGTAGTGCGACTCACCAACAGCCTAACAAAAACTATACTTATAAAAGCTAGCAGGATTAAAAATCCAGTAGTAAAGGATCTGAAAGGAGACCACGACAATACCCCAATATACTTGTCTGAATACCTTACGCCATATTATCAGAAAATATTCTACCAAGCAAGGAAAGTAAAAACAGAAAACAATTACCAGTTTATATGGATAAGAGCCAGCAAAATATTCCTTAGAAAGACACAAGACGCAAAACCAATCGAAATAAAATCCGTAGATGACCTCAACAGGCTGTCACATTGAAAGGAATATTGACAACTCGTAAAGAAGAAACAGCACACCAACCAACATGAATGCAGACCATCAAGCAGACGTAATCACCCCGGATCATGATAATTGCCACATTCTGAAATCAATAACAGAATGGAAACAACTGACAATCCCCCAAAAAGGACTATCTATTCTCCACATCAACATCAGAAGCATTCAAAAATACTGGCTGACCCTGCAAGCTTATTTGAAGGAAGATATAGACGAAATAGACATTTTAATACTGACTGAAGTATCTATGACAAACGAAGAGGCATCCTCCTACCACACTTCCAACAACACAAACACTGCAGACAAACAAAACGAGGCGGTGGTATAATAATATTTACCAAGCATGAACTAGAAGTAACAGAAATAAACTATAAATTAGAATACGCAGAAAACATATGCATCGAAATTAAAAACATCAAACAAGAAAACTCCCTGATATTAAACGCAATATACAGACCAACCAACTTAAGCACCACAAAATTCCTAGAAGAACTAAACAGATGGCTTTCAGCCACGAAAGTAGGCACCTCAAAATACTTGATAATAATAGGAGACATTAATATAAATATTAGGAACATAAATAACAACACAGAACAAGACCTAGACCTATTATCGGTATATAACATAACCCCATCCATACAGTCGTATACACGAGAAGAGATAGTCGGAAACACAACAACCTCAACCTGCATTGATCATATAAATATAAGGCCCCTCCAAACAGCCACACAGCAGCCGTCATAACATGCAAACTAGCAGACCATTATTTCACAGCATTGCAGATACACACTAAACCAGAACCCATAAAAATCACTGAAACTACAAAACAGTATCATAGCATTGTAAACGAAGCAATAGTGAACGATGAAATCATAAAAACAGACTGGATGCAGATAGCATCTTTAGACTCTGCTGAAGCTATATATAATAATCTTAAACTTTCATTTAACAAAATATATAACAAAGCATTAAAAAAATAAAAATACGCCCCCAATCGAAACAAAATCCATGGATAACAGACAACATACTAACAGACATACAAAGAAAAGATGCCCTATGGAAACAACTTAAGAAGTCACCGAACAATATCGCTTTAAAAGCTGAATACAAAAGAAAACGGAATCTCCTAACAACCCAGATTCGAACGGAAAAAAGAAACTATTACAACAACAAATTAACAACAGCTCAGAATGACATAAAGGAAACCTGACACCTGATTAATGAAATGCTGCACAATATACACAGAACCACTGCCTCAGAAACAATAAAACACAGCTTTGCCTGCGACCCCAAATCCCTCAAACAGTTGGCAAACAACTTTAATCAGCACTTCGTGAACTCTGTCCAAAAGCTACAAGAAACAACCTTTCCTCACACAAACGAACATTCTCCACTAGGTCCACGAGCAATCCAGTCGATGTGGTTCCCCACAGTAACAAAAGAAGAACTATCACTGGCAATTCAACAAATTAATCCTAACAAAGGACCGCGGATAGACGGAATCAGACCAAAAGACATCAAGAAACACTCAACCAACCTACTTCCAGTTATACAAAAACTGTAAAATAAAATCTTTGAAACGGGACACATACCTGAAACACTGAAGACTGCATTAATCACACCCATACACAAACAGGGAAAAAGAAACATAATAAGTAATTACAGACCTATCGCCACGCTACCTGTAATCAACCAAATCATGGAGCGCATCGTACATCAGAAACTCTCCACATACATTTAAAAATTTCAAATCATACCCAAAACACAATATGGCTTTCAAAAAAATAAAGGAACAGCAACACTCCTGGAAGATTTCAAAGATCTAATAAACGCTGCATTGGATAAAAACAGAATAACATTAGTGGTATTCATTGACCTAACAAAAGCATTTGACACACTAACACATAAAACCTTGTTAACGAAACTTACCCATATCGGAATTGGAGGTCGTCTACTGCAGTGGTTTAAAGCATACACGAAAAACAGAAAGCACATCACACGTATAGGGATCAGCGTACAGCAAGGAGGTACATGTAACCTGTGGAGTACCGCAAGGAGCTGTCCTATCTTCCACTCTATTTAACATACACACACAAGACATAAGCCAACTCCCTCTAAAAAGTAAAATCTTCCAGTATGCAGACGACACGGCCATAATATCCATTCACAACAATGCAAATATCGCTTACAAAAATATGCAACACGACATCAATCAAATCACTAACTGGTTAACCGAAAACGGCATATATATAAACCCTGGAAAAAAAAAGTTAATGATATTCAAAAACCCCAAAGCATTCCCATAGAAACTAAATATCTCACTATCAAACATTCGTTCTCCTATACACAAAGTGCAGAACCTAAAATCACAACCATCACACAAGTGAAAACAACACGCTATCTTGGACTTCACTTCGATGCTGATCAAAGTTGGAATAGCCATACAAACTACCTACATACCAAGCTTAGGATAATAGCAAGCAAACTATACAGATTAAAAGACATTGCCCCAACCCACATAAAAATACTAATCTGTAAAGCATTATGTGAAAACATTTTAAGATATGCAATCGCATCATACGCATTCTGCGCAGACTACAGACTTAACAGCTACAATGGTTGCAAGATAAAATGATAAAACTGATATTCTGGGAACAACCCACTCTTATGCAGGAAGCATGGATAAAACACAAAATATTTAAGGTGAAACAATTACGCCACTACACAGTCATGTTAAAACACTACTACAGCCCAACATATAGAGTAACCAAAACAACATATCAAATAACAAGACCACAGTCAACAAACTACATAACATATAAGTACAACAATCAGTACGGCAAAGCCACCCGAAACGTCTATGTACCTGACATGATAAACAAACTGCCATTCGACAACAGAATCCTAGGAACATACAGAGAGCTGAAACAGGCACTATGTAAATATTATAGCGAGAATGAAAATTAGAGCAATTCCTGTTTCTCCCTCCCCCACCACACACACACACACACACACACACACACACACACACACACACACACACACACACACACACACACACACACACACACACACACACACACACACACACACACACACACACACACACACACACACACCTATGACAACTCCCCCCTCTCAAAAACTATCACTACAAGAACACAAAGAAACAAACACACCATGTCTAAATCCAACCCTATTTGCACAAAAAAAAGTTAATCTGCAATAGCAGTCGAAGTCTTCCAAGCACATACCAACAAACAGTAAAATCAACACCTGGCTTGTGACCAGTATAGGAACACAACCATGAAACCACCACCCTCTGTCATCTATTATCTTCCTCAGATAAGCTCAGCTAAGCTTCGAGGAAGAAAATTACTAACTTGCAAGTATCTGTTATATACACAATTGTAATGCGTTATAAATATTATATATATGTGATTACTACAGCGACTATGTATGCAATTCATTGGAGACATAAAAAAAAATAATAATAAATAAATAAATAAAATAAATTATTATTATTATTATTATTATTATTATTATTATTATTATTATTATTATTATTATTATTATTATTATGTATATTCTAAATTCAAAAATTCTGTATAGTCCTTATTGTAAATATTGTAAATATTATTATTGTATGTAATTTATACTGAGACATAATAAAATGTTTAAAAATAAAAAATAAATAAATTATTATTAATATTATTAAGAGAGACCTCCAGGGAGTCAGAGACTCATCGAGGGAGGCCACATACTACACATACCAGCTATCATACTTATTCTTGAATTCATTCACAGTGCTTGCACTCACTATCCAATTGCGATCCATTCCAATCACGTCCCTCCCACCCACCCTCTGAGAGAAAAATCTAGTCCTTATATCCTTGTTGGCGGCCTTCATTCTCAGCTTCCAAGGATACCCTCTCATCCTTTCCCCACCCCTCCATAAATTGAAAAACCCCATCAATTGAAATCCTGTATGACCCTTTCAGAAGATTGTAAGTTTCAATCGTATCACCCCTCTTTCTTCTGTTTGCTAGTGTATGCAGTCTACAAATTCTCAATCTGTCTTCATAATCAGTATTCCACAATTCTGATATCATTTTTAACACTCGACTTTGAACTCTATCCAATATCTCAGAATCACAACGGAAACCAGCAGGCCAGACCTGCGCACAATTGTCCAAGTGAGATCTTATCAAGGCCGTGGAAAGAGGCAAAATAACATCCTTATCTTTACATGTGAACATCTGTTTCAGCATTGCAATTATCATTTGAGTTGTATTTGCAATCTTTGCCAGAAGGCCCCCTAAACTTCAACTTCCTATCTATTAACTCGATTGACACTCCACGGTCCCTACCCTCATCAGTTTCTTCTAATTCCACCAATATAATACGACATTGGATAAGTAATCATGCTGAAGTGAATGACTATATATTTACTGATATTAAACTGACACCCATTTTCCCATGCCCACAATTCCAGCTTATTCAAATCTTTCTGCAAAGACTGCATATCAGCAGCATTCGGGATTACCCTACCTATCTTTGCATTATCAGCAAATAACTGTATGTCGCTCGTCAAATCCTTTCCAATCTCATTAATATACAGATTGAATAACAGTGGACCAAGCACTGATCCTTGTAATAGAAAACTTGTTGCCTTAAACCTTGAATATTATTTTAATATCTTTTTAATATCTTTTTTTTAAATACTTTTTAATATCTGTCAATCAGCCATCCTTTTATCCACGGTAATATTGTATAACCCAAACCCATTTTCTCCAATTTACGCAGCAGTCTGACATGTTGCATTCTGTCAAAAGTCTTAGCAAAATCCAAACGTTTCATGGTGTATCCATTCCCCTTGTCTAGTTCAATGGTAACATCGTTATAGAATGTGAGCAACTTGCTAAAACATGACCTTCCCTTATTAAACCCATGTTGTTCATTGAAAATTGAGATTCACTGTCAACCCATTTCTGAATGCGGGCCTTAACTAATTTTTCCCAAAACTTTCACCACAACTACTGAGATACTAATTGGTTGATAGTTTGTTACATCGGTCTTTGCACCACCCTTATGCAATGGAATTACTATACATTCCTTCGTCCCTGTTCGGAGACTCATATTAAACATCCTGGTCAAAGGAATGATCAATTCAGCTGAACACTCTTTTAGCACGAGTGCTGTTATTCCATTAGGCCCTATTGCTGAATTCTTATTCAGTTTGTGCAACAGCTCTAATACCTCGGTCTAACACACCTGCGTTTCTTCATCTAGTGAAGAGCTAACAGTGAGCTCAATGTTGCGTTCACCAGGTTGATAGCTTTTAACGAAATGAGCACTCATTAACCGAACAACGTCCTCTGCATCAGTAACCCTCACGCCATATGGATTTGGAAGAGTTATTTCTTCATATTCTTTCTTTCGTTTACTTGCAACATATCGACAAAATTCTTGTGGGTTGTCTTAACCACGCAGAACCAGTTTCTTTTCATAATCTGACTTTGCTTTCCGTACAAAAGTTGTGAATATTCTAGCCTGCTGCTAATGACGTTCATAACGGACATCATCCTTATGCAAAGAGTTTTCCTTCCACAAAAGATTAATTCGTAAACCAAATCACTTCCCAAGTGAGTACCTGCAGGTAACTGTCACCTACTGGAGTCAAAACAGTTACGTCTTTAACTGATAGGCATTCTGGCATTATAATCAAACCCATTACTCTTTGACCTCAAGTTCCTTCTGACACATGCTGTTTGATGAAAGTGGTCCCGCAACAGCTCAATAAATGCATTTTCATTCTTCTCATGAGATTCTACTGCTACCCAATCAATATTTGGATAACTAAAGTCACCCATTACGATTATTTGGCGCTCACCTTTTCTACTTGGTGATGCAATTCATCATCACAAGCAACCGATCCACCAGATCTGTAACAACACCCAACTGGGTAATTTGTCTTGTTAGATTACAGCTCACACAAGATGGCTTCAAACACACTGCCACATGAAATATTGTTAGTAGTAATATTACATTCACAAGTCTAACTGAATTTAAGTCATCCACTATCATTAGCAACACGCCCCCTCCCTCCTCTCCTATCCATTCTATCCTTGCTAAAAATACTGTACCCATGACACTCGATACTAGTTAGTAGGTCTGATTCTGATGGCCAGCTTTCACTCATTCGTACAATCTGAGGTCGCAACATATTGACTAAGGCAACAAACTCTTCCCCTTTGTTTCCGACACTCCTTGCATTCGTGTACAGGCACAATAATTTAGCTGCATGTTCTTTTGTAAACCCTTGCAAGCAGTCTGTCTGACCCATTTGGACAAATTTCTATTCTTCTCTGATACCTTACACATGTAAGCATCTTTGCACAGATGTGATTGAACACAAACCCGAATTCGTTTTCGCCTCTTTAACATTCCCATGATAAAGCCCATTCTTATCATTAACACCATTATTTACCATTTTCGCCCTTACACTTATATTCACACCATTCTTCCCGTTATAATTATAGTTTCCCTGACTTCTCTGTGTTAGGTCTCATACCAGTTATTAGTTTTTCTAGACTCCTGATAAAAAACGAATTCAGGTGTAGGCCATCCCTTTTATACAAATCCAATCTTCTCTCAAACTCACTCCCCACATCCAAACACACATCCATTCCTTCTACGTAGCCTACGCAACGAATCGTTTGCCATCATAGCCCTAGTCTTTAATTCACTTTTGTCATAGCGAGATAAAATACCTACGATTTTCACTTTCTCGCTCTTCACTCTCGCCTCTTCCAGCAACCCTTTCATGTCCTCTCTCATCATGAACTTACCGCCAGTTAAATCGTTCGTGCCTAATACAACTATGATTTCATTTACTTTTCTTTTCTGTTTTTGAATTACTTGAGTTATATTTTTAATTTTCGCTTTAGAAAAACTCGATTTTATAACTCTCTCATCCATAGCATGTTTCATTATAGTGTCACCATTCCAAACAATTTCTTTATTTTTACTAACAACGCCACTTACGTGATTTTTGTTATTTTCTGACTTACCTTTTTCCTTATTTTCCCGTTCATGTTTCCTTTTCTCTCATTGCTCATTTAAACGTCTCTCAGCCTTTTGCAATTCACGCCTTGTCTCTCTGATATTTACAAACTGCGATTCAAACTTTAATGAAAGTAATTATAAAATATATTAGATATTTGATAGGGTGTTGTGACATTATGTCTATAGAGGGCACTGAGATAGAACAAATATTGTATTTTTTTATGAATGTACATATCGCCCGATTAACTTCTTATTTGCAGTTTGACAGATAGCAATGCCATTTGTAGCTACAAGAAAATCAAGCTGTTGATATACGCAATTCGGAGTGAATTATCAGCTTTATTTCAACAAGGTGTGGAAGAATGAAGGTTTCTTGAAGAAAACATGAAAAAATGCATTTTTTTTAGCAAAGAGCAGAAACGTGTTATTTTTGAGTTTTTTAAACAGAACGCCGCAAATTGGAGCACGTTTAATGTATTTAATTAATTTTGTTATATATGGCATAATTTAACGGCCGAATGAGAGAACATAGCAATACACAGTGCACCTGATATATATATATATATATATATATATATATATATATATATATATGGTGTTTCTAGTTATGCCTACAAAAGAAACTCAGGTGCAACAAATGTTGTAATTTTTTTATTAATTTGCGTATTGCTTGATTATGTTCTTATTTGTACAGTTTGATGGTTAGCACTGAGATAGATCTACACAAAAATAAACCCAGCGATATTAGCAATTCCAAGTGAATAATAGCCCATACGTTTGCATAGTCAGCTTTACTACAACAAGATGAGGGAACACCCAGTTTATTTGAAAAGAAAACACGAAAAAATGAAATGTTTATCAAAGCGCATAAAAGCTACTGAAATAAAGGGCCAAAAGGCTTCACTTCGGCGATGCAAAAATTAGTTAAAATAAAAAGCGTTATTATCGTGCTTTTTACAGAAAACGTTACAAATTACAGCATGTTGGGTGTATTTAAGTAATATTAGGTATATATAGCGTAATTTAACGGCCAGTTGAGAGAGAACAGAGCTATACATAGTATACGTGAAACATACGGTGTTTTAACATAATGCGAATAGAGAACACTCAGTTCGAATAATTGTTGTATTCTTTTATTAATTTGCATACCGCCCGATTAAATTCTTTTTTGTACAGTTTGGTAGTAAGCACTGCCATATAGCTACAGAAACATCAATTTATAATCAATTCGGAGTGAATAATCGCCGATACGTTTGCATTCTCAGCTTTACTACCACAATGTGAGGGAAAATCAAGGTTTTTTGAAAAGAATACGAAAAAAATGTTTCTAACAAAGTGCAGAGACGAGTTATTTTCGTGTTTTTTCCACAAATCGTTACAAATAGGAGCACTTTGAGTCTAATGAAAGTAAATTTAGGTATAAATATACCATAGATTAACGGCCGATTGATAGAGAACAGAGCAATGAACGATATATGCGAAATGTACGGTGTTTCAACATAATGCCGATAGAGTACACTCAGTTCGAACAAAGTTTTCTAATTTTTTATGAATTTGCATATCGTCCGACTAACTTATTATGTGCACAGTTTGATAGTAAGCGCCTCTATATAAATTACCGAAATATCAACGTAGCGATATAAGCCATTCGCAGTAAATAACAGGATTATTGATCAGAAAACACGAAGAAATGCAATTATCAGCAAAGTGGACCAACGCATTATTTTCGTGATTTTTAAACAAAACGTTTCAAATCGGAACACGTTGAGTTGATTTACGTAATTTTCGCTATATATAGCATAATTTAACTGCCGATTGATTGAAAACAGCAATACACAGTATACAATATATATATATATATATATATATATATATATTGTTGGCTTCGAAGTCCCTCGGTACAGAAAACCGACCCCGTGAACATACAAATCTATAGCCATAATATACTGGCTCTAAATGGATGCTACACAGAAGTGACCTGCCACCTGTATTATTTCGTCTTGACTTCAAATCAGGATCTATAAACAAGTTGATCTGCATTAAATGCCATACAGATGTGTCAAGGCAAGACCACCTCATGCAATACCAGAAAATTCACTTTCATTCGTCGACTTTAGTCTGATGAAAGGTTTTCGCAATGGACATTTACGGGAATAAAAATCGATTGCTGAGCTTGATTCCTGATAACATGAAAAAACAAAACCAAAATTAAATTATCAGTTCCGAAGAAAGAAATGAAATAAAATATCAGTTGTCAAAATAATAAAAGAAAATATCTCTTCGCAAATATATGGAGAAACTGAGAAAGAGATTTATGAACTTCCACATTAGTTAATTACTGCTTATTTGTTAATTCAAGACGATATGAAGTAATTGCTATGTTTCCCCAGTACACTTTATTCTTCAACGTTTTTATTAACATTTTAGATTTGAAAATGAATTTGTTATTAGATGTGTAAAACATTCAATCATCTGGAACGACCACGTAATTCCTCCTTGTAGATATAAATGATTCTTCCATTACCAGCAACAGTGTAGGTTAATAGCGCATGTGTAAATTAATAGCACAAATTCAAATTAATTTACACTCCGCCAACAAGACCCTGAAGATCCAATCATTAGCCTTCTTCTTCCAACCCAACCAACCAACCAAGCGTAGCCGCGATCCACTCCCCAACCAACCATCCAGCCGCAACCTCCCCGAATCCATCCCACCAACCTCTCAGCTAACCGATCCAAATCCTCCCTTATTGACAGTTAGATGACAGGTAGAAGCTGTCCAAGACACAAACACTTCAAGAAAGTCTCTGATTCTCTTTGACAACTTCAAAAAAACCCTCGAAGTGTCTGCTTATATATCATTCAACAATCAATGGTATAATAACAATAATACTTCCAGCAACAGATCACAATGATTCATGGTGATAACAATGAAACAGTTATTACTACTCATAATACGAAATAAACAAAATATAGAAATTCGATATTGATCAGTGAACGAAAACTTGAAATTTCTTAAGATGGTCAACGCAATCAGTTCACTTCCAAGAAATTGCCATATAATCGTATGATAGGCAACCACAGCCATCTATTCGTCCCTAATCCCAACACTGTATACTTTTGTCCAAAAGTTTTGATTTCTACATTCAATTTTCGTCATCAGCAGTAAATACAATTCCAACAGGGTGATTTATTATTATTATTATTATTATTATTATTATTATTATTATTATTATTATTATTATTATTATTATTATTATTATTAAGAGAGACCTCCAGGGAGTTAGAGACTCATCGAGGGAGGCGTACTACACACACCAGCTGTCATGGTTATTCTTGAATTCATTCACGCTGCTTGCACTCACAACATCCAATGGCGATCCATTCCAATCACACCGCACCCACCCTCTGAGAAAAAAATCTAGTCATTATATCCTTCTTGGCGGCCTTCATTCTCAGCCTCCAAGGATGCCCTCTCGTCCTTTCCCCACCCTCCATAAATTGAAAAATCCCATCAATCGAAATCCGGTATGACCCTTTCAGAAGATTGCAAGTCTCAAGTCTAGTGTCTGCAGTCTACAAATTCTCAATCTGTCTTCATAATCAGTATTCCGCAATCCTAATATCATTTTTAACACTCGTCTTTGTACTTTGTCCAATATATCAGTATCACAACGGAAACCAGGAGACCAGACATGAGCAAAATTGTCCAAGTGAGGTCTTATGAAGGCCTTGTAAAGACGCAAAATAACATCCTTATCTTTACAGGTGAACGTTCTTCTCAGCAATGCAATTATCCTTTGAGTTGTGTTTGCAATCTTTGCCACATAGCCCTTAAACTTCAACTTCCTATCTATTAACTCTATTAACACTCCGAGATCTCTAGCCTCATCAGTTTCTTCTAGCCTAATCCCACCAATATAATACGACATTGGATAAGTAATCATGCCGAAGTGAATGACTTTACGTTTACTGATATTAAACTGACACCAATTTTCCCATGCCCACAATTCCAGCCTATACAAATCATTCTGCAAAGACTGCATATCAGTAGCATTTCTGATTATCCTACCTATCATTGCATTATAAGCAAATAACTGTATGTCGCTTGTCATATCCATACCAATATCATTAATGTACAGATTAAATAACAGTGGACCAAGCACTGATCCTTGAAATACACAACTTTTTGCCTTAAACCTTGAAGACTCAGATGCCCGGTCCGTATTCCACTTTTTAATATCTGTCAATCAGCCATCCTTTTATCCACGGTAATAGTGTATAACCCAAACCCATTTTCTCCAATTTATGCAGCAGTCTGTTATGTTGTATTCTGTCAAAAGTCATAGCAAAATCCAAAAGTGTCATGGTGTACCAATTCCCCTTGTCTAGTTCAATGGTAACATTGCAATAGAATGTGAGCAAGTTGCTAAAATTTGACCTTCCCTTAGTAAACCCATGTTGTTCATTGCAAAGTACAGATTCACTGTCAACCATTTCTGAATGCGGGCCCTAACTAATTTTTCCAAAATTTTCACCACCACTCCTGAGATACTAATTAGTCGTTCGTTTGTTACATTGGTCTTTGCACCACTCTTATGCAATGGAATTATCATCCATTCCATCCATTCCTGCGGAATCATCCCTGTTCGGAGATTCATATTAAACATCCTAGTCAAAGGAATAATCAATTCAGCTGAACACTCTTTTAGTACACGTGCTGATATTGCATCAGTCTCTATTGCTGAATTCTTATTCAGTTTGTGCAACAGCTCTAATTGCTCGGCCTCACACACCTGCGTTTCTTCATCCAGTGAAGAGGTAAGATTGAGCTCAATGTTGTGTTCACAAAGTTGATAGCTTTTAACGAAATGGGCACTCATTAAATGAACTATCCCTTCTACATCAGTAACCTTCACGCCATCTGGATTTAGAAGAGTTATTTTTTCATATTCATTCTTTCGTTTACTTGCAGCATAACGATAGAATTCTTGTTGGTTGTATTTAGCACGCAGAGCCAGTTTATTTCGTAATTAGGCTTTGCTTACTGTACAACAGTTGTGACTATTCTAACCTGATGCTTATAACGTTCATAACGATCGTCATCCTTATGCAAGCGGTATTCCTTCCATATGGTCCTTTTCTTACGAATCTCATGCTTAGTAAGATTGCACATCCATTTGAGTCCTACTCTAGTTATTCTTCGGACTCTCGGGACACATTCTGATAACACATCATTTAAGCATTGTTTAAATGCTTCCCCATTCACGGTCGAAATCCATTGGATCCAGCGACAGATTCCATTCCACTGAACTTAGTATATTCCTCAGTTGGTACTAATTTCCTGCTTTTTAGTTCAACGTGTATCCTTTTCTGACTGGAACATTCATAAACGTAGTCACTTCCGAAGTGAATACCGCATGGTCACTGTCGCCAACTGGAGGCAAAACAGTTACGTCTTTAACTGAAATGCCTTCTAACACCAGAATCAAATCCAGCACTCTTTGATCTCGTGTTCCTTCTGTCACATGCTGCTTGAGAAAGTTGTCCCGCAACAGCTCAGTAAATGTTTTCATTCTTCTCATGAACCTCTACTTCTACCCAATCAATATTTGGATAATTACAGTCTCCCATTACGATTATTCCTTTCGTACTCACCTTTTTATATTTGGTGATGCAATTCTTCATCACCAGCAACCGATCCACCAGATCTGTAACAACACCCAACTATGTAATTTGTCTTGTTAGGTTCCACCTCACAGTAGATGGCTTCAAACTCACTGCCACATGAAATATTGTTAGTTGTATTACTACATTCATAGGTCTCAGCTCTAACAGGATTTATGTCATCCACTATCATTAGCAGCACGCCACCTCCTCTATTATCCACTCTATCCTTCCTAAAAATACTGTACCCATGACACTCGATACTAGTTAGTAGGTCTGATTCTCATAGCCATGTCTCACTAATTTGTACAATCTGAGGTCGCGACATACTGACTAAGGCAATAAACTCTACCCCTTTGTTTCTGATACTCCTAGCATTCGTGTACAGACATAATAATTTACCTGCACGTTCTTTTGTATACTCTTGCTTGCAGTCTGTCTGACCCATTTGGACAACTTTCTATTCTTCCCTAACACCTTACACATGTAAATATCTTTGCACAGATGTGATTGGTCCGAATCGGACGAACACAAACCTGAAATCGTTCTCGCCTCGTCATCATTCCCATGATAAAACCCATTCCCATCATTTACACCATTATGTACCATTTTCGCCCTTACACTCATATTCACACCATTCCTCCCGTTATCATTTAATTTCCCTGACTCTCTGTGTTAGGTCTCATACCAATTATTAGTTTTTCTAGACTCCTGATACAAAACGAATTCGGGTGTGGGCCATCCCCCTTATACAGATCCAATCTTTTCTCAAACTCACTCTGCGCAACGAGTCATTTGCCATCATAGCCCTTTGTTTTGATTCATTTCTGTCATAGCGAGGTAAAATACTAACGATTTTCACTTTCTCGCTCTTCACTCTCGCCTCTTCCAGCAACCCTTTCATGTCCTCTCTCACAATGAACTCATCGTCAGTTAAATCGTTCGTACTTTTGTTTTCTGATTTTGAATTACTTGAGTTATATTTTTAGTTTTCGCTCCAGGAAAACTCGATGTTATAACTCTCTCATCTATAGCATGTTTCATTATAGTGTCACCATACCAAATAATTTCTTTATTTTTACTAAAACATCGCTTACCTGATTTTTGTTATTTTCTGACTTACGTTTTTCCTTATTTTCCTGTTCATTTTTCTTTTTCTCTCAGTGCTCATTTAATCGTCACTCAACCTTTTGCAATTCACGCCTTTTTTCTCTGACATTTACAAACTATTATTCCAACTTTAATGAAAGTAATTATAAAATATATTGGATATTTGATAGGGTGTTGTGACATTATGTCTATAGAGGGCACTGAGATAGAACAAATATTGTATTTTTTTATGAATTTACATATCGCCCGATTAACTTCTTATTTGCAGTTTGAGAGATAGCAATGCCATGTAGCTACAGAAAAATCAACCCAGCGATATTAGCAATTCGGAAGTGAAGAATAGCCCATACGTTTACATAGCCAGCTTTACTACAACAAGGTAAGGGAATACCAAGTGTATTTGAAAAGAAAACACGAAAAAATTATATGTTTAGCAAAGTGCATAAAAGCTACTGAAATAATGAGTCAAAAGGCTTCAATTCGGTGATGCAAAAATTATTTAAAATAAAAAGCGTTGTTATCGTGCTTTTTACAGAAAACATTACAAATTACAGCACGTTGAGTGTATTTAGTAATATTAGATATATATAGCGTAAATTAACGGCCAGTTGAGAGAGAACAGATCTATACATAGTATACGTGAAATATATGGTGTTTCAACATAATGCCGATAGAGAACACTCAGTTTGAATAAATGTTGTAATTTTTTATTAATTTGCATACCACCCGATTAAAGTCTGTTTTGTACAGTTTGGTAGTAACCACTGCAATATAGCTACAGAAACATGAAATTATAATCAATTCGGAGTGAATAATAACCGATACGTTTGTATTCTCAGGTTTACTACCACATGGTGAGGGAAAATCAACGTTTTTTGAAAAGGATACACGAAAAAATGCAATTTTTTGGCAAAGTGCAGAGACGAGTTATTTTCGTGTTTTTTACACAAAATGTTACAAATGGGAGCATGTTGAGTGTAATTAGGTAAATTTAGGTATATATATACCATAATTTAACGACCGATTGATAGAGAACAGAGCAATTAACGATATACCTTAAATGTACGGTGTTTCGACATTATGCCGATAGAGGACACTCAGTCCGAACAAATGTTCTAAATTTTTATGAATTTGCATATCGTCCGACTAACTTCTTATGTGCACTGTTTAATAGTAAGCACTTCCATATAGCTACAGAATATCAACGTAGCGATATAAGCAATTCGCAGTAAATAATAACAGGATTATTCATCAGAAAACACAAAAAAATGCAATTATCAGCAAAGTGGGCAAATGTATTATTTTCGTGATTTTTAAACAAAACGTTTCAAATCGGAACACGTTGAGTTGAATTACGGAATTTTAGCTATATATATATATATAGAATAATTTAACGGCCGATTGATGGAAAAAAACAGCAATATACAGTATACATGTAATATACGGTGTTTCGACATTATGCCGATAGAGGGCACTCAGATCGAACAAATGTTGTTCTGCTATTTTTCCAGGAGTTGTAATCTTTATTCCTCATATGATTCTAGCTGCATTTTTCGAATTTTTCTAAGCTTGTCTAAATTGGTTTGTGTTGTGTGCATCCAGATGGACGAAATGTAGTCGAATAATTCGGATAAGAGAGGCTTTCGTGTCTTTTAAGATTTTAGCTTCGACTCCCCACTCTTTACCTGAGATACTTATAGTGATATTTATTTTTGTTTTTGCTCTGACTGCAACATTGTTGATATGTTTATTGAAGCTTATTAATGGAAGCAGAGTAACTACAAGTATATCCGGTCTGCAATGAATGAAATATGTTAACTGTTTATCTAAAACTTTGGACTTCACTATCTGAGGCAGTTATTAATGGAAATTACACAAATTTCTGAATTAGTTTAATTTTCATTTTTTTTTTTGTTATCTATTTTAATTTGGAGTGGTTTTGTTTAATCACCTCTTGAAATTAATATCGGAGGGTTTTAATTTTCATTAAGTTTCGATCTAAAATTTAGATTGGAGGGCAAAGTCTTACTGTCACTTCCCCGTAGTTCCCTTTGCATGACTTAACGACAACAGAATTTCTTTTGTCCCGTCATGGAGGAAAAATTTCAGTGAGAGTTTTATTATCATGCAGAATATTTGCAAATTTAATTTTCTCCTCAGTATAAAATAGTGTTCACAGCTCCAACTTTAGGTATTATGTTTTTAATATTATAATTTTATTAGATATTATTTCATATAAATATCATATTTAATTAACATAACCAGTATTTACTTATACATAAAAATACATTCGGTCTATCATTACCATGATTAGTTGATTCACTTTGGATAATCCAACCGACTTTGAATATAGTTGGTTGGATTAACTCAGCTTTAACTTCTATGGACAGAGAGTTGTGTTACCTTCACTATTTATGCTGTTTTTACTGCATATTGACGGAATGCAGTAGCTAGATCAGGGATGCACCAACTTGTTAAGGCCGAGGGCCGCATAGTTCCACTGTTACTTATGGGAGAGCCGCCGAACGTTATCTACCATATATTGTTTATTTTATTTATACCTATCATAATTGTTACAAAAAAGGTAATCAAAAGTAAGTGAATTTAATTTGATGCGTGACATTACATTAACTTGACAATTGTTTTGATATTTAGTTCGAGTTTTGTAGTAACCAATCGCAAAATTGATTCAAAATTTCATCAGTCAAGCGGTTCCTATTTTTCAATTTGTTAATATTCATGACTGAAAAAGTTTGTTCACAAATATATGTTGAGCCAAAGAGGCTTGCACATTTTAATGCATTTTCTAGCAACCATTTATAATTGTTTTTATCGACATAACGATAGAAATTTAATAAATTGCCTTATTTCGCAGGCTCTCATCGTTTTGAATGTCGGTGAGTTCAAGCTATGCTGATTTGGGTGCATTTTCGGGCAAAATGGCAAAAGTATTGCTAAATAAATCTAGCAACGGTTTCACGTTTTTAAAATCAGAAAACCGATCCTTGAAGGCTGATATCAAGTTATCAATCATTTCAACATACACAGTTTTGACGTTGACATTGAACTTTTTAGAAACGTTCTTATAATTAGGAAAAATGTAATTCCCTGACTTCAGTTGGATTTGAAATAGATTTAGCTTGCACTGAAAAGACAAAATGTGGCCGTAAAGTTGAGTAACCAATTGAACTTTGCGTGGAAGTCGCGTATTTAACGTACTTAAATGATTAATAATGTCAACCAGAAAGGCTAAGTCACATAACCAATCCGGATTTTTTTTGTCAGGGACGTTTTTGTTTTTTTCAGTCATGAAGATTTCAATTTCATCAATTAAATTTAGGAACCGCTCCAATGTTTGTCCACGACTTGTTTGTCGTTCCAAATGCTGTTTTAATAATGTTACCAATCCAGAATTAGCTCCTATCATTGAAGGAGTTCCGTCAGTCGTGATACCTGATAATTTTGTCAGATCTAAATCAATTTTGGAACACTGTTCCAAAAGCCCAGCGAACATGTCATTACCTTTCGTTTGATCTGACAATGAACTCATTCCAATCAGCTCCTCACTTAACTCAAACTCTTGCGTTATTCCACGTGCAAATATTAACAACTGGGCTGTGGAAGTAATGTCAGTTGATTCATCAATAGCTAATGAAAAATACTCAAATTTCTTTGAATAAGATGCTAATTGGTCCTTTACATTTTCCGACACTGCAGTAATCTTCTTTGCACAGTCATCCTAATTAACTGAATTTTCTCAACATTTTTGGCTGATTCAGGACAAATTTTTTTAGCAGCTATCTCAAGGCAATCTTTAACGAAATCTCCGTCTGTAAATGGTCGGCACCTTTTTGCTATAAGGCGAGATATTTCAAAACTTATTTCTGTTGCGATTTCCGAATCTTGAATAGATTTTGTAAACATCACTTGCTGACTTGTCAATTCTCGTTTCAAAAATAAAATCTTTTGTTTACATAGTTCTTCAGGTAGATTTGAAAATGTAGAATGCAGACTTTCATAGTGTCTCCTTATATTGTATTCTTTTAGTATAGCTACAGCACTTTTGCAAATCAAGCACACGATATTATTAAACGACTGCACAAAACCATATTTTTCGGTCCAACTATCCTGAAACTGCCGTTTTTCATCCTGTAGTTTGCGTTTCCTATTTGGACCTGCTTTATCCATTGTAGAATTTATTTTCTACCATTTCCTACGGTTGATAATTAATTGTAGCAACTGCACCTACGAAAAAAAATACTCATATGACAAAGATACGAATTATAAAATTTGTTAACATTATTACTAACTGTGTAGCTCAGTGGATATGGCGTTTGCATACCACGGCGCTTGGCCGCACGAAGGAAGACTTGGTTTTTCGAGTCTAATCACCGACTAGAGAAAATTTTTCTAAGCCTTTTAGGACCGGTTCCCGAGTTAGTCGATCTCTGGCACGGGAAAGAGGGATTTTCCTCCCGGAAACTCGGGTTTTCGTCCCGTAAACTCAAGAAAATCGACCGTAGAACCTACATTATTTTCAGACATTAAATATATTGTGTTAGGGTTAGGAACCAAGAGATGGCTGCACATTTGAGCGTCTCTCTTCACTGTGTACTGCTTAATTAGTGATAGCCTTGGTCCACTTATCTCTGATTGGTACTAGTCAAGATTGAACTGTCCACTCAGTCTCCATAAGTTAGATAGGGCTAAATAGCCTCGCCTACTCCACGTATACGGGAAATAAAAAGGCGTTAGCGGATTTAAAAAATTTTTTTTTATTACTAACCGATTATCGTAAGTAGACAGGTAATCATGACGTCACAGTCACGTTACTTTGCGCAGGTACCATTTTTAAAAATTACCTATCGTGTAACTTGTTAAAGTTAAAATAATACACGGAGAGGTGGGCCGCCAGCAAATCAACGGAGAGCAGCATGTGGCCCGCTGGTCGTGGTCTGTGCATCCCTAAGCTAGATGATGGTGATCTGTGAAGTGTATGTAAGTGTTAAAGCTATATATTAATAGTGTTATTATTGTTTCAAGATTTCGTGTTTTAATGTTCTCTGGTTGCCTGGTTGTTTTAATTTCTTGGTAAGTTGATGAGTAGCGTGGTTACCATTTGCGATCTCACAAAAGACTCTCCTGTTTGAGTATCTTTTGAAAATCGATTTTTATTTATGTTAAAGTAAACGCTTATCAACTTGTATTTCTTTGGAGTTGGGTTTCCAATGATAATTTTACAAGCGTTACATTCATTGGATATGAATTCCTATGGACATCGTTATATGTGTGAGCTATTAAATTACATCTATAGTTAAACGCAATCTTCCGTAGTATAGTTGGCTTAGAAGAGCCCATTGGTTAGAGAGATCCGGATTCGAAATAACCGGTGTGTATGACGTAAGGAACGGTTATGAGGTCTTTGAAATCAAATGGTGTGTGTTCGATGGATTCGTACAGATGTTTGTGGATTTGGAAAACTTGTGCTTTTCGTCCCTCGGTACAGAAAACCGACCCATTGAACATACAAATCTATAGCATAACATACTGGCTCCAAATGGATGCTACACAGAAGGGACGTGCCACCTGCATTATTTCGTCTTGACTTCAAATCAGGATCTATAAACAAGTTGATCTGCTATAAATGCCATACAGATGTATCAAGGCTCATACAATACACCTCATACAATACCAGAAAATTCACTTTCATTCTTCGACATTATCTGATGAAAGGTTTTCGCAATGGACATTTACGGGAATAAAAATCGATTGCTGAGCTCGATTCCTGATATAACTTGAAAAAAAAAAAGAAATAAAATATCAGTTGTCAAAATAATAAAAGAAAGGAAAATATCTCCTCCCAAATATATGGAGAAAATATGAAAGAGATTTATGAACTTCCACATTAGTTAATTAATGCTTATTTATTGATTCAAGACGATATAAAGTAATTGCTATGTTTCCCCAGCACACACTATTCTTCAACCTTTTTATTAATATTTTAGATTTGAAAATGAATTTGTTATTAGATCTGTAAAACATTCATTCTCAATCATCAGGAACGACCAAGTAATTCCTCCTTGTAGAAATATATGATTCTTCCATCACCAGCAACAGCGTGTAGGTTAATAGCGCAAGTTTAAATTAACTAATAGCACAAATTCAGATTAATTTTCACTCCGCCAACGAGACCCTGAAGATCCAATCATTAGCCATCTTCTTCCAAACATAACCTTCCATTCCACTCCCAACCAACCAACCAATAACCAATCATACCCGACAACCCCTACCACAGCCACTAGCCACTCCCAATCCATCCCACCAAGCTCTCAGGTAACCGTTCATAATCCTCCCTTATGGACAGTTAGATGACAGGTGTAAGTGCTACAAGACTCAAACACTTGAAGGAGAAGTCTCTGAATCTCGTTGCAATCTTCAAAGAATCTCTCGAAGTGTCTGCTTATATATCATTCAACAATCAATGGTATAATAACAATAATACTTCCAGCAGCAGATCACAATGATTCATGTGGATAACAATGAACCATTTATTATTACTCATAGCATAATACCAAATAAACAAAATATAGAAATTCGATATCGATCAGTGAATGAAATTTCTGAAGATGGTCAATGCAATCAGTTCACTTCCAAGAAATCGCAATATAATTATAATAGGCAACCACAGCCATCTATTCGTCCCTAATCGCAAAACTATATATTTTTGTCCAAAATTTTTGAATTCATCATTCAATTTTCTTCATCAGCAGTAAAACAATTTCAACAGAGTGATATACTATTATTATTATTTTATTATTATTATTATTATTATTATTATTATTATTATTAAGAGAGACCTCCAGGGATTCAGAGACTCATTGAGGGAGGCCACATACTTACATACACACACCAGCTATCACACTTATACTTGAATTCGTTCACACTGCTTGCACCCGCTACATCCAATTGCGATACATTCCAATCACGCCCAACCAACCCCCTGAGAGAAAAATCTAGTCCTTATATCCTTCTTGGCGGCCTTCATTCTCAGCTTCCAAGGATGCCCTCTCGTCCTTTCCCCACCTTCCATAAATTGAAAAATCCCTTCAATTGGAATGCTATATAACCCTTTCAGCAGATTGTAAGTCTCAATCGTATCACTCCTCTTTCTTCTGTATGCTAGTGTGTGCAGTGTACAAATTCTCAATCTGTCTTCATAATCAGTATTCCACAATCCTGATATCATTTTTACCACTCGACTTTGTACTTTGTCCAATATCTCAGATTCACAACGGAAACCAGCAGACCAGACATACGCACAATTGTCCAAGTGAGGTCTTATCAAGTCCTTGTAAAGAGGCAAAATGACATCCTTATCTTTACAGGTGAACATTCTTTTCAGCAGTGCAATTATCTTTTGAGTTGTATTTGCAATCTTTGACACAAGGCCCTAAACTTCAACTTCCTATCTGTTAACTCTATTAACCACCTTACCGGCCGTTATGGATCAAATACGCATCCGCATATGCTTCGTATCCATCATATATTTCATTGTTATAACAATGGAATTACAATTTTAATAAGCACTTCGCATCCATGATAAAGTGAACGTCTATAGACGTCTTGGCCGGTAGCGTGGTTAACACTCCACGCTCCCTAGCCTCATCAGTTTCTTCTAGGCTAATTCCACCAATATAATACGACATTGGATAAGTAATCATGCCGAAGTTTACATTTACTGATATTAAACTGACACCCATTTTCCCATGCCCAGAATTCCAGCTGATTCAAATCAGTTTGCAAAGACTTCATATCAGCAGCATTCCTGATTACCCTACCTATCTTTGTATTATCAGCAAATAACTGTATGTCGCTTGTCAAATCCTTTCGAATTTCATTAATTTACAGATTGAATAACAGTGGACCAAGCACTGATCCTTAATACACAACTTGTTGCCTTAAACCTTGAAGACTCAGATCCCCCGTATACCACTTTTCGATATCTGTCAGTCAGCCATCCTCTTATCCATGCTAATATTGTATAACCCAAACCCATTTTCTCCAATTTATGCAGCAGTCTGGTCTGTCATGTTGTATTCTGACAAAAGCCTTAGCAAAATCCAAGTGTCATGGTGTATCCATTAACCTTGTCTAGTTCAATGGTAACATTGTTATAGAATGTGAGCAAGTTGCTAAAACATGACCTTCCCTTATTAAATCCATGTTGTTCATTGCAAATTGAGATTCACTGTCAACCCATTTCTGAATGCAGGCCTTAATTAATTTTCCAAAATTTTCACCACCACGCCTGAGATACTAATTGGTTGATAGTTTGTTACATCGGTCTTTGCGCCACCCTTATGCAATGGAATTACCATACATTTCTTCCATTCGGACGGAATGTTCCTTTTTCGGAGACTCATATTAAACATCCTGGTCAAAGAAATGATCAATTCTGCTGAACACACTTTTAGCACCAGTGCTGATATTCCACCAGTTCCTATTGCTGAATTCTTATTCAGTTTGTGCAACAGCTCTAATACCTCGGCCTCACACACCTGCGTTTCTTCATCTAGTGAAGAGCTGACAGTGAGCTCGATGTTGCGTTCACCAGGTTGATAGCTTTTAACGAAATGAACGCTCATTAATTGAACAACGTCCTCTGCATCAGTAAACCTCACGCCATGTAGATTTGGAAGAATTATTTTTTCATATTCATTCTTTCGTTTACTTGCAACATATGGACAGAATTCTTGTGGGTTGTCTTTAGCACACAGAGCCAGTTTCTTTTCATAATCTGATTTTGCTTTCCATACCACACTTGTGAATATTCTAGCCTGCTGCTAATAACGGTCATAACGGACGTCATCTTTATGCAAAGAGTTTTTCTTCCACATCGTCCCTTTCTTACGAATCTCTTGCTTAATAAGATAACACATCCATTTTACTCCTACTCTATTTATTCTTCGGACCCTCGGAACACATTCTGATATCACATCATTTAAGTATTGTTTCAATGCTTCCCATACACGCCAGATATCCTTTCCATCCAGCAACCGATCCTATTCCACTGAACTCAGTATATTCCTCAGTTGGTCACAATTTCCTACTTTGTAGTTCAGGTGTATCCTTTTCTGAATGGAACATTCATAAACTTAATCACTTTCCAAGTGAGTACATCATGGTCACTTTCACCAACTGGAGGCAAAACATCACGTGTTTAAATGAAATCATTCTGACACTATAATCAAATCCAGCACTCTTTGACCTCGAGTTCCTTCTGTCACATGCTGTTTGGTGAAAGTCCCGCAACAGCTCAATACATGCATTTGCATTCTTCTCATGAGATTCTACTGCTACCCAATCAATATTTGGATAATTAAAGTCATCCATTACGATTATTTGGCGCTCACCTTTTCTACTTGATGATTCATTTCGTCATCACCAGAAACCGATCCACCAGATATCTAAATAAGTTGTTGTGACATTATGTCTATAGAGGGCACTGAGATAGAACAGATATTGTATTTTTTTATGAATTTACATATCGCCAGATTAACTACTTATTTGCAGTTTGACAGATAGCAATGCCATGTAGTAGCTACAAGAAAATCAAGCTGTTGATATACGCAATTCGGAGTGAATTATCAGCTTTACTTCAACAAGGTGGGAAGAATGAAGATTTTTTTGAACAGAAAACATGAAAAAATGCATTGTTTAGCAATGAGCACAGTCGTGTTATTTTCGTGTTTTTTTTACACAGAACGCATCAGATTGGAGCACGTTTAATATATTTAATTAATTTTGTTATATATGGCATAATTTAATGGTCGAATGAGAGAACATAGCAATATACAGTGTACTTGATATATATATATATATATATATATATATATATATATACGGTGTTTCGAGTTACGCCTACAAAAGACACTCAGATGCAACAAATGTTGTAATTTTTTTATTAATTTGCGTATTGCTTGAATAAGTTCTTATTTGCACAGTTTGATGGTTAGCACTGCACTAAGATAGATCTACAGAAAAATCAACCCAGCAATATCAGCAATTCGAAGTGAATAATAGCCCACACGTTTGCATAGTCAGCTTTTCTATAACAAGATGAGGCAATACAAAGTTTATTTGAAAAGAAAATATGACAAAATGAAATGTTTATCAAAGCGCATAAAAGCTACTGAAATAAAGAGCCAAAAGGCTTCACTTCGGCGATGCAAAAATTAGTTAAAATAAAAAGCGTTATTATCGTGCTTTTTACAGAAAACATCACAAAATACAGCACGTTGAGTGTATTTAAGTAATATTACTTATATATAGCGTAATTTAACGACCAGTTGAGAGAGAGAACAGAATTATTAATAGTATACGTGAAATATACGGTGTTTCGACATTATGCCGATAGAGTACACTCAGTTCGAACAAAATTTTCTAATTTTTTATGAATTTGCATATCGTTCGACTAACTTATTATGTGCACAGTTTGATAATAAGCACTTCCATATATAGCTACCGAAATATCAACGTAGCGATATAAGAAATTCGTAGTAAATAATAACAGGATTGTTGATCAGAAAACACGAAGAAATGCAATTATCAGCAAAGTGGACAAATGCATTGTTTTCGTGATTTTTAAACAAAACGTTTCAAATTGGAACACGTTAAGTTGATTTACATAATTTTAGCTATATATATATATATATATATATATATATATATATATATATATATTTTTTTTTTTAACGGCCGATTGATTGAAAACAGCAATACACAGTATACATGTAATATATAAGGGGTTTCCAATGATAATTTTGCAAGTGTTACATTTATTGGATATGTATTCCTATGGACATTGTTATTTGTGTGAGCTATTAAATTATATCTATAGTTAAACGAGACCTTCCATCGTATGGTTTGCTCAGAAGAGCCCATTCGTTAGAGAGATCCGGATTCGAAATAACCGGTGTGTATGACGTAAGGAACGGTTATGAGGTCTTTGAAATCAAATGGTGTGTATTCGATGGTTTCGTACGGATGTTGTGGATTGGGAAAACTTGTGCTTTTCGTCCCTCGGTACAGAAAACCGACCCATTGAACATACAAATCTATAGCATAATATACTGTTAATTTTGGTTTTGGTTTTTCACGTTATCAGGAATCAAGCTTAGCAATCGATTTTTATTCCCATAAATGTCCATTGCGAAAACCTTTCATCAGACTATGTCGACGAATGAAAGTGAATTTTCTGGTATTGTATGAGGTGTTCTTGCCTTCACTTTGCTTTGCGCATGTACCATTGTTATATAGCTTTAACACTTACATACACTTCACAAATCACCATAATCTAGCTTAGGGATGCACAGACCACGTCCCGCGGGCCACTTGCTGCCCTCCGTTGATTTGCTGGCGGCCCACCTCTCCGTGTATTATTTTAACTTTAACAAGTTACACGATAGGAAATTTTTAAAATTGGTACATGCGCAAAGCAAAGTAGATGTGACGTCACGATTACCTGTCTACTTATGATAATCGGTTAGTAATAATGTTAACAAATTTTATAATTCGTATCTTTGTCATATGAGTATTTTTTTTTTCGTAGGTGGGGTTGCTACAATTAATTATCAGCCCTAGGAAAAGGTAGAAAATAAATTCTACAATGGATAAAGCAGGGCCAAGCAGGAAACGCAAACTACAGGATGAATAATCAATTTTCAGGATAGCTGGACCAAAAAATATGGTTTTGTGCAGTCGTTTAATAATATCGTATGCTTGATTTGCAAAAGTGCTGTAGCCATACCAAAAGAATACAATAGAAGGAGACACAATGAAAGTCTACCTTCTACATTTTCAAATTTACCTGAAGAACTATATAAACAAAAGATTACATTTTTGAAGCTAGAATTGACAGGTCAGCAAGAGATGTTTATAAAACCTCTTGAAGATTCGGAAATCGCAACAGAAATAAGTTTTGAAATATCTCGCCTTATAGCAAAAAGGTGCCGACCATTTACAGACAGCGATTTCATTAAAGATTGCCTTGTGATAGCTGCTAAAATAATTTGTCCTGAATCAGCCAAAAATGTTGAGAAAATTCAGTTAAACAGGATGACTATGTAAAGCTGCAATATCGGAAAATGTAAAGGACCAATTAACATCTTATTCAAAGATATTTGCGTATTTTTCATTAGCTATTGATGAATCAATTGACATTACTTCCACAGCCCAGTTGTTAATATTTGCACGTGGAATAACGAAAGAGTTTGAGGTAAGTGAGGGGCTGATTGGAATGAGTTCATTTTCAGATCAAACGAAAGGTAATGACATGTTCCCTGGGCTTTTGGAACAGTGTTTCATAATTGATTTAGATCTGACAAAATTATCAGGTATCACGACTGATGGAGCTCCTTCCATGATAGGAGCTAATTCTGGATTGGTAACATTTGGAACGACACGACGATGAGTTGATACAATTCCAATATATAATCCACCAGGAGAGCTTGTGCCTTAAGAAACTTGGATTTGAACATGTCATGAAAGTTGTGGTTTCAACGATTAATTTTATAAACTCCTGTGGCCTTAATCACCTACAATTTAGAAAGTTTATTTAAGAGAAAAGTTTATTCACAGAAGCGAGGTGGCTAAGTCATGGACAAACATTGGAGAGGTTCCTAAATTTAATTGATGAAATTGAAATCTTCTTGACTGAAAAAAACAAAAATATCCCTGACATAAAAAATCCGGATTGGTTATGTGTCTTAACCTTTCTGGTTGACATTACTAATCATTTAAGTACGTTAAATACGCGACTTCAGAGCTAATATCAATTAGTTACTCAAATTTACGGCCACATTTTGTCTTTTCAGTGCAAGTTAAATCTATTTCAAATCCAACTGAAGTCAGGGAATTACATTTTTCCTAATTATAAGAAAGTTTCTAAAACGTTCAATGTCAACTTCAAAACTGCGTATGTTGAAATGATTGATAACTTGATATCAGCCTTCAAGGATCGGTTTTCTGATTTTGAAAAAGTGAAGCCGTTGCTAGATTTATTTAGCAATCCTTTTGCCATTTTGCCCGAAAATGCACTCAAATCAGCAGAGCTTGAACTCATCGACATTCAAAACGATGAGAGCCTGCGAAATAAATTTAACGAAGGCAATTTATTAAACTTCTATCGTTGTGTCGATAAAAACAATTATAAATGGTTGCTAGATAATGCATTAAAATGTGCAAGCCTCTTTGGCTCAACATATACTTGTGAACAAACTTTTTCCGTCATGAATATTAACAAATCGAAAATTATGAACCGCTTGACTGATGAAAATTTAGAATCAATTTTGCGGTTGGCTACTACAAAACTCGAAGCAAATATCAAAACAATTGTCAAATCAATGAAATGTCACGTATCAAATTAAATTCACTTAATTTTGATTACCTTTTTTGTAACAATTATGATAGGTATAAATAAAATAAACAATATATGGTAGATAACGTTCGGCGGCCCTCCCATAAGTAACAGTGGAACTATGCGGCCCTTGGCCTTAACAAGTTGGTGCATCCCTTATCTAGCTACTGCATTCTGTCAATATGCAGTAAAAACAGCATAAATAGTGAAGGTAACACAACTCTCTGTCCATAGAAGTTAAAGCTGAGTTAATCCAACCAACTATCTTCAAAGTCGGATGGATTGTCCCAAGTGAATCAACTAATCATGATAACGATAGACTGAATGTATTTTTATGTATAAGTAAATACTGGTTATGTTAATTAAATATGATATTTATATGAAATAATATGTAATAAAATTATAATATTAAAAAATGTTTACTCCAAGGAAAAATATTTTAAATAATTAAAGTTGGATCTGTGAACACTATTTTATACTGAGGAGAAAATGAAATTTGCAAATATTCTGCATGATAATAAAACTCGCATTGAAAATGTTCTCCTTGACGGGACAAAAGCAATTCTGCTGTCGTTAGGTCATGCAATGGGAACTATGGGGAGGTGACAGTCAGACTTTGCCCTGCAATCTAAATTTTAGATCGAAACTTAATGAAAATTAAAACCCTCCAATATTAATTTCAAGAGGTGATTAAACAAAACCACTCCAAATTAAGATAAAGAAAAAACCAAAAAATTAAAATTAACCGTGCTAATTCAGAAATTTGTGTAATTTCCGTTAATAACCGCCTCAGATAGTGAAGAACAAAGTTTTAGATAAACAGTTAACCTATTTCATTTAATGCAAACCGGATATACCTTGTAGTTACTCTGCTTCCATTATTAAGCTTCAATAAACATATCAACAATGTTGCAGTCAGAACAAAAAGAAGATTAAATACTTTTAAAGTATCTCAGATGAAGAGTGGCGAGCCGAAGCTAAAATCTTAAAGGTCACGAAAGCTTCTCTTATCCGAATCATTCTACTATGTTTCGCCAATCTGGATGCACACAACACAAACCAGCTTAAACAAGCTTAGAGAATGCAATTCGAAAAATGCAGCTAGAATCATATGAGGAATAAAGATTACAACTCCTGGAAAAATAGCAGAACAACATTCGTTCGATCTGAGTGCCCTCTATCACCATAATGTCGAAATACCATATATTACATGTATACTGTGTATTGCTATTTTCCATCAATCGGCCGTTAAATTATGCTATATATATATATATATATATTACGTAATTCAACTCAACGTGTTCCGATTTGAAACGTTTTGTTTAAAAATCACGAAAATAATGCATTGGTCCACTTTGCAGATAATTACATTTTTTCGTGTTTTCTGATCAACAATCCTGTTATTATTTACTGCTAATTGCTTATATCGCTACATTGATATTTCTGTAGCTATATGGATGTGCTTACTATCAAACTGTGCACATAAGAAGTTAGTCGGACGATATGCAAATTTATAGAAATTTAGAATATTTGTTCGAACTGAGTGTACTCTATCGGCATAATGTCGAAACACCGTACATTTCAGGTATATCGTTTATTGCTCTGTTCTCTATCAATTGGCCTGTTAAATTATGGTGTATATATTTATACCTAAATTTACTTGACTACACTGAAAGTGCTCCTATTTGTAACATTCTGTGTAAAACACACGAAAATAACCCTTCTCTGCACTTTGCTAAAAACAGCATTTTTTCGTGTATTCTTTTCAAAAAAACTTGATTTTCCCTCACCTTGTGGTAGTTAACCTGAGAATGCAAACGTATCGGCTATTATTCACTCCGAATTGATTATAAATTGATGTTTCTGTAGCGATATGGCAGTGCTTACTACCAAACTGTACAAAAAAGAATTTAATCGGGCGGTATGCAAATTAATAAAAAAATACAACATTTATTCGAACCGAGGGTTCTCTATTGGCATTATGTTGAAACACCGTATATTTTATGTATACTATGTATAGCTCTGTTCTTTCTCAACTGGCCGTTAAATTACACTATATATACCTAATATTACTTAAATACACTCAACATGCTGTAATTTGTAATGTTTTCTGTAAAAAGAACGATAACAACGCTTTTTATTTTGAATAATTTTTTCATCGCCGATGTGCCTTTTTGCTCTTTATTTCAGTAGCTTTTATCCATTTTGCTAAACATTTCATTTTTCGTGTTTTCTTTTCAAATAAACTTGGTATTCCCTCATCTTGTTGTAGTAAAGCTGACTATGCAAACGTATGGGCTATTATTCACTCCGAATTGCTAATATCGGTGGGTTGATTTTTCTGTAGCCACATGGCATTGCTATCTCTCAAACTGCAAATAAGAAGTTAATCGGGCGATATGTAAATTCATAAAAAAATTACAATATCTGTTCTATCTCAGTGCACTCTATAGGCATAATATCACAACACCCGATCAAACATCAAATATATTTTATAATTACTTTCATTAAAGTTTGAATAATAGTTTGTAAATGTCAGAGTGACAACGTGTGAATTGCAAAAGGTTGAGAGACGTTTAAATGAGTACAGAGAGAAAAATATATATCAACAGGGAAATAAGGAAAGAGGTAAGTCAAAAAATAACGAAAATCAGGTAAGTAGCGTTGTTAGTAAAAAATAAATAAAATTATTTGGTATGGTGACACTATAATGAAACATGCTATAGTTGAGAGAGTTATAACATCGAGTTTTCCTGGAGCGAAAATTAAAAATATAACTCAAGTAATTCAAAACCAGATAAGAAAAGTACGAACGATTTAACTTGCGATAAGTTCATTATGAGAGAGGACATGAAAGGTTTGCTGGAAGAGGCAAGAGTGAAGAGTGAGAATGTGAAAATTGTTAGTATTTTACCTCGCTATGATAAAAGTGAATTAAAAAGAAGGGCTATGATGGCAAACGATTCGTTGAGTAATCTATGTAGAAGGAATAGATTTGTGTTTGGATGTGTGGAGTGAGTTTGAGGGAAGATTGCATCTGTATAAGAGGGATGGCCTACACCTAAATTCGCTTTGTATCAGGAGTCGAGAAAAACTAATAACTGGTATGAGACCTAACACAGAGAGTCAGGGAAACGAAATTATAAAGGGGGGAATGGTGTGAATGTGAGCGTAAGAGCGAAAATGGTATATAATAGTGTTAATGATAAGAATGGGCTTTATCATGGGAAAGTTGAAGAGGCGAAAATGATTTCGGGTTTGTGTTCGTCCGGTTCGGAACAATCACATCTGTGTGAAGATATTTACATGTGTAAGGTATCAGAGAAGAATAGAAAGTTGTCCAAATGGGTCAGACAGACAGACTGCAAGCAAGGGTATACCAAAGGTGGCGTGCTGCTAATGATAGCAAATAAATTAAATCCTGTTAGAGCTGAGACCTATGAATGTTGCAATACTACTATCAATATTTCACCTGGCAGTGAGTTTGAAGCCATCTAGTATGAGGTGGAATCTAACAAGACAAATTACACAGTTAGGTGTTGTTACAGGTCTGGTAGATCGGTAGCTGGTGATGAAGAAATGCATGTAACACGCGATCGACCAATTAGTATCTAAGGAGTGGAGGTGAAAATTTTGGAAAAATTAGTTAAGGCCTGCATTCAGATATGGTTGACAGTGAATCTTTACTTTGCAATGAACAACATGTATTTACTAAGGGAAGGTCCTGCTTTAGCAACTTGCTCACATTCTATAACAATGTTACCATTGATTTTACACAATGACACTTTTGGATTTTGCTAAGGCTTTTGTCAGAATACAACATGACAGACTGCTGCATAAATTGGAGAAAATGGGTTTGGGTTATACAATATTAGCATGGATAAGAGGTTTTCTGACTGAGAGATATCAAAAAGTGGTATACGGTGGATCTGAGTCTTCAAGGTTTAAGGCAACATGCTGTGTATTAGAAGGATCAGTGCTTGGTCCACTGTTATTCAATCTGTACATTAATGATATTGGAATGGATTTGACAAGCGAAATAAAGTTACTTGCTGATAATGCAAAGATAGGTAGGGTAATCAGGAATGCTGCTGATATGCAGTCTTTGGAGAGTAATTTGAATAGGCTGGAATTGTGGGCATTGGAAAATGGGTGTCAGTTTAATATCAGTAAATGTAAAGTCATTCACTTCAGCATGATTACTTATCCAATGTCGTATTATATTGGTGGGATTAGGCTAGAAGAAACTGATGAGGCTAGGGACCGTGCAGTGTTAAGAGAGTTAATAGATAGGAAGTTGAATTTTATGGGCGATGTAGCAAAGATTGCAAATACAACTCAAAAGATAATTGCAATGCTGAAAGGAATGTTCACATGTAAAGATCAAGATGTTATTTTGCTTCTTTACAAGGTCTTGATAAGACGTCACTTGTACAATTATGCGCAGGTCTGGTCTGCTGGTTTCCATTGTAATTCTGAGATATTGGATAGAGTACAAAGTCGAGTGTTAAAAATGATATCAAAATCCTGGAATACTGATTATGAAGACAGACTGAAAATTTGTAGACTGCTGACACTAGCAAACAGGAGAAAAAGAGGTGATGTGATTGAGACTTACAAATTTCTGAAAGGGTCATACAGGATTTCAACTGATGGAATTTTTCAATTTATGGAGAGTGGGAAAGGACGAGAGGGCATCCTTGGAAGCTGAGAATGAAGGCTGCCCAGAAGGATATAAGGACTAGATTTTTCACTCAGACGGTGGGTGGGCGTGATTAGATTGGATCGCCATTGGATGTTGTGAGTGCAAGCACAGTGAATTAATTCAAGTATAAGTATGATAGCTGGTGTGTGTAGTATGTGGCCTCTCTCGATGAGTCTCTTACTTCCTGGAGGTCTCTCTTAATAATATTAATAATAATAATAATAATTTTTTTATTGTTGTTTCAAATATTTGTATATGTACAATGATCATCTATTCAGTACATTATTTTACAAGGTTCAGCACTTTGTGCTACATATAATGAGATTTAAATAGTAATGATGATAACAGTTTTTTTTTATATTTATAACAATCATAATAATAATTTACAATTATATTGTTCAGAGTTACATAAGTTGTATAATATTACATATTGTGGTTTACTATTTTTTTTTTCAAGTTTGAAAAGGTGTGATTATACAACAGTATTTACACATATGCAATCTAAATATTATGTTTCCTGATTTTCACAAACATACGGTGTAAACTAATGATTTACTTTTAAAAGAATTTTTTTTTTACATTGCATACATGTGTTACAGTTCTTTTATACAATACATTACATACATTTGTTACAATTATTATATACATTACATTCATTTGTTTTACGTATGATACATTACTTGCAATTATTTACATGTGATATTTACATTACGTACATTGGTTTACATATAATGCATAATACATTCATTATATACATTGGTTTTCATGTGATAAGTACATTTCATGCATTTGGTTACATATGATACATCTTGGATGAGAACTAATTTCTTTGCTTTCATCCTCAAAGCTTATATGTAAGCTTATCTGAGGATGACACCAGTTGGTTTTTATGAATTGTTTTTTTTTTGCTGTGTTGGGTTGCTACGAAATCTATAATTGAGAAATTCGTGCGCGCGCATCATTCACTCACACACACACACACACACACACACACACACACACACACACACACACACACACACACACACACACACACACACACACACACACACACACACACACACACACACACACACACACACACACACACACACACACACAATAACTTGGAATGTATTGATGCGTCGCTGAACTGGAAGCCTGAGCGAATATATATTGTGTTTATTATAATGTATTGTATAATATATTGTATACTATGTATAGTGTAATATATACTATTGTATAATAGTATAATATATTGTATAGGGCTAATATATTGTATACTTTTAGCCTGGTTTGTTTTTGAACTAGGTTTGGTTTAAATATAGAGTTAATTACACCTGTTATTTTTAAATATTTTGCAATTTTCATGTTTATATCTTTTTCATTTTCATAAGTGATCATACATCCTAGGTAGTAAAATGAATTCACCTGTTCTAAGATCTTGTTATCTATTACTATTTTAGTTCTTGCTGGATCTTGTCCTTTAACGACCATAGTTTTTGATTTTTCCGTTGATATTATCATACCATAATCTTTGGATATCTCATTTAGATTTAAAATAGCTTTCTGTAAGTTATCTTCAGAATTTGTAGTTATTATTATAATTATTATTATTTGTTTAAATAATAATAATAGTTTATTATCTCTGAAAACAATTACATGAATATGCTAAAATTTAAGCAACAATGCAACTCTTTCTTGCAAAATGGTTCAGTAAAAATTATAATTACTCGTAATATCATTATCACCAAACAGCCACACAGCAGTCGTCATAACATGCAAACTGGTAGACCATTATTTCACAGCATTACAGTTATGCACTGAACCAGAACCCACAAAAATCACTGAGACTACAAAACAGTATTATAGCATTCTAAACGAAACAATAATAAACGATGAAATCAGAAAAAGAGACTGGATGCAGATAGCATCCTTAAACTCTGCTGAAACTATATGTAATAATCTTAAACTTGCATTTAACAAAATATATAACAAATCATTAACAAAAATAAAAATACGTCCCCAAACGAAACAAAATCCATGGATAACAGAAAACGTACTAACAGACATACAAAGAAAAGATGCCCTATGGAAACAACTTAAGAAGTCGCCGAACAATATCGCTTTAAAAGCTGAATACAAAAGAAAACGGAATCTCCTAACAACACGGATAAGAACGGCAAAAAGAAAGTATTACATCAACAAATTAAGAACAGCTCAGAATAACATATTTGGGGTCGCATTGCCTGCGACCCCAAATCCCTCAAACAATTGGCAATCAAATTTAATCAGCACTTCGTGAACTCTGTCCAAAAGCTACAAGAAATAACCTTTCCTCACAAAAACGAACATTTTCCACTAGGTCCACGAGCAACCCAGTCGATGTGGTTCCCCACAGTAACAAAAGAAGAAACTATCACTGGCAATTCAACAAATTAACCCTAACAAAGGACCGGGGATAGACGGAATCAGACCAAAAGACATCAAGAAACACTACCAACCTACTTCCAGTTATTCATTGTTACATAAAATCTTCGAAACGGCACACATACCTGAAACACTGAAGACTGCATTAATCACACCAATACACAAACAGGGAAAAAGAAACATTATAAGTAATTACATACCCATCGCCACACTGTTTGTAATCAACCAAATCATGCAGCGCATCGTGCATCGGAAACTCTCCACATACGTTGAAAAATTTCAAATCACACCCAAAACACAATATGACTTTCAGAAAAATAAAGGAACGGCAACACTCCTGGAAGATTTCACAGATCTAATAAACGCTGCATTGGATAAAAACAGAATAACATTAGTGGTATTTATTGACCAAACAAAAGCATTTGTCACACTAACACACAAAACCTTGTTAACGAAACTAACCCATATCGGAATTGGAGGTCGTCTACTTCAGTGGTTTAAAGCATACACGAAAAACAGAAAGCACACCACACTTATAGGATCAGCATACAGCAAAGAGGCACATGTAACCTTTGGAGTACCACAAGGAGCTGTCCTATCTCCCATTCTATTTAACATATACACACACGACATAAGTCAACCCCTCCTAAAAAGTAAAATCTTCCAGTACGCAGACGACACGGCCATAGTATCCATTCACAACAATTCAAATATCGCTTACACAAATATGCAACACAACATCAATCAAATCACTAACTGGTTAACCAAAAACGGATATATATAAACTCAGGGACAACAAAGCTAATGGTATTCAAAAACCCCCAAACCCTTCCCATAGAAACTAAATATCTCACTAATCAACATTCATCCTCCTGTACACAAAGCGTAGAACCTAAAATCACAACCATCACACAGGTGAAGTCCAACACGCTATCTCGGACTTCACTTCGATGCTGATCAGAGTTCGAATAGCCACACAAACTACTTACATACCAAGCTTAGGATAATAGCAAGTAAACTATACAGATTAAAAGACATTGCCCCAACCCACATAAATATACTAATCTATAAAGCCTTATGTGAAAACATTTTAAGATACGCAATCACATCATACGCATTCTGTGCAGACTACAGACTTAGCAGGTTACAATGGTTGCAAGATAAAATGGTAAAACTGATATTCAGGAAACAAGCCACTCTTATGCAGGAAGCATGGACAAAACACAAAATATTTAAGGTGAAACACTTATGCCACTACACAGTCATGTTAAAACATTACTACAGCCCAACATATAGAGTAACCAGAACAACATATCAAATAACAAGACCACAGTCAACAAACTACATAACATATAAGTACAACAATCAATACGGCAAAGCAACCCGAAACTTCTACGTACCTGACATGATAAACAAACCGCCGTTTGACAACAGCAACCTAGGAACATACAGAGAGCTGAAACAGGCGCTGAATAAATATTATAGCCAGAATGAAAATTAGAGCAATTCCTGTTTCTCTCTCTCCCCCCCCACGCGCACACACACACACACACAAACCTCTGACAACCCACCCCTCTCAAAAACCATCACCACAAGAACACAAAGAAACAAACACACCATGTCTAAATCCAACCCTATTTGCACAAAAAAAAAAAGTTAAACTGAAATAGCAATTGAAGTCTTCCAAGCACGTACCAACAGTACCAACAGTAAAATCAATACCTTGTCTGTGACCATTACAGGAACATAACCATGAAACCACCCCCATCTATCATCTATTATCTTCCTCAGATAAGCTCTGCTAAGCTTCGAGGAAGAAAATTATTAACTTGCAAGTATCTGTTAATCACAATTGTAACATGTTATAAATATTATATATATAAAATTATTACAGCATGTATGTATGCAATTTATCTAAGATATAAAAAACATAATAATAAATAAATAAATAATTATTATTGTTATTGTTATTATTACGTATATTCTACATTCAAAAATTCTGTATAAACTTTATTGTAAATAAAGTCATTGATTATGTATAAAAAAATTATTACTATCTGAACTATATAATTGTAAGGTATTGTTATTTTAAAACTTAGCAAAAAAATATGTTATCATCATTATTATGGAAATTTCATTATATGTAGCACTTCGTGCTGAACCTTGTAAAATAATATACTGAATGTTACTCAAGCTGATAATTGTATATATGTAAATATTCGAGAGATCAATCAATAAAAAAAAAATCATTTGCAGAATTTCTCATTGACATAAGAGTAAAAAGTGTGTATAATTATGTATAATTACCATTAATAATAATCATAGTAATACTTTACACTTAATAACTCACAAGTTAAACAATATTACATGTGTTGCAGTTTACATAATAATTTTTTTAATTTAAATATTTAAATTAAATATGTAATTTTAAATGTAAATATATAACTTAAGTATTACTATCACAATTTTCTGTTTACTACTAGAATTCATTACAGAATGTTAAGTGAATAATGTTAGATAAATACTACTGCTGGGATGTAACTCAACTGCACCCTCGAAGCTTTGTAATTAGCTTATCTGAGGGTGATACTGGTTATATATATATATATATATATATATATATATATATATATATTTTTATTATATATTATATATATATATATATTATTATATATTTGTTATTGATTTAGTTGCTGTGTTGGAAGTAGACAGATGTTTGGGAGATCAAATGAATGATCTGAAAAGTCTGATCAAAGTGAAATTGCCGATATATCCTGTCTTATTGCATCTGTCTTGATGGTTCACTTCGTTTTTTTATTGTGGGCTTCTTTTTGAACTATTTAGGAGGCTTTTTTTTCACAGTGGCAACCTTTCTATGTCTTCTGTGCATTTAATTTGTATCGGCTTTGTAGTTTGTGACTTCCTTATGAATATCTTGGCATCTCTGGTCCACAAAAATTGGTAATTTGTTTCCATTTTTGCTTTTCTTGCTTGGTACCACAGATTCTGGTTGAATGGTGTTAAATATTCGGATAGGAAGATTGGTGTATTGTCTTGCTGTGCGTTCAAGTCCTTGGCAACTGGTTTTTTCTGCCTGCTGGCTTTTATGAGATTGTCTCTCGTGATCTTGCTTGTAAGACGAGCTATCACTGGTGCATGTCGTGGCAAGCTTTGGTTTTTGCTCTTACTAGGAATCCGATTTACGGTCTGAATGTCGTTAAGCTGTAGGGGGATATCAATTACGTGGCCTAATGAGGTTTTCTGTAGGTGCAGTTTCGGGAAGACCGTTTATGACAAGATCTTCTTTATGTTGTTGCTGATTTAAACGTTCGTATTGTAATTTTAGAGAATGAAGTTCTTGACGGAGTTCAGATGTCTCTTTCGTTAAATTGTGTTGCCTGTCATTGAATGCGTTAATGCTCATTTTAATGTCTTTTACAGTTTGCAACACTTCTATAACTGCTAATTTATTATGTTTTACCAAATCTTCATATTCGCTAGATTTTGTTGTTAATTGTTCGTTCTGTTTATTAAAGAGTTCTTGCACAAGGTCTACTAAGCTGGCTTTTAGGGTCTCTAGACCGTTTCCTATTAGTATATTTAAAGAGTTGAAATTATAGGACTCACCTGCATTTTTTTGTCTGTTCAGTTCGTCGTCTAATTTTGCCTCCGGTATAATCGGCTGCGTCGTAGGTGGCTGCTTTAGGTGCATTTCTTTGTTCTTACAGATTACGCACTTCCATTCCTCGCGTGTTACATCGGATTCATATTTATGTTGCCCGGTTGTTTCTGAAAAGCTAGCACATTTTAAGTGTAGAATCCTACTGCATTTCGTACAAGTTATATTATTTCCGTTGGACGATAAATCCTTCAGGCATTTGATACACTTCATGACTCACCTTTCTTCCTTTAGGCAGTGTGGCGTGATTATAAAGATGGCGACGTCCTTTGTTCTTCGCTCGTTGTTGACCACGGTCTTCTCTGTTCCCTTTTCAACACTTCAAAATTTGGTTTCTACTTAGCCGATTTCGTTGAATTTTATATCACTGTGCTCGGCGTGATAAGTAGGGTTGCTTGGGAGCACTTTCAACTTAAATCAGGAGTTGGAACCACAAACTAAAACTTTAAAACTATAATAATAATAATAATAATTTTTTTTATTTTATTTTTTTTATTGTTCTTTCAAATATTTACATATGTACAATGATCATCATTCAGTATATTATTTTACAAAGTTCAGCACTTTGTGCTACATATAATGAGATTTCAATAGTAATGATGATAACAGTTTTTTTTTATATTTATAACAATCATAATAATAATTTACAATTATATTGTTCAGAGTTACATAAGTTGTATAATATTACATGTTGTGGTTTACTATTTTTTTTTTCAAGTTTGAAAAGGTGTGATTATACAACAGTATTTACACATATGCAATCTAAATATTATGTTTCCTGATTTTCACAAACATACGGTGTAAACCCATGATTTACTTTTAAAAGAAATTTTTTTTTTTTACATTGCATACATTTGTTACAGTTATTTTATACGTTACATACATTTGTTACAATTATTATATGCATTACATTCATTTGTTTTACGTATGATACGTTACTTGCATTTGTTTACATGTTATATTTACATTACGTACATTGGTTTACATATAATGCATAATACATTCATTATATACATTGGTTTTCATGTGATAAGTACATTTCATGCATTTGGTTACATATTATACATCTTGGATGAGAACTAATTTCTTTGCTTTCATCCTCGAAGCTTATATGTAATCTTATCTGAGGATGACACCAGTTGGTTATTAGGTATTGTTTTTTTTTTTTTTTGCTATGTTGGGATGCTACGAAATCTATAATTGAGAAATTCGTGCGCGCACTCACTCACTCACACACACACACACACACACACACACACACACACACACACACACACACACACACACACACACACACACACACACACACACACACACACACACACACACACACACACACACACACACACACACACACAATAACTTGGAATGTATTGATGCGTCGCTGAACTGGAAGCCTGAGCGAATATATTGTGTTTCATTAATTTGTATGGTATTTTGGGTGCGTGTTTCGTGTTCGTAGTATGTCCTTAGAGCTCTTTTCAGGCTATTGTAGTTTGTAAGGTTTCTGTATTCAAAAGGTAATTTGTTTATCATGTCTGGGATGTAAAAGTTTCGCGTGGCCTTTCCGTAGTGATTATTGTATTTATATGTGATATAATTAGTAGTCTGAGGTTTTGTTATACGGTATGTATTTCTAACTGTCCTGTACTTGCCATCGAAATAATGTTTTAGCAAGCCTGCATAGTGACATAAATGTTTTGCTGTCATTTTTTTGTGTTCTGCCATTGCAATGTTTATAAGGTCGTTATTTTCTCTTTGTTCCCAAAAGAGCAGTTTTGTCATTTTGTTCTGTAGCGACATTAATCTATTTAATTTGTAGGGTGCACAGAAAGCATACGTTGTTATAGCGTATCTTAGTGTATTTTGGCATAGAGCTTTGTATATTAGTGTTTTTAGGCGTATGGGAACTATGTCTTTTAACCTGTAGAGTGAAAATGTAGAGTAATGTAGAGTTTGCCACTTATTGTTCGGAGTTTGTTGTAGAGATGGTTTATATGGCTATTCCAGTTAATATCTGCATAGAAATAAATTCCAAGGTATCGTATTGTTTCAACGTGAGTGATTGTAGTGGTTTTGCTGTTCTGTGTGTTTTTTGTGTTGGAAAGTGGATGTTGGATGGTTATATATTTGTTATCAACTGGTCGAGTCAGTGGATTTCTGAATATTATTAATTTTGTCTTTTCTGAGTTTAGGTGTATGGAGTTTTTCGTGAGCCAGTCTATGATCAGATTTATATCCTGTTGCATATTTGTTTGGGCTATGCTTGCGTTATTATAAATGGATATTATTGCTGTATCGTCTGCATATTAGAATATCTTACCTTTGAATGGTAACTGATTAATATCGTGCATGTAAATGTTGAAAAGAGTTGGGGAGAGTACAGCTCCCTGTGGTACTCCACAGGTTGCTGGTAGCTCTCTGCTTCGGTTTGAAGCAATACGTGTGATATGCTTTCTATTTTGGAGGTAGTTTGTAAACCACCTGTGAAGAGGCCCGTCTATTCCCACATAACTCAGCTTTTATAACAAGGTTTGATGTGTAAGTGTATCGAATGCTTTAGTTAGATCTATAAAGACTACCATGGCAATTTTGTTTTTGTCTAAGGCGGTATTAATTATGTCTGTAGAGTCTTCCACGAGAGATGTTGTTCCCTTATTTTTCTGAAAACCATATTGTGTTTTGGAGGTAATGTGAAAGATCTCAGTGTATGCTGTGAGTTTCTTCAGTATGATCCGCTCCATAATTTGATTGATAACTGGTAATGTTGCTATCGGTCTGTAATTGCTAATTAAATTTCTTTTTCCTTGTTTGTATATCTGTGTGATTATGGCGGTCTTTAGCATACTTGGTATCTGTCCTGTTTTAAATATTTTATTTATTAGTTTTAGTAGGATAGGACTTAAACTAGTTGCATGTTGCTTCATATCTTTAGGTCTGATAACATCTACTCCTGGGCCTTTGTTTGGTTTGATTTGATGTATTGCAGAGAGAAGTTCTGCTTCTTTTATGGTTGGGAACCATAATGTCTGTTTTGGTCCCGGTCCAAGTGGAGTGTCTCGTTTTGTGATTAGGGGAATATTTCTGTGAAGTTCTTGGATGGAGTATGCAAAGTATTGGTTAAATTCATTTGCTAGTTGTTGGATAGGTTTTGCGTCTTTTATGAAGCTGTGTTTTATGGTTTCGGAGGCAGTGGCGTTGGAAACAGATCTAGCATCTCATTAATCAGATGCCAGGTTTGTTTCATATTGTTTTGTGCGGAGGTTAGTTTGTCTCTGTAGTAGCTTCTTTTTGCATTTCTGATTTGTGTGGTAAAGCGATTCGTTGTTATCTTATATTCAGTTTTTAAGGTTGTGTTATTTGGATATCGCTTGAATTCTTTCCATAATGCGTCCATTCTGTGTATGTCTACGATTAGGTTTTGTGTTATCCAAGGATTTTGTTTTGTTTTTGATCGAATTCGGACTTTCTTTGTAGCTTTCTTATATATTTCCTCCAGTGTGAGTTTAATGTTGTTGTATAAGATATCTGATGCCAGGTGTTCCCAGTCTGTTTTTCTTATTTCGTGGTTGACTGTTTCTTCGTCTATTATTGTTTTCTGTCGTTTTTCTTCTGTGGGACATTGCATGGGTGTTGTCTTGGTGTGCAGGTTTAGAGCGCTGAAGTAATGGTCTGCTACTTTGCACTTTATGACTGATGCAGTGTAACTATTTGGTGGTGCTCGGACGTTTATATGATCTAGACAGGAGGCAGTGATAGTATTTACGAATAATTCTTCTCTAGTGCATGATGTTATTGTTGGTATTAGATTGTACATGGATAGTGTGTCTAGGTATTGTACAGTGTTGTTCTGGTTTTCATTTGCAATATTTATGTTTATTTCGCCAATTATCATTAGGTGTTCGGTTGAGCATATTTCTTGGCTTGAAAGCCAGCAATTGAGATCGTGTAGGAATTTTGTCATGTTTAGGTTTGGTGGCCTGTAAATAGCATTTAGTATTATGTGATGCTGTGTATTCGTGGTATTAAAGATTTCGAGGCAGAGTGTTTCAGCATGCTCAAACTTGTAGGTCGTTTCTTTTGCTATTAAGTTTTGTTTCATAAATATTAATATTCCACCCCCTCTTCTTGTTTGGCGGCAAGATCTATGTTGATGGAAGCCTGAAATTTAGAAAGCAGTCGCTTCGTCATTAGTTATGGATACTTCTGTAAGAATCAATATATCAATAATATCAGTGTAATTCCTCAGATAAGCCTGTAATAATAACCAATGTTTTCGGATGCTTCTGATGTTAATATGCAAGATTGAGAGACCTCTCGCTTGTACTGTGTTTTGTTTCCATGCATCTAGAGATTCGAAAGTACAATTACTGATGTATTCTGGTGTAATTACATCTATCTGATGGTTCACATTCATTTTTGTTGTGTTGAGATCTTCTTACTGAACTAATTTGGCGTCTTTTGTTTCAGTCTGGCAACCTGTTTATATCTTAAGAGCTTTTTATTTGTATAGACTTTGAAGTCTGTGACTTTCTCGAGAATATTTTGCCATCTTTGATCCATAAAAATTGATACTTTTTTTCTGTTTTTTCCTTTCTTCTTGGTACAAAAGATTCTGATTGAAAGGTGTTAAATACTCAGGTAGAAAGATTGGCGTATTCTCTTGCGATGCATTTAAATCCTTGACTACTGGTTTTTTCAGTCTGCTGGCTTTTATGAGATTGTCTCTTGTAGCCTTGCTTGGCAGACGAACTATGACTAGTGCTGGTCGTGGTGAACCTTGTTTTCTGTTCTTCCTGGTAAACCGAATTATGGTCTGAATATCATTATACTGTAGGGGGATGTCAATTGCATGGCCTAACTTTTGAACTATGTCTCTGAGATTTTCTGTGGATTCGGTTTCTGGAAGACCGTTTATGACAAGGTCTTCTTTATGTTGTTGTTGGTTTAGAACTTCGTATTGTTGTTTCAGGGAATTAAATTCTTGACGGAGTTCCGATGTGTCTTTCATCAATTTGTGCTGCCTCTCAGTTAATGCGATAATGCTGGTTTTAATGTCTTTTGCCGTTTGTAAGACTTCTTCGACTTTTGAATTAATAAATTTAACAAACTCTTCATATTCGCTAATTTTTTTTTGTTATTTCTTTATTCTGTTTATCAAATAGTTCTTGGACAAGATCTACCAAGCTGGCTTTTATATTTTTTTAACATTTTTCTAGTAATAAATTAACGGAACTCAAATTATAAGACTCACCGTTGTTTTGTTGTCTGTTCGGTTCATCGTCCGATTCTGCCTCCGGCGTAATCAGTTGCGTCGTGGGTGGTGGCGTTTCTTTGTTCTCTCTACAGTTTAGGCACTTCCATTCTTCTCGTTTGGCATTGGATTTGCGTTGCCAGGTTGTTTCTGAAAGTCCGGAACATGTAAAGTGAAGATTCCTATGGCATTTCCTGCAGGTTATGTAACATCCATCGGACGGCAATTCCTTCTAACATTTGTTGCACTTCATGACTCTCCTTTCTTCCTTTGGACAGCTAAAAAGATAGCCACGCCCTATGTTCTGTATTCGTTATCAACCGCGGTGTACGCCGTGTACGCTGTTGAAATTGTATTTACTGCTGATGAAGAAAATTGAAAGTAGAATTCAAAAATATTGGACAAAAATATATAGTTTTGGCATTTGGGACGAATAGATGGCTGTGGTTGCCCTATCATACGATTATATGGCGATTTATTGGAAATAAACTGATTGTATTGACCATCTTTAGAAATTTCACGTTTTCATTCACTGATCAATATCGAATTTCTATATTTTGTTTATTTCGTATTATGCTACGAGTAATAATAAGTGGTTCATTGTTATCCACATGAATCATTGTGATCTGCTGCCGGAAGTATTATTGTTATTATACCTTTGATTGTTGCATGATATATAAGCAGACACTTCGAGGGTCTGAAGTTGGCAAAGGGTCTCAGAGACTTCTCCTCCAAGTGTTTGAGTCCTGGAGTGCTTCCGCCTGTCATCTAACTGTCCATAAGGGAGGATTATGAACGGTTACCTGAGAGGTTGTTGTTGGTTGGTGGAAGTGGGTATGGTTGGTAGGTTGGGAGTGGATTGGTGGAAGAAGATGGCGAATGATTGGATCTTCAGGGTCTCGTTGGTGGAGTGTAAATTAATCTGAATTTGTGCTATTAATTAATTCACACTTGCGCTATTAACCTACACGCCGTTGCTGGTGATGGAAGAATCATATAATTCTACAAGGAGGAATTACTTGGTCGTTCCTGATGATTGAGAATGAATGTTTTACACATCTAATAAAAAATTCATTTTCAAATCAAATATATTAATAAAAACGTTGAAGAATAGTTTTTTCAACGTTTTTATTAATTTTCAAATCGGAACACGTTTTTAAACAAAACGTGTTCGGATTTGAAACGTTTTGTTTCAAATCGGAACACGTTAATAATTGCATTTCTTCGTGTTTTCTGATCAATAATGCTGTGTTTATTTTCTGCGAATTGCTTATATCGCTAGGTTATATTTCTGTAGCTATATGGAAGTGCTTACTATTAAACGGTGCACATAAGAAGTTATTGATATCTTCGTTTCTTTTGTAATCAAATAGGGTATACTTTGCAGTTTTTCTCAAACTTCATTTCTTCTGTTATTAATATTTGTCTTTTTGTTTTATTGTCAAGATTTCACTTCCATGCATTAAGACTGGTAGGGCTAATGTATTGTATACTTTTAGCCTGGTTTGTTTTTGAACTAGGTTCGGTTTAAATATACAGTTAACTACTCCTGTTATTTTTAAATATTTTGCAATTTTTACGTTTATATCTTTTTCATTTTCATAAGTGATCATACATCCTAGGTAGTTAAATGAATTTTGTCGTGTTTTCTTTTCAAATAAACTCGGAATTCCCTCATCTTGTTGTAGTAAAGCTGACTATGCAAACGTATGGGCTATTATTCACTCCGAATTGCTAATATCGCTGGGTTTATTTTTGTGTAGATCTATCTCAGTGCTAACCATCAAACTGTGCAAATAAGAAATTAATCAAGCAGTACGCAAATTAATAAAAAAAATACATTTGTTGCATCTGAGTGTCTTCTGTAGGCATAAGTCGAAACGCCGTATACATATATCAAGTACACTGTGTATTGCAATGTTCTCTCATTCGGTCGTTAAATTATGCCATACATATATAACAAAATTAATTAAATACATTAAACGTGCTCCAATTTGCATCATTCTCTGTAAAAAAAGGCGAAAATAACACGTTTGTGCTCTTTGCTAAAAAAATGTATTTTTTCATGTTTTCTCTTCAAAAAATCTTCATTCTTCCACACCTTGTTGAAGTAAAGCTGATAATTCACTCCGAATTGCGTATATCAACAGCTTGATTTTCTTGTAGCTACCACATGGCATTGCTATCTGCCAAACTGGAAATAAGAAGTTAATCGGGCGATATGTAAATTCATAAAAAAAATACAATATTTGTTCTATCTCAGTGCCCTCTATAGACATGTCACAACACCCTATCAAATATCTAATATATTTTATAAATACTTTCATGAAAGTTTGAATCTTAGTTTGTAAATATCAGAGAGACAAGGCGTGAATTGCAAAAGGCTGAGAGACGTTCAAATGAGCACTGCGAGAAAAGGAAAAATGAACGGGAAAATAAGGAAAAGGTAAGTCAGAAAATAACACAAATCAGGTAAGTGACGTTGTTAGTAAAAATAAAGAAATTGTTTGGTTTGGTGACACTATAATGAAACATGCTATAGATGAGAGAGTTATAACATCGAGTTTTCCCTGAGCGAAAATTAAAAATATAACTCAAGTAATTCAAAAACAGAAAAGAAAAGTAAATGAAATCGTACTTGTAGTAGCTACGAACGATTTAACTGGCGATAAGTTCATTATGAGAGAGGACCTGAAAGGGTTGCTAGAATAGGCGAGAGTGAAGAGCGAGAAAGTGAAAATCGTTAGTATTTTACCTCGCTATGATAAAAGTGAATTAAAAACTAGAGCTATGATGGCAAATTACTCGTTGCGTCAGCGATGTAGAAGGAATGGATGTGTGTTTGGATGTGAGGAAATAGTTTGCCATCATAGCAAAATTTGTATAAGAGGGATGGCCCACACCTGAATTCGTTTGGTATCAAGAGTCTAGAAAAACTAATAATTGGTATGAGACCTAACCCAGAGAGTCAGGGAAACTAAATTATAATGGGAGGAATGGGGTGAATGAGTTTAAGAGCGAAAATGGTACATAATGGTGTTAATGATGGGAATGGGTTTTATCATGGGAAAGTTGAAGAGGCGAAAATGATTTCGGGTTTGTGTTTGTCCGGTTCGGACCAATCACATCTGTGCAAAGATGCTTGCATATGTAAGGTATCAGAGAGGAATAGAAAGTTGTCCAAATGGGTCAGACAGACTGCTTGCAAGGGTGTACAAAAGAACATGCAGCTAAATTATTGTGTCTGTAGACGATTGCTAGGAGTATCAGAAACAAAGCGGAAGAGTTTGTTGCCTTAGTCAATATGTTGCGACCTCAGATTGTACGAATTAGTGAGACCTAGCTATGAGAATCAGACCTACTAACTAGTATCGAGTGTCATGGGTGTAGTATTTTTAGGAAGAATAGAGTGTATGAGAGAGGAGGTGGCGTGCTGCTAATGATAGCAAATGACTTAAATCCTGTTATAGCTGAGACCTGTGAATTTTGCAATACTACTAACAATATTTCATGTGGCAGTGTGTTTGAAACCATCTTGTGTGAGGTGGAATCTAATAAGACAAATTACACAGTTGGGTGTTGTTACAGATCTGGTGGATCGGTTGCTGGTGATGAAGAAATGCATCAGCAAGTAGAAAAGGTGAGCGCATAAAACGTAATCATAATGGGAGACTTTAATTATCCAAATATTGATCGGGTAGGAGTAGAATCACATGAGAAGAATGAAAATGCATTTATTGAGCTGTTGCGGGACAACGTCCTCAAGCAGCATGTGACAGAAGGAACTCGAGGTCAAAGAGTGATAGATTTGATTATAGTGTTAGAAGGCATTTCAGTTAAAGACGTAAATATGCTGCCTCCAGTTGGACAGTGAATCATGCGGTACTCACTTGGGAAGTTACTAAGCTTATGAATATTCCATTCAGAAAAGGATTCATGCTGAACTACAAAGCAGGAAATTCTGCCCAACTAAGGAGTATACTGAGTTCAGTGGAATGAGATCGGTCTGGATGGAAAGGATATCGAGTGTGTATGGGAAGCATTGAAACAATACTTAAATGATGTGATATCAGAATGTGTTCCGAGGGTCCGAAGAATAAATAGAGTAGGAGTCAAATGGATGTGTTATATTATTAAGCAAGAGATTCGTAAGAAAAGGACGATGTGGAAGGAAAACTGTTTGCATAAGGATGACGTCAGTTATGAACGTTATTGGCAGCAAGCTAGAATAATCACAACTGCTGTACGGAAAGCAAAGTCCGATTATGAAAAGAAACTGGCTCTGCGTGCTAAAGACAACCCATGAGAATTCTGTCGATATGTTGCAAGTAAACGAAAGAATGAATATGAAAAATTAACTTTTCTAAATCCAGATGGCGTGAGGATTACTGATGCAGAGGAGGTTGTTCAGTTAATGAGTGCCCATTTCGGTAAAAGCTATCAAACTGGTGAACGCATCATTGAGTTCACTCTTACCTCTTCACGAGATGAAGAAACGCAGGTGTGTGAGTCCGAGGTATTAGAGCTGTTGCACAAACTGAATAAGAATTCATCAATATGGACTGATGGAATATCAGCACTCGTGCTAAAAGAGTGTTCAGCTGAAGTAATCATTCCTTTGACCAGGAATATGAGTATGTAACAAACTATCGACCAATTAGTATCTCATTAGTTGTGGTGAAAATTTTGGAAAAATTAGTTAAGGCCTGCATTCAGAAATTGGTTGATAGCGAATCTCAATTTGCAATGAACAACATCGATTTACTAAGGGAAAGTCATGTTTTAGCAACTTGATCACATTCTATAACAATGTTACCATTGAACTAGACAAAGGGAATAGATACACCATGACACTTTTGGATTTTGCTAAGGCTTTTGTCAGAATACAACATGACAGAACGCTGCATAAATTGGAGAAAATAGGTTTGGGTTATACAATATTAGCATGGATAAGAGGATGGCTGACTGACAGATATCAAAAAGTGTTATACGGGGGATCTGAGTCTTTAAGGTTTAAGGCAACAAGGTGTGTATTACAAGGATCAGTGCTTGGTCCACTGTTATTCAATCTGTACATTAATGATATTGGTATGGATTTGACAAGCGAAATAAAGTTATTTGCTGATAATGCAAAGATAGGTAGGGTAATCAGGAATGCTGCTGATATGAAGTCTTTGCAAAATGATTTGAATAAGCTGGAATTCTGGGCATGGGAAAATGGGTGTCAGTTTAATATCAGTAAATGTAAAGTCATTCACTTCAGCATGATTACTTATCCAATGTCGTACTATATTGGTGGAATTAGCCTAGAAGAAACTGATGAGGCTAGGGACCGTGCAGTGTTAAGAGAGTTAATAGATAGGAAGTTGAATTTTAGGGGCGATGTGGCAAAGATTGCAAATACAACTCAAAAGATAATTGCAATGCTGAAAAGAACGTTCACATGTAAAGATCAAGATGTTATTTTGCCTCTTTACAAGGTCTTGATAAGACGTCACTTGTACAATTATGTGCAGGTCTGGTCTGCTGGTTTCCGTTGTAATTCTGATATATTGGAGAGAGTACAAAGGACAGTGTTAAAAATGATATCAGGATTGTGGAATACTGATTATGAAGACAGATTGAGAAATTGTAGACTGCAGACACTAGCAAACATCAAACCACACTGTCACTCTTGTCACTAACTCGGTTTCTAATGAAATAAACAGTTGACACAACAATAATGAAGGTTGCCGCCTTCATCAACAAAAAGATACAACAGGTGGAGCCAGTAGTTTCTTCTATTTTCGAAAAGTTCGGTTTCTTTTTTGGAGAGCGGGTGTAAAATATTATTGCTCTCTTGTCATTTTTGTAATATCCCATTCGGACGGTTCCAATTGAAGTATCGAATTGACGAATCGAATTAAAGTAGGGTCTTTCAAAATCAGAAAATTCCTGTTAGGTAGTGAAGGTTATCGTAGTCACAACCTAATCGGGATTTTCTGCAAAGGAACTCGTGACCTCTGATATAATCAGCGTTTCTGTGTGGCTTGCGAAATCTCACAAGTAATCAGTCGTGGGCGGTCTCTAACAAAAAGTTTAATAGTTCATCTTACTTAACTTCTAGTAACACCCAAAATGTGAGTCCACCACACTTTCCACTTTCTCAACGTTCAAGAAAAGTGCTGCAATGTGTCATTCTCTCCCTCTAACTTAATGTTGCATAACACTAACCAAAACACACACACTTCAGCAAGTAGGATTACTTGCTGAAGTAAAATATGAGTAAAAGTACAATGTGCTGTGTCTTAAATTGAATGCTCATACTGCTGTGTTAGTGATTTCTGAAGTAGTTTTGTCTTTATGTTGCTACAACCGACGAAAAATTATTTCAAACGTATAGTATATTTTGTAGCGTAGGTAAGCTTGCATCGTATAATTAAGTTTGTATATTAAGTATAATTTTCTTTATACTAATTATGCTTAGTTTTCGGATTATCATGCTTATTAAGCTGATTAAATACATCGTAATATCAGTGTCTATTATAAATCATAAGAAATGACAAATGTGAATAAACTTCAATTTTAATGAGTCTTTCGAATATACATCTATAAAAAAGCAAGACGTCACAAGTTATACAATAATTGTGATTACAATAGAGATAAAATATCCAATTTTCACGAACAGTGTACTGTTTTCTTCTTGAAATCAATTACAAACTTTGTATTGCGTTTGCTACTTTCCAAATACTTCTTTCACCAGTTCTTGCATAGGCTCCAGTTCTAAAAGCAATGCTTCAGCACATCCAGTGAAGTGGTCATTTTTGAAGCAGTTGGCTCTGTGGGAGAATAAAATAAGAAATGATAAGATAAAACCTACAACCCACTAAATTGCATTTACATAAATTCCTGTTTCGCAGTAACATTATCCATAATGCAACTGTAAAAAATTATGTGTCATTCTGCTGTTTCGAATTGTTTTAGCGTTTTCATACTGCACTGTCTTGTCAGCGGTTTTTTGTGAAATAATAGGTACTGTAATCTCTTTGCTAGTAGGAAGAATTGCAAATATAGTATTGAAAAAAAGGTTTTAGGAGGGTGATCTGAAAAGTTCTCGGCCTCGACCATAGATGGCAACATTATCGGAAAGATTTATTTTCTACGTTGGTACATCTGTTATAAGCATCCATGTGAAATTGTAAGTCATTCTATGAAGTAGTTTGTTTTATACAGCTGTCTGAAGCGAAAGTGTTGTCTGCATCCCTTGAAATGGATCAAATTGAGTATCGTGCGGTTAAAAAATTATTTGTAAAAGAAGGTTTAATGCCAAATGAAATTCATTCGAAGTTCATAAACGTTTATGACAACTGTTTTCCTTCGTTTTTGACAATTAAGAAATGGGCTGTCAAGTTTAAACGTGGTCGTACCACCCTTGAAGATGATCCATGTGAAGGACGTCCATAAATCATTGATCAAGTGCACGATATGGTATTGGATGACCGGCGAGTCAAAGTGCATGAAATTGCTGAGACTATAGGCATTTCAAAAGAAAGTATGGGATACATTTTGCATGAAAAATTGCACATGAAAAAGCTTTGCGCAAGATGGGTGCCAGGCTTGCTCACAATAGATCAAAAACGCACCCGCATGAAAATCTCTGAAGAGTGCTTGGAGCGTTTTAACAAGAGCGTTTCACCATAAAACTGGTTTTGTGCGTCGATTTATTACTATGGATGAGACTGGGATTCACCATTACACACTACAATCCAAAACAGCAGTCAAAATACTGGACACAAGCCGGTTGTTCAGCGCCAAAAGAGACAGAGTCAGTTCCATCAGCAGGAAAGGTCATGGCATTGGTGTTTTGGGATGCTAAAGGCAGGCATTTTGTTTATTAATTTTGAAAAGGGTTAAACAATAACTGGGGAATATTATTCCGATCTTTTAACCAGACCAGGTGAAAAATTTGTGAGAAAAGACCGGGTTTGCAGTAGAAAAAAATCATCTTTCATCAGGACAATGCACCTGCCCACAAAGGTGTTTTGGCAATGGGAAAATTAAGGGATCTGCACTGTGAATTGTTGTAACATCCATCCTATTCCCCAGATTTGGCTCCCTCTGACTTCTATCTCTTCCCAAAACTAAAACTCTTCCTCGCTGGTCAGCGTTTTTCTTCGAATCAAGAGGTGATTGCAGCTGTAGAAGGGTATTTAGCAGATCTTACTGAGAACCACTACAGGGACGCGATAATGGCGCTGGACCATCGCTGGAATAAATGTATTAGTCTTAAAGGAGATTATGTTGAAAAATAAAAATAATTTCGAAATTATAAATTCGTTTTTTCATCGTTATACCGAGAACTTTTCAGACCACCCTCGTATATAGTAAATACCTTAACAACAGACGTAGAAAACCGAAAATTTCATTAAATAACTTAGCTTATTTGCATAATAGGTAAACATGTAATAAATTACTGAATATTACAATCTAAATGTGCGTCCTGAGTATGTCAAACATCAGTGTTAATAAAGGTGCCGGTATTCCGTACCATCCCCAATAATCGCTGATTATTATTATTACAATTAACTGCATATTACATATGTGGACACTCTATAAATAGCATTGAAATAACAATAACTGAGTATATTAAAAGGCGAGGATGATATTCTTTTCAGTCAATAACTGTCAAATAAATAGTCTACTCTTACGATATTACGATATTAAATACCTGCAAGAGGAATATATTTCTGGTATACGATAAAGTTGAAAGCATTCTTCACAGATTCTCTCAAGTTGAGTGTATTTGGCCTTGTCGTAAACTCCCATACAACCTAAGCTGGCGAAACTGCGCTTTTGGAGCGTTTTGGCATGTGTAGAAATTGGCATTAGAACGATCCCTAAGATAAGTAGGCAAATGATCATCTGGCTCATGAATAGGCTCATCTGTAATTGAAAAAAAGTAGATATTTTACTGATAGGAGCAGAGAAAACGTCCAAGCTAAATGATATCCAAATGATTAGTTTTACAGTTATCGTTATTATATAAGTGGAAACTAAAATTCGGGTTCCTCTTAGATCAACACATAATACGATATATTAATAAAGAGTAAGCTACCGAAAATAAAGCATAGATCTGACTTACAAATCTTGATTTTTTCAGAATTTTATAGAAAAACGACCGTATCAATATTTTAAATAAAAATATTGTTGAGAAAGCAAGCTAAAAGGCAATTAACACCAAATAAGTCACACACATATGTAAGGTTATATTATTGCCTGAATATAACCTTACATGTTCATCGCTTAAAATAATCTTACCTGGTTTTATCTTCTATGTTTTTGTAGCGCCTATTATATCTCTCTGGTTCTTATCGAATTCTTCTGCTAGTTTTTCAGTTCTTTTCCCTTCACGGTGGCGACCTTGAATTTGTTGCAGTTGAGGTGGGATTTGTTCCAGGAGCTGACTTTCACTCTTAGCTCCAAGTTGCCTGACAAAACAGCAGGTATCTTCTTTAAATTAGACAATTCTCCAGCCTTCATGATATTCTGGCATGTTGTATAATCATTTTAAATTCCTTTAATCCAATACAATAATAGTACAATTTGATCGGATAAATCCCAACTTACTAGCCCATCTTCGTTCGTTAAGCATCCAAGTAGGTATGCATTAACTGGATGCACAACGAGAAGGTAAGGAATGGATATTATACTAGAGGTCTTTGTCGGTTCTCCGCATTCTTTAAAAGGCACTGTGTGGAGGTCTCTTCCTCGTGATCCAGAATTGTTTCAAATATTAAAAAAAAAAAAACACTTGTATTACGAAAATAAGATTGCGGCTTCGGTATTAAACCTCATCTTAAGATATAAAAAGGAACGGTCGGTATCAACTTTAGTTTTTCTTTATCTCAATAAAGTGAACGAAAAAAATAATATTAGAATTCCAAGAGAGAGAGAGAGAGAAAGAGAAAAACTGAGAAAACAGCTCACCTTTCTTTGCGTAGTTGCAATCTTCATCGTGTCTGAAATGGTAGATGCAGTTATCTTGTCCGCTTCTTATATACCAATGTTAAATACCCTAGTGGTGAGCCATAGATATTCAATTTTATCCTGGTTAACTCCCAAAGGAATTATATTAGCTATATTAATATGCATTAACGTCAAAAAGGGAGACCAATCATTAGTGATCACTTTAATGTTACTTGCGACTAATAGTTTCGAAAAGTTCACACGCAGTGTTTAATTATTGGACATTAGAGACCAAATGACGTCCTCGAGTGAGAGAGAGAGATAAAAACAAATCGTCTGGTATTATTTTCCACTGCAGTGCTTCTCGTTGGTTATTTCAGGACGAACTCAAGACCGATTTCTCTGCAGACTTTCCTCATTGGAAATATCCGCTCCAGCCGATTCCCTCGAGAAAATAGCTGTCATGATTCATTGCATCTAATAATGTAGTTTACCCTACTTATAATTTAGGATGAAAATTTTCATCGTTCTTCTTATTATTGGAGTAGAAGAAGAAGAACCAAGTTTCCATTTATGTAGGATATTTTTTTGATTTTTTCAAACATATGAGGAGTTGTGAAAGGTTTGCTATGCTTATGGTTCTTCTGTAAAGTATCCCACTTAAGGACGTTTTTCCGATAATACTCAAGATTTAAATTTTACTACTATTTTCTGTAAATATTATCTTACTCAATAAAAAAAATTAATAAATTTATGAATTATAAAACAACAGCGGTTATCGATACTCCTAGAAGCAGTTATTAATATGATGTTGATTTTAGTTTGTTATTTGATTTTACTTAAAAGCTGGTTATATTCATGGATTGTAGAATTTCGCATGGGATACAGATGTGCAATAAATGGCACTATATATATATATATATACATACACAATGTAATTGAAAAATATATCCCTTTTTCATGTGGTTTCCACCCACAATTTTTTTTCATAAACCTGTAATATGTATACATAGGTTGGGTAGCTAATAATTTTATGTCTGTATCTTTATCAGTGGTGTAGCTAAAGCTTTTGCAGCCCGGGACGGTCCCTGAGTTTGTCGCCCCTCTCAATAATACTACAAAAAGACAAAACGACGTATAGGGAAATAAATTAAAACGCTATTTTTATTTTGGAAGTGAAACTTTATTCCAACATTGTAAAAAGTTATTTTTTCTTGCTTTTCTGTTAGCAAAATCGTCGATGACATTGGCGAAGTCTATTTCATAGTAATGTAGGTAATTCTTACTCAATTTTATTTAGAAAAATTCCCCTCTCAACTAGCAACACTTACAGCAATTGTGGGGAAAATTCGCTGTAGTATTACAATTGTTGGAACTGAGTTCTCGAGACTGTATTTTAGAATTAACTGCAAAGTTCGAGAAGGTTCAAAGTGCCGCCCGTGGCGGACATCCCTTCCACTTCTCCCTAGCTACTCCTCTGATCTTTATTATTTTGTATATTCTGTAAAGATTTGTATATTATTTTCACAATACGTTTCACGTTGTGTTTTATTTGTATGTAATGTTGAATGCCTCTGCAGCTAAACATCAACAGTAGTAATAATAAAAAACCACAGCAGTAGAATAATAGCTTCAGACATGGGCAAACAAATATTACATAAATGATACCAATCAGAAGCTCAGAAAATAAATTTTGAATATTTACCGGATGAATGGAATATTTTCCTTAAATTTGTGGAGAGGAAACTACGAAAAATTTCTAAAATAAGAATTGTTTGAATAAGAAGCACAGAATTAAAATATTTAGATACATTTGAAGTCACATCTTTATTAGAACGTTTATAAGAACTGGCTATTTTGCCAACTCTTATATAGAGGTAGTAGGACTTTATCTTCAAAACTAACATCGATACTCCTAGAAGGAACAAACTAGCAGAAAAACGGTGTGAGTAACAAATGTAATATACTGGTGTGGTAACCTTCGTTACTCAAATGCTGGTCTACCTACTCACTGGTCTACCAGGTCTAGGTCTACTACTCACTGATGAGACCTCAATAAAGGTTGAAACCGGTCTGGGTAGTGACCTTCTCTCATAATGTCGAACAATAATACAGCTCTTAGGAGCTAAGTTCACATTATGGGTAAATATCAAGAATAGTGATCGGAGCTTGCTCCACCTTTGACACGAGTTGCCTCAGCATGCACTACCTTTAGGGTCAGTGGCTGCAGTATCCAGGTATTTGCTTACGCTTGGAATCGCCGAACTTTATATAGTTTCTACTATATTCGGCATGAAACTCTTTGAGTTTCTTATTCGGCTAAGAAACTATATGGGATATAATATCCCTTAACTTAAACAAGTTATATGTCGCCGAATTGAAGCCTTTGGCTCTTCATATTCATATATCTAATAATTTATTAGGACACCTCATGGCAAAACTCGTAGAAGGGTTGTAAGTTCTGTTCGCTACAAACTTGATATTAACTAGGTCTACCTACTCACTGATGAGACCTCAATATTAACTAGGTCTACCTACTCACTGATGAGACCTCAATAAAGGTTGAAACCGGTCTGGGTAGTGACCTTCTCTCATAATGTCGAACAATAATACAGCTCTTAGGAGCTAAGTTCACATTATGGGTAAATATCAAGAATAGTGATCGGAGCTTGCTCCACCTTTGACACGAGTTGCCTCAGCATGCACTACCTTTAGGGTCAGTTGCTGCAGTATCCAGGTATTTGCTTACGCTTGGAATCGCCGAACTTTATATAGTTTCTACTATATTCGGCATGAAACTCTTTGAGTTTCTTATTCGGCTAAGAAACTATATGGGATATAATATCCCTTAACTTAAACAAGTTATATGTCGCCGAATTGAAGCCTTTGGCTCTTCATATTCATATATCTAATAATTTATTAGGACACCTCATGGCAAAACTCGTAGAAGGGTTGTAAGTTCTGTTCGCTACAAACTTGATATTAACTAGGTCTACCTACTCACTGATGAGACCTCAATATTAACTAGGTCTACCTACTCACTGATGAGACCTCAATAAAGGTTGAAACCGGTCTGGGTAGTGACCTTCTCTCATAATGTCGAACAATAATACAGCTCTTAGGAGCTAAGTTCACATTATGGGTAAATATCAAGAATAGTGATCGGAGCTTGCTCCACCTTTGACACGAGTTGCCTCAGCATGCACTACCTTTAGGGTCAGTTGCTGCAGTATCCAGGTATTTGCTTACGCTTGGAATCGCCGAACTTTATATAGTTTCTACTATACTATACTATACTATACTATACTATATACTATATTCGGCATGAAACTCTTTGAGTTTCTTATTCGGCTAAGAAACTATATGGGATGTAATATATGGGATGTAATATATGGGATGTAATATCCCTTAACTTAAACAAATTCGTTACTCAATTTAATCATACATAATCCTAAAAGGGCGATTCTTCTCAAAGCATTGATGTCCTTCAGAGAAGCATACAGGGATTCATTTAAATTCACTTGGATGCTTTTTTTTTTTTTTGTAGTCCCACCCACCAAAATTTCATTTTATGAACCTATAGTGCATTCGTACCGTGGATGAGTTAAAGATTTTTTCTATTTTTATTATTTCTTTATATATTTTAATATTATTTTTATGTTTTTGCTTGGATCGGGAAAGCATGCTCTAGACCAAACAAGAAAACTTTTTCAAACCATTTCAGGGCTCTGATAAGCAAAATGATGCCATATTAATAATTAAAATTATAGGAGACGGGTGCAAGTGTGCATGCCATGTACGAAAAGTTAAAAATATTTGAGACAAACAAATAGTTTTGGTATTTCCATTACTAAGTAAAATGGGGCAGTTTTGTATAAGAGATAATCCAACTATACAGGGTTGCCCTGTTTCTGTCTATGATACTACACACTGTTAGTCAGATTGACTTTATTAGATATTTTTATTATTATTTCCCAACTGTAGGTTGTCGCGTATACTTTATTCTGAGATATGTATTGTAGTAAGGATATCATCAATCCATTTTATGTAAATTATACTCTAATTAATCCTCCTCTTCCACTTTTTACGGTATCGACGTTTTATTCTAGTAACACGCAACTGTCTCGAGGATAAGGTGGTTATCCCTGTGCCTCCCGGAGTGTCCTATGTCTGTGTAAATGAGTGTATTACGGGATCATTTTGCCTGTTCTGGGGAACAAAAAACCGAGTTTTCTGGTGAACCCCCACCCCTACCTCTGTATGAGACCGGATACCTCATCTTTTGTCGAACGAGACCAGATAAAGGTTCCTCACGTCACTGGTCACTGACGGAAATAGAACCCAGGTCTTTCCGAATAAAGTCCTTCGTCTATATCGACTGAGTTACAAAAGGCTCATGTAAATTATAACGAGCCTAATATTGGAACCGTGTACTAGAAATAATGGCTATAGGTGTGCTTCCGAATAGTAGTTGTTTGGTTTTTTTTTAGCTTGCTCCAGGGTTAAACTGAAAGCCAGGGGGGAGTGTCGAAACTTTCTTTTATTTGAACCTGAACCTGAACATGCTGGTAGTACCCAAGGCAAACAAATAAATTTTTATAAGTCCTTCGAATACCTAGCGACAAGCAGCTACAATAATCTCCCAAATGAAATCAAATCTATAACCTCATCTTATGCATTCAGAAGAAGATTGAGAGACTATCTCATGGGACTAAACAATGTTGACAATTACTTTAAACCTATAGTATAGAGATCATTATAACTCACATATCATATCCAATTAAGGCCCCAATATACTAACTAGTTCATTCACTCAGGAGACTAATATATTAACATGTACGTCGAATCAAACCGAGTAAGGTGAGCCCTCATAGATACGGTCACTGGACTCGCAGTGACTGTTTCGAACTAATTTAATCCTCTAGCAACCAGTATGGCTACGACCCTTGGTTACACATAAATACGCAAACTGACTTACTTTATCACAAAAACCAATAACTTATTATAAACTACGAAAACTATCAGAAATGTATTGTACTCTGTTTGTGTATATAAGGAAACATTTATTAACTGTAACAAAATAAATAGCCCAAAATAGGTGTAATTACCAACAGAAAAATGATAGTAATACTTGAAATGTATTGCATAAGATTGTACATTAAATTGCAAAACTTGAACTGTATTGTATAATATTGTGCATCTTGAATTGTATTGTATAGTACTTTGAAGTGTACAGCTTGAATTGTATTGTACAACTTGATTTGTGGTGTATAATACTGTACAGTGAATTGCACAACTTGAATTGTACAACAAGATACAGTGTAAATATCTTGTATACGTGATGGGAATGATAATAAACTGTTAAACTATTAAAACTATTGTACGATCATCTCAATGGAGTCCGACGACGATTGATTGTGGGAAACCCAAACTATCCACACAATTTATCATACCTTTCCTTGAACCCGTTAATAGACAAATCACAACTAGCTCTGGCAACCCATTGCATTCATTCAGAACTCTCTAAGAAAAAAGTCTAGTCCTCACACCCCTACGCACTATTATTCAACTTCCAGGGATGATCCCTTGTTCTGGCCCCTCTAGCCAAGTGTTGAAACATTTTCCTGCATCAATCCTATAAAACCCTTTAAGCAACTTAAATGTTTCTATCATAATTAAAAGAAACACACGTATTAACCACAGTGAAAATTATTTAGTTGTAAATATTTCATCCTAAGTATCTTAGGACATCGTCAGTACAGTAGTTTAAACAATAATAGGAATAACATACAGTGAGGGCGCATGATTACAAATGAATCTCATTAAACTGTATGTTATTCCTATTATTGTTTAAACTATTGTACTGATGATGTCCTAAGATACTTAGGATGAAATATTTACAATTAAATAATTTTCACTGTGGGTAATACGTGTGTTTCTTTTAATTATGATCGCACCACAGGTTTCGTTATTTAAAAAAGTTTCTATCATATCCCCCCTTTTACATCTATTAACCAACTTCTGAAATCCACAGACACTCAATCTATCCTCATGGGGATTATTCCACCACTCACCATCTGTTGTGAGATAGAATGAGCTGGAACAGGCAAATGTCCGATACTTGATGAGAACAATAAAAGAGGACGACAGGTATAGACAAATGAAGTATATAATAACAATTAAATGTTCATGACTGCGCACTCACACTTTAAAAATGAAAATAACAAAAAATTATATCAGCACGAGATACTGGTGTAAAACTTATTTAGAATTTTGCTTATTATTCAGTATTTTATTATAGTATTAACTTTTTTATAATGCTACGGAAAAGGGGGGGTCCAAAAATTGATTATATGAATATAATTGATATTAAATAATATCAAGAGTTGACTGCACAGTCCTGTTGAAATGGCCCCTAGACCCTCTTCCGAAAGAAGATCGTTTTAAGTTTAAATGGATTTTTTTCAGAATACACTGTGAAGTGTTAAGAATAGAGAGTATTAGATGGTTATAGTTGTTTGCCGTACACCCCTATCCGATGTATATGAAATCATTCATAGCCTTGAATCAGCTATCAATGAAGCTAATGTAAATTGGCTGCCTATCAATCTACAAAAAGTCAGGGATAAACAGCCTTGCCGCTCCCTTTGGAGAATAAAAGGCATTGCAGAGTTAAATTTATTTAAGGAGAGAAAGCCACGGTAAAACAAGTAATGATAGAAAATATCTCCAATAATTAATATTTTTAATGAAATGTTGCAGCTGTTTTGTTTAACTTTTGTATTAACACGAACTCTGTGTGATTGTTTCTTTATTGATGTTCTACAATTACTAGTCCATTATCAAGCAAATTAATAAAATAATCATATTTCAGAGGGGATTTTAGTAGAGTTTAAATAGTTCTGTAATAATATTATACGAAACTGTTCAGTCGTGGTATGTGTGGTCAGTTAAAGAAATAGGACAAAGATGTGTTTATCACTTGTGGATGATCTAAGTTTAATCAATCTGATTTCCTCTCTGCCAAGCCATTTTAGGAGGTCTCGAACCAAGCAACGAAAATAGTCTTCCACCTAAAGATATTCACAAAAATCAAGGCCTGCATAAGTTAGTTACGCTTACCAAAACAGTAGATTTACTTCATTTTATAATCGATAATTGAGTGTTTAATGTAGTTGGAAAGTTTTCCACTTGGTTATACTGTAAATTAAAGATGCCAAGAAATTATATTTTTGGTTTAATCCTTTATCCAAATGTAAGCAAACAAAGTTTGCGCCTGAAGTATTTTCACAACAGGGCAACTGTATATAGAAGCTAAGGGCTTCACATCACTTGCCTTAGTATCCCCCTAATGCAAAGCACATATCTTTACGAACATGTATAATGCTATGCATTATGGGAAGGGTCACTACCCAGGCCTATTTCGACCTCTGAGGTCTTATCAGTACGAGCCAGACCTAGAGGTGATACCATGCAAATGCGACTTCTGCATTACTTCAACCTTGGTATCACAACTTGGTTTGGCTCCCACTGATGAGACCTCAATAAAGGTCGAAACCGGTCTGGGTAGTGACCCTTCTCAAAATGCATAGCATTATACATGTCCCTAAGGATATGTGCTTTGCATTATGGGATACTAAGGCAAGTGAATGTGAAGTCATTAGCTTCTACTCGTATATACGAGTTGTCCCGTCCTGAAAGTACTTCAGGCGCAAACTTTGTTTGCTTATACGAGGGACGTCCAGAAAGTAAGTTCCGATGGGCTGTCGAAGAAACAAAAATATACTTACAAAAAAAACTTTATTGGAAATTAAAGTAGACATCTTTCACTACTGTTCTACATAATTCCATAATTGTTCAGGCACTTATCATAACGGGGCACCAAGAGTTGTATGCCTTTGTCGCAGAAGGTTGCCGCCTGTGACGCAAACCACATATTGACTGCTGCTTTGACCTCGTCGTCGTCTTGAAACAGCAGGCCACCAAGAAAAGATTTCAGATGTTTTAACAAGTGAAAGTCGCTTGACGCGAGGTGGACTATATGGGAGATGATGGAATTGTTCCCAGGCGAAGGTAGCGAGAAGTTGTTGTGTGCCGGCCGTGTGTGGGCGGGCGTTATCATGAATCAAAACACGCCCCTGGTAAGCATGCCACGTCGTTTATTATGAATCCCATGACGCAGTTTCTTAAGGTGGGCGATACGATTTTAAATGCGGCGGGCGATTCCATTTTCTTAGACATTATAAACATACACCAAGAAAAGTACACACTGCGAGAATGTCTGAAAATGGCACCAACGCCTTGCTAAGGAATCAACCAGTGGCGCACCCAGAGAGGGGGGGAAAGGGGCCTGGGCACCCCCCAAAGAAAAGGAAAAAACACTAGAAAAATTTTCAAAAATCTTTTCCTAATTAAAATTAATTTTTTTTATTTATGTTGTGTGCTACTTATGAATTAGCGATCACTGCAGATGCTCAGTTATAGGTTGTATGCGATGTGTAGTGTGTATTCGCAAAACGTCTACTCAACTCGGCCCACCCCCCCAAAGGTTAAATCCTGAGCGCTTGCCTTCCTCCAAGATTAAATCCTGAGTGCGCCACTGGAATCAACAAAGTCAGCATGCATGCGCACCATTGCGATTGCAGCGCTGCGGTGAAAATATTTGAAAACGGAACTTACTTTCTGGATGTCCCTCATACTTGGATAAAGGGTTAAATCAAGAATATAATTTCTTGGCATCTTTAATTTCTGCTTAATGTAATTGACCCATTTGACTTCCATGGAATGTTTCATCAACAAAAGTTTAAATTCCATTCTCATGCTTAAAGTAGCATTTTCTTTACATGATATTTACCAGTTTTATTATTACAGGATACAGTCATGGAGATTCTTCAATCACAGTTTTATAAATTTACACGTTTCTGTACTCGTCATTTTCAGGAAAATGATTCTCATTCTCAAATGAACAATTTCTTATCACTGACACTAACATCATTACTGGTACTTTCATTAACAGATGTAAAATATTTGCACCATTCATGCTGCTATTCGCTTTACAATAATGCTATTTTGACGCTCGTTGGTTTATTAACTTCGCATGTCGCAATACTCGAATCAAACACTGGTCATTAGCTGAGCTTTGAATAAATAACTCCATATTGTGAACGCTGAGCAAAAGGGATGAGACGGGCCCAAATGTGATTCCGTGGCAATTGAACACTCATCAAACATGTTAGAAGCGACCATGCCTCAAGCGCAATGCATCACCTCAGAAGCATTAAAAACAACGAGCTTCATTTTTATTCAGTCTAGACCATATAAAAAAGTGCTTCTAATTAAACAACAGAAGAATATATTTGCATAGTCTGTTTTTAATTTCTTCTGGAGAAATGTGTCCACGGTTCATGAACTCGAGGAAACCACCCCACAGTGTAAACCAGGAGTGATATGAATAGTAAAAGAGAATTGCACTTTCCTAGGCCCTCTCACTCCTCCGGAGGTACCTATATAATTTTTATTGATCTCTAAAATATTTAAATATATATAATAATCTTCTTGAGTTTCTAACACGTTATTTTACAAAGTAATAATAATAATAATAATTTTTTTATTACATTGCATACATTTGTTACAGTTATTATATACATTACATACATTTGTTTACATATGATACATTACTTACATTTGTTTACATGTGATACTTACATTACGTACATTGGTTTACATATAATACATTACATACATTGGTTTTCATGTGATACGTACATTACATGCATTTGGTTACATATGATACATCTTGGATGAGAACTAATTTCTTTCCTTTCATCCTCGAAGCTGATATGTAAGCTTATCTGAGGATGACACCAGTTGGTTATTATGAATTGTTTTTTTTTTTTTTGCTGTGTTGGGAAGCTGCAAAATCTGTGATAGAGAAATTCGCTTGCGCGCACTCACACATACCTACTCGCACTCACGCACAATCTTGGAATGCATTCATGCATCGCTGAACTGGACGCCTGAACAAACATATTGTGTTTCATTAAGTTTGTATGGTATTTTGGGTGCGTGTTTCTTGTTCATAGCATGTACTTAGAGCTCTTTTCAGGCTATTGTAGTTTCTAAGGTTTCTGTATTCAAAAGGTAATTTGTTTATCATGTCTGGGATGTAGAAGTTTCTTGTGCCCTTTCCGTAGTGATTATTGTATTTATATGTGATATAATTACTTGTCTGAGGTCTTGTTATACGGTAAGTATTTCTGACTGTCCTGTAGTTGGCATCGAAATAATGTTTTAGCAAAGCTGCATAGTGACATAAATGTTTTGCTGTCAGTATTTTGTGTTCTGCCATTGCAATGTTTATAAGGTCGTGATTTTCTCTTTGTTCCCAAAAGATCAGTTTTGTCATTTTGTATTGTAGTGACATTAATCTATTTAATTTGTAGGGTGCGCAGAAAGCATACGTTGTTATAGCGTAACTTAGTATATTTTGGCATAGTGCTTTTATATTAGTATATTAGTGTTTTTAGGCGTATGGGAACTATGTCTTTTAACCTGTAGAGTTTGCCACTTATTGTTCGGAGTTTGTTGTGTAGATGGTTTATAAGGCTATTCCAGTTCATATCTGCATCGAAGTAAATTCCAAGGTATCGTATTGTTTCAACCTGAGTGATTGTAGTGGTTTTGCTGTTTTGTGTGTTTTTTGTGTTGGAAAGTGGATGTTAGATGGTTATATATTTGTTATCAACTGGTCGAGTCAGTGGATTTATGAATATCATTAATTTTCTCTTTTCTGAGTTTAGGTGTATGGAGTTTTTGGTGAGCCAGTCTATGAGCAGATTTATGTCATGTTGTATATTTGTTTGGACTATGCTTGCGTTATTTTGGATGGATATTATTGCTGTATCGTCTGCGTTTTGGAATATCTTACCTTTGAGTGGTAACTGATTAATATCGTGCGTGTAAATGTTGAATAGAGTTGGGGAGAGTACAGCTCCCTGTGGTACTCCAAAGGTTACTGGCAGCTCTCTTCTTCGGTTTGACCCGATACGTGTGATATGCTTTCTATTTTGAAGGTAGTTTGTAAACCACCTGTGAAGAGGTCCGTCTATTCCAACATGCCTCAGCTTTTCTAACAAGGTTTGATGTGTAAGTGTATCGAATGCTTTAGTTAGATCTATAAAGACTACCATGGCAATTTTGTTTTTGTCTAAGGCGGTATTAATTACGTCTGTAAAGTCTTCCAAGAGAGATATTGTTCCCTTATTTTTCTGAAAACCATATTGTGTTTTGGGGATAATATGAAAGATCTCAGTGTATGCTGTGAGTTTCTTCAGTATGATCCGCTCCATAATTTGATTGATAATTGGTAATGTTGCTATGGGTCTGTAATTGCTGATTAAATTTCTTTTTCCATGTTTGCATATGGGTGTGATTATGGCTGTTTTTAGCATACTTGGTATCTGTCCTGTTTTCTTATTATTATTATTGTGCTATCTTCTATCGAAGGTCAGCGACCATCTTGGCGAACAAACTGTGCTCTTGTGCTAATCTGAGCAGTTGTGCACTGCTCTCTCCTGTCCACGTCTTGATGTTGTCAAAGCATGATATTCTTTTTCTTCCTCTAGTTCCTTTGCCACCAATTATTCCTATCAAAATAGTTTGTAGAAGTTGGTATTTGCTGTTTCTCATGATGTGGCCAAGATATGATGTGTTTCGTTTCTTGATTATTTGGACAAGATGTTTAGCTTTGCCAATGGATTTTAAGACATTTTCATTGGTAATTTTTTCTGATCATGATATCTGTAGCATTCTTCTGTATAGCCACATATCAAAGGCTTCGATTTTCTTGATGGTTGTCGCCTTCAGTGTCCATGTTTCCACTCCATAGAGCAGAATAGACCGCATGTAGCATTTCAGCATTCGGCATCTGACTTCCATGTTTAGGTCTTTATTGCAGAATAGTGTTCTCATTTTCATGAAGGACTGCCGTGCGACTTCAATCCTTGTCTTTATATCTATTTCTGGATCCCACCATTCATTAATCCAGCAACCAAGATATTTATATCTTGACACTTGATCAATATTTTTCCCATTGAGTGTCAGTTTCATTGATGAGGCTGGATGTTTGCTGATGATCATGTATTTTGTCTTGTTGATGTTTATATTTATTCCCATTCTTTGGCTTTCTATGTATACTCTGTCAATGAGTTTTTGGAGATCCATAATATTATCTGCAATTAGCACGGTGTCATCTGCATATCGTAAATTGTTAACAATCTTTCCATTTATTGTGATTCCCTCTGGACATTCTTCCAATGCTTTTTTAAAGATTGCCTCTGCATATATGTTGAACAGGAGTGGTGAGAGCACACATCCTTGTCTCACACCTCTTTTGATGTTAATATCACTGGTGGTAATGTTGTCTAATTGAACGGTAGCTGACTGATTCCAATACAGATTTGTTATTAGTCTTATGTCTTGTTCGTCTAGCCTTATTTGTTGAAGGACTTCTATTAAGTTAGTGTGTCTGACTTTGTCGAATGCTTTTTCAAAATCTATGAAACACATAAAGACAGATTTCTGTTTTTCTATGCATTTTTGTATCAATATTTGGGTACAGAAAAGGGCCTCTCTAGTACCAAAACCATTCCGGAAGCCGAATTGTGTTTCACTTAGAGTTTCTTCACTTTTTCTATAAATACGATTCTGAATTACTTTCAAAAATATTTTTAATGTTTGGCTCATTAGACTAATAAGTCGGAAGTCACCACAGGAATTCGCTTTGGGTTTCTTTGGGATAGTGATAAATGTAGATTTGAGCCAATCTGATGGAAATTCATTACTTTCATATATTTTATTAAATAGTTTTTCAAGAAGTTTGATGTTATCTGTTTCTATTAATTTTAAAAATTCTGTTTGCACACCATCTGGTCCACTGGCTTTTCCTGTTTTACTTGTTCGTATAGCATTCTCTATTTCGCATTTCATGATTGCTGGTCCTTGATTGTTATCTTTTATATTTATAGGCTTCTGTCTAGTATCATTGAAAAGTTCTGTTACATATTTTATCCAGATCTGTGCTTTATTCTCTTCTTCTAGAACTATTTTTCCATTTTCGTCTCTTAGAGACACTGTTTGCTTTTTCCTCAGTTTTCCGGAAATTTCGTTGATTTTCTTATACAGATTGAAATTATCATGTTTCTTCTGAAGCAGTTCAATTTCAGTACATAAATTTTTCATCCAATTTTCCTTGGCTTCTTTTATTTTTTTCTTGATGATGTTATGTGTTTCTGTATACCTGGCTAGGTCTTTGTTTTTGTACATTCTTCTTGTATCAATAAGAGAATCTCATCTGTCATCCATTCCTGTTGTTTTATATTATTCACATAACCTACTTCTTCAATACTTGTTGTTACGATGGCATTCTTTAAGCTATTCCAAAGAGATTCCACACTTTTATTTTCTTCTATGTTAATCTGTTGTAATCGCAGGTTAAGCTGTGTCTTGGCACTTTTATTTATGTTCGGGTCTTTCAGTTTTTCTACATCAATTTTCTTTTTCTTCTTTTGTGATTTTTTAGCTGATTTTAATCTAAGACGTACTTCTGCAACTATGGGATTGTGGTCTGATGAGATATCTGCTCCAGGATAAGTCTTTGCACTCTTTATACTACTGTGGAATCTTTTATTTAGTTTAAACCAGGTATTTGCTATTGTTAGATCTTCTTCCTGACAGAACTGGACTACGCGATCTCCTCTGTCCTGTTTTAAATATTTTATTTATTAGTTTTAGTAGGATAGGACTTAAACTAGTTGCATGTTGCTTTATATCTTTAGGTCTGATACCATCAATTCCGGTCTCTGTTTGGTTATTTGATGTATTGCTGAGAGAAGTTCTGCTTCTTTTATGGTTGGGAACCATAATGTCTGTTTTGATCGCGGTCCAAGTGGAGGGTCTCGTTTTGTGATTGGGGGAATATTTCTGTGAAGTTCTTGGATGGAGTCTGCAAAGTATTGGTTAAAGTCATTTGGTAGTTGTTGGATAGGTTTTGCGTCTTTTATGAAGCTGTGTTTTATGGTTTCGGAGGCAGTGGTGTTGGGAACAGAATCTAGCATCTCATTAATCAGATGCCAGATTTGTTTCATGTTGTTTTTTGCTGAGGTTAGTATGTCTCTGTAGTAGCTTCATTTTGCATTTCTGATTTGTGTTGTAAGGCGATTCCTTGTTATCTTATATTCAGTTTTTAAAGTTGTGTTATTTGGATATCGCTTTAATTCTTTCCATAATGCGTCCTTTCTGTGTATGTCTAGGATTAAGTTTTGTGTTATCCGAGGATTTTGTGTTGTTTTTGATCGAATTCGGACTTTCTTTTTTGCTTCCTTATATATTTCCTCCAGTGTGAGTTTAATGTTGTTGTATAAGATATCTGCTGAATCTGATGCCAGGTGTTCCCAGTCTGTTTTTCTTATTTCGTGGTTGACTGTTTCTTCGTCTATTATTGTTTTCTGTCGTTTTTCTTCTGTGGGACATTGCATGGGTGTTGTCTTGGTGTGCAGGTTTAGAGCGCTGAAGTAATGGTCTGCTACTTTGCACTTTATGACTGATGCAGTGTAACTATTTGGTGGTGCTCGGTTTATATGGTCTAGACAGGAGGCCGTGATAGTATTTCCAAATATTTCTTCTCTAGTACATGATGTTATTGTTGGTATTAGATTGTACATGGATAGTGTCTAGGTATTGTACAGTGTTGTTCTGGTTTTCATTTGCAATATTTATGTTTATGTCGCCAATTATCATTAGGTGTTCGGTTGAGCATATTTCTTGGCTTGAAAGCCAGCAATTGAGTTCGTGTAGGAATTTTATCATGTTTAGGTTTGGTGGCCTGTAAATAGCATTTAGTATTATGGGATGCTGTGTATTCGTGGTATTAATGATTTCGAGGCAGAGGGTTTCAACATGCTCAAACTGATAGGTCGTTTCTTTTGCTATTAAGTTTTGTTTCATAAATATTAATATTCCACCCCCTCTTCTTGTTTGGCGGCAAGATCTATGTTGTTCGAAGCCTGGAATTTGGAAAGCAGTCGCTTCGTCATTAGTTATGGATACTTCTGTAAGTATCAATATATCAATAATATCAGTGTAATTCCTCAGATAAGCCTGTAATAATAACCAATGTTTTCGGATGCTTCTGATGTTAATATGCAAGATTGAGAGACCTCTCGCTTGTATTGTGTTTTGTTTCCATGCATCAAGAGATTCGAAAGTACAATTACTGATGTATTCTGGTGTAATTACATCTATCTGATGGTTCACATTCATTTTTGTTGTGTTGAGATCTTCTTATTGAACTAAGTTGGCGTCTTTTGTTTCAGTCTGGCAACCTGTCTATATCTTCCGAGCTTTTTATTTGTATAGACTTTGATGTCTGTGACTTTCTCAAGAATATTTTGCCGTCTTTGATCCATAAAAATTGATACTTTTTTCTGTTTTTTTCTTTCTTGCTTGGTACAAAAGATTCTGATTGAAAGGTGTTAAATACTCAGATAGAAAGATTGGCGTATTGTCTTGCGATGCATTTAAATCCTTGACTACAGGTTTTTTCAGTCTGCTGGCTTTTATGAGATTGTCTCTTGTAGCCTTGCTTGTCAGACGAACTATGACTGGTGCCGGTCGTGGCGAACCTTGTTTTCTGTTCTTCGTGGGAAACCGATTTATGGTCTGAATATCATTATGCTGTAGGGGAATGTCAATTGCATGGCCTAACTTTAGAACTACGTCTCTGAGATTGTCTGTGGATTCGGTTTCAGGAAGACCGTTTATGACAAGGTCTTCTTTATGTTGTTGTTGGTTTAGAACTTCTTATTGTTGTTTCAGGGAATTAAATTCTTGACGGAGTTCCGATGTGTCTTTTATCAATTTGTGCTGCCTCTCAGTTAATGCGTTAATGCTGGTTTTAATGTCTTTTACCGTTTGTAAGACTTCTTCGACTTTTGTCGTATTACTATGATTAATAATAATCATAGTAATACTTTACACTTAATAACTCACAAGTTAAACAATATTACTTATGTTACAGTTTACATAATATTTTTTTATTTAAATATTTAAATTAAATATATCATTTTAAATTTAAATATATAACTGAAGTATTACTATCAAATATAATGTTAGATAAATACTACTGCTGGGATGTAACTCAACTGCACCCTCGAAGCTTTGTAATTAGCTTATCTGAGGGTGATACTGATTATATATATATATATATATATATATATATATATATATATATATATTATTACTGTCTCTCGTGATCTTGCTTGTAAGACGAACTATCACTGGTGCATGTCGTGGCAAGCTTTGGTTTTTGCTCTTCCTAGGAATCCGATTTACTGTCAGAATGTCGTTAAACTGTAGGGGAATATCAATTACGTGGCCTAATTTTAAAACCACGTCTCTGAGGTTTTCTGTAGGTGGAGTTTCGGGAAGACCGTTTATGACAAGATCTTCTTTATGTTGTTGCTGATTTAAACGTTCCTATTGTAATTTTAGAGAATGAAGTTCTTGACGGAGTTCAGATGTCTCTTTCATTAAATTGTGTTGCCTGTCATTGAGTGCGTTAATGCTCATTTTAATGTCTTTTACAGTTTGCAACACTTCTATAACTGCAAATTTATTATGTTTTACCAAATCTTCATATTCGCTAGATTTTTTTGTTAATTGTTCGTTCTGTTTATTAAAGAGTTCTTGCACAAGGTCTACAGCTGGCTTTTATGGTCTCTAGACCGTTTCCTATTAGTATATTTAAAGAGTTGAAATTATAGGACTCACCTGCATTTTTTTGTCTGTTCAGTTCGTCGTCTAATTCTGCCTCCGGTATAATCGGCTGCGTCGTAGGTGACTGCTTTTGGTGCATTTCTTTGTTCTTACAGATTACGCACTTCCATTCCTCGCGTGTTACATCGGATTCATATTTATGTTGCCCGGTTGTTTCTGAAAAGCTAGCACATTTTAAGTGTAGAATCCTACTGCATTTCGTACAAGTTATATTATTTCCGTTGGACGATAAATCCTTCAGGCATTTGATACACTTCATGACTCACCTTTCTTCCTTTAGGCAGTGTGGCGTGATTATAAAGATGGCGACGTGCTTTGTTCTTCGCTCGTTGTTGACCACGGTCTTCTCTGTTCCCTTTTCAACACTTCAAAATTTGGTTCCTACTTAGCCGATTTCGTTGAATTTTATATCACTGTGTTCGGCGTGATAAGTAGGGTTGCTTGGGAGCACTTTCAACTTAAATCAGGAGTTGGAACCACATTAAAACTATAAAAAACTGGAGCTATAAAAAACTATTAATAATAATAATAATAATAATAATACATTATACTCGGGAAAAAAAGAAAAGAAATTAAAAAAATCTATACGAATTTTATCAAAAAAAAAGAACAGAATTAAACCTGTTGTAAATAAATAATCACAATATTATTAATATTAATTTAAAAAAGGATTGAATTCTTTAAAATTCAATCTTTAAAATTCTTCAATCTTTAAAGAATTTTAAAGATTGAATTCAATCTTTAAAATTCTTTAAAGGAAAAGTACGTAATCAAATATATATCATTTGCAATCAAATGTATGTATCATATGTAATAAAAAAATATCAAATAAAAAATAAAAAAATATATAAAGAAAAACACAGAATCCTGAGCATTAAACATCTGAAACACTAAATAATGTTAGTAAGGAATTACTTCTACATTACCTATCGTACCAACAGAGACACATATCGCATAACACGACCCACAACAACTCTTTACATCCCTACAGCTTTCAACAACTCATACGGTTGTTTTATGACATCACATCTGATTCCCACGCTGCTCAACAACCTACTAAGAAATTTTTATTTTATTTAATTTAATATATATATATATATATATATATATATATATATATATATATATATATTTATTTATTTATTTATTTATTTATTTACCATTTTTTATTTATTTACCATATATATATATATGTAGAAAGTATTTTTACCTTGGGTATAAATATGTTAAAGATACCAAGCAATTTTAAACCTGGTTTTACTCCATTTCCCAAGTAAGCAAACAGACTAAAAGTCAAGTTTGCACATGCAATTGATGCAAGTCTAACTGATGCCACAGGTAGTGCATGACCAGGGCAACTCGTGGGATTAGTGATCGGAGCTTGTTCCACCTTTGCCAAGAGTTGCCCTGGTCATGCACTACCTGTGGGATCAGTTAGACTTGCATCAATTGCAGGCGCAAACTTGACTTTTAGTCTGTTTGCTTACTTGGGAAATGGAGTAAAACCAGGTTTAAAATTGCTTGGTATCTTTAACATATATATATATATATATATATATATATATATATTGACAATTCATTTTTACTCGGTTGGAATATTATAAAATAAGTTTAATGACTATTACCGAGAGAAAAGATGGCAAGATATATTTAACAAGATACTACTGGTTTACTAGTTTCGTTACATGAACATCATCAGGTATCATACTCAAAGAAGTATATAAAAAACTACAGAGACTTAAAATTGTACTAACAGAACAAGTGAAAAACAGTAGCATGTTTGAAAAAATGCAAGTATGAGTTCCATACAAACGAATACTACGCGCTATCGCGAGTGCGCCAGTACTGAACAGAAGCAACGTGTGCGTCCGAGAGATTGTAACTCAGGCTGTTGTTGATATGAGAGGAATCTAGAGAAATTTCCCTTGATTCAACAATCTTTCTTTCGAGTTCATCGTAGCACACATGGATATTAGCAGTTTGAGTCCAGTTTACAATGTGCTGGCAGCCTTCGTCTGAGTTAGCAGAAAAGAGAACGGTGCTAGAGAGCGCGCTAGCTCTAGTCCTGTTATAGGAGATATCTCTACGGGGTTCATCCAAACGTAGAAGGATGGATTTAGTATTCTGTCCATAATATGGCTTTCCGTAATCACACAAAATCTTGTAGACTCCTGGAAACTGAGTTTGAAGTATCCTGACTTTATGCAATGGGAGAGAAGAGCAAAGAGTTTTCTTTCTTTACAAATGTTCCTGCTCAAGAAGTCCTCGATCTTCTCAAGAATAAATTATCAAAAAAACTCTTTGCTCTTCTCTCCCATTGCATAAAGTCAGGATACTTCAAATATGATAACAAGATCTACTCACAAAACTCAGGTCTGGCTATGGGCAGCCCACTCTCTCCTTTTCTTGCGGATATATTTCTCAACGAATTTGAAGGAAAAGCTATTAACTCCTTTCACTTTAAACCAAAAGTCTGGTACCGATATATTGATGATATTTTCCTCATCTGGGAAGACGGCGTCAATAACCTCTATTTATTTTTAGACCACCTAAACAAGTGCCACGAAAAAATCTCTTTCACCCTCGAACTGGAATCGGACGACTGTCTTCCCTTTTTAGATCTCAAACTTACCAGATCTGCTGAGAACATTAAAATCTCAATTTTTAGAAAGCCTACTCATACTGACAGATACCTTCATGCTTCCTCCCATCATTATCCCCACAAAAATGTGGTATTATTTCCACTTTAGCCCACCGAGCCAAATCATTAGTTACAGAAGCAACAGAAATTATAAATGAACTCAGTTTTCTTAAAAAAACGTTTATTAACAATGGCTTCTCTCCAAAGAAGATTGACAAATTTCTTTCCCCCAGGCACTCAACTACTGCTGAAGATCCCCCTCCCCCAAGAGCCTTCATCTCCTTGCCTTACATCAGCTCTCTTTCACCAAAACTGGCAAAGATTCTCAAGAAATTTAACTTCAAAACGTGCTACACTACGCTTCCAAAACTTCGTTCATTATTTTGCAAACATAAACAGAAACATCCTCCTACTCAGTTTCCAGGAGTCTACAAGATTTTATGTGATTGCGGAAAGCCATATTATGGACAGACTGCTAAATCCATCCTTCTACGTTTGGATGAACACCATAGAGATATCTCCTATAACAGGACTAGAGCTAGCGCTCTCTCTAGCCACGTTCTCTTTTGTGCTAACTCAGACGAAGGCCGCCAGCACATTGTAAACTGGACTCAAACTGCTAATATCCATGTAAACTAGTAGTATCTTGTTAAATATATCTTGCCATCTTTTCTCTCGGTAATAGTCATTAAACTTATTTTATTATATATATATATTTTACCATTTTTCCCTCAAAACGAAATTATCAGGTAAAAATAATAGTTTCATCATAACTGGAGAAATACCAGAGTTAGACATCAAATTACAACACTCAGTTCTGCTTTCACAAGATGGCACCACTAGCACACAGCTACTGGGATCTGATATTCATTTAAACGTTCTGAAACTGCACGAAGAAATAAATAAGATTGGAAACACGAAGAACTGCATTCTCTTTGCAGTTTTATGCTCTAGTATAATAACATCTTAAAAGAATGCATCGTGCGTATTAAAGAGATGCAGTATGTAAGGCAATTAAGAAATTTACCATTTGGCAAATCTCTGACGTTAAACAACCACGTGATACCATCTGGTTGTTTAACCCCAAAATTAATCATTTCTAGATCATTTAAAATGACGAAAAAAAAAAAAAAAAAAAATTAATTAATTAATTAATCGTTTTGATACTATTTGAAAGCATTGAAAGTGCTAATACACTATAAGTTTTTGACCTTTCGTGAGTATTAAATCTTATAAAAATACTTTCAAATGAAACTTATACTGTATATTATAAGTATTTCGTATTATAAGTATAATGAATGTATTTTATTCATATTTTTTTATTTAGTATAAATATTGTGATTTTATTTGATATAGCTAGGATGACGCTATATTAATGATACGTTTCATTTAGCACCAGGAATGGCTAATATTCGCCATTACCATGCGACGAAACGTGCACGGTACTAGCTATCAACTGATCGTAAACTGCTTTCGGAAGATGTTATCTAGGTGTGTGTGTGTGTGTGTGTGTGTGTGTGTGTGTGTGTGTGTGTGTGTGTGTGTGTGTGTGTGTGTGTGTGTGTGTGTGTGTGTGTGTGTGTGTGTGACCTTTTCGAATTCACGTGATTTCGAAAGGGCATATTATTGTGAGCCATAGACAGGCCACAAAGCTTATCTCAAAAAGAGTTGATCGATGCAATAGGAAGACAAAGGATCGATCTTGTGGTGCCTTCCGCTGTCATCGATAAGACCCACAAGACTTGTTACAGTTGGTTGAATGACTGATGGCAATGGAATACATTCACTAACTCATCTCGGGTTGGAACTGTCCAACCCGAGATCCTGAACGAAGTACTAGCAGAAAACTACTGAGAATACGATAGTCAGCTAAAACAGTTGATGGAACATCATCATAGGACACCAGAGGATTGAAAAAAATGGTCGCGTGATAAATTACGGGCCCTGTTATTTGATGTGTGGAAAGACAAACCATCATGAGTAAATACACACAGTCATGGCCCCATCCTGCTTGTGCCATAACAATGTAAAGAACTGAAGTGATTTGGCACGTTTTTCTGAACACTTTAATCTAATCCATCAAAGCAGCAGTGCAGGCACTGCTGTGATTAATGATGGCACTGATGCCATCTACCCACATCGTTTCTGATCAAGTGCACAAATTCACGTTAATCCCTTACTTGACACTTGACGACTTCCAGCAAGTTAAATGTCATATTCATAGCCATATATCGTCCATGCAAGGCTAAGTAGCATGACAGTGGTTTTACCTTAAGGAACTTCCGACTTATCGCCAATTTTAATTTCCAATGTATATTTTTAGAACATCGAGTGGAACAAAATGTTTAAAAGGGATGTACCACCACCACCATCTAATCTTATGGACTCCAGAATTGCACCATACTCTTCAACAAATATACTCGAATGCATCTGTGGAGCTTTATGAAAGTCTTTACAGAGTAAATGATTTCCATTAGTGAAACCCACCACTTTTGTTAATGAAGGTCTGTATAGGAAGATTGGTGAGTTTCCGCTTTATCTCTTCCTTATCCCACTTATTTACTGTATTCTAGAGTGTATACTGACTGGAGTTATGAAGTTATGAGTGACTGGAATAGTTCCATATGACTTAGAAACCAATGGAGATGTTCAGCACAATCGCATTTTTTAAATATAAACTACTACAGTAAAAATGGGATTACCGAACCGAACTCGTATTTATATTCTGCTATTCCTCTAATAAATTTTATTCACCCAAGGATAAGGCCGTTTTGCTCAAACTAATTTTTATGAAGACTGATGTCCAGTAAATCTTTACCCTTTGCTGTCACTGATAGACGGCCTTAGATATCAATGATCCAAAAACATTTGGAAAGAAAAGTGTTTTGAAATATTGTGAAGTTCTTGAGTTGTGGGGTAAAAACCCGTGTTTTCTGGAGAAAATAGCCTAACCAGTGAGAAAGATTTAGAAAAGATTCCTCTAGTCGGTGTCTAGAATCGAACTTAGAACAGTGCCTGTCTTCGGGCAGCGGAGCCTTTGAAGCACACGCTATTTCGATAGGATTGCACACCATTGCAAAACAAGTATATTGTCTTTACATTTTAAGCATATAAAAGTGAATATTTGCGTGCAGTTAGTTCGTGTTAAGAACATGAAAGAAACGTTCGTACCATAATCGTTAAAAGCTTATCCAGTGTCAGAATTCTCATCTGAGTTAATTACCCGGATGTACCAAATGAAACGTTTATGCTAAACGTTAAGCTAATGATGACATATTTGTTGAAGGCAAGTTAAATATTTCAATTAATAATGAATTGAATTCGTCGTGAGAAATCGTTTATCAAGGCATTTAATCCAATGTAGAATATTAGATTAAACTCGAACTTGGATATATTTTTAAAATTTTACTTTTTAGAAATTTTGTGAGCTTTTGCAGGAAGCTATTTTGGAAGAAAACAAAGTTTGACATTTTTAAAAACATAAAAAAAAATGAGATTTTTTTTTTCGATACCATGAACTCACAACACAGAATGTCTCAACAGGAGATATCGTTCCCCATTTGCGATGGACGATGGTAATCCTTTTCTCTATCAGTGTTGCAACTAGGAAATACAATCAATTCGTAACTCTTTCATCGGAAGTTGCCTTTAACTAACGATTTTGACATTTTCTTCATTACTACAAATAATTTCCTTCTAATTGTTTACCTTCCCATTGATCTCATCCAATGTTCCGCAATTTGCATGATTGGCACGAATTTATGTGTTTCATTCTGAACCACCAACATGATTGTTAGAGGAGACAGATTCCTTCAACAATGCTGAAAAACAATCGCCTTTTAAGGAAATTTTAAGCAGTGTTATATTTTATAACTCTTTGTTCAGTAATGAAAAGTTAAAGTACGCAGTTGACAAAGTAAGTCAACTGCGTACTTTAACCTCACCTATTAACCTCGGTCTTGTCAAACGACGAAATACACGTAGAAGAAACAGTTACTTAATACAGTGGCAGTTCAGTATTTGCATATTTTGTAATGATTTCTTTCTTCAAACTCTCTCGAGTAAATCCCATTTCGCAACAGTAAGATGAGTTTCATCAGCGTCAACACATATCAATACATAACAGTGGAGCTGATTGCAATCCCCTTAATACTCTTTTCACGCTACCCCCAATTAATCGGGTTCAGACATTGCACATCGACAGAAAATTATATCTGAAACAGCAAATTAATTATTTTTAGTCATCTGCAAATTGCACAGAGGATCAGTATTTTGAGTTTGGAATTAGAAACCAGCGGGGAAGTTCATTTGTTTGAAGTTTTAACAAATGGAGTAGTGGAAGAACTGATTTTCCTCAAAATCATCAGAAAATACTTCGGCTTTCAAATTTAATCCCAATTTTTTTTCTCAACTGTAGTCATGTATAATAGTTAGTATTAGGGAAATTAGTGAAAATTTAAAGTAAATTTTTCTCCCTGTGAAAAAAACTCCCTCTCTTTGCGATTCACTTTTTTGCAAACCGCACTCTAATATACCAATTTTTCTCATTTTTGTGAATTACTGAAATGTCTAGGAACTTGTCGGACACGCTGTAGAAATCAAGAAATTCACAAGAATATTTCACATTATTTCAACCCTAGCAAGGATATGTTGTTGTGTGAAATCAAGGAATATTGTCTTGATTACAATACCATGCGTACTTAGTATGAATAAATACTAAGTACACATGTTAATTGGCCAGTGCAAATATAATCATAGAAATAATCTCGATAACTCGAAAAACATCTAACGAATTTGCAATTAATAATGATAATACTGATAATAATTTATACTCAATAAGTGCTAAGCCATCTTACAAATAATCCGAAATTCTAACAGGGGGTGAAACCGTGAAACTATGATTTTCTTTTCATTGATCCTTAATGAATAAATATTATTAATTAATTTAAAAAGAGCAAACAGAAAGAGTGGAATTAATTGGGGATGTACGTAACAATATTTTCAACAATAATATCGCGTTATTACTAGGAACGTTAAGTAGGCAAAATTGAAGACTAAGTCGAACAATAACTTTGCAACAATGTTCACGTTTTATTCTGCACAACTGACAACAATGTGCATCGCTGTATTATGATATCAGGTTGATTATATAAATACAAATACTGCATTTTATTAAAACTTCATACGATATTGGATGTGGGTCACAAAAGAAGATACAGTGATTGGGGCTGATATCTGGAGGATATCTCAGATACAAGATGCCCCATGGCGTATCTAGTAAAGATAATTTGAACCGACAGACTCATCGCTGCATCAGCAAGGAGTCGAGTGTTCAAGTCGTAAGGTTTCCATTGGAAATCATGTTGTGATCCCTACTGAGCTTATTTACATTAAAATAATCTAATCCTTATTGTAGCATGCGGAAGTGGATATAGAGGGATGGGGCATGCTGACAGTGTCAATGTTCGGTGAGTGTCCATCCGTATCACTGCAGTGCCCAATTTCCGACGAAGAGGAAGCTTCCCACAGCTGAGAGCTTATTGGTAGCTTATGGGACGCTAACGAGGAGGCCTCGTCTGACTCAGGTGAACATTTGGGTTACCCCTTTGATGCGGTGAAGACACGAGGGCATGATACTGGCAGATTGCACGGGTGTGGTGGGTGGGATATCGTGCAAAATGCCAGTATGCACTGTGGAATGAATTTGTTATTAGACTAATTGGCGTTCGTTGTAATTAGAACAAACTTGCTGAAGACTAGCAAAAGGAATAAAAAAGGTTCAACAATTGAACATTTCCATGGATTGTTAATAGTTCAAAGTATATTTAATACTTAATCTGCGTGATTATTTACGAGATGTACACTTGAATTCTCTCTAAACTGAGAATAGCCACAGATAAATGTGCACTTCCGTCAATCCAGTTGTATTTTCTTTCCCATTGTTAACCTCGCGTAAGTTGTCTAATAGGTGCTTGCATTTCTCTTTATTTGTACAATTGTGTAGATTAAAATTTTCGGAAGCAACTAAGAATGAGTGCAGTTTTTTCAAAGTCATTCTGTAATGGAGAATATTCGTGTTCAACGGAATTCTTGTACAATTATTATGTTCAGCCTTGTAGTCATCGTTCTTTCTTTACTTTTCTTGAATTTTTCGGATCAATACAACAGCAGAGTGTTCTTGTCGCTTATAATGTGCAAAATGCAGTACGAAATTAATACTCATTGATTTAGAATCAATTTCTAAGTTCTATTTGTGAAACTTAGAAATTGATTCTAAAATACAGCGGGAAAGAGAGAGAGGGGGGGGGAGAGTTCGACCGTGATCTAAATAAAGTGTCGCTTATATTCTATGACATAACGCGTTGTAAGGTGATGCACACAATTTTAGATGTGTATCTAATGAGATATATCTAATCAGTAGCTTGAATGATATGCATCAAGAGATAGAGGAAGGAACTGAGAAGGCCTTTCTTGGATATTTTGCAATTTTAGTACTCCTGATTTATCGAGAACTTTAAAAACTGAAATCTGCAATAAACAACAACCATTCTCTCTTCTTCAAGTTTGGATTCAATTTCTAATTTTTTCTATCCTTCTATACATGTCTAGGCACAGATAAAGGGACTCGCTACACTCTAAAAATGCCAAGGAGTTTTAAACACGGATATTAGTGTATCTTTAAGTTATCAAATTTTATTCATCCGATCTGATTTCCCAATAAGGTTTGCTTGTTGCTTCGACAGAATTTGATGCACTAAGTCGCTTTGCTGAATAATCTGTGGTTGTTCGCTACCTTGTCGAATGTAGAAGGTAGCTCTACAGTACAGTGCTCACCTGTTTCTTCATCACCAAAAATCGTAATATCCACTCTGAGTGAGGCGCTGAGAATATCTTCGCACGATATCATCTTCAATGCGGATAGGATATTACATTTTATTTTTCTTGAAGTCCAACTCCTAACTAAGAAGACAGAATTAAGTCTTCCACATCTTTTCGTTGGTGCACGACAATTCGTATGAATTGAAAACTTGCTTTCCCTTCTTTGCTTCATTCGTAAATTTATTCATTCTCTCATATTTAATGCGTTATGGAGTATATATGAATTATTTGAAATTGGAAAATATATGAATTGTTCAAATGACAAGCCAAATGGCAACAAAATTACATACTTTTAATTATATATAAAGCATGTAATAATACGTTATTACACTCTCACCTACCTTCCTTCCTTCAGTGCTGCCACACTGTTCGGTTTCTGCAAGCAACGATTAATTTCACAAGTATTTGTATGAAATGGCCTTCGTACGAATGCGTCTCAGGTGATGCAACATTTTTAGCTCTCCAGATCTGAAGTGAGTATATTAGAATTAATGTAAGAGGGCAGTTTTCAATAATTCTGCCAAGTCGTAATGGCTTTTATAATTACTAATAAAATAGTCATTAGCAAATACGTGAAAATATCAAATAAAAGTAAATTAACTAAAACGCAGAAAGATATAGAACGGTAACATTTGCAACTACGATTAAAATACAGGAAAATAATTTATTTTCTTTCTTTAATAACCATCATAAGTCCTAATATTTTAATTTACATTTGCATAATTAAGGCTAAGATGTTTTTACTTCGATCTTTGAATATTTGTGTCTAAAGCTATAGGCGTTCAATAAACTCATGAAAATCACAAATCTGTAATTAATAATTACAGAGATGAACAATTGATAATCTGGATGATGATGACGCGCGTGTGTATCACACACACACACACACACACTTAGTTCGAAAAAGGGAACAAAACAAGGAAGCCGACCGAGCCCGTAGCGTTTGTGTTCTCCAATTAATAAGCTGACGACTCCAATCCACCTTGAGACAACAGACACTCCGGCTCGGTCCACTAGACCGGCAAACACGAAAATATTCCAGTCTGGACTACCGCTTCTTTTTAGATGCTTTCTTTCCTAAATATTTGCCTAAGTGATCCAGCATACTTCTCCTAAGGGCTAGCATATATACTTCTATTCCTTTTTCTCAGAGAATTTGACTGCCACTGTTCCCAAGTTCATTTGTTCACTGGCTTTGTGTAATTTTTCTGGAGACGAACGACATTTGAAATTCCCAATATTACCCAGCTGTCCTTTTATGAAAATTTCAGAAATTATCTGATTTTTCTTAGTACACAACAAACTTCGATTTACACATAAATTACTGCACATTCAACAGAGATCAAGAAAAAGAAAAACCATTGGTTTTCTATGAAATTCCTTATTTAAATGAAATCCTCATTCTTACGTGTTTCTTTAACTCCAATAATCTAATTAGCATAATTATATGTTCATAGGTGCGTTAATAAACACCTATCCAGATTCAGTTTGATCCAGGGTATCGAAGTTATTTCAGAATCAAGGCTGCACTAATTTTTATTAAAATATTATTCGGAATCCATTCACCGTTTTGCTTTAGCACTAAACAGCAAAACGTCGAAATCATACATTGCAATAACTACTCTATGGTTTTCTGAATTTTTTTTTTTGATAAATGCTTTATATTGAAAGCGTTCAAGAATCTGATCATGTTACTTTTATTCTGGTTTCAATTAGTGATTTAACAAGATCTCTGTTAATGGCAAAATTAAGTACAGCAGAAATACGGTGCAGTTACTAAAATGTGTCCGGGTTCAGTTGTTGTGAAAACGAATTTATATTCGAAATCGAGTGTGAAATGCACTGTTTTTTGCATTGCATGACGTCATTCACTTAAAGAGTTTGTTGCAATCCTTTGGGAATAAGAGACCTTATGAGTTGCAGTACACATAAAATATAAAATATTAACACTGGTTTTGTCACACATTACTAATTTTTTTTAATAATAATAATAATAATATATTTACTGATTGCTAAAATATCTATACATACAATAAACATTTTGAGTGACATTGCAACTTATAATTTTACAGAGTTCAGCACTAAGTGCTGCAATTCCTACATTGGATTTCAATTAAAATTTTCAATAATACTTTTTTGCCTTTATATTATGTATTTACAACACATGTTCTTCTAATATTTACAATGAAGATTAAACAGAATTTTTTGTATAATTTTTTATTTATTTATTTATTTTTTTTTTTTTTAAAGTTTGAGAAAGAGTGATTATTCATACAAATTTCTGCATTTGCTTATAAGGATTACTTGTAGATGAGTGGGGAGAGTTAATCCCAACTACTTAGAAGCTTGGGTTAGCTTTTATGAAGAGAGTGGGATTCAGCCTTCACTATTTGTGCTGTTGCTACTGTTTATGTATGGGATGTAGGCATTGGATGCTAGTGATTTGTGATGTATATATTAGTGCTTAATAATTGAATTAAATCCATTTCCTTCCTCACATGTGTTCTCTCCTCCGTGCAATCAATGTTACCATAGTTGAAATCCCCCATAATAATTACCCTCTTTCCACTCATTTCATCAATTTGTTTATGCATCCTGTCTGCATCATCTATTCTGTCGCCTCGTCTATAGCAGCATCCAACTGTATGTTTTATTCTGCCAGTCTCAATCTCACACCAAATAGCCTCAAATGAGCTCCTTTCACTATCCTGCGATGCAACTTCTATTCTCCTTGGCTGCATTTCATCAGCTATCATCAATAAGACCCCTGCCCCATTTTATTCTCTCTGTCCCTCCTAAACACACTATAACCTACACATTCTCTCCCACTAACTATATCATCTTCCATCAGCCATGTTTCACTAATGCCAATAACCTGTGGCCAGGAAGAGCTAATCAAGGCCAAAAATTCTTTCTTTTTGTTCCTAATACTCCTGGCATTAGTGTACATGAAATGCAGTGATCCCTTTGTCCTACCGCAATCTTGATGCGTTATTATAAATGCCACATTACCATTTTTTGTCCTTAGTACTGGCTCGGTTACATTATATACATTCTTACACTCAACTGTCTCACTGATGTCCGCATATCCACTCCTCCCCCCCTCCTTGGTAGTTCTGGTTTCCCTGGTTCTGCACATCCATTTTCACTTCATTCAGCAACACTTTTTCCCGTCTCCGCACACCAAGTCCATTCAAATGCAAGCCATCCATCTTGTATAAATCCTTTCGCCCATCAAACTCATTCCACACGTCCACAAATTCCACACCACACCGTCTGCATAACCTGCGCATAATGTCATTTGCGATTATGGCCCTCCTTCTAAATTCCTCTCTGTCATACCGCTGCAACAGACTCACCATTCTAACTCGTCACTCTTTTCTTTTGCTACCTTTAACAATACTTTCAAGTCCTCTGTCATAAAAAAAAAATTATCTCCTTTTAATTCATTCGTACCCACCACAACTATCAATTCTTCCACCTCTGTTTTTGCACTTTAATACTCTCATTTACATATTATCCATTCTCCATTCTCCTTGCCTAGTTCGATGGTAACATTGTTATAGAATGTGAGCAAGTTGTTAAAACATGACCTTCCCTTAGTAAACCCATGTTGTTCATAGCAAAGTAGAGATTCACTGTCACTCCATTTCTGAATGCAGGCCCTAACTAATTTTTCCGAAATTTTCACCTCCACTCCTGAGATACTAATTGGTCGATAGATTGTTACATTGGTCTTTGCACCACTCTTATGCAATGGAATTACCATACATTCGTTCCATACCTGCGGAATCTTCCCTGTTCGGAGACTCATATTAAACATCCTGGTCAAAGGAATGATCAATTCAGCTGAACACACTTTTAGCACACGTGCTGATATTCCACCAGTCCCAATTGCTGAATTCTTATTCACTTTGTGCAACAGCTCTAATACCTCGGATTCACACACCTGCATTTCTTCATCAAGTGAAGAGGTAACAATGAGCTGAATGTTGTGTTCACCAGGTTGATAGCTTTTAACGAAATGGGCATTCATTAAATGAACAGCCCATTCTGCATCAGTAACCCTCACGCCATCTGGATTTAGAAGAGTTAATTTTTCATATTCATTCTTTCGTTTACTTGCAGCATATCGATAGAATTCTTGTGGGTTGTCTTTAGCATGCAGAGCCAGTTTTTTTCATAATCAGACTTTGCTTTCCGTACGACAGTTGTAACTATTCTAGCCTGCTGCTAATAACGTTCGTAACGTACGTCATCCTTATACAAACGGTATTCCTTCCACATCGTCCTTTTCTTACGAATCTCTTGCTTAATAAGATTACACATCCATTTGATTCTTATTCTATTTATTCTTGGGAATCTCGGGACACATTCTGATATCACATCATTTAAGCATTGTTTCAACGCTTCCCATACACTCTCGATATCCTTTCCATCCAGCAACCGATTCAGTTCCACTGAACTCAGTATATTCCTCAGTTGGTCATAATTTCCTGCTATTTAGTTCAACGTGTATCCTTTTCTGACGGGAATATTCATAAACTTAGTCACTTCCCAAGCGAGTACCTCGTGGTCACTGTCAGCAACTGGAGGCAAAAAAGTTACGTCTTTAACTGAAATGCCTTCTGACACTATAATCAAATCAAGCACTCTTTGACCTCGAGTTCCTTCTGTCACATGCTGCTTGAGGACGTTGTCCCGCAACAGCTCAATAAATGCATTTTCATTCTTCTCATGTGATTCTACTGCTACCCAATCAATATTTCGATAATTAAAGTCTCCCATTATGACTACTCTTTTCGCGCTCACCTTTTCTACTTGCTGATGCATTTCTTCATCACCAGCAACCGATCCACCAGGTCAGTAACAACACCCCGCTGTGTAATTTGTCTTGTTATATTCCACCTCACACCACATGGCTTTAAACTCACTGTCACATGAAATATGTTAGTTGTATTACTACATTCATAGGTCTCAGCTCTAACTGAATTTAAGTCATCCACTATCATTAGCAGCACGCCCCCTCCTCTGCTATCCACTCTATCCTTCCTAAAAATACTGTATACCTGACACTGACACTCGATACCAGTTAGTAGGTCTGATTCTAAGAGCAAGGTCTCACTATTTCGTACAATCTGAGGTCGCAACGTATTGAATAATGCAACAAACACTTCCCCTTTGTTTCTGATACTCCTAGCATTCGTGTACAGACACAATAATTTACCTGCATATTCTTTTGGATACCCTTCCTTGCAGTCTGTCTGACCCATTTGGACAACTTTCTATTCTTCTCTAACACTTTACATATGTAAACATATTTCCACAGATGAGATTGGTCCGAACCGGACGAACATAAACCCGAAATCGTTCTCGTCTCGTCAACTTTCCCATGATAAAGTCCATTCCCATCACTAACACTAGTATGTACCATTTTCGCTCTTACACTCTCATTCACACCATTCCTCCCTTTATAATTTGGTTTTCCTGACTCTCTCTGTTAGGGTCTCATACCAATTATTAGTTTTTTTAGACTCCTGATACAAAACGAATTGAGGTGTAGGCCATCCCTCTGATACAAATCCAATCTTCCCTCAAACACACTCCACACATCCAAAAACTCATATCCATTCCTTCTACATAGCCTATGCAACGAGTCGTTTGCCATCATAGCCCTTCTTTTTGATTCATTTCTCATAGCGAGGTAAAATACTAACGATTTTCACTTTCCGGCTCTTCACTCTCGCCTCGTCCAGCAACTCTTTCATGTCCTCTCTCATAATGAACTTATCGCCAGTTAAATCGTTCGTACCTACTACAACTACGATTTCATTTACTTTTCTTTTCTGTTTTTGAATTACTTGAGTTATATTTTTAAATTTCACTCCAGGAAAACTCGATGTTATAACTCTGTCATCTATAGCATGTTTCATTATAGTGTCACCAAACCAAACAATTTCTTTATTTTTACTAACAACGTAACTTACCTGATTTTCGTTATTTTCTGACTTACGTTTTTCCTTATTTTCCTGTTCATTTTTCTTTTTCTCTCAGTGCTCATTTAAACGTCTCAACCTTTTGTAATTCTCTCCTTGTCTCTCTGACATTCACAAACTAATATTCTAACTTTAATGAAAGTAATTATAAAATATATTAGATATTTGATAGTATTAGATAGTATTAGAAAGTATTAGATACTTTCCTGTCTTGGGCTGTAGCCACATCCAAGTTCTTCAACCTCAAGTCCTCCTGCACCACCTTCTCCCTGCATCTCTTCTTTGGTCGCCCGCGCTTCCTCCTCCCCTGCACATCCATCTGCATGACCTTTCTTCCCACATACTCTTCCCCTCTCCTCATCACATGACCTAACGATCTCAACCTTTCCTCCTGTATCTTTGCTCCTAGGTTCGTAACTTTCTCCGTTCCCCTTACATAGTCATTTCTCAGACGAACCTTTCTGGTCACACCGCACATCCACCTAAGCATTCTCATCGCCGCTACTTCCATCCTGCTGATGTTATTTTTCCTCAGGGCCACAGTTTCCATAGCATACGTCATAGTTGGTCTCACTACTGTCCTGTAGATTTTGCCTTTTAGATTGATCGGCATCCTCTTATCGCATATCACTCCAGCCATCTCTCTCCAGTTCCTCCATCCTGTTTGTGTCCTGCATCCTACTTCCTTCTCAGCCTCACCATCCTCTTTCATTATTGAACCTAAGTATCTAAAGTCACGGACCTTCCTGAAGACATTTCCTTCCAGCCCGAGATGAAAATATAAGTTTTTTCTGCGACAAAAAAAAGCTTAAATTCTTAAATAAGCCCAAGATCAATTAAACCAGAAATATTTAATGTTAAATATAATTACTGAATCTAAGTTACGTCTGTTTCTTAACCATGAACCTAACATAAAATCTAATTTGATGCTTCCCAAACGAGCGAAAAAAAAATCTAATCTAATCTAATCATGTTTGCGAGTCTGCTACTAGTCGCGAATTAAACATCGACTTCAATGTTATTAAAACGTTGAAATTTAAAAATATATTCAAATATTTTTATGTTGATACTTTCCTTCAAAGCTGATATATTCTAAAGAAATCAGACCTCAGTGCTTTTTATGTCTTTTCTGAAAATCTTTACGCCAGCGATCAGGTAGGAAGACAGCACCTCTGAAATTTTGTTGTGTTGTTTTCTTTTCGCAAGTTCAATAGCAACTTGATACGGAGACTTCATTCTTCCTTCATCTCTATCACAGGGAAGTGGAAGATGTCGCAATTATACTCATATTATTATCTTCCTCTGATCCCCTCGAAACTCTTTGCTCTTTATCAAGGATTTCTCTGTAAATGGATCCCTAAAACAAAGAACTACTAAAATTGAACGTAAAGCTATCGAATATCCAAGTTCCTTTTTTAACCATACTTTTGTGATTCTACCGTTTTCTTATTTGAAGATTTAAGATTATTTTTAAATTCCTCTGATAATGATTATTCAAGTGAATAATTTATTTTTCATAATTTTGTTTGGCTCTTATAATTAATAATACATAACCAACTTATAAAATAAAGAATAAAAATTATGTTCTTTCTAGATCATAATTTTTATGATCTAGAAAGTTACTAATTCTAGATCATAAAAATCTAGAATTAGTAACTAGATCAAGTAACTGCATTTAGATTAACAATTAGTGCCTATGTAGCTCAGTGAAAGTGGCGCTTGGTCGCTCGAACTCAGACTTAAGTTCAAGTCTAGTCGCCGACTGGAGAAACTTTTTCTAAGCCTTTCTTCGACCGATTCCCTAGTTAGTCGATCTCTGGCACGGGCAAGCAGATGCTTCCTCCCTGCAACTCGGTTTTTTATTCCGTAAACTCAAGTATATCGACCGTAGTACACACGTTATTTCAGAGAGTAACATATCTTGTTAAGGTTAGGTACCAAGAGATGGCAGCACTTGTTTGCCAGCCTCTTCATTTGTGGCTGCTGTAATTACTGATGGACATGGGCCAGCTATCTCTGATTGGCTACCGGTGGAGATTGTACTGCCCACTCACTCTCCAAAAGCTAGATAGGGTACAAAGGCCTCGCCTACTACCTATAATGGAATGAAAGGCGTTAGCCGACTTATTTTATTTATTTATAGATTAACAATTTCCACTTTGAAGTGTATTCATTTTATTTGGTAATGCGATGCACTCGAACATTGTTCTAATTCCTTTAAGATTTTTGACATATTTCTCAATATCTCTGTTAGATATTTCTCATATCCTTTCCAGGCACAAAATCGGCTTAGATCTCTCTCTCTCTCTCTCTCTCTCTCTCTCTCTCTCTTAATTTATCCTAATTTGCTACAATTATTCGGTTTCTAGTTCTGTATGATACTAGTTCTGTATGCAATTTATTTATTAATTTGATTAATGTGTGCTCTTTTAATTCACGAGTTGTTTCACGAGGAACGTCAGCCCTCGTGAAACAACTAGAGAACGATTAATAAAATAAAACAAAATTTAAATGTTTGCGAACATTGGACAATTATTTCCACCACTTTACAGGAAATAACGCGTTTTAACATGTCTCTGATATTCCCTACTTGTTTTCCAAGAATACTTTGTTATTTCCCTACTAAATCATCGACATTCAATTAACTAATTTAGTTAATTCAGTTTCGTATTCTTCGTTCTATAATGGGAGCTGAATTGATAATTTGACATCTTAACACGAACTTTGTCCTAATCTTTTTAGGACAAAGTTCGTGTTGAGATGGTAAACATAAAATATTGAGATTTTTAATCCATAAACTAACTAAATAAATAAATGAAAACGTGAACATCTCTTTGTAGCCTTAAAGATCTGTTTGTTGATTTTCAGCCTGCAACATTTTCATTGCTTCCCATCACAAGTTGAGATCACAGGATGATCCATTTTAATGTATTTCTGAGAACAGTTGAACTGAGTAAGGTGACAGGGTTTTTCCCTCCGAGAAAGTCAGATTTTTTTTTTCATTCCGCAAACAATAATACATATTTCGCATTCATCATTGTTCGCATATGCTTCTTTCATTCATGCTTAAACCTCCTTATTCCAATTTCTTATTTCCCTGTTTTACTTCTAGGACATGCCATTGCTACACTCATTCCTATGAATTTTAAACTATTCCATTCTGTTTCTCTATCTTTGTTTTCTCTTTTTTTCGTTCGTTTTTCTTTTATTCTTTATCCCCTTAATTTAAATAAAACTTTAATATTATGCAACTTCTGTATTTCGAAATCTGCTTAATCTGCTTAATCCCTTTATATTGCGTAACACTGACTCAACATACACACTTGAGCAAGTAACCCTTCTTCTTCTTCTTCTTTCTAACATGGAGTTTAGGCCAAGTGGCCTGTTCCGGTCTCATACCATCTTTTTCTTGGTCTTCCGATTCTTCTTTTTCCACTAATTTTGTATCTGTATAATATTTTTGATAGTCTGCTGTTGTCCATTCGATTTAAATGTTCTAGCCATTTTTGTTTATACTGTCTTATGTAGTAATTAATTGGTTTTATTTTCAAAGATTGTAAGATTTCTTCATTTGTTTTGTGGTCCCACTTGGTATATGCAGCTGTTTTTCTGAGGAACTTCATTTCTGCTGTTTGAATTCGTTTTTCATCTTTCCTTTTTATGGTACATATTTCGCTTTCGTATAGTACAGTTGGTGACAAGACATTATATAGTCTGATTCTAGTGTGTTTTTCTACGAGGGATGGCTTAAATATATTATTTATTATGCCATTAACTTTGACAAAGTTTGATATTTTAGTGTCTCTGTCTTTTTCTTCTTCGTATGATAGATCACATCCCAAGTATCTGAAAGTGTTTACTTGTTCTAATATTTTATTGTCTATCAATATTTTACTTCTTATTAGGTTTTCTCCTTTGAATGCCATTATTTTGTGTTTTCTTTAGATATTATCATATTATATTGTTTTGAGATATCATTTAATAATCTTTTTAAATCATCTTCTGAAGTAGCTAATACTATTTGATCATCGGCAAACAGTCGTGTATTTATCTTCATTTACGGGGTCATTTGTATACTAAATGGGTTATACTGTTTCCAGATTGTTATAATTTTATTTATATATATATATATTGCAAAGCAGAGGTGAGAGGGTACATCCTTGTCGTACTCCTCTTGATATATCTTTCCATTCGGAGATGTGCTCTAATTTAAATGCTATTTTATTTCTTGTATATATTTCTTGAATGGATTGTAAAAGTTGGTTTGGTATGTTTAAATCGGTTAATATTTTAAACAATTTTTGTCTACTAATTTTGTCAAAGGCTTTTTTCATAATCAATAAAGGCCACATGTGTTTACTTTTGAAATTCTCTTCTCTTTTCTATTAATAATTTTAAAGTAAAAATTGGATCTATGCAGGATCGGCCTTTTCGGAAACCATTTTGTTCTTCTGGTAGTATGTCCTCAACAATACTGCTTAGTTTCTCTTTTAATATTCCTGCATATATTTGGTATCCTGTATTCAGCAGATTAATTCCCCGATAGTTATTGCAATCGTCTTTATTTCCTTTTTTATAGATTGGGATAACCAGTGCCTTTTTCGCAAGTGATCCTACTATACAATATAAAGAATGTGTATGCCAATAAGTAGTTTCCCGAAAAGAGGGATTAAATATAACTGCTTAAAACGATGCATTATAATATGGGTAAAAGTACAATGTGCAGTGTCTTGAATTGAACGCTCATACTGTTTAAGTCATTTCTGAAGTAGTTTTGTCTTTATGTTGCTCCAACCCACAAAACGTTATTTGCAAATCTACAGTATATTTTGTAGCGTAGGTGAGCTAAGGATTTTTTCTATTTTTTTATCAGTTTTATATATTTTTCGTATTTCGCCTTTCTTGTCATTTATTTTTTTACATAAATGAGCGTTTTACATGGAACTTTTTCAAGCCGCTTCAGGCCTCCAATAAGCGGTGCGGTGGTCCCACATTGGACGATGAAATTTATCTCCCATCTAAAGACAATCACAAACATCCATGTCCCTGGCCGGATTCGAACCCGCAGTCTGCTGATTGCAGAGCGGGTACGCTAACTACTCGGCCAACCAGGCTGGCACTTAGTTAAATCCTCTTACAAATCACTACAAACATATCGCATTGTATAATTAGGTTTGCATACTTGAGTATAATTTTCTTTATACTAATTATGTTTAGTTTTCGGATTATCATGCTTATTAAGCTGATTAAATGCATCGTAATATCAGTGTCTATTATAAATCATAAGAAATGACAAATGTGAATAAATTTCACTTTTAATGAGTCTTTCTAATATACATCTATAAAAAAAGCAAGACCTCACAAGTTATACAATGATTGTGATTACATTAGCGATAAAATATCCAATTTTCACGAACATTGTACTGTTTTATTCTTGAAATAAATTGCTAACTTTGTATTGCTTTTGCTACTTTCCAAATACTTCTTTCAGCAGTTCTTTCATAGGCTCCGGTTCTAAAAGCAATGCTTCAGCACATCTAGTGAAGATGGGAGAAAAAAAATTACAAATAATAAGATAAAACCTACAACCCACTAAATTGCATTTGCTTAAATTAATGTTTCGCACTAACTTTACCCACAATGCTACTGTAAAATATTATGTGTCATTCTACTGTTTCGAATTGTTTTAGTCTTTTCATACTGCACTGTCTTGTCAGCGCTTTTTTGTGAAATGATAGTTACCGGTACTCTCTTTGTTTAGCCGAAATAATTGCAAATACAGAATTAAAAAAATGTTTTATGACGGTGATCTGAAAAGTTCTCGGCCTCGACCATAGATGGCAACACTATCGACAAGATTTTTTTTTTCTAAGTTGGTACATCTGTCGTAAGTATCAATGTGAAATTGCAAGTCATTCTATCGAGTAGTTTGTTTTATAGAGCTGTCTGAAGCAAAGGTGTTGTCTGTATCCCTTGAAATGGATACATTTGAGTATCGTGCGGTTATATACAAAAAAAACTTATTTGTAAAAGAAGGTTTAACGCCAAAAGAAATTCATTCGAAGTTCATAAAAGTTTTCAAAAGTTCATAAAAGCACTCTTCTCCTTCATTTTCGACAATTAAGAAATGGACTGCCAAATTTAAACGTGGCAGTACCAGCCTTGAAGATGATCCACGTGAAGGACGTCCAAATATCATTGATCAAGGTGTCCTCCCGCGATGAGTCTTCGGATTCCTTGGAGGTGTCACGAATAACAATAATAATAATAATAATAATAATAATAATAAGTTCACGATATGGTATTGGATGACCGGCGAGTCAATGTGCGTGAAATTGCTGACTCTAGGCATTTCAAACGAACGTGAAGGATATATTTTGCATGAAGAATTGCAAATGAAAAAGCTTTGAGCAAGATGGGTGCCGCGCTTGATCACAGCAGATCAAAAACGCACTCGCATGAAAATCTGTGAACAGTGCTTGAGGAGTTATAATAAGAATAAAACTAATCTTGTGCGTCGATTTATTACTATGGATGAGACTTGGATTCACTATTACACACCAGAATCCAAATAGCAGTCAGAACAGTGGACACAAGCCGTTTGTTCAGCGCCAAAGAAGACAAAGTAGGTTCTTCGACTGTTGAATTATTATATTTAACAAACTCTTCATATTCGCTAATTTTTTTTGTGATTTCTTCGTTATGTTTATCAAAGAGTTGTTGGACAAGATTTACTAAACTGGCTTTTATATTCTCTAAACCTTTTTCTAGTATGAAATTTAGGGAATTCAAATTATAAGACTTACCTGTATTTTTTTGTCTATTCAGTTGATCGTCCGATTCTACCTCCGGTGTAATCTGTTGCGCAGTGGGTGGCGGGATTTCTTTGTTATCTCAGCAGATGGGCACTTCCATTCCTCTCGTTTGGCATTGGATTGCGTTGCCATGTTTCTGAAATTCCGGAACATGTAAAGTGAAGATTCCTAAGGCATTTCCTGCAGGTTATATGATTTCCGTCGGACAATAAATCCTTCAGGCACTTGTTGCACTTCATGACTCACCTTTTTTTCCTTGAGCAACTGTAAAGATTGCGAGATCCTTTGCTCTTTGGTGACCACGGTGAACTCTGTTCAATTTTCAGCACACTCAATTTTGGATTCCACTTGGCCAATTTCGGTGCATTATATATCACTGTCTTCACAGTGACAAGTAGAATTACTTTGTGACACTTTTAAATTAAAAACAGGAGTTAGAACCATTTTAGAACTGTAAAAAACGGGAGCAACGATATTACCGTGCAGCCGTTCGTATGCCTACCCAGCGCCCTCCAATAATAATAATAATAAGAAGAAGAAGATATATCACACTCCTGTGTCCTACTATAAATCCTGCAGGGTAAATTGTAATGCAATCATAGTAAAAAATATTGTTTTCCCATACTAGTAAAACCACTAACAAAGCAAAAATCACTCTAAATGACGCTGTGCTTCAGGTAAATTCTTATTCTGACAGTGAAAATTATTTCGAACGTCCAGGGCTTCGATTTCCCAATGAACTGTTCCTTTTGTTGTCTGGTCTACGTCTCCCAAGAAATACGACTGCCATCTGCTCATTGTTCTTTCGCGTATCATTTCCTTCTTTTAGCAAACGTAGTTTTAATCTCATTCTCTAATGATTATTACCGACTTGTTTTATATTTTTCTCGATAAAACTGCTCGCTCCGCGAGTGTGTGTCATCTGTCACTAAACAATTTCTAATCACTAAAAAGAGAAGCCGTCAAAACAATATCCCATATATCTGTCCTCGGTATCTAAATAGCACAGAATGGGGAACAGAAGTTGAGGCATTTTATGGGAGTTTCACCATCGGATCACATTCCGGTTCTAGTTACGATGTGATCCAGATGCGAAATCGCGATTGACTTTTGGAGGAGAAAGAACACAGAATGCTTTAGTTCTAACGGGATTCGCTGAAACGGCCAACTTGCCGAAAATGGCCTGGGACATTAAACCCGAATCTCTCTGAATAGCAATATTCTGTTGACAATTTTACTTAGCATTTAAATAACACTTGAAGAACCCTTTGTTACATAGAAAATGTAAAATACTTTCCTAAAAAGTGGATTTAAAATTATTTGAGATGCTTCATTCTCAGAGGTTTAGAGCAAAGACAAGAAAATCAGCTTTCTTGATCATAGCTAGATTTCGTGTATTAATAGTTATCGGGATGTAACGCTTCTTTAATATTATTCTCTCTTATCTGGAACTTAGCGCGTTTTATTCCTAATTAAAATAACGTACCTTTCTTTGTCTAACAGTGATTTTTCAAGGTTAGGCATTTACCAAATCGTCAAACATTTCCAGAATGAAATACCCCGTTAATCGAATTCTACAAATCGCATCGAGTTTTTTCGCAAATGTTTCCTCTCCCCTCTAGAAGATTACTTGCAAGTTCGATTCATGAATAGTTCACCTGAAATCGTAAGATTTGTTGGTGAGAAGGTAATCGATTCGACACCGATTTAGTAAATCGGTGAGATTTTCTGAACTCAAATTTCATACCACATGCGTCAACTTCCAAAACTATTAAAAAGGTGGATTACAATCCAATGTATATTTAACCTTCCATTACAGATTTCATGCAAACTTTGTCGAGCAGATTTAGTGAAAAACACTCATTGGTGTTTCTTCATTGTTATGACTAGCGATATGTGCAGCCTTTTAACAAAGATTTTTAGTCTTTTAGCAAAGGCTCTAAAAATCCAAACAATAAGGGCCAAGTACATTTTTACCTGTATATGAACAGATTTTCATGCCTAAAGTCAAATGTGGACATAAATTTATTGCCAGCATATTACAAATTATACTACCCAAAAATGTGGTATAAATTTCGTGAAAATTAAATTGCAATACGTTCTTAGCAAAAGTTAAAAAGTTTCTAAGGACATAGTCATGGAATTAATGTACAGTGCTTAGTAAAAACTATCTGGGTGCGTCCATAAAGCATAATTCCTTCACACACCACAACCCCAAAACCGCCGTATCTATCCCTTACAAGAACATTTTCACTTTCACACCAGATCAAGTGTCGTCTAGAATCGTAGGAAAGACAAACGACTCTCATATGTAAAGAGTACATTAGCCAATTGGTGTCTTGGCTCCTTGTAGCAAACGTCTTGTCAGTTTTTCGAGATATACGCGAACTTGAGATTGAATGGATTCGCAAGCTGACCTGCTTTGTTAATTTTGTTTCGATTATGTTTTGTTGTTATAATGAAAAAGAGTTGTTTTGAACCGCTGTTTTCAGAGGCTGGATACAATGCTATCTGAGATTCCGAACTCTCTGGCAATATCAGTAAATTCAGTAATTATGGGGCCTTCTTCAAGCATTCCAATAATTCTTCCCCAAGCAAAATCATCCAAATGATATCTTTGAGACATTAGAAGACATTCAAGTTTGCAACTTTATTCCTTCACAAAAAGAGCTTCCTTCAAACATAATAAAGGAGCCTTTTGCCTTTGATAACTGTTGAGTTGAATGTACCTTGTATTCTTGTTCTTTCATTTGCTCGTTTCTACATGATGATCATGAGTACTGATATTTTTAGTTCGAAAAATCTGTACTTTGAATGAAGTTTATTACTGTGGATTTGATGTAATTTTGTTCTTTGATTGAAAGTAATTTACACCCGAAAGTAACAAGGAATTAATATCAGAGCTCATTCATAGAGATTAAACAAAATTCGGTGGCACCAATTGAAAATTGACCGCACTCTTAAAAGTTATATTTTAAGAGAGAACAGAAAGGAACTCCCAAAATTCAATAAGTTCCAATTATTATTATACGCTCGTCCATTCGTCTCTCATTACTGAAAAAATATTTGCAATAATATTTGTAATTTCTTAATGAGCATGTCAACGAGAAAACTTTCGTTCACTTGCTCTTCGAACATTTCTTGCTCCGAAACTTTCGCCGATTTCCCGCAGTCGACATTAACAGAACTCCCTCCGACCCACCGTGTTAAAAGCGATGGCAATATTCTGATGGATGTTTTTTTTAAGAACTGCATTATCAACTTCAAAGCAGTGTTCCCCTTTATTTTTTCTGCGTTAATGTGGTGCGGTTTAACAGATTTAACAACGTACTAAATCACGTGATATGACATCGATAATATTGCGTGGTAGAAACGTTTTTCAACAACATACGTCATCGCTTTTTCTTTTAATTCTCTTTAATAATATCGAACAATTAATAACAATTTTGTTCTTATACCTGCTAAAACACTGTCAGATTCGATTCAAAAATTGACGGACATCAGAATGCTGTCATACTAAACCTAGTCTTACTAAACCGTATGCGACCCTGGTATACTCTTAATTTTTAAGAAATAGTCAACGATTTGTCTAAATAGTCAACAATTTTATATGTTATTACAGAAGAATGATTCAAGTTTTTTTTTTTTATTAAGAATCACCTTGTGTCAAATCTTTCGTCGGCGCTCCCAATGGGAGGAGTTATAATTCTACCGAAATAAGTTACCTTTTAATCTCTTAATCTAGTTGTTACTGGGGACATTTCGTAGTGACGTCGCAAAAAAAAGTATACTTTATACTTCAACCAAAGGGAAGTTTGTCTCATAACGAGATGGTTTGAAATTCCTTTCCCCAAATTATGTTTTCTCCCTCTCCAAAAAATGATACCCAATCCTAAATATGATAAAACAGTCTCAGCCAACGATATTTATCGTATTTGTATGTAGAAATTCATGCAGTGGACTGCACTGAAAAGCAGTTTATCAGCAAAAACATTTGTACTGCAATGAAAAGTAAAAGTGCAAGTCGAATTTGCAAGATTTGCATTTAATCCAACGCTATACACAATTGTATCGTAAGTTCGAATTACAGGACTGATACAGCATATTTAAAAATACTACCTAATGATCACGAATTCCAACCTTATTGTTTTGGATATATTTTTCTTACTCAGATTTTTTCGGCTGGCAGACAAAGTATTTTCTATTGGCAGAAACGACTTCGGGCTTCAAGAACTGCTTCTTCTGCATTGCCGACATATCCTTTCAGGAATCTACCGAATATAGGCCATGCGGAACAGGAAGGAGATCTTGTTTTTTTTTTTTTTTTTTTGCAGTCGACTGCTAATACATTCAATTATGAAATTCGTACTGATGCATGCAGAGACTACGAAATCTCGTGATATTTCACTTTTATTGGAGATTTTGAAGATTTTTTTTGAAGAATTTGAAAAGGTGTACCATTGTACATCATTCCAAACAATCCGCAACCAAAAACCACTGTTACTAAAAGTGTCCCGCACGTGCAAGAAAAGTAGGCTGATAGTTTTTAAACCAAAAAGCAATGATGATTTGCTTTTGAAAAAAAAAATGCTTTTCAGTGATGAACAAAACAAAGAAAATCATTTATGACATCATTTGAAAAAGGGTCAATGTGAATCATGAAAAAGACTACTCAAGTTACACGAACAAACAGTTTGAAATTTTAAAAGCTATATTTTAATGTGACTTTGAGATAGCAAGCCAGAATGTCTCAGAAAAGGTTACATGAAAATTCAGCGAAAAGGCAATTCATCGAAAAGGTAATTCATCGAATGAACAATTCATCAAACGAAAATTCGTCGAAAATGCAATTTATCGAAAATGTTAAATTTTCGATAATGTTATGATAAAAGTGATCCATTTAGAACAAAAACTGAACCGTGCAGACAGCTTCTTGTACCGAAAACTTCTACTAATTCCACTAAGTCAGAAAGTTATTGTAATACATAATTTGGACACGTGATTTCTTTGTTGTCCCGAATATAGGTGAACTGAAAACTGGAACGATTCGACATTTTCTTGTAAAAGTTTCAACTATCTGAGTAAAATTCTTCCCATAATAATTGATGTATTAAAGTCGCATATTACTACTAGCAATAATAATAATAATAATGCAGTCTGTGTAGTTTAGTCGGTATAAACGAAGCCGTCTAGTTAGAAAGACCTGGGTAGTTGGAATCCCATTCACGACGCGTTTAATTTTTATCAGTCCTGTTCAGCAGGATTTGAGAAGGTAAGTTAGAAGGCATAATACGGAAATGGCTGGGTTTTCCTCCAGGAAACAGGCAAATCAGTCCCATGAACAGACATGAAACAGATATCGGACAAGAAAGACTATAAGAAACCATATTGTTCTATACTTTTTTCCTATGAAAGTAGCATTGCTTTCTCACTCTGCACGGTTCAGTTTTTGTTCTAAATGGATCATTTTTCTAATAACATTTTAGAAAATTTTAAATTTTAGATGAATTGTTTTTTCGATGAATTGCATTTTCGACGAATTGTCGTTCGATGAATTGCCTTTCGATGAATTGTCTTTTCCATGAACTCTCCGTTTAAACACTGTCGGGACTAGGTGAGCAGTGAATGCTAACAAAATACTAAAAAATGTTTTATGAAACTGTTGATCGACCAAACAGTTGAATTTGGCTAAAGTACAGATTTAGAAAAAGGAAAGGGTTGACTGCGTACGCAATTCTCTTTCTTAATTTTTGTTTGTTTGTTTTTACTTGTGTGGTTGTTGCTGCTGCTCTGTCGTTAGATTTTTAAAGGAGGAATTGAATGTCACAATAATACAGCTAACCTGCTAACTGAGTACTCAGTTCATCTTTTTTTCATACGAAATAAATTTAAGATTCATCGTTAATTGGCTACAGCATTCGAGAGATAGCCGTACGTTGCAGCAGTAAGCATGTCTGCGGCGTTTTAGCGCATCTTCTCTATCTATCTAACTATCTATCTATCTATCGAAGTACTCACACCTCCTGAAGAATTTCTCTACCACATTCAAAAGGAAATCAAGCGTTTCCTCTGGAACAAAACTCACTGGACAACATACCCTCAACTCTGCAAGCCACTCATCAAGGGAGGTCAAGGCCTGATTTCCCTTGAAAACAAGATTAGATCCTTCAGGATAATCCTCCTCCTAAAGACTATTCAATGAAATCACACTTATGTAACCACCTTCGATTACATCACGCAATCATCCACCAGAGGACTTACACTTTCCACAATCCTCCGAATGGCCAGTCCTGCACCATCTCCTCATAAACTACCTCATTTTTACAAAGATGCTCTACAGCGATGGAAAAACAGAGGACTTCATCACATACTCACAGGATCAACAGAGTCAGCTGTACTTACAGAACCACTATTTGCGAACAGAAACATCACAGGTCTCACAACTGGCCAGCCTTTTCTTTTTCCTACATGGAACTGGGCAGGAATAAGAGTCATAGGAGACCTCCTAACCCACACCCTAAAGTGTGAAAGCATTCACAAGCCTACCAATTGAGAACCCAAAAACTGAAAAGCAATATCAACAGCTGCAAGCCTCCATTATAAAAGCCTATCCAGATATCGCTACACCTCAAGAAATCCGTATTCCTTCTAGAAAGTGATCGGGGCCGATATTTCACCTTGTACAATCTGAAGCCTCACTTCCAATTCTGCTCTCGAACTACAAGAAAATATACCACTTCCTCATGTCAGTGTCCCCATCCACGCCCTTCTTATATTCATCCTTAACACTCTCATCTACAAGGCAGCATATGCCCTTCAGTTTTAAGTGGGATCTGCCATATAAATCAAAATGTGCCAAACCAGATTTCAACATACAGTGGAGACTATGGCGTAACATCTTGCCAACTCCTTCTAAGCTCTACAAATTTCAGCTAAGAGAAAAAACGGATCTATGTCTATTCTGTGACGTTTCAGGTACCTTGGAACATTCATATCTGACCTGTCCTGCAAACAAAGTGATAATCACCTACGCCCTGAATACTGCCTCTAGCACCTGTAACTACGCACACAGCCAAGAAGACTGCTGGAATTTAGTCCACACAGAAGAAAACAGACACAGAACATGCAATTTCATCTTCATCTGCGCCAAGGCCGTCATCTACAGCTTCTCTGTAATATATAATATGTATAATATGTAAATAGTCCTTGTTACCTATCGTGTAATGTTTATTTTGAAGAAGTTAAATAAAAAAAAAAAATATATATATATATATATATATATATATATATATTTATAAAAATAAATTTAACTGACTAGAACCCGAGAAAGTATAACAAAAACCTTTAATACATCACTAGTTTCATCGCTGCTCCGACTTCTTCAGGTGAGAAATACAAAACATAAGATATAAAATAACACGGTAAAAAATGAACTTTCCAGCTTAATAAAAAGCAGAATAGTAACAGTCAATTTATTAAGTCAATTTTTATTAATATATATATATATATATATATATATATATATATATATATATATATATATATATATATATCGCGTATATTAATAACCAACCTCACTCACTCGAAAGTGGATACAGAACCAATGAAAATATGGTGGCCCCACTTAAAATCACGAATAAAATCCTTTACGCAGATCTACAGTCACCAGAAAAATCAACAAAAGGACATTAGAATCCGACAACTTGAAGAACAGCTCAAGTATCTCCCAGAAGAAAGCCCTGAACATCATTCTGCCTTCCAAGCCATGCAAAGACCGGCAGAATTATCGGAAAAAGGTGCCCTACTTAGATCGCGGCATACACAAATAAATCTTTCAGACGTCTTCACAAAATATTTTTTCTCTTTGAAAAAAAATACCATGCAGCAAATTCCATCTCTGCTATCAGATTTCAAGATGACAGCATCACAGATCCAAGTAAAATCAGCTCTGAAATCCTACAATACTACAAGAATGCATACAGCACTGCAGGAACATTCCGTCATGCCATTCACGAAATACTGAAAGAAACAAAAAAAATCTCTGCAACAGATCGGAACCACTTAGAAAAAAAAATCACACTAGATGAACTGAAAACCGCATGCACATCTTTGCCAAAGAACAAATCTCCTGGCATTGATGGTCTCACGTCAGAGTTTTCCCAAGTCTTCTGGAATCAACTCGGACCACTTCTCCTCAAAACACTGCAAGAAGCTTACATCAATGGCCTCCCACAATCCGTCACGACCTCAGTAGCACGATTGATACTAAAGAAGGGAGATCACACGGATATCCGAACCTGGCGTCCAATCTCCCTAATTAATACCGATTGCAAAATAATTTCCAAAGTTATAGCAAACCGAATAAAGCCAATAACTTCAGACAGTGTTACAAACGAACATCAAACGTACTCTGTCCCAGGAAGGTCAATACATGATAACCTCCATTTAATAAGAGATCTCATCCACATCGCAAACAGCCAACATGAAGAACTAGCACTCGCCAGCCTTGATCAGGAGAAGGCAGGGTAGAACACGAGTACCTTTATGAAATTCTAAAGGCATTTGGCTATAGTCCTCTCATCATTAAAACAGTGCAATTGCTTTACAGAGGTGCACATTTCTGTTTAAAATTCAACAACATGCTCACTCGCACTTTGTCATACTCTCCAGGGATCAAGCAAGGATGTCCCCTCTCCGGTCAATTATACACACTGGCCATAGAACCCTTCTTAACACTTTCATTGCCAAGCTGAAAATTGGAATTTCGTGTGTTGGCCAAATTTTTTTTTTTATTTAGTTAGCAACGTCCACGCGTTAACGCGTGATCGGCCATTTGGTGAGAACTCGCATCACGCGTATCGTTCATTGCCAAGCTGAAAATTGGAATTTCGTGTGTTGGCCAAATTTTTTTAATTTTTTTATTTAGTTAGCACCGTCCACGTGATAACGCGTGATCGGCCGTTTGGTGAGACTCGCATCGCGCGATATCGCGTGATTGGCAATGAACATGTTAAAAAGCGTACACGACACCATCATCTCCAAACGAACCAGAATAATACAGCCACATCAAAAAATTACCTTTTCAGCATATGCCGATGACGTCACTGTAATAGTACGAAATGAAAAAGAAATGACAGTAACCGAGGAAGCACACAGACAATATGCACAAGCCTCGGGGGCCAAATTAAATTCTGCAAAAACCACGGGCTTGTGGCCAGGCAGATGGAAGTCTAGAAATGATTCTCCAATCGAATGTACCTGGTCAAGAGAAGGACAAAGATCCTTAGGTGTGCACCTTGGCAACACCAAAATATATAACACACTGAACTGGACACAGCTGCACAACCGTTTTAAACAGGTGCTAGGTAAATGGAACAGAGTTCGTTCCATGTCAGAATAGTTAACTAGATGGCTGCGAGTATCTTATGACATACCCTCAAAGTACTCACACGTCCTGAAGAATTTCTCTACCACATTCAAAAGGAAATCAAGCGTTTCCTCTGGAACAAAACTCACTGGACAACATACCCTCAACTCTGCAAGCCACTCAGCAAGGGAGGTCAAGGCCTGATTTCCCTTGAAAACAAGATTAGATCCTTCAGGATAATCCTCCTCCTAAAGACACTTCAATGAAATCACACTTATGTAACCACCTTCGATTACATCACGCAATCATCCACCAGAGGACTTACACGTTCCACAATCCTCCGAATGGCCAGTCCTGCACCATCTCCTCATAAACTACCTCATTTTTACAAAGATGCTCTACAGCGATGGAAAAACACAGGACTTCATCACACACTCACAGGATCAACAGAGTCAGCTGTACTTACAGAACCACTATTTGCGAACAGAAACATCACAGGTCTCACAACTGGCCAGCCTTTTCTTTTTCCTACATGGAACTAGGCAGGAATAAGAGCCATAGGAGACCTCCTAACCCACACCCTAAAGTGTGAAAGCATTCACAAGCCTACCAACTGAGAACCCAAAACTGAAAAGCAATATCAACAGCTGCAAGTCTCCATTATAAAAGCCTATCCAGATATCGCTACACCTCAAGAAATCCGTATTCTTTCTAGAAACTGCTCGGGGCCGATATTTCATCTTGTACAATCTGAAGCCTCACTTCCAATTCTTCCCTCGAACAACAAGAAAATATACCACTTCCTCGTGTCAGGGTCTCCATCCTCGCCCTTCTTATATTGATCTTTAACACTCTCCTCTGCAAGGCAGCATATGCCCCTCAGTTTTCAGTGGGATCTGCCATATAAATCAAAATGTGCTAAACCAGGTTCCGACATACAGTGGAGACTATGGCGTAACATCTTGCCAACTCCTTCTAAGCTCAACAAATTTCAGCTAAGAGAAACGGATCTGTGTCTATTCTGTGACGTTTCAGGTACCTTGGAACACTCATGTCTGACCTGTCCTGCAAACAAAGTGATAATCACCTACGCCCTGAATACTGCCTCTAGCACCTGTAACTACGCACACAGCCAAGAAGACTGCTGGAATTTAGTCCACACAGAAGAAAACAGACACAGAACATGCAATTTCATCTTCATCTGCGCCAAGGCCGTCATCTACAGCTTCTACCTAAAACAGACAAGAAATAACCAGCACCCATCCATCACTGAAACTGCACAAACCCTCATGTACAGTATATCCTCCGTCGGAAACTAAAAAGCAGGCTTTTATTGGAACTTGAGCACTTCAGAGAAACAAGAACTGTTGCGAAATTTATAGAGGAGTGGAATCCAACTGGTATCCTCTTCTGGATTGACGACGACAATGTGCTTCATCTGAAAGATAACTCAGACTGAAACTGAACTGTAAATTTTGAATTCATTTATTGCATTCTCTATTGTACACCCGAAAGGAAAATGTTTCTTTCTCTGTAATATATAATATGTATAATATGTAAATAGTCCTTGTTACCTATCGTGTAATGTTTACTTTAACAAGTTAAATTTAAAAAAAAATCTATCTATCTATCTATATAGATATATACAGTATATACTCTCTATATATAAAAAGATAAGCCAAAATTTGAAACGTTTTTATGTCATTTTTTTTTGTCTTACCAGCTTACCAGTTTACCATCCCAGAATCTCGGGGGGTTGGGTGCCGTAGGCGCTAGGGAGGCGGAGTGCCCCTAGCATATAACAGTTAAACATACACCTGCCTCGCGATGGGTGCTGAAACAAGACCATGAAACCACCAACACCTATTATATTTCGCAGATAAGTTCTGCAGAAGCTTCAAGGAAGACAGCAGAAACTCCACCTGTACAAAGAAACATACATCGCTTGGAAAGGATTATGTGTTCATCACACATGTTGATTGTGTTCATTGAAATTTTAACGGTATAGATGCGAACACAGATTAATAAGAAAATAATTATCTATTAACCTAAACTCTAATATTACGCTGGTATTATACCAGCGTCTTCAGAGCATACAAACAAAGTTTTGTTACAGTAGCAAGACAAGCGCAATCCGGTGTAAGAGTGGAACTAGTATGAGTAATTGTAGCGTTCAACACAAAGACTAAAGTCCTAATTAGGCGCCACCTAAATTTGAAAAAAAAAAAAAAAACAGATATTAATTTGATCATAGGATGACTGTCTCCCAAATTTTTGGTAGATTTATAAACCCACACTTCTTGAGGTTTGCAGTATGTTTCATGGCTTCTGTTGATTCCAGGAACAACCTCTCTGACTTGTAAAAGCTGCTGTGCAGTATTTTTTTTTCCAATTGATCCTGTATGCGGGTTATCCAAAGCATAGTCTGCCAGACCCGACTTGCCGTAGCGAAAGTGCCGGGTAGGTTTTTTGTGCGCACTGAGGATAGATGACCACATTTTTTGCTGTCAGTCCAAAGTAGGCTCTATGACATGAAAGGGCACTTCATAGACTCCTGGATGCGATAAAGGAGAGAATCTGTCCTTAGGTGAATGAGAGTTACCAATTTCATATAAGGTTTAAACACAGTGTGCAGTTGGTGTTGTTAAGCGCCATAGATATCTTTTCAGATGTGACATTAATGTATGGGATGGTGATAGTTTTGTTGTAGTCTTCTGTGATAGGGAGGGGGATTTTTGGGGATCATTTAGTATTTTATCTATGTTATGGGTATTATACCCATTGGTCAGGACGGTGTGATGCAGGTGAGAAAGTTCAGCAGTGAGAGCAATGTCATTGGAACAAATTGCTCTAGCTCTATGAGTTAGTGTTTAGAAGTTGTTTGTGTAAATATCTTCCTGTATGTGTGGGTTTTCTATAAACCGAGAATGATAAGGAACCTTCTGGAAGACGTGTGATAAGTGTGTCCAGGAAGGGTAGACAGTAATTGGCTTCTAGTTCCATTGTAAAGTGAATTTTAGGGTGTTGGCTATTTAGATGCACTAAAAATGTATTCAATGTGCCTGGGCCATGTGGCCAAATAGCAAACACATCATCAACTTAGCATAGCCAGAGACTAGGTTTGAGAGTGGCTGTGTTGATAGGTAGTTTTTCAGATTTTCTATGCAGAAATTGACTAAGAGAGGAGAAAGGGGGGGGGGGAATCCCATAGCTGTCCCATCTAATTGTTTGTATATTTCCCTTTCCATGTAAAATAACCTGCCTGTACTGTGAATTTAAATAGCTGAAATATATCAGGGGAAATAGTGAATTTAGTAAGTGAAGAGTTTCAGTTAATGGTACATTCATGAATAATGAGGTGATATCAAAACTCACTATTAAGTGCGAACTTTTAAAGGTGTGGTTTTCTAAAATACTTTTTAGGTGGGTAGAATTTTTAACAAAAGAGGGAGAATTGTTTGTGCAAGTAGCTAGTAGTTTGGCTAAATGTTTAGCAAGTTTTTATGTGGGACTGTTTATACTATCTATAATAGGGAGTATAGGCGTACCCTATTTATGAATTTTTGGAGCTCCATATATCCTGGGTGTTTTAACGTGGAGAGGTTTGAGTTTGTTGACTGCTTCTTTTGGCCAGGAAGTGACTTTGTTCAATAACTTGTACACTTTATTCTTTAATTATTTTCCTTTAATTTATTCTTAGCCAATAATATTCGATTAGACATGGCCAACATCTTAATCCACTCTAAGCCTCCCAAAAATAATATCCCACATAAAGAAATCATGGTCTAAAATATCTACACAATCATAACCACATTACCATAACCAAATCAGACAAAGGAAATGCAACTGTAGTGATTAATATAACAGAATATGAAAGCAAAATCCACGTACTTCTCCAAGACTAGTCAATATATCAAATTATAGATCGAGATCCCAACAACTCACGAAAGAATATCGTGTGCATGCAAGTTATTGGACAAAGTCACTTCCTGGCCAAAAGAAAAGTCAACAAACTCAAACCTCTCCACATTAAAATACCCAGGATATATGGAGCTCCAAAAATTCACAAACACGGTATACCTTTAACACCTATTGTAGATAGTATAAACAGTCCCACATATAAACTTGCTAAACATTTAATCAAACTACTAGCTACTTGCACAAACAATTCCTCCTCTTTTGTTAAAAATTTTCCCACCTAAAAAGTATTTTAGAAAACCACACCTTAAAAAGTTCTGGCTTAATGGTGAGTTTTGATATCACCTCATTATTCACGAAATGTACCATTAACTGAAACTCTTAACTTACTAAATTCACAATTTCATCTGATATACTGTATTTCACCTATTTAAATTCACAGTATAGGCAGGTTATTTTACATGGAAAGGGAAAATATACAAACAATTAGATGGGACAGCTATGGGATCCCCACTTTCTCCCCTCTTAGCCAACTTCTACATAGAACATCTGAAGAAACTACCTATCAACACAGCCACGCTCAAATCTAGTCTCTGGTTATGCTATATTGATGATGTGTTCGCTATTTGGCCACATGGCTCAGACACATTGAATACATTTTTAGTGCATCTAAATAGCCAACATCCTAAAATCCACTTTACAATGGAACTAGAAGCCAATGATTGTCTACCCTTCCTGGACACACTTATCACACGTCTTCTAGAAGGTTTCTTATCATTCTCGGTTTATAGTAAACCCACACATACAGGGAGATATTTTCACTAACAATCACACTTTCGCCCTTCTTAACAATATGGTATCTTATAAACACTAACCCATAGAGCTAGAGCAATTTGTTCCAATGACATTGCTCTCCCTGCTGAACTTTCTCACCTGCATCACACCGTCCTGACCAATGGGTATAATACCCATAACATAGATAAAATACTAAATGATCCCCAAAAATCCCCCTCCCTATCACAGAAGACTACAACAAAACTATCACAATCCCATACATTAATGGCACATCTGTAAAGATATCTAGGGTGCTTAACAACACCAACTGCACACTGTGTTTAAACCTTATATGAAATTGGTAACTCTCATTTACCTAAGGACAGATTCTCTCCTTTATCGTCTATGAATTGCCCTGTTCATGTCATAGGGCCTACTATGGACTGACAGAGAACTGTGGTCATCTGCCTCAGTGCGCACAAAAAACATATCCGGCACTTTCGCTACGGTAAGTCGGGTCTGGCAGACCATGCTTTGGATAACCTGCAAACAGGATCAATTGAAAAAAAAAAAAAAAAAATTCTGGACAGCAGCTTTTACAAGTCAAAGAGGTTGTTCCTGGAATCAACAAAAGCCCTGAAACATATTCCAAACCTCAACAAGTATGGGTTTATAAATCTACCAAAGATTTGGCAGACAGTCATCCTAAGACCAAATTAATAATTTTTTTTTTTCAAACTTAGATTGCCTTAATTAGGTCTTTAGTCTTTGTGTTGCACGCTACAATTATTCATACTAGTCGCACTGTTACACCGGATTGCGGTTGTCTCGCTATGTGACAAACTTTGTATGCTCTGAAGATGCTGGATATAATACCAGCGAAATACTATCATTTAAGTTAATAAATAGTTATTTTCTAATCGATCTCTGTTCGCATCTATACCGTTAAAATTCCAATTAACAAAGAAACAGACAAGTTTGTCAAAAAAGAAAGTACTCAGCAACTTGTATACTGAATTTTTGTAGAAAAGTAAAATAATAATAAAAATTATTATTTTTATAGATGTCTGTATTAAAAACATCTGTTGTAAAAAATCTGTATGTAATACAGAATGTACAAAAAATATTGAAAGAAAAATACAAATGACAAAGTGTAGAAAAATTATGCATATTTATATGAAAATATTTCATTGTTATTATTACTATTGAAATGTGTGTTGTATTACTGGATTGTATATTGAATTGTACACATTCGTGCAAATCCGTACGTCAATACGATGGATATATATATATATCCATCGTATTGATTCCCGTTGTAGACGTGAGGAATTTGAGGATCTTCCTCAGACATAGCCAAGTTAGCCGGTCTTGGGCGCGGTCAGTAGGGTTTTTTCCGCCAGTTTATCTGGCGTTTTTCATCCCGCAAACAGGCAAACCGGCCCCGTGAACATACGCCTCTACAGTCAAAAATATATCCCCCCAGCGGCAGACCAGGCGACGGGTCGGTTGGGAGTAGTACTAACAAGAAGTCGCATCTAAAAGTAACACGCGGACCCTGCATAGGAAGCGGGAATAACGCGTAGAAGAAGAAGAAGAAGATTGACGTACTACATACATATATATATATATATATATATACACATACATACATATATATATGTATGTAGAAAGTATTTTACCTTGGGTATAAAAAATGTATATATATACTAGAGGCCCCGCTCTCCTGGCGCCTACGCCCCCCCCCCCGAGTTCCGGGATATATAATTAAGTGCTCTGCATTTTGTACTGAATCTTTGTACTGCACAGAAAATATAATAATATGTCTCATTGTATATCATCATCATCATCATCATGCTATCAAGGATTTAGGCCTAGCATTGTCTGTTCCAGCCTTAGAAGTCATCGTTGAATCGTTTAAGAGGACGTCCTGGTTTTCTTTTTCCTAATGACTTGTACTTTAAGGCTTGTTTTGGTAATCTTTCTGTTGTATCGCATTGTATATATTATTGTACATTGTATATTGTATATATATACAATCTTTCTGTTGTATCGCATTGTATATATTATTGTACATTGTATATTGTATATATATACAATCTTTCTGTTGTATCGCATTGTATATATTATTGTACATTGTATATTGTATATATATACAATCTCATTGTATGTATATGTATATATATATATATATGTAAATACTATGTATGATAATAAACCTTGTCATTGTCAAAAAAAATATTACATATGGGCACCTCCATGGAGTCCGTAGACTCATTACGGGAGGTCCATTCCATAAACATTAATTATCAATACCTGTCATATTGTCTTGAGATTATTATTATTATTATTATTACTACTTAACACATGCAGGGAGTCCAAGGAGTCATCGTGAGAGGGTACACTACTCTATTTCGCTAAACACATCTCCACTTCTTCACTACTATGAGCGCCATCTATCGCCTATCATCACCACCACCACCAACAACAGTATTTTTTGTCTATAAATTGCGTGTGTTCTGAAGGCCAATTTGTCTGTACGCGAGATGAAAAACCTGAGTTTCGGGGAGAAAAAAACCCTGCTACTACCGTATGAGACCGGCCAACTCACCATCAACTGAAAATGCCCATAAAAGGATTCCCTTCTTCACGTCGAAAATCGAACCCAGGTCTTTTCCAATCGAAGGGCTCAATATTTCTCTAAATACTTCCAATTGCGCTACAGCGGCTAGATCATTCGCCAACAAAGCACAGACAACTCAATCTGGCAATCTATTCCGCTCTCCAAGAAAAAAAAAAAATTACATTTTACGACGGTACCCGAGTAATTCTTGGATCTTTAGGTAGAATCATAATTGAACTGCAATATTATTATTATTGTTATTATTTTCCAGACCTCCACGGAGTCACAAGATTTAACGTGAGAGGTATCATTATCCAAATTGTTGTAAGTAATATATGTTGTTTTGACTGTGTTTGTTTTGATTGTGTGAATAATAATAATAATAATAATAATAATAATAATAATAATAATAATAATAATAATAATAATAATAATAATAATAATATTATTATTATTATTATTATTTATTGATGATAATGTTTTACTAATCCGTTGATGGTGCTTCAATCGAATACTGTGTTTAGCATGTCTACTATTTCACTTTCGGTTGTGAGAGGTAGATATAAGTTTCTTTCTCTTTTTAATTTCTTCGATTTTGAATGCTTTATGTTGCTTTTTTGTGTTTGCACATGAAATATTGCACGTTTGGAGATTTATGCAGTTGGTACTCTGGGGATTATATTACAGGAAGTACAAGAGTTGATGTGTATTGAAATTCAGAGGCCACCTCGCGAGAAGGTTATTAACAAGCAGAGAGACGAGTGGTATTCCAGTTTTTAAGACAGCTTAGAAATCCCGATTACTGAGCAGGTTTGGTGGCCTGTTAAGCCACTTCAGGACATCAACTCATTCACTGTTTAGACTCTACGGCATGTTTCAGATTTATGTTCTTTTCGCGTACGGTATAACAGTTATACTTTTAAATTTTGACTTACCATGGATGGTATTTTCATTTGGCGAGCAATATTCCAACTTGTATTGTCGGTTTTCTTGCAGTTTATCTATATAGATTCATGTGCTTGTAAACTAGCAAGAGAATGCACCTAGTTATCCGATACAGTATGCTATTCTGTATTCGTAGTTTTGTAGTAGATTTGGCGAAAATATCAACCAGTGCTAATTATGTAACATTATGCTAATACTGCCCAGACGATACATTAGTCATAAATCTTAGAAAGTCAAGTGTACTGGCAGGGCTGGATTAAGGCCAACTCATACCCTAAGCCAGTGTTTCTGAACGTTTTTTTGTATCATGCCCCACCTCATCGTCTGAAAGATTTTGAAGCCCCCCCCCTCCTCTAGTATAATAGTCAGCCAAGTTCTGAAAAAGTATAATATAAATATGTACATGTGCATTATCTAATTGACCCCCAAAATATTAAAATCCCCCCCTGTATGTTCCACGTTCAGAAACACTGCCCTAAGCACATATCTGAACTACAGTGTCCCCCCCCACACACCCTTCAACCCTTCCATTGCTTATCTTATAAGTGCTGAAGGTTGAAATAGGAGGTTTAAAATTCAATTTTCTTCAAGGCCAGACTCCACAACTATATTAAATACGAACCGTTTTTAAATTTTAAATAAAAAGAATTAACACTAAATAGTAGTAAGCAATATTAACAAATCATATGAGGAGCAACAGAAAAAAAGGCAAATTTTCAACGTAGTTTTATTCATTTCTTAATAAATTTGTGATAAGGGGAAAAATTCAAAAATTTATTGGAAATGATTTATTAATCATGCTCCTGAAGATTATAAGGCAAAACAGGATCTGATATTATCTGAACTATAGGTCTGTGTACTCACCATACCAAAGAAAATGTCTTTTTTAACAATTTAGATTAAAAATGAATACTGCAGATAAAAACACTTACAAAAAATTCGACTAAAATTGAGCATGGTAGTGAAAGAGTTGAAAATTAAGGGCATGATAGCTAGGGAAGAAAAAAACTATGGCGTCCCCCTTTGCATGGCACCCTAAGCATGTGCCTATTTTGCTTAACGGTTAATCCAGCACTTTTTATTGGTTATGATTTGGAACCACCAAACAAGAAAAGTAGCCTACTTTTACTGGTTAGGTGGCATTCTTGAACCTTCATTTAGTTAGTACTTAATCTACCAATCATCAAGATATGGTGAAGAAGGGTGTGAAGAGTAGATTTTTTATGCGGAAAGTTGTTAGTGAGTGGAATACATTGCTTACGTGTGTTGTGAGTGCAAGTAGTATAAATAACTTCAAAGCTCATTATGATCGACATGTTGCTGGTTGAATGGGCTTCCTATGATGAGTCTGTTGACTCCATGAAGGTTACCAATAATAAAAAGAAATATATGCTTAATAAGTCTTATATTTCATCTCTGTTTTTGAGATGCCTTCAGAGAGCAAATAATGGAAGCAATGCAATATTTAAACAAAATATATGTTAAGTGTATTTGCAATGCAAACCTCAGTTTATACCTACATGAGCAAGGCAGGAAAACATATTTTTAGTCTAGTATGACCCAAACTAGCCTTATCATCCCTGGTATAAGAAACCACAAAGGAAGAATGTCAGCTGTGCATGGAAATACTAAATGACAATTTGAGGAAAACAGTATCAGATTTGCATACCCAAGATTAGGAAACAAAATCATTCCAGAGTTAAATGGATGAGCATCATTAAGCAGGATTTTCAAAAAATAAAATTAAATAAATAAATATTACTAATAAAATGTTATGGAGGTAATATGATATATAATACTTAAGGCACATAATAAATTTAGTTTAATCCTTTATCCAAGTGTAAGCAAACAAAGTTTGCACCTGAAGTATCTTCAGGACTGAGGCAACTCGTGGTAAAGGTTGACCAATAAATTTAGTTTAATCCTTTATCCAAGTGTAAGCAGACCAAGTTTACCTTTACCACGAATTGCCTCAGTCCTGAAGATATTTCAGGTGCAAACTTTGTTTGCTTTCACTTGGATAAAGGATTAAACTAAATTTATTATAGTCTAATCAAGTGGGGGGAAAAAACTTCCAACTTAAGGCACAAACTTGGCTTACTTGCTTGTTTGCGTACTTGGGAAAAAAAGAATTAAAACCAAGTTTATAAAATTTCTTGGTATCTTTAACGTATAGTATACCCAAGGTAAAAAGCTTTTTACATCTTTCTCTCATCCTGAGATTTTTATTTAATAAGGTCAGAGCACCTTGTGGCAACTCGTATAGGTAAAAATTATAAGTTCTGCATTACTTCAACCTTGGTATCACCTCCTCAGGGTCTGGCTCCCACTGACGAGACCTCAATAAAGGTCGAAACCGGTCTGGGGTTTCGAAATTAAGGGAAGTGGCTCTTCCCTTAATGCATAGCATTATACATGTCTGCAAGGAGATGTGCTTTGCATTATGGGAGATACTAAGGCAAGTGATCAGAGTTTGCCACCATTACCACGAGTTGTCTCAGACCTAAAAATACTTCAGGTGCAAACTTGGCTTACTTGCTTTTTTGCTTACTTGGGAAAAAAAAGGATTAAAACCAAGTTTATAAAATTTTTTGGTATCTTTAACACACACACACACACACACACATATATATATATATACTAGGGGGAACCGCCCCCCTGACGCCTGTGGTGCCCCCGAGTTCTGGAAGGGTAGGCCGGTCTCCTTGAATTCTGATGACTCAAATTTTGAAGACTCGAAAGGGGGGGGGGGCTCCCCTGGCGCCTACGATGCCCATTCCCCTGAGTTCCAGACTGATAGGCCGGTCTCCTTGAATTCTGATGACTCGAAAGGGGGGCTCCCCCTGGCACCTATGATGCCCATTCCCCTGAGTTCCCGACTGATAGGCCAGTTCTCCTTGAATTCTGATGACTCAAATTTTGAAAACTCGAAAGGGGGGCTCTGCCTCCTGGTGCCTACAGCACCCCACCCCCCCTGAGTTCCAGACTGGTAGGCCAATTCTCTATGAATTCTGATGACTCGAATTTTGAAGACTCGAAAGGGAGTTCCTCCCCCTCCCGTGGTGCATACGGCCACCAACTCCGAGTTCCTGACTGGTAGGCTGGTTCTCCTTGAATTCTGATGACTCAAAATTTGAAGACTCGAAAGGGAGTCCCCCCCCCCCCCGGAGTTCCGGACTTTAGGCCGGTTCTCTTTGAATTCAGATGACTCAAATTTTGAAGACTCGAAAGGGGGATTCTCCCCTGGCGCATACGGCACCCAACCCCCGAGTTCCGACTGGTAGGCCTGTTCTCCTTGAATTCTGTTGACTCGACGCTCAGGGGTAGCCCTGAGTTTCAAAACGTTTCAAAGAACTTGACAAAAAACGTCACACAAAAACATTACAAAAAAAGCTTATCATTTTATATTATAGAGTAGATATATATGAACTGCTCTAGTGCAGTACAAAAGTCTAGAATGATAACCAATATGGAGAGGAATGCAAAATCAGATTGAGAAGAAATTAGACAAGCAGACCAGGATCAGGATCCAGAGTTCTTTTACTATGTGGTAAGTGAAAATGAAGAATGATTATTAGAGGATAACATCATTGAATCCAGTAGATAAGTGACAGAAGTAGTTGAATTACTGAGTGATCATCTTGCAAAGCTCTTTCATCCAAGTAAATACAATGCAGTCATTGATATGACATAAACTCTTAATTCTGTTATATAAACAGAGCTCTGAGATGGGGGCTTCAAATTCAAGTTTGTAGACTTACTTGATACCTTTGCTGTGATAGTTAAGAAACTGGAAATGTTGATTGACAGCAGAATTTGGGAATGGGTAGATAGGCATATGATAATCTTTAGGAATAGCATGGCTTTGTTGGATAGCAGTTGGATAAGAGAAATTGGTTATGCTATGAGGCTGCTAGAGTGCAGACGAATTTAACAGGCTATCATATAATGTAAATGGGAATGGAAGCATGAATCTGGTGACATGGATAATGAGGGGAAAGGTGGTTTGTAGACAGGCATCATATAGTATATGGTGGAATCAAATCGAGTAGGTTGACAACCAGTGCTGTACCATAGGACTTTGTACTTAGATATAGAAATGTACTGTGGACAGATACGGAGTATCTGTCCACAGTACAGATATTCTGTATTTGTCCATCTTAAATTTTAATGCACACTTCATTGTTCACTTTTTCAAACTTAGTCATCCTGAAGAGAAATTAGTTGTAAACAATTTACTCCTTCACCCAGTTTTATGTAATAGCAAAGAGAGAGAGATCTTTGAAATTCCTCTGTCACATACACAGCTCATCAAACTGTATCTTAAATGCATTCAACATCCTTGCACTTACTGCACTCACAGAGAAATGCATTCCAGTCACTTTTGGCACTATCCTTGCAAAAACCTGCTGCTCACCCCACTGCTCACATCCTCCTTATAAAGTTTCTGTTGAAGACCATTTATTTCTTCCCTATCTCTCCCATTTTATGAAAAACATCTTGCAAATTAATCTGGTAAAAATAATCCCTTATCAACTTATGTCTATATCATATCATCCCCTCTTCCTTTATTCCTACCTGCTAGACTTTAGCATAGGGCAGTGGTGTTCAACCTTTTTTACTACGCGAGCTACTTTTCTATAAAAAGTTATTTGGCGATCTACTCTCTTATATAGATCACGTTCCCCCAACCTGATATCTGATTATGCACAAATAAACAACTAAAAAAAAAAAAAATACACAACTTAAAACTTTGTGTATTTAAAAATTTATTTATGACTTTTAATTATTTTAATACAACAAAAAAAAAAAAAAAAAAAAAAAAATGGAATAAAATATTTATTTCTCTATTTTGGAAAACCAAAGTTAGAAAAAAAACAACAGATTGATTACAAACTCAAGTTACAGGGAAATGCTGGTTGATTAAAAAAAAAAAAAAGTTAATGTGAAATTTGGCATTGTTTGGACCTCGCAATATTTTCATAGTCAAGTTGATACGAAGAAGTGGGCAATCGCAGACAATCATCTAAATGATCATTTGTAATTTGGTTTCTTAATTGATTTTTTATGACGTTCATATTTGAAAAAGCAGATTCTGACAAGTATGTCGATCCGAAACACGACAGAATTTTTCATGCAATATCAGTTAATATTGGGAATTTTTCATGTGCATACTTCCAAATGACTTCATTGTTTATTGATTTTAAATGTAAACTATTCTGAACGTTTATTATCTCAAGTTCTACTTCAGCTTGGTTTATATCAAAACAGCCTACTAATTTTATTTGAAATTTCTGTGATGTTCAAGTTTTCTTGAAATGGATTATTGATAAAAGATACAATCATTTCAGTTTTATTAAAATCTTTAAATCTTGAATTTATTTCTTCCTCAACTAATTCTATTTCACGAATAAATTCTTTTAAATCATAGCGAAGCATTTCTTGATTTTGTTCAAAAAATTTTAATAAATATGAGAGATGTCTAAATTTGCGATCATTTATATTTTTCTTTAATAAAAGTAAGTATTGTTGGAAAGTTTTTATTGAACTTAACATGTCAATTAAATTTTTATCTCTACCTTGTAACTCTAAAATTTCCGATGCTTATCCGGAAAGGAGATTCTTTTTCTAGCGTAAAGTTGATGTGAGGGTGAAAAAGGTTTATGACATATCTTAACCAAATTTTTGGTTACGATATGTCGTAAAGGCCCTCACATCTCGATGGTAGTGTGAGGGTGCCCCATCTTGTTGAAGATACTTGGGATGAAATATTTACGAATTAAATAGTCATTACTGTGGTTAGTACGTGTGTTTTTTAGTGATGAATTCACCACAGGTTTTGTTATATAGAAATGATTCTCAGTGTTTGCAATTCCATTGCTGCACGTTATCAGCAGTGCCTGGACATGGACGGGCATCAGTTTGAATACAGACTTTGAGGGATGAAAAGTATTTATGTAGTATATTTTACAATGTGAAAGTTAACTGTATTATAATAAATACCAACTTTATAATCATTCAAAATGTGACCTTTCTCATCAGTTGACTATCCCATCTGTTGCATAGCAACCGATGGGATAGTCAACTGATGTGAAGTCAACAGCTTCTCTATACTTTTTGTAGAATTTTTGGAAATAACGTGTTAGAACAATTACTTACCACTAAGAAAAATAACACTTGAGTTTTTTCAAAATGAAGTAAAGTATAACTCCTTACACTAGCCTGACCTCTGGTGAGGAAAAGAAAGAAAGAGGAGAAGAGTAAAATTTAAAATTTAAAATAAAAAATAAATAAATAAAAAAAAATTTTAATTATATAAATTAAGTGGATATTAAATCCAACATCATTTCAAAGCCAAATACAGAAACTATAAAAGTTTCGTACAAAAGTTGACCAGAGAGCTTGCAGGAATACACTCGCCACCATACTACAAGTTATCCTAGCTGAACCTTATAGGTGACATGCATGCTTAAAGAGCCTGTATATTCACATCCTATTGGCCGCATCCTATTGTCACTGGTCTGACAGCTGTTTCAAACTCATTGGTTTTTATTAGAGACCAAGCAGAAACCTAAGAGAGCAAAAACTCTCAGTACTACTAAGGAACATGAAGTACTGGAGAGGTGTATTTTCCGTAAGTGAACTCTCGAGAGCCAAAAGGCTTCACTTCGGCAATGCAAAATTATATAAATTAAGTGGATATTAAATCCAACATCATTATTTTCCGTAAGCTAACCAAGAGTTCGCTTACAGAAAATGCACCTCTCTGATGCTTCATGTTCCTTAGTACTGAGAGTTTTTGCTCTCTTAGGTTTCTGCCTGGTCTCTGGCGAAAACCAATGAGTTTGTGAAACAGTTGTCAGACCATCGTTGGAAGTGTTTTTATTATAGCTGTTTGTGTTTTATTGTTTTTTTTTTCACTTTGTACAAAATGTTTTTTATTATAGCTGTCAGACCAGTGAAATCTTATCAGAATGGACCAATAGGAGGCAAATATATGGACACTAAGCGTGTGCCACCTGTAAGTTTCGGCTAGGGCAACTCGTAGTATGGCGGCGAGTGTATTTCCACAAGCTATCTGGTCAACTTTCGCACAAAATTTTTATAGTTTCTGTATTCAGCTTTGAAATGATGTTAGATTTAAAATCCACTTAATTTATATAATTTTGCATTGCTGAAGTGCTTCTCTTGTTCAGCTTCCATGTTCCCAAGCCCATTGCAACATCCAGCTGCATATTTCATCCTTTTCATTCTACCTTATACCTTACATACTGCCTCAAAACCTTTTACTCCTTCCCCTTTGTATCCCCTTGATCTTGCAGAGGCATGGCTCCTGTGCTGCCATAAACAAGTCTCTCCCCCCCCCCCAACTTTGCTGTTCTTACAAATATCATGCTGATCCATCTCTATTTTCCTTAGAATATCATCCTCATCCAACCATATCTCACTTATTTCGAGTTTTTTTTTAGGCGAATGAACTTAATCAGTTCAACAATTTCATCTCCACTCCACCCTCCCTCCCCAAAATTTTTGATGTTCCTGGCATTTGGATATATAGTAATTCATTTCTGGGTTGAAACCGGTTCTACCCATGCAACCTCTCAGGCCTGACTCCAACATGCTGTCTGTCTATCTTGTATTCTTTTTCTGTCATTTTCTGCTCTCTTACACTATTCATCACCTCCATTAGTCCTACAGTTGTTTACTTCTGTTATCCAGAGCCTCAATTAACTTACTCATTCATCTTTCTGGAAACCAAACCCAGTGCACTTCCTCATTTATCATACTTCTGATTTGTTGAATCCCCATGCAAATTCAACAAAAGTTGCACTACTCTTGCAAATCATTTGTTAGTTCTTTTGATTGGCCATCTTTCATTCAGTTCTATTCTTCCATTCATATCTATCAATCTTCTAATTTCACTTGCATGCACTTCATTTTGTGCCTCATGTTTACCATCTCAGTTTTTCAGATCTTACTGCATTGCTTTTTCACTGTCATTTGCACTTTCTATCATGCTGTCAATTGTGCTCTCTTTCTCAACATCAGTCTTGCATGCTTCTGTATTGGAACATATGGCCTCTTGTTCTCCTTTATATTCACTACAGTTCACATTCTTATGCCCTGAACTGCAAGAAGAATATTGCACTGGAAGAGTATGAAACAATAATAGCCATTTCATAGCACAATCTGAAAAACAGTGTAGCAGTAGTAGCCTAGAATTCAGGATCGGTGGATCCTGAATTCTAGGCTGGTGATCGGTGAGAAAGGTGGAGATTTTTCTAAATGGTCGAAAGGCAACAAAAATATTCAGTGGTTTTAAAACTTTTGCTATACGTTCACTGATGCCTTGTACATAAGGGATAGGAATGCGCATTATTTCTTCTGTGTTTGAAGAGGAAGACATATTAAAACTACTCAAAGTTCTTTTAATGAAGCAATTCTTATAACCATTAGATAGAAAGGAAGAAGTTATATATTGTAGTTCTTTCTGTAAAAGATCGTCTGAAGAACAGAAGGAGTGGGCCCAATGAACCAGTGTTTTAATAGTTCCTGCCTTTTGACTGGGATAGTAATGAGATTCAGCATGGATATAATGGCCTGTATGAGTCTTCTTTCTATAAAAAGAAACTAGAAACTTTCTAGTTTTTGCTATATGTTCAGTGAACATATAACAAAAGTTTTAAAACCACTGAATATTTTTGTTGCCTTTCAACTCTTTAGAAAAATCTCCACCTTTCTCACTTCTCCTAAGGACAAGCTTCCACATCTTAATCATCTAGGTGTCTACCAGATTCCGTGCTCTTGTGGATTATCTTATTTCGGACAAACAGGAAGATCTGCCTCTATTCGGCTAGAAGAACACCAAACTTATATTGAATACTTTAAACCTGAAAAGTCCTGGACTTGCAGAACATGCCATCTTCACTAGACACAGAGTTCATTGGAGAAAGACAAGAGTCCTTCACAAAAGTCGGTTCCTCATGGAATGCCTTTATAAAGAAATGTGAAACTTTACTTCATTCTCCTAACTTAAACAGATCCAACGGCTTATGTCTATCCCCTTTATGGGAGATAATACTTTACTTTACAAAAGAACTTGAGCCAGTGCCTTATCCAGCCATGTCCTTTTTTCAGCAAATTCAAACAAGGGCGGCCTCCCACATCCAGTATTCTGGGAAAAGTCTAACAATCTTTACTGTTGTTATGATGAGATAGAAAGGAAAATATTGGAGTCAAAAGAAATGATCCTAAACCCTGTTCATATCAATAGTAATTTAAGCCACAACTTATCAGACTGCCACAGCTCTACCATTCAGTATTGGAGTGTGTGAGATCGTGAATGCATGCATGTGCCTAATAATACAGTTGGAGATTGTTCTTCTTTTTAAACTCATCTAGGCTTTAGCCTCTATAGTATTTTTTGCTGTGTTTTTTAGTACTGTTCAGTTCTAGTTCCTCTACACTTTATTACTGGAATTCTTATATGTTTCAGTAAGGAAAATACCATGAGTAGACATGTTAATTTATTAGTAGAATTTTCACCTGAGTATTACAGGCATCTTCAGTACATGTATAAAGCTAATTAAACAATAACTGACAATTCCAAAAGGCGCCACCTAAGTAGCTAATGTAAGATAACTAAAAAAGGTCAATAAATTTCTAACTTATTTTTAAAAAAAATACAGATAAATAAATAGATTATACACACACACACACACACACACACACATACACACACACAATTAAAAAAGTTTGCAAAGATTAGCTGATTTATAAAGTTCTATCTCCTACAAAGGGGATAGACGTAGACCATCGGATCTGTTTAAGTTAGGAGAGTGAAGGAAAGTTTGACATGTTTCTTTATAAAGCCGTTCCATGAGGAACCGACTTTTGTGAAGGACTCTTGTTCCGATGCACTTTATGTCTATTGTTGATGGTATACTCTGCGAGTCCAGACTGTTCAGGTTCAAGGTATTGAACCTGAACAGTCAAATATAGAAGAAATAATGCATATTCCTATCCCTTATGTGCAAGGCATTAGTGAACAAATGGTGAAAGTTTTAAAACCACTAAATATTTTTGTTGCCTTTCAACCAATCAGAAAAATCTCCACCTTTCTCACTTTTCCAAAGGACAAGCTTCCAGATTTCAGTTATCCAGGTGTCTACCAGATTCCTTGCTCTTGTGGGTTATCTTATTTCGGACAGACAGGAAGATCTGCTTTTATTTGGCTAGAAGAACACCAATCTTATATTCAATACCTTTGAACCTGAATAGTCTGGACTTGCAGAGCATGCGATCAACACTAGACATAGAGTTCATTGGAGAAAGACAAGAGTCCTTCACAAAAGTCGGTTCCTGATGGAACCGACTTTATAAAGAAACATGTGAAACTTTACTTCACTCTCATAACTTAAACAGATTCGATGGTCTACGTGTATCCCCTTTGTGGGAAATAGTACTTTATAAATCAGCTAATATTTTCTGTTTTAATTGTGTGTGTGTGTGTGTGTGTGTGTGTGTGTGTGTGTGTGTGTGTGTGTGTGTGTATATATATATATACACACACACACACACACACACCATATTTTACAATAGTAACGTGCACCCACAACATTTTCATCACTCCTTTTGGTATATAGATAACGCGCATGCACCAACTAACAGTAGAGTTAGGAAGTACAGACAGAGGACAGAGGAATTCTTTAAAAGCACATGAGTTGCTAGTAGCAGTGGTCGATTATTCTGTACATCCTGTTTTAAAATATTTCATGAAGTAAATCATTATTTATATTTTTTTATTAGATCTGAATTACCCATGGAAGACGAAGTACTTCTCGGAGAAAATCCTACACAGCGCAGTTCAAGCTTGAAGTGGTAGAAGTAGCAAAGGAAAAAAGGGAATCATGAAGCTGGTAGATTGTTCCACCAGTGGAACACTACTTTCTCGTTTTGGAGAAAGTAGTGTTCGTGAATGGCGAAAGGCCTGAAATGTTTACATATGAGGAAACGTGCTATGAGATTTAGAAGGTGCTTGTGGCCAACCATAGAAAAAAAACTGTTTAATTGGGTTGTTAGTGAAAGAGCTAAAGGTATGAGAATATCTACTGTCCGTGTGTTGCAGAAATCGAAAAGAATTGCGCAAACGATAATATAAAGGATTTCAAGACCTACCCATCTTGGGTTTTTGGATTTATGAAGGGAAACAATTGTAAATAAGTATTCCAAATTGGCCGTCATTCCAGGTGGTTTAACAAAAAAAATTCCAACCCCTTGATCTTGCAGTAAATAAACCATTCAAAGACAATTTGCAAGCTAAGTTGGAAGACTGGATGATGAATGGCTCCTATGAATATAACAAAACAGGGCAAATGAAAAGAACGTCATATAAAGATATAGTTATGTGGATTGTAGAAAGTTGGGCTTTTGTAAGTGAAAACTGTATTAGAAATGGTTTCATTAAAGCACAAGGGAATGCAGTGGTGTTCAGTGACTGATTATAAAGCTGAAGAAATACTAAATGAAATGTTTAACACAATTGATTCTTTCAATATTGAGTCTGATGAAGAATTTTTTGGATTTGAATAGTGTAATGTTCAATAAATATTAAGTAATACTTCTACCTTAGTTTTGTTATTACATTTGATTTACCTCTCATACCTTTTAAATGTATACTGCGCATATTCATTTTTAACGAATTTAGACTTTTTTGTATTGATAACACACTCATTATCTATCTATCTATCTATCTATCTATATATATATATATATATAATTTATTTACCTGTTTTTTTTTTTAAATAAGTTAGGAAATTTATTGACCTTTTTTAGTTATCTTATATTGGCTATTTAAGTGGCGCCTTTTGGAATTGTCAGTTAATGTTTAATTAGCTTTATACATGTACTGAAGATGCCTGTGATTCTCAGGCGAAAATACTACTAATAAATAATATTTTACGTGAGTTAATTCTGTTATTATAATTTTAATTAATTATTAATGAATTCTTATATGTTTTGTAGCACCTGAAGAAGTCGATGTAGGACAAAACTAGTTGTGCAATTAAAAAACCTTTTATGTTAATCTTGGTATTTAGTCATTTAATATTTTTTAATATATATATATTATATCCTTACCTTAAATCGTGGCTTAATTATAAATCACCTAAACTTCTATCTTATTCGGGTTCGAATTTATTTAGAATAGTGCATTGACAGACTCAGTCTGCTGTGTTGTTCACAAACCATTTAATTAAGTCAAAAGGAAATAATTACAGAATGATTCACATATATGTAGAAAGTCATTACAATTTTCTTGCTAGTTTCAATTCTTTCTAATCTAACCTTAGTTCTAAGTTAATTCACAATCTAACATAACATTAACTAAATATAAGGCATGCCTTGTTTAAGCTTAATTCAACATTAATATACATTATCTCATTAACATTGACACTTGACATACATTCTTGTTCAGTATTGTCACTACTTACAGTTCTTATTCAGCACACATTCTTTCACATTAACCTTTTGTTCACAGTTAAGTGCTCCTTGTCTATCTTTCCACTTGCTAACTCGTTTTCCTGATTTCTCGCTAAATTTCTTCTTTGTCCGAGATGTCAACGCTGCCTTTGCCCTATAGGACCCTTAATGTGGTGGCGATGTGCTCCTGACTTTCGAGATGATCGACACAATATTTCTCACTTGGCAGTGGACCCAGGTAGAAGACAGAACCAACGACACTTCTCTTTCGACTCCCAACAACAAATCTTGTGTGATGGCGGACCCAGGTAAGAGAGGGTTTGAGAAACCTAAGACAAAATTCCTTCTAGATGACTTGCCTTATATAGGCCCAGCTTCTGTTGTGCACATGCACATACCTCAAAATTGGTCATATAATCTTTGGAATTCTCTATCCATGGCAATTCTTAGAATTCTTTACTATGGTCAGGTATCGACCTTTGGAAATGATGACATCATTCTTTGCACATCTTTGGAAATTTCCATCTGTGACAATTCCTGGAATTCTTCACTATTTTTATAATTAGATTGATTTAATGTTAGTTAATATTGTTACATGATGACGTCATGAGCCACATTATTTTAACAAAGGCTCAGTACAATATTATTACAGAAAAGATTATTTCAGTCAAAAATTAACATTTCTCTAAGTACGTTTTCCTAAACAAAAAAAGATATAAATGAACATGATAAGTTACGAAGTCACATATCATGAGAGATTTTACAGCTGGAACCATAGACCATGCCAATTAGGACTGTAGGAGTCTGCAGTTTACAATCAGTCTGTGTTTGCCTTCCTACTAGTGTACATGAATGCACATGCTGAATTTATCTTTGTGCTAATGAAGATTCCTTGGTGACCAAGGTGAAATATTTGCCTAGTAATCTAATTAGTTACATAAATTTAATTAGTTAATTTTTGATTTAGAAGTTTGTTTTATTCCACTAAACATCAGCATGAGACATAAATTATTGTACATATATATATATATATATTGTAAAGATATGAAGTTTAAGTTAAGCCTTATAAACCCAAGGAGCAGTACAAGTCATCCAGAGCAATCTTTTATAAATATCAGTGCATTATTGTAGAAAGGGTTTTGCTTGGTCACATTAAATTACAGTGGTTAAGAAGTTGTATTGTTTCTGTTTTAATCTTCTATCCAAGAAAGAGCAAACAAAGTTTGTTCAAGAAATAACTTCATAAATAAACTGCATTTATATGGAGAGGAGGCAAATGGCTTCACATCAAATTGCCCTAGTATCCCATAATGCACAGCACACTTCCTTGGACATGTATAGTGCTATGCATTATGGCTCACTATCCAGACTGGTTTTGATATTTAATGAGGTGTCACTCGTGAGACCTCAGTAAAGGTCAAAATAACGCTAAATTAATGCAAAAGTTACAAGTGGTTTAGTCGTGTAGATACTTCATGCACAAACAAAGTTTTGTTTGCTTGCTTTTGAGTAAAGGATGAAAATAAGAATATAATTTCTTGCCTGGTTTAGTTTACTTTCTTATGCTTTATCTGGGATTCAAACTTGCAGCCTTACAGTAAATATGCAGTGGCTTTTACTAACTTTTGTAATCAGCTTCCACTGAACTTTTGCCAGAAGGACATCAGGAAAACCCTGATTAATCTCGATACTAATAAGGCTACTAGTCCAGATGGTATTCCTCCAGCTATGATAAAAACTTGTGCCCCAGAATTAACACCCATCTTGTATTGCCTATATAAGTTATCATATTCCACTGACATCTATCCAACAGCATGGAAGCAGACCTACATCTAACCTGTAGACCCAAAAAGGGAGACAAGATTGCCATCTATTGTCCCACTGCTCTCACTGCAGTATTTTCAAAAGTGATGGAGAAGGTTATCAACCACCAGTTTCTTCACTACCTGAAGACTCATCAATTAATTAATGATCACCAATATGGAGGAATCCACAATTTTCATTTTCCAGCTGATCTCACCAAACTCGGCCACCTTTGGACACAAGCTATGGAAAAATTTAAGATTTGGAGAAACCCATGTTGTTGCTCTTGACATGATGGTGGTAGTAGCAGTTCTGTGTAGTTGATGGATTAAATGGTGGCACGGAAAGTTGTAGTGCTTCCCTCAATGAGTCTTGGACTTCACATAATAATGGCCATCCTGATTGGCTGAGTGGTTAGCATATCCGCTCTCCAGCCAAAAGGCTGCAGGTTCAAATCCTGCCGTGGGCATGGATGTTTGGGATTGTGAAAATAGTGTTGGTAGCAGTCGGCAGTAGATGACATTAGTGTAGATCAGTGTTTCTCAAAGTGTGGTACGCGAAAGATTGTTAGGGGGTACGTGGCAATTTTGGGCAATGCATAATTAAAGGAGTCATTATATTTTTCAACAAAAAGTGCAATTAGAGACAACCGGGATAAAACGGCACTAACTAATGAATCACATCCCCTCTCCAACAGAAACTAAACAAAAGCTGTATAGACCAAGCAAAACCATATGTTGCCGGTGGAACATATGGTTTTGCTTGACACCACCCCCGTTGTTAACATGTTAAAATTAAGAAATATATAGTGAATGTGTTTCAGATATTGTGGAATTCGGTTGAAGGGAATTAGCATTTCAACTCAACTGTTGAAATGCTAATTTTTCTTGGGTTCCCGCAATCTTTTGTTAATACCGCACCAATCATATGCAGTTCTTCACTGCTCTATCTATCTCAAGTCTTGGTAATTATTGCTTGAAATAATGGGAAAGAAGATGACGCTATTTGGGTAGATGACTTTGATGATGCACACAAAGAAACTATTCTCGATGCCAAAAGTAGTGATAGCGAGTAGGAGCTTCTTGGTAAGTTGCACCATTTTCAGTTTTTTCTGAAAACTTTAGTTTCCGAAAATTCCCACACGTATCTTGCAACACGATTTTTTAGCCTTTGATTTTGCGAAAAAAGTTAGAGTTATATTCGAGTAAATACAGTATTTTTTTCAGCTTTCAAATTCTTACGTATGGATCATTGGTTAAAGATGGGATTTATAAAACCCCCCAAAAGAGAGCAATATAGCAAATACAAGTAGCTGTAAGCAACAAGAAAACGTTGATATTGCATCTGGATCAAATGAAATTGATAAGAGAGTGTCGTCCGACATCTCTAGAGAACCAAAATTTAAAAATAAATCGTATTTTTTTGTTTGCGTGAACATATAAATTCAAATAAAATTTAATTTTAATTCAAATAGATATTTAATTTTAATTAATATTTTAAATTAATTTATTAATTTTGGATTAATTAAATTTTAATTAATTAATTAATTTTTTAATTAGGGGGTACTTGGTAATAATAAAAATTTAAGAAGGGGTACGCGATATCTGAAGTTTGAGAAATACTGGTGTAGATGATGAAGGTAGTTGCGATTGGTAGAAATGGAGAGTTGTAGAGTTTGTACCCTCCCTCGATGACTCATTGGACTCCCTGGAGGTCATCATCATCATCATACGCATCAAGGATTTAGGCTAGCATGGCCTGTTCTGGCCTTAGAAGTCATCGTTTAAGAGGACGTCCTGGTTTTCTTTTTAATAATGGCTTGTACTTTAAGGCTTGTTTTGGTAATCTTTCTGTTTTCATTCTTTGAACGTGTTCCATCCATTAATGTTTATATTTTTTAATTTTTTCTATTACCGGTTCTTGGTTTAATTCTTTCATAATATCTTCGTTTTTTTTGTGATCAAATAGGGTATACTTTGCAGTTTTTCTCATAAACTTCATTTCTGCTGTTGTTAATCTTTGTTTGTCTTTTTGTTTTATTGTCCAGATTTCGCTTCCATACATTAAGACCGGTAAGGCTAATGTATTGTATACTTTTAGCCTGGTTTGTTTTTGAACTAGGTTTGGTTTAAATATAGATTTAATTACACCTGTTATTTTTAAATATTTTGCAATTTTTACGTTTATATCTTTTCATTTTCATATGTGATCATGCATCCTAGGTAGTTAAATTAATTCACACCTGTTCTAAGATCTTGTTATCTATTACTATTTTAGTTCTTGCTGGATCTTGTCCTTTAAAGGCCATAGTTTTTGATTTTTCTGTTGATATTATCATACCATAATCTTTGGATATCTCATTTAGATTTAAAATAGCTTTCTGCAAGTTATCTTCAGAATTTGTAATTATTATTTGGTCGTCTGCAAAGAGGAGAGTGTTTAAGTTAACTGTAGGTGAAAGTTTAATTCCTTGGCGTAAATTTTTACTCCATTTTATTATTATTTAATTTAAGTAGATATTAAAAAGAGTTGCTGAAAGGGGACATCCCTGTCAGACCCCTTGGTTTATCTCTCTTGTATATGATAGCTCGTGATTTAATCTTATTTATATTTGATTATTTTCATATATACTTGTGATAGCTTTTAGGATATTATTTGGTATTTGTCTTTCTTTTAATATGTTAAATAATATGTTTCTTTTAACTTTGTTAAATGCTTTTTCAAAGTCAATAAATGCAATATGTGTTTCCAAATTATATTCTCTTCTTTTCTCTACTATTAATTTTAGGCAAAAGGCTGGGTCTGTACATGATCGTCCTTTTCTAAATCCATTCTGTACCTCTAGAATAAAGTTTTCGGAATATTTCATTAGTTTGTTATTTAAGATTCTGCTATAGATTTTGTAACAGGAATTTAGTATACTGATACCTCTATAGTTTTTAGGGTCATCTCTATTACCTTTCTTAAAGATAGGGATCACAATTGCTTTTTTCCATTCTATTGGGGGGATACCAGTTGAGTAAATTTTATTTAAAAATAATAAGAGTCTTTTTTTGAATCTTGTTCCTGCGTATTTATATAGTTCTGAGCGTAGCTTATCTTCTCCAGGTGATTTTCCGTTTCTTTTTTCTTTCAGGCTGATTTCTAATTCTTCTTCAGTTATTTTCTTTTCATTTTCGTTAATTGTTTGCCAGTTGTCTTGTTTAAAATATTTGTCTGTCCACAGTTCTGTGTAGTAATTTAGAAATTCTTCTAATTTCAATTCAGTGTTTAATTTTATGTTTTCTTTGGTATCTGCATTTAGGTGTTTCAAAATCTTATATACATTGGGTCTTATTTTATATAAATCATGTTCTAAATTAGAAACAAATTTATTCCATGATTCTCTATGTCTTTTTCTGACTTCTCTTTTAGCTATGGCTCTTATTCTTTTATATTCTATTTCATCTTCTAATATTTTACTGCTTAACCATTTGTGATAGGCTTCTTTTTTCTTTTTAATTATTTCTTTGATTGTATCATCCCAGATCTTCAGTTTTTTTCTTTTATTGAATTTTTTGGTCATTCCTAAGCTTTCATTTGCTGCTGCATTTAGTATCGTTTTTATATTAAGCCATTCTATTTCTTCATTTTGTTTTATTTTATCTAGATATTGGTTAATTCTTTGTTCATATAGCCATTGTACATTTGTGTCATTCAATAGTCTAGTTTTATAAACAAATGTTTCAATTTTTCTTTCTGTTCTTGTTACTTGTAGCCATTTAGGTGGTAATCTTAATTTTATTTTAACAAGGAAGTGGTCACTGCTTATTTCATATCCTTTGTGAACTCTAATCTAGTGAAAATTTTGATGTCTTTTCATTTAATATGAAGTAATCTAATATTGATTTCCATCCTCTTGCTGCCCAAGTATATTTATGTATGTCTTTATCTTTATGTTTATAGAAGGAATTCATTATTTTTAGGTTATTATAAACTACAAAGTCAATCAATTTTTTACCATTTCTGTTTAGAGTGTGTTCTCCATGTATTCCTATATTATTATTAATTTTCGTGTTTCCAATTCTTGCATTTAAGTCTCCTGCTAAGATTATGTAATCATTTTTATTTATTTTATTATATATGTTTTGTAGCTGATTATAAAAATCAGTATTATCCTGTTCTCTTCCTTCTTCTTGGGCATATAAACCAATTATTGTTAAATAGCCTCTATCTATTTTTATTCTAGCTTCTATTATTCTTTCATTCCATAATTTATAATGTTTTAACTGTTTTGAAAGGGAGTTATGAATCCAAATCATGACTCCTGCTTGTGCTCTTTGGTCTCTGTCGACTCCACTGTATATCACATTAAAATTTTCAGTTCTCATAGTTTCTTTTAATTTCTTTTTTGTTTCAGTGATTACTGCTATTTTAAAATTTCTTTCATTTAGTAACTGGTCTAATTCTATTTCTTTATATGCTATTCCTCTTACATTCCAGTTTGCTATGTGTATTATATTTTGTCGTTTCCATTTTCGTTTTCCCTTTTCTATTCCAGGGTTGTTTCCCATAGATTCAATCCGATTATCTTTTTCTGTCAGCTTACAAGTAAGATTATGTTCTCCATGTCAGGGGACTAGCCTGACGATGGAATAGTTCAGTGGTAGGGCTGCTACCTTAAAGGCTTCTGAACTAGCCTTCTTCCGAATTTAAACCCATAGGAGGAATAGGGTATAATGAAGGGGAAGAGTAGATTATAAAAGAAATATAGTAAGGTTTATAGAGAGGGCATAGTTGTAAGGCCAGAAATGAAAAGACCCCATCGCCATCTAGTACTCTAATAGCATAAGGGTCATAAAGTAAGAAGAGTTGGCTGATAAGGCCCTTATAGGAAAGATTAAAGTAAGTGGATCTTCCTCAAAGTAGAAGAAGGAGAGGATAGATCCAGCTAGGGGTCCATGGGAGTGCTGCTTCCCTTACAATCAAGATGATTGCCCCTTATGGCCCTGTTCCCCTTATCCCCTTCTCCCTGGAGGTGTTATGTAATAATAATAATATTTCAGAAGCATTTGATTGTCAGGCATCGAGGCCAGACACAGTTGAAGCTGACAATCATATTGGATTGCAGCTTCCTCTCATCAGACTTCTCTGTCAATGCTGGCGTACCTCAGGGTTCTGTACCTCTTACCCACACTCATCTTCCTTTATATCAGTGATCTCTCACTTTTTCTGACTTCAAATCCTATTCCTATACTTATGACAGCACTCTTCGTTCTTGTTCCTCATTCTAGAAACCCTGTAGTACTCAAATGATAGAAACCACAAGATCTTCCATAATCCAGTGACTTAAACACTGATCTTCTACATCCTCAAATGGAGATGAAGCCAACTTAGTACATTTCAATGTCATAAAAACTCAGGTGTCTTATTTACCTGCAAGAAAGATCCTACTTTGCTCCCTCTCTCTCTTACTTTTGATAATGTTCCAGTTTCATTTTAGGATCAGTTTTCTCTTGTTGCGATGATTGTCACATGCAGTTTATCCATGCACACAGCATATTTCATACATCACCTCTGAAAAGCTTGGTGTTCTTTTCCCTTCAAAACATTTTTCTCAACTCCTAACACTTTGTCTCAGATCCAACCATCCTTGGAATATTGTTTGCACATTTGGGATGATGCACCCATAGACAATTCTAAGAATGCTTAATGATATACAGAAGAATGCAATCCACTTAATAATTGATCCTTCTCTTGACTTCCTCCAGTCACTTTTCCATAGGTGCTCTTTTCTGTAGGTACTATCATGGGCATTGCTCCTCTCTATTGGTTGCTATTATTCCTCCACTTTTTTCTAGCCATGTAAGAACTAGAGCAGCTGCTGACCAACATCCATACACTATCCAACTCCAAACATACCAAACTTCTCATCTTCCTTCATTCCATCCACCACAGTTCTTTGGAACAGTCTTCCCCATACTTTTTTCCTGCTGAGTACAATTCTCCAACGTTTTAAGAAACATATCAGTAGGCTACATCTTTCTCCTTAATCACTTACACACTGCACTGTAGTGTTATAGGTCCTGTAACCTTTCATGTGTGAGGTCATCATTAAAAAAAAAAAAAAAAAAAAAACGAGCTACCGAGGCAAGCCTTTTCATGAGTTTATGCCATTGGCACACCAAATAAATAGACTTACATTTCCTGGAGAAAGGCCAGTAATGCTGTTTTGAGTACCGCTTGTCTCATGGGACTTTTATTACATTATTTCAGTATTTTCTGCTAATCTTCTTGTTTAGCAAATCTGTGTTTTCTTCAGAAGAAATATTTAAGCATTTTCTTTACTTTTTTAGAAGCATATCTTATGTATCAGTCATTTTCATATGGAAGTGACACTGGTTTTCTTACGCAAAACCTCTTCAAAACAGGCAAACAGTGAATACATGCAATTGGCAGATATGACATGAATCCTTTGATTTTAGCTTACCTCAGTGTCCATTGGAAATATCCAATACTTCCTAATTTGACTTATGTTAATTTGCATTGAGTGCATATTCTCAGGAAAATTTCAGAAATAGCTTTATACACTGATATGCATCAGTAAAAGATGAATTTTGCATATTGCATTTTGATAAGATTTTGCAAATATTGTAGGGTATGGAGAACTTTTATGGCCTGCACTTACAAGCTTGTGGATTCCACAAAAACATTTTTCTTCAGAAGTGCATCCAGCAAAATTTCCTCCTGTAACAACTGAAACAGCAGCCTTAAAACGTGGGACAGGAGGTCGATCATCTTTTAATGGTGCTGTTGCCACAGTATTTGGTGCAAGTGGATTTCTAGGAAGACATGTGATAAATCAGTTAGGTGAGTAACATTAAAAAATTCTTTAAGTTAATAATTAAAAGAAGCAATGGCAATGTAATCTTAATATTAGAAGAAAAAAATCTTGTGACACCTTGATTTTTGATGCATGAACTTAACTCTTTAAAGATGTAAATTTCAGTTTATACAATAATTCAATTCCCAATAATTACTGATATTCATACTTTGAGTCTTGAGTATGAACTCTGTACCTTTGTGCTAGCAAAATGAGAAAAGACCACTTTGCTATATTCACAGTATTTGCTATTAAAAAGGCATGTAAACATTAATTTAATCCTCTTCGGCAACAATATTAAAATATAGTATTTATAGTATTAAATATATAGTATTATAATATAATACTATATAATATTATTCATATAGCATTGTTAAATATAGTAAATTAAATATACCTTAAATATCTTATTTTAAATGACCATATCATTGGCCATTAGTTCCTATAGCCTAGGTATTTATTTTGTGAAACATTAATTTAACTAATGAAATTTGTACATGAAATGTGAGCATTTCTCAAATGAATTAAGTTACCTCACTACATATTTGAAATGTCTTGGATAAAAATCCTGATTTAAACATTAATATATTTTAGATTTTCTTATTTTTTGCAAATTTGAGAATCAGTGCAATGTTTATCTACTTAAGTTTCAAGATATGCATCCAGAACTGATGCTTGTTCATTAAGGCAGTGATCTCAAATTCATGTCATCTTTTGAACAGCATTGTGCACTCTGGATGCATTCCACAGACAGCTACAGGTATATACCAAAGGAGAATTCTAAGTCGATGCTTAATCGTTAAAGGTTGCAAGTTCATAAAAATTACAACAGAAGTGTTTTATGGTAGATAAAGATATTCCTTCCCCTCCCTTTTTTTTTTTTTTTTAAAGAAAATGTGTCATCATCATCAAATTCCTGACATATACCCTTAGGTATATGTCAGGAATTTACTGTCATATGATCCTGTACATATCAGGGGTGTACAGGATCTTATGATAGTACTATATGAAAAGTTACATCATTACCAGCTACCTATCAACAATTTTCCTCCAGATTAGCCTGTTATCTGTCAATATTCCAATATTATCAGATCTTATATTTCTGTTTTCTAAGGCACTTTTTACTGTATTAATTCACCTACACCTTGGTCTTCCTCTGAGTCTGTTTCCTGCCATGCAGGCAAAGAACACTTGTTTAGCTAATCTTTCCTCTCCCATTCTGTTTAAGTGGCCATATCACCTGAGATTAGCTCTGCTAACACATTCCTGAATACTAAGAATGTCAAGATTCAGAGGTGAGATAGTGAGTGGTCTGTAGAATGTTCCCTCTGAGGATAGATTGAGGGTGTGTGGATTGCAGAAATTGGTTGATAGGAGAAAAAGAGGGGATTTGATAGAAACATGTAAGTTGTTTAAAGGGTTTTACAGGATTGATGCAGAGGAAATTTTTCAACACTTGGCTAGAGAGGCCAGAATAAGGAGTCATCACTGGAAGTTGAATGAAAGTGTTGTTACTAGAGGTGTGAGGACTAGATTTTTTGCTTGGGGAGTTGTGAATGAGTGGAATGAGTTTCCAGAGTCAGTCATGAGTATTTTGTTTGTTAATGGGTTCAAGGAGAGGTATGATAGATTATGTGGATAGTTTGGGTCTCCCACGATAAAATCTTTGGACTCCTTAAGTGCCCATACAATAATAATAATAATAATATTTCCAAATTTAATTTGCCATCTTCACTAAAAATTATGCCTAAATAGGTGAAATGTTTTGTTTGTTATGTATTTTCATAACAAATTTAATACATCAGTTGTTTAATTCAGTCATGGAATCCTGCAAACTTGTCCTGAATTTATTTAGGAGTATAACATCATCGTAAAGTAAAGAGCTGAGATTAACATCTCCAATTTTGATATCAGGTTTAATACTGCTTTCCTTCATAATGCGATTCATATAGATGGTGAATAATAGTGGAGATAATGTGCACCCTTGTTGCGCATCTGCTTTTGCCTCAAACCATCTTCTTGTGCCTCCTTCAATTTTAATCTCTGATTTACAACTCAGATAGAAATTATGTATTGCTTGATATAATGTTCCATTTACACCATATAATGGAGTGTTTTGAACAGCTGTCCTCTTTGCACATTGTCATATGCCTTTCCCTGATCTACAAAACTTAAATACTGATCCTTGTTATATTCCCATAATTTCTCAACTATTTGTCTTCAGTTGAAAATCTGATCCCAACAACCTCTCTTTGGCCCAGCTTGTTCTTAACCAAACTTCTCCTCTACAATTTTTCTCAACATTTCTCAAGAATACTGGCATATATCTTACCAGGAATGCTCAGCAGGGAAATTCCTCTGTAATTCTCACATTCTGCTTTATTCCCCTTTTTTTATAGATGGATACTATGAATACTCTACTGCAGTCATCTAGAATTTGATCCTCTGACCAGGCTGCCTGAATTATGCAGTGTAGCCACTGTAAAACTTTTATACCTTCATGTTTTAGCATTTCTGCTTGAATGTCATCTGCTCCAGCTGCCTTTCCACATTTCAGGTTTGTGATAGCTTTTTCTGCTTCAAGTATAGATATATATATTCCTGATGGCATTCCTGTTGAATGTTTTCTATCACCATGCTGTAACTACTTGTTTCGTTTAACAATCTTTCAAATTAATTGCTCCATACATCAAGAATATCTTTATATTCAGTTTTCATATCCCTTTTGTCATCTCTAATTCTTTTTACGGCACTCTTTCCTCCATTTCTGAGCTTTTTAATAACCTTCAGAATATTTTACTACCTTCTTGATATTTATTTTCTCTGTTCTTATCAAAATCTTCTTATGACTTTTGTTTAGCTAATTTTACACAATGCAATTCTTTCTTATATTTTTCTCTGTATTCCCTTATTTTCCAGGAACTTTCAATATGCTTTTTTTTCCCCCCTGACTGCCTCCTTAACTTCCTGAGTCTACCAAGGAGTTCTTATTTTTCTATCCTTGCAGATTACCTCACCACATGCCTCTCTGGCTGAATCAATGTTTTCTTTTTGGTTTGCCATTGAATCTCCAAGGTTTGGTTCTTGTTTTCAAACTCTTTCAGTTTTTCTTGAATGTTAATGTATTTGAGCTTACAGTTAACATCTGATAGCTGTTCAACTTTGATTCATTTCAATACTTTCTTACACACCCTTCTTTTCAATATGAAGTTCAATTTTATCCTGCTGAACACTAAATGTTGATCACTTCCTATTTCAAATCCTCTGTATACTCTTGTGTCATGAACCAGTGGGAAAAGATATGTTGACAATAACATAGTCAAGAGACTTTTCTTATTCCTTGCATCTTCTCTCCATGTGAATTTGTGCACCAATTGTTATTTTGAATATAACTAGTCCATGTCCTGAGCAGAAATCCAGCTGGTACTTGCCATTATTTTAGCTTTGGTCTTTTCTCCAAATTTTCCCAAAACATTCTTCTGTGTCTGGTAATCATTTTCTGCTCTGCTGTTTAGATCTTCAACAAGGACCATCTTTTCCTTTTTTGTTGTGTTAGCTGCCTTTTCTAATGCCTTGAAAAATTCCTTTTTCTTCCTTAGTTGAACCTTTTGTGGGACCATAAGCACAGATAAGTTTCTTTGTCCTGTTCCCCAATCTGATATTAGCCCACATCACTCTATTTGATACTGCCTGCCATTGAAGAAGATTATCATCACGTTTAATGTTTAATATTATAGTTATTCCTTCTTTTCTCAGATTGTTATTTCCTGAATATAACATCTTGTTGCTTAGAAAGATTTCACATGTTTTTGTCTTCTTCTTTTTGGTATACCTATTATGTCGATCTGGTACTTATCCAGTTCTTCTGCTAGTTACATTTCTTTTCCATTGATTCTTCTTATGTTGGTGGTGCCAGTGTTGATCACAACTGATTTTGAGTTTGGATTTGTTCCAGTAGCTGACTTTTTTGTTGTTTTCCCTGGTTCTCTCACAAAAACAACTGGGACCTTGTTTGGGCAATGCCTAATCCGGCATGAAATGCCTTCATGTTATACCATCATTTTGAGTTATGGTTATAACTCAAAGAAAATGTAAGGAATTAACAATACATTAAATTTGGTTAACTGATGTCGTATCATTGTGTCTGTTTTCCTTTAGAAGGATTTCAAGGAAGTAGACTGGATAGGATAACATATACAGATATGGTGATTTGATGCATAAAATGAGTCAAACTAGTTGACGTTTTTGGAATAGCATGCATTTAAGATGTAAATGGTTTACCATTGGATTTAGATACAATGGATCCAAAACATGGCAGCTGCACCCATTGATGAAAATGCATCTGTGGTATTGTTGACAGATTATATGAATCAAGTATTTTTTTTATTTTTTATTTTTTAATTAGAAGAGGTGCATTATGGATTAATGTTCACTTAGGAGATTGGCTGTCTAATGTGTATCAGAGAATTATTGAAAGTGGTTCATCAGAAAGGAGGATAGTGTGGTGTTAATTGTTTTCATTAATTGTCTTGTATTTTAGCTACTAGTTGTGCAAGTGTAGGTTAACAATGGTGAAATATTTTAATACTGGTCAATTAGGACAGGATTAAGATATCTTTTGAAGACACTTCGTACTTTATATGAGAAGAAATAAAAAGGAAACTTGAGACTATTTTAAAAAAATGTTTGTAAACAAACTAAATACATACAATATCAAACAATGATTGTATAATCTTACTGTTATTAGTGAGTTTTGGGTTCAGAGTAAATAGTATATATGCTTTTGATTAAATATTACCTGAAACATTTAGAAGGGGAATTCCTGTACAATTTGAAAATAGTTTTTTTTTTTTTTATTTTTAAATAGATGGGAACATATGAAAGCTGTATTCCAATCATCTGGAATTCAATCATCTGATCAGGTCTTCTGAATTTTACAGAGTAGTCAGTATAAATTACTCTGTAAAATTTTATAATCTGCTTTATAACCTCCATATCTCAGCATTTCTGATCAGATATCATCTACTCCAGTTGCTCTGCTTGCCATATGTATGTTTATTTGCTATTGCTCCCCTTTCCTGAGAAATTTAATATGCACTGGAACCCTTGATTAAGTCCTAGAGAGAGAGAATTCTGTATATTTTGCTATTCTGAAAAAAACCGAAATTGGAGTTACACAACCATCTAAAAAAATTGCTTGTTTATATGTTATCACAATGTCAGACACATCATGATCACAACCATCATTTAGAAAATTACAACCATCAAGAAAAAAATTCGTTAGTTACACAATATAATGATGCCAGATATATCATGATTAGCAAGCAGGAGCAAGGAGCAATTTTCTGATTTGAAAGTGTAGAATTCATAGAAACCTTTCAAATATTTATTTTAGATAAGTTAAAGTAACTGCTGAACATATTACTGTTCAGAAGATACAGGATACTATTTTACTATTTTCACAGTTGTTGGACCTCATGTTCATGAGAATATAACATGGGCCAGAATACTTTGGTGTTGGTGGAGAATTCTGAAGAGAGGAAACTGTCCATCATATTGCATAGTGTTGTGTCGGAAAAAGTGCTGATTCACTATTGGTGAGTCATCCTGTTTCCGACCCAACACACGGTAACGATTAGATCTAAGGATAAGGACATACTTATACCTCCAGAAGAAGAGCTAAAAGGATAGTGTACATATATTCACTCAGAGGTATGTCTAACCAACTGAGGTTGTAGATATTAAGTAACTTTGGGAAATCTATATTTAAAGTTGATAATGTCAGTGTGAAATTAGCAAGGGAAAATTATGTCTCAGTACTGAAATGTTGTTATTAGATGTATATAAGATGATCTATGTATTAGAACCATGTCAAAACAGTTCGGAGTTGCAGTGACCAATCGGCCGCAGCTATGAGCATGACATAGTCATCGAGAGAGGGCACTCGCATTTTGCAATATAAGGTCCTGCGCGAGATTCAAATTGCTCACTTGTTTTTTGTTCCTGTGTTCCCATCCAAGTCCTGGATAGCTGTGGTAGCTTGCCCCCAGTGCCCAGCAACAATCTCCTGGTTGCTGTTGTGCCGTGTCGAGTATAGTCACCAAAGGAATGAGGTCAGAATTCCAGTAAAGAGCCGTTGGTTAATTATGCCAATGTGTAATCAGCGAGAGGGCAACCTTTCGAAGATAATAGAAGTAAGTTGCTGATGCCATGAGAAAACGTGGTGAGAAAACACGGAAGTGTAATCGCAAGGAAGCCCCGGCAACTCTGTGAAAAGACAAGGATGGTAATGTACAAGTTTTCATACTCGTTTTAGAATAGTAACCAAGAAAGGAATAGGAACCAAGGAATTTAGGAACTCCACACATTTAACTTTCACATGATGCCTAAAGGATTGATTTTGGACTAGTCTGTCTATGTCAAATAAGCTGGTGCCACTCTAAGCTTATGCTGAGGAAGGAACCAAACCTTTGAACTGTTTATTAGGAAGAAACTTTATGATATCATGTTAAATATTAGCTTGAATATTAACTAAGTTGGGGAGGATAAAGCTTGAGCACAAATAAGAATATTATCACATGTTAAAATACAAGATGGATTGCGTCTGATATGCTCTACACAAGGATTGTATATAACAATGTGCATATGTTTTTTCTTATATCTGAGCACTGAATAACTCTGTGTGGAATAATCGAGTCTGAATATAATAATACAAAAAGGGTGTGGGATTGTTAGATTAAAATTGGGAGTAGAAATTTTGGATATCTTAGCCTAAAGGGGGGGGGGTTCAGACTCTTTAGTATTGAAGTTACCACTTAAAGTGTATATATGCAAGTGTTTAAAATAAATGTATTTCTTTAACCCAAGGTTCATGACTCTGTTGTTTTCTGAGATTTGAATTACCACTTATTAAACCTTCGGACCTGTATAAGTAAAAGGGGAATTCATTTTCATAAGAAAGAAAAAAGGGTAGCCATGACGGCAAATCACGTTATCCCTTTATTATTTTAGAGTTGTCTAATTGTGTATCAGAATTCAATTGCCGGCTGGCGCAGTCGTTTTAAACAATTATAAATTTGTCGGCAATGGAATAACTGATATCCTAAAGTGATAAATAATAGTAAACTTAGAATAAAAATTTACGAGGGAAAGACGACATAACAGTAGTGAATGACTTCCTGGAGAGGAGACCAGTAATCCATTTATAATGGATGAAAAGCAGATTATAAGATTTCAATTTGGTAAGCAGAAGTGCTTTCATTTTCCATGCTGTCTTGAAAGTCTCTGCAGCTCACCTGGTATCAGCAATGCCTTTTGGTTCAAGAGATCTGATTTCAAATCCTGTCTAGCACAGGATTTTTAAGCAGAAGGTGGATTACTCTCATACAGAGATGGCCAGGTTTACTCTCCCAGAAACTTAGATATTTTCATCCAAAAAAATCTGAGTTTGTTGAGTTTTTCCAAAAAAAAAAAAAAAAAAAAAAACACTAATTAACAAACATAATACACTAACTGGCCTCATAGCCTCATTTGCATTGGCTGTAATCTAAACAGCAGCTGCATGTGCTCAATTTTAAGAGATGAGGTGCATAGCCTTTCTGAAAGAAGTTGTTCATTCATTCATTAAAAAAAAAAAAAAGTCCTTTTTGGAATGAAATTGGTTATTTCAGTATAGTTCAATGTAAATTAAATAATACAGTCATCACAAGCATGTTTGTATGAGAAAAAAAAATTCTTTCAGAGTCCCTTAAGAATCAGAATTAGATATATGGAGGTAAAACCTTCACGTAATCTTGAATGAATGAATGCAAAGAACCAACCAGGGCCTCTGACATCCTCTCTTCACCTATCCTGTTTTTAGGTATCTATCTAGATACTGAGTAAACAGGATGGTTTTCAGTTTGAGGCTTTTTTTCATTTGATGTTTAGATGTCATATGGTCATTCCACATCTGATTGGATTTTGGGAGTGAAATCTCAGCTGGAAAAAAAGGTAGGGTTGTAGATGCCCTCACAGAATGAAGATCATTCTGGGCAATCGCAAGCATCCATTCCCACTGTTAGGTATTATTATTATTATTCGTGACACCTCCAAGGAGTCCGAAGACTCATCGCGGGAGGACACCTACAACTGTCTCAACCACTACACTGAACCTCTACTACGAATCATCTCCATCAACACTATCTACCGCCCACCTCCACCACTACCACAACTAGTATTTTTTGTCTGTAAATTGTGTGTGTTCTGAAGGGCCGATTTGTCTGTATGCAGGATGAAAAACCCGAGTTTCTGGGAGAAAAAACCCTGCTACCTCCGTATGAGATCGGCTAACTCACCTTCGATTGAAATCGTCCAGATAAAGATTCCTCCCATCGCAACGAGAATCGAACTTAGGCCTATTCCAATCGAAGGGCGCAATGTACCGTTGTTCTTCCAATTGCACTACGGAGGCACTTATAGTATAAACCCACAACTTGTTGGTTAGAGAGTGAATATGCTATCCACTTGTCCAAGCAGGCTGGCCAGTTTGGGACTTAGTGGAAATAATTATATTCTGACTTAAACCACACAAAAATGATGGTAGAACATGTTGAAATGTCTTTCTACCTGGGTGTCATCCAGTTAAATAAGACCTACTGTTTTGTCAGGGTGAGTAGTGTCAGAAGTCAGCTACTGAAACAAAATTATTATCCTCAACAGAATTGAAGGTATGCACCATCACTCTGAAAATTATAACTGGAAAACTGGAATTAGAGAACTGTCACGTTGTAATGAATGGTTTTACACCAAAACTTAAAAAGGAGAAATTCTTGTAAATAGTTATTAAGATGTTATGTTAGAGGAAGTTGCCACAAGAAGACAGAAGATAGTTCCAGTCTTCGTGGGGTGAATTTTGCTGCTGAAAGATAAGTTCATAGAGGATTCATAAGGGATTCATAGAGCAGTTCATTTGATGATATCTGGTGTGAGATAGAGGCCAACAGGGCAAAGTATGTAATTGGCTGTTGCTGTAACTCGGGGAGTATAAGGGAGAATGTAGATGACATGCATTTGTAAATTACCATGCTAAGTACAGGTTGGATAATTATTATGGGAGATTTCAACTATGGAAACATCAATTGGGAGGAGAAATGGTCACCGGTAGCGAAAGAAATGGAATTTATACAGCTGCTGAGAGATAATTACCTGAAGCAACATGTAATGGAGGGTACTCAAGGTTCAATAGTTCTGGATCTGATTATTGCATCAGAGAGCTTAACACTAACCAGTCTAGATACTCTGCCTCTACTTGGAGAAAGTGATCATGTAGTCTCAATCTGGAATTACAAAGCAGGTGATCATAGTGGAAAATTAATACTACATATATAGCAATA